>NW_025333664.1:2400000-4800000 GCF_019186645.2 Phyllostomus hastatus
CTCGGGGACATTCCGACGGGGACCCGCACTCACTGACTCGGGACAGTTAAGAGACACACGCCCCCCCCCAGCCGTCCTTCCCGCGGGGCGCCCCACTTTGCCACGGACACAGAAAGTGACTCACGAGCTCCACCGGGGGCGGGTCCATGCTGGTGAACATCTTGAACAGGACCGTGATGTCGGCCGGGTTCAGGGCCCCTTTGGACAGCATCGCCCCCAGGGCCTGGCAGGCCCGCGGGTAGGAGGCGGCCGTGCCCAGCGCCAGCGTGATCTGACTGGCGTCGTGGCCTCTGCGTGAGGGCAACCGCGGGCCGGCTGTCAGGAAGGCGGGGCCCGCCATCCGCACCCCTCTCTCCCTCCCTCCTCTCCTCTCGTCAGCCGCCCTGACTTGCTGGGGTGCCCGGGCCCCCACTGCTGCCTCTCCGGGGCACGCTGGCCGGCCGACCCACCCACGGACACAGCACCGGAGCCCCCTGGGGAAGGGCTCGAATGCCCAGTCCTCCTCTGCGGCCCTTCTAAGGCGAGCCACGCCCTTTAAATACCTTGTTAAGACTCCACTGCAGAAAATAAAGGCAGTAGGAGCCGATTTTGTTCTATATACGGTGCTGACTACAATTTAACAGTCAGACGACTGAATCACTATTTCGAAACCATCGTTAACTGCCATCGATCAATCCCAACATACGGACACAGGCCCGCGGGCCCAGGAAGTCGAGCGACGGCCAAGCACTGCACACACGGTCCAGAAGGCGAGCGCTCGCTGTGCTAAGGGAGGTCTGCCTACATGTCCCAACACGGGGGGCCCGGGGGCCCGGGGGGGCCCAGCGGGACGGGGTGAGCCCGGACACTGCCTCACTTCTCTTGGGCGAAGCGCTGCACCTCCTGGGCGACCCTGCGCACGGCGGAGCCGCCCTGCTCCTCCTGGGCCAGCACGGACATCATGGCCTGCGCGAACAGGTAGGTGTGCTCCCCGTGGCACGCCATCTTCTGCAAAACGGCGGGGGCGGGGGCACGGGTCACGGGCCAGCGAGGGCAGGTGACGGCCGGGGGAGAGGAAGGGGGTCTCGCAGCAGCAGGGACAGTGCAGGGGAGACCCCCTCTGCGCTCCTGCAGGAAGCTGGGCCCCGGGCAGGGCTGCAGGGCCGGCCTTCTCTGAAGGGGAGGGGAGCCTCACATCTGACAACGCATGACCCCCGACCATCTCCTTCCAACCCGAGACGGAGGAAGCACTCACAGCGAACTCTGGAAGGTTCTTTTCGAGGTTCTCTTCGCCCCCGTCCAAGATGGTGGCCAGCGAGGTGCGGAGCACTCGGGAAAACACCTCCAGCTGCTGGCAGGCGGTGGACACGCTGGTGATCTCCCCTTGGTAGCCGGCGTCGGAAATGAGCTGCGACGGGGACACGAGAAGCCGGGCCGAGTGTCAGCAGGGAGTGACCGCGCCCGGCCTGGCCCGGAGAGCTGGCCACGGTCGGGGCCCCTGGGGACACGCGGCGAGCCAGCTCCGGTCTGTCCCAGGCACCGCGCCTGCCCCCCGGCCCCGGCTCCGCCTCTCAGCGGTCTGCAGCCCCACTAACCCCCAGCTCCGTCTCTTCGTGCGGGTGACAAAGGGGACAGGCCAGGCACCCCCAGCACAGCGGGCCCCAACCCCCAGCACAGCGGGCCCCAGACACCTCTTCTGCCAGACCCGGGAAGCACCGGGCGCGTGGATCCGGAACCACGACACCCCTACACGCTCTCCTCTCCACGCGAGACTCACTCACGTGAGCTGGCAGAGGCCCTCGCCAGAAGAGCAGATACGACCCCCGGAGGAGAAAGACCCCCCCACCGACAGCAGCGTAGCCCTCGCGCATCCCCGCCTCTGCCCGCCCTTTGACGCTCGCCCCCCCACCTTGACGGTGAAGTTGAGCATCAGACAGTCCGGGTGGGCTTCGGCCAGCTTGTAGAAGAGGTCCCGCCACGTGGTGTGCGCGATCATCTGCTCCAGCCAGGCCGGCGTCTGCGGCGACAGAGTGACAGAGAGGGAAGGACGGAAGCAGCGCCGACCCGGCGGAGGGCAGGTCCCGCCCGAACGACAACGGGTGCTCCAGCGCGGGGCGGGCCCTGGGAGGCCGGGTGCGGCCCCGCGGTCCCAGAGCTGCTGACGCCCCCGGCAGCCGAGGGGCCGGGTGAGACACCTGCTCGCGGCTCCTGGGAGAACCGACTCCGCGCAGGGCATGCCGGGGCACTCCCCGGTGACTCCCGAGAGGCCCGTGGAAGCGTGCGCACAGTGGGGCCGCATCCCGCGCACCGTGACCTTGTGCTAAACCAGCTGTGCGTGCGCACACAGAGGAAAAGGCACCTTAAATGGCACAGGTGTTCTGTCCCTCACCCCGCGACGGGGCGTGAAGCGGGGCCTCCCCACTCTCCCACAAAGCAGCTGCCAGAGCTGGGGCTGTGCCTCCCCGCAAACACCCTCGCGCCACGGCCGGGCTCCCCTCTGGCCGCCCCGGCCCAACTGAGGGGCCGGCCCCACGGGCAGACCTGCCGCCAGGGGACATGGGCTCCCACGGCGGCAGGCGACCGTGGCTTGTGAAGACTCTGCGGTGACATCGCTGACACTTTCTGACCACTGACTGCACTCTTGCCTGGGACTCCCCCTGCCCACCACCCTCCTCTCCTTCTCGTCTGCGGGGTCTGTCCACACATCACAGCTCCCCGGGGCCCCTCCGGCCGCCACCGTCTCCTCCGCTGGTCCGTCCTCCAGGGTCTCCCGCGTCAACCTGGGCCCAGCCCCCCACTTCTCTGAGGCCGTGGAGACGGCACGCTGCCCGAAGAGGCCATGCCCCAGAGCTCGGGTGAGACGTGGTGAGTCTGCTGTCCCCTCTCGAGCTCGGCGCCCGCGTGCCTCTCCTGCCCAGACCACGTGCCCTCTGACTCGACGCGCCCTCCGCCTCTCGCCCTGGTCCCTCCCCGGCTCGCCCCTCCCCTCCCCGGCAGGCGGCGCCCTGCCGCGCACGCGCAGTCGGCACTAGGCCCCGCGAGAGAGCCGGGGCTGGGAGAAGAACGCGGGCCCTCACCTCTCCTTCTTCAGTGAAAATGGAATCTGCTTTGCGGGGATCGAAGTGTTTGATCAGTAAACTCTTCAGGTGGTTTTCCACCGTCTCCTGCACCTGCACGGGCTCCACGCCTGAAAGACAGCGGCCGCGTCTCAGCGCGCCACCCTGCTTCGGACGCAGCGCGCGGGTCCGAGGTCTGCAGGGCACGCCGTCCCCGCGGGAGTCCGCCCCGGACGGGAGTCCCCGCCCCGGACGGGAGCCCGCGGCAGTCAGCGCCGGCGGCGAAAACCGGAAGGAGCCCGGAGCAGAAGGCGCAGGGACGCCGTGCCCCTGTCCGTGTGGCAGGACACCGTCTTCAAAACCTCGCCAAGGACCAGTGCCCCGAGCAGACGGGGGGTCGGACAGGCGCGCCCTCCACGGGGCGGACGGCGGATGCCAGCCAGAAGAGAAGCGTGCGTGTCCGCTCGCGGCGGCAGCAACGAACGGACTCGTTTCCGGAAAGCACGCACTCGGCGACGTCACCCGCACCCAGCTCCGGGGGCTTACGGCCGGGCTCCGCTCTGCTGCGAGCTGAAGGCCAGAGCCACGCTCAGCCCGACAGTGCCCCCTGGGACACGGCGCACCGAGCACCCGCCCTCCCCGCGCTCGGCCGGAGCCCCGGGGGACGGCCGTCCGTCTGCAGCCCCGCGGCAGCGGGTCAGAGGCGAGGGCGGAGCAGACGAAGACAGGTCAGAAGTGCAGTCCCGACCTACTGAAGTCTTCCAAACAGAGACGCTTTCCAATGTATCAGCAGTACACGGACCCGAAGATCTTTAAAGCTGGGGGGAGGCGACCAGCCAGGGCAGGGCCCCCCACCCCGGAAGCACCTGTCTGGATGAGCCACTCGGCCAGCAGGTTGACGGTCTGGGCCACGGCGGTGTAGTTCTCCGACAGGAGCTGGATGACGTTCTCCGGAGACCCTCCGGCCTGGAAATACCTGGACCGGGTAACGGACACGCTCTTACACCCACCGCTCGGAGCCGGGCACCGGGACAGGGGACGACAGGGAGGTCGGCGGGTCACTGGGATGTCTGCAGGGTCAGGGTGGGGGGGACCCCGGGACACCGCCCACTCCACGTCACACTGCTCTTACTCATACTTGCCCGTCTGCGGGCCCGCCACCCCCGCCCCCGCACCGGGAGCCCCACGCACCTCTTCAGCGTGTTGAAGATGGAGGGCTCCATGATGTAGTCCCGCGTGGAGAAGGTGCGCAGGCACTCCTGCTGGACCTCCGCGTCGTCCTCGCCCTCCGCGTACTCGTCCTCCTGCTGCTGGGGACACCGCAAGCTGGGCCACTGTCCGCCACCCCAGACGTCCTGCGACCTCCCTTCTTAAATCTCCAAGACACTGTCCTCTCAAAAGCGCCCCACCTACATCACCGGCGGCACGCCCGAGAACCTCAGGCGGCGGCTGGACAGTGAGGCGTGGCTAAGAACGTGGGACCTGTGGTCATGCCAAGTGGGCCTGCCCTGCGCTTCCCCGGGGGACCTCGCTCCAAGGTCACACAAGCTAACTCGTTTGTGGGAACCCTCCCGGTGAACAGAGGTCATCGGCTGACTGATCCCCCTGTGGCTGTGTGAAGATCCACGAGCTAATTTTTGGAAGAGCCCGGCACAGTACCTAACATTCAGGAAGAGTTCAGTAGTTGTTAGCTATTGTTTCTTGTTGTTATTAGTAATAGTAGTATTGATAGGGGCTTAAGACTTGGGAACATTTAGCTTAAGGTAAATAGTCATCAATCTAGCAAGTAATGTGTATGTTAAGTTTTTGTTTCAGTAACTGCAGATAAGGCCCATCCTGGCGCCTGAGAATAGGCAGTTGACCTCCTGGGGCACTGGCTGGAGATTACCTTATCTGGAGACATCTGTACCAGGAAGAAGCAAGCGACCACCCTTCCCCCTTGGAGGCAACTGTTGAATTTCAAAGGCTTTCGCTGACACCTTGTTTGCCCTCCCCCAACCCCCTTATAAAAGATCTGGCCGGGAAAGAAAGGGCAAGATGGTTTGTTAGGGTATGAACCCGCCATCTTGTCAGATCGCCGGCCATCTGAATAAAGCGCCTATAAAAGATTCAATCGCTGTCATTGCTCATTGGATTTGGTAGTGACAGGCAGCCCGAACGCCGGTGTCTTTTCCGGTTACAGTATTAGTATTTCACATGTGCCATTTCACGCTCTCCAACCAAGGCCATCCAGTGATTCCGGAAGGCACGCGCCGCCCATCTGCTGTCAGAAAGGAAAGACACTGACCTGCTTCCAACGGGCAGGCCGGGCTGCACCCCAGCCCCGCCCCGCACGGAGCCCTCCGAGGGCCATCACGGGCCCGTGGAGGGGGGACGACAGGGCCGACGGCTCCACGGTCGGTCCTGTGTTGCCGCCTCACTAACAGGCGTGCGGTTCTGAACACTTCCTGTGCCCTGAGCACTGTGCTCGTCACCAGGTGTGGGAAGGGGAGTGGAAGCCAGGGTGTGTCCTCCCCCGGGGGCTCACGAACTGGTCGCAGAGACCAGCCTCCACGCACCGCCTCAGCGGCTGTGGCCCAGGGCTACATCTAGCCAGCCCTCCTCCTGTTTTGGTAAAGAAAGTTTTACTGGAACAACACTCCCTTTCTTTTTCAATCCTCGCCTGAGGATATGCTTATTGATGTGAGAGAGAGAAACCCTGGTTGGCTACACCCTGGACACAGCCTGACTGGGGACCGAACCCACAACCCAGCTATGTGCCCTGACTGGGGATCGAACCTGCAAACTTTCGGTGTGTGAGATGACGCTCCGACCAACTGAGCTACCTGGCCAGGGCAACACCCTCATTTTCTAAACACAGTCTCTGTGGCTGCTTTCCCCCTGCCACAGCAGAGCCTAAAATATCTACCCTCAGGCCCTCGGGGATGTCTGCCTGCCCGTGGGGCCCGAGACCCTCTGAGACGGCACTGGACGGGGGCCTGGACGAGGCTGTGAAGGGGGCTGGGTGCACCTGGAGGCCCCTGCGCATGCGCCCTGGGCTTCTCCCGGACCTCTGCCCTCCTCCTCCGTCTTCTCTCGGGCTATGCCACCTCCCTGCCCATCAATCTCGAACTGAGCCTGGGTCCACCGATGGACGGATGGACACCACCTCACTCCCTCTCTAGACTCAAGTAAATGGCCCATGCTCATTTCCATTCAGACCCCGCCCCCTCCACTGCCGGTACTCCCCACTCGCTGCACCCAAAACCCACCTCGCCTTTCCCCTCTAACCAGGGGCGTCCAACCAGCGGCCTGCGGGCCGCGTGCGGCCCAACACAAAACCGTAAATTTACTTAAAACATCATGAGGTTTTTTGTGATTACGTGTCACAATGTATTTAACGGTGGCCCAAGACCATTCTTCTTCCAGTGTGGCCCAGAGACGCGGAAAGGCTGGACGCCCCTACAAACAGGTCTTTTCCCTGCAGCCCGTATTTCGGCAGAAGATTCCACATCCACCCGCTGTCCCACACCCACGGGCTCTGGCGTCCCATCCACTCCTCCTCCCTCACTGGGCCTTCCCTGCGCCGGTCCATGGGGCCCCTCCCACCGTCCTTCCCTCCTTGTCCACTAAGCCTGGCCCGGCCCCCTCGGGCCTTCCCTGTGGACGCCACCACAGTCCTCGGCATAAGCCACCAACCTGACGTCTCCCTCTTGCTCAGAAGAAACACCTAAGCCCTTGCGTGTCCACGACCTTCCAGGCGCTCACCTGGCCAGCCTCACCTCTCGACACGCCCACAGCCACACTGAGCTGCTGGCATGTCAGATGCTCTCAGCTCCTACCATGCGGGCTCCACGACACCCGCGGACGTGGCCCCCAGCGAACAGGGTGTGGGTCACACAAATGGTCCTACCACAGACTTCCAAAGCCCGGCTCATGCCAAACCCCAGTCCCCTTTCTTGACGCTTGGTCCGTGCTCCAGGCAGTCGCCGTTAGGATGACCATGGAGGCGGCATCTGGTCCACCCCGACCATCACGGGTCGAGGTGGAAGGAGCATCATGACCAAAGCTCTCGGGTCCTGGGTGCAGACCAGCTCCGCCAGGCCTCCCGCAAAGGTGCGGGCTCGCCCGGGGAGCTCAGTCCACCCAGCGAGGCCCGGTCTAGGCGTCCCCGGGCCAACGCTGTCGGACTCGAAGGCGCCCTGGGACACGAGCTGTGGCATTCTGGGCACCGGCTCCCAACACCGCCCCGCCACCGAGTTCGTGTCATCTGGACCACATGGCGGACCGGCGGTTGGATACACTGGCAATAGACACAAGGGGCCTGGGGCCACCGAGCCTAGCTAGCACTGAGCCCGCCCCAGGCAGAGGTCAGCGGGTCGCCTGGCGCGACGGCTGGGTGCCGCCCCTCGTCGCCACGCCCGCACGTCGCAAGTGCAGGAGCGGGGCCCCGACGCCGCGTGCGTGACCCTGGCGGGCAGGGGGCGAGGGGCGGGCCCCGCCGGCCGGGGCTGGCAGCTGGCGGGCTGCGGGGCGCGTTGTGCCTGCACCCCACGGTGACGGCGGGGCCGCCGCGGCGGGGCCGGGGCCACCCGGTGCCTCTTACCTGGCCGCTGTCAGCCTCGTCGCCCCATTCTGCCGCGCTCCCGAAGTAGTCTTCGTCCATGATGGCGCCCGGCGCGGCGCCCGCCATCGCGTCCCGCGAGCAAGCGCGCGAGCACGGCGCATGCGCACGGCCGAGCGGGAGAGCGCACGCGCGGCCCCGCGGCTCGATTTCCCCGCGGCCGCGCGCCTCAGCCCGAGCCGGAGGCTGGGACGCAGCAAGACCCGGAGGAAGGGGCGGGGCTAGGAGGGAGGGGCGGGGCAAAGGGAACTGCCAGCGGCAAGTTGATCCAGGTGCCCCGGGCCCTGTCGCAGTTGGGCGGGGTGCGGGCCGAGGGAACTTCCTGTATTGACCCAGGAGCACAGCCTGGCCAGAAGATTTGAACTAGACTTGCGCTTGCCCCTGGGTTCCCGTTCTTTCCACTTCGCTGCTGAGAGCATCCGTGTCCTCATCAGACAGCTGGCCACCTAGCCAGTCTGACTTACCAGTGTCTAGCGCCCACAAATACGTTTTAATTTTTTTAATCAGAAGAAAAACAACTATTACAACAATGAGTGCGGCCTGGATCATGTTAGTATATGTATAACTGGTATAAAGAACGAGTGGAGTATAACGTATGCCTACCAATGTCCTAAAGGAGCGTAGCAGAGAGGGCCCGCCTGGTGCAGTCGCTGCTGAGAATAACTGAGATGTTGCTTTTTAAGCCTGTAGCACGCTGCGCCCCCTGCCCTGGGGGGAAAAACTGCGTTATGGGGAGGGAGCAGAATGAGGGGAACAACTAAAATAGTGACAAAGGCTGATGCTCTGAGGCAACAGGAGAGAGTGACTTTGGGCAATCAGAGAAGGCGTCTCTGGGGCACGTGACAAAGGGAGTCCAGCAAGTCGTGACCCACAGAGAACATTTTAGGGGAACGCACTGCTTGCCGCTCGTCCTTGGAACCCAAAGACCATTGAGACTGGCCCCTGGCTGGCCAGGGGGACGCCCGGATGAGGTGGACGAGGCGGACGGGGCCAGATCCTGGTGGGGAGTTAGGTTTTAACTGAGGGCTTTTAGGAAGGGTTTGGAGCACTGAGCATGGAGTTTGCACGCAGTAGGTGCCCAGCAAGTATTGGTTACTCTGATGAAGAAGAAGCGTTTGGGGGGTTTTGGTTTTGCTCGCTTTGAGGGAGTGGCAGGGCCCTATCTGGGTGTTTGATGCCGTGTCCCATAGCTGATGGAAGCCTTACATCCGGGAGCCTGGAGGCGGGAGAGGATGTTAGGCCTTCGTGAGGGTTAACCGGGCTGAGCAGGGCAGCTGCTAACGCATAGCTGCTGTAAGATGGAGGTTCAGTCCAGAGAATGAGGCAGTCTTTGCGGGGGCGGGGCCCATAGCGGACCAGGAGGATGCTGAGAGTTGCAGTGAGCGAGCATGCGGGGACAGTACACCACGGAGCTGGGGAGTGCGGGAGGAGGGCAGGTTTCTGCAGGGGACCATCGTGAGTTCAGACGGGGACACACAGAACCGCACAGGTGCCGCCAGGACCCCCCCCCCGCCGCGGAGATGTCTTGCAGCTGGCTGGAGGTGGAAGTCTGAGACTCCAGATTCCACGCCTGAGTTCCAGCTTCCATTCATGGAATGAGAGCGTGTTAAGTTAATGAATGCCGCTGCTGAGGGCTGGTTTCAGGGTTCGTTTTCACGTACGCTCTGAAATGTTGCAAAGAATGGATGGCTGTTAAACTCCTACCTCCTCTCCTCTTGGGCTTTCTGTTTTAAAATAGTGCCTGAATTGAAGGCAAATTAATATATGTATAACTAATTGCTCCTATTGAAGCAGGGATTATTTAACTCACCTCTCCCTCAGTGAAAAGGTTACTCATTAAGTGAATTACCAAACAACCCCTAATGAAAGCATTACCTTCGGTAAGTCTCAACGATTTAGCATAATTGTGTCCATAGGTCTCGTCTCCTCAGATATTGTTGACTTGTTGAAAAGCCTACCTAAAATGTCCAAATTAGCTTGCATTACTTTAACATAAATACTCTAAAATCATTTAGGATGCTTTGCTGTTTAAGATAAATTTTGGTGGAAAATTTCCATAGAAACGAGGAGTCGGTTTCACCTCACCCATTCGAGGAGCACTTCCAGAGTGCACCTTCGTGGGGTCCTGGGCCGGGCTGAGCTGTGACCCACAGACACAGGTTAGTGCCAGCGTCAGAAGGGAGCACAGCTGTCTCTCAGGACAGGAAAAGTGCAGAGGGAGGAGGCCCGCGCGCCCGGAGCATGGAGGGATGCCTTTCCAGGGAAATGACATGTAGGCTGAGACTTCGGCTTGAACCGGGAGTACAAAGACAACAGGGCACAGGAGGGCAATTGCAGGTGGCAGAGAGGGGAAGTGGCCGGAGTGCGGACCTGAAAGCCAGGGCCGGGGGGTGCGGGGGAGATGCCAGAGAGAAAGGCCAGAGCCTACAACCTTATCAACCTTATCACGTGCAAGAGACTCGGCCTTTGTCCCTGTGGGCCCAGGTAGCCACTGGGAGCCTTGAAACACGAGAGGGGCGGGGTCAGATGGAGGGTTTGGAGGAGGGCGTCCTGGCTGCCCTGGGGAAAGGATCCCAAGGGGGCAAAGCAGAGGGTGGCAGGCCAGTGGGGATGCTGTTGACCAGATGTCCAGTGAGACTGGCTGGTGACCGAGGTTAAGGCAGGCCTGGGGATGAAAGGGACATGTTTGGGAAAGGCTCAGGAGGCCGGAAGACCGCGTCCAAAGGGTCTCCCCTGGCGAGTGCATAACACATAACCCGGATCCTCAAGTCCTTCATCTTCCGTCTGAGCGTCCGCCCACTCCCCTGTTCTGCGCCCTTTGTGCCACCGAACAGCGCCTGCCCAGGCCACCCTTTCCGCCACATTCGAAGAGCACTTCTGTCTTCGTTCTCCCTGATCTGTCAACACACACTGGCACAGACAGGCGTGACCCTCTCGAAATACTCGCCCTCCTCCGCGCCCGCAGCACCGCACCCGCCTGGCCTGTCTCCCGCCTCCACCGCTGGTCCTTCTCTGACGTCTTCCCCCGTCACCCCTGTTCATGTTCTCCGAGCATTTCCGTCCCCCGGGACCTGGGCTTGGCGTCCCCACTACCTCCCCTCTTTTCCTAAGGCGTCACATCCTTCCTGCATCTGCACAACCACCACCGCTGGGCCCAGAACTCTCAACTCTGTACCTCTAACCCTCGTGTCTTCTCTGATCTCCAGACCTGTGTATCCAAGTGACCTAATTCCCCCTTGACCTCACCACCGGGGTTCCCCACGGACACCTCAGCATCTCTGTGAGGGCCCCAGCATGGCCCTTCTGCAGGAAATGGGGCCGCCAGCTCCACAGTCCCCAATACCGATCACCTGGAAGTCACCCTCAACTCCCATTCGCCATCCGACCCGAAGGCACCGCCTGGGTCAGTTCCACGTTAAAAGCGCACCTCCCACCCTGGCTGGTGTGGCTCAGTGGATGGAGCGCAGGCCTGTGAACCAAAGCACCACCGGTTTGATTCCTAGTCGGGGCACATGCCTGGGTTGCAGGCCATATTCCCAGTATGGGGAGTGCTAGAGGCAACCACACACTGATGTTTCACTCCCTCTCTTTCTCCCTCCCTTCCCCATCTCTCTAAAATAAATAAATAAAATCTTTAAAAAAAAACGCACCTTCCATCTCTCCGCATCTCTCATCTCCACCGAGCTTCCCCGCCCAGGTCCCCACTGTGTCTCACCAGCCAGCTGCGGTAGCCTCGCACGAGCCTGACCACACCCACCCTCGCTCTACCACAGTCCGTTCTCCAAACATCCACAAAGTTTCGCCTTGTTAAATTTCGCTAATTCACTTTATCAGAAAGAAAACCACCAAAGATTGCAAAAGTCCCCCTGGCTTTTGCTATAGTTTTGTCCCTATGAAACAAGCACACTGGACGGACATTTATGGAACTTCTAGATGGAGGGGGGAACAAGGAGCCCGAGGGGCGTCTCACTCGTGCCTTCGAGGAGCTGCGAACCCCGGCGGTCATGCACTCCCTGAAACGTGCCGACGAGGATGGCGTGCTGTCCGAGACGTGCTGAGACCGCTCTCTGCAAATCCAGGAGAGGACGACCTTATTTCCTGCTGAGACGGTCAGGGACTGTGTCTGGGAAGAAACAGCTTTTTGAGCAGACACTTCGAAGGGAGACAGGATTCGGGCATGTTGAAATTAGAGAAAAGGGCGTTTAGGGGGAAGGAACAAGAAGCAAGGGACATTCGGGGAGTAAGAAATGCCGCAGTTCACCCCCAGGAAAGGGTCGAGGGCCACGTGAGAGAACCCGAAGAGCAGTGTGGGGTCTGGGCGGGCCTGCCTGGGGCGGTGGGCTGAAGGTGCGAGCCTCCGGCTCCGCAGGGGACGGGCGATGGGCGGGAACTCCGAAAGTTTCCAGCGGGAGACTCCACGTACAACTTTACTCCGATGAGAACAGCCCAGCGACTGTGCACAAGGCGACTTAGAGGGGGCACAGTTCCCCTCCCTCAATTTCCGTTCTGTTGCTCCCAAGGGTTTCACTGCCCCTCGTGAGAAGAGGCAGGGCTCCAGCGTGAGACATCACAGACTAGGCCGTAAAAAAACGCCGCGACTTCCATCGTGCTCCCACTGTCTCTTTGGAATCCTCACTTTGGAGGAAGACAGACGCCAAGACGCTGGCAACCCTACAGACAGAAGCCCGTGGTAGCAGCTGAGGCCTAGGGCGGCCAAGGAAGTGTGGCTGCGCTCCTGGCAACGCCCCAGCTGACATCGCGAAGGCGACTCACGCGAGACCGCGAAGCAGAACCTCCCAGCTAAGGTGCTTCCAAATTTCTGCCCCACAGAAGCCATGAGATACTAGATATGTGTTGGTTTAAGCCAATACGTTTGGAGTCATTTCTTATGCAGCAGTAATTACCTTATACACGTTTCAGGACTATCCTTTCAAAACGTTCATCAGATGAGGTCCCTCCTCTTTCTGACACCCTCAGCGGCTTCCCATTTCAACTGGAAAAAAAAATCCAACTTTTTCTTCTATGTGGCCTGGTGACAGAGTGAGTGAGCCCCAATAATCCGGCCCCCCCAAAACGGGACAGAACTCAAAAGCAGCCACCGCAGCCCTCTGGACATGAAGACATACAACTGACCGAGAGCTGTTCGTTAGTGCCAGCTGCGGAGCTCCCGGCAAGAACAGCGTGAATCTGTGACTCTGTCGCCTGTGTGCGCCCCTGTGCGCCCCTGTTCTTGAAAGCACCTGGGGAAATACCGTTAACGACGGGCTTCTCACAGGAGACAGGGGAGACCGAAGGCAGGAGAATGACGTGCTGGAAACGGGGAGACGGAACAAACCGTCCAGCGAGCGTCCGCACCCAGCAGGCATAAAAGGCGACGGGGAATAAGCGCGTCTTCAGGCAAACTAGGTTAGACCAGAAGAACGTGTTGCCAGCAGACCCGCCTCTTGAGAAATACTGAAGGAGGTTCTTGAAGTTGAAATTAACACTAGACAGTGACGTGAATGCACCAGAAGAAATGAAGATGGCCAGAAATGGCAAATATAAAAATTCTGCAGATAGGTTGTATTTCTTCCTTGTCTTTGAAAAATGTATAAGTTGGGTGGGAGTGAAGGTGGGTTGGGGATAGATGGTGATGGGTGGAGACCACAGATAGCTATGTAATTACATATTATAATTACCAATTACATATATAATTGGGCAAAATAACTGTACCGCTCACTGCATGATTGGGTTTGTTATAGCCAAAAAAGTATGGGGAAAAAAAAATGAGACACATTGGAGCCAAGTTTCTGCATTTTATTGAAATTAAACTACTGTTCTTCTGAAGCAGATTGTGCTAAGTGAAGACGCATGTTATGATCCTGAGGGCTATCACTGATCAAATAACTCAAAAATAGTCAAAAGACCAACAGACAAAATCAAAGTGGCCCGTGAAAACACATTTAACATAAGATAAGGCAGTAAAGGAGAACAAGAGAGACATGAACAAGCAGAAAACAAACAGCGAAGTGACGGCCACAAGTCCCATCACGTTAGGAATGCCGAGAGATGTGACCCGACGGACCCCCTCGAAGACGGATGGCCAGACTGGATGACAGAGCGAGGCGCGTGGGGTCTCACTGCAGGCTGCCTGCGAGCAGACGCGTCACAGCCGCGAACGCACCCAGAGGTGGGACGCCAGGGGGTAGGAGAAAGTTCTGTGTGCAAACGAGAACCACAAGAGAGCTGGAGTTCTTCTATGAACCTCAGACAAATAGACTTGGAGACTTGGAAAAAAAAGTCGTAATGATAAACGGGCCGGAACGTGAGGAAGGTAACAACAAGTATATGTGTACGTGCGTGTGTCCGCCTCTGCCGGCCGTCCCAGAGTCAGTGAACGGGGGGCTGGCCGCCGTGAAAGGGAAGATTGACAAATCCACAGTAACGGTTGGTACCTCGTTTCGCCAGTCCATAAGCAGCAGGACAAAGAAGTCAGCGAGGGTGGGATTGCAAAATGGTGCAACAGTTATGGGAGACAGTATAGCGGGTCCTCAAAAAGGTATAAATACCCTGGCTGGCGTAGCTCAGTGGATTGAGTGCGGGCTGGGAACCAGAGTGTCTCAGGTTCGATTCCCAGCCAGGGTACATTCCTGGGTTGCAGGCCATAACCCCCAGCAACCGCACATTGATCTCTCTCTCTCTCTCTCTCTCTCTCTCTCTCTCTCTCTCTCTCTCCCCCCGCCTCCTTTCCCTCCCTAAAAAAAAAATAAATAAAATCTTAAAAAAAAAAGGTATAAATACGATCACTATAGGATTCCACTTCTGCGTGCAGACCCGAGGGAACTGCCAATGGGGTCGCGGGCTGTTTGCGCGCTGACGCCCACAGCGGCGCTGTTCACCGCGGTCCACGGGCAGAAGGAGCCGATGTCCGTCGTTGGACAAGTGGATAAACAGGTGGTCCGTCCGTACAATGGAATACTCCTGGGCCTTCAAAGGGAAGGGAATCCCGTCACCTGCTACCACGCATGGGAACGCCGAAGACATCACATTAAGGGAAATAAGCCGGTCACAAAGAGACACTGTGTGGGAACATTCCCCTTATTGGAGGTATCGAAGCAATGACATGTACGGCAAGAGAAAGGGGAAGGGTGGTCGCCAGGAGCTAAGGAGAGGGGAGGTCAGGGGTTATAGTTTAACAGGTGTGAGGCCTCAGTTCTGCAACGTGAGAAAGTTCCAGGACTCTGGGGCTCTGTATCGTAACAGGCTTGCTTAGTGTGTACCTAACACTACTGAACCACACACTTCGAAATGGTTAAGATGCGAAATGTCGTGTTGTGTGTCTTAACCACAATAAAAGAAAAATCAACGAGGATTTGGAAGACTTGCGCAACACTACCGCCGACTCGACCTGACATTTACGCAAAACACCCCGAGGCTGAAGGAGTCACGTTCTTTTCCATCGCGCAGGAAGAAACCTTTTTCACAAGTGAGATTCAGAATTTTACAGATTAAAACGATACGAAGTGCACTCTCTGGTCAGGCCCCTATTAAAATGGAACCCACGCCGGAAAGAGACCCGGGAAATTTTCAAAATCAAGCAGCATTTCTAAGTAACTTCCGGGTCCAAGAAGAAAGCCACGACAAGAGAAGGGACACTCGGAAGAGGATTAAAACAAAAACCACAACACAAGGCAATGCACGAGCTGTAACGGAAGCCGTGCTTAAAGAGAAATTTACAGCTGCCCATGCCTGTATTGGAAAAAGAAGAGAGGTCTCAAATCAATACCCTGAGCTCCCTGTTCAAGAAATTAGAAAAAGAACAAACTAAACCAAATCCAGAAACATATAGAACCTTTGTAGACCAGATGGAGTGGTCATGTGCGGCCTGTATGTCAGAAAGCGTGGCCATCAAAAGCTCCTAAATTTACATCTCCCCTAGTCAAAAAACTGTCCCGGTGAGGACCGCAATACCATGGCGTTGAGTCCGATTTCCTGAGTTGGAGACTCTGATAACACAGCCTGGATGAAGTGTCCGTCCCCGAATCAAGAAAATGTGGCTTGGCTGTGGCTGGGGAGCTCAGCTGGCTAGAGCATCATCCAGATATGCCAAGGTTGAGGTTTCAGTCCCCAGTGAGGGCACATACAAGAAGCAACCAGTGAATGCATAGATAAGTGGAACAATAAATCAGTCCCCTGCCCCTCTCTCAAATCAATCAATAATTTTAATGCCCTGGCTGGCGTAGCTCAGTGGATTGAGCGCGGGCTGCAAACCAGTGTCGCAGGTTCGATTCCCAGTCAGGGCACATGCCTGGGTTGCAGATCATGACCCCCAGCAACCGCACATTGATGTTTCTCTCTCTCTCTCTCTCTCTCCCTCCCTTCCCTCTCTAAAAATAAATAAATAAAATCTTCAAAAAAATTTTTTTAAATGTGGCCTGGAGCAAGAGAGAGCTATCCCATCATGCAAAATGGCTGCCAGAGGTTTTGTCCTGAATGGGTATTGGATTTTGCCAGACTTTTTCCTGCCTCTATTGATATGGTCCTATGATAGTTCTTTTTACAGCCGGTCTATGTGACGGGTCACTTGAATTGATTTTTGAATGCCGAACCAGCTTTGCGTACCCGGGATACATGTCACTTGGTTGCGGTATGCATTTAGTTTTGGATTTCAACATGCTCGTGTTTTGCTGGATCTCCGGTCCTGGGAGACGCCGCCTGCAGTTTTCTAGCGTCTTCCAGTTAGGGATTAGGGGAACGCTGGCCTCACAGCATGAGTTTTAGGAAGCATCTCGTCTGCTCTGTGCTCTGAAACGGGTGGTGGGGATTTGATGTCATTTCTGTCTTAAAGGTTTGGTAGAACTCACCTGTGAACTCCCCTGGACGGTTGCTTTCTGTTGGGGAAGGTTATTCCTCGTTGATTCGATTTTTCAAGTGGATACGGGACGACTTAGGGAGTCTCTTCTCGAGGAATTCCGGCAGACGGTATCGCTCAAGGAATCGGTCCGTTTCCTCTGGGTTATCACGCATGTGTGGGCAAAGAGTTGTGCGTAATGTTCCTTCATCATATTTTTACTTCCTTTATCGCATTATTCATTCCCATGGCATCTCAGCGACGTCTTCTCTTTCTTTTCTGATATTAGTCATTTGCGTCTTCTCTTTTTTTTTCCTACGTAGGCTGGCTAAAGGCGTGTCCATTGTATTAATCTTTTCAAATGATCAACTTTCGGTTTCGTTGGTTTTTCTCTATTGATTTCCTGTGTTCAATTCCACTGATTTCTGCAGTGGTTTTTGCGATGTTTCTTCTTCTTCTGGATTTAATTTGTCCTTCTTTATCTGGTTCCTAAAGTTGAAGTTCAGACGGTGGGTATTTGCTCTTTCTTCTCATCAAGCATATGCCTCTACGCTGGAAACCTTCCTGTAAGCCCGGCCCTCACCGCATCCCACAAATTTGGAAAACTCATATTTTCATTCAGTTCAAAATATTTAAAAACTTCTCTTGACAATTTTTTGTCCTACGTATTCTTTAGAAGTATGTTTTTTAACCTCCACATATTTGGGGATTTTCCAGCTGTCTTTCTGCTAATACTTTCTATTTTAATCTCATTGCGGCCTGAGAGAAGACATCATATGATTTTTTATTTTTTAATGTTCCCTTTATGGCCCAGAATGTGGTTTGTTTCTCAGGTTCGTGCATTGTTTTTTATGTTTTTCCTGCACAACACTAAAGATTTTGTTCTACGTGCTTCTTGCTTTCGTGACTTCTGAGAAGCCGATAACGTCCTTATCTTTGCTTCCTGGGAGGGAAGGCGGTTTCATTCCTCTGGCTTCTCTCAACATTTTTCTTTACCTTCGATTTTCTCGAGTTTGAATACGACGTGCCCAGGTTCATGTTTTCAGCATTGGTCCTGTCTGGCACTGTCTGACCTTCCTGTGCCTGCGACCTGGTGTCTCCTGTTCAGTTGAGGAAGTTCTTTGTTATGATTGTTTCCCATGATTTTAGGGGTTTTTTCTCCCCTGGCTTTTCCTTCTGGTGTTCCCATCACAGGTATGACACACCTTTCGTAGTTGTCTCTCAGTTCGTGGCTATTGTGTTGTGTTTTGTGCTTGTTTTTCCCCGTGTGTTCTTTCTCTTGGCTTTTCCGTTTGGGAAATTTCTGTCGCCGCATCCCCAAGCTCGGAGGTTCCTTCCTCTGCGGCCGAGGCCAGGGTCTGGGCCCACCTCGGGGACGCCGCGGCTTTGGTTCCCAAGCACCGCAGGCAGGCGTAACCTTGCTGGTGGGGGGTGTGACCTCCAATTTGTAAAATAAAAAATAACAGCCCTGGCTGGCGTAGCTCAGTGGATTGAACGTGGGCTGCAAACCAAAGCATTGCAGGTTCGATTCCCAGTCAGGGCACATGCCTGGATTGCAGGCCATGGCCCCCAGCAACCGCACACTGATGTTTCTCTCTATCTCCCTCCCTTCCCTCTCTAAAAATAAATAAATAAAATCTTTAAAAATAACAAAACAAACCCAAAAAACACAACGTTTTTGAAATGTAACAATATGAGGTCTGCCTGTACTAATGAGTCCATCAAAGGCATTTTTTGTTATAGTTTCTTTAATCTCCATCCTTTTTCTGTCCTTCCTGAGAATTTCGTTCTCTCTGCTCACATTACCCTTGTGTCCTTGCAGGCCGCCTACTTCTCCCGTTCAGACTGTTAGCTGGGGAGAGAAACATTAATATGAAAGAGAAACATCAATTGGTTGCCTCTTGCTTGAAACCCAGGCTTGTGCCCGGACTGGGAATCGAACCTGTGACCGTTCTGTTTGTACGACTATGCCCAACCCATTGAGCCACATCAGCCAGGGTCCCGCCTTTGAGTGTTTTGTGGGAAGGTGGACACGATGCACTGGGTAACGGGAACCACAGCCAACGCGCCTTCGGTTACGCTGCAGACGGGGCGGGTGGGGGGGGAGGCGTCTACAGTTCTATGAGTTACTCTGCCCTTTGGGGAGCCCGGGCCGGGGACTGTGAACTTTGCCAGCGTTCCTCTTCTGTCCTTCCACCCCCTGGGTGGGACAGGGTGGCTGGGGGCTGGAGCTGGGTGTCTCCCTCCTCCCGGTGGGAGGCGCAGGCCCCGTGGAGCTGGGTGTTTCCCTCGCCCTAGACCCCGAGGTTGGGCCTGATTAAACCCTTACAGGGGAGGCCGTGGGGCTCAGCGGTTTCTCCGGACGGCTGGCCTCGTGGAGAGCCAGGGCTTCAGCCCGTTGAAGAGCAGGATTCGCCGCTCCCCTGCCGGGAAGCCAGAGGGCACTTTGCTCGGATGCCCCTCGGGAGGACCTGGGGAAGCCCCCGGAGGCCAGAGCACGGAAGCGAGGGCCTCTCCTACCCCCCGGTCTCCCCCCGAGTTTTGAACTCTCGGAGTTGTCTACACGGAGGCTCCACATTCCTCGATGGAGGGTGGGAGTTGGGTGGTCCTGCCCCGGGGCTGGTCCCTGGGGAGGCGGCCGTGCCAGAAATGTGTCCTGCATCAGCCTGTGTGTCTCTCTAACTCGGGGGAGGGTGGGGGAGGGGGCAGCCACTTGCCCTGTGATCTAAGAGCCATGGATATTTCAGCCTGGTCGGTGGTTTTCCCTGCTTGGATGGGGTGGAGACTTCTCAGCTCCCTCCAGCCCTAATGGACACCCGTTTTTATTTGTAAACTGCATTTTGCATTTCTCATATGCATTTTATTTTATTATTATTATTTTACTTATTAATTTAGGGTGAGAGAAACAGCAGTTTTGTTTGTCATTTCTCATATTGATGCACTCACTGGTTGATTGCTGCATGTGCCCTGACCGGGGATCGAACTCACAACCTAGGTGTATTGGGATGATGCTCTAACCCACTGAGCTACCCAGCCAGGGCCTCACATACATTTTAGAATCAGCTTGTATACTTTTCCAAAAATCTTCCCAGGGTTCATAGGTATTTTACTGAACTTACAGCTCACTGTAGGTGGAATTTACATCTAGATAACACAGAGTATTCCCCTCCACCGCAAAACAAAACAAAAAAAAACAAACAGGCTCTTCCCCCGCATCCCTTAGGCCGGGGGGCTCCCCTCCGCGGCTGTTTGGTGTTGTTCAGCACGCAGGCCGGGCAGTGTTCTGCTCGACTTAGCCTAGGAGTTTCATGATCTTTAGTGCCCTTGTCAGTGGTACTTGAACATTTTTATTTTGTGATTGTTCGTGACCCGTGGCTAGAAATTTAATTGATTGAATTGGCCTTGTGTGCTGAGACCTGGCTTAGTGCAGCTATTAGTTCCAGAAGCTTTGGAAGCAGAATCTTTTGCATTTTCTACACAGACGATCGTGTCATTCACGGATGGAGCGTTTCATTGTTTACCCCAAACCTGCCAGGCTTTTGTTTCTCGTGCCCGCACTGGCGAGGGCCCCCTGTGCCGTGGGAGCGGCCAGAGTGGACGCCCTCGAGTTGTTCTTGCTCCTCTCTGTAACAGGAGTGCGTTTGATGGTTTTAGAAAAAGGACGCTTTTGAAAGTAAACTTTGAGCAGGTACAAAAATACATTTTCGTGTTTTGTTCTTGAATTGTGGAGAAAACCTTCAGTTTTTCAGTTAAATATAATGTTAGCTGTCAGCTTTTTGTTAATTGACCTTGATACCGTACTTTGCTGTGTATAGTGCACACGTTTTTGCCCAGATTTTGAGGGGAAATTAAGGATGCGCATTACACATGGGTAGTACTAATCCCCTATTTATCTAAATGTTTTTTGATTCTTTTATTTATGCTTATGCAGTAAAAGTGTAACTCTAGAAAGCAATAACAATATCTGTATGCAAAATAATACCCTTTATAATACCAAGGACAAGTATCACAATATACATAAATAAATCAATTAATTAATTAAAATGAAAGATTTTTTTCCTGAAAGTTTGGGCCCAAAACACGGGTCTGGATCCCACACAGCGAAATACACCATTCCTCGTGGGTGGGAAGTTTTCATCTGACTCAATGTCGAAGTGTGTCAAATGCTTTTACATTTTTCTTTTTTGCTTGTATTGAGAGGTTCATACGAGTTTTGGGGTGTTCTTCTTTTCTCTGTTGATTTACATTAATTGATTCTGGAGTATTGAACCAATTTTGCATTCTTAGGTTAATCTCCACTTTGTTGTAATGTATTATTATTTTTTATGCATTGCAGAATTCAGTTTGCCACGATTTTATTTCTCATTTTTGTATCTGTGTTCATGAGGAATAATGAACGGTCTGAAGGTCCCTTTTTCTTGTTATATTTATTTCAGGTTTTGGTATGGGGTAATGACCTCAAAAATGAATTAGGAAAGAATTTTTCTTCTCTTTTCTGGAAGATTTTGTGAGAATTTGTATTATTTCTTCCTTTGGTGTTTGGCAGAACTCACCCCTGAAGCATCTAGGCCTGGAATTTTGAAATTTCTGTTTTAAACGAATGCAGTTTCTGTACTGGATGCAGGAATAGCTGACCACCTTGTTCCTCTTTACTGAGTTTAGGGAGTTTGTGTCTTCCAAAGAGTGTGTCCATCTCATTGAATTTGTCAAATGTGTAGCTATAATGTTTCAAATGCTACTTGATCCTTCTGATGCCTAAGGTCTGCGGTGTGAGCTTGCTCACTCTTTCTCATCCTGCTAGCTAATGTCTCCGGTCCAGGGTCTTTTCTCCATCAGGCTGGAGCGTTCTAACTTTTATTGATCTCTCTGAGGAACCATGTTCTGGTTTGTTTGATTTTCTCTATATTTTTTCTGTTTTCCGTTTCACTGATTCCTGCCTCTGTCTCTAGTATCTGTCCTTCCTGCTCACTCTGGGTGAAGCTACTCTTCTTCTTCAAGGGGGTAGCACGGGTCACTGATCGGAAATCATGGGTCACTTTCCTCTTTCCTAGCACAAGTATTTAATGCTGTCGTTGTTTCTCTACGTGTTGTTTTAGCTTTACCCCACAGCTTTGATTGCTTGTGCGTTCATCGTCATTTAATTCAAAGCATCTGTAATCGCCCTTTGTGACTTCCCCTTGACCCATGACCTATGTAGAAGCGTGCAGTTTAGTTTCCGAACGTTTGAGGGTATTCCGGCTGGCGTTCACTCTTGGTTCCAGTTTAGTTCCTTTGTGGTCAGAACACATATTTCCTACTATTCCAGTTCTGTCAGATTCGTGGAGTGTGCCCTGCTTCCCAGAATGCGGGCTAGTTCGGGCGGCAGCCCCCGAGGCCTGGAAACAGGGTGCGTTCTGCTGTGCGAGCAAAGTATTCTGTGGGGGCACCCGGCTTTCTCCCTGCAAACTCCGTGTTGGTCCGCTTTCCTGTGTCTCACCCCCGAAACGGCCCTGCCGTTAAGGGACTGTAACTGGCCGGGTCATTTGCCCAGTCCTGTGGCCTCAGGGGCAGGGTCCTCTGACCGGCCGGCTTCAGCGTCACATGCCTGGCGCTGAGGATGGCTGCTCCCCGGAGCCGTGGGGGGCGCTGGCCAGGCCCCCCGTGGCTGCCGTGTGTCTGGGCACACTCATGACCCCCATCTGTCCACCGTTTAAGACCCCCCCGCCGTGCAGCTCCTAAAGGACTCCGAACTCGGACTTCTTTCGCCGGTGAAGACGACGCAAAGCCGCTTCCCGCGAGGTCACCGTCCTCGGCGCGGGTGTCCCGGGCGGCCCCCCCACCCCTGGCGTCACCGCACGCCGGAGCATCACTCCCTCTGCTTCCGGAGCCGGCGGGCTCGGTGCGCGGGCACAGTCCTACCCGCCGGGGACGCCTGGGTGCAGAAGGGCCTCCAGCTGCCCCTCAGGGCGGCTGTTCGCCCTGGCGGCTCCCGGCGCGTGGCCGCTGCTGCGCAGGGCGCCGTGCGAGCGCGGCGGGCGGCGGGACCGGCCTGGGCCTCCCGCGGGCGAGGACTTCGGGGAAGGGCTGTCAAGGAAGGGAGAGAACACGCGCGCGTGTGCGCCGAGTCACAAACACGCACCAGTGTGCAGGCACCGGGCCGCCGGTTCCCTCCGGCGGGGAGAAGCCGCTGGCGGGTTTGCTCCGAGCCGCCGCCACCTGGGCCGCACGGGCGCTGCGGCGCCGGCGGGCGAGGGCGTCCTGGGAACCCCCGGCGGACCTCCTGGGCGCCTTGGGTGGGTGGGGGGGCCGTGAGTCGGCCGTGCAGGGTGCTGGCTGCGGGGTGCCGGCCGGCCCTTCCTTCTCAGGGTCGCAGCGGCCTTCACTGCACCAATCTCCGGCCGCAGCCCTGCCTCCCCATGGCGGGCGACGCGGGTGCTCAGGGTCCTGAGACCCCAGCGAGGGGCATTAGCGTGGAAGGAGCATCCCCCAGACCAGGGGTCCGGGTGTGGGCGGTCTCCTGGGCTCGTGTCTCTTCTTTGGGAACATGAGGAAGAAGAGTTATAACGTGCCTTGGGCTTAGATATAGTCTCGGCCACCCGCCATCGCCCTTAGTCTGGTCCATGGCTCCGGACGAGGCAGCGACCCAGCATGAAGAACTGGGTAAAGGGCGTTGACTGTCTTGGGTCTTGACTGCGTCGACTCCTTCAAGGGTGCCTATTGTCACGAGACCTGGGCTGGCTTTACTAAGAAAAGGTGGGTGTGGGGGGCGGGGCCTGGCTGGTGGCTCAGTGGGTTAGGACAGGGTTCCGATACACCACCGTTGCCAGTTTGATCCCCAGTCAAGCCACATACAAGAATCAATGAATGGCCCCGGCTGGCGTGGCTCAGGGGATTGAGCGCCGGCCTGCGAACTGCAAGGTCGCCGGTTTGATTCCCAGTCGGGGCACGTGCCTGGGCTGCGGCCCTAGTGCCTGGTTGAGAACATGCCAGAAGCAACCGATCGGCATTTCATTTTTTTTTCCACTTCTTCTTTTTTATTTTAATTGTTGTTCACCAATCGACATTTCTTGCATGGTGTTCCTCTTCCTCTCTTTCTCCCTCCCTTCCCCTCTCTCTAAAAATAAATAAATAAAATCGTTTAAAAAATCAATGAATGAATGTAAAATAAGTAGAACAACAAATTGATGTTTCTCTCTCCCTCCCCCCCGCCCCGGTCAAAAAGTCAGTAAAAATCACCTTGGCTGGCGTAGCTCAGTGGATTGAGCTCGGGCTGCGAACCAAAGTGTCACAGGTTCAATTCCCAGTCAGGGTACGTGCTCAGGTTGCAGGCCACGGCCCCCAGCAACCGCACACTGATGTTTCTCTCTCCCCCTTTCTCCCTCTCTTCCCTCTCTAAAAAATAAATAAATAACAATCTTAAAAAAAAGAGGTACGATATATGAGATAGCAAATACCCTGTCTAACTTTAAAAAAATCAGTAAGAATCAATACAAATAAAAATAGGAGGGGCGTCACTTGTCACTCGAACCCCATCCCCTTCTCCGACGAGACGCTCCGCTGTGTGGACGGACCATGTGTGGTCTGTCCGGTTGCCGGTTGGTGGCCATTCGAGTCGTCTCCACTTTCTGGCCGTGATGACTAACGCCGCTGCCGTGAGCGTCCGCGTACAAATCTTTGCGTGAACACGTTTCTGTTTCTGCCGGGCACAGCCCTGGGAGTGGGGTTGCAGAGTCGCCAGGCAGTAACTCGGTGTTTGGGCTTTTGCAGGAGTGCCAGCCGGCCCCCACCACGGCTGCACCAGCCTCTGTTCCCATGAGCGACGCGGGAGGGTGCAGCCCCGCCAACCTTGCCAACACGTGTGCCTGTCGTGTTTGATGAGAGCTGTGCCAGCGGGCACCAAGCGGAGCGCGCTGCCTTTTACGTCAGCGTGAAGAGGAGGTGCATCGGCGTGCGTTTGCTTACTGTCGTACGGAGCAGCCCTGGGACACTGCAGGGGGTGCTAGCAGCCCCGGCTGCCCCCAGGGAAGGAGCTGGGGGCTGCTGGCCGGTGTGGGAGGGGGACTTCAGACTCTGTACACTGCATTACTGCACTTTAGAGCGTGTGGAAGTATCCGCTGTACAAATAACTAAATTAGTTGGAACCGAAACACGAATTAAAAACTACACATGCTGACTGTAACCTGTGGACACAGTGCTGGCACCTGCAGACAGAATCTGACCTGCCACCCACTTTGGTGTGGCCCGTGAGCTAAGTAATTCTTCCATGTTTAAACATTAGAGAAAAAAAAAACAATAAAATAAGACTCTTTCATAGCCCATGGAAATTATTTGAAATTCAAATTTCAGGGCCCACCAATAAACTTTTGTGGGGACTCAGGCATGCTTATCTTCAGCGGATGTTGTCCTGCTCCTGTGGCAAAGGTGAGTGAGTGTGACAGGGACGGTATGTGACACTCTTGTCACTGTCCCTTGCTGCTGGGAACAGTGCAACATGTACTTAGTTGTAACTCAATGGTATTTTGGGTGTCACACAATATCGCCATAGTGTGACTTTAAAGAAAATTAGCAGTGCGTGTCCTTGATGTCAAAACAAGAAAAGAAGTTCGATCCCCAGTCAGGGCACATGCCTGGGTTGCAGGCCACGGCCCCCAGCAACTGCACATTGATGTTTCTCTCTCTCTCTCTCTCTCTTTCTCCCTTCCTTCCCTCTCTAAAAATAAATAAATAAAATCTTTAAAAAAAAACAAGAAAAGAAGACAAAAGTGGGGTGTGAATGTCATGTCCGTAATGTGTAATGCAGGGTGGGTGACGCTGTTGTCCAATCACATGGCAGGGCGTCGTGTTCCTTGGGCAGTGACGCTGTCGCTGGCACAGAGTGCCTGGTGCACCCACCCACAGTACCAGACTGAGCCATCCTTGAAAGATCTCCAAATCGCAGGAAAGTAATAGTCAGAAAAATGAGAAGATTTCAAACCATATCTCATGACAGACATCTTCACACAAATAAAAAATTAGAAAGTATCGGTTACCAAGTCCTGGACGGTGTGGCTCCGTGGATTGAGCCCCGGCCTGAGAACTTAAAGATCACTGGTTCAATTCCCAGCCAGGGCACATGCCTGGGTTGCGGGCCAGGTGTCCAGCTGAAACATTTGAGAAGCAACCAGTTAATGTTTCTCTCCCACATCGATGTTTCTCTCCACCTCTTTCTCCCTTCCTTCTCCTTTCTCTAAAAATAAGTAAAAATAAAATCTTAAAAAAAAAGAATTGGCTACCAATATAAGTCATCAAGTGGCTGTTTGGTTAGCCAAGAAGGAAAGCCGTTTGTAAGCACTAACTTAATTAAATGGTGTTTGATTACAGCAACTGAATAAATGTGTCCAGGGGGAAAAAATGTTGAAGAACATTAGCCTTGCGTTGAGAATTGTTGCTTGAAGAGTTTAGGACTTCCAGAGCGATAATAATTTACAAACAGGGCAGCTGCGACCACTCAGTCCTTGTTTATTCGAGGAGACGTAGGTTAGCAGTGACCAAAGGGGCGGTCTCCATGACCCGCCCACACTGAACAACCACAGGGGAGAGTATTTCCCAAGATGGAGATGTCTTCTTGCAGAATAAAGTCTTTAATTCCTTTGAAAAATGTTAATATGAGGCTAATTAGATTAGAACGGGGGTCCGGATGGTAATAATAAGAAGAAGAACAGAACCCTAACTGGCCACGGTGGGGGGCAACTCGAGGATGAACATGCGACTTTGGGAACTAGGAAGTCAAGAGGCAGAAGCGGGCGCGGGCCTTGCCTGCATGCCCTACTACACACACCGGGCGCTCGGGGAGCCGGTGGCCGCGCAGAGGAAGCTTTCAAGAAGCATCCCCGCCCACGGGCACGGAGGGAAGGAATGCTCCTGTTGGTTTCTGGGCGCATCTTCACCCCTGAGGAAGTCACGAGCATAGACAGGGAACCTCAGCTGTGCCTTTAACAGAGAGAAAATGAGACATCGTGTTCTGCCGGATGGATAAGGCGGCACCACCCATGACGCCTTCTGGCCAACGGCACCCGACCTGGGTCGGAGGGAGCCTCCAGGCCAGTGCCCGGTTCACGAGAGACAGGACGGAGGACCGTGTTAGATGGTAGCAAAATCCAAGCAGGAGGAAACAAGTGTCTCAAGGAACTAAAAAGGGAGATGGATGGGGACCCACGCACTCACAGGAACTTGAGAGTTACATCCGGGAATCTTGGTTTCAGCTCTTTAGTTGTTATTTTTCGAGCAGTTTTAGGTGTGCCGCACACTGAGTGGAAGGTTCAGAGGTTCCCCCCTTCCCCCCATCCCCCACCCATGTGTGCTGGCCTGTCATCGACACCCCTAGCCAGATGGTACCTCGTTACAACCAACGATCCTGCGTGGCACGTCATTATCACCCAGAGTCCACAGTTGACACTACCACTCCCCCTCGGGGCTGCACGCCGCATGGGTCTGGACACGTGTACAATGACACATAACTGTCATTACAGTATCACACAGAGTAGTTTCACTGCCCGAAAACCCTCTGTGCCCCGCTTACTGATGCCCTGCCTCCCGTCTTCAGCGCCTGGCAACCACCGACCCGTGCTGTCTCCGCAGCATCACCTGTCACAGAATGTCGTGGAGTTGGAGCCCGGCAGCAGGCAGCCTTTCCACTCAGTGACATCTGTAAGGTTCCCCCTTGTCTTTCCACGGCTCTGTGGCACATTCCTTTTTAGCACTCGGTACTATTCCCCTGTTGGATGGACCGTGATTTACTTACACGCCACCTACGGAAGGACTCTTGGTGGCTGTCAGCGCCTGTGAGTTACGTGTAAAGCCTCCATCAGCGTCTGAGTGGACAAAAGCTTTCAGCTCCTGGGGGTAGACAGCAAGGGGTGGCGTTTACCAAGGGGGCGGTGGACTGCAGAGCCAGAAGATGATTTGTTTTGGGAGAAGCTGGCACACGGTCTTCCGAAGCGTGCCTACCGTCTGTGGTCCCACCAGCAGTGAGCGGGAGTCCTGGCTCTGCACCCTCAGCAGCGCGGGGTCCGGCCGGTGTCCGGGAGTTCGCCAGTTCCAGCAGGCGTGCTCTGGTGCTGCACCGTGGTTCTGGTTTTTACTTCCCGACGACACAGCGTGTGGGGCTGCTTTTCCGTCGCTTGTTTGCCATCTGCGAGTCTTCTTTGCTGAGTTATCTGTTAAGGTCTCTGGCTCATTTAAAAATATTATTTTGTTTGTTTTTTTTGTTCATTTGTTTCCTTAGTATTAAGCATTAGGAGGGGTTTTTTGTATATTTCGGATACGAGTCCGTTAGCAAATGTGTCTTTGGGAAACAGCTTCTCTCTTTCTGCGCCTTATCCGCTCGTTCTGCTGACTCCGCCTTTGGCAGAGCGGAAATGTTTAACTTTCATAAAACCCATCTTCTCAGTTACTTTTGTATGGATCGTGTCTTGGTGTTTCAGGTAACAGGGCATCGCCACATCCAAGGTCGCCTTGGCTTCCTGCTGTGTCACCTCCCAGGAGGTGCATACGTCTGAGTTTTCCCCGGAGGCCTGAGACCCCCTTGAGCTGGTTTTCGTGACGGGCGTCAGCTCTGTGTCCAGGTTCATTTTCTGCAGGTGGAGCTGTTGGCTGAACAGGCCGAATTCTCTCCCTCGAGTCACCTTTGCCCCTTGTCAGAGATTGGTTTGCTCTGTGCACACAGCCCGGTTCTGAGCCGTCCGGGCCGTTCCTTGGATCCCGCAACCTGTCTTTTGCCCATCCCACCCCCCCCCCCGCCCCCGTCTCGATCACAGTAGGCTTACAGGAAGTCTTGAAGCAGGATGATGCTGGTCCCCCAACTTTGTTCTTCCCTTCCAATAATGTGTTGGCTCTTCCAGGTCTTTTGCCTCTCTGTGCAAATCTTAGAAGTGGTTTGTTGATACCAACAAGATAACAGCTGAGGCTTTGACCGGGAGAGCAATGAATCTGTAGACCCGTTTGCGGGGAGCTGGCAACCTGACGATACCGAGCCCCCCTCCTCCTCCTCGGGAACACGCGCTCCCTCCCTCTGTGCAGTTCTTCTTCGGCTTCGATCCCCGGACTGTGGTCGTCCCCTCGGGCCGATCTCCTGCGTCAGTTCACCCCTAAGCACCTCACTGTTGGGGAGCTAATGCGAACGGTACTGTGTTTTCAAAAAACCCGACTGCACCCGTCATGGCGTCATTGCTGGTGTACAGAAGAGCAACTTCATTCTGTATTTTAAATTGGTAGCTGGTAAACTTGCTGTAACTGCTTATTAGCTCTAGTGGTTTGGGTTTTTTTTTTTGTCAATTCTTTGGATTTCCTACATAGATGATCTTGTTATCTGCAAAGAGAGTATTATGTCTCTCTTCCTAATCTGCATACCTTTTTACTTCCTTTTCTTGCCTTATTGCATTAGCTGGAAATTCCAGGACACGCTGAGAAGCAGGGGTGAGAGGGGACACCCTTCTCTCATACTTGACCTTGGAGGGAAAACTTTGAGTCTCTCACCATTAAGTAAGGGGTCAGCTGTGGGCTTTTGGTGCATATTATTTTATTGTTTTACTTTACTTTGTTATTGCATTTCTTCCATCACCATTTACCCCCCCATACCCTCGTCCACCCCCACCTGTAGATTTTCTTTACAAGTTGAGTTTCCCTCTATTTCTAGTTTACTAAGATTTTTATCAATTATGGGCGTTGGATTTTGACAAATAATTTTTCTGCATCTGTTGATTGGCCACGTGACTCTTTTTCACTTTTAGCCCGAGGACGTGATGGACGGCCCTCCCAGGTCCGCAGATGAGGGGCCGGCCTCCCTTGCGCGCCTGGGACGCATCCCACCGGGTCACGGTGTACAGTTCTCTCCATACGTCGCTGGATTATGTGCTGACGCCTTGTCATAGATGTTTACCTCTGTGTCTATGAGAGAGATAGATTTGTGGTTTTTCTGTAATGTCTGTGGCTTGTTGTTACAGTAACGCTGGCATCCCGGGGTGAATGCGGAGGTGTTTCCTCCCCTCCTGCCCGCTGAAAGCGACAGCGGGGAATCAGTATCGTTTCTGCGTGAAGGTTTAGTACAGTTTCCCAGTGAGCCCATCTCAGGCCATTGCTTTCTGATTTGGGACGTTGTTAATTACTGATTCAATAGCTTTAAGATATAGGACAAAAGTAGGTTTACAGTTGTTCACATGGAAAACAATATAGTAACTAATAAATAATAATATAAGAATAAGCTCTGTGTTTCACGTACTCAACTATAAACCTATTTTTGCCCCAACCCATATATAGGTCCGTTTAGATTGTCTGTTTGTTCTTATGTGGGTTTTGGTAGATTGTATCTTTCAGGGAACTGATCCATTTCATCTAGGTTATCATATTTCTGGGCAAAGCGTTCATACTATGCCTTTAATATCCTTTTACTCCTTATACAGTCTGTAGTGATGGCCCTTCTTTTATTCCTGATATTAGTAATGTATATCCTCCCTCTCTTTTTCTTACCCTGGCTAAAAGCTTATTGATTTTATTCATCTTTTCAAATAATCAGCATTGGTTTCGTAATTTTCTCTAATAATTTCCTATTTTCAATTTTATTGGTATCTGTTCAAATTTCTATTGTTTATTTTCTTTTGCTCCCCTTAATTTGGTTTCTTTTTCCATTTCCCTCAGGTGGAAGCTAAGGTGATGAGTTCTGGATGTCTCCTCTTTTCTTGCATGTGAATTCAGTGCCGTGAAGTTCAGTGCTGCCACTGTTGTTTTAAATATTCCTGAAACGCACAGCTTTGGCTGTATCCCAGCCATGTTGATAAGTTATTTTCATTTTCTTTTTTTTTAAAGATTTTATTTATTTATTTTTAGAGAGGGAAGGGAGGGAGAGAGAGAGAAACATCAATGTGCGGTTGCTGGGGGTTATGACCTGCAACCCAGGAATGTACCCTGGCTGGGAATCGAACCTGGGATACTTTGGTTCCCAGCCCGTGCTCAATCCACTGAGCTACGCCAGCCAGGGCTTCATTTTCATGTATTCAAAATGTTATCAGTTTTTCTTGAGATTTCTTCTTAGACCCACGTGTCAGTAGAATTGTGTAGTTTAATCTCTATGCATTTGGGGATCTTCCCGTTAATCTTTCTGCTTTTGAGTTCTAGTCATTGAGAGGAGACATTGTATGATTTCTGTTCTTTTCAGTTTGCGAAGGCGTGTTTCCGTGGCCCAGAGAGCGTTCCATGTTAGCGAACGCTTCTTGTGAGCTTGGGGAGAACGCATAGTCCTCTGAAGTTGGGTGACACAGTCTGCAGATGTCAACTGTATCCAGGCGCCCCACGGTGCCGCTGAGTTAACTCCGCCCTTCCCGATTCCCCGCCTGCCGACGTGTCCCCTTCTAATAGAGGGGTGCCGAACTCTCCGACTGTGAGAGTAAACACACCTGTTTCCCTTTGCCCGTCTACCAGTTTCTGCCCCACGTGGCCCGACACTCGGCCGTCAGGCACACGTAAACTAAGAATTGTCACGTCTTCTAGGAGAATCGACCCCTTTGCCGTTATGTAATGCCCTCCTGAGTCCCTGGTGACGTTTCTGAACTTTTCGAAGCCTGCTCCATCTGGAATTAATATAGTGCCTCCTGCCTTCTTCTTATTGGTGTTAGGACAGTGTATTTTTCTCCATCCGTTTACTTCCAAAGCACTCGCGTCTTTAACGTGGGTTTCTCGTAGACAGTGCGCAGCCAGGTCTCCTGTACCCACTCCCACCGTGTCTGCGTTTTGCGCCTTGCTGCACTTGGACGCTGGAGTGCGAAGAGGTCGTTCATGGGGCTGAAGTAGTGCTTACCGTATTTCGTACTTTTTTGCTTATTGCCCCTGTTCTTTGTTCCTATTTTCGTCTTTCGCTCTTTCTGCCCCTTGTTGACCGAACTGAGGGTTTCATAGGATTCATTTTCTTTGTTCTCCACAAAGAGCTTGTTCGGCACCATCGCTTGCTCTTTTTTGGACTGCTTTTAGTCGTTATTCTGGTCTGCCCTACACGGGGACAACCCGTCCAAGTCCACTCCCAGGCCCCGTCCTGCCACTCCAGGGGCAGTGCTGTGAAAGCCCACTCCTAGTGCCCCCCAGCCCCTCGTGACACTGGGGGCGTCCCTTTCATTCACGCAGAATCACACATGAGCGTGTGTGTACACATCGGCCTACATCACCAAACACGCTGCTGTCGTTGCTACTTTGAACAAAATATGTTAGATTTATGAAGAACATGAAAAATAGCCCTGGCTGGCATAGCTCAGTAGATTGAGCGGGGGCTGCGAACCAAAGTGTCGCAGGTTCGATTCCCAGTCAGGGCACGTGCCTGGGTTGCAGGCCATGACCCCCAGCAACCGCACATTGATGTTTCTCTCTCTCTCTCCATCTCCCTCCCTTCTCTCTAAAAATAAATAAATAAAATCTTTAGAAAAAGAAAAGGATTTGCTTTGTCTCCACTGCCTCACCTCCATGCCCTTCCCGCCGTTGTGCGGGTCTGAGTTCCGGCCTAAGTTATCTTCCTTCTCTGTTGAGGCTTCTTCTAACGTCCTTGCGAGGGGAGTCTACCGGCAGCACATTCCTCGTGTGTGTCTGTCCCAGGACATCTCGACTTCTCCGTCGCTTTTGAAAACGGACTCCACGGGCGCAGAACTGCAGGTGGGCGGGGCTCGTCTCTCGCACTTGCAATGCTTCGCGTCACTCTGTTCTCGAGGAAACGATTTTTGAGGACAGTCAAGTGTCACTCTTACCTTTGTTCCCCTGCGGGTAAGGTGTTTTTCTCCTCTGGCTTTTTTCTTTCTTTCTTTCTTTTTTTCCAGGATTTTATTCTTCTTTGGCTTCCTGTAGTTTGAAAATGATATGCCTAGATGCAGGGGTTTTTTTAATGTTTTGTTTTGCAGTTTTCCTGCTCAGTGTGTTAGCTTCCTAGACATGTGGTTTTGAGGCCGGCCGTACCTTGGAGAGGTTCTCCATCGTTACTGTTTTAAGTATTTCTTCCGCTCCTCTCCCTCTCCTCCTTCGGGGCTCCCACTGCTCGGAGGGACGCCGCACCTGATGCAGCTGTCCTATAGTCCTTAGGTATTGGGGGGGGAGGGGACTTCAGTCTTTCTTCTCTCTGCTTCTCCCTTTGTGAGGATTCCAGCGGCACAGCCTCTGGCTCAGAGACGCCGCCCTCAGCCCAGCCTGCAACAGGCCCATCGAGGGCACTCCTCGTTTCTGTGTCTGTTACAGCATTTGTTGTTGTTGTTGCTGTTTTAATCTTTTCTTACGATTTCCACCTCTGCTCACACGACCCATCTGTTCTCGCATGCTGCCTATTTTCTCCATTAGAGGCCTCAGCATATTTTCCTCGTTGTTTTAAAGGCCTGGTCCGCGCCTTCCGGCATCGTCGCCGCGTCTGGTTTTAATGCCTGCCCTGTCCCTTCCAACTGTTAGTTCTTCCTTTCGGCGGGTCTTGTGTTTTTTCCCTGGTGGCCAGACTCCGTGCGCTGGGTGGGGAAGGGAACCGCCGACAGCGGGCCGCAGAGACGCGGTGGCGAGCCGTGCGGGAGGGAGGCAGGCTGCAGTCCGAGGGCTGGCGAGCCGGGGCCTCTGGGCCGGCAGCGTCACCGTGTTTCTCCGTCCTCTCCTCCCCCTCGGGTGGGATGGGGGTCCAGGGTGGGGCTGGAGGTGGGTGTGTCCCTTCCCAGGCCAGTGGGGCGCCGGTAACTCGTCAGGTCAGACTCCGGTCACTAGGGTCCCTGGAAGCACCCCCCTCTTACTGTGATCCCAAGTGGGGTGAGCCCGTCCGTCACCCATACTTGTCCTTGTCTGGCCACTCAGACCACTCCGTTTCTCTGACTACAGTGACTGGTTCAGAAAGGAGCACATGATCTCAGTTGGACCCATCAGAATCCTTCTAAGAATTTCCTTCTGTCATGGGACCAGGAGAGAAGCACTTTCTCAGGCTGGAGTCGCTAAGGTGTGAGGAGTGTGCCCGGCTGGGAGGGGGCCACCGCGCCCGCACTGGGGAGGGCTGGCCGGAGACAGGAGAGAGAATCGGAGTCTGGTGGCACTGACTGAGATCCGGCTCTCCTACCCACCGGCCTTCTGAATTAGTTTAACCGATACCTTTCCTTTTTAAAGATGAGTGTCACTCGCAATTACACGATCCTGATGGGTACATGACCTTATTTTTTGTTACATTAAATGCTAAGCCAGCAACCACCTATTGCTTTGCTTGCTGAGAAAAAAAACAAAAACAAAAACAAAAACCTCTGTCCCTCCCTGCAAACCCTTCTCCGCAGTTATTCTGGGATGGCCTTTTCTTCTGCCACGGACTTGCAGCCTAAGCGGAAGCCGGCCTTTTCCAGGCCCCGCCGTCCCGGGCACCTGCGACTGGCCTGGGAATGGCCCCTGGTTCAAGGCTGGCTTGTCCTCCTTTCTTGAGGTTCCCCCGCACCCCGCTGAGAACCGGGAGATCAGATAGAATCCATTAAAATAATACACTCCTTTTCTGAGAGGACAGGGCCGTATTCACAGTGTTTAATATCCTGTGAAAATCTCTAACAGGAACTCTTGAAAATCAAGTAGAAAATTATAAGAACTCGAATAGCAAAAAAAAAAAAAAAAGAGGAAAAGACGAGAGCACGCACTTTCTGGAGGAGCAGACGGAAGGGCCAACGAGCGGTGAAGAGACCCTTGAACTTATCAGGAATCAGCGCGCGCCGCTCCGCGCGGGGGCCGCGCTCCTCCGGCGCCCACTTGACCGGCAGGATTTGAAAAGCTGGCGACTGCCAACCGTGGGCCACATGGGGGGCGGGTATCGGCGCCTTCCTGCCGGCCGGCCCGTCGCGGAGGCCGGGGCGCCCTACCGGAGAGACGTCCGGCTCCGCTCGGTGAAACCGAGTCCGTGCCCTGCGGCCCCGACACCCCACGCTGGGGTGCGCGTGCAGAGGGCGGCGGTCACGTGGGCCCGGAGGGGCCGTGGGCGGGGGCGCCCCTGGCACCGTGCGCCGGGTGGCAGGGAGGGGAGGGCCGGGCCACGCACGTTCCGGCTCTTTCTCCCCCCACAGGCCCGTGGCGGCCCTGACCTCCCCTGCCACTTGGAGCGAGGTGGGACCGCGTGGCGTGTACTTTGGCCGTGAAAGGGTTTAGACTACTGTGATCTGGGCAGAGTCTCTTACCGCAGCGGAATCCGCCCCCGCTGACCGTACTGCGGCCAGCTCTGGCCACCAGGAGCGCGGAACGGCGCTCGCGCGCAGCCTCGGGAATGGGCCTTAAACACACGGCCGGGCGGGCGGTGGGCCCATTGCGGCCCCAGCATAATACTGTGTGTGTCCGCGAAAAAGCGATGTGCCCCACGCCTTTTCCACGCTTTTCCAGGGATGGACACACACACACACACACACACACACACACCCCAGAAAGGGTACTCAGCAAGCACACGGGAGCTGCAGGCGCGCGTGGAAACGGAAACGCAGCGGAAGGGGAGCCCGCCCGCCCAACGGGAGGCACCTGGCCCAGACCAGTGCGGGCCTGCCAGCGGCTGGGGACCCTCCCTGACTCGGCGCTCTTTTCCTGGGTCCAGCCAGGGGAAAGAAGATGTGCCCACCCCCACCATCTCTCCCCTGGAGGCACCCAGGGATACCTGCTCCCTGCGCGTCCTGCCGGGGCTTAGGCATCTGTCAGCTGTGAGTGGCGTCTTTTCCCAGTTGCACTTTGTGGTGAGGCCATCCGCTGCAGAGGGGACACACACGCCCGTGCACGTTTGGCCGCTGGGCGACTTTACTGCTGGGTTTGTCCTTTTCCGGGCACGAGCGCAACCGAGCGGCGGCGGCCGGGAACCCAGTACCGAGACGCGGCCGTCTGCGTAGGGACGCGACCCGGGAAGCCAGCGGGACCGGGGACCCTGCCTGCTCTGCCTGGCCTGGGGGTGTCCCCTGCTCTGTCCTCAGGACCCCTGCTCGCCTGCCCGCCAGCCCTGCTTCCGTCCTGGCCCCCCTACCTTGGTTCCACTCTGTGGGTCCTCCTCGCCCCCCCCCCCCCGCCCTGTGGCTGCTCCCCAAGTGGCTTTCCTCGCCTCTCCAGGGGGGTGGGAGGGTGAGGGGGGAGGGACGTCCGAGGGCTTCGCTTCCCCCGTTTGTGACCGGCCTGCGGCTGCTCTGCGTCTGGGCCACGTGCTCCTCCCTCCTTCAGCCGCCAGTCGTTCGGATTTTTAAACTCTACACGGACAGACGGACGCACGCGCACACGCCCGAGTAACTCCGGGCCCCCGGCAGAGCGGCTTCTGTTCCCGTTCCAGGGGGTCGCACCGAGCGGGTCCCGAGGCCAGCAGGGCAGAGGGCACCAGGGCAGGGCCAGGGGGGGATGCTGCCCCTGGAGCGGGGTGCCCTGCACCCCCATCCCCCATCGCGGGCGCAGGGCTCCCCAGACTCGGTTTCAGCCTCTTTATAGGGTGGGATTTAAAAACAGGGTAAGATAGGCCCTGGCTGGCGTAGCTCAGTGGATTGAGCTCGGGCTGCCAACCAAAGTGCCGCAGGTTCGATTCCCAGTCAGGGTACATGCCTGGGTTGCAGGCTATAACCCCCAGCAACCGCACATTGATGTTTCTCTCTCTCTCTCTCTCTCTCTCTCTCTCTCTCCCCCTTCCCTCTCTACAAATAAAAATAAAATAAAAAATAAAATCTTAAAAAAAACAATGTAAGATAATAGAAATTGTACATCATTTAATGTGAAATAGTATTTCCCATTACACACATGTAATTATAATGGGATGCAAGTGTAGTAATAATGCAACAATAACCTATATTAATCCATCATAAAACACAATATGGTGTAGCATGATAAATTAGATATAATTTAATATGTAATGTATCACCTTATACATGTATAATTATAATATAAAATATGTTATAAGTGTGGTAATATAAACTATAGCACAGTATTAATAATCTGGAAGATAAATTTATAATGCACCACAGTGCAGTTTTAATTGTATATAATTGAATATGTAATACCTCACACACGTGTAATTATAAACTACATTGTAACAGCGTATGCAATGTAGTAATTATTATTAAAATCTAGGATGCCGTATGATCCGACACAAACGGATTTAAAGCCTCTTTGGATCACGAAGAGGATGGACGTGTGTTGCCCTGGCCCGGCCCTCGGTGGGTGTGAGTTTTAGGTCAGAGTTGGGGGGCCGCGAAGAGCCGCACAGTTAGGGCTCGGCTGGGCACGCCACCGGGCCGCCGCTGTCTCTATGGTTACACGGCGCGTGAGCGCCGGATGCTCGGGAGGGCGCCTGGCGCTGGGTGCCGAGCTGAGGTGGTAGCACGCTCGGGGCCTCTCCTGCGGGGTCTTCCTAGGCCCCCTACGTAGCCCATCGCCCGCAAGTCATGACGTCATCGCCTACTTTCTCATGACGTTAACGCCAATGATTCTTCTTTCTTTCTTTCTTTCTTTCTTTCTTTCTTTCTTTCTTTCTTTCTTTCTTTCTTTCTTTCTTTCTTTCTTTCTTTCTTTCTTTCTTTCTCTCTCTCTCTCTCTCTCTCTCTCTCTTTCTTTTTTTTTGCAAAATTGCACTGGAAGTGTAACATGAACTTCCAAGCAAAGTTAATTAACAGCGAGGACAGCGGGCACCGTTTTGTCGTTCCCGACTCACGAACGGTGAGAATCCTGCCGGCCGTGGGACCTGCACGCACAGGCACGCACCCGACCTTAAGGAAGGGCCCAGGGCCTAGAAAACAACGGGGGGGGTGGGTGGGGGGGGGGCGTGTGTCGGCGGCCTTTCCGTCCCCACCGAGCTGCTGCTGGGGGTGCGGTCCCCTTACCCCGTTAGCGCGGGAACCGTGTCGGCGCCTTCCGGGCGCTCCTCCTTCGTGTCCGGGCCACCCCCCCTTCCCCCCGCCCCTTGCGATGGTCCGGGTCCTGTTTGCTGCGCGCGGTTCATCTCCCAGTTCCCAGGGAGGTCTCTCAGGAATCAGGGCAGGACACACAGTATCGCTATCGTTTTAGGAAGAACCAAACGAGCAAGAGGCACTCATCTATGTTAATGTATCAGGAAATCTACTAGCTCCAGTGATAGACTCGCCGGTGGCTGGCGGGACTGATACTGTAACGCAGTAACAGTGTAATAAATTCTGTGTAATTCAGTGTGATTGTTCCCCTTACACATGTGTAATTGTCACACATGAAATATGTCACGGATATCAATATGCAGTGATATAAAATGTTGTGCTATTTTAATAACCTATAAAATAGATGCATATATATAATTTATGCTTTTTTATAGATATATGAAATGCCCAACGTGACAGCATTCTTCTAAATGTTACCAAGTTGCTGAACCAGCTTTGACAAACCCAAAGCTGCAGTGAAATGCAGAAGAAAGATTGTCAGAATTGCTTACTTTGAGAGCATGGACAGAAACGGACTCTCCACCTCCTTTGAACTTGGACTCCCACCAGGGAGGCGTGGGAGTCGGAAGATGCTCTGAGCTACACCTGCAGGAGCCCTCGCCTGCATCCGACGTGTGGGTTCATTCCGCGTCCAAGTTTAAAACAAAACTTCCAATTGAAGAAAAAACGTAAGTGCCTTGCCTTGTAAGTTCAGTTTTTATTGGAGGCACATCAGTGGGAAAAAAAATCCTTTCCTTTTTTTTTGTAGCAAAAGAAATACAAGACTGAGTTTTTGCTTTCCGCACCGACAAGGTTTGCGGAGAGGGCCTTCGTGGCATGTGTGCCTGCTGTCCCGGGCGCGCACTGGGGATGTCCCTGCTTGCTCCACTCCTGTTCTCCTTAAAAAAGCGAAAGCCAGCCCTGGCTGGCATAGCTCAGTGGATTGAGCGCGGGCTGTGAACTAAAGCATCGCAGGTTCAATTCCCAGTCAGGGCACATGCCTGGGTTGCAGGCCATGACCCCCAGAAACCGCACATTGATGTTTCTCTATCTCTCTCTCTTTCTCCCTCCCTTCCCTCTCTAAGAATAAATAAATAAAATCTTTAAAAAAAAAAAAAGCGAAAGCCTCGCAGTGTGTCCAACCTCTCAGCGTCTCTGGGCCACACTGGGAGAAGCAGAGTTGTCCTGGGCCACACGTTAAATACATTGCGACACATAATCACAAAGAAAAACCTCATAGTGTTTTAAGTAAATGTGTGAGTTGGCGTCAGGCCGCATTCAGAGCCCCCCTGAGCCGCAGGTGGCCCGTGGGCGGCGGGCTGGACGCCCCCACTGGGCAAACGATAAGCTGCCGCGACAACTCCAATTTGCCGCCGAAACCATTATGCCAATGTTCCCAGCTCTGTATGATAATGGAAGGGCTTCTTTTATAGTTGTGAATGGAGGCAATTATGGAATTCTATTTGGGGTAATTTCTCAACCGGCTGCACAGTCAGCTATAATTTTAGGGTTAAAGGTTTAATGCCGTCGTTTTCGGATTTCACCTGTGTTACCTACTGGTTTTTCGATTTCCGGTTATGGATGAGGGAAAGGCCTCTTCTCACGTGTGAAATGCATCCTCTGCGCAATGCGCTCTTGTTCCCGGAGACGAATCACATTTTTTCTAGCTGTTCCAGTGAAGTAATTCTCTTTGGGGGAAAGGCAAGAAAACTGGAGTTTTTCCTTAAAACTGTCCACTCCGGCATTCCCGTATCGCTGCCCGCTTTGCCTGTTTTTCGGTGGGAGCCTTTGTTTCTTTGATCTACAGGTTTGCAAGGCCTACCTGTGTGTGATCTGACGCTAAAAGTGCGTTTGGTCTGAAGGTAAGGGGAACGTGGCGGTGCCCGGCCGCCCCAGCGAAACTGCACTGAAACTCTCCTCCAACTGCAGGAGCCCCGGGGCACCACCGCAGTGTGGAGAGTCCTTATGCCCGCTGCTGCCCCGGCCACGGGGTCGGGAGAGACAGCAGAGGGAGAAACATGGCGTCTCCGCAGACCCCCCCCCCCAAATGCAGTGTGATTTGCGATGGGGCTGCAGACACTCGCCGAACACCGGGAAACCCCAGAGCCCTGGGAACGTGGTTTCAGATGCCCTCACTGGCCGGGCGTTAGGGCACTGGTGGGCCCTCACTTTGCAACGATTGGTCAAGGGAATTCCGAGGCACCGACCGGGAACCGGGAGTCGGCAATGGGAAGGCGCAGGCGCAGGCTCTGCTCCCGGGCACCCCTGCCACCCCAGTCCCACGGGCGGTTTTCCGTTTCCCCCGGTTCACTGAAACCCAGCGGAATGGGAACTCCTTCCTGGGAGTGGCCCTGACCTTGAGTTCCAGGACCACAGCCTTTTGTTCTTTAATCATTTCTCCCCTCTCAGAAAAGGAAAAGAACCAGTTCTCATCTCTGGTTCAGGGATCCTTATTTCCAGGGGCTGATCTCAATGATCCCCAACCTTCCACTTCGTCTTTCTTTTTTAAAGATTTTGTTCATTTTTAGAGAGGGGAAGGGAGGGAGAAAGAGAGGGAGAGAAACATCCATGTGTGGGTGCCTCTCCTGTGTCCCCTACTGGGGACCTGGCCCACAACCCAGGCCTGTGCCCTGACTGGGAATCGAACCGGCGACCCTTTGTGTCACAGGCCGGCACTCAATCCACTGAGCCGCACCAGCCGGGGCTCAGCTTCATCTCTGAAGCAGCAAAGTGTGTGTGTGAGTCTGGAAACGGTCTTGGTAGGAAGCGGTGGGGGACCCAGCTTTCACCCGCAACCAGAAGAGCCCAGCGACCGGTTCGTTAGTCCCAAGAGGAAGCAGACGCCCGCGCCCTCGCATTTCTCCAGGCGGTTCCGAACCACTCGCCGGGCTCTGTGTCCAACGCCCTTTACTCCAGATTCCGAAACATGAACCTTTTCTTCGTTTGCTCTCTTCCTCACCCCACCCCCAAGCCCCACCTCCTCCTGATCCAAATCTCGGCTTTGAGCTGGCCTTCAGGTGGCACCTAACTCGGGAAACGGAAGGATCTGTGACGCGGGGCCCGTGGTCCCTGGGCGGCCGGTCGGGCCACCCTGCACCGCAGAAGCGCTCCGGCGTCCGCCGCGGTGGGCTGGGAGGCGGGCCGGGCCCCTGGGGCTGACCCTGGGTGGTGCCCGCCTTCCCCAGCTCCGTCCTCAGGCCCCGACTCTCTTCTCCCTCCCCACGTGTCCCTTTCACGTCGCCTCTTCCAAGAGGCCCTGCCTGGGCCCCATCTTCTGACATGACACCAGCCCCCGCAGCCCCCGCAGCCCCCGCAGCAACCCCCTCCCCATCACGCTGCTGGGCGTCCACAGCAGCCCGTGGGACGCTCTGAATCTCCTAGGTTACGGATTAGGTAGCACAGGACAGCAACTGCAGCCGCCTCGCGGTACCCCGGGTCTCCCGGACTTACCCGTGGGCCGAACTGGACCTTGACCTCTTAAATGACATCTCCCCTCCCCCCTCCCCCGCCCCACCCGCCCCCAGCCCCTGGCAACCACGTGGGAGCTCTTTGCTTTGATGAGGCCGAGCGCTGCAGAGTCCACAGGTGGGATCTGTCTTCCCCCGTCTGGCTTACTCCACTGAGCAGAAGGCCATCGTGCTGGCCTGTGTGGTCACACGCGGCAGGACTTCCCTCTTTTTAAAGGCCCCGTGATGTCCCGTTGTGGGTGCGGGCGACCGTTTCGAAGTCCGTTGATTTGCGGATGGATGGAGGGTGTTTTCATGTCTTGGCTGTCGTGACTAGTGCCCACACCTGTTCAGGACACCGACCACCTTCCCTCTGGGTGTGTAGCCAGAGGCGGGGTTTCTGGGTCAAGCGCCTCCTCCCGCAGTCTTTCCTTGGGGGCTGCCCCAAGCCACACCCCCACCAGCCAAGCGCGGGGCTCCCCCACCCTCCGCACCCTCGGCGGCGCTCACGTTTTTGTCTTTCTGGTCCTAGCCCTTTGGTGGGCGTGAGCGGATACCTCGAGGCTCGGACTTGCGTTTCCTGATCGGTGACAAGGGGCATCTTTTCATGTAGCTGTTGGCCACGGGTATGTCTTGTTTTGTGAATTTTTTAAAATTTATTGATATTTAGAGAGAGAGAGAAAACATCGATTTGCTGTTCTCCTTCTTTACGCCTCCACTGGTTGCTTGTCCTGTGAGCTCTCACTGGGGATCGAACCTGGGACCTTTGCCTCTGTGGCCAATGCTCTAGCCAGCTGAGCTCTCTCTCTGCAGAGATATCTATCCAGGTCCTTTGCACATTTTATAGCCAGGTTTTTTGGGGGGTTTGGCTCTTGAGTTGTGTGTATTCCTTAAACGGACACACCTCCTTTTACTGTCCCGCTGTATTGCGCTTTGCAGATATTTTGTTTTTTTGCAAATTGGAAGTTTGCAGCAACTCTGTGTCGACCAAGTCTGTTAGTGCCATTTTCCCAACAGTGTTTGCTCCATTTCTGTCATATTATGGCCATTCTCCGATTATTTCCAGTATTTCCAATATTTTATTACTGTTACGGCTGTTGCGGTGACCCGTGATCTTTGAGAACTCGTCTGTGAAAGGCAGAATCAGCTGATACGGCAAACTTCACTGTTGTCTTTTTTTTACATCCTCACCCAAAGACAGTGTCCCCTTCCACGGCTTTCAGAGGAAGAGGAAGGGAGGCGGAGGAAGAGAGAGACATCGGTGGGTTGCCTTCTCACACACGCCTCGACCGGGAGCGAACCTGCGACCTTCCAGTCTACGCGACGCCGCTCCAGCCCGCTGAGCCACGCCAGCCAGGGCTCACCGTCGTCTTAGTTAAAGGAACTGCCGCCCCAGCCTTCCGCCCCATCCCAGCCCCATCAGTTAGCCACCGTCAGCGTCAGGACAGGGCGCTCCACCAGCAAAAAGATTACAACGCACTGAAGGCTCCGATGGTGGTTAACACTTTTAGCAATAAAGCATTTTAAAATTAAGGCATGTATATATTCTTAGATAGAATGCCGTTGCTCACTTAATGGGCTACCGTGTAACCCAACACAGCTTCTATATGCACGAGGAACACACACGCAATGCGTGTGACCCACTTGACTGCAGTCCCTTGACTGCAGTGGCCTGGAGCCGCAGCGGACCGTCTCTGGGGCCTGCCTGCACACTCTGGACGGTAAGTCCTTATCAGCGACATGGGTTGTGGACTTATTCTCCCATCCCACAGTTCGCCTTTTCACGCTCTTGATTGTTTCTGTGGTTGAGCAGCTTTTTCACTGGATGCAATCCCACTTGTCAATTTTTGTTTTTGTTGCCTGTACTGGCAGCGTTACGCCAAAAAAAAATTATCGTCTAGACTAATGTCTAGAGCGTTTTTTTCCCTGTCTGCTTCTGTTAGTTTTATGATTTCAGATCTTACATGTAAGTCTTAACCCATTTTGAGTTGATTTTTATATACAGTTTGAGGAAAGAGTCTGATTTGATTCTTCTGTGTGTGGATATACAATTTTCACTATAGCATTTAATGAAGAAACTGTCCTCTCCTCCTTGATACTCTTATTGAAGATCAACGGACCGTAGATGCGTGTATTTATTTCTGGGCTCTCTGTCCTGCTCCATTGGTCTACGTGTCCATTTTTGTGCCAGTCCTGTACTGTTTTGACTTCTGTAACTTTGTAATATATTCTGAAATCAGAACATGTGACACCTCCAGCTTTGTTCTTCTTGTTCAAGATTGCTTTGGTTGTGTGGCGTCATTTGTCATTCTATCTTAATTTTAGGGGTTTTTTTCCCTATTTCTGTAAAGCATACCTTTGGGATTTTGATAAAGGTCACATTGAATCTATAGATCATTTTGGGTAGCATTGACATTTTAGCAATACAAATTATTCCAGTTGGTGAACATGGGATGTCCTTCCATTTCCCCGAACCATCTTGAACTTCCTTTGTCAATGTTTTATAGTTCTCAGTGCACCAGTCTTTAACCTCTTTGGCTTAGTTCATTCCCGAGTAATTTATTCTTTTCGCTGCTATATGAATGGGATTGTTTTCCTAACTTCTTCTTTTTTGGATAGTTTGTTGTTTGCTCATAGAAATGTGACTGATTTTTGTATACTGATATTTTACAGAATTCATTTACTCTGACTTTTTTTTGTTGTTGAGTCTGAAGGCTCAACAACAAAAGTCATTTCTGACTTTTAAAAGATTTTATTTACTTGTTATTAGAGAGGTGAGGGAAGGAGAAAAAGAGGGAGAGAAACATCAATGTGTCTGCATACATGACAGTGTCATCTGCAAGGAGGTAATTTTACTTCTTCCTTTCCAATTTGTATACCTTATGTATTTCTTTTTCTTGTCTAGTTGCTCTGGCTACCACTTGTAGTTCTGTGTTAAACACAAGTGGCAGGAGTGAGTACCCTTGCCTCGTACTGGGCCTTAGAGGAAAAGCTTTTAGTTTTACCCCATTGATTGTTGTGTTAGTCTTGCCTTTTCACATATGACCTTTATGTGTTGAAGAAAGTTCCTTCTAAAAGTATTTTGTTGAGAGGTTTTTCTTTATTCATGAGTGGATGTTGAACTTTGTAAATGGTTTTTCTCTGTATCAATTAAGCTAATCGTGTGATTTTTATCCTTCATTCTGTGAATGGAGTGTCCCACGTTGATTGATTTGCACCTGTTGAACCATCCTTGCATTCCAGGGGTAAATCCCACTGGCTCATGGTGTAAGATCCTTGTTATGTGCTGTGGAATTTGATTTGTTGGCATTTTATCAAGGAGTTTGCATTTATGCTCATCAGAACTATTGGCCTATAGCTTTCTTTTCATGTGGTATTTTTGTCTGGTTTTGGTATCCAGGTGATTCTGGCCTCATACGATGAGTTTGGAAGTGTTCCCTCCTCTATTATTTTGGAAGAGTTTAAGTAGAATGGCATTAATTTATCTTTGAATTTTTGGTAGAATTCACACATGAAACCATCTGGTCCTGGGCTTCTCTTTGTTGAAAGGGTTTGGGTTACTAATTCAATCTGCTTCTTTGTCATCGGTCTGTTCAGACTTTCTGTTTCTTCTTGGTTCTGTTTCAGTAGGTTGTATGTTTATAGGAATTTAGCTCTTTCTTCTAGGTTATCCAATTTGTTGGCATATAATTGTTCATAATTATTTCTTATGATTCATTTTTTCCTGAGTCATCGGTTGAAATGTCTTCTCTAGTTTCTGACTTTTAAAAGATTTTATTTACTTGTTATTAGAGAGGTGAGGGAAGGAGAAAAAGAGGGAGAGAAACATCAATGTGTAAGAGAAACATTGACTGGTTGCCTCTTGCATGCCCCCAACTGGAGACCTGGCTCACAACCCAGGCATGTGCCCTGACTGGGAATTGAACCAGCGACATTTTGGCTCATAGGCTGATGCTCAGCCCACTGAGCCACACCAGCCAGGGCTCATTTCTGATTTTTGAAACTTGAGTATTCCTTTCTTTCTGAGGGTAGCTAAGTGTTTGTTGATATTATCTTCCCCCCAAAAAAAAAGAAACCCAACTCCTACTTTTTTTCTTATTGCTTCTCTATTATTTATTGATTTACTTCTACTCTATCTTTATTATTATTTTCCTTTTACTACCTTTAGGTTTGATTTATTCTTCTTTTCCTTGAGATCTTCTCACTTTAAAAAATTTTTATCGATGTGTGTGTGTGTGTGTGTGTGTGAGAGAGAGAGAGAGAGAGAGAGAGAGAGAGAGACATCAGTTTGTTGTTCCATTTATTCATGCACCCATTGGTTGATTGTTTTACATGCCCTAGCCGGGGGGTCAAACCTGCAACCTTGGCGTAGGTGGGGCGATGCTCTAACCACCTGAGCTGCCCAGTCAGGGCTCTTTCCTCTTTTTTAATGTGAGTGATTATCACTATAAGCTTCCTCTTAGTATTGCTTTTGCTGCAACATTCTGTAAGTTTTGGTGTGTTGTATTTTCTTTCTTACTTTTTTTTTTTTGTCTAACGGTACAATTTAAATTTTCTTTTAATTTCCTTTTTGACCAAATAGTTATTCAAGAGTGTGTTATTTAGTTTCTACACATTCATAAATGTTCTCATTTTTGTGCTTTTATTGATTTCTAGTTTCATTCCAGTTTGGATGGGAAAGTCACTGGGAGAAATTTTGATCTTAAATTCGTTAAGATTTGCTTTGTAAGCGAACGTGGTCTGTCCTGGGGCATGTTTCCTGGGCATTTGAGAAGAGTGTGTGTTCTACCGAGTAGAAAGTTCTGTACACCCGTTAGGTCTCTTTGGACTATAGTGCCGTTCGTGTCAGCTGTTTCTTGATTTTCTCTCTGGATGGTCTTTCCATTTTTGAAAGGCTATTGATTTTGGCATGTTGGTCTTATAAAACTGTTCTTTACTAAATTGACGTGTCTTAGTAATTATTTTCCCGTGAATGTTTTGGGGAAATCATGATATTTAATTATATCATTTGCAGTAAAGGATAGTTCTACTTCTTCTTTTCTAATTATCAGGCTAATTGCTTTCTTTTGTCTAATTGAATTGACTTATATGTCCAATACAATGATAAATGTAATACGGCGATATGAGGCATCCCTGTCTTTTTTGTTTCTTATTTCTGACCTTATTGGAAAAGTTTCTAGAGGTTCCTCATTAAGTAAAATTTTGATTATTAGAGAAAAATATATATTATGTACATATTATATGTGTATATATATTGTACTATACAAATTATATGTAAATGTATGTTATACATAGTATACTTATGTGTTACATAGTCATTATATTAAAGTTTCATTAATTACTATATTATTGGATTTCTAAAACTATAAATGGGTATTAAATTTTGGCAAATATTAATGTTTTGCTAATATTGAATCAGCCTTGAATTCATAGAATAAATCTAATCCTATCTAGGTATGATATATTATCTTTTAAATCTAATGTATTCTGCTTGCTTACATTTAAAAATTTTCATAGTGATATAAGTGAGGCTGGTCTGTAATTTTACTTTTAGATGCAATCTTTAGCATGTTTTAGAATCAATGTTATACTTGCTTCACAAAAATAATGTTGAACTTTTCCTTTGGCTTTACTCTGGAATAATTTAAGTAGTACTGACATTATTTGATCTTTAAAGATTTAGTAGAATCCCCTATAAAACTATGTGGGCCTGATGCCTTTTTTCCTCCTTCTCATTCTTTTAAAAGTTAAAGTATAATATACATACTGAAAACTGCACAAATTATTGGCCTATAGTTCAATGAATGTTCTCAAATGGAACGTGTTTCATAATCTAAATGCTGAGTAAGCAGGCACTAGCACTGCAGAAATTTCCCTCATGCTTCCTTCTGGCTTCCCACCCCAAAACAGCCTGGGGCTATTTTATCATGATGCTATCCAAGTATGTTCTGTATTTTTTTTCCTATGATAAGTGGTCTGCTTAGATTGTTTTTGTCTCCACTGGAGTTGATTTTGATCAACAGTATTTCAGTATTTTCTGGACAATTATCTATTTTTAAAATAATTTTTAAAAATATTTTATTTTTATTTATTTTTAGAGAGGGAAGGGAGAGAGAGAGAGAGAAAGAAACATCAATGTGCGTTTGTTGGGGGCCATGGCCTGCAACCCAGGCATGTGCCCTAACTGGGAATCGAACCTGCAATGCCTAGTTCGCAGCCCGAGCTCAATCCACTGAGCTACACCAGCCAGGGTGACAATTATCTATTTTCTCCAGGCTTTCAAACTGATTTATATAGAATCATACAAATTAGTCTCTTATTATTCAAAAGGGTTTTTTTTAAAAAATCTATTATCTCCCCTAATCCTTCCAAACTACAGGCACTGCACATATTTTCCTTGATGTTCCATCAAGATCCAAATTATAAATCCTCACATGTGTGGAATAGTGCTATCGAGTAGATGTTTTTCTGTATGCCTAGCTAGCTGTGTATCTAACCATCTACCTCCTGATCCTGCTCTCTGGGTATCTTTGTCTATTCTCGGTGCTGGAGAGAAGGAAGAGCACTAGCCTCAGGCTAAGGACGCGATGCCTCTTACAGCGGTGAGAGAGAAGCCAAGGGAGTCGTGGCAGCGCTGGCCCTGCCTTTGAGGGGCTGCTGAAGTCACCCCGGGGGCACCTGCATCCGGAATTTTCGGTCAATGAGACATGAGCCTGTTTTTCTGGGCCACTCCAAGTCCACGTTCGGTTATCGGCAGCCAAACGCATTCCTGACTGAGACAGAGAATGAGACGGGCAAAACCAGGAAGCTGAGGCGCTCATGTACATGAATGTGCAGACGCAGGACAATCACGGTAGAGACGCCAGGTCCCTCGGCTCCAACACAGGGAGCAAAGTGGGGAGCCGTTACTCACATTAGTGCTGATTGCAGTGGCCTTTTAGTGCAACCATTGTTAAACGACTAACTTGCATGAGTTATTCACCACGTTTTAGATGTAATTTATCTCTTTTTGTTGTTGCACAGTGGGGTACGGATTGGCTACGCCTGGGCCAGATAGTTAGGGCACCTCTTCGTAGGGGTTCAACATGGCTGCGTGAGACAACCCTTATCGAGGCCCAAGACAGCTCTTGGCACCCGGGAAAGCGCTCCATAAACGCGCGTGCTCAGGTTTCAATAACTGATATTAATCGAAAGCACTGCTGGCTACTTGGACTTGGATGCCCAGCTCCTCCGCATCTTTGTACTTCCTCAAGAAAAGTTACCTCCTCCCAGAGGCCCCCCTGGCTACTCTGTCTAAAGTGGAACCTCTCCCCGATCTCTCCCACTCCCTGTTGTCCCCAGCTTGTTTACGAGCTCAGAGACCTCGCCACCATCTGTATTTCTTTTGACGATTTATTGGGGAAGTGCCTGTCTCCCCGGCAGGGGGTGAACCCCAGGGAGCAGACGGCCCAGCGGCTGGCACAGGTTCTGTGTTCTCTCCACAGTCGTTGGATAATAAAACGACCAAAAGTATCCCCCAAACCCACATGCTTTATGGTAAAAGAATGCCACTTGACCTAGAAGGGGCATTTCTTCTGATACAGTTTTGCTCACATTTAAATAAAAGGGAAGGTGGGTAAGAATTCTGCCCAGTCTAGCTAGGCCCTCCTCATATTAGGCCTCGTCAGGGGGCTTAGTGATTGTTTATTATTATTATTATTATTATTATTATTATTATTAATTTCTTTAAAAGGTCAGTGAATGGTTATTTATAATAACTGGCCCATACACTTTACAAAGTATGGCACAAATTCTTACATTTAGAAAAATATGTTGTTTTGGCATTCAACTAGAGGTAAAATTCAACTAAAAAATTAAAACTAATGTCTTCTTATAATCAAAGATTTCGATGTAATTCTCCATAATTTCTTGGCTTGCTGAAGACCCTAGCGTTTAGAGTTTAGAGTAGCCCTGTGAGAGTTTGGTTTGGTACCGGGTCAAAGGGCAAACGGAAATGAAAACGGTTCAGAGAGGAGGGATGGATCCTGAGGAAGGGAAGGGACCCTCGGACACAAAGGGGCGACTGGAGGTGGCCTCACAGCTACCCTCGGAGTGGGTGGGAAGGGGGAGCCCCTCCCCCTCTGCCCCTCCCCCCCACCCCATCATCACCGCCGGTTTAGACCAGCAAGAGGGAGCACCTGGGGTATCATTCTCTTGGTATAACCGTGGCCTTGACATTTTTCTAATTTTGGTGGATATGTGGCTAGTGCTGTGGCCACCTTATGTGGACTACTCAGAGAAGGTTCCAGAAGTTCTACGGAGACGTGGCATGCAGGTGGTCAGCTGGAAAGAGGGACTATGGACCAGCGTTGAACCTGTTTTCTGCCAGCGTAGCCTTTCCTTGGGTGGGTGGGTGTCTGCGTGGTCGGCTGGTCTGCTGGTTACACCTCACAGCCGGTCTCAGGTTCTAATTAGTTGTGTGTTTTTTTGGATACTTCGTGGGATTATGGGAATTTGTGGGCTGGTCTTCCGACTATATTTGCATAGTAAGCAATTATGTAGATTATATGTTAATTTGGGCTGGGTTTTTAAAAATTGATGAATTTTTTTTGAGAGAAAGGGAAACATCGATTTGTTCCATGTGACACGCATTCATCAGTTGATCCCTGTGTGTGCCCTGACCCGGATGGAGCCTGCAACCCTGGAGTGTCCTGATGGCGCTGTAACCCACTGAGCTCCCCGGCCAGAGCTGGGGTTGGGGGGGGGGTTTGAGGGCTGTTCTGTGGCCTAGCCCACAAGCAGGCGCACAGTCTTTACGTGGACTGGATATGATACAGGGAGGTTTGTGGAGATGGTGTGTTTGGGACTTTTTCTGCCCTCCTTGGGGCTCATGTTGCCGACAGTTTACTTGGCTAGGGTTGGTGTGATTTGGAAGGCAGGGGGTGGACATTTGGCCTGGATTATAGAATGGACTTGGTTCACGTCCCACTGGGCCCGTGGCAGAAGGTGCAGTGGTTGACACGGAAGCAAGCTGGGGTCTCCCCCCAACCACCCACCCACCTGGGGAAGCCACACCACGGGTGGGCACCAAGGGGTGACCCTGGGGGTGAAGGGCTAGAGAACCCAAGTGGACCTCAAGTCCAAGTGGCAACCTAAGGGGCTTTGGGGGGCCTGTGGGTGCCAACGACCACTCCCTTCCCACAAGGCGCAGATTTTATTTGCATTTCACTTATGGTGCGGGTTCCACATTCCCAATGTATTTTAATTGTTTGTTCATGTGTTTTGCCCATTTTTGTGATGGGTTTGCTTATTCTTCTTGCTAATGAGGGAAATGAACCCTCTGGGACAGATTTTGATCCAGTCCCCGCCCCCGTTCATAGTTTATGTGGTTTATATTTTGTATGGTCCTCCCCTCCCCCCCGTTCTCTCGTCCGTGGCTTTTGGATCGTAGCTCATGCTTGAAGATTTATACGAGATTTTATTTGTAAACATAGCCATTTTTAAAGCACCTTTTTGTATTTAAACATGTGATTGACTGATGTATGTATGAAATGAGGCAGGGCTCCACCTTAAAATTTCCCCCAAACAGCCAGCCAGTTATTTTAATACCATTTCCATTTTTGTGATAGCTCCTGCTACCACCACCTATTTCGGGGAGACTCTGGGTACACGGACACCCTGGGGTGCGGGGCTGAGAGGATCTCTGGGGGGGCACCAAGGACCCAAGTACAGGATTCTGGAAGGGCCTAGTGGTTTCCCCCTGGGCCTTGTTTGGGAGGAGGAGGAGGGGGTGGGTGCTTCCTGTTGTCTGCCGAGTGTCTCAGGAACCCAAAGATTAGGTCGAGAGAGGGGCCGGATTCCTACGCCCACTTATGAGTCTGGCCCTTGTCGCCTCAACGTGGGGCCGCCCACCCTTTGAGGCCATCGACACCGCGACCGACCGCCCAGGCGTGAAACCCGCCGCAAATAACGCATCGGAGTCGCAAACTGCTCACATTTAATTTTTTATTGATTTTTAATGCTGCACAAGACAATATTTATTTCATTTAATTCATTTAATGATTTCTGTTTGCTGCTGTTAATTACGTAAAGAGAGGGAACCATTGTGGCCTTTTTATCTATCTGAAGGCCGCCTTAAGCTTTCTAAATTTGGAATATTTAAGCAAGCTGGAAGGGGGAGGGGTTTCGCAAAATCACTCAGGGGGGAAGGGAAAGGCTGCGTTGTCAATCATGCCCTATGGTGGGTGATTAACTGCGTGTACAATTACATTTCATTTTTAATTGTGCTTAAGGCTTGAATTAAAGTCGGGGTTCCCTTCTCACAGCAGCTCGTACTGGCGGAGGTGCATGCGCTGGATGATGTCGCGGCAGTCGTTGAACACGCGGCGGATGTTCTCGGTGTCCACGGCGCAGGTGAAGTGTGGGTAGCAGTAGTGGCGCCCGTCCCCGCTCGCGGTGCTGATTCTCTGCGGGGCGGACACGGACACGGACACGGACACGGGTGTGAGCGAGAGGCCTCCTGGCTGGAAACCCCGCCCCCCCAAGGACACTCCGCCAGCTACCGGCGTCACAAGTTACCACGAATCCCAGCGAAGGGGCCCGAGAGCTCAAGTTCGCGTGGGCTACCCACGAAAGAAAACCAAAGTGGATGGTTTAACCCCCAAACGTGGGAGTAAGCCGATTCCCACCCCTGAGAGTAAGGGCAGTCAGAGAGGGAGCTAAAGACAGTCTCTACTCACCAGAAACTCATCGCGGATGAAGTACTTGGCCCGGGTCACGCGTGGGTCCTCTCCAGGCTCGGGAGTAGCTACGGAGGAGATAGACATTTTGTTACTTAAGGTAATTAGCCAGCATGCCTGCACCACGGCCACCCCCCCTTCGCCTCTCGGGTCTCTCCGTATGCAAATAGGTGGGAACAGCCAAGCAGCCGGAACGCGTGCCACGCCCTACGTACCATCCTCAGGAGTAGTGTAGCGAGCAAATTCTGGAAAGTAGTCCTCAATTTTCGATTTTCCAGCAAGCACTTTCTCAGCGAGCAGGTCTTGCTTGTTGAGGAACAGAATCACGGAGATGGTGCGCAGCCATCTGACGGGGAGGGGAGCGGAGCTGCAGCCCAGCGGGACCGCACTCTGCCGCGGGCGGGGGGGGGGGGGGGCTGGGGCCACGCGCCCAAGCACGTGGCCAAGACTCTGCTCTGTGACAGCCCCCCCCCCCGGGGCCGGGCGGACCCCCGCGCCCACCTGTTGTTCCAGATGCTCTTGAAGAGGTTCAGGGCCTCCTGCAGGCGGTTGGTCTGGTTGTCCTCCCGGATGACCATGTTGTAGCTGCTGCTGGCCACCACGAAGATGATGGCGGTCACATCTAGGGCACGGGACAGCACAGGGATGCGTGTCAGAGGCCAACACGACCCCTCACGACTACGAGAGCAAAGTGTCCCGAAACGGGAGAGGGGCCCGGGCTCCCCTACCATTGAAGCATTGGATCCACTTGCGGCGTTCGTCGCGCTGGCCGCCCACGTCGAACATGCTGCGGGAGGGGGGGCAGCGGTCACCCCACGGGCTGACCCCGGCCCCCCACGCCGAGCGCCACAGGGAACAGAAAACCATGTGCTTACTGGAAGTTGACTTTGTCCACCTGGAACTTGGTCTCAAAGATTCCAGAAGTCAGGACACGGCAGCGAAGCAGGTCCTGGAACGAAAGCAAGGTCAAGCCCGCCCGTCCCGAGCCGAAGCCCCGGCGGGCTCGTGGAGGGGCCTCGAAACCCCGCTGGCCTGCGTACCTGGTCGCTGGGGACGTAGTCGGCCTGCTTGATGACATCGATCTTGTCCAGGAAGCTGGGGGACAGAGACGGACAGCGGTGCGCTCAGCACCGCCCCCGGGCCCGCCCCTCCCGCCCCCCGCCTCCCGCCTCCCGCCGTGGCGTGGCCTGGCGTGGGCTCGGCCTGTGCCGGGTTGTGCACTTGCGGGCCTTTCAGCGTGGATTCCCCGCCAGGGGCCCGTGGGAAGCACGCGGCGGCTGCGTTCCTCGGAGGGACAGCCCTTCCTTCTCCCTTTTAAGCTCCTCGGGGGCCCCAGACAACAAAGGAGGAGGAGGAGGAGGAGGAGGAGGAGGAGGAGGGCGCACGCGGCCCCGCCCGCGCGACCACGCTGCACAGGAAACGCTCACAACGCTCCCTTCCGGCCCGTGTGGCCCACGGGCGAGGAGCGTCCAGATGTGAAATCTGGAGTGTGGAGAAACCTCGGGGCCACGCGGGCGGCGGGTCCTGCGCCAGCCGCGAGCGGGCCGGGGGCCGGGGGGCCGGGCCTGGGGGGGGGTTCCCCCCGGGGACCGAGAGCCGTGGGTGGAGAAGGGGGCCCGTCTCCCTCTCCTTGCTCCACTCAAAGCACGACCAGGAAGAGTGACTTCTGAAAGACCAGACTAATTTAACTGATCTAAAACAGGATAAAAACTTCATGTTACACCCAGGGTGGGGGCGGGGGCGTTGGAACGGCTTGAACATGGGCCCCTCAGGAAAGAAAGTCCCGGAGGGGAAAAGCCTGCTGCTGGAAGAAGTTCTGCGAGTTTTTTTTCCCCTTCCTCCTCGCCAGCCGAGCCGGCCGGGCTGGGAGGGCACTCCGACTTGCCCAATCAGTCTTACGTTACAGCGCCGGGCCAGAAATAGCTCCCCGGCCGCCCTGGCCGCCAGCGCGTTGCCATGGCAACAGAACCACAGTTCTATAAATAGCTCATCAGTACCAAATCTTGTGAGAGAGACAGCTGGAGCCGGGCCAGCCAAACCCCAGTTCAACAAATAAAAATAGGCAGCTTAAGAAATGGGCAAGGCACCAGTATCTCAACTGTAACATGAAGGCACTGCGGGCGGAGGCGGGCAGGGCCCGGCCCACGCAGGCCCACGCAGGCCCGGGGATCCTCCGGCCAGGGGTGCCATTTTACAAGTTGTCAGCTAAGTTCTCTTTCTCCCAGAGTTGCTTCAAAGTTGCCATACACTGTGGGCTCGGCGCCACTTTCAGATAAAGTTGCAGGAGTAAGTTAATGTGGCATTAAAGAAAAAAGAAAACAAAAAACAAAACAAAACAAAGCAAAAAGGGCGCCCTGAGCGCGGCCCGCCCTCCCGGAGGGCACGGCGGGGCCTGACCCTCTCTCGCTACCTGTCCCGCTCCCTGGGACCCAGCGCAGAGCGGACAATTCCAGGATTTCCATCTGTTTTGCGTTACTATAATTAGCACTTCCAGCTCTTAGCGCAAACTTTTGAGAAAATCAGGACTCGGTGGAAGGAGGGGTGGGGGCGGGGGTCCCAAGGACGGCGGCGATGGGCCTGTTGTTCTGGCCCCGGGGGAAACACGCGGGTCTGCGTGCGAACGCAGCCCTGCGCAGCAGCGGCAAAGCCTTTATCCGCTCCCGGGGCGGGGGAGGGAGGCATCCCTTTGTCAGGTTCTCCCGGGTTTTAAATGACAGCAAGGAGATATTTCTACATTATCCCAAGTGCGAGCGCTGCCCCGCCTCCCTAATTAATCACGACTATCATCTTCTCGCCTTAGTAATTGCCATTTTGGCTACCAGGCGTTAATTGTTTGTGTGAAAGCACATCCCAGCCCTGGGGAGTGCAGCGGAGGGTCTGAGCGACGTGACTCAGAGGAGCGGCCGAACTGCGGGTGGGGGCAGCCGGCCGCTGCTCCGGACGGGGGTCAGGGCCACGGGCGCGGCGTCCCGCGCGGCCACTTACTACTGGGCGCAGTCGATCAGCTGGTACTCGTTGGAGCGTTCGTAGCAGGCGCGCACCCCCTCATCCTCCCACAGAGCCTTGGCGTGCTCGTAGAACTCCTGTGGGCGGGGCGGAGAGGGCGTCAGGGGCGGGCCGCACCCACGCGGCCAGGTGGGCTCGGGGGGCCACGCTTCTGGTCCCCGATGCCGGCCACATAAGCACACTCAGGGCTGCCACGGGGTGCCCCGGGGGGTTTAGGGTACTCAGTTAACGGGACATCAGGGTTCGTGTGCCGTGTTTAACACACTGTCGTTTGTCACAAGACGCCTACGGGGGGGCAATTACGGGGGGGCGGGGGCCCAGATCTCATGGCCTTTTCTCTCCGGGGGCCGAGTTTTGCTCGTCCACCTTGAGCCGGGCCATGCCGATTAGCCGGGGTTGCGTCTGGGTGGGAGCAGCGAGGGTGCCACCCCTGAGCTGCGTGGTGTGTTGCGGGACACAGGCGTGGCGCGCACACCGGTGTGGCTGTGATGAAGCGTGCCAGCTACCCCGGGGTGGGGGGTGGGGGGGCTCGACAACCACGCCAGGGCTCTGCTTACGGGAGGGAAATCGAAGTCGGGCACGTTCATCACGCTCAGAATGTAGTCCACGCGGAACTGGTTCTCGGGGTTGGCCAGCTCCACCGGGGGCACCAGGCTGCTCATGGCGGCCACGATGGTCTGAAAGAGATTCGGGGGGCGGGGGTGAGGGGCCGCTCTGCTCTCTCTGCCTGCTTGCTGGGGCGGGTGGGGGGGGGGTGGGGGCCGCGGAGCGAGAACAAACGCGCGCACGTACTTCGATGGCCTCCTTCAGGTTGTTTTTGATGTCCTGCACCTTGGTGGCCTTCTCACTACAGTGGGAGCGAAGAGGAGAACAATCATATGGCATCCCGTGCACGAATGGGGTCGCTTTGGTCATGCTGTTCCGACTAAGCATAGTGCTCTGTTCCCGAGGGAGCGGTGGCGGGCTCAGACGGGGGCACTGCAGGTCCGGAACCCAGGTGGCTCGAAATGACCACCGCCCGGTTCCGCCCCGCACGGGGGCCGCCTGGCGGGTTGGCATCTGGACCGAGGCCGCTATACTGTACCAGAAGTTGGGCCCTGCCCTGTCACTCCCTCCGCGGTGGTCCCGTGGGCGTCCAGCCCCCGCGGCACCCCACTCCCTAGGTGTCATCAGCCTCTGTTGGGGTGGGTGGGGGAGGGGCATCACTGTGGGCAGGGGAGGGGGGAAGGGCCCCACTGGGCCAGTGGGTTAGTGGGCTGCAGGTTAGGGTTAGTGGGGTGGCAGGCTGTCCTGGCGGGTTCTTTGTGTTTGTTTCCTTATTTGGACAGCCACTGCGGCGGGCTGTGAGTGCACAGGGTCCCCTCTAGGGGCACAGGGACGCGCCCCTGCCCCCAAGGAGTCTGGATGATCTGGGACTCGCGTGCCCAGGGGGATGCTCTTGGAGCGGAGGTCAGAGGCTGTGCTGCTTTAAAGTCTTGACCTCGAGGTGGACCTGGAGGACGGCCTGTGTGGAATGGTCACGGGCACTAGTGGAGGCCACACCCTGGGACTTCTGGGCCCTCCCCGCCCCCCCCCCCCGGCCAGGATGTCGGCACCCCACTATGTCCATTGAACTACTGCGTGCCCCCCCACAGCTGTCCTTCATTTGAGGACAGGTCTGCGGGTGTGCCGGAGACGCCTCAGCTGGGGTTTTCAGGGGTGAGAAGGGACCCCTGGCTTGGGGCACGGACCTTGGTGACACCCACTGCTCCCTCCCCCGGGACCTTCTGCAGGGCCTGCTCATGTAGTGGAAGGGCACCAACTGTGCGCCAGGCCCTGGGGCGTGGCACTAAGAAGGAAACTGAGGCCCTGGGAACGCGGGAGTCACAAGCAGAGGGACAGAGAGCCCGTCTTCCTCTTGTCATTTTTAAAGGAGTCTCTGCAGACTCCCCAGTTCAGGAGCATTCACCTGGGGTCAGGGGCTGGAGGCAGGGACCCTCCGAAGAGGACAGAAGGTTGAGAGAGGACTGACAGAGGGTTAATAGAGGAGATGTGCGTTGGGGTGGGGAGTTAAGAGGAGCAGCCACAGCCTGAGTGTTAGTGGGGTGAGGAGGGGCCCTGGTGCCCGCCTGCCCACAGTCCTGACCCCCCAGAGAACCTGGTCTTTCCCATTTCTGATCCCCCATCAGAGCCCTCCCCTGGGGTCTCGTCTTCTGAGATCAAGGCCTGCGTGTGTGAGGGGTGGGCCCTCGCCTCTTGAAGGGGCTCCAGGCGCCCTTGCCAGGTGCAGCCTCTTCTGTTCCACTGGCCTCGGGACCCTGCTCCTTCCCCGGGGGTGGGGGCTGCTCTCAGCAGCTGGGGGCAGCCCAGATCGGCCTAGGTATCCCCTCGTGGCTGTGCTAAGCGAGACTGCTGCGCCCTGGGGACCGGAGGGGCAGATGGGGCAAGGGGTGGGGGCAGCCAGGAGGGAGGAACCACCCAGCTGCTCTGCCGCTGGACCCGGACCCCTGGGGGGCGGTGCAAGCTTGCAGCTCCGCCCAGCGATCAGGACGGACGTCCAGACGTGGGGCTGCACCTAACATCAGGCCTGCGCATGTCAGCGTTTTAAAAGCACGCGCGCCTGAGGGGCCCTGAAGTTTACCTAGGGGCTCAAACTCACAGGAGACCCCCACTCACTAAAAACAGGCTCCATTCCCAGGGAGAGGAGCGCCCAGACCCTTCTCTGGCTTTAAGGCCCCGCAGTAATGAGAACGAGCTGCACCTGGGCACTAGGCACCCAGCCGGACCTGCAGCCGGACCTGCAGCCGGACCTGCAGCGCGGAGAAACGGATCCCGAGACACCAGGTTCCCTCACTCAGCCTGGTTTTCGGGTCTAAGTAGTAGTATGGTAATTGGAAACGCTCCCGTCTTAAATGCGGATATTTTGAGAACGTGTTCAGTATTCATCTACGTATGTGAGTAGGTGTGGGAGTGTATCAAGTATAAAACCGCTAAAACAGGAAATCCGAAATCTAATTCGGGTGTGTAACACTCCCAACGCGGAGCCCTGCCGCGGGAGCGCTCGCTGTGGGTCGTGGATGGCGGCGTCCCACCGCGGGGCGGGCGGGCTCCTGTCGTCCCCACTGCCACCCGGGGAACCCGGCGCTGGCTGGCTGGCCGACTCGGGGCGAAGTCCCTCAGGTGTCAGGCCCAAATGTGTACCGGGGGGCTAGAATTCTAAGGGACCAAAAAAGTTGGGGCCTGAGTACTTTCAGGGCATTGGAGCTCCGCCCACTGTGCTTAAAGCAGCGGAGGAACTCGGTTCGAATCCCAAAAGCCCCGCCCCCCCAGTGGTTGTGGGGATGTCCTTCCGTTGGCTACCTTCGTGGTTTTATAGGAAAAGACAGACAAAAGAAGAAAGACAGAGAGACAGACAGGGACTGCTGAGACATGCAGAGAAGTTTTATTAATCACACGTGTTAATACTGAGATTTAGTGCACAAGTCACAGAGAAGAGCAGGCAGGTTAGTCAGTAGTAGGGTCGGGGGTGAGCGCAGCGTCTAGCGCGCGGTGGGCTGTTGGGGAAGGCCTGGCCACTCTGTCTGGATGCCAACTTCTGGTACAGTACACAGACCATCGGTCACTGGCTAGGCAGATGCCTGCTTGGGGAGTTACACTACATTTTGGATAATTAAGTATTTCATTCCATTTTTTTTGTTTGATTTTTGTGATTTTTTTTTGCTTTTTTTGGTATTTTTGTGTTTTTTTTTTTCACTTATCTCTATAGAGGTTAGGTAGTAGGGCCCCTCCCCCCCCCCCCCCACAGAACAGTGTTCTGATTAGCAGTTCCAGCATGCAAAGGGTGGTGGGGCATAGCCGGGAAGGAGAGGAACGGGAAGCCACCATCTAGGAATTAAATACTCTAAAAGAAACAGATGAACAGACATGTGTCAGTTACTTCGTCCCGCCCCGGGTCTCCTTGGCCCCGCCCCTCCCGGCCTCGGGAGCTATCCCTTCCACGCTGCCCAGGCCCGGGGGGATGGCCCTGCATGGTCTCATGAGAAACGGCTGCCCCACGACAGCATGCTGAATGCGCAGGCGCAGCGTGAGCGGCCCCCTGGCATGCACGTGTGTGTGTTGGCGTGTGATGGGTGGTGGGGATGCGGGAGTGAAGAAAAACAATTAACTCGATAATGAATGGAAAAAAAAGAAAAAAAAGGTGGATGCCATCGCCCATTTCCTGTCCACTAGCTAACTACGGTGCCTTGGACTCAAGTTAATTTGATAACTTTTAAAAGGCCAGAAGCTTCTGGAGATCATCCGTTAACAATGACGCGCCTCTAGCCAAGGTGCCCAGCATTTGGCACCCCCCCCCCAATGTAAGGGTGCTGGGGCACCGCGAGTTTCAGGGGAGGAAAACTCGTCCCAGAAGCTTGAAGTTTTAAAATCAGAGCACCCGACGGGTGGATGGACTTTAGTAGATAGTTTCAAAAAACCAGGAGCAGCTTCTCGTGGAGCTGGGGGGTGGGGGGGGGGGGGGGAGGGGAGGCCCGCCGGGGGCAGGAACCTTAAGGAGAAACAGCAGTTCTCCAAATCTTCAACTGATTGTCTAACGCTGAGAGCTATAACTCCCCCCTCAGCTGCATCTAATTATACTTTAAGGATGGCCAAAAAAAAAAAGTTTTACACGGGCACGTGCTGTGAGATGTTACGGAATTGTTTATGCACCCTTTGCACACGTGTACCAAGATGGAGGATGGCCCCTAAGTGATTCTTGCTTTCCTCCCGGGGCTCTGCCCTCAGTCTCCCAGCATGGCCTTCATGTCTGGCTGTCTGTTTTAAAAAGTTTTTTTTTTTCTGGTTTTGAGTGTGCCTACCCTTCGCTGTTGCTCCTGGCAGCCTGCGGGTCCTCTTCGCCGCCCCTTTTAAAGAGAGATTGAAAGCTCACCTAATCTGCAAGGCACGGCAAGGTCACCAAATCCCCACCCCACCTCTCTGCATTCCTAGCCGAGGGCCGCTGTCCGCCACCCCGTTAGTTCTGAGGTCGCCTTCCCGGCCCACGGGGACCGTCTCCTGCGGCTGCGGGCCGTGGCGGGCAGGATTCCACACCCCGGCTGCAGATTAGCTGAGCCCTCGGGAGACGCCCGGCCGGGGACAGAAGGGACTGATAATTATTTTCCTGTGCTTGCGCTAAATGTAGGTGCACCAGGGAGCCGGGGCAGTGCTTTGTCTCACAATTCTCCTGAGGATACAGCGGCCCCGAGGAAGGCTCCCTGCGTCCCAGACCTCAGTCCCCGGCGCGGGCTCCGAGCACGCGAAGGCTCGGAGCCCGGACTCGGGCCGCGCTCGCCCGCGACATCTGGTGCCAGGCGAGGGCCTCCCTTCCTGCAGTCTGGAAAACTATATAAAATGCTTTTATGGATACGTAATTGTTCCCCACAAATTCTCACCAATTAAAACCATGTCTGGACTCGGAAAACCAAACCAAACAAAAAAAAAACTACCTCTCAGAACCCAGTCTTCACACACAGTGGGTGCCCCCCGCCCCTTGGAGGTCGCAAGGGCGACGTGGCTACGCTGTCTGGCTGCTCTCGCAGCCGCTGATTAGCTCGGCCGGGGTTAATAGCGATGTTTGTTTGTGGCACTCAACGGAAGGAAGAGCGTTAGCTACGGGTTAGGGGAATCCGAATTTGACCTCTGTTTCTGAAAGTCAGATTAGAATTCCGAGTCACTCTACACAGGTCACCAGCGGGGAGTTAAGGCAGGTCGGAGAGCTCAGCCCAGCACTAAAGCAGCGCACGCTTGCGGGAGGAGGGAAGGACCCCACCCCTTTCGGGCCCGGTTTCCTCGGGAATTCCTAGGCACGGAGGAAGCCGTGTCTGCCGCCCTGCCACAGTGCGGAGGGAGAAAAAAGGAGGCCTGTGGGCCACGGCACAAACACGGCTTCCAGACGCACCCTGAGGAGGAGTCCCGTGTCTCACTTTCCCAGGCTAAATATAACGCCCCGGGAGCCGACACCTATGGCTTCCTCCACCAAGCAGGCGAACTTGGGACAGGCGCTTCCTCTTTTTTTTTCAAAAGGGAAAATCGAAAAGAAGTTCTGCTTTCAACGCCGGGTCTGCAATACAGACTGGCTGGCTCAGGGAGGGGAATCCTTTCTCTCAACAATTAAGAAAAGCAGGGCCGTGGGCAGGGCAGCAAACCTCTGCAGTCGGCCGTGGCACGGGCTGCCCCCCGCCCGCCCCCCCCCCGGGCTCGAACCAAGGTAAACAGGGGCACTGCACCCTTTAAAAACGCTGGCCAGGTCCAGTTTCAACCAAAATATTTATCTACAGGGGACGCGGCCAAATTAGTTTTGCTTAATTAGCACGGTGAAGAAGCAGTGCCCGCGCGGTGGCCGGGGTGGGGGCACGATGCAAGAGGTCTCTCCTGAGGGCACGCGTCCGCACAGCGAGAGGAGTCTGTGGCAGGTTTTGGTTTATTGACCGAGGACCACCTCTGGTGGCAGGACCCCCCGAGGGCCGCGTGGGGAGCTCAGACTTTGAGAATCGCTCTCTGGCCACTGAAGGCGACTTGTTGAATGGGCAGCATGGGGGTGGGTGGGTGGTGGGTTGGGGTGGGCGTGCGTACTGACAACTCGCTGGGGGTCGGCCGTGAAATCAGTGCCGTGGCCGATCCCCCTGATTTCCCGGGGAAGGCCTCAGAGGCACCCTAAACTAAAATGTCCATTTGCATGACGTCACCCTTTTCTTATCCCCCACCCCATTATTTGGTCTAAGAAATTCTAGAATTTTCCATAAAGGGCTGCCTTCAGTCAGTTGTTTAACATCCGAAAGGTGAAAACCCCCCACTCTTTGTTTCCCTGGTGCTCAGGGGACAGTAAGGACTTTTTTTATGCCTGGTTGGTGGGGGGGCAGTGCCTGGATTCAACTACACCACCGTGACTCGGTCTCCCCCTCTGGGCCTGAACAGGGAGCCACCGAGGGCTCCGCTCTCACTGGAGCCCCGGCTGGGGGGGGGGGCGCCAGGGCCGAGCAGTTAGGAACGGCACACCAGCGCCCCTCCGGGCTGCTCATGGGGGGGGTCCTCTGCTCTCACACCAGGAAAACAGAGTCCAGGCCGTGTCTCTGGTGGTCTCCTTTCATCCGCATTCTCCCTGTCCCATCGTCCTACCCCAAGGAGTCTGGAAGGGCATTTCAAAGGCAAAAGAGCCCCTCAGCCCGGCAGTGCCGAACTCCCAGCCTCTCCCCACGTCAAAGTCAAGGCCCCCTCTCGGGCCCGGGGCTACTGATTTCTAAAAAGGGAAACGACCATGGACCCACAATATGAATTCCAAAGGTGGGGGACGAGGAATTATTAACAAGGGCTGCCTCTTCCAACTTTGTTTTGTGTGAGAACATTATTGAAACAATGTTTCCCTGATAGTTTAGAACATCCTGCTTTGGCGCATTGCGCTGAAATCTGCGGGGGGGGGGGGCACCCCTCTTTGCCGTGGCCAGTGTCGCCTGACCGAGGGGGCGGCCCCTGCCGGCGGCCGCCGCCATGCTGAGGGCCCACGGCACCAGGTCTGCTGCAGACCTGTGCGGGGGACCCTCAGGCTCCGTTTTCCTGGGACAGGGCAGGTTGTTTTTTCGTTTTTGTCTGTTTTATGCAAGGCTGGTGCGTTACTATTATTGCTATGATTATTTGTTGCTGCACTGAACACTAACAAAAGGGAGGGGGGGTGAATCCCTGAAGAGCTCTCCCCAGATTTTCTAACATGCAGTTTCTGAAAACTTACGTGCACATTGGTTGCCCAGTCCCCCGAGCTACCTGAACTCCCTAAAGGTCAGGGTCACGTGTGCTCCTGGCCCTGGCCTGGCCCGGCTTTGACACTTACTCTCCATTAAACCCATTAACATGCAGGATCCTCATTTGCTTCACAATGGTGCTTTTACCAGACTCTCCCGCACCTAGAAAATGAAAGCAAGGCTCAGGTTATGAGGGGCCGTTTGGCGAGCTCTGGGCAGCCAGAGGGCTGCTGTGCCTTCCACTGAGGCCACGGGCAACAGGAACAGACGGACACACACACACACACACACACACAAACAAAAGAACAGACTTGCAATTTTGCTTGACATTTCGACGCCTCAAACGTGAAATAGATGTCCAGCTCTGTACCCCTGCAGTATTTCACCATCAGTGTAACAAACAAGAATGAAAGGTTTTGCTGTTTTTAGGGTGGGGTTTCTTTTTTTTTTTGGTTGTTTTAAAATTTGTGGAGCGGGAAAGCAAGCAGGGGTGGGGGGGGAAGGAATGACGCAATGTCAAATTTTGGGGGGTGGCGACACCAGTGAAGTTCCAGCCGTGCGACTGGACCCTCGGGACCCCCGGCACGTGCATGCACGGGGCCGCCGGTCACAGCCGGCCAGGTGTGTCCAGCCGCACAGCCCGGACCCAGGACCGGCGCCCAGATACTGCAGACTGCAGAGCGGCCCTGACGCAGCCTCCCCGGCGCCGGCCCGCCGCGGTGGCTTTCTGGGCGGGCTGCTGTCCCCGTGGGGCCACTGGGAAACTGGCCCCTCAAGCCACAACATGGCACCGCACCCCACTGTCCACCCTCCTTCCCCCGCAAACTCCATCGTCCCAAACACACAGTCGCCCTGGATTCAACAGCTGTGTCGGGGGGAGGGGGGGTGATGGTGGCGTGGAAGACCACCAGCTCCGTCCTCTTCTGGAAAAACACCTTTTAATATCGAATAGCGCGTTTGCAAACAGTCACATAAACATGCGGCGACTGTAAGGAGAGTTAAAAAGGACCAGACTTTCGTCAGAAGGAAAAACATTCCTGGAAACCACTGTGTTTTCAAAGACTTCAAGCCCTTCTCAACTTTTCAAGTAAGAAGGGACACGTACCCCCATTCTAAATCACCCTACATTTGTAAAAAACACCGAAGAACCACATTTCCAAGCTGGAAGGAGGATTGCTAACCCCCCCTTTTTTTGTAAGTGCACTCTCCCACAAATAGTTGTCTGCACCATATTTTGCCCCCCACAAGCCTGTTTCTTAACCCCCCCTTTTCATTTTTAATTTTCTTAATTGTTTTACTTCCCAGAGAGCAAAGCATCCCTCCTTCCCTTGCCGTTCACGAGGCTGAGAGCAACACCTGGAAAAGTTAAAATCTGTTTCCACAGAAACATTGATTTCAAAGCAAACACACTGTATCTTAATGAGCCTCTCATAAATTAAAATATTAAAGGCACTCGTAGGGGATTCCATGAAGAGAAAGCAGAATTATTCATCAGGACCCCCACTAGTCCCATGCCAGAGGCGTCGGGGCGCGCAGCCCCTCCTTTGCGGGCACACACAGACCCGTGCCTCGGTTTCCCACGCGTGTGAAACTGGAGAACCAAGCTGAGACATGGCTGCAGGCCCTTGTGTGGTGCTGCCATTCACCCGATTCTCCTGTCATTAAATTAAGATAGGTTAAATACAGGGTTTGGGGCATCATTGTTACCTCTTTTTTTTGGGGGGGGGCCTTATTTGGTGAGAATTGCCATTTAAAACATGCCAAATGCATTGCGCTGGCTTGGGCTGCACACACCTGTACCAAAGACTACCACTAAACTGTGGAGGAAAGTAGCCACAGAGACCAGGACACCTGGGGAAGGTGACCCAGAGCAAGACCAGGTGTGGCCAAAGTAACAGAATCAGATTAAGTGGAGACTTGGTGATTACCACACAAAGGTGTCAGAAATTTAAGGTCCTGCCAGCCAGCATGGCACGGGTCTTAAATTAGCATTCAGCTAACAAGACAGCATTCCTCAGGGAAAGGATTCTAGACTTTTCCAGGCTTGTGCTTTGAAATCAAAATTATATGCATATTATTCACATAGTGTAATCCTACCTTTAGAAGTTTGAGATGAGATTCGCAACATATGTATCATTTAATTTATTGAAACTGCAAATGCATAAACACCAAAGAGACTTATTATTTTCACTTAATAATTTTCAGCTTTACAGAAATTTGAACCCAGGAGAACAAAGACATGACCCATTCAAAAAAAAAAAATGCAAACCAAACACCACCACAAAGAAAAGCCCGCTTTTACGTTTTATTCTTCATAATTAGGCTGTTTTGTTTGAAATGTGACCATGAACTAGGTGCTAACCTAGCAAATTCACCAATTAACTCAGATGGCCAAATTACTAAGGAAGCGGGAAACTTCCACACTAATTAGTGCTGGGTAATTCTTCTGGTCATCTCAACAATGTCTTTCAGGCTTTTGTTTTATTTTATTTTATTTTCCCCAGGGCAGCACTTTGAGGAAAAAGGAGAGGTCATCTCCTTATAGTTCACACGCCCCCCCCCTTTTTTTTTTTGGCCAGAGTAAAAACCGCAATCCAAAGAGAAAACCCAGGACCAACCAAATGTCACTCAACAAACAACTAATTAACGTCTTTTCATCTCCTTCCACCTGGAATAAAAGTCTTCTTCCCCCCCCCCCCACCGAAAAGGACAAAAAAACGCCATTTCCAGATCAAGAAGCCATTTACGGACCAATGTCATTTTCCAGTTCTGATTTGTGAATGTCTTTCCCCCCCTTTTCCACAAAGCACTCGCAATGTGGCCAACTAACAGGAAAATGTGTGTGTTAATGGTTTACGGGGGGCGCTGCTGCGGGGGGTGGGGAGGGCAGCTGCTACAATTAATTCTCTTCTTTGCTTTTCAAAAAGCCTGCATGTCTGGAAGGGGAAAAAAAGGTCATACTGTAAAAATGACGTGTCATTTGGCTTCACTGGGCACTCAGCGTACTAACTCCATTTTTTTTTTTTTTTGGTTTTATTTTATTTGATTCTCCTTCCCTTCCTTCCACCGCCGGCCCAGCCCGGGACACGTCTGCTCCGCGCACACAATCTGTCCAGCCGAAACGCACCGAGTCGCGCCCAGCGGCGGCGCGCGCCCTGCTCCCCACCCCCCACTCCGGCGCCACGACTTGCCCGCGCCCCCTCCCCCTTGCTGCACCACCTTTACCACTCCGATCCCTTCCGAGGGGCTGATGTCACCCGTCCCCCACTCCTCGGCCACTTCCCCCGCCAGAGTCTCCCCTTGGCGAGGCCCCCTCGGCCACCGCGGCGCCCCCCCCGCGTCACCCCTCCACCCTGGCCCCTCTTTCTTTCCCTCTCCGAACAAATCACACACCCCACGGAGGCGGGTCCCCCTCCCTCTGCCCGCCACCCCATTTCCTGTCCCCGAAACCCTCTTTTTGTCGCAGTCTCCAGGGCCCGGCGGGGCTCCCCCTCCCCCTCCCCAACAAGCACCCGAGACCCTGGCGTCGTGTAGGCCTCGCGGAAAGAGAGAGCAAGGAAAAGAGCGAGGGAGGAGGGCGGGAAAGAGAAAGAGAGGGGGAGAGCGCCAGCCGGGCAAGGGGACCCCGCGCCCGCACCGCCGCGGCCCCCCGCCCCTTTTTGAGCCCTCGCCCAGCCGAATCCGCGCCCCAGGGTCCCCCTTCCGGCCTCGCCCCCCGGAGACAGAGCCCGAGAGCGGGCAGCGGGCTCGGGAGCGCGCGCCCGGGGCGGGGGGCGGGCTCGGCGCGCGCGGCCTGCGGGCGCCCCTCCGGGCCGCCAGGCCGGGCCGGGGCCGGCGCCCCCCGCCCCGCCCTTACCCAGCAGCAGCAGGCGGTGCGTGGCCCGGTAGACCTGCTTGTCCTTCTGCAGCTGCTTCTCGATCTTTTTGTTGGCCTCGCGCTGCGCCTTCTCCTCGTTGCGCTGGTCCTCGGTCTTACTGTTTCCGAGACAGCCCATGGCGGCGGCGGCGGGCGCGGGGCGCGGCCGGGCTGCGGCGGCGGCGGCGGGCGGGCGGGCGCGGGCGGCCTCACGCGGGCCGGGAGGGCCGGGGCAGCGCCGGGCGGGCGGGCCGGGCGCGGGCTCGGCTCCTCGGGGAGGAGCGCGGGGCGGACTGCGGGCCGCACGGGGCGGGAGGTGGCGGTAGGGCGAGGGAGCGCGCTGCCCGCCCCTTGAGCCGGAGCCGAAGGGGCTGCTGGCCGCGCGGGGCCGAGGCGGACCGGAGCAAGAGCTGCGGGCGCTGCTGCCGCGCTGCCGCCGCCGCCGCTCTTATTGCCTCGGCCCGGGCCCGCCGCCCCTACCCAAAAGGGCCCCGGCGGGCGGGGGGAGCGGGGGGAGGAGGAGGCGGCGGCGGCGAGGGGGGTGGAAGGAGGAGGAGGAGGGATGAGGAGCGGCCGCGGCGGCGGGGAGGGCGGGAGCTGGCGGAGGGAGGCGCCCCCCGGGTGCCCGGGAAGGGGGGTCCCTCCGCCCGCACCCGGCCCGGAACGGGACGGGGACGGGCTGGGGCGCCGCCCCCTCGCCCCCCTGGCTCGGGCCCCAGCCCGGCTGGCTGCGAGGGGGGGGGAGGGGGCGGCTCCGAGCCAGGGACGACCCCTCGCGCGACGCCAACGCTCCACCCCCCGGGCCGCGTCGCCCAGCGGCCCCCGAGGCCGCCGCCCCCCCTCCCGCGGGCGCCACCGAGGGGCCGGGGTGGGCGGAAGGGGAGGGAGCGCGAGCCCGAGCCCGGACTTCGGAAAATTTTCGAAGAGAAGAGAGAGTCGCAGAGAGAGCCCGAGAGCAGGGAGCGTGGAAAAAGCGAGGCGAGCACGAACCAAAGGACAGAGCAACCGAAAAGGAAAATGTGTCCACACACACACGAACACTGAGTAACACTCCACACTGCACATGGATGGCGGGGTCTGGTGGCGGGGGCGGGGGGCGAGGGGGCGCGCTAGATGAGCCTCTCATCGCGCCCCCGGCGCCGGGCCCCCTGGCCCGGGCCGGAGGCCCCCGTGGCCCCGGGGCGCCCCCGGCCTCTTCGCCTGGTGCGGCCGCCCCAGTAGGAGAAGAAGGCGCAGCCCAGGAACAGGCGGCAGCAGCAGGTCGCCCCGAACACGAAGCCGCAGCCCCGGCCCTGCTCCGTGGGCTTCTGCAGCAGGAAGTTGAGCACCCACGAGGGGCTGCGCACGGAGAACACCAGGAACACCACGAGGGGCAGGTGGGCGCTCAGCGCGCCGGCCTTCCGTGGCCCGGGCCGCCACACGACGCCCCCCACGCGGGGCGCAATGTAATAGGCGTCGTCCTCGTCGCCCGAGTCCGATTCCCACGCGGCCCAGGCCCTACTCGTGCCCCCGACGCCTGCGCCCTCGCCGTCCCCGGCGGTGGCCTCCTCGGCGCCCTCGGCGGCGGCGCCGGCGCCCTCGGGGCCGCGGGCCGCCTCCGGGGGTTCGGGCCCCTTCTCCTCCTTCTTCTCCTTCTTCTTCTGCATCTTCTCTAACTTCTTCCTCTCCTTCTCCTTCTTCTTCTCCTCCTTCCGTCTCTGCTCTAGCAGCTTCTTCTCGAGCTTCCTCTGCTCCTTCCCGGTCAGGAACTTCTCGTGGGGCGCCCCGCGCGGCAGGTCCTTGGGGTTCTTCGTGGTCTTCTGGGGGTCCCCGCTCTTCGGCGGCGCGGGCGACTCGCTCGGCCCGGCCAGCGCCGCAGCCGCCGCCGCAGCTTCGGCAGCCACCTCGGCTGCCGCCGCTGCCGCCTTCTTCTCGCTGTCCAGCGCCCTGGCTTTGATCTTCATGGCCATCTTCAGCATGGTTGCCCGGCCACCTCGGGGTGCCCGGCTCCCGCCTGGCCCGGGCGCCCTGCTTGCCCCTGGCCTCGGCCTTGCCGAACCCCGTGCGCCCCGTGTCGGGGGTCTCCGCTGCGCCGCCCGAAGCGCTGTCCCGGGGCCGCGGAGCGCGGCTCCCCGGCTTGGGCTGCTGGACGAGCTGCCTAAGAGTTTGCGCCAAAAAGGATGAGCAAACGAAAAAGGGGCGAGGACACACTAAAAAGCACCCAACAACAGCGAAAAACCAAAAAGCACCAAGAAATGTCAAACAACTCAAAAAAGAAAAGTGCAGAGGCGCGATGGCACGAGTTTTCGGTTACCCTCGGGCGCTCCTTGGCTTGGCTCTTGGGCGCGCCAATGGAGAGGAGAAAAGAGAAGAGAGAGAATTGGGGGGCGCCCGGGAGGCACGGGGCAGGGCGGCAGCGCCGGAGCGCCGCTGCCCTGTCCCGGTCCCGTCGGCTCTTGCCCGCGCCGGGCCGCTCGCACTACGCGGGGAGCCACGGGGCACCCGGACTTACATGTGAGTGAGGTGCACTCACACGCAAGGCAGTGCCTGCCAGCCGCCCGCCGCCGCCCCGCGCCGGGACAGGGGTTCGCTCCAGCCGCGGTGCCGCAGCCCCGAGCCAGAGAGCCGGCGAGCCAGCGAGCTCCGCGTGGGGCCAGCCACCTGACGCAGCCCGCTCCGCGGTGCCGACGCGACTGAGTGTCCCAGCTGAAGACCAGCGCTCCTAACCAGCCCGATGACGCCCCAGCCTCTTCAGAGGACGGACCCACAGCGGCGGCCCCTATAAAGCGAAGGGGAAGCCGAAAATCCGGCCCGCCAAGGACGCGCCCAAATGGGCCGCCGCGCCACCCTGGGGCGCGGGCCGGTGTGGGGACGTCGCGGAAGTGGGCAGGGGACGCAGGGGGTGCGGCAGTGGGGAGCGCGGGGACGTCCAAGTTGGTGGGCGCCGGACCCCGCCTCCCAGACCTGCCTCCCAATTTTCGGTGAGTGGTGTAGCCCTGGGCGGCGTGCAAAGTGTGCGACGGCGGCGCTCACCCCTGCGGCGCGCCTCCTCACCTCCGGCTCCCGGGCAGCGCACGCGGGCCGGGCCCACCCCGCCCTCCCGGCGGCGCGCGCCCGCGGAGGTGGGTGTCGCGGAGCCGAACTACTCGCGACGCCCAGACAGAGTTTCAGATCTGAGGCGAAGTGCTATGTGAGCGCAAAACTAGCACTGCTGCGAGAAGCAGGCGGCAGGCAGCGCCGGCGACGCGCGCGGCGAGCGGTGCCGGCCGCGGCGGCCGAGGCGGTGCACCCGGCGTCCTCCCAGGCGGCAGAGGCGGTGGACCGGTCTGTCCCGCTGCTCCGAGGCCCGGCCTGGGCGCCGCGGGGGAGCTCTGGAACAGAGGGAAAAGTAGTTTATTGGACATGAATTAGTTTGCAGATTGTTTAAAAACTCTCAACTGTCCGCGCCCCCACGCTTGTCCTGACACTCGCACGTGGCGGAGAGCACTTGGTTAAGAGGAAGGGCAGTGAGCTTTCAGCTGCTGGGCTGCGGCGGCCCACTTCTCCTGAGACCGCAGTTGAGTCACTCGCTGCCACTCCGGCGTCGGCTTAGCTACGTTTCATTCGTTCAGTCAGAGTTTGGCCCACGGGCGCCTTGTGCCCGGGTGAGCGGGGCCCCAGGTGAGCAGGCGGAGGCGCGGCCACTGCCTCTGCTGCCCCGCAGGCCTACCTGCCAACAAACTCAGACAAAAGTAATGGTGAGCTCGCCCATCTCGAAACTTTTTTGACTTCTAAACAGTCAGCAACACTGTGCACGTCTGAGGGGGGAGAAAAGAAGGGAAGCGGAGCTGTAAACCAGAACGCCCCGACCACTCCCAGGGGCCGGGGTGCCTGCCGGCTGCTCCCAGAGGCCGGAGGGCACACTGGCCTGAACGGCTTCTCCCAACACAGGAAGAGACCACTGACCACGCGCCAGGGCCAGGCAGAGGCCCCTGACACTGTCTGCTCGGCCCGAAGGTCAGGAAAGGCATGCCGAGAGGCTCTCACACGGCACTGTCCTGGGCCCCTCCGGGCGCACCTCTGCTCTGTGCGGGGCCTCTTTCTTTCTGGACCTGAATGGACGACAGAGAACAATTCAAAATCCCCAAAGAAACGCTCAGGACTCCGACCAGGAGGCTGGAGCGGCAGGCGGGACCCCGGGCCCTGCAGCTGCTGCCCTGCCCCCGGCCGCCGCCAGGCCTCCCGGCCCCGGCCCCACTCGGCTGCAGAGCCGTGCTTGCCGCCTGCTGGCGCACAAGCCGAAGGAGCCGGGTTTTGCCGCGCCCCGGATCTGGGCCTCTCTTCCAAGCGAACGCACACCTTTGGGAAGAGAGGCTCAAAGGCACAACCGTCCTCGGTGACGAGGTGACACTTTGCACGTCAACAGCAGCAGAGGACAATACGGGGCTCAGACACCCCCCCCCGCCCCCCGCCCGAATGTGCTGGGACTCAGAGCCACAGGAGGACGAGGGTGACGGGACTCACAACCACCCATCAACTAGCAAACTACTTGAAGACGTGGTCGTCTAAGTGTTACATGTTTATGTGTTAAATAAAACCTCGGTTGAATTTCATTAATTGATTGTCTTTTTAAAAATGGCGAAGACTTGTAAGGAGGAGGAAGAGATCAGAAATTCCTGTTAGCTCCCTTTGTTCCAAAGCACCCCCCTTCCTGCCCCTCCTGCGTCCAAGCACGGACACAGTGTATTCCCGAGGAAGAAGGTAAACAGTAGCCAATGCAGCCTTGATGTTGCTGCCAGCAGCTACCCACCGCTACAATGTAACAATCTCCGTGCTTGGAAATCCCTGAGCGGGGCTACCAGCTCCCCTCCTAGAGAAATATCTATGGTGCCTCCACTTTGGAGGGAGGGAATCTGCCCCATGTCACGCACTGGCGCCTATTCCAGGCAAAGCACAGTCGGGAGGGGGCTATTGTCCTAGAAACACACGTAGTAAGGTAAGGCTTTAGTTGTCTCAACTTCTGACCTAGCAGGCCATCCTTGAAAAAAAAATTTTTTTTAAATGTAGGTTTCCCCTATATTTTATTATGGCCAACCACCGACGGACAAATAAAGCGTGTCCCCCGCAAATAAGTGACAGCAGGCGGACTCGCCCACCCCGCACGGAGGGACGATGGGACCGCACTTGCCCGGCGTGGTGAGCCGGCGCCAGCTGCAGTCTCCAGTCCTGCGTGTGACCTCCCTAGGCTTTAAAAGTTTTCATTTTTTCAAAAAGTCTTTCCAGTGCGGAGGCTGCCATGTGTGACCTTTTCATGGGAATCAGTAATTTATTTCACTAGGTCATTACCATTTTAAGTGCCCGGTTTATGCTTTAAGGGTAGAACAGCACATTAGCATAATTCTTGGAACAGTCGGCCGGACACTCTCGCCATGGAGGGGCCCCCCGTTCGGCTCGGGGGAAGACGGACGTGGCAGAGGCTCCGAGCCCCGGGGACGAGCGAAGGGCCAGAACGTCCCGGGTGTGGAGTGCCCGGGGAGCCTGGTCCCTGGCTCAGGTGATGCGCTGCGTGCCAAAGCCGGCAGATGGGGGTCATAACGCGCCCTAACCTAAAACACGAGGTCACCGACTGACACAACCTGGACAGACAGATGGTGTCACACGCACGTGGCACAGAGGGACGACCCAGCCATAGTCTTTCCCAGCACCGCGCAGTTGACAATGAGGGCTGAGTGCGCTGGTCTCCTAAGCCTCACAGTCACAGGTGGACGCATTCCTGGGCTCCTTCGCCGCCCCCACCCCCCCCGCCCCAGGGGAGCAGGAGAGTGTGTCTCGTCTGCTCACAGAAGCAGCAGACTTGCCGCGGCTCAGAGTCTTGGAACTATCATCACACTTCATGACGCAACTCAGGTTTTGGACAAGAGGGTTCCCGGACTCGCACTAGTTGGGACGTGTGTAAGAGCCCAGAGAAAATACAATCATAACCGTATTTAAACAGCACAGGGAATGGCGAGGTTTCCACGGAAGCAGAACCCTTGGCTGTGAGGTTTTCATCGCCTTCAGTGTGTGCGCTGTGCTTTGTGTCTTTAAGGCACTCTCTGCACTTCTGTTCCATTACAAGGGCCGGGAGCGTGGTCCGAGCCTGGACGTGACCGGCAGCCCGTGCTGTGCAGGGCCCCAAGGACGGGCTGGGAAGGCCGTTTTCCTGGGCCCAGCTCGGGACCACAGAGTCCTGCGGACTCCAAGGCGGCGGCGAGCCCGTCTCTGCGTCCCCGGCCCCGCTCACCAGCCAGCAGCCTCGGGCACGGGCGCCCTTGCCCTGCACCCAGACCAAACATGACGCTCACGGTGGCGACCCTTCCTGTGGGAAGGCTCGAAATCGAGGAACTCACGGCCTGGCCCCATGCGACTTCCCGCCCCGCTGGTCTGGCGCCGTGAAGGGGGCTGGGCCTGCGAACCACCCAGGGCGCACGCCGGGGCCGCGGGCCTGGTCCCCGGTTGGGGGCGCACGTGCGAGAGGCGACTGATCGCCGTTTCTTTCCCTCTCTCGCCCTCCCCTCCCCTCTCTAAAAGTCAGTAAATAAGATCTTTTTTTAAAAACCAGAAATCTCCTTATTTAATAGCCATCGACTAGTTCTGGAAGAACTTTCGGCGCACTTCGGAAAGCACTCTGACCCGCAGGGCGCGGGCCCGCCCGCCCGGTGCTGTCCGGCCGGTGTCCGCAGCCAGAGGGTCCGAGGTGCCACCGGGCACCTGCTCACACACAGCTCCCGACACCTCTCCTGACCTTGGAAGGTGGGCTCTCCTGGGGGAGGGGCTTCCCGGCCCCCAGAGCCAGCGCACAGTGGGCGGCGCTCCTCTGAACCCCGTGCCCTCTATCTGAAAAGGTGGAAACCATACAAAGGCACTAAGCGCATCCCTCTACATTCCTTTAAAACGGAAACCTAACTACTAGGATGCCCACACACGGCGGCCTCGGGCAAAGGTTCCAGATGGACAGTTTGGGTGACGGGCATAGCGACACCAGGCACAGACCGACGCACGCACGTACTAGAGATCTTAACCGGGGAGAGAAAAAGGAAAGATGGGGAGGCGTCCGCAGGGGCTCAGCAAGGCCGGGGCTCCCGGGTGAGGAGGGCCGCCGCCGCCTCCTTTGCAGGGGCCTGCACTCCCAGCGCGGTTTCCCACCTCCGGCCAAAACGCAGTGTTTGCCTGGGAGCCCAGAGGCTGTGCCCCTGCCCCTCCCTTCCCCTGGATTGTTAGGAGCCAGAGGGCTCGGTGGCTTTCTAAGGCCTTTGCCGACCTCGGGAAGTTAGGGGGGGAAAACCCTTCGACCGAAGCAGAAGCCTCGAGCGCCTGCTCCAGTCTGGGGACCCGACGAGCAGGAGGAGATGGTTCACGAGCCTCAGCCGTCTGGGAACTGTCTCGGGACCGCCCCGGGCTGGGAAAGCTGCTCCTGCCCGCCTGCGCCCGCGCGAGCATTCCTGCCTCCAGGTCCTTTCGGTCTCGGCTACCTTCTCAGGTTACCGCTCCTTTTGTGCTAATTACACCGAAAAAAAATGGAAAGAATGTCGCTGACGTGACAAAGAAGCGAAGCAGGCTTGCCTTAAACCCTAAACACAGCCCACGTCGTCTCCAGCAGGCAGAGGGCGGGCTTTCACACGCGCTGCAGACGGCCGGCTCACCGCCCGAGGCCCAGGTGAGCGAGGCCGCTGGCTGGCCCGTGCGGGGCAAGGTAAACTCGCGTGCTGCTCTCGGGGGGGCCCCCTGCACAAAATGAGATCCCGTGAGGGTGAACTCCAGTTCCCTTCAGCATGTAAGTGTATATCGAGAAGAGACCCGCCGGGGGTGGCGGGCTGGCCCATGCCGCCCACGCGCGGGGCAGAAACAAAAGCCGGCCGGCGGGGCGGTCTGCACCCGGCACCGGCAGGTCCGGGAGCCTGACCGCTGGCCCCAAGGGCCGGGGCTGGGGCCCTCCAAGAGGACACCGCCCTCCGCTCCGCGAGCAGTGGCCGTTCCCAACGCAGGCGAGGCGGGAGCATGCCGCCGCCTCGGACCCGGCCGGTCAGGGAGGGCCCGCCTGCCACCTTCACTCCGAGGGTGACAGGGGAACAGGAGCAGGGCCGAGGGACTCACTTGTCTAAGGAGCACGACCGGCCACCCGGGAACCCGGCCACCCGGGAATCACGCTGCAGCCGTGACCCCGAGGGCTGGGCTCTGGACACCTGCTCGTGCGGCAGGTGCACCCGGTGCCTGCCCGGCGTGGCCGGACGGGCGAGACCTAACTCTGGTCTTCCCACCGATCAACCGGCGGGGACCCCGAAGCCAGCCGGAGGGGCCTTTTGCCAGGGATAGCGAAGACCTGAGCACGTCTGCTCGGCCCTCCAGGGCCCGGCTGCAGGGACCAGACGTGGAGGCAGACCTGGGGTGGGGGGGGAGCAGGGGGGAGAGGGTGCAGAGCTGAGACAGCTGACGGGGACCAGGCCCTTCTCCCAGGGTTTGAAGCGAGCCGGTCTCGCCTGTAATTGGCTTTTGGAGGATTTGAGCAACCAAGGCAGGTCTGGGGCTCCAGGAACTGTGCCGCCGAAATTGGCATTATTGGAGGAAGTGGTACAGAGCTGGACAGGCAGGGCGCCCGTAACACACCCAGTGCACCTGCCTCCCGCCCCCCCCCCGAGGTGCGGTGGCCTGACGCTGAGGATTAAAGGCTCTGGGGAACCGGCCTTCGCAAAAACAAGACTGAACACCTGAGGATGAGGCCACCGGGCGAAGGTCGCGCTGAGTCCTCGGGTCTGCCCCATCAGCTGATGTTTGAGGAGCCTTGGGACGGCGGAGGAAGGGGCACCCCGCTGAGACTGACGTCAGCGTCAGGGTCGGGGGTCCAGTCTGAAGGACGAAGGCCGGCCTGAGCACGGGGCCCACGGTGGGTCACGGCCTCCGAGGGCGGGAAGGAGGCCGGGCTGTGTTTGGCGGAGCCAAAGAGGGGTCCTCCGGGCGGCTTCCCCGGGTCCCTACCGCCCACCGCAGGGGCCCTGGGTCCCCATCTCCTGGCAGAGGGCGGCGGGAATCGGCCCCACCCCCGGGGCTGCCAACGCCCCCGCTTGGGGGCCGGTTCCAGTAAGACGATGGCCGAGGGCGCCAGCCCCCGGGAAGCACCGTCCGGTCTTCGCCTCCTTACCCTGGAAAGGCCGTCTCTGCCCCCGAGTTCCCGGGCTTCCTACGCCACCGGCCTCCCCGGCGCCGCCCCCGGCTGCGCACGAGCCCCTGGAGGACGCGCACCTGCAGCTCGGCTGGGACCCGAAGGCGCCGCGTCTACGCTGACCCCAAATTCTCGTCCGCGCCCCGGCGGGCCCCCCAGAGCAGGGCGACGCACAGTCATTCTCAGCCTGCAAAGCGAGTTTCCTAGAGGGTTTTCTGTTCGTGAAATCAGCAGTGATTCCAAATACGTCATGGCCACGAGCGGCCATGAGTTGGTTGAATGCAAAATGTGAAAACAGGAACACAAAACGAAACAAAAAAACCCGAACAAATGGTTGACTGGTGTGGTCCCCACGGACACTTGGTGTTTTAATCCTGGATAGAGGGGGGGCACCTTTCTCTGCCATTTACCTTACACGTTCCCAGAGGTGTTCACTCCACGTGTTTCCCCGCACCTGGCCCAGCCACGCCCCTGTGGGACGCAGTGGGGTTCCAATGGCGGGGGGGGGGGGCGCTTCGTAAGATGGGGGGGGGCGGCGGGACACAGAATGACCAGAGTGAGGAACAGAACTAGGACAAAAATGCAGCTTCTGAACCGAATGCCGAGGGCAGAAGGGACTCTGAGGGGAAGGTGCGTGCGTGATTCCTGACACGCGTGAGGCCAACACAGCGAGTCTGCAGACGGGAGGGGCCGTGGGGAGAAGCTACCGGCGGCGGCGAAACACAGGGAACCGAACGAACGAAAGCCTCTCTAATGCACGTGACGGAGCCCTGGCTCCCCCTGTCCTTTGTCCCCACACCTGACAGCTCTGTGACGCGACCCAGCCGCTGCCCTTTTCCTTCTACGAAGGTGACGTTGGTTCGCCCAGCAAAGCCCCACGACCGCAGTTCTGAGGTCTGCTTCCTGGGGCCACTAACAAACCTGAGCCGTCAGTTTCTGACCGTGCTTTTCCTGAAGACGGTGCCCCCTGACAAGGCCCCTGGGGGCTGCCCCCGGATGTCACCGGTAGGCCACGGGCTTCTAGAAGCGTCTGCTCCACGGGCCACCCGAGCCACCCTGCCTGCACGGCGCCTCGGAGCTCATGGGTCAGAGCCTGAGAAATGGGGTGTGCTGTCGGTGAGCAGAGAGAGCTGCCTCTCTGGCCGCCCCCCCAAAGCCAGCAGGAGCCCACAGAGGCCCAGGCTGCTCCCAGGGAGCTGGGCGGGGCGGAAGTCGCTCCACTGGGGGTGCCCTGGCTGCAGAGGAGTGGGCTCGGGGAGGTGGGATGCAGCTGGAACGAGGGCGGGGGCGGGGACATCCAGGGCCCCAGTGCCCCCTCCCCTGTCCAGTTGGAATTCGATTTTTAAGGGCTCCAATGTTAAAAATGCACCTCGTGCAGCCGTTGGGCTTCGCAGAGCTCTTCATTAAAATGCAAAGGTCCCTAAAGGGCAGCCCTAAGCCTGCGCTGGCTGAGGGGATTAACTGACCTGAACACAGCCACCTGCGGAGGGAAGGGAGCCTGGGCCCAGACCCCTGCTCCGAGAACCTGCCATCTCAACCCCCCGGGAGCGCGGTCCTGGCACCTCTTTCCCGAGCCCCCTGGGCGCTGACTGACTTTCCCGAGAGTGGGTTTTCCCGCGGCCGCCTCAGCGGTCAAAGCACTAACAGGCCACAAACAAGGAGCAGCCGAGACTGATGACCCTGTCGACGTGAATGTCGCTCACGGAACCAAACCGGTCCCTGTCGCCTGGGGGTTCCACCAGGTTGGTGCCTCCCTCCTCTGGCACGCAAGGAACCCCTCTGCCCACCTATCTGGGTGCATTCACTTTCAAACACACACGAGGTCACGCAGCACAGGCCGGGCGGGACAGCAGGCCTGAGGATAAGACGTGCACCCCAAGGGTGCTCCACAGACGACTTGGAAGCGTTAGTGGGGGCGCTACCGGAACACCTCTGCCTGCCAGGCGTGAGGGGCCGGGAAGGAGGGGCCCAGAGCTCCGGGACCCGAGGTGCAGCACGGACGCAGAGATGGAAGCACCCCCGCGGTGTGTGTCCACCTCTGGCTCGGAACCACCGCCTGTCCCTGCTCCCACCCTCTGAACACACATCCACGCACAGAAGACTGTCGGGCCTGGGGACTTCCAGTCCCATGAGATCCTGGAAGGGCGCTTGGCTGAAGGGTCCCTGCCGCACCGGGCCCACCTGGGCTTCCGTCAGCCCCGCCGCACCTCCCCGTGTGAGTTCCAGCCCCACACGGGCCCGGAACTCCGCTCACGCAGCCGCTAGTGCGGCCGGCGGCCCGCGTGCACCTTCCTGGGTGTTCCGCGGTGGGTGGCCCAGCTGACGTAAGCACACTCAGGTCTGCGGGGGTCGTCGTGGACCTCCCTCCCGTCTCAGGGCGCCCCTGCGCCCCGGCCCCTCAGCCTGCGCAGGGCTGCGGCCTCCGGGGTTTGTGCGGACAGTGCGAGGGCCCTGCACCCCGGACACTGGGCGAACGAGCGAACGAAAGGACGAATGGAAGCGGCCCCAAGGAGGGCGTACTCCCCTCCCGAGCGGCCTCCGCGGGTGCAAGGCGACGTCAGACCCAGGGGTGCTGCCGTGAAGGCCAGCGGGAGCAAGGCTGTTTGGGGTCCGCTTTCCCCGCGACGGGGAAACGTCCGGTCAGCAAGGAAAGCGGGTGCGCTGCGGCTCCAGCCCGGGGTGCACCTCATGCACTTGGTCGGTCACCAGCTGCCCACGGGGCAGACCTCCGAGGCGCCCGCAGCCGGACGTTTGGAAACGCCCTAAGGGACAGCTGCGCCCTTGGGAGCGTGGCTCTCCTCCCCCAGGCGTGGCATTTTCGGCGGGGTTCCCGTGAAACACTTTCTTTTTTCCTGAAGAACAGCCACGGCGCACCCTCCCTCCCCAACACACATGCCGCCCACACCCCCCGGGGCCCCTCATCGGCCATTGTGCTCAGTCTCCAAGCGACACAAATCCAGCTCCGATCAACTGGGGACACGTCTGCAACTCTGGGCGCCTGGGACAGTCGGCCTGTCCCGGAGGGCGGGCTCGAGCTGGAGGGGTGCCTGTGGCCCCCTGGGCCGGGCCGTCTGCGGGTTTTTTGGAAAAGGCAAATGCGTAGGAGACAGGGCCCTACCGCACCGAACTGAGACGAGACTTAGATTTTGTGTTTTCACTGCAGCAGATGGATCAACAGGACGCAGAGGCAGCTGAGGGAGCGCCGTCCCCACCAACGCCAGGAAACTGAAGGTCAACCGGTGTGTCATTCCCCTTCTTTCCCGCCCGCCGGGGAGCTCTGCATCTGGGCGCGAGGGTCACTGTGGGCCGCCGCGGCCCGCCCGGCCGGCTCGGAGCTAGCCGTGTTGTCCCAGAGCCTCTCCCCCGCGTCCCCTCCCTTCCTCGCCGACTAGAATGGACTCCCCTCTCTAATGAACGTACCCAGGAGAATAAAACTTGTTTTTCTAAAGTGGGGGGGAAGGAAGAAAGGAAGGGAGAGAGGAAGGAAGCAGGGGGAAGAAGAAAAGAAAAACAATGCCTGAATACGGGGGCGGCCAGGGCCAGACTCCTGAGGCCGCCGGCCTGTACCCCGAAGTATCCTTCGTGCCAGAGACTGCACAGAACTGTTGCAGGCTGTTTGCTTGTAACTTTAGGGTTTGCTGTGTTTTGTTTTAAGTCATTGTTGAATCGAGTAAGTCATGAAGATTGGATTTTTTTTTAAGGGCAAAGGTCCGCTGCGTGCCTGACTTCCTAAAGCCAACCTGCTCAGCAGGACGAGGCACGTGAAGACACTTGGAAAATCAGGTTGTGCAAGAAGGGGGTTTACTGCTCATCTGGACGACAAACAAAAATGGGATGACTGGCCTAGGAACAGGGCAGGAATGCAGGAGGAGCCGCGGGGAGAGGGCCAGGGTCAGAGCTCAGCACGCAGGGGTGAACGGGGGCAGGAGGCCCTTCCCCAGCAACCGCGCCGGCCTCCCCGGGCCTGTCCCGCTCAGAGGACTCCAGAGCCTACACGGCACCCAGTAGGGCAGCGGGATGGGGACAGGGCGACGCCCCGGGCCTGCAGGCCCCCTCCAGGTCAAGCCTGGCTGGGCCGCAGCTGTGCTGGCAAGTCTGCCCAACGCGGGCGCCTGGCAGCCTGGCAGCCTGCCAGCCTCCGCCCAGGGCAGGGCCGCTCCCAGGGCGAGCAGCTGGGCCCGCCCTCCCAGACTAGAAGTTCCCAGTGGGCAGGGACCCCGTCTGTGGTCGGAGATAAGTTTAGCGAGCACAGCTCTCTCTTCCTCTCTTCTTTCCTTTCTCCCTTTCCTTCCCTTCCCTTTCCTTTCCTTTCCTCCTTGCTCTCCCTCCCTTTCTCTCTTTCAAAACATTTAATTTAGTCTCCGTATTTATTTCTCTCTTAAGAGGTAAATGCACAATGCATGCACCCCTCCCTCCCTCCCTCCTTGCAGTGAAGACCTGGCTAACAGGGCAGGCTTTTCACCTCTGAGCAGTTCGCAAGGTGCTGGGATTTCAAAGGTCTGGAGAAGGCAAAGCCAAAGAAAGGAATTCAGATGCTCGCCCGCCTCCCCACCCCCGTGAAAGGGCCGAGCGGGCCACAGACCGGGAGACGGGTGCGGGGCAAACCTGAAGGAAGCCTGTGTGTGTGGGGGGTGTGTGTGTGCTAAATGCACAACCGTCTGCACGCCACGCTTCACACCTCCTTTAGAAACCGCCATCTTGTTACCCGGGAAAAGGAGGACACGGGGGGAGTCAAATCACGGTGGGATGGGGCTGGGGGCTGGGGGCTGGGCTGGGAGCCGGACCCCCTGCAACAGTAAGTATAGCCTCCGCAGGAGGAGGAGAAAGGGGCCTGGGGAAGGGGTGCGTGCGGCACAGGGGCCCAAGCAAAAGGGGCTCTTTGGCCCCACAGGAGGGAGCCTGAGTTCTGGGGGGTGCGATCCCCTCTAAAGACAAGGGGTGTGTGTGCCGGGGGCGGGTCCTGGCAAAGGAACCCACCGCAAGAGCAGACCAAAGCCCTCTCCCCACCCGTGGCACAGAACAGCAGGATTCACGGTACAGCTACCCCCTCAAAGGCCCAGGATGGGATGAAACCCCAACCGAAAATGGAAGATACCCACCCCCTGCCCCAAATGGGGCTTTTTTTCCTGGGGGGCTTTCTAAATTTCATCTAGAGGGTTCTAAGTGATCCCTCTTCCTGTGAGCGGCCCAGCTCTCTGCTGACCTCTGGTGGCGGACGAGCCCTCCCGGCCCAGAGAAGGTGTTAGAGCCGAGGTGGCCCACCTGCCCCGCAGCCCCAGGAGCCCCAGCACCCTGGGGCTGGGGGGGCCGCCCCTAGGTGTTACCTGGCCTTGGCCGAGGTTCCCGGCTACAAACTGGGCAGTTGGGAAGGAAGGGGAGCAAGAGAGACGTTAGAGAAGCCCCAGAAGATTGTGGTCTTAAGAAAGTTGGAATGAAGTTTGAGTGAAAGAAGAGAATTCAGTAGCAGGGTTGCAGCAGGCCTCTGCCTGAAGGGGATGCTCTACTTGGGTCCCCCGACTCCTCTACTGTCAGAGAGAGGAGAGACCGTGTCTGGGAACGGAGCACGGGGGGCAGGGACGGCCGGCGGGCGGGCACCGCCGCCAGGACGGGGCTTCGAAGGCCCGTCTCGAGGAGACGAGGTCGCCGCTCTGAGGCTGCTCGGAGGAGGGGGTGGGGGAGAAGCGAGGGTGCCTACTCTTTCCGGAGCCCAGGCATGCGGCCCCGCCGTCGGATCCCATCTCCCCTTCGCCGAGAACCCGGGCCAAGGAGGGCAGCCCGAAGGGCAAGGATGGGCCTGAGGGGAAAGGCGGGGGTCCCGTCCCTGGTTCCGAGCCAGGAGGACTCGCCACGAGGGGGATGCCGCAGTGTGTGGTGCTGACGGGCAGAGAGGTGCCGAGAAGGAGAGGCGGACACCAGCCCTGAGACCCCGGGCAGAGACCCCGGGCATCCCAGCGATGCTCTCAGGAGTGGAAGGCCAGTGAGGATTCATCCCCAGCCAGTGCCTCCTCTGTAAAGTAGCCCTGACCGCCCCTCCCAGTCTACTCCCTCGCCTCCCCGCATCTTCCCATGGCGTCTCAGATGCTACCTCCTCCAGGAAGGCTCCCTGGGTTTCCCTGCCCACCTCTGAATCTTGCCCAGCTCTCGAAGGGGATGGGAAAGAACGCACGCCTCAGTCTGCTTCCTGCAAAGATCTCCCCAGGGACAGGCACCCACAAATTCTAATTATTCACCGAAGGACGAAAGGTCGGCTGACCATGCCCTGCACGATCGGCTGTTTCTGCAAGGGTGCCGCACACGAGGGCGGGGGGCCGGCGCCCCTATCCCAGCTCAACTTTTCACAGGCAAGGTCGAGAAGTTCTCGAGTGAGGCGGCCACCGCTCTCACTCCCCGAACGAGGACAACCTGCCCAGAGTCTCTCGGCCGGCTCCCCGCAGAACTGGGGTGCAGGGGCTGGGATGTGGAGCCCACCGACCCATGCGCTGTCCCGTCCCGGCCACTTCACAGCCACTAAAGTGATGGGATTTGCCCGCAGGGATCAACCGCCCCACTGAAAACCCTTTACAGCGGCGCCTGGGCCCAGGGGGCCCGGGCTGGGCCCGGGGGCGGGGGCTGGGCCGAGGGCGCGGGTCGGGGGAGGGGGCGCGGAGCCGAGCCTGAGCGGCCCGCACTTGCGCGCAGCCAGCCTCTCATCAGTGAAGGGCGAGCGCCACCTGCCAGCCGCCAGGAGCAGCCCTGCTTGATGTTACTGTTTTCCCTCCAGCCCCAACTACTAGGTGTTCTCCCCTCGTTCCTGAGAAAGAGGGGTACTTCCTGCTCAGAGCCTCCCCCCAGAGGAGCATCCTATTTTAAAAAAAAAAAGGCTGGAGAGAGGGGAAAATGGGAAAACAAGAAAGAAGTTAGGGAGTGTCCTAGGAAGCCGGCTCCTGCCACCCTGGCCTGGAGCTGCACGCCCCTCTGGGGGGGCCACGGGCCAGCCCCTTTTCTCCAGCCGCAGCCTGGACCGAGGGTCTTCCTCCGGGCCCCCTCTTCCTGGCACCATGACGGCTGGCCTCCCACTTCTGAGCCTGTCTTAGCACCTAAAGTCAGACCCTTCTTCTGGGGCACCCAAGTTTTAGGTCCCCCGCCGCCGCCCCCACCCCCAAAACGAGCGCGGCCTCTGCCACCTGCAACCTCAGTCCCGGGAGAAGACGCTGGCCGTGCCCCAGCCCCCCACACGCCGGTCTCTATCCGGAATCCCCTCTCTCGAGCCTGCCCACCTGCTCACCGGGGCCATCACCTCTTCAGCACGAAGCCGAACGCAAACCCGAGAACTGCGAATCCCTCCGCGGGCCGCGGCAGACTCAGCCCGAAGGGGCGCCGCGGCCGCCGGTTCAAGACTCCGTTGGCCTTTTCCGGAGGCCGCTTGGCACACGCGTGGACTCGACTGCGGTCCCAGGAATGCCAGCCTCTCACAGCCAGTGCTCTCTTCCCACTCTCCCAGGACCCTCGGGGAGTGGGGCTCCCGGCCCCCGACCCCCGGCCCCCATCTGGGCGGCGTGGGAAGGCAGCAAGGAAAATCACTGTGAGCGCGCCCGTGCGCACCCGCCCTGCGGGGCGCTGATTTCCTGCGACCGGTCCAGAACCGTGGGGCCCCGGCAGGAAAGTTTCCAGAGGCGCCCACGTGGAAAGGCGAACCCGTTTGCAAGTGTCCATCTTAAACCCCGTCCCGGCCTTGGTGTGGGCAGCAACAGTGACCCAATGCGCAGCTCTTTCTGCAGCTAAAGATGAAGACGCGACGTCACGTGCGTGTTGCACGACGACTAGCTGTGCCTTTTCTGACACCCCGACTGTTGAAGAGCGCCCCTGGGGTTTCGGGTTTGTCTCGGGGACTGGCCCGGGGCCTTGCAGGCGTTCCCTCGGAAGAATGCTGCACTTGGTCCGGGCAAGACGCCGGCAGGGGCGGCGTTTAGAAATCCTGCCCGAGGCGATGCTGAGGGTTCTGCAACGAGGAGGTGACAGTCGGGGGAAACTTCGCTTGGCTCAACTCGGACCACGAGCGAGTGTTTTTAATTTGACACGTCCGATGCGGGGCCCACCGAACGGCGGGTGGCTGTCTGCCGCGCGCCCGCAGGGGGCCTGGTCATGAGAGCAAGCGCCGTCGGACTCGCGGTGGACACCCGCAGCGCGGTGGTTCCCCCTAGACTTTGCGGTGAACTTTAAGGCCATGGGCCCTAAGTTCTCCAAGAAAAAAAAAAGCTTTTTTTTAAAAAATTAAATGTTTGATGAAACTGCTACATCTGAAAGCTCTATTGAGAGACCAGATGGGGACAAAAATACAAGGTTTTAGGCTAAAAATGTAGCGAAGAAGCAAGCGAGCCTTCTCCCGTAGCGGTTAGGCGGGAGAGAGGCCGCTCGGGCCTGGGGGCGGGGCCGCCGCTGAAAAGCAAATCGGGCTTCAGCCCCGCCCTGGGGGCTCCCAGGCATCGCTGGGGGCCCCCCCACCCCCGCCCCGCGATGGGGGAGGGCCGCAGCCGGCCCACCGAGGACCAAGTGCAAGCCTCTCCATCAGGACACGTGCCCGGACCAGCCCGCCTCCTGGCCCCGCCGCGTGCTTTCTGGAGGGCTCCCTCTGCCTTCCGCAGCCGCCCGCAGGCATGCTGCCCCGGCCCCGGCCGCCATGCCCCGAAGGGACCTTGAACTAGCTGTCACTCAAGCGCGGGGGTCACCTCCACGCAGTGGGTTGGCTCCCTAAGGGCCTGGGGCTGAGGTGACCCGTGGTGGTCACACCTGGGGGTGCGCTGGTTACGCCGCATGTACACGTGGTGGAGCGGCTTTCATGTGTGTTTGTGTGTGTGGCGTTCACACCGTGAGTGTCATGTGGTGGGGAAGCTTCCCTGTGCATGCGTGGGGGTCACACCGTGAGTGTATGTAGTGTGTTGGAGTTGCTGTGTGTGGAGGTCCCACCTTGTGTGTATGTGGTGACTTGGCGTTTCTGGGTGTGTGTGGTGTTCACACCATGTGTGTATGTGGTGTGTTGGAGTTCCTGTGTGTGTGTGGAGGTCACACCTTGTGTGTATGTAGTGTGTTGGCATTCCTGGGTGTGTGTGGTGGTCACACCATGTGTGTATGTGGTGTGTTGGCATTCCTGGGTGTGTGTGGTGGTCACACCATGTGTGTATGTAGTCTGTTGAGTTTCCCGTGTGTGTGTGTGTGTCACACCATGTGTGTATGTGGTGTGTTAGAGTTCCTGTGTGTGTGTGGAGGTCACACCTTGTGTGTATGTAGTGTGTTGGCATTCCTGGGTGTGTGTGGTGGTCACATCGAGGGTGTATGTGCTGTGTTGGGTTTTCGGAATGTGTGTGATGGTCACACCATGTGTGTATGTAGTGTGTTGAGTTTCCTGTGTTTGGGGGGGTCACACCGTGTGTGTATGTGGTATGTTGGCTTTCCTGTGTGTGTGTGGAGGTCACACCGTGTGTGTGTGTAGTGTGTTGGTGTTCCTGGCTGTGTTTGAGTCACACCATGCATGTATGTGGTATGTTGGAGTTCCCAGGTGTGTGTAGAGGTCACACCATGTGTGTATGTAGTGTGTTGGCATTCCCATGTGTGTGTGAGTCACAGTGTGTGTGTATGTGGTGTGTTGGCTTTCCTCTGTGTGTGTGTGGTGGTCCACCATGTGTGTGGTAGTGTGTTGGTGTTCTTGGCTGTGTGTGAGAGTCACACCAGGTGGTGTGTTGGTGTTCCCATGTGTGTGTGGAGGTCACACCATGTGTGTATGTAGTCTGTTGAGTTTCTTGTGTGTGTGTGTGTGTGTGTCACACTGTGTGTGTGTGTAGTATGTTGGCCACACCATGTGTCTATGTAGTATTTTGAGTTTTCCTATGTGTATGGGTCACACCGTGTGTGCATGTGGTGTGTTGGCTTTCCTGTGTGCATGTGGTAGCCTGCCATGTGTGTATGTGGTATGTTGGCTTTCCTGTGTGTGTGTGTGGTGTTCCACTGTGTGTGTATGTAGTATGTAGTATGTTGGTGTCCCCGGCTGTGTGTGAGTCACACCATGTGTGCATGTGGTGGGAACTCCAACGTTCCCGTGTATGTGTGGAGGTCACACCTTGTGTGTATGTGGTGACTTGGCATTCCCGGGTGAGTGGTGGTCATGCTGTATGTGTATGTGGTATGTTGGCATTCCTGTGTGTGTGGTGGTGCACCGTGTGTATATGTAGTGTGTTGGTGTTCCTGGCTCTGTGTGTGAGTCACACCATGTGTGCATGTGGTGTATTGGCATTCCCAAATGTGTGTGGTGGTCATGCCATGTGTGTACATGGTGCGTTGGCGTTCCCGTGTGTGTGCGAGTGACACTGTGTGTGTATGTGGTATGTTGGCGTTCCTGGCTGTGTGTGAGAGCCACACCGGGTGTGTGTGTGGTGTGTTGGCATTCCCGGGTGTGCGTGGAGGTCACACCATGTGTGTATGTAGTATGTTGGCATTCCCGAATGTGCATGTTGGTCATTCTGTGTGTGTATGTGGTGTGTTGAGTTTCCCGTGTGTGTATGAATCACAGTGTGTGTGTGCATGTGGTGTGTTGGCTTCCCTGTGTGTGTGTGTGTGGTAGTCCACTGTGTGTGTATATGGTGTATTGGTGTTCCTGGCTGTGTATGAGAGTCACAACGGGTGTGTGTATAGTGTGTTGATGTTCCCGTGTGTGTGTGGGTCACACCATGTGTGTATGTGGTATGTTGGAGTTCCCACATGTGTGTGGAGGTCACACCTTGTGAGTATGTAGTGACTTGGCATTCCCGGGTGTGTGGTGGTCATGCTGTATGTGTATGTGGTATGTTGGCATTCCCATGTGTGTGTGGTGGTGCACCGTGTGTGCATGTGGTGTGTTGGCATTCCCAAATGTGTGTGGTGGTCGTGACATGTGTGTATGTAGTCTGTTGAGTTTCCTGTGTGTGTGTGAGACACACCATGTGTGTATGTGGTGTGTTGGAGTTCCCACATGTGTGTAGTGGTCGTGACATGTGTGTATGTAGTCTGTTGAGTTTCCTGTGTGTGTGTGAGACACACCATGTGTGTATGTAGTATGTTGGAGTTCCTGTGTGTGGAGGTCACACCTTGTGTGTATGTGGTGACTTGGCGTTTCTGGGTGTGTGTGGTGGTCACACCGTGTGTGTATGTGGTGTGCTGGCTTTCTTGTATGTGTAGTGTTCACATCAAGTGTGTATGTGGTGCATTGGGTTTTCAGAATATGTGTGATGGTCACACCATGTGTGTATGTAGTGTGTTGAGTTTCCCGTGTGTGTGTGTGTGTGTCACACTGTGTGTGTATGTGGTACGTTGGCGTTCCTGTGTGTGTGTGAGTGACACCGTGTGTGTATGTGGTATGTTGGCGTTCCTGGCTGTGTGTGAGAGTCACAACGGCTGTGTGTGTAGTGTGCTGGTGTTCCCGCCTGTGTGTGAGAGCCACACCAGGTGTGTGTGTGGTGTGTTGGCATTCCCAGGTGTGCGTGGAGGTCACACCATGTGTGTATGTAGTGTGTTGGCATTCCTGAATGTGCATGTTGGTCATTCTGTGTGTGTATGTGGTGTGTTGAGTTTCCCGTGTGTGTGTGAGTCACAGTGTGTGTGTATGTGGTGTGTTGGCTGTCCTGTGTGTGTGTGTGGTAGTCCACTGTGTGTGTATGTGGTGTGTTGGTGTTCCTGGCTGTGTATGACAGTCACAGCGGGTGTGTGTATAGTGTGTTGATGTTACCGTGTGTGTGTGGAGGTCACACCATGTATGTATGTAGTGTATTGGCATTCCCAAATGTGTGCGGTGGTCATGCCATGTGTGTATGTGGTATGTTGAGTTTCCTGTGTGTGAGACACACCATGTGTGTATGTGGTGTGTTGGAGTTCCCATGTGTGTGGAGGTCACGCCTTGTGTGTATGTGGTGACTTGGGGTTCCTGGGTGTGTGTGGTGGTCACACCGTGTGTGCATGTGGTGTGCTGGCTTTCTCGTATGTGTGGTGTTCATATCGAGTGTGTATGTGGTGTGTTGAGTTTTTGGAATGTGTGTGATTGTCACAACATGTGTGTATGTAGTGTGTTGAGTTTCCTGTGTGTGTGGGTCACACTGTGTGTGTATGTGGTATGTTGTTTCCTGTGTGTGTGTGTGGTAGTCTACTCTGTGTGTATATAGTATGCTGGTGTTCCCGGCTGTGTGTGAGTCACGCCATGTGTGTATGTAGTGTGTTGGCATTCCCGGGTGTGTGTGGTGGTCATTCTCTGTGTGTATGTGGTGTGTTGAGTTTCCCGTGTGTGTGTGAGTCACAGTGTGTGTGTACGTGGTGTGTTGGCATTCCCGGGTGTGTGTGGTGGTCACACCTTGTGTGTATGTGGTATGTTGGCATCCCCAGGTATGTATGGTGGTCACATGATTTGTGTATGTGGTGTGTTGAGTTTCCCATGTGTGTTTGGTAGTGCACCGTGTGTGTATGTAGTGTGTTGGTGTTCCTGGCTGTGTGTGTGAGTCACACCATGTGTGCATGTGATGTGTTGGCATTCCCATGTGTGTGTGGTGGTCCACCGTGTGTGTAAGTAGTGTGTTGGAGTTTCTGTGTGTGTGTGGAGGTCACACCATGTATGTATGTGGTATATTGGCATTCCTGAGTGTGTGTGGTGGTCACACCATGTGTGTAAGTAGTATGTTGGCATTCCCAAGTGTGTGTGGGTCATATGTATGTGTGTGTAGTGTGTTGGAGTTCCCATGTGTGTGTAGAGGTCACACTGTGTGTGTGTGCAATGTGTTGGCATTCTCGTGCGTGTGTGTGGATCACACCATGTGTATATTTTGTGTTGGCTCTCCTGAGTGTGTGTGTGTCATGCCATGTGTGTATGTGCTGTGTTGGGGTTCCTGTTTGTGTGTGATGGTCACACTGTGTGTGTGTGGTATGTTGGCATTTCTGGGTATGCGTGGTAATGCCACTGTGAGTATATATAGTATGTTAGCTTTCTTGAGTGGGCATGGTTCATACCATGTATGTAGTGTGTTGATGTTCCTGTGTATGTGGTGGTTACACCGTGCATGTAGTATGTTGGCTTTCCTGCATGTGTGTGGGGATCACACCATGTGTGTGGTAAGATGGTGTTCCAGAGTGTGTATGTGGGTAACACCATGTGTATATGTGATGTGTTGGCTTTCCTGTATCTGTAGTGTTCATATCAAGAGTGTATATGGTGTGTTGGTGTCCCCAGGTGTGTGTGGTGGTCACATCTCATTTGTATGTAGTGTGTTGACATTCCTGTGTGCATGTGGAAGTCATACCGTGTGTGTATGTGGTGACTTGGCATTCCCAGGTGTGTGTGTGGGCCACACCATGTGTTTATGTAGCATGTCAGTGTTACCATGTGTGTGTGGTGGTCACACTGTGTGTGTATGTAGTGTGTTGGCATTCCCGTGTGTGTATTTGGTATGTTGTCTCTCTTGTATGTTGGTGTAAACATCGAGTGGTATATAATATGTTAGGTTTCCTGAGTGTGTGTGGTGGTCACATCATGTTTGAATGTGGTATGTTGGCTTTCCTGTGTGTGTGTGTTGGTCATGCGAGTGTGTATGTAGTGTGTTGCTGTTCCTGAGTATGTGTGGTGGTCACACTGTGTGAGTATGTTGTGGGGTAGCTTTCCTGTGTGTGTGGTCAACCGTGTGTGTATATGGTGTGTTGGCATTCCTCAGTGTGTGTGGGGGTCACACCATGATGTTGTATGATGATATTCCTGTGTATGTGGTGGTCACACCATGTATGTAGTGTGTTGGCTTTCTTGCATATGTAGTGATGACACCGTGTCTGTATGAGGTGAGTTGGCATTGCCATGCATGTGTGGCGGTCACACGGTGTGTGTATGTGGTGAGTTGTTGTTCCCGAGTGGATGTTCCATCCTTTCTTGGATGTGTGGTGTTCACAGTGAGTATGTATGTGGTTTGTTCGCTTTCCTGTGTGCATGTGGTGGTCACACCATGTGTATGTGGTGTGTTGGCTTTCTTGTGTGTGTGTATGGTCATACTGTGTAGGTATATGTGTGTTGGCACTTCTATGTGTGTGCGGTGGTCACACCATGTTTGTATGTGGTATGTTGACATTCCCAGGTGTGTGTGGGTCACACCATGTGTTTATGTGGTGTGTTGGCGTTCCTGTATGTGTGGTGTTCATGTTGAGCGTGTACATGATATGTTGGTGTTCCTGGGTATGTGTGGTGGTTGCACCACATGTGTATGGGGTGTGTTGATTTTCCTGTGTGCCTGTGGTAGTCACACCGTGTGTGTATGTGGTGTGTTGGCACACCCGTGTGTGTGTGGTGGTCACACCGTGTGTGTATGTGGGTGTTGACTCCCTTGTGTGTCTGGTCTTCACATCGAGTGGGCATATAGTGTGTTGGCTTTCCTGAGTGTGTGGTCACACCGTGTGTGCATATGGTGTGTTGTTGTTCCCGAGTGTTTGTGGGGGTCACACCGTGTGTGTACATATTGTGTTGTTGTTCCCATGTGTGTGTGTGTGTGTGGTGGTCATACCATGCATTTATGTAGTATGTTGGTGATCCCGTGTGTGTGTGGTGGTCACGCCGTGTGTGTATGTAGTGTGTTGCTGTTCCTGGGGGGGTGTGGTGGTGTCACTGTGTGAGTATGTTGTGGGGTAGCTTTCCCGTGTGTGTGGTCACACCGTTGTGTATATGGTGTGTCGGCATTCCCGAGTGTGTGTGGTGTTCACGTTGAGTGTGTATATGGTGTGTTATCGTTCCCGTGTGTGTGTGGTGTTCACACCATGTGTTTATGTTGTTTTTTGGCTTTCCTGTGTCTATGGTGGTCATACCGTGTGTTTATGTGGTGTGTTGGCATTCCCGGGTGTGTGTGTGGTGGTCACACCATGTGTGTATTTGTTGTGTTGGCTCTCTTGTATGTCGGTGTAAACATGAAGTGGTATATAGTATGTTAGGTTTCCTGAGTGTGTGTGTTGGTCACATCATGCTTGAATGTGGTGTGTTGGCTTTCCCATGAGTGTGTGGTGATCATACCGTGTGTGCGTGTGGTGATCATACCATGTGTGTATGTGGTGCTTTCCCATGTGTGTGTGGTGGTCACACCGTGCGTTTATGTAGTGTGTTGGTGATCCTGAGTGTGTGTGGTGGTCACGTCATGTGTGAATGTGGTGTGTTGGCTTTCCCATGTGTGTGTGGTGATCACACCGTGTGTGTATGTGATATTTTGAAGTTCCCGTGCGTGTGTGGGGGTCACACTGTCTGTATGTAATATGTTGGCATTCCTGGGTGTATGTGGTAGTCACATCATGTGTGAATGCGGTGTGTTGGGTTCCCATTTGCGTGTGGTGGTCACACCGTGTGTGTATGTAGTGTGTTGGCATTCCCAGGTATATTCGGGTTCCCACCATGTGTGTATGTAGCTTGTTGACTTTCCTGTGTGTGTGGTGTTCACACCGAGTGTGTATGTGGTGTGTTGGGTTTCCTGAGTGTGTGGGAGTCACACCACGTGTGTATGTGTTGAGGCAGTTCTCCTGTGTGTGTGTGTGTGTGTGTGTGTGGCAGCACACCGTGTCTGTATGCGGTGGGGTGGCCTTCCTGTGTGTGTGTGGTCACACTGCATGTGTAGGTGGCGGGGAGGGTCTCGTGTGAGTGTGTGTGCAGGTCAGTGATCCTGCCAGTGGCCTCCAGTTCTCAGGGCGGCCCCCCTGACAAGTGTGTGTGCACGCACATGGCAGCCACGCTGTTACGCAGAGCCCCCGAGATGCCGCAACGCCCCAGCACGGGCCCACAGGGAGAATTCCCAGCCTCACGTAAAAGGCCGGCCTTGCCCAAAGCCCCAAGCCCCACGGAACCCAGGTCTGTCCCGGCGGCCGAGCGGCGGCCTCCCCCCTGGCCTGCTGTCCCTTTCCCGGCTCTCCCACCCGGAGGCGACACCTCTCTCCTCCTGCCACTCCCGCTAGGATGTGCCTGACGCTGCCTCACCATCCGGCGGCCGCCTGTAATGTCCGTCACCTGGACCACCTCCGGCCCTCGCAGGGCCCGTCATTAAAAAGGCCACCTCTGAGGGGGCGGTGGGCTGAGGACCCCCGGTGACGTGTGTGGTTTCCCGTAGGCCTGACAGCGGAGGGCGGCCCTGAGAGATTAAGATGGACACTTTCTAAGATTTCAGGAGCCCACGAAGGCCGCAGAGCCCGAGGCGCTGACGACAAACGAGGCTGACTTTTGGTTCACGGGATCCCGGGGGCGGTGCCAAAGGTGGGAAAACGGCCCCTTTGGGAGGGGCCGCGCTCACGTGGCCGGGCAGCTTCAGCGCCTGCACACTGCCCGAGCCGTCCGTCTGCTCAGCCGCTGCTTCCGTCTCTCGCCCCTTCTCACGTGGGCCCATCAGCTGCTTGTACAGCTCAAGGAACCGAGGCCCCGGGCCGTGGTCCCAGCGGCCGGCGGGGGACGGGCAGGCCCCTCGTTCCTGGTCCCCCGGGGGCCGCGCCCCGGTGGGCAGCCCTCCCTGGTCCCGCGCCACGCGGCCACGCCCGGCTGCGGTGTCTGTGCGTGCCCCTAAGCCTTGCTCTTTTCAGAAACCCCCGGCCGCAGACTTACCTGAACACAGGTGCCCTGTACAAAAAGAAACCGTCACGGTCGCATGCACACATCAGCCATCAAACAGGACAGAGGAGAGAGGTCACGTGGCCTTGTGAACGCGGGGAGAGGCGAGCACTGGACCCCTCAACAGAGGCTCTCGCCGCCCAAGGTCACGGGCCCTTCTAGGAACCCGCACTCAGCGCGATGCTGCGCGGTGGAGGCCGGGTGGGCCGCGGCGCGCCCCCGGGGGCGGGCGCGTCTCCTTCCCGTCGTCAACTCATTAAGCAGGTTTAAGGCACTGACCGTCCCACACACGGGATGTGTGTGACGGCGTCGTCGGGAACACTGACTGACTCACCGAGCACTCGGGATCAGGTAACAATGGGCGCTTTTTTACCTCTCTCCTCGCCCCAGGTTGAATCATTAAGAAACGTTTAGTGAGAGCTCATGTTCAAGTTCTGTGGGCAGAACTCCGCGCGTCGAGACGCTCACGAACCCTCCTGGGGTTTCGCAGATGACTCTGCAGTGCAATCTGGGGTTTTCGCTGTGAGCGAGTGCGGCACAGCCACACTCCCCTAACTGTCACCGCCCTGGCACGGGTCAGTCACCCTGCTCCCCTCCCTTACGACAACCCCCAGGAGGGCCTGCGGGAAGCCGCGTGGCCCTCCCCGCGGGAAGGTGTGCGCCCCCCTTGCGCCCTGCCGTCGGAGACCAGGGCGGCCCATCCCGAAAACCCCATGTTGTGTTTTCGCGTCGTCCCCTACCTTGTTCTCGGCCGTCTCGGCTTCCACTCCCGGGGGGGGGGCTGGCCTGCTTCCTTCTTCCTCTGGCTGTCGGGAAGGAAACTAAAGACAAACTCTTTTGTTATGCGTGTGTGATACCCATTCGACAATCTGCATTGGGGTCCCCGGGCTCAACCCCAGGACGGAGCTGATTCATCGACAAGGTCTAATAAAGAGGTGGCGGGGGGCGGGGGGGGGCAGGTGACACTTTTGGGACAAGTCAGAAAGGTTCCCTCGTCCTCTCTCCACCACATCACTCAAGCAATGGTCAATTTGGCGAGGTGTCCTCTGTCTACTGCCAGGCCGGCCTTGTTGACAGAGTGTCAAGGAGTGAACTCCCAAAGTGAGAGGCGGGAAGAGCTGTTGCCCCGGGCCCCGGGCGTTTGGAGCCTGAGTCCGGGACCCCAGAAAACAGAACACAAACCCAAAGACCTCACTGGGAGCACAGAAGAACTTTCTAAAAGCAAGGCTTCCCACTGTGCGGGGCTGGGGACACCTTTCAAGGGGAACTGGCCTTCTCTCTAGAGGAATTCAGGGAACTTGGCATCTCCTCCGGGTACCCCCCTAGACACCACTCCCCCGGTCAGCGGACCCCGTTGTATCAACTGGCCCTGCCCTTGGTTGTGGGCGCTGCTGCTCCCCCGGACAAATCTGACTTTGGAGTGGACAGCTGGCGTGTTGACCTCACGTTCCACCGGGAGCCTGGGAGGCACAGGGCGGGTTCGGGGCGGACACCACTTTGCCACAGGGGAGAGGAACCAAGGAGCCTGGAGACCCGTGGCCATCGGCCATTCGCGGGCCTCCTGAAGGTGACACCGGGTATGCAGCATTTCAAATGTAGTCAATGAGCTTATCTTCCTAAAAATACGTTTATTGTTTTGCTTAACACCAACCTTCCTGCATGAAAATCAGAGGTGATTTCTAAGAGTGTGCACTGACTCGCTCACCAAGCCGGAGTTGGCCCTGACTAAAAGAAATACTTAAAAAAACAATCACCATGAAGGGTACCGAGCCCCAGTCATTTGAATAAGCTCACTAGGCCCGAGAAAGGCTTCCAAACACTCTGTTACCACGGAACACTGAGAACACAGGGAGGCAGTGCGTGGGAACGACTGCATTTTAAAAGTAGTGTTTTTCCTGGAAACCCGAGTCAGTGAGGAAGCTTCAGATCCTGAAGAAAACCACGGGGGGGGTGTTAAAAACACTCCAAAAGAAAGCCTGCGTCTGAAAGGGGGAAAACGCCCAAGGAACAGGCCCAGGCCGCGGCACCGGCCGATGACCTCGCGCGCGCGGTGGGAGCTGCACACCCCCGCGGCAGTGCCGGGCATCTCAGCGATGGGAGCTCACGTTTCGTGTCCACTGCACGGCCACTTGTGGCCGGGAGCCTGCCAGGGCTTGGCCGTGACCCGCAGAACAGAAGACCGCCGGACACCCGTCCTCTGACAAGGGATTTTAAGAGCACACGGTCCCCACACGAGAATCATGCTTCACATTTAAACAATGCGACACAGCTGGTTACCGCGGGTTCTGGAGAAGCACGGACTCCTTGCCGGACTTACCTGGCGCGAGTCCCTGAGCAGAGAGGCCCCTGGCATGTTATCTCTGAGCTCTTGGGCTATTTGCCTGTGAAATGGGGTCCTCTCACGTTTTTATTGCCCAAGGCTGTTTCAAGTGGGACTCTGTGAAAGGCTTTTAGAAATACAGTAAGAATGGGCTATCATCATATAGAATCCTTGCTATCACTGGTCCCTAAAGACTCTAGGGCAGTTTGTGTATCTCCTTCTTTTGGGTCAGTGGGGAGTAGACAAAACAGCTCCCTACCAGTTTTCCATCTCTCTCTCTCTCTCTCTCTCTCTCTCTCTCTCTATATATATATATATATATATATATGGTGAATATGTATATATATATATACGTATATATATGGTGAATTCTAAACTTTAACCTACCTACCTAGAAAAAAATGTTCGATGAGAGAAATCTGGGGAAAATCAGATTTTAAAAGAGAGGAAGGAATTTTGGCCTTTGAGAAGCATGAGATACTACTGGGAGACCGAAAAGGGAAAAAGATAAAAGTCTCTCTGAATCCTAAAAACGCGGCCTGCCCGGCCAAGCCCCTCCCACCGCACCAGAGCACGGAAAAACACGCGCACGGGGTGAAAGGCGCGAAGGTGGGCGCCCTGCACCCCGACTGCAAAGGCGGCCTGAAGAAGCGACCACGCGACTCCCCGAGGCCCGCTGGATGGACAGCGCCGTGGCGGAATGGCCGCCACGACGCACGGCACTGGCCTGCACACGTTCAGTAAGTGCGGCGGCTACTGAGAGATTCTAACCTAGCAGTCCCTTCAATCCTTAAAACACGAGGGGATGCACCCAGATTAGGTTTCCAGAACCGTTTAAGCCACTGAAAGCATTCAAAAGGGGCGACAGAAACGTGGAAACCGTCCATTATTGGACAGTGCTGAATAAGAAAAAAAGGCTTCTGGCCCTGGCTGGCGTAGCTCAGTGGATTGAGCTCGGGCTGCGAACCAAAGTGTCGCAGGTTCGATTCCCAGTCAGGCCACATGCCTGGGTTGCAGGCCACGGCCCCCAGCAACCGCATATTGATGTTTCTCTCTCTCTCTCTCTCAAAATAAATAAATAAAATCTTTAAAAAATAAAAATAAATAAATAAAATCTTTTAAAAAAAGAAAGAAAAAAAGGCTTCTAAACTCTTAGATATTCGGGAGTTCTAGTCATCCTATTGATTCTATCTATCTATGTATCTGCCTAATCTTTTCCCCTTTTAAGATTCCCTGAACACAGCACAGGGAACACAGTCCATAAAATTGCAATAATATGTATGATGACATGGTCGCTGGACTCAGGGTGGTCATTTTTAAGGGGTGTAAATATCTCATCGCTGTGTTGTACACCCGAAACGAACATAACACTCTATGTCAACTGTAACTTTAGAAAATCTCTGTCATGGTAAGCTGTTTGGGCAATAAAAACAGAAAGGGCATATGTATACACCAACACGCACGCACACACACACGTTTTAAAGCAACAGATGAATCCGCACGTCACAAATTCGGAGGCATGTCAAAGGATGGTCATCGGGTCGGCATTCGCAGCAGTGGGAAGGTGATGTCATGTTTTACAGGTCAGGGCCAGGGTGCCAGTAAAAAGTCTTGTCCCAAATATAAGTCCTCATCCTTCCTCCTCTCCCCTCCCCAGGGACTGGCTCAGACCCCAGCGGGGCACCTTCCTTGGCACTTGGGCAAAAAACGGAAGCCGGTCAGAAGCGGTAAGCCTGGCTCCCTGAATTCAGACTGGTGCCACGCGAGGCCTGGGCCCCGGCCTCCTGGAATACCACCCGGGGATGGAGCCAGGGCCACGCGACCTTCCTCTTGCTAAAGTTGATGCTCCACCCCCAGCCCCCGGAACAAGGGAAACTTCTAAAGTTCTGAAGACTCGGCCCCAGCCGGTTTTTCTCTGCAGGGTCCCTGTTGCATAATCTCGGGTATAAGCTTCCAGTATGGATTTGGGGGGGCAGTGTTGCCCACTCTGCACCCCACCCCCCCGAACAGAGGGCTCAAGACTAGGAGCAAAGGAGACTTTGGGAGAGACCCGCTGGGAAAGGCTTCCTTTCGGAAATGAGGCCGATGAGGCCCCAGCAGGCCAGGGGCACCGCCCATGAGGGGCCAGGCGCACGCTGTCCTTGGGCTGTCCTGTCTTCACCGACCTGTGTCCCCCTTCCCAGCAGGGCCGGGCTTCCCAGAGCTGGGTTTGGGATATCGAAATAGGGCTGTCGTGGCAAAGCCAGCTGTCTGCAGGAGAACAGTGCCCTGTCCTTTGAGGCTCCGTGGCTTTAGTGCAGTGGGCACCCCCCGAGGTTTAAGCCGCCTCCCTCCTGCAGGTTTGTGGTAAAACGATGACATCATCATCTCCCTGGGTGGGCGTGAATGACCATCACATTTAAAACTGCGATTTGTGAGAGACGCACGTCACAAGAGCATACAGTGCCGTCAACAGTTATGCCATCCATGAAAACCATCACATATTAGAAAGCATTTGACAGACATGTAGCAAAGCCATAGAAACTGTGATCTTCAAATCCCTTGAAAAGTCTTAGAGACTAAATTAAAGAAATGAGGATTGTGGAGTTTCACTTCTGAAATTTTCATTTAAGCCCCACATTCAGACCATTGCTCATTACTGCTTTGATTAACTGTGGCCCAAGGAGCTAAGGCCCGGATTTGAGCTTGAGGAGTCTTGAGGAGGCAAAAGGGGTGGGGATTGGGCGCAGCCAGGGAAGGACTGGAAGATTGGCAAGGAGGTTTGTTGGGGGGGTGGGGCCTGGAGGGGGGAGGAGCCTGGGAGGGGGAGGGGACAGGCAGAGGGCCCCCACAGGTACCCTTCCAATATGATGATTTAAACACAAGACCTTTTGATATTTTTTTAAACCCCAACCCACCTGCAGAGGGTCTTACCTTTGAGCCTCTTGGCCCTCAGCTAAAGCTGCTTGAAAAGATTCACATGCAAACATTTATATTTTTCAAAAGTCATAGTCAGTTTTACCACATTTTGGCCACACACTTAAAATACACTCGGAGCATTTTTTTTTTAAGTTTTATTTTAATTGCATTTCAAACACAAGCCGCCAGTTGACTCCCAAGTCACAACCCCTCTTTTAAGCCAAGCCCCTCCTACTGCACTGGGGTGAAAGTGTAAATGATTGGCTTACCTCGCGCTCGTCCCTAGGGGAAAAAAATTATCTCACTTTGTCAAAGCACAGCCACGCCCACGCCCGGAACCAGCCCCGCACGCGCGGCTTGGACCCAGCGCTGCCTGCAGCAGGTTTGCGTGGTTTCCCCTCCCGCCTCCCTCCGCGCCCCCGCCAGGTGAGCCGGGTGTGCGCAGAACACCGAGCGTCTGCGCGCAGACCCCGCGCCCCAGATACCTGAGTGCCTGGTTTTTCAACCGTAAAGGCGGGAGGGTTTGGCGAACGAATGAGGAGTGAGGAAACGCTTAGCGCAAAGGGAAAAAAGAGAGAAAGACACACAGGAAAAAAAGGTTATGGAGGCCGGCGGGAGGCGGCCCCTCTCCCTCCAGCCAGGGGCCGACACGTTACCCAAGACGTCCCACCACTGTGTCTCCGCGGTCTCCGCGCCGCCTGCCGCAGAGCGCCGGCTCCCAGGTGCCGCCCGGGTGTGCGGGCTCCGAAAGTTTTTGCCCGCGCCATGGCGCACAACGCAAGACAGCCAGCTCCCCGATATAAATACGCAGTCGGCGGGTAGTTTGGGGGTGCCAGGGTTACACTTGAGCATGTCATGCACAGGCGGACACAATATGGACACCAACACACACCAACAAGAAGCCGGCCGAGTCCAAGCAGCCGTGCCAGGCGAGGCGGGGGGCGCACGTTCCCCAACGACCCCCGCCCACCATGGCCCCAACCAGCTTAGCCGGGGGGAACCCCGAGGTCCCTCCCCGGCAGTTCCTGGCTCACCTGAGGCCCCCGCCTTCCTGGCTGTCCCCCACCCCAGGACACGGGGTCGTCTTTTGGTCGCTGGTGCTGGTTTGTCCAGCTGGAAACGACCCTCAGTGTTGTACGGCACCACTTTGCTCCCTGGGGGGTATATACTTCGACCACCCAAGCCCCCCAGCGGCCCCCCGACCCACTCCCCAGGCAAAGTTGGGGCCCCTCACTGGAACTTCCTAGCAGGCTCTTCCGGCCTTTGCCCAGACACCCTCCTCCCGCCGCCAGGCCCCGGGCCCCACCGGGCAGCCCTTCCCCCCCTCCCGGGTCCCCCGCGGCCCTGCTCCCCACGGGCAGAGCCCGCCGCGTTACCTAGAAGCAGCAGGCGGTGCGAACACATGTAGCCCATCTTCTCGCCCCGGAGCTGCTTGTCGATGAGGCTGCTGCGCTTCTGGTCGGCGCGCCTCTGAGCGCGCTGCTCCCTGGGTTCCTTGCGCTTGTGCTTGCGCTTCTCGCCCAGAGGAGCCTTCCTGACCTTGGGGCTGCCCTGCGCGGCTCTGGGCTCGGGGCTCTCGGACCGGCCGAAGCAGCCGGTGAAAGCTTGCACGAGGAAGTTGCGGAGCAAGTTACGCTGCGGCTTTCGGCGGCGGCGACCTCGCCGGGACAGGAAGCACTGCGAGCATCCGAAGGTCCCATCGTCGGATTCGTCGCTGCTGCTGACCGACCCTTCGTCGTCGTAGTCGCGGCCGCGCTCCGACCTGCCCCGCCAAGCATACGCGCGCGGAGGCTGCGGAGCAGGCAGATCGGCAACCTGGATCTCGGGGCTGGGGGGTCTGAGGGTACGTATGAGCTTAGGGCGGGCTCCGGAGCCAGGGGCTGCCCAGGCGACAGGCGCGGCTGAGGCTGCCCGGGCAGCAAGCACGGCTGGGGTGGCTGGGGTGGCCCCAGAGGATGAGACACTGGAAGTAGTAACGGCTGCCCGGGCGGCAATGGCTGCCCGGGCGGCAATGGCAGCCCGGGCGGCAGGGACTGCCCGGGCGGCAAGGATCGCCCGGGAGGCAGGGATTGCCCAGGAGGAATGGGCTGCCCAGGAGGCAGGGACCGCCCGGGCGGCAGGGACCGCCCTGGCGGCAGGGGCTGCCCGGGCGGCAGGGGCTGCTCCGGTGGCTGGGGCGGCTGGGGCGGCTGGGGCGGCTGGGGCAGCTGGGGCGGCTGGGGCGTCTGGAGCGGCCCCGGCTTCTGGAGCGGCTCCGGCTTCTGGAGCGGTCCCGGCTTCTGGAGCGGTCCCGGCGGCGTCTGGAGTGGCCCCGGCGGCGTCTGGGGCAGCCCCGGCGTCTGGAGCGGCCCCGGCGGCTTCTGGAGCGGCCCCGGCGGCGTCTGGAGCGGCCCCGGCGTCTGGAGCGGCCCCTGCGGCAGGAGCTCCATCTCCCGGAGAGGGGACTTGGCGTCCCTCCGCGGCCGCGGCGGCTGAGTTGGCTGAGCTTCCTTCCATCTCGGCTGCTTCGCCCTCGACTGGGGGTCTCTCTCCCTCTGCTTGCTCTCTCTTAACTGGGGCTCTGGAGACCTCGATGGGCGGGCCGTCAAGCGCGATTGGGGGGCTGTCCATGTTGACGGGAGCGTCGTGGACCCCAGTGGGGGCGCTGCCGATCTCGCGCTGGGGTCCGGAGATCTCCATTGGGGGGCTGCCGCCCACGAAGTGTGGAGTAGGTCTGACAGCCTCTCGAGCTGCGCTGCCGATGGCGCCGCGGACCCAGAGGGGGGGCTCGTTCGCGGTGGGAGTGAGGAGGACCGCACTCGGCCCCGCAGCTGCCGCGAACCCGCCGCCGTGGCTGTGGTCGGTTTGTGGGTGAGCTCCGGGGAGCCCAGGGGGTGGGCTGTCGTCCCCAAAGGCCGCTCCATCAAACTCAAATGGCATAGCCTCCTCAGGGGGAGGGCTGCCTCCTCTGAAGCCGGCGCTGGCAGGTCTGAGGGCGCCGGGCTCCTCCGGGGGGGCGCTCCAGACCCCCACCCCGGGGCCCCCTGGAGCCGCGTCTGAGGCCTGCAAGGGAGGCTGGCTGTGGTCTGCCTGGGCCGGCCGCTCCCACTCGTAGGGCATGGCTTCTTCGGGGGGAGGGCTGTAGCTTCCCGGGCCCGGCCTGGCCCCCCCGAGTGCTCTGGGCTCCACGAGCACCGGGCTGAGAGCCTGGAGGCCTGCGGGGGCCACGCTGGTGTCTCCAGGCTGCCCCAGGGTCGGCCAGAAGCCTCTGGGGCCGGGCTGCTCGACCTCGAAGGGCATGGCTTCCTCAGGGGGTGGGCTGTAGCCCCCACGAGCTCTGACTTCCTCCCTGCCTTCTCCCAGGCCCTGGAAGCTGGGCCTGGGGACTTCTGGGGGTCCACAGGCCTCGCCTTCACTCTCGACGGGGATGGGCTCGCTGGGAGGCGGTGGGGCCTCCATCTCTTCGGCTGCGCTAGGCCCAGCACTGGGGGCAGCTGCCCCCGGGGCCTCCACGGCTGGCTGCTCCTCGGGCTGTCCCCCGAGTTCAAGGGGGATATCGCGTTGTCCTGACATATCGTTGCCGTCGAGGCGGTCGCACACGCCCATAACACGGTGGCGGACTCTTAAAATAAACTTGGGGCTCCGGAAGACGGAGCACCCAGCCAAACTAGGGTGAAGAAAATATTTTCCAAGAAAAAAAATCAAAGTACCAGCGAGAAAGTTCTCCAACCTCACTTGTCAGCCCTTGCGAGGTCTCAGGGGTCAGGGCCTCCAGCCGGAGACTGTGGCAGAACCGCCTCTGTCGTTGCTGGTGGAGTCTTATCTCCTTCCTGGCCACTTTTTATGCCCTCAGGCTGCCCCTGGCGCCCCCCCACCCCCTTGGCTGGCCTTGTTCCCTTCTCTCTCTGTCTCTGTCTGTCTCTGTCCTCCAGGCCAGCCCCGCCTGCTTGGATCTGAGGAGCGTGTCGATTCGGTCCGAAAATCGCTCGTAGTGCTCTCTTTCCGCCACCAGGGGACGCCGGCCGGGTGCCCAGGCGGCTGCGGGAGCCGGTTTCTGTCTGCGGAAGCCCTGGACTTTGGGTAAGGGGGCGATGAGCGCAGGTCTCGCAGGGACGTTTTAGCTCCTTCCAGTCCTCTCTCTGACTGATTGGGAGCCTTCCCTCCTCTCTGCTCCCCTGGCCAGAGAGAGAGAGAGCTCTCCTGCGTTGCGGGACACGTGACGCAAGACGTGGGCCCTGGGCGGCATGAGCGCAGGAACTGGAACCCTCCCTCCCAGACACAACAGACTCTCCCCGGGGGGGAGGAGGGCTGCGTGAAGGTTTCTTCACCTCAAAGGACCCGTGAATCCAAGGGTCGCATCCCCCACCCCTGGGAAGCCTTCCATCCCGAGCCCCTAGTCCGGAGCGCAAGGCTTTGGGCGCGTGGGAAGGGGGCGAGGGCACGCGCGAGAATGCGACAGGTGGTCGTGAGCCCACCAGCGGAGACGAGGTAGCGAGGGGCGAGGGGATGGCGAGTGTGCGCGCACAGTTTTTTTAAACGCCTTGGGGTGCTTTCCACCGCTTCTGCGGCATTCGTTTGCCGGCTTGCCAAGGCCGACTGGGGAAAGCACTTCACGTCCCCCATCCCCACCAGCGCCCTGGGGAGGGGGCGTCTTCGCAGTGGCTGAGGGCAACGCAGGCCGGGTTCTCCCCCATTTACGTGGACAAATGATTCAGGGAATAAAAGGGTCTCGGGCACGTACCACGGAGACCTTCTAAACGGGAGCCGCGGCAGCACAAAACGGGGGGCGCGGAATGCGCACGGGGACCCCACAGAGTGCAGGCCTGAGTTCCAGGGGTCCTACCGCTGTGCGGAAGGGTTAGAGCGGATTTCAGTTGGGATTTATGGCCGATTTACTGTGGTTTCAGAGATTGGTCAACCCTGTGCGCACCGAACCCAAAGACACACATCGTGCCGTGCCGTGCCGAGCCGAGCCGCGCCGCGCCGGCAACAGCTGCCGCGATGCGCGGCTGCCTGCCTCGGGTGCCGGCCGCAGGGTCGGTCAGCCAGATCCTTCCTCTGGCTCCTCTCCAGCCCCTCTCCAGCCCGCGTCCAGCCCCTCTCCTCTCATTACGGGAATCTCCAGGTAGCCGCTTTTACTTTCCAACCGCCAGAGCCCGCCGAGGCGCCCCTAAGCCCGGTCAAAAAAACCACGAGCCGCCAACTGTGCTCCCGTCTCCACGGCGCGTGGTGGGCTCAGAGCTCGCGGGGCGGGGGTCAGTACCACACTGCCTGGGCAGGCTCCGCGCATGTGCGCGTACTGGTCTGGCTCTGGGGTCTGCGCTGGGATCCGAGACCCGGGGAAATTTTGCTGCTTGCAGATCACGTAAAACCCGGGACACGGGCACCAGGTCTCTCTTGTCAGAGGGTGACACGGGCTTGCGAGCCACCTTTAGGTTCAGGTGCAAGGCGGCTGGGCAGGGGAAAAGGGCTCCCCTGGCTTGCGGGCGGGGAAGGGGCGGCGGGAGGAGGGGAACACAAGGTGGGCTGCGTGCGGCAAGCGAGGCGCGTCGCGGCATCAGCGAGCCGCGGCAGCAGCGAGCCGCGGGCGGGCGGGCGAACCACTCGCAACCCACTCTCATCCAGTCTGACGCTTCCCTTGCAGAATGAGAAGACCGCAGCCCCGGCGCAGCCCTGCCCCCGCCGCTGTCACCGGTGCTGCCGCGCTGCGCGGAGGACAGCCGACCGAGTCTCACCCTGAGTGACGCTTGGGGTCCCCCAAAGGGGTATCATCTCGGCTCTGTGAGTCTACACACTTCCAAATGCCAACACGAAACTTTCGCTCAAACTTTGGCCAACTACCTGCACGCGCAATGGTTCAACCATCCGAGCATCCACTCAACGTGCCAACTAGGTCCCAACAGACAACTCGCTCCCCTCCGACCCCAGGGCTGGGTCAGCCATTGGGCTGGGGTCACGCCAATCAAGGCTGGTTGGCGAATGAGCAGGGGGCATCGGACCGGAAACCGGATGTGAGTGGGCGGTCCAACAGGGGGCGCCGTGTTGGAACGCCCTAAGAGGTTGTGCTGTTGGGGTGTTTGGAAATCAGTTGGGGCGTGGGCGTAGGGCACTCAGACCCCGGGCACCGCGAGGCCGGCTGGCACCGTTGGGTCACTTTAACTGACCCCAAAACTCACAAGGTGGTCGGGCGCTCCCAGGGGCCAACCCCAGATCTCCCCGATGGCGGTGGGCAAACACACCCCACCCAGGGGACCACTGCTGGGGCGAGAACAGAGATGTCCAGGGCCTGGAAGGAGAAGGCCAGGACCCCGAGGGAAGAGAGGGCTCACCGCCCTGGTGCAGATGAGCAGCCCCCCCGATGTATAAGGAGTTGAGGCCCCGGGGATGCTGAGCTCTGCCGAAGTGCAAGGTCAGTAGACGCTGGGGGCTGCGCCCCAGCGAGGCCGGGCCGCGATGGGGCCCAAAGGGACGGTTGCGCTCGCCAGGCCTCGCGCCTTGCCCAGACACGGTTTACCAGGCAGGGGGTAGGGGTCCCTTTGTCTGACACGCCAGCGGGCCGGTGGGCCGCCTTTGTTCTACCCTCCTTCTGGAGAGCACCTGCTTTGAGGGGCGAGGACTGGGCGAGCTACATTGTAAAGGGGAGGCAGCCCAGAGATGCAAGAACTCCGATCGGGCGGACCCTGAGAGTCGTGGCGGAGACAATGGCCGTTCAAAAGGGCTTCCTCCCATGGAGGGACAGGGGGCTGGACGGCGAATAGGAGGTGGGGGATGGGAGGTGTTGGCCCGGGAGGGGCGAAGATGGTGGCACACGTGGTACAGGGCTGGGGAGGGAGCAGGCCACGGAGCAGTGGGAGAGAAGGCAGGAAAAACTAGATGGGGTCCCTCGCAGGACACCAGGACTGTCGGGACAAGCGGTTCTGGGGCTATTTGGGGAGGAAATGGCGGTGGCGTGGTCTTCTCTGTTGCCCGGTGGGTGCAGAGTTGAGGCCGGCGTTAGGACCGGTCGGGGCGGTGTGGAGCGGCTCCCGGAGGACACAAGGGGCGGAGGCCTAGCCCGGGGAAGGACGCAGGAAGGCAGAAAGAAGGACCCTCTAGCAACTTTGGTGCTAAAATGGCATAGAAGGCGGCAGAGCCAACATCCGGCACTTGGATGATGGAGTAGAAGCGGAAAGGGAGGTTGGGAGGAGCTGACCCGGAGGCGGAGCCACGCGGGTTTGATGGGCAGCGGTGAAGGATGGGCAGTCTGCGTGGAGGTTTTTGCAGGCCGAGGTTTAGAAGCAAGGGGAAGGCCCCAGATTCAAAGTGACACTCATCCTTATTGGCGCATGAGTTGGCTGGATCAGAAAATACCCTCCAGGGGAGAGATACACTTGGTGCCAGAATCTTGAACCCTTGGAGAAGGGAAGGGAGCCAGGCAGGGGGGCGCGGGGGGCCGGGGAGGAGGAGAACGGTCGGCTCCGCTAACCTGCGTGGCGTTTCCTTAGCCTCCGCACCGCTGGCGTTCGGGGCCGGTCCTCTGTGGCGGGGCTGCCTGTGCAGTGCAGGATGCTGCGCAGCATCCTAGCCTCTACCCACTAGATGCCAGCAGCAGCCCCTTAGTTGCAGCAGCGAGGAATGTCTCCCGACTTCGCTGAACGTCCTCTGGAGGGCAAGACTGCCCCCCGCCCCACGCCGAAGCCACTGCGATGGGCCGAGCCGGGACCTTAGCTCCGAGTGGAATCACCCTAATTTAAAGGTTAATGAGGACCCGTAAGAAAAACTCCAGTGTTTAACTCTGGCGTTCCCCTTTTTTGTCCACTTGTGCACGTGCTTCTGTAGTGACTGGCCGCCGGAGTCTGAACACCCCAGATCGCCTGGGTGAGCGGGGCTCCGAGCTGCAACTCCACCACAGACGCGCGCCGGGACCCCAGATGTGAGTGTGGCTGGGTGCTGGAGGGGTGCACTGACCCGAAGGGCAGCCGGGTGGCCTGGCCGTGGGGACCCGAGGAGCCTCTTATGGTGACAGCTGGGGGTGATGCGTGGGTGGGCCGACTAGGGGCCACCCTGATTGGTGCGACCGTCCGGTGAGCCTGCGCAGGGCCGGTGATCTTACTGGCTTAAGACGGAAGTGTGGTGTTGCCTTGGCCGGACGGGGCCAGTGGTGACCGGAAGTGCGCAGCCCAGTCCCGCACCCCCATCCCCCATCCCCCATCCCCCGTGGGGGCATGGTGTTTAGGGTCTGCTGTTGTGGTTTTCTAACGGCAAAGGCCCTGGAGCACGGATTTCCAGCTCGCTCCTGCTGTGTAGGAGCGAGAAGGAAGGAGGGAGGGAAGTCCGCAGCTGCGGGCAGGGCGGGTCGGGCAGGGCCGCTGGAGGCGGTGGAGCAGGGGGGAAGTGGGGAAGGACCGAAGCCGTGTGCCGGGGCCTGGACCCTGTCCCTACGGGACTGTGGACCCCGGGGGGCTGCAGTGAGACTCGGTGTCTTCCAAAGCCAGGGGAGGGTCTCTGAGAAAGCAGCAGTTTCCTGCAGGGGACACACCAGGACCGGGACGGGACGCGGCACCGCGTCTCAGGGGAACCGCACTTCTGGGGAGAGGCAGCCTGTTCAGACCAAACGGCCCGGGTGCTGTGGGTAGCAAATCCGCTGGCTTTTTTGTAAACAGCTAACCGCGCTGCAAAGGAGATACTCCTTCAGGGTGGCCCTGAACAGTGCCCCTGCCCCTGCAGAGATGTGGTCCCGTCCCTGGGGGCCCGGCGTGTTACCCTGGGCTTCCCAAAGCCAGTCTTAGCCCTACACCGACGCCGCCACGCCAGCACGTAGAATCAACAAATGGTCGACACACCATTACACTGGGGGATTCTTACTGCCAAACGCACAGACACTCCAGATTGTGAGTAGCTGCCTGTCAGCCTCCTCTGTTAGCTCATCCCTGCGTCCCCGGAAGCCCCAGCCCAGCCGAGGAGAGGAGGGTCCTCTGGCGCCGGGGGTGGGCTGGGGGAAGGAGCAGAGAGCAGGAAAGCCGGGCCTTTCTGTGGGCGGCCCTCCCCCCTGCTGCGGCCCCGGGGGCGGCACTGCAGAGCAGCCTCTGCAGCCCAGGCCTGTCATTACTTGTCAGTGGGTTTCTCTCAAACGAGGGAAAGGAGGGTCTTCCTACCAGTTTCGAGGAAATAGCAAAAGGGAGGGGACACCGGGAAGAGGGCCGAGACCACTGTGCTGCTTCTCAGCCTCCCAGTGACAAATGGTTTCTGAGTGCTGACTGAGTAGCAATAAGACTTGAAGCCGTTCAATTAATTACTGTTGAGCCGCGATGCACCGCACCCTCCTGCCTCCCGGCGTCTCCTGTGCCAGCCTCGGCCGACGGAGGCAGCAGCAGCCCACTGCTGCCTGCAGAGGGGTCTGCGGGGCCGGGCTGTCGCGGGCTAATAATGCCTGGGGAAGTGGGGGTGCCTCTGAGGGGGAAGGGTCAGGAGCAGAGGCGGCGCTGACACTGAAGACAGTGGGACCCAGGCCTGGGGGAACACTGCATGTGCCAGGGTCCCCCACGGTGCAGCCAGCACCCCTCCAGAGCTTGCTGGCTGTGCTTGGCCCTCGTCTGGGAGGGCTGCCCAGCGCTGCTGCGGCCGCGCGGTGGGCCCAGACAGCCCCCAGCCGGCGTGCCCCTCCTCCAGGTTCACTGGTGATGCAGCAGGGAATTCTGGGGGGAGAAGTGGCCATTCCAGAAAAGACAGACAGCACCCAAGGACGGGAGCTGATCGAGGGGTGACGTGGGGGCTGGGGTGCCGAGAGGGAATCCCGGAAGACGACTTTGGCTTTAGTGGAAGCTCTGTGTAAAATTTCCGTAATTCACGGTGGAAATTCCAGGCCCCCTGGGGGCTTCTGGCCAATGCATCCGAGGGGAACAGTGTATTTCACCTCGCCCAGGGCCCCGGTCCCCCCGGGCGAGCGTCCTTAAGGAAATCTAATTGACACAGCCATGTGAGCCAGACGCTCCGAGACCAGCTCTCGCCTGGGGGGTGGGGGCGGGGGGGGGCGGGAGACTTGTCTTCAGGTGCTGGCAGCTCTGGGCCCTGCGCCCCTCACACCCCTCAAGTTGAACGTCGGGGCCCCTCCCTGAACCAAAACCCAAGATTTAGGATTTGGACTACAAAACACGATTTCCTAAGGCGCAAGTCTTTCTGTTCGGTGGAAGCGAGTGAGATGCATGTATGGGGGCTCCACTGCACCTGTGGGGTGGGAACTTCTGGGCCAGGTCTGCAAGAGCCCGGGGGAGGGGTGGTGGGGGGAGCAAGGTCAAGGGTGGTGCATCTGAGCTCTCGCTGCCAGTGGCCCTCCACTGCTGTCTCTGCTGTCAGAATGCTGTTGAAGACTGCCAAAGACTGCCACTCAGTGTCCCCTAAACCCCTCTTCATTTCTTCAGAGTACGCTGTGTGGCCCGGACACCCACAGGCTCCGTGACGGCCGTCTCCGGTTGTCCCCTTCCCTCCCCGGTGGTGGCATCTCCCCGCACCTTCCCGGGTGGTCTCTTACCCCCCAAACTTCACACCTAAGCCTTCTGCCACCCTCAGCTCTGCCCCCACTCTGCGGCCTCCTGTCCCCTGCCCACGCAGCGCCATCTCCCTTATTTATTCACTCCAGCCTTTCTGATCCCCGTACCCACCCGTCACCGTGTAGCGTGCGCACCCTCAAATAAGCCCCCGGGGTGAACACTGGCCACGCCCACACACTGGCCGGAGCGCAGCCTCCCAGGAGCAGGGGGCTGGCCTGGCGGGCTGGGGCGGGGCTCCTGCCTGTGCAGTCTGAGCCCGGGCAACGGGTGACTGGGGCCCGGGGCCTTGGGGGAACCGAGTCACCGGGCTGTCGAGTTCACCAGGCGCCACCAGCACCAGCCTCTGCGCTGGGGGCTTTGGGGAAAACCAAAACCAAATCCATCGAAAAGGGGGAAGCAGACATCAGTAAAATTCACCTTCTGTGTACAGGAGGGGCCTTGTATGGTGGGGCCAAAAAAAAAAGGTTAAATGTAAAACAGAAATGAGATGTTAAATCACTGGATTTGACAGAAGCCAGTTCTGTTTTCCAAACATTTGCTCTGCTGCCGTGTCCACGCGTTCACAATAGAGGCGATGACGTTCGGGGGCGGGCAGAACCTCTGAGTCACTCGGGGCCCTGCGGCGCGGAGCCGTACCCCAGCACGCCGCGCGTCCGGCCACCAGCCTGCACCGGAGGGGTGCAGCTAAGGAAAAAACGTCCCGAAGGGCTCCTGGGAGGGAGTGACGATGAGAGAAAAGGAGGGCTGAGAAAATCGGTTTACCCTAACTAGCTGCGGCTTCTGAGCCGCTTCTTCCAGGCCCGGCCCAGTCGGGACACGTGCAGGTGTCACCGAAGACACTCAGCATTCGTGGTCAGCGCCGCGGGCTGCCTGCTGGACGTGTGCCCCCCCCCCCCCCCGCCAGCTTGTTCTCATGAAGGAAGAGCAGAGGGCGCCAGCACCCCCGAGACCAGCTCCGCCCACCGGCCCATTTCCCTCCCAGGTGAATGCGTCCCAGGGCGCAGTGGGATTCTGTATTCTCAAACGAACGGGCCTCCTGAAATCATTTTGCCACCAATTTCACACCAGATTTGCCAAACTCAGATTAGATCAACACAAACCAGGTTTCTTCACGACTGGTGCTTTTGACCTGATCAAGCTTTGAAAAGTGTTTTGGCTCCATTCGTGTTAAAATTATTGAAACCAAACTCTGGGTTTCTTACAGGACCCAGCCTGCAGGCCTGTAGAGCTGAAAGGCATGCTGGGAATACCCCATGCAGCCACTTCGTGTTCCATGTGGAGAAACTGAGGCAGAGGCTGCTGGGCAGGCAGGAACTAGAAGGTCCTTAGACCTGACGTTCTGCTGCCCGTCTCTGGGCGTCAAGATTCAGAAAGTCACTGACCCTGCAGAGCAGGGCGGGGGTTCCACTCCCCATTCTGGAGCTCGGGGACTACAGGTGTCATTTGAGACTCGTCCCCTGTGCTGGACTATGACATCACTCCCTGCTGGGAGCTGCACCTGACTTTAGGATTGTTTCTTGTTCTAGGTCACCTTTCTGTTAAAGAGACAGACTCCCCCCGCCCCACCAGGGTCTCCACTCGGTCTCCTCTGCATAGGCCTGAAGAGCAGCAGCGATGCAAACCCCCGCAGAGGCTTTGAGAGAAGACCTCACTCTCACCGACACTGACGTCTCAGCTCTCCATTAACCCTGTATGTAGCACAGCTGCTGAGGCTGGGGCCGGGGGTGGGGGCACCTCGGGTTCCCTCAAGACACATGATCTCAGACAAGTCCAAACTTTAACATTTCCAGTGCTTCAATTCTGATAAATATTAATTCAGAGTTTGCCAAAATGTAGCAGCACGCGCACTGCAGACTGTCGGCCACACAGTAGTACTTGAACATGGCTGCGTGGTCTTCCACGTGGGCCGTCCGGCTGCAAGAGCAGCTCTGGCCAAGGAAAAGCAAGTTCCCACTGAGCAAATGGTTAAAGGAGTAAAGGGCAAACCCCTGAATGCTGGCACACATCATCACGTTTAACTAACTTCATTCTCCTCTTCCTCTCTGTCTCTGCGTTTGAAATACCGTGAAATACTTGAGATGTTCACCTCTGTGGTCAGCAGATCAAGTCTGCCTTTCTGGAGGATTCCCTCACCAGACCCAACTACATCCAGGCTGACCAGCTGGCGAGCCGATTCAAATGCTAACTTCAGCTTAGCAGGTGAGACAAAGGGCCGGTGGGCCGACTGGGGAGCTGGGAATGCTTGGAGAGCGTGCCGGAGACGTCTCTGGAAAGGGAAGGCAGGTGAACCTGGGTGCCTCGGGCAGAAGAGGGTTGGGGGTGTCTGTGTTGCAAAGCCCCCCTCCTCAGGCGGGCCCGGGCACTTCCCTGGGGGTCTGGCGCGGCCCCAGGTTGTTCCGTGCGCAGCCTGATGAACCTGGAGCCCAGGAGCAGGATGGAAGGAGGAAGTGGGGGAGGGGAGGAGTGTGGGGGTGGGCAGCAGGTTTTCCCCATCAGTTAGTTTGCAGGTGAGCGCGGCTGAAAGATGGCAAACTCGGTGTGTGTTCCTAGGTGCCCCTCCCCCCTCAGTGAGCCTGTATACTGGTTCAAGTTGCTGTAGCCAGCCCCCTGTGCAGACTCGGGTGAGGGGCATGGGCAAGGCACTGAGGACTTTTTAAAGAACTTGCTTATTCACCCCGCAACGAGGCAACAGGCTAATGTCTCTGGAGAAAAACCCTACCTCTGCAGAAAAACTGGTGCAAGGTGCCCCGATCTGTGAAAGTAGCCCCCCACACTGAAAAGCAGCCCCCAAGCCCCACCGGAACCCCAGCTGCCTCTGCCCGGTCACTGGGGAGCTCAGGCTTTGCCCGAGGGAAAACGGCGCTCAGCCACAGGGAGGAACTCAGCGTCACCGTAAGCAGCAATTCCAACTTTGGGGAGCTTCGCTCCACGCAGCAGTCGCACACTTTCAAGTCCCCGGCAGGGCGCGGCGCGCCTAAGCCTCCGGCAAGTCCGGAGCAGCCTCGGGACTGACGACACTTCCACCCCGCCCGGGGAAGCCCCTGGCCGGCGAGCCGCCGCGGAGCCTTTGCACACCGGGTGTTTACAAGCGGAAACCACAGCCGCGTGCGGGCACTCAGTAGTCATCCGCCCGAGCCGCGCGCGCGCAACTTAGTCCCGGGGCGCAGCGCCGCCTCCCCGAGGGAGGAGACCTGGAAGGCCGTTTCAAGTTCTGTTCCGTCTGGCTGCCGCCTTCTCTTAGGGTCCTGAGGGCCCGGCTGTCTTCCCGAGCCTCGGGACGCTTCACCTGCCCGCCGAGTCATTCTCGGGATGGTTCAAACCCCGCCAAAACGAGACGCGCGCGCGCCAAGATCGATTTCCAAATCGGGAGAGGTTTTGTAAATATGTTTCACTTATCCGTCTCTCCCCCCTGGACCGGCGAGAAAGGCGCACTTTGCGCACCGACGCCGCGTTACCGGGCTGCAGCCGGTTTGGTGTTCGGACGCGGGCAGTTTCACCGCCGCATCACCGACTCCAAACTCGGCTCCGCCCGGGCTGAAAATGGCCGGTGAGCGCCGCCTCCCCGCCCCGAGGCTGCCCAGGCGGCCGGCCCCTACCCCCTCTCCGCCGCTCGCCCCAAGACTTGCGTTGGCTCCAAAACCTTTCCCCAGCTCCGCGGGTGCCGCACTTTTTGAGGACCCTGTGTAGGGTGTCCTGACGACCTACATGCCCCCTCTGCAGCCCACTTCTCGTTCTGCTTTACCTTTCCGTGCGCGAACACCTCGCGGGTCTCTCAGCCCTCTCTCTCACCAGCAGGGCGTTGCGCAAACAGCCCGGGACCTCTCCAGCCGGCTGCACCCAGCTCTGCCGCCGGAACAGCTGCGCCGAAAGGTTGGAGAAACCCGGACACAACGTGACCAAGCCCGCGGCACCAACCCCGGCAGCCCTAGAGGCACCCCGGAGACTCCCACACCTCCTCTGCCTGCCCTCCAAGTACCGGTAACCTTAGGGAACCGCCTGGGGCTCTGAGAGGTCGGTTCTAGGGTGCGCGCGGGCAGGTGCGCACGCTCTTTGCGGCAGTCTCGGCCCCGCCAGCGCCGGGAGACTGGTGGCGGCCGGGACTGGCGCACAGCCGCGTGGGGCACCGGCACCCGGGATCCCGAGGCTCCCGATTGGAAGCGCCGGGACTTGGGCTCCAGGCTCTGAGGGTCTTAAGCGCCTCGCGCGACTTGCCCCAGAGCCAGCTGTCTCCGGAGTTCTCGCCCAATGCCGGTCTGATTACTTTTCGCACATTGCAACAGTGTCGCTACAGCGCGGCTGCTGCGGCTCCGTGAAAGTTGGCGCGCACACTTCCAAACCACATTTCAGGCACCTGCTAAAGCCAACTTGTTTGAGACCAGCCTCCTCCAGGAGGGAAAAAAAGTGCAGAAAACAACCGACTTACCTGTGCGTGTGGGGCGTCCAGTCGGAAATCTGGGGCATGTCCAGGATTCAGTTGTGTGTCCTGGGCACCAGCTCGGGGACCTCAGGCTGTCTCCAGCGGGGTGCGAGGAGCCCCCCGCCGTCCAACAAGCCTTTGGCCACCCGGCTGCCCTCCGGCGCACTGGGGTGATTTGGGGAGCCCTTCTGGGCTCGCCCTGGCCCCTCACTTCCCGGCTGGCTAGCTGTGCCCACTGTCCTCCCACCTTCCTCCTGACCTGCCTTCCCTCCTCTTTCCCTGCCGCCCGCAGCTCCCGCACCGACCCCAGCCTCCCCACTTTCGCGGTGGGCAGCTCACCTGAATCAAAGAAAACGAGGAGAATCTGGACCGAGTCCTCCATCAGTGGCGCCGGATGGGGATGGGCCCCCTCTTGGAAGGGGACTCCGGGGACGGGTCTCGGCGGGTGGGCTTCTTGGGCTTGCAGCGGCGCTGCTGCGGCTTCTCCCTTTTTGGTTCCGCAGACTCTTCGGGGCCCCTGCGAGCCTTGTCCTCGGGCTGGGGCTCCCGGGTGCTGGGCTGCGCGCGGCTCGGGGAGGCGTCGGGGCTCCGCAGCCTCAGAGCGTACAGGCGCTCGGTGAGCGACTGGCCGAAGGTGCTCTGCTTGGGCGCCGCGGGGCCGCGCTCGTCCTCGGGCTCGGTCTCGGGCTCGGTGGTGGGGGCGGTCTCCGTCTCGGTGTCGAAGTCGAAGTCCGAGTCAAAGTCGGACTCGGACTCGGACTGGTAGTCGAAGTCTTCCTCGTAATCCGGGCACCCGGGGAGGGGCAGGGCTCGGGCTGCCCCCTCCGGCTCGGGCACGGCCTCGGGGGGCTCGGGGAGCACCTGGGTGGCGGAGCGGTGGTGGGCGTTGAGAAAGCTCCGGCGCTGCTGGGTGGCCGCGCGCTGGTGGGCGCGGGTGCTGGAGGTGGCGAGGGCGCGTAGCAGCGCGATGGAGCAGGAGAGCCAGAGGAGCGCGGTGGCGGCCCGGCGGCCGATGGAGGGGCACAGGTCGCCGTAGTTGTGGCGAGCTCGGCGCCACTGCTGAGCCCGGAACCGGCGATCCATCTCCTGGGCGCGCACCGGGAGGCCGGCCCGCTGCCCTCTGGCTCTGCGGAGAGCGGCTCCGGCGCGCAGGGGCTGCTGGAGCCGAAGGAGGCGCGCCTCGCAAGGAGAGAAGCTGGGTCCGGAGGTCCGGGCCCCCCTCGCTGGGAGGACTCAACTTTCTGGAGCTCCGCGCCGCTGCCGCCCGTGTGCGAGGAAGGAGGGGACGGGGAGAGGAGAGGGGACGCCGCCTGCTCGCGGGCTCCTCTCTCGCAGTCTCCGACTCGGGAGAGCTGCCCGGCCGGTCCTCTCGCCTGGGAGAGGACAGAGGAGACTGAGGCGAGGGGAGACGACGACGGGAGAGGCGCTGCAAAGTTGCGCGCCAGGACTTCTGCGGTGAGGAGGCGGGGGCGCCTCCCAGCGAGCTGCGCAGCGGCGGCCGCGAGCCGGTGGCGCAGACCCTAGTGGGCCGGCAGGTGGCAGGAGGGAACCTTGTTTGAAAGGATTTTGGCTGAGCGAGGGGCGGGGGGCCTGGCGGGTGCCAGGGAGCCGGGGAGCGAGCCACAGGTTGGAGTCCTTGGGCACCGGGCGGGCGTCGCGCGGGTGCCCCGTGGGCCCAGACCCCTCGCCACCCTCTGCAGCGTGGTGTCCTTCAAGTGGACAACGGGAGCAGCAGCTCAGACCAGACGGAACTGCAGACGTTCCGGGAAATGAGGGTCTCAACATGAGTATGAAGGACCCAGCCCTGGCAGGTTCCGAGGGCTTAATAGTTTGAGGACGGTGAGCTCGGGCCGTCATTAATCATGAAACCGCCTTTGGTAGACCCGCTCCAGTGACTATGTTCTGAGAAGTTGCCAAAAAATTCATTCCCCCCCCCACCCCCGCCTCATGCGGTCTCAACCTGCTAATTAGCTCATGGACAAATAAGCATCTTCCCTGGGAAGGGTCCCCACAGACGGGCTAGCAAGCCTGCTGGCCCGCGGGCGCGCTGCCCTGGGCGCCAGCTGGGAACAGGTGTGGGGGCGTGGCTTCGGCGCAGCCTGTCCCGCACTGATGGGCGGTAGGGACAACCGCCACCCCCAGCCCCGCACAGGCCTGTGTGTTGTGGGGGGGCGTGCCGGGGGGCTGTTCGGGGGGCAGCTAACAAGCAAACCTCGCTGGGTAGCCCTTAAGGCTCTCTCACAGGTTTTCAACAAGATTGATTAATTAATTAAACAGATATTTACTGAGTGCTGGGCTCCACTTTAAGTGCTGAAGGTAGAACTAAGGAAAAAGGGGGCAAATGTCGGGTTAAGGAAAGGTCGTTTGGGGCTAGCCCGCGGTGAGGCGGAGCACCCAGAGTCCCTCCCCCCTTACCCGCCAACACTGTATTCCATCTTGAGTTCTGCCTGAGAAAGCGGCGGGGTCACCTAGAACATTCGGCTTAGGGGACAGCTCAGCACCCCGAAGCACCATGTTGAACCCCAAGGGCTAAAAGGTCGGAGGGAGTTCATGTGTCTCTTTGCAGCCCCGGACAGTCAGGTGAGCCCCATGTCCTCGCGGGGGGCCCTAGAGTGCCCCGGCAGGAAAGCATGGTCATTGACAAACTCGGGTGTCCCCTCTGTGACCTCTGTTCCTCCGGGGTTGTGCCTGCCCCCCTCTTAAACTAGGGAGCACCCCTTTGCCACGGTGGCAAGACCAAAGGCGGTAGAACTCAGGGCAGAGCCACCTCCTAGAGCCCACAGCCATGTCGATGAGGCCGTGGCACTCGGGACACGTAGTAGTTTGGGTGTCTTCAAGTCCACGTGGGGGAAACGTGAAGGGGCACAACCTACTAGAAGCCTGCTTTCCCCTGTGGCCCACTGGCGGTCCTCCTGGTGGCCAGGCAGTCCCGTGCCCCAGCTGTGGTCAGTGTGGGGGGGTCGCCCCCGTGCCTGGACACCGGGCCCCCTTTCAGACCAGCACACTCGGAGTCACGAGCTTGTAAGAGTCTGGCAGCAGCTTTGGGCGTGTCGCCGCTCTATTCCTTGTGTCGAGTGTTCCTGACCCGGCTCCTTGACTGTGTCTGTCTGCTGTGGGGTGTCCGTCCACGTAGCGTGGGGCGTTACCATGCTAACTGGTTTAACAAAGTGGGGTTCATCTGGCAAACCCCATAAAAAGCTACTGTCTGCATTTCAGTTGTGCTCTGTTCCAGCACTTTCCAGAGAAGCGGAAAGGGTCTGTTTTATTGTCACAGGTGCCTGGATGCCTCCGGAGGGGCATCTGGAGTCGGACACCTCCAGTCCTGAGCTCTCGGCCGAGAGGGGAACATTCTAAACGTTCTGCCCACAGTGTCCCACCTGCTTCATTGTTTCTAAGGAGCACAGCCCGTGGATGGCACACGCAACAGAAAGACACAGTTCAGGTGGTTTCAGGCACACGTGGTGCTGGTGAGCGCCCCTGGCGTGGGGACGCGCGCCAGCTGTCGGCGCCGAGGTGGGCGAAGCTTCCGCAGGGCCTGCGAGGAGGCACCGGGGCGTCAGGAGTGCCGCGTGCCTGCCGCGGAGGTGGCGGCCCAGAGCTGGCCCATGCTCACACGTACTCCGAGATGGTCTGCATTATTCAAAAAGGTGCATTACATAACAAGGACTTCTGGACTCGCTTCTGCATTACTGATGCGCGTTTTCTGTAAGATGCATTTTAAGCAGCAGACGGACTTTGCACAAGACGTTGCACCGCCCAGCCCCAGTCTCGCACGGGCAGGTCCGCCCGGTGTCTGGCGTCCGTCCACCGGGGCTCCGGGAGGAGCGGGAGGGCCGCGCCGAAGCAGTGCCGTCCAGCGCTGCGCGACGAGCTCGAGCAAAGGGATCTGTGCAGAAATGCTCTTTAAGATGCATTACGTGCGTGACTTTAAAAAGTGCTTGCTGCAGAGTGAATTTCAAAAAGGAGCGAGCGGGTGATGAACGACCTCGGGCTGTCAGCAGCCGAGGGACGGGGGCTGTGTCTGTCTGCCGGCGAACGGGGGGTGGGGTGGGGAGGGGGAGACACACGGCCCCGGCGGGGCCCCGCCGAGAGGGGCCCCAAACCTGTCGGGCAGGAAGGCGGTTTCCCGGGTCACCGTGCTGGACAGGGAGGTGCTTGTCTGGAAGAATTTGAGGGATGTCGTCTTCAGCCCCTTCGAGGATTGTCCTGTGGAAGAGGCATTAAGATGTATTTTGTGTGACTCCAGAGGCAAAATTAGAACTGACGGGTGTTGGTTACAGCAGGCAGATTTCGGCTCAGCCCGGGGAGGACTACTCGAACAGTTAGGGCTCTGAAACGGAGCGCCTGTCGGACGGTTGGCTCTTTGTCAGAAGCGGTCTTCAGTCAAAGGCCAGATGACCGCATGTTGGAGATACTTTCCGTGGGACTCACGGGCCAGGGCGGGGGAGCCGGGCGCAGTGCGGTTCCGATTCCATGAAAGGCACGCGGAGGCCCTGGGGCGGGCCGGGGGCTCCTCCGACGCCGCTGCTATTTTAGAAGCGTTGGAAGGAGCAGTGGCTCAGTGACAGGACGGAATGTTTGGGTGGCATTTCAGGACATGAGCAAACAGGTGTGTGCTGTGGACCTCTTGTCACCGGGGTAGGGCTGGGAGGCCCTCTGCGCCGAGACTCACTTGTCAAAGCAGAGGGATGAGAGTGAGTCGGGTCTGCCTGTCCATCATGTTGGTCCTCTTCGCCTCCCCTCCCAGAGCAGGCGTGGACATTAAAAATGAAATCGGCTATTTTGCAGTCGTGCATTGGGTCCCTTCTGTGACCAGGACGTCGTCGCCCAGGCATCGTGAGGAGGGGCAGTCACGGCGAGCAAGCCCCTGCCACCCAGCGGTGCGGCGCGAGTGTCCGTGTGCGACGCCCCCGAACCGTCGGCAGTGGGTCGCCAGCAGGTGTCAAAGAACCACACCCACACCAGATGCGGAAACCCGGGGCGGGGGCTGGTGCGGGCAGTTACGGCCCGAGGCAGAGCTCAGCCGTGGGTTTCCACCTAGAGATTTTCTTTTCAAAGCCCCTGGGGGGTTGTGTCCCGTTCCCTGTCCCCTGGGTGCAGAGCTCTGTGCTGGTCACTCGGGGGAGACAGGTGGACCCCACGAGTTCTCAAAGGCTTGCCAGGCTCCTGTCAGGGGTCCCTCAGACACCGCCCGTGTTCCGAGAGGAGACGGAGGGCCAGAGGTTGGTCCTGCACTGCCCGGCGGGTGGGCGCGATCGCTCTCGAGCCTGTTTGCTGGCCAGTCCTTAGAAAGGGCCACTGGTGCAAATGGACAGCTTGTCAAACTTTCCTGAGGGTAGGAAGGAACTGGGGGGCTGGAGGTGCTCCCCATTCCTGCGTGGGGCCATCACCGGACAGGCCCTGCCTCCGTGAGAATTGGGCTGTGCCCTCCCACCCACCCCGCAGGTCCGGGTGCAGGGCGGACCTGTTCGGTCGTCCCTCCCGTGCTCCTTGGCTGCGGCGGACCGAGCGGCGGGTTCTCACCAGCAGGAGCGGTGACCGTCCTGAGCTCCTGATCCTGTGATTTGGTGGGGGTGTCATCTAGAGCTAAAAACAAACCGGGGCAAGCCATCTTTGTGACATGACGAAGTTCTGTCCAGGCCGTTTTGGGGACGATAGGGCTCTGTGCCCTTTGAAAGGGAGACAGGGTCACCGACGAGCAGACCCCTCTGTGCTCCGGCCTCCTGCCTGCCCGCGTCCCGTCCGGACATCCGGACAGGGCTCTGTCTGCTGGCCGCCCACCTGCCGTACCCGCAGCTCGTGGCCCAGGCCTGCCGAGAGATCAGTGTCCAGAGACCCCCCAGCCCAGGTGCCTCTCAGATGCCCCCTCTGCCCCGCACATCCGCCTCCCCCCGCCGCCGCTGGGGGCTGTGGGGAAGAACACCGCTGACGGCCGAGGGTGACTCAGCCCTCCGCCCCCCGGCTCACGGCGGCAGCCTTTGTCCAGCTCTCCTGGTCATCCCACCTGCCCCTCCAGCCACGGGCACTGACAGAGGGCCTCAAAGTTGTTTTTCTCTCATCTGCGGAGGCTCTGACTCACCCTGCAGCCCGGCGGGGGGGCGCGCTGTGGGCCGAGCGCGGGGGAGCGAGTCTAGTGGTGTCGTGGTTCAGACGCGCGCGCACAGAAAGCCTCTCTGCTCGCTGCAGCTCTCCAGAAGATGATTAGACCAATTTTACATGTCTAGTCAGCGAGGCTCCGGGAGAGCGGGGCCGTGTCTGTGTGTGCGAGTGGAGTGGGGGGTTGAGGCAATTACCTGCAGGCAGATGAGTCTGGGCTGTGTAATCGGTCCATCCTGGTAACCTGGGGAGTTGGCTTCATTCACTGCAGAGCTGCCTCAAGTTAAAAAGAATTCTCAGACATTTGTTTGCATTTTGCTCTTGCTTTGTTTTTCCAGAAGGCAGGTGGGGTTAGGGTGTGTGGCTCCCTCGGGTTGCGGGACCCCGGCGACCAGACAGGTGTGTGGGCGTCGGCCTGGATCAGTGTGTGACCTGCACCCCGTCACAGGGTGCACACAGACCGAGCCACCTCTGCCTCCATGGCGCTGGCGCCTGGTGTCCCTTCCGTCCTTTCTTCCCACCCTCCTCCCCCTGCCCACGAGACTCCTGAGACGCGGGCCCGGATGGTCCACAAAGCCACCCGCACCGCCAAGATAAGAGAGATCCCAGTGGGGCCCACAGAGACACGCGCACCGCACACGCTGGAGAAAACCGCCCGAGACTCGGAGAATGAAGGACAGGTCTTCTTGCGACCGGAAATTCAAACTCGTAGGCTGGCGATGGCTTCTGGACCTTCCCCCCACCTTCCGTGGCTGTGGCTAAAAGCCAGTGTGTACTGGGGCTTTCCCCTTTGCTGGTCTAGAAAGTCTGCCACAGAACAGCCATTGCTTCCTCCCAGCTCCTCATTCGGGAGCGGGGGAACCCATAGTTCTTCCAAATCCTAATTACCCTTGAGGACAATTTGGGTAATTAGGCAGTCAGGGGTCTGGCGGGGGAGCCCAGACAGGAGACTGCCCCCCCTCCCCCGGCCCCCAACACACACACTCACAGAGAACCACAGGAATCTAATCACCTCCGAAGGTGCTTTTGACTAAAGCACCCTCGAACAGGCTCGAGACGACCCTAAGACACATACAGCAATCACAGACTTGGGACTTTTTTCAAGACTGTCAGGAAATCTTCATCTCTGTTCCTTTGAAATACTCTGACGTTGCTGAATTCACTTTTAAAAACAGAAACCAAAAACTCCCTGTCCACACTCGGGAGAAGAGGGTTCTGGCCAGCCTCCCGCTGCCCTCGGACCCCGCACTGCGGGTTGTGTGTGGTTCTGCTGCGGGCTCGGGGGTCCGCTGTGGCCCGGCCCCAACGCTGTGCCGTCCTGCCCAGCGGGGGTCTGACCGCCAGAGGCGCGGGCCCCCCCGATCCCGACGGCCGTCGTTTCAGACCTCGTTCTGACATCCGCGGGGGCCGGCGCCCCCGCTGCAGACTCTCCCGGGTCCCCGGCAGTGCCGCCACCCGTGTGCGCACAGGACTGAAGCACCGCTGTGTCTTTATCAAGGTCTGGGGTGGCCTGGCTGACTGTTGGCTGGAGCTGCATTCAGGCTGTGAACTAAGTTGGGAAGGAATGTCATCTTTTCTGCATTGCGCCTTGAGCCAAAGTACGATCTCTCTCTTCATTTATCTGAGTTTCCATGTCCCCCATCAAGGATTGGGGTTTTTTAGCGTGTGATTCTAATACCCCACATGCGGGGCTGACGTGTGACTACGTAGCCTATTTCCTGAGTGTTTGATACTTCTGTTGCTGTTGTGAACCGGCTGTTTTCATTATTATTTTCAGGCTATTTGTTATGTGTTTATAGGAATGGTATTGATTTTTGTGCATTCTTTTCATATTCTGCTACTTTTAGAATTGGTTGGTTTATGAGGCGGCCAGAGGCCTACTCAGCAGGCGCCTGCTGGAGGATTTCGGAGACAGCCCCTCGCCCCGGGGAGAGAGCCCGCCGGGTGGGCAGGGCTTGAGGGCGGGGCGGAGCTAGGGGAAAAGAATAAAGCGGTTTTCCCCTCAGGCTGCATTTATTCTGGGAAGGGTCAAAGCTTCTTACCTTTTAGTATTTCCATGTCATTTATTTTTGAATGACAACGGTAATTTGGGTTTTTAAGATTTTCCAGGGTTTATAAAGAGCTTTAAGAAGTTTGCTAGAAAGACTCACTCAGTACCTTAGGAGGACAGACCCGTCCCGGCCCCAGGCTGCGTCTGGGGTTTCTCTGGAGGTGGCGGCGCCCGGAGCTCAGAGTCGGGAACTGCCAGCCGGGGCCACCCGGACTCGGTGGTTGTGTGACGTCTGGTAGTTCGGGACTTCGGTTCCGCAGTTTACAGTGACCTTCGGTTCAGCCTCGTGCATTCTAGTGAGTCGGGTCACTTGGTTTTTACTTCTCCTTCCCTCTTCCCCGCCCTTCACTGTTCGCACTCGGGAGGGGGAGGCTCCTCCCTGGGTTCTTTTGTAAAAGGGATTTCTTCTAATCTCAACTGTTGGCGGCGTTTAGGTGGGTTCTTGAGAGCAGCGACAACAGCACGATGGTGTCCTGGGCGAGGGGCCCGGCAGAACGGTGGGGTGAGAGGTGAAGGGTCAGATTCGGGACCGGCCGGGCCTGGACGTGCGTCCTGCCTCCTCCTGCTCCGGAGCTGACCACTGGGGTCGCCTGTCTGGGTTTCTCGCTCCTGGGCGGCAAAATGAGGTCCTTCTCGGGTCCAGGAGGACCCGCCTTCCAGGGCTGTGGAGGTGATCACGTAAGCAAAGACATAGGAAGTGTTTAGCAATGGCCAATAGCAAGCAAACACAGAACTAGTCGCTCAGTTGTCACTGCAGTTGTCACTGATGACGGTGGTGGAAGTGGTAGTGGTGGCAGTGGTATCGGCAGCGATGGTGGTGGTATCCATGGCGGTGATTATGGCGGTGATGGTAGCAGGGGCGGTGATGGTGTCAGTGGTGGTGGTGATGATGGTGGTGGCGGTGGTGATGGTGGCGGTGGTGGTAAAAGTCGAGAGGCAGGGGAGTGATGGTGAGGGCTGGGAAGAGCCCAGCTAGGCGGAAAGAGCCTAACAGAAAGTTGGAAAGGCCGGTCGAGTTGGGTTTTCTCTATGTGAATTTCCAGTTTTTAGTGGCCTCTTGATGAAGGTCCCAGAAGCTGGGGTTTGATGTTCAAATCTTTGCCGAATCCCCTCACTGCCCGGCACCAGGACTGTGGTAGGAGGGAGCTCCATTCGTGCACCCAGTGGGGACCTGGAAACAGCGAATCACCACATCCGTGGGGTCGCCTTGCAGCCTGAGGGAAGGGCGCTGGGACGGCAGAGGAGGCTGCCCCAGGTCGGGGCACGTCGGGGGATGTTTCCTGAGGAGACGACACGGGCACACGCGTGCCGTGGCCTGAGGGGCAAGTACTGGCGGCCGGGATGGTTGCTTCGAGTGTGGTGGTCGAGAGTGTGCGGGCCCCCGCTAGACACCAGCACACAGGGCGGGACAGCTGGCAGAGGTCAGCGGGACGGGGCCGCGGCGTGACCGGAGTCTACGGGGTGGCGGGGCTGCCACGTGGGCGGGACAACATGCAATCTGGTGCCTCCACACCCTCGGACGACGCGAGCCCTTGCCCTGAGGGCCGGGAGGTGCTGTGATCGAGTGTCTGCTGGAGAACCTCTCTGGCCGCAGAGCAGGAAAGGGAATTGGAGGCAAAGCCCGCGGTGGCGCCAGCTGGGTCTGGGGGGGGCGGGATGGCTCTAGAAATACACAGAAACGGCGGTGGCAAGAGTGGCCGGCGGGTCATTTAGCAGGTCGCCCAACAAGGCTTGGTGACGGACGGATGTGGGGAGCTGGCCGTGTGAAGGACGACACCCAGTGCCTTGCGCGGAGCTGGAGAAGGGTGGAGGAGGCCCGCGGTGGGTGAGGGGCACCCGTGAGTCTGGGCTTTTTCTTATTTTTTTTTTAAGATTTTATTTATTTATTTTTAGAGAGAGGGGAAGAGAAGGAGAAAGAGAGGGAGAGAAACATCAATGTGTGGTTGCCTCTCGTGTACCCTCTGCTGGGGACCTGGCTCACAACCCAGGCACGTGCCCTGACTGGGAATCGAACCAGCGACCCTTTGGTTTGCAGGCCCACGGCCAGTCCGCTGAGCCACAGCAGCCAGGGCCCGAGTCCCGTCTTTGACTCCGAGCTGGAAGTGCCTGTGGACCACGTGTGAGGGGGAGTCAACAGGCAGAAGCAGGTGCGTCTCACGGTCGGCGGTGGGCTGCAGCGGGAGCAGGGGGGTGTGGAGAGGGGCGCCCGCGCTGACTTCCAACCGAAGTCGGGTGGGTGGAAGTTGTCCCAGAGCTGCAAGGGACTTGGGAGATGAAGTCTCAGCTCTTTCGTCGCACGGGGGAAACTGAGGCTTAGAGGGGGGTTGGGACCTGCTCGTTAACAGTGAAACCGCCCCCTGGACAGAAATGTCCGCGGTCCTAGCTCAGTCCCTTTTCACAAGGCGCCACGGGCGCCTCTTCCTGCAGAGAGGGGACAGGACCCGAGGGCGCAGATGTCAGCCCCCGGTGGCAGGCCTGTTTCTGCCAGCACCCAGATGGACCGTCCGCAGCTCACGCTCTTCCCTCCATCACCGGAGGGCTCCCGTTCCGCCGGCTCCGCGGGGGAGAGCCGGCAGGCGCTGGCCAGGAGGGGCTCGGAAGCTGGAAACCGAACCGTGCCGCGCCCTTCACAGCCGGGTCCGGCAGGAGCCGTGCTGCCGCAGTGACTAGGGCCAGGCAAGGGCCAGGCCAGGACCATCGGCTGACCCTCCTTTCTCTGCTGGTTACGCAGCAGTGCAGCCAACTCCAGAAGCACCAGGTTTTACTATGCGGGAGGAAGTATAAGAAGGCGGAGCTGATGTTTCTCCCGACCCTTCGCCCAGGTGTCTGCTCTGTGACACCTGCGACGCGGCAGCCGCTTCTCCCAAGGCGGCGTCCGCGCGCACCCGGGTCACGCGCACTAGATGCGGCGGAAGCTGAAGGGAACCGGCCGAGCTAGGACTTAAGTCGGCTCCCACGGCCTCCACCCGCCACAGTCTCCGTGCCCGGCCTCCCAGGTCTTCCCGGAGTTACCGGCTGCACATAGAGTGACCGGTTTCCACAGAGACACCTTCAAAAAAAAAAAAAAGTAGTGTCGGTGTCACTTTACAGCCTGTCACTTGGCAGGCGTCTCTCCGAGGCCCTGCTGCACTGGGTCAGGTGAGGTCTTGTTCTTCTGGGTGGCCACCCGGTCACCCACGGTCCGACAGGAGGCCGTCGAGAGTCCCTTCCCTGGGGGCACTTGGTCCCTTAGAGACAGCACCCCTGCCTCTGTCCTGGCACATTCCTGTGGCGCGCCGACAGGGTCCCCAGGGGCCAGCTTCGGGCAGCACGAACGCTGGGTCGCAGGTCGCCCTTCCTACACTAGGCCTCCGGCCTGTCTCCACGGGCGGCGGCAGCAGCAGCAGCAGCAGCAGTGCAGGACTGCCTGTGCCCCTCCTGCCGCCGCTGTTCCTCTAGGGAGTGCCGGCCCTGCCAGGGAGCCCGGCGCCCGAGTGGGGGGCAGGGTGGCACCGCGTTCCTGCGGGGAGGTCCGATCCGGGTCCCCCGACACCCACTTCAGAGACGTGCCACTGAGGGAGACGCGGGGAGACCCTCTCTGCGGACAGCAGGGAAGAAGCTCGGGCCTGCGCTTGGTCCAGTTCCTCCCGGCCCTCCCGACCGGGTCACACCGCCCTCACTGTGAGGGCCGGCCGAACCCGAGGGGGAGACCCCTTCTGACCCCGCGTCTAGACCGTGGGAATGGCCACAATGTAAAGAATGCTCCCCGGCCTTTGACACAGAGGTCCCTGTCCTCCCCGCCCCGCTTGCTGCAGTGCAGACTAGTCATGGTGTCACACGAGGGCCACAGTCCACGTGGGCGTCCATGCGGGCCGTTTCTGAGCTTGAAAGGCAGCGCCGGCTGGAGGAGACGCGGCGGCGAGGGCAGACTTCCCGGCACCCGGGCTGGGGGTGGTTCATGACGCCGCCCTGTTAGTAGCAACGCAGTCGCAGCACTGGAACGGTGAATGGAGTCTGTGAAAGGGCTCAGTGTCACTCGTCCGGTGTACCCGTAGGAGTGACTTCTTGTCCCCCACTGGTCCCCAGCAGACACCTGTGGGGCCCCTTTCTGGAACCCGGGTGGGAACCGGAGGAGAAGGCAAGCTGCGTGCTCAGAGCGCGTGGCTGGGGTCCCGCCCAGCCCGCTCCTCCCCACTGCTCCGAGTGGCCTCCCTCCCTGCCGGCCGGTCGGGAGGCTGGCTTGGGTGTGGGAGGGCCATCTGTAGGCAGACAATAGAGTCAAAACTCTGGGCTCAAAAGGCACCTTAGACATTAGAAACATTTCACGGTCCTGTGGAACCACCGCCACGGTCTTTGCGCAGACTTCAGTGACCCCCACGCCGCACCGGAACTACATGCCGCAGTTTTCTGTAATCAGCTTGTTGTGTTACAGCCCAGCGGTTCCGCGCCTGCGAGCACAGCTGGAGAAGTCTGAAGCACTGATTCAGAAGGATGCGCGCGCCCCTGCGTCCGCCGCAGCGTTACCGACAACCGCCGAGACCGGGAGCAGCCCGAGCGCCGGTCGGCAGATGAGCGGGTGAAACGGCTGTGGTGCGTTCACACGAGGGAGCACCGCACGGTCAGAAACAGGAAAGAAAGCTTACCCTCCCCACAGCACGGGTGGGCCCGGAGATGAGCACAGGCCCGTCAGAGAAGGACAAGCACCATGTGATCGCACTTATACGTGGGATGCAACGAACAGAATAAACTCACTGACAAAATAGAAGCAGACTTACAGACACGGAGAGCAGACTGGCAGCTGGCAGCGGAGTTGGAGGGCTCGGTGAGAAAGGTGATGGGACTGAGCTCAAAACAAACGGACACAGACAACAGTATGGAGACTGAGGGGGAGGGAGGGGGGAGAGGGTCAAGGGCGTAAATGGTGATGGGAGGAGACTGACTTGGGGTGATGGGCACACATACAACATACAGATGATGTCTTACAGAATTGTACACCTGAAACCTATATGATTTTATGAACCAACGTCACCCCAATAAATTCAGGAACAAAAAAAGTTAAAAAATAGACTTGGCTTTCTCGCCATAAATCTAGTTTGAAAGGACAGCTCTGCCAGGGCGCCTGGCCTCCGGCTGGGCGCGTCTAAACACACGTGAAGGTGGCTGCGCTGCTCTTCGCACGGGCGGTGTTGGCCCCCGTCCCCTGGGAGTTGCCTTGGCCCCCGCCTTGACCTAGCCCAGCACGTGCCTCTCCCCAGCTGAGGGCAGGGGCTCAGCCTGTGTCCCTGGCAAGGGGAGCGCGCCCAGACCCTCAGGTAACGCTGTGACAGGGGTCCCGGCGTGTGCAGCAGGCGCTCGCCTCCTCCCACGGGCACCTGCCGTCGAAGGGGACGGAAGGGGACGGAGTCGGTAGGACGGTCGCGGCAAGGCACTCGATTGCGGCTGAGGGGCGGCGGGGCGGGCTGGCCCCAGCTGGCTGGAGCCTCTCGGGTTTCAGCGGGACTGAGTTAGGCGGGGTGTGTTTTCTTTCCGTGACATTTGCCTTCTAATAATAAGTCGACAGATGTCGTCGTCTTGATCTGCCTTTACCGTGACACGTGCTGGCCCTTCACGTGTTCGTGCTCGCGGGTGCAGCCAAGGAGCGGGCTTACCAGTGGGCGCTAACCCTAACGGCCCGGGCCTCCTGGGAGCCGTGTCCCCGGCTGCAGGGGCAGGTGCCTGGCGCCTCCTGCCGGCACATGTGCAGCCGCCCCTGCAGCCGAGGCCTTTCCTCTGTTTGCGGGGTGGGCGCAGGAGGTGGGGCTCCTCCGCCACCCTGTTCCAGTGTGTGTCCACACTGTCTCAGCAGCAGCAAGGTCAGGCCCAGCTGCTGCCGACCTGCCCGCGGGCCTCTGCCCGCCCCACCGCCTCCTGCACGGATCACCCCGACCGGGAAGTGCCCGTGGGGTTCCTAGCACACACTAGGTCCTCTCTAGACATGTGTGGAATGCTTTGTTCACATGTGTATTTTGGAACTTGTCGTCATGGAAATTTCCACGCACACTGCCGGGGCCAGGAGGCCCAGGAGGCCCAGGGGTCCCAGCGCAGCTGCCGCGCCGTCGGCCCCTGCCAGTCTCACTCCCTCCACGGCCCCGCCTTTCCTCTGAAAGCAAATTCCAGAAGTGACACCGTCTGGGCTCCCTCTGAGAGCCTCGGTCCCTGTCGGGTGCCCCCTCCCTCCCTGAGGCCCCCGTGCAGGCCCAGGGGGCCCCAGGAGTCTCCCAGAGCGGCACCCATTCTCGAGGCCCCCAGACTGACCGGCGGGGCTTCCCCCGGCTCCCCAAGTGCAGCGGACCCATCTTTAGTGTCCAGGCCAGTCCCGGCCGTGCTCCCTGGAGGAGCACATGCCAGGAACTCACGGAGCGCACGTCGGCGCGGTGTCAGCTGTCACCAGCCGTGCAGAAAGGCTCGCTGTGGCCAGCTGCCGGGCCCCTCGGCACTGTATTAATAGCAGGGCCGAGGGGCCCGACGGCACGGGAAGCCAGGGCGGAGAGGGACAGCTGCGGGGTCAGCACACCACACTCCAGGCATGCGCTCCCGGCCCGGCCCACAGGTGGCCCGCACCCCGCCCTGCTGCTCAAGCCCCCCGGAGCTGGCGCCCGCCTTCTCCTTGTAGGGTCAGGAATGGGCCCGAGTGGACAGCACGCTTGACGAGGGAGCCAAATTAGGGCTGGCTCAGTTGGGGTGGGGGGCTGGGGTGGCCCCGCGCTCGGGGTCAGCTTACACTTTTACTGGAAGCGCGGGCATGTGCGGACGGAGGCGGCGCTGCCCCGCCAGCCGCTGGGGTGTTGGGTGCTACGTGCTGTGGGGGGACAGAAAGACTTGAACGTCACAGGCCAGATGGCGGCTTGGCCGGCAGCAGGGTGGAGGGGGCGCCGACCCGCTCAGGGGGCTGGGGAGGGCTGGCGCCTGGCAGGAGCCCCGGCATGTGAGGCCTGTGAAGGTGGCGCAGGGTCGCCCGAGTGAGTGGGCAGCGAGGGCGGCACCAGGGGCAGGTCTGAGAGGGAGAGGTCGGCGAGGCCCAGCCCCCAAGCCCAGGGGAACGGGTTGGGTACTACAGCCAGTGCTTCAGGTCCCTGGTTTGGCGCCAAACCCAAACTGAGCACCACCCGCAGGCCCCACTGTCCGCCCCAGGCCCTGGGGCAACTCACTGATCTGCCCAGTTGCAGGGGAAGGGTCAGGGCTCCTGGACGACTAAGCCAGACAAGTCGCCGCTGGCACTCAGAAAGGAGTCCCTGACGGAGGCGCTGCTGTTCAAAGCAAATGTTAATCTGAAAACTGAGGGACAGACGCTGAAGCTCCCCTCCAGGCCTGGTTCTGCGCAGAGACATCTGTGTTTCAGCAGCACCGGACTTGTTACGAAGTCTAAATCACAAATGATGCCCTATGCTTAGATATTAGAAGATTTTACCAAGAGCTCTGGAGATCGGACTTCTCCCAGCCCGTGGGGACCTCCAGACACCTGGGGCCTCTGTGGCGAGGGGCGACTGCCCCCTGTCGGCCAGCCACAAACCCGCCACCGTGGGTGCTGGCGGCCACCTGGCCTGTCACTCAGCCCTGGACAGGCCCTGGCCTCTGCAGGCATTTCCACTTGCTCCCTGCAGTTGGGTGGAGCTATTATTATCTCAGAAGGAACAGGGGCCACCAGAATTGGCACCGAGGTGCTGGCCAGGCCTCCTTGACTTTGTGGTGACATTGGTCTGGGTGGCCCGGGCCATGGGCTCAGGGTACTGGGGTCCTGGTGTGGAGGGGCGGAGCGAAGGCCCCCGGCGGCGAGGGCTGGGCCAGGAGCTAGCGCAGTCGCCCCTTACCTGCTGTCACCCTGGGTGGCCCAGCAGAGACACAGCAGGGTGGGGGCAGCTCCCTTGGTGACGCCACCTGACATCTGGGCTCTCTGGGCCTGGGGCCCACGGCTGCCGGGACCTACGGTGGCCCCGGGGCCCAGGGTGGTCCGAGGCCCGGGCGGGGCGCTCAGCACGAGGGCGGGAGGGTGGAGGGAGCTGCAGGTGCTCTCAGGGCTGCCGGCTGGAGGCGAGCGCCCTCGTGCTCCCTCGGGTCCCTGCAGCCCGACCTCTGCCCGCCTGTCCAGGCCTCGGGGGGGCTGGGCCTCGGGGCGCCCGTGGGAAGGCCGAGGGCAGCACTCCTCCTGAGAGGAGAGACGTCTCTTGTGGGAGCAGCGCCGGGGTCGGCGGTCTCTATGCAGCCTGCTCCCAGCTCGGTCTTGGCCCAGGGAGCGCCCTCCTCACTCGCCTGTCCCCCCTTCGCCCGATGGGTCTCCTGTTGCCTGCCGTGTCCTGGGCATTCCGGGACACGTCCATTCACTCACGTTTCGTCTCACAGGAAAACCGAGACACGGAGAACTCTAATGACTTGTCCAAGGCCACGCAGGTGCAGTGTTCGAGTCTGCACTTGAACTCAGTGGTTGGCTGGGCTCCAGAACCCACCTTGCAGACCACTGGCCTTGAATGCTGCGTGGGAGATGAGGGGCTCCGGGGAGGGCCCAGACGACACTGGACTGAGACAGGCGTCTCGCGTGGCAAGCTGTGCACAGGCCCTGTCGGGGGCGGGAGCCGCTGCGGGACGCTGTCTGGCCCAGACACGCCTGGAGACGAGCCAGGCCCCCGGCACGTCCCACGCCGTGCAGGACTCAGGTGCCCGGACAGCTCTGAGCCGAGCCGGAGCAGCTGGGCTCTGCTCCTGCGTTGGTCAGTCGGGTGGGGGCCTTTTTTCTGAGGTCTCTTTCTTGACAGTGTTGAAGAGGGTCCCTGGCCCTTCCAGAATCTTCCTCAGCCCTCTGGGGCCCAGCCTGAGGCACACCCACACGGCCCAGGGCGCGGCAGCCCAGGGGAGAGGCCTGGCGGGCAGGGGCCGCTCCTGGGGGAGACCGCCGCCCCCGGCAGGCCAGAGCGTGTGCCACTGCGCGTGGGACCCGTCTCCCCCAGCACGGCCTTCCCACTCGGCACCCTGGAGGGCGCCTCAATACTCTCCCCCAGACGTGTTCCAGTTTCAGGGGCTTCTTCCCTGACAGGTGAGGAAAGTGAACTTTGAGAGAGGTCAGTGCCCGAAGCCCCCTTCCCAGTCCCCTAACGAAGACGGCTGGCCGGCGGGGGCGGCCAGGTGGGCGGGTGGCCGGCGCCTGCTGTGGGCGCGCCGGGAGAGGCCCCCAGATGCCCCAGGCCCTCCCCGGAGCCAGCCTGGCTCCCTGGGTGACCGAGCTCCCGGGGTCCAGCCGCGGCACCGTGCCCGGGCCCCTCGCCACCAGATGGCGCAGCTGCAGTGACGATGCAGCTGGCGCTGTCAGGGCCCGTCTCCGGAGTCTCAGGGCCGGGGGCTCCCGCGCCCCGCGGCCCAGGTGTGCGATTCCCGCCAGCTCTGGCGCGCCGCCCTGAACTGGCTGCAGGTTTGGCCACCGGCTCAGCCGCCCCAGTCCTGTCCCCCACACCCTGTCCCGGTGCCGCAGCCCGCCGCCCCTCTGCGGGCTGGAGGGGCCCGGAGAAGGCTCCTCTGGGCCCGCTTCCTGCCCCTGCCCTTGCCCGGGCGGGGGCGGGGGGGCCCTGCAGAAGGTGGTCTGGGCAGGCGACTGGTCTGTGACCTCGAGGACAGCCTAGGAGATGGCGGCTCAGCTCTCTGCGCTGAGCGCCCTTTCTCCTTCATCAGTACGGGGCCAGGTTTTCGGAACCCTGACTGCTTCCCTCAGGGTCTTTTCATCTACCGATTCGAGAGGGCGAGGGAGGGACGTCAGCCTGCCGTCCCACTTACCGACGCACCTGCGGGTCGATTCCCGCATGCGGTGGCACCCCTGGTCTCCGCGGCCCCACGTGCTACCTTGAGGGGCCCGACGGGCTCCGGCCCGGTCCCACTGAGCTGGGTAGCCCCACGCGGGTGTGGAGGCGTGGCTCCGGCCACCGAGGAGGGCTCGGACACCGACACCCAGGCCACCTCCCCAGACCTCAGGAGCCGCTGTGCGAAGGCAGGCTTCTCCCCTTTTGACTAAACATCTGGCCGCCCTCACCCACGGCCACGGCCGCCGCCGCCGGTGCCCTTTCTGCATGGGCGGCTCGCCAGAACCCACGTGCACTGGATCTTTATGATACATTCTGCCTCAGGTAATGTCTTCATCACAGGTGGAAGACGGCTCCGTGGGAATGCTGGCGTGGGCCACTCGGTCACTCTCGCTGGGGAAGCACCGAGACATCATTTCCCCCACCCCCACCCTCACCCGCCCTGCGCTGGCTTATAAGGGCGCTGTCTCCCAGTCCAGTAACGGGAGAAGCTCGCCCCGGCCTGGAGCGCAGAGGGGAGGATGCAGAGGGAGCTTCGGTTCATGTGGCCCTTGAGCCTGGGAGGCTGGGATACTGAAGGTGAAGAGAAATCATTCTTGGAGGCAGAAGGGTCTCCCTCCCTCCGCCCTCCCTTCGGAGCTCTGCTGACTACACCTGGTGGCTGGCGGGATGCCGGTGACACCATGGTGAACAGGGTCCGACGTGGCCCTGGGCCCCGGGCCGCTCGCAGCCAGACAGGCGCAGACGGGATCGGTGGGCTAGGCCCTCCCAGGGGCGGGGGGGGCGGGGGGCTGGCTGAGATTCCAAGGCGGGGGCAGCAGAGGAGGCACGGCCGGCCAGCGAAGGCCCCCACGGGAGAGCCTGGGAGTAGTGGGCGGGCCCAGGAAGGACAGGCCCACGAGGGGACCGGAGGAATCGTGCTCGCTTCCTGGAGAGGCCGGAGCGCGAGGAGTGGCTGGGGAGAGGGAGGCACGCACTCAGGTCTGCGTGTCGGGGTCGTGTCACGGAGCTGAGGCTCAGCTGCGACCACCGGGGAACCAGGAAGGGAGGTCCCTCCCATGCGCAGACCTGGGTCCAAACGGGCCAGGAGGCCCGGGGGGCCGAGAGGGAGTCCTCGGGATAGTGGAGGCCGGGCTTGCGCGGGGCCGGGGTGGGGATGGCGGGCTGGAGAGGCGGCAGGCCGGCCCTCCGCTTGCCACCGGGGCGAGGCCGCACGCTGCTCGGGAGAACTCTGACGGGTCCCCACGGGCTCCTCCACCCCAGTCCTCCCGGCAGCGGACAAACCAATCTTCTTAAACCTCCAACTGTTCTCATACACTCATCTTTTTCTTTGTTTTTTAATATGCGGAGCTCAGGAGAAACTGACATTCACACCAAAGAACAAGCCCGGACGCTAGACCGAGGCAGACGCGTGCTGATCCGTCTTCCGGAGGAACCGGGTTAGAAACAAAGCGCACCAACAGCCTCGTGACGCCGCCGCCCGGGCGCCTGGGAGAACCCGCGGCAGCCAGCGCCCCTGCACAGGCCCAGCCCCTCCCGTCGGGCCCCGCACAGAAAGTGCGGGGCCGGAGGGGCCGGAGTGCAGGGCCGGAGGGGCCGGCCAGGCCAGCCTTCGCGCAGGCCCCAGGGCGTCTTCCGGCACACATGTCCCGTCACTGTCCCAGGTTGCTGACGAGGGCACGGAGGGTCAGAAAAGTCCAGTAATTTGCCTGAAGCTCTTACCTGGCAACTATCAGAACTGGGCCTTGATTCCCAAAGGACAGAAAAGTGACCTGCCTTGCTCTTCTCTCTCTCCAAACGCGGAGCACATGCAGGACGGGAGGTACACGCTGCCATGCACCTCAGGGGTTCCTAGCCAGGGGCGGTGCTGTCCCCCAGGGGGCCCTGGGCAGCATCCGGGGACGGACGTTTTTGGTTGTCGCAGCTTCGGGGTGGGGAACACTAGCAGCATCCAGTGGTCGGAGCCCCGGACGCTGCTGAACACCTCGCCACACCCAGGGGGCCGCCCGCAGAGCGTGGCCGGGACCCTCGAGCGCCGGGCCGCGCAGCCCCGATGCAGGCAGGTGACGGGGGGAGACGGGTGCCCCCACGGGCAGAGAAAGGCCTGGGGAGGCGGGCACAGACATGGCTACATTAGGTTATCTCGGTGAAAGGATTCGGGTAACTTTTAATTCTTCTTCTCCATGTTTTTCTGTACTGGTTGAATTTTTTTTTAAGGAACCATGCGCACGTACCATTTTTATAATCTGAAAAAGAGTTGTTTCCATTCTGTGAAAATTAAAAAAGGCCTCGCCCTCACGCACTGGCTGTCCGAATGGCTCTCTGGGAGACGCGTCGGTCCTGACGGTGCGGACACGTGCACCATCGTGGGCACGTGCCGTGGTGTGGCCTGGCAGGGCTCTCTGGGCTCAGAGAAGAAAACCGGGGGAGGGGGGAGACACGCTGAGCTGCTGCTGTCTCGGGTGCCCCCTCCCAAGGGGACGTGCACATTTGTGTGGCACCAAAACTCCAGGGACAGGGTGGGGGCGGGGTGACTCCTGGGGGTCTCTGACGTGCCAGAGACTGGGAGAGAGAGGCGGGCCCAGCACGCCGCCCCCTCTCTCAAGGCGGGGGCCGCTCCCCAAAGCGCACAGTGCTCCTTTGCTGGCTCCACATTCCTGCCTCCGTGCAGAAGTGACCTTCCCTTTCCATCCCATCCTAGAGTGCATTTTCCGCTCCCTTTAGAAAGTACTGTCCGTTCTCTGATGCCAACTACGCCCTAACAGTTCTCCGCGCAATTACGCTACAGACCCTAAGCTGATACGGGAGGTCCGATGAGCGAGGGGGGTTTGGCTGGATCAACACTTGCCTGCAGCCCCTTCTCAGAGAGATCGCAGACGGGTGGTGCCAGAGGTGGGCCCTGGGGTAGAGCGCCCCGCTGGAGACCGAGGGTTGGCTGAGGAGAAGGCCAAGAGCTCCAGGGGCTACTGAAGTGCAAGGGGGCTCCAGGCGACACTGGGGAGACACACGGGCGGGGTTCCAGTGCAGACGGTCCTCGCCGGGACGAGGACAAAGAGAAGCCCAGCAGAGCGGGCTGAGGGCGGCGCGTGACGTCGCCACCGCACAGAGACAGCGCCTCCCAGAGCCCCGCTCCCCTGCCCGCCTTCAGGACACCCACGAGAGCCGAAGCGCCGGCTCGTTTGGGGCGGTCACGGCCTGCTCTCCCGTGCGCGGCTGCGGGCACCTCCTGTGTCTTCGTGACTTTCTTCGCAACCACCTAGTTAATCCTCCTGCTCAGTTCTGACTTAGGACTGAGCTTGGAAAGTTCTCGGGTAGGGGAGTGGAGAGGCCAGCCGGGAAGCCCTCTCAGACACCTCAGGAGCAGGCCTCCCTCCTTTCCTCCTAAGTGGGGGCCCAGAAGGAAGGGGTGGGCCTGGGAGTCCGCGCTGGGGTTCCTGCCCCAGCCCCCGTGGCGGGGCGGGACCAGAGGGCGGGGCCAGGGGCCAGGGGGCAGCAAGGAAGGGATCGATTTGTTCCTCTGACCCAGCACGTTCGGGTCAGGTCCCCATCTCCAGGCTTTGAAGAGGCCTCGGTCGGGAGGGTGCCCCGGGAGGACGCCGCCACGAAAACCCAAGGACCCAGTGCCGGGCCTGGAATGGCCCGAGGGCCGTCGGCCAGGTGGCCTGGTGGCTACGGCCACACAGGTGACAAACAGATGTCTCTTCTGTTCTGCGGCTGTGCTCCCTGCTCCAGGGAGGGCCACGGGAGTGTTTTTGGAAGGAGGGGCGTTCTTCCAACCACGCTCTGCTGCCCAGGTGAGCCGCCACTCACTTCCATCTCCTGGGGTCTCCACCCGCTGTTCCTTGTTGTTACCTGGCTGCGCATTTTGATACAACCTCGGGGGAGGTAAGATCAACCTCGACACACCCCAGTCCCCGGCCTGGGAACCACGCCACCCGCTGCCCCAGCCCCGCCCCTTCCCCAGAAGCAGGCCCACGGGGAGCCCAGCACCAGCCCCAGGTGCTGGAGTCAGGACCCCTGGGCCGCGAGCTCTGCGTCGGGCGGCAAACCCATCTGCTCGGTGGGCAGGTGGAGCCAGCTTGTCTGACCAGCGTGTTCTGCCCACCACGTGTGAGTGGGCAGAGGGCAGGGCTCGGACACTCGGCTGCACGGACCTGTCAAAACACAGGTGCCCAGGCCCTCCGACCTGTGGATTCTGAGTCACCAGGAGTGGGTTCCAGGGTCTGTATTCTTCTTCAAGGCCCTCCACCCCACACCAGCCTTGCGGACAGGGGCCTGAGGATAATTCCAAACCGATTCTTCTTTCAGAAAGATTTAGGGGGGAGTGGAGGCGGAGTGGAGAGCAACACCCTGATTTGCATGAGGGTGGGGGGCAGAGAAGTCCCCCACCACCCTGAGACTCCATCTCCAAACAACCTGCGGCCGTGATTAGACATGCAAAGTAAAGCCGAAATTTCAGAGAAGTATCTGGAGAATTCAATTCAGAAGGAGCACGTTGGTCTGAAATACCTAGATAATTAAAGAAAAAAATATATTCATTGCATAAACTGCTCATTAATTCACTCCTCTGTGGGGGCACACGGCTGGAAGCAGGCGCCGTGATTAATCCAGCTATCCGAAGTCCTCAAGGGACGCTCTCCTTTCCCCGGGCCCGGGGCCTGGGTTTTTGTGCTTCCTTCCTCTCTAAAGAAATCATAAATGAAGTTGTCCCTTTGCAAAAGTGGGTTTCAGACGTGGCGTGGCGGAATGAGTCCCGTCGTCGGTAGAATCAATTTAGGGGCGCATTTTCCTTTTTAAAGCACACATTTTGAAATCAGATGCATTCTTTCCAGTCCGCTGGCAATGCTAATTTCTCCCCCGTCACATCTCGAAGTTACACTGTGCGTGGCTGAGCGAGTCAGAACCGGCACAATGGCGCTTCGGAGTGACTGAGCAGGGCCGTGATCCCAATCAGAGGGAGAGACAGGGAAACGGTTAATGTCAGAAGCAGGCCCCTGATTGGGAGAAGAACCTATAGAAGTATTTATTTCCTTAAAAGAGAAGAAGCCCTGAAAAGCCAAAAACCCCTCGGAGCGGACGAGCATCGGAGACTGGCGCGGTGATTCCTCAAGACCCTCGGTGAGACGTCGCACGTCCGTTCCCCACTCGTCGCCCTGCCTCCGCCGCTCGGACCTCGGGCGCCATGGCCGCCGGACCCCAGCAGCTTCTCTCTCCCTGCGGCTGCTCCGCTCGGCCACGGCCACGGCGAGCGCGTGGCCGCCCGGCTCTGCTCTCGCCCGCACCTTCACCTTCGCAGCTCCGGCCCGACAGGCGTCCCGGGGCGGACAAAGGCCCCTGCCGAACCCGGGTCTCCCCCGCCCCGCCCCGCCTCCGAGGACGCACCTCGGGGCCCTCGAGCACTGTCGGTGGGAGCGCACATGGGCGCGGCCGCTGTGGAAGGCGGTACGGAGGTTCCTCAAAAAACAAACTAGAATGAACTGCCTTGGGACCCAGCGATCCCGCTTCCGGGGATTTAGCTGAAGAAACCCAAAACGCTGATGCGAAAGAATCTGTGCGCCCCTCTGTCCCCGGCAGCGTTGCTCACTACCGCCGAGACGTGGAGGCAGCCCAGGGGTCCGCGGGAGGAGGAGCTTACGGCGCATTTGCGCAGCGGAACTCCACTCGCCGTAAAAGAGAAGAAGGCTGCACCCTTCGCGACAGGACGGACGGACCTGGAGAACACCACGCGCAGTGAAATAAGCCGGCCAGAGAACGGCAAACACCGCAGGATTTCGCCGGTATGTGGGACCTAACGAACACACTGAACTACCGAGCAAAACAGAGGCAGACTCAGAGATGGACAGCAGGCTGGCAGCTGTGGGGGCGGGGGTGGGGGACTGAGAAAAAAGAAAGAGAAAGAACTCGTGGACATGGACAACAATGTGGTGATTCCCGAGGCGGGGGTGGGGGGGCGGTGGAAGAGGATATAGGGGTGATAAATGGTGATGGAAAAAATACCTAAAGAAGTAAACAACAACAACAAAAAAGCAAGTCTGAGAACAGAAGGAAAATACAGGTGTAGCCTCCTTGCGCCTGTCGGCTCAAGCCGGCGCGCTCTCTGGGGCACCTCGCAGGGGTCGGTATCCAGTGCTCTGCGCCCACGGCCTGGCCATGCAGCTGGGAGGACCGCAGTCGTCCTGGGTTAGAAAGCCCCGTGTCAACACGCACTATGTTCGGGCACTTGGGGACGCTTCTTTCCAGCTGGCTGACTCACCGATGAGTTGCTTTAACTACTCACGGAAGGCCCCGATCCCCAGATAGGGAATTTTATAGACCAGTAAAAAAGCGAAAATAATCAGAGGGGAGATTGCCGCTTTTCACTTTCCCAAGAACGGGCATTAAAAAGCAACCGCCTTCAAAGGCCACTTCTCACAAAAGAAAGAGCCAGGGGCGCCCGCAGGGCAGCGTGGGCAAGGGCTGGCTCTAGGGACCACTCCGCCATGACCACGGGCCCCCTCTGGGGCTGGCACGATCCAGGCGCTTGGCCGCAGGGGAGAGCAGGTCCCGCTGCCCGCAGGTCCGCCCTTGGACTTGAGGGCACCCAGCATGGCACAAAGCTCGCTGCCCCGTGTGTAGGGGAAGTCACACGCTCTCTAGGTGGAGACCCTGTCCAGTGCCAGTCCCGCCCCGCCTTGCCCCGCCCTATCAGGCACAGAGGCGCTGAGCGGAGGGGGCCAGTGCGCCCCCCCAGAAAGCACACCCCCAGCAAACCAGCGAACAGACCCAGGAGAGGCGAGTGAGAGGAAAGAGGCAGAGGAGATGGCCCACTGTTTCTCATGAACCAGCCACGCAAGCCAGCCCCCAGTGGAGGGGGCACCCCGAGGACCCACTAGTGTGGGGGGCAGGGGCTGGCACTGGAGGCAGAGTTGCCTGTGCCCTCCCGCGCCGCGAGGGCCCTGGCCGTCCCTTCCCACCTTCCTCCCTGGAAGAACCAAGCGCTTCCTGCGAGCCCAGCGCCTCCCCTCCCGCCGCCAGGGCCACGCCACTGTGAAGACCACGTCCGCGGTCCTGTCTGGCAGCTCCGAAGCCAGGCACCCTGAGACGGAGGGCCGGCCCGGGACTCGAGAAGGACCACACTGGAACGGGTCCTTCCTCCCACGACAACTGTCTTCTTAAAAAAGCACCTGCCCACACTGCCTGAAAAGTTCACAGGGCACCACGTGCTGCCCTCCCACTCCAGAGGGGGCCGCGGGCCACGGACACGGGAGGGACACGGGGGTCGGGAGGAGGACCAGCTCGAGAGCGGGGCCAGCCAACAACGCCCCGTGGGCTGGGGCCACCCGCCCGCTAAGAGCGGTTCCTGCGTGTTAAAGTGATTGGATAAAGACATCAAGAGAAGAAGATTCTTCTTGACACGTGGAAGTTATTTATGGGAACTGAAACCTGAATTTCCTGTAATGTGCCGCTGGCACCGGGCCAGGCCCGGCTGCGGCTGTCATCTGTGGCTGCTCCTGCTGAAGACATGTACTGCCCGGCGCTCTGTGGCAGAGGGTCGCCGGGCCTGGGCAAGCCCCCGGGTGGACTTTCAGAGGGCTCCATCCATTCCCAAAACGGTCTGCCCTTAGGGCCGGGTACTTTTTCGGAAGAGGGCCCACGGCTTTCCTCGCTAAGTCCCCGAAGGGCCGGGTTCCCCAGCACACAGGTCTGCCAGGGTTGGCAGATACGCAACGGCAGTTACGTTGCATTTCAGGGAAAAAAGAAACTTTTTTTTTTTTTACTATAAGCCTGTCCCAATTACTTCACACGTACTGAAAAATTACCCATCGTTTATCTGAAATTCCAATGTCATGGGGTGTGCTGTTTGGACCTGCAGCTGGGCCGGCAGTGCCCCCTCATGGCCCCACCCTCATGCCCAGCTGACCTGCTTCAGGGCGGGAGGGGTGGGAGGGGCGAGTTTCGTCTCCTACTCTGCCCAGGCTCCGCCCTCCCGTTTCCCGAGCTACGTGGTGGTTTAGCTCACAAAACGTTCCATTTATTGTATTTTGCCATGTATAATGCACACCCACATTTTTGGCCCAAACTTTCAGGAAAACTTTCATTTTAATTTTTTATTTCAAGTATTTATTTACTTATATTTAGATGCTTGTTTTGTATTATGAAGGAATTTTAGCATTTATTTGTGAACATATATTGATTATGCTGTTACAGTTGTCTGGATTTTCTCCCCCTTGCCCCCCTCCACCCAGCACCCCTGCTCCCTCAGGCCGTCCCCCCACCATTACTCATGCCCATGGGTCATTCGTGTCCATTCTTTGGCTTCTCCCTTTCCTGTACTGTACTTTACATTTCCATGGCTGCTCTGTAACTACCTGTTAGTCCTTCTTAATCCCCTCACCTCTTCACCCATTCTCCACTCTCCCCCCATCTGGCAACCTTCTGGTAACTTCTTTTCTCTTGCTTTTAAGAGTCTCTCTTTATCTTTAACCTTTGGCCTTTTAATAATGATATGTTTTGGAGTGGTCCTCTTTGCATCCGTCATAGTTGGGACTCTTTGGGCTTCCTGGACTTGTATGTCTGTTTCCTTCACCAAATTAGGGAAGTTTTCTTTCACTATTTTTTCAGATACGTTTCCAATTTCTTGCTCTTTCTCTTCTCCTTCTGGCACCCCTATGAGGTGAAAATGTTGGACCCCTCGAAGTTGTCCCAGAGGCTGTTTATACTATTCTCATTTTTTAAATTTCTTTTTTCTTCTTATTGTTCTGTATGGTTGTTTTTGCTTCATTATATTCCAAATCATTGATTTGATTCTTGGCTTTATCCATTTCGCTGTTGTACTGTGAATCTATCAATAATCACCTTAAATGTAAATGGCTTAAATGCTCCAACCAAAAACAGAGGGTAGCTGAATGGACAAGAAAACAAGACCCATATATATATATATACTGCCTCCAGGAGACCCATCTCAGATTGAAGATAAACACAGACTAAAAAGTTGGAAAAAGATATTTCATGCCAATGGAAAAGAAAAAAAGCTGGGGTAGCAGTACTTACATCTGACAAAACAGACTTTAAAACCAGGACTATAGTAAGAGATAAAGAAGGACACTACATAATGATAACGGGAGCAATGCAACACAAGGGTAGAACCCCAGTAAACACTTATGCACCCAACACAGGAGCGCCTGCAGATGTACATCAGATCTGGATGGGCGTAAAAGGAGAGACCGCTGGAAATGAAGTCATAGTTGGGCTTTCCACACCCCACTGCCTTCGGTGGGTGGGTCTTCCAGGCAGAGGGTCGACAGGGAGACAGCAGCCGTGCACTGACGCAGACGCACTAGAGCAGAAGGAGTTAACAGACGTCTTCAGAGCATTTCACCCCCAAGCAGCAGGACAGACATTCTCTTCAAGTCCACGTGGAACGTTTCCTAGGCTAGACCACATGCTAGGACACAACACAAGTCGCAATAAGTTTAAGAAGACTGAAATCATATCAAGCATCTCCTCTGACCACAATGCTATGAAACTAGAAATCAACCACAAGAACACTGAAAAACAGGCAGACGTGGAAGCTAAATAACATGTTATTAAACAATGAATGGGTCAACAATGAGATCAAGGAAGAAGTGAAAAGGCACTTTGAAACAAATGAACATGAGGACACAACAACCCAAAACCTGTGGGACAGCGGGAAAGCAGTCCTAAGAGGGAAATTCATGGCATTGCAGGCCTGTCTCGAATAGCAAGAAGAGGCTCAAGTAAACAATGTAAGTTCACACTTAAAGGAACTTGAAAAGGAATGACAAATGAAGCCCAATGTGAGTAGAAGGAAGGAAATAATTACGATCAGAGTAGAAATAAATGAAATAGGCTGTAAAAAAAAAAAGATACAAAACATCAGTGAATCCAGGAGCTGGTTCTTGAAAAGAAAAACAAGACCAACAAACCTGTAACCAGACTCATCAAGAAAAAAAGAGAAAGGGCCCAAATAAATAAAATCAGAAATAAAAGAGGAGAAATAACAACTGACACCAAAAAATACAAAGGATTGTTAAGAAAAATACAAACAATTACCTGGCTGGCGTAGCTCAGTGGATTGAGCGCAGGCTGCAAACCAAAGCATCGCAGGTTCGATTCCCAGTCAGGGCACCTGCCTGGGTTGTGGGCCAGGTCCCCAGTGGGGACCACATGAGAGGAAACCACACATTGATGTTTCTCTCTCTTTCTCCCTCCCTTCCTGTCTCTAAAAATAAATAAATAAAATATATATATTTAAAGAATTTCCTTAAAAAAAAAGAAAATATGAACAATTATATGCTAGCAGACCGGACAACCTGGACAAAAATGGATAAATTCCTAGAAACACACCATCTTCCAAAAATAAGTCAGGAAGAATCAGAGAATCTGAATAGAGAGATTACAACGAATGAAACTGAAGCAGTAATAAACAAACTCCCAGCAAACGAAAGCCCTGGACCAGATGGCTTCACAGGTGAATTTTACCAAACATTCCAAGGACTCAAACCTCTCCTTCTCAAACTGTTTAATAAAACTCAAGAGGAGAGAAGGCTCTCAAACTCATTTTACTAGGCCAGCATTATCATAATTCTACAACCAGACAAAGACTCTACAAAGAAAGAACATTACGGGCCAGCGGTGTTGAACCCGTGTTCCCCGGGCCACATCAGCCTCGCAGTTGCCTTCCAAGGGCCGGATGTAATTTCAACTCCTTAACAGTGGAGGAGCAGTCACATGCACACAGTCCTAAAATGATTTCGGCCCTTTGGAGGCAACCGTGAGGCTGGCGTGGCCCCCGGTGACAATGAGTTTGACCCCCCTGTTACAGGGCAATATCCTGATGAACATGAATGCTAAAATTCTCAACAAAATATGAGGAAACCGAAGACAGCGATGCATCAAAAAGATCATGCACCATGACCAAGTGAGATTTATCCCAGGAATGCAAGGATGGCAAAGTGTTCACGAGTCAATAATAAACATGATATACCACACAAACAAGATGAAGGATAAAAACCACAGGATTATATCAATGGATATGGAAAAAGCTTTTGATAAAATCCAGCACCTATTTATGATAGAAACTCTCAGCAAAGTGGGAGTAGAGGGAACACACGTAAACCTGATAAAGGCCGCATATGGTAAACCCACTGCCAGCATCATACTCGACGGGCAGAAACTACACGCATTTCCCTTAGGGCCGGAAACAAGACAGGGATTCCCACTTTCACCTCTTATTCAACAGACTACTAGGAGTCCTAGCCACAGCAATCAGTCAAGAAGAAGAAATAAAAGGCATCCAAATTGGAAACGAAGAAGTAAAACTGTCTTTATTTGCAGATGACATGTTAGTGGACACAGAGAATCCTAAAAATTCCACCAAGAAACTACTAGAACTGATAAATGAACTCAGCAAAGTAGCAGGATACCAAATTAATATTCAGAACTCATTGCATTTTTATAAGCCATTAACGAACGAACAGAAAGGAATATTAAAAAACAGTCCCATTCACAACGGCTCCAAAAAGAATAAAATCCCTAGGAATAAACCTAACCGAGGACGTGAAAGAGCTGCACTCAGAAAATTATGAGACACTGAAGACAGAAAGTGAAGGAGGTACAAACAAGTGGAAGCACATACCATGTTCATGGACAGGAAGAACTAACACCATTAAAATGTCCACGCTACCCGAAGCAGTCTATAGATCCAACGCAACTTCTGTCAAGATTCCAATGATGTACTTCACAGTACTAGAACAAATACTTCAAAGATTTATATGGAACCACAAAAGGCCTTTTTCAGGATACCAACAGGAATTCCTGAAAAAGAACAATGAAGTTGGAGGAATCACACTACCTAATATCAAATTATAATGCAAGGCCATAGTAATCAAAACAGCCTGGTACTAGCATAAAAACAAGCACATATATAGATCAATGGAAGAGAATAGAGAGCCCAGAAAAAACCCACACCTTTATAGTCAATGAATATTCAACAGAGGAAACAAGCACATACAATGGGCTAAAGATAGTTTACTCAATAAATGGTGTTGGGAAACTGAACAGACACATGCAGGAAAATGAAACTGCACCACCTTCTTACACCACACACAAGACTAAATTCGGAATGGATCAAAGACTTAAATGTTAGACCTGAGACCATAAAAGTCCTGGAAGAGCCCTGGCTGGTGTGGCTCAGTGGATTGAGTGCTGGCTTGTGAACTAGGGAGTCGCGGGTTTGATTCCCAGTCAGGGCATGTGCCTGGGCTCCAGGCTGGGTCCCCCGTGGGGATGCATGAGAGGCAACCACACATTGACGTTTCTCCCCCCTCTCTTTCCCTCTCCCTTCCCCCCCTCTAAAAAATAAATAAATAAAGTCTTTTAAAAATCAACAATGGATCTACCTTTTGACTCAGCAATCCTATTTGTGGGAATATATCAGAAGGAACCCAAAACACTAATTTGAAAGAACGCAAGCACCCTATGTTCATTGTAGCGTTACTTACAGTTGCCAATATATGGAAGCAGCCCAAGTGTCCATCAACGGATGAGGGGACAAAATAACAATGGGGCATTTTACACAATGGAATACTACTTGGCCATAAAAATGCAAATTTTACCCTTTGTGACAGTATGGATGGACTTGGAGAACATTATGATAAGTGAAATAAACCAGTCAGAGAAAGACAAACGCCGTATGATTTCACTCACGTGTGGGATCTAATGAACAAACTGAACCAACAAGCCAAACAGAGACAGACTCACAGACGGAGAAGAAATAAGAGCTGGTTGGTGGGGTGGGGGGGTTAGGGGTGGAGGGCTCGAGCTACAAAGAAAAAGCACTCACCTACGTGACCAACGGGGTGGTGATTCCTGGGGGAGAGGGTGTAAGGGGACTAAAGGGTAATGGGAAAAGTATAATAAAGATTATACATTAAACACAAAATAAAACACAAGAGCAGATACAAAATATTTCAGGCACGGCCTACATATAATGCACATCCTTATTTTTCCCTCAAAAGTCGGCTACAAAAGTGAGCATTATACACTGCAAAATATGGTATTTCCTCTAAATCGAATTTTTATACATTTTTATAGCATAAGCTCTTTTATGATCACAATAGAAACCCGTGCTTATTAAAACTTAAACCCTAGGTGAAATGGATGACAAATGAGGTGAGGGTATCCGGACCCGCCGCTGGACACCGTGCGCCGCCTGCGGCTGTTCGAGTCCGAGCCCCCCGAGTTTCCTCCGGGCCCCTCGGTGTGGCTGCTGCCCCCTCTTCCGTGCAGTGACACTCTGTGGACGCCTTCCCCCCTGAGGACGCCCTGCCCACTGACGGCTGCACCGTCGCCGAGGTCACGTCCCACAGACAAACCTGGTGTCATCCATCCCCGTGTCACTGCAGCCCGGAGCCTCTCGCTCTGATTATGTGAATTAAAGAAGCTGGTGTTACTCCTTTTCTTTTCATTGAAGTAATGCGTGTACGAAGGAGGACCAAAAGGCCCCCTGAAATTATTCAGTGTCTTCTGGAGGGCGGGCCCCCTGTAGGCCAGGCTTCCCCCACTAGGTGGGCGTCCTGGGAACCCATCTGTATCAGTGCACCAGCTGGCGTTGTTGTGAGAGGCCGCATTCGGCTTCAGTGAATTTTTTTACGACTCTTTCAACGTGTCTGCCCGTTCCGTGACGGGTGATCGATGAGCGCCCCTGCCCACACTGCGCTGAGCATCCAGCCGTTTCTGACCAAAAACATCAGGACCCCCGTGCCCCACCCTCCCCAGTCACCCGATCTCACCCAGGGAGACTTTCTGTTTCCTCGGATGAAAAAAGTCCTCAAAGGCAAACATTTTGCCGATGTGGAAAAGGTGAGACAAAAAACATCAGGAGCACTACAAGGCATCAAAACGGACAGTTCCAACACTGTCGTGAGCCGTGGAACCAACGCCTTGACAGGTGCCCTGCGTCGAATGCAGAGTACCTGGAAGGCGACGGAAGCTCACACACGTGAGAAGAAATGCACGATCTTTCATAAGTAAATCTGGTTTTCCGGGTGCCCCTCGTACATTCTCTACAAGCCAAGAGCACCGAGTGTTCGCAGTGGGAAAGACGGCCCCGGGCCCGCCCTCCGCCCTGACTCTGCGCTTCCAGCCCGTTCTTCGCGGCGTCCCGCCAGACCAGCACCCGGGCCGTGCCGACCTACCTGTCCGAGGTTCCACCCGCCGAGCTCCCGCACGGACCCCCGAGCTGCCTCCGCTGGTGCCGCCTCCCCAGGCCGCGCCTCCTTGCCCTGGAGGTGTCCGACCCCAGCCCGAACTGCGCCCTGCTGGGCCTGGGTGAGCCCCGTGAGGACAGGACGAGGTGCTCCCCGACCTGCCGGCCGGTGGTGCCGGGAGGAATGGAGACAGAGGCCTCCCCGCTCCTGCGGAGCACCGGGCCTCCTGCCCGCCTCCACGCGGCTCTGAGACCACGACCCAGCCCCTACTTCTCGACCCAACCCGCACTTGCTGCAACAGTCCCCAGCTGTCCGCCAGGCGGGGTGCTGGGGCGTGAGGAGAAACACCTGTCCTTCCCTCGGCCACCCGGCATCTGGCCCTGGCCTTGCCTCGGAGGCTGGAGCCTGAGCCACGGGGTCCTCTGGTCATCGGGGGCACGTGCCTTGGGAATGGGGGTGGGTGACCCCGGGGCAAGTTCATCCCCACCAGTTCCTCTCTCCTGAGAAGTGTCTGGACGCCCAGCCCCAAGGTGGGCGCCCCGGAGACAGAACAAGGCCAGGTCCTGCCCCAGAGGACCTGCCCCCGAGGACGGAGCAGGCGCCACGCCCATGCAGCGGGGAGCACCTGGGGAGGCCAGGGAGGGCGGCGAGGCAGGGAACCCCAGCCAGCACCCACCCGCAGCCCGCCCCGTCCACCCGCCGCACGCAGCTCAGACGAATCCCCGTCCATTCACCTGTGTGACCCCACAGCCACCCGGAGACGAGGAAAACGGATGGCAAAGACCGCAGGTGCCTCCCCGGCCGGCCCCACAGCTTGTGGAGGGCGGGCAGACCCGGGGGCCCCTGCGCTACAGTCAGCACACAGCAGTGGCCACGGTCACGCGGGCGGACAACAGTGAGGGCAGCGATGCTCACCAGCCCCACCGGACAGGGTTCTGCCCTGCCCCCGTTTCCAGACGAGGCAGGTGAGATTCAGTGGTGTCAGGAGGGGAAGGGAAGCCTCCTGGGGCAGGGGGTGGACTCCCTAGAGGAGAGGCAAGATTCGGAAGGGCGAGGGGAGAGGGGTGGGTGCCGGGGCTCTTCCTGGCCGGTGTGCTTCACCTCGGCTTTTCCAGGATCGCGAGTGCGACTGATTCCAGGGATGGCGTCGTCCGCTCAGGCCCAGGAGTCCGTGAGGATGGGAAGGCCAAAGAGGCCGAGGGGACACGCACGGACTTTGTCCTGAAAGTCGCTGCCTTCACTTCGGGCTTGAAGACCACGCCGGAGCCCTTCCTCCCCACCCCAGGGAAGGCCCCGCCGCGCGGCCCCGCCCTGAGCCCGGCAGGGATGCCTCCCCAAGCGCGCCTGTGCCCCTGCGCCTCCGTTCGGGGGCTGCGCCTTCCCAGGGCCCGTGCAGCCCAGGGCGGCAGCCCCCCGCCCCGTGTGGCTTTTGAGCACTTAACATGTAGCTCATGCAACTGAGAAACAGATGTTTCGTTTTACTGAATTAAAATGAAATTTCAAAAACTAACACTTGACTGAATTATTGGAAAACTTGGAAGTCTGTTTGGCACAACTTGGGTGTGTGGATCTATGTTTTCCACTCCACATTTTATGAAATCGACACACGGGTCAAGTACTTCCAGTGGAAATTCAGCACTCAAATCTCAATGCCGCAAGAGTAACACACGCACCAGATTTGGAAAACCCGCCACGGCTAAGGCCGTCTCCCGAGCAGGAGGGGGGGAAGCTGCCGGGAGAGGTGCCCAAAGCTGAGTGCAAACGAACCGCTGGGGAAACCCCGGGCTGCGCAGGCCAACATGGCGCCCGCGGGCAGCACACCCAGAGACCTGCCCACCGTCTGCCGCCCCTGCCCTGCGAGTGCTCATCGGGCTGTAGCATTGCCTGTGTCCGAGTAGCAAAGTGGCAGGGGTGACGAGGGCTCACAGAGGCATGGGGGCAGGTGCTGCTCATGTTCACAAGGGGCGTCAGGGCCCCCAGAAGCAAATGACTAGCCCGAGGTTGGAAACCCAGCTCCCCGAGGCCGGGGTAGCAGCTGTCCGTCTCGGAGGAGGCCGTCTGGATGCGTAATTGCCCGGAGCACTCGTGCCCGCTCACCCTGATGGGCCGGGCCCATCCTTTATCTTGTCCCTGCGTCCGTGCACACGCCCGTGACCACACCGGGTGCCTGGGCCCGAGGCACGCGCATGGATCCGTAATACACGGAAGGGGGAGCTGCCCCCAGTGGACTCCCTCCCTGCCGTGAGAGCAGCCGCAGGTGTGGCTGCCCCAGCGACTCCCGCTCTGTCCCACGCCTCCTGGGCCCAACGCCTTCCTCGCTGGGTCCGCTCAGAGTGGAGCCTCCACTTTGGACTTAGTGACATGTGGCTCCGTGACAGCTCCGGGGTGTCAGGACGGCCCCTGGGGCTCTCTGGCCTCTCCCCGCAGCGCCCACCACTGTGTTCTGTGCACACGGAGTACGAAGGGTGGCTGGCCAAGAGCTCGGGCCTCGGTTTCCCCTCGGAGAGCACTCGGGGAGGGGAGGAGACCGAGGGGTGGAACTACTGCGCTGCGGAGGAACCCGACGACCTCCCTCCCCGACTCAGGCGGGCTGGGCGAACACTGCTCCACACCTGTCTCGTAGTGTCGTCCGGGACACAAACTTCAAAAACAGAATCTGATGGATGAGTTTAAAAAAAAAAAACAAAACAGAAACCAAAGCCAACCACACCTGCTTGTCCGTGCCTTGAGGTGGCCGCCCAAAAGTTTCCTCTGCGCAGAGGAGCCACAAACCTGAAACTCGCCCCGTGATGGAATGGGACCCCCCAACCCCGCCCACGGCTCCTTTCACATTCCATCCAGACAAGCACCTCACTGTCCAGCACGGTGACGCGGGAAACCGCCTTCCTGCCCGACAGGTTTGGGGCCCCTCCCGGCGGGGCCCCGCCGGGGCCGTGTGTCCCCCCCCCACCCCCCATTCGCCAGCAGACAGACACAGCCCCCGTCCCTCGGCTGCTGACGGCCCGAGGTCGTTCATCACCCGCTCGCTCCTTTTTGAAATTCACTCTGCAGCAAGCACTTTCTAAAGTCACGCACGTAATGCATCTTAAAGAGCATTTCTGCACAGATCCGTTTGCTCGAGCTCGGCGCGCGGTGCCAGGCGGAATGCGGTTCCGGCGCGTGCCTCCCGCGGCCTGTTCGGAATGCGTGTGCTGAGACGCGGCGCGGCCCCGCACTGCGGGCTCGAGGGGAGGCCGCCCGTCACACCTGTGCTGAGTGCCAGTTCCCGCCGGACCCCGGGCGTGGGGCTGTGGAGGCCGCCGAGCCCACAAGGCTGAGTTTCTGTCCTCTGTAACTCAGCATCCGGGCGGGGCACCGAGACGTGCATGGGCCTAGTTCAAGTGCAGGGAGAGAAGCAGAGCCGGACCCGCTTCTGGTGCGGGGCCGTGCTTCTTGCTGGCTTTGGTCTTAGAAGAGGGGTGCCTCTGGGTCTCACCTCACGCCTTCTCAGTGAGGGATGCTGGGGGAAGGCTGGATCACCCAGCAAGACTCCTCGTAGGAAGAGCTGGCCGGAAGGAGTGGTCGGGGTCCCTGTGGAGCAGAGGTGGTGGGCAGTTGGGTCCTGGCTGAAAAACGGTCCCAGGCAAAGTGTGTGTGCTCTGGCGTGAGGCCAGTAGCTCTGGCCTGGAAAGGACCACTGGCCAAAGTGGGGGATGGAACTAGATGTTCTCAAGGGCCTCTGCCCTCACCTGCCTCGAACCGGGCTCAGGATGTCCCCCTGACATGATCTCCTCCCCCAGGGTCCTGCCTCAGTCGACAGGATCTCTGTCCAGCAAAGTCTGTGGGAGGTTCTGTCCCTCCCCTCCAACCCCTGTCCACTGCACCACAAGGCTGCTCTCGCGTGGTCCTGAACTTCTCTGGAATTGCCTATTGGCCCCCCCACCCCGGCACACTCCCCCAGCTCTCCCTGGGCCTCTGCGTTGTCCCGCCTCGCCTGCCAGCGTACCCTTGCCGCCTCTCTTCCGTACAGAGCAACCGCAGGCATTCTTTCCAGTAAACCTACCCTCCCCCACGCGCCCTGCGTCAAGCCTCCACGGCCCCCACTGCTCTCGGGGTGAAGACTGATGTAACTCGACGCGTGTGCACGTGTGGCTCCCCCAGGTCTCTGCCACCAGGCTGGACTCGGGCTGGACACGAGGGTGGGGGTCGTTTCTGCCCATCGTTGCACGTGCGGCACGTCACAGGACCCCGAACGAGTGGACTCGTGAGACCCCGCGGTGGCTGGGCAGTTCGAACACCGCCCCGCAGACCACAGAGGGACGCCGACGCCACAGCAGTGTCGCCGGGGGCTGCTGGTGCTGCAGGCAGTGGTGGGGAGAGTGCCGGAATGCAGACGCCCTAGGGCCGTTCCTTCAGCAGCCCGGTGAAGAACAGGCGGGGCGGGAGGCCGAGCGGGCCGGAGCGCCGGGAGTGGCCAAGAGGCCCCTGCAGCACTCGGGGTGAGGTCAAGTTCCCAGACTGGATGGAATGAAAGGACGTGCAGAAAAGACTCAGGGTCTGGACGAGGCTTCAGACAGCACGACTCTGCTGGAGGAAGACACCCAGGTCCTCGGAGGGTCACATGCCTTTCTCACAAGTCACCCCCAGGAATGTACCGACCACGGCCCTCCCCGCCGACTTCTGCGGTCTCCAGGCCTCACCGCGGATGTCCCGGAGGCCACGGAGCCCACAGTTTCAGCCTCCCGTCCAAACGGCCACCAAGCAGCCCTCCTCCCCTCCCTCGCCGGGTGCCACCACTCGCAGGTGGGACCTCCCCCTTCTGCGTGGGGAGGAGTGCTGGGCAATGCTCAGGCCCGGGCCCGCCAGCTTTCTCTATTTCTGGAGAAGAGCACGGCAGCCTCAGGTAGGAGACCCACACGCCGCCGTGAGGGTCTCCGAACCCCTGACTGTCCCGACTCCTAGACTCGGAGCCCGGCAACTCTCAGTTCCCACGGCAAGGTGGAAGGGGGACCAGACTCGTGTCTCCGGGGGGCGGGGGCCTGGAGCTCTCTGTGAGCATGTCTCATCCCTGCCCAACTTCCTCCTGTCAGCTGCTGCCATGGGTGGGCTTGGGGGCAGAGCCCTCCTGGATTCTGCCTGGCCACGTGGCCCCGGGGATGGCCCAGCTTCGTGTTTAAAGAGAAAGTGCTCCTTCGGTCCTGGCACTCGGCATGGGAGCTCGGACGGGCGGCAGGCCCTCGGCATCCGTGATGAAAATCTCCACGGCAGTTGGGGCGCCCTGACCCGGGCCCGAGGGTGGGAGGGGATGGGCTGGAGGCCTGAGGGTCATTTCCACACAGCTTTTGGGGGTGACCTGTGTCTCCTGCTTGTCACTGATGCCGGGCAGGCCCAGCTTTCCCACCAGGAGACAGGAAGGAACGCTGTCTCTCGGGAAGTCTTGCTGGTCCTGTGGGGCCTGACCAGGGGGTGGGCGCTGCTGTCCCTCGTCTAGTGCTGGGACGTGCCCCCGACGTGCCTTTGTGATTCGGAGGGGCCCGCGCCTTGAGCCCCGGCTGCCCTGCTCAGAACGGTGCTCTGGCGATCAACAGGACGCAGGTCGTCCAAGCCTCTAATTCCACGGGACCTGAGAGGGAGACCCAGTCGGTGTGCGCCACGTCAGGGACGGCCAGCTCGGCCACCCCGTCATGGGTGACGGCTGGCCGGGGAAGGCCGGATTTGGAAACGGGGTCCTAAGAAGGCTCTGGAACTCCTGGCCCCCAAGGTGTGCTGGCGAGGGGAGAGGGGGCCCTGCCCACGGGCGTGGGGCCGTGACCCGCACCCGCTGGCTGGGCTGCATCCTGCCGTTCTCAGCCTGTGTCATCGGAATGGCCCGGGCCTGGAGGGGCAGTCAGATGCAACCTCGGCCATGTCTCCTCCTGGGGCCAAGGTCAGCAGCATCTCTCTTTGCTCCGTGGTGGGGTGGGGCCTGGGGACTTTGCATTTCAGAAAAGACCAGATACAGAGGGGCATGGGCCGGGAGGGGAGGGTGGCTGGTGGGGAAGCGGGGGCCCTGGGCCCTGGGCTCTGCCTCTGCCAAGCCCAGGCTCCAGGGACCCTCAGGCACCGTTTTCACTCCGGGCTTCAGGTTCCTCCTCTGCAAGAGGCGGGGGCAGGTGGACAGCACGACCCTCCACTCCGACACCCGGGAGCCCTGTGGCCACAGCACAGGCGATGAGGGCTGGGCACCCAGGGTGGGGATGGATGAGTCCCTCCGTCCCCCCAACGACCCTTCCAGTGGCCGCTGCGGCTCAGACGACACGGCCTCAGAAGGAGGCAGAAGCCCGTTCCTGCTCCAGGCCCCAGTGACAGGGTGGAAACTCATGATTCGTGTCCCGGGGAGGATGCGGGAAGCAGTAAAGTTCTCGTTTGCTTTCCACCGCAGAGTCTCCCTGCATTTTCATCTTGGCAGTGGCCGCGGCAGCAGGTCCTTGGGAGGCGGGCGCCGGCAGGGCCAGAGGCAGCGGCTCGGGGGGAAGAGTGCAGGGAAGCAGAAGGCGGGGGGGCCCGCCTCCCTCCCCAGGGGCTTTGCAGGACGTCCTGTGCACATTTTGAAGTTAACCGTCCCTCCTGGGTACCCCAGAATCCTAGGGCAAGGTGGGGGAGCCCCGTAGGCCCACGCTCCCGGCCTGTCTCTGGCTGGCCCTGGAGGGCTCTCAAAGAACTCCCAGGCGGCAGCCCCAGGCAGCCCGGGCCCCGGGGTGGTCCCTGGTCTGGAGACGCTCTGTCAGTTGAGAGCTCGCCCGGCAATGGGCGCTGTCCTGCCAGACTTCGGATACAGAATTCTTGGGGCGTGGGTGGGGTCTGAGGCGGGCCCCCCAGTGCTGGAAAGAGCAATTCCCCTGGGTGGGGAGATCAGGGGCCTTTAACCCCAGATCAAGCCAGTCACGGGACACCGGGCAGGCAGGGCCAGAGGACGGCCGGACCGCGGCAGTGCGCAGACGCGGGGAGAGGACGCAGTCTGCAGTGGGTGGGAACGCATCCCGCGAGGCCGGCAGCTGCAGGTCTGACTGTGCCACCCCGACGTTCTGGCTGTGCCAACACTCTCAGAACCTGCACTCCAGCAACCCAGCGGGCGGGGACACTCGGCCAGGCAGGTCCGGGGGACTGGACCTGCGGGGCTGTCCCACCCTCTGCTCCCCAGTCCGCATCTCTCGGTGGCGGACCCGGGGGCTCTCGGGGCGAGCCGGGACTCTGGAGGCCTGGAGAGCCAGCGCAGGGCCCACACGCATTCCCAGTGACGAGTGCCTCGTCCCACAGCCTCACCCACACCCAGACACGCCAGCGCCAGGTTAGCCCTCAGGTCTGACACGGCGGAGGGAAAGGTCGTGTGTGTGCAGGAGAGAGATTTCCAGCGCCACCCGGGCCGCCCACCAGGCAGAGCCCCGGCCCGACGGCTTCTGCGCTGTCCACTCGGGCGCCTCCCCAGCTCCGAGCTCTGCTTTTCTGCCGGCGACTCGGCCGCAGGCGCTGACCCCTGAATTCACTTTGGTGTCCATAAAAACTGGCTTAGGCCCTCTTGTAAAACCGAGCTTGGGCTCCAGCCAGACAACAGTTCTGTGGGAAAAGGAAAGGTTTTTGCACTAGGAGTTCTCACTTCCACACTCTCCTGGGCCCTTCGTGCGCAGCCTTCTCGCCCCGGCTGGTTCTCGTGCCTCCCCGAGCCCCTGCAGCACCCCTGCAGCGCGGGCCTCGGACGGGACGTGCCTGAGCGGCAGAGGCACCGTGGTTCACGGAGAGGGATCCCGAGGTGCTCGGGAGGGCCCTGGCCTCTTGTTCGGAGGGGGTCGCTGGATTTCTCGAGCACGCCCGGGCTGCGTGAGGGGGCGAGGACACAGGCTCCGGAGCCGGAAGGTGGCTTCTGCAGGCCCGTCCGCCGACAGGCCCGGCCCTGCCAAGAGTCCACGCCGCCGCCGGGGCCAGGAGCAGACGTGCTATCAGACGGCGCGCAGCCCCGGGCTTCCTTCTTGGGAACTCTCGGAGGGGGGAGAGCAGTGACTCACCGCGACCTGTGTCTGCCGCCCGTGCTGCTCGGGAGGGTTCTGGGGGCCCGAGGAGGGTGTGGAATGTGGAGGAACACCCTTTTCTAGTCGTTTCTATGCTCTCCGGGCCCCTCGGCAAAGCTCCCTGCTCCTCCAGGTCTGTGGAGATGCCTCTGGCAGCCCTAAAGCTTCAAGGTCAGCACCCCAGGTCCAGGGAAAGGTATTCACTAGGACTTGGCCGCCAGCCCACGGCTGCTCCTTGGGGACCGGGAACCCACGAACTTGAAACCGTAGGGCGTCTCTCGCCCATCCCGGGGGGGTCACCAGACTCTCATGCACCCCCCTCCGCGGCTTGCACTCTCAGTTTCAGCCTCGAGTCTGACCATGCGCCAGGAACACGGGTCCGAGGTGGTTTATGGAGAGTGCTGGGCTTCCTCGGGCCCCGCGCTTTCAGATGCCCCTCCCGGGTCCCCCACGATGAGGCACCACTCGGCTAGGGACAGAAAGTGGCAGGGCGTCTCGGCCAGTGTCTCTGTCGCCCCCCCCCCAACCCCCAGGCCTGCTTCTTCACCTCCAGGCTCTCTGCCCTGTGGGCGCAGACGCGGCCCGTGGCTGGAGCTGCCTGCTGAGCTGCCGCGGCTGCCTTCCCACGCAGACGCCCCTCGCCTCCAGGTCGGAGCCCCCAGCGCCGGACCACTCCCACCAAATGGAAGGGCGCCTCTGATGGCCCTGCTGCCCCCGGGAGCTCTGGGAGGCCCTGCTTATGGACCCGGAGACGGGAATTAGATTTGCTCTCCGTCTGCAAGAGTTCTTCCCGAGGGCGTGCGGGAGGCTGGGCCCCAGCCCCTCTGCGGTGGCTGCCTGGAGGGCCCGCCCGCGGCTGAGCGGGCTGAGCGGGCCGCGCTGCTGCTGCCGCGCCTCCGTCAGGACCAGCGTGGAGGCGCTCGGTGCGGAGCCGCTGCTTGTGCGACGTGCCATGTGGCCCAGGGGTTGTTTATTCCATTTGTATCGTTCTGCATTAACTAAATGAAGACGCTGGCTGTGAAACTTGGCTTTTACAAGTTTCCTAATTTTTAGACTGAGTCACTAATACGTTAGACTGTTTCGCAGAATTCTTATTTTAAAAGGTGCTACGTTGCCAAAGCGATTCCTCTTCTTGCTAAGAACAATTAAGCAGGGGGTTGCCGCCGTCGTCTTAAGGCCCGGCTCTGTTTTTCGGATCAAACTGAGCAACACTCCTGATGCGCTCCACGGAAATGACCCAAAACAGCACACCTTGACTCTCTTCCCCCGGGCTGTAAACCACGCTCCTCTGTCACCGCCACGTGGTCTGGTTTTGGTTTCTACTCAGCTGTGCTCTCCTCCCCGGTGGGGGCTGAAGGCTGTGATGGGGAAGGGAAGGGGCCGTGCGCTCCCGGGGGTCCCCCCGGGGGGTGGGAAGCCACACCCCACACCTGGCAGCTTCTGGGCTTCGGGGGACCTGTGGTATGTAGGGGTGCCCACTGTGGCATGAGGACAAAACTTGGGGAGAAACGGTCTCTCTTGAGGCCTCCTGGCCTGCCCTGGGTCAACTCACGGAAGGGCGTGAAGCAGGGAAGATTTTCAGAGGCGGCTGACTATGTTTGGGGACTGGGTTGCCATGGCAACGGAACAGGAGCGCCAGCCCCCACCGTGTTCCCAGCACAAGTGCCCTGTGCTCTGTATCCCCAGCAACACAAGGAAACCGACTCCCGTCTCCCGCCAGACCTGCAAGTCTCCCGTCTTCAAGATTCCTCCTGCAGGCGGTGCTCCCCTGGGGAGAGGTGCGCCGGCTGGACCGCCACCTGCTCCTCACCCTGCTAGTCTCATTCCTGAGGACATTCCGGCAGGGGAGGGCGGCCCGGCTCGGCCGGGGGGGCGGGCCAAACTAGGGTGCAGCACAGTGCTCTCCACCCTGGGGAGGGGTGCGGCAGCCCTGTACACACGGGAGGGAACAGGCTCCCAGGCAGGTCGCCAAGTGAGGAAATGGGGTGCAGAGCACTGGGCACGGAACGTGCTGCTGCTCCCGCCCGGAACGGGGTGCCATGTGGGCGCACGCGCTTCTGCAGACAGAGCGCAGGGACAGAGGCCGAGGGTGGATGGTGAGGGACAGACCTGCGACAGTGCTGGCCGTGGGGGACGGCGGCAGGTGAAGAGGACGGTCCCTTTTCATTGGCTACCTTTTGTACCTTTCGAATTATTTTCTAACTATGCACACACACTGTGCAGCCAATATAATAAATGAATACCCTATTAAAAATCTACTAGAGAGTTTGCTGTTTAAAGAAATTCAACGAAAAAAGGAATACTTGGATAAACAGAGGCGCCTCCCGCACCACCCTCAGGCTCGAAGTTTCCCTTCGGAAACTTCAGAAGAGGTGAGAACTGAACAGTAGAGGAAGACGCGTTCTTCCAGCTTCGTTTCCGGAGTCGGCTGCACCCCGTCTGCACGCGTTTCAGCTGAGAACGGGTGAAAAGCATCACGGTAGTCCCTATCCGTGCAGAACCAGCCAGACCAGACGCACTGTTCCCTGAAGACCGAGTCCTTGCGCCCCGCATTTCCTCGTGGCTCAGGCCCGCTTCCCCACGGGCTCTGATAAAGCGGGCTAGCAAGTTGGTGCAATATTCAAATGCCTGAGAATATTCTGCCTTTGGTTTCGGCCTCAGACCCAGTGGGGGAAGGAGGCAAGTCAGAACGTGGCCGGCAAAGCCAGCCATCTTGTGCAGGGGGAGGGGACACCGGAGGAGGGTGGGAAGAGGGGCGCAAGGCACCAGCAGGCTGTCGACGCCACTTTCCCCACAAAGCCCCGAGAGACACTGTCCGGGGTCGTTCTCTGATGTTGCCAAGAATGCTGCGCATTCAGGAAAACAGCTGATTCATTAAAGAAAAAGAATCCAGCCAGGTTGTTGACTGAGCTCCCTGACCCCCACGACCTCAGTGTGCTCTCCTGACAGTTTCCGTGGCAGACTGTCCCCGGAGTCGGGGCCCTGCCCCGCCCCCCCAGCCCGCTCGGGCCCCAGCAGCCTCGTCTTTCCCCCCACGCCGGACAGGGCGCCGGCTCACATCAGCTGGACCCTCCGATTCAGAGTTCCGTGACAATCCGTGACGATTCCGCGAGAGGCAGGGCTGGCGGCTGCCACTGCACTTTTGATGAAAGCGCAGTTTGCAAGACCCAAAGGCCAGAGGTTCCTGGAGTCCACGTTGCTTATCTGGGGAGCCAGCGCTTACGAGTGACCGGGCCTGCGCGCCGGCTTCATTCAGCTGTGGGCGGGACGGAACTGGGACGCGGCGGGCACCCGGCGCCGGCCGCATGGCGAGGGCTTCGCGCACGCTGTTTCTGCCACCTTACCAGACAGACTGCAGTCTTTCTCAGACGCAGGGCGGGGCCAGAGGAGGCTTACGGTTGCGAGGACACAAAATACACAGCTTATTCTTGTGTTATTATTTATTCATTATCGTAGTATTTTTCCATACGAACAATCGTAAACCTCCTTTGGCCCCACCCGGCATTAGCTCCCAAACGTGGAAGGTCTAGAACACGTACTTGGCGGCCCTTGGCGGAGACAGACGGCCGGGACGGCCCCGCGGGGGACGCGGGGATGCCGACAGACGGGGGGCTATGGGGAGGCTCTGTTACGGAGGGCGGCCATTGGGGAGACTTCGGGAGAGGGCGGCGGGGAGGTCGGCGTGGGGGTGGAGGGGCCCTGCTCCAAGGGCCTGGCGTTGCCGGAAAACAGCATTCTTAACCACAAAGGCGACCACTTCCTAGTTTGCTCTGCTTTTTTCTGACTTCCTCTTCCAGGCAGAGGTCTTCCTGTTGTTTCTGATGAGAAGCTAGACCCCGTGGAATCACGGGGGGCAGCCAGTTAAAGCCGCCCCCTCCCTCCAGAGAAGGAAACGGGTGATTGGGACTCGGCGGTTGGCGAGCTGACCGCTGGCTTTCTGAAGCTTCCAGAAATAGTTAATGGAACTCAAGTGTGTCTGCGGCGCGTCCTGGAAATACACATGGTTACGCACGGATCTCCTGTGGTCATCTGGTTCCCGCTGCAGGAGGCCAGTAGCCTTTCAGGGGACCATGCTTTGGAGCGCTCGAGCCAGATTTTGAGACCTTTTCCTCTTTCTCCTGCACAGAGCTGACCTCTGAGCAAAGGTCCGGCGGGCGTATTTTTAACTCCCATTTCCGCCTGCCCTGCAAGGCCCCGATCACAGGAGGGAGCAGAAGCAAGCGGAGCCCCCACAGACTTCAGCACTTCCCCCCAGGTTTCTGTGATGAACACCCTGTGATGGGTGCCCCGCTGGACACCCTGTGGGTGCCGTCCTGCCCTGTTCCAAGGGGCACCGGCCTGCACCCTGCATCTCCGCTGCTCTGGCCCGCGCAGCGCCGATCTACGAGACGACGTGAAAACTCCAGCGGCTCGTGCCCTCTGCCCCGAGGTGCCTGCCCCTCCACACAGCCCTGGCCTGCCCAGGTCGGCCTGAGGCCTGCTGAGCCCCGTGGGGGTGACAGGACTGGAAGGGAGCTTGAAGAGGTGCCCCTGCTCTTCATGGGGAGCTCCTGTGACCCCCGAGCCCTCTGGTTTTAGCTGGGGAGGACGACAGGTGCTCTGCCATGGGGACTTACAGAGAAGAACCAAGGTCTCTGGCCCCTCCTGGGCTTGTATAGATGGGGCCCGGAGTGGCAGGGCTCTGCCTGGGGCCTTTCGGCCAGAGACCCTTCCTAGGTGACCCTACCGCTTGAGTCACTTCTGAGGGCCACAGGAAGGACAGACACACCACCGAGTACCCCGGCATCATTTCTCTGTCCTCCCAGGTGTGACAAGGAAACAGAACTCGCCGACCAGCCAAGCTCACCAAAACCTCGGCCCTCTCCCTGAGCCCGGGGGCCCGGCCGAGTGGCTTGGAGCGTTAAGGACATGGGCTGGCAGGGTGCAACCTTGTCTGAAGGTAAAGGGATTTAGGGGTGAACTATGGCCATGGTCAGGGGGTACCGAGCAGTGGGGATGTCAGGGGGTGCAGACCTGCAGGACCCACGCGTCAGGGAGGCCCGGGTGAGATGAGGTGCCCAGCCCGGGCTTGGCGCGCCACAGACACCCACCCGGTGAGCCCAGCACCCCCTTCCTGTCCCGAGGAACATTCCATTAAGTAATTGCTTTAGTGGCCAAGTTATGTATTGCTGAGAATGAACCTGGCTGCGACCTACCCTTCACTTTTACTGTTCTCCTAGAGAGGTTCCCGTGGCAGCTCAGAAAGCCAGGACTGAGGTGACATACGAGGCGGGCTGCTGGCAGAAGTGAAAATTAAACCACACAGCCAAAATCGAAGGCTGGCGGCGCTCGCCTGTGCGGACGGGGAGATTAACCGCTGCCCTCCCGCAGCCTCAAGCGGGCAGCTTAAGGGCTGCGGCCCCACTTTCCGGAGGGGGACACCAAGGCTCGGGGCGGCGGACTTAGCCTGCACAGGGCATTCAGAGAAGGAACGGCAGGGCTGGAGTGAGCCCCCACCTTGCCGGGTAGCACTGGAGGAGCTCAGACCGAGCAGGGGAGGCCCCTCCCACCCACAGCTGCCCCAACTCTAGCAGCCTGCGCGTTCCTGGGCCTTGGCCTGGAGCAAAGAGGAATCACTGTCTATGCACGCACGCACGCACACACACCTGCGGCGACAGTGGCTGGCCGAAACCCTCCCGTAGGGAGCTGGGGATGGTCAAGACAAGGAGTGGCTAGCGCCCGTGTGCCTGGATGCCCACCCACTCCCTGGCGCCCCCCACCCCAGGCGGCTGTGCACTCGCTCCCCAGCTCTGACGCTGGCCTGCAAGGAGGGCGCTTCTCCCCGGAGGCCCCGGGCCCACCGCAGCCTCACAGAAAGAGGCAGACCATGCGGCCCAGCCCTAGAGCTGTTCTCATAGTGACATTCAAGCAGACGAGAGCCACAGCCAATCAGGCTGCGCCCCGGAAGGCGAGGGAAGGGTGACCTCACACGTCACTGGAGAACTAATCGTGTCCCATACATGCCGCTGGGGAGGCAGGGAAGGGCAGAGTCCTTTCTCCTTCTTTTTTTAACTCAAGTCATCAAGAAGATGAACAACAGGGCTCCAGTGCTCCAGGGGGTGACGCTCTGCTTTATTCTGAGTCACTGTGCGTGAGCCCCCATGATTCATTTCCTGGGAGCTCTGGAGAGCTGGGGCTTCACTGTAAGGCATTTATTTTATTTTAAGAAACGCCAGCTTTGCCTGGTTACCACTTAACTCCAGACCTTGCCCCCAGAAGTTTATGGAAAAGGATGGGCCGGCCACCCAACCCCTCAAGCAGAAGTCCTGTTTAGTCTCCGTCTCCCGGTGCGCCAAGGGCGCACGGCGGCCTCTGCACGGCCGGCCGGCTGCGGGGGCCCGCAGAACAGAGCATCTCCACGAGGCCCCTGGAGGCGGGGCCCGTCCCACGGCATCTGCAGGGGAAGAGGGATGGCGCTCAGACTGTCTGGAGCGCCGGACAGGCCTCACTCTTCACCTCACGGAGTTAGTCAGTCTCTCTCGAGCACCCGGGTTGAGGCTCACAGGGCACACTTACGGCTAAATATGAGCTGATAAGGCAATCCTTTTCATTTCGGTGTCAGATAATCAATAGGGAAATACAGCATATTTGTGACCAGCAATTAGGCTTCCGCTGCACCCCCCCCCCCCCCACTGGTCCTCAGCAAGCACCCTCCACGAACCACGGCCCCGAATCTGGGTGCCTCTGACCGCACCCATCAAGTCTTCCTGGGTGCAGGGGAGGTTCCACAGCACGGCGGTAGAAAGCAGCAGCCGCCGCCGCCACCCACCAAGGAAGGTTTTTACGTTCACACATCGCGTGGCAAGATGGATTTTCGCATTAGCCGGCGGCCTTGTTAAGAGCTGGCAGCGTGCGGAGGGAGACGTCCTTGAAAGGCCGTGTTGGTATACACGTTGCCTTATAAAGTAATATAATCAAGCAAAGTAAATGAACTCATTATGATTGGCTTTTTATTCCCTGCTTGTCAAGAGTCATTGCTGTAGGAAGCATTCTCCACCTCGATCAATTGGAAATGCAGTGCCTTGGTGTCTGCGGAGAGCACCTCTGGTGGGAAGAAGCGGGAGGGAAGGTTTGGAGGGCGCGGGGACGGGACCCGGTCCTCCTGACAGCACGGGGCTTCTTCTGCGAGAGGGCAGAGGCCGAAACACACGCCTTCTCTCGGGAGCGGGCGGGTGGCTGGGGCGGTAAATGGTTCGGAGCACCCAAATCACTGTTCACTGGGGAGCTGAGGATGGGCAGTACAGGGGGAATTTGTTGTCTGCCCACCGGGCAGCCGTGAGAGACGAGGCTGCTGCCCCGGGGAGCCCCGATTCCAGGTGTGCGTTGCTTGGCGGAGCTGGTTCGCCATCTTGGCCCCCCCAACTTTGGAGGTGACAGTGAGCTAGCAGCAGAGATTGTATCCCCACCCCCCGCCGCCCCGCCCCAATTCATCGCCAGCGGCCAGAGCCCCTCCCTGTCCGGGACTCTCCCCCCCCCACAACCCCCGACACCACCACCTGAGCCATTCTCGACAGTGGCCTACAGGGTCCTCTGCGGCATTTCATCAACAATGGATTTTACGAGTCTGGGCTTAAGGTGGCATCCTTACTTACATACACCCCCCATGTCCTAGGTTGTTACTCTGTGTTTTATTAACAAGGAAAACATCAAGCATGTACAAAAGTCAGGAGAACGGTAACATAAACCCCCACACAGCCCTCGCCATTTCCAGCAATTCTCAACGCATAGCCACTCTTTGTCTCGCCCATCCCCCGCCCCCTCGCCGCTGCCCGTGGGTTATTTGGAAGGAAATGCCAAGCATCGTGAATATTTCTGCGCATATCTTTAAGATACACACTCTTCAGAATGGAAACATTAGGGCAATACCACTTTCACACCCATAAAAGGGAAGAGTTCCTCAAAATCAAATATACAATCTGCGTCCAGATTTTCAATTGGCTCAGAAAATTAAAATGTATTTAATTCGGGATCCAAATAAATCCACAGATTATAAATGGTTACTTGGTTGATGGGCCTTCCAAGCTCTTAATCCACAGGTCCTTTTTCGGTCCCTGCAGCCTACGGAAGGAGCCTGATCAAATGCTGTGGAATTTCTGTCTCGATTCTGCTGATTGCATCCCCACAGTTTTATATCAAATGGTGGTATTCTACTCCTATTGTCTTCTCTATTAACTGAAAGATTTCTACAAAGAGAAGGATTCTCATCAACTTTTCAATTTCCCTGAGATGGAGCCCTTATTTAAAAAAAAAAAAAACAAGACAAGAAAAATGCTTGATTTTTCAGAACAGAGAGCAGGTTTTGCAGGACCCTCCCGAGCTGCCCGTGAGCTTGCAATGCTTCCACCATTGCCGCCACCGCCCTATCAGTGGCCCCGCTGGTCTGCCTTCCGCCCGTGGGAGCCCCTGGCTGCCCCTGGCTGCCCCTGTCAGGGTCTGCTCACGGCTCCGCCCTTTGCCTTCCCTGCTTTTTAAGTCCCCCGCCCACCGAGAGGCCCAGGAGCCGTGCTGCTCCTCGCCCTGTGCTTGACGGGTTCCGCTCCGTCTTCTCTCGGAACCATCTTTAACAAACTGGGGCTTGTAGTATCCAATCTGCTGACACATCGAATGGTTGTAATGAACTCCGGGGCTGTGGGGGTGCTATGTAGAAGCAGCAAAGCAAAAACCCATGAACAAACCCAACTCCCCAGCCTCCCCAAACACCGGCAGCCTTCCGGTCCCCGGGCCGAGACGCCAACCCCGCCTGGCATCCACCGGTGTGCCTCCACCTTTCGCCCTGGCGGCCGTCCTCGATGTCGTAGGGCAGCGCATGGGTTTCTGCTGCCCCCCATGACACCTGGCCGATTCACTTGCTGCATCTTCGGTGCAGGAAAGCAAATGCCGAGGTCTGGCCCCGATACCGTGGTTTTCTTGTCAGTCTTATGACCTTTCCATGTTCTCTGTGCCTCGGTCCGCCTCCTGCTCTCCGCAGGGTTAAGCCAAGCCACCTGCACACCCCGGACGCTGCGAGGGGACTGGGGCGTTTTGGCGAGCAACGACCTCGGCCTGCACATGCTGGTGTCCTCAGGCCTCTGCCCCTTCAGTGGGGCAGGGCCGCACTCAGGACTCGGGCCTCGGCCACGACCTGCCCACCCCCAGGGTGCCCATCCAGCAGCACTGTCGAGGCTGAGGGGAGCCGGCCCCCCAGCGCACCCAGGCTCGCCTTGAGGGGAGGAGTTGGTGCCCACCACTCGGAAAGGCCGACGGAAGTGAAGCGAGCAGGAGACAGGAAGCACAGCCCCCTTCCGCCAGGGCCTCTTAGCACCACCCCACGCAGCTTCGGTGGCTCGGAGCAGGCCGGCGGGTGGTCGGCCCGGCGCACGGATGAGGAGGCCCAGGCTGCACCGGGAAGAGCGCGGGCTGCTGCGGGGCCCAGGCGAGCGGCTCCCAGCGGCGCAGGCCGGAGCGGGCCGGGTCCGCAGACGGGCACCGGGCAGCCCCGTCCGCGGGTCGGGCCGTCTCCTCCCAGCGCAGGGGAGGTTCGGAACTCTGGTCCTGAGAGCAACCGAAAACCTCTGTTCTTTGTGTAGGCGCCGTCTCCCCAGCACGCACGCACTTCTGTCCGCTAACACGTTTCCCTGCGAACACTTCCGCCGTCGTCATCACGCGTCCCGCTGGCTTCCCAGTTCTCTCTCCTCCCCCCGGCGTCCCCCTCCTCCGAAAAGTGCCCCGTGGTCGGCTCCGGGCACTTCGCAGTGACCCTCCGGCGCCTGTGCACAGCGCAGGCCGGGCGCGCAGCTCCGCCTGGCGGCCCCAGGCACCGCGACCAGACCGGCCAGTCAGCGGTCCGGGTGTTGGAGCGGTTCCCAGCATCCTCTCGACTTTTTTTTTTTAAGTCCTTCTCTTGACCCTGAAGGCCACAGACAGTTCAGAAAGAAGAGTCTTTCGTTTGTTCATGAACTTTTGTTTGTTCCTTTATGAGTTTGTTAGTTCTTGTTTAACCCCTTCACCTTTCCTCCCAGCCTCCTGCCCCTGCCCCGACAGCCGTCGGTCTATTTTCTGTGGCCGCGAGTCCTTCTGTTTCGTTTGCTCATTCTGTTCACGGGATGCACAAACGAGCGAGGTCACGCGCACTTCATCTCTCTCTGGCCCGCTCATTTCAGCAGCGTGACAAGAGGACAGTCGTGCTCACGAATGGTGCTGGGACATCTTGGGGTATGTCCATATTAAACAATACCTCAAACCCTAAGCACAGAAAACCCTTTATCCATACCTCCTATCACACAAAAATGGACTTGATATGGATTATAGCCCTAAATGTAAAACCCCAAACTATTAAACTTCCATTAAAAAAACAGGAGAAATTCTTTGTGACCTTGAGTTGGAGGCAGATTTCTTAAACAAAACACAAACAGCCAAAGTCATAACAGAAAGGAGTTGATAAATTGACCTTCATCAAAATATAGAAACTTCTGCTCCTCAAAAGACGCTGTGAAGATCCAGACAAGATAAGCCACAGACTGGAAGAAAAGACTAGCGAACGCACAACTGATAAAGGCCGTGTACCCAGAATACATAAAACACTGTTGCCGCTCACGAAGAAAACAGCGCCAGTTTTTAAATGGGCAAAAGATATGAACCGACACTTAATCAAAAAAGATAATGAGCATATTTTGAAAAGATGCACAACATCATTAGTCATTAGGGAAATTAAATTAAAGTGAGATGTCATGGCACGCAGAGTAGAATGGCTGAGATGAAAGCAGCCACAAGCCCGAGGACGGCCGGCGCACGGAGCGCCGCGGGAGCGCCCGCGCTCTCGTGGTGGTGGGAATGCGGCAAGGCACGGCTGCCTTGGAAAGCAGTTTCTGACGCTGTCAAAGGCACACTTACTGTGCAGCCCAGCCGTGCCACCCGAGGCATTCACACAAGTGAAATGGAAACTCGGCCCCACAGAAACCCTGTACATGGATGGTTATGGCAGTTTCACTCACGGGCCTGAGCTGGAAACGCCCGTGTCCATGACCGGGCGAGTGGGTAGGCCGCGGCCCATGCACACAGTGGAGAATCACCCGCCAGTGAACCGCTGATGCGTGCAGTGACGTGGATGACTCTCCAAAGCACTATGCCAGACACAGAGGTGACACAGCATCTGGTGCCATTTACATTTTTTGGGAAAGGAAAAACTCTAGGGACCGAAAACGGAGACGGTTCCCTGGAGGTGGGGGAGGGCACTGGCTACAAATGACATGGGGAACGTTGAAAGTGACGGAGATACTCGGGTTCTTGCCTGTGGGGGTGGCCACGGGGCTGCGTGCATTTGCCCGCACTCACGGAAGTCGGCACATGGGAAGGGGAGAACTTCGCTCAGCGCGAGTGCCCCCTCGACAGGCCTGGCTTCACAAGACGCGGGCACCGACGTGTCTCTGCGGTCTCCTGCCTGCTGGGCTTCTCCCCTCTTCTGCTTTATGTCCTTTTGGCTGTTGGGGTTCTTTTGGAAATATCATCAAAGATTTTTTTAAAGGTTTTATGTATTTATTTATCTTTAGAGAGAGGGGAACAGAGGAAGAAAGAGGGGGAGAGAAACACCAGTGTGTGGTTGCCTCTTTTGTGCCCCCTACCAGGGACCTGGCCTGCAACTCAGGCCTGTGCTGGGACTGGGAATCGAACCAGTGACCCATTGGTTCACAGGCTGGCACTCAATCTACTGAGCCACACCAGCCAGGATCATCAAAGATTTTAATTTAACTCATCAATTAATAAGGGAGCCAATGAGATGTCACAACTGGTCAAAGGAGATTTAAAAGAAACAAGTTCATATGAGAAAAAGGAAGGCTTAAGTAAGTTTACTTACAAATAGATGCAAAAATGTGTCTAGCCACAGGCAACAATCAGTTGTATTCTATGAGACACAACAAATTTGTAATATGGAAAGAATCATTTGCATTAACAGCAGTTTTCTACAACTTAAAGGGCTGTCAAATAGCTTAACAAGAATGACAGGGAAAGACAATCCCGATGGGCGGGCCAGTCCACTCACAACGTGACCCACTTTAGGATGACCTGGGGGAGGTGTGTCTGTGTCTGTCGGGTGATGTCATCTTTTGCTTTCTACTTGCCTCTCCACTCTTTCAGGCCCTACGTGGACATGGTAAAACTCGGTGGTTTTCAGCCCTGGGTGGCGTAGCTCAGTGGATTGAGCGCAGGCTGCGAACCAAAGTGTTGCAGGTTCGATTCCCAGTCAGGGTACATGCCTGGGTTGCAGGCCATGACCCCCAGCAACCGCACATTGATGTTTCTCTCCCTCTCTCCCTCCATTCCCTCTCTAAAAATAAATAAATAAAATCTTTAAAAAAAAAACATGGTGGTTTTTGGTAGTATTTCCAGTCCGTGCTCTGCCTGGTGTTTCTCGCGGGAACAGCAAAGACCGATGTGTCCAGTGCTGGGCACCTGGTGGCCTTTGGACACTTCATGCTGCACAGGAGCCACCTCTTCCTGAGGTTCCCCCCCCGGCCACGGGGCCGCCTGGCTGCCCGAGAGGCCGTGGTGGCCGGTGGAAGACCTTCCTGCTGGCCTGGGAGAGTCCCCCTTCCCAGGCCGCCCTTTGTCTGCCTAGCCTGACCGTCTTAACGCCCCAAAAAAGGTCCTGCCGAAACCAACAGTCATCTGAAGAGGACTTTTTCAAGGACGTGTTTGCCAAAGGTGGAAACTGTAAAATGATCCCCGCACGTTATGCACGATACCGCCTGTGATTTCTGGAGTAGCTTTTGCTGTTAACGAGCTCAGGACTCGCAGGAGACCCGGAGGGAACCGGGGCAGAGGGCCACAGAAAGCACGCTCTCCGATCCAGCTGACAGCCGGAGCCCGCTCACTGTGGGGGACCGTGCCGCACGGACCGGCGCACCCGGAGTGCAGTTGCCTGTGAATAGATACGGAACGGGTGGCTCAGTCTAGTAGCCGGAGGCCAGAGAGTCCTGGGTCTGAAGACTGGGAGGGGCCTCACGAGGTGACGGGGTGCGTTCCTCCCTGCCCCCGCCTTGGGGCGGTAGGATTTCCTTCCACGTGAGAAACGAGGGCAGGGACGTTAAGGGGCCGGCTGGGGACCACCAGTGAGTCTAGGGAACGCTGGATCCCCCCCTCCGGACCCCGGTCTGAGCTGCCATGGCCCGAGCGCGCGCCCCTCCGACTCAGCTGCACAACGGAACTCCACTCAGCATAATGAGGCTCCTCCTCGGAGGCCTCACAGCCTCAGGTCACCGTTCAGAATCTTGGTTCTCTTTGCTTAGAACTTCCAAGTGATTGCCTGTCAGATAAATGAGCTTTTACTGTGACGGTGATGTTCGTATTACCGATTTACCTTACTGCATCTCCGTGGGCAGAGGTAGCACGGTGTCCTTCAGTGTAATACATCTCAGGGCTCTATCCCCCTAATGGCCGGTAGGTCCCCTTTCATAAAAATCGCAGATGGCGAATCGGGACGGAGGCCGCAGAGGTGACACGGCGACTCCGTAGACGGGAACGCCGGGAATGAGAAAAGAGGAGGGCAATGTCCCGCTCTCGGCCGCACGATGACTCGTAGCCGCCCCATCTCTTACACACGTTCCTCATCCACACACCAGGCCCTCCCACGGCCTCTGCGTTGACCCTGCGCTGGGTTCTTGGGGACCAGCACGGCTAGACCTGTTCGGTTAAACAGCCAACTGCTCTTCTTGTGGGTGACTGCCACGAGCACGGTCGCCACTACGGGGACAGATGAAAAGTGACGCTGGGGAGGCCCCGATGGGGGACAGTGCAGACAAAGGGCATGACCAGGCTTCTCTCCTGCAGGTCAGCCGGGGTGCGTGCGCAGAGGCACTGGTTACTCGCCTCCCGCTGCCGGCGGTCCGCGGTCTCGGCAGCTGCTGGCAGCAGGAGGGCACCGACCAGCTGCGTCCCCAGGACGGCCACCCGCTCTGCGCAGGTGTGGCCCGGGCACAGCCAGTGCAGGGCTTGTGTGTGGTTAGGAAGAAAGGTCAGAAGCACAGCGAAGTGGAAAGAATAGCACGTTGATCACCCATCCCCATCCTGAGGTTTCCAGTTGTTTTTCTACCATCTTCCCTGTGTCCCTATTTGTAGGCGTCGGTGCATTTCTGTGAAATCGCTGGAAGAAAGAGGCAGACGCCAGGAAGTCACTGCGGAACCACGGCATCTCAGCTCATCCTAAGAAGATGAACTCTAACTCCCCAGTGCCCTCCAATACCCAGTCTGCATTCCAGCGCCCCCAGGTGCTCCTGAATGGGAGACAACAGACATTATTTTATTATTATTATTATTATTATTATTACTCGGACCCAGGATCCAGTCAACACCCATGGCTGCAGCTGGCTGCTTGGCTGGACTTCTCTTCGAGGGGACACGGAGGAAAGGCCCAGGAGACACGGGGAGACGCCCGTGCTCTCTGAGGAAAACCAGGACCCAACAAAAAGGAGAGGCTGTGAGGCATCAGAGGCCCCGCCTGGAGACCCAATGTCAAGTCAAGTCAAGTCAAGGGCAGCAGGGCGCTCCCGGCAATGGCCTTCGGCTTGGGAGTGTTCCCTCTCCAGGCCGGCAGCGCGCCCTCCAGCGGGTTCGTGGAGCTCCGGCCGTAGAAGAGGGAGGAGTAAGTAAGATCTTAACTAAGGTCTTAAAGGAGGGTAAGATCTTGGGAGATAATGACTTGTACGTGTGGAGGAAGGGCAGGCACAAAGGGCCAGCTTCCCTCTGCCAACAGCTGGGTGAGTGCCAGTAAGCACCCCGCGGCGGTGGGGGCCCAGTTCAGCCCCGCGTTGAAGGAGAGGTGGGCTGACTTCTGTGTCCAATCAGCCCAGCCCCGCAGGGGCCCTAAAGCTCAGGGGCCTCCCTGGGGGGCCCCCGCCCATCCTGGTCTCAGACCTCAGTTCTTGGTGAAATGTCTGCTTGCCCGGTGACTTCATGGCCTCCCCAAGGGACAGGCTCCTCATCTGGTGCCCAAGCAGTCGTCCAACAGCCATGTTCTGCTCCTTCATGGGGGGGGCAAGGCCATGGCCAAAGGGAAGGGACAGCTTTTGCTTCAAGGAGGTCGCACGCCCGTCTCGGTCATCTAGACTAGTATTCCCGAACTAGCTATGCCACCACGGAGACTGTCCCCTCAGGCTCCGCAATGGCGCGCCCTTGTACCTTCCCGCCAAGCACAGCCGGTGCCGGGCGCCCTGTAATAAGCATCGTTCCCACTTGCCGTCTCCACGGTTTGTGGGCGTCCTGTCCTCCCCCCACCGGGCTAAACTCGGTCTGTGTGTGTTCTCAAGGTTCATGCTCTTTGGGTAAATGAGAGAAAAGGGTTCCTTCTGAGCGGCTGGGGAGACCTGTCTTGTACGAATGATTGATACAATTCATCTTGACATTTGGTGCAAAAACTGACAGTGACACTTCATGAGCAGAAAGACGTAACCCAGGCTAAGCCGGTTCCTTACATTCACTTCTGAGTTTTAGGGGCACTGAGCGGCGGGCTGTCTGTGAGCAAGCTGCGGAGCGCCGTGACGGTGCGGGGACCAGGTCCCGACGGGCCGGTCCCCATAAGGCAGTCAGGGCGGACTTCCTTCTTCTCCCTGGAAGCACGGCCCTTCCACAGGACCTGCCATCTTCTTGTTGCTCGTTCTTCCCTCTGGTGCGGACCCCCCCCTTTCTGCTTCTCTCTTGTCTCTGAGTTTCCCCGAGAAGAGGGGCCTGAGCAGGCTGCAGACACGCCGGCGTCAGGAGCGCGCCGCGCTGACAAGCTGTGAATGTGGGTCAATCAGTGGACGGAGGCGGCGGAAATTACAGGCTGATTCTTCCACCGCAGACAAGAAAGGCAGTGCTCTCGAGAGTGACGGGAACATGAGCTTCCCCCGGGATGACCTGTCACCTCACGCACTTCTGACATGACAGGGCGATGCTTTCAGTTCGGAACAGCTCAGACTCTGCTTCGGGTGAACTCCTTGTCCCCCCGAAAGGCCACTTGCTTTCCCAGGTCTAGACCTCATTCAAGCGGTCCCCTGCCGAGAGGGGCTGCCTGCTGCAATGGTCAGCCAAGGCCGCGCTTCGGCGCTCAAAACACGGTAACGCCTGCACACAGGTGGCAGCCAGGGCAGCTTTAGGTGGCAAACGCGTGAATGTATACATATACATATATATTTGCTTAAAAGTTACATTATTCATCGCAATGCACTTCGGGAGCAGGGATATCTAGGCCATTTAGTGAGTGACTTCAAGGATATTACTGCCTAGGATGAGGCTGAATTTAAAAAGCGAATCAACTTGAATCAACGTTAAAAATGAAACACTGGTGGAGAAACTATGACATGCACAGGACTAAAACTGGTGCGACATTGTTTTGTTGCCTGCTCAAGTCTGGACTCCGAAATCACCCAGGCCCACTGAGAGCCCCCCCGCACCCCCCCGCCCAGGCCCCCTCTGCACGGCCGTCCCCTGGGCCGCCAGCCCCCCGGGGGGCCGGGCGCCTTGTCTTCTGGAGCGGAGCGCGGGGCACGTCAGCCCCCCTACCCCTCCCACCCCGGACCCTGTGCAGCACCTAGAACAAGATCCTGTCCCCAAGGGTGCTCGATAGGTTGGCTGACACGGCCCCTCATAGCTAAGGGGGGCTTGGGAGCACGGGTTCGGGCATCTCCTCCTCCGCTCGGGTCTAGGGAAGAGGGCGAGCAAGGAGACCGACGACACGGCCAAGGTGCTTTGCCTGGCGGAGGAGAAAGGAGCACTCGCTGTCCGCCTCCAATTGTCGGGACGGAGGAAAGCAGAACAAAGTGAGAGGAAACTGCTGCTCCGCCGCGAGCCCGCAGGGGCCCTGCTGACCTGGGCATGAGCGTAAGCCGCGGGCCCGGAGAGGGAGCCCACGTGAGAGAAGGGCCCGCGTCGACGGTGAGCTGTGGTCACACGGGCGTGTGCACATAGCCTGCTTCCAGGGGTCTTTTTAAAAATTGGGTTTTATTGTTTATGCTATTACAGTTGTCCCAATCTTCCCCCCTTTGCCCCCCTCTACCCAGAACCCTACTCCCTGAGGCAATCCCCACACACTGTCCGTGTCCATGGGTCATGCATATACTTTCTTTGGCTACTGTATTCCCTATGCTGTACTTGGATCCCCAAGACTATTCTGTAACAGCCAATTTGTACTTCTTCATCCCTGCGACCTTTTTGCCCATCCCTCTGACCCCCCTCCCGTCTGGTAACCATCAGAACATTCTCTGTAACTATGAATCTGTTTCTGTTCTGCCTGTTCATACATTTTGTTTTTTAGATTCAATTACTGATAAATATGTATTTATTACATTTTATTGTTCATATTTCTGGTCTTCTTCATTTCCTTAAAGAAGACCCTTTAACATTTCATATAATAATGGTTCGGTGATGATTAACTCATTTAGCTTTTTCTTGTCTGGGAAGTTCTTTATCTCCCCTTCCATTCTAAATGATAGCTTTGCTTGCTACAGTAATCTTGGTTGTAGGTCCTTGCTTTTCATCACTTTGAATATTTCTTGCTAATCCCTTCTAGCCTGCAAAGTTTCTTTTGAGAAATTAGCTGACAGTCTTACGGGAACTCCTTGTAGCTAACTAACTGCTTTCCTCTTGATGCTTTTAAGATTCTCTCTTTACCTTTAACCTTTGGCATTTTAATTATGATGTGTCCTGGTGCAGGCCTCTTTGGGTTCCTCTTGTATGGGACTTGCTGTGGTTCCAGGACTTGTATGTCTATTTCCTTCACCAGGTTAGGAGAGTTTTCTATCATTTTTTTCAAATAGGTTTCCAATTTCTTATCCTTTCTCTTTTCCTTCTGGCACTCCCATGATGTGAATGTTGGTATGCTCGAAGTTCTCCCAGAGGTTCCTTACACTATCCTCATTTTTTATTTTTTTTCTTCTTGTTCTGATTGGGTATCTTGCTTCCTTATAGTCTAAATCACTGATTTGACTCTTGATCCCATCCTCTCTATTGGTGACTCTTTGTAAATTGTTCTTCATATCAATTAGTGTAGCCTTCAGTTCTGACTGGTTCTTCTTTATGGTTTCCATGCCCCTTTTTATGCTTTTGAAGTTCTAAATTCACCAAGCATCCTTATCATCATGTCCTGAACTCCGCATCTAGCAGGCTGCTTGTCTCCATTTTGGTTAGTTCTCCCTCTGGAGTCTTGCTCTGTTCCTTCATTTGGGCCACGCGTCTTTGACTCCTCACTTTGGCAGCCTCCCTGTGCTGGTCTCTATGTATTAGGGAGAGCCAGTGTGGCCCTTGGCTTGGTAGTGAGGCCTAATGCGTTGTGTGTCTAGTGTAGCAGATGTCTACCAGAGGCCTGGCGCAGGGTCCAGGGGCACCGCCTCCCCTCTCACTCCAGCCGGGCACTCCAGGTGCACCTGTGTGGGCTGTGTCCACCCGTCCTGCAGCAGAGCTTTGGTTGCTGTCGGCAGGTCAACAGGAGGGATTCACCCAGGCTGATCCACTGCAAGGACTGGCAGTGAGTACTGACCAGCAATCTCGCATCACAGTGGAGGGTCACTTGTGTGCAGGCCTAGTCCACAGAGCAGGACTTACTCCAGCAGGGCTCTGGTGCCCACTGAGTCTGCCCCTTGAGTATGTCACTTGTGGAAGTGGTTGAGTGGTAGTGCTCTGATGTGGGCTACAGCTGTCCACTGGGTGCACAGGCTCTGGGGCCTCCCCAGAGACAGAGGTCAAGGTCAGCCACCCCTGTGTTCTGTCTGGGGCCACCCAAATAAGCTACAAAGTAATCTGCCGTTGGCTGCTACTTGTGTTGGGCTTGGAGGTGCCCAGGCAAGTCTGAGCTGTGAGCCAAGGCCAGTCGCTTTGCTGCTAGTGCTGGGCCTGGGGCCACTTAGCAATAGGCATGGGGTGCACGAAGACCAGATGCTGTTTGAGAGAATTTAGGAAAATATGAAGCACGAGCCAAGACAAGCCATTTGTACGGAAGAGCCACTGGAAACAGTCCGGGTGGGCCCAAAAGTTGGGCGGGGCAGAGCCTCAGAGAATCGCCAGGATGGGGCAAACAGTGGGAGCCAGCTTCACGGAGTCTCAGATTCGGGGCCTCCCTGCCAGGTCTGTGGCTCTGCAGGGGGTGCACATCGAAGAAACAATGGCCTCTGCCAGCACTTCTGTCTGAGAGAAAGCCACCCCCCCAACCCCCCGCTCTCGCCCTGACGCCGGACAATGCATTTCCTCCCCATGTGTCTCCGATGCCTTTCAAGTGGCTGCTCCCGTGCCGGAGCTCGGAGGGAGGGAGTCCGAGTGAGTCTGCACACAGGCCTTTGAACGGAGCTGCCGGGGGCCCAGCAGTTTCCGTCTTCTACAGCCTCCACCCCTGCTGGGTTTTGCAGCTAGAAGTGACGGAGACTCATCTTCCTGGCACTGGGACCCTGGGCCGGGGGTCTGGCATAGGGCTGGGACCCCTTGCTCCTGAGATACAGCTCCCCGTTCTTATCTGCTCCGTGTGGGTGCGGGGTCAGCCTGCGCCACATCTCTGCCCCCCGCCCAGTCATGATGTAGCTCGTTCTCTAATTCTGTGGTTACAGGACTTCCATTCAGCTCAGTTTCTGATGGTTCTGAGTGGTGGTTGTTTGGTAGTTTAGATGTAATTTTGGTGTGGTTGTGCAAGGAAGCGAGCTGTGTTTACCTGTGCCACCATCTTGAACGGAAGCCCTATTTGTTCCCAGTGGTCTTGAAACGGGGACACTAAGCGGATCCCTGCACTGCCAGCCCGCCAGCCCTCTACCCGCAAGCCATCCCAGAAGCCCAAAAGAAAATGGATTTGTCCTCTCAGAACTGTGGTAAATGGAAATGCCTTTTTGTCTGATGCACCTAAAAAGCTTAGATTTGGAATTGTGCTTTGGGATGAAATCCTGAAGTCACAGAAAGGACCTCTCCCCACTTGTAAAATAAAACCCTCCTGGTCCAGAAGCATCCCTTCTGATGAGCCCCGGCCCTCTGGAAACCCCTAGATTAAATAGCATTTCTCTGCTTTTCAGCTTGGAGGGTTTTTTTCAGAAAACATGACATCCCCAGAGGGCTAGATGGATAAAGACATTTCATTTTTTGCCGGTCATGAAATAAATAAAATATCTTCCTAGAGTTGTTACTTTTAAATTGGACTGGATTTCCTTTCTTTTGGTTGAACAAGTTGAAGAAATTAATGTCCTCCCTCGGCTGCCCACCACTAAGACGATTCTGTCTCATCTGGCCATTTACATGCAGAGCGTGATGTAGGGTTTAACCTTCCTAATTGGGGGACACGCTGTCTGGGTTAATGACAGGACTGAATTATGGTGCTGTTAAGAAAAGATATGCCGTTTTAGTATTTCAAGTCCGCGGAACCACGAGAACTGCTCTTCCGGAGTGCTGCCCGTCGTGACACCCCCGGGGGCTCCTCCTGACGCAGAGAGGACGACGCGCTTGTCAGCGTCACGCCAGGCAGGCTTGCGCACGCTTGACAACAGCGCATTAGTCTACATTGTTTATACATTTTTGTTTTAAATGTTAATTGTGCTACTTAATTTGTCTAATAAATAATCTTGTAAGGTGGGTGGGGGGGGTTAATAAATACTCAATCTGTTGATTCCCGTTTTTCCAGCAGATGAGCCAGTTTCAGTCCCGTCCATTCCGAATGACCACGACCCGGTCCAGGGTAGTGATGGCCAACAGATCTGGGTCTCATCTCTATTCAGATGGTCTCAGAACAGTGGAAAACGGAGGAAGGACAGTGTGGCAGCAGCCCTGGGCAACGTCCTCCCGGTGAGGTGGGAGCGTTAACAACTTCAGAGGCTGAGGACTGTGGGCCGGGTGGGCCAGGCGGCCCCAAAGTGGGCCCTTTCTCTAGGGAGTGCCTGTCACTTCACACAGCAAGGTGGGATGTGGCCAGGAGGCAGGCAGATGGCTCATGCTTGTCACCCCATCAGTGCTATTAGCAACCAGTGGCCGAGAGCACTTTTTGGGACAGCGGGGTAGCAGGGCCCCTCTGTCCCCCAGGGGCCGCAGGCTGGCACGCAGGGAGTGGCGCCAGCAGTGACTGAGCACCTGCCGCCGAGGAAGGCGGGCCGGAGCTGCACGGCTAACGAGGCGGGTTGATAGGGAAGGGGAGCGGGAATCCACAGGGGTCTAATGTGAAATATCAACACTAATACATAATTTAAATCCAGTTAGGGAAAAAAGTAAACCTGTTTTGACAGTGTTTATTTTGTTGTAGAATGTGCCAGAAGGGGGGGAGACTCATTGCCTAGAATAACATGCCCCGAGGGGCCCTGGCGATGATCAGACATGCCTCAGGTGGGGCTGTGCTTGTCACGAGGAGGTCTGTGGGCGAAGGGGCAGGACAGTGTGTGTCCCCAGCTCCTTCTGCGCATGTGTTTCCACGCGATCCAGGATGGCAGCTCCAGCTTCTCTGAGACCAAGGAGCGGGAGCCCGGAGGAGGGAGGCAGAAATGACAGGCCATCCATCAAAGCCCCCAGCAGCTTTCCAGATAACTTTCCTTTGAACTGAAATCAAGAGCTGATGTCGACGCAGCGGTGGGAGGGCAGTGAGGACGCCCCTTGCCTCAGGAGCACCCACGCCAATGGAAAGGCATGTTCGGCAGCCACGTGTGCACCAGGGGCGTGCTGGATCTGCACACAGTAGGGCAGAACGGAACTTCCGCCTCGTTTGTTTAGATTCCTCTGGGGATTTCTGATTATAAAAAGAACAACTGTTGCTTTGGAGGCCTGCCACGGTGGGGGCTTGGTGCTGTGTCTGTGGTCAGGGCGCCTGCGACAGTGAGAACGCCTTTTCTGCTCAGGAGCCTCCCTTCGGAGTGTTTGGGGAGCCAGTCAGCTGGTCTCCAGGTATCAGAGCAGACTGGTGCGTCTCCCTGGTATAAGTCTCCTGCTGTCACGGACGCGTGCACAGCCAAGTGGAGAACAGGGCTGTCATCTGAAGATGTCAATCAGTGTCTTTGGGGTATTTCACATAAAAGGATACATTATTTGAAGAAATGTTTTCATCCTCTTCTTCGCTGTATCTGTGTATGTGCCTCTGTTGCAGTCTTATTTTTTTTAAAGATTTATTTATTTTTTGCGAGAGGGGCAGGGAGTGAGAAAGACAGGGAGAGAAGCACTGATCCGTCGTCTCTCATAAATGCCCTGACTGGGGACCAAACCTGTAACCCAAGCATGTACCTTGACTGGGAATCGAACTGACAACCTCTTGCTTTGTGGGATGATGCCCAACCAACTGAGCCATACCACTCAGGGCTTGTAGTCTATTATTTAGGGTTTTTCCTTAAGTGTGCAAATTAGTTACCCAGAAAAATAACAAAGGAAAGAAAAAGAATCTCATATATTACTTACTCTTTGCTCCTGTCTGAAGGGGTACATTTCTCAGAAGAATTTTTTTTTTTGGTAAAGCCAGAACTGCTTACAGCAGACCCAAGGAGGGCTGTTGCCCTGCTCCAGCCTTTACCCGACAGCACTGACTTTTCCGGGAATGCGGACAGAGATCACCCAGTGAGGTTCCGCTTGGGATTGACTCTGGTGTTCCGATGTCTGGATGCAACTTTAAATATGTTTGAAATTCACAAACCACTCCCAGGAGGCTTTTCTCTTCTAAAAGGAAATTACTTGGAACAAATATGACATCGATTTTCCATCTCCCTTGATTAGTCTCATTTGGTCTGATTTTTATTATTTAAGGCTTACCGACAATGAGAATATACAGTTAGCAATGGTCCCAATTAGATTTTGTGACCTTTGAGGAAGACAAGGAGGGTCTGGGCCCGGCGATGCCTGAAACTGCCACAGAACAGAGTTGGGGTCACGGCCGAGCTCAGGCCAAGGGCACCGAGTGCACTCTTGGGGTGGGGAGGCAGGAGCGCTGGGCAGGGGCGTGCGGGAGGAAGAGGGGCCCCAGCAGCGCTGCTGTGGAGGTACTGTCCACGGCGAAGCGGGGTTTGTGTGGCAACTCTGATCAGCAGATGGTCAGCGAGGAAAGGCTGGCGTCAAACGGCTCTGGCTTGTGACTGGGTCCACTGACGACAAGTGGACTGTGCAGGAAAGATGAGGTAGGTCAAGGGCACATATAGGGAGCACAGGGAGTCCTGCGTACACACTGGGGAAGCGGGGGCATACGGAGGGCCCACACGGCTCGGACAATGGGATGTCTGCTGCAGGGCCGACTTGTTAGTGTGAGACGCTGGGGGCATGTGCACGGCTCCGAGTCTCTTCCCCATAATGGCTTGAGCTCTGGAACACACGGCCCCGGCCCGGAGAGATGAATGTGTGGTCTGTCGCCTGTCCAATCCTTCCTAAGTGAGGCGTCACTGGAGCCCAGCCCCGGACCTCGACAGGGTGCAGACAGGAGCCAACGCAAATTCGACAGGCTCTGCTCTTTGGAAGGACCTGCCTTTCCTAGCGTCTGCAAAGAAGGTCAGGCAGTTGGACATCGCCGCCCGCCGCGTCCCAGCCGCCCCGCCAAAAGTGCCCACGATGTGATGTATGCCTAGGGTGGACCGTCATTTCCACGACCCCGTCCACACGCCCGCCTCAGACACACAGGCACCCCTGCTGGGGTGTAGTGAACATTTACAAAAATGTAGATGGAAAACAGATGAGAACTTCCAGCGGCCATCTGTTCTGTCTTTCTCCGGTGTGACTCCGGAGGTGAGATGCTGCCAAGTCGCGAGGCCAACGCTGAGGCTGGAGCGGAGAACTCGGGGGCACCTGGAGCGCGTGGCCAGCCCACCGCGTCCAAACCCCGAAACTCCAGGAGAAAAAACGTATCGCCGAGCCAGTGCAGACACGGAACACGCCGGTTCAGAGACGGAGTGACACCCAAGCCCCAGGGAGAACCGCTGAAGCTCCCGGAGGCGTGCGGGTTCACCCGAGCCGCGCGGGAAGGGGGGCTTCAGGACGGGCACTTGCGGCTCCAGCCCTTCTCAACTCGTGACTGGAGACAGGCAGCACCGAGGAGCTCGAGTGGGCCCTGGCGCCCTCAGAGCGCTTCTCGCAAGCGCTTCACTTGCGAGTCCGCGAGCGAGAAGGCCGACCGCGCCTGCACCCTCAGGTCTGGGGCAGACGGGCATGCAGTCACACCAAGGTGGCAACGAGGATTCCACCAGCCGGCGCTCACCCGGGGCTGGCCGTGAGCCGGCACGACCCTGCAGCCCTGACACGTCCGTGGGCTCAAAGATGGGGCCTGAGAGGGGGAGCGGCTGGCTCAAGGCCCCGCAGCGAGAACGCTGGGAGCCCGGCCACAGCCGGGACCGCCTCGGACCGACGCCGGTCCCCCTAGCGGACAGCTCTTCCCCCACCTCAGCCCCACCCACCGCAGAGCAGCTGGCTGGGTCTCCCCAGCTGTGAGCTCAGGTGGCCCTTCCTTCAGAGCAGGTGCGGGGGGTGGGATCACATCCACTCCCGCCCTCACGAGCTGCTGGCGTCTTGGGCTGATGCCTTCACTTCTCCGGGCCTCGGTCTCTCCGTTTTTAAAAGGCGGCCAGGTAATAAGAGAACCGAGGGAGAGGCTGCTATAGGGTTAAAGCAGGGGTGTCAAACCCGTGTTCCCGGGGGCCACATCAGTCTCGTGGTTGCCTTCCAAGGGCCGGATGTAATTTCAACTCCTTAACAGTGAAGGAGCAGTTACATTTATACAGTCCTAAAATTACATCCGGCCCTTTGAAGGCTATCGTGAGGCTGATGTGGCCCCCGGTGGAAAGGAGTTTGACCCCCCTGAATTAAAGGGTCAGAACACAAATCCACAGCAGTGCACTGCATACAGTAAGTGCCCAATAAATGTTAGCCACTTACAAGGCAAACATCATCACTGGCAGCCTCTCCCCCTGAGGAAAGAGGGTGGAGGCTACCGGCACTCAGGGACAAAGGTCTCTGCTGGCCCCGCGCTGGCGCCCGTCAGCTTGACCCCTGGTTCCCACTGGGGCCAAAAGCCCTCCACGTCCGAGGAGGTTCTTCCCACGACAGGGCCTCCAGCAGAGCAGCGCCCGTGGGTGCTCAGGGGATGGACTGGATGGGCCCTAATTCCGTCCCCCAGAGGCGAGGCGAGGCACCGGCACAGTGACGGTCTCGGTGGGGGAGGTGTCAGCAGGCATTTGTCACTGAGCGCCCGCCGGGACGGTCTGCTCCTCTATCTGATGGTGGGAAGCCGAGCCACCAAGATACCAGGGGACGGTCCGCACGGCCTGGAGGCCGACTGCCATGCTCAGCTCTCTTGGGCGCTGGGAGGCGCCGCCGGTGGGAGCTGGGAGGCCCCAGGCGCACAGAGTGCCGGCGCCACTGCGAATAGCACGGCACGTGCGGCGGGGAGCTGTCAGCAAGGTGGGCCCGCAGCGGCAGGTGTGGCTTTCTCCCTCCATGTCAGTTTCTCCTAACTGTCCCACTCCGACAACGTCGAGAGCCACTCCAGAAGCTGACGGGTGATTTACGTCCTGCGGTGGCTCCCGCGATGACTGCGGAAGGCCTCGGCGGCCGCCCGCCATCCCCAGGCACGCCCTCCTGCGTGTTCCCATGGGGGCCCTGTGTCCAGGGCTCTGGGCGGCTTTGGGGCAGCACTGGGAGCGTCTCTGGTGAGCCCAGCTTCGTCCTGAGACACCAAAGGCCAAGAACCCTGTCCACCATTCCCTGATAATGGAGAAGAGACCCACAGCTCTTTTCTTCCTGCCCCCTCCTCATCCTCAACTGCTTCCCTCCTCTCCTTGTCTTAATGCAATGAAGAGCTGGCATTTATCTGCAGGAAAAGGCCACCACAGATTGCATTCGGAGACACGGCCACTCCCCACTGCAGGGGACCCTCGAGCAGTCCCAGGCAGGAGGGAGGAAAGGCAGAGAGGCTGCCAGGGAGCAAAGGTTGCCTGCGTCTCAGCATCAGCTCTGGGATGACGCTCAACTGCCCAGCAACATGGAAAAGGAAATGGCCACAGAAGGTCAGCGCAGAAACACGCAGGGGCAGCCCCGGCCCCACGGAGGACCTGGGAGACCCCCCCGGTGGGGGAAGCTGGCTGTCCTCGCCCCAGAGGAGTCTCCCTGCCCTGGGGGGACCTCGGGTAAAATGGGACCCCTGGGAAACCTCAGTCTTTCTCTCTGAAGGTCAAGACTATGTTTTGTGGGCCAAGGACACTGACAGAGCAGTAAAAGGGATCGTTTCCCCTATCGCCACGAAATTGTACTCTGAGGCCGGGACAGCGGCCCGTGGCAGGCACGGAGTGATCCTCCTCGGATGCGAGATCTGGCTCTCAGAGAAGCGGGAGGCAGCCCCAGCTGCTGCTCATGGCCCCCCTTCCTGTGTACTTGAAGTGACCCAAGAGGAGCTGTGACTGTGTGGGTGTGTCCCTTGAAACAGTTCAGGTGGGAGGGCTGAACGGAGCAGGGGCCACACGCACGCCTAACGGGACCGGAGGGCACGGGGGGGGGGGGGGACTCAGCGGGGCATCCTGAGGAGGCTGGTCCCAGAACCGCCGTCTCTTCAACGGCGGCCGTTCGTGTCCTAGGCGCTGCGGGACAGAGGCGAGGCCACACAGCAGGCCCTGGAAGCCCACGGCGTGACCGGGCGTTGTAACCTGTAGAGTCTACCTTGGGAATGTCTTGGAATCTCTCCCACCCGGTGCCCACCGCTCTGACCCAGACCCTCAGGATCCGCTGCCCGACCCGCCGGCTGGTCCTCCGCGCCACCAGCCCCCCGTCAGCCATACCCTCCACACGGACCCAATTCACCGCCCAGCTGCCCTGTCCTCTCCTCTTTAAACCGCTCAGTGGCTTCCCAGCCTCCCACAGAACGAACCCCAAACCCTCAGGCTGGCTCACGAGGCCTTTGGGATGGGGGCTTTCGAATGCCCGTGTCCCGCGTTCTCTGAACCCCAGGCGACGCGAGCCCTGCGTGGGACGCCCGCTCTCCAGGCCCCTCTGCCTGGACGGCTTCCACTGACCCTTTCGGACCCAGCCCGCTCCGGCCTCTTCCAGCTTCCATGCCGCCGCCGCCGCAGTGCCTCTCGCTTGAACCCTGCGCCCCAGGCCCACTGCGCACCACCAGGGGTCCTCTGTCCCCCTCAAGAGGACAGGGGCCTGCTGACCCGTCTCTGTGCCTCTACTGTTGAGTTCGAGGTCCAGAACACATCAGCCCTTCGGTGTTTGCCGACAGACGCGTCAAATAAGGCGACGCCCTTTCCACAGACGACGCAGGAGTAGGTCTCAGACCGTCCCGCGTGACTGCAGCCTCCAGAGCAGAGGAGGCTGGAATCGGAGTTCACGGGCCCTTCCAGAAATTCAGAATGCTTTCCGACGCAGATGCAATCTATGGGTCATCAGGGAGGTCTCCGGGTGTAGAGAGGCTGTGGAGGTGGCCATGAGCTGTCGCCGGGGGCCAGTCCGGAGGGAGAAAGGCACAGCAGGGAGGCGAGGAGCCCCCCCCACCCGCCGGGCGGCACGTCCCTGCGGGCAACAGGCTGGCGAGTCCGAGAGGCCCCCCGACTGCCACCAACTTTCCCGTTATAGCCCGCCCATTCCCACTGGGCCACAGCAGCCAGGGCCCATCTGGGGACTCAGAAAGAGCAGACGCTCCGCCGAAAACCCTCTTTCCGGACGCTGTCAGCCACGGTCTGTAATTTCAGAGACAAGAGTTATCTGTAGCTCAAGTCAGAAGCCCGCACATTCTTCTTGTTCAACGAGGCAGCCCGAACTGCTGTCCCTGAGCTAGTGAGTTAGTGAGTTAGGCTGCGGTGCTACGCTAGACACTCGGGAGGCAAAGGGAGTGGTTCTTTGAACTTGACTACTTGTTTGAAAATAACTCTACTCAACAGAGAAATTGTGAGTAATCGAGCTTTTTTACAAATCACATATGTTTTTTTAAAATGCATCCGGGGAGAGCCTGTTAAATGGAAAATTTTGTGGCTGAGTGCTCCGGGAAAGCAAAAAATTGCTCCCTGTGCAGAGTTTGGGAAGACGGAGTTCTTGTTACTTCCTGAGCATTCTCACGGCGGGGCCACACCCACCCCACCTGAGGCCGGGGGCCCTTCTTGCCTGGACAGGCCGTAGGGGCTCTCCCTCCCTCTAGGAGGACGCCTTCGGACGATAAGCTGGAGCAGTGAGACGGGTTTTACAGCAGCCCACCCACCTGGAGGGCGAAGCAGACCCTCACCTGTGTCAGGTGGCTGCGTCCGAACCTGAGACGCTGCGCTACTTTGGGCTCATTCCGAATCACCCGCTCTGGGCTTCCGTGGTCTCCACACTCCTCCCACCCTGTCTTTCTCGTGGGCCTTGCTTTCAGTCCAGCTTTGGGGGACACGCCACACACCGCAGGGCTCTCTGTGCAGAGCACAGCACAGGCCCCAGCGACTCACCTTGTCCCCGCCGTGATGCGTTCAGGGGTTTCCTCAGCACAGGGGTGGCGGCTGTCGCTTTTACATTAGTGCCCTTACTGCCCAGAGGGGGGTCTTCTGCCCCCTTCGGACTGATGAGCAAAAATACGGCTTTCTGCTTCAAGAATTCCAGAGCATCCCACTGGACAGCGCCCTCAAGACCACTTGGACCGACCCCCTACCTTCACAGACCGGAAAACCAGAGGGCGGTGGGTCCGAGCCGGATTTCAGATGTGGGGCCGACTCCTGACTGCCTCCTCCAGAGCGAACAGGGACCCTCCCTCCACGGCTCTGCCACCGGCTGCCAGCGTCGGAATGACAGCTGGGCGGTAGCCGCCCCGCGTGCTCCCAGGGGACAGGGGGCGCCTCTCCAGCTCCTCCGGCTTCCAAGCCTGCGGGCGTCCCCGCTGGGCACGGGGCTGTTCGCCCAGCCAAAGACCCCGCGCTCGGGGACACCCGCAGGACACCGCACAGGACGGCAGCGCTCCCTTCCTCCGCTTCGGACAACAGCTTCCAACCCTGACGCTTGACAGTCTAGCTGCATTAAAAGGAAGAAAACTTGGGGTGACCTTTTTTCCTTGCCGAGAGAAATTAGGCCATTTTTGAGTGTTTGAGCATAAAAAGACAATGTCTTAAATCGCCACCCTGCGACCCGCCCGTGAGAGGGGGCGGGCTGGGAGAGCCGTCTAAGTCCGCTAGCCATCACGTTCCTGGCGGACACGCCCCACTTTGTCATCATCCCCTTCGGCTCCGGGGTCTGTGGGGTCAGCCAGCAGGCCCTGGGCCCACGCGTCCTTCCCAAGGCTGCCGAGCTCAGCACTTGCGCTTTCTGGGAACCACTGCCCAGAGCTCTGGGTTCGTGGAGCTGCATTTTCCCGCATGGCTGGGGGTGGGGGCAGCCATCAGTTATCCTTAATAACCAGGCAGATGACAGGACAGCTCTGCCCTCGGCTCTTAATAGCAGAGTGGTCCCCTCTCCCTCCTTCTTTTTACAATAGCAATTCCACCGACTCCATTACTGAAATGGCTCTTGCCTTTCATGCCCTGTCCAAGTTGCTACGTCGTTGTTTTATTGCTTCTCTGAAAAGCTCCTGCTAATTAAGGTGAAAGCCAGATAGGACTGGGGCTTGGGCTGCTGTGCAAGGCACGGCGACTTCACCGAGCCGACTGCGTGTGTGCTTCTCTGGGGGGCCCTGCGGTCCCGCCTCCTCTTTGTCCGGGGCTCCCAGCATCCTCCGAGACTTCTCAAGGCCCGCGTCTTTACCCCAAGAACTGGGGACATCTGCAGCCAGAGTGGGGGCTGGCGGGGGAGACCTGGCTGCTCCCTAGGACTCTCAGTTCGGGCCCATGCGCAGACAGTGGGGCAGGCAGAGCTCCCACCAGCTTTGGATCTTGGGGGGATGTCTTGCTCTGTGTCTGGGGGCTCACAGAAGCGTCAGAGGCAGCCCCCGCCCTGAAGGGACTGAACACGCAACTGAGGAAGTGGGGCACACGTCTGGGAACAGCAAAGCACAGCTGGGGCTGGAGGAGACCCAGCGCCCCAGGGCCGCGGGGCCAGTCCGGGTCCTGGGGTGCGTACATCTGACCTCGCTGCTCGGGGGCAGGGAGGGCGGGCCGGGAGAGTTTTCTGGAGTCAGCAGACATTGGCACATGGTCTTGAGGGCCAAGTCAGAGGAGAAAACGAGAAAGATGAGTGACGGGTCCCCCCGGCTTTCTGGGGCGGGGAGATGAGCAGAATGAGGCCAGCGGGAGTTGGGAGCTGGTGCCCCAGACCAGGTGGTGGGGGGGCAGAGGAGCCCCTGAAACCCAGGCTAAGAAGGGTGGTGTCCTGGAGCACTGAGGTCCCCAGGGGCCTGGCCCTTCCCCCCAGCTGCTTCCCGGCCCTGGTGGAAGCACTCAGCTGCTGCTCCGGCTGAGCAGCTCTCGGAGGACCAGGTGCCCGAGGCGTCCCTGGCGCGGGGGTCACCCAGTTAGGCATGACGGCGGCAGACTGGGCCCTCTGCCCGCAGCGAGCCTTGCCTGGGAAGGGCACGTTCCAGCCATCCCGCTTCTGGGCACTGCTGCCTGGCTCTTCATCTTGCTGGGCATCCCTGAAAGGTACCTCTGCTGCCATGACGGTCTCCTTTCTCTCTGCTCCCCCAAAACACCCACGTGCCAAGGAAGCATCCGCAATTCCAAAGGCTCACGTGCTGATGCATCTGGGCGGCTCCCGGGCTGCTGCTTTGTACACAAGCTTGAGAAACACTTCCTGGGCCTTGGAAACTCCTTCCAGCGAGACTCCCCCGGGGACTGTGCCGGCTCGGCCTGGCTTCACTTTTCTTCTATTTATCCTCATCCCAGGTGTGTTTTTTAAAAATATGCATATTTATGTTTAGAGAGAAAGGAAGAGAGAGAAAGAGAGACATCAATGTGAGAGAGAAACATCGACTGGCTGCCTCCTGTACGCACCCCGATCGGGGCCTAGGGATGTGCCCTGACCAAGAATCAAACTCATAACCTCTGGCGTACAGGATGATGCTCCAACCAGCTGAGCCACACCGGCCAGGGCCCGACAATATGTTTATTGATTTTAGACAGAGAGGAAGAGGGATACACACACACACACACACACACACATAGATATTCCTCTTCCTCTCTAAGATCAATATATACACATACATACATAATACAAATAGATATACCCATATATACATTCCTCTTCCCCTCTCTGTATCTATAGATATATAGATAGATACATACATACAGGTACACACATACATTCCTCTTCCTCTCTAAAATCAACATATACACATACATATATAATACAAATAAATATATATACTCATATATACATTAATCTTTCCCCTCTCTGTATCTATAGACAGATACATAGATACATGTACATACATACAGAGAGAGAGAGAGAGAGAGAGAGAGAGAGAGAGAGAGAGAAGCATATCAGCTGCCTCCCATACACGCCCTGACTGGGAGTCGAGCCTGAAACCTTTTGGCATACGGGGCGATGCTCCAACCAACCTGGCCAGGCCAGGGCCCGCTGAACTCCCCCCCGACCCCCTCACACACACACAGAGGCAAGCGCCAGGCCTGCCGGGGAGATGACGAGGGTCGGGGTCCCGGCTGGGAAACGGTGGGGCGAACAAGGTGGCAGCGATCCACGGCCTCCACGCCCAGATTCAGAGCAGAAATGACATAAAGCCCCCCTAGTGGGTGCGCTCCAGGGCCGCACCCTAAACTTCTCTCTGGGAAGGGAGATCTGCTACAAGCTTGCTGGGGGCTCATTTCTCCCCGCTCTGCCAAGAAGCGTGTCAGGAGCTTCCTGACGCCCCTCTGATTAGACGGCTTCCATTGGCCCGATGAAGATTTAAGGATTATCTTAATAGTAAATCAGCAACCCAGCAGCAGGCGGCCGAGGGGCGAGATTTCAGCACCTGCAGCTGCGGCTTTGGCTTCTTTGTCAAGACCAGATGAGAGGGGAGTAAAAACTCGCCTTTTTCAGGAAAGCAAAGGGCATCCAGGTGCCACCTGCAAATCAAATCATTCAGGAAAAGGTAGTTTCATTTTTCCTTCCTTTCTCTCCCAAATAACAATTATTCTTGGAATAATGACCACAGTTTAACGCTTGGCTTTGCTGGACCCAGGGAGCGGTGTGGGTTCCTGAGGGTCCAGGACAACCGGGCGTGGAGGCCCCTCCCGTCCTCGGCGGGACACGGAGGCCCAGCGAGTTCACCAGCATGTCTGGGCACTTCCGCGAGGTTTACAATGGCAGCTGCATGGCTCGGACGTGGTGCCCGGTGAAAGGCATCCATTCCGGCCCGCCTGCCTGCCTGCCAGATCAGGAATGGCTACCAAACCGCATCCCGACCAAAAACTTCGTCAACTCATCGTGTTCAAAGGGCTGGCGGAGAACCAACTTCGGGCACGTCTGGCCAGGACCCACCAGCAGCTCGCATGGCGCACCCAAGACAATTCTGAGCCCACGTTCGGAGGACTGGGTCTCTTCCATGGGACCATGCCCTCGGGGCGCCCGGGACCCAAGGCGAGAGGGAGGGAGCTGGCTGTTTCCACGTGTTCCTGGGACTCTTTGTCCTCTCTCCCCTCGCTGCGTCCACACTGGTCCCTCACGGGATGTCCCTTCCTCACTGCTCCACGTTCGGGGCAGATGCAGAACAGCAACTGAGTGCCCACCTTTGACGTGGGTTAGCGAGTTCCAGAGCAAGGACTCTGGGATGCTTTAGGGAGTGGGGAGACAACCTGAATGAACAGCTTTACTTGTTCAAGGTCAGCTGGTACCACGGCCCACAAGACCCACGGTCCTCCCACCTCCCCGCGCCTCCCTCCCCGTCCCGGGGCCCCTGCAGGCAGCCACTCTATGCCTAGCTCTTTCTCCTCTCTGCCGGGCCCGCTGTGTCAGACACGCCTCCCCCGCCGCCCCCTTCCCGCACAGCTGCTCGGAGCGTCTTTGTGCCCACGGTCGCACGGCTAGGCCTGCCTCCCCCTCACCCTAGAGCTCCGGACCACCAGACGCTCCCTGAATGGACCGCCCTTTTAAGGACCACTTGCCAACCTGCCTGCCCCTCTTTCTGCAGGGACGGCCCCAGCCTCCTGGGCAGCAGCAGCAAAGGCTGTGACATACAGGATTCGGGGCATCGTTACATTTGCTTGGGGGGTTCCTCATGCGGTTCCACTGGTTTTCACGTCCCTGTTGACCACGGTGGGTGGTGTGGCCCACCAGCCTGAGGCTGTGTCTGGCAAAGTCGCTGTCCCCAGTTACGAGGCGGCTGCGGTGGGGGAGGGGGGGGGAGCACTTGCTTCGGGAGGGGCTGTGCCAGCAGCAGCGCCCCAGGTCTGAAACCTGCCCCCCAGCTGTGCCCCTCCCTGTGGATTCAGAGCTCAGGCCGGCCGCTGAGCCTTTGTTCTTGCTGTTCCTTGCCCCAGACACACCCTTCCCATCCTCCCTCCCTGCCAGAGACCGCAACCTCTTCTCCAAGGCTGGCCTCTTAGCATGCCCACGCGCCCCAGCTCGCGTGGCATCCGCCGAGAGAACGGAGGCCCTTGAGCGCGTCACAGCCATCCGTGCCCCTTCCTCTGTTCCCATCAGCCAGTGGCGCGGCCAAGTTCTGAGTCCGCGGTGCACCCCACCGCCCTCCCTTCTCTCAGGCCGTTTTCCACGAGCTCTCTGCAGCAGAACCCAGTCCCTTCCCAGACGCAGGCGACGGCCAGCTGACCAGCAACACACACCCCCTCCCGTGAGCGCCTCCCGTGAGCGCCTCCCAAGCCCGGGGAGACCGCTGGGCACCCAGTTCCCACTGGTGCACTTCCCTCTCCTGCCCCTCCCAGGCGGTGACACTTCATAAAGCTACAACCGTGAGAACGGGACGGAGCCGGCAGAGGGGAGGGGGGCAAGAAGACAAGGACAGACCCAAATGACAATAAAAGTGATGGCGTCCTGGCCCGAGGCGGGTTCCCCTTTTCTCACGGTGCCCACAGCCCGACGTGCAGTTCCCAGCAAACTGCATTCTCGCCAAGACCACAAGTCACGCCCGCCTGCTATGGGGCATCGCCCCCCAACCAAGCAGCAGTGGTCAAGGAGCTGGCCCACGCACCCCGATCCGGACCACGCAGGGGGAAGCCGGAGCCCTCCAGCTCCACAGCCGTCCCAGCCCCCGGCGCTGGGGGGAGCCACAGCTCCTAACGACTGACCTTCAGTGAGGACCGCGCACGTGACCGGCTCTGTGTCCGTCTGTCCTTCCTTCCCTTCTTCCTCCTTCCTGCTCTCTTCTGTTCTCTTCCCCCTTTCAAAAGACAATTTCTACTTTGAATTTACCCATCATGTGCCCATCTTTCACTATGGTTAACTTTTAGGATAAATTTGCTTTCATTTTTAATGTCATAAAAGTGCAACTGAGAAACATGAGGAAACTGTGTGTACATATATGTACATATGAAAGAAGCGCCAAGTTTGATACATTCCCGCAAACAGGACACGTGTGTAACCGGCACCCAGATCAAGAGACAGACTCCACTGTCCCCTCAGGAGCGCCCTTGTGACCCTTCAGCCTCGACCCTGATCTCAGGGGAAGCCATGTGACTCCTAACTACATAGACTCATTTGTTTTTAAATCAGTCGCTGTGAGTTGCTTTATTTTATGAAGCACAATACCAAAATCAAGCAAATACCATTTTTTTTATTGTACTGGTTTTTGGAGAGAGAGGAAGGGCTGGGGGCAGGGAGGGGGAGAGGGGGGTGGGGGGAGAGAGGAAGAGATACTGAGATTCATCGGTTGATTCTTGCATGTGCCCCAAGCAGGGGTCAAACCTACAGCCTTGGCATATCGGGATGACGCTCTAACCCACTGAGCTACCCGGCCAGGGCCTACTTTATCTTTAACACGATTAGAAAAAACATGTTTTAAAAAACTGGCCTTTCTGAGGGACAAATAGTATGTTACTTGTCCCAAAAATATTTTGGCTTTACGTTAACAGGCTTTTAATTTGCTATCTTTTTATTTTATGGTCTCTTTTGTGTTACATTGTAGTTTTTTGAAGAACAAATTTGGGCCATTAAATGGGGTATGTAAAAGTATGACGATGTTGGCTGAAAGTTGAACAGCAAGTATTCACAATAACATTTTTGTTGAGGCTAAACTTGCATACAGTAAGTTCACAAAGAGCACAACCTGATGAGTTTTGAAGAACGCGAACACCCGTGGGACCAGCACTCCAATGGAGACGGCTGTTCGTACTGTTTCGGGAGCCCCCTCGCGGCCCTTCCGGCTCACACCCACCGCAACCACTGCTCTGCTTCAGCCACTGCGCGTCGGTCCTCCCTGCTCGTGAACTTCACATACCCGCAGTCATAGAAAAAGCACTCATTCATACCACCCACTGCTCCTGCGGTTCATCTCCATTACCGCATGGAATGGCCGTTTGTTCTATTTTTCAGGACCAAGTAGCATCGCATGGCCTGAATATGTAAAATTTATTTATTCACTCCTCTATTAATAGACATTTGCATTGAGCCCATGTTTATGCGCACGGGTTCTCTTTTTTCTTGAGTATGCACCTAGGAGTAGAATTGTTTCCTGATGGGATAGTTGTATGTTTAACTTTTTAAGAAACTTAGAAACAGTTTCTAAAGTGGGTGTGCCATCTTGCATTCCCACCAGCAATGCATGAGAGTTCTAGTTACTCTACATCCTCACCAACAATAGGTATTATCAACCTTTTGAGTTTTGACCAGTCTGATCAAGACACCCATGGTATCTCATGGGTGTAAATGGTATCTCATTGTGCTTTCATTGTGTTTCCCAATGACTAGTGGTGCTAACATTACATGTGCTTACTGTCCATTTGTATGTCTTCTTTTGTGAGTGCCTATTTAAGTTTTGTTCCCTTTTTTGTTACTGAATTCTAAGAATTCTTTAAATATTCTGGATATAAGTCCTTCATCAGATATATGTATTACCAGTATATTCTTCCAATCTGTGACTTGCATTTTTATATTCTCAATGTTGACTTTTAATGAGCAGAGGTTTTTAATCTTGAAGTCCAATTTGTTAATATTTCTTTTCACAGTTAGTACTTTTTACATCCTTTTAAAAAAATCTTTACCTCAAATTCATGAAAATATTCTTGTGTGTATTCTGCTAGAATCTTTATAGTTCTAGCTTTCATGTTTAGGTCTATGATCTCTCTGTCACTTTTGCATGTGATATGAAATAGAGATTAAAACATTTTTTGACACATTTTCCTAACCCTCTAGAAAATGTTTGCTGAAAAAATGTTTCTTTCTCATTGAAGATGCCCATTGCCTTGAGACCTTGTAAAAAATCAATTGGCTAGATATATACAAATTTATCTCTGGATTCTTCATTATAATTGATTGATCTGTTTCTCTCTGATTCCATCAACACCACACCATCTTGACTACTGTCGCTATTGATACATTTTGAAATCAGAAAGTGTGAGTCCTTCAACTTGCTTGTTTATTTTCAAGATTATTTTGACTACTCCAGGTCCTTTGCATTTTCATTGAAATTTTAGAAATGTGTCAACTCTACAAAAAAAAATCTTGCTGATATTTGGATTGGAATTGTGTTGAAACTATAAACAACCACAGTTTAATTTGGAGAGAATTCTCATCTTGCTGAATTCTCAACAATAGTCTCAAACCCACGCACAGAGTTTATCTGTCACCCATTTAGATCTTTAATTTTGCTTAGCATTGCTTTCTACTTTTTTATACATTGGTCTTTTATACCTTTAAAGTTATTAAGTGTTTTATGTTTTTTGATGCTATTATTGATAGAACTGTCTTAAGTGTACATTTCCAATTATTTGCTGCTGGAAAAAATTGAATTTACATATTGAGTCTGTATCCTCTGACCTTATTAGAAATATTTTTGCTTATCTTTAAAACCTTCCTACCCTGGCTGGTGTGGCTCAGTGGGTTGAGCGCTGGACTACAAACCAAAGGGTTCCTAGTTCGATTCCCAGTCAGGGCACGTGCCTGGGTTGTAGGCCAGGTCCCTGGTGGGGGGCATGTAAGAGGCAACCACACATTGATGTTTCTCTCTCTTTCTCCTTCCCTTCCCCTATCTCTAAAAATAAATAAATAAAATCTTAAAAAGAAACTTTCCATATGAACAATCACAGCATTTGTAAGCACAGGGAGGCTCGTTCTGTCTTTTCAGTCCCTGCAACGTTTCTCTTTCTCACCTTATTACACTAGATAGGAATTCCAGTGCAGTTTGAATAGCAATGGTGAGAGCAAATAGTTTTGCCTGGTCCCCAGTCTTAGGAAAAAAGCCTTCAAGGTTTCAGCAACAAATATGATGTTAACTAGAATTTTCATGTATGTCCCCTATCAGATTGAGAAGTTATTTTCTTGTCCAAGTTCGCTGAGTTTTGGTCATGAATGGCACTATATTCCGTCAGATACTTTTCCTGTATCTTTTGAAATGGTCATATGGTTTTACCCATTTATTTAAAGTGATAAATTATATTAGTTGATTTTTAAATGTTTTATCTTTGCATTTCTTGGAAAAACTCTACTTAATTATGATGCATTATCATTATACATACCACTGGGTTCAATTTGCTAACATTATATTAGTGCTTTTTGCATCAGTTTCCTGAGGAATTTGGTCGGCAGTTTTCCTATAATGTCTCTCAGGTTTTGGTATCAGGGTCAGGCAGAGTTCCTAAAATGATCTGAAAAATATTTTCCTTTCAGTTTTTTTAAGCAGTCTGTGTAAGAGTTGTATTCATTCTTCCTTGTGTGTTTGATAATACTCAACAGTAAAGAACTCTGGACTGGGAATTTCCTTGTGGGAAGAATTCAATAACAAATTCAATTTCGTTAATAGATATTGTACCATTCAGAGTGTCTATTTCAAGCTGTATCAGTTTCAGTAATTTGTGTTTTTCAAGGAATTGGTACACCTCATATTAGTTGAATTCACTAGCAGAGAGTCCCTCAAAATATTCCTTTATTTTATTTTATGTCTGTTGAATCTATAATGATATTTTCTCTTTAATTGCTGATACTGGTAATTTGTTAGTCCTCAACCCTTTTCTTCTTGATCAGTTCTGCTAGGGATTTTAAGAGATTAATTAAGGTGTAACTGACATATAATAAACTGCACATATTTAAAGTATATAATTTGATAAATGCTACATACACATACATTCATGAAAATATCACCATAATCAAGAGATAATAAATATTTCCATCATCCAAAAGTTTATTTATGTCTCACTGTAATTCCTCTCTCCCTCCACCTCCATTTCCCTGCAACCAGTGATTTGCTCTCTGTAACTGCAGATTAGTTTGCCTTTTCTAGAGGTTTACAGATAAATGTATAGTATATGATATTATTTGAGCTGGCTTCTTTTGTTCAGCACAATGATTTAAGATTCATTCATCCATACAATTGCATGTATCACAAGTCTGTTCTTTTTTATGGCTGCATGGTATTAGATCCTAAAGCAATATCAAAATTTATTTCTTCATTCACCTAGTGATGAACAGCGGAGCTATTTCCTGGTTTTGCTCCTAATCAATAAAACTAATAGGAACATTCATGTGTAAGGCTTTGTATGCCTTCATTTCTCTACCTAGAAGTAGAATGATTGGATCGGATGGTAGTTTTTTGTTTAACTTTTAAAGAAATTATCAATTTGTTTCCCAAAGTAATTGTACAATTTTAAATTCTCATCAGCAGTGTATGAGAATTCCAGTTGTTCTACGTCTTCTCCAACATTCTGTGGTCAGTTTAAAAATTTTAGACATTCTAATGGCTAAAAAACCTATGATAGTTTTAAAATTATAGTATAGCCTTAATTTTATCATTAGGTTTTAATTTGCAGTTATTGACAGATGATGTTAAACATCCTTTCATGAGTTTGTTTGCCATCTATGTATCTTCTTTTGTGAAGTGCCTCTTCTAATCTTTAAGCCATTTTTAAATTGGTTGTTTGTCTTCTTATTAAAGAGTTATAAGAGGTCTTTATATATTTTGGATAAAAGTCCTTGGTCAATTAAGTGTTTTGCAAATATTTTCTCCCAGACTGTGGCTTGCTTTTGTCTTTTCTTAAGTGTCTTTTGAAAAACAAAGCTTTTTAATTTTGATGCAGTCCATTCAGCATAATTCTCTTGCAATCCATCCAAGTTGTTGTATATATCAATAGTTGTTCTGTCGTAGGTCCACTGGGTAGTATTTCATGGTATGGATATACCTCAGTTTATTTAACTGTTCACCCAGTGAAGTTCCTCTGAGTTGTCTCCTTTTTGTCTGTTACAAATAAAGCTGCTATGAACATTTGTGTATAGGTTTTTGCAACATGTAATTTTCCTTTTCTCTAAATGAATGCTCCAGAGTGCAATTGCTTGATCATGCTGCATGTCTGGTTTCATAAGAAGTTGCCAAATTGTTTTCTAGATTGGCTGTACCATTTTATACTCCCACTATCAGTGCATAAATGATCTAGTTGGACTGTATGGTAAGAGTATCTTTAGTTTTGTTAAGAAACTACCGAATTGTCTTCCAAAGTGGCTAGATCATTTTGCATTCCCACCAGCAATGAATGAGTGTTCCCCTTGCTCTGCATCCTCATCAGCAATTGGTATTATAAGTATTGTGGATTTTGGCCATTCTGATAGGTGTGTACTGGTATCTCATTATCTTAATTTGCATCTCCCTGATGACATATGATGTGGAACATCTTCTCACATGCTTCTTTGCCATCTGTGTATTTTTGGAGAGGTGTTTGTTTATGTCTTTGGCCCATTTTTTAATCAAGTTGTTAGTTTTCTTATTAAGTTTTAAGAGTTTCTTACATATTTTATAGAACAATCCTTTATCAAATATGACCTTTGCATACATTTTCTCGCCATCTGTGGCTTGTCTCTTCATTCTCATACAGTGTTTTTCACAGAGAAAAACTTAATTTTAATGAAATACAGCTTGTCAGTTCCTCTTTTTCATGGATCATGTCTTTAGTGAACTTCACACATGCTTCTCATTTCCCCCCACTCCTTAGGTGGGAAAGGACAGCTATTGTGGGCCAGAGCTGGGTACTTGCCTTCTCCAGGTCAGTAAGGCTCTGGTTAACTGGCATCTGCAAAGGGCACATCTTGCTAAGAATGGAATGCTGCCTTATTTCAAAATGATTCCTTTTCCCCGCCCCTGCCAAGAGTGCCTGGGGACTTTTCTCTGATATCCATTGTGAGGACCTGATCCACCTCTGAAGGTAAAATTCACAAAAGCATGGAGGTCCTGGTGGAGTTTTTGTCTCTACAGCCTTCCACAATTTGTCAGTTACCATTGTTTCCCCCTAACCTTGACACTGGTTCCCACAGAAGTGTGTGTTACGGGTTTCTGCAACCATACGTTGTTATTCTCCATTTGTGTGTGTTGGGCAGTTCAATTTGGAGGCCGTGGATTGCAGTGACCTCAGTTTTCTAAAAGATCTAAGAAGACTTGCTCATTTTTTCAGTTTGTTCATCTTTGCATTTGTCTGTAGGACACAGTGGCAACTTCCAGCTGTTTACATGCCAGATTGAAAACCAGAAGTCCAGAACTATGAGTTAAGTTTTGGTTTCCACAGATTCACTGTTAGCATATACTTAATTGATTTTTGCACACCAATCTTGTATCTTGCAACATCGCTGAATTAATTTATTACCAGTTGTTATTTTTGTTTTTGTAGATGGATGCCTTGGAATCTTATACATAATCATGACTTCTGCAAACAATTTTATTTCATTCTCTCCAATCTGTATGACTTTCACTTTTCTTGCCTTATTACAGTAGCTGGAGTTTCTAGTATTATGCCTAATGAGTGGTAAGATTAGACATCCTTGCCTCGTTCTTAATCTTAAGAACAAAGTATCCCATCCATGACCATAAATTGTGTTGTTAGCTGAAGATTTTTGTAGTTGCCCATTATTGGGTTAAGAAAGTTCCTTTCTATTCCTAGATTGCTGAGCCCTTTACTGTGGATGGATATTAAATTTTATCAAATGTTTCTCCTGTACCTGTTGAGATGATCATGTGCACTTCTTGTATGGTCTGTAGATATTAATTATACTTATTTATTTTCTAACGTTAAAACAGCCTGAGTTCATTCCAGGTATAAACCCCATGTCATCATGAGGTATTACATACACATTTAGACCTGTAATGGCAATATATATCTATGCTTGTGAGGGTTATTGTTTTGTAGTTTTGTTCTTGTAATGCATTTGTCTGGTTTTGGTCTCGGTAATGCTGGCTTCATAAAATGTTTTGAGGTACACTCTCCTCTTCTATTTTCTGGAAGAGTTTGCATGGAATTGATATTATCTTTCTTAAATGTTACCAGCAAAGTCATTTGGGACTGCAGTTGTCTTTGTGAGAAGTTTTTAAAGTTCAAATTCAATTTCTTTAATAGTTATATGGCTATTCAGATTATATATTTCATCTTGGATGAGTTGTTTTAGATTGTGTCTTTTAAGGAATTTTCCGTTTATCTGAGTTGCTGAATTTATTGACAAAACATTGTTCATAGTATTCATATAATATCCTTTCCACCGCTATAGGACCTTTAATGACGGTCTCTAATTCTATGTTAGTAATTTATGTCTTCTACCTTTTATCTCTTGATCAATTTGGTAAGTTTATAAATTTTATTGATATTCTCAATAAATAAGATTTTGTTTTTATTATTTCCTATATTGTTTTCCAGTTTTCTCTTGTACTTTTGAGTTTAACATATCTTTCTTCATTTAGTTTTCTTTTAAGGTATAAATTCACGTCATTCAACTTTTTTCCTACTTTTCAAATATAAGAACCTAATGCTCAAAATTTCCCTCTAAACATTAGCTGTATCTCACAGATTTTAAGAAATGTTTTATTTTCATTCAGTTCAAATATTTTATCATTTCTATTGTGATTTTTTCTTTAATCACAGATTATTTAACAGCATGTTTTTTAGTTTCAAATATTTATTCAGATATTTTCCATTTCCAATATTTATTCATTATTTTCCAGATATTCTGATGCTGATTTCTGATTTAATTCCATTGTGGTCAGAGAATATTACTTGTGTAATTTCAGTGCTTTCAAATTTATTAAGAATTATTTTAGGGCCCACAATATGACTGATCTTGATAAATGTTCAATGTGTCCCCAAAAAGAATATATATTCTACTGTACTATTGATAGTGTTGTTCATGTCTTCTATATCTTTACTGACTCCCTGTCTACTTGTTTTGCCAACTATTACAGTGTAGGGTATTGAAACCTGCAATTAACTCTGGATTTGTCTCTTTCTCCTTTGAAATCTGTCAGTTTTTGCTTGCATGTATTTTGAAGTGCTATTACTTGGTGCATTGGTGATCATCCCTGTTATCATTAAGAAATGGTCTTCTTGATCCAGCCATGTAATATTCCTTGCTGCTCTTAATCTACCTTGTCTTGTTTAATACAGCAGCTCCAATTTTCTTTTGGTTAGTGTTAGTATTGTGTCTTTTCCAACATTTTACTTAGTATACTGTTTTGAAGTGTTTCTTATTAGGCAGCAGAGTTGGGTATGATTTTTATTTCCAATCTCTTCCTTTTAACTGGTACCTCTAGATTATTTGCATTTTATGCAATAATTGATGTGGTTGAGTTTAAATGATCTTATGTTTTATATGTCCTGTTTTTCATTTCTCCTCCCTTCCTCTCCCTCACTCTCTCCCACCCTTTCTTCCTTTCTTGGACAGGGAATGCAAACCCAGTCCACTGGTCTCCATGAATTGAACAGAGCTGGGGGTTCAGGGAGACCAAAGTGGTAAGAATTTGCAAGTCAGGGTAGGGAGAAAGAGAAAGCTTAACACAGAGAAAACATTAAACATTTGCGGAGTGTTCCCCTTGTGTCTGTAGCTGAGTGTTGATCATGACATGTGTGTGAGAAAACTACCAAGATGGGAAGAAAAGAATAGTGGAAAGCAACAGAAAGATTAACTCCTAGAGTTCAAAGTAGGCCAGCAATAATTTGCATTCCTGTGATTCATAGTGGAAAGATCTCCTAATGCAAGGGGCACAGAGTATGGCTTCAGGGGTCACTGTCTTATCTGCTGCTTGTTCTTTATTTCACCAGTTTCTGCTTTTATCCTTATTATTTCCTTTATTCTCTCACTTGGGCTTACTTTTCTCTTCTTTTTCTAGCTTCTTGAATGGTATTTGTATCATTAATTTTCAACCTTTCTCTTTTCCAATATAAATTAAAATCTATGAATATCTCTCCAAGCACTGCCTAACAGCAGATGACAAATTTTATGTCAAATTTTCATTCAGTTGGAAGTATTTTAAAATTTTCTTTGTGATTTCATCTTTGACCCATGTGTTAAACATGCTGCTTAATTTCTAGATATCAGGGAGTTCTTCTATATATCTTTTTTTATTGATTTCTAATACAATTCCATTGTGTTCATACAAGAAAAAGAAAAACCTCTCCAAGTTTTTAATCTTTTGAAATTTACAGAGACATTTTATTGCCCCGCATAGGTTCTATACTGATGCATATTCCACGTTGACGTGAAAGAATGTATATTCGATACGTGCTGTGAATGGTATCCTATAGGTGTCAATATGGAGAGGTAATTACCTCTTCTCCATGTTTGTTTCTTGTCTAGTTTTACCACCAATTTCAGAGAGGAAGTGTAAAATCCATCTATGACTTTGGGTTTTTCTATCCTTTTGGTTCTGCCAAGTTTATACTTCATACCTGAAACTTTGGTAGTAGGTGCATATATATTTATGGTTGTTGTTTTCCTGATGGACTGTGAAATGTTTTCATTGTTATGAAATGTTCCTTTGAATCTCAGGTTTAATACTTATATTCTTTTTGTTTTTTTTCCAATTTATTTTTAAAACTTATTTTCTTATAGTCTTTATTGTGATATTAATGTAACCATATCAACCTAATTGTGCTGTTTGCCTAGTATATAGTTTCTACCTTTTTACTTTTAACCTGTGTCTTTATGTTCTGTTTCCTACAGAAACAAAGAGATTACATGTAGTTGTATCCTGCATTTTAAATCTAAATGAATATACACCATTTAATTGGAGTGTTTAAGCCACCATTTGCTATTTGTTTTCAATTTTTTTTGCTTGTCTGTTTTTTGCCTTCTCTTCAGTTAACAGAAATGTTTTAATATTTCCTTTTAATTCCTTATTGTCTCTTACATATGCATCTTTACACTTTGCTTTTAATGTTTATCCTGGGCATGCATTCTTTTTCCCCCCAATTTTTTATTGTGGTAAATAAACATAAAATTTACCACAGTATCATTTTTAAATGCACAGATCAGTGGTATTACATTCATAATGTGCTGCCATCACTACCACCCACCTCCAGAAAATCTTGTAAAACTGAAACTCTGTCCCCATTAAACACTGACTCCCCGCAGTCCCTGGCACCCCCCATGCTACTCTGTGTCTCTATGAATTTGACTACTCTAAGCACCTCATGTATAAGTGGAACCATATGGTATTTGTCTGTGACTAGCTTAACTTAGTATGATATCCTCAAGATTCACCCATGTTGCAGCATGTGTTAGAATCTCCTTCCTATTTAAAGCTGAGTAACATTCCATTGTATGTATATACCACATTTTGCTTATCTTGTTGTCCATTGGCGAACACCTGGATTACTTCCACGTTTGTGAATAATATTGCTATGAACATGGGTATTCTAACATCTCTTTGAGACACCATTTTCGATTCTTTTTGGTATATACTAGAAAGGGAATTGCTGGATCATATGGCAATTCTATTTTTAATATTTTTAGAAACTATCAAACTGTTTTCACAGAGGCTGTGCCATTTTCCATTCCCACCAACAGTGGACAAGAGGTCCAATTTCTTCATATTTACACTAATCATTTTACTTTCTGAGCTTTTTGTTGTTGTTTTATAGTGGCCATCTTAATGGGTGTTAGGTAGCATCTCTTAGTTTTGATTTGCATTTTCCAAGTGATTGGTGATGTTGAGCATCTTTTCACGTGCTTATTGGTCATTTGTGCATCGTCTTTGCCTATTTTTGGATCAGGCTGTTTTGTTGTTGAGTTTTAGTTCTTTATATATTCTGTATACTAATGATCAGATATATGGTTTGCCAATATTTTCTCTCATTTGATGGGTTCCCGTTTTACATCGTGGATAGTGCCTTTTGCTGAACAAATTTTTCAAGTGTTCATGAAATCTGTTATTTTCTTTTGTTTCACGTGTCTTTGGTGTCATATTCAAGAAACAATTGTTAAATCCAATGTCATAAAGCTTTGCTCTATGTTTTCTTCTGGGAGTTTCATAGTTTTAGGTATTACACCTAGGTCTTTGATATACTTTGAATTAGTTTTTGTATGTGGTGTTAGATAAGGGCCTAACATCATTCTTTTGCATGTGGATATTCAGTTTTCCCAGCAACACTTGTTGAAAAGACCATTCTTTCCCCATTGAATAGTCTTGGCACCCTTGTCAAAAATCATTTGACCATATGTGCAAGAGTTTATTTATAGGCTCTCTATTCTATTCCATTGATCTGTATGTTTCTCTTCATACTAGTATTACAGTTTTTATTACTATAGTTTTATAGTAGGTTTTGAAATCAGAAATACGAGTTTTCTGGCTATGTCCTCCTTTTTTCAAGATTGTTTTGGCTATTCAGAGTTCACTGAGATTCCACATGATTTTTAGAATGGGTTTTTCTATTTCTGCAAAAAAATGTCAATGGTGTTTTCAGAGGGACTCCATTGACTACGTAGATTGCTTTTGGTAGTACCGACATGTTAACAATATTATCTTCCAATCTCTGAGCATGGGGTATGTTTCCATTTATGTTTCCATCTTTAATTTTTTTCAGTAATATTTTGTAGTTTTGATTGTATATGTATAGTCTTTTACCTCCTTGATTAATTCCTAAATATTTTATTCTTTTTGATGATATTGTAAAGGAAGTTGTTTCCTTAATTTTATTTTTGGGTTGTTTATTGTTAACATATAAAAATGCAGCTGAATTTTGTGTGTTGACTTTGTTTCCTACTTCACTAAATTCATTTACTAGTTTTAACAATTGTTTTGTGGAATCTTTAGAATTGTCTACATATAAGATTGTATCATGTGTGAACAGAGATAATTTTACTTCTTCCTTTCCAATTTGGATGCATTTTATTTCTTTTCATGACTAACCACTCTGGCTAGAACTTCCAGTACTATGTTGAACAGAAATGGCAAAACTCGCCATCCTTGCCTTGTTCTTGGTCTTAAAGGAAAATCTTGCAGTCTTTTACCACAGAGTACAATGTTATCTATCCATTCATCTATTTGGTGGACACCTGGGTAGCTTTCATCTTTGGCTATTGTGAATAAAGCTGCTATCTATGAACACGGATGTGGAACTGATTTTTTAAAGTTTACATACCAAATATTCATTGCTAATATATAGAAACACAATACTGACCTTGTGTCCTATTCCCTTACTAAAATAATTTCATATTCAAGTGACTTTTTGTAGATTCCAGTGAATCTTAGAATTTCCTATGTACACAACCATGCCATCTGTGAATAAAGATAACTTTATTTCCTCCTTGCCAATACTATTTCTTTTTCGTGCTGTATTACATTTGTTAGGAACTCCAGTAAGATGTTGAATGGAAGTAGTGAGTAGATATCTTTACCTTGTTACTGATCTTAGGAGAAAAATTTTCAGTCTTTCACCATTGAGTGTGATGTTAACTGTAGTTGGTTTTTTTTTTTAATATAGATGCCATTTACAAGATTAAGGAATCTTAATCTTGTACATGGTTGACTGAAAATTTTTACCATAAACAGATGTTGGATTTGCCAAGTACTTTCCCCTCATCTATTGAAATATGATTTTTCTTCCTTAGCCTGTCAAAATGATGAATGACATTGATTTCTCTTTTAATGTTCATCCTGTCTTGTATTCCGAGGATAAACCCCATTTGGTAAAAATGTCTTTCCTTTACTTTGTGGATTCGATTTACTAATATTTGGTAGAGAAGTTTTGTGTTTATAATCATGAGGTATACTGATTGTTTCTTTCTTTTTTTCTTCAAATGGCTTTGGGTTTGATATTTGGGTAATGTTGGCCTCATAAAATGAATTGTAAAATATTCTCATCTTTTCTATTTCTGGAAGAGTTTGGGTAGAATTGGCATTATTACCTCATTAAATGCTTGGTAGAACTTGCCTTTGAAATAATCTGGGTTAGAGTTTTCCTTGTTGGAAGATATTTTTTTTAAAGAATTCAATTTTGACAGTATACTCAGGTTATTGCTCTCTTCTTCAGTTTTGCTTTTTTTTCCAATTAATCTGTAAGTTTATCTAAATTGTTGAATTTGTCACATAGATTACCTTCATTTTTCTTTTAATATCTGTAACATCTGTAGTGATATCCCATTTCTCATTTCTTTACAAAAAAATTTTAGCCAGGCGGTGTAGCTCAGTGGATTGAGAGCAGGCTGTGAAGCAAAGGGTTGCTGGTTCAATTCCCAGTCAGGAGACATACCTGGGTTGCAAGCCAGGTCCCCAGTGGAGGCCACATGAGAGGCAACCACACATTAATGTTTCTCTCCTTCTCTTTCTTTCTCCCTTCCCCTCTCTTTAAAAAGAAATAAAATATTTAAAAATTTTTATTTACTGATTTTAGAGAGAGGAAGGAGGAAGGAAGGGAAGGAAAGGAGGGAGAGTGAGAGCTTCATTGGTTGTTTTTGGTATGTGCCCTGACCAGGGATTGAACCTGCAACCTTGAGGTATCAGGATGATGCTCTAACCAACTGAGCTACCTAGTGAGGGCCTCCAGTTTTCATTTTTGACATTTATAATCTTTGTCCTCTTTTAATTTTGGTCAGTCTGCCTGAAGAGCTATCAAATACATTGATCTTTACAAATAACTAACTTTTGGTTCACCTATTTTCTATTTGTTTTCAATTACACTAATTTCTGTTCTTATCTTTATTATTTCTTTCCTTCTGCTTCTTTGAGTTTTTCTTTTTTTTTTAGTTTCTGAAGTGGATGTTACATTATTTATTTGATACTTTGTTTGTTCCAAAGATTAGAAGTGTGTTAATTTCACAATATTTGAGGATTTTCCATCTTTCTGTTATTGATTTCTACTTTAAGTCCATTATGGTCAGAGAATATCCCTTATATAATTTCAATTCCTTTAAGGTTTTAATTTTTATTGTCCCAGAATATGATTTATTTTGGTGAATGTTCCCCTTGCACTTGGATAAGTATTTTGTTACTGTTGGCTAGAGTGGTCAATAACTAGGTCAAGTTGATAGTGTTATTCAGGTCCTCCACAACCTTACTGATTTTTCGTCTACTTATTATTGTTGATTATCTAGAGAGAAGTGATGACATCCCCAAATATAACTATGGATTTCTCTATTTCTTTTAGTTCAATCAGATTTTGTCTTGCGTCATTTGGTACTCCATCACGGGGGGCATCCGTATTCAGTATTATTGTCTTCTTAGTGAATTAATGCTTTTACCATTATGTAATGTCCCAATTTATACCTGGCCATTTTATGTTTTGAAGTCTTCTTTATCTGATATTAACATAGCCACTTCTACCTTACTTTCACTAGTGTTAACTTGATATATCTTTTTCAATCCTTTTAATTTTAATCTATAAATATGAGGAGAAAACATTTTTGTAAAAGGCCAGTAAGTTAAATATTTTAGACTCTGTGACCACATATTTCTCTCCTTTTCTTCATAACCCTTAGAAAGATACAGAAAAACATTCTTTAAAACAGGTCATGGGCTGGATTTGTCCTGTGGGCCAGTTCATTGGTCCCTATGCAATTTTATTTAGGGTGCATTTCTCACAGACAGCATCTAATTGGGTCATCTTTTTTTTCCCCCACTCTAATGTGGTAATATTTGTTTTTAATTGTTGTTTTTAGACCTTTCAGATTTATTGCAGTTATTGCTATAGTTAAATTTAGGTCTACCATTTTATTATTTTCCTATCATTCTCATTTTCTTCTCTTTTCCATTTTTTGCCTTTTGAATTGTTTGAACTTCTTTTTTAGTATTCTAGTTACTTTGTCTATTGGCTTTTTGGCTGTATCTCTGTGTTACTTTTTAATTGTTGCTTTAGGGCTATACAAACCAAACTTTTCACTATTTGGAATCAATATTTTACCACTGCATGTAAAAATAGAAGTCTTATAATCATATAATCATTTTTATCTTCTCTATGTGCCCTTCTATTAAAGTTTCCATATGTATTACATCTATACAAATCAAATCTGATAATGTTACGTTTGCTTTTTAAAGTTATACATATTTTAAAGTACTTTAAAGTATTCTGTTATTTTTGCCCAGGTATGTACCTTTTCTGTTGTTCCTCCTTTATTTCTGATGGTCTGAGTTTATTCTGGTATCATTTTCCTTTTGTCTGGAGAACATTTGTTCATATTTCTTTTATAGCAGTTCTGCTGGTGATGAGTCATTTTAATTTTTTTCTTCTGAGTATGTCTTTATTTTGCCTTCATTCTTGAAAAATATTGTTGCTGTATTTAGAATTCTGAGTTGACATTTCATTGCATATTTCTGAAGATGTTGTTTTGTTTCCCTGCCTTTTGATCACCATTGTTTCTGATGAAAAATCTTCAGTCATTGTTCTCCTTCAAGTAAGGCATAATTTTTCTCTGGCTGCTTTCAATATTTTTCTTTATCTTTGGTTTTCAGTAATTTGATTCTGATGTGTCTGGGTGTGGTTTTCTTGAGTTTATCCTGTCTGGAGTTCTCTGTGTCTCTTAAACCTGTAAATTAATGTCTTTTGATATATTTGGGAAGGCTTAGCCATCATCCTTTCAAAAAATTGTTTTGGATTCTGGTGGATATTACAAATGCTCAGGCTGTTAAAAACAAGTAAGTTCTGGAGATCTATGAAACATAACACCTATAATTAACAATATGGTAGTGCACACTTTCAAAAAAACTTGCTAAGAGAATGGACCTTAGATTAAGTGCTCTTACCACAAAAAGGGAAAAACAAAGCCAACAAAGCGGGGGCAGGAGGAAACTTTTGGTGGTGATGAATAAGGTTATGGCACTGACAGTGACCACAGCAGTATGGGGGTCCACTGAGCTCCAAACACATCAACCATCTACAATTCACTACAATTTGTAGTAGATTGTAACTCAATAATTTAATGACTAAATATCTAGAGCTGTTTTGTATGTCAATCACACCTCAATAAAGTGGTTAAATTTTCTTCTGCACAAACCTCCTCCTCCTCTCCTAGGGATGTCAATGATAAGGGTGTGAGACCTTTTGGTAATGTCTAACAAGTCCCTGAAGTGCTCATTTTTTAAGTCCTTTTCTTCCCTAAATTCTCCAGATTAGACAACTTCTGTTGATCTATTTTCAAGCTTATTGACACTTTCCTTCATCATCATCACTCAATGAAATTTTTCTATCAGATATTTTCTTTCTTGGTTCTAAATTTTTTGTTTTTTAAAGAAACTTTTTCTTTTATAAATTGTAGTTACAGGAAGGTTGCAAATATAGTAGAGTGTTTTTAAATACCCTCACCCAGTTTTCCTTAATGTTAACATCTTACATTATCACATAACATGGTATGTTTGTCAAAACTAAGATGGCAACATTGATCATTACTATTAATTAAACTCTAGACTATTCTGACCTCACCAGTTTATACACTAATGTCTTTTTTTTTTTTTCACTAAGATTCAATCTAGGATACTACAACTCATTTAGTGACTACTACAGTTTGTGTTTCGTTGCCAAAACTTTTCAGGACTGCTCAGCTTTACTTCACAAAGGATAACTAGAAGAGCTGCTTTTTAGGTGTTTGATACTTCCAATGTTGGGGTCATCTCCAGGCCGTCATCTTCTGAGTGCCTTTTCCTGGAGATCTGGTCAGATTTTCCTGGTTCTTGGTATGCCAAGTAATGCTGGATTGTTATCCTAGATATTGTCATTGATTTTATTTTGTTTTAAAATGCTACAGAGAATGTTGATTTTCTTCTCCTTTTCCCCTTCCCTCCGCCCCCTCCCCTTCTCTTGCCCTCCTTCTTCTGCTTTAGCGGGCAGTCTGCCAGGTGAGGATCACACCACAAGTCCTTTCTCTCCTTCCGCGGGCAGCGGTTTCTCTGCCTCCTCGGCCTTCCAAGCTGTGGCCGAGCTGTTTCCACAGGCCCAGCGCACTTCCCGTTCAGAGGCTGGTGTGGAGCCGAGTGGCAGTAGTCAATAAGGGGGCCCAACCCACCAAGTCTTTCTGTGCCCCTGCTTACGGGAACAGGGCCCATCCTGTCCCCAGGGAGCGCTCACTGTGTCCTCTGCTCCGTGGGCAGGCTTTCCTAGCAGGGGTCATTTGCTTGAGTGCATGTGCTCAGCGCGTCTCAGCTGAAGACTCAGTGACCCCGCTGCCTAGATTTCTTTCTCTCCGGGCAGCTCTCCTGGTTCTTGTTTTCTGTCCTGCAAACCCCGGCTGCCTGGGGCGTCCTGAGTCCTCAGCTCAGCTCAGGAAGACCTCTGGGCTCTGAGTGGCTTCCTCCTTCCTGCACTGCAGCCTGGAAACTTCTCCAGGCAGTCAGCTCTCACACTTGGGGGGTGCCCCGCATCTGCCTCCTTTCTCTCACCGGGCCACTCTCTTGTGCTGACTGTTTTCCAGTGTCTGGAAACTGTTGCCTTCTGTATATTTACCTGGTTTTTTACTTGTTTAAGCCAACAGGGTAAATCCAGTGGGGTCTCTGCACGTCACTGTGGCTGGAAATGCAGGTCAGACAGAGATTTAAGCGGTTGTTAAACAGACTTGGCCTCTCTCCCTGCAGAACATCCCCTCCCACCCCCATCGCCATGGTTTTCGTCTGCTCAGGCCCCTACGCTTTGTTCTATCACACTCGTGCCAGTGAGACATGGCTTTCTGTTGGCACACTGGCTGCCAGGTGCTAGGGACTAGTCTGCATTCTCAGGGAAAAGTCATGTAAATGTGGGTCCCTCCCACACGCCTCCCTCCTCTCTGATTTCTTACCACTTGTCACTCTCCAGTACCCTCAAATGGCTGTTTTTTTAAAGTTTATACTTGATATCCATAGGTTTTCCCATGGCTGCTGGCCCCGTCTTGACTCTTACAACCTCTAGCAAGGCGGACAGTTGTACGTTTGTACTTTGTTCCCTATCTGACCCATGAAGCACCCGAACCCTAAGACGAGCAGGTCACTGGGTCAAGGTCACCTGGCCAGGAACTGGCAGAGCCCGGTGCGCGCAGGACTGCAGAGCCACGTCTCACCCTGGCACCGTGGGAGACAAAAATGTGGATTCTGCTACCCCAGAAGTGGAACTTGGCTTTGGGGGTCGGACGCCTATGACTCGTAGCCCCTGGGGTGTTTGCTCTCGGCGGCCCTCAGAGCCGTGGGCCTTCCCCAGGACTTGAACGCTTCCCAGCTACAGCCAGGTGTAAAAGGGGTCCCCCCCGGGGCGGGGGCGGGCAGGGGGTAACTAACTGCAGTCACAGGGCTCTGTTGACGCGGCGGACTCAACCTGCTTGTCGTCCGCTCAAAACCCCTCCTGGGGCCCCACTGCTCTCAGAACAAAAACTCAGCCCCCAAGCACGGCCCGCCAGGCAGCGCCCACCGCCCACCGCCCGCCACCCTCACCGCCCACCCCCTTCTCCCCGCCGGCCGCGCCGGCCTCCTCTTCCGCTCGCTGGCGGGCATCGCCCCCCGCCCCGCCCTGGGGCCGCTCCCTCTGCCCGAAGTGACTTCTCCCGTCTCCTGCACCGTTTCCGGGGCCCTCAGCTGGCGACCTGGGCTCCGATGGCCCTCACTGCCCGGGGAACGGCTTCCCCGGCTGGCCCGCTCCCCCGCTGCGCCCCCCTCGGCCGGGGCTGCGTGCACCGACGTGCGCGCTCTCCGCTCACGCGCGGCGCGTGTCCTTACCGTGGAGGACACGGGGCTTCGTCCACGGGCGGGAACGGCGTCGTCCGTGGGCCCAAGCCGGCCGGCGGGGCTGCGCCAAGGCCCGCTGCAGGGGAGGGCGGCACGGCGGAGCCCTCGCAGGGCCCCGGGAACCTTCTGGAGACGGCTGCGGCGGCGCCGCCCGAGAGGACACAGGGCGGGGCGTCGAGGTGGGCGGCGGGCCGCGGCGCCCGAGGACACCAGGCCCAGTGGGCGCCAGCCCCTTCCCTCCGGGTTGTTGAAGGAGAAACGGGGGCTCAAGGCTCAGAACGTGTCCCGGGTGTGACAAGGCGCCGGGCGCCAATGGAGGCCTGTCGCCTGTCCCTCCTCACACTGCCGCTGGGGCACCCGGCTAAGCCAGAGGCGCCTACATCGGCCTCTTCCCAGCAGCCTCAGCACGCAACCGGAACCGGAACCGGAAGCGGAAGGACATCCAGCCGCACCGCCGGCACCGCCCCTTCCGCTGCGAAAAGCGCCCCCTGGCGCCAGCGCCGCTGGTGAAGCACGTGCGTGGCCCGGCGGGCGATGGCTGGCCGGCTGGAGGGTGGTCGGCGAGGGGCTGGGGCGCAGGCCGAGACCTTAAACTTCGGATGGCAGGTTGTCCTTCGCTCCCTCTTCCGGCTCAGGAACTGAGCTCCCTGGGATTAAACATGGTGGATCCACAGCTTTCCTTAGGTGCTGGCCCGTGGCAGCTGGGCTGGCTGGGGACATCCTGGAGCGCGGGCGGGGACCAGGGGGGCAGCTGGCCCCACATGGCAGCCCACCTGTGTTCGTTTCTCAGCATCTGCCTTGGCTTTCCCTCCGCCCTTCAGAAATGTATCTCTGGTCGAGCCTGTGGAAGCTTGTGCGAAGCACACGGTGTAGCACACAGACGCGGAGACGTGGGACCAGCTGGTCCACATGCTCGTGCGTGCCAGGAGAGAGCCGTCTAGGTGCCCCTCCTTGCTTGGGGGACCAGGTGCTGCTGGTGCAGACTGGCGCTTTGGTGTGTGGGCAAAGGGGTGTGTTTCTCCCTTTAGGTGGTACTTGCATAGACACACTGTGTTTCCCAGTAAGGGGACTTGCTGAGTGGCCTCAGACCTCGCAGCCACAAAACCGGCAGCTGGGGTTTGAACCCAGTTCTGCCGCCCCGAACCTGTGAGCAGCACACTCAGCTGCTCCGCCTCTCGGGTCACGGGAGGCCAGAGGGGGCGGGGCCCATCCGCTTTACTAGCGAGGACACGGGGGCCAGAGCCCAGGGCCGTGCACAGAGCTCCCTGGGGCACCGAGCCAAGGGTGAGCCCCCGTGGAGCTGGCCACAACTTCCTGTCTGGCCATCCATGGCTCTGTGTGTCCATTGACCCACCTCCCTCCTCTGCAGGTGTTGGGCTGCAAACGTCATGCAGAGAGAACACAGGTTGCCTGGGTTTGATGCGCCTCCCACCCCCGAAACACAGGGACACAAGCACAAACCAGCTTCTGCACCTCCTGGTTGGCAAGAAGATAATTTGCCTTGCACAAGGCAAATCACTTACGAAATGTCAGTTATTCTAATGGTCCCTAATAACCATCCCCATGGTTGGTACAAGAAAGTGAGGTCAGCTTGGTCATAGAGAACCAGTCTACCTGGCAATGGCAAGTGTAGCCCAGCCCTGTCGGAAAACTGGCAGGGGTGAGTCAGCACGTGGGAGTCAAAGCCCTGGGTTGGTTTTCCCCGTGGGAAACCAGGCCTGCATTATACCTAGGCTACTTTGAGGCTTGCTTTTGCTAAAACTCCCTCACCCTGAGTTGAAGCAGCAAATGTTTACTGCATATCTTTAAAGTAACTTCCTAAAGGCTATGCTAATTCTCCCAAGGATGAAGTGTAACCAGAGCAATCACTCTTATCGTTCCCTTGCATTTGCAACATTTTTTCCTTGTTAATTTGTAAGAAGTAATCACTAACAACCTTTCCTTTGTTATCTGTAAAAAGTAGTCACCTAAAGCAAACCTGAGCATAATGAATGAGAACCTTCTGTGATGGATGCTGTTAGGAAGCAATAAAAGCCTAGCCAGGTGCTCTCCCACTCAGAGAGTGGCCGTGCCGTCCCTTTTTCTCCACAGGACTTCTGCAGTCCGTGTGCATTTGTTCATCGCACCCACAGCACCGCGGACCCCGCTGGACGGAGTCTGCATCAAACCCTTCCAGCACACGGGCCTCTTCAGAACAGCCCCCTTGGGTGCCGGGGCACAGTCCACCTCCAGCCTCCCCCAGGGTGGCTCTGTTCCCCCTTTGGGGCTGCTGGAACCCACCTCTGTAGGAAGCTGACTTCTACCTGCCACCGTCTGGGAAGGTGTTCCCCAGTAGGGTCCACTTTCCAGGGACCACATACAGGTGGTGGTTAATAAATATTATTGGGCGAGGAAGCTGGCTGTAGGCCGTCACCACACCGGGCCAAGCGTGCTTGTGATTGCCACAGAGAGCCGCCTGACCCCTGGGTGGAAAAGGAAGAGAGAGTCCCAGGCGTTGAGAAGAGTTCTGTAGTTATGCATCACTGGAAGCTTCTGGAATGGACTTAAGGGTGGGGGAGGGGATGCGAGCTGCATGGAGCTTCTCACCACCCACAGGGCTCCACAGTCCCAGCTGGAGGGCCCCTTTGGGTGCTAACTGTGCTAAACGCGAATGTGAACTGGGACTCAGAGCTTTTTAATTTGGGGGTTTTGTTGTTTGGGTTTTTTTTGTTTTCTTGACTGAAGAACACTCCCTGGACCCATCCCCCAAGCTCTCAGGACCACAGCCGAGGCCGAAGCGAAAATAGCCTGGCAGGTGGAAGCTGGTGAGGACCCTTCCCACCCCTTGAGGGAGCACTGGCCTTCTGGATACCCCTCCCCGACACCCCTGACCCTGGCCCCCAAGATGGTGCTGCAGGGAAGACACAGTGCTTCCTGGGCCATCAGCGGGGGGGACAGGCCTGCATTTTGGAAGCCTGGCCGGCCGCAGGAGGGTGTGAAAGCAGCCCCCCCACCCACCAGGTCCCCTCCACGTGTATGAGGACCCCCACCCAGGCCGGCGTGTGCTCGGTGAGCTGAGCCTGGCTTGGGTGCAGGGCTGAGCCGCCACTCCTGTGATGACGCATCTTGAGTGTGCGTGGGGCCTGGTACTTTTCCAAGGGCTTTTAAATGCATTATCTTGTTGGAGGCTCATTTGAGGCAAGGACTCGAAGCGGACTGGAAAACAGCTCGTGTACTGACTCCTGAATGGGGAGGAAGCTGAATGCAGTGTATGTTTTTGCTGAATCTCAGACCAAAACAACCTTTTGTTAAAGAACAAACAAATAAACAAAAATGCCGAACATCAATTCCGCAGGGAACAGTCTGAACGGAGGCTCTGGGCAGAGCATCGCACAGCAAATTCATCCTCGACAAACACGTCGGGGGAGGGGGCTGCCGGGGTCACCGATGTGCTCCTCAGGGGCCGGGGAGTGACAATGAGAAGTCTCCCTCTCATTTACAGGGTAGTGGGGGGTACATCTCAGCCACCAGGGTGGCCTCCCGCCCCCAGGGCCCAGTGGCCTCCTCCTGTCCCTGAGAGCTAGGTGACAACAGCTTCCCTAAGCATGTGCCCAAGACATGACCATGTGGGGGGACCCTGTGTCTTCCCAGGCCCGCAGACCCCCCAGGGACCTGACGCAGGCTCTCGCCTGGAATCCCCACCCCTGCTGGCACAGACCTCACCTTTGGGGATGGGGCTCTCGTCTCAGTGCTGGGGACCGGAGTTGCGGTCGCTCTCCCAGGGCACTGCGGACCGTCGCCCTGGTTCGCCCAGCCCACGCCCACGGGCTGCAGGACGGGGACGGCCGGCCTTCTTCCGCAAATGTCACAGTCCTGCTCCCGCAGCTGAGGCCCGCTGACACGCCTGCCACCAGCCAGCCCCGTGGCCCAGGGGTGGGTGGCTCGGGAGTGACGGCGGGGCTGTGACCCGAGCCGGGGCTGCAGCCAGGACCTGCAGCCTGGTGTCTACGATGACAAAGTCAGCCCCCGAGCCTGGGCTTCCTGGCGGGACACAGGTCGGGCTCTCCCAGCCGTGGGCCCTTCTGAACCTTCAGGCCCCTTCTCCCCCCTGCTCCCCAAAACCGCCCTGGGAGGGGAGCACAGGCTCCGAAAACACGGGTCATTTACCCCGTTCTGCAGGCTGCCAGCGCTGGCGTGCATGTGGGCTCCGTTCGGTGACTCGAAGGCTAGCGGGGTCCCCCGTCCTCTCTTCCCGAGCCCGGGGGAAGCCCACGTACTCCAGCAGAAAGCTGGGGGTTCTTTCCACCCTGGTACCCCCTTCCCCAAAGAGCTGTTTTTCCCTTCTGTCGTCCCTCGTTCCTGACTGCTGGGTACTACGCTCTGCTGCTGGCTGCCCTCCAACCCCAGGCGGGTGCCGGGGTCCCAGAACCCCCAAAGGACATTGTGCAGGCCCGGATGGCCAGCATTCACTCCCCTCCCCCACCTGGCTGAATGTAGGGCTGCGGCCTCCTCTCGTGGGACAGGGGTGCTGACACCCACCTGCCTCCCCTGTTACGTGGGGCTCTACGTGGTGGCGGTGACGGTTGTGGCCAAGTCCCCCCGGGAGCACTCCCTCAGTGTGGCCCCCCCTTTGTCAGGTGTGACAAGCTTCACGACATGGATGGCACGGTCAGGTTCTGCACAGATGTCTCCCCATGTGGCCCACTGGAAACCGCGATCAAGTGGGTCGGCCTGTGCCCACCTGCCCCCCGCTGGCGGCCGCCCCCGACCCAGTTGCCGGGGCTCCAATGAGGCCACAGGAAGCAGTCGTCTCACCCTCAAGTCCTCTGGCCGACAGCCCCCTCACCCCCTGCCTGCAGTCCCCCTGGTGACGGGCACGCAGGCCAGGCCCTGAGTCTGCAGCTGGTCCCCAGCTGGGTCCCTGGCCCCAAGGACGCCTTTGTGCCCTCACAAGGGAGGCTCAGCTCTGCCCTGCTCCTTGCCCCTGCATCCGACAGCCCCCTGGCGAGGGGAGCGGGCAGTGCCGGCTGCCTGGAGAAGGAACTAGACCCCCTCAGCGACCTCTGTCTCCTTCGGGTCCTCTCAGAGGGACGCTGGTGAGAGCTGCTTATTGCGAGGCCATTAAGCAAGCTAATGACCCATGAAGGCTCCCGGCCTTTCCGGCCACCCCGGCCGTGTCTCCCCTGTGCTCACAGAGCCCGCTACCCACCGACTGCCTTGTGACCGCTATTATCGTCACTTAACACGTTGGGTCGCAGTTTTCCCAGCCGGGGCCCAGGTCTCGGAGCCGCTGCCTGCCTTTTCCGGCTGAGCTTGTGGCCGCGCACGCAGCGGGCAGTTAATAAATATTTATTTGGGATCAAGCCCAGAAAGAGTCACCTTGGTTTGCAGGGCGGGGGAAGGAACTTATGAGTCTGGGGACACTTGGGCAGGGGCGAGGTCGTCGGTGGGCCAGGGAGGGCGCAGGTGGTGATGTGCGTCCCGCAGCCGTGTTCTCACCCCTCTGCCCAGCGGAGGAGGCCCGGGCAGCCGCCCCCGAGCCAGGTGGGGCCCGAGCGGCTGGTCTCCTCCCGGCCCAGGCGGCTGCTGTCACGGAGCACCAGAGGGGACAGCGGCCCTGCCTGTGCTCTCGGCCAAACTCCGGAGGAGCAGGCTCCTGGGTTCCCCCGGGACCCCTCACCTGGGCCCAGGCGGGAGGTCTCCCTGGATCCCGGCCAGGCCTGGCCCTTCCGCCCCAGGGTTGTGCCCTTCCGTGCGAAGGACCGAGGCCGACCCGGCACAACGCCCGGCCTCCCGGTGCGCAGGGGGCTGGGACAGCCTGCCCCGCAGACCTGGGCTCGCCAACCCAACGGTATCCTTTGGGAGGAGGTGGCAGCAGCCCTCAGGGCGGGTTTCCGACCCCGGGCGGGGGAGAGAGAGAGACAGAGGCAAAGGTGCGATGAGGGGCAGCCACATTTAATTCAACCACGGGCGGACTGGAGGGGGCCGGAGCAGAGACTCCTTTTGCTCTAAAACATGGATTCCCCGAAGCAAGTCACCTCCGTCCTTTGGAAGGGGTTGGTTGCCCGGACACAGCAGCAGCCCCGGCCTGAAGCGTGGGCCCGGGCTCCCTGTAATACAGGTGCCCCCTGCGAGGGGCCTGGGGCTGGAAACAGGGCCACGAGTGTCTGTCTCAGGCACCAAGTGGATGCAGGACATGTGAGGGCCACCAGGCCAAAGGCACTGGGGCTGCCGGTGTGTCCTGGGGCCCAAGGTCATGCAGAGGCCCCGGGGGGGGGGGAGCGCAGTTCGCAGCAGCTGGGGGGATGCCTGCGGGCCGCTGGAACAGCAACGGCCCCCCGTGCTTCCCGCCCCTCCCCCAGGGCCCCGCGACTCCTCCACTGCCTTCGAAGACAGAAGGAGCCATTTCCATCGCCACGACAACTATACACAAAAACAAACCAGAGCCCCTCTTATGGTGTTCTCTTCCAATTGCTTAAAGTTAATGAGTGCAGAGCGAGGCAGGGCCGTCCGTCGCTGGGCCGGGAGGGCGGCCGGCCTCACACGAGCCTGCGCCGCTTGGAGTCCCTCTCCACGTCCCCCTCCTCCTCGGCGTCCGCCTCGCAGCCGAGCGGGGACACCAGGTTCAGCAGAGGGTCCTCGGAGGCTCGCCCGAAGAGCGCCAGCAGGAGGGCCACCCCGAAGCCCGTGGCGCGCTCGCCCTGCGGGCAAAGGGCAGGTGGGCGTCCTGTGCCGGCGGGGCCAGACCCAGGCCCGCTCAGCCTCTGGAGCCCGCCTCTGCCGGGAGGAGTTCCAGACTGGGGTGAGACGTCCACCTCCCCGCCTTCCCCCACAGACCCCTCGGCTGTCCCGCCGCACTCAGGACCAAGGAGTGCAAAAGGGTGAGACCCCAGCCCCCGGGGCACTTGCCGAGGATGGGCTGGCTGGGGAGGGGCCGCGCACAGTGGCCACTCGGTTCCCAGGGGCGAGGAGACCAGAGGTCGGGAAGGACCGCAGTGGGCGGGGAGGCCGGGCCATGCGCGGTGTGACCCCCGACACAGAATGAGCTCCGATGAGCTCAGCCTGCAGCCCTGGGGCCAGAGAGGGGCTCGGGACACGCAGCACGGGAGGGTGGGAGCCGTGCTGGCGGCGGGGAGCGGGCAGGTGGGAAAGCGGATGGGCGGGCCAGCCGAGGAGGCGTCCTGACGGGCGGGAAGGCACCCACGGGGGGCCCCCGGACTCACGGCGTGCACGGGTGCAGCGATGTCCAGGTGGACCCAGACCCCGGGCCAGTCGAAGCCGATGTGCGAGGCAATGAAGAGGCCGGCACAGGAGCTGGGGCTGTTGTCCCGGTCCTGGGGGGGCGGAAGGACAGACAATGACCGTTCTTCCCCTCACAGTGGGGGCACGGCTGTGGCCCCTCCCACGCCCCCTGGGGTGCCCCCACTGCCATCCTCAGCCACCACGTCCCCTGGTGTCTGAAAAAAGAGGCCCGGGGTGAGGGTCCGGTGCGGGGAGGCAGCTGAGAGGGACCCAGGACCCCAAGGACGTCGCACGTGGGCTCAGGTCCGCCCTCACCGCACGGCAAGGAGGCGTCCCGCAAAGGGACTGACGGCGGGGACAACGGACCCCAGAGGGGGAGGCAACCCAGGACCAGGCGTGGTGGACATGCTGGCGGGGAGCCCCGGGAGTGGTGCGCCCCTGCTCTGGACACCCTCCCCTCCCCCGCCCCCACCGAAGCACGGAGTAGGGGGGCCTCCTGGGCAGGCCGCATCCCTACTGCTGCTGCTTCATGGGGTCATGCTGACTCCACGAGGGCAGGGCGCTGCCTGCCCCGCCCCCCCCCAGCCCAGGTGCCCCTCCGAGCCTACCGCCACGGAGTTCTTCATGTCGGCCACGGCCGAGGTGAACTCGCTGAAGTGCAGCTCCGGGCAGTAGACCAGCGGGTGCACCAGGTCCCCGCACTTCCTCCCGCACTTCACGCAGGCCGCCTCCCACTCGGCGCTGTTGGTGAGCACGGCGGCGTGGTACTTGCCCGTGGCAATGCCCTGGGAGGCGGCCCCACGGGGGACCAGGGAGAGGCGGATGGAGCCCCCGGGGAGAGGGGGGCACACACGGCAAGAGGGGGCAGAGAGGACACAAAGAAGCCACAAGAGACGTAGTGAGAGGCAGAGACAGCCAGCGGGAGGAAGGTGTCCCGACCCGTCCCGTGCCGGCATCCAGGCCCCAGCCCCCAGCTCTGCCACCGACAAGCTCCCTGGTCCCCTGCCCAGGCGATGAAGATGCAGCGACAGCAGCTCAGACTCCCACCTGGGCCCCGGTCAGCGTGGCCATGTCCAGGATGATGTCGGCCCCCAGGTCCTTGCAGGCGTAGGACACGCCGTCCGCCAGCACCAGCCTGCCCTCGGCGTCCGTGTTGTTGATTTCCACAGTCCTGGGGGTGGCAGAGACACCACTCAGGATGGTGCTCCCTGGGACCCTTGGAGTGAGTCCCTTTGGCACTGGAACGCTGGTCTCTGCAACCCCCCGGGGGTCAGAGCCACCACTGCGCCCTGCAGCCTTGCAGGGCTAGGTCAGGAGCAAAGGCCACCGGGTCGGGGCCACCCTGTCACTCTCAGCTGGGGCAAGCCTGTGCCTTCGTCTCCTCGTCTGCAAGGTGGGAGAACGGGCCCATGTAGGTGACATTTACACAGTTCCTGGCCCTGGGTCAAAGTGGAGGAGGACGTGCCACTCAGGGTAACCCTGGGGACGAGCACCCCTGTGTGTGTGTGGCGGGGGCGGGGGGCTGTCCCACGAGAGCAGGCTGGATCCCAAGCTCCTGAGCCCTGACCACCTTCCCAGACAGCCCTGGGAGCAAGCAGCCTGCGGTCCAGGGCTACCGGTCGTAGGGCATCCTCCGGCGGGATGTGCCCCTGGCTGGAGCGAGCGGGGTGAGATCTGCCCCCCCCCCCCACATTGGGCACGACTCCAGCGGACTGGCCTGGCTCCGGAAGGAGGGGCGGCCCGCCCGGAGGGAGCCAGGCTGACGCGCAGTGACCCGAGGGGCGGCCTTACTTTCCCGAGTACAGCAGGTGGATGTCATCGGGCCGCGTCGCGTTCGGCCCCACTGCGTTCTCGGCCAAGCAGAACACGGCATGAAGGTTGTCCTTGAAACCCTGGAGGGGGCGTGGGCAGAGGCTCCAGTTACCGGCCGGCGGTGCTCATCCGGGGAGGCCGAGGGGCCCTGGGGGGGCGGGGGCGGCGCGGGCCGGGCCAGGCGACGGCCTCATCGCATGCGGGCCGCACTCCTCGTTAGTCTCCAGCCGGCGCGGGGACGAGAGAACAGGCGACTCGTGCTCCTTCTGCAACGTCCCCCCGCAGGGCCCGCGGACAGCCTGTGGCTTGCGGCTCTGCTTGAGAGAGACCCTGGAAAGGCCGGTTTCCAATGCGGCTGAGACGGGCAGAACCAAGAGCTGGCCTGGCTCCGGGCCTGGCTCCGGAGGGGCCGGCCCCTCAGCCCTCCTAGAAGCCCCTGCCCCCTGGGGACCCAGCCCCGTTTCCTCCTGGGGTCTCTGCCTCCCTCTCGGGAGACGGGCTGGGCTCCTGGCTGGCATGGATGAGAAACTCTGCCCAGACCTTGGGTTCAAGCTCTGAGCTCACCCCCAGGGCCCAGGCCAGACGGGCAGGCCCTGTGGAGAGTCGGGACCTTGGGCTGAGTGACCGGAAGGGCCGGGCAGCTCAGACGCGTCACCCCCTGGTCAGGGCACACCACGCCTTTGTCGCACGAACACGTCTCATGGCACAGCGTCTTCCAAAGGACGCCCCCCAGCCTCACCCCGCACCCCAGGACATCTCGGCCTCAGGGCAGGGAGGGGCTGCTCCGGAAGCCGTGCTTCCTCCCATTTTTAGAGTTTTGGGTCTCTGATGGGTGCAGATCCCCCAGGAAGAACAGGGGAGGCTGCGAGGGAGGGGGCACGCCCTGGGACCCCTCCCCACCAAACTGCAGAGGTGGGACCCCACTAACCTGCTTGATGGCGGCTCTGAAGGCCCCCAGGATGGCTGCGGCGCCCCCGCAATCCCTCTTCATCCCTGGCATGGTGGTCTGGGGGCGGGCAAAGCGGGGAGAGAGGGCTGAGAGGGTGCTGACTGGTTGGCAACAGTGCCCCGTCCACCCTGTCCCACCCTGCCCAGCGACCCCAGAGGCGCTGCCCAGGCCCGCAGGACCTAGAGGAGAGATGCCAGGAAACACCTTAGAAGCAATGGGAAGTAGAGGCTGGAGACCGGGAGACCCTTTCTGAACACAGCTTTGGGGGCTATCCAACAGAACTGCAGCAGGTCGGGGGTGGGGGAGGAGGACATGGGGGAGGAGGGCACCCCAGAGCTGCCGCAGCCGCAGTAGCCAGGCCGCTACTCAGACAGGCAAAGACACGGCCACCTTGGCCCGGAGGCTGGGGTGTGGCCCGTGGCCGGGCTGCCCCGTGAGCAGGCCCCACCTCCCCGTCTGGCGTGGGACGGCGTCCCCATCGGGCCTTGCCGACACTTGTGTTCTCGGCTCTCTCTGCTCCTCCACGTCACCATCGTGAGTGATTTCCCCCGGTCAGTGTGAACGCTACAGATGTCACGGTCACATCGCCACCCCCACCCCCACCGGCGGGGACCCCTGCTGTCCCGCCATCCTGCCCACTGTCCACTGGCATCTCCTGGGTAGAGCGGTTGCGTGAGAGGCGGCTGGAGACGGAGGCGCCCGCCCGCCACCGAGGTACGCGTGATGTCTGTAAACCGGCGCAGAGTGGTTACATGTTTTTACATTTTATAGGCTCCCCACGCTAATTGACAAGCTCATATTTTAAATTAACAGCAGGTCATCACGTGGAAGGATTCGGGTTTGCAATGTACCGAGTGATGTTTTGAACCTTTATCGGATTACGTGAGCCTCGAGTTTTAATGGAAACTATTTTTAGATATAAACTGAGCTGCTTTTACAATTAAATCAAAGGAACATGACCCAGCTGGCACTCCTGAAAATAAGCTATCTCCTTTGACCTAAACTGCGAAAAAGCCCAGGATTGTTTAAACGGAAAAACGGGGCCTCGGGTCTGCAGTCAAACTACTTGCAAAACGGCCCGCAGGAAACAGCTCGAGGCGGTCACCGGAGTCACGTCCCTGTCACTGGCGCGGCCTCCCTCCCAACCACGGGCAGACAAACGCCGCACTGCAGTGCGGGTCTGCTGGTGCACGCTTCGCAGCGCCCCTGTGCCGTTTCTCCTTTTCTAAAGGGAACGACTCCCAGAGTGACACTAAGGTGGCCTTTGCCCTTTGCCCTGGGCTGACGCTCACACCCACGGGCCACAGGCGACAAGTGGACAGCGGGCACAGCACAGCACGCGGCATGGCACCGAGGCGGCCGGCCGGCGCCCGGCCCATTTCCGGCCCCCAGGAAAGCACAGCCCGGCCGGTCCCCCTCGCCTCTCCTTGCTGAGGCAGGAAAGTTACTGCCGCGCCACCACTCTCAGCCCCGGAGTACAGCCGCTCTCCGCATTCCCGGGGCTCCAGCGAGGGAGGGCTGGGGAGGGCGGGGGCAGGGAGCAGCCCCGAGCTCCCGCCTCCTCCAGCCTGTCCTCACCAGCACCCTTCTTGCTCGAAGGAACGGCTGGGCTACGCCGGTCACTTGGCAGCTCCTTCCTCAAAAATGAACAAATCGGGCCTCTCCCTTCCAGGAAAAGTTCCACTGTTGTTTGTTGCCAATGGTCAAATTTGAGCTTTTAAGCAAAAAATAAAAAGGTCAGAATTTTCAGAAAACTTACATCTGCCTCCAGCTTCCAAATACTCAAATGCCTTTTTAAAATGACATGGGGGGTGATATTAACAAACGGGACTTAAAAAAATACTGTGTGACGAAATGTGTCAAACTTGAGGAGTTCTGCGTAACTCTGCTAACAATGTCTTCCAAAGGACCCATGTGCGTTATGACAAAGTCGTGCATTCACAGCTCACGCGACGCCAGTCGGTTTTAACGTAGCGGCATAATCTCCACTGATGCCTTTTCAGGGTCCACCTTAGAGCTGACCTTTCAGGAGCTACCACTTGTCAAGTTTTGGTGTGATAGCAAAGGAGAATGTTCTTAGTTCTAAGACATGTACTACAACTACTTCTCCTTTTCCACCTACAAAATGAGTGAGGCCAGACTTTCCTCCCCCATCTCAGCGGGAACAGCCTATCACCGATCACGGTGCACCAGAGGCCGAGGCAGCTACGTGAGCATGGCTGCCTTCCCTTAAGGCGGGCACGGCAGAGATTTGGAAACATGTAGAATGATGCCACTCGTCTCACTCATTTTTTTCACTTTGGAAAATATACTTATTGTCAGCCCTGGCTGATGTAGCTCAGTGGATTGAGCGTGGGCTGCGAACCAAAGTGTCACAGGTTCGATTCCCAGTCAGGGCACATGCCTGGGTTGCAGGCCATGGGCCCCAGCAACTGCACATTGATGTTTCTCTCTCTCTCTCTATCTCCCTTCCTCCCCTCTCTAAAAATAAATGAAAATAAAATCTTAAAAAATAAATAAAATAAAATACAATAGAAATTTTTAAAAAGGAAAGAAAATATACTTATTTTCATATTTACATTAACATGCAGGTCAACAATGGGTCTGTGTTATTTTTAAATGAATCCATATATCTTTGAAACGTCCCCGTTTTAATTTCCAGCACGGGAAGTATCGACACACATCACTCTTACACACAAAACCTCTTTGGATCCCTGCTTTAAGAGCATCAGGGGTCCTGAGGCGGGCATACTTGACGCCCGCTCGTTCTTGCTGACCCTGGTTTGCCTTCGAACCCTTTGGAAATGGAACCTGACTGTTCCTCCTAAGCTGGGGGCTGGTGCCACCCGCAAAATGACTAGTTTCCAGAAAGCCCCAATTCCCACTCCGACCCTCCCACAAGCCAGCATCCGCAACAAGCATCCGACCCCGGGGGAAGCAAGGCCATGGTTCTGCGGGCCGGCTCTCAGCTGCCTCCAGGGCAAGGGCGGCAGGGAGGGGGTGCCCAGCCCCAGAGAAGCTAGAGGGGGCTCATGGTCTGGGGAGAACTGAAAAGCAGTAATAAACCGACTAAAAGTCAGCCCGCCTGTTGTCATCAATGGTAAATTGCTCTGAAAAAAACCTGTTGTTGGTTGAAGTGAGTCCTAATCATATAAATAAAAGCTTCAAATTGCCCATTTTAATTACTAATCCTTTTAGGAACATTATTCTAATGGATGGTAATAACTGCCAGTTTCCCAGCCGGCCCCCACGCACAGCGCAGCGACGTGCCTCCGGGCGCAGGGCAGCCCGGAGGGTCGGCGGGGTGCGGGCGAGCGCATGGACCTGGGCCCGGGGGCTGCGAGTCTCAGGCTCCCGCCTGCAAACAGGGGCCTCCAGGGGCGCCGCGGACTCAGATTCCTTCGCTTCTCTCAATCTACGGGAGCACCTGGAGTGGCGTCTGAACGGTTTGCACTCCGCAGGTGTTGGAAGGCCCCTGGAATCAATCTCAGAGAACCGAACACGTGGGCAGTATCACAATTTCTGGGGTTTCTTGGGAAATGGAAGTTTCAGCAGTCCCTACCAAGCAATCCTGAGGCCGAAGACTTTTCCTGAGTGGTTGTGTTTTGGTGGCTTCAGCTCCCAGAAACCCCTCAAAATGTAAAGCAGTAGTATCGGCCACGCGTAAAGACGGATGGATGCACCTGGGACCTCTCTCTGTCTAGTGCATGTGAGCATGTGGAGATCAGTTTTGATACAATCTCGGACAGGTCCGCAGGGGTAAGGCCGGAGGACACAGACCTGAATCAGGCCGGTACCCACTCCCACAGCCAATATGGGGGCATGAGTTTTTTCCATGAAAAAGATTACATTCATACTAGTTCAATGTGTTAATCCACGACTGTCCTTTTCATTTGTATCATAATATTGATTTTAAGCTCTCTACTGGCATGGAAATATACATGGAATTCAATAAGAGAGTTCACTGTCAGTGAATTCGATATCGGTGGGGTTTTTCTAACTGTTTTTATTACTAGTTTCATTTCCTGACTAGTCCTGCATATAATTTTGTTTGGAGAAGGAGGACGTTGAAAAACTACAACAACAACAACAACAACAGACCGCCTACTGCAGCACAATGTCTACCCTAAATAGCAAGGGACACTGGGGCTCCACGTCGGAGAGGTGACAGGGCGTGGTGGGGCCTGCGGCAAACCGCAGGATGCAAGCTGTGTCCCTGGGGCAGTGACCCTGGGGCAGCGACCCTGGGCAGCCACCACTGCGCTCAGCGGAATGCTGGGACCGGCAGGAACACGGGACCGGCACTGCCAGATTCTCTGAGCCTACACAAGGTCCCAAATCCAGTCTTTTGGGAGAATTCTTGCTGCTTTTAAAAGTTGGTAACTAACTCAAATTTTGAAACACCGTTTGGGCCCCGGCCGGGTAGGTCGGTTGGTGAGGGCGTCGTCTCGATGCACCAAGGCTGCAGGTTCGACCTCCAGTCAGGGCGCATACAAGAACCAACCAGTGAACACAGCCGTGAGTGGAGCAAGTTGGATGTTTCTCTCTCTCCCTCCCTCCCCCGTCCCCTCTCTCTCTCTAAAATCAGTAAATTAAAAAAACACGCTGCCTGGGCCAACAGGACGCAGCTGTGAGCCACGCGGGCAGCCAGCATTCACGCCTGTGCTCTCGGTATGAGCTCAGCCTGCTCTCTCCCTTCCAGAGCTTTCTCTTGGGGACGGTCGATTCTCTTCCCTTTGGATTTCCTGGGGCATCAGTTTCACATGCCTGCTCTTTCGGAGCCCCCCCCAACCCCCACCCCACGGCAGTCTTTGTCCCCTAGAGCCCAGCCCCGGCCTGTCACACAGGTTGGGGTGGGGGACAGACGAAGGCCTCTGGCTGCCTCTGTTTCCTGCACAAAGGGGGCTCCTGGGCCCAGCAGGCCCCAAATGCACTGGGTGCGGAGGAGGGTAGGCCACTGAGCGGCTGACAGACTCGGGCACAGGCTGGTCCTCCCTAAGTACCTGCCCTCCCAAGACTGCGAACTTCAAAGGCCACCCACAGGAGTGACGGCTGAGACTTCAGCGTCACAGCCATGCTCCCTGGCAGCTGGCCTCCGGGTCCAACCCCCTCACCCCCGCTGGCTGTACCCAGGGCCTTTCTCACTGTCCCCCAGGGACACCTGGTTCCTTGAAGGCTGCCTCCTGGGGTTCTGGTTTCCCGCCCTTGAATCATTTCTGCAGCTTTTTTCTGGCTTCTCTCCAGATTTTTTTTTTGTTTGTTTCCAGACCCCTGTTCGCAAGGTGAGTCCATAATCGCGTCCCTCTCCGAAGGGGAACAGGGCCCACTAGCAGCCCCCAGACACCTGGCCACCTTCCTCCAGCACCTGAGAGCCAGGAGCCCGCCTAGATCCCCTGCACGCTGGGACCCCCCGAGCGCTGGCCCCAGCACCTCACCTTCCCTTTGATGCTGAGACCCCCGGTGTCGTAGACGATCCCTTTGCCCACCCATGCGATGGTCTGGGTGGCTCCGTCTGGGGTGTGGCTGAGGACGGCCAGAGCCGGGGGGTGGAGGGCGGCTTTGCCAACGCCGTAGATTCCTGCGGGAAGCACAGGGAGGGGTCGGTCAGGCTCGGGCTGCACTGAGCAGAGGACTCCGCGCAGCCCCCCGGAAGCAGCAGCTCTCCCACCGGAAGTGCCCCCTGGTCCTGGGGTCTCTCCCCTGGAACGCTGCACGTCCCAGCCAGCTCCCGGCCCTCTCTCCCATCCCCTGGCCAGCGGGGCTGAGGGACGCAAATCAGCTCCAAGGCTCTGGACTGCACACGGAGCCTCGGCAAAGCATTGTTAGGCAAGAAAACCCACTGAGAAAAAAATACGGTATGGTTCCCAGGAAGAAAGGAACAGGATCGCAGGAGAAAATGATTTTTGGACGCCACTCCGTGGTTCTCCCGCCCACGCTTGGCCTCCCTTCCACGGACCCTCCGCGCTCTCAGAACTCGGCGCTGCCCCTCCCGAGCTCACTCCTACCACGCTGCCTCGCCACGCAACGCACGCCCCGTCTTTGCAAGCAAGCCCTGGCCCACTGTGGGCAGAGTCCATGCCTCAGGTGCCCCGCAACGGAACTGAACAGTCACAGCAACCGGGACAAGAGCCAGTAATGGCTGCCGGGCAACCTCCTACTCATCGTGCAAGACCCACTGCGAAGGTCGCCTCCTCTGGGAAGCTTTCCCCGACGGGCACGGCCTCTCCCTCCACTTGCAGTTGGTTCCGCCAGGACAGGCGCTGCTGAGACGGCCACTAGTGGCCCCTGCCCTAGGGCACTCGTGACCACTCCGCCCAGGAGGGGCGGGACCCCCCGTCCCACTTCTGCACACGGCAGAAGGGAGGAGGTGCCGCCTCGAAGGGGAGGTTACAGACACCTGGCCTGAATCTGGCTGCTCGCTCCTTCTCGCTCTCTGACTCAGCACGTGCCCGGGGGAGCGGCTGCCATGCTGCGAGCTGCTCAAGCAGAGGCCCGCGTGACAAGGAACGGTGTGCCAGCCCCTGAGACCCACTGGCAGAGCCTTGAGTGGGAGCGGCTGGGGCCTGCTCCCAGCCCCAGTCAAGCTTTCGAATGAGGGCAGCCTTGGGGATGGCCTCGGGCCCCAACCTCTGCCCACGGAGCTGTGAGATCGTGAATGTATGTCCCTCTCAGCTGCCACCTTGTGGGGTCATTTGTTCTGTGGCCACAGAGGACGAACACGGTGACCTGACCCCAGGTGGTCTGAAAGCACCAGGCCCCGGGCTCACTGCACCACCGGTGCCCGGGCAGTGGGGGGGACGGGGCTGGTGGGCAGGGGAGACCGTCTGCGGGGGCGGCTTGGAGCCGAGGCGTGCGTCGCACGGCAGCCCCGCCCCGAGAGCATCTTGGAGGCACGCGCTCCCGATGGAGGGAGCCAGAGTACAAGGCCTGGTGCGGACGTGGCCGTGTGCATTCGAGGAACAGAAAGGCCCCGCTGAGTTGGCCCTGGGAGCGGGACAGCAACACGTGAGGAGGCCGGGGGGGGGGCGGAGGGGGGGCTTGGACCCCACGGCTTCCAGAGTCTGAATCAGAGCCTGAACCGCTGCCTCCTCTCTCCCCGAGAGACAGTCTGCGGTCTGCGTCCCAGGGCCTGGCCTCGGCGCTGGACTCAGGCCAGCTCCTCCTGGGATGAAGCAGCAACGACACCCCAGGCGGCCCCCTGCCACCCTGCCCGCCGGGGCGCCCGGGACCACTCCCCAAGGCCGAGACCTGCGAGGGCCCGCCCCCACTCACCTCCAAATCCTCGGGTCTTCAGCTCCTCGTCCCGGATGATGGTTGGGGTGATCCCCAGTTCTTTTCCAACTTTCTTAATCTCCTGGACTCGTTTGTGGAAAAAACAACAACGCAGAGACACGTGAAGACGGCTTAGCTCGAGGCGAGGCCAAAGCTCCGGGCCAAGGAGGAGCGGATGGCCCTTTGGTGGGGGAGCGGGCAGGCTCCGAGGCCAGCGGCCCTGACTCTCTCTCTCACTCTCGCTCGCAGTGTGATTAAACCCAGGAGGAAAGGCTCGCCCTCCAAACTCTGCAATTTCCTGCAGCTCGTGGCTGGAGTCCCGCAAAGAGGCCTTCGAAGGAGGCTCTACCCCCCCTCCGCCCTCGGTGGAGAGAATGCGGCCCCTTGGAGCTGGGTGGGGCGCAGAGCTTGGCCCGCAGCTGCACCAAGCTTCCCCAGGCAAAGCGCCGAGACTGTGAACGTTGTCCTCCTCCGGCCCCCAGCTCCCCGCTGACCCTCCCCAGGGTCCACGAACACCCACCCCATCCCGGTCCCACCCCCTGGGCGCGCACCTCAAGGAACGTGTCCGTGTTCATCTCATTGCAGGGCGTGTCCACGATGCGGGCTGCCAGCCGCACGCTGTCTGTGGTGTTTGTTAAGCACTGGGAGAAAACCACAGGCTGTCACGAGGGCCCCGGGGCCAGGTGGAAGGGGCTGTCCCTTTTTGTCCATTCCCCTGGGGCCCGTAACGTGTCAGAGGCACATGTCATCCGGGGGAGGCTGCGGGGCTGTGGACGGGACAGCGAGGGGGCAGGTGGAGGGGAAGCAGGAGTCACGCGGCCCTGGTTCCTGCTGCCCACCCGGCCACCCGGCCTGGCACAAGTGGGCCCACAAGCCTCCCGGCCTGCTGCTCGCCGCCTCCCAGCAGCGGGTGGCCCTTGCGCTGGGCCCCAGTGGGCCCTGGGCACTGCCCACTCCCTCTCCCGGGGGGCCAGGAGGTGCTGCCCCTATTACAGACACATCCGGCTGCCCCAGACCTGCACAGTGAAGCCCCAGCCCCCACGGTGATGGGGTCAGGAGGCCTCTGGGAGGCTGGGAGGGTGGGGCCCCACGATGGGGTTAGTGTCCCTACGAGAAGCAGAGGAGACCGGAGCTCTCCCCCTCTCTGCCCCAGAAGGACTCGGTGAGGAGCGGGCAGCCGTCTGAAAGCCAGGGAAGGAGCCCTCCCCCCAGCCCACCTTGACCTGGGACTTCCAGCTTCCAGAGTGGCCGGGAGTGAACATCCGCTGGTCAGGCCGCCGCGGCTGTGGGCTTTCCTGATGGCGGCCTGAGCTGACCAACACACCCTCCCTTCTCTTCTTGGGGGGGGGAGGGGCGGGGTGTTGGGGGGGTGGTACCCAGCCATCCCATGGGACACTTCTCATAAGCCTCCTCCCCCAGAAGCTTCTCTGGGTGCTCCCGAAGGTGGAAAAGCACTCTAGGTCCTCAGCCTCTGGGTCGAGGGCAGCGGAGCACAGGGGGGCGCGGGGGGGCTGGCGGAGGCTCCCAGGGCCTCACCGCGCCGCCCCCGCAGAGCCACGTGGCTTTGGGGAAGAGCCTACACCTCGTCACGCCTCAGGTTCCTCACCACAAAAAGCAGGACCATTCATTCATTCATCCCACCCATGCTGATGCAAGCACCTACTACGTGCCGGGCCCCATGCTAGACCCAGAATCTGAGGGTGATCGAGGGTGCAAGGCCAGCCGAGGCTGCAACGTACCACTGCGCTCGGTGCTACAGAGGAGGAGGGTGGGAGACGCCACGGGGACCCGGAGGGGACCAGGGGACGGATGGGTACCGAAGAGGGTCCCGTTAAGGAGCAAAAGGCCTCTTTGGGAGCCGGCCCCTCCTGAGATGACAATTTGAGACAGACGGTGGCGGCAGCTGTGCAAAACCCCGCCCCTTGCAAAGCCCCGCCCCTTGCAGAAGCCCCGCCCCTTGCCGGGAGTGGACCCGTCAAGTCACTCCCGTCTCGGAGCTGTAGTCCACTCCACGCCAGGACGGGAATAACAGCAGGTCCCCCCTCAGAGGGCCCGCCTGACCCCTGAGGGCGCGCACATGTGCTAGAGCGGGGCCTGACCCCTGGCGGGTGCCCGGAGGGCTCTGGCTATCACGTGACCAGCTTGGCCGTCCCGAGGCAGTGCGGAGGGGGCGCTGGGGGAGGGACCAGTTAAGGGACGACTGTGGGGTCCGGAGCCGTGGGCGTGGGTGGGGGGCGCCCTGAGCGACGGCATCGGGCCGCGTGCTGCGAAAATCACGAGTCCGAGCAGGTCCCTGCGCTCAGGGGCTCCGGAGGTGGCAATGACAGAGGGTGACGTGGGAGAAAGGACCACGTGGGTCTGGCTGCTGGGCGGGGGCCCCGAGGTGGTGGGGGGGAGGCAGAGCGCTGGGATCTGGGAGGGTCATAGCACAGGGGAGGGCGCTTTGTGTGACGTTCAGCCACACGAGGACCTCAGAGCTGGAAGACACTTCCCGCCTTGCCTGGGCCCAAAGGACTCTTCTGAGGATCCAGTGAAACAGCGGAGGTGCGAGCCCTCCGCAGAGGGGAAGGTGGCAGATACAGGCACAGGATTATCAACACGAAGACGGGCAGGCGCCCAGTCTGCCCAGGCGCCCAGCACCCACTGGCTGCACAGAGCCTCATCCTGGAGATGAAGCCCCGCCTGGGGGGGGCCTTCTCAGGGGTGACAGCAGCCCTCCCGGCCCCCCCCCGCCACAGGAGGGGGAGCTCGCCCCCAGACACCCCCCCCCCCCCCCCCACGGCCCAGGCACACTGTCTGCACGTCCAGACACCCACTTGCAAAGTGGACACTTCCACCGGCCCGTTGTCTTGTCCCACCAGGAAAAACTCCACGGTGACCGTCTTCTTCTCCGTGCGCCGTGATGCGCCGGAGCGGTGGGTGAACAGCGGGAAGGCTCGGGCCAAGGCGCAGGCGGAGGCGAAGACGTCGGACCGCTCGCAGGCCATCTGCAGCACGGAGGGAACCGGGATGAGGGTGGGAAGCGGGGGCCACGGGGGCCAGGGCCACCCAGGGAGCCGCAGTCCTGGGGTGCTGGGGCTCACAGCTGGGTCAGGGGCCACCGTGCACAGAGTCAGGACACAGGCATTCTAGCGAGGCCTCCCCCTCGGCCACTCGCTGTCTCGCTGCCCGGGAAAGGAAACCCCAGTGACCGGATGCCATCTGCGGCCGTCCGAGGCAGGAGAGCAGGACGTGAAGGGACTGCGGCAGGGGCCTGTCTGCATCTGCACCTCGGAACTGTCTGCAACACTGATCTGGGGGAAACAGCTTCGCGTCTCTGGCCTCAGTTTCCCTGTCTGTGCGGCGGGAGTGACAACGTCAGGGTTGTGGCGGCCTCTGAGCTACGGTGGGCCAGCGCTCTGCCAGGCCGGGCGAGCTAGGGCCCTGCGCTCCCTGCCCGTGACGGAAGCCGGCTTCCCTGCAGCACTCACCACGATGCACCGGTGCGTTCCCGGCGGCAAGCAGGTCCGCACAAGCCGGGTGACGAAGTGGGCGGCCGAGGGGCTGTTGTGCCGGCTCACCCGGGAGGGCAGGGCGGCCACAGTGGCATAGTTCAGGTAGAGGGGACAGCTGTCCGTGGGGTTGGGGTTGAGCGTGCTTAGAGCGGCCTGCCAGAGCTGGGCGGGAGGGGAGAGACGGAGACAGACACAAGACCTCAAACAGCCCGCATGCCAGGTGGCCCCGAGAGGCATGTGGACGCTTGTAGTGCTAAGGGGCCCCTGTGCAGCGTCCCCGAGGCGCCCGCCCCCCGTCACGGAGACGTGTGGCCTCCGCCTAGAGCTCAGTGTGTGTGTCTGACAGCACAACTGCACCTGCGGGGCCGGGCAGTGGGGGTTTGAAGGCCGGTTTGGGGGCTGCTTTGCTTGGAACGCAAGAAACCCCCACTGGGGACGCCCAGCCAGGTGCCACTGAAAGTGGGGACAAGTGGGCACAGCCACGGGGGTCTGGGAGGAAGCATTTCCTTCGAGGTGGCCTGTTGTGTGCGGGCTGGTGGTGTCGAGGCAGCGACCCGGGCCTGCCTGGAGGCCGGCCTGGCCCTGCAACGCTCCGGCAGCAAGCAGGCGGGCAGGCAGGCGGGCGGGGGGCTCGAGCGCGGGCCAGGCGGGGCCTCGGCGCCTCCCCGCCGCCCGACCCCGCCCGTCCCCCCGCTAGCCGGCGGGGCGGCGCAGGGCGGCGGCGCGCGGCCCGCTCACCTCCTCGGTGACCCGGGGCTGCAGCTTCCCGCGGACATGGCTCCAGGGCACGCGGTGCAGGTGGTGCAGCTGGCCGAGCAGCAGCAGCGGCCGGCTCTGCGGGTCCGCATCCCCGGCGCTCGCTTGGAACTGCAGCCCCACGCTCGCCATCTTCGCCGGCCCGCGCGCCCCACCCTGCCCGGCCGCCGCTCCCGCTCCGAACGGGCTCCCGCTCCAGCCCGGCCTCGGCGCCGCCCCGGCCCTGCCCGGCCGTCCGGCCCCGCCTCCCCCGCCGCTGCGGGCCGCTCGCGAGACGTGCTGGGCCCGCCCGGGGCGCGAGGGGGCGAGAGGGGGCGGAGGGCAGGCCCGGGCCGGGCTCTGGAGCAGGCCCCGAACTCCGTGCAGGCCCCAAACACCTGGCCCCGAGCTCCAGGCGGGCAGGCAGCGACCCACAGGCCTCTATCCGAGTAGGCCCCAAACCCGGGCAGGCCCCCAAGTAGGTCCTGCCCTCAAAAGGAGGAAGCGCAGCTCTCCAGACAGCCCTCTGGCAGAGGGCCCTGGCCCGCAGCCCCAGCAGGCAGCCAGCAGACCCCGGTGGCCTTGACCTCAGGCTGGGCCTGAGTAGACTCAGGCTCAACCTCAAGTCCACCGCAGCAGTTCCCACCGGTCTGGAGTGTACATGAACCCTAAGCAGGCCCAGCCCCAGTGAGGCAGGCCTGCAGGGCCCTCTGAGCACCCAGTGGGGGTTTTGGGGGACCCCACACTGGTAGGCCTGCCCTTACACCTGCCCAGGAGTCAGGTTTGGCTGGGAATCCTGCTCTTTGGACCCGTGCCAGCTCCGCGTTGTATCGGGCCCCCAGTGGCTAGCACGCTGGGCACCGCCCAGTCTCCCTCCTCACTTATTGGGCCTCTCTGTGTCGCTAGGACCCTTGCTATTTGCCAGGCACCGTCCTGGATGTGACAGGGGGGGCAGAGAGGAGGGCTGCTGCCCAGGTTGCAGTCTCTGAGTTGGCCAGTTACAATAAATCCGGGCATTGCCTTGTTGAGTGGAGGACCCTCCTTTGGCAAGACCCTCACCCGGCGAGAGTCTGGGTGAGCTGCAGCCTCCCCTCGGCTTTGGGAGAGAGGACAGGACGGAAGAAAGGGGGAGTCGGTGGGTGACTCACAAGAGCACCCGAGTCACCTGTCACTGAAGAGGGGGCCCTGGGAGGGTGTTGGGGGCACCTGGTGGTTGGGGGGTGTGCCATTGGTGAGGGTCCTGGTTCCTGCTGTGGCTCAGATGCAAGGTCCAGGGACAGATGACCCACTGGTGGAAGTGGTACTCAAGAGTCATGTAAAAATAAAAGTGCTACCCTATCCCGCCCACGGCTGGATATTCAAAGGCCTCTGGTTGGCACCCCTCTGTCACCCCCAGCTCCTTCCAAGTACCACTCCTCTTACTGAGTTTCCTCTTCACCGTCAACCTTCAAGGCAGCTGAGCCCGCTCCCCAGTGTGCACGAGGCTCCCAGCCCCTCTCCGGGCTCAGCACCTCCCTCCCTGACTCTGAACCCAGCCACGAGCCACGCCTGCACCTCCCCTGCCACCTGCCCTGACTCTCCCACAGCTTCTGAGCCGTGGTCCTCGGGAACCTCCCACTGGACCGGGAGCCCCAGCCTCCGCGGGCGGGCCGTTTGGTCTTCCTTCTGCGGGGCCCGGCGCAGAGCGGGCACCCAGAACACAGCTGCGGAACGAGTGTGACGGGCTTCTTCGACCCCCCAGCTTTCCCCACATAAAAGTCCGTGCTAATTGGGTCTTATTTTCTTCAAAAGATTTTACAGCAGCTGAATGTTTTCACACATTTGCATGGGGTACGACAAGCACGCACGGAGATCTATCGCTCTGTTCTTCTGTTTGCAAACACACCGCAGACGAGCGCAGGGCGTTCTGGCGGGGGGCGAGGCTGCGGGGGACGGTCCTAGAGGGCCAGGGAGGTAAGCGGGGCCGGGGGGATGAAATGGGCCCACACAGGCGAACAGGACGGGGGCGGGGCCGGGGGGGCATCCAGGTGGGGAGCGGCCTGGCAGGAGGGCGCAGACCCACACTGTCCTCGGGGCTCGGTGTGAGAGCAGGAGGCGCGGGTGGCGGTGGTGGGCCGGGGCGTCTGACTCATCGCATCGACTTTTGCAGGCCATGGCCGGATCCAAGAGGCGCTTCAGAGAGCCAGACCCGGCCGTTCTGTGTACAGGGAGTTGGAGGGGGGAAGGAACTGTCGGTGTCGAGATGATTTTGGAGGCTCTTCCCTTGTAGATGGCCCCAGGACAGGATGGATGCGATGATTCAGTCCAACCACGCTTATTGAACCTCCCTCCACAGAAAGCCAGGGAAAAAAGAAAACAACACAGATGCTTGTTATAAGCAGATATTACTGATTCTGGTTTTAAGCCACCCCCGAATCCAAGACACCCAGATGAAACAGAACGTTAAGGAAATCTTCCACCTCAGACGTCTCTTCCAGGTGGGCCCGTGGCGGGTGCGCAGTCGCCCGGGACCGGGCCCCTCTCACTGCCCTCCCCAGGCGTTCAGCCCCGTCAGACGGGGGGTGGGGCACTTTGTTGGGGTCCATTTGTAGGAAGCTGTTCATCTGCAGGGTAGTGTATATTTCACCACCCATGAAAAGCTCACCTCCATTAAACTTCCTTTAAACAATGAAGACATGAAATCACTCACCAGATCTTGAAGGCGCCCCAAGAAGAAACGTAATGCTTTGGGGGACTGGAGGCCCCTTCCGAGCTCACCTGGGTGTTCCGGCCTAATCTAGGGGTTGGGGAACAGACTGAAAAACTTCTGGGAGAAGTCAGAATAAAGGTCCCAGGACTTACGTGGAAGTCGTGGGGTACAGTCCACATTCTGGACACACCCCTGATACCCCAGCACGGGAGATGGCTGTGGGGCGTTCGTTGCGTTCCGGAGTGCACCCCGCCAGGCGCCCCGACACCCGCCCGGCCCCAGCCCGCTGCCTCGATGCGCACGATCCCACCGCGGCCCGGACGAGGGGACACCGGCCCCCCCTCCGGGAGTGCTCATTTCAACTTCCCGGTGTTTCTTTTGTTTGTTCAACATCTATTTCCTGACTGTCAGCCCGGGGAAGCTCCAGGCCGGGTCAGGCCTCCCTGCCCCCCCTTTCCCCAGGGCCGGCTGCGTCATCTGCGGGGCTCGGCGCAAAGATGAAGGCGTAGAACCTGTCCTCTGGAAAAGGAGGTCAAGATGGAGACGCACTGAACTCTCAACACGGAGCCCCGAGTGGCTGCGTGCCCAGCAGGCCCCCCTGCCCCCCGTTACATGTTCACGTGCCTCTCAGGACCGCCCCTGCCAGGGTCCCCACCGAGGCCACCGAGTCCCATCGGCCAGCTCCTGCCTCTGCCACACGTTCCTGTCCGTCCATGAGTGCTCCTGTCCTGTCCGGGGCAGTGAGACGGCCCCCAGACGCACGCTGGTCCCTCCTCGCCCACAACCCAGCGCCAGCCACTCCTTCAAGAAGCCTGTGTCCTGTGAGCGGGGGAACGGGGTTCGAGACACCCAGGCCCACGTGTGGGGGCCCCACTGCTCCCACACCCACTGCCTCTGGCCCTCCCGGAGGATGGGGTACGAGTTGTTTACCTAACCCCAGAGGCCAAAGGGATTCCTCCAACCCAAACCCCACACCGCTGGCCCCTTCGGCACCTGCCGCCACCCTCGTCTGGGTCTGCGTCTGCGTCTGCCTCTCCCGCGGGGGAAGCCCCGGCCCCCAGTCACCCTCCTAGGACACTCTCTCGTCCGCCCCTGCCATGCTCACCAAACAGCCCCCACTCCCGACCGCAAACCCACTGCATCGAGTTCATGATGTCTTAACAGTGTTTCCTTTTTCTGTGCTTAGAATGTGTCCCACTGGTGTGTCAAAGTTTATTGGTTTTCGTGCGCTGCGTCTCGCCGGGACACATCCGACTGCTGTGCTCCTGCCTGCACTCGGCGTCGGGCGGGCCGTCTCCCGTCTCCCGAGCCCATCCCTGTTTTGAATGCACGCGAAGGTGCTGTGGTCCACGCGGCGAAGGGGGAGGAGGCGCCAAGGGGCCGCCTCTGCCTCCCGCCCCCTTTCTGCTCCTCCTTCGGCAGGGAAACACTTTTATTAGTTTCGGGGTTCTCTCTCCTGTTTTCTGTTGGGTGGAAAGGGCAGCATCCCGTGTATTCGTGCCTCTGACACAAAAGACGGCGTGTCGCACGCCACCCTTTGCGGTCTGCTGTAAAAAGGCACATCTGGTGACGCCGTGTAGAACTTGGTGTTCTGTGGTGCCCTGGTGTTCTGACTGCAGGGGAAGGGGAGCAGGTGCTAGGAAAAACGTATAGCGGGGGAAGGGGGAAGGGTTTGCAGGGACAGGTATAAAGGACACACGGACAGTAACAAGGGGGTGGAGATGGGAGGGAGGGAGGGGGAGGGCTGGAGAAGGGTGCAGGGAAAAGGCAGAAAACTGTACTTGAACGACAATAAAAGACGTTAAAAAATATAATAAAATAAATTTAAAAAAAGAAAGATGTGATCAGGGAGCTGTTTCCTAATGACGAAAAGCACTCCTTCCACCGTCGGTGTGGAGGGCTTCTCCATCACGCGAGGGGCTGAGCCAGCGGCCCCGGAGGCCCCCCGCCACTCACGCTAAGGGGCCTCGATTGCTCCCCCAGGGAGGGCAAGGACTCAGGGAGCAGCGACCCCCGTGTCCCGGGGACTGAACTCCTATTTACTGCCCAGCACCGGTAACATTATTTCTGTAGCTGCAGAAGTTTTCAAGGGCACAGGGAAGGCCTGGGGCTGGGGGCACGGCAGGAAGGAGAAGAGAAATAATTAACAGGCCGAATGGCCCCGCATTCCTTGAAACACCCTCAGCATGCGAACAGGGAGCTGTCCGGCAGAGATGAAGGGCAAATGCGCATTTTGATGGAGGAGTCTTTGCTGGAGAAAACTTTCACCGGCAGAGCCCTCGGAGCAGTTCGTGCCTCTGGTGCACTGGCAGTGACTCAGGCCTCAGACACCTGAGTCATATTTTTCCCAGAAACACCCCCGCGCGGAGCGGCCCTCGGTGGTGTCTAAATGGGGATCTTTGAGAAAGTACAAGGGGCCCTGGCAGCCGGGCTCTGAGAGGAGGGGGCGGGGGGGCGGAGGAACCACGAACCGGAACGGTTAGTTTTTCTCAAGGGCCGTGAGAGGGAACTGTAACGTGTATTTACATGTACAGGGTCCACAAGTAAGGCCTGCCTGCACGAGGCTGGGGGGGGACGTGAATGAATCTCACGAGACAGACGGCAATGGGAACATTTCACCCAAAATGTCAGAGGGTGAGCTTGCGTGCGATGTTGTCAGGTTACAGAATTACATGCTCATGGTTTTGTAATGAAACAGAGTTTGTAATGGAAGAGGGGCATTACTTGTGCCGGACCCGGTATAATGATACACGTATATTTCTTCTGCAGTAAATCTAGAAGGTTCCGTATTTCCGGCTGGTTCATGGCTCCGGCTGCAAAGCCCCGAGATGGGGCTTCCTTACTTACATCACAGTGTAGCCAAAACACTACACTGGAACTAAGATCATGGACCCCCTCGCAACGGTTTATAGAACTGGAGGGGCGTTACAACCCGTTACCGCAGAGTACAAAGAGCACTCCAATCGGGTTCGCGGGTCTCCTAAGATCCTCATAAATCGGGCGATGCTTACACAGTGCCTACGAGAACCGTAAGAAGACATTCCGAAGCCTTTCTCCCAACACACCGGGCGCGCAGGGAGTGAGCGCCGTGCAGCGCTGTCTCTGAGGTGCGGCCGGCCGTGCTGCGAGCTGGGCAGCACGCGAGGCCTCGCGCGTACACCACGAGTCCCGTTTTCTTTTCTCCTCTTTGAATGAGAAGCCACTTCCCCTGCCCCAGTCCTCTTGGGGGTCACGGAAAAGGGAGGAGGGGAGAGCAGTGGGAACCAGCGCACCCCCAGCAGCACTGGCCGAACCTTTTCCATCTGAACACACACACGCGCACACACACACACACACACACACACACACGCACACACACGCGCACATGCGCGAACTAGTGACTAAAACGCTGCGGCACATCAAAACATAGATTTTTTGGCTGATCTGACCCCCCGAGCCAAACCGGGCATAATTTTTGATTCCTTTCACACTGGACATCTATTGGGTGGGCTCTTGTCATTTTTTATTTGACCGTCTAAGGGAAAAGAGGGCAGTTCCCCTGACTCAACAGTCAGCACTGCGCCTGGTAGAAACGTGCGTGGCGTGCCGGCTGGAAACCGCTCGGGCCACAGAACTCGGAGGGGACGGCGTGGCAGGGACGGCAGCCAGCTCGGGGACTCGCCAGGTCTGGGCTCTCGGTCTGCCGGTGGGCCCGCCCCGTGGCTGGGGACCCCCGCAGCCGTGGCTACGTAAAACACACGGCGCGCAGCCTGCGAGCGGCACGGTGGCGGTGCTGAGGTCCTGCGTGCATTTAATTATTAGCGTGAACTGAAGGTACTGTCACTGTTTAACTCAGCCGACCTTTTAAATGGATAACCGACCTTGAGGCTTAATTGGATTTCAAAAAAAAAAAAAAATCAATTTCTAGTCATTGCACAGCGTGGGAGCGAAGTGCCACACTCTCAGGCGACTGCAGGGTCGGTTCTGCCCGAGACCACATCTGTGTTTTGTTTACGAGGCTCAAACGCCACGACCGTCCCCGTGGGTGCGGGACACACACGCGGGCCTTTCTCAAACAAGCGCCCGTGCCCACGTCTGCGCCCCGGGGCCCGGCACAAAGGAGCCGCCGCTGCCCGCCCGGTGGGAGGCTGAGTCACCGGCAGCCGCGGCTTTGTGCCGATCACACGGAACGCCGGGCCGGGGAGAGTGACACATCCCTGCCTGCGCGTCTCCCCGGGCCGCGGGCGGCGCTCGCCTTTGTACCGGGAAGAAAATCCTTGAGGAAGCTTTTACCAAATCACATCTTGACCATTAAATCTTTCTCGGAGAAGGTCATATAATTGCATGCAAAGAAATGAACAATTAAAATGACAAAAGCGGTGCTGGTCTGGAAACGAGGAGGAGGGAGGGCGCCAGGCCCCACCGGGGGTCGCTCCGGCCCCCCATCTGGGAGGAGGGGAGGTCTGGGGGCATGCTCTCCGGAGTGGATGCCGGGGAGCCCCGAGTCAGACCACCGCGTTAAAGAAACACCTCCCCCCACCCCTCCTCTTCCTCTGAGGAGAGGCCGGGCGAGGCGAACCAGGACCCTCTTGCCTCCGTCACGACCTGTTTTTGTGAAATGAGAGCGACGGTGGTCGCTCATGGCAGCATCTGGATGGTTAGCTAAAAGCAACTGGAGAGCAACAGTTGACAAGCAGAAAATGCTAAACCCAGGGGTCTGTTCTAACTAACCCCGGTGCCATGGACGCTGGGGGGAATGGACCCTCCTTGAAACGGCCCCTCTGACCCCGATGGGCTCACGTGCAGGCCCACGCAACCCCCCCCCCCCACTGGAGACAATCCAGGGAGCTCGCGAGGACGTGTGGACAGATGGTTGCACTCTTTCCTCAGTTGGCCAGGTAATTGTGACTACGGCATGGCCCTCTGTGTTGTCAGAAGACCGACTTGGCCGCAGACTGGCTGAATGGTGTCAAGGGCGGTGTGGGGTGGGGGACGGGACAGACAGGACAGGCAGGACGCACAGGACACACGGCTGCCGCACACCGACTTCCAGTCCTGACTCTGAGCTGCTTTCCGACGAGCTGGGCGTCTCCCTGCGCAACCGCCGGGAGCCCTGGCCGGGCTTGCTCTAATACCCGTCACGACGAAGGGGGTTGTTCTGCACTCAATTTCGAACAAAACTAAACAGCAGCAGCAGGCAACACGGTGAGAGGGGCATCTGGGCGGCGAAGGCAACTTGGGGAGAGAAGAATTAGCTTTTCAGGGGTCTAGCACCCAGGAATCCACTCTGCGAGGCCCACAGTTCCCGGGACACGTAGTGTTGAGTTCCCAAGAGCAGCTGCCGCCACATGACCCAGGTCTGCTGGACGGAATCTTGGGAGAAATGGAAACTCCGTCACTGCAGCGGCACTGCGAACCCAGTCCCATCCCCCCACACGGAAGAACCTTGGAGGGTGTTCACAGCCGTCGGCAGGGTGAACCTGCACCCAGGCTGCCCCCCAGCCGCCACGGTGTGCAGAAAGACCCCCCCGTAAACACCCACACTTCCGGGCGCGCCCGAGGGCCGGGCCGGAGCCCTCCAGCTCTCTGCTCAGCGGGCAGCGTGTCCGGTCCTGCCTGCGGCGCCCCTTCAAGAGCAGGCCACCGGACACGGGTGGGGAAAGCCTGAGGAGCTGCCGCACGGGAAGCACCTCCCCGGCCGCCCCCGGAACCGCTGCAGAAGAGCAGGATGCAGCTCTTCAACGCTGCCACTGATCTAGAATGTTCTTGAGGCCTAGGGGACGGACGCGTCCGCCCTGTGAGTCGACGTGACTCCCGGACAGGGCCAGTGGCTGCCGAGCAGCCGGGGGACGTGAGGTCCGGCCGGACACCAGGGCAGAGTGCGGTGCGACGCGGGCGCGCCCGTGCGGGGCCCTGGACGGGCGCGCGAGGTAGGAGGGACGCGGACCCCGGCAGCACGACGGGGCCCCATGCCCAGCTCGCTGAGGCAACTCCCCCGGGGGACTCGGGAGTTTAACTGAAAAGACAGGCGCTGTGGCACCGTGACGGCGTCTCCCGTCGGGCACACACGTGTGACGAAGAGCCACCCTGGCCTCGGAGGAGGGGATGCAGACGTCTGGGCGGAAACAGCGCCGTGGCTCTGAGCTCAACTGGCGAACACTGCCCCTGAAGTGTCCGGGCAGCAAGGGTGGGACGGCCGAGGCCTCTGGAAGTTCAAGCCCCCCGGAGCCGGGGTGTGAGGGCTACCTCTCTAGAGGGTGCAGACACCGACTGTTCTGGACCCTCCCCAAGTGGTGCTCGGTATGTACGTGAAGCACAGATTTTCGCGAGGAAATAAAGATCTGCCCCTTTGTCTCCTGGACAGCAAAGACGCTGGCCCTTGGACAGTGTCCTCCAGACAGGCAGACGGACCTTCAGAGGGAGGCCAGGGCCTCATGCACGACACAGGGGCCCAGGTGCCCCCCCCCCCAGGACCCAGAGGCCTCTGAGGACAACACCAACCCCGCGGCTACAATTAACGCGAGGACTGCGGGGTGCTGTTCCATCTCCACCGCTGCTTTATTGTACAAAAGTTTCCAGTAACAGGAAATCAGTTTTGAAAAAGGACAAAACAGGCGTGTTGGACAGAAGCGCTTCACTAATTGCCTTATTTAAGCACGCCAGGAAAACGTCTTCTCTGACCGACTCGGCTGGGAGGGTTCCGCTGCCGTCACGAAGCCACTAGCCGGGACAGGACACTGAAGCACGCAAACGAAGCGCCCAGCGAGCAGAGCGTGGCCAATCCACTGGACACCGACCAGGCTCCGCGCCCATGGCAAGGCCACCCCCGGCCCCACCCCATGAGTAAAACCGGAGACGGTGGGCCCCAGCCACGATCTGGGGGAGGGCAGGGGCTCTGGGGACCTGAGGACATGCACCCGTCCAGGTCCCCTCTCACCAGGCGGACAGGCCAGGGACTCGGAGCGGCAGGGCCCCCGCTGCCCCTTGTCTCTGGGCGAAGCCCGGGGGGCCGGGGGAGCCTGACAGAGCCACCACTCCGGCCAGGGCCTTCCCGCGGACAGCAGCTGCGGCAGGGCCAGGAGCCGTCCCCTTTGTGGGGACGGAGTGGCCCTGCGGTTCCAGGACACCATGACCGCGTCACCCTCGCTGTCCCCAGTGCCGATGTGCCCCCGGTAAAGGCTCGGCAGGGAACTCCCGTGTCTGCAGGAGCCCAGCGGGCCGGCACGCAGGCTCCGGGGCTTTGGCTGGCGCCGCCCTGGTTTCCGTCAGGATGGACGGTCCACCCACCGCAGCGAGAGCCTTAAAGCCACTTCAGATCCGTGATCTATCCCTATGGGCTGGGGGAAAAAAACCAACCCTAGTCGCCTTAGTCACTGAAAATAAATACGAATAAATAGGGGTCCTTTCTTAAAGGGCCACTGTCCCTCAAGGGTCGTGAGGACAGCACTTGTAGAAGCGGTCCAGTGTCAGTGTCACAGGCCGTCCGGGAGGAAGGCCCTGGGTCCCGGCAGTCCCGGCCCAGCAGCGGCAGGGACGCCGGCCCCCGCCGCCGGGGTCGGGCCGGCCGGGACGAGCGAGGGCGCCCGCAGCCCCTCCCAGCACCCGCGGAAGCCCCGCGGCCCGAGGACGACCGCGGCGAGGCTGGCTTCCCGGTCCCTGACTTCTCTTCCCCACAACTGTGCGCCGGCAACGTGACGCCACTTCCTACCATGCCAGGGGCACCTGCGGTCACCCTACGGACGGCCACATCGGTCGTGAGACCGGGGGCTCCCTGGTGCCGGCACCAACTTGGAAAGGGAGGGCTGGGGCCACTTGAGTCAAGTTTAAATTCCCAGAAACGACTCCCAAGTCGAATTCCAGAGCAGCATTGTGGGGGACTGGTCCGGATGAAAGGTAACACGCAGAGGTGAACACCACGGAGAAGCCGTCAAGAGAGAGACAAGGGCACACAGCACACGAACGGCTTCCCTTGCCCAAGTCGCCCCCGCCCCCGCGCGCCCCCGCGCGCCCCCGCGCGCGCGCAATTCCAGGAGGCACCGGAGCAGCCCGGCGGCCACGGGCACAGGGCACAGACGCGCTCGGGAGCCTCGCCGCTCTGGCGGCGGCAGGAAGACGCCTCCCCTCCGGGCATGGGCAGCGGCAACGGGGGAGCCCGTGACGCACACCCCCCGGGGAGCACCCGACTTTGAACTGGCGTGACGCGGGGTTAATGACTGAGCCCCGAAGCGGGGCCCCTCTGGAGTGGCCGCTGTGTGAACTCACAGCCCGCTCAGCGGCGGCCGGTCTGAACCGGTCGTTAGGTGGGCAGCGTGCGCGCGACAGACGGAGCGAGGACGGCTGGGGACGCGCACGCCGGCGCTGGCGACGTTCCGGCCCCGCCCCGCTCCCTCGCCGCGGGAGGCCGGTCCCCGCGCCGGCCCTGGGCGCGGGCGAGTGCGCCCGGCCGCCCTCGGGGCTTGCAGCGGCCGCGCGGCGCGGGCGTTTCCCACGAGGGCTGCTCCATTCACAATTAATTTAAACTCACGGAGCTGCTTTCACCGGCCCGTCTGAATGTGTTAATTAACATCGATGATGGCTTCTCATTTTTCACACTTTGTTACTCTGATCGTTAACAGTGATGGAAAAGCGAACCTAAGGTAACGGGGGTCGGGCTGTAAATTCGTAGAGGACTTCTCCGTTTGTTTTCAACTGGGAAACAAGCAGAGAAAGACGAAGAGGCATTTTGCCTCTACCCGTAAACTTCTGGTGCCAGTCCTTAAAAACCACATGGTTTTCAAACATCTTTCCCCCCAAGATTACTTTAGCTCGGACGGACAGCACACACAACGATACCGCACAGCCGCGGAGTGGCGCCGCCCACGTCCCGCTCCTCTTCTCGGGCTGCGGGCGACAGGGCTCCCTCGGCGGCCGGCGGCAGCGCCAAGGTCCTCCCATCGCCGCCAGAGCAGGAAGCCGAGGCCGCCCCCCGCTGGAGCGCCGTCCAGGAGTCCATGTGACGGCCCGGCGGCCCCCCTCCACGGGCGGCGGCGCTGCCCAGCTCGGCCCGAGCGCCCGATCCGCGCGGCACACGGACCCGGCCGCTCAGCGAGACTTCACGCCGACGAGGACGACGATGAGGACGATAATGAGGACAAATAGTATTAAAATCACAAGCATCTTCCGATTCTTCTTTTGATACTGCTCTGCCTACAGAAAGAGGAGGAGGGAAAGGCGGTTATTTTCCCCAAAGCCAAGTGCCCCCCGTTTCCCGCCCTAGGCTTCCTTCGGGTCCCTCCGTGCAGCCGACACCTTGGCTACCGGCTCCCTCACTGCTCGCCCCCACCGGCCCGCGCGCACGCGGCCGGCACCGGCCGGCACCAAGGAGAGCCCCGACCTGCTGCCACTGCGCCCGCAGGAGCGCGACGGCCTCCGGGGGGCACTGACCCGGGGCTGGGACCTGCCGCCCATGTGCGGGCTGGGCCGGAGAGGCCGCTGCCGGCGGGAGGCGACTCCCGAGGCTCCGTCAGCCTTGGACCAGCGGTCCGCCAAGGGGCCGGGCGCCGTCCCCGACAGCAGGGCGCCGTGCGCGAGGAGACGAGCCTGCTTCCCTTCCCGGGAAGTGCCCGGACACCGGGGAGGCCCACGCTGAACACGTGCTTCAGCCTCTCCAAACGATTTACAAAGGAGGACCCCACACAAAGTTCTAGTTCCCCCGAGGTCTGCATGCTCCCGCGGACGAGCTTTTCCCCTCCTCTGCGTTCTGTTACAAAACACGCGCCGGCCGACTTGAAGAAACTCCACGACCGACACATACTCGGTCGCACGGCAGACCCAAGCCTGGGCGTCGGAGAGCGAGAAGCTCAAGGCAGGCTCGCTCCTGCACCGGCCGGTGTGGCCGCCGAACGCCCCCGGACGCTTCCGCAGCCCGAGGCCCACACGAGGCCGCTCCTTCCTCGTCCCAGGCTGGACCGGGACGCCCCACCGCAGCGACACACCCCGAGAACCTGGGGTTCCGGGCAGACCCGTGCGGGCCTCGCCTGTGCGCCTGGGGCCGCTAGGGGAGGGCCCTCTCCGCTGGGGACGGGGACCGGCTCTGGACGAACGATGGGGCGGTTCGTGAGGGACCCGGACGACCGCTCGGGATGTGGCAGACACGCCAGCGGGCGCCAAAGACACAGGAGGTGCACGGGGTTTGTGTCATCTGTGAGGCGCTCCAGGGCTTTTAAAGTAAACAGGGACCAACGACGCGCAGGAGCCCCTCGGCAGTGTACGGGTGGGTGTGTTTCTCACACGCGGTCCCAAGAGCTAAGATGCTTCCCATTTATTTCTAACAAATATCATGAAAAATAGTCCCCAAATAGCCACCTTATTAGCAAAGAACAAGAGAGCTAATGATACTCTCACTTCAACAAACCACTCTCTTGTGGGGGTGCGCGCACAGACGCACTGCGGTGATTAAAAGGGCAAGTCAGGCTTCTCTCCTCCGCAGGGTGCCGCTCCCGCGGCGGCTCACTCACCGGGAACGCGCCACCGCACGGGACGCCACGTCGGCCTCCGCGTGCAGCCGGGACGCGCAGCGCGTTCCAGCGAGAGCTCCTCAACCGCCTTCCTAGGCCAGGAGGACTCGAAGGGTGAAATGTTTTCTGAAAGCAGGGAACCCCCGTTCTTCTAGAATTCACTGTCACGGAAGGGAGCTCGCAGCAATTTCAGATCTAAGTGCGAGGTGCCCCTGCAAACACCAGTGACAGCGAAGTGGCAGCGGGCCCCGCTGCCCGCTGGTACGCTCTGGTGCTGAGCCCTGGAGGCGGCCATGGTGGAAAAAACACCGCCCCCCGCAAAATTCTTGGCATTGGGTAACACCCCCCCAGGTTCTCAGCTGCCCAAAGACAGGGTGCTACCTTGTGAAGCTCCTTCAGGCCGTCCTCAGTTCTGATACAGGACTGTTCGACGTTATAATCGATTCTGTCGAGGACTGTGCCCTGGCAAGAAATGACAGTGACAGGCAGTCAGCAACCACATGGGGGGAAAGTGGCCGCAGAAACACACGTCACCAGGCCCGGGGGTGCCTGCGCACTCGGCCGCGCTGCCCAGCCCGCTGGGAGCTCAGGGCCCACCAGCCAGCGGTGTCAGGCCGCAGGGCAGAGGGCGGTGTCGGCCGCAGTGAAGTCTAGCTCAGGAGCAAGAAAGACCGACAAGGTGAAGTTTCTGGTCTGGACTTCATCGCCATAGGAGGTGCCACATTCGGGCTTCCTGGTGCTTTAGAAAATGCACGGTTTGGTGGAAACCGGCCTCGAGCAGCCAAGGGCGAGCTCCGGGGACCGCCTGCTGCTCAGGGCTGAGCGGGCTGAGGACTCCAGGGTCACCAGACCCGGCACGGCCAGGCCTGGAAACGGACGGCCGTGTCTGTGGACGTCAGCACCGGCTGTCACGGGTCGGAGCAAGGACGGTGCGCTCCCACCCACCCTGCGCCCCCTCACACCTGCCTCGAGGAGACCTCCATCCGCAACTGTTTAGTGCCTTGGTTCGGACAGAGCGCAGGGCACACTGGGGCGCAGGGCACACTGGGCCGCACGGCAGCGTGGGGCTCTCAACGGACGCACGCCGCCTCAGAAGGGAGAGCGGGTGGCGCCCTAGGAGCCGCGGCGGTAATTAACGTAACCAGATCATCTGCAGCCCCGACCCTCCACTCTCCGCTGGTCTGATGGGGATCAGCACCCAGATCCCCACCGGCAAGATAATAAAATACCCTAATCAGATTATAGCAGCGAACAAACAATTTAATTCCACTTGAAAGCTAGTGGTTCCAGTTGCTGTCACGCGGTGACCTGCCAAAATTAGAAGAGAGGCCTTATCTGTTGCCAGAGTCACTGCTGAGCGGGGGCAGAGCTGCCCGGGCCCCCAAGGTGGGCGGGGTGCGCTCGCACCAGCACCCCGGGGCAGAGAACAGGAGCACGTCTGCCGTCTGTCTGCTGGTTTGTCTGAAAACAGGTTTACTGTCTTTTTCCATCAAGAGAACAGAAGCGGGACATGTATATACTTTGTGTGTGCGTACATGTGTGTATGCGTGTGCACACTCACGCACATACACACACACCGGGGGCAGGTGCAAGGTCTTTTCCTGACAGGAGTGCACAGCGCAAAGAGCCTGGATAGAGAAGGACCCGCTTTCACGGCGGGAGGACCCCGACCAGGAAGGGGTGAACTCGCACACCTGCTCCACAATCATGGCTCCCAAGTCCCGGAATATCTCGTTCAGGTCAGAAATCGACTGCACGATCTGGCGGATCTCCCGCTCCCTCTCCTCCACCATCAGCGTGTTCTGCTCCACCAGCACCAGCTGCTCGTCTGTGAAACCCTGGCCGGACAAGAGCACGGGATCTTTATGTCAGACTTCTCCCCCGCGAGGATGCCACGGTGTACCATTTTAGACGTGATCGAAAGAAAATGATTTCTGGAAACTGTTCTGCAGAGCACAGAAAAAACATAAAAGCACTTCTTTTTCGCTAACAGGAACGAGCCAAAGCCCCAGAGCATGCGGGACCGAGGGCAGGACTGGCTGAGGTGCGGCGCAGGGCGAGGACCCCCGGCTCGCAGCCACGCAGGTCGGGCGGCCAGACCAGCAGGGAGAACCCCGAGCACCTGCCCCCGGGTTCTGGAGGGCGATCCCGGGGTCTCCCCGGAGGCTTTGGGAAGGAGGGAGGCTGAGCTTCAGCCCGCGGTGAAACTTCCGGTGGGCCCGCAAGTCCCACACCGTGGGCCCACCCGCCTCGCACACAGATCACAGGTGAACGAGGAGCGAAAGCAGGACGCAGCCCCCCACGCACCCGGTCATAGAGAGTGTGGTCCTCGCCATCGTCCATGAGCGGTACTGACGTGTCGAAGAAATGCTGGGACCGCTCCTCTCGGTTCTTCATGCCTAGCAGAGAGGAGTTCCCTTTACTCCACGGTGCAAGCCGTGCACACCGTCCCCGGGTGGACTGCGCCACCCGCAAAAAGGGGAATCCAGATGGAAACTCAACAGTCAACACGGAGACACCCTCAGCGGCTTCAGATGTGGGCGTGGGCAGGAAAAGGCCGTAAACACGGCACCAGGCAGGCGCTCTGGGGCAGTCCTGGCACACGACACGTTAACGTGCGCAACTGGGCGCTGAGTGAGGGACAGAACGATCTCACCGGGGCGTGTCCACGTGAGGCAGAATCTTTGCTCTAACTACGGTTACAAAACACTGCTTAAAAAATCAGTATTTTTCTCTAGAAGCATCTCTAGTGCAAATTTCACATGGATCTAAACCAAATTTTAGAAGTAATAACATTAAAACACAAGCCTGCAGTTGTCAGACAGGGGAAGGACTAGTGTTCAGAGCATGTGGGGAGTCACCGGTTCTAACGGTGGTACAGGAGAAACAGTTTGTGGGGTACCCAGGGGAACGCAGCTGCACTGGCTGTGTTCTTTGGAATCCAGAGCCCACCCCCAGCCCTTGAGCCCCCAGGCTCAGAGGAAGTGTGGGACCCCCCCCAGAAAGGTTTCCGGGCACTCTCAGCTACTGGGGTTGCTATGGAAATACGGAGCTTTAGTGTGATTGTGACTGGTTTCACCTATTAATTAGCAGCCCCCCATTCCAACACCTAGAGAGCTACCGGTCGTTCCATGGGCTAGGCTGAGGTCAAGCTCTTCAGGCCTGACATGGAGGCCAGACTCACGTTTCAGGTAGCCGGCCTGCGCGTGCCGGAAGCCGCTGGAGAGCTCCTGCAGCACCTGCGCCAGCGAGGCCACCACGTTGCGCAGCAGCCGCTCCTCCTGCTCCGAGCAGGTCCGGCGCGCCCGGCTGGGCAGAGCCTGCACTGCACGCTGGCACCTGTGGAACAGCTGAGACGGGGCCCCGAGGTTCGTGCCTGTCCCTGGGGGAGCACCCCTGAGCCTGAACGCTGCTCAGGTCGACCTTCGGGGGCAGGGGTGCGCACACGCCCCACGCAGACGCCCACCCTCCCAGGAGGCACGTGTTATGACCCCTACTTTGCAGACGAGGGCCCTGGAGTCGTGCGGAGAGGCGACATAGGCCCCCATCCCACTGCCGAGGGCTGGAGTTCAGCAGGGCAGCAGCGGCGGCCCCCTCCACACCCCCCTCCTCTCCTCCTGAGCCCCCAGGAAGTGCCAACAAACAAAGCATGCAACCACTGCCGTCTGAACTTGAAATTACTCAAATTTAACATTTTACAAGAGATTTTTTCCTAGGCTACTAATATACTCAGTCTAGGGCAGAAACTCCCCGTCTCCGATTACGAGGACCACTTTTAACACGAATGTCTCCGCACTGATACCCAGCTGAAGTCACACACATTTTTAAGTCAGATGACTGAACTCGGCAATGCTCTGGGTTTATTTTTTAAAACCAACCCTCAGCAGTAGCTTCAACAACGGAGACCAGTCCTCTCCGCCCCAGGACGCGGGCTCCTTCGCTCGCACGCGGAGAGCCCAGCGCCTCTGCAGGTCCCCTCCCGAACCCCCGAGGGCCGGGCGTCCACCCCCCAGCGCTCACCTGCGTGACCTCCTGGGTGGCGATCTCGATGGCGTGCTCCTGCGCGCTGCTGTCGTCCAGGGTGGGTCTGTTCAGGTGCTGGTCGTGCAGGCTGGCCAGCTCCTTCATCTTCTGTCTGATCCGGCTGACGTCGTACTGGATCTGGGCACACGAGAGCACCAGGGCTCCGTCGGCGCGCGCCAGGGACCTGCCCCCTCGGAGACAGCCAGGTGCACCGCCATCCCCGGCTGACCGGGAGGGAGGCTGCCGAGCGCACGAGCAACTCTCCACTCAGAGAGCCAGCAGTGCAAACACCACCCCCGCACGTCCTACAGCTCTTCAGTGTCGGCCCGCAGTCCGGGCGGTCGCTGCGAGCCAGGATCACCGGCACGCAGCCCACCTTTCCGGTGCCGTGCACACGCGGCTCGCCGAAAGCTGAAGCTCTGCCAGGACGTGCATTCAGGCGTAGCCAGAGCCGCTTTTTATGGCAACTATCTAAAATAGGTTAGGGTCACAATCACGTGCGTAAGACAGTGTGAAACTAACATTCCACTTACTTCGTCCACTCCATCCACCCATTTCGGAGGTGACCGTTTTGTGACGCCGATCGCTGCTTCTGGGTCTAAGCTAAGGCCCGACACCAGGGCCATACGGTCGTCAGCGAGCTACCGGGAAATAAAGGAACATTACAAGAATTACTCAGACTCGGTTGAGCTAAGCACACGCTCCCTCCCTGCTGAGCGTCTCTCCCCAAGAAGATACGGAAACAGGGGACACCTGCCCGACCAGGCACGTGCTTTGAGACCGCTAACGCCGGAACTGCGTTTCTATCTTTTCATGCGCCCGGTTCCCAGTGTTCGCGGGTACACTTGTGAACGGGAATTTGACGCGATCTGCCTACAGAAATGTAATACACAAGTCAACAAAAGTGCCTTAAAAGAAAAACTTCTAGTGGTCGACAATTAATGCGATCAGACACAAGGTAGAGAAAGCATGCCTGGCTGGGCCGTGGAGCGGGCACGGGGGCCACAGTCAGTAACGCTGAGACACCCGTGTGCGGGGAGGGGCGGGGCCGCGTCGGAGGGACCACCGTGCGGAAAGGACGTGACTGTGCGGCCGCTAACGCTGCACACCTGAAACCGACACAAAACCATCTCAGACGTAAACTGAAATCGGAAATTGCTCCAAGAGGCGGTAAAAGAAAGACGAGGCCGTCAAGGGAGCAAGCACCAAGTTCAACGGCAGCGACGTCTGCTCGCACGCGTCCGGCTTCCTTGGGAAACGGGGCCGAAGCGGTTAACGTGGCCACAGGGTCGTTAGGCACGTGTTCAGGTGTGCGGAGGAAACGCTTAACCAGCTAGCAAATCGTCTACCATTCGGCAAACCCGACCCTTGGCGTCTCCACGCAGCCCCACTCGGTCATTTCCTTTCTCCGGTCAGATGTCCGCAGGCCACACTTTCGCCTCTTTTGGGACGACACCGACAGTCCTCGCTGATCGTACCCTCGGAACACACAGCCTCAGACGCTCCGAAGAAGATAGGGCGACCCCGGCCCCGGGGCTCAGGGCGGTGCTCCCCCGCCGGGAGGCGGCGAGCGGGAGGAAGGGCCCCCGAGGGGCCCTCTGGAGCGTAGGACTCACAGCGCCCGCCCGTTTCCAAAGAGCGGAACGGGGATGGAAACACAACGGGAAACAGCACACACAAGTCCCCTGCGGGCAGCACCGCGCCCGTTTTCCGGCCACACTGCAGACCCGGGCGAAGAACTTCCACTGCCTCTCCCCGCTCCCCCTCCCTCTCCCCTTCCTTCAGCAAACACCGGACTTGTTTGCTTTCCTAACAATAAAGGAACAAGACAGAAATGTTAAATCTGCCGATGAAGGGGGGAAATATCACCTAAGAACACAACGAGATTAAAAGCATCTTTCAAGCACTGAGCCCCGGACTCCGAACAGGGAGCTCACAGCGAAGCCCCTGAAAGCCCCCGGGGCCTCGCCTCGGCTCCGCTGCGCTCCCAGCGGCGCCTGCCCCCGTTTCTCAGAGCGCCCTGTGGCTCCGGGGAGCGCGCTGCAAGCAGAGACCCCTCGGGAGCGGCCAGAATACCCACTGCTGCCCCGGACGGGCTGAGGTGTGATTGGATTCCCGCCCCGAGGGCCCCGCAAGCCCAGCACCCTTTCCGGCCCCAACACAACAAGGTGTGTCAGCCAGCCCGCACGCCCACGGCCCCCTTGTCTGTTTCTGAGAGTTCACTAACAGGAATTTTACATCGCTTCTTGCAACTTCAATCCTTGAAAAAGCTACGTGCGCCAGGAACCCGTGGTTCCAATCTATAAATGAGCAACTTGAAACTCAGTGAAGTAAGTACCTGGCCTGAGGTCACAAAGCTATTAGTGACAGAGTGCAGCCCGGGCTGGTGGACTCCAGAAGCGCCATCGACTCCACCAGCTGCCAATCACCTTGACAGGCCCGTGAAATAGAATTGCAACTTGCTGAGAAAACAAATCAGGACAACAGACCCTCAGATTAAAACTACAACACAAAACAGGCCTCTGATCCCTATCAGGTCCCCACCAGCAGCACCAGAACTCCAGGAAGCCCCCCCCCTCGCAATGCGCGAGCACATAAATGTCAACGAAAAGCAGCCTCTCTGGCTGACGTCTGTGGCCGCAGGGACAAGCCACAGAGCTCATCCCATACGGGGCAGGCGCTGTGTGAGGCGGGGCTGTCCACCCCTCAGGTCCTGCTGCAAAGCCACCAGGAGGTGTGGCTTTGTGGAGCGCACTGGCCGAGGCCCAGGGAGGACGCGCACACCAGCGCCCAGCGGCTGCCCGCTGTATGGCCAGGGCCGGACACAGGGGAGTTGCCCAACTGGGGCCGAACTTGAACTTAAACCTCCAGCTGTTTATACAAAGTCAAACCTAAAATGGCTAAGGTACCCTTCGTGGGTCCCGGCGGTTTACCATCTAACCCACTGCACCTTATCAGTGCAGCCTTCAGTGTCGCATTTCAATAAAGCAATAACAGTGACTGGTTTTATTTGTAGTTTTTAACTCAGGATCTAATTATTACTTTTTACAAATACACATTAAACTAAAAAAGATCTAGAGATGTTCTTTATCTAAATCACATGCACAGCAATTAGTATCAATTTAGCTGAAACAAATGAGGGCTTTTCAATTAATTGCGCGCTGAAGCAGCTTCCACTCTTTCAGGCAGCGCCCGATCCCACACAGCGAGTGTCTCCCCGGCCTCCCAGACGCTCGGGAACCAAAGCCGGGAAACACACGCTCTGATGCGGGTCCCACCCCCGCACGGTGGGGACGGGGACGGGCGCCAGCCCACCTCGCTGGCCCTCTCCTGCCCACACGGCACACTGGGGGCATGCCGGTGGGACAGACCAGCTGCGGCCTTGGGCCTGTGGACTCGTACCGTGCCCCTTCACAGCCGAGTCCGAGGCGACAGCCCCCGTGACGAAGACGCGCGGCCCTACCCGGGAGGAACGTGTCCGTTATCTCACCGGTGCAGATTCGGAACGCGCGTCACAGTTTGTGCTGTTTTTCTTTAAAAAAAAAAAAGACCGTGTTTTGGGATGGAAAAATACAACAGAATATAAACGTCAGTTATTTAAAACTGAAACAAATATGGACATAAAAATATATTTTAAATGTAAAATCACCCTTTCAACTTCAGAAAGCCCACCTGCCACTTAAAAACACGTTTTCTTATCTTTTTAAGATCCAGGACATACCACTTTTCATAGCCATCTCAGTCAATTCTAGACCTTTAAAACGCTGCCCGATTTTTAAATCTCTCTACTTATTCTTGCTGAATTTCAAGTCAGTTCCCTCTGCAGACACATGATATTGGTGATGGAAGCTTTTCTTAAAAGAACTTGTGCTTCTGAAGTTAAAAACATCTTTCCACATGTGTTAAATAGAAACACCTTTTAAATAATAAGTTGTACTGATGAGAATTAAGAATTTAAGAGCTCTCCTCTTTTGGTTGGTAGCTCTGTCCTCCAAGAACTTGGGGGGGCGATCGCCTGACCCCCGAGTTGTCTGACTCAACCTCCCCAGGGCAGCAAAATCCCGCCAAACACTCAAAACAGACGCCCAAGGCTTCCCGCCAGCCCCCCAGGTTACCGCTGCCCTGAGTCCGCCTGCGCCTCCCCCGGCACCCCACTGCTCCAGGCCCCCGGCCTCCCTGCTCCAGAGCCCTGCCTTTGGGGGCTGATTGAGGGGACTGTGAGATCCAGGAAGTGGCGAGGCCTCTGTGGGGATTTAGAAAGTGAGACACACGTCCCCCCATCTTAAAGAAACGAACCGGGCTCCACCTTAACGTTCACCAGCAGCAGGGCTGACACTTCCCGGCTGCCCGAGTGGCAAGGACAGCTGGAAAGTCCAGCAGGGGCGCCGAGGACGGCACACGGCCTGGCCGCGGGCGCCTCCACGCGAGCCGGCCCTGGAGCACGTGCGACGCTGGGGGACCACCAGCCGAACCCCCGGGGCCCACGGACTAGGAGGCTGGAGAACTCCCGGCTCTCGGAGGGAGGGAGCGAGCACGTGGGTGAGAGAGTGAGGGTGTCAGCGCTGTGGTTTTTCTTTAATCTGTGACACTTAAAAGTGTTTACGTTTTTCATTATGAAACAATAAATGTTCAAAATAGACACTTTTTTAAATGCGCAGAAGACGGAGAAATAGAAAAAGCTGACAATCACAGCTCTCACACACACACACGTTGGTGTTTACTAGGTTTTCCTTTCCACCCGACAACTACACACCCCGAACAGCGGCGAGGCGGCGGCCATGAGGCCCGTGTCCCGCGGCGCACTGCGCGTCCCCCGGCTCCACCTTCTCAGCGCCCCCCGCGAACCCGCGGAGGGACACCGGGCCCCGCCGCGCTCCGGGACGTGCTCAAAGCCGCCCTCGGCCTCGCACCCAGCGAGCCCAGCCGCAGCCCCCAGCCCTTGCGGGTCCCCCAGGGACTCCCCCAGGCGGTGTGGTTTGGGGGCTGGACCTCTGCTTCTTGAGATTTTTGAACGTTCCTGTTTAGAATCTTAAAAACCCACCCACCAAAGAGACGACTCTATGGAGACCCAGGAGAAGGCCGGACACGCCTCTGGAGAGACCGCGGAGGCCGCGCTTCCTCCCCAGGGACGCCTGACTCAGCCCTTCTGCAGCGGGGCGAGGGCCCAGCTGGTCTGCACAGAGTGATCACGGATGTGGACTGACCCCAGGGAGCCACCCGATGAGACGGCTTTGCTTGGGGAGGCCCCAGGGACCAGCCCGCAAAGAGGGCTCAGGCCTCCCCGCGAGGGCGGGGCTCGCGCTCCTCCTCCCGGAAGCCCCACTGCAGCCTCCGCGGAGCGAGGCCGGGTACCAGGCCCAGCGCCTGGCGCTCAGCAGCAATAAATGTGCAAGTGTAATCAGCTGGGTGAGTCGACAACAAATGGGCGGGAGGGATGAATGAAGTGAATGAACCCTGCAGGCTGCCCCCTGCAGCCGGCCGCACGGGCGGGCGTGGGGCTAGCACTCGGCGCTGCTTCAGCACGAGGCTGTTCCAGTGCGTGTTCCCTCGCCACGTACCTCCTCTCGGGGGCCACGAGTCCCCTCTCTCCGAGACGTTCAGTAAGGGGTGGTAACATCTGTCCTAAAAGCCTCCTCTCTGTGCCCCAAGCCTCAATGCTTTTGGGGTCCGGTCAGCAAACCCAGCGCGTCGGCCGGCCCCCAGGGGTGCGCAGGCCCACCGCGTGTGGGCGGCACTGCCCCCGCTCTCCCCAGGGCCCTGCAGTGCTGGCGGGGAGGCTCCGTGGTCAGGCGCGGCCACAGCACCTGGCGCGGGGAGCTCCCAGCTGAGGGTCTGTTTTTAAACATTAGCTGTTTCTTAATGATAAAGTACATGCACGTGGTTTAAAAAATACATATCCAACCTAAAGACAAAAGTTGGCAACACAAAGGAAGGTTCTCTTCTATCCCAGACTTTTCCTGGAAGGTATCCACTATTAACAGTTTCTTGTGTCTCTTTTCAGAAAGTTTCTAAGTACTCCCAAGCATAAACGTCAGTTATTTTTCTTAAAAAAAAAAAAAAAGCGGGGGTACCAGGTTGCCCACACCACTCTGCACCAGACCCTCTGGCACGGGGCACAGGTGCTGGGAGCTCCCTGTGCTGCAGCCTCCCACGGGGACCGTGGACCAGGGACCGAGAGGTGGGGATGCTGGGTAACTGAACCAGCTCCCAGTGAAGGACACTCAGGCTGGCTGTCCCCTGTCCCTGTTTACTACCCCAACTCATTAAGGTTTTTAGAACCTACAGGTAGATCCCAATCTAGAAATTAGGAATCCCAGTGGTTTTGAAGACCGTCACCCTAACACCACCTTCACTGCTCATCCTTCGAAAACCAAAATAAACGCGCTCCCCACCCCAGTTACTCTTTCTACAAGGCCTACCCTCGAGGAAAAATAGTTTCCCCTTCATCGCTGAAGCAGGTAACAGAAACACACGGAATCAACAAGCATGGCCCCATCCCCTTTCCCTCGACCCTCTCAGTGGCAGCCACGACGAAGGTCCATGAGATGGAGAGGGGACATCCCCTCTCCATCTTCTGGCAAAGTCGCACAGGAGTCTGGAAAGGCCTGAAGTGTGCTGCTGCCCAGTGGGCAGGAAGGGGTGGCGGAGAGCCCGCCTAGTCGACGCAACAGCAGCAGCAGCAGCAGCAGCAGCAGCAGCGACCGTGGAGACCCTAACAGGTGGTGGCTGTTCCCCCCCTTGTGGCTTTCCCCGGAAGCAGGTCCTCCCACCCCACCTGAGCGAGGCGGCTGCACACACAACCCTAAAAACAACCTGGCTGACCACATTCACGGGCCTGCCCCACCTGTCCTGCTCCCTAAGTTGGCCCCCTTTCCCATGAGCTATGAATTCTCTGAACCACCCATCTACCTGGTGGGAAGGTAGAGCCCATAAATCCCAAGCGTTAAATTGTTAAACACAGCAGTGATAAGCAATCAAAACAAATGTTAAACTATGTGTAAGCTCTGTTAGCATTTTATATATGACCAGAGACTACAGAAAAAAAAGGGGCATAATTTCATGAACTGACACACAAAAATATTCAAAACACAATACCTCATCCAGCTCCTGAAGAGATATGTCGTTCCCACGAGCCCCGTCCAGTTAGGGACAGCAGAGAGAGAGCAGGATGGACAGACAGACACAGACAGACAGGCAGATAAAGTATGGTCAGTTGGGAAAATACTAAGACTTTAAATAACTCTCAAGTTGACTAAAAAATAAAGATCCACTAATCGAGGCATTTAAACAATCTCCCCATGATGATTCTTTATTTTCTTTTTAAAAGCTACATCAGGATGTTTTTTTATTTATGTTTACTGTGATTGTTGTTTTGGAAATGATAGGAAACAAACAGTGCACAGTCGTAAAAATTAAACCACAACAGAAGCAAATAAAACACATTTGCTTCAGTTCCCCTAAAATGCAACGCTCATCTGTTTCATAAATATCAAATATCACATACAATATTCTAAATTCCCCCTAGGAAGAGATAATAGGAGAGCTGAGCTGAAATGTAATTTTACCATGTCAAGTACGTGTATATTTTAACATGTAAACCAGCCCTGCAAACGCAGCGAGATTAGAAAATGAACAACCTACAGAAACTGTCTATGGCTGCATTCAGATAATATGTGAGTGACCGCACATCTGAGGTCTCCGCCAATTCAATCCTGCAGACCCGGCTTCTCCGTGGGTATTATTAATAAGCCAGCCGGGAAACCACGCTTCCCCGGAGAAAGACACAGGTGGTAAAAGCAAAGAAAAACTCTTCCCATTTGCTTGGCATATGTTACTATTAGTCTAGAAAGCACCATTATTTATAAAGCTATTATAGAAGCAAACACACAAAACAAAAACAGGGAGAGGTTTTTTTTTTTAAGGGGGTAATAGGAAGGAAGAAGCTCCGGCAGCCAGAGGATTAAGTTTCAATTGAAACCTAAAGGTTCTTGTTTAGATCAACGTAGAACTCTATCTTCTGAACAGATATTTCCTAATGATAGATAATCTAAACAACTACGTCTTTTTTTTTTACAGTATTGATCCCTGAAATAATTAGTGGTGAATTTCAATAATCAACTGTGTTGATTTTTTTATGCTTAGCAGTAAATTTACAAAAGAAAAACATAACTTCCTTATTTAAAAATTAATAGTGCAAATGAAACTGGTCTGTCAGGGCTAAAATATTATTAAACAATGAGAGCAATAAAAATGTAATGAAAGGTTCCTCTGTGTAAAAATTCAGCTATCATAAACTAACGTAAATCCAGCTAACATCAAAAGCTGAAAGCGCCCCCACCCCTTCTGCAGTTTGTTGAGAGCAGGACAGGACTCTGCTTGTACCCACGCGGGGCCGTAATTGTAGTAGAGAAGGTATTAATGGAGAAGATAGTGTCAAAAGGAAATCTGATTGAATTATCTTCTACCATAAAGGGAAAAGAAAACAGTTGTATTTTTTAAACTTCACATTTTCATCAGGAAAGCACTGAAGTGTTTTTATTGCTAAAACGAGACTCGGGCCAGGCGCCCGACTCCGGGGCTGGCGCGCAGGCTGCCGTCTGCAGCGGCCCCTGGCGAGGAGCTGCGAGCCGCGGCGGGACGCGCGTGCGCCTGTGCTCTCGGGCCGTCCGCCCAGGGCAGACCCCCATCTCTTGGTTTCAACAATTACTAGTTGATAAGAGGTGAAATTAGAGTCACGGGCTACACACAACTCTATTTTTACAAATAAGAAAACCACGCTCCAGAATGTATACATCTGCTTCCCGAGCCACAGAGCTGGTCACGGCCGGCTGGGGTGCGGGCGGACCCAGGTGCTCCGGCCTCTTGCCGCCCACCTTCCAGCCTCCCTGATTTTACAAGCAACTCTGGGAATTACACAGGTGGTAGGCAGCTACCATCACGCTGTATCGGAAATTAAACTCAGAGGGGCATCTATTCCAAGGGAACCTATCCCCCCCCAAAAAAAATTTTGCTACTTAAAAACAGAATGTTTTCAAAATCCCCCCACCAAATTCCAGAAAACGTTATCAAGACCTGAGTTAAAACATTGAGAATTACCATCAGAAAAAAACAAAATACAGCCAAATGAAAACACATTGCTGCCCATCATCACCTTCTGAATCTCTATGATGTCTAGCTCCAGGTTTCTGGCCTACCGATGGCATGCAGTCAAGAAAATACTGAAAACTCCAAGAAGCATGTGGAATTTATAGTCTAAAGAACTTTCTACATAAAACTGAAAAATAAGTGGAAACCCATCTGTGTTTACTCAGGAAGTCTGGAAAAGTTGAGTAAAATGAGTTGGAAATACAGCTCTATGCTATAGTGATATTTACTTTATTTCCGTTCCTGCCAAAATAAAAGTTTGCTTCACTTTTATTCAACAAAGTACCCTTATTCTCGAGTAAGCCGCACCGCTCAAACAGACTCTTGAGAAGCAGAAAAGCAAACAGATCTAAAGAGAAATATACAATGATTTCATGCTTGGATTCTCTAGGCAGAGAACTGATTTTCCAGCAGACCCGGCCTGGACTGAAACTTAGAACCCGCACTGTGCAGGCTGAAGTGGGCTCCGTGGCTGGGAGGTGCGAGAGATGCTGCCCTGCTCTAGGGGGAAAGCAAACAGCGGGCCTGGGCATTTCCCAGGACCTGCACGCACACGCCCGGCGCTCGGGCAGGTGAGCACAGGCCCCGAGGCCGGGTCTGCCCGAGTTCCCTCCCCAGCTCCTGGAGCTGCTGGGTGGGCGACAAGGGACGGGGCTCCAGCGCCCCCGACCCTCGGCTGCCTTGTCTGGACCGTGGGAAAAGCCGCAGCACTCATTTGCCGGGGCTCTGGGGGGACCGGCTGGGGCTGCCCCTCGCAAGGGCTGGGCCCAGGGCCAGGCAGCCGGCAAACTCTCAGCAGACCGTAGCCGGCTGCACAGCCCGGGCTGAAGAAGGCCCTCGGGTTTCCTCTAACCACGGCTAATCCTTCGTTTCTTTTCCCCTCGAAGCACACCGTGTTTTATTAAAAATAATGCGCTAGCTTCGGACTCATCCGAGACCAGTGCACTCCAGCTCCCGCGTGCTGCCTGCGCTCGAGCACAGCAGAGAATCGATCAGGCAGTGAGCACTGACAGGGAAGCTGCAGTCCTCTGCCAGAGCATCCTGGGAGGTCAAAGGCAACCGCAGAGCCGACACGCGGGATCCGAACGGTAACCGGCTTCTACTTTTCATTCATTCATTCACTCACTCATTCATTCAAGACCATACCATGTTCTGAATGGCTAGTTAACTCTGTACATTCATTTCAGCTTCTTAAAGCCAAGCTGCCTGTAGCTGTCTGATGGAGGGGCTGCCTTCAAACCTGCATTTGGCCGACACGACATCCACATCACTTTCGCACGGTACTGGGGCTACTGCTACGGGCGCCTGCCGGCAACGTGGGGCTGACGGGCACGGTACTGTGGTCGGCTGTGCTTTTCTCCTTTTCAGATGGGAAGCTAAGGCCTGTGCCTTGGTCAGGAGAAATGATGTATACAACAGGACTCGAGAAAGCATTGTTGAATCCACAGGGCCACTAGGAATTACCTAACTCAAACCTCTCAATTTACAAATAAGGCCAAAGGTGGCCAGAGAGATTAAAAACTTGCCTAAAGACACTTCCTGGGCCGTGGCAGTGAGACTTAGGCCCCGAATTCCCAGACTCGAGTCCAATGCCCCCTCCCTTAGAGTTCATGCTGCCTGAGGCATGACCGTGACGGGAAGCAAAAGCTAAGGCCAAAACAGAATGAATGAGAAATGCCAACAACTGTATTTTGCTGGTAGTCTCAAAATCAAACCCCAGTCTGCTTTTAACTATTTGTTTCACCAACATCAACACAACCAAGAACACAATTAAGTGGAATTTTGTTCAGTTCTGGGTGTTAAAGTTTAAAAAGGACACACAGAAAAAAAAAAACCCTAGATTTCATTCATTGGCAAGAAACTTAAGCTCCCCTGCCCGAGCCGGGAAGGCTGAGCCAGAGAAAGCTCCAGGCCTCCTGGCTGTCATGCAGAAGGATGACGAGGCCCAGAGGGCCCCGGGCCGGGCCCCAGGAGGCAAGGTAACAGGCAAAGTTGGGGTTAATGGAGGCAAGGATATTTTTTCCAAGTACAAGCAATGGGTGAGCAGCTGCTGGGCCATCACAGACTGTGGTCAAGGAAGGCAGGTACAGGGGTGAGGTCAGGTGACCTTTGGGTCCCTCTGGCTCTCGGGACTGTGCGTGTTGTTGGGTCACTGCACAGCTCCTTCGGTGCCTGGGGCTGACTCGCCCCAGTGCTGCACACACCTGTTTTAGTGTGCACGTGCAGGTGCCCACAATAACCCCAGACCACCAGCAACCAGCTTCTACGTTTTTCCCCCTTCAAACGAGGATGCAAAAAGCACGTGTACATTTTTTTATTGCTAAGGCTTTTGATGTGCTTTGTTTTTATGTGAGATGGATATACACACCACTTTATAACCAATTTCCACAGCTTTTTCCTTAAATAAGGATGTGGAAATTCAGGTTTAAAACTAAAAAACAAACAAAAAACCCTATTGCTTTAGATGTCATTTATTTTCAGTTGTGTAAGATAAACACACACATGAAAATAAACTTCCACAGCTTTTTCTTCTAACTAGAAAGCAGACAGTTCAGGTTATGATTTTTAAAATCAAGTTAAATTCTAGAGTTTTGTTACTTGCTTTTTAATTGCTTGAGTTTTAGATATTTACAGATTGTCTCCTTTTAATTGTTTTACTTGTGTTTTTAACATGATAGGTATGTATACATTTTAACTTTTTATTTTATTATTTTCAAATATACAGAAAAGTACATAAAATGGTATAAAATCCACCCCCCATTCATCACCACATTCAACAATTAGTAACACTTTGCCTCATTTGTTTCATTTGAGGGGGGTAAGACTATGAGGTGATATTTTGACATTTCACCACTAAAAATTTCAGTAGGCCTCCAACAAAATTAGAAATTAAATCAGTTAATTATTTTAATTAATAATTTCTTAATATCACCTAAAACCCAGCCCACATTCATATTTGACAGCTATAGTTTGATTTGCTACACGGTTTCAAAATTTACAAGTCAGAAAAGAGATCTAAACATTTTTATGAGCTAGATCTGCAGTAAAAAAACACTGCATAAGTTACTCCATAGTTGTTAAAAATTGTATCAGACGAGCATTTTTCCCAAAAGTGTTTGTAGCACTTTTCCAACTTCCAGGAAAGTTGAAAAACTATACCCTCTACTTAGCCAATTAACATCTCGCCACATTGACTCTGTGTAGAAAGTTTCTGTAGAATCTGTGAGCAAACTGCAGACAGAACCTTCACCCCTAAGCACTTCAGAAACGGATGACATGCCATGTGTTTTTAAGGCACAAAATTAAAATACATAAATGTGTTTTCTTTTTCATTTTAACCAGGCAAACCATTTTTGTTTAATTGCAAATTCTATTTTTTAGATTGTCTGGACTATGAAAATATTTTAAATGATCTGATTGCTTATAATCTGAGATTTTACATAGTCTAATGAATGTAACATTTTAACTGGTATAACATACAGAAAATATTTTTTAATGCTCTTAGACATATATTTTTAGTTTGATTTAGAAATATGCTTTCAAGAGATTGTCTGCCTTAAATATCTGTATATTTTTGACACATCAATTTTTCCAAATTGTATACTTTAGGTATCAATTTTTAATTCTCAACTTAGCTGATATGTTTTTTCATTTCAGTTGGATTTGGAAATCTATTTTCAAGAAATTGCATTACCCATCTGTACATTTTCTGACATATCTATTTTTCCTAATTGTGTACTTTAGGTATCAATTTTTAATTGCTTGACTTAGCTGATACATTTTTTTTTTAAATTTCAGTTGGATTTGGAAATCTATTTTCAAGAAATTGCATTACCCATCTGTACATTTTCTGACATATCTATTTTTCCTAATTGTGTACTTTAGGTATCAATTTTTAATTGCTTGACTTAGCTGATACATATTTTTCTTTTAATTTCAGTTGGATTTGGAAGTCTATTTTCAAGAAATTGCATTACCCATTTGTACATTTTCTGACATATCTATTTTTCCAAATTGTGTACTTTAGGTATCTATTTTTAATTGCTTGACTTAGCTGATATATATGTATATATTTTTAAAATTTCAGTTGGATTTGAAAATCTATTTTCAAGAAATTGCATTACCCATCTGTACATTTTCTGATATATCTAATTTTCCAAATTGTGTACTTTAGGTATCAAATTTTAATTGTTTCACTTAGTTTATATATTTTATATATTTAAATGTACGGATATTTTATATCTGTACATTTTCTGATATATCTAATTTTCCAAATTGTGTACTTTAGGTATCAAATTTTAATTGTTTCACTTAGCTTATATATATATATATATATATATATATTTTTTTTAATTTTAGTTTTATCTGGAAATCTATTTTCAAGAAATTGTCTGCTTTACCTATATGTTCATTTTCTGACAGGTCTACTTTCCAAATTGTGTACCTTAGGTATCAATTTTTAATTGTTTGGCTTAGCTTATAGATTTTTTTTTAATTTTAGCTGAACTTGGAAATCTATTTTAAAGAAATTGTCTGCATTACTTATCTGCACATTTTCTGACATGTTTTTCCAAATTGTCCACTTTAGGTGTCAATTTTTAATTGTTTGACTTAGTTTATATATACATTTTTAAAATTTTAGTTGGATTTGGAAATCTATTTTAAAGAAATTGTCTGCATTACCTATCTGTATTTTTTGACATTATCTATTTTTCCAAATTATCCACTTTAGGTATCAATTTTTAATTATTTGACTTAGCTTATATATACACACACACACACACACACAAGTATATATATATAAGCTTATATATATAAATATATATTTTTAATTGCCTTAGAAAACCATTTTAAAAACCGGCCTGATTTAGGGATGCACTTTTAAAAAGCTGCCAGTCTCAGAGCCCAGGTTTTTAAACTGTCTGATCTAATTACTGTCATAATTAATAATAAAAAAGTCTCACATCACCCAACATTTCATAGTGTTCTGAACCTTATAAAAATTTAAAAGCAAACACTATTTTTTCATTCAATTAAAACAGACACCTTAGAAATGGTGGTGATTTTTAGTTGTTTGTATTTTCCCCCCCAGGGGATAGCATGAAATCAAGCCATTTTTAAGGAGCATGTAATTTTTATCATCTTCTTTAATAAAACTCAGGTTCCAATGTGGAATCTTTTCATTCAATTTCTACTCTCTAATTCTTGGCTTATTTCAGAATATTCTTTTCAAAATGAGCGCTGGAATTAGCCATTTCTATTTTACACTCATTTCAGTATAATACCATTTCAGTTTACAAATGCAAAAAGACCCCAATTCTTAAGTAAGTAAAAACATAAACACCCCCCACCCCCGTTTTCTGTGATTTCTGATCTGAGTGTACGTGATTGCATCCCTCAAGCTGCTCACACGGCTCCGACTAGCTTTTCTACTGGAACAACAATGGCCAAAGACAGTTTCCACCTGTGATTTACGGAAAGGAAAATCTGTCTGGGTGGACAACCTGCCCATAATTAAGACACATGGCGTAATTTTTCTGAAGCATTTAGGTAGTCATAAAGAAAAAAAAAAATGAAAAGGCAATACAGTCCCTAAGAGGTAAAGTGAGTGCGTGACTCCCAAAGCTGTATATTTCCAGTGTAATCCCCAAGAACCTGGTTTGGGGGCGAGTGGGGGGGGGGTGACTCGATTCCTTCTTCCTTCGAGGCTGCCCCTGGGCTGTCTACAGCCCGCAGCCCCCCTCTACAAATTAGTTTCAGGACCCCCCTCTTCCATTTGAGATATTAGAAAGCTGCTCATCATTACTGTCTTGTTTAGATCAGCCAGACAGCCCACCTCCCCCTCTCCTCATTGCACAGCAGAACACGGATGCTCACAAAGGAAAGGAAGCCCCCATCAGACACCAGCCCAGAAACATGTCATCGCGCAGGGCCCTGCCTACACGAGGCTCTGCTGCGGGGCTCCACGAAGGGCCAGGTTAATGAAATTAAAAACCCTGTGCTATTTGGGGGCTCATTTTCACAAACCACTGCTTTGTTTTGTTTTTTAAATTCGAATGGAGGGGAGAGCTTCATTTCCTGTCGGGGAAATGGAAAAGGAAGATGCTAGCACCTTCCAGTCTCACACACAGGAGCCCCCAGGAAAAACAGTGAAGCAATTATTCACAGGGTACACGACCACACAGCGGGCTGCGAGGCCATTAAAAGAAAAAGGGCAAAAAAAAACCTAACCCCCCCAAACCCCACAACTCCCTCTTCGTCTGGGGGGAGGGTGTCGTTCATTTGCAAGGCTTTGGACCTGCGATCCCTCAGAACCAAAGGGAGGCTCAGTACGGGGGGGTGGGGGAGGGGGGTGAAAAAACGAAACACAAAGGCTTCAGAAAGCCTCCAAATCTTAGTGTTAAAACATATGTAAATTGGAGGCGGATTGTCGTGCCGTGACGACGGTCGCGGGAGGGGGGAAGTGGGGTGCGGGGGCGAGGAATTGGGAGGGTTGCGGAAGTGAGGAGGGAGAGAGAGCAAGGCAGAGGTGGAGCGGGGACCTAACCCCCCCACCCCTTTCCAGGGTTACAGATGCCAAGAGACCTCGCATTACCGTATTACTCTTATCCTTTTTTTTTTTTTTTTTTTTTAAACAGAGAGACAGACAGAGACAGACAGACAGGCAGAGCCGCAGTGCACACGAGGCGTGTGTCGGAGAGGCCGCCCGGGGACTCACCGCAGCATTGCTACGTGAATGCAGAGGGCTGGAGGTGATGTGACTACTCACTTGCTCGGCTAACAGCTGCCGGTTTTGGATGGAATTATTCCGCAACAACAAGAAAGCGTCGGTTAAACGCCTGGTGGCCATGGCTCACCCTTTGTGAACCCCTGTTCAGGGGCCCCCCGCCCACTTATAGTCCAGATTCGTTCACTGTCTTGCTCTTGCCTGGCCTAGTCGGCCCACCCTTCGCAGCAGCTTCTCTTGAGAAGGCCTCAGACCCCGAGCCAGACAGGAGCAGCGCTGAGCCTCCTCCGAGCACGAAGACCCCTCCCCAAATAGCCACCCAGGCTTTTCAATTGCCTGAGCCCCCCTCCTCAGGCCTGCCTTCGATCTCTAAGCACTTAAATACCCCCAATCCTTGCCTAGCTGGCCAACCTCCCAGAGACCCCTCCCCAATCCAACCTCGGATCTACAAGCGTCTCACTCGCCAATCCAGCTCTGGACTGGGAGGATCTGAAGCCCCCTACCCCCCTTAGTCTCGGAGACCCTCAAACGTCTCTGTCTCCTGCCCTTAGCTTGGCTCACACGCGCGCCTGGGCCGTGCCCTGATGCCTGGGTCTGACTCAGTTTCCCCACTAGAGGCCTGGCCTTGACCCTCTTTGGACAACCGGGCGAGGCCACGGCCCTGAACCCCAGGGCGCCTGGGGCTGCTTTCGTGGGCCTCGTCTGAGCCTGCGGAGGCCCGGGCCCGACCTCCTGACCCCTTCCCTTTCTGGACTGCCGGCTCCTCCACTGCCACAACAGGCCGCCGGCCTCCAGCAGGGCAGCGGGGCCTGCCTGCCGGCCTCCTCACTCCTCTTCTGCGGCTCCCTCCATCCCAGGATCTAAGTGCAGCTCAGCCCCGGGCCGTTTCCGTACTGTGGTCCCGGGTTCTGGCGTTCCCCCTGGCCCTCTTCCTGTCCGTCCCTCGCGAGTGCCCCCCTGCGACGTTCACAAGCCCTGCTCGCAACGTTCCGGGCGCGGGAGCTCCCTGCCCCCTGGCCCCAGGGCGCGGGAGCGCTCCGCCCTCTCCCTGGGCGCTCCCGGGGCGCCCGGTTTTCCCTTCCCCAACTGGGCCCGGCCGCGGGGAGCGGGCGAGCGGGCGGGCCTGGGCCTCGAGAGTGTGGCCCCCACGCTGCAAACCGCTGCCAGGGGCCTGGGCGCGCACATTAGAGTGGAGTCGAGCGGCAGGCAAATTTGGGCTCCAGAAGGGCAGAAGTTTGAGGCGCGCACGGAGCTGGGGCGGGAGAGGAAAAGTTGGAGACGACTGCCTCTGGAGGCCGAGCACGCTCCACTGCAGGCAGAGGCTCGCGCTCGCTTTTTTTTTTTTTCCCCCAATTCTAAAAAAAGATGTATCTGAAAAACAACAAGCTTTAAAAAAAAATAAAAAAGGCAAAAGCAACAGCTAGAGCTCTAGGCCGCTTGGGCCGCGCCGCCGGCTGCAGTTGGGGGGTCGTGGGGGCGCCCACCCTCCCCGGCTGCCGCGTTCTGTAGGGGGCACTATAGGGTTGTGGAATCTCAAGTGGAAAACATCCCCCAAACTTTGACAGCCCCCCTCCCCCCAAATAACTTTTTCCTGCCGAGTGGGCCCGCGCACCCGCGTGCTGGTCCTGGCCTCGCGCCCCCCACTTTCCAGCCGCGTTTTCCCGCGGTCAGACAGGGTCAGGGGAGGCAGGGGGACCGGCCAGCGACCCCCAGCACTCCACCCGGGAGCCGGGTCGGCGGGATTCAGGCAGGGGCTCCGCGGATCCGTGTCGGTCTCGAGCCGCCCAGCCCGAGCTCGGCGAGCAGGGGGCAGGAGGCCGTCCCCGCAAGGGAGGCACGAAGCCCGCCGAGGCCGCAGCCGGGAGAGGTCTGGGCCGAGCGGGTCGGGGTCGCGGAGCCGGGCGGCTGCGTCTCCCCCGGACCGGGCGCCCAGGCCGGCCGGCTTCCCCCAGGGCGAGCCGAGACCACCGCGGAGCCGCCGGCCAGGGCTCGGGAGTGGGGTCTTAACAAAGGAAAATCGCCCCGAAATCCGGGGTCGGGCCCTGACCCCTGTATCTGTTCCTGCGTGACACAAACTTGACACACACGTGTGGCTTGGCGAGCGTTTCCCGTGTGCTGAGCACCGGGCTTTCGAAGAGCAGCCCGGCTAAGTGAGCCACACAAAGCCGCTGCCGCCGCTCACAAAGGGGCCCGGCGGGCGGCGCGGGGACCGCGGGGTCCCCACCGGCTCCCCGGCATCGCGGCGACCCCGAGCATTTCCATACACGGTTCTCTAAAGGAGGATGCTTCTGTGTGTCGGTTGTGACGCTAGACATGTTAGGATACGTTCGGGCGATACATCGAAATGCGTAACATAAGAAGAACAAGAGAGCGAGAGCCGGAGAGCCGGGCTGGCGCGTTCCTTTCGAGGAAGGGGGCTGCGGCTGCCGAGCCAGGGCGGCGGAGCGCGGCTCGCGGAGCAGGGGCGCTGGCTCCCACCTCTCCGGGCCTGGGCCGCGCGCGCGGGCGCCCCAGAACCCCGCGGCGTGGAGCCGCAGACAGCGAGCAGCCCGCTTTCCCGAGCTGCAGGCTGTGGCGGCGCGAAGACGCCGCGGTCAAGGCAGAGACCCCGAGTTATCTCGTGCAGGGAAATTCGGGGAGCCTCGCGTGGACCCCCGGTTTAGCTCGGCACCGCGGGGAATGTTTGCATATTTGCCGAAGGAGGGGGGGCTCTGTCCCCACACCGCCTGTGATCCCCCCAGTGACAGCCGACCCCGGCACCTGACTGGGACCCCCTGCTCCCCGCTGGGGAGGACAGGCCATTGTAAATAACAACTGAGCCCATCTTCGTGAGATCATCAGATTAGACAATGTCGCCCCCGCTCTGTTCCTTTCTCTTAAGCACTCTTCACCTTGCAAAGCGGGGACTTGTTTACTTCTCCTCGCTCTCTCCCGCAGGCTAGAACGTGACCTTCCTCCTACGCAGGGGCCGTGTATTATTTATCTGTGTACCCACTGCCATTTCCTCTGCCTTGGAATAGGCTCCGGATAAACGTTTTTAAAATGTGTGTATGAATGAATTAGAGACCCGCGGTTTAGTCCCCAAACTCTCCCACCTTCCTCAAATGACTTTAAGCCTTTATAACCCTTATCTGCCAAGAAAGCAAAAAAAAAAAAAAAATGTGGGGTTTTAATAATTCTTGTAATCCGTGCCCTGTCTACCTCCGGGAGGCTATTGTGTTGATCAAATGAGATAAGTGAGAACCTTTGTAAACTGTCAGGGGCTGAGCAAATATTAGATAGGATGGTTATTCATTCATTCCCTTCCCTAGGAAAGGACTGATTCCTGGCCTGGTGTTTTAGGGGATGGTGGTCGTCCTTCCTCGTCAGTCTTAAATATTTATTCCAGGGCAATCTTGTTTTTTTTCCTTTACATTTAGGGAGTCCATCAGGCTTCTGTTTCCGGGAGAGAAATGACCGGTGCTTGCCTGCACAAAGGATGGAAGAAGCATTCTCCTATGCCCCGAACAGCCACCCCAACCAGGCAGACGCAGAGCCCGAGCCCAGGGAAATGGTGAGCAGTCCCTGAGTGGCATAGCAACCCCAGGCAGCGAGCACCTGCCGCCCTGGCCGGCTCCGTACTGTGTGCGTGCAATGGTGTTAAGTGAAAAGCAGAGAGCCAGGAGCGGACAAGGACGCTGGCGGAGATGGCCTCTGTGTCCACCCTGACCCATATTGGGAGGGAGGGGAAGGCAGGGGGAGGATGTAAATCATTACATTTGAATGTTCCTTGGCTGTTTTATTTTCCTGTCAAGTGTCTTAAGCCTGTTTTTTTTTTTTTTTTAAGCGTTCCCTCATGGCCAAGTATGTGTTTCCTTGGAATTGAAATCTAGGTTGATGGTTTTATATTTTAAAAGCTTTCATTGTGACTCACTCTTGGCCTGGGCTAGGATTCTGTAATACTCCCCAAGCTCCAGAAGCCTGGGTGTCCTGTTTCTTGGGCTTCATACCCACTTTCTAACATTTTGCCAATGGATCCAAGAAGTCACTTTTGGAGACAAGTATTTCATTGTCTTCTCGTCCTCCTAATCCGTTTGGAAGGGAACCATACACACAGACGTTTCCAGCTTGGGCCAGGCAATGGCCAGCATGCTTGGGAGGAGGTTTCTAGTGTTAACAGGTTCGTGGTTAGACAAAATGGGTCAGCAGGGTGAGACTCACCCCCTCGGGTGAAGAGGTTTCATTGAGACAGGGTTCACGGAGCCCTCTGGGGCCCAGCGCGTACTAAGAGTCCTACCAGTGGGCACCCTGGTGTATTACAGAGCCGTTTCTGCTGGCACAGAGCGCGCGCGGGCTCCACCCTCCCTGGAAGGCATCACAGCACACTCCAAAGGGGAGGGCACAGTGGTGGGAACTGGGCCCTCTCCCAGCACATGGCCTCGATCCTGGTTCTGTGGCTCAGGAACCCAGATGTGAATGCTGTGTGCTCTCAGGCAGACGGTGGGTTTCAACAGCTGTCCCTGGGCGCCTCTGAACTTTGGCTTTTCTAGCACCTCTTGTAAGACCCTTGAAAAAAGGTCCTGCTTTTATCAAGATGGGCAGCAAAAGGCCCCCGAGCTTCATGAATGTCTCCTCTGCCCAGGTCCGACGTATCGCACCGATCCTGGCCAGATTTAGGAGAGAGGAGCTTTGGGTTCTGTCTCCCCAAATGACTCCTCAAAACCTTGAGCATGTCTGGCCTCAAGACACCCCCCAGCTCCGTCTGCCTTCCGCCACGAGGCCCCTCCCCAGCGCAGGGACTCGCAGAGGCGGCAGTGCCGTGTTGCCCAGACTCCCTTCAGGCTGCGGTTTGTTTTCGCCGCACAGTTCAGTGCAGTGGGCGTTTCTACGGGTGTGGCAGCGGCTGAGCCCGGCCTGGCCGGTCTCCACCACGTCCGCCTGAAGGCCGGTTCTCCTCGAGCGCGTTTCTCCAACAGCCTCCTAACGGGCACCCTCTGTTCCCCTCCACCCAGCCTCTGGCCCTGCAGCTGAGGGGACCTTTCCAAAGCACCAATCGCATCGTGTCCCTGCCTGACCGAGGCCCCGAAACAGCTCCCTCAGGCCCGCACCGGCGACAGGCAGCAGAGAACAGGTGCGCCCGAAGCCGGGCCGCCACCGACAGTAACTGATGACGGTCTCTGCTCGGTTGGCAGGAAAAAAATGTAGCTAATTGATGGAATAGCCTCCACGTTAAGTGTTCTTCCCCTCGCTCCTCCTTAAGCCTTTGGCGCCTGCTGTCCCTTGGCTGTGTTAGAATCTAGTACAAGACCGTGTCAGACTTATCCCAGAATCATGTGTCAACCTTTTGTTTTTTTCTCCTACGTCTACAATGCCTGGTGCCCTGTGCTCCCAGTGCGGCGGAGATGGCAGCCAGGCGTTCGACGTCCTTCCCAGCGGGCCCCACCCAAGCGGGGAGCTTCTTCCCTGCAGGGCTTGCCTCCTGGCGCTGCCCTCTGCCTAGATCGAGGGTCTTGCCCCTCCTGCCTGGTGAACGGTTCCCTCAGGACGTAGCGCCCCCTACTGTCTGGGGTAATAAATGTTTGTGGAATAGATGACTGGGTGGATTGACAGATAGAAAGAGGAGATTAAATATATTCACTACCAGACTAGACCGGATGGTCAAGAGCCTAACCGGGTGGGACAGGCAGACACACAGACAGGACGGCGGTCCGCTCTCCTGCTCAGACTCACCGGCCTTGTGACAATGTCTCAAGCCCGAGCACTCTCCTCCCCTCCTACCCAGCACCTTTGTGTGTCTGGCCCTTCTTTTGACTCGAGTCTCAGATGTCGCCCTGGGGAGCAGTCCCCGCACCTTACCAGCGGCGGCATTGGGAAAGGACTGTCAGCTCCCCGGCCCCTAGGCCCACCCTACCACGGGCGCATGCTCCGTCAGCTGCAAGATTCAAACGACATCTAGCCTCAAGGCTCTGGGTCTTGGAGGCCACGAAAGAGACCCCTGGTGATAGCTCGTGCCACCAGAGGGTTTCTTCCCCCCTCCTCCTCCCCCTCCGCCTCCCCCTCCTCCTCCTTCTTCTCTCTTTCTCTCTCTTTCCAGGCTAAAGCTGACACATGCGTACTCACATAAATCAACCTTCCCATCTTAACCATCTCCCTTGACAGGAACAAGAACTGGATGTGCACAGCCGGGGCCGGCCTGTATGACTCAGCCCCTACGAAACATAAAGGAAATCTTTGTGTTTTCATGCTGACAGGTATTGAGACACAGCCAGCTCATCCGTTTCTAGTTTGTTTGTTTGTTTGTTTTTTTATTTCCCATGACCATCACCACCGACCAATTCTGAGTGATGTGTACGTGCAGAACGGACTGGGGGCCCTTGCAGACGCCCCTCTTGTCACCAGCAGCCCCTCGACAGCTGTGCTGTGGCCTTGTATGGGTCAGGGCCCCTTTAATTGCCAGTGGCAGGACCCAAATCAGATCGGCTTAAGCTTAAAAGCAAATGTGTTGGCCCAAATGACGTTTTAAAAATCTGGGCAGAGCCACATGCGGAGGGTAAATGACATCCCAAGAGTCCCTGCGCCCCGGCTCCGCTCTGCCCGCGCCAGCTGCGTGTCCAGGCTCGCTCTCCCAGCGGGTGACAGATTGGGCTCTGGGCGCGCGGCGGCCGCCATCTCGCAGACCGGCAGCCCCACGGGAGGCACAAGTCTCCGTCCCGGCGATTTCAGCTCACGTCCTGGAGTGGACTGTCGTGACCTCTCTTGAGTCACAGTGTTATTCCTAAGCTGTAGCCAGAGAGTGGGGGTCACCTGGCTGGCCAAGCCCGGGGTCCTGGGACCACCTGTGGACTCGGGAAGGTGCCGGCGGCAGGGTCAGAGCCACCCAGGGAAATGGCACGGCTAGTTCGCTCGTGTTGAAACCAGCGTGTGGGACCCGAGAAGAGGGATGGGGGGCGGGGGGTTCAAACACCACGGAGTCCTGCCTTGGGCCAGTTTTCAGTCCGCATACGTTGCCACCTGCCTGCCTCTCCTGGAACCTCACCCCTCTGGCGTCTGGAACTTCAGCCATGACCGGCTCCCCTCCCCAAACTCTCTGAGGCCCAGCCTCCACACGGTGTTGGGCCTCCAGTGCTCGGTCCTTGCGTTTCTGTCTTACCCTTCACCTGCGCATGGTTTCAGGTGCGCCTGCCTAGGCTGTCTCCACGACGCCCACCCTCTGCCCTCACCGCTCGTTCTGAGCAGTCCGTGTAGACCTCCAGCTTCCGACTGCACGGGCTGCCTGGGTGCCCTGCAAGCCGCACTGTGAGCCACCGGCGTCCCGTCGCGGTCCGTGCCTCCTCCTCGAGTCCCGGTTTTATCACGGGCACCAGCAGTCACTCAGTGCACCTCCGTGGGGCCTTTGGTGCCACCCACCATCCTAGCTCCTCCGTGCCCTACCAGGACACGGAGAAGGGTGGTGCTGCCCCCCGAGTCTCAGCTGTCCCTCCTCCTTTCCGGCCCCACCGCCACTCCTCCGGTCACGTCCCTTGGGCCTGGAAGGTAGCAACGTCGGCCCGTCTACCTGGTCTCCACGCCTCCAGCCCTGGTCCCTGGTGCAGGATGGTCTCGAAACCATCCCCTTTCTAAAAAGATCAGTTTGTTCATGTTCCTCTTCTCCTTAGATTGCTGCATGGTCACCCTGCTGCTTCCTGGAAAAAAAAAATCAACTCCTGAACTTTGCCTCTAAAAGCCTGAGGAGCCATGCCCTCTCCAGCCACACCCACCTGGAAGCCTTGGCTTTCTGGAACATTCTCGGCACACTTCCTGCTTACCATTTCTGCCGCTTTCAACATCTGATACCCTTTACCTTGAGTGCTTTCCTCCACCCCTTTCTCCTGGAAAGGAGATCTCTTCCACGGGCTCTCTGCCGCCCTAGATCTTGACCTTTCGAGATCAAGGTCAGACATCACACTGAGCCCTTCCCACCCCCCCAGCCAACATCAGCCAGGGCTGCTTCTTGGATCACAAAGCACCGAAGCGCCCTATTCATTCTCCGCCTGCAGGACAGGCACCCTGACCTGTGCCAGTCTTTCTCCACGAGGGTCCCCTCCTCTAGGTGGGGAGGGTGAGAGGGCAGGCACTGCCCGCTCCTCTCTGCATCTGCCGTGCCTGCCAGCAGCGGCCTCCCTGGCACACGACTGAACGAAGACATCGGAGCCTCCCCGTTGCGTGGCGGAGGCGGAGTGATCCCACCAGCATCAGAGGGCTGGGGAGGCGTCTCATGCTGGGCCGACAGGCCTTGTTTTGTAACCAAAGCCAGGGTTTGAGATGTGAGTCGGGCGAGCCCAGGGAGATGTCTTTAGGGCCTGCTCCTTGGAGTCGGGAACAATCCGTAAGCCCAGGAGCCTTGAGGGCTGTGCGGGCTAATGAGAAGCTCGTGGAAACCGAGAACGGAGAACAAAGCTGCCGCCGCTGAACTTTGCCCCTGCGTACTGCGCCTCCGGGGGCCTCTGCCAGGCTGGCTCCATTGATTGGAGCCTCCAGGTGGGACGGTTGGGACAAACACACTCTCTGCTCCCCTCCTTCTCCTTTTTGTTTTCCTTCCGGAGTTCACTTGCAAACCCAGTTACATGTGTTTGTTTGGCTCTTATCAGATGTGACTTAACTATCCTGTTCTGACGGGGGCGGCAGCCTGCTTCCCGTCTTTCTGATGGAAATGGAGGCTGGTGGAGTCAGACTCCTGTCAAATTATCTCCAGAAACGGGACTGGACGTGGGGTCTGGGCGGAGCTTATTCCACTCTCCCTGGGGACTTCAGGTCTCTCCAGGAGCCGGGGAGGCGGGACTGGGGGGGGCGGGGCGTGCACCTTCCCCAGAAGTGATGCGCTCAGGTCTGCGGGGCCAGCGGAGTGCCGAAACCCCACGCCACTCCTGCGCAAGGCCCAGTCTAAGGAGGGCGGGGCGGCCGAGAGCCAGTGCCCGCCCACCTCCGGCTGGGGTCTCCCGCCAGAAAAGGGTGTGAGGACCGCGATGCTTAGCACCTCCTTGGGCCCTCGAGGACAATTCCCAGCAATCGGGGGAAGATCTGACTCGATCGATGAAGAAACCAATCGCGTTACTGATACACAAACGCAGACCGGCCGCCCGGTGCCCGGCACCGGGGGAGACGCCGGGGCCGTGTAAGACACTGCTCTCAAAGAACTCACGGCCTATCTGGGGACACAAAACCCACAGACGGGAAACAATTAGTGGGCAATGGAGCTTGAAGAAATATGCCAAAGCAACTATAAAGGTGGCAGCCGTTCTGGAAAGGGAGAGATTGATATTTCAGCAAATGCGTCCCCGGTGGAGGAGGAGGAGGAGGAGGAAGACCCGTGCCTTGAAGGATGGGAGAGGGCTCCAGAGACGGGAGACGGCCGGGGCAAAGCGGAAGCACCAGGACTCAGACAGAGGGACCGGGAGAGGGCCCAGGGGCTCGGAGAGGAGAGGGCGCTGCTGAGCCGGGGGCGGGGGGGGGGGGCACTGCGGGGTCTTGGGAGGTGAGGATGCATAAGCCAATCAGGGCGGAGCCCGACTGGGCGTCCCCTGAGAGCCCGGGGGCTTCGTTTTGATGTTCATTCGATTCACAAACATGTGTTGAATGCCTACTGTGTGCCAGGCACCGCGGACTGTGCTGGAGATGCAGAGATGAGGAGACACGAGGAAAGTCAGACACACGCGTGCCTCGTGTGGTAGTGAGCGTGGCAGGGCGGGTGTCCGGCAGGTGGCCTGGACGCCACGGGGGGGCGGCCTGTCCAGCTCAGCAAGGATTCATGCGAGGGCCCTTGGCGGGGGGGTGGGGGTCTTGTGGATCGCTAGGAGCTGGCCAGGTGTAGGAGGGGCGGAAGCCCGCGGTGGGCACGTGCGGAGACGGGCCCCACCGTGTTGTCCAGCGAGTGAGCAGGGCCAGCAGTCTGCACTCCCGCCAGAACGCGGCCAGGGGAGCCCCGGCCGCGTGGCACTGTTGTTTGGGTGTCGTCCTGGACACCGAAGGTTGTGGCTCCATTCCTGGTCCGGGCACATACCTAGGTTGTGGGTTCGATTCCCGGTTGGGGCATATACAGGTCAATATTTCTCTCTCACATCGATATTTCTCTCTCCCTCTCCCTTCCTCTCTCTCCCAAGTCAATAAACATATCCTCGGTTGAGGACTTTAAAAGAAAGCGACCAGCTGAACAAATCACGGCCCGCGCCCATGGAGTCCCACGCAGCGGTTAAAAAGGATAAAGGGGTCCAGTGTGTGTTGATTTGGAGGTTCTCCAAGAAATGATGTGAGGACAAAATATGCAAGACCCAGAAAAAATATATATTGTATACTGTCTTCCATGTGAGAAAAAAATAAGTGTGTTTTGTAGTAAATGACCGGACTGCCTCTGGAAAGAGACACGAGAAACGTGGAACAGCGGTGTGACATTTGCGGCAGGGGGGTGGGGCGGGACACAGCACGGGTCTGTGACTCCGCCTCGGCTGGCAGTGACCCCCAAAGGTGGCTCTGTCAAAGCCTGAATATAAGAGGTGCTGAGAAAACGGAGAAGGGGGGCTTGCTGTAGACGTGGGCTGTTTCGGGGAGGCCTCTCGGGCCACACGACATCGCTCCGGGCCTGCAAGGGTGCAGGGACCGCCCGCTGCAGAGCGCTCAGGCGGAAGGCCCCTGGCAGTCCAAGGCTCCAGGGGGCGCCGAGCCCGAGGCCCCGAGGACTGGGAAGGAGCCCGGCTGGTCCTCGGGCTGAGAGGCTCGGACACCGGGCAGGGTGCGGCCGAGGCCCAGGCCCCGTGGGCCTCGGGGGTACGGAGCTCAGACTGGAGTGGGAGAGCGCCCTGGAGTTGCAGCATCTTCCCCAGTCGGCCCGGTGGAGGCCCGCATGCAGCCTCCTTCTGGAAAGTGGGGGTGCGACGGGGCCTTGTTGCGCGGGGGGCTGAGGGAGGACAGGGGAGAGAAGGGTCCGTCCTGGTCTTCTTCGCCTTGGGCCGATGCGCTGGCCTCTCCGCTGCCGTCTGCACGGGGGAGCCGGTCGCACCAGAACCCCGTCTTTCCGAGGACACCGGCCTTCCTCCGGCTAGGACGCCTTTCCGGGGCCCCCGCGAGAGGCGCGATGTGAGGCCGACCAGCCCGTGAGGGGTCATGCTTCATTGTCCCGGGATTCCAGCGGCAACAGCACGCAGTCCTGTCTTTAGTTGACGGAGTGTCCCGCCTTGTCCCGCCCGCAGCAGAAGGAGACGGGAGGGGAGAAGCGGTGTCAGGAACCTGGGCTGGCGTGGCGAGCGGCCCTCGCGGGCCGTTGGGAGCCCAGCGGTGGAGGCACCTCTGAAAACACGACAGATGGCGGCCACCCTCCTGAGGGGTCACCAGGCGGCCCCACGTGCTCTGGCTCCTGTTCCAAGCCCCCTGGTCTCCGCGTTTCTACCTCATTGATTTAGAGAGAACAAATGTATTGGATAGGTGCCCAGAGACCGTGTAGGCCAGAGAAGGGAAGCCATTTGTCCAAGGTCACACAGCTGCTCAGTGCCGGGGTTTGGCCTTGAACCCAGCTTGACTCCCAGGCCGCCCGTTGTCATGCTGTCATCCCACGAAGGAATCGGCATCATCCCAAAGTCCCCAGTGAGGCCGGGATGTCCTGTGTGTGGTCCTCTGGGTGATTGGCGTGACTCCCCATGTTGGGGATGAGCTCCCCTAGTCCCGGTCTCGTTCCCAAGCAGGCGGTGGGGGTGGGGGTTCGGAAACCTCTCACCCGCTGCCGGGAGGGCCCCGACCTTCGGGCCGAGCCGCACACCAGTGACCATCACACGCAGCTCCCCCCTGGAACCTCCTCGCGCACAGTATGTCTTCAGCCGCAGAACTGAGTCTCGTTGGCCTGACTTGGGTCACGTGCCCCTCATCCCTGACCCGACCCACCGCTGCCTCAGGGGACAGCGGGGCTCTAGGCGGCCCAGCCTGGGCCGGGCCCCCGGCCACAGGGACTGCGGCAGGCGGGGGACTGCCTCCCCAAGCCCCCAAGCCGAACCGGGCCGGGACCCCCACAAGCAGGCACGGTCCACACCAGAAGGACCGCAGCAGCCTCGAGCCTCGCAGACTGAAGAGGAGAACGTTCTTACTCGCTTTGCACAACCACAAAGGGCCGTGGGACCCCAAATTCTGAATGCATTTCTGTATCATGCTCGCGCAGAGGGAGGGCTTTGCCAGGTTTGTTGGGTGAGTGAAAGAATAAATGAATCATGAATGGATGAACCTCCCGGGAGCGGAAGGTCCTCACGGTGGGAAGAGAGAGAGGACCCCCACGCCGGTGGCAGGGGCTAGCCGTCGGGACAGTGTGGTGAGTGTGTGGGACCCCTGCGGGCGGGACCGTGTCCCCACCCGAGGGCCTGGGCTGGAAGGGAAGCCACGTGACCCTGCATGCGGGTGCCAGGTCTGGGGGCCCAGGGTGCAGCCTGGTGTGAGATGAGGGGCTGCTCTTCTCACGCGTGTCAGCCTTGGCCCATGACCTTGGTCCTGGAGGAACTCTGGAGGCAACAGATGGATCTGGAGTGGTAGGGGAGCCCGGGGGGGAGGAGAGTCACCCCACTCCGCACGCAGCAACCCCGAATGCACAAACGGTGACAGGCGTTTCTCCGGAGTCGGGGGGTGGGCGGCTGGAGGCCCGACAATACCCGGAGGCCGCCTGGCTGGGGTGGGGCTCCCTGGGGCCCTGCCAGCCCTGCTGGGCATACGAGAACGGCGACTAAGTCTATCCTCCTTTTGTTTTCGGTGCCGGAAGCTGCAACGGGCCATCTCCAATATTTGGCAAGGGCGGTGGGAAGGGCCACGCATGTCTGAAGGCTGAATAAGGCGGCTTTGAGTGCTTTCCATGCAAATCTGGCAACCGCGTCTCCCTGGTGCAGGGAGCGGCTTTTTCACGGTTCCTTGGTCTGGTCAGACGAGATGCACATGGAGGGCGGGGCAAGTTGCAGGTCCCCAGAGGACCCGCTGGGAGAGAGACATCCCCAGGCCCTTGACTCTTGGCAAAAAACCCTCCCCTTTTTTGAGAGACTCTGCCTTCCCACACTTCTCCTCATGGGCAGGGGTGCCGCCACCACCACTGTGTCCAGCACCCAAAGAATTGTCCTTTCTAACTTTCCGAAGAGCCCTAGGTGCCAAGGCTCCTACCCTCCATCTTACAGACAAAACAGCAGTTTCATGTGGCTGAACTGAGACACAGGGAGGGAGAACCACGATGGAACTCAGGTCTGGCTGGATCCAGAGCCCACGCCTAGCCCATCAATCACGCCGTTGTCTTGGGGGAAAAAAATCTACTAGGACCACCCATGGTGCTCTGAGTGCAGTAAACCCAGTCGGCCGAGAGCACCTGGTAAGCAAGTCCTCTGAGGACAGACCTAGCAGAAGCCCAGGGACACGGTGCCACCTGGTCCCTGACACACTGACAGAGCAGCTGGTCCGGGCAAGGCATGGCCGGCAAGACACAAGGTCCCTGCCTCATGGCAGATGGCAGACGCGCATGAGGGGTGGTCAGGGAAGGCCTCTAGGAGGAGGTGACACCGGAACAGAGAAACTATGTGGGAGGTGTGTCACGGGGAGAGGGCACAGCAGGGCAGGACTGGGGGCAGGAAGCACCTGGTGTGCTCACAGAGCAGCAGGAGGGGGCGGGGGAGGTCTGCGGCCGGCGGGGGCAGAGCCTCTGAGGACTCGCCGGAATCTAATCTATCCAGTCGCCGGCTCCCGGAGCCTATCCCTGCCCTGGGCCACCTCGGCGGCTCCCTCTCCAGGCTGTGGCCGGCCGGAGAGCGGCTGGCCCTCCAGGCTGGAAGCCTTCGATCTTCTTCCCGGCTTCTGCCAAGGAGAAGGCTCCGGGTCGGCCTTTCGTGCGGAGGCCGGGTCTGGCGGGCTCCCAGCAGCTGGGTGGTCTCATCCCCCAGCCCTGTGGTCGCCTGGAAGGGAAGGATCCAGAGGCCCTTCCCCTGGAATTTCCGCAGACTGACTCCTCGAGGCACAAGGCAGAGGGCAGCCGGCCAGCGCGCTCTCCTCTCCGCAGGGGGGACGCCCGCCACCGAGAACGTCTCCTTTCCCTCTGATTTACTGTTATGGTTCCTGTTATGGCTGCTGTGGTCTCCCAGTGACCGTGGATCTCTGTTGACCCTGCTCTCCGTCCTCCGGTGGGACGGGCCGCAAGCCTGTGTCTGCCACTCTCTCCCCTTGGTTTTATTTATAAGGTGCAGCGGGCCACCCATCAACGAGTGGAGGAGGAAGAGAGGGAGGAAGGAGGGGAGGTGGCCCAGCTGGCTGGCAGGTGACCATCCTCACCTTTGAAGAACTCACACCCCAACTTGATTCCTCAGTGTGTCCCCTCCTCAAAGGGGCACATCAATGCTGGGCCCACGGTGGGTCTCGAGAGACAGAAAGAGGGGCGGTCACATGGTGGAAAGGGTTCAAAGGAGAATGGTGCTGGACAGAAATCTCTCCAGACCAGTGTCCCAGCCGGGGCACCACCAGCGTGGGGGGTGGAGCGGCCTCTGTGGTGGGTGCCCCGTGCCTCACCAGATGGTGAGCAGCATCCCTCATCTGTACCCATGAGAGGCCAGTAGTAGCACCTCCAGAACCGTGACAGCCACGGATGGCTCCAGACACTGCCGGGAGTCCCCTGGGGGCAGGAGTCACCCCAGGTGAGACCCACTGCCTTTGACATCTGAGGCCTGGGACAGTGTCCCCACGACTGGAGCGGTTCCGGCCCGGTGCCCTTCAAGGGGGCTCTTGGTGACTCACGGCTGGGGCACAGGGACACTGTGGGGGACCAGGGAGACACTTGAGCCCAAAGCTGGTGCTGGGCCACCCTCACCGGAACTCAGGTGTGTCGTCACCCAGCAGGCCATTCTCCTGGTGTTTGGGGGAGAGGGTCGCCTCCTCTGATCCCTCGGGAGGCAGCAGGGACGGTGGGGAGGCCTCGGGCAGCCCCCGGGTCCTGCCGCGCATGGTGTCCTGCAGGAGCAGGAGCCCCCTTCTGTGAGAGGGGCGTCCCTGAACGCCAGCGGCGTGGGCACTGGGAGCCCGAGGGCCCGCGGGCTGGGGCGGTGGGCTTTGAGAAAGCAGCCTTCCTTGTGGGGCCCCCCAGACTGCGGTGGGGATGGCCTGAGCTTCACTTTTCTTACACTTTCATTTTTTCTTCTTCTTCTTTTTTTTTGGCCAGTTCTTGGCTCTGGAAAAAGTGGAAAAACATATACAGCGACTATACTGTCGACGTCTTGGTCCAGGAGGAGGAACGATTTCCCAGCCGCTGAGCCAGAGCCCCGGCTGACGTGCGGGCTCACAAATCACGCCCACGGTTCCGCGCTCTCGGGCGTGGGTCTGGGAGGGGTTTTTCCTTTCCCGAGAAGAGGACTCCAGCTCTAGGCTCTCTGACAAGGCCCCACTAAACAGGGCCTTTCTCCCGCCGGCTGGGGGCTGCTTTCCTCGGCCTGTCGGTCCCACGGAACCCAGGCCCCCTGCCCCTGCACTCGGAGGGCTGGCGTGTGCCCGCCAGGGCAGGCGTCCGGGCTCTGGAGACTGGGAGCGGGGCGGGGGGCCGAGCGGGGCTTCCCTGCACAAAGTCTATAAAGTCAGGGACAGGCAAGGACCCTTCCTGAGCCGCGGCCCTGGCACCCTCGGCCTCAGCACCAGCACCGGGCCCTCAGGAGGGACTTAGGGGTCCCAGGGAGGGAGAGGGACTTCTTGGTGAGAGCGAGGCCCTTGGGCGTGGGCACGGCTGGCTCCTGTCTCCATCTGGCAGCCAAAGTCTTCTCCCCTGCCCTCCCTCGCCGACCCCCTCTGTCTCTCAAGCTAGCAAGGACTCGCTGGGCTATAAAATGACTACTGAATAAACTATCGATCACATAACAAATATGTTTAACATCTATCATGTGTATGCCACTGGGTTAAGACCTAGAAAATGTATGGGGCTTCGGGGAGGGGCAGGAGGCTCTGGGTTATGAAGGATGGCGGGTCCACGGCCCGCCCGCCCCCCCTCGTGGCCCGCCCGCCCCCGCGTGGCCCTCCAGCGCTCCTCGCAGACATCGCTGATCAATCAGCGCACCCGGGGCTTCCAAACCGGGCTGGACACGGACCGGGGCCGCTCCTCCCGAGGAAGGCCTGTCAGTCCGTAGCTGTGGGAGATCGAGGGGTCACCCATCCACTTGACCGGCCAGGGGCATCGCATCCATCCTGGTGATCTGTGCAGTAACGGAGACATCCTGCTGTTTGTTTTGCCCGTCTTGGGGGCGGTTCAGAAACCCGCCCCTCACAGTGTAAAGAACCAAAGCCGCAGGTGATGATGGCCGGATGAAGCCATGGCGAGAGGCCTGGGTTATCTGCTGCTCTCCACCAAGGTCGCCCTGGAAGACTTCCTGGAGAAGGTGGTGTGCACCCGTCTTTGGTGGCATGGAATCTCTGTGTCCTCCCCTTGCCTTACAAGTCGTGGGGTGTGGGGCCCACCCTAAACCCAGGATAATGTCATCTCAAGATCCTTAATTATCTCTGCAAAGACCTTACTTCTAAACAAGGTCACTGACGGATGTGAAATTTGGGAGAGGGGCACTAGCCAACCCACTGCAGGGGTTGTCAGGGCAGTGGCTGGCGGTGGGCAGACTTCCTGGGTGTCTAGGGCTGTGATGCCCCAGGTCGAGGTGCCCCCGAGGAGGAGGGACAGGAGCAGACGGACGCCCTCATGCCCGTCACCCTGGTGAGTGTCACGCTTCCGCACCGCCCTGTCCCCCCTTCGAAGCGGAGCCCCTCCTCGTGCCTGTCTTCCGGAGGGGCTCAGAAAGGGGCCGTGCTGGCTTCTTGGGGGCTCGGATGGAGGGGAGACCACCTTGGATTCTATCGTTGTCATCGATGTTTGTCGTGTGTGTCTAATTTGTTTTGTTTTCTTAACAGGCACACGGGGCAGGAAGAGTCTCCACGTCCTTGTAACGGACACCGCAGGGCCCACCGTCTGAGGGGCCGGGGGCCCTGGGAGATGCAGGCCCCTCTCCGTGTGGAGCTGGGGGCCGGTCTCAGCTGTCCCGAACCTGGCTCTGCTGGGGGCGGGCTGCAGAACGGGCCCGAGAGGGCCCTGCAGCCCAGGCAGGAGTGCGGCATGGTCGAAACCCTCGGGCCCGCACGGAGAAAGCTACACCCTGGGAGGTGAGCCTCCTCCCACTCCAGGCCTGCGTCGCTGCGACAAAGCCGCTTGTAGGTGGGCCCGGGGCGGGGGGGCGGGGAGAACGGAGCCCCACCGCCCTGCAGCGCCCCGAGAGCACAGGCAGCCACACCCGACTCTCTGCCCTCAGGAAGCCCCCCCTTCGTGGGGTGAGCAAATCAGGTGCAGGGGCTCAGGGGTGTGGAGGGAGCCAGGCAGGAGGCAGGGGACCCAGGTTCGGGAGGCTTTGGAACACACCTGTGGTTCCCCACCTCCCCCCATCTCCCTGGCACACGACAACCATGGCAGCCCCCCTCCTTGGGGTCCTGGGCTCCCCCGAACCCCCAAAGAGTCTCCACACGGGGGCCAGAGGGAGTTTTTAAAAATCAGTGAGACAGTTAGCATAGGTGAAGCCCTATCAGCTGGTCCAATGATAATGATCTTACTGAAAAGGTATTTTATATGTACATATATATATACTTTCCAATATATTCCACGTCACAAAGAATATACTGAATATGTAGTAAAATATTACCCTCTACTGTATTATACTGCATAATCTGATGTCTGTGGTGTTCCTTTCCCGCTGTGCCTGGGGGTGGGCGTCCCCCGGAACAGCTCCCCGGCCCCCGCCGTCCTGTGCTCCCCCGGCCTGCTGGGCTCCAGCATGGCGAGCTCCCCGTCCAGCACCCCCCCGACCCCCGTCGGACACTCCCTCCCCTCTGGCTGGTCTCCGACTCCCCCAGGGGAGGTGAGGAAGATCTCCACCTGCACTCCTTCCCTTCTTTGAAGGTCACACAGAGCTCTGAGACCAAGCCCACCAGTGCCACCCAGACTTAAAGGGTCCTTGACACGGCTGAGGGCCTCTGAGGAAAGACAGCTGCTCACCCAGGAGTAGGTGCACCCTCCCCGCGAGGAACAGCACCTCGACTTCCCAACTCCATTCCAGAACCTTCCAGGAGATGCATGGGCCCACTATCAGGTGGGGCCTGAAGGATCTGCTCCCACGAAGGTGCTGGTAACTTCTCGAGGAAGCCAGACGGCGGCGATTTTCAGAATCAGGCGAAGACGGTGGCCCTCTCCGGGACACTTAGGAGAAACCGGTCTCTGCGCGAAGCGCTCTGCTCTCCGTGGGGACGAGACCCGTCCCGTCCCCCTGCTGGGGGGGACAAGGCCAGGCGCCTGCGGGCCCCACGGGCCGGCACAGCGGTGGGTGGGTGTCTGCCCAGCACTTGGGAAGCTCGCGTCTAGTCGGAAAGACAAGATATTGAAAACTTTTCCGCTGATAAGGGTTAAACGGCCGTTCAATACAGCAGCAGAAGAGCTACGAGAGGCAGGACATGATTAATTGCCTGGCCAATCGTCCGGATGATAAATGTTTTAGAAGCTCAGGGGAGGAGGTCACTTCTCCAAGGCGGCAGACCAGGCGGACCCCACCGGCGGTGACTGCCCCCTTGAAGGGGGCTGTGGGGGCTGCGGTCTGAGGGGTCCTTGACCAGGGACCCACGATGGCAGGTCTCGGGGGCAGGACCTTTCTTTTCTTTTCTTTTTTTTTTTTTAGGGGTAGGTCCGACATTCAGTCACCCACTTGCTACGGCCAGCCCACGCGGGAGTCTTTAGTACAGCAGCTGCTTCGAGGAAACGGGAGACCGGGGAGAGCTGGAAATTTATTTCCCGTGCAGCTGTTTAACCTCCTTGGGAACACGCCATCCATCAGAAACCTCCTCACTAGAAGGGGTCCTGGGATTCGGTGTTGGCGTTCCGTGCGAGCAGGGTGAGGACGCCAGTGGCGTGGAGCCCCGGAGGCAGCTGGGGCCCCTCTCCCTTGGCACACGGTGCCCGTGCAATATCACAAAAACCCGTAATTTTCACGGTGGTGATAAGACCGACAAGTGTTTGGATTCCGCCCAAAATTTCTGGAGGCTGGAGCCGAGACCTTTCTCTGACGCTCGCGGAGCTCTGGCTCGCGTTCGGTTTGGGCATCTATTAAGGGAAGAGCCATTTCATCCCGGCTCATCCCATAAATTGGTTCGTGGATGCCACAGGCTTTCTCTCATTAAACTGTGTCACTATCTATATAAATGGTGTGCGGGCCGTTTCCCTGGGGGCAGGGTTATCTGGCTGTTTCGAAACTCCAACCCGGATGGCGGCGAGCTGCTGCTCTCTGCAGACGGTGGGTGAGGCGCCCAGCATTTCCCCGAATGCCAGCAGTCCCAGAGGCCCGCCGCCTCTCCGGGGGCTGTGCGGGGTCAGGGTGCAGCTGCCCCCCTGCCCCGGGGGCCTGCTCTGGGTCCCGGCTGTCCCGGGCCGTGAGAAAGCAGATGGCTGGTGATGAATCACGGACTGTCATCTGCAGGGGCTGGCTGGGGACGCCACAGCTGGGGAGGGGGCTGCTGGAGCCAGAGGAGGCCCAGAGAGAAGTGTCCGGGGCACCAAATTAGCGCGACGGCCCACCCTCCTCTCCTTCTCTCGAGCTCCCCTCCCCCCTCAACCTAACGGAGTCGAATCCCTTGTGAAAACACTAACATCTGCAAAAACACATCTTTGTCACTCGTGCGAACTCATCACGGCGCCCCTCCCAGCGCTGGGTCCTATACGGCGCCCACGATGGGACTGCGGGGGGAACAGGGCCACCGAGGGGTTGCGGCACAGGATTTGGGGTCAGGACCGGGGACCAGGTCCCGCCGTGCCACTGCAATGGGCAGGCCCCTCGGCCCTCTCAGACTCAGCTCCCTTCTCTGTAAGACGGGCTTTTGATCGGGATGGTAGGAGTAGTACACCCCAACCACTGGGAAGGGTCTGGTGTTGGAGCGAGGGTCCAGGCCCACGCGCCAGCTGAGGGTGGAGGCGGAGCCAGCAGCCCAGGGCTCTGGGGAGACACTCCCACTGGGGAGGGCCAAGGCCTGGAGACCAAGCCCTCTGGACTCTTCACTCACCCAAACCCTCCAAAGGCCCAGGCTGCTGGTCTCCTTCCCAGAACACGTCCCCAAGGGCAGGAGGAGGCCAACGGCTGGGGGACAGAGCGGCACTACCTGTCCGGAAGCCGGGGTTGGAGGGGAGCGGGGAGGCGGGGAAGATATGGCAGGTCTGTGGGTCTTCCCGGGGCCAGCCGGGGTCTCGGCCTGGCCCCGAACGAAGCATGGGGGGGAGGTTTGGCCCCGCCAAGAGCGGGAGAAGATTTCTGAAGCTGGACCTGGTAACCAAGCCCCAGAGGTAGCAACAGCCCAGCACGTACGGGACAGCCAGGAGCGGCGGCAGGAGGGTGGGCGGGGGGATGCGCCGGGGGGAAGAGGGCCGTCTGTTGTTCTTCTAAATTAAAAATAAGTTCCATCTGTTGCTGGTCCCCAAGGAAGGCAGCTGTGGTGGTGAAGGCCCTGGCAGTCACTCGAAGACAGGCTCTCGGGGGGATAGGTCTTCCGGAGAGCATGTCACCAAATACCTCATCAGTGGTGTGAGCTGCTGCTGCTGCAGGGGAACATCCCACGAGGCCCCCGGCGCTTGGTGCTGTCAGGACATCAGACTGGAGGCGGGAAGCATCCCCCAGAGGCCCCGGCCAGGCTGGGAAGAGGAAGAAGTTCCCGGAGGTGGGGACGACAGCAGCCCCACATGCCACCGGTGACAAGACTGTGCCTTGCTCAGCCCGGAAACGTCCAGGGGTCGCCGCGGCTTTCTCCACCCACGGGGAGAGTCCAGAGCCGGAGCCTGGCCTCTGCAGCCTGCCGGCGGAGGGGCGGGGGATATGGCGGGAAGAGCTGGGCTCTGGGGGCCAGAGGTCCCGCAGGACGCCAGCCCCGCCGTCCAGGCCCCAGGCACCGCCTCCTCACAGGCTGGTTTTTGCTTCTGCCTCGGGGCGTCGTGGTGTACAACACCCCCATTTAGCCCTTGTCCTGAAACCCGAACATGCTAGGCATGCAAGAAATGTCTCGTGGCACTCCCTTGCAAAGTAGCCCTGGGGCCGCCCTTTCGCTGGTCAGGGAACAGGGTCTGAGAGGGGGAGGGGCTAGACCAAGGCCGCACAGCCAGAAAGAGCGAAGCCAAGATTCGAACCCAGATCTGAGTCATCTTACTCATCTCGCTTTTTGTCTCCTCCCGAAACACCGGCCCCTGTCCCTCCACTTCTGCTGTGCCTGTGGGCGCCTCGCCCGCTCAAAGTCCAGGCCAACTCCAACGCCACTGCCACCCGGCAGCACCCCGGTCCCCCCACCTGTGTCCGGCTTCCTCCACTGGCCTTGCCATTCTCTGCCTCGCACCCAGGTCAGCTGGGACGGCGTCCGGCTTCCTCCCGAGAGCCAGCCCCCAGCAGGTGGCTGGCACCCGACCCACGTGTAGTAAGAAGGATCAGCCATGGCATTAGTCTCCTGCCATTGACAATTCCTACCCACAGTGACCTGTGGGTGGCCACTACCATGCAGTCCTCCAGGCTTGCCCCACAGACTTCCCTTCCTGGCTGCGGCAGGCCCGGGGAAGGAGCTCAGTTCTCGGGATGAGATAGGGCCTCGGGGCAAAGAATGCACGTGAGCCCTGTCCTCTCCTCAGACCCCCTCGGATTCCCTGAGGAGAGAGCAAGGAAGGGAAGGGCAAAGAAGAGGCGAGGAGGAGGAAGAGTAGAGAAGGGAACGAAGAGGAAGAAGAAGGTGGTGGCGGACAGAAGAGAGCGAAGGCAGAGACACCGGGGAGGGGGCGGCAGTGAGACAGTCAGAGGAGAAGTTGGAGACAACCCAGAGGCGCGGCCTGGCCTTCGACGGTGCGAGCTGACCGCCCCGCGGGCTCCCCGGAGAGACCCGTCTCCTGCCTCAAACCCGGGCTGTCCCTGGGCTGGGCACCTGGGAGGCCACGGGCTGGTGACAGAGGAGGAAACCGCCCAGGGGTTCCGTGCAGGGCGGCCCAGACGAAGGGAAGGGTGGGAGTCGGGGAGGGCCCCGGGCAGGCCTGACTGGAGCACGCGCACTGCCCCGGAGGACGGGTATTTATTCCCAGCACGGCGTCCGATCAGAAACGCGCAAACCGTTTAAAGCTTCTGCCGCTAATAGCGTGATTTCTTCGCCTGTCATCAGTGGTAACAAACTGATCTATAAAAGGCTTTAAAAGGGCTACAAATAGCTCCTGCAGGCCCCCGAAGTCAAGCAAACTGGGGAAACGGCTGATTGCAATGGCTCCCTGAAAATCTGGGTGTTCGGTGCCGCTGATAGGCTGAGTCCAGGCGGTGGGCGCCCCCAGGGATGGGGGGAGGTGGCAGCCTGGCATCCCCTGGGGCCTGCCTGGGCCAGCCCTCCTCCTGCTTGGGCAGGACCAGGGTGAGGAGGGCCGGGCAGGGGTGGAAGGCTCAGGCCAGCGCTGGGCCCGAGTGGAGGGGGCTGCATTGGGGTGGGAAGCAGCTGGGGGCGATCATTTCAGGGGGTTCTAACAGCTGCAAAGGAGCGTGGGGCAGCACCTCTCGCCCTCTGATCTGCTCTGTGTCGCCTGTCTGCAGGCCGACCCTCCTGGGGGTCTGGCCGTGTCCGCCGCCTGCACGGGGCGGGGGTGGGGGGAGGCGCCCACGGGGCGTTTGAGCCTGTCACTCTCCCTTCCCAGCTCAAGGAGCGGCATTTTCCACACAGCAACGGGCACAGGAGTGGGTGTGGGCGAACCGGCGGGGGCTCGGGCTGAGAACCGGAGGCCTTGGGGACGCGGCGCGCACGCCGCCCCCACTCCCGCGGCTCGGCCGGGGACTGACTCACCCGGTAAGTGGTGTGAGTCAGCTCAGTGCCAGTGCCCTCGGCACCACGACGAGACGCGGCATTAAAAATGCACATTGATAATGGGCGAGCCAGCAGACAGATAGCCCAGGAGGACGCCGTGTGCGCGCGTGTGCACACACACACACACACACACACACGCACAGCCCTGACTTCCTTCTCTTCTCTCCTCCCCTCTCCTCCCCCCTCACTCCCTTCCTGTTAAGAACGTGGGCCTTGGAGCCGGGGATGCCGAGTCCCAGCCCACCCCCCGCAGCGAGGCTCCTGGAGGAGGCGGCCTGGCCAGAGAGAGCCACGGAGGGAGGGCGGGGGGCAGGACGGCTGCTGCGTGGACTTGCGCTCGCACGACCGGGGAAGGGGGATGGTGGTGATCTCGCTGAGAACAGGGGGCGCAGACGGGTTGGAGGAAGACCGTGAACCCCTCGGCAGGTGGGGTGGGGTTTTCTCACAGAGCCCCCGGATTTGGGTGACGCCGGGCGGTCTTCTGGAGGGGGCAGAGGGAGAGCCACGGGAGAGGGGGAGGCTGGTGCCCGGGGTGTGGTTTCCATGGGCTTGGCGCCGGCCCACGGCGGAAGCCCCCAGGGGTTCGGGACATGTTCACCGCTGTGCACCTGAGCCAACGGGACGGGACTCTCCACGCGGGGTTCCGGGGGGCCTTCCGGGGGCCCCAGGCTTCATCTTCTTGGGCTCCAACCTGGTGGGCCTAGTCAGCAGTCCAAGCCCACTTCCAGAAACCAGAAGGCGGGGCGAAGGTTCCCTCACAACAATTCTCAGAAGCCCTGGGTCTCTGCCCCAGGTGCGACCCACCCAGCCTTCCCGGGACCAGGGAGGGAGGGGGAAGGAGCCCCAACAAGGAGGAGAGGCCCTCAACAGTGAGGTCTCAGAGCCCCCAGTCCACCCCTGCGAGCTGGCCTGTCCCTGTGGGCTCCTGGTAGAGCAATTCTTGCTCCTGGACACTGAGAGGTGGGGTGGGATCATCCCTGGGACACCCAGCAGGGGCTGGGCGCAGATGCTGGATTTACTAAACAGACCATACCCACCCATATTTTAATGCACAGACACACTCACACATTCTCACACTCACACACACACACACACACACTCTTAACTAAATGGAATCCTACTCACAGAAGAAAGAGAGAGAGAGAGAGAGGACAACCATTAGCCAACCTCACCAGCCCGCCCCAACCTCAACCCCAGGTCTGGCCCCAGGCCTGCACCAGCCCCAACCCAGCTCCCCCGCCAGCCCAGCCCAACCAGCCTCACCCCTGCCTCCAAGGCCGGTCTCACAGCCGACCCAGCGCCGCCCGATTCCAGCTGAAACCCCACTCCTAGCCCTAGAGCGCACCGGGCTATCTCCCTGACACCCGCTCAGAGGCTGCCCGGGCAACTCCAAGTCCACAAAGTCTTCCGTCGGCGACTCTCGGGCAGCCCTTCCGGGGCCCAGAAGGCAGATGAGTGGCACTTGGCCCGTCATCCCAGAGGATGGAGGGGAGTGGAGCTGCGGGGAGCCCCGAGGCCCCCACAGCACGGAGAGCTAAGCTCTGGGCCCCAGGACGGACAGGGGCCTCAACCTGGCCTCCCCAGGCGGGGCAGCCGAAAGAGCCCCCCACTGGGCTGGCCGGGGAGGGGCGTGGCGTGACCTGGGGCCTGCCCTCACGTCTTAGACTCTTAGACGGGCACCAGCCAGCTGGAGAGGGGGTGCAGAGGGGCCGAGAGGAGGGGCTCTGGGAGGGGACCTGGGAGGGAGAGCAGACCGAACGCCCTTCCAGGAGGAGAGAGAGTGGGGCCGTCACCGAGGTGCCATCACCTCGCTTCCTCCAATCTGTTCAGCGCACTGAGTGGGGAGCTGGGGAAGGGGAGCACATCCAAACAGCAGACACCCGAACCCCGAGTCCTTGCCCGCTGACGGGAGCAGACGGCAGGTTCCAGATGCGGCAGCAGCTGCCCTTCCTCGCGGCCCCCCAGGCCCACCGCGCTGGTCTAATCTCGCTGCCTGCCGAGCATGCACCGGTACCAGCAGGCCAGCCCCCCCTCCTGCGGGGGCCTCCTGGCCGCCCCCAGGCACCGGGGTGGCTGGGCGGGGAGCCCTGGCACCCCCTTGGGGGCAGGATTTCTGCTGGGGGGCTGGGGGGGGGCCGGCCTGGGCTCTGGGATGTGAGACGCCCCCATGGGCTGGCGGGCAGCAGCCCTGACGTATTTCGTCCCCAACCGAAGGGAAGTGGTCACAGGGGCCGCACCGTCTCCACCGCCGTCCCAGGCGGTTTGGGAGCACTGTTGTCCCCGTGTCCCCGTGTCCCCTGCACATGTCCCGGCTTCAAATAGAGCGTGAAGGATAGATACCCGGGTGGTCGGCTCCGCCTGCCCGCTGCCGGCTGGGACAGGGCCGCTGGGCAGAGGCCAGGCCCGAGAAGCCCGCTGCCGCCGGCTAGTCGGGCGCACACGGGCCTCCCCTGCCCCCACCTGGCCCCGGGGGGTGGCGCGGGCGCGAACAGGGCTGGGGCAGAGGCTCCTCTGGAGGGTCCCGCAGCTGGGGTGGGAGGGGCTCCGGCGTGGTGTGGTCTCTGTCCCCGAGGGGGAGGGTGCGTCTCTGCCCCCTGTTTCCCCGGCTGGAAAGCGCCCCCGACTCGGGCCAGGCCCCTGTTTAAGGAAACGTGAGTTGTGCTCCCTCGTCTGAATCCCACCCCAGCTCCCCGCGCCCACCACGGGTTCCAGGCCAGGCCCCGGGCCCTTCCACGGCTCAGCGTTCTCTGCAGGGTGGAGGACACGCTCGCCTTGACTCACACCACGTCCGCGCCGAACGTGTCAATACGGAGTCGATAAGTACAAAGCGCTCACGCCGCTACCCAGCCAGCGCTCCGGAAGCCACTGAGGATGATTATTTTCCCCCTTCAGGGCATGGTGCCGGCGCGCCGTCTCCGACCCCCCCCTCCCCGACTCTGAAACACGTCAGCTCTGCAGTGGTCGCTCCTCATGTTTTCTCATTCTCCTTCATGGTGCGTTGCACATTTGTAATTACATGTTTACGTGCACGACTCTTCTGTGTCGACATTTGTAATTACATGTTTACGTGTAATTACATGTTTATGTGCACGGTTCTCTTACTTTGTGTACTTCCTGCAGCAGGCTGCGAATGGGGAAGGGGTGGGCTGGCGTTCGCTCCCCTTGAACAGCAGGGGTCCGGCGCGGCCCCGGCGAGTGGCAGGGGCCAATGAATACGGAGTGAGGGCGGCCACTGCGGACTGGACGGCGGTGCACACCCGGCCGGCCGGCGAGGGGGCAGGGTGCCCAGCCAGCTCCGCCTCGCCCCACAGCGATGGCCCCCAGCCACCTGCTGGGTGCTGGACCCCGGCAGGGGGCAGAGAGCACCTGTTACCCAGCCAGCCCCCGGGGCTGAGAGATGGGGGGGAGTCAGAGCCCCCCGGAGCTGCAGGAAGCACCCTTCCCACCCCGAAAGGCCGACAGCCTCAGAGCCTCCGGTCAGAGCTGACCACATGCTTCCAGCGCCCAAGTCGGGGCCAGGCTCCGGGCACAGGGGGAAGCCACTCAGACGCAGCCTCCATCCTCTCTGGCCCCCGAGAGGGGTCTGAGCGGCGGAGCCCGTCTGGGATCTGGGGTCAGATCCAGTGATTTCCGCAGCTGCTTATATTATGTCCTTGGGGTCCATTCACCTCTGGGGCGCACCCCAGCTTTTGCCCTGGGGCTGCATGCCTCTCAGGGCGTCTCCCCCTGGTCTCCTCCACCTCTGCTCCTGCCCTTCCCCCCGACAAGTACCCTGGGGCTGGAGCAGGTGGGCCCTGTGGCTGCTCTGGCCATGACCTGTGGCCCTCGAGGGGGCCTGAACTCGGGGAAGCTTCTCTGGGGTCCCGAGTGGATGCTGCCCCCGGCAGGGCCGACGGAGACCAAATGCTCCGTCAACACCCAGTGACCAAGGGCGTGGGGTCAGAGGTCACCGTGGAGCAGCGTGCCTTGTCCCAGTGACGTGAGGCTAGACCTCGAGATGTAATTAGTGGACCGAGCCCACCACTTTCCTCCCCCCGAGTCCTCCTGCGTGGCCGGCGAGGCCCTGTGACGACGGCCACGCGCACCTGTCCCAACAGCCGGGACCGCGTTGTCTCTGCTGACGTGATCAGGGCACCATTTTCTAGAACATAGCGCCTGCTGTTGAAGGGAAAAAGAAAAAAGAAAGGGCTCCTCACATGCCCAGCGCAAAACAAATCGCCTCCCTTTCTACCGCGAAGCCCTAGCAGGCGCGGGGCATGCCGAATGCCCGGAAAACATATAAATCACGACCGGACGCCGAAAGACGGCGAGCGGATGACGGGAGATAGTTGTGCGGCTGGGACACTAGGCTCTCTGTAAAGCGCGGGCTCTTGGCAGGAGTCCAGGTGGTGGGCTCGGATGGGGGCGGGCTTTGCCGCAGCCCCTGAGGCTCCCGGGGTGGGAAGTGCCCGTCCCCCAAAGCTCTGCGTTCTGGCCCTAAATGGGTGAGAAGGACTGAGGCCCTGAACAAAATCATTTCCCTGCCTGCAGGAATTTTTGTCACGAGGAATCGGAGGACCCCGTCACATAAAAATGGAACCCCTCGGGAGGGGCTCCTCCACCCCAGACTGCTCTCCCAGTGGGCCGAGAGCTTGGACGACCGGAATGGAAAACCCGGGAAGTCAGCACCCTGCGGGGACGGGCCTGGCGGGGTCACGCCACACGCACGCACTGGAGTGATCAGATGGCTGCTTCTCGGGCCACCGTGTCTGAGGGTCACAGAGGTGCCGGCGGCTGCTCATGTGTGTCCAGGTGGTCGCAGTGTCAGCTGTTTCCATCTCCGTGATTTGCATGACATCATCGCTGGCCTGCAGTTTAGGGACTGCTCACACAGAGGGAGGGACCTCAGCAAACCTGAGGGTACGCTTGCCATCGCCTGGCCCCACCTCCCCAGCGGGAGGGGCGGAGCATGGGCGTGGCCCCACCCCTGCGCCTTTGGCTTCCATGCACCATGCCCGGCACACAGCCAGCAACCAAAAACTAGTTTCCGTGAAGGAAGGGAAACATAGGGAGCCTCTTATCCTTCCCTCTCTCTCCTACACAATCCTCCTTGTTCTTCAGAGTCCTCCTCAAGGCACACGTTCTGGGGCATCTGTGTTTCTCTCAGCACGTGCCCTGCCTCGACGGAGAACGTAGCGTGGGCTGTCCCCGCAATGCCCCCGCCACGGGCGCAGACCCACCCGCAGTGCTTCATCAAGACCTGCCCGTTAACTGTGGACGTGGAAAGAGGAGACGCGGTCTGATACCTCTGCATCCAAACACCGCAAGTCCTTCTGGGTAGGAGGTCTTGTAAAGCGGGCTCAGGGAGGGGGGCTTGGAAGAGCAAGGGGAGGAGGACCATTTCGTTCATCTGTTAGAGAGAAAAGCAGTAGGATAAAAATGATGGCTGAATGCAAATAAAAAGCCACAAGGAGGTGCCCCGTCGCACCCTCCAGGATAATTACAAGTGTTGGCAAGGATTCAGACAAACGGGAGGCAGAAAGACAATAACAAGTGCTGGCAAGGACTCAGAGGCGCCGGGCCCGCATCTGCTGCAGGTGGGCCTGGCACGTGGCGCGGCTGCTCTGCAAAACCGTCTGGCAGGCCCTGCGCAAGTTGAGCGTAGAACTGCCGTATGATTCAGTCACCGCACTCCTGGGTCTGTACCCAGGAGCAACGAGAACGGCGGCCACACGAAAACTCATGTGTGAGTGTTCACGGCAGTGCGGTTCACAACGGCCCAGACGTGGAAATGACCCAGAGGTCCGTCCATCCGCTGACAACCTGATAACCCCAGTGAGGTCTAGCCACACACGGCGTACTTTGCAGCCACAACAAGAAACGCAGTTCCGACACCTGCTACAACACGGAACTTTGACAACATGATGTGCAGTGACAGCAGCCAGGCGCCAAAGGTCCCCTTGCCTGAGGTGTTCCGATGGGCAGATGTGTGCAGGTGGGAAGCAGATTAGCGTTGGCTCGTGGCTGGCCTGAGCTGGGGGGAGGAGGCGTGGTACTGGAAAAGGAACGGGGGTGACGGCTAGTGGGAATGGGCTTTGGGGGGCAATGAGATGTTGCAGATTTAGACTGTGGGGCCGGCAGCCCAACCCTGTGACTGCACCAGAACCCTGGGGTCGCACACTCCCAGCAGGTGGGCGGTGTGGCTTGTGAATTCTCCTTGATCCGGCTGCTGCACAGTGATGCCCGCAGGGCCGCGTCCGGACGGCACCCCTTCCTCGCTGCACGACCTGCGTCCGCCTCTCTGAGCCTTGGGTTCATGGCACACCCGTGACGCCTCCCTTGTGGGGCTGTTGGGAGGAGGCAGGAGAGACTCTACCTAAAGGCACGGAGTGTGCCCCTGTCACTTGTTCCCCACCTATTAGAGGGCACTTCCTAACACACCCTGGGGCCGGAGGGGGACAACAGGGTCTCCTGCTGACATTGCCTGGGGTGCCGACGCCCCAGGCCGCACGATGGCCCCACACCTCTCAGCCGCCGCGGGCCTCTCCAAGGACACCAGCAACCCGAGACGGCGTGGGGTTGGGCCACCGTTGGCCAGCTGACGCCGGGAAAGAAGAGCAGGTGGGATCTACTTAGCAGGCCCCCCTGCTGGGAGCCCTCAGCTCTGAGAGTGGACGGAAGTCCAGCCTGAGAGTCAGACACTTCCAGTCCAAGGCCGTGATGTCCCCGCTATGTCCTAAGCTGGGCCTCACGCCGTCACCGGTGCCGAGTCTCTGGCCCACCTCGCCCAAGGCCTCTGAGGCGAGGGGTGGGTGAGGGGCCCCACCCTGCCCCATACCTCTAAAGACCAGCATGTCCCAGCCCCCCGCCTGGCCCCCAGGCCCCCCAGCTCTGTGTGGGAGCTTGCTCTGCTGCCTCTCCCCTGCCCTAATCCCGAGGGTCACGGAGGCGCACGACCAGTTGCTCTGAGAATGACGTGGGCCGGGCCCTGGCGCTGCCCTGAGCCCTCGGCCCACCTGCCTCGCCGCTCCGGGCCAGAGGACACGCACAGCAGGGACAGAAAGCGTGTGTGGCACCTGCTGATCGGTCTTTCCTGTACTTCCGGCAAATGTCTCCCGTGGGCCCGGCTGGTCCTGTGATGCCTTTGGCTGACCCTGCTGACCCCGGGCATTCAGGTGAGGGGTTCGTGTCTGCGGCTCTCTCGGAGGCCAGCAGACACACGTGCAGTGACCGTGGGGACCGGGAACGCACACCACGGTTGGCGTGGGGCTGGGGGTGGTGGCTGTGGGTCGGGGACGCTCTGCGGCCACCAGCTGGCAGGAATCTCGGGGGACAGAGCGGAGGCGCAAAGACGAAAGAGGCTCTGCTCTAAGAGCTTTGTGAGCATCAGCCCCCACGCCCCACTGCGAGCCCACGAGGCAGGGGCTGCCTCCCATCAGCCCCATGTGACAGGACACTGAGGCCCAGGAAGGTTGTCACCTGCCCAAAGGTGCTCAGGCAGGGAGGGCAGGGAGTCGCGGAACTGGATCTGGAACAGCGGGCAGTCCCGCAGGACGTGGCTCCGGCCATGGGTGTCCTTGCTCTTCGGTGCCCCTGTCTCCTCCCCACCCCGACCCCGGGGGAGGCTGCCCGCTTTCAGCTGAGCCTCTGGGGGGGTGCAGGGCTCGTGGCCCCGAGTGTGGGCAGCGCCCCACTGTTCTCGGGTGCTGGGGTGCACAGGTGGGAGGGGTGAGCAGCCCCTGGGTCCCCGCCTGGCCAGCCGCGCACAAAAGCGGGGGTGGGAGGGCACACTTGCTGGAGTGTGCGGAGGTGCGGGCGAGCACTGGAGGAGAAGGAGACCCCCACAGGGCCCAGGCGCGTGGGCACGGTGACTCAGATGACTCAGGCCGCCCCGGTGCGTCACGGAGGGGCCAGGTGAGCCAGCCTCGGCAGGAAGGGCAGCCTGCTGGCGACCCCGACACCCTGGGGAGGCGTCTCTGCACAGGCCGTCCTGACGCGCCGTGCGGGGGCGAGCCCCCTCCCGGAGCACTCTCAGATGCTACCCCAGGTAACCCCCCAGTCAGTCTGGCCGCCCGCAGCACAGCTCGCTGTTCCGAGCGGCAGCTCCTACCCCCTGCCCAGCCGCCCGCTCCTTCTCTGTCCCCAGCCTGTCCTCTCTGCGAAAGCACCACTCGCCCCTGCGCCCACCACCCTGCCTGTGCTTCCTGCGGTGCACAGAGGCCCCTCATCGATGGGGGGCGCCCCTCCCTGTCTTTTGCCCCCCCCAAGGCACCCATGCTTCTTTAGGGGCATCTCATTTGGGGATCGGACGTTGGTGGCGGGCTGCGGAACGGGCAGGAGATGGCGGCGGAGGCCAGACCGCCGGGGACAGGCCTGCGAGGCCCCAGGCCCAGGGAGCCCGGGGCTCACGACCGGGTGTTGAGCCGCCCTTCCGCGGGGCCGCCGCCCCAGGCAAACACGGTGGTTTCGCCCAGATGTTTTCCGCCTTCTCGCCGCTGACGGCACCTGTCGCACCTGCCCCTGGGGAACGCCAGGGCTCCAGGAAGCTCCCGCCCACCCCCCCCATCCGCCTCCTGCCCCCGCTGCCCACCCCGGAAAATGGTGAAGAAAGGTCTCTGTCTGCCGGGGTTCCCACAATGACAGAGTGTAAGTTTGTAAAACAGCACAAACATTGACCTTGGCGGGCGGCCCCGTGGGAAGAGTCGGCACTGTCCACGGGACGGGGCGGCTTGAGGCAGACGGGGCGCCTCCCCAAGGAAGTGGGGGCCCCTGGCGCCCTCCCAGGCCTATTCACGGGGTGCCAGAGTAAACGGGCCGCCCGCGGGGCTCCTGCAGGCGGCGCGGCCCCTCGGCCCCGCCCCCCCCGCCCACCCGCCCGTCTGTCCCGGGGCCTTCACAGGCCGTTGTCTCGGCCGCAGGTGTGAGAGCGGCGTCGCCTGCCAGGTGTCCGTCCGCCTGGCTGCTGCGCATGGCCTGCTGCCCGCGGGCAGCTCGGAGCCGGGGACACGGGCAGCCAGCCGACCGTGCCACTGGACTAAGTTAGTGGACGGACGAAGTCCTGTAGAGGGGGTTGGGAGGGGGAGGGGGAGTGGGGAGGGGGCTGGGGACACGCAGGAATGGTGGCCAAGTGGGGAGGGATGAAGAAAAGGGGGGAGGGGGGACTATTTCCTCTCCACCCGGGTATTTCCAGCAAAGTAGGACCCCTGGGTGAGAGGATCAAACCCCGGTCCTGCCATTGCCAGCAGGGGCCTGTGGGCACCGCCGGGCGGGGCCGGGCCTTGGTTCTGGGCTCTGGGCTCGGGAGACGAGAGCGGCGCCAGGGCCGGGTCGGCGGGCCGTGGCGGGGCCGAAGGGAGCACTGTGCTCGCTCACCGGCCGGCACAGGCCCGGGGTCCTCACGCGGCTGTGGGAGCCGGGGGACGGAGGCCGGCGGTGTCCGGTGCGGGGGGCTGGGGAGGGCCCACCGAGGTTCCCAGGTGGGCGTGGCCGGCAGGTAGCTTCCGGTGGGATCCAAGGGAGGGGCTCCTCCACACCTTGGTGGGGGCCCCCAGGCTCCCCACCTGCCCCGCCCTGCTGTTCCGGCATGAGACCGGGCAGGGCCAGGGCGTACCTTCAGAGATGGGTACACTGAGGCCCAGAGCAGTTTCATTGCCTGCCGGACTCAACCTCATCACCCCTGCGGGGGCCAGAGATGTCCAGGGAACACGGACGTGACCCCACCTTCCTCCTGGGCGCCCTCACCCGGACGCCCACCAGCAAGAGCACCCACAGGTGGGCTCTGTGACCCAGGCGTGTCCCCTCATGGCTCCTGGGGGGGTGGTGCTGCCCGACAGCCGTCCTTCCCGGGGGTCTGTCTGTCTGTCTGGGGCCCAGGGAGCAGGAAGTGGCCCCGGAGTCCCCTGAGCTCACGGAGCCCGGGGCCCTCACGGGCCTTGTCTGGGCGTCAGCTTCCATTAGCGCCGCCTGTCCTGTTTGTCGGGATCGTTGTGCCTAATCGAATTCTGGGTCCCTCCGCAGCCCTGCTCACGCGTCCAGAGGCGACAGGGGCATTTTAGGACAATGCTCCGCCAGGAGACATCCAAAGGCTGGGTCCTCTGAGGCCTCCCTCCCAGCCCACCCTCTCCCTGGGTCCCGGGTGGGGGTCTGGGAGCCCTCCTGAGCTGCTGCACGTGCACCTGTCTCCTGGGGGCGCCGGGCGACGGCTCGAGGGAGGGACATGGAAGCCGAAGGCCTTGGCTGCCTGCTGCCCATGCCGGGGCTGGTCCTGAGGGCCTTCGGGCCCGGCCTCGCCCCCGGAGGGGGCACGACGCAGCCCCTGCGTCTGCAGAGCTGGCCACGTCTCCCAGGGAGGACTGGAAGCAGGCTCACAGGTGGGCAGGGCTGCCGCTCACACTCAGGGTGGTAGAGGAGGAAGTCGAGAAGGGAGGGGCACCGTGGGGAGGGACCCAGAAAGGGCCCTCTGGGGCAGGGACGGGGGAGCCGTGACCTGGAGCCCGAGGAGGACACACCCAGGGGAGGAGGGACCCAGCTGGTGTAGTACAGCACGTGCAAAGGCCCTGCGGCAGGCCGGGCGGGCCAGGAGCAGCAGGCAGCCGGTGCGAGGTGCAGGCTTGGGGATGTGGGAGCGAAAGGCACGGCCAGGCCCCGAGGGACCTCCCTGGTGCCCTGAGTCTGTGAGTCTTCCCCAGGTCTAGGGGTGCAGAGCAGGAAAGGGAGGGCCACCCTCTTGGCCTGGGGAGTCACGTGAAGGGCACACACCCTGCTCTCCCTGCCAGAAAAGGGTGGAAAGCGGGGAGGGGGAGAGGAATGGTTGGGCAGCCCCTGGGGACGGAGACCCCTGGCTCCCGCAGGTGACAGCTGGTTTATGCGCCAAGGACGTGTCACTCTGAGGCCAGCATCCGGGCACAGATGTTTCCCGAGGGCACCCCGAGTGTGCGTGAATGCGCAAGGGGATCCACATTATCTCAGACCAGAGTGGGGCTCTGGGCTACTGCCCCCGCTCCCCAGCGCCCAGCCAGCCCCTCCCCCAGGGTGACGGCCAGGCCCTGGTGCTTGAGAAGCAGCAAGCCCTCTGGGGGCTAACCTGGAGTGATCCCCCCACTCAGACCCACTGGCCCCCAGCGCACGCAACAGCAGCAGCACCCTCAGTGATAAATAATCGTGAGAGCTCACAGCTCCCGAGGGCTCACGGGGCACCGGGCCCTGAACCGCATACACCACACGGATCATTCAATCAAGTCTCTCCGATCACGGCCTGAGAGGGTCCGCAGGCCCAGGCGCAGGGGGTTAACAACTCGCCCAAGGGCACACGGCCAGAAAGGGGCCCAGCCAGGAGGGACCCCCTAGCGGTGTGGCTCTCAAGCCCACGCTCTCTGCGATTCCCCAGTGACACCTGCCATCGGTAGCAGTAATTCCACAGCAGCTACGGTTTATTGAGCACCTACTATGTGCCACGCACCGCGCCTCGCCCCACTTCAGTGCTGGTAAGCTCTTGTCCTTGTCGTTTCCCTAAGAAGCATTTCAGATGATTTTCCCCAATCACGTCCTGCTGTGAAATGTTAACGGCAACAATAAACTGTGTATCCGTCTCCCCGTGCATCCCTGCGTGACACAGAAGGAGAGTGAAATGTCTGACCCTCCCCTCCAGGGACTGAAGCTCCACCCTGGGGGAGACACCGCCCCACGGAGAATGTGGGAGCCCTTTGAGGAGCTCACGCAGTCCTCGAGAAACTCTGTGGGTCCTATGGCCCGCGTCACGAGGGGCCTGCGGCTGCAAGAGGTTAAAAACCTGGCCGCGGTCCCACTGGTGGAGGCAGGGTCCACCCGACCCAGGCGGCCTGTTCTGATGGCGACGCTGACAGTGCCACCACGGAGCTCCCGAGGTTTCGGACACCAGGACTGCTTGACCCGGGCCCCAGGGCGTCCCTGGCGTCAGATGCCCGCGTGTGTTTGCACACACTGTTCCTGGGGGTAGTTACCCTCGGGGTCCCCGACCCTAGTAAGGGGCCAACCTTGGAAGGAACACCTGACTCCAAGACCGAGGGCTGCATTTGGGGTGCCTGGAGCCCCGTGACCAGGCTCTGCATCCTGGGGTGCTGCACCTAGCCAGGAGCTTTCGGTCTAGGCATTATGGGTTGTTGGGGTCCACAGCTGGGCCTCCTGACATGGCAGAGAGTCCCCAGGGGTGCCAGGCACTTCTGGGGACAGTGGAGGGCCCAGTGGCTGAGGTCAGAAAACACAGTGGCCTGGCGGGCCCTGGCCTGGCCTTGCAGACGCCCCCGGTCCTCCCTTCTCCAGTCGGGGGGTCGCCTGGGGAATGCCAGCCAAAGACACGGTCCCCCCAACCCGGCTGGGCCCGCTGGCTTCTCTCCCGAGAAAAACGCCGGCGGCCAGCACGCGCAGGCCTTCGCCCCGCCCCCGAAGCGGCTGGCACCTCTGGCCCGCCACCTCTGAGGAGGCCCCTTGCAGCGGTGTGGCCGCAGTGGGGCGCTGTGTGACTGGGGGCCTCCCGGACAAGAAGCTGGGTCCCACAGAGCCACCTGACAGGAGCCCGCTGCCTGGGGTGACGCGTGCAGCCCAAATGCCAGGTGTGGTCTGGCTCCCTGCACCTGGGCAGGTGTGAAGAGGGAGGGCAGGAAGTGCTACCTGGCCACGGGCCCCAGCGGGGCAGGGCCTGGGGCAGGAGCTTGGAAGGTGACCAACCGAGTGAAGGAACAAACAGACGGACAGGGAACCGTGCCAAACTCTCCTTGCACCCAGGCCTCGACGTCCCTCCCAGGAAGCTCCCTGTCACGATGGGGACGGTGCCCAGTGCACAAAGGCCGACGGTGCACAAGGGTTTCCTCTGGGCCAGGGACTCTCTCTCCTGTGGGCCGTGCGCCACCTCACTCCTTCGGCTTCACTGCCTCCTCGCTCGTTGCCCCCTCCTTGCCCCAGCCGCCCCCGCCCCCTCGCCATCCCTCAAGCAGGCGGTGCACCCCGGGGCCTTTGCACTTGCCGCCCAGCCCCTGGAATGCTCTTCTCCCGGCTGTGTTTGTGTTCTGTTCCACGTCACCTCTCCGGAGAGGCTTGTCCCCCTCTCCCTCGACCCCTGGCCTCCCCCTCTTTTCCCTGCACCACGCCAACACCGACGCGTCGAGTCGGTATTTAATTTTTGCCTCCAGCCCTCGAACACCAGTGGGAGGGCGGGGCTTCGCTGATTGGACCAGCGCTGTATCCCAGGCGGCGCGCAGCTGGCATCTCTTGAAGGAACGGGTTAGCGTGTTGGATGAGGTTGTGTGCCCGTCCCTGCGACTGTCTCTGCTCCCTCCAGCGATGTGCTCCTGTCCTCGGAACCTGAGACACGAGTCCAGAGCGGATGCGGCGGGGAGGAGGGCGGCGGAGTCCTGGCCCAGGTCCCCGTTGGTCCGGGGTGCGTGCATGGGGAGCCCGTCCTGGCAAGCTGGCAGGGACAAGTGGATTGCTGGGCGGCCTGACCATCCTGCTCCAGGGGCCCGGGGAGGCCAGAACCGGGCCCCAGCATGTCTGCAAGGCACGGGGCTCCCCCGGAGTGGGGGTGGGGATGGGGAGTGTGTCTCCTTTGGCACCGGCCAGCCGCAGAATGGCCACACGGGACATTTCGCCACAGACTCATGAGACCCGGGGCAGCGAACAGCCTCCTCGACCTCTTCCCTCCGGCCCGGAACCGCTCGGCCGTCTGCAGGAGGGACCAGAACAGAGGAGCGGAGGGATGTGGGGTTCAGTGTGGGATTCGTGAACATCTGTCCTCTGCCCCCCTCCACCCTGGACCTGCTGTGGGCCACGTGGTGTGAGGTGAGGGGGCACACCAGTGCAATAGGACTATTTAAGAAAAAGAAAATTAAAAAAAAAGAAAAGAAAAATACAAACGTTGGTTCCCAGTCATCAAGGCGATCTTAAAAGATTCCCACCTCTTGCCATTGACTCATGCCTTACAGAATGTCCTCCTGTTGCAAAGGGAGGGCCAACTGGTGCACATTTCAGTAGGATTTTGTGGAAACGATCACGTTGCTTCTGAGTTGCGGTCCTAAAAGACCATCTGGCATCCTCCTTGCCTTCCCTTCGCTTTCTCCCTTGCGGTGGGGGGTGGGGCGCGCAGGGACGCCGGCAGCCACGTTGTGAGGACTCCCAAGCAGCACCGGGCGTGGGAGTCACCTCCGAGGCCGATACTCCAGCCCGGGTCCAGCCTCCGGACGCAGCCCCAGCTGACGTGCTGCTGGCAGCCTCGTGGGAAAGCCCAGCCGGAACCACCCCAGGTCCTTCTGGACTCTCGGCCCACAGAGACGGTGTGAGACACGCGTCCGTCGCCTCCCTCTGGAAGGTCGGGGGTGCTGCGTTATGGAGCAACTTGGGAGAAGATGCGTGCCCGGCACACGCCCGATCACACACGGACCGAAAACACATGAAGAGCCCTCGCCACACGGTAATCAACAAAACAAACAGCTCAGAGGCAAAAGCTTTGAACTTGCATTCACAAAAGATAATCTAAGTACCCAATAAACACTTGAAACGATGCTCAACATCATTCGTCATTCGAGAAATCCGAAGTAAAATCACATTGAGATACCTCCGCACGCCTGAGAGAAAACGTTTTTCAATACGAAAGCACCGCAGGGTGACGAGGGCACCGCGCGGCCGGGACTCGCTGATTGCGGGTGGGGACGCAGGATGCTGTGGGCGCCCTGGGAAGGACCTGGGCCGTTCCCCACGAAGTGGCACGGCATGGACCGCGGGGCCCGGCAATCCCGCTTCCAGACACTCAAGAGCAAGGAAAACTTGTGTTCACGGGAAGCCTGCGTGTGCGTGTGCGTCTGTTTACAGCAGCTGCGTGTGCGACTGTCAGATCCCGAAACCGCCCTGAGTGTCCGTCCCTCCGACGCGGGTGCTTCCCTACGGTTCTGTCCTGCTCATCAGTGCAGAGGAATGGCCCACGGAGAGGCAGGAACAGCATGGACGGGGGTCAGCGCGTTCTGCTGTGGGTGGCGGAAGCCAGCCTCCGAAGGCTGTGCGCTGTCTGACTGTGTGTCTGTGTGCTGCCTGACTATGTGTCTGTGCTGTGCTGGGGAAGGCAAAGCTCTGTGGACAGGACAGAAGCCTCTGGTCTCCGGGGGCGGGGTGGGGAGAGAGCTTGTCTCCACGGAGAGGCAGCGCGAGACTGTACGGGATCACAGGCTCCCGGTACCTTGGTGATCACCGTAATTATAAGGTTGTGTGTGTGTGTGTCGGAATTCCTGGAACTGTGCGCTTAAAAAAGGGGGAACTCTGCTCTAAGTAAATTGTACCTCAAGAAACTTGACCCTAAAAAGATCTCCCTGTTTGGCAAGAGTGCCACCACCATCCAATGGGGAAAGAACAGTCTTTTCAATGAATGATGGCGGGACCACCGGACACCCAGGTGCGAAAGAGCGACGTGAACCCTTGCCTCACGCCACACACGGAGACTGATTCAAAATGGAGCAACAACCTACATGTGAGAGCGAAAACAATAAAGCTCTTGGAAGAACACATATGACCCTGGCTTAGCAGAGGGTTCTTACCTATGACACCAGAAGTGTGAACAACGACAAAAATACAGGTAAATTGGATGTCTCCACAATTAAAAACGGGTGGTTCCAAAGATGCCATCAAGAGTGTGAAAGCATGCCCCGACTGGTGTGGCTTTGCTGGTTGGGCATCATCTCTCAAAGCAAAAAGGTCATGGGTTCGATTCCCCGTCAGGGCACACGCCTACCTGGCTTGCAGGTTCAGTCCCTGGCTGGGGCGTGTGCGAGAGGCAACCAACTGACGTTTCTCTCCCTCTCTTTCTCCCTCCCCTCCCCTCTCTCTATAAATAAATAAGATCTTAAAATAAAAAAAAAAATGAAAACACAAAACACAGAGTGGGAGAAAATATTTACCATTATGTATCTGATAATAAAAGTCTAGTATCCAGAACATATGAAGAATGCTTACAACTTGATAATTAAAAAAAAAAAAGCAAACCCAATTTTAAAATAAGCAAAGGATCTGAATTCCTTTCCTCCCAGGAACACAGGAATGGCCGCCGAGCCCAGGGGAAGATGCTCAGCATCCGCAGTCGTCAGGGAGACGCAAGCAAAACCACACCACGCCCGACAGGATGGCCAGAATACCGCCACGGTCCGGGAATTCCCGGCGGCGGGGAGGTGGAGGCCCCAGAACCGTCGCTCGCTGCTGGGGGGCATTTAAAATGGTTCAGCTGCTTTGGAAAACCGTGTAGCATTTTCTCAAACGATTGAACATGGAGTTCCACGCGACCTAGCAATGCAGTCCCGGGCGTCTCCCCCCACCCCCCACCCCCCGAGAGCTGAAAACAGGGGTGCCTGGGAAACGTGTTCACCAGCGTCTGCAGCGGCGTTATTCATCACCGTCGAAACAGCCCGAACCTCCATCCGCTGACGAATGGATGAACACGGTGTCGTTTATCCAGAAAATGGAACGTGAGTTACTGGGCCATGAAAAGGAACGAGGCGCCGACACCTGCCACAGCCGCCGTGCACCTCCGGAACCCGGGGCCGCGTGACAGAGGCGGTCCCGGACGCAGACGGCACGGGGGCCCACACGCGTGAACGCCCCGGCCAGGGACATCTCCAGCCACACGGACTGGAGTCGTGGTGGTTCGTGGAGGGTTGCGGGGCGGTGGCGGAGGTCGCTGGGCAGCGGTGTGACCGCGGGAGGCCAGAGGGGTTCCTTTCGAGGGCATAAAAACGGTCCAGCGTGGGCCGTGGCGATGGCCTGTCTGCCAGTCTGCAGAAAGCCACCAGACGCACAGTGAAAGTGGGGGATGGCGTATGAGTTACGTCCCGAGGATACTTTCTGAAATCCTCACCCGAGGATATGCTTATTGATTTTAGAGAGAGAGAAAGAGAGAGACAAGGCGAGGGGGAGAGAGAGAGAGAGAGAGAGAGAGAGAGAGAAGCATCAATGCCAGAGAGGAACACCAGCCGGCTACAAGCGCCCTGACGGGAGATCGAACCCACAGCCTCCTGGTGTACAGGATGATGCTCCAACCAACCGAGCCACCGGGCTGGGGCAATAATGCTTAAAAAGACAGAGGAGACGAAGAAAGGAAGGAAGAAAAGACACCCCCAGGCCCTGCTGGGCGGAAGATGGGAGCCCCTGAGCTCGGGGGGTCACCCCCAACGCACCACCTGCCCTCCCAGCTAAAAACCCATCTTCGTGGTGATTTCTTTCAAGATGGTCCCTTCCTGTACTTTTTTTCTCTATAGAATATGTTCCCCAGGATCCAGAAATTCTTACTGGGGTGACTCTTGGACCAGCCCTTGGGCTCTGTAACATCCCCCAGGAGTGTGGCCCCCCCAGACCGGGGTTTGAGAGAACCCACGAACCGCGACCTTGTGCCCCCCCGCAGGGCCCAGTCTGCTGGGGCTGCCTCCACTCCCGCCCCTCCCCCGCCTTCCCCGGGGAGCCGTTTTAACTGTGATCATGCCCAGGAGGACATAAGGGGGTGGGCTCTTTGGGGAAGAATGAGGTAATCAGATAGCATTTTCTCCTTGCCAAGGAAGAGCCTGGGCCAGCTGGGAGATGCTGGAGGCCTATGCACTCCTTTGGGGGAAATGAAATCTTAATTACAACTCAGGCCCTGCTAACGGCTGAACGGAGGAACGGATCTCCTCCAAGTGTGGTCCACCCGCTCCCCCCGGAATGGGGAAGCGGCAGTATCACCTGGAAACTCGTGAGCAATGCCAGTTCTCAGGCCCTACCCCAGACACTGCTGCAGCGGAGACTCCGAGTGAGGAGCCCCACTCTCTGTTTTAAGAAGCCCCACCCCGGTGAACCTGGTGTGAGCTCACACGTGAGAACCACTGCACTCATGGGTGGGCTCAACCGTTCATTCATTCATTCATTCATTCCCGCACTCAGTCAGCAAGTGCTTGGTGACAGCTCCCAGGTGTACCTGGGATTGCTGGCGGCCCAAGAGGTAAACACATCGGCGAACAAGATGCAGCGGGGCGGATGGTGTCCCCCCCCCCACAGACACATCCCCTCAAACCTGCGACAGGGATCTTATTTGGGAAAAGGGCCCTTTAGACACAAGGAAGGATTTTGAGATGAGGTCCTTCTGGATGACCCAGGTAGGCCCTGAACGCAACGACACTTCTGCCTCTTACAAAGGGACAGACGAGGAGCAGACCCAGAGAAGGCACGTGCAGCTGGAGGCAGAGGGGGCGACGCAGCCACCAGCCAGGGACCCGTGTGCATCAGTTACCTACTGCTGCGTAACGAAGGACCCCCGCACTTAGTGATGAAGACAACTATCTCCCGGTGTCCGTGGCTTAGTTGGGTGCTCCCGGCTCCGCATCTCTCACGAGGCTGCGGTCACAGGGTCAGTGGGTGGGCCGAGGCCCTCTCCGGGATCCCTCTTCAAGACCGCTCCCAAGGCTGCTGGGCCGAGGCCCTCAGGGTCTTGCTGGCTGTTGGCCAGAGCCACCAGCTCCCTGCCACGGGGGCCTCTCCATGGAGCTGGGGGCAAGACGGAAGTCAGTTTCCGTGACATAATCTGAGACGAGACCTCCCGTGGCCTGTGGCAGTTTATCCGTGAGCAGTGAGTCACTGGGTCCTGCCCACGCTCTGGGGGAGGGGCTACACGAGGGTGTGAAACCCAGGACCAGGCAAGGCAGCCTTCTCAGCAGCTGCCTACACAGTATGGCGGGTGGAGACCAAAAGTTTTACCTAGGATAGTTGCTCCTGTAAGTGATCAGTCAAGATTACACCATGCCTGGTGGTAGGTAGGGGAGAGAAGGAAGGAAGGGAGGAAGGGAGGCAGGGAGGGAGGGAGGAAAGAAGGAAGGAATGGAGGGGGGCAGGAGGGAGGAAGAAGAAAGGAAAGAAGGGGAGAAGCAATGAAAGAAGACTAGGCGCACTGACCAGCCGCAGCATGGATGTCACAACCACTAAAAAGACCCTGCCCCCCAGGGACAAGTTCTTTCAGAAGCCTGACCTTCAGGACACCGGCTCCTTGGCGCACCCTCCCTGCCCTCTGCCTCCCAACCCCTCCCCACCTGCCCCAGCCGAGCTCTCGGGAGGATGAGCTCAGGGGCGGCCCTCCGCCCAGCCCAGTGGAAACGCAGGCTCCCGTCCCGCTGGAGAAACGTGCTGGCCCGCGGGGGTCCGCAGAGGGAGCACTGGCCGCCGAGGAAGAACCGCTGACCGATGCTGGCGTCCAGCGGCCGAGCCATCAGCTCCTGGCCAAACGAGCTTGAATTATGACACACAGATTAGGGGCCCGTGGACACTTGGAGGTCACCCATGAAGACGCCGGAGCATTTGTTTTCTCTCTGCAGCCTCGCTTTCCAGCCTCGCGGTACACTTAATCCGACATGAAGTATTGCAATTCCTCCGTTCCCCCCACCCGATTACAGCCCTTCTCCCTCCCGCATGATCTTTGGCACCCGGCGGACGCTGTCTTCGATTTCTCTGGGTGTGTGTGCACGTGCGTGGTCGCAGCCAAGCCCTTTGAGCTCCGCGAGTTGTTGTCTCTCAAGGACCTGTGCGGGGTTGCTGGCCGGGAGGGGGCGGAGCCTCGCGCCCGCGCGGTGCCGCTAGCGCCGCAGCGCGGCGGTCCCGGGAGACGGTCCTAACTGCAGGCACACCCGGGAGGACTGGTACGGCCACACAGAGGCTTCCCCGGATCCCCCGGGCTACCGGGGGTGAAGGTTCTGGGCTTCCAAAGAAGCCTCCCCAACTTAAGGCTATTAAGTAATTACGGCCGATCACATTCCGAGGGGCCCCGGCTGGCGGGCGGGCCGGCCGCTCCTTGGCAGGCCTCCCGCGATGTTATGGGGACGGGGCTGGGATGAGCCGGCTGAGCGGCCGAGAAAGGCAGCCCCGCCCCGCGGGGGCCAGAGGAACCGGGCTGTGAACTTTTACTCTGACACCGTGGCCTGCCTGTCTGCAGTTGCTCACAGTCTCCCGTTCCCAGCGGCCCCTGGGCGCCTCTGACCCTGGGCTCCTCGCGGCTGCCCCCCATCCACAGGGGACGGGGAGGCCGCGACGAAGGTCAGGGGGCTGCAGAGGACTGGAGGTCTCCGTCGGCCTCGGCTGGCTGAGCGCCCCCCTTGCCGCCCGGTTCGCTCTCCATCCTGAAATGTAGGTTGAGACCCCGTGACGGGGAGGGAGCCGGCAGCTGGCGTGATGGACGGAGGAGGGCTCGGCCACGGGCTGCCCGGAGACACGCGGGAGACAGGGGAGCCGTAGCAACGCGGCTCCAGAATTTCAGAATGGTAGACACTTGTGAGCTACACGTCCACAGCTCACCCGCCATTTTTATTTTCGATTGTGGGTGCGTTTGGACTGCCTTGGGAGTGTCTGATGTTGTAGGCTTGGCTGCTGTACCAGAGAGACCCCAAAGAAGAGTGGCTGAAACAACACAGACACTCATTTCTCTCTCCTGGAAAGGTCTCGGGTCACACGCAGCCTGGAGGTGGTGGAGCAGCTCCACGGTCTTCAGAGACCCAGGTCCACGACACCTCACTCCTCCGTGTCTCATACACATGAACTCCAGCCTCAAGACACAAAATGGCTGCTCCAGTTCCAGCCGTTACTTCTGCATTCCAGCAGGTGGGGAGGTATAAAGGGGCAAGGAGGGGGCCTGCCCTTTCCAATTACAGGGGTGATTTGGAAAAGGCTTATATCACATTACAATGCCAAATGTATCCCCGAGCAACATCTAGCCATGAGGCAGGTTGTGATCTAGCTATGAGGTCTTTATTCTGGGTGACCACATGACCAGCTGCATTCTTTAATGCAGGAGGAAAATCAGCACTCGCTCCACAGAGGAGCACGATGGAGGGAGAGAGGAGAATCCAAGCCCCCAGCCCCAGCCTCTCTTGGGTGTGCCTTTGGGCTATGGGAATGACTGCCCGCCCTTCTCCCTGCATTCGAGGCAGTATGCAAAGTCCACCTCCTCCAGGCAGACTTCTGGGATTAATTACTTTAGCCGATGGCCAACTGGTCAACCCTATCTCTGGCCCACCCTTCCCTCTGCCAGGTGCCCTTGGCTATTTTGGAACCTGGGAGTTTCTGCTGAGTCTGTCCTGGCATCCTTAGCAGACTCTACATTTCCCGAGCCGGGGATCCCATTTCCCCCTCGGTGTACACCCAACCCACCGCCCCTGGCCCCAGACCCGTGCCCCGCCCCCAGGCAGTAAAGACCCAGGGCTGGGCGCTCTGGGCGCTCCTCCGGAGAAAACGCACTCTGCCCTGTCGGCGTAGAGAGCTCTGCGCGGGCAGGGGCCTCGGCTCGTCCGCCGATACATTCCCTGGGCTCAGCGCGCGCCTGACGGGCAGAGGCACTGAGTAACTATTTGCTAAGTGAACGGAGACGTTCTTGGATAGTCGCGGTGATCATCATCATCGTCATCGTCATCACACTGATGTTTACTGGGGGCTCCGACGAGCTGAGCAAGCCTCATACAACAGGAGTCGGCACACACGCTCGGCGGGGAGCCCGGCGGCAAACAGTGTGGGCTCGGCGGGCCAGGGACTCTCCGTGGCAACTACTCAGCTCCGTCGCTGGGTCTCCAAAGCAGCCTCAGACAATGTGGAAATGAGTGGGCGGGGCTGTGTGCCAATAAAACTTTATTTACGAAAGCAAATGCAGAGCGGACTTGGCCAGTGGGTCGTAGTTTCCCAAGGCCCCATTCAAAACAAAACGAGAGAATGTCCTGGGTTGTGGGCAGAGACCAGCAGGCATCTTTTAGAGCTAACTTGGGGGTATGTGGCAGACTGGGAGGGGAGAAGGTGCCGGAAGACCTGCTGTCCAGGCTGGAAGTAGACCCATTTTGGGGGTGCTGGCCTGGCCCCATCCTCCAGTCTCTGAGAGCCACTTCCTCTCCCTTCCACGGAGAGGGCCCAGCAGACCTGTGGCTGTGCCACGCAAGGCCGCCCTCTGGCCGGGGTTGACGGGACCAGGCGTGGACGCCCGGCCCGGCCCGAGGGGGCTCGGGGAACCAGCACGGCTGCTCTGGCCCGTCTCCAGCTCGGGGCACACAGACCGGGGTCCTGGGGAAGCAGAGGAGGGCGGCTGCCGAGGGAGCCCCAGTGGCTGGTGGCCGGGAAGGAGCGGAGTGGAGAGACTCCAAGACCCTGCGAGACCTGCTGGCATTTCCGTTTCTGGGTGCTCCGGCCCCTGGGCCCCCGAGACCCGCCCTACGTGGTCCCCTCCCTCTAAGGTGTGTCCTGTGGTTTCTGTCACTCCCCACCACGGGACTCAGGTGAGAGGGCTGCCTTCTGCTCCGTCCACAGCGATGCCGGGGGACGCCAGCCACGCCGCCGCCCTGCTGGCTGCGCGCGGCTCTCCCGCGGTCCACCCGCTCATCCTTCCGGCGGAGCTCCGGACCTGACCCAGCTCCATGAAGGATGTGGCATGCTTGAAATTTCCACTCACACTCTCCTGGGAAAAAACACATTAACCTTTAAGAAGGGAGTAATGGCTGTGTTTTCGAGTGACCTTCCAGCTAGACTCTCTCCACGAGCGCTTTCTGGGGGGGACCACAGCCCGCGGCTGGGACCCGGCGGGGACCACAGAGGGAGAAAACATAAAACCCGGCAGAATCCTCTGTCAGCGCCGGATGGAGGCAGGTAATCGTTCACAGACGACAGCGACAACAACATCCCTGCCTCCTGAGAGCCACCGAGTCTGTCTTGGGAGGTCACGCACCGCAGGACCACGGCAAAGCGGTCGCCCCTGGACCCGCTCTTGGCCAGGGCAGCTGCTGTCTGGCCTGCAAGGCCGCCTGCTCCCTCCACCAGCTGGCTGTCCCTTGCCCAGATGGGGGGGGGGAGCCCTGCCTCCTCCGGCCTCTCCCAGGAACAGCGGTTCCACCGCCTGCTTCGCTGGACCCCGCGCTGGGAGCGCAGGCCCCGCTGTCGACAGGGCAGAGAAGACAATGACCCCTGTTCCTTCGGAAATCATCAAAGCACATTAGCATGGCCAAGTGCCTGGCAGGTCCTGCCGGAGAGCAAACCTGTTCAGCTCTGTTCAACGACAGCATTTCCCGAACTATCCTGGCCACAGGACGCATTGCTCCTTCTGTGTTTCCCCCGCCAACTTTCGTGCTCCTCGGGGAACACCCGTGGGTGTCTGGCAGAGCCGCGTATCCGTGGGGCCTGCTTTGAAAGTGCAGACTTAGAACACACCTTCTCCAGAGCCACAGGAGCCACAGAAAAGACCAGAACTCGCTCCTCACTCAGGCACACGTCACATCCCTCCTCCGCCCACCACTCATTCATCAACAGGGTTCGGGGCCAGGCGCCCAAGGAGCAGGGACGAACCCGAGGGCCTTCCTGCTTCGCCAAGCGCCCTGTACCACCGAGAGGGTGAGCGATGCCCGCAGGTTACGGACGGAGCAGAAAGGCACCCACGCACGCAGTGTCCCGGGCCCCCAAAGGCCCGACTTCCAAAGCTGCTTTGTGAAAGGTGGTTTTTGAAGTCTCCCACAGAGTCTCCATGGGGAGGCAGCCGGGAAGCAGCTGAAGGGGAGGGCTGCAAGGCGGGCGGGGGGCTCGACATGGGGGGCGCTGGACAGCCGAGCTTTGGTCGGGAGCCCGCCGTGTGCCGGCACGGCCCCGGGAGCGGTGTGTGCCCGTGCGCCGCCTTGACTCGGCAGATGTCCACAGGCTGCGTCACACGAACCGGGGGCCGGAGACACCCACCGTGGCGAACGTGAGCCGGTCTACGTCCAGGTGAGCCGGGAGACGGCGCCTCCCCAGTGACCCACGAGGAGGGTGTGCAGCTGTGGGAAGCCGGAAAAAGACACAGCCGAGGGCCCAAGGCCAGATCCCTGACTCCCAGCCCCGAGGACCCCCGCAGAACAAGCGGGCCGAGGGACAAGGAGTTTAAACCCCAGCCAATCCCAGTAGAACGTTCCTGATGAGCCCGAGAGAGAACAAGGCTGGCAGAGGGCAGGCAGAGCGCTCGTGATGGGTGAGGGACGGTGGGGAAGGTGCGGCCGGAGGGGGACGGAGCAGGCTCTGGCCACGTGGGCTCTCCTCGGGACAGCAGCGTCCAGCCCCCGCCTGCCACCCCAGCACCAGCTAATTCCATCACAGGCCACCCCCTTCCCGGCAGGCTGACGACCAATGAGCACACCCCGTCCCCGCTGCCCCCACCCCTCCTCGGAGGGGGGCTTGGAGCAGCTCCAGACAAAACCTGTCCTCTGCTGGTTTCTCCGTCCCCTCGCCAGAAAGTGCCAGAAGGCCGCTGTCCCTGGAGGAGCTCAAGCGGCTGGGGGCGGGGCTCCCGTTCCCGTTAGCAGCTGATGGCTCCGTGAAACCAGCAGGCAGTGCGGCCAAGAGCGGGCCGATGGCCTTCAGAGCGTGGCCTCAGAGGCGACAGCTCAGCCCTGGGGGCTGCCCTCTGCGTCCCCGGGCCTCCTGGTGCCCCCAGCACCCCCAGAACGCTGCTGGGACACCCTCCTGCTGGTGCCACCGTCTGGGCCCCCTCTCCCCAGACACACAGCCTGCTCCCGGTCGCTGCCGTGACAGACTTACACGCACTCAGTGACCTCACAGACCCTTCACCCCGCGGCTCCAGAGGTCACGAGTCCTAAGATCAAGGGGTCAGCCGGGCCGGTTCCTCCCCGAGGCCCTGGGAACAAACCCACTTGCTGTCCGTCCCGGCTCCAAGGGGCCGCCTGCTTTCCTTGGCCCATGGCCCCTTCCTCCAACAGCAAAGGGAGCGGTGCAGCGTCTCCTAATTGTATCCTGACTGCTGCCCTCTTACAGGGACCCTCGGGGTGACCCGGGGGCCACCCAGATGACCCGGGATAACCGCCCCATCTGCAGGTCCTCGATCACACCGGAAGTCCCTTCGCCATGTAGCTAACAGGGTCACAGGCTCTGCACCTCGGGCCTCTGCACTTGTCTGGCAGCTGCATCCCACTGCGGTGGACACTGGCCCCAGTAAAGGTTGCCACCCATCAGTAAACCCATCAAAAATGTTTTTCAAAAATACCAAAACCGCCTTTTCCAGGGGCACACTCTCGGCCCTCCTGACCCCGCCGTACTTCGGTTCTAAAACAAACATCACTGAGGGGGTCCCCAAAGGCCCCTATAGAGCAGTGCACACTGCCACGTCGTTCACGACGGTGACACGTTCGGAACGGCCCGAACAAACGAGGACACGTTGACACAACGCAACACGTGCAGGCTCAACAAGTGGTGGGACAGGGGGCCCGGATCCACGGACAGGGAGCAGCGGCCATGACAAGGGGCTAGGGGGAAGTGGAGTCACAAAACAGGGTGTTTAGAAGGGTCTTTTTAATTTAAAATACATACCTAGACAGAGGGCAGCTACAGCTGATAGAGAGAGGGGAGGGGAGGTAGGCAGGTAGATAAATGAATTAGGTAGGCGGGTAGGTAGGTAAGCAGGTACCAAGAGAGAGGGAGGGAGAAGGGAGAGAGGGAGAGCGGACAAACATTTACTGAGCACCTACTATGCACCAGGCGTGACGCTACGTGCAGGGGACGCAGCAATGGACAACACGCAGCACCCACTCGTGAGCCGACATTCCAGTGGGGGCACTTCACATGGGGGTGGAAACTTCATTGACGCCCAGAGCAGGTGGCAGAGCCACAGGTGCGCCAGCTCGCTGCACCCTGAGCGATGCCGCCCAGCAGCGGGTGCAGTCCGGGAGGGGCCGGACAAGCGCTGGGCGGTGGGCAGAGGCTCCGTAGAAGCCCCCAAATGCAGGGGCTCAACAGCCCGTCTCCCCTCTTCTGTGTACATCCGAAATTTTCTGAAATAGACTCCGGAGGACAAGTGAGGAAGACAGCTCCGGAGCCAGACGGCCCGGGTCAAAGCCCAGCCCCCCCGCTCTGGGAGTGGGGCGCGTTCCCCTCTCTTCACGGCAGTGTCTGGGCAGACAGGCATGCGTGCCAGGCCCCCTCCCCCCGCTCCCCGCCAGAGCTCACCAGGAGCCGGCGGAGTCACGGCTCTGACAAGTCCTGCAGCAGCGGGGGAGGGCTCCCTGTGCTCAGCACGGCGCCCAGTCCTCAGCCCGAGGCGTCCCTGTTGGGGTCTAGGCCTCAGAAACGTGCCTTGAGGTGAGGACAGCGATCTGTTAGGACGAAAAGCTGACTGAAGGCCCTGGCTGGTGTGGCTCAGTGGATGGAGCCCCCACCTGCTAACCAAAGGGTTGCTGGTTCGATTCCCAGTCAGGGCACACGCCTGGGCTGCGGGCCAGGTCCCCAGTACTGGGTGCACGAGAGGCAACCACACATGGATGTTTCCCTCCCTCTCTTTCTCCCTCCCTCCCCTTCTAAAAATAAATAAATAAAATCTTAAAAAAAAAGAGCAAAGGGGATTGAAGAAGCGAGTCAGGGTGGGGTGGGGTGGGGTGGGGTGGGGTGGGTAGCCAAGCGAGGGGGCTGTCCCTCCATCAGAGTGGGGGCGCAGGGTATTTATACGCTCACACACACATGCTCCAGTCACCCAACGACTGTGCCCAGGATGGGGGCTGTGAGCTCCCTGCTCAGCAGGGCCACAGGGTCACAAAGGGGAGCCTTCCCCAGAGAGATGCCGGGGCTGGAGCTCCCGGGAACCCACAGGAAAGTGGCAGCGGGAGCGGGGACAGGAGGAGATGACAGGGTGGGAGGGCTCTGGCAAGTCCTGGGGGCCCTCCCTCCTGCTTGGCCTCTCTCTGCCAGCAGCTTCTAGAAGGAACGGTCCGCAGTCCGCAGACGCACAGACTCTGCCAGCCCGCCCGCCCGCCAGCCTCCGCTCCGTGGCCCTGTTTAGCTTTTATGCTAATGCAGCCGCTCCCCTGCCAGTTCCTTCGGGGCAGAGGTACTGACCTCTTCCCGCTGCCTGCCAGCGTCCTCCAGGCCTGGCGTCCCTGCAGGGTGGCGGGGGCACACGCGTCTCTGAGCAGCGCAGGAATCAGTTCACTGTTCCTTTAAGCTGAGGAGCGCCAGAGCTGGCTGGGGGCGGGTGGCAGAGACATGCCCCCACCCCCTCCTCGGAAAATGTGAGGCCCGTGCATATTTAACCAAGTACCAACTTTCTGTGCAGATGGAGCGTAAACCAATGACATCAACAGACCCCCCTCCCGGGCCTCTCCTTAGAGCTGTGTGCAGCCCACAGCCCCCGGGTGAGCGACATCAGGGGCAGGTCATGCAGGTGAGGCCACCGAAGGCCTCTCTGACCACTGCTGTCCCTCCCGGGTCTGACCTCCATCCATCCATCATTACGGTCAGCTGACCCGGGAGCTTTCACGGCGGCAGAATGTGGCCAGAAAAGATGACCTCTTTCTCTGCGCTAAGCCCTGAGAACAAAATCCACACCGGGTCCTGCAGGATTGGCTCCTGCTGGCATTCCCCCACCTCCCCACCCTCCACCCCACCCCCGGTTCAGTCCCCTCAAGCCCCCCAGCCTTCTCTCTGGGCCTTGAAACCACCAACCCGGTTCCTGCCTCAGGGCCTTTGCACTCGCCACCCCTGCGACCCAGAGCGCCTCCTGCTGGCTCCTTCTGGTACTGGGACCCCATCTCAAAGGTCTGCTCCTCTGGAGGTCCTGACCAGCACCCCCCACCCTTCACAATCCAGCCTCCAACCTCTTGTATTTTCTTCACAATACTTGCATTTCCTGAAAGTCTTTTGTTTTCTGAAGTATTGCCGGGAGAGCAGCGGCGATACCTGTCTTTGCTCACCACGTGCTCCTCCATGCCAAAAACAAAGTACGTGCTCAACAAACACTCGAGGCGATGGAAGAGAGGAAGGAGGGAGGGAAGGAAAGCCGGTGGGTGGTTAGCTCGGACACCTGCCCCCGTTAAAAAATGCGGGCCTCTTGAGAAAGACCAGGGACGGGAGAGGAGAATTTGTAAAAACGGTCTGCACCAGGGTGTGTGTGCTTTTTCTGCAGCAGCAGACGTGCAGGCCCGAAGCGGAGGCCGGGTCCAGCCTTTACCACGGGCCTTCGCCGCTCCAAGGGCTTCGGACGTGTTCTCACAGCTCCACCCATCCTCCCAAGAGCCTTCCAGGGCAGGGTCTGTGGTGAGACCCACTTTGCAGGCGAAGAAGGAGAGGCTCAGAGAGCGTGGGTGCCCACCCAGAGTCACACGGCCTGGCCCCGCCGACCCCAGCTGGCCTCTCTGGAGGGGTGGCCCGCCCCATTGCCCGGTGCCACGCTGCCCTCGGGGGGCCACACGCCCCCGCCACAACACCCCGAGGGCTGAGCCCTTCTCAGCCGCCCTGGCCGAGCCCGCCCTCCACGGGGGTGAGAAGAAAAATACCGGCAGAAGCAATCGCTTGGAGCCCTGCGGAGAAACTTCCCTATTGAGTTATTTAAATTAAATCTATTTATAATTTATACCCTGGCTGCTTCCAAAAGGGATTTGAGGTAGTTTATGAAAAGCGACACATAAAATAGAAAGGCTGTTAAGTAGGAAAAGAAGAATCAAGAGCGCCTCACGGGAGGAGGGGCCAGACAGTCCCCCGGACCCTGGGGCCTCGGAGAAAGGTGGTGGCGGGTGAGTCTGCAGGTCGGCTCCCTGGGGCCCGGGTAGCTGAGGCAAAAAGGGAATTTGTCACATCTCCGAGAGGCTCAGGGGAACTCGCAGCTGCCACAGCGGTGATGAGCAGTTACCTGGCGGGTGCAGCAGGACACGGGACGCAGGAGTCCAGCTGGCGGCCCTGCCTTCTCTGCTCCCAGCCGTCTTCAGCAAACTGACTCCACCCCCCGGGACCTGCAGGCACCTGCCTCCCCTCCCCCTGCTGGTACCATCTACCAGCCCTCGGGTCAGCCCACGGAGAGGACATTGTGCCCGGTCCCTGGCCTCCGAGAAGCCCACATCCTTTAGAAAGACGCCTTCTTCTTCTGCAGGGACCCCATTTGGCCACCCTCGCCTGCTGCCGGTGCACACAGCTGAGGTCAGACGCACCTCCTGAACTCTGGCTCTAAGGGTGGGGGTGTGATCCCAGATGGTCCAATCAAAGTCAAGCCTGTGGCTTTCGGTGGAACTTTCAGGAAAGAGACCCCCTCTCCCATGGGGACTGCTGAGCTGCCACCACGGGGGGACAGCCTGCCCGAGAGGAGCCAACGTATAAGAAAACAGAGCGAGAGACAGAGAGGGGATCCAAGTCCTGAGGACGCCATTCAAGCACCTGGATCCAGCCTTTCCTGAAGCTGGTACAGACCTGGCTTCTTCTGGTAAAGGGGTTACAACCTGCAGTACTGCACAGCAGGTAACAAGAGTGCAGGATCTCGCGATAAGTAACATGAAGTGACCGTATGACCAGCATTCCACACCTAGGATTACCCCCAAAACAAATGAAAAGAGGTGTCCACACAGGAACTTGTCCACGAGTGTTCACAGCAGCGCTATTCACAAAAGGCAGAAACAACCCAAGTGTCCATCCACAGGGGAATGGAGAAACAAACGTGGTCCATCCACACAATGGAATATTATTCGGCCTTGAACAGGAAGGAAGTACAGATCCCACCACAACATGGACGAACCTCCAAAACACACTCGGGGAAAGAAGCCAGACCCAAAAGGCAACATCTCGTATGATTCCATTCATATGGAGTGCCCAGAACAGGCACTCCCAGGGAGAGAGAGTCAACTGGGGGCTGCCAGGGGGTGGGGGGCGGGGCACGGGGCACCCCCTCTACAGAGTGCGGGGTTTCGCTTCGTGGTGACACAACACTGGAACTAGACGGTGCTGATAGTTGCCCAGGGTTGGGAAGGTCCTTAATGCCGTTGAACTTTAATCAGCTGCAATAGTTTGCTTTATGTTTTGTGTATTTGACCACAATTATAAACCAGTACAAAACTCAGAATGCTTTGTAAAAAAAAAAAAAAGGAAAAAAAAGGTGGGAGGCCTCTTCCAAGACACGGGTGAGGGGAAAGCAATTACAGAGCGACACGGGAGACGCGGTCCTGCTCACGGAAGAGAGCGACTCGGAGGTACCCGAACAGTGACGCGCTCCCAGGTGACAAGCCGGCAGACAGCCTTTGGGGCGGGGGTGGGGCGAAGGGAAGGGGGAGGGGAGGCTCCACCTCCGGTCCTTGGCAGGACGCACACAGGATCCTCACCCCACACGGGTGGTCCTCTCTCTCCGCCTCAGCTCCCCTCCCGTTCCCCCCCTTCGCTGGACTTCCTGGCCTTTTCTGGGGTCGTTTAGGGTCCTTCCCATTTTCTCTCCTTGAGAAGTCCCCCTTCCTCTGTGCACTCGGCCGGTGGGGCCGAGGCTTGCTCTGGGCAGCCCAGGGCAAGACGCCCGGCCTCAGCCCCCCAAACTCCCAGATCATCAGGGAGACCAACCCCCAACAGGCCACTCCCTGCAGCAGGCGGTGAGCCACAGTGGAAGCATCCACCATTCCGGTCCCCGGAGCTTGAGATTCAGAGATTCGGAAAATTCTGGAAAAGCCCCCGGGGAGACCCAGCCCTGTGGGCTCATTCAAGCCCTCCCACCCGCCGAGTCAGAACTGGGGGCGGGGCTTCCTCTTCCCGGGCAGGCGTGGGGGGCGGGGGCTTCCTCGCCCCTCTGTGCTCCAGGCCAGCCCCTTGGGCGCCCCACCAGGGCCTCGCCTCGGCGTCCCTGGCCTCTGGTCCCACAGGGGCCCTGGAAAAACCTCAGTGCCCCAGGTCAGGAAGCCTCTGTGTCCAGGGCAGCCCGGCTGGCCGGCGGCTCTCCAACCTGGAGCTGAAAGGAGCTGGGCTCGGGAAGGGAGTGAGACGCTGGTTGGGAGCCGCCACTTGGCCCGCAGCGCCGCCCTGCTGGCCGGCTGTGCGCACAAGGCGATGGTCTACCTGGGGACGCGTGAGCTTCTTCCGTGACCACCTGCGCCCTCCTGGCCCTCTGCCGGGCCACCTAGCTGTCGGTGCCAAGACATCTCTGTCCGCTGCTACGGCTAGGTGTTCGAGCCCCGGCCCACCGCGCTTCTCCTAATCTAAGTGTGAGTCACTGGGCCCCAGACCGAGGGCGCGGCGACGCACACAGCCAGCGTGCGGCGCAGGACGTAACGGACCCCCACCCCGCAGAGTACGGCTCCTGACAGAGGAGGCAGGGAGGGTCTGGCGCGGAACGCCACGCGGCAGCCGTGACTAATCCCCGCCTGGAGTTACACACGCACCTGGGCAGGCTCCCCAGGGACAGGACTGGCCGGTGCCTCTGTCCAGTTCTGGGCGCTTCGCACCTGGGCGCTTCTCACCAGGGCGCTTCACCAGATGCGAGGTGCTGACGCCCCTGAGGGCAGGAGCCGTGTTCGCAGACCCCTCTCCCTGTGGGCAAAGGTGCTGTGGGGAAAGGTGCACAAGCAGTGCGGACTGGACGAATCTGGGTGGCCTCGGGGAGCCCGCTCTGTGCACCTGCTGTGACTTCCGGGCAGGTGTCCGCAGCTGACGAGGACCCATGTCCCATTAACCAAGCCGGTGCATGAGTTCTGGCTCCTTCCAGAACCATGGTGGATGGTTGGCTGGCCGGACAAACCCCCGTCTCTTGGGGCCTCCATGTCCCACTTAGTACGGTAGACGGTGCTGGTCCTCAGGGGGGACTGAAGGCCACCTGGGGGACAGTCCCCAGACAGTCATGAAACTCAGCACTAGGTACTCGTCTTCTCTGCCCAACACTCAGGGGCACACACCTGAATCACTCATCCACTCACTCGTTCACTCATGCACCAAACATCCAACCTCCTCGGCTCTGAGATTCTGCAGTTTTTCCACATTATAATTTCTCTGGAACCAGGAGGCCTTGTGCCATCGACATCTTTGATCCGACAACCTAGAGCAGGGGTCCACAGACTAAGGCCCAGAGCCCAGTCCGTCCCACCACGTGTGTTTGTAAATAAAGTTTTATTGGAACACAGTCCCACCCATTTGTGTCCGTGCTGTGAGGGCTGCTTTTGTACACTGACGGCACGGCCGAGTCGTTGCCACAGAAACCGTACGGCCCCCAGAGCCACGAGTGTTCGCTGTCCCGCCCTCGCCAGAACAAGGCTGCCTGGCCCTCTCGTCTGGTGTGTGTGAAGTACCTGCGATGCGACCTGTCCGCACAGCGGTTAGAGGCCAGGGCGGCGGCCGCAGGGACGGGCAGGGCTGGATTTGAATCCTACTTTCCTCCCTGGCAGCCTCTGACACACTGGTCTCTGAGCCCCGGGCTCCCGATCTGCAAAATGAGGACGTGGTGAAGTTTAAATAAAATCCACACGCTAGTCACTCATTAACCAGAATCATCTCCTCTTTTTTTTTAGCGTCATTAGGATTACTGTTACTGGTGCCCGCCAGGCACTGGGCTGGAAGCGCCCGGGAGTGAAATAAGGGACAAATCAAGCTCTTTGCCTTTCAGGGGAACCTTCCACCGCAGGTACGAGAGAGGGGAAATGGGAAAATGGTGCACAGAGAGAGAGACATCCTGGGCAGGGGATTTGAGGGGCCAGGGAGCCAAAGGCAGCTCCCAATCCAGCAGGTGGGTAAATTTGGGAGGGCTTCCTGGAGGAGGTGAGGTCTATGCTCCAATCTAACGGATGCCCAGGAAGGAGCCGGTGTTCAAGCTAAGAGCAGGGGCCTTGAGACTCTGTCAGTTCTGGGGTTGAGTCCCCACTCCGGTACTTCCTGGCTGTGCAATCTTAACGAAGTCTCTTAACCATTCTGTACGTCTGTGTCCTCGGATGTAAACTACGGGTGATGACGAGGACGATGACAGCCACCGTTCCCGCTGGCAGTCACGCCGCCTGCCCCTGGCGGAGGTGGCAGAGTAGATCCCGAACCCGTGCCTGCCCGTCGTCTCCCATGGGCCCGGCTCTGGGGACGAGGTAGGGGTCAGACATAAGCCCGTCCTCAGTGTGGGGGGGAAGGCACACATACAGGAGTGAAGAACTGCGTGGTCGCAAGCTGGGTAAACACTCCACGACACACACAGAGAGGGGCCGCGGGTGCGGGGGTGGGGGGACGGCACTCAGAGCGGCCGGCTCACAGTTCCCGGCGGCAGGTGCGGCCCAGCCCCCAACCGGGCGGCGTCCCCCGAGGGCCGCACCCCCTCTTTCTGGCTGGTGCTTCACACCCTGTGCCTCGCTGCCGCACTGACCGGAGGCCCCTGGCCAGTGGCTGAGGGCGGTGTGCACCCACAGACAAACCCCGTCCATCCGTCCAGCCTGCAAAATGTTTTCTTTCACCAATGTTGACCTTGCTGCCAAAATTTAAAATTACAAACAAAAAACAAACAAACAAACAAAACCATCTCCAACGTCTACCAAAAACCTAGAAGCTCCAGCCACCCGGGATGAACAGGCCGATTTGCCGCACTCCCCACCTCGCCCTTAGGTGACGCACCCTTTAGGCCCCAGGTGCGCTGCCCCTGAGCCAGGCGCTGGCAGCTCTGCTGGCCGGGGATGACCTGATGGCCCCTCAGAGCACGCCGGCCCTTCTCACTGGGCAACAGGCCCTGAGCCCCTGCTGGCGTCGGGGTCGTCGGGCCAGTGGGGCACCCGCAGGCCCAGTGGGGCCGAGTCTCTCCCGCCAGGTCGCACGGGCCCTGGGTCCCTTTTCTAACAGTCCCGTGTCTCCTCCCGCCCTCCTGGACCCCATCAGGCCTGGCTGCCTCTCCCCAACCCCGCCCACGCCGCACACCTTCCAACAAGTCGCCTCATCAGAGTTCTCCCCCTTTCCACCCGCCTCTGAGCCGTGGGGTTGGGTACGTGGTGGACCTTGAAGACGCAGGAGTTGAAGGGATGGACTGCTGTCACTCTCCCGGAGACTAGGAGCCCTCAACAAAGGGGTGGTCCCTGGAGCCCGTGCCTGCACCCACGGCCCGCCCCCAGCCTCACAGACCCGGGACTGGGCCCCCGAACCCTCATCCCCCCAGGAATCACACTAGCTCCCCTTCCCAGAATTCGCCAGGCCACTCGGCGTGCCAGTGTCGTCCGCTCCACAGCAGCATAAACAAAGCGTGTTTTAAATCACGTCAGGGTCTGGGAACAGCGTTCCCTGCCAGGTGTCCAGGAGGCAGCTGCGGCCGCCGTCAGGTACTTTAACACGGCCCCAGAAAGCCCCGGGCAGACGCCGTCGAAGCCGCGGCTCCTGTTGCTGTGTTGGGTGACAGGCGGGGGCCATCACAGGGGCGGCGGGGCCCAGCTGAGCTCCTGCACCTTCGAGGGCAGAAGCAGAGCAAAGAGCTGCCGTCACCTGCACCTGCACCTGCCTTGGGCACCCACAGAGGACGGTGCTGCGAAAAAGCACCGGGGCCTCCTGAGCCCGCTGCCCTCCATCCATCAGGGCACGGGGACGACAGATCCTCCCGGGATGCGTGTCGGTCGCCTACTGCACAGGACACTGTGTCATCCAGTTTGCAGAGGACTTTGCTGAGGCCCGAGACGGCAGGCGCTCCCCCGGAATCGCAGCACTAGCCGGGGGACCAGCCGAGTGTGAGCCCCCTGAGTCTGTGATGGCCGCCGGCCACAGCGACCCTGACATTGGAGGGTGGCAGCCCCGGAACGGCCAGGCCCGGCCTCGGGGAGTCGGGTCCTGCTTGGAGAGCACCCCCCGCCCCGCCCCACTGCTGCCGGCGGAAGCCACCAGACTGTCAGGCGGCGAGGTGCGGAGCTCGGCGCCTCCGTGGGTCCCTCGAGCCGTCTGCGTGCCTGGGGCCCCTCGGAGGACTGGTGGACGCAGGTAGAGATGAGGCCAGCCTGGCGGGGAGTGGGGGGACGATGGCATCCTAACGCGGACAGCCCTGTTTCTGCCGGAGCAGGACGTGACACAAAGCCCGGGGTCGGAGAATGGCGCCCAGGGCTCGGCCCCCCACGACACACTGAGGGGGCGCATACTGGGCGCCTGCCCATGCGGGGTGCTGGGGGCCGAGGTCCCTGCCCACGGAGAGCTCACAGTCCCGTGAGGGAGCACAGAGAACAGACTCATGCCAGGGGCCCCAACGAGAGAGCGTGCCTGAGCAACCTGGGTGTCCCCGGTCCCCACCACCCCCGGTCCCCTGCCGAGAGACCGCCGAAAGATGCACATTCCGAACAGCCAGACGGGTTGGGTCAGACACGCGCGGGCAGACAACCCCTCCCGTCGGCCCGCACGACCTTCGGATGGGGCGACAACGGAATCGACGCCCGAGGAAGTCAGTCCCCACTCCCAGCACGAAGAATCTTTTTGTTGTTTGTTTTCGGTCAAAGACGTGTGTTTAGACAGAGGGGACCCAATGGCGTCTCCGTGGCGACCGTGGGTGTGACTCCCGACAGAGCTGCTGCTCTGGCGGGCCGGCCGGTGCTGACGTCCCCCCCAGGTCTCCCCCTGACACGGGAACTCGGCGTCCGGTGAGCTCCTGCCGGCCCTTGAGCACCGGAGAAACCGGAGGAACGGGGCTTCCTCCTCGCCTCCTCTCCCGCTCGCGTTTCCTTCCGACGTTCCCCCACGCGGCCTCCCCAAGACACTCGCCTGCCCCGACACGGTGTAACCTTTCTTTTCCTCCTTCCGTTCGCTCTGGTTTCGTGTCTTCATGTTTTAAGCGGGCACGCCACCTCTCTCCTCAAGGCGGAGGAGCCGATTTCCCCCTCCTGGAGCCTGACTTCCCGGCTCCTCTTCTGCGTCTCGGTGGAGGGGGGCGACTGGGCCTCCCAGGGGACTGGGGCCAGCCCTGGCTTGTGTCTGTGGCCCTGGAGTAATGTTTAATAGCTGTCCCGCTCACTCTCAAAAGTTTTCCAGTGTGAGCGACAAACTGGATGGTCTTTCTGCCTCTTGGGTGAGGTCCACCCCCACCCCCCAAAAACCTCTCTAAGTGGGCCCCTGATGGCACTCTGTTTCCAGACAATTGGGTCTTTTCCCTCAGGGGGGACCTTACTTTGAAATTTACTATTTCATTTGAGAGCAGAGAATCTGTTTTGTTTCCCACGTGTACTACACAGTGCCGGGGACAGGGAAGCAACTGAAAAAGTATGGGATAGATGGGTGGGTGGGTGGGTGGGTGGGTGGATGGTGGGATGGGTGGATGAAGGATTGGGTAGGTGGGAGGGTGAATGGACGGACAGATGGGTGTATGATGGATGGATGGGTGGATGATGGATGGATGGGTGGATGGATGGCTGGATGGATGGAAGGATGGATAGATGGATGGAAGGAAGGATGGGTGGATGGTATGAGGGATGAAGGAATGGGTGGGTGGGAGGATGGATGGATGGATGGACAGATGGGTGGATGATGGGTTGGTGGATGGACGAATGGACGGATGGATGGTGTGGTAGATGGTGGAGTGGACTGACAGGTGGTGGGATGGTGGGATAAATGGCAGGAGGAACAGGTAAATGCATGGGTTTTAGGAAAACCAGTTAGGAACCGATGACAATCCTCCAAGTGACAACAGTGGAGACAAGTGGATGATACGGAGAGGTCCTTCGGGCTGTCCTTTGCCAATTCCCGCTCGAGGAAAAAGGATGGAAGAGTTTCCGGTGCGCATTTTACTTAGATCTCAGCGGTCAGTGTGCGCCCCGCAGAGAGCTAGCCCTGAGACAGCCCCGGCCGTCTGCGTGGGGGTCCCAGTGCTCTCTGTGAGAAGCCGTGGACGGGCCGTCTCCCCAGGGCGGCTCTGTGGGAGATTCTGAGCTGCGTGTTCCGGCCGAATCTGAAGGCTCCCAGTGGCCGGGTCCACGGGGAGCTCGTCTCCCTTCTCCTCCCTGTTGGGGACGGGGGGACAGGCAGCAGCGGGGTGAGAGAGCCCGGTCACCTCCCTCCGTCCCCTGGCCGCACCGTGGTGGGTCTGCACTTCCTCTGGGACTGCACCGCTCACGTGAGAAAATGGGATTCTCAGCGAAGAGCAAGTTCAAGCACATTCATTCTTAAATGAGCATGTTGCTTCTGGACGCCGGTCCTCAGGCTTCCTAGAAATGTTTTCCAGAGCGCTGGCGGCAGGGGCTGGGGGAGCAGGGGCGGGGGGCATTGCTCCATGACGCACCCTCGGGTCTCCGGCCCTCTCTCCACAGAGCGGCAGCCTCCCAAGTCCTCGCGGCGCAGGCAGCAGGAGTGGAGGGGCGCAGAAAAAGGGCCCGCTGGAACCGTCGGCACATGCATCACCGAACTGTAACTGGATAATGTTATTGCAGCCTTTAACTGGCACGTCTACTCTGGAATGCTTATAACTACCGTAAATCACCGGGCCGCCAAGCCAGGGCAGCGGCCCCACGTAGACATTCCAAGGAAAACGTATAAAATAAATAAAACAATCACACAGCATCAACATTCCATTCCCCGCTAGAGAACGGAAAATGTAACGGCCCCCGTGTGCCTGCGGGCGCCCAGCCGTGAGGACGCTGGACGCCCAGGCAGCCGGGGCCCCCTCGCCGGCTGTCAGGAGAGACGTGGGGTGGGAAGTGAGCTGTGGAGGCAGGGGGGACACAACGCCTGACCCCCACCTGGCTCCCTGTCGCCGCTGGGGCTGGCGCACCTGCATGGGGGCAAAGTGATCCCACGGCGACAATCCGGTTGCCCGTGTTGGGGGGTGGGGGCGGGGAGGAATCACAACACTTGTACTATTTCCCTCCTCAAGGCTTCTGTGCTACGTACCTCATCTACCGAAAAAGAGAGCTTCGCTGGCCCCAGGCACAAAATTCTGTGGATTTCCAAACGGCTGGATCTCTGACCTGAGCGATTGTTTCGGGGCGTGAAGTACTTTTAGGTTCTGACCGGAGGCTGATCAAGTGCCCATCGAAACGGATCCTGGCTCGGTAAACAGCCGGTCAGTCGGCGAGACTCCGCGGGGCCTCGGTGTGACATCGGTCGCCCTGGGGTCCAGGACGCCTCGGCCCCTGTGGGACGGACTCCCGGGGCCTCTCTCCACCTGCGTGCTGGGACGGGCGGCGGTCACCGCAGGCACTCCTGCCACGGTGCCTTTCTGCTGTGTTTGAGAAACCCCTCGGAGCCCCCTTCCCTGTCTTAGGGCCTTTGAGGTAGAATGGGCAAACTCGGGCAATAAAACTGATCAAAAGCTGAACATTAACAACCACCGAGAGGAAGCCCCAAGTACATGAACACGAGAACTCCCAGAGGCCCAGCACTAACCGCAGAGACACTGGGCCCATCCCAACCCTCTCCGAGTCGGGTGGGTGGGCAGAGCGTCCTCTTCCCTGGACCTCACTTTCGGAAGAAAAATGCAAACTGTTCCTGCAAACTCCTGGCCGAGAACTCATCCTTTTTTAGCCCTGGACAGAAGGACGAAGGACGAGAACAGACATTGGACCGACCCTCCCTTCTTTCCTGGGGCGCTGCAGACCAAGTAGGCTCCCGGAGCGCTCCCCCCTCGGCCTCCGCTGGTCCGGGCTTGGAACGCCGGTGTCCGTGGACGGTCAGTCGGTCGGTCGGAGAGGGCAGGGCTCGGCGGGCGGCCCCGCGCCCTTGGAGCCTCTCGGATGACGGGCCGACCGACAGGCCCCCTTTCCCCCTGCGCCGGTCCGTCCCAAATGCCCTGCTGTCTGCCAGGGAACAGGGAAGACGTGGGGCCTGACCTGCACCCGCGTCTGAGCAAACAGACGGGATCGCAGACCGCATGATTCCAGGTGCGGCTGCTTGGCCTGCTGGACCGCAACTACGTTTCGGGAAACCGGCTGCTCCTTGCGGAGGAGAGCCCTCGACCCTTCTCTGTCCGTCCCTGGCCTCCCCGCGCAGCCCTGGGGTGGCTTATGGGTCCGGGGACCCCAGTGGGCACACGGTCCGCGCAGACTTTAAACCCTGGGTCGGAAGTGGCCCCGGACACGGAGGGGGGCCGCCGGCGAAGTTCATGGACATCCAGCCGGAGCGGGCCAGCGAGCCAGCGCTAGGCGGGGAGGGAACTCGGCCTCGTGGGTGTCCGATTGCTCCATGAGCAGGTTTTCTGCCCCCTGCAGCCCCCGCCAGGATGAAGACGTCCATGTTTCTGGGACACCTGCCCCCGTGACCCGCCCCCTCCACTCTCCGTGGAGTGATGCCCTTTGGCCAATCACGTACACTGGATCGGGGCGTTGTCCCCGCGCAGGTGGCGGGGTGGGGGAGGCAGCCAGCCCCCGACACAGCGGCTGAAGTCCCCCCCCAGTGGGTTCTTACGTGCAGGTGGGGGCTGGTGTCGTGTAACCAGCCAGGTGGGGGGGTAAGAGGTAAATGAAAAACCAACAGGTGACCCCAAGTGACCCCCACAGTGACAGAGGCAGTGTCCCAATGCCGCTAAGAACCCCACTGAGTGCTACCTGGGGGTGACGCCACTCTGCTGCAGCTGGGGTAAACCAGGGTGACCCTGTCCTGTCTGGGAAGCTTTACCACGGCCGGGGAGCGACGGCAGGGAGGGGGTGGGGGGTGGGGGTCTCGTCTGTACCGACGAGGGCCGAGATGCACATCTGAGACGATTTAACCAGCAGGCCACACAGGTGAGAGCACCCGTGGGGGTATTTTGTGCCTGAGAACGTCGGGGAGGGCGGTCCCCCAACTTCTCTCTCCTGTAACTCCTCCTCTCTGGTTCCAGGGACGCAGGCGGGCGGGGCCAGCCAGGTGGGGCTCCTTCAGCGCGTGGCAGGGAGACGCAGCGTGAAAGGCAGGTGATCTTCGGAAACCACCCTCAATCCCACTTTAAACTGCGCGGAAACACCAAGACAGCGTGTGTCCCCTCTCCCCTGTTGAGGGAAGAGAGGGAAGGCAGGAGGCCGGCCGAGGCCGCCCGCCTCGGGGGTCTGCGGGGCTCCCAGGAGCAGGGGCTGGCGGCCTTTCGGGTACCGAGGTGGGTCCCGCGGGCCCCGGGCGCAGGCCGGAGCGGCGGGCAGCGGAGCGAGGTGGCCGGGCCCATCAGAGCGGCCCAAGGTCCCCAGCTCCGCGGTGATCTCTCAGAAAGGCTTCGCCTCGGCGGCAAGGTGTCAGGCGGCGGCCAAGTTCTTGAGAACGTTCCTCTCTCTTGACGGAATGTCCAGCGGGACTTCCAGGGGCACACGTCACAACCCAAGTATGCGCTCCTTCGGGCAGTAAACCGCAGCTACGTGTGCTCTCCCCGCCCCCACCCCAGGCCTCCAGGACTCCTCACCGCGGCCCTCATCTGCTGTTCCGAGAACGAGCAAACACACGGACGAAGGAATGAACGAACGGACCCCGGTCGGTGTTCCCTTTGAGCGCAGCGCCGCGCCCTCCCCGGCGGCGGGATGAAAGGTCGGCGAACCTCCCAGACACAGAGGGAGCCCTGTCGTCTGCGGTGGCGGCGCGGGGCCGAGCGGGCTGTTATTTCACGGGCACCACGAGGAGCCCCCGTGTGCGGGCGGGTGGGTGGGCAGGAGGTGCTCAGGGGTAACGGACCCCCGAGGAGCAGAGGCTGGCTTCGCAGATCCCCGGGCGCCCACCAGGAAGGGCAAAGAGTGGGGGAGAGTGAGGGGGTGGGGTGGGGGGAAATGCGTGTTGGAAACCAAGAATTGATCTGCATGATTTTCCTTCAGCCTCAGTCCTGGGGCCCAAAGCAGGCAGACCGGAGGTGCTGCCCCCCAGCTGGGGAGGGGCCCGACCCCCGAGGAAGCCTTGCGGAGATGGCCGCGTGTCCTTACCCGCGCACCCTCTGGAGGGGCCACAGGCAGGGATGCCTAAGCAGCGCCTCAAGCTCAGCAGCGTGAGGACCTCGGGGCCATCTCGGCGGCAGCAGGGGAGGGCTGCCGGTGGGGCTGGTGGGGAGCGGAGGTGGGAGGAACAAGCTTTGGAAGACCCTAGCGCTGTGGTCGGTGCGGGCCCAGCAGCCAGGGGTCCGTCACCAGCTTCCCTCGGAGACACCAGGACTGGCCCAAGGTCACAGAGTGAGCTGGGAAGAGACAGCCCGCTCCCGGCTCTGTCCCTAACGAGCGGAACCCTATAAAAAAGAAGAAAATGACTCTGGGGATGTGAACCAAGGAGCCAGGCTATAAACCCACTCTCCGCACAGCGGCCGGCCGATCTTCCGAAAATGCAAATCGGACGCCTCTGCCGCCCGCACGGTGCCCTTCGGAGGTGCCCCGTGCCCTCGGGGGAGCGACCCGCGCCCTCAGCCCGGCCTCGGGGCCACATGGTCCGCAGCCCGGCGACATCCGGATGCCCCTGCCAGCCTTTGCCCCCACCCCCGCTGTCCACGGGGCCCCTTCGAGTTCTCTCTGTCTCCGTCTCCCTCCCTCCCTCACCCAGCAACTCAGCTGTGCATGCAATCAAGGCTCCGAAGCATCGCCTTCCTCCCTGGCCTCGTCTAAACACCAGGGAGACGTGGGGGACCAACAGGCACAGCCCTGTCCCCTCAGGGATCCCAGCGAGGGGGGGAGTCAACCAAGTAATCTCACAAATATTGCGATTGCAAGGCTGTGTGTGTGTGTGTGTGCGTATCTCTTTGCATTATTATATTTGTGTGATCATATGAACACACATATGTATGTACACACACACACACACACACACACACACACACTCTCTCTCTAGAGGTCTGTCCAGAAAAAGCCCAGCCATTGTTGCTATAACGAGAAGGTCTGCACGACTTCCATGTCACCTGGCAGCCCAGGAGAGGGGACTGGAATGCGCACGCATGAACAACGACAACTTCACCGTACTCGTCGGTGGGGGTGGTAGACGCCGTTGAGTGAGCGTGTGTGCACTCTGCGGCTGTCACACTCAGAATGGCCGAGCGAGCAGAGCGATGAAACTGCATCAGAGTTGGTGATAAGCGTCCGAGTTCCTCTGCAGAAAGTGTTCAGATGACTCAGAAGGCCGCAGCTGCGGGCGGCGGGTGATGGGCAGCTCATCACAGTGCGCCCACTCATGCGTCAGGCCTGAGTTTTCTGGCGAAGCATCAAATCACCCAGGTGACTCAGCTCCCCTACAGCTCAGATCCGGCACCCTGGGACGTCTGGCTCTTCCGAAAACTAAAATCACCTTTGAAAGGGAAGAGATTTCTGACCATCAGTGAGACGCAGGAAAATACAACGTGGCAGCTGACGGCGAGTGGCAGAGCATCCCAAGGCGCCTACATTGAAGGGGACTGCGGTGCCATTGTCCTGTGTACAGCGTTTCTTGTATCTTCTTCAATAAATGTCTCTATTTTTCCTATTACATGCCTGGATACTTTCTGCACACACACACACACACACACACAGAGGGGACTGAGGGCATCGGAGAGGCCCTGCTTTAGAGAGGGGTGGGGGGACTTCCCCGAGAAAGGGAACTTGGGGGACTGAAGAGGGACCAGAGGCAGAGGCAGGGGGGACAGGTATGCCCCGGGTACGCCCCAGGGTGGGCCCGGAGCCCGAAGGAAGGACAGCCTGATGCGGGGGGCCGAGAGGGGCCAAACTGAGAGAGCCCGGGGGGGGTGGGCAGTGGTCCCAGTCCGGACGTGCGGGGCCAGGCCCGCCTCTGCGGTCTCGCTCGGACCCTCCGTGTGGGACAGCCCATCGTGACGGCGCGCTTCCCCAGTGCTCCGTGGGCAGGTGCTCGCCCTACCGCCGCCTGCCCCACTTCTTCCCCGCCACAGCCCTGGGAGGCGGCAGGCGCAGGCAAACTGCGGACTGCTGACACGCAGAAACTTGCCCAGTTCCAGTTCCAGCAGCTGGGACTGGAACCCGAGACTCCGGGACCCCTCCTGCCCCCATCCCAGCACCTGCGCACACAGAGCCAGCCCAGGGCGGACGCCGAGGAGGACGAGCGAGGGCGTAATGAATGCATGAATGCGCGGCCTCGGCCGTGCCGGGGGCTCACTTCCCGGGGGGGGCGGGAGGGGATGGCTGCTCCCTTGCTCACGGCCCTGCTGTCCCTGGGCTGAGAGAGAGCCTCCGGGAGGGAAGCGTCAGAGGAGAAACGGCCCGTCCCCGGAGGGGCAGGCGCACGGCCACCGGGAGCCTGCAGGGGCAGCGGGCACTTTGGAGAGTGTGGGCTGGCTCTTGCAGATACGAAAGGCCAGCTGACACCCACCGACACGGGGTGTGGGCTGGTGTCGCTCCAAGGGAACCTAAGACAACACCGTGAGACTGCGGACTTGGGGGGCAGGTGGGGGGCAAAGAGGAAGGGAAGTTGGGGGAGAGTCCAGAACACCCATCCTCCCTGCCCCACCCCCATGCCCTGAGAGCCAGGTGAACCCGATGGGCTGGGCTTGACCGAGTGGGCGGCGGCCTGAGAGGCACCGTGCCCAGGCGTCCCACAGGTCAATGACACCAGGATGCAAACGGCCACCTGGGAGTGGAGAGCATGTCACCAGAGGTAGTGAGGTGGGGCTCAGGGACAGGGCGCGCGACCTGGGCAGCCCCTCGGGGCCCCCCACTCAGAAAAGGGTCTGCACTGGGTTTGACGTTCTGCTGTTGCTGCCTTGAAACTCTTACTGTTTTTCCAACTCGTGTCCCCACACTTCCGTTTTGCACGAGGCCCTGCTACTACTTCTGGAGCCGGTCCTGCTGGGCAGGCAGTGGACAAGGAAGGACACCTCCAGGGTGGACACCGACCGAGTACCCAGACCCTTCGGGTCCTGCCATTCGCTGCTCAGCGCCCTCCTGTGCAGCTGTGGGCGGCGTGGACTCGTCGCTGTCTCAGATCCCACCCAGCTGCCCTACATGCTCAGAGAGCAGGGAAGCTCCTGGCTTTTGTCACCTCCCTGACGTCAACACTAACGCGGCCACCTGGGGCCACCGGGGAAGGCCCTGCCCCTGGGCGGGTGGGGGCGGGGAGCAGAGAGGGAGGAAACAGGAGTATCGGGTTTCGAGAAGCCCCTCCCTCCCAAGAGGCGACCATAAAGCTTGAGGGGCCCCCCCGCTCTCCAGGGCCTGACCCCGAGACACCGCTTCTGCACGCCTCGGGTGAGCCGCCGCTGGTCAGCGTGTCCCTCGTTTGCATGGGCTGTTGCATCCCGACAGCACTGACTTGAGGAGGGGCCCCCTAGCAGGGCACCTGGTCACGACGCCTTTCAGTGCGCTTCCGTGGGGTCAGCGCAGGATCTTGGCCCAACCCGGCCCGGCCCAGCACGGCGTGTGTCATGCAGCCAGGACTTCTGGGCCTGAGGGCAGGTGTCTATTTCCCGTTGTCAGAAACCGCCAAACTAGTTTCCGACCCGGCGTGAGCCCCCCGGGCGTCCTGTAGGCTCATCCGCGCTGATGTCCTCAGCATCGCCAGTTCTCATTTTTAAGCTATAATCTCTTCTGGTGAATATTCCCCATGGATTTAAAAGAAAATATATTCTGCTGTTGGGTTCCCAAAAGTGTTCATCTGAAAATGTTAATTGGGCCCTGGCTGGTGCGGCTCAGTGGATTCAGCACCACTCTGCCAGGGAACCAAAGGGTCGCTGGTTCGATTCCCAGTCAGGGCACATGCCTGGGTGGCAGGCCAGGTCCCCAGTAGGGGGCGCATGAGAGGCAACCACACATTGATGTTTCTCTCCCTCTCTTTCTCCCTCCCTTCCCCTCTCTAAAAATAAATAAATAAAATCTTTAAAAAATTCCTCTAAAAATTTAAAATAAAAAATGTTAGTTGGACCAAGTTGGTGGGACAACCTTGTTCAGATCTTCTGGGACCTTACTGGGCATCTCTCTGCTTCTAGGAACTCAAGGGTGTCAACACTTCCAACCGTCAGTTTGGATGAGTCTGCGTCCCCTTCCGGCTGAAGGGTCTTTTCCAAGCATTTTGAAATCTCTGTCATTTATGGGTATCTATTTAGGACTGTCACCATTTCTTGTGGCTTGACCCCTTTATCACTACCGCATGTCCCCTTTCACCGCTGGTGACGTTTCGGGTTCGGAATTCTACTTAATCCAGCCCCTGCTGCTTACTTCCTGCTATCCACCGTTTCTAGGCTATCTGCTTTACTTTAAATGGTCCGTCTTCGTAGTTAAAGTGGCTTCCCTGCAGACAGCGTGCGGTTGGGCCTTGCTTTTGTATCCAATCTCTTTATCTCAGTCTTTCAATTGGCATATTCTGACCACTGGCATTTAGTGTGAATTTAATGCTATTATGGTATGGCTGGGTGTATAGCTACTGCCTTGCCGACGTGTATTGATGATTCCATTTTATTTCCACTATTGATCATAAGCTGGGCCTCTTGATTTCATTTTCATAAATTTGAATCTTCAATGTATCCCAGCCTTCTTTCAGGTAACATTATGCCGCTTACATGTAATGTAATAACCTTGAAACGGCAGCCACCCACTGCCCCGCCTGGCCTCCGGACCTCCGTGGTCACGGAGTTTACTTTCATGCATTCTCAAATGTACCGCACATTGTTACCGTTCATGCTTTGAGCAGTCAACTATCTTTAATTTTTAATGAAAAATAAATATCTTTTATATTTACTCACATATTAGCCATTCATTCCTTTGATAGATCTACGTGTCTAACTGTCTCTAAGAACTCTCGTTAATACTTCTTTGCTATTGATGGATTCTGTCAGGTTGGTTTTGTTTCATTTTGTTTTGTTTTGTTTTGTTTTTTGGTCCAAAAAGTCTTTATTTTGCCTTCATTTCAGTGCTATTTTTGCTGGGTATAGAATCCCATTGGGCATCATTCTTGTGCAACGTTTTGAGGTTTTTTTCCCTTCAGAACTTTAAAGACGTCATCCCTCAGTCATTCTCTGGCTTAAATGCACATTTTTAGCGGTTTCCTGTTCCTCTGCACGTAATGAATCGTATTGCCCTGGGCAGGTACACTTTTTCCCGTCATCACCGTTCCAGCAATTTGGCTCGGCCCACACTGGTGCGGGTTTTCTGGGGCGTTTGCTCTGTTTGTATACACTTGAGCTTCTTGGAGCTGAGGATGCATAGCCTTCAACACATCTGTAAAATAGTCGTTGTTTCTTTCCACTTCTTGCTGCTTTCTTGCACCCCTATCTCTCTCATTCCCTCAGTTTCACACACTTGGTGTTGCCCTATGGGTCACTGAAAATCTGTTCTATTTTTCCCAGTCTTTTTTTTTTTTCCTTTTTGTTTCATGTTGGGTTCTTCCTATCTTCAAGTTCACTGCTCCTTTTTACCATATTTTGTAACCTGCTATTAATGCCACAGAGTAAATTTTACATTTCTGATGGTGTGTTTTCACCTCTAGAAATTCCATGTGGTCCTTTTCATAGGTTACATTTCTTTTCTCGTGATGCTCAAGTTTGCCTCCAATACTGAATGTATCGTCCATCAACAGTCGGGTCGATGTCTTTGTTTGCTGACTCCATCATCCCTGTCATTTCTGGGGCTGTTTCCGTGCTCTTTCTCCGGGTTACAGATCACCTTGTCTTCCTCAGCGTCTCCAGTGACTTTTACTGAACGCTGAGAATGATGACTTTTACGCTGTCGAGTGTCTGTATCTTCCTGCCTTCCTTTAAGGAGTGCTCAGCTTTGTTTTGGCAGGCAGAGGGTGAAAGAAAGACTTTTTGGACAAAGTCTTTTTCAGACAGACTGAACTCGTGGTTCGGCTGGACCTTTAGGGGCATGTTCTGCGTCTCTGCTGGGGCGGGTCTAGTGCAGACTTCACCGTAGGGTGAGCTTGGGCCCTCTACCGAGGAGCGGCCCTCTGGTTTCTCGAGTGGATGCCCTGAGGGGTCCATGAGGACTCTTCACGCAGACTAATCTGAACTGGACTGCCGCCCACCCCCGGGTTCGCCCCGAGAACTGCGCAGCTCAGAGCCCCCGGGCTGCTGTTCGGACGGGTTCACGGACCCCCACCCCGTGCCCTTGCACCTTAACGCTGAGACTCAACACCGCGCACGTCCCGGGAGTCCTTTCGCTGCCTAGGTCCTCTCTGCACAGCTCTGCCCCACCCCACGTGTCCCGGCCTTTCCGGGCTCCCCCAGTTTCCATCTGCACCTCCTCAGCATCTCAAGACGGCTGCACTGACTCGGGAGCCCCCTCTCTGCTCCGTGGACAGGGAGTGGCATCGGATAGGAAGCTGGGGTGACCGTGGGGCTCACCTACTTTGTCTCCATCCCCGTGAGCACAGTCCTAGACTGCCTGCTGTCCCATGATTAACAACAGCTGTCCCATGCATCTTGTCCCCATTCAGTCCCTGTGACCGGCCGGGGGGGTGGAATGGGCATTGATCTTCCATGAATTTAACTCAGGTCATGCTTCAAACTCTGGGTTAAAACTTGCCCTTGTTCTCCCAATAACGGCCGTGCTTCACCCCACTGCTCCTGAGGTCCCGCCTGAACCGGCCCCTGCCCACCCCACCACCCCCACCCCCTTCCCTCGCTCCGCCTCTGTGTACCTCACAAATGCTGCTCCCTCTGCCCTGAACCCTCTGCCTCCCCCGGCTTCTCAGCTAACTCCTGCTCATCCTTCATCTCTCCAGTCAATTGCCATTTCCACGGAGGAGACGTGCCGCACCATGTGCCCCTGCTGCATCCCTTCACGGCACGCCCCTTGCAGGAACACACGTTTTACTCTCGGTGCGGCTGCTTTCTGCTTCTCCCGCGGGCGTGCGAGCCCCACGAGGCCGCGGACTGCCTTTCAGCAGCACCCGCCAGCGTGCCAGTCCCACCGTAGGTGCGCGGTGGGGATTATGGAAGACATCTCCCCACAGACCCCTCCACCGTCCCCTCCTCTCCTCCCCCCTTACCTCCGTGGGGACTCTCCCCAGGATTTTCGGGGACCACACAAACCCTCGCCTCGGCTACAGCCTCGCCCGTCCACCCTGCAGCCAGGCGAGCCTCCAAACCCACGGGACTGACCGTGTCGCCACCCCCACCCCACGATGACAGTCCCCACGGGGCATCCCATCGCCGAGAGGCGGAGGAAGGAGATGAGCTCTTTGGCCTTCACGAACTCTGATCCGAGCTTCATACCCCTCCCCTAGTTGGCCTTCCGGCACCAGGGCAACCGCGGACCTCCGTGCCGTCCCCCCGTTGTCCTGGCTGCACGACAAACACAGATGCGTCCGAGAAGGTGGCCCGTGGGCCGGCCTTCCCCGTTTGAGTCGGAGAGATGGGATAGGCCTCGGGGGTTGCCGGGTACGACGACGAGCCGTGCGCCCTTCCGTGGAGGTGCCCTCGCATCAGCAACACGCCCGTGGCTCCCCACCGGTCCCCAGCGGCGCCTGTGCTGGCTTGGCTGCCGGGAGAGGGCTGCCCCTCCCAGGCGACCGCCGTCTCGGGTGGGAGCAAGGACTCTGGGGCCAGACCTGCCTCTGGGCCCAGCTCTCAGGTCCCAGCCCCTGTGCAGCCTCGCTGCTGGCACCTGGACTTCACCTGTGAAAACCCACCTCCGACGGCAGCGAGCGAGGAACCAGGTGCCGCAGGCCCCTCCTCCAGGGTTTGAGTCTCTCGCAGGCACTCGCGGCTCGAGCACTGATTGCCACTCTTTCTTCGCTGGGGGGCTGTCAGGGGGCTCCTTGCCTGGTCGCTGGGGGGACAGGTGGCAGCCACTGCTGCACACACACTGAATGCATTCCGTGGGCTGCCGGCTTGCTTTGCGGTGAGACATGGATGGGGCTCTCGCTGCAATTTCAAGAAATGGGGTTGACCTGGCTCCCCATGTGATAATGTGGGGGGCCTGACCCGGGGGGAGTTCAACACCAGAGTGGGGGAGGGGAGGCGGGGACTCACAGGCACAGCTGGACGCCCCCCACACACCCGCCCCCACACTGGCCCTCCTGCCGTTCCACAGCTTTGGAAAAAGTCACCCAATACAATCAATGTAACCCATGGTGGGGGCCGACCTCCCCAGCCCTGGGGAAGGTTCTGGAGGACCAGACTGGCTCCTGACGAATTGGAGTTTCTCCTGCACCCGGTGCAGGCAGGGTTGGAGGCGAGACAGCCGTGGCGCACTCGGTCCACAGTGGCCTCAGGCAGACCGGGGAATGGCTGAAGCCCTGTCTCCCCAGAAGGGGCCGAGCCAGAGCTGCACGCCCACCCCGTGGCCCAGGGGCATGGGGACGGCCAGGCGGGCACAGGGGCGGGCGACGGGAGCTGAAATCACAGCCCCTGGGACTGCAGGAACATTCCTCGAAGCCAATGATACCTTAATGGGGCAAAAAACCTGGGTGCTAATTTTCAAGTTCAAGCACCACCCCTGTCCTCGCCCTGCTCCCCCAGACCGAGCCAAGGGCAGGGGTTATGGCCACAGTCGCTGGTCCTGAATCCCCCTGCCGACGGGATCCGACAGCTGGAGGGGCTGGCCATGGGGGGCGGGGCCGCCACGGGGAGCAGAGACGCAGGCGGATTAAACCGAATGACAGCAGTGACCAGCCACGTGGCCGTGACTCGGGCGCAGTTTCTCCCCCTGCGCCTCTCGCCTTGGATCAGCTCCACGTAGGTGACAGCGGAGTGATTGTCTGGCTGCCGTGTGAAGGCACCGTGACATACGACAATCCACTCCAGCCATAAGTCAACGTTTATCTGCGGGGAGCCACCTTCGGCGCGCTGAGAGGGGGCGGGGCGTCCCGATGAGAAGGGGCCTGAGGATTTTCCGCTCCGGCGGCTCCCGGCCTCCTCGCTGCCGCGTTTCCGCAGACGGCGTCGCCCAAACCGCCTCCGTTAAGTAATAATTCATTTGTTTCCCAATTGTTTAATTAATCAAAGACATAAATAACTGCCAACCTGAGCTTTTAATCAGCGTGTGTCGGCGGCGGAGGGGGGCGGGGAGAGAGGGCCAAAACGCTGACACTAAGCGCTGCCAAGCGCCAGTCGCTGGCCAGACGCTGTCCCTGCTGTCTTTCCTTGTGTCCTCACACAACCCTTCTGGGGACACGCAGCGGCAGAGGAGCCGGGGCTGTGTCCAAGGTCACACGGGCGGCCAGAGGCACTGCCGCAGCTGGCTCCTGGTGCTGCGTCGTGGCAAAAGGTCGATTCTTTCTACCGCCTGTTTCTGCCTCTCAGCCCCCCACCCCGGGGCGAGGCAAATCCAGCCCTCAGCAGAAGAAAGGCACTTTAGCCAACCCGAAACCCTGAAGATGTCTCCTGTGCAGGGTCAAGACTCCTTCCACTGCAGGTGACAAAGGTGGGACTCACACTGATGCAGGGAAAACAAAGGGACTGGTTGGCTCACATAACTAATGTTCAAGGTGAACGCCTTCAGGCATAGCTAGATCCAGGAGCCCAGATAAAGTCGTGCACCCTCCCCTCCACTCTGTCATCCCCTGACTCTAATTGGTTCTGCTCCTCTTGCCCCGGTTCCTGTTTTCCTCGGCCCCAAACTGCCCTGCTAAATCCAGACTCATGCGTGCCACTGCTTCCCTGATATCTAAAATGCACCTGTCACTCAACATGGAAACAACAGAGAGAGCCCTCTGACCCTCCTGTCCCCGAACCTGTTCCTCGTCACCTTCCCTGAGGCCAGAAAACAAGGCCACAGCTACCCAGCCACTCCAGCCCAGCCTGGCGCGGCCCTTCATTCCCCTCTCGCCCACACCCGCACCCGACCCCTCCGTAAATCCTGCTGGCCCCCTGTCCAGAGCGAATCCCAAACCCTCCCCTCCCCTCCAGCCCCTTGACAACCCCACCCAGCCCCTCCGAGGCACCCGGTCTCTCCGAGACTGGGCCGTCCGCTCGCCGGTCCCTGGGCCCCCGCTGCTGGCCCAACACCCACTCCCGGCTTGCAGCCCGAGCCAGGGTTTCAAAAGCAAACACAGGTTTGCTCACCCAAACCCTCCCCGCAGCTTTCTGCAGCATTTGAAACGAAATGAAAAACACCCTTCCCCTGCCCCTCACTGGCGACCCTCCGTTCCACTCCCCACCCTGCTTGACGTCTCCGTTCCTCGAGCTGCCTCAGCTCCAGTCCGCCTCAGGGCCTTTGCACTGGCTGCTCCCTGCCGCCCCCCACCTCCTGCCCTGTCAGCTTGGTGGGCTCCAGGGTCGCCTTGGGGAGGAAGCCCTCCTCGACCGCCCATCTGAAATCCGCCTCTAGTCCGTCCCTTCGGTGTGTACCGCCAGGTGTGACTGTCTCGATCGAGCCCATGGCCTGCCCGCCCTCCTGGAACACGGCCCCGGGGAGACAGGCTGCTGGGCGCCCAGGCTCCGGACCCTGCTCCCGCTACGCACTCCCTCTCTGGGGCTGGGGGGCCAACGTGTCATTTCTCTGCAGAGTACTAGGGAGCTATCTCCTTCAGGGTGTCCGTGGGGATCTGGTAGAATGTTCTGGAAAGTCAGCACCAGGGGCCCAGGTACAAGGTGCACAATGCTGGGTGCACAGTGGATCCTCTCCACCTCCAGTGCGGCTGAGGGCGGGGGCAGGGTCTCGTCCGTGGGCCTCGTAACGGCTCACGCATCACAGCCTCGGATTCTAAATGGAGCTACAGCTTCTGAAGCCGCCGCCCAAGGGAGGGCGCGCAGACCCGAGAACGCGGCCTCATCAGAAACAGTCTTGCCGGCGGCGAGGCGCCCGGGCAGCGGCTCTTCATCAACAGCGGAGTCTCGGCTCGGCTGAGCAGAGACTGGAAGAAAGAGGGGAGGCCCCCACAGCCACCCAGCTGCGGCCTCTGTTCACACTGGGCTCACCTGCAAGGGTCCCGGCCCCTCGGCCTCGCCTCGCCGTGTCCAAACCCCTCTCCGGGTAAAAAATGCTGCCCCTTCCACAGAGCCCTCCCGGGTTCATCTGAGGAGGGGAGCGTTCTCCCTCCCTGAGCTTCCACCACTCCATCTCCTCAAGCGCAAAACTCACATTCAGCCCACGGGTCGGGTCCTGGTCCACGGCAGGTGGCCCTGTACTGGACTGGGAGCTCCCTAAGGCATCTGAGACACCTACCGGAGTCCTGGTACAGTGCCCAGGGCGTGGAAACGCCCCCTCAACACATGTTTGCTAGGGGGTGCTGGACACCTGAACGTATAAATGATGGGGGGGGTGGGGGGATAGTACGTGAATGGATGACTAGATAAGTGGGTGGATAGTTGGATGAATACTTAGAGGGGTGAATGGAAAGATGGATGGATGGATGGATGGATGGATGATTGGATGGATGGACAGATGGAGGATTGGATGGGTGGATGGGTAGGTGAATGGATGGATGGATGGAAGGAAAGATGGATGGATGGATGGAAGGAAGGAAGGAAAGATGGATGGATGGATGGATGGATGGATGGATAAATGGATGGATGGGTAGGTGAATGGGTACGTAGGTAGATGGATAGATGGATGGGTGGGTGGGTAGGTGGATGGATGGATGGATGGATGGATGGAGGATTGGATGGGTGGGTAGGTAGGTGAATGGGTACCCGGATGGATGGATGGATGGCTGTACAGATGGTTGGTTGAAAGTGGTCCAGTAGATGAAGGAATAGTTGCTCACTGCTATTTTTTAAAGTTATTCTCAATGGCAGCAGTGGTAATAAGGTAGCAATGTCAGGTTAAAACACTGTATCTCAAAGTGATTTCCCTGAAATCCTCAGCCCATAGATGAGCCTCAGAATAGGATTCCCATTTAAATAGGTTTGAGAAACACTACAAACTTGAACCCTCTCTGCTGGGTCAGGGTGCCCACCACACATCAGAGCCCCGAGGACGCCCACAAGGGCACGTGGTCAGCACAGCGCACTCGGTGCAGCGCCGGCTTAGGGCCTTCCTGCCGCGCATGCTCCCAGAGCAGCCTTCCCCTTTCGAGCCGGCCCCCGTCCGCCGCAGGGGAACGAGATGGTGAAGACCCGGGGCTCCAGGTGTGGAGCCCGGCAGCCAGATGTCTGCCGAACGGAGGACGTGGTCGGGGCCTAAGGAGACGCCCGGCCCTGCCAGTCCTCCTGCTGCCTGCACCCAGGCCCTTTGGGAGGGGGTGGGGGGCGCTCTTCTCTCCCCGAGCCTTTCCGACCCAAAACCGAGTCATCGCGCTGCGTCTCCCCTTTGTTGCGTTGGCCAGCGCTCAGCCGGCTTCAGCCGGAGCGGTGACACGGTGCCGCAGTGACAAATGCTGTCTCTTCTCCTTGGAACAGGAGGTCGTGAGGAATCGGATCATTTTTTCCTGAAGAAATCATCTTACATTGCAAACTCGAGACTCTGCAACCCCTTCGGCGGCTACAGCATACAAAAACTCGGTGGGCGAAGGCTCAGAATCCGCAGGAGAGACCCGCCTGCCTCCCCTTCCCCTCGCCCCACAACCAGGGGTGGGTGGGGGGGATGGGGGTGGGGAGACTGCCTGCCCGCCGGGGTTGGGGGAGAGGGTCCTGGTGAGGCCCGTGGTGAAAAAGTCGATTCCTCCCATCATTCCTTCCCTGCCCCCACCCCCTCGGCCACACAGACCTTATGCCAATTGTTTTACTGTTGTTCAAGGACAGCTGCCTCCATTTCCCCCCGCCACTCTCCCCACCCCCACCCCCACCTCCCACCCTCAACCCTTCCTCCCTCTGGCTTTGTCCACGGGTCCTTTGTCCACGTTCCGTGGTGACCCTTCCCCTTCTTCCCCCCCATTCTCCCTCTCCCCTCTGGCTACTGTCAGATTCTTCTAATTTCAGTGTCTCTGGTTATATTTTGCTTGCTTGTTTGTTTTGTTGATTAGGTTCCACTTACAGGTGAGATCATGTGGTGTTTGTCTCTCACTGCCTGGCTTATTTCGCTCAGCACAATGCTCTCCAGCTCCATCCCTGCTGTGGCAAAGGGTAGGAGCTCCTTCTTTATCTTTACTGTGTAGTGTTCCGTTGTGTAAAGGTGCCACAGTTTTTTGATCCACTCATCGACCGATGGGCATTAGGTTGCTTGCAGCACCCAGCTATTGTAAATTGTGCTGCTAGGAACATTGGGGTGCACAGGTTCTTTTGAATTAGTGTATCAGGATTCTTAGGGTACAATCCAGGCAGTGGAATTGCCGGGTCAAAAGGCAGTTCCATTTTTAGTTTTTTGCCAACTTCTTAAATGCCCTGGCAGCCTCGGCGCTGGCCGGCCACTCTTTCTGCCTTTGGGCACCTTTTGCCACCTCAGCCGTCCCCTCCGCAAAGCATGGTCGCTCTGACCACCTGCATCTGCTCCCTTCTCTCTTCCACAGAGTTCGCCCCAGTCTGCAGCGATTCGATTTTCCTGTCCGTGGTTTTGCCCTTGGAAACCACACTCTCGTGACGAGTAGACCTGGAATTATTCTCCCTCACTTGTCTGTCACCCTGGTCAGTGCTTCGCATAGTAGGTGCTCAGTAAAGACATTCTGAAGTAGCAACTCCCCAAAGTGGCATTTCCAGGCATAATGGGAGGTGATACTTTCGAGGTGGGGCTACCATCACCCCTCAAAGCTCTGCCTGTACGCGGTACCACCTCTGCATCAAGGTTACTCTGGGGCGCAGGTGAAGTCGCTGGCACGGTACCCGATCTTCCCTCTTTCCTTCCTCTGACTGATCCCAGAGCTAGTGGATCTGAAGATTTATTCCAGAAAGAACTTCTCTTTTACCCTGAACCAGAAAATGCTCCTTGTCAGACCCCAGATGAGACGCCGGACGGCATACCCCGCACTGGGGTTCGCGCCCCGCCCCAAATCGCCCTGCACAGGCACACGGCTTCTCGGTGAAATGGCCCAGAAGCCGCTGTCCCTCCCCTGGGGCAGGAAGTGTGGGCCAAGCCGCGGGCTTCGGGTCCGGGCTGCGAGTATCTCAGCCCCGGTGGTTTGGGCGTCGAAGCTGCTCCGTGCGCCCCAGCCCGCCCGCCGCCCGCCGAGCAGCGTCACGTCTGGAGACTGCTGCTCTGTCATTAGACTTGGCTGGAACCCTTCCAAAATTCCCTCTCGCTACTTCAAAGTCTTGGGGGTTCCCCCGCCCCTTCCTTAATTAGGTAATGACAGAGGGAGGCGGTGACAGCTTCACCAGCAAAATCCTCGTCTGCGGTGGCTTTGCTCATCCTCGGAGAACCCATTTTTAGCTTCTAAAAGGGGGTGTGGGCACGAAGCACAAAAATGCTCAAGACAAGTTTTAGTTCTCTGAGCCCTGGTGAAATCCCACCCCACAGAAACGCCACGTGGGCCTGGCCGCCCCAGGAGGCGGGGCTGAGCGAGCAGCGGCCGCCAGATTCCCCCTCCGGCGTGCTTGCCCCTCCTCCAGCCCCCGTCCTAACGCATCAGCCACTCTGCCAGCCGGCGTTCCTGGATGCGCTGTGCCCAGCTCCGGCTCTGAGCCCTGATACACTGCCTCCATTCCTAGAGTGAGCTTCCCTTTCATTGCACTCAAGCACTCCTATGCATCCATCAAAACCCAGCCTCGATATCCCCCTTCCCGGAGAGCCTCCCCTGCCCCCCCAGCAGATCCGGGGGGCTCTCTCTGTGCTTCCAGAGCCTGGCATGCGCAGCCCAAGCTGTCCTCCAGCCCAGCGGTGTGGCGAGATGGCCTCTGTGTAATTCCGGCACCACCCACGCTTTCGGGCTCCCCAGGGACCTGGCCCATGTGGGCACCGCTGGTTCCGACTTCACTCCTGACCGAGGGCTACGCTGGGGGTTGCCGGCCCTGGATCCAGCACGTATCACCCACGTGGCTTCAGGCAAGGCGCTCCACTTCCTGGGCCCCTGCCTTTCTCACCAATGAAGGGAGCGACAACAGCCCGCCTCGCAGGACTGCGGTGAGGGTGGAGGGAAAAGGGGAACGTGAAACGGGGGGGAAGAGCCCTTTGCCTCGACTGTGAGGGATCCAAAAAAGAAACATTGTTACTGGCATCTCCCTTGTTCCCTTTTCCCCTCGCCTCTCCTCCTGTCCTTCCTGCCTCCTGCATCAGACACACCGGGTCTTGGAGAGCATTTCCAGGGGAGACGCCAGCCTGGGAGCCCGTCCGCAGGCCGATGTGCCCTCACCCTCTGGGTGAGGCTGTCAGGACGTGGCGGGGGTGGGGTGGGGTGCCCTGGGCTCTGCACGGTCTCACTGCTCTGTTAAGGTTCCATCAGTTCTTCCATCGGTACCATCTGTCCAGCAAAACCTCCCGCCACAGCAAAACTGCGGCCAACAGATTATGCGGGGATGAATCACCTGGCCCCCGCACCCCACCGCATCTTGTGCCTGCCCCCTCCGAGCACAGTTAATCAGAGGAAGTGCAGAGGGCCTCCCACCCGCCCTGGGGAGTTCGCCCTGAGCTGCAAGGCACCACCTCGCTGGGACCTCGAGCGCCTGCCGTGACCCGACCACCCTCGCCATTGCCATGGCCTCCTGCTGGTCTCGTTGGTTCACTCCTCTGCATCCCTGGGGGGTCTGAACGCCTGGGGGCGGGGGGTGGGGCGTGGAGACCAGCCTCGCTGCCTCCCCAGGTCCCTCAGATCCGCTCAAGAGCTTGCCAGTAAGGTGAGGCCCAAGGGGTGCCTTGGGCAACTCCAGTCCGGGCGAACCCCACCCCTTGAGCCCTAACGCACTCAGGGGAGACCGGGAAGGCTCCGCTGAGCCTCGGGGGCCTGGGTTTCCTCATCCGGCCGACGGAGCGGTGATCCTCTTGCCGCCGGGGCTGCCGGGAGCGTTACACGGAAAGCCGCAGCAGGAGTCTGGCCCCTGGAAAGGCTCGACGAACACGAGCAAATTGTGTTACTGTTACGAACGAGACAAATGAAAATTGAGGCGTCTCGTGGGAAAACGGGAGACCAGCAGGGGAAAGGAAGGAGTCCTTTTCTTCTGCTGGGAGAAACGCACCAGGTGTCAACCCTCCCCACGATTCTAAGGCAGGGGAGGAGGGATTAGGGACCAAAGAGCTAAGAAAGCCGTTGCTGACCCTCCCACGGACACTCCAGGATGGCGGCAGCAGGGCGTGTGACGGCGCCCAGGCATCGCCCCAGGGTGTCAGCCGGTGGTCAGTGCGGTGCTCAGGAGGGGACCGAGGACCGCTGCGGGCAGAGAGGAGCCCCGAGGCCAGGAGGCTGCGGCAGAGCAGCAGACGCTGCAGCGCCGACACTGCAGGGCCCCTCGGTGCGGAGAGTCCGGCAGAGGCACGTCTGGGGGGACAGACAGCACCCAAGGGTGGCGTCGGGCTCGAGGGGACGAGGAGAGAGGAGGGGATGGCCATGGGAAACCATGTCCCCATGCGGACGAGGATGGCGGCCGCGCTCATGTGGGAGGGATTAAAGCCGCCGGATCCTATGCTTTAAATGGGCGAACGGTACGGGACGGGGATTCTCTCTCAGCAGAGCTGCTTAACAAGGACGAGGGACGGGGACGGGCAGGAGCAGGAGGCCGCACAGCCGGGTCAGCCGCCTGGATGGCTGTCACCAAGGGTCCAGCACCATTTCCACAGCCCCCGGCTGAACAAACCCCCACCTCCAGGCCCCGGCACTGGGAGAGTATCGGCCCCGGGGCAGAGCCCACCCAGTGCACGGCCCCCACCCCCGCCCAGAAGCCTGATGGAAACGTGTGAGCCGACGACCCATTTCCCGGCCTCACCAGCAGGCCGAGGCCTGGGCTTGCTGGAAGCCTGCCCCCCCAAGGTCCACGGGCCCCGGCTCCCCTGGGCTGGCGGGACGACCCTAAGCAAACAGAGACCACCCTGTCGGGGTGAGCCGCTTCCCGAGATCATATGAACTTCCTTTTAAGTAGCAGCTTTTCACAGACCGGCTGCTCTGAGGCACTTTATTAAAAACCACCCCTCGCAGCTCAAATCCAGTTCCAACCAAATCCAATTTTCGTATCTACCGCTTTCTCAGACACAGTGAGGGGGGCGGCGTCTCTGTTTCTGCGGGGAGGAGTGGCATCACAGGGCCGCCCCTCTGCGTTTTCCCTTCCTGAACGGGGAGGTGGGCGCGGCACGCTTTGGCTGCTGTTTGCCACGGCCCCCGGGGCCCTTCCACGGACGGCGGGTACTTCTGCTCTGTGAGTGCCCGCAGACACGCCGCGCCATGCTCCTTAGCGCTCGGGGCTCGGCCAGCTGCGGTCGGGCTGCACCCCCGCCAGACCGGGTCTGTTGGCTCCTCTTAGCCGTGAAGTTTCTGCGTCAGCCCCCACGCCGACGTCCCTCTGACGTACATTACCGACCGCCCTGGAGACTGAACGGGAGACACGGACGGGTGGGACCCACTGTGCACTGGGGCAAAACCAAAGAACGTGCTGTTCCCACAGTGGATCCTCATGGGTCCCCCGCACCCCACAGCCTTTTCAGAGGCGCGGAGACAGGCAGGGGCTCCAGCCCGCCCACGGGAACGCAGTCGCCTACGCGGACGTCTGTCTCCTGCCTGTGCCATGGCAGCTAGGACTTGACCTCCCGGCCCTCACCTCCGACAGGGTCAGGGCAGAACCTGCCACCGTGCCCAGAGCCCCTGACTCGGAGCCCGGCAGAGGCTGAGATGCCCGGCCCCTGGCAGCTGTGTGCCGACCACCACCACTGACACATTCCCAAGGTGACTGACCTGCTGACACAGTCCTCAAGGCGTGCTGAGGGTCACCTTGGTGACAATTTTTTTTTTTGAAATCATCCTTTGGTTGAACCATGGGCAAGGCAACAGATCAAGACGGAACTGACTTGGAAGCCGTTTCTCAGCCTTCAGTGTATCACATCCCCCTGCTGATCCGCCTGCCCGTCTCCTGGATTGGAATGCGTGTGCGCTCGTTGAATACATATTTAGACAGACCTACTGTGTGCCACGCCCTTGCGGGGAAATGCGGATGCGCAGGAGCGGGCCGCGCCCTGGCGTTCACAGGGCTCCTTGAAGCGTCGGAACCAAACCTGGGCGATGAACGCGGTGACCAGACACCCACCCGGTCCGCAGGGAGCGGGCGGCCAGTGGGGAGAAGGGGGGGTCCACAGAAGTGACGGGAACGAGGCTTTAAAACTCAGACAGGAGACATCATGGGGATGAGGAAGTGAAACACACTTCGGGGGATGTCCGACAGGACGCCCAGGAGCAGGCCGGGGGTCAGAAGGGAGGCGAGCGTTGGCATTGGAATCAGGGGACCACCAGGGTCTGGGAACTGTGGGCGGGGGCACGCTGGGAGGAGCCAGGTGGGAGGGAGGGGTGTTAAGAGCGCACAGATGGGCGAGGAGGAGGGGCTCACGGTGGGGCTGTACAGCACCCTTTCGGGGGGCGAGGGGATGCCCCCCGCAGGCTCCCTGCCTCCCACTGCTCGTTACACCTTTTCCAGCACCCATGGCTTGGGCTGGCCCCGGCGTTCCCCTCTGGGGAGCCCCTGTGAGCACCCCACGTCGTACCAAACCAGCAACGGCACCTGGCCGGCTGGCGACGACCATCTCCCGGGCAGGGCCTCACTTCGGACAGCAGCCTCCGGAGCCCACTGTTCAGGGGGAAATAGTTCAGTGCTTAAAAAAAAAATAATGAAAACACCCACCCGGTCATTGGGCTGAAATCAACCCCCTCGCTCTGCCAGCGACTTCAAGGGGGAGATTCCAGGGTGGCCTGAAGACTCGAAGGCCCCCCCCACCCCACTGACGGCGCTAGGTGGGGGGAGCCCGGCTCTGCCGAAGGAGGGGTCCTGGCAGTTCCAGAGACGGGTTGTAGCCACAGCACTCGCCAGAGACACACGCGGCACCGCGGCCTGGGGATGATACAGCGGCTGCAAAGAGCTTATTTCCATCCCCAGATTCACCGGGGCAGGTCATGGGTAATGACGCTCGGTTGTCTGTGAATTAATTTCTGGGCGGCCCTGCCAGGAGCTAATGCAGTGTTCGGCGGAGAGAAGCGGAGAAACCTCGGTGCCAGCGCGCACTGGTTAATCATGATACTCACATCCGCTCGGCGGGGCCAGGGGCCAGCTGGAATGTCCCGTGGGGTTAATGGACATTTTGGAAATTGTGCGAATGCAGGCTTGGCAGGACAAAGAGATGGTTGCCATCCAGCTCAGCCCCGGGGCCGAGTCCCTCTGCCGGCTGTCAGGCCTGCCGAGTCGCCGCAGGAGTCGCCACAGGGTCACTTTGGAATTAAAAACGCAGTAGCCTGGGGGTGGGCAGAGTTCCGCTTCTTCTGTGCAACTTCTCCCAGTCTTATTCCCTGGATATCTCCCCCCGCCCCTTTTTTCCCCCTCACATGTCTCGTGCACGGAGGGGTTGGTGTCAGGGCAGAATTGGCCTGGCAGTTTAGGGTTCCCTGGATGTATCGATGGTGGCAAGAGACAGTGTACAAATTTGGCTTATCCGTGTGATGTATTGGCCGTACCTGATGATAAGGTAGGCATCACTATAAAAATAAACTCACTGAGGCTCCTGAATGCCTTTCTCCCCGCTGCTTTTTGGCTGCACAGCATTTTCCAGGAAATGATTAATACGATGTTTCATTTAAGCACCGAGCGATCGAGAAATGGGGCTGCAGCGCAGGCACCCAGACGCAGGAAACCTTGAAATTAACAGGCGGCCATAGAAAGTATAAGATTAATTTCATTTTCTTTTCTTATCTTGTGCTCTCGGTTATGTCTCTCTCTCTCTACGTAAAGGGGAGATTAATTAATCCGGGAACGATCTCTTTGTGGGCAATTTGATATTATGTTTGACGACTTAATAGAAATCCGAACGAGAGCGAGGCGCACCGCGGGGAGCGTGTCCCGGGGACACGGGGAGATGTCAGGAGGCGGCTGGCTTCGAGGCTCCTGTCGACAGCAAGTGGCTGGGAGAGGACAGCCAGCGCCACCCGGCATTCATTCACTCACGGGTTCATTCATTCACGGATTCATTCATTCCGGAGATACTCCCAGCAGCCTGCGGGGCAGCCTCCTTTACTCTGATCTCTCCTTGAGAAAACCTCTGGGCCGCGCCCAGCCCAGTCTTGGGGGTGATTTGGAACCGATCTGAAATTCAATTCCATTCAGGAAATATTTACTGAGCACCAGCCATGTGCCCAACAGCACCCCGGCTGTGCCGGGAACATCAGAAGGGGTGGGATGCGGCGGCGGGCGCTCTGACTGGGGAGATGAGGTGCACGCAGACAATACAAAGCAATTATGGTAACAGCGTGCATTTAAACGCCACTCTCCTGTTTACCCACATTTTCCTATCACTGGCTCGTACACTGTGGGAGCCTCTCAACAACTCGGGGAAGGGAGGCAGGGCAGATATGATGAGTTTCATTTTGCAGATGAGGGATCTGAGGCTCGGCGGGGTGGTGCGGGGGGGCTGGCCTGGAGTCACCCCGCCAGGAGCAGCGGCGGCGGGCCGGCAGCCAACGTCCGCCACCTCGCTGCGGCGTGCTTCAGCTAATCAACCGCCCTGATTACCTGCCCGAAGAAGGGCCGCGGCAGGCGAGCTGGAGGAGGGCCGGCCCCCACCCGTGCCGCCCGGGTCAGGGTGGGTGGGGAGGAGCCGGCCACACTCAGCGAGGACAGCTCCCGGGTCCAGTGGGGGAGGGTGTGGCCGCTGCCCACCCCGCTTTTGATTCCTGCCCCGATTTCCCACCAAGGAGCCTGAGCGTAGGTAGCACTGAAAGGCTGGCCGCCTCTCTGTGCCAGCCCACCCCTGGAGGGGTCCCGCCCACCCAGCGGGAGGAGACCAGGCTTTCTTGAAGGTGCCCTGGGAAATAGGTGGCCCGAGAGGCCTGGACGTTGAAAACTGCAGCTAGCCACTGGCAGACCCCCACTGCACCAGCAGGGGCAAGCGTGGACTTCAGGGTCCCCTGGCAACAAGGACACAGATGGTTCCAGAGCACAGGTGATCCCGGGGGCCCGGCGTGGGGCACAGCAAGGTGGACACTCGGTAGGGACTTTCGGACAAGTGCCTCGATGAGGGAGTCTGGCCACCCTCCCGTTCCGAGTCCGAAGGACAGATGAGATCATTCCTGCCGGGCCCAGTAGCCATGCGGATGGATGGCAGAGAATAAAGTTTGGATTTTTCAAAAAAGTCTCCACAGCAGACGGCCCCAGGAGAGCAATTGCAGGCTACAATATGACACGATTCCTAATTAAATATAATTAAATAAGCATTAAAAGAGAGACGGATGCTCCCCTCCTCACGGTACTCCACTGCTGCCGGGGCACAAAGCCGAGAACGCCGTTCTCGGGAAAACACCGCCAACAGCAGCCCCCTGGGGACTCGGCTGGGGAAACCGAGGCCAGAGGGCTTCCAAGTCCAGCCAGGTCTGCAGGGACGGAGGGCCGATGGAGAAGAGGAGACCCGTGCAGCTGTTCCCACCTGGGGGTCCTGCTGGGCGCATCTGAAAGGCCCCGCCACTAGAGTGCTGTGTGACCTCAGGCCAGTTACTGAATGTCTCTGTGGCTCTCCCTCCAGACCGGCACCACGCCACAGGAACAAAATACAAGCCGCGTCAGTAATTTGGTTTTTGTTACCTAGCAGCCGATATTTTAAATAGCAAAGACAAAGTACAAGGTGAAAAGATAACTTAATAATAATTTCATGAAACCTAGTATGTCCAAATGGTGTTGTTCCAGCATGTAATACAGAGAGAAAGTTATTCATTAAATAACTCACTTTTCTTTTTTTGGCCCTATGTCTGAAATCTGGAGTGTGCTTCACACATGCAGCTCCTCTCCGTGGGGACCGGCTGCACTGAGCCACCTGCAGTGAGGGCGACTTTGACTGGGGGGGCCCGGGGGGGCTGTGACCTTGCCGGAAGGCACAGGTCCACAGGACAGGCCAAAGAATGGAGTCTAACTTGTTGTTGTGAGGGATTTTTTTTTAAAGATCTTATTTATTTTTGGAGAGAGGGGGAGGGAGGGAGAAAGAGAGGGAGAGAAACATCAATGTGTTGCTTCTCACACGCATCCCAACGGGGGACCAAACCCGCAACCCAGGCCTGTGTCCTGACCGGGAATCGAACCGGCCACCTTTCACTTTGCAGGACGCCGCCCGACCCACGGAGCCCCCCGGGGCCAGGGTTGTTGCTGGCGTTAACACGAACAGGACCGGGGGAGCGCTCGGCGGTGCCCCTGCGTGTCATCCGCCCCCAGCAAACTCGAGCTGCGATCATGTGGGGAAACTCAATATCCAGACGGTTCCCCCAGAAAGACCAGCTACACTCCGTGCCTCTGATTTATGAAAGTTTCTCTCTCAAATCCCTTCCACACAAACAACCCCGAACAGAGCAACTGGGGGGATTTCCTTCGTCTCCGGGTTAAAGCCGTTGAAAACAAATGGGCGCTTCTGGAGCGTGCCCTTAAAGCAATTGGTGGCTCCCAAGGTGAGAGCTCGCGGCAGCCACGTTTGTTATAAGCAGCCGCCCTCCACCGGGGGGCAGGGGGTGGTGCTGGAGGCGGGCAGGTATAATCCCCCCGTCCTGGGCACGCACGGACGAAACCCCGCGCACTCTATCACCCAAAGCTCTCCGTCAGCCCTGAGCCCGGCTGGTCAGGACTTACAGCGGCTTTGCATCCCTAAGTCCCCTCCATGGGGTGGCCGGGGCTTCCTGAGGCTTCTCACCCAGCCGTCCAAGCACAAACAGCACTACCGGCTCCCCAGGCGCCGATAACGTCAGCCCGAAAGCTACGCGTGCCCGTTTTTAATTGTTCTGTCCCCTTTTGAGGTCTTTAAACATCACTGCCAGCTCTGAGCGGACATGCTGGCCCCCTCACCTTGGGAGGGAGGAAATCGTCCCCCCCCGCCCCCATTAAGAGCAGTGGGGAGTGTGACTCGCATGCTATTAATAATTGTGAGGTCCCTTTTTGTGAAAAACACAATAAAACGCTGGCCAATCCCATTTGGGCCTCGGTGTTACAATTCTTCAAGAAACGCTGCCCAATTACGCCTGATTTCTCATTGTTTTTCCCACTGGTTCGTGTCCCCGCAATTAGGTGTCATTTGGTGTAACAGAGGCGGGTAAACCGGCCAGCTGGTCAGCAGTTTCCCCGTGATTAAAGCGTGGGGCTGATCAGAGAGCTGACGTCCAATAAATTAATCAAGAAATGAGGAATGAAGGCCCACGTTTGAGGTCCTCGATTTGCACGTGCGGATCTCCAGATGTTTCCCCTTAATAATGTTTGCCACCGTGCAACTGAAGGAAGGGAAGACTGGGAGGGACCCCAACCGCCAGGAGATGCCCCCACAGCCTGCTGCGTCCTCCTCACCTGTGGGGTCGGGGTAGGTGGGTGGGGTGGGGGGCCCTGGGCTGCTTCTGGGGGACCAACGAGAGAATGCGCAACACACGGGAAAGTGATGGGCTTCGGAATTCAGCAGGAAAGCGGCACATTCCAAATTAATAAATGCTTCATTAAGTGCCTGTCAAACGCGGCACCGAGGGCTCCCGGCCTCTCGCGGATGCGGCCTTCATGACGAAAGAGCCGTAAGAACTTCATTACCTCCGCGAAAACGGTGGTGAGGATTCCTAAGGATGCGATTGGCTGTGGGGGAAGTCACAGGTAATTGTGACTGTGATGGATGACCCCCTCCGCCAGGTAATTTAAGAAGCAAAAATCATTAAACTCCTTTCAAAGGTTTTTTACTGCAAATAAATTATAGTTAAAGTAAAGTGTGGGTGTGTTTTAATTTGTCTGAGATGATGGGGCCGGCCTGGAGCTCCTGACCAAGGGCTTACAGCACATTGCACCAAAGTTCCCCTCCTTCGGGCGCTGCCGGGCTGGGGGGCCCTGCTCCCTCGCACCTGGGGAACTGGGGGGGGCATCTTACAAGGAGTAGGACGACCCCCACAGCACCAAGTGACCCCGCAGCATGGCCTCCCGGCCACCCTGCCCTGGAGGATGGACCATCCCCACCACAGCCCCCTCCCTGCCTTTGGCCGGGCCTTCCTTGCGGACTGGTGACAACTCAGAGGGGCAGAGCCCCTCCAGTGCAGAGAGACCCCGCAAGTTCACTGCAGACCGTCTCCCCCGGGTCGCCCGCTGGCACGGAGCCCACGTGGGGTCCGCAGGCTGTGGAAAAGCAGCCACCTTTTCGGCAGCTCTCTCTGCCTGGCCTGGTGTTGATGGAGTCAGACCCTGAAGGAGGCCGTGAATCACCGGCTCTGGAGAAGAAGGAGCTCTGGGTTTCTAAGTCATAAATTAAGGCCCAGGCCTCTCTGCGTCCTTGGTTGCCTCGAACCTCTCTCCCCCCACCACCACCTGGTCACCACCACGTATGGACGCCATTGCTGCTCTGCGAGCAGGGCGACCCCTCCCTGCACAGGCCCACCCCCCTCCCTTTGGCACTGAGTTGATTTTGTCCGGGGCCGGTTTTAGATCATCCCTTCAAATGAAATAACATCAGAAGAGATTAATCACAGCCCGAGATTGAAAAGGATAAAGCCACATCCCATTGTGACCTTCTAATTTCCATTGTGACCGCCTGGCCAGCCTCCGGGGGAGGCGGGCGTGGGGTGGGTGGGGATTTTTTCCGAGTGGCCCTCGGCGCTGAACCCCGCGCGCCGCCATGACTATGACAGCTTCTTGGATTTATGAATTAAGGGCGACCTCATAAGTATGAGTTTGCCGTCTCACAATGAAAGCCTTGATCATAAATACTGCTCATCAGCCGCCATTCTATCGGCTGTAATTCGGGGGCTGCTGGTGGGGTTGGTTGCTGTCTGCCGGCGAAGGTACGAGGTTAGCGCTCCGACAGCAGTGACTAATCCCTGCGTCACCGAGAGCAGGGTGGATATTAAGTCTATTTTCCAGGAGATGAAACCCAGAGAAAGGTTAGGCGAGGCTGGCCCTGCTCCACGGGGAGCTGGTCCTGGGGTGGAAATGAGAAGCCCGGTGTCGTGAGCGCCAAGCCCGAGATAAAGCCTTCATCCATGATAAATTACAGTTTGAAACTCCCCGCGTCGGTGTTCAGGCGCGCGCGCCGACACAACCACTGATTCGAATGAAAATAAGGGTGGAGGAGGGAACACAGGGGCGCTCTGGAGCGGGTGGGCGCGGGAAGGGGCCTCCCTCCCCGAAGGGGAGAGGCATCAGCCTTATAGTGACAAACCCCCCCCCCCACCCCGCACGCCAGCCTCCTCCCCGATTGCAAGCCCCCTCCCCGCACACGGGAGAGGAGAGCGGGGGCTGCGTCTCCCGGGAGCCAAGCTCGCTCTGCTCCTCCCAGGGCTCCCCGCTCGGCTGTGAGAAGCCGGAGAGATGAAGACGGATGATTCCTTACGGGCAGAAGCCAAGTTCTGAAAAATGACTCCTTGCTTTTGCTTTCATAACTTCTCAAGAAACGTGGCACAACTGTCCTTTCTCTCCCCTCCCTTAAAAGTTGAACTGAAATTAATTTTTTTTTAAAAGGGGCTGGTTATAAAAGAAAACCATAATGCCTCGCCACTGGGTAATTCCTTCTTGATCAAAGACGGGGGCTGCTCATAAAATGGATGCCCACTCCGTGCAACCGCGGGGGGAGGTCTGCGTCTGGGGCTTGGCCACGACTCGGTGGGTTGGCCGCTCAGGGAGGAACGTGGCGGGGAGCGAGTTTCTTGCAGGAAAGCAGAACAAAGCAAACAGAAGTGGGTAACTGGGAGGGAGGGGACCCCATGGGGGTGCAAGGAAAAAATACAGGACACCCGGCGGATTTCCCTGCCCAGAATTACTTGACCGCTTTTCTAAGAGTACCCCTGCAACAGGAGACACACCCCGAGAAATGGGGGGACACGCCCCCGGAAGTAGGGAGGGGCTTGAGCTGCGCACGCTGCACTGGAGACGTCGCCCCCTTGCTAGACGCGCAGCTGGAAGAGGGCCGGAGGCGGACGGGGTCCACGGGGGCGCTCAGTGGTTGGAAGGCTGGCCACGCCCACCGACTTTCGGCACGCAGGGGATTCTGGGAGGAGACTTTTGAAACGCAACTGGCCGGAAAGCGAAAAGGGCAGTTGGTTCTTCCCGCCCTCTCTAACCTCCCCCCAACCGCGGGCCGGGGCATGTCAAGGGTCACCAACAGGCCTGCTGACAGCGGCCAGTGTGGGGCTGTGAGCAGAGGCCTGGGGCACAGACTCGGAAAGATGCGGGGAGCTGGACAGCCCCTGGAGACCCGCTGAGCCACCTGCGCTCATGGTAGCTCTGGGGGGAGGAGAGGCTCCTGGCACAACCTTGAACTGAGCTGGCGGAGGGTCATAGGGTGGTTTTTCTTTGGGCCTCGAAGAGGGAAAGGGCCTCGAGGCAGAAGCTGGCCGTTATTTCCTAAGACCTGGGTGACATTAGCTCTGTGAACAAATGTTGTTCTTGTGTTATTTTCAGCTCCTGAACCTATGTGGCACTTCTCACATGACTCTTTTTGATGTCATACTCTCTGACTTCCTCACCCAGGTATTTTAGGCAGGAACTTGCCGTTAAATAAAAGATTCCTTCCTTTTTCCACTGAACTTCGTCTTTGGAGATTATTTGCCTGGTTGGCGGTGAATGGTAGGACCACCCCCCACCCTCGCCCCGGTGGGTCGGGTCTGGCAATGGCCCCTGATTTTTACTTTGAAGGTTCTCAGTCCAAGAGGTTCATGTACAGTGAGGGCAGCAACCCCACCCACCCTCTCCGCCTCCAGGGAAGGGCCCTGCCCCCTCCGGGTCCCTCCCTCGCCCATCAGTCCCTGCTCCGGTCAGTCCTGCCTCTTCCAGGGGCTGAGGAACTGGAGGGACGAAAACCATTGCCGACACCCACAGGGAGCACCTTCTGAGAGTCAGGCTGCTCTGGAGGAATCCAGGACCCGACAACCCACTGAAGTCACAACACACCACCACGCTGGCTGCAGACCAGGTCTCCCAGCTGATGGGCAGCAGGGACCCAGCGCTCGCCCAGCCACATTCCTGGAGGGTCCCTGCTTTCCAGTTGGCTCAAAGGTATGAGCTGGTCATGAGGCAGGGGCCTGCAGGGCAATGTCCACCCAGAGGGGGCGCCTTCTTCAAATTCACACCAAACACCACACAGGCCGGTGTGGGCCTAGGTGCAACCTGGTCGGAAGCCATTCTAACCTGAGCGCCCCAGTGCCATGAGCCGATGTATTGCTGGTCGATTGCTTAAGCCGGTTGGAGATGGGCATCTATCACAGGCACCAGAGGGGGACGCAGGAATCAGTTGTAAGCGCCAGGACCGCCTTCCAGAGCAAAAAGAGGGAGAGGTGCTGTCTGGAGGGGCCGCCCACGGCTGAGCCTGACCAGGCCCAAGGGGGTCTCCCCACTCAGCAAAGCCCAGAGACGCTGCCGGAAGAGATGGACAGAAGCTAGAATTTTCCCAGATGTAACAAAGTTTTGGCGTTAAAACGACAAAAGTGTTTCCATAAATATATGACAAAGAAGAACTGAAATGAAAAAGCAAACAAGTTAAATGAAAATAACTGCAAACAAAGGGAAGTACAGGAGCCCGTTCATCAAGTGGGTGGTTTGAGCCCGGGGCTGGAGAGCTACCGCCGCACGGGGACCGGGTCCGACCGCGCCTGCCCGTCCGTGTAAACGGTTCTCTCCGAACGCAGCTGGGCCAGTGCTCGCACCCCGTCTGTGCGGGGGCCTCGGAGCCCGACGGCAGAGCTCAGGAGCTACCCCGGAGACTGGGCACCGTGTGCCCAGCAAAGCTGAGAACATTTATTCTTCGGATACACACGCTGGTGGGACGAAAAGAACTACAAAGAAATTTTACAGTTTTTAGGAATAAGCCCAGTGTTCGTCGTGTTACTGGTGGTGTTGTTTTGGAAAAACAACATGTACATACATATGACGCCAATAAGCCGTTCTCTTAATTACCTCTCCCCTAAGAGAAAACTACAAATAGAAAATCAAAGTAATTAAGTAAAAACCCTGTCATCTACATTCGAAATGAAGCCATTCCCCACGGCCGCTCTCTGTCGGCTCCGCTGCCCAGCCCCGCCCGCGGAAACCGCCGAGAAAGGCGGTGAGTTGGGGAGCACTGAGCCACCACGCCACCCGTACCGGGGTCCCTGACGCCCACTGATGGGACCCGTCTGCTCCCAAGTCTGGAATAAGAGGCACCCAACATGGGCCTGCACCCCTCGTCGCCCTAGAAAGCAAGGCTCCCTCGGCCGGCAAAGACCCCTGGGAGACGGGCGGAGGGTGTCAGAAGCACGCAAAACGACTTGGAGAGGCTCCCACTGGACAATTTAAACCAAAGTAATCACGATACTTAATAAAAATTCATCAACTGTTACCAGTTAAAATCCACGAGTTCATAATAATTCCTGAATTAAAAAAAAAAAAGAACCCAACTCATTGGTCCCCTTCGCAGGTTGCTAGGGACCTACCTCATCTTCCCAAAAACGGGCAAATAGACCTCAGCATTTACCCTGCCCTTCCTGTACCAACTCGATTTTGAGGGGGCCAAATAATGAGGAAACGCTTTTCATAGAATTCCAGCTAATACGTGCAAGCCAACAATACAATTTGAGTATCACCATTTTGCAACCCTACGGGTATAACAGGCCCAGACAATATCCGTCATTGGCTGATGAAACCGTTCCGTGAGAGGCTGATGGGGCACCTGTTGGGGGGCACCTCCAGCTGACCACACCTGCAGCCCGTGATCAACCATGACAACGCCAGAAAACACGGAGGCAGACGCCACCGCCGCCTCCCGGTGCGCCGTGTGGGAAGCCTCTGAAACAACCCGCTCAAAGACCCTGGCGTGACTCATCTCCAACTTCTGGAGCTGAGCACTCACTACCAGTTTGCGGGAAGCACCGGGGACGTGTTAAAAGCTCGTGAAAAGAGACTCAACCTAATTAGCCATCAGGGAGATGCAAATTGGAAGCACAGTGAGATCCTCTCCACCCACCCAGTGAGAATGGCAGACGCAAACAAACACGGAACCGCCAGACGACAGCGAGTATTTGCAGGGTGGGGAGCGCGGGCTCCCTCGCCCGGAGCAGGGAAACCATTCAGCGGACTGTACAGAAGAAAACCACCCCCTCGCCGCGGCCCGGGAGAGCGCCTGCCGCCCAGCAGGGACGGATCCAGACGGCGTGTGTGTGCGTGTGTGTGTGTCGTGTGTAGTGGCCCCAGATGGAAACAACGCAAACAGCCATCAGGCAAAACGGATAAATAAATTACAGCGTATTCGTCAACAATCCTCCACCCAGAGCAATAAAAGAAATACGCCCACGCGCAACAGCTTGCTGGAGTCTCGCTTCTGAAGTGCCGTGAAAAGGCGCCAAACGCAAACGGGAACAAACTAGATTGCTCCCTTGAACGGGCACCCCAAAGTGGGCAGAGTGAAGCCGGAGAGTGCTGGGTGTCCGGGCAGCCGTTCTCTCGGGGGGCGGGCGAGGAGGGGGGCAGGTGCTGAGACCCGCACGCAGGGAGATGACCACCTGGCCTGGCCGAGGGCCCACAGTGGTGCGCTGCTGGATGACCCTCTGAAGCACGTTTCTGGATGATACTGCATTTCAGTTTAGAGGAAAAGATCGCTTCGGCTGCTGTGGGAAATCGGGGAGGGATGGGCTCTGCTGTGGGGGTGCCCAAGGAGGGGCCAGGCCCGGCACCCCAAACAACTTTGTCTTCCTCATTTCTTTTGGTGGGGCGGCAGGGGGTGGGGGTCCATTTGTACTGAGCTGTGGGGCTTTAAGAAAGGGTTTTCTACTCCTGGCTTACCCGATCAGAGAAGAACCATTTCAAACGACTTCAGAATCCCCCGGTGTGGACGTGCATTCCTCATGGATGAAAAAAACCGCCAAGAAGCCCTGCGTGGCGTTTAGGATTAATAACATTGTTAGTGATAACATTGGTGTTTTGCAATAGACAGAGCCAATCAGCAATTATCTTAATTGTTTTCAGCCTAAGAGGACAAGGAACCACAGACACAAAATCAAAGCAACCGAGGACACACCGAGGAGACAGGATACACGTGTCATGGCTGGGACCCAGCGGGTGGCAGCTGGACCCTCTGCTGTCCTCCTGCCAAGAGCTGTGCCTCTGTGGCCCCGCCCCCCATGCCCTCGGACCCCCACTCACCCTGCAAACCTCAGCTCCAAACTCACATTCCCACGGAAACCTCCCCCACACCCCCAGGCTCTGTGGGCCCTCTCCGGCCACTCTCCAAAGTCACCGTTTGTCATCAGCTATGTGTGTGGGTGTGCGGTTACTTGTTGCCCAGAGGCCACTATCGCATCCCAACCTGACAACACCGACAGGTGGCAGAAACTCAGCACGCACACGGTGAGTGACAGGCTGAGGACGTCGGAAGAGCTAGCGTTGCGTGTGCGCGTGCTACGTGCCAGGCCAGTGCTCTCTCCTTGAACGCTCTCAGCAGTCACAACCGCTCCTGTGTACGCAGTACGTGCACCGGGCCAGGCCCCGCCCTGACCAGTGGAAGGTGCCACTCCTCGGCCACGCCTCACGTGGGTCCTGCAGTGTCGGGGGTGGCCGGCAGCCAGGGTCGACGGGCTGGGCTGCGGGACCGAGTTGCCAGCACTGACCCGGGCGTTGCTGCGGAGGCCTTTCGTGGACGGGTTAGCGTCCACGGGAGACTTGAAATACAGGTGAACCTTGACCGTTTGGGGGCCCCCATCCAATCCGCTGAAAGGCAAACGCAAGCTCCCCCAAAGCAGCAGCAGTTCCACCTGCGACAGCAGCCTCGGCTCCTGTTCCAATGTCCCCGGCCCGCTGGCCTGGCCTGCCCTAGCCAGGGTCCCCAACCCCCAACTGATTCCTCAAAACGCGGCTCATCCTATGTCCCTACGGGTTCCGTTGCTCTGGTGTGAGCCTGACCTAGGTACCATCCACATTTATAAACGGGGAAACTGAGGCAGGGGCCGGCCTCCATAGCGGGTCTGCTCTGGAGCTGGGATTCACACCCAGGCAGAGGGGCTCCAGGGCCAGCCCCTCATCCGCCACAGTGCTCGGTCTCTAGCGACAGAGCCTTCCTTCCCACCGGTTCTCCATGGGGACTGGAGGGCAGTGCAGCCCCCGGGGCGCAGGGGGCGGGGCCGGGGGAGGAGCGTGTGGCGGGCTGAGTGAAGTCCCGCGGGCCGGTGCAGAAGCTGGGTTAGAAATTCCCGCTGCGGTCGGATGTGGGTTGAGCCGGGCTGGGGTGGCCATTCACGGGGCGAGTCCAGCCTCCGGGAACCTTTCATCTCCCCCTCCTGGAGGATGAGGCCGGGAAGCCAAGAGCGGAGGCCCGGCCCGGAGCGCCCGGGGAGGTCTGCGGGGACACACCTGGTGAAGGACCGCCCTCGGGCTCCCGCGAGTGATCGGGCTGACTTGCTTCAAGCCGAGATCAAAGGACGGGCTGGAGACACTGTTTCACGGATCTGGGTGAATCAGCCAGACACACCGGGGCCTCGACAGCGGCTGACGTCTCTCCCATCGGAGGTGCCGTGTCAGGAGACGTGCCAGGCTGCCGCGACCACCAGAATGCCTCCTCGGGAGAGGAAACTTCCAGAAGCATCGGTCGCCAGCTGCCTGGCTTTCCCTTCACCGCTTCGGAGGCTGTAACTGTGAAGACCCCCGGGCCCCCTTTCCAGGCAGCCTGCAGCCCCTCCGCGTGGAGCTGAGCCATCATTCTGAACACGCGTGCCCTCTGGGTTTGTGGAGTTTCGGGGGTCACAGACATGGTTGGGCCTCACCGTCGTACCCGTTACAGGAGGTGAGTGAGGGCGGCAAGATCACTGCCCTCTCGCTGATGAGAAACAGGAGCTCAGAGAAGTCAAGGGTCTTGGCCAAGGTCAACCAGCCAGGCTGACAAAAGCGAGACTCAGTCCCCAGCCCCACCCTCTGTCCATCTGCAGACTCCCCTTCTTATTGTTTCGCCAGTGTTTCCGGGAGCGTTCTCGGTGACCAGTGCCGGGCCGAGCACCCCCGCTCTCTCCTCTCTCTGTAAATATTTCCTGTCTGCATGTCGTCTTCCGCCCTGGGACATGCTTCCACGGACGGGGGCAGTGGCAGGAGCGCCTCTGAAGAGCCGCGTCAGACCCCCACACTCGCACGCACGCACGCACCGGCCAGAGTCCAGGAGACGTGGGAACCGTACATAAAAACTCCCGCTCATTCCCCATTTGTGTGCGTCTGGACCCGGCCCCACGCTGCAGGGCTGGTCTTCAGAGCCGATCCTTGAAAACCGACCACCGCCAGCACGTGCTGAGCACGTGACGTGAGCTGAACCCCACGCCACACGCGTCCCGCGTGTCCGCGCTTTTGCTCCTCCGCAGCAGATCACACGGGAGCCCCGTGGCACGAAAGGGAGAAGAGAGACTGAGACTCACCGAGAGCAAGTTCACGTGGACCCTGTGACGTGGGACGCTGGCTCCAAGGCCCTTGTCAATAACCCAAGGTTTCCCCAGATCACACCGGCCCCGTCGTCTCCCCATTTCCGCCGTTTCACCTACCACCTGGCCTAGGTCGGCTCCCTTCCTGTTTATGAACTCATCCTTTAGAGAAAACACTTTTACCAACTAACATTCATTTTCGAAAGAAGCCAGGCGGCTTCCGATGTAGACAGCTGGAGGAGCGCCACCCCCAAGTCCTACGGCCGCAACCAGCAAGCACGCCGGGTGACCTGCAGCGTCCCCTCACTCCAGAAGGCAGCCGGGGGCTCTGGACTCTGGGAAACACAGGTGCCTCCAAGGGGGGACAGGGCTGGAGACGCGCTCGCCTGGGCTGGGTGCCCGTGGACTCTGGTAGAAAAACATAAGCTGACTTACTTAACCAATTGCTAGAGGTGGAGTATGGGCTACTGAGGCAATACGGGACTTCTAGGAGCCACAGATATGAGGGGGAGTCACTCTCTACCCAGCTTGTGCCCACGGCTGAGCTGGTGCTCGCTGGAGGATGGGAAAGGGTGGGGGGAGGATCCTGAGAAACTCCCTCCCCGTGTAGCCCCACCCGGGGGGCCAGCGGCCACCACGGGGACAACGCGGAGCCCACCTTGGCCCCGCCCCCCTCTCCCCCTAGCACTTGTAGAGTAAGGGCAATAAAACCTGGTCCTCTGGGGGCGCCGGTGAAACACCGCTGAGGCCGACTGACAGAAACAACCACAAAACCCACCTACCCACATTTTGCCGTGTGTAATGCACACTTTTTTACACAAATTTTTGAGGGAAAAATAAGGATGCACATTGTACATGGGTGTAGTGAGTACATACCACAGGTGCAATAATCCATGTGCAAAGCGCACAAAAACGTGGGTGTGCATTACACACGGCACAATACGGTACATGCCGGGGCAGCTCTGGGATGGGCCCGAGGCCTCCCTGAGCCCAGGCCTGTCTCTGGAGGTCGGACCGGATCGCACAGCGCCTGGCTGAGACTGAGGCGTGTTCAGAACGACAGACCGTGCCCCCCACCCCCGCCACCAGGCAGACCAGCCCGGAGTCCCCAGCAGCGGCACCTGCCACTGCGGGAGGGGGTGGGGGTGTGCAAAGGAACCATCTCTTCGGCAAAGTATTCAACGCCAAGGAAGACTGAAAGCTGAGGATGGAGCAGACATTGAGGAAAACCCTCTAGCAAACCAGCTCCCAACCTAAACCACAAACTAACACAAGAGAACTTTTTTTTGTTGTTGTTGTTTTGGTTTTTTGTTTTTGTTTTGTTTTTAAAATTTACTGCTTTTAGAGAGAGAGCAACATCAATTTGTTGTTCCACTTATCTATGCACCCACTGATGGATTCTTGTATGTACCTTGTTGACCAGGGATCGAACCTGCAACCTTAGCATACTGAGATGATGCTCTAACCAACTGAGCTACTCAGTCAGGGCCAACACAAAAGGACTTAGAAGCTAGTGGTACACTAAGGGTACCTATAGCAACAACAGAATCTAAACCCAGCTGAACTCCAAAGTAGATCAACTCAGCACCCCACACTAAAGGCCTAGCAGAAATAAAGGCACATTCTATTTCCAGACATAAAAACTATTTACGTCACTCTCTACTGTCCTACACAAGACATCTGGCTTTAAATGCCTCACAATTTTTTACTGAAACAAGTAGAAAAAAACAACAACAACATACTTTCAAGAGACAAAAGAGTCAACAGAATCAGACACAGATATGACACAGATGTTGGAATTACTGGGCAGGAATTTGAAGTAACTATGTTTAACATGCTACAGACTCCAGTGGAAACGAGGATACTGTGAATGATCACAACGGTAACGTCAACAGAGGAGTAGAAATCAGAAAAAGAATCAAATAAAAATAAAAATTCTGGAAATAAAACCACAGTAACAAAGATAGAGTGATTTCGAAAGATGCATTAGTAAACTTAACACAGGTAATGACAAATGTGAAGACAGGTCAACAGAAATTATTCAAACTAAAACTCAGGGAGGAACATGAGTTTTCTAAAACAGAGCAGGCACCCAGGAGTTGTGGGGCAGCAGCAAACAGTCCAGCGGGAGTGTGGCTGGAACCCCACAAGGAGACGAGTGAATGGGGCAGAGGAGGTTTAAAGAAATAAGGACCCAGTGGACATTTGTACAAAACGACACCCAAGTACACAAGAAACGTTCAACAAGACAAACCATATGCTGAAACCAATGTTAATACTTTTAATTAATTAAATGATAGAAAAAGCATTTCCCCAAACTAATGCCAGACATCAAACCACAGATCCAAGGAGCTTCGAGAACACCAAACAGGGTCAATCAAGCAAAACCAAACCTATGATATCCAGGCTGCTGAAAACTACGGCCAGGAGAAAACCGAAGGAAGGCAGGGGAAAACATGTGTCACCTGCAGAGAGGCACAGAGGCACCGGACTTCTCATCTGATACGAGGTGAGCCCAAAGACGATGGCAATGACACCTCAGAGTACAAAAAGGGAAAAAAACTATCAACCCAAAATTCTTCCCGGCCTGCGGGCCATGTCCAGCTACCTGTTCTTGTAAATAAAGTTGTATTGGATTTATAAAATTCATTTCCGTGTTGTCTATGGCGGCTCTCACACTGGAATGGCAGGGTCAGGGAGTTGCAACAAAAAAACATATGGCTTGTGAAGCCTTAGAGATTTCCTATCTGACTCTTTTCAAGAATAGTTTGCCAACTATGCTCTAAAAGATAAAAGACCTTCAGGAAAGTAGCGGCACACTATTGTACGCTCTCAGTCCACATGCAAAACTAAAACAATAACACCAATGGCACAAAGCAAGGGAGGGAAGAATAGTTAGCTTATTGTTGTAAGTTTTTAGATTAGACATAAAGCAATATCATTTTATTTGAAGTTAGGATTTTAAAGATTCATATTGTAAAACCTAGGACACTCACTAAAATTTTTTTAAAGAGACATAAATGGTAAGTTAATAGTGAAAATAAAAGAGAGTTATACACAAAAGGCTGGAAATATTAAAGAAAAGAGCAGAAATTGCTGAAATTGAGAACAGAAAAGTCTGGAGAAGATAAATGAAACCCAAAGCTGATTCTTTGCAAAAACAAAGCTGATAAACCTCTAATAATAAAAAAAAACAGAAATTATCAATATCAGGAATGAAAGATCGAATAGCACATTGCAAATACTACAAGATAATAAGGGAATATTACAATCAAGTCTATGGCCCCATATTTGACAACTTAGATGAAACAGAGAAATTTCTTGGTAGACACAAGCTGTCAAAGCTGAGTCAAGAAAAAAAATGACCTGAATAATCTTTTACCTACTAACGAAATTAAATGCACAGTTAAAACCTTTCCCAAAGAGAAAACACCAGGTCCAGTGGCTTCAAAGGTGAATTCTACCAAATAATGTAGCAAAGAAATGATACCAATTTTACCCATATTCTCCTGGAATTCAAAAGAGGAAGGAACACTTCCCAACCCATTTTATGAGGCCAGCATTACCCTGAAGCCAAAATCAGACAAAGACATTACTATAAAAAACACACAATCAACCAATAACCTCCACGAGTAGGGATAAAACCCTTCATACGACACAAGGAAATCAAACCCAGCAGTGGACATAGAAAGAACAATTCATGACAGCCAAGTGAAGCTGATCCCCGGAATGCAAGGCTGGTTCAACATTCAAAAATCAATCATCATGATTCACCATGTCAGTGGACTACAGCAAAATCAAATGATTATCACGAGACATTCAGGAAAAGCACTTTATAAACATATAGCCATGATTTAAAAAAAAAAATCTCAGGAGCAAAGGACTAGGTGGGCACCTAGCCTGCTGATAAAGGGCATCCACGACTGACCTCATGGGTAACGGTGCAGGGCTGAACGCTTTGCCCCGACAATACCAACCAGGCAAGGAGGCTGGCTGGTCACGCCCAGTGACCCTTGGACAGGACCAGTAAGTCACCGGGGGAATACGTCATCCCCACTGGAAAGGAAGGAGCAAAACTATCCGCATTCAGAGATTACATGATTATCTACATAAAAATTCCCAAAGAACCTATGAGAAAGCTACCAGAACTAGAGAGTGAGTTGAACGAGGTCACAGAATACGAGGCCCACGTACAGCAATGAACCGCACTTCTGTACACTAGCAACAGACAACCGGAAATTTTCACCACCGGCCTCCCCCGGGAGCAGGAAGCCACCGAGGACCCAGGCCGTCTGCAGTCAGACTGAGGAGCCGGGCTTCCACGCCCAGACCAGGGTCTCCCCCCGGCTCCATCTCGCACCGGCTGTGTGACCTCCGTCCGACTCCTCCCCGGGAGTCCCAGTGCCTCGGGAGACCGGACCCTGCACCCGAGCCCCCTTCCACAGACCTCGTCCCCTTACCCCCGCCCGGGAGCGCAGCGTCACCACCAGTGCACGGAGAGGGGGACCGAGACTCAGCGTGAGCCCCGGGGCCGGGACCAGGGTGCAGCAGGTGGGGCGCCCAGCGCTCAGAGTGGAGGGGGGCTCCCATTCGGACACCCGCCCTGCACCCATGTGAGCCTGTGAGGGGCAGCCCCTTCCCACTGAACCCCGGCCGGGCCCTGGAGAGTCGCTGAGTGGTGGTGCCGGGGTTCGAGACCAAGCCTCCGACGTGAAGCCCACGCTCATTCCCCGTGGTCTGTTCGCTCACCCGTTCACCCGCCCGCCGTGTCGCGAGCCCTGTTGCACACAAGGCCCGTGATGGGCACAGCTGTGCGCCGGTGTGTGTGACTCACAGCCAGACTGACACCGCGGCAGCCACCGCAGGGGGCCAGCGAGTGTGGGTTACCCGACGCCCACGTGCTCTCTGGGGGGCAGGAGCACCATTTCCCTGCCCCAGTTTCTCCATCTGCGACGCAGGAGGTGGGAGAGCGGACCTGGTCCACGCCGGCCCGGCCACCAGGGCGCTCTGTAGGCAGCAAGGGGCACAGAGAGGGGCGTCCATCCCACTCTGGCCGGGCACTAATTTACCCCGCCCAGCCCTGCCCTCCCTGCCCACGGGGAAGCAGCCTGGATGTTTACCTGGTTATCAGGTAACCAGGCCTGGGCACCATTTCTTTGATCAGACACCCCTGATAACAAGCGAGCAAACAGACCGTTTTACGGCACCATTCCGTGGGGGGCGATCTTATCTTAAACAGGGACAGGGGTGAGGGGGTGTGTGTTGGCGGGGAGCAGGCAGGCGGATCTGCTCTGCAGAGCTTTCCCGAGGCCCTCCCCCACCCCCCGCCCCTCCCCCGGGCTTTGTGGGAGCGTGGTGGGGCGGAAAGGAAACCCAGAGGTGAGACGCTGGCCGCCCCTCTCCTATCGCTAGCATCTGGCTCCTGGCCGCCTCCCTCGTGCAGGCTGTGCCGGACCCCACAAGACCCCCGAGTGCCCCCCCCCGCCCCCGGCAGCTCTGACCACCTGGGAGGGCCCAGCTCCGGAGGCCAAGATGCCATAACACTGCCCGTGGATGCGGTCACGGCCGGCAGATCGGGGCTCGAGAAAGAATTTGCCTCTCCTCCAAACAACCTTATAATTACCGCCGTCTCCGATGTTCCGGGCGACCGCTCTGACTGTAAGAACGGGGTCAGGGACTGGGCATGTGCCCCCCACTCTCGCTCCAGCGAAACTCGGGGTCTGGACAACAGATCCTTCCGATTCCTTTCTTCCTGGCTAAAGATAAACATAGGTTTGAAGCCGACACCCAGGTTCCAGCTCAGGTTCCTTCTTCATCCTTTCTTTGCTCTCCTCACGGTTACAAGAGAGTGGTGCACACGGATTCGTTCATTCCCTTTGCTTTTTAAGTTTTTGAGAGTGAAACCTGCATCGCCTCGGCACAGGGGGCTCACCTGCCCTGCGCGTCCGTTCCCTCGCCCGTACAAGGAAGAGCTGCCCCAGGTGGCCCCCAGTGCCCTAGCCAGCTTTGCCCACCCTCCCCAGGGTCACCCCACCGTTAGTGTGGTGACAGGGAACCTGCCCCTCCCTCCACGGGACTCGCAGCCTCAGCTCCAGGGTTTTGCTAGGACTTAGGAAGCAGCTCACAGGTGTGCTTCCCTGTCATTCCTAAGCCTCTTCATCGGGGACCTGGCCTGCAACCCAGGCGTGTGCCCTGACTGGGAATCGAACCGCCAATCTTTTGGTTCCCAGGCCGGTGCTCAGTCCACTGAGCCACACCAGCCGGGGCCATTCCTAGGCCTCTTTGAGGAAAAGCTGTTATCAAAGAATGGGCTTTCCCATCAAAATCTTCAGATCTGGAATGGGCGGCAGCCCAGTGAGACGGGGCGCCCCACGCAGAGCAGAGCACCTGGGGCCCATGCAAGGCCGGGGGCGTGCTGCTGCCACCTTCCAGCCGTGCGGCTCCGGGCCACCGGCCCGGCCTCTCCGAGCTCCCCGCCTGGTTCTCTAAAACGGGGCCCACCATCCTTCCCACTTCTCAGCAGGTGCTCCGCTCGCAAAGCATGTGCATTCAAAGCGTCTGGCCCTCCCCGGTCCGCACCGATCATCAGCGGTTCCTCCTATTTAAAAGCCAGCACAGCAATCTGTCAGACTCTGCAGGGACAGGCCCAGTTCTGACGGCAGTGCACTCAGTTCCGAAAGTGCCGAACGGTGGCCTCGCCCGGGAGGTCCTTGCGGCACCCCTCCCCCGCCCACGCCGCACCACATTAGTGCTCCAACCCCCACCGGCCCAGCGCCTGGGACTTGGAAGCGCCCTCACCCAGACGCCCCGAGAGCTCTGTCTCAGTCACGGCCAGAATCCCATGCAGTTTTTAAAACGGTCCGTAACTGTGACATCTGCAAATTTAGAGACACATAATTGCCACGCATAATCACAATGATGCGATTGCAAATATTCACCCCGTGCAACTCCCCCCCCCCCACCCACCACCCCGAGCATTGCCCCTGTCCTGAGAACCTCCGATGTGGCTCAGGGCCACCGTCTGCGGGCGGGGCGGGGGGGGGGCTGGTATGATGTCTCAGCGAGGCCACTGCGCGCCTCAGGCTGTCCTCGGCAGCCCGCAGAGACCGGAGGAGAACGTCCTCTCCGGGAGGGGAGCCGGCCCTTCCCCTCACGCTTCCGTTTGGGGAAGACCACGCTGGGGCCTCGTTCTGCGCTCGCCATGATTCCGTCCCTCGGGGGGAGAAGAACACTCAGGACAGCACGGGTGGCTGCCGCTGGGGTCCCCGAGGTCCCCAGGGCCCCGGGAGCTTCGCCCAAGGTTCTTGTAAGGAATCAAAGGCTGGGGTGCTGTCTCCCGACCCCCAGGGGTGAGCAGCCCACAAACACAGACAGATGTGTCCATGTGCCCTCAGAGGACAGGCTGGCAGTGCAGGTGTGCCCCCTGGGCACAGCCCTGTCCCCAGGCCCCCAGGCCCCCAACACGGGGACAGTCCCCATCGCTCTCTTCTCTGATTCTCTCACATCTTCATCTCCTTGTCTGTTCTCTCTCCTCTTCTCTCTCCTGTCTCTCTTCCTTCATTTCTCCCTGCGTCTCTTTCTCTCCCCCCACTTTTTTACTTTCTCTTTCATCCTCTCCCTCTCTCTCTCTCTCTCTCTCTCCCTCTCCACAGCAGGCAACACAAAGAAAACAGACACGAGACCAACCCATCTGCGCCTCCACCTGCCACACCTTCCCTGCGCTTGTCCACCTGGTCCGTGCAGGAGGAGCAATCCAGGTAAATTTTCCCCAATTCAACGGGTTCTTTCTCATCTCCATCCATAAATCCAGTTCCTCGTGGAGGTCCTCTTGCAAACTGTCTTCAAGCCTCGTCTGCCACTTGGGAGCTGCCCAGGGAGGCCGGGGGGCCTGGGGAGGGGCGGAGGTGACTGGTTTAGGGACGTGCTGTCTGTCCCCCTCCACCTCCCCAGCTGCCTCTGGGCTATCACCCTAAAGGGACTCACTCAGAGGGGAATTGGGGGGCGGTGTCAGGAGGAGGAGCTGGGGCAGGAGGGTGGGGGGACCCGCCCTGGTCTGGGTGGCTCCACCCTGTTTGCCAGGATGCTCTTGGAGCCCGGAGGAGCTCACTACAGACGGTGGCTGCTGGCTGAGGGGCGCCCCGAGTTGGCGACATTCCCTGCACCCCTAGCTCCAAGTTGATGCGACTTTTCCAAGAGTTTCCAAATAGAAACTTCAGGGGTTTGGAGAGCCAGCGCGGGCAGAGGAGCTTCCCCTCGCCGCCCCCTGTCCTTCCAGGAACCAGCCTGGCTAGGGGTGCGCTCTGGCGGGAGGAGCGCACCGCTCAGGTTTGGCCAGGACAAGAATTTAGGGAAGCCTCCACGCTCACCGCGAAGACTCTGGAGGAGCCGGGGGACAGGGGACGGAAGGGGGTCGGCTGGGGGCCCTGGAGGGCAGGAGGAGCGGCGCCAGAGGGCTGGGCGCGCTGCGCGGGTGTGCGCGCAACGCCGGGGGCTGTCTCCACCTCTTCTGGCAACTTGGACCTATGAGTGCGCGGCTCCACTTACAGCCATCCACAGCCGGGAGGGCGAGCGCCGACGGGGGCGCAGGGCCCTTGCAACTTCCTCGCGGGACCCCAGCTGGGCTGCCAGCGTCCGCTGCCGCCCGAGAGCCCGGCGCCCGCGCCCCACTCCACGCACCGTAGAGGCGTCCCGGGCCATCCCGCCCGCCCCGACGGGATGCCTGCAGCCATGCTTCCCTACGCTTGCGTCCTGGTGCTTTTGGGAGGTAAGTCTCACCTTCCCACCCTCTCCCGCTCCCACCACCGGCTCCCTGCCTGAGGTCGGAAGGCGGGGAGCTCGCCGCCTGACGCCCCTGAGGGTCCTCGGGGACTGCCGCAGGCGTCTGCGCCCGCTCGGGGATGCTGTGCCTGCGCGCTCTGCCCCGGCTCACCTGGTCGGCACCTGCCGCTCTTGTCGGCTCCTCCTGGGCCCGCGCGGAGGGATCTGTGTCCCTGCTTCAGTGTGCGCCCCCTTGGCGCTGTGCGCCCCTCGGTGCTCGACCTCCAGGCACTGGGAGTAGCCCCTGGGGCGGAGCTGGGGGGGGGGCGGTGCTGGGCCCTCCAAGAAGATCAGGAGGATCCCAGGGCCACTGAGCCTCGTGACAAGGAACAAACCCCGGGTGTTCGTACCAGGGCCACAGTGTACCTGGGCCTGTGGGCGCTCGCGACGCGTGTTCTGACGCAGAGCTTGGGCGGGGGGTTTAGGGGAGGGTGCAGTGACCCTGGGCCCAGTCTGGTGCCCACAAGCCTGCTGGTGGGGTGGGGGGGAGGAGAGGGGTGGCCAAAGGACCTGGGACCCCCGGAGAAGGCGACCGTGCCTTCCAGGACTAACCGCTGTCCTGCCGGCTCTTCTTCGGGGGCGGAGAACGGACAAAACTGTACCAGTGCCAGCTGACCGCGGTGTGCCACCATGGGCCAGAGTGACCGTAACGGCCACGGCCCCAGAAGTGCGCCCAGCCAGGGCACCCTCGCACCGGGAGGAAGGGCTGAGGATTCTGGCCCTGGAGCCACAACACCTGGCTCGGAAGCCGGGGCCAGCTTCCGCCACCTGCGGCGCCTTGGTCGGGCACGCCCACCCGCTCGTGGCCCCAGGACCTCGGTGGTCACAGAGCCCTCGCCTCCGTGCACACTTCTCGGGCAGCGCCGAGCCCACGGCAGCCAGGCGCCAGGGGAACGCCGGGTCCCCAGGACGACACCCAGGCCCCGCCCCGCCCCGGGCACTCTCTCCTGCGTTCTAGTCCAGGAGCAAAGGCGAGTCTGCCTGCAGGGACCCCTCCCCCAGTCTTCCTCCCTACCCCCGATTTCTGAGCACATCTTCGGAGGGGAGATGAAAGGGGTCTGAAGGAAGGTCAAGGGCGGGCGAGTTAGCAGTTTGAAGAGTCACAGACACATCTGTGCACGGGGTGCATTTGTCACGGGGCTGGAGGCGAGAAGTCACACAGCTGTCCGTCGCTGGTGAGTCCTCCAGCAACGTCAAAAAAAAAAAAAAACCCAACCAGCAATAACAACAACAAAAAAAAACCCGGCCCAGGCAGCCCTGCTCCTTGGTTGGGGAGGGCAAGGAATGTCGGACTGGAAGGTGGGGGGGTGGGGAGTGGCTGGGCGCAGAGGTGGGCCGCGGAGAGGGGGCAGCACGAACCGCCGTCTTTATGGTCCCTGCCCCCCCACCCCCGACCCCGTCTGCTCCCTCCCGTGGGGCCGGGACAGTCCAGAGCCGCGGGACCGATGGCCCCAGAAACCTGCAGTCTCGGCCTCGGTGCGGGGCTGTTGTCCTTGGCAGGTCCCGGGCTTCTCGTCATGCCAATAAAATCACTGCAAGTTCAACATCGCCGTTCGCGCTCGGGGAGTCCTGCTGCTTTGCTCCTTGGCGACCTCTGGTCCGGGCCAGTCAGACAGATCCCACAGGAGAGGGGAGCCAGGAGCGCCCCCTGGGTCCCCGGGGCGTGGGGGGGGGGGCGTGCCCCACCGGCCCTGGGTGCAGACTCGGACGCTAGGAAGGGCGCTGCGCCCACGCGAGCAGCCTTGGCCGCGGCCGGCCCTGAGCCGGGCACCGTTTTCCACTGAACGCTTTTTTCAAAAGTCCTTTCCACCGCGGGCTGCCTCGCCCGGCAACAAGATCCCTCTGCTTCGGTGAGAGGAAACAGAACCCGGTTAATCCTCAGATACTTACACAATGTAGGGACCCGAGCCGAGGCGTGCCTGGACTTCGTGTCTGCTCCCCAGGTTCCAGAAACTTTGTGGAGGAAGTCACGCCAACGGGCCCACCCAGTGAATGCACACCGAGCACGTGCGTGCACGCACGCACCCCAGGGTGCCTCGACCTCAGCACCGGTTGTCCAGATCCGCCTGCTGGGGGCTGCCCCGTGCACTGCGGGAGGCGCAGCAGCGGCCCCGGTCTCTGCGCGTGTCAGCCCTTCCCCAGCGAGGGCACCGTGCAGGTCTGCAGACACCGTCACATGCCCCCCGAGGGGCCCAGCCGCCCCTGGTGGAGAACCTCAGGAATGGCTCCCTCAGACTCGACGGAGAGCTTTTCCGATGAACCCGTCAGAATCCCGGGTTGCATGGATTTTGTTATTCTTGCTCTGAGCGACCGGGAAATCAAAGGCACAGGGAGGCCCCAAGAAAAACCACACCGCTGGGCAGTTGCTAATGGGCATGTGGATTTTTCCCATTTGTTCTCGCTCCTTCTTGTCTCTGAGAACGCCCTCTCGGCGGGCGCCGGGAGCCAGGCTGTGGGTGAGTGCGGTGAGGCAGCAAACCGTCCTCAAAACCCCGAGATGCCAGCTCCGTCCTGTGCCAGCACCCCGGCCCCCGGCTCCGGTTCCCTCCACAGCAATTTCTGGCTTTAAAAAATCTCCTAACTCAACAACTTGTACCTAAGGGGGGGAAATGAGAAACCACAGCTCTGGTTTTTTTTTTCCTCTCTCTCTCATTTTTGGGGGTCTAATTTCAGTCCTGCTTTTATCTCGAACCATGTATTTTGCGATGGCAAGTTATCATTTAGAGACAGATTAGCTAGAACGAAATCACAGGCTGGTCCGCGATAAATTAGTTGTCCATGTGGGTCTCCGCTTTGGATGCGAGAATAAACCCTGGGGAGCAAATGGACTGGCGGACCGCTCCTGGGGGCGGAGGTCAGTGCTCGTATTAATTATTTAAAGCAAAGACAATGGTCAGCAGAACCTTCCTCCCGCCGCCGCCGCGCGAGGCGGGGTCGCCGGGGCCAGCTGTTTTGCGTATCTCTCTGACCAAAGCCTGTAATCCCCAAGTTCAAAATAACCAGCTCCAGGCGAAGAGAGCGGCCCCCTTGATTTCAAAACCATCTGGAGGGGGAGCCGTTCGGAAGCCGCGTGCAAAGAAATGTCCGTGCGATGATGCACTGGAAGTTAACTACGTTAATGAAAGCTTTTGAGCCAGCGTGAGCCCCCGATAAAACTTCCAGGATACGGCACTTCACCACCCAAGTCAGTCTGGAAAACGAAGAGCGGTCGCCTACTGTGAGGGCAGGGAGGCCACCGCCGGCCATGTGAACTTGAGGGCAACTGAGCCAGGTTAGGGGCCTCCGGGGGAAATGACGGTCTGCAGCCCGCACAGCCGGGGGTCTTGAGCGGCGCCAGGAGGTTGGTGTGGTCACTCCTTACACCGGAATGGCTCTCGGAGGTCTTTCGTGCAAAGCCAGCTTCCTGTCCCCGAGTGACCTTGCTACAGGAAACTGGGACCTGGGAAGCGAGGTGCGCAGTGGCGGGGGGGCGGGGGCGGCCCTGAGGATGTCAGGCATCCCCCCAGCTGGAGGGCCGGCCCGCCGGCCAGTGGGATGCTGGGACAGCCAGAAGGCAGGGCCGGCTGGGCGCGGCTGCACATAAGCGCTTTGCGTGCTGTTGGGCGAGCTGGAGAGCGCACCCAGGACCTGGGCAGCCCCGGGTCCCACCCTCGCTTTGTCACCTTCCCGTTCTGTGACCTGTCACCGCGACAGTTCAGCCTGTGTCCCCATCGGCGCGTTGGGAGTGGTGGTATCTCTGGCCTCCTGGGGTGCTGAGAGGGTTCAGTGAAGGCTGTGTGGTCAGGACTTGACCCCCAGAACCTAGAGACCCCTCGGTCCTGTTCCCGGGGTGCGGCGAATGCTCCAGACCCGGAGGAGAAAGAGGCAGCTCCCGCCCTCAGCCGGCCGCCGGCGAGGTTGAGTTTGGGCAGGTCGCTGCCAGGTGCCTCCCATCGGTGGGTGTCCCCGAGAACACTGATTATCGCCATGGCACCAGCCACAGCGACAAAACGCGCCCTTGCACCTAGGGAGTGAGCCAGGCTGCTGCTCCTGGGCTGCCTCCTGCCCTCCCCCCCTCCACCGCCCTCGCCGCGGGCCTGTGCCCGTCACTTGCCTCTTCTGTGAGATGGGAATGCTGGCGTACTCACGGCTGGGCCGGGTAAGGTGGGCGAGGGACGGAGGTCTAGCAGAGGGGTGGCGGCGTGGCGTGTGGCACTCACCTGTGTAAGGCCCTGGGGACGTGGGAGCCACCTCGGACCACTGACCCTGGAGGGAGCCAGTCACCACAAGGGAGGAGGTCCGGCGGCGCCCAGGCCCGGTTGGGGGACAGGAAGGCCCCCCTGAAGCGGTGATATGTCACCTGAAACTTGGAAACCACAGGAAGGCAGGAGGAGGGACATCCAGGGAGAGGGACCCGTGAGGGCCGGATGTGTTTCTGACCAGAGGGGAGGCCAGTGGGGCCGGCCAGAGAGCGAGAGAGGGCAGGGTGGAGAGGTCAGAGGTTGGCAGGGCCCAGTCAGGAAGGGCCGTGGGGACCCCAGGGAGGACCTGGACATTGTGTCCAGGGCAATGGGGGAGCCCACTGAAGGGTACTCAGCAGGAGAGAAATGGGATAGCAATTTAGGTAGTGAGTTCCCCACCAGTGGAGGTATCTAAGGACGAACTGAGTAATGTGATGGTGGCAGTGGCTACAGAGGTGCCTGGGTTTGCTTCCAGCCCTGAAAGTCTCTGCTTCTTAGGAGCCCCACAACCCCCTAGTGCCGACATATGCTTTCAACCGTTATCTTAGCCCCCCGTCGTCCCCCCGAACCCAGTGCCTAGCAGTGACGTCGGTGGTTGTGAGAAGCTACACTCGCCCGCACTCACCATGTCCCACAGGCCCAGCGCGGCCCCCGAGCAGCAGGTGGGCACAGGTGCCTCCCTGACCCCACCTTCCAGCGTCCCCGGGACGAGGGGCACACGCGACCCACGCCCTCCCCACCCACCTGCCCAGGGCGCTGCTCTGGCCCCTCCCCCTCATCGCTTCCAACCGAGGACGGCAGCCACGTTCGGGGGCATTTTTGGGATGGTGGACGCTGCCGTCAGGCGCAGACTCTAAGGAAGTCCACCACCTGGGGTCCCTCGGGGTCCTGCCCAGACCGCTGTCCACACAGCCCTGCCCCCCACCCTGGCCTCCCCGTGGCGCCTCTTCCTTCCAGCGCCCTCCGGCCCCTCCCACCCTCATCCCCACCGGCCTCACGGACCAGCTTGCTTCCCCCAGGAGAGACGGCGACCCCGCCCGCTGCCCCAGCAGGACGCAGCCACACGGAAGGCTGTCGGCCTGTCCATCAGGCCACACTCCTTTCCACGGCGGCCTCCGCCCTCACACCTGCTGTTCCTCCTGCCCGGGGCGCCGCTCCCCGCCCCCGGGCTCCCCTGCACCTGCAGATAGGGGAGCAAATTCCCGGCGGGGCAACGCCACGGCAAACGTGGGCGCGGTCTCTCACGGGCCTTCCTCCCACGCCGGGCGCGCAGTCAGCACATACCCTTCGGGGAGGCACAGCTCAGCCCCTAACTCCCCAGAGGCCCGCTCTGGTGGGTGGGCCGGCACCGGGGGCTTCGGGGAAGTGGCCATTCAGGAACTTGGTGGTCAGCCCACGGGTGAGCAGAGGTGGGCTGGACGAGCCACACCCGGGGACCCGGGGAGGGGAGGGAGGCCGGGGGACCGGAACCTCAACGCCGGACACCAGGCAATGACATCGGCAACTTTTGAGGGAATGACGCACCCACAAAACATTGTGTATCACAAAAATATTGAGTGATACAGGAAGATTTTTTTGGCATAATGTTAGGACAGAAACACAGTGTTGTACATGGGATTTCAATCATGTTTTCATTAGGGGGGACGGCATCCGTATTTTTAGAAAAACTAGAAGAAAACATAAGAAATGAGTGGTTACCTCTGAGAGGAGGGATTATGGGCAATTCCGCTCTTTGTCATTTTAGGGTTTGTCTGTGTTTCCTGCAGGGTCTGTTCCCTCTGGGACCCCGAGGAAGGGGGCTGGGCATTTGTCATCTCCCAGACTCTCGGACCCGGAGGCTGGCTGGAACCCCAGCAGGAGGGGCTGGTTAGAGAAGTGATGGGGGCCAGGGCTCGTGAAACCCGGCCTGGCTGTGGGGTTGGGCCCTGGTGTTAGAAGTCGGGCCACCCAAACTGCACCCGGGCTCCTGGGCGGCAGAGAGGGTCCTAGGCACACTGTGCCACTGGTGTTGGCCTGGGCACCCAGACGTTTAGGAAGCCCAGGACTTGGGCTTCCGGGGGCCCTGCGGTGCTAAGGGCCTGTCCGCGTGCTCAGTCCAAGGGCCACGGGAGGCGTCGCCCACCACAGAGCGGAACCGGGGCAGGTGGGCCTTTCACCAACCCCCCCGGGAGATCCGTTGTGCTAGTTGTTGCCCCTGTTAGCCGGGACCCTGAGGAGTCCCTGCCCCCGACCCCCTCCCTTCTCAAGTCCTCCCCCGCTGGAAGCAGACCTGGGTGGACAAGCGCTAGGTCTGGGTTCCACACCCGCTTCTGGGGGCAGCCAAACGTCTGCCCTGGAGCTAATCCCGGAGGAATGTCAATCAAGGCCCCTCCCCTCCCCCCAGGGCAGGAGTCTGGGCGGAGCCAACAGGACTCCTGCCCCAGCCAGCACGTGCAGTGCGGAGAAGCTACAGGGCAGCTCCCTGGAGGACAGGGGGGTCCAGGAGAGGAACTGCACCCCCGGAGCCCCCTCCCTCCAGTGCCCCGAGGAGCCCACACGACCTTCCCTGAGTCAGACTCGGCTCCTGTTGCCCGAGACCGGAGCACCTGACCAATACGGCTCTGACGCGCATTTTTTTAAACCTGCATTTTATCGATTATGCTATTACAATTGTCCCATTTTTTCTGCCCTTTTTCCCCCTCTGCCCTGTACCCCCTCGAACCAGCAATCCCCCACCCTTAGTTCATGTCCATGGGTCGTATATAAAAGTTCTTTGGCTTCTCCATTTCCCATACTATTCTTAACCTCCCCCCGTCTGTTCTGTACCTTCCATTTATGCTTCTTATTCCCTGTACCTTTCCCCCATTCTCCCCTCTCCCCCTCCCCCGCTGATAACCCTCCGTGTGACCTCCATTTCTGTGATTCTGTTCCTGTTCTAGTGGTTTGCTTACGTTTCGTTTTTGTTCTGTTTAGGTTCAGTTGTTGATAGTTGTGAGTTTATTGTCATTTTACTGTTCATAGTTTTGATCTTCTTTTTCTTACATAAGTTCCTTTAACATTTCATATAAGAAGGGCTTGGTGATGATGAATTCTTTTAACTTGACCTTCTCTGGGAAGCACTTTACCTGCCCTTCTATTCTAAATGATAGCTCTGCTGAATAGAGTCATCTTGGATGTAGGTCCTTGCCTTTCATGACTTTGAATACTTCTTTCCAGCCCACTCTCGCCTGCAAGGTTTCTTTTGAGAAATCAGCTGACAGTCTGATGGGCACTCCTTTGTAGGTAACTGTCTCCTTTTCTCTTGCTGCTTTTAAGATTTTCTCCTTGCCTTCAGTCTCGGGTGATGTAATTATGATACGCCTTGGTGTGTGCGTCCTCGGGTTTTGGGATTGCGCCCCCCGAGCAGTGAGCAGAATCGTGTGGTTGCCTCAGCAGCCCCCACCCTGGCCACTGGCGCTAACCCCAGGGCTCCGCGGGCACGGCCCAGTCTGAGCTGCCCTCCTCAAGCCTGGACCCAATTTAACACGGAGCAGGGGAGGGGGAGCAGTAGCTCTCACCCAACCCCACTCCTTCCCCGCAAACGGACGTAAGAACAGAGCGCGGCGTGAACACATTCAGCTTGGAATGACCCGTGACCACGGTGAAAGGAAATGACTTGTTCTTTGAAACACACAGTTAGGCTTGTTTGAGCACGTGTTCTGGGCGGGTGGGTGTGGTTGCTGGTCTGAAACCTCCGTCTCCTGCTGGGCCCCCGGGGGTCCCCCGGACTTGGATGGGCGGCCGTCCCTTCCCTTCGCAGCGGCCAGTGACGGAAGCGAAGGCCGAGCTGCCGGGGAGGGTGAGTGAGAACCCCGGGCTTCCGTGACAAACGTCGGCGTTTGGGCCTATCTTCTCCTCCACGGCCTCGCAGTTCTTTTGCATCGTCGTCTGCCAGGTGGAGGGCGAACTGAAAGCACCCACTGAATCCTCAGAAAGGACAGTAACGACCCCGTGACTAGCTGCACGCTCCCCGAAAGCCCCGCCCCACACTCTCGGGGACGCTGGGCACCGGCCCGTGTGTGTCTGCGCGTGTTTCTGCCTCGGAGGGGCGTCGGGCAGCTCGACCCCCTGAGAAGTCCAGGTTCCAGGTTCCGGGGGGCCGCCGGGGCCGTCCCCATCCAGGCCGCTGGGTAGCGCTGCTGACGGGGCCGGGAAGACGGGCAAAGGGCCGGGCCCCCAGAATCCCGTGGGGCTCCCTGGAAGCAGCGGCACCCCTGGGGGTGGGCGCGTTCACGGCCGAGAGCCCCCGAGGGCCGCGGAGGCCGGAGCCACTGGAGCTCGTTACGAAGGGGGCGAGCACAGTCCCAGGGGGCGGAGGGAACTGGCTCCGAAGGTTCTTGTCTTCCTTCGTGCTGCCGGGGTGCAAAGACACCCTCTCTCTCTGTCTGCCCCCTCTCCTAAACCAGGAGAGCGCGGGCCCTCACCATGGTTTCAGATAACTTCATTTTCCCTCAACTCAGGGGCGGAAACCTTGCTCCATCCCGGCAGTTCTTAAACCGGTGCGTAGCCGGCACCCGCCGCGGGCCAGCCACTGTTCTGCACCCTGGGGACACGGCGGTGAAGGGGACACGGGCCCAGCATGGCCCTCGTGGGGCTGTGTTCTAGGCTGGTGGGGGGCGGGGGGAGCACAGGCAGCACATTAAAAACAAATAAACAAACAAGAACACTTGGCAACATTTGACGGACGGCGATAGCACTATGAATGCAGAACAGAGTGGGAGCGGGGTGCCGGCAGCCGGGGAGGGGGTGCTGCCACTCAGGGTGTCCCTAGAAGGCCCCTCTGAGGAGGAGGTGACGCAGCCCAGGATTGAGACGGAGCCGGCCACGTGCAGACCTGGGACGAGAGGCACCTGATAGGGCCGGGCAGGCGCGCAGGCTCCGAGACGGAAGTCCCCGGGGCCCACCTAAGGAACCGAAGGACTGCCGACGGCTGGCGCAGGACGGGGTGACGGGAGGAGTCGGGGAGGCGGGCAGCCACCTCGTCCTGACTCCAGGGTGAGCCTCACAGGCACCCAGAGTGGAGGGGTGAAGGCATCTTTCTAGGGGGCCCGACTCACCACACTGCAGAAATACGGAGATGGCTCCCCAATGTCTGACACTGGGGGGTGATGGCACCCAGGTGGGGGAGGTTGTGCCGCCACGCAGCAGTGGGCAGGCCGGTCCCTCTGCCGGGGTGAAATGCCGTCTGCTGGCTGTGCCCACCCCTAGGGTCCCCTTTTTCTAACTCGCTCTTGAACTCAAACGAGCTTATTCTTATGCGGGGCTAGCTGTGGTCCAGGAGGAGAGACTGGGCTGGGGGCAGGGGAAGTCAGGAGTTCCGCCTGGCTGGGTGGGGCTCACGCCGTCGCAGAGCAGAGCTGTTCTGAGCCACGTCAGTGCTCACGGAAGGCGCCGTCCCCTGCAGGAAGCCCTGCCGCCCCTTCGCAGAGCCCGGGGGTGGCTGCCGAGAAACGTGTCAACGGCAGCAGCCACGGACCTTTCGGGCGGGTGGCAGACACTCCAAGAAGACGGGCCACTCCCCTCACACTGCGTCCTAATTAGTAGAGCGGGTGGAAGACATCAGGAATCAGAGGGCTCTGAAGCCAGGGCGGGGCCCGGCCACCCAGGTAGACATGTGACCGAGGTGACACTCCAAGGAAGGGGGACTTGGTGCCCACAGGCGAGAACAGTGGCTGGTGGCCCGAGGTGGCACCCACGAGGAGGTGACAGCGTGGGGGCAGCCTCCAAGGACAAGGGGCTTTGACCAGAGGGAGGATCAGGAGGCATCTCCGCAAGCAGCGCTGGCCTAGGACCTGCCATCGAGGAGGCTGATGTCAGCGGAGACCCCGGGTGTCAGAGACAGGGGCTGTGGACCCAGCTGGTCCCCAGGTGCCTGCAGAACCCTGGTGGCCGGTCACGACAGATTCTCCTCCAACTCCTCCTCCAGCCGGGCTGGCCCCTCCGGCCCCTCTTCCTGGCCCAGTGAGTCCTCATGAGCCTCCCCACAGACCAGTGACCAGTAGCCTTTCTTTGCACAGGGGCCAATGCAGGAAAACCCAGGATATACACAGATTCCTTTTTTTTTCCTTGAAGAAATTATATCCTCGTTAATCAGGAAATGCAATACTTGAATTTGCACGTAAGCACCCTTTAATAGGTTCCCGATTACCGAAGGGGTTCATTTTGGAGCTGAAACTTCAGCCGCTCCACCACGGGCTCTGATGATAATGCCGCCCCCCCGAACAAATTTCATTATTATTAGTGAGCAAGACACTTCTGAAGCTAGTTTACATTGTCTCTGCTTGGCTGACCTTGTGCGTGTTGAATTGGAAAATGCGGTTTGTATTGTAAGGCCTCTTAATAATGTATTTTTTTTTTTTTGCAACAGGGGACTTTTCCATTGCAAATGAGACAAAGAACACCATTATTTAGCACAAAGAATGCCTCAGTCTATTTTGAAACATAATTTTCATTAGGCAGGTTTCTCACCGTAACAGGGATTTAAATTTTATTTTAAAAACAGCACCCTCCCCTCCCCCTCCCCCGCCTTCCCGCCGCAACACATATTTATGTATATGCCTTCCCAGGAAAAAAACATCTGGAGAGAAAGAGAGGCGCTAGTAACAGGAGCTGCTGCTGGGCAGGGGGAAGGATGGGGGCCGCGCTGAGGGTTATGCTGCCGGCCTGCGCGCTGCATCCTTTTGTAATAATGAGAATATATTCGCCGGGGCTGGAGGGGATGCCTCCCGCCCGCGGTAGGAGCTTGGGTGGGATTGTGTCTCTCCAACCACCCCCCGCCCCCGTTCTGATGTTGGAGTCCAAACCCCCGGGACCTTGGAATGTGACCTTATTTGCAGACAGGGCCTTCCGTGAGGGGATTGGGTTAAAGATCGTTAGTGGGGTCACCCTCCAGAGGGGGCCGGGGTCGTCCTCAGCAGGGGGAAGGTGGCGCGGACTGCTCGGAGAAGATGGGGTGGACACAGGGAGAAGGCGCCGGCCCTGCCGCCCACCCCTCCCTCTGGACTTCCCGCCTCTCTCCGCACGCAGGGGAGAACCCGCGCTGTCGTCCAGGCCCCCACCCGCGGGGCTCTGCCGTGGAGTCGGACAGAGGAGGTCCGGGGTTTCCTCCTCCCTGAAGTGGGCTGTCCGGCTGGACCCCACGGGTGGGGCTGAGCCGCGAACCCGGCCCGCCCCAGCCCCGGACAGGCCACCGGCCGCGCGGCGTGCCGTGCAGTTGGAGGGGCCGTGGTCCTGTGACCTCGCCGCCACCCGCCCCTCCCAGAGCACCTGGCAGGTTCCCCGCGCCCGGCATTCAACCCTAAAAAGACGCCCTGAGTCCGTGGCACTGCCGGGCGGGCCTCCCGCGCGCCCCTCCCCCTCCCGAGAGCCCACAGCCCCCGCCCAGGGCCGCGTCCTTCCCGCCGGGCTGCCTCGCGGCGGTGCACGCGCAGCGCCCCCGCGGCCACGTGGCGCCCCTCCCCCACGCCGCACAGCGACCAGCTAGCTGGCTGGGGTCCGGCCGCCGCCCCTTTTGTTCCTCGCCAGTGCGCTCCCACGCCCGGCCGGGCTCGGCGTGGCTGCTGCATTCACTGCGCCCATGGCCGTTTCTCTTCAGGATTCAGAAGAACAACCTGAACTCATTAACCTTGGGGGAACAGGGACTGAATAGAGATGCCCTTTGCCTCCTCCGCTCATAAAAACAGCCCTCGAGAGCTGGCCCAGTTCCGCCCTCGGCGTGGCCCGCCCCGCCGTGCGCCGCCCGGGGACCAGGCCTGCAGCTGCCGCAGCCCTCGGCTCGCGCCCGGCAAGCAGGGGGCGAGGCGGGGCAGGGGGCCGGGTGCCCGCCGCTGCTCCAGTGCGGAGGCAGTGACCTCAGCTGGGGCGGCGGCTCCGCAGATGGCCCTGTCGGGGCCGAGGGTGTTGGGGTGCGCTGGGGCTGCTGGCCCGGGCGCCCGTTGGCCGGGGTGTGGCACCAGGGAGCACACACTGAGCCGTCCCCCCCACCCCCCCCGTCAGGAGAAGGCCCCCGCCCGCTCCTCCCTCCCCACAGCGAGCCGCTGGCCCCTTCCACAGGCGGGGCCGCGGGGGCTCACCAGCCTCTCGCTCGAGGTCACAGGACCTAGACTCCACCCTCGATGGGCCTGGCCCACCCTGGGCTCCAGCCACAGGGCGCCGTGGCCGTGGTCCCTGCCTTCACGCAGCCCCCGGCACGGGGAGGGAGAGGATCAGGCGAGTGCAGGTGAGAAGAAGCCGCAAGGAAGTTGACGTGAATGTGTGTGCAATGCGGCTCCGCGGCCCTGGGACGTCTTGATAAGACTTCAGCTCTTTCTCCTGTTCATCACCAACGGGGCCAGCTTCCCTGCTCTGCCCTGCCTGCCCGGGCTGGGTGGGGGGTGACCAGAACCCCCTCTGTTTCCGGTGGAGACAGTGGCGGGGGCAGCAGGCTCCCGGGGAGGGGGTCCTGGAGGGCCTACCTGGACACCAGGTCACGGGGAAGTTCTCACTGAGGAGGTGACACTTGAACCGAAGCATGAGAATGAGCCACGAGGTTCGGCATCCCGTGGCTGGAAACCACGTGTGCAAAGGCCCTGGGGCGAGTCTGGGCTGAGTGTCAGTCATGTCCGCTGTCACAGGCTCCCACGGGCTGGGAGGCTTAAGCAGCAAACAGTTCCGGAGCCTGGGAGGCCCACGGTCAAGGTGCCGAAAAATTCTCCATCTGGTGAGGGCCCACTCCCCAGCTTTCCTTCCGCTGCGTCCTCCCGTGGCCGAGAGGGAGGGAGGGAGAGAGAGAGGTGGAGGGGGGGACGGCTCTGGTCTCTTCGTCTCCTTACAAGGCCCCGAATCCCAATGTGGGGGCTCTGCCCCCATGACCTCATCTCAGCCTCATCACCTCCCAAAGGGTCCGCCCCCCAGTGCCCCCCCACGGGGTGGCAGGGGCTCCGCGGGTGGATTTGGGGGGAGCACGCGCTCGGCCCGTAACGCCGGCTGTTGGGCGAGGTCGTCGGAGTGCCGGGGGAAATGACGGGAGAGGGGTCGGGGGCGAAGGCTGGGTTTGTCAGACGTGACCAAAGCCCTTTCTCACCACGTCGTGTGGGACGACGACGACGACGACGACGCCCCCTCTGAAAGGTGACGTGCAGCGGACAGTGGGCTCCGGGCTCACCTCTCAGGCCGAGAGCCTGAGCACGGACTCTGGCCACTCCGGATTGTGTTTCCGAGACGTGTGCGTGCTTTTTCACTGCCGGGGACTATCCCAGCTGCAAAGAGGGGGCGGGTTCCTTTTCTCGTCGTCGGTCTGTGAACATTCCACGCGTGCCCCGTCTGGGGCTGTCACAGCCGAGGCCGCCACCACCGGCGTTCTAGTGATCCTGGCCTGGAACGCGTGGGCAGGAGCTGTCGAATCTGAGCCCCGACCCGTGCACGATCGCGGGCCAGGAAGCCGCCCCAGCGAGGCTCACACGGCGCGCTTTCTCACGGGAACGGGAGGAGACGCTCGCGGTGACGGCTCGGGTCGCTCCCTGAAACCTCCGTCACGCGCGTGTGCGGGCGCGCATGGGCGTGCCGCCGCCGCGTGCAGGTGCGTGGGCGGGCAGGCGTGTGCCTCGGGTCTTGGTGAAAGATACCTCCGCCCGCGAGGCACAGGAAACGCCCGTGAGCCGCTGCTCTCACGGGAACGCCGGTGAAGCTCCTCGACCGGACTGTGCCACCGGGCGGTTGTCCCGACCCCCACCCCCACCCCCACCCCCACCAGCAGCGCCCCCACGAATGGCCCCCTGCCCCTGCACCTGCACCTTTGCAGTTCACGATCGCCGCTGGTCGCGTGAGTGTGAAAGCGTCCCCTTGCTGGGCCGTCACTGCCGTGGCCCTCCGAGTGGACGTGAAGGGGTCCCCACGGCGTTGCCGACCACTCCGTGAACGCCCTGGTGAAACGCTGGCCCGCGCCCCGGGCCGGGTTTCTGTGGCGCTGCCGGTCTCCCCCGTGACATTCGTGGGGCCTCTCTGCGCACTGTGTGTGTCAGGCCCGTGCCGGCTGTGTGCGCTGTGACATCTGCTCCTGGTCTGTGCCTCTCCTCCTCATCCTCTTCATGCTGTCCTTTGGTGACAGAAGTTCCTAATTTTATTTTATCTTTTTAAAAAGATTGTATTTAAGCCCTGGCTGGCATAGCTCAGTGGATTGAGCGCGGGCTGCGAACCAAAGCATTGCAGGTTCGGTTCCCAGTCAGGGCACATGCCTGGGTTGCAGGCCATGGCCCCCAGCAACCGCCCATGGATGTTTCTCTCTCTTTCTCTTTCTCCCTCCCTTCCCTCTCTAAAAATAAATAAAATCTTAAAAAAAATTATTGCATTTCTTTATGTTGAGGGGGGAAGGGCAGGAGAAAGAGAGGGCAAGAGAGATGGATGTGTGGTTCTAATTTTAAGAGAGTGTTAACACTCTTCGTGTTTTGTTTCATTTCCTTTTTTGCTCTCTTGAGATCAGAAAGGTATTCTTCAACACTTTCTTCTAAAAGCTTTAGCATTTTGCCATTTACGTTGAAGTCTTTGATCAATTGGAAATTGATTTGGGGGTACAATGTGAGGAAAGGGCCTGATTTTTTAACTTTCGGGTGTGGGTAGCGGACCGCGTGGGTCTGTGTATTGAGTGGCCAGCTCTTCCCCCCAGTCGGCAGCCCTGACGCGCAGCACGCTTACAGAGCCCGTGAGTCAGCACCTGAGCTCTGGTTCTCCTCCGCGGGTCAATTTATTTATCTTCTCAAGGAACATACAATGTTGCAATTACTTCAGTTCTCAATAAACCTTGATCTGACACAGCATGCCCCCATAGCTTAATTTTCTTCCATTTCGGACACCTTTGCTCTCTCATAGAAGTTTTATAGCCATCTCTCAAGATCCTAAAAGTAATTCCAATAATCTGTTGCGTTTGGACTGGGACCCGGCGTCCATGCATCGGTCCTGCAGAGAACAGACCTTCTGTGGCATTTCCTACCCACGAATGTATCTCTTCACTCACTTACGTCTTCAGGGAGGTCGTTCAGTGCATTTGTATCATTTTCTCCACGTAGGTCTGACTTATTTGTATTAGATTTACTCCTGGATACTTTACACTTTTTGCTACTATTGTAAATGGTATCTCCCCACGCCGCCCCACCTGTCGCTGTTACAGAATATAATTGATATCTTTTTCAGTGATTTCTTTTATCCGGATATCTTCCTGAACACTCTTGTTGTCCCTAACCAGGCTGCAACAGACTTCGACTTGTGCCCTAGACAGCCACGTCACCTACAACTAGGAGTACTGTCACCTCTTTGGGAATCCTCACGCCTGTCCGCTCTCCTGTCTCTCTGCTGGCACCCACCGGCGAAGGCGGAGAGCCACAGACGTCTGGCGTGGCGGTGGCCTCAAACGTCCCGCACTTCCCCATGAAGAGCTGCCATCACCGTGGGCGTGTGGGTGATGCCCTTACTCATCAGGAGGATAATTCACACTGTTTCTCTTTTGACCAGATTTCTTTACAACGGTGCGGGCGCGTGGGATTTTAGTGAATGCTTTTCCTGTGGCCGTGGGCAGGTGATGAGGCTTCCGGCTCTTCTCTTTTAATCAGCAGGCGTGAACGACATTCGCAGCTTTTCCTGGTGTGGAATGAACACTCGCATTGTTAGGACGGACCCGACCTGCGCCCACCGCCCAATCTTTTCAAACTACTGCTGCGTGGTACTTGCTAAGGTTTTATTCAGGATTCTTGTGACTGTGTCCATACATGAGACTGTCCCTCCTCACACTGTCCTCACAAGGCTTCAGGGGGTCCGTCCCCCTTGAGGGTCCCGTCAAAGCCCGGAGTCGGGCAGGAGCCTGAGCGGGTGCCCACGTGGGTGTTGGTCCCACGGACACGGAAAGCGTGGGGTACTCTGGTCAATCTGGACACAGCCCCCGGCTGGCTTTTCCCACGCGGACATACTTCCGTCCCCTCGCTGTCCCGTGTTGGAGTGTCCGAGGCACTCGAGGGGCCCGGTGCACGGCGGAGATGGGCTGGGCGTGACCGAGGTCGTGGCCTCTGTGCCTGTGTTTTGCAGCCACTTGCATGAGCAGATGAGCCCCATCCACCTGAGCAGGTGTGGGCTGGCTTCCTGGGACACTGCGGCCTCTCACGGAGCACCTGGCCCCTGTCGTGGCTTCAGGGTGCACTCGAATGGGTCCTCTGGCACCGTCCCCACAACAGCGGGGCCAGAGGACAGACAGGGGGCGGGACCCCTGGCGCAGCAGCTGGCAGGTGGGAGGCTGCTTCCCATCCCACAGCCCACATGCGAGGGTGGCTTGACGGGCTTCTCCCAAAACGTGATAACAACCCCCAACACGTGACATCGTCACAGTACGATGGGGGCTGGAGAAGACTTCTCTCGTGGTCAGGAGCCAAAAACGTTTCCAGGCGACAAAGGCCCCAGGACGACCGGGCAGACCTGCTCCCGCCCAGACCGGGGCGGTGCCGAAAAGCTAAGCTTTTAGCTTTTAGCTTTTAGCTTTTTCCCGCCCTCTCTGTGCCGGGAGGGCGGCCGCACCGGCCAGGCCGCACCGTCCCACCTGCGCCGCGAGGGGAGGAGCCGTCCCCAGAGGCGGGCAGCCAGTCCCTAGAATACCGTGCTTGTCCTCCTGGGCTTTGGTGTGTCTGGGGTCTCTGCCAACTTTGTAGAATCTGCCATTTCTCGCGAAATTTCTCCTCCCTCTAAATGTTTACCTGTCTGCCGATTTTGAATTTTGGTATGCGTTTTCACTCTTTTTCCTGCGGGGCGGGGGGGTCTCCCCCATTGAATAAACCTTAGGCTCCACAGAATCTGGGTCTGGCCTCAGTGACAAGACTCGCAGAGGGGTGGGGTGGCTCGTCCTCCCGCCCCTTAAAGAGCTGGTGCGGCGTTGGGATAGCCTGTCTGTTCAGAGCTCCGCTGTGAAATCGGCCGGCCTGGGGTTTGGGTGGGTCTGGCGCTCAGCTTACTGAAGGGGAGAGGTACATGCATGTGTACGTCTGTGTGTACAGGTATCTCTCCCCCAATAATATACACACACACACACACACACACACACACACACATATCTATCTCACTCCTCAGTAATGTGTATATATATATATATATATATATATATATATATATATATATATATAACTGGATCTTAATGTTCTTTTTTAAAAATGTATCTGCTGGATCTGTAGGTAGGTCCTCTTTTATTGTTTTTATTCCCAACACATTAATTTCTCTCTGCTCTTCTACCCACTGCCCCTTCCTTCCTTCCTCTCTTCATTCATTCATTCATTCGTTCGTTCGTTCGTTCATTCATTCACTCATTCTCCAGACGCACCCAAGGTTTATCTGATCTGCTAAGGATTTCAGAGAAACACTCTGGGCCTGACTGATTCTTTCGTAGCTTCGTTTTTCATTTAATTAAGGCGTGCTTTTCCCTCTTTATTATCTCTTTCCGTTCGCATTGTGTGGGCTTACTCTGTGTTTCTTGTTCTAACTTTTTAAGCGGAATGAGCATCTTGACCGTTCGGACTTCCATGTTTAAAACGTGCGCCCCCAACCTGTAGCCGCCCCTGGGGCCCCGCCCTGCCCCGCCCTCGCCCCGCGGGCTCTGGTGTGACCTATTTTCACTGGCTGCTTAGCTCCAAGCTCCTTTTTTTTAGCTTTTATTTTGACTTCTTCCTAGATGCCTGAGTGTTTTGGGAGATTTTTAAATTTCCCAACACAGAGACCTTTTAAAATGGTTTTATTTCTGACTTTTAACTTAGTGGCCCTGTGGCCCGTGTGATGCCCGCTCTCTGGAGTCGCTGGGATTTATTCTCCGGCCCAGTGCGGGTCAGCGGCTGTGAGGGCCGTGCGGGCACTCCCTAACCCCGGGCACGGTGTTTCACACACGGACGTGCGTGTCTGTGCAGACGTGCGCGCACACACACACACACAAGGAATGTGCACATGTGTGTGTGCGTGTGCACGCACATATAAATGATCTGTGCGGTTTGTTCAGCGTGTTGCTGAGTCTCCTGCATCGTTGCTGCCCTTCGTCTGCCTGACCTGCAAACCACGGAAAGTGTTGCACTGAACGTCTCTCCTCAGGGTCATGGGTGTGTCGATGTCTCCCTGTGCCTGTAGGGGTTCTTCCTTCACACATTTGATGCTATTCTACGACCCAGTCTTCCTGGCAGACTGGATGGACCTTTACGAAGCGAACTCTACCTTAATGATGGAGTCCCCGATTTTGCCTGGCGTCAGTTTCCTTTGACCCGGTGTGTATGTGGAGCACGAGCTGGTCGGCCCCTCGATTGCCCGCCCGGCGTCCTCGTGCGGCACGTGTGTGAACGACGGCGGTCGAGAGTTTACAAAATCCAGTTTGATCACGTTCTTCAACGGCTAGTACACCAGGTTTTTTAAATCATCTTTTGAGCTCCTATAAATTGTGCTGTTAATGCTTTTTCCTCCTTTCTGGTCTTTTTTTTTTTTAACATATTTAAGGGATTAGTTGGGTTGTGCTTATTCTTATTTCTTTTTTCTTCTAGTTTAGAAGTTATTGCCTTGGCTGAGTAGCTCCGACAGTTGGTGCATCGTCCATATACCAGAAGGTCGCAGGTTCACTTCCCTGGTCAGGACACGTGTTTCTCTGTTACATCAATGTCCCCCGCCCCCCACCAGTCCACCCCCCCTCTCTTTCTAAAATCAGCAAACTTATCCTTGGGTGAGGGTTAAAAAATAAAAGTACAGCCCTGGCTGGCGTAGCTCAGTGGATTGAGCGCGGGCTGCGAACCAAAACATCGCAGGTTCGATTCCCAGTCAGGGCACATGCCTGGGTTGCAGGCCACGGCCCCCAGCAACCGCACATGGATGTTTCTCTCTCTCTCGTTCTCCCTCCCCTCTCTAAAAATAAATAAAAAATATTTTTAAAAATAAATAAAAGTACAAATAAGAAGTTATTCAATGCTTCTGTTGTTTTAGGGACAACCTCTGAAATTACATCTTTATATCTTAACCATTTTCCCAATAGTGCAAGGAATTTAGAAAACAGACCGAATCGCTCCTCTCCCAAATTGCATGCTGCTATTTCCAGTATTTTAGTTTTGCCTGTTTTGGACCCCGCAAAATTACAGATTACCAACTTTTTATTTTTTTAGGTTTGCGACCATTCAGATTCTTTACTCATTACAGCTTCTTTATTCTGACATCCCTCCTTCATGAAGTCCTTCGTGCAGAAGGTCACTCACTCAGCACGGCAGCAAACACCCTCAGCATTTGCTGGTCTGAAAAAGTCTTTGTTTCATCCTTGCTCTTGAAAGGACTGTTTGGCTGGGCACACAAATGCAAGCGGGTGGCTCTGTTCTCTTCTTCGTCTCTGTCGTGTCCTTCTGGGTCAGGGGGCGGTTTGTTTTCATTTATCCTGCGGGGTGCGCACGGTCCTTCCTGGCACCAGTGGTTCCGTGTCTTTCATCACTTCCGGAAAACGATCGGACCTTTTCCTCCACTCGCTGCTTCTCCTCGGCCTCCTCTCGTCCTCCGAGAGACCTTGAACTTTCGCGTTGTAGCCCCTACATCTCTGAACTCCCTCTTCTTCGTGTTCAGCCCCCTCTCGTTCCGGAATTCAGGGTGATTTCTTTACATCTGTTTTCCAGTCCACTGATCCCCTTTTCAGCTGCATCTAATCTTCTCTCTGATGCAGCCACTGAGTGTTTATGTCAACAATTTTATTTTTAATTCTAAAAATTCTATTTGATTCTTTTTCACATCTGTGTGGTGATTTTTATAGGCTTGTGTTTGCTGCTCATTTTTTTAAACCCCCTGTTTTATTTCATCACACATTTCTTACGCACTTTTTAAAAAATAATTCCAATATCTCATGTTCTTGGGATATAAGTTTTTTTCTGATAACTCTCTGTTCATAGTGGGTTGTTTACTTTTGTGTTTGGTGATCTCTAGTTGAGAACTCCTGTTGATTAATCTCTTTTTTTCCAAAGATTTTATTTATTTATTTTTAGAGAGAGGAGCAGGGAGGGTGAGAGAGAGGGAGAGAACATCAGTGCGTGGTTGCCTCTCAGGTAGCCCCCCTACTGGGGACCCGGCCGGAAACCCAGGCCTGTGCCCTGACTGGGAATCGAACCAGTGACCCTTTGGTTCACAGGCTGATCCTCAGTCCGCTGAGCCACACCAGCCAGGGCTGATTGATCTCAATCCATGGAAGATCTGGGAGCCTAAAATGACTGTGCATCCCCCAAGAGAGCATTCACGTCCGCTTCTCCCAGGAGTCAAGGGGCGCCAGCACCTAACCCCCGGCCCCTCCCAACTTCTGACCACGGGCAGTGCTGGCGTTGGCGCCGGCCCTCAGGACGGTCTCCACGGGTCCCACCGCAGCTCCCTCTGAGGCCAGGGAGCTCGGAGGACCCGCCGTCTGGAAAATGACCACCCTTTACCTCAAATCATTTGCGTGCCGGGAGGGTGTCCCTCAACTCGTCCGGAGAGCCGCTTGGCAGAAGCGCGGTGCTGACTTCCGTTTCCCGAAGGTCACGGTGGCTGCTCCGAGGAAAACGGGTGACGGGGGCTGAGCGGACGTGAGGCGAGCAGGGCGGGGCCCCGCCAGTCCCCCGGGGGAGAGGGAGGGTGGCAGACCCGGGCAGTGGCAGTGACGATACACAGAAGAGCGGGACCCCCCGGTCGGCAGAGGACCCCGCTATTAACTTGTTTATTTCTAGGCGCACAAGTGCGTGAATAGCCACCACCTGTCGTCCATGTGCGATTTCTCTTCCACCGTTCACGTCAGATGCGCAAAACAGCCAGTGTGGCCAGAGATGGAGGGACGCGGGCCCTGTCGCCCGCTGCCGGGAGGGGAGGGAAATGGAGGCAGCATCTCTGGAGGGCCGTGTGGTCAAGTGTATCAACACAGTAAATGCAAACACAACGTCCTGGTGAGGAGTATCTCTAAGGACACGCACAAAATCTAAACTAAGATGCACGTAAAGGATGCCCAACATATTGTATGATGTAATAACAGCAAAAAAAAAAAAAAAAAGCCCACGATCTGCAGGACCACCTACAGAGGCAGAGGACAGGCTGACCAATCAGGGCGCACCGGGCCCGTGGAACCTTGTTTGTCTTTTCCGCGAAGAGATAAGTCTAAGGCCGGGAGAGAGTGCTGATCGTTTAGGTGTAAAAAGCAAAGTGCAGAACAATGTGTAGAGAAAGACAGTTCATAAAAAAAAAATTTTAATAGCTGAATAGAAAACAGACATTTATATGCAGCGACCGGCATGAAACCATTTTCTGGGAGGATGCACAAGAAACTGTTGGAACAATTCACTTCGGAGGGGGCAGCCAGGGCTTCGGGGCAGACAGCGACCTCCAGCTTCCGCCCCGCACCTTCCTGACGCGGTCTGAGCGCTCCCCCGGGGGCCACGCGCCGTGCCGCTCCAGCTGGCCGGGCTCGGCCTGCGTTCGGCGGCCCCTCCCTGAGGACGGCCCCTGCTGGAGCCACGGCCGCCTGCCCTCTGGTCCCTCCCCCCGGGAGCCCCCTTCCTCAAAGATGTCTAAAACCTACGGTTAAGTTAAAAGCATAGACTTCAAACAATAGGCGCAGGATTCTCCCGTGTTTGTAGAACAGGATTGGGGACCTGCTCGTAGCTGTGTGTAAGAAGAAAACGGCCAGGAGGGTTTGATCACTCGTTCAGCAGAAATGCAACACGCGTCGGCCGTGGGCCGGGCCTCTGCTCGCCTCCACATCCCAGACTCCACAAGCTAAAGGGTCACACGTACCCGCGGGTTAATGACCATTCACTTGGGGTGGGGGACTGTGGGTGAGCTTTTCTGTCACCTTCATGCTTTTCTGCATCTTCTGGTTGGTTTTCTGGCGCTGTGTGTGCGGCATGAAAGAACTTACGTACACGTAATGACGAAGGCGTAAAATGCAGCCTCTCTGCCCTCTGGTCCCGTCTCCCTTCTCCAAACCACCGCTGTCGCCCCGGCAACGTGCGGGCGGACGCACCGACCCCAGAGAAGAGGGCTGTGTGTCTGGAAAGCGAGTGCAGGCGGGCATCCTGTGTTTCATGCTCCCCCTCGGGGAGCCCCTCCCCGCCTGTCCTTCCCTGGAGACTGACCCCCAACCCCGCCCCCAGGCTCGCCTCTGCGGGCCCTCTGACAGCTGTGTGGCCCCAGGCCCGCCCCTCCTGGAGCCAGCCCACGATGCCCTGTTAGGCTCGCAAACGGCTCACCCCCCAAACGGAACTCCTCCCGGGTCCCTGTCTCTGGAGCGGCACCACCGTGCCCCCGGTGTCCGTCTGAGGGGGGGACATCCACATTGCTCCCCCCACTCCACATCTCCCGCCCCCTCCGCCACTTTGCCTGCGGGTCTGAGGTCATCTCCCATAGGTGGCCTTCTACCCCCCACCTACACTGGGTCACCCTGAGCACACGCCGGCAGGGCCTTACAGCCCTGGTCCCCCACCACCCGGCCCATCCGACGGCCACCATCCTGGGCTCCACGCAGCTCTCCAAACCCACGCACTCCTCTTCCCTTATTTTAAAAAGACCCTCGCCCTGGGGGCATCAGCCATGTGCCCGCAAGGTCTCGGCTTGGCGTGCCCGTTATCACTCGGGGTCGGGAGAGACAGGCAGGTGGTCCCCCGTGGACTGCCCGCCGCGTGCCCCTGGGACCACGGCGGTGCCACCAGGCAGACCGGTGCCCTGTGGACAGCGCTGCCTTTCAGAACGCCTGCCGACCGTCCTCCACCCTGCCGCGTGGCTCCTTCTGTCTGAAGGACACTCCAGACTCGGTCCCCCCCACCCCACACACAGTGGCTCTCGGCCTCTCCATCGCGCCCCATGATGACCCCTCCGTGAGCGGCGCGGCCCGCACAGGACTCACTGCCCCCCTCCCAGCTGCTGTTTCACACCTCCCGCCAGCTTCACGGCCTCCGCCTGAAGACTCACTGAGGCCCCTCCGCCCGTCCAGCAGGTCGGCGCCTGCGAGACTCAAGAGGCCCACGGGCGGCCCCCCCCAGCCTGTCCCTTCAGCCAGCGTACCCGCATCCGCAGCTCAGCGCCAGGGTGCTCGTGGGCGGGCCGGGGTGTCAGACCCTGCGCCCTCAGGGACCCCTGCGCCCCATCTTGGGGCCCCGTGTAGCAGGCACACAGTAGGTGCTCCGTACACGTCCAGCAAAGAGTTTCCAGGCCCCAGACCTGCTTCGGAGTTTGGGCCTGTCCACCGGTGCACTCGTGGGCCCGGAGCTGGACCCCCTCAGACTCCGTGTCTGTAAAAGGGGGACAATCTCGACACCCCCCCCCCAGCGGGCTGGTCAGGAGGGTCCCTCGGACAAGTCAGTGTGGGCCTTGCGGCCCCCAGAGCCTTCCAGAAGTGGCGGCTTGTCGTTGGGGTGGCGACAGGGAAAGCGACGGCTAACCCACTGTGGTCACCCGGTCTGCGCCGCACCACCCCCTGCGCTGGGCTCGCTCTCCCCGGAGGTGAGCACCGCTGGGTCCAGGGTCCCCGGAGACGCAAGAACTACAAACCTGTTTATTTAACATTTAGGGAGCCGACGCATTTCCCTGTACTTTGCTTGCAACGCTGAAGCCAATCTTTGCGTCTTTGGGATTCTATTTGTATGGTAATTTAAAAATAGGGTTTGGACTCTCAGCCAGCCTTTCTCCCGAAACTCTGAAAGCACATTAATTTTCTAGACGGTAAAATAATGCCGTAATTAAATATTACCATTTCTCTTAAAATAAAATCTGGTGACTCCTAACAAAATGGGTTTTTTTCGAAACATGATGTCGGTTTTCCCACAAAATTGCACTCTGGGGAAATTCTTTATTTTGAATGTATGAGAAAGACCATGAACTTAATCTCAACACAATGTAGGAAAAATTGATTTGTTAAATTACAATAATTTTTTTGCATTTAAAATCCCCACGTTTCCTGGAGTGGCCGGCCCAAAGCCCCCCACTCCCGCCTCTTGTCTTGGGGGAAAGGCGGGAGGAGCCAAGATGTTTGTTTCATTGTTTATGAAGCTTCCCAGATGCCTTTCTTGTGGTTCCAACTGGAATTTTTGCCCTGTGTGGCAAATATCTTTGAAAGGAGGCAAGGCTGGAGGGCCCCAGTCCCCTCGCCCTCGAGTCTCCAAAGAGGTTCTCTGTGGGAGCGGACACGAAGCACTCCCACGTGGAAGAGAGCGTGGGCCCCAGAGCCCACCTTCCCTGCGTTGCGTCTTCACCCGAGTGGCCGTTGCGTCTTCACCCGAGTGGCCGGGGGGGACCCCGGTGGCCTTGGGCTGCAGGCAGAGGCCGGACGAGGTGGTGCCCGGTTTCACCAGGGCGCCCAACCGCCCCAACCAAAGCTCAAGAGGGCCCCCTTGTGGAGACTCCCAAGAACAGCCCCGTAAGCGGTCCGCGTCCCCGACGCCGTGCCCGTGAGCCCCGACCTCTCCCGGCCCTTCCCAGACCCAAAGACGCTCAACGGCGGCCACCATCCTCCACTCTCCTCTTCTCCAGACTGCACCATCTCTTTGAGGCGAGAAGGTTCCAGGGCCTTCCGAGGAAGACCTGGGAGGGAAGGAGGGCCCGAGGGCCCGAGAAGAGTTAAGCTCTTCAACGTGCCCCCCCCCACCAAGCTCCCTTTTCCAGGAGCTGTCACCGCCGCCACAGAAGCGTCTCCTTTCTCATGGATCATGTCAAAGCCGTGTGGTTATCTTGCCAAATTCCTGCTCTATAGAACAATGAAGCGTTCAGTTTTCTGCCAAGAGAGGGAATGGGACTCAGCCCAACGGGGGGATGCTAGACACATGTTCCGTTCCGCTAATACTGGCTGCAGTAACTGCACCCCCGGGGAAACCCAGGCACGTCTCCGTCTGCCCCCCGACACCCCGCTCCTCCAAGCACAGGGTGGGACGCCGCTGACCGTGGAGAGCGTTGGCCAGGTTCGGCGAAGATGACCAAGAGCGGAGGGCCCGCCCGCGTGCAGCTCTGGGAACACAGGCGCTAACGAGGCCTGGTCTCCGAGACGCCAGGACATCTGGCTGGCGAGGGAGCATCTCCCATCCATCACCCGGATGCCTCAGCTGCTGGAAAACAGCTGGCCTCCACTGGAATTTCCCAGCGTTCCTCTGGGCTGAAGGCCCCGCCAGAGCCAGGCGTAGTTAGCATTAGCGTGGGGCCTGCCCGGGGAGAGTTTTGCTTGAACGGATTTGTGCTGGAACATTCCTAAACAAACAAACCAAAAAAAAATCTGGCCGAAGAGCCAGTCTGGGGGGGCCAGACCGACTCCCCGAGCCCCCCGCTCCTTTCCCACTCGGGGAGCCGGGGGCTCCTCTTCCCTCGGCAGGGAGGGCCCACCGTGGGCGCGGGGAGATGCGACTAAAGCGGTTCCGTCTCGGAAACACCAACGTGAAAGCATCGCCTGCCCCATGTGGCACCCAGCAAGGCCCACCTTTGCCCCCGACCCCGGGGGCCAGCCCAGCCTGGGACAGGTCACAGAGAATGGGAACAGCCACGACAAACCACACTAGTCCCTTGGCTGGCCTCCTGCCGCCTCTCCCCAGCTCGGGCCCGGCTTCCCCAGGCCGCCAGGCCCTGGCCCTCCCCGGCCCACCGTCCCACCCCCCGGCCCACCGGGGAAAGAGGGCGTGTTTCACGGCCCTGGGCCGAGCGGGGATTGGGGTGCGGACGGCACGTGTCCTAGACCACGGGACGAGTGAGCTCCCTGATAATGCGAAGCCTGTCCCCCGCCCTTGGCCTTGAAGGTGAAGACCCTCGAATCAGACGGCGGGCGAGATGCAGGTGCGGCCGCAGGGGGACGCGTGAGGGACGGACGCCCGGCCGGCACAGCCGAGGGGAGGCTGGGGCTCCTCAGGACGCGACGTCCGTCTCCCGAGTTCTGGGCTTGGCCGGGGCTGCCCTGGCATGCCAACCTGCCGCCTCCTCGGGGACCTTACATGCGGGGTCTGCGTGTCTTTTGTGCGGTGGCCGCCGCGTCAACAGCCGCTTTGTGAGGCTCGCCGGCCCGGCCACCGGCGCGGACGTGGCCCCGTCGCGTGACACACGTCCCCATGGGCAAGTGGCACCACTTCCACCCACCAGAGGCGATTTTGGGGGGCGGGGCTTTTCCTCTAAAATGTGCACGAGGTCCCAGGTCCAAACATTCTAGGTGGGTCACCTCGGGCTGAGGATGCTGAAATAAACCAGAGGGTTTCAGAATTTTTTTTTTTTTTAAGCAAGAGAACAATTTTTTTTTCCAAAGGAGATCTTCATTGGGATTCCGGTACATAAACCAGAGCAAAGAGAGTTTGTTTGGGTGAAAGTTGGGGGAGAGAGAGACCAGACTCCTCCTCACTGGGTCTGCCCTTGTCTCCCCCAAAAAACTGCCGGCGGCCTCCAGAAGCGGCGTGAAACCCTCAGACCCGGGGGCCTCGGCCCCGCCCAGGGGCAGGCTGCTCTACACCGAGCCGGGCTGGGCCCATAAACACACACCCAGTTCTGGAGACTTCTATGGACAAAAACACATGAACTCTTTCATTAATAGCCTTCGTATGTATTACCTGTTGAACTGTCATATTTTGGGCTGGCTCACATATCGTCAAAATTAATTTCACCCACTCCTTTTCCGCTTTTGTAAAGGTGGCTACTCAGAAACCTGAAGTCAGGCGGGAGGTTGCATGTGTGGCTCGCGTCGCCCCTCGGGACTGACCGGTGTGCCGCGGGTGTGGCCGGGCCTTCTCTGTGGGTGTGACACGGCTCCGGGCTCCTGGCTCCGCCGCGGCAGGTCCCGAGGGTCCACCGGGCGTTAAAGCAAGCCCCCGCATCAGGCTGCTACTCCGCATCCGGCCTGCACTCAAAGCCCTCAGCGGGATCTGGGGCTCATGCTTCAGTGTCCCCTCACCCACTCCTCCTCCCGCTCCGGCCGCCTGGGCCCCGGCCAGTGAGGAACGCCCTTGCCCACCCCCCTTGCGCCCACAGCCAGATTCTTAGTGACCGCGGCAGCTGCAAGCCTTCTCGTCCCCCTTCCACCCCAAGCCGCACTCACAGTGGGCGTCAGCGGCCGATCTCACGGGGCGGGGGGACTCCTGAGGGGTGGGAGGAGGGGTCACCAGGGGGTCACGTGCATTGGTCTCACAGAGCACAAGTAACTCATCCACTCATCCAGCCATTTAGTGGAAAGTGAGAATTAAAACTGACACATCACTACGTGGAGGTATTGTTCTAAGTGTTGCCTTCACACAACTCATAGTTACGGGTCACCCCTCAGGCGCATGCCAGGTGCGGGGGAACCATCTGGACCTGTCCTCTCGGAGCTGGACAACTGGTGGGGTGGGGGCCAGTGAGAGAGAGAAAGGAAAGAAAAAGAAAGGGAGGAAGTTCAGGAATGGAGGAAGATAGGCAGGGAGTAAGGAAAAAAGGAAAGGAGGAAGGAAGGAAGGAGGGAGGGAGGGAGGAAGGAGGGAGGGAGGGAGGAAGGAGGGAGGGCGGGAGGGAGGAAGGAAAGATAAAGAGCTCAGAGTGACACCTCAGTAGCAATGAGCACACCCAGCATTCAGATCTTGGTTTCTAAACACCATTCTCCAACCAAAGGAACCAGGACTCCTTGGAAAAATGGCTGATTCCAGAGTTGGGGCAGAGAAAGTTCAAAACGAGCCTGGAAAATGGTCCGGCACCAGAAAATGAGGAAGTGTTAAAAAAAAAAAGACAAGAGCACGTGTAAAGAACACGCAAGCTGAGTTGGGGACGATCTGAGCCCCAGGATAAATAGCGACGGCACCAGCCTGTAACCCGCAGGGTAAGATGGGTACCTGTGAGTCCCCGCTGGTACGAACGCCGATCAGCTGAAGAGGGGGATGGGTCCCGGGGCAGCGCTGCCTCGCCGCACGGTTCCGACCAGCACATTCAGAGAGGCCGTGGGACTGGAGAGCGGCCTTTCGGAAGACGCCGTGGTGACAGCTGCTGTAGGCAAGGACCATCCACGGTGACCAACAGATGCTGAAATTGGAGGAGGGGGGCGCATAATGAAAACCAGGATCTCTGCATTATTGCTACGCCTACCCCCTAAGATAATGATCACGTATAAAGAGAACAATGGCGAGTAGACAGTGGGGAGACCTAGCAGGTTCCTCCTTAAGCGCGTGGTCCAAATTCGCATCCCCGGTACTGGGACAAAATGCCATCGTGGGCTTCCCGCGGTGACGCCGTGGAAGAGCGCACAACAGCCATTCGGCGTTTGTGGGTGGAAGGGTGGAGGGACAGAGATTTCGGGGGGGACCCGGACTTCAGGGGGCCCTGGGTTGAATTGTATCTCCGAAAAGACGTGTCCAAATCCCAACGTCTGGTCCCTGTGCGTGTGACTGCATTTGGAGGCAGGGACTCTAGTGATGTCATCCAACGAAAAGGAGGACGGGTTGGATTTGGGTGTCTGGTGTCTTTGCAAGAGGAAGGAGCAGGCGACTTGGAGGCAGAGACGTGGACACACAGAGGAAAGAGGGCCGTGGGCGGAAGAAGGCGGAGGTTGGGGTGATGGGGCCACAAGCCAAGGGATGCTTGCGGCCACCAGAGGCCACCAGAGGCAGGAAGGGTCCTCCCACAGGGCCTGGGGAGGGACCGTGGCTGAGACTTCAGACGTCTGGTCCCCAGCCTGGGAGAGAACACAGCTCTGGGGTTTAAAGCCGTCCAGCGCAGGTGCTTTGTGAGAACGAGCCCAGCACAGGCAGCCGTGAGGTGGAGCGATGAGGGGACCTCCGGCCAGGCCCCCTGCCTTCGAGCACCCCCTCAGGTCACTTACCGTGCCCACCGAGTCACGCCTACATCTACGTGCTACATACTACCTCCCAAGAGTGGTTCTTAACACTTCAAAATCAAGTTCAGATCAAGTCCTTTTTTTTCCATGTGTAGAGCGCATTTATTTATTTTTAATTATACTTTATTGATGATGCTATTACAGTCGTCCTGATTTCCCCCCCTTGGCCCCCTTGCCCCCAGCACCCCTCACTGCCGCAGACAGTCCCCCCACCATCGTTCATGTCCATGGGTCACACGTGTAAGTTCTTTGGCGTCCCCACTTCCCACACTGAGCTTCACGTCCCCGTGGCTCCTCTGCAGCTGCCTGTTTGTGCTTCTTAATCCCCTCCCCCTCCCCATCCTCCCCCACAGCTGCCTCCCATCTGGCAACCGTCAAAACACTCTCCGTGTCCATGATTCTGTCTCTGTTCTGCTTGTTTCTTAGTGTGCTTTTTAGATTCAATTGTTGATCGATACGTATTTTTTTTTGCCATTTTATTGTTCATAGTTTTGATCTCCTTCTTTTTCTTAAATAAATACCTCTAACATTTCATATAGCAATGGTTTGGTGATGATGAACTCCTTTAGTTTTTTTCTTGTCTGGGAAGCTCTTTATCTGCCCTTCAGTTCTAAACGACAGCTTTGCTGGGTAGAGGGGATGGATGCAGGCCTTGCTTTTCATGACTTTGAATATTTCTTGCCAATCCCTTCTAGCCTGAAAAGTTTCTTTTGAGAAACTAGCTGACAGTCTTATGGGAGCTCCCCTGCGCATAACTAACTTTCCTCTTGCTGCTTTTAAGATCCTCTTTCTCTTTAACCTTTGGGATTTTAATTACGATTGTCCTGGAGTGGGCTTCTCTGGGTTCATCTCATCTGGGACCCTGTGCTTTCTACACTTGCATGTCTATTTCTTCACCGAACGAGGGAAGTTTTCTTCATTATTTTTTCAAATACGCTTCTAATTTCTTGCTCTTTGTCTTCTCCTTTTGGCATCCCCGTGATGTGAATGTGGAGCCTCTTGAAATTGTCCCAGAGGCTGCTCACAGCAGACCCACCCCCTCCTACAGCTCAGCCTTGGCCTTGGCCTTGGCCTTGGCCGTCAGGCAGGGGCAGCACACGGTTGCTCCGGTCAGCGGCTGCCTCTCACACCCTCTGAAATCAGCGCGTCACCACGCGATAGACGCGCAGGCGGCTGCCCCTGACAGACCCTGGCACCCACCCTCCGGAGCCCCGGAGCATGCCGGTCGGGGGTGCGGAAAGGGGTGCCTGGCTTCTGCTGTCTGTGAAGACCTACCACGTCTCCATCTGCTCTGGGCCCGAACCCCGCGATGCTGCTCCACCCCCTGCCCCGCCGGAGTGGGACCCCCTCTTGTCACGGACTGTGGGCCTGGGAGGCCACTCGCAGCCCCTGGGGCACGGGAACAGCCACAGCCACCCCGGGAGCGCTGTGCCGAGCCGCTGAGGACAGGGCCGCTCTGCGTTTCTCCCGCCTCTGCGACGCGCCAGGCGCGCAGAGCTGTGGGTGCTGGGGCCGGAGAGGAGCGGGGAGGGGACGGTGACTCCTAATGAGTTGGGGGTGTCTTTTGGGAGGAGACAGAAACGTCCTGGGAGGAGACGGGGGTGATGGTCACACAGCCTGGTGAGCGTTGTCAACGCCACTGAGCTTTCCCGGTGCCCTTTAAAATGGTAAAAAGGGTGGGTTTTACCTTACGTGTATTTTACCAGTTGGGGGAGAGGGACGCCAGCCAAGGCCCTCCACCCCTCTGAACCTCGGTCTCCTCATCTGAAAAACGGGGCGGCGACCACTGTCTGCTTGTGCACATGCGTGCCAGTTGTGGGTCCCCAGGAACCGTGGGCGTGGGGCACTGCGCCATCGAGGCACTGGCAGGCCGCCTCCCCGGGGCCGGACGGCGGGGCGTCCCCACCACCACGCAGACAGAGCAGCCGACCCGAGACAGTCTCAGCCCAGTGCCGCACTCGGTGGAGCCGGAGCGAGTCCACCTCCCCCGAGGCCCCGGGCAGGTGCCACGCCGCGGGCCTGCTCCTGGAATTCCGAGTCCCGGCGAGAGACCGGGCTGCAGCAGACCGGATTTTAAACCCCAGCGGCCCGGGCTGAGCAGTTGGGCGCTCCGGATTTACTTCCGCAGGTAATGTGAACGATGCTGTCTAATTTCAAATGTCCCTGCTCGTACGAGTGCAAAAGCAGCATAATTTTTAATTAGCGGGTAAACAGTAAATAATGGATGGCGGTACGTGGACGCCACCGTTCATTAAAAATCCATGGTTGATAAAAATCAATTTGGCCCACGCATTTGAGCCCGTCTACCAGGTCCCTACGACAAGTTGCTCAGCCGCGCCCCCCGCACCATCTGCTTCTGGCGGCTGCTTCTTTAGGGAAGACTTTTCTAGGGAAACAAAGCGTGGGGGCGGGGGAGCAAGAGAAGACAAGAAAGTAAAAAGGCTTCCTCAAAAGCGGCCGCGGAGAGAATGTCACGTGCTCTTCCCGAGACCGAGGGCTGGACGCGGCCTGGACGGCTCCGCCCGGCGGCGGCGGGGGCGCTGTCTCGCTGGGTGTTCCGTTCTGCGCGTGCGTGTTCCGCACGCAGGGGGCGTTCGCTGCATGACGTCATCTCCCGACGTCATGAAACCCTAATTTCTTGCAGCGGAGCAAGACGAACCCTTAGCGCCGGCAGCACATGCCCGAGGCTTCAGGACCGTTCCTTCGGAGAGAGCGCGTGGGCGGGGGGGGGCGCACAGAAACGCAGCTCCTCGAGAAACCGAGCCCCGCGGGACCCGATGCCATTTCAGGGCTGGTTCGGGACCCGGCTCCGAGACGCGAGCTCGGCGGAGCCCACGACGCCCGCCCCCGCCATGGCGCGGCTCCTGTCCCCGCGAAATGCGCGTGCCCGAGCCCCTCCAGAACCAGCCGAGGCTCCTCTCACTCCAGACTCCCCCGACAGGGAGCCCCTCGGCGAAGGGGCCCTGGGAGCTCTCGGGGAGCCTCGGTTCGGTGGCTGTTTGTTTTCACGGCTCCTGCTTGGCTGGCTAAAGCCAATAAAAAGCAGTTGGAGGAGAAAGCAGGACCACAGCAGGGACCCAGGCTGCCCTGCATTCCTACCCTCTCCTCCCCCTTCCGTCCGTCACTGCGGGTGGGGCGCCTGGCATCCCACCGAGTCTTGAAAACAGACCCTTCCCCTGGCCCCCCACGCGAGATGAGCAGTGGCTCAGACGTCAGGCCGGAGCGGGGCGGCCTGGAGTGGAGCCCCAGCGCTGTCACATCTGGGCGCCCCGCGCCCCGTGCCGGCTGAGCCCGTGTCCCCGAGGAGGGTGCTGCCGCAGACCCCGTGTCTGAGAGAGGTTGCAAAGGTCAGATAAGGCATAAAACCACACGGGGTCAGCGCTCGACTCGTAGGGACCACACTCGTCACCGTCCCCACCACCCTCGTGGCTTCGGCCGTGTCAGCTGCTCAGTGGGGACCCCGAGAGTCTCTGGATGAGACCCCTGACCTCCGGGGAAGCGAGAAATCCACTGTGCCTCCTTTTCCCGAGCGGCTGCTGGGGCCCCGTGTCCCGAGCCTCCCCCGGCCCCCGCTCCCCGATGGGAAGGTGTGAGTGTACAGTGGGAAGGGACAGAACAGGCCACTTGGTCGCTTCTCCACGCAGCACCCCAGCCTTCCTGGGGCCCCCTGGGCCACCAGGGCCCGCCCCCCTGGGCTGGCGGACACCTTTGCCAGGACTGGAGCCCCCGACTGGCTTAGGCCACAGGCTCGGGGGGAAGAGGGTCCAGAGAGCCCTGGTGGGGGCGGGCCAGGGTGGAGGCCGGGCGCCCGTGAGCACAGCCCGCTGCCGCCACACGGGGACGCTGCTGGCCGCCAGGCTCCCACAAAACGCCACCATCGGGGCTGGGCCGGGGCTGGGCTGTGGAGCAGAGGTGGTTTCCAGTGGGGTCGCCCCTCTCCCGCTGTGAGGGCCCAGGAGCTCTCACCCCTGAGCGTCAGAGCAGAGAGGGAGCACCCGACGCCAGGCCGGGGCCGGGCTGGTCTCCACATCGAGGGCACTCACAGGGGCCCACCCAGCCGCCGTTCACACCCTTGCTCAGCCCCGGCCCACTGTGGGCCTCCTGCGTCAGCCCCAGCGCCCACCACACACTTCCTGAGCACCCACTGTGTGCTAGGCGCTGGCCTGGGACCCAGGCGGCAGAGAGGGACCGAGGAGGGGCCTGGCTCCAAGGCAGGGCTGTCAGCTGGACTCCTTGGGTGTGTGTGGGGGTGACACCCCCACTGCCCTGGGGGTGGAAAGTGCCTCTACCCAGGGGTGCGGGGCCCCTGGGCTCCCACCGGGGGTGCTCGGCCCCAGCAGCCAGTGCGAGCAGGGCCGGGGCTGCCAGGGGTCCGGCTCGGCACAGTAACTTCCAGAAGCTAGGATGGCCTTGCTCCAGGAGGCGTGGGTTCCATGGTGGTCACATCAGGGAACCCAGGAGATGAGTTCTGAAGCTCCTTCCATGCGCCCCAATTTTTATCACCCCATCATTGCCTGGGGACTGGGGTGGCCCAAGGGGGAGCTGGGGACGGGGGTGGGCAGAGGGGGAGGCCGGGGCACGTGGCGCCCCTGGGAAACGCTGGGATCGCTGTGCTACCCCAGGGTCTGTCTGCTTTGCAGCCCGCACCGCAGAGGCGGCCGGGACAGCCGGCCGCGACCGCCTGCGCTGGGCACCACCTTGCCAGCAGCCTGTGGCCAGCAGAGCGCCCGTGACCGCACTGCTGCCCCCACGCCTCGAGGGACCCTGGATCTCCACTGGGTAAGGCCCTAGGGGCCCCTGGACCTCCAGCCCCCGGGCTGGGAAACCGGTCTCCGAGCCTCCGTGCCCACACCCGTGAGGCAGGCACAGCGCCTGCAGCTGCGCGAGGGGCCCGCCGCCGGCCCCCCCCACAGAGCGAGTCCGGGGGGCCGGCGCCGCCCCGGGCACCTCCCGCCCCAGCCGCAATCAGCGAGTGCGTGCAGTCCACCTGGTCCACACGTCCGGCGCCTACTCTGCCCGCTCTCGCTGGGCGCCTCGTGTGAGCCAGCACCGTGGGGACGAGCCCGGAACACACGAGCACAGAAACAAGTAACGCAGGCTCAGCATGGTCCTGAGCTCGAACATGAGGGAAATAAAGCCGAGGGTGTGACCATGAGTGCCTAGCAGGGTTTTCGTGAGTGTGGTCGGGGGGGGCTTCTCGGAGGTGGTGACATGCAGCTGAGGGGTGAAAGAAGAGCAGTCAGCCATCCAGAGAGCCAGGGGGAGAGTCAGGCGGCCGGAGCAGCTGGTGCAAAGGTCCCGCGGCAGGATGTGGCGGGCTGGAGAGTGCCCGGGGTCCCGCCTGCCTGTCTGTTCTCTTTCCAGCCTCACGCCGCTGCCACGTGGGGGCAATGGGCTCTGGGCCCTGGGCCCTGCCCTCGCGGGTGGGAAGTGCTCTCCGCAGCAGCCAGCCGAGTCCCTCCTTGCGGGGCAGGGGCGGGGAGAAGGAGCCAGTGGCCTCCTCCACAGCTCGTGCAAAGCTTCTTTCTCCACCACCCCCTCCCACCAGCCCCATTCTGGGATCAGGGGCTGGGTAGACCCTCCCGCTCCTCCCGAACCTTCTGAGGTCAGGGAGGAAGCAGATGCCAAACATCTGCTGTGGCCCCAGGGGGAGGGAGGACGCAGCCCCGGGCTCTCGCCCAAAAGCACGGCCGGCCGGGGTCATCTCAGACAGAACTGGGGCCTGGGAAGGGTGAGGTCCAGCTGCAGGCTGCTCCTGCCCTGGGACAGCAGCATTCTGGGAACAGGGCTTCTAGAAACTTCTAGAATCTTCTTCCTAGAAAGTTCCCCTGTGTGCTTTCCAGAGAGGCTTTACTGCTTCCTGGAGTAGTGCAGAGAAGGATCCAGAGTCTGGGGACCACTGAGTGTCCAGCGTGACCTGCTGCGACCCCCCCAGGCACACCGTGCCCTCTCGGGCCTGCCTGGTCTGAGACTCGGGGGAGGGGGTACTGGGGGCACCGAGGCCACCGCCAGGCATGCGTGCCACCCTCGCTGCGCTTACCAAACACCTGAGCTGGCGTTGCCTCCCAACAGTTGCTTCAGAACAACTTGCTTTTGTTCCCTTAAATGTATTCATTTATTCGTACAGCTTTATTGAGGTGTAATTGGTACACAGTAAACAGCACATTCACTGTGTGCGCTAATTATTTTTAAAGGGAGCGTGATACGGCCCTGGGTATGGCGAGCAGAGCCACTCGCTACAAATGGGAGGCAAAGCAAAAAGAAAGTCAATGGAAACAAAGCAACATAATTCAATGCTCACTAGATCCCTCGCCTGCCCGAGGCCCTGCGGCCGCTATCTGTGGGGGGAAGGGAGGTCGGCGCCAGGGACGCATGAGCACCCACAGAGATTTTTCTCCTTAGCACAACCGGAGACCTGGAGAGACAAAATCACGGGCCGTGTGTGTGCTGGGTGTGCGCCCGCCAGCAGCCCAGGTGTGACAAACACAGAGAAAGTAACAGTGCAGGTGGCCCTGGTCAGAGGAACACTGTTGAAAGGGCAGCTGCATGCTCTTCCCCCGCCCCTGGACTCACCCCCCACACACCCTCCCGGGCCCGTGGTAGGAGAGTCCCAGGGGTGTCCCTGCCCCAGCCCAGGTGTGGCATGGGTCTGGCAGTCACTCGGGGTTTCTTAGTGCCCCAGCCCACCCTGTGCTCACCACCAGCAGAACAGGGCCCACGCCTGTTCTTGCAAATAAAGTTTTATTGGCACACAGCCATGGACACATTTGCACAGGCCTCTGGCTGCCGTAGCTCTGCAGCCACAACCTTGAGTCGGTGTGACAGAGACCAACGGGCCCGCAAAAGGAAAAATAGTTACGGCCTGACCCTCTCCACCGTTGCCTGACCTCTGGTTCCGACCCACAAACCCGTCACGGGTGTGGGGGACGCCTGGTCAGGCAAGTCTGCCTTGCAAGAGAGACGGGACCTGAGCGCCGACCACCTGTGCCCATCGGCGGTCCCTTGGCCAGGACCCAGGCAGGCCCCGGGTCCCGGGCTCTGGTCTGGGCCAGGCGTCTCCAGACCTCTCAGTGTAGGGGCCCCCTGAATGGCGCCCGGGAGCCCGTCTCAGTGCCTTTCTGGGACACCGCCGTGGGGGGCATGTCCTGAGAGGAGGGAGCAGGGCCGCTCCCCGGGCTCACGCCCCCGGTGAGGGTCAGAAGTAGGAATGGGCCCAGGTCTCCAGCTGCAAAGCCTGTGCACTCCAGGGCACCCATGGGGTCCACAGCGACCCACAAGGGAGAGGGTCAATGGAAGGAGGTGACTAGGATTGAGCAGAGGGTGGGGCTCAAGGCCTTGTGTTGAAGCCACGAGGCATGGCATGGAAGACCCCCAGCTCCCAGAGTGGAGCTTACTAGGATCACTCAGGGAAACTGAGGCTGCAGGAGGCCGGCCCTGAGCTGAGGTCTGCACTGGGGTGGAGGGGGTGGGAGCCCACCCTGGGAGCCCGCCCAGAGGGGAGGGGCTGCCTGCAGGTTCTCACTGCTCTCCCTCCCCCTCTTGCCCCTTCCCCCCCCCCCCCCGACAGCTGCGAGGTGCGCCCTGGGCCGGAGTTCCTCACCCGATCCTACACCTTCTTCCCCGGCCGCCTCTTCCGAGCCTACCAGTTCTACTACAGGGACCCCCTCTGCCGGGATCCTGCCCACTCGCTGGTCATCAAGGGCAAGGTCCGCCTGCGCCGGGCCTCCTGGGTCACCCGGGGCGCCACCGAGGCCGACTACCACCTGCACAAGGCCGGCATCGTCTTCCACAGCCGCCGCGCCCTGCTCGAAATCACCGGGCGCCTCAACCGGACCCAGGCGGGCCGGGACTGTGCCCAGCAGCTGCCCCCTGCCCGGGCCTGGGTGCCCGGTGCCCTTTATGAGCTGCTGAGCGCCCGGGCGGAGAGGGACTGCATGGCCGCCCTGGGCTTCACCATGCACGAGCTCAGCCTGGTCCGCGTGCAGCACCGCCTGCAGCCGACGCCCCGGGCTGGGCCCCGGCTGGTGGAGGAGCTGTACCTGGGGGACATCCACACCGACCAGGCGGAGAGGCGGCACTACCGGCCCACCGGCTACCAGCGCCCCCTGCAGAGCGCCCTGGTGAGTGTGGGGCCCCGGAGGGCAGGCCCCGAGCCAGGCCCGGGAGGCCTCACCTGCTGCGCTCCCCGCCCGGGGCCTTCCCTGCTTCCCCAGCCCGGCCTGCTGGCCGCAGGACATCTGCACATGCTGTTCCCGCTGCTTGAGCTGTCTTCTCTGAGGTCTTCACAGGGCTGGCTTTTTTCCTGAAGGAGCCCTTCTTCAGCCTCCCCTCGTCTGACCCTCCTGGCTCCTCCTCAAGGGCCTCTGGGGGCCCCTTTCTGCCTCTGCTGGGCCTGGGCAGGCTCTGCCCCCCTCAGCGGCCCTGGGCTGTGTTTGTTTCCTTGCTTATGGCTTCCAGGCTGAGACCCTCCACTGGGGCGAGAGCCTGCCCCTCCGCCTGTCCCCACACCCAGCCCGGTGGGTCTGGCTCACAGCCAGGGCCGCTCACAGCCAAGGCCAGTCAGTGTCGGTGACTGAACCGAGGAGACGGCAGGCGTCCTCCAGGCCCTGCTGGGCGGCCACACAGCGCTCAGAGGTGCCCCCTAACGCTCCAGGTGGTGCACTCCCCTGGGGGTTGGCCCTGCGCCAGAGGCGTTGCGCGCTGCTTCGTGCTGACCGCGGGGAAGGCGGCGCGGCTCCAACTCGGGCCATTCTCAGAGCGCCCCCCTGGCTCCCAGGCGTCCCGGTGGAATGCGGAGCCGGGTTCCGCGGGGCTGTGCTGGCGCCCTGGGGCCGTGCAGTCCTAACCGGCTCCCCGGCAGGCCGCGGACCACCCTCCGGGACGGAGGCTACGGTGCGAAGGGGGCTGCCCTCTCATTGAAAGGCACCCTGGGGACTCGGAAGTGACTATCACGTAAGCGTATTTACCCAGATTTTAAATGAAGCCGTCACTGACGTTCCATCCGTCCCGAAGCGAGGGAGAAAGAAACTGAATTCCGCTTGTGTCCCGCCCCCTGCGCCTAGCACCTGGCAGAGAGCCTGGCCAGTGTGGGCGGAGCCTCGCGGCCAGTGTGGGCGGGGCCTCGTGGCCAGTGTGGGCGGAGCCTCGTAATGGCTCCTGTGAGTCTGAGGAAGACCAGGGACCCCTGTGCAGCGAGGTGTGTGTGAAAGCATAAAATGAAATACGTCTCATTTAAATAGAGGCCAGTGCCGTTCAAGGAGGTGCCCGCATCTCAGAGCATCAGCTGGTGACGTACCAGCACCAGGCGCGTGAGTCCTTCCTTCTCCCCTAATCTCCGAGTGGCCGTGAGAGGGTAAGCACAGTTCCCGGCGTCTGGAAGACAGTTCGGAGGAGGGAGGCCACGAGGCCCGGGGTTCTGGAAGCTTCCGGAGTTTGTGGTCTGCGTTCACAGCCAGAAGAAACCTTAACTTTTATTAGAGGTTAGTCGACGCCAAGGCAAGGTTCCGGCTCGAGGTTAAGAACGTCTGTGCTTGGCACCCGAGGGGTGGTCTCTGGAAGGGGGGATGGAGGGAGGGAGGGAGGGAGGGGCGGTTGGACAGGTGAGTTTGGGCGTCCCTGTGGGTGCTCTTGGAGCCGGGAGGCAACTGTCCCATCATTCAGCACATATTCAGTGCCTACTGTGTACTGGACACCAAGGAACTAGACCAGACGGGGCAGCTTCTCACCCCCCGCCCCCGGAGCAGCCGGCCACCTGTCAGAGCACCCTACAGTGGGGGACTGAGGACGACGAGTCCACCCCCTCCTCCCAAAGCAGGATGTGGGGGGCAGAGGAGAAGCACCAGACATGCTCAGAACCAGAAACCCAGCCTGCGTTCTTCTCGAGACCTTACAAGGAGACCCCTCTGTGGCAGCCGGGGCTCCAGCCTGGGCTGCGGCCACCCCTCCTTAGGAGCAGGCGCTGGTGGGGGGGTGATGCCCGGAGCCCGCCCCCTCTGCAGCACAGACCCCCGGGCGCAGAGGACGCCACCCTCGTGTCCCCCCAGGCTGGGCTCCGGCGGGCGGTGGGCTCCTGCCCCTGGGCCCCACCGTGGGCGCCAGTGCGGCCTGTCACGGGACTGGGAAGCAGGACACGTGGGTGTGTGTGCCCCGGCGAAGGACGCCAGACGCATGCACCTTGCATTCAATGCCCCTCTCCGGAAAAAAGATGGAGGGTCGTCTCAGAGAAGGAAACAGGCGTATAGACCCCCGAGCAACAGGCCCGGCGGCACCGCATGCTCAGTGGGGCCCCGGCCTCGCCCACGGCCCGGACCACATGATAAACATGAACGTTTTTCAGAAGTTAATTTAAAACCAACTTGATCCCCAAATTCATTGCCTGGGTATAGAATCCTAATCAATCAGCCGGCACTCAGCCAACATCGTCTAAGCCTGGTGTCACCTCTGGGGGTTAATTAGAACCTGCATGTGCTGTTGGAGAAGCAGCTTATGCAGCAGGCTTACCCCGGGAGGAACCCGGCTCCCGCACCAGCATGCGTTGCGCCGGCGGAGGCCGTGTTTATTAACACGTGAGGCGCCGGGCCTCTGCGGGAGGACGCCCGGAAGGTGTTCGATAGAGACGGATCCCTCCCTTCGCCCCCCGGCGAAAGCGCCAGAGAAGGGCCTGCCGCTCCTCCTCCTCCTCCTGCCCCGCGAGCTGCGTAGGTTCTCGGTGGGCCTCTGGCCTCCAGAAACAACACGCTTGCCCCGAGTCACCCAGCAGCCTCCTCGGCGCTCTGTCTGCAGAAGACAGCTCTGCCCTCGGGGTCACTCGGACGCAGTGCGTCGTGTTGTGGTGACACGCATCCGCGTGACAACGGTCAGGGTGCGGGTCGGAACGCCCGCCCTCTCCTGTCCATGCGCCCCATCAGCCGTCCCCCCGCGGGCGACCCAGCCCGCCGGCTTCCGGCCCACACGAGCCTCTCTGCCCCCGTTACCGGCATGTCCAAGCGCCTCCGAGGTCTCCGGGTCAGAACCCCCCAGATGGAAACCAGCACACCCCTCCCCACGCTGGAAACCCAGGCAAGGGCAGGTTCGTCGTAGGAGGAAACGATAAGCTTCCTGGTACAACGTGGCCGCCTGCAAAGGGAAGAGAAAATGCCCTTCCTCCCCCAGGACGACCTTTCTGCGCCAGAACCCCCAAACACCCCTTGTTCCTCGTGAACGCCACCACGGAGCTATCGGTGGAAGTCTTTTGTTTTCACGAGGAAAAAAAATACAAGTGCGTTTCCCAGCCGGGTCCCCCCCAAGCAGCCCCCTCCCCCCGCCGGCCCGACCTGCAGACGCGAGTGTCTGCTGGTCCCCCTGCCCACTGAGCTCGGACAGGGGACTGGGCCGAGGACGGTCCCCTTTCGAGGGAGGCTCTGGACTAAACGCCGGGCAGCGGCTCTCTGTCAAAAACCACGGCCACACCACCACCAAGGAGTCTGCAGGGAGCTCCTCTCCGGCCTCTGCGGGCCTCTTGCACTCCCAGGTGCAGGCCGACACCCCCCCACACACACATTTGCGCGATGCGTTCCGGCACCTGGGTCCTGCGGACGTGTCTCCCTGTAAACCGAGCTCGTGAGACCCCGAACGGCAGGGACGACTGTGGACTGTGACCGAGGCCGCCCAGGGAGGGAACAGAGTCACAGCCCAGGGCCAGGGCGCGCTGTGGCTGCGCCCGACACCCCGGGGGTGGCCGGTTGTCCCCACTGCAAATGCCACCGCCGTGGGCACCTCGGTGTCCCATCCCCTCGGCCCAGGCTCCAGTGGGTGGCGTTCCGTGGGCGTGAGCACGTGCACCCCCGGTGCCACGTCCGCTGTCCCAGGTGGGGCAGGAGGGGTGCCCGCCTTCCGAGGGGGGGTTTCTGAGCACACGCGGCCTCCCCTCCTCCCGGTGGCGGAGACGCAGACCCCTGGCAGGGGCGCTCAGTGTTCTGCGTGGAAAGGCGGTGGGTTCCGGCCTGCAGGGGCTCAGGCCGTCTCGGCCATGTCCTTGGCCGCCGCCCGGCCCGCTGGTTCCGCTCTCGCGGCTCTGACACATCACGGTCGCAGGAGGACCTGCCAGCCACGGCCCCGGCCCTCCGGAGGCACCTGCCATTGGGAGGGGGGAGAGAGGGTCTCGGGGGCGAGGAGACAGCCATAAACCTGGACGGCCGAATCTCAGGACCACGCGGGCTGGGGGCAGCGGGGGGGCGGGGGGCGGCTTCGGTCAAGTCCGGGCGTTTCTCACTCCTTCACCGCTCAGCAGCCTGTTCCCTCCGGGAACCAGGCCCTGGGGACAGCGGCCACCGAGGGACAGCCCTGCTTCCGGGAGGGTGGAGAGAGGGAGAGGTGACGAGTTTCTGAGTGCTGGGAGGGACCCGAGGGCGGCCGGGCGCAGGGTGGCCAGGAAAGGTCTCCCAAGGCCGCCCCGGAGCCGAGGGCTGGAGGACAAAGCGGGAGCCGGCCAGCCTGCGTCCTGGGGCGGGTCCGGGGGGCAGGGACGGCGGGGGTGAAGGCCCAGAGGAGACGGGAGCTCACCGCGGTCCGGGAAGCGCGAAGCAGCCGTGGGGCCAGAGGCAGGGAGCGAAGAGAGTGATGGGGGACCCCGGACAGGGTAGGCCGCCCCAACGCCCTGTCCCGGGTGCACCCCGACTCCCCGCCCGGGACACCCACTGCCTCCGTCTGTCTCCCCAGCACCACGCCCGGCCCTGCCCGGCCTGCGGCCTCCTCGCCCACGCCGACGAGCACCACCCGCCCGTGCTGCCCGCGCAGACGGCCCTGCCCCTGCGCCTCGGCGGCCGCTGGGTCAGCCCCGGGTGCGAGGTGCGCCCCGCCGTGCTCTTCCTCACCAGGCTCTTCACTTTCCACGGGCACGACCGCTCCTGGGAGGGGCACTACCGCCACTTCTCGGACCCCGCCTGCCGGCGGCCCACCTTCACCGTCCACGCGGCCGGCCGCTACACCGGGGGCACGCCGTCCGCCAAGGTCCCCGGCGGCACCGAGTTGGAGTTCCAGGTCACAGAGGCTCGCGTGACCCCCATGGACCAGGCCACCACGGCCATGCTCAACTCCTCTGAGCCAAGCAGCTGCGGGGGCCCGGGCACCTGGTCCCCGGGGACAGAGCGGGATGTCACGGCCACCAACGGGTGCCTGCCTCTGGGCATCAGGCTCCCCCACGTGGAGTATGAGCTCTTCAGGATGGAGCGGGACCCCCTCGGGCAAAGCCTGCTCTTCATCGGACAGAGGCCCACCGACGGGTCCAGCCCCGACACCCCCGAGAAACGCCCCACCTCCTACCAAGCGCCCCTGGTGCTCTGCAGTGGGGCGGCCAGGGACTTTGCCCGGCCCCCACAGCACAGGCCTCTGCTGCAGACGCCCCGTCTCCACAGTGGGGGGCGCTGTCCTCAAGGGGCCCCTCTGCTCCTCCTGCTCCTGGTTCGCAGCCCGGCCTTCCTCCAGTGGCTATGAAAGGGGGACCCTGCCTGACCCCGGGGGCCCCCTCCTGGCGCAGGCTCCGCCCCCTGTCCGGGAGGTTGTCCTGCTCTTTTCCCGTGCCGTGTCACCGACCGCCAGGGGCCCTGCCACTGTCGGCTCGTCCTGGTGGCCCAGCCCCTGACTTCGGCAGCACCTGCAGAGTCCGCGCCACGGCCGGTCGCCAAGGTGCGCCCAGCAGCCGGGGCGCCGCGGCGACGTCAATCAACCGCTTTGAGTGTTGGATGTTCGCCCCCGATTTTCGGGGGCGGTTCGAGGACCAGCGCCAGGGATTGGACCTCAGAGGCACCCCCTTCCCTCCCTGCACCCTTGGGATCTGGTGCCGTGGGGGCAAGGCTCCGCGTGGGCATGCTGCCGCCGGCCTGCCCTGCGCGGGCGGTTGCTTAAAGACCATTCATCTGAATTTCGCGATACACGCTCGGACTGGAGCCAGGAAGGGGAGAGGCTGCTCGGGGCTCCTGGCCCTCGGGGAGGGGGCTCTGGCTGCCTGTCCTCCGGAGGGGCTCGTGTCTTTGGAGAAAGCCCAGCTTCCTCGGGTTCTGCCTGCCAGCACCTGCACACACCTGCACGTGCTTCCGTGAGGCAAGCCATGAGCTGTGCGCACCGCGTGCGAAGATGTCCCCCCACCCCGCACGCCGGGGAGCGTGGCTGCCCTCGCCCGCCCCAGACAACGCCGCGCTGGGCTGGCTGCCGGGGACAGGTCTCTGGGGCACAGAGGGGGTTCCCAGCCTTTGGGAAGCAGTCAACACTGATGAGCGCGGTGATGCCCACGTGCTCTGTGGTTAGCCCTGCACAGGTGTCCTCTGTCTTCGCGCATCCCTGGCCTTGACTGACACGCAGGGAGGAGACCAGGCCGCGTGTGTCCCTGAGGCCGCCCTAGGAGAGGTCAGGCGACACGGCGGCCTCCGGAGGACAGGCAGCCTGCTGGCGCGACGCTGACCGTTCCCTCTCTCGGGGGGGGCGCAGGCCGTGCCTCTCCCCACCCCGCCCGTGTTCCCGGGGCCCCGTCTGTCCTTTCTGAACGTGACCGGCACCCTGGTGGGCCCAGGGGTTTCGGGGACTCGGTCCGCGCCGAGGGCACCCCCTTCCTCCTCCGCCGACTCCCGTCTCCGGCTCTGGGCACGGGCCTCGAGTAGCAACGTCCGTGAGGCTGACGCTGCGTTCAGGAGGAAGCCCTGGTCCTTCCGCCGACAGTGCTCTCACCCACCTCCCCATCCTTCTTTTAAAAAAAAAACCCACCGAGTTAGTGTCGTCTGCGGGTCTCAGAGAGTGACGAGTGTTCCCGGCGTGTTTACCAAAGCCCCAGAAATAATTATTTGCGGCCTCAGACTGCACCAGAGTGGCGGGCGGGCGGGGTGGGGGCGGGGGGTCCCTGGGGGCGAGGCGGGTGGGTGGCAGCGGCGTGTCCTCGGCTGAGCGAGTTTCGTGTCTGAGGCTGGAGGCGACCATGCCACTATTTATCATCAAATTTGAATCTTTTTAATAAAATTAAACAGCCCGAAAACTGTTCCTGCCAGTTATTAAAGTCAGCCGAGGGGATTGCGAGTGGAGGGGAAGGAAGCCAACCGTCTCCGGGAGAAAGGAAACGCCACCCAGTGGGGGTCAGCGCTGGCGCCCGCTGGGACGCGCCCCCTACGTGGGTGCTGCGGCCCAGCCCCGCTTCGGATGCCGCGGGGGCTCCCCGGGCCCCGGGAATAAAACCCCAGCTCCCAGCCCCCCACCCCCACCCCGTGTCTGCGAGGTCCCACCCCGCCCCGCCCCCCCGCTCCTCCCAGCTGCACCCTGCATCCTTCTCTCCCTCCCCATCTCAGCGAGCTGCTGCCTGCCCCAGGGCCTTTGCACAGGTCACTGTTTCTGCCTAACACCTCTCTCCCCAGATCCTTAGACACGTGGCTCTTCTCATGCTTCGCCTTAGACTGCGTGTCACCTCTGTGTCACCCCCTCAGGTGACACTCACCAGCACCGTCCCCAGAAAGCAGCCTCCTCTCCGCCCTGGTCCCTGGCCCTCCCAGCGCCCCGTGCGCCCCCCCAGCACCCCGTGCACATTTCGTGTGTGGTGTTTCCTGACCATGGTCCGGAGTGAGAGTTCCCACGGACCCTGCCTCCCCAGCAGCCAGCGTGAAAGGGAAGGACCACGTCAGCCACCGCGGCCTTTCCCAGCCTGTTCGGCAGTGCCCGGCACGTGGCGCAACCTCAGTGACCGCGGCTGAGTGAGCCCAGTGACCCCTCACACCCACACGAGGGAGGGAGGGGGTCACTGCCAGGTCGGGTACTGCGTCCCGCAGGGCCTCGGCGGTGTGGGCGAGGGGTGTGCCCGCTTCTTGCCATGAGGACCCTCCGTCAGGCTCAGAGGGGCGGGGGGCTTGCCCAGGTCAGCGGCAGCTGGGCCTCCCTCCCAGCCTGAGAGCGGAGCCTCCTCCAGGGTGGCCGCTGGGGGCTCGCTCCCCCGGCAAGGGTGGGACTCCTTGACTGTATCTGGGGGAAGCAGTCCAGGGCTGCTTTGGGGGACCCACCCTGAGCCACCACCCCTAAGGAGCCGGCTGGACTGTGGCCCGGTCCTCCCTGGGGGTTCTGGAGCCGTCCCAGTTCTGACGCGGACGGAAAAACACCCCGCTGGAGAGGGGCCCGTGGGCCGGCGCCAGGCTGGGGCGGGAGTGGGAGGGTGGGTCTGGGGCCCAGGGGCCTTCCTTGGCCCCCCACGGTGAGTCTGCCCCCCCCCACAAGCCGAGACAGCTTTAATCAAAAGCGGGGAAAGTAAAACCCACAGTTCTTGTTCAAAACAAAACGAAACAAAATTAATGCTCCCCATTGTATGTTCAGTCACGTTTAAAAGGGAGAAACTGGAGCAGTTGACAATTTCACAGCGTAAGCTCCCGGGAGAGTCAACGAGCTTTTTTTCCTTTTTTAATAAAAAGTTTAAATTGTATACAGCTCTCAGAGGCCCATTAACTAACAGACGCTGGTTATCAAAAGAAGTTATTTCTCTGCTTTCTCGAAGCGAATGTGTTTCATCTCGCAGCAGCGCCGCTGGCCCGAGGAAGCGCCCCAGGTGCCCGGTGACTGGGCCCCACCGCCTGGCCCTGGCCTCCTGGGGCTGGCGGCTCGGGCAGGACACAGGCGGCACCGGGGAGGGGCAGCCGCCTCCAGACAGCTCCGGGGAGGGGGGGTCCCCTGGGGATCCCCTCAGGGCCGTCCATGCAGCCCTGGGGGAGGTGCCGCTCTGGACGGCCTCCGGTTTCCTCTCGCACACAGAACCCCCTCGGGGTAGACACGAGGTTGGGCTTGCGGGCAGACCCCCTCCAACCCCCTGCCCACCTCCGCCCTCCCCAGCCGAGGGCCTCCAGCCTGGACCCTCCCGGGGCCTGTGCCGGGCTGCGCCCCTCTGGGCTCCTGTCCTTGTTTCTCCTCGGCCTCTCTCCTCCAGAATGAGCTCCTTGACGGGGGCCCATGCACCCCCAGTGTGTGCAAGACACACAGTAGGCACTCCGTGAACACCGAATGAACAGATGCTGAGAACTGACCGGCTGGAGGCTCGGGACTCGGGCATCCAGAGGACAACCACGTACCCTAAGCGCCGGCTTGGAATCTGGATGTTGTTGTTTTTTATAGGATGGGCAGAGCAGAACCTCAGCCGTGAACCTGACCGCACCTGTGTTCTGCCGGCCCGGCTGTTCAGGAAGGGCTCTGGGGACAGCCAGTGCCCCAGAGCACAGGATGATGCGTGCGGGGTCCCTCGGGAATCTATCTCAGGCTTCTCGCGCCTGCGAGACGGGGTGGGGGGGGGACTGGGAGACCCCCGGCCTTAAGCAGACACCCAGGGCTCTCCGTCCTCCCCCGGGGAGCCCCTGGTCTGCACCCTGGTGCTCGCTGGGCCCCCCAGCCCCAGCCCCTGGACAGACCATCACCGGGAAAAGACTTGGGAGGAATCCACGCCGTGTTCCAGGAGCAGGGGCTTTAAGCTCAGAAACTCCCACAGCCCGGTGTTTCCCGCTGACAGACGTCCTGTTCGTCTCCCGGGGTTAATCAATAACCTGCTACTCCCGTTCCTACGTGCGGTCACTTTGAGTCCCTCAGAAGCAGCAAAAGCGACAAGAACACTTAGGCGGCCATTGTTCTGGCAACACCCACCGGGTTGTTTAATGGGACGCAGTAGATCCACTGCGCCCCCGCAAGACCCGCGGATCTGGACGGCGTCGAACGGGGCGCCTTGGGGGGCGGGCTGCCCGACGACCTCTGGCCGAAGCGGCCGGTGGGGCGTGCGCCTCTACCTCCTTCTGAAACCTCCACAGATTGTGGGCAGAGCCTGAAACGTCACAAATCGCGTGGGTGAACCCAAGCGGGGAAGAGAAACCCTCGGAGCCCGCAGGAGGTGTCGGCGGAGTTCCACACGCCGGGGGCCCACGGGCAGGCCGCAGGGGGCAGGAGGACAGGGCTGGCTGAGGGCGGAGCGCGGGGGCCTGTCCACTCGGCCTCCGGACTCCGGGGACGGTGCCCCGAGGGCACTGACTGGCGGGGGGCCGAACACCCGACGGCTCGCGTAGGGTCCACAACAGAGGCCGCGCCCCCAAACCCTGTCTCTGACCCCGGTCAGAAACACAGAGGACAGGGGCGTGGTCTCCCCTGCCTGGAGAGAGGGTGGCCGAGGCTCCCCCTCCGAGAAACGAGCCCCGGGGGCCGGGGGTGGGGGGGAACGACAGACGCCGACAGGCAGACAGACAGGCCCCAGGGAGGGAGTGCATGAGGTCCCGACCCGGTCGGCTCCCGAGGAAACCCACGGTGCGCGTCCCGCCGACACACACGTGGCTGCCCGTCCGTCAGCGGGTCAGCGCTCCCGCCACAAGGACACAGGGACGTTCGAGGGTCGCCGGCACTGGGGGGGGGCCTGCAGAGTGACGGGGGCACCGACCGGCCCGCAGGGACCTGCCGGTGGGGGATGATACCGGCGGCGGCGGGCCAGCGCGGACGCACTGTCCTTCCCGAGGAGTGTCAGCCCGCGCCGGGCCACCGCCCCTTTCCGCTCCCGCTCACGGAGCGGCAGACAGCTCCCAGAGCCACCCGACACCGACGTTTCCTCCTGAGAATGAAACCGTGTGCCTCCATCAAGAGCACGTGGCTGTCCACCAACAGTAGCTGAACAGAATCCTCCAAACATCAATACAGTAGACGAAGTGAAGGTGAAGAATCTCCCCTGGAAATAATGGGTTTTAAAGGAGGAGGCGTGAACACGCCACAGGGCTCCCTAAAGGCAGCTCTGGAAGCTGCAGCCAGTACACGACGCTTTCAAAATCCCCGGAATGGCTCCCCACCTTGATTTTTGTACCCAGTGTGCCTACCTGTCCACCCAGTGGGCGGGCCAGAACGAGACACCATAACGCTCAGGAAGATGACCCCCACCTGCTCCTTTCGCGGGACCCTGTTACAGGACGCGCGCCACCGGAACGAGGCAGTGAACCAGGAGGAAGCCAGGGGCCCGGAACACGGGGGACCCAGTGCAGAGGGGAGCGCAGGGTGTCCCTGGAATGAGGGGACCAAGGGCCTGGAGAAGGCCAGTCCGTCCGCAGGAGAGTGAGGAGCTCCGGGGGTGACTTTCCAGGAAAAACAAAACCCCCAAACCCCAGATCACCTGCCGTGGGAAGGCACCGAGGAGATTTACGCTCCGCCGGGGTCTGGGGCTGAATTAGGAGAGACGCACAGCCAACAAAGCCAACGGAGCACGGAGATGTAGCAACCCAAGAGGAGGAGGTGGTTACGCACGAAAGGGAAGAAGCGTGTTCTCACGGGACACACGCAGCGTGAACAGTATTTTAAGGGGCTCGGGTCGTGCCAGAGGGTACTGATGCAGCCCCAAAATCACACTGGGGGGGGGCAGGGGACGGGCTTCAGACGGGGTGGGCAGGACGGTTCTGGGGACTACGGGAACGCAGCCACGTCACTGAGAATACGGAATGGGGTAACCCCGGAGGGATCGGTGCTCCCCCCGCGAGGGGAGGACCGGGTGCTGGGGTCCGTCGTCCGCCGCTGGCACCACAGGTGCCCGTGAACACGGGTGCGTCCACTGACACATGAACTTTTTGTTTTCTCTTCCTCGTGATTTTCTTTTCTTTTTTAAAAAATATTTTTTTTTTTTATTTTTAGAGAGGAAAGGGAGGGAGGAAGAGAGAGAGAGAAACATCCATGTGCGGTTGCTGGGGGCTGTGGCCTGCAACCCAGGCATGTGCCCCGACTGGGAATCGAACCTGCGATGCTTTGGTTCGCAGCCCGCGCTCAATCCACTGAGCTACGCCAGCCAGGGCTGTGATTTTCTTAATGCCCTTCTTTTCTCTAGGCGACTTCATTGTAAGAACACAGTCTGTGATGCACACAACACACGGAAGATGTGTTACTCGACGGTGTGTGTTGCTGGTGAGACTGCGGTCCGCAGGAGGCCCTCAGAGGTTAAACTTCGGGGGGGTCAACAGGTGCAGGCAGGCTGTGGACTGCGCGGGGTCTGCCCCTCTCACCGTGCCGTCCCAGGGCCAGCTGTGTTCGGCTTTCTCTGCTACACGGGCCCATGAAATGCTTCAGTAAAAATTAAATTAAAAACACAAAACCCAACCCAACCACCACCGAACCTACGGCGCCCCCTCCAATGGCTTTCCATCCAGGGGTGGGGGGCCACGGTAGGAGATTTCAAATGCTTTGGGGTGGGGGTGGGGGCGCTGGGAGGGGCCGGTGCCACCGAGTGGGCGATGCCAGCTGATGGGACAAGACCGCACTCGAGGGTCCATGCCCACGGGGCTGGCCGTCGGTGCCCGAGACTGTGGGAAATGCCCTGACTGTGAGAGTGAGGGGGCCACGGCCGTGGGCCGCCAGCCCTGCCTCGCGGGGTGGACCCCCTGGGAGGACGGGTTCGTGTCGGGAGCACTGCCTGTGCTCCGGGGTCACGTGTGGGACACGCAGCGGGACCCCGGGAGGGAGCACACACGGGGACGGCCGGGCTCGGCCGGACGGGGAAAGCCCCCGGCCCTCCTGACCCCTCCCCTGACTCTTCCCAAGTCGCCCCAAAGGTGCATGTTCCCAAAAGTCCTGAACACGAAGTCTGCGTTTCTGCCAGTGTTTACTGTTCCTCTTCTTCTCTGAAGTGCTCTGAGCAAATGTCACTGAGAAAACACACACACACACACACACACACACACACACACACACACACACAGAGGAAATCCACACCCGGGTACAATGTTTGAGGGTATTTGCAGCTGCTGGTGGGGCACGTCTCGCCCATCACGGGACCCTGGCGACCTCGCAGGGGGCAGATCCGTCCGGGGGCACCCTGACAAGGGTAGGGGGCGCGGGAGTGCGGCTCCCGTGGTCACAGAGCCACACCTCTTGCACCTCACAGCTCCGGTTCAACCCTTCGAAGGTTCCCACCCTTCTCAGCCCCTCTCCGAGAAGCTCCCAGGATCTGGGATGCCGAAACCTGCCCCCACAGGCGTCCTCGGTGCACATGGGCCCCTGGGCATGCAAGTGGGACACAGGCGTTCAGACAAGTGCCACCGTGAGGGTGCTAGGGTAGGGCAAGGATCCAAGCTGCAGGGCTTGGCCGGAGACGGTTATTCACCTCCCCCCGCTCCATCCATTTCTACCCGCTTGGCTGCCGGTTCCTGTCAGCAGCAGAACGCACACCCCGTGTGCACATCCCAAGTGTGGGGCTTCCGGTCTTCCTTCCTGCTGGCGGGCCGTCAGCCCTGGGGGAGGTGGGCCTGCTCCCTTTGACGTGATGCACCCCCCGCCCCATCCTCCCGAGTGTCCAGGTGGCCCTCACTCCCGTGGAAAGCTGCTCAACCTCCTGCAAAGAAATGTGAATGAAAGCCAGCCCCCCTTCAGCCCCCCGGGCCTGCAGGAAGGAGCGTGGACGCAGGCGGTGCCGGGACCAGGAGTGGGCGCAGCCTCCCCGGAGGCCGAGCCCGGCGCAGGCCCCCTGTGACTCAGCCGCTTCTAGGAACTGTCCTGATGTTCCCACTCAGTTGCAGGGCTGTCTGCTGGAGACGCATTTGCAGCAGCGCGCCTACGTCAATGCACCTGTGATTCAGAGAACTCTGGGCCCCGCACGCAGAGGAAAAGTACAGGGCCATTAGGGAAACACGCGGACACGAAACGATCTCCAACGTGCGTCAGGAAGCCGGAGCCCAGCTCACACGACAGGGGCAGGGGAGGGAGGGGGAGGGGGGACGGGGGGAGGGCCGTTGGTAAGGAAGCATAAGGGCTAGGCACACGCACGCACACACACACGCTCACACACGCGTGCACAGAGGGTCTCCAGCGTCAAACAAGACATGGGGAAACGGGGGGCCTCCGGGGACGGGAAGGGGCTTCGGGGCTGGAAGGACGCTGGCTTGGTGCTGGGTACCCTTGGCCTCATGCAAACTCTCACCGTCTGCACGCCGTGCTTTGCCAAGAGAAGCTACAACGGCCTCGATTAACGTGTTCACAAGGTAACAGTGTGGCGTGGAGAACTGTCAGCCACGGCTTCGGATAGGAGCTGCCCACGCTGCAGATTCGGAAGCCACGGGCGCCCGCGAGGACCCGGCCAGCCACCGCCATGAGCCGCCCCTCCCCCCCGCCCCAACCCTCGGAAGACGCGGGCCCGGGCCCGGCGGGAGCTCTCCAGGCAGAAGTCGCCTCATCAGAAAAATGAGGGTGTTGACCTGAAACCATCCCTTACGTCTGTTTTCTGGCATAAAATATCTATAATTTTTCACTTAAGCCCATTTTCTGCTCCTAAGCTGCAGTGAAAGAGCAGTGACGTGCTCCAGAATGTTCCTCTAAAGCACATCCGAAGGCTCGCAAGCCATCCATTCAAAATAATTTCACGCCGGAGCATCCTTTAAACACAGTCAGAGCACAGTTTATGGGACATAATGCGGGGAGACGGCTCACGCGGGGGCTGGCGCCTCGGCAGGGCGGGCCCCATCAGGCCGCCGCGGGGCGTGCGGGGACACGCTGTGCCTCTCTCGCCCCCGGCGCGGCAGAAATGCACCCTCCTCCTCCTCCTCCTCCTCCGCCGCCGCCGGGCAGACATGGACTCGGCCAGAGAACCCCGCGCTGGTTACCCCTCACACGGCCAGAAGGGAGAATGAATGGTGAGTCCTTTCCCGCAGCAGCGTTTCTGACGAAGTCCGTGTCCAAGCAGGAAACACACTCCAACTACATCAGAGAAACACTATGCAAACCCAGGCACCCTGAGGCACCTCTGGAAACTGTGCGTGTCCAAGCTGTGGATGTGCGTGGCAGTGACAAGGAAGGCACACGGTGGGGGTCTTTTCCCAGACCCACAGAGAGCTGTAAAAGCAGGGCAGGCAAGAGCAGCGAGACCTCCTGAAATGCTTCTTTGCCCAAAATGAGGGGAGAGGAGGCCTAGATCATGCCACGTTCCTTAGAGGAAGTTCCAAAGGGCGGCAGTTTGCGAACTGTCTTGGAAAAGGAAGCACTAGGAACAGAAACGAGAGCCCAGTGTATTTTGCCTTTTCCTCTCCGCCTATATAAGCTCAGTGGAATCGCCTTTTAGTGCTTGGGAATCAAGACCACAAAAACCATCCCTCCTACTGATTAGTTCCTCCGTAACTAACAGAGACAGTAACTTTGCTACATGTTTGCTGAGTGAGTGAGGGAGGGATTGCAAGAAGCAGTTCTTGTCCACGTGGTCCCAGGGTCAGACAATAAATTCTGGTCTTTGATTTCAAGTAGAAGGGGCAACAGGGGAAAAAAAGTTCTAAATGGAGGGTGCCCCAGAGGGTAGCCGCTGCCTTTGGTTTACATCCAAAACCCAAAAGAGAGCCAGGAAGGCAGGCACACGGTTCGTAGAAAGAACCAGACCTCTGGGCTCTGCACGGGACACCTCCGAGGCCAGGGCGAGGGACACGCGTGCTCATGTGTCACCGCACAAGGCGAGGCGTCCCTGGTAGCGTGGTGCCTTAATGACACCATGTTAAGATAACCGATGTGTCTCTCCTGGCTGGTGTTTACTGAGGAGAAACGAGAACGAAGAGGGAACCTGTCCGGTTTCCGTGAGCCCCGGCGCTGGGGACCCCTGAGGAGGGAGCTCCGGGGCGGCAGCCCCACCTGCGGCAGCTGGGGGCGCCCCTGCGGCTCATCGACATGCACACCGGCGTGCGGGGTGGGGAGCCGGCCGGGGGACTGCACCCACATGCATTAGCCCAATGATTAAATATACATCGGCGCCCGTGGGATAATAAAGTAACGGTAATGGGGCATTGTCACAGGATCAATGTTTCCGGGTTTCAGAATAAACATGAGCGTTTATCTAGCCACAGAAACTATTATCCCCCCTCCACCCCGCTCTGCTTTATTCAACTGACATCTTTTAATCAAAGCGATCCATACTGTGGCCGCATTCCAAGGTATCGTAATTGCCAATATTTACGGCGAGTTAGATAATAGCTGTATTTTGGTGGCTAGCTCTTTCGTCCCTCCCTCTGCCGATCGGAGGCTGACATTTTCTAATGAATTAGTTCCATTAGGGGAAAAATCCGAAGTAATTATATTAATCCGGACAAGCTCTCACCCACCTCCACCGGCTTCGCTTGTAACGAGCGTGCACGGCCGTGTGTGTGGGTGTGTGTGTGTGTGTGCATTTGCGTCATCTCAATTTTTCAGAACACCTCTGTAATGAAAATAAATTAAAACGAGAGCTTATTTGTCAGTGGTGTAGATAAGGACGGTCCTCCAAGGGAGGTCTGGGTCCCTCCATGGGGGGGGGTACGGGGGGGCCTCGAGTGCCAGGGCTGATGCCTGGGGGACTTGGACGAGGAGGGGGGTTTGGGGATCCGGCCGGAGACGCTCTTTCCCAGCCTCCCCAGCCTGTCTCTCCAGGGACTCTCCTGGTCGGGGTCTGCTCTTACCGGCTCCCCTGGACTCGCTCCCAGATTGGGGAGCGGTCCGACACCAGCAGCCCAGCACACTGAGCATTTGCTCCCAAACCCCCAGACTCGCTCCCCAGGAGCACAGGACAGATTATCGGCCGTGGGAAAAGGGGAAATGAATCTCTTCACTGTCTGAAGTGTGTTGTGCCAAAAAACAAACAGCGCCTGAAGGAGGGTCTCCCACAGAGACTCCCACAGCCTCCCACGGTCACCTTGAGGATGAGGTCCGATGAGCGAATGTCCCGGAAATGCGCAGGGCAGGGAGGGTGTAGCGACAGCAACTCTGCCCACGAGGTCCCCGCACGCACGGCAGCTCCGCCCGAGGAGGGTTTGAGAGGAAAGGCCGCCAGCAGATGCGGCCAGGGGGCGGGCCCTCGGGTCCCGTGGGACACTCGGAGGCCCTGCGGGCCGGGCTGGCTCTGCGCCCGGGCCCCGGAGACCCCCCTACTCTCCGGGGAAGCAACCCAACCCCATTGCAGCAAGAGCCACAGGGCCCAGGCCCCCTGCAGGTGGGACTCTTCAGTGGTGACTCGTATTCTCTCCACGATTTCACTCAGCTCTTCCCGCCCCTCCTCCAGCTACGGGGGCTCCACGGGAAGGGGCAGGGGAGGCCGGCCGCCCTGGGGCCGAGGGGACCTGGAACCGCTGGCACGGGAAGCAGGGCCTGGGACACCCATGTCATTCACGTGTTCAAGGTGACTTTGCAGCCTAGGTCCCCTTTCTCTCCTTCCTTCTTTCCTTGTAAACCAAGGATGTCACAAACACGGCAGAACCAAAAACTTGTCAACGGGCCAGCTCTCTGGAGAAGGGACCGAGAATGACAAACGGCATGATGTGCTGGCGTGGCCTCCCAAGTTTGCAAATAGGAGATTAGCGTGTGAAAAAAATAGAGGCACCATTGGAAACACAGGGAGCTACTTACATGCGGTCCATCTGCTGCGTGTGCGCACGAGCACGCACACACACACACACACACACACACGGAGCTCATTTTCAAATTAATCTGCAGGGCCATTTAGCCCTGAGCTATCACCGCATTCAGTTCTGGCTGCTCATAGCCCGCGCGTCCGGCGCGGGTATCTTCCGACAGCAGACCCGTGCGTGGGGCTGGTCTGGAAGCCTTCGGGTTTTCGCTGATCACTAGAAGTTCCTCGCTCCACCCACCCCCACCCGCTTTTGTTCTGGGGGTATGAGCCGTGTCTCTAGGCGTCCACTGTCCACCGGTAAAAATCAATTTTGGCTTTATCAGTATTTATGACTGCTGGTGCCAGCAGTTTAGGAGGATTAAAGAGGGAAAACATGCAAACGAGGGGAGAAAAAAATTAAAGACGGGCCTTCACGCCTACGATGCATCGTGCCGAGGGAATGTCCGTTGTCTGTTTAAAAATGCAATCAAATAAAAACGTATGGGACTCTCTGTTACTGCGTATGTCCCTTAGGACTCAGGAGCCCGGTGGCGGGCGTTTCTAAATCAGGGGCACCCCGCTCAGGGGTGCTGCAAAGCCAGCGGCGACCCCCCTGCCTGCAGCGCCCAGCTGGGCTCCCGGCCGGCACCCTTCCCAGTGACGGCCTTGTTGTAAGCTGGTTCGTTCCAAGGATCTCTCGCCCTCTCGGGGGAGAACGGACCAGGGGATAGGACCACACATACCCCTCTTGGCCTTACTCTCGCTTGTCGCCTCCTTCCAGAAAAGACCCTCAAAACGTGTGTGCCTCCCTGGGGTCCAGCCCTCGAGTGTTCTGGCTCTGCAAGCCGCCCTGAACCTCAGTGGAGCTGGCTCCTCCCACAGCCCCTTCCCACAGGCTCTGGCCCGCCCCACCGCCCGGGAGGACTCAGAGAAGAGCCCTCGCGGCCCCGGTCCCCGGGTGACCCTCCCCGGGGAGCTCCCTCACCCCGCTCGGCCAAAACGCCCACGAGCCCATGTGCTCACCAAGTCCGAACCTCTAACAGGGAAAGACTTTATTTACAGGACATCGAGTTGAAAAGAAGAGACGACTTTGGATTCTAAATTTTAATGTCTGGCTGCAAACAAAAGGCCCACTCCCACCTGCTCCTGGGGGTCCATGAAATGCTAAGTCACGTTCACAACGCCAAGCAGAGGAGGCTCCCCGGGCACTCCAAGGGCGGTCACGTGAGGGAGGGAGGCCCCGGCCTCAGGCCGGACCTGCCGGCGGCTGCGGTGGAAGGAGCTTTATCGGAACACGCAGCAGGCGTGTTCCTCCTTTCGTTCCCAGCCTGCAGCCCCCGCCAAGGGGGGTGGACCAGGACTGGGCGAGGCCCTCCCTCCCCATCCCTCCCTCCGAGGCCGAGGCCGGGAGCTCCCAGAGGCTGTGTCAGCATCGCTCCGCTGCGGTGCCCACACCTGCAGCGCCCACACCTGGGCCAATCCTGGTCCGCTCACAGCACACTGACGGGAGAGGGCACATGCCGCCTCACGGCTCATGCCTTCGGCTCCCGGGACCCACGTGGAGAACACGCCGGAGACGGACTGACCCCTGGGCGGCCGTCCCCGTCTGCGAGCCGAGTGCCGTCTGAGTGAGAAGTGGGGGGCCCCTCGGGCAAGAACTCGGGGTGCAGAGGGGACCATGCACGGTGAAGACAGGATGTTACCGACTGAACAGCTGGCAACTCCCGCCGCCCCGAGCCTCCCTGGAGGTCCCAGGATCGCCGGGGCCAAAACCTCGGGCCACCCTGCCCGCCCCCCACCCCAGGCCCTCGGGAAAGTGACTCAGGGTGTGTGACTTGTGAGAGCAGTCTGATTCGTGTGGAAGTTGAAACCCACGCGCCTGCGGCAGCCACGCTCAGCACACCTCCCACCGGTCTCCTCCGCGGGACCCCTTAGCCCAGGGGGCAGGCTCTTCTCCACCGGGGGCCAGGTGCGGGGAGGCGACCAGCTGCTTAAGATCTTCCGCAGTTTCGTCTTACGCTCAGTTTAAGCTACCCCTTCCCGTGTGCGCGCGTGTGTGTGCATATAGACATGCACACGAGGACAGACCCTGTATGTTCCCTTACATATATGATGACGTATGTATGTTCAATTAAACATGTAAGGTCTGTCCAAAGTCCAGCCACTGCTAATACGAGAACAGTTTGCACGGCACCCATGTAACCTGGCGGCCAAGGAGAGTGGGCTGGAATGCACGTGTGTGGACAATGGCGACTTCACTGTACTCGTCAGTGGGGGCGGTAGAAGCTGTTGAGTGAGCCTGTGCACTGTGTGGTCGCCACATTCAGAATGACTGAGCGAGTGACACAGAGAACCTGCGTCCGATTTTGCATTAAACTTGAACGTTCTTCTGCGGAAACTATTCAGACTCAGGAGGCTGCAGCCACGGGCAGCTGGCGATGGGCAGCTTCACCACGACAACACACCCGCTCACGCATCACGTCTCGTGCAGAGTTTTCTGGTGAAACATCAAATCACCCAGGAGACTCGACCCCCTACAGCCCAGATTTGACACTCTGCAACTTCTGGCTTTTCCCCAAACTATAATCACTTTTGAAAGGGAAGAGATTTCAGACCGCCATTGAGGTTCAGGGAAACACGACGGGGCAGCTGATGGTGAGAGGGAGGACGGTGTGGGGTCCCCAGGGGCCTACTTTGAAGGGGACAGAGGCGTCACTCTCCTACGTACGATGTTTCTTGTACCTTCTTCAATAAGTGTCTCTATTTTTCACAGTACGTGGCTGGAAGACTTCTGGACAGACCCCGGACAGATTTTCTCACAAGTAGGACGCACTTTAAGATCAACCTTCTGATGACAAAACAGTGACAACGTAACAGCAACAAATCCTCCCATGCAGCAAATGTGACAGAACGACAAAAGAATTCTTAATTTGGGGGTTTTATTTTAATTTTTTCTTTTTAAGATGCTACACAGTCAAACAGAAGTGGAGTGGTCTTTGCAGCACGACCCCACAGCCCAACTCCCCATCACACGTGACAGACGGACGGACAGACTGACCACCGGAAGGACCCCTCTCGCACCCCTCTGCACTGGACCACTGGCTCCTTCTCCTGACGCCCTGCCTCAGCATCCCGCCCGCTCCCCGGTCCCGACCCCCAGCCCGGCGGCAGGAGACGAGCCCGGGGCCAGGCCGGGCTGCGTGCCGGAGCGGGAGCGCTGGCCGCAGGTTGCGGGGGCCTGGCGCCCCTCTCCTGAGAGAGGGCAATGCGGAGGGGACTGTCGCTGCCGGGAACTTCCCTCCCCGTGACAGTTGTGAGTTGTTTGTGCAGAGAAATCCCTCCCAGCGGCCGCCCCCCAGCCTTCCAACGGACCGCACGCCCACCTGCACACGTGCAGGGCCCCCGGCCCTCCGGCAACGGTGCTGGCTCCGGCCAGCAGCCTCAGGGGGCACGGCTGGTCTCGGGCTGCAGCATTCGTTATAATCTTGTGACAATAAGAAAACATGAGATGAAATACATTAAATAAGTTAAATATGCGTTAAATGTCTCTGAATAACAGCTCAATCCCACTACATGGACCAACAGTAACTCAGCTTGGTCCCTTGAAGAGAACGAAGCACTGACTTTCCTTTCCCAAGTGCTGGGCCGCCCGTGCCCACTCGCGCCCCCGCCCCCCGCCCAGCAAGCCCGTCTGGCGCTACTGCCGCCGCCGCAGCTCAGGGCTTCTCGGCCCCGGCTCTGAACACCAGCCCCGGGAGCCGAGGGCCCGGGCGGCCCGCGGACCAGCATCCTGGGGAGTGCGAGCGGCCAGCGGGGTGGCTGTGGAGGGGACGCACCGCCCCCACGCTGGGCTCCGCCCCCCGAGGGCCGGCGCCGCCGGGCAACAGTGTCGTGTGTTCAGAGAGGTAATCCAGCAACGTGGACCAAGCCTACAAATGTTTAAAATGACATTTACAACATGCCATTATTGTCGTTTAATCATGGTTTCCCTCATCATTAACAAAGGTCATTCTCTTCCCCAATCACGGACTATACATTTTTTACTTTCTAGGAGATCGTTACATTATGTTACATTTGTGTGTGTGCACGCGCGCGCAGGGAGGGGTAATTTAAAGGCAAGACCTGTGAGATGTCATCATACATTAATTTCTTTTTATACACGGTTGTGGCGAGTTTCAATCCCGGGCATGGCGGGCCCACCGCTCCCGTCCACCTCCCGCGCCCGCCGCCTCTACAAGGCGATCTTCCCTATGATGACCCCGACGATGAAGAACAGGACCACCAGCGCGAGCAGCCGGGTGCTGAGGCCCTCCTCCTTGCCCGGCGCGGCGGGCGCGGGGCCCGGGCTGTTGCTCTGCGCCGTCTTCCTCTTCCGGAGCCCGTCTTCCTCCTGCGGGAGCAAAGGCACGTTTCAGGACGCCCGCGCACTGGAGGCGGGAGTCACGCGTACGGCCGAGCACGGAGGGCTCGCACCCCGACTCGGACCACCCCCTCCCCCCCGCCGTGGTGTGGTCCCCTCCTCACGGGGAAGCCCACGGGGGGCCGGCCGGAGGCCGCTACGAGACACCGCCCCTCTCCTCTCCGGTCCCCCCGGGCACTGCCATCAGGGTCCCCCCTGGGCGCTGCCGCCAGTCGCCTTCCCACAGCCTGGACCCAGGCGGGGCGCTCCTCCGCCCCCTCTGCTCAGAGACCAGGGCTCTGAAGAGGGTCCGGCCTGGGCCCGCCCACGGCCCGCCCACCTTTCTGGCCTCGTCCCGGCTGTTCCGCTGCGCCCACAGCCGGCCCTACAGCTGGCTGGATTTTCCCTGTCCACGTAACGGGACTTCTGGAACACGGAAACGTGACTAAACGTGATACGTGCATCTCAAACATTCTCTGCACAGCGCACGGATCTCCCAAAGAGGCACCGTGCACGTGCACAGACACTCGGCACGGCCCCCCAGCTCTGCAGACGTGCAAGGAGCGGGCCGCCCTCCGGCCCCACTGCGCGGCTGGCCCCGCGCTCCGGTGCGTCAGGCGCACCGCGGGCTCCCGAGGCCACTGCTCCTCCGGACCCACACCCCGACCGCCCTCTCCTCTCCTCTCCCCCTTCCATCCCCTCCCGCCCAGCAGCAGGGGCCTGGCAGGCCCTGGAGACGACCAGCAGCCAGTGCACCGCGTGGACCCAGGCCCGGGGGCCGGCTCCCTGCCGCGGCTGCCGTCTGAGGCCGTGCGCGGTCTGTGCCCCGCGCGGCCCCAGTGCTAGCAGGGCGCCCCTGCAGGCCAGGACTGCCCCCGTCTGTGCCAGGCACATGGCAGGGCCTCGGGAAATGTGTTGACCAAGTAAAAGAATGAAAAACCACAAAACAGAAAATCAGTGTCTGGCAGGAGAAAGAATCTTCTAATGTCAAGAATGGTCTGGGAGTATTTTCAAGGTTCCTGCTTGTGGGCATGGCCAGTATCACTGCCTGGTGACAAATGACCAGTGATAGTCCAGTCCCTTCAAAAACAAAAATGGGCACAGCCGAGTACAGCGTCTATTTTACTGGGTTTGTGTAGAAGCTGTTTCTACCCATTCATCACTTTAGATGGCACAGAACTGTTCTGAAGAGAAATGCACTCAAGAAGAGGCTTTAGGCACATCTTAGACTCTCAGCCGAAAAGTGAAGTGTCAGCACGGTGACCTTCCCCCGGACGCTGTCACTGAGTGAGGGGGTGAAGGCTTCTGTAGAGGAGGGGCTGGGGGCCGCGTCCGTCCGAGGGAGGGGAGGGCCGGCCAGTGGAGCTGCGTGTGCGCCGAGCGCCTGGGGCTGCGGGTTCAAGAACGAAACCCAACACACTGCTACGTGCGTGGGGGGCGTGACCAGGGTGGGGGGTAGACCCCTCTCGAAATTTCAGCTGCAACGAAGTCCCTGTGGTCAGAGATGAGAAACGCTCTCCTCGGCCCTGGCTGGCGCAGCTCAGCGGACTGAGCGTGGGCTGCGAACCAAAGTGTCGCAGGTTCGATTCCCAGTCAGGGCAGATGCCTGGGTTGCAGGCCATGACCCCCAGCAACTGCACATTGATGTTTCTCTCTCTCTCTCCCTCCCTTCCCTCTCTAAAAATAAATAAGCAAAATTTTTAAAAAAGAAAAAAAAAGAAACGCTCTCCTCAAGACCAAGTCTGAAACGACTCACTCTCGGAGCTGAAGGAGCCGTAGAGGCGTCTGGTGACCGGTGCTCCGGGGACGCCGTGACCGCGAGGCTCCGGCTGGCTCGGGTCCCACCGGCCGTTCCCACGCTGCACAGGCCTCCCGCCACCCCCCACGCTGCCTGGCCCCGCTCCTCCTTCCCCGGCCGCCTGGCTGCTCTGACAACTCCCCACCTCCAAGCTCCACGGAGGGGCCGCGGTGTGACGAGGGCCTTTGGCTCAGACCCACCAGCATCGTCCAAAGTCAGCCCTGCACCTGCGTTCAAGTGGACCAGAGGTCAGAACCGGCCCCTCAGAGAGAGAACCTCACCCAGTGGGGACGGGGTGGGGTTTGAAAATGGGAATGCCAACAACCATCACTGTTTTAATTTTGGTCTCGAATCTTACTTTCAATTTACACAAATGGAGGGCGGGAGGGCTTTTTTGTGTGTATTTTTGTTTTTTTAACAAGGGGATAAGAGTTTAAATAGTTGAGAAACTTCGGGTTCTTGATGGGGGGAGGGGAGGTGGTGTTCCAGGACTCTGAGAACCGAATGAAAGCTACGGAACTTCTTCCTGGGAGAAAAATGTGCAAACACAAACTCTACAAATTCAGGGGTTCATCAACTTCCCTATCCCAGATCTTTTTAAGATGTTGTTTGTTTATTTTGAGAGAGAGGGCATGGGAGGGAGAAAGAGAGGGAGAGAGACACCGATGTGTGGTTGCCTCGCGCGCCCCCTCCTACTGCGGAGCTTGGCCCACAGCCCAGGCGCGTGGCCTGACCGGGAATGAACAGGTGGCCCTTCGGCTCGCAGGCCGGCGTTCAGCCCACCGAGCCACGCCAGCCACAGCCGCCCCCCAGACCCTAGCGAGGCGGCCCCACTCCCTGGGGACCCGCGGGGAAGGAGAGGCCGTTACCTTGAACTGCCGGTTCTCCTCCCGCAGCCGCTGCACCTCGCCCTGCAGCCGCTTGCACTCGTCCATCAGCCTCTTGACTTCGGCATCGTCCAAGGAAGAGCTCAGCGATTTGGACGCCACTGGTGTTTCTGTCTTTGGTGCAGTTGTGGATATAATTTTATTTATTTCTACATCATGCTGTTCAGAAACACAAACGAAAGCCCACGTGTCACCGACTACGTACTGAAGGGCTTCTCACACACAGTAAGGCGGAGCTCAGCCACAGCGCGCGGGCAGCGTCTCCCGGGCACCGCACGGCCCCGCACTGACCTCTGAGGCAGACCCCTCCATCTGGTATCGTGACGACCCAGCGCGGCTGACCCCAGAACTCACGCACGGGGCACACAACCAAGTTCGGCCGGGACCGGCACTCCCAGGACAGAGAACCGGGCTCCGTGTGCTGTGCTGGCGGGTTCCTGCCGTGCAGAAATCAGCACACGGTGCCTGTGCAGGCGCAGGGGTCATGGACCACAATCACGGTCACCGTGAAGACATGAACGTCCCCAGGACCAGCTGGGCAGGGACGGGAGGCCACAGACGGCCCGGAGGGTGGCTCCCTGCATGAACACGGTGCCGGGAAGCTGGGGGGCGGGGCAGGGGCAGTGCCAGTGCCGCAGGGTTTCGGTCTGCGGGGGCACACATGCCCCCCTCGCCTCCTGCGTGAGGCGCCGTTTTGAGGCTGGGGGGGGTGTCAGTGAGGCGGGGAAGGGTGGGCGTGGAGGCTCGGCTGTGCTGGGGTGACACAGTACCTGGGAACCACTCACCGAGTGCCCACCTTGAGTGTCCAGGTGGCTGCTGGGGGTGTGAGGTCCCGTCTGCAAAACTGACGCAGCACAGAGCAAGGACCAGAACACAGTCCCACAGCGTCCAAGGCCGCCCCTCACACGACACACTGCCCAATGCAGAGGCCCAGCGCAACAAGGCGCGCTGACGCCCGGGCAGGGAGCGTGGGCCACAGGCCCAAAGCGCTCCCACAAATGTGGCAATGTTTGCAAATGTGGCAATGTGGCAAAGCGCTCCTACAAATGTGGCAATGTGTCTTCCAGGGCAATGATCTCAGAGCACTTCCGTCACCTGAGGCCAGCCAGGAACAGCCAAGAGCACCTGACACTCTGCTGAGACTTCCAATTGTGTTTTTAATGCACCTGAAAGTTCTCGGACTGGTCTGAAGGGAGTCCGTACCAGCACTTCAGTGTTCTGCCCCTAGGCTGTACACAAAGGGAGAAGGGGGGAGGGCCCAGAGGAAGCTGCTCCAGCGACTCCCCCCTCCTCACCCCTCCGGCAGCCCAGGAGACTCTCAGTGGGGGCGACCGTGCCCCTCGGGGCACACACGGCAGTGTCAGGAGGCATCTACGGCCACCACACCTAGGGGTGCTGCCAGTACCTGGTGGGCAGAAGCCAAGCGTCCGAGGAGACCCAGGCCAGCCCCACGACCGAGCGCGGGGCCCCAGCGGCCGCACTGTGCGGCCGAGAAGCCCTCCCCGAGAAGGGGTGCCGGGGAGGGAGTGCGCTCGGGGGTGCAGAGGTGGTGCCCAGGGGCCGAGTGGGCTGGGCACCCGCAGGCAGGACTCCGTACAGCGGTGAACCCTCCGTGTTCACCGCCCGTCCCGTCAGCCTCTCGGCAGATGGCAGACCACTCCCCGCCTGCATCTTACCCCGACTGAACGGTGGCTGGTAACTCTGCCTGGTCCCAGACACTCTTTGGGCTTCGTAACATTTCAACAGCCAACAGGCTGCACTTTGCAAGGGGAAAAATTGTTTCAATTAGTTGTCTTTCTGTACAAGTCTTTCAAAGACTGATTTCATGCGGGCCCACTTATTTGTCGACTTCAGCTTTTTTCCCCTTCATACATCAGAAAGAGGAAAATAATTTGCCAACTTAAATCTTGGTTTTGCAGGAGATGGTATGCAAATAAGTATCAGCTTGCAACATTCAATTACTGTTAACTGTAAACATACTTACTGGTTTATCGTTTTCTGCTGGCAATTCAAACACACATCTAAGTTTTGAATCCATAAGGTCTTCCGGTTTTGCCTCCTTCCACTAAAACAATTTAAATTTAATAATCAGGATATTATAAAGCTGCTGGAAGAATAATTTTCTTCCTATAACTGACAATTTCAGAAAAACACTCTTAATGAGAAAGTCCTGATGTATGTCAAATAAAGAACCAGGTCTGCTGAGATTCCAGCATCTCCGACAGGACAAGATTAAATACACTCACTCTCCTGATATTCAGTGCACACCGCAGACCCCGGCCGTGCCGCCTGACCCCCGGAAGCCAGCCAGCGCCCCGCCCGCTGCCTGTCCGCAGGCAGATGTGGGGCGGGGGGCCCACTGCGGGCGTCGGGGGGCCAGCGCTGACCCTGGCTCTTCAGAAGAAGACAGACCTGCTCCGCAGGCACTCCCCGCCCCGCCCCGCCCCGAGGAGGCGCATCCCGTCTGGGAGGGGTTCCGGAGCCGCTCCGCCAGCGCCCGGCAGGGCCTGCTGGCCAGCACGCGCCTCTCCATGGTGCACCCCCCCGCCACGTTCTGTCCGTGTGGACAGCTCCCCTCCTCTGGAAGCGGACGGTGGACTTCGGGTGTCCTGACAACTGCAGGCCGACTGGCACGGCAGGGAGGTTACCGCAGGGAGAAGGGACAGCCCCTGCCGCTGCCCAGGGCCATGTGGGAGGCAGCCAGAGAGAGCAACACAGGCACCGGGGGCCGAAAGTGGGAAACGAGTGGGTGCCTGACAGGGGCCGCCCGAGAAGCCCCGGCGACCCCAGCGGGACAGCGCGCCACGTCCCAGCAGCAGTCAGCGGGGACGCTGCCAACGCGCTTCTGAGTCTGCGTGCCTGTGCGCACGCGCGTGTCAGGGCACCGGGCAAGGGCTGTGCCCGGACGGACGCTGGGGCCACCGGGAGGAAGGCTGCCGGCCGGCGGGACGCTCGCAGGCCTCCGGCCCGCTCAGAGCGTCGCCGGTTCCCTGAGAAGAGCCACCGGGGCCAAGGTGCTCTGACGCCAGGGAGGGCCGGTCGTCCCCACCTCAACCCAGGGACCCAGCGCAGTGTCGCCAAGAGGGAGGGCCCACCAGCACTCAACGCCTCTGACACGACACACACGTGCCGTCGCCCAGCGGCTCTTCCCGCCGCACGACCTTCGGCCCGGGTTCAACCCCGAGGAAGAAACTGCGCAGACGCAGAGTGCGGGGGTCTCCAAGCCCCTAGCCTGGACGCTGAGGCTTCCAGAGCCAACGAGACAGACGAGGCCGCGGCTGCTCTGCCGGAACAAGAGCTCTGGACCACCCGGGGGCCCACGGAAAACCGCGGCAGCGTGGGTTTCTCCGTGACCGCAGCGCTGCGGGTCTCTCCCGGGGCTGCACTAGCAGCGCCTGCCGCACGGAGACCGAGACCGGCCCGCCCTGCGGCACGCGGGGGGCACAGCGTGCGCCCCACACTCGGTGGGGGAGAGGCCGCGTGACAAAAATGGAGTGGGTGTGGCAACATGCCGGACGGTGAGTCTCGGTGAAGGTAACGTGAGTGGTTCCTTTGCCATTTTTTCTGTACATCCAAAGGAGATTAATGCTTTGACATGAAGAAGCACGAGGCTCTCCTTGTCAACAGTGGGTAGGTCAAGGGTGAACAACCTACAGGGCACTCTTCACTTCGGTACGTCCAAACACCTCACGCGGCGTCCTTCGCACAATGCCTCTCAGACGGCGGCAACGGCGAGCACTCGGGGGCGGGCGTCCCCTCCCCCGCAGACCGCCGGCGGCGCCACACACAGCACCTCCACAGCACCCGCGCGCCCACCTGGCCGGCCCGCAGGAGCTGCCCGGGGCCGCAGCGCCAGCGAAGGCCGACCTCCGTGCCCCAGACACCCGCGCCCGCGCCCCGCGCCACGAGCCATGTAGCACCAGCCGGCACGCCGTGGCCGCAGGCCGTCTGCGCCTCCTGCGCGCCCTGCTCCCCTCGATCGCCCCGGCCCACCTGGAAGGGCTCCCCGGCCGAGGATGCGCACGGGGAGCGGTGAGGGCCCCAGCCACGCTCCCGTGAAGAGGAAGAGGGCGCCCCGCCACCAGCCCCTCTGGGAGCCCCACCAGGGGCGCGTCCCGCGGGCACTGCCCGGCACCCCACGGCGCGGGCACGGAGACGGCCGGCCTCCTCTCCCCAGACGAGCGGGAAGGGCTGCGTGCTGAAGCCGGGCACCGCAGCGGTGCGCGGGGCAGGCCTCGGTACCGAACTCACGGAGGGCGGGTGCGAGTCCCAGCCCGCGAGAGTGGGCCCTCCCCTGGGACGCTGGCCGGGCCCCTGGCGGGGGCTGGCGGGCAGGAAGTGGCGGGACACGCCGGCGGCCCCGCCTTCCCCTCCCAGCTGGGAGCGCCTCCTCCTCCACTCCAACGTGCGACGCTCGAGCTGGCCCTGGAGTTCCAATCATGCTCCTTCCTCCAGAAAAATCAGTAACAGGGTGCCATTTATTTATTTTATGAAAATGAAGTCATCTTATTTTTAACAAAATTAAACATGCATTTAAGCAGAAAAAAATGGAAATCTAAAAAAAAAAAAAAAAAAAAGAATCATGCTTACCAGACCCAAGCAAAAAATAAACAAACACATAAATAAATCAAGCATGGGCCGAGGGCACTAAGTTTTGAACTCTCACCCCTCTGGACTCTGGTACCGGGTGGGGACCCTTTTCTGTGGGGCCCAGGGTGGGGAAAAGGGAGAGAACCCGCAAACCATTCAAGACATAGCCCATCAGGACAAGGAAGTGCTAGGGGAAACTGAGGTAGAAAAGTCAGAAAAGAATAGTATTCTGGGAAGTTACATAAAATGTTAAAATCAAAATTTTTAGAAAAACCATAAAGACAGTCAAAGTGCAGCCCCGCCCCGGGAGCCCCGCCCCCCCGAAAGCAGGCCCGACACACTGGAGCGCATGCACCCACAATTCCGCACCTAAGGGGAACCACGGAGAAAGAAAGAAGCGTTCCGTACTTACTACTGCTTCCATATCAGAAGTGTCAGTTGGCGCAAACATAGACTGAACCATAAACTTGTGTTTACTTTTCTCATTGGGATCATAATCGAAAGGCTGTAACATCACTGAGAAAGAAAATAGTTCATTAGGAGCGTCAGACTTGGTTAGCAGCAGCCAGTTGTCAACACTTGCATGTTGGCCGTACAGCAATTTACCCCGTCCCCGGAGCCCGGCGGGCCCCAGGGGAGTGCGCGGGCACGGGGACCAGCACCTTCCCCGCCGCTCAGGTCCCAAGCCCCAGCCCTGCTCAGCTGGGTGACTCGCCCGAGGTCCGAAGCAGGAGGTGGCGGGATGGGGCCTAGGTCTCCTGAATCCCGGCCCACCGACCACGCAGCCCTCACGGAGAGGGGAGCCAGGCGGACACGCCACAGGCCTGCTCTGCTCCGTGCCCAAGTCCAAGGTGGTTATGAACTCCGTAGACCAACCCGAGGCGCGTGAGGAACTGCGTCCGCTGCGCCCGGGGCACCTCGCCCCAAGGCTCCCCCGGAGGGCCGCACCCCATGCTCCGACCAGCTCCCTTAGCACACATACCCCTGCTCGTATGCCGACGGTTACCTTAAAACATGGCACTTGCTACAAGGCTCTGCCTAGCCACGCATCTAGGTAAAGTCTCCGAAACACAGCGCGTTCGCACGTGGGAAAGGCGCCCGGGCCAGGGGCTCACATGGGCGGGGCCTCCCCCACTGCCGGTGACCAGGCTCCGTGCTTCGGGCCGCCGCCTGCTCTCAGACGACACAGCTGAAGCACAGAGAGGTCACCTGCGGAGGAGAGCGCGCCCGGTGTGCATGGTCTGCCTGGAGGGCGGAGCCCTGCCCCCTCCCCCGGAGGGGTGTCCACACCCCTTCTCTGGGTGCTCAGCAGGGCTCTCTTCCCCGCGAACCCCACCTCAGGGCTTCCCCGCTCCTTATTCCAAGGCCTCGGGACCAGCCGTGCGGCCCCGCAGCAGGTGAGGGGCCGCGCCGGGGGACGGCACACGGAGGGAGACGCACGGAGGGAGATGCACGGAGGGAGACAGGGAGACGCGGGAGCCCAGCGATGTGCGCTGACGCGCTCAAGGCCACGGGGTCGACAAAGAGCCAAGTGCAGCCCAGCTCCCCTCTGCCACAAGGGTCTCTCAGCTGGACACGGGTTCCCCCTGCACCCCGGGCCCACACACCTTACAGAACCCGTATGATGGAGAGCAGAAACACAAAGACCCTCCACCCCTCCGGGGGTGCAGGCACCCTTTCTATCTCGGGGACAGAGGGGCCTGGCAGACCCCGACGACGCAGCGGTGCACAGTGCGCACGGGCAGCCGGGCAGCTCTGCGGCCCACACCCCATGGCATGCTCCGGGCTACAGGGGCTGTGCCAGGAGGCTTCAGGACAGAAGTCCGTGGATGTGCAGCCCTTTCAAACCTTGGGGCTCGTACACACATGGCACCACGTCTAGCTACCAACAAAGATCACTGAAATGAGGGTGTTCACCCAAGAACCTGAGGCCCGCAGGGCGACCACCCGCAGAGGGAGCGAAGGCCACTGCAAACGGGGCAGGCGCAGCGGCGACCCCCCCACCCCCCACCCCTGGGGAAAGCGGTCCCCACTGGCAGCTCAGGGCCCGGCTCCCGTGAGCTGGCAAGAGCTCTTCCAGGCAGACCTGGGACCCGGCGGCCCGGCAGCAGGTCAAAACCAAGCGCTCGTCTGGAAGCTACCTCCCCAGTGGCCCTCCACCTCCAGGGGGCAGGGAAGATGACACATGACCACCTCGGGGGTCGACGGGGTCTTTCTTGGACAGGAAATGTCAACTTCGTTTGCAGGCGGGTCACACACAGTCTTCAAACCATGGTCACACCGATGTTCATTTTTTAAAACTTAGAGTGAGCTGGGTTTGAGAATTTCAGGTTTTTGCCTGTCTGCGACGACATCACACTCCAGCACTTTCGTGGGTGGGAAACAAGCAAACTGTCCCACAGACACTCCACGCTCAGCAGGGAGCGGCCCCTGCAGCAGAAACCGCCCCTTCCTGGCCTGGCCACGCGGAGGCCCTGCCCTCTTGTCCGGAGAGCGCCCGGGCGGACCAGGGTTACTCGTGGGGGCCGCCGCCCGGAAGACGAGAGCAACGAGGCAGCGCCGCTCACTTTCAGAGACGCTGGCTCTTTAGCCCGACCACACTGGCCAAACACAGAACTGCTGGGTCCAGAGGACCTCAGGCCCCCCCACTGCACAGCCCGGGAAGCTCTGCCCCCTTCCTCCGGGCCGTGCAGGTGGGAGAGAACAGCCAAGAGGCCTCTGCCCGGCCAGACCGCCGTGCCGAGGAGGGGAGGAGGGCACCCTCACCAGTGCCCGCCACACGCGAGGCCCCACCCACACCGGGCCTATTTCGCAGCCGTCCCATCGAGTGCTCTCAGCGCTCCGGCGAGGCAGCCCGTGCCCGCATCTTCTGGACGAGCAGACCAGGGCTCAGGGAGGCTGTGCGCCCGCACTCGGGGCCCACGCCGGCGTATCAATGGCCAGGCCCGCCGGCGCTCCACCTGGCTCTGCCTCCAGAGTCGGACCTCCGCACCACAGGGTCTGGCAGCCAAAGTCATCCGCAGACCCTCAGGGCCCCCCCACTGGGAGGCCCATGAAGTCAAAACTGCACTCATGAAAACACCAAGGAGTTACGAGCCTTTTCATCTGTGCCGACACCCCGCAGTGCCGGCACAAAAGCGCTGGGTGAACGGCGAGCAGGGAGCAGACGGCGAGCGCCTGTGGGGCCGGCGTCCTCGTATCGGGCGCGGCCACACACGTGTGGCTCCTCCAAAAAGGCCGCTTCCCCTCGGGAACAGCCCCGGCGGAGCTGTGACACAACGCCACGCCCTGACCACGCCTGGCGGCACACCGTCACCCTCCGCCCAGAGAGCCGGGCGCCGTCCGGGGGACCCCTGGGCGGCTGCCTCTTGGACTTGAGAGCCACGCGACTCGGGCCCGGGCCTGGGCAGGTGCGTGCTCGGGCACGAGTGCCGCGAGTCCCTCCACGCGAGGAAACGCACGGTCGCTGGGGCCGGCGATACAGCCCAGGCTGCCAGGCAAGCTCGGAAACGTGCTCCGGCCTCCAAGAGCTTCCCGGCTTCCCCGGCACCTAACCACCCTTCCAGGGAGGCCAGTGGAAATGGTGGCGGGTGTGACTTTCTTGTCACGTGACGACATGCGTCAACACCAGGCGACCTGTGTAGTTCAGCTAACACGGTGTTACACAGCCCAGCCGAAAGTGCGGGAGAGCAGTGCACGTTGTTAGAGAGCCGAGTTCCAGCAGCTCCCGGACGCGGCCTCCGGCCCGACACCGCGCCGAGCCTCGGAAGCGCCCTCACCCAGTGCCGCCGAGGCGTCCGCGAACCACGCCCGCGGTCATCCGACAAGGCTGCCGAGGTGCTCGCCCCGGCTCCGACTGCGCTCTGCGGGGCGTGCGGCTCCCCTCCCGCTCGGCCGTCCGTCACCGGGACGGGACACCTCGCCACGCGCGGGCGGCCTCCAGCGAGCCGGGCGCTGGGGAGGTCTGCAGCGTGTGCTCAATGGCACCAGTCTCCTCGCCACGTCTCGGATGGAACTGATTTATTAACGTGGTTACACACGAGTTAATACTCTTTAAACGTCTCCGTTTCGTTTGCAGTGCGGCGGTGCGGACACAACGCACACACAAAGCCCCGTGGGCCGCCGGCCAGCCTTTGAGAGCCTGGGGCCTGGGCCGGAGGGCCCGAGCGCTGTCGCTCCTCATCGCCCCGCCGCCCGGGGTGGGGGCCCTGCAGGAGGGGACTGCCCTGGTGACCCGGCTCAAGGAGGGGCGCCCCGCTCAAGAGAAGCTGCGGTTAAGAGAGAAAGCAGCTTCACACAAACCCAGCCTTGAGTTCTGGTACGGACCGGGACTCGGTGGCATCGGAGCGCACATGTCCCTCACCGGAAGGGGACAGCGTTCCTGTGCCGTTCCAACCAAACCGCCCTGCGGCGGCCGGCCCCCACGGTGCAGGCCTGAAGCCGGGGGGTCGTCTGCACTCAGACCTCCATGCCAAACGGGAATGTAAGTAAGTGGGTAACGGCGTGACCAATATCCACCCCCTTAAGGGAGCACTGGAGACAGCCAAGGTGGCAGGTCCATACCCCTTCTGGCCTTGACCAGCATGGCTCACCAGGTGAAAGGTCGCCGGTTCGATTCCCAGCCAGGGCCCACTGCCTGGGGTGGGGGCTCAGCCACCAGCTGGTCGGGCGCACAGGAGACGCAACTGATTGACATTTCTCTCCTCCTTTCTCCCTCCCTTCCCCCTCTCTAGAATAAGTAAAATCTTAAAAAGTATATCCATCCCTCTGCAAAGGTGGGCACTTGTGAGACGTGAACACAGTGTCCAGCACACCAGGGAGGCCGGCGGGAGCGGAAAACCGAGCTGCTGGTGAACCACCAGGACCACGGTGGGGAGGGGGGCACTCAGCCCCGCCCCGCAGAAACGACTCTCCTCCTGCCTCGAACAGAAGGAGGTGGCGGCTGCCCACCAGCCCTCCTTTCCTTCGGGGCTCCCGAGTCAGCGAGCAGGAGTGAGGGCCGGCGGCCCAGCGGCCACCCGGCCTGCACCACTTCCTAGGCCCCCGCGGGGCCGGCGCCCGCCTCGCGGCCCCCAGCGCACGCCGGAAGTCTGTCCGTCTCGGCCACTGCCAGCGCGCGTCAGACTCAATGGGCTCTGCCCTATTAGCTGGAGCTTTATGAGAACATGACAGAATAAATGCTGTTAATCGTTTGTTCTTTCGGCTCCGTACATGCAAATTGTGACAGAAATTATGTACTTTTTCCATGACAAGCTATAAAAGAGCTTCCCATTAACTTAATTTATTTCACTTGAATACCAGAGACACTGATGATAAAACCCTCTTAAAAGAACCATCTATCCTACTTTTAAAACGTATCTGCTGATACTACGTTAAAAAGAAGCCTGTTACCAGGAGACAGCCTGGCGACCCGGGCGCCGCTCGCCAGCATTAACACCGTGCGATGCGAGGCCGGCCGCACGCACGGCGGGAGTGGGGTCCTGGGAGGAAAGGGCTCGGGGGTCGTGAGGCGCTGGATCGAAGGGACCAGACTTTCTTCAAAAGAGAAGAAATGCAGACTATACATACACTTAACTCTCTCTCTCTTCTCTCTCTCTCTCTCTCTCTCTCACACACACACACACACTTTGGAGAAATGATGACTTGATTAAATGCAGCGTAAAAGCTTCCTGTGAGAACCCAAGCAAGTCACACACCATTTTCACCTGCATCGTCGTGTTAACAGAGCTAATGAATAAAAGTCTAACGAGCACCACAGCGCGTGCTTTATTACTATTATTTTATCTCAGAATCTTATCTTCAAAATGTCTCTCCTTGTTTTATGTGACCAACCTCAGCTCAGGCCCCCACACGCACCTTGACTCTCCAACCCCGACCCTCCCAGTCTCTCGCGCAGCCAGGTCGCATCACCCTGCAGCCCCGTAAGCCCACAGACGGCCCCTCCCGGGAGGCTTCGTCGCCGTGGCGCTCCTCAGACCAGACCCTCCCACTTCGCAGGGGAAGCCCGCCGGCCCACGCCTGCACAGTCTGCTCTTCGCAGGCCTCCCAGAACGCAACCCAGCAGAATGCAGCCCCTGCTGGTCCCACAGGTGTGTGCCTGGCGCCGGCCCCAGCCCCACCCCACGCCCAAGGGTCCTGTCCTTCCTGAGATCTCCTCTTACCACGCTGCCCCTACCCGGCACGCTCCCCTGGCGGTCCCCTGCTCACACCTCAAGAATCCCACCTGTTGGGGCTCCACCCACCACCAACTGAGAGCTCCTGCACGCTGGCTGGCAGGCCCGGAGAAGGGCCAAGAACACGCACTGCTGACACGTGCCCTGCTGACCCGTGCCCAGCGGACGCTGCCCTGCGGGCCCCAGGAGCCACCCTGGAGCACACACGCTGCCTGCCCTGCGACCCCAGCCCCGGGGCCCCGGCCGGACGGAGGGCCCTCTCACACCCCCCTTGCCCCGGGGACCTTGCTCTGCCGGCCGGCGGGCCGGGCTCCGCACACGCCTCAGCTCCTCCCCACATGTCCGCCTCTTGCACCGAAGAGACCGCGACCAGGACCTCACGCCACGATGTCCCCCATCCTGGGGACTCACCCGCAAGGGACTCACGGCGCTCACTGGGCGAGGGACGTGTCCCCTCTCCCCTGCCGACACCCGCGCTGCCCCTGGAAGCCTCCCTGGGGAAGCACCGAGAGAGGGACCGCTCTGACCCCCAGCCGCCAGCGTCTCCTCTCTCCTGCTGCCCGGGCCACTTCCGTCCGGCCCCGCAGGGCAAGGCCCCGTTCCCAGCCCGCCCTCTGGCCACAGCTGTCCTTCCTCCTTCTTGCCCCACGGTCTGCGCATCGAAAGGCTGCTCTCTGCCAAACGGCACTTTTGGTGTAATAATGAAGCCATAGCTCCACGGTTTCAAACTAATCAAAAGCAACCAGGGCTCGGGACCAGACCAAGACGCCCCGCGCTGACACGACCCGGCGATGTCACTTGATGTCACTCCAGCCTGGAGCGAAGCAGCCGGGCACCAGCTTCCACTGCGCACCCTCGTTATGGGTCCACTTACCATGTCCTTTGGGGGTCTCAGGACACCGAGACCACCACTACTTCCCTGGACCTCTGCCCGTTCAGGGACCCACGGAGGGGACTGTGAGTCTAGCAGGCAAATAATTAACGCTACCTCTTTCTGAATAAGTTAACACTGAACTCCATCCCTGTGTCTTCCCCAGGCCGGTAAAGCCCGCCCGAGAGCGCCGACCCCTCCCAGGCGAATGAGCCCGTCCCGCAGAGAAGCCCGTCCACGCAGAGATGCACATGCGGCCGATGTCACCGGAGGACGGAGTGTGTGTGCCCCGCACAGGCTCTGGTCGGAAGACGGGGCTCGCCCCCTCTTTTTAATGAACACCTCTAAAAACATACACACCTCTTCCAGAGCTCCGCACCCCTCCGGCCCGCCATCACCGCTTTAGAGCGGAAACAGTGCGACCTCTTCCGCCCCGCCCCCCCCCGCCACCGGTGCGCGGGGACACCCGCCGCACCCCACGTATGCCCCAGCGAGGCCTGCGCGCCAGGCGTTCCGGGGCCTCGCGGCGGACACGCAGAGGAGGGTGCCCCACCGGGGCTGCAGCCCCTCCAGGCCCCTCCTGCGCTGCCCAGCTCTCACCGCGTGTTCGCGGTGGGCTCCTGTCCGGTCCCCGCTCTGGCCACCTCTTGCTGCCCCCCCCCCACTCTGCCGTGTGACGGGTAAGTGGACAAATACCCAAAGAGCTGTAACGAGTGAAAAGAACGCGACTTTGTGCGCCCCACAGCCTTGCGGGTGTCTGCTCTGCAGCCGCGCCCCGGCGGCGCCGAAGGCACCTCCAGCTCGGCGGGGACACCCCGCCCCCATGAGCCCTGCTAGCCTTCGAGAACGGGCGGGCCACATCGACTGCATCACACTCAGAAAAAGTGAGACAGAATTTATCTTGAGAAACTTAAATATTACAGTAAACTTGTAAAAAGTCTTCAAAAGCAATAAATAAGCTTATTTTTTGCTGGTAAATTCTTCTTATAAAACCAGAATTTTTCATGTGCTGAAAACGATTAGAGATCCCTGTTAAGTGTGAATGTCAGCTGTTCTCATCCGAGAGCAACACACTTGGTTCAGGAAAACCACTTGTAAAATGTTTCCCTTATCACAGACGGCCGTTCCGAAGCAACGATCACACAAACAGAAGGGCGCCGTGAGGGTGCCCGCCCCGCCCCGCCCCGCCCCACAGTGGGCTCTGCCCCGCCGCCAGTGGGGCAGGGTGGGGGGTGCCCGCTGGCCCTCTCTCTGCGGGCCGTGTGCTTCGTTCGCTCTGGCGCAAACAGCCCGAGTGCCGCAGTCCCCGGCTGGCCGGTCCGGAGTGAGCAGGCAGCTCCACTAAACCGCATCAGCAAAACCTTAAAAGATTAATTGTCAATTGCAATACTACCCAATTTACATTAATTGACCAATGTTTCCATCCAAGAAGAGTTGCTGATATTCATTGTCCTCGGGATTTTACTGGAAGAACTTCATGCCTTAAATGTGATTGAAATAAGTGCTGAAAAGGGCTCTATGTCAGGAATGAATACTGCTCCTTAACTCTTTGAATTTTAATTTAAAGTACAGATTCAGACACTAGAAGATTTGTGTTTGTTTGTCTGTAACCATTTTCAATCCCCAGGGTACACTTAGTAAAGTGTATCCGCACCTAAATATTGGCATCTTTAATGACTCTTTCCGATGCCCCTCCCATTACACAGATATTCTGCATTTCTAATTTGCGTGGTACACAGGCAACCAATGTGCATAATTGCACTGCAAACGGAAGCGTGCTCGCTACTTTAGTGAAATTAGAATTCAGTGAAGGTTATAAAAATATTAAACTTAATATCATATTACAGGAAGCCTAAGTATTTTTGATGGGCCCATAATTTTACCACTTCACCTGCTATATCCGCTGGCAAACATGGTTTGGAATATTAATGGAAAACTCCCTCATTATTAAACTGCAGTATTAAAAAAAAAATCCACAACCACTAACAGCTTACCACAAAGACATTTTCAGAAATTATCTACCTTAAAAATATTTTCCCACTAGACAGTTCAGAGAACAGATTTAATTTTGTACAACCCCCCACTGTTTCAAACAACTCATTAATTCAAAAAGTTCTGTTTTCTTTGCATTTAAAATCTCAGGGGGGAAAAAAATCCAATCTCCTTTTCTCCGATCTCCATTTAACTGTGCCGATTTTGCTGAGATCCAGACCTGAATAATTCAAAACCATCTCTGGTAGATGGTGTGTATCAGGTGTAAGTGGCCAGAACCACGGCCTTCCGGTCCACCTGCCGAGAGCGGAAGCACCTGTGCCCCTCCCACTGCACAGCCTCACCCAGGGGGTCCAGAAGGGGGTCCAGAAGGGGGTCCAGAAGGGGCTCCTCATGGAAGGAGGGGAGACGAGCCCCTGAGCAAAACAAAGAACAAGGAAAAGCTCAAATCACGGACCGAGTGACCAGCTCCAAAATGACAAAGTTCATAAAACAGAGTTGTTGTTGTTGTTTGTAAGAACCCGATGAGGTGATTTTTCATCTTCTGAAGGAAATAGCATGCAAGGTCAGAATCTGGACTTTTGACAAAAAGAAAATGTAAGTTTCACAGCGTGTGTCTTCAAAGACAGACATGCGACAGCTGGAGGTTCTCCCTCCCGTGTCGCACCTTCAGTCCCTCGGGCCAGCCCCGCAGCTCCAGGGGTGGGTGCCACCGGTCCCCCTTCCTCTGCAGCCCCTGCCCTCCCCGAGAATGGCGGGTAATCTCCCCTAACAGCGGTGCGCCCTGAGGGTGTTCGGGAGTGGGAGAGGAACAATGCCTGAGTGGCGCCCTTTGCAGGCAGGTGGCGGTGCGGGTGTGTCGCGGGCAGCGCCGCGCTGGTAGTATCTGCAGTTGACTCGACGGCCGCCTTTCCATAGGTTCTATCTGAAAACCCACTAGCGGCTTTTCACTATACAACAAGTGCAAAAAATATAAAGAAAAAAACACAAATTTCTTCTTAAAATTAGAAAAAGCCCCTAAGTTACTGAGATGTATGCAATTAGAGTGTTTCTAAAAAGGCAACGCAAGCACGCACACTCCACCCCCCACCGGCCAGTTCCCGTGGCGGCTGGCAGAAGCCCTTCTCTGCAGCGCCTCCAGCCGAGGGCGCACGGCAAACGCTCCGAACTCGCCTGGTTGCGGATGAGAAAGCTACAGCCCAGAGAGGTTGATGGCCTGGCCAAAGATCGGCCAGCAAGTTAAACGGCACAGCTGGGCTTCCTAGTCAGGTTTCTGGGGACCCCAAATCCAGTGACCTCTGAGCTGAGTGGATGAGACCACGCTTGGCCACGAGTGCACCCGGGAAGAAGCGAAGGCTGGTCTCTGGACAATCTGCGTGGCTGGCCTCCTGAGGACGGCCTCTTTCCCTAAGGACCCGGGTACACCGCGTGTTCCCCGAGATGGCATCACGTAACTGCATTTCAGAGGACCCTTGAAAAAGCACAGTGCCTTCAACCCCAAGATATGAATGTCTAATAAACGATACAGTAAAACTGCAGCACATGGGCGCCAGCCCCCTGTGCCCATGGGCGAGAGTGTCCCAGAAACGCAGCGACATCTGGCCTCACCCACACGCAGCTCGAGCACTGAAACAGACACACACCGAATAAAAGCTAAGGAATCCTTGTCCGTGTGCAAACAGCTCCTGTCTCATCTAGGAGGAAGACCCGCAGAGGCACGGATATTTCATGACTCAACCGCTTCCCCCAAGTCCAGTCCACGCTGAGCCTGGGCACTGCACGTCTGGTACCCGCCTGCCCGCGAGCGGAGGCCTCCCTGACACTGCCGAGGCAGCTCGGAGCCTCTGGACCGGGAGCCAGGGCACCTGGCCCCTGGCATCAACTCTGCCACTCATCACCCAGGGACTCCAGATGACCACGTCCGCCCTCTGGACCTTTAGTTCTCATCTGCCCCAAGAGGCCACCCCCGCAGTGTCCTGGTCTTCCTTCAGCAGTAATCATAAATCAAAACAAGTGCCCGGGGTCAGTTATTACTTTAAAAAGCATTTCTGTGATGGAGAGGGATAGATCTTTCTAGAAGACACACACACACACGCACACACACACAGAACATCAGCAAGCACAACTACACTGTACAACTGCCTGTTGAGATTATTTTATCCAGAAAGCCGTGTTGCTACTCCCGTATTTACTGCGAAAATTGGTCATTCTCATCTACTGACAACCTCTGCTCAAATGTGGTATGGGCAAGGAGATCGGTGGGGAAGAAAAGTCAACGGAAGAAGGGAATGAAAGATGTGGCTGCCCTTGATTTCAACAGAAAAATGGAAACCAATGTGGGTTTTTATTTATTTTTCAAGACTTTATTTATTTTTAGAGAGAGGGGAAGAGAGGGAGATAGAGAAGGAGAGAAACATCAATGTGTGGCTGCCTCTCGCACGCCCCCCAAGGGGACCTGGCCGACACCCCAGGCATGTGCCCTGACTGGGAATCGAACCGGAGACCCTTTGGTGTGCAGGCCGGCGCTCAATCCACGGAGCCACACCAGCCAGGGCCCCTCCCTCCCTTCAGTCTTGCAGCGCGCTCCCACTCCCAGGCAGAGCCTGGCCTTCGGAGCCAGGCACAGTAACCCACGTCCTGCGGTCCCGGGCCTGTTTCCTGAGCCCTCCATCGCCGGTGCCCTCCTCCCAGGGCAGACGGCAAAAATTACGGGGGAGAACATGTGCACTGGCCCAGCACGCTGCAGACCCTCAGTGAGTATGTGGGCTCCTACCTCCTGACCTCTCCTGGATAAGAAGTCAGTTCGAGGGTGCAGACCAGATCGCGCAGCCTCCGGGAGAAGCGCACGGGGACAGCTGGTGCAGGTGCGCCGCGACGAGGGAGACCAACAGATGCAGGGAGCAAGAGTTTGCAGAGCGATCAGATAATGAAACACCTCCTATCCTTCCAAAGAAGTGAGTCATTTTCTTCTAGGTGTCAAGTGAATAGCCAAATGTATCACAATCAAAATCTGTCATGGAAAAAGCCAGCCAGGTACCCATTCCGAATGAGTAGTGGCTTCTAATGCTACGGAACCCGCTGGGACACGGTCTCCTGGCACTCAGAGGATAAACACACACCCCCGCGGCTCCTTCACAAGCACAAAAGCATTCTTGGGTCCAGACGTTCTAATAAGCTGAAAGTTTATTTCATTTCTAAAATACATTCGACTCAAACCCATCACTTACATCCCCTTAATTCTGAAATCCAATTCTCGGTTTGGGCACTTTACCAGCATCTTTTCAAAAGTTTGACTTGGGAAAATGCACGCACTCTCCGACGGAAGGGGAAAAAGCCATCAGACATGCACAAAACTCACACCCTTGACTATATTCCAATTTCCTCGGCCCTCGTCTCCCCGAGCTTCTCACAACCAGTAAAGTGCAGTTACCAATCATTGGAAATGACACGAGCTTAATGTCAGAAATCATTTAGCTTAAATAAGAAAATAACTCCATTTAGCTTTCTCCCGCAAAGTAAAATTAAGTTTGTTTAGCCCTTTTTTATTTATTGCCAAAGGGCAGATTTAATTTCAAGGGAGTGAAAACCAAACTCATTCTGGAGTCTGAAGTTACCACTTTAATTCTGCTCTACCCACGGAGGCACAAAGGCTGTAGGCATTAAACCGAAGAAGCTTTGGCTGTGGAAGAACGACAGGTGAGTGGGGCCCACTGGGCTGGGAGGGCTGGGGAGAGACGTCCGCCCTCCTGCTCCCCTGCACTGCCAGCAGGAGCTCCAAGAAACCCCACCGGCTCCCGGGGCCTCGGCAGCCCGCCCCTCCAGCCTCCAGGCTCCGGACTTACCGGACACATTAATCGAGGCCCCCGCGTCGATGATCCCGCTGTTGGGCCTCACGCAGTACCTGCGTGGTGCCGTGGTCTTCACTTTGAAGCACACGTTGCGGTCTGTCGGGTTGGCGAGCTTCAGGTTGGTGGTGACAACGTCGGTGAAGGGACCTACAGAACGAGAGACAGAGACTGACCGGGGCGCCTCGCGAGGAGAGTTCAGAGACGGGTGTACAGTCCAGGCTTGGGCGGGTCCGGAACACGGCCAGGGAAGGAAGACTCGAGGCCGACCGGATCCCACCGCCGCAGCAGAGGGGAGCTGAGGGGAGCGCACTCGCGAGGACAGCTGAAGTCCACGGCGTCCTTGCCGTGCCACCGTGCCACCGAGCAGGTGCTCGGACAGGCCTCCCGGCCGGGGGGCTCCTGGGGCCACAGGGGCGGGAGCCGCGCCACCGTCCCTGTCCGCGTGTCCAGACTAGCGGTGGTCGTCGGGCGCTGCCCCGGAGGCTGGGCCCCGGCCCGCGCCGAGCGCCGGCGGCAGAGCGTGCGGACAGCGGCAGCGCGAGAAAGGCCTGGAGGTGCCCTGGTCCGCACGCACGGGACCGCGTCCCGACGACGACGCGCAGGCCCCAGGCGCCGCAGTCCCGCGGGGCGGCCACCCCTGCGGCGTCCTGGGCCAGCCACCCAGGCTGCTGGGGAGACTGGGACGGGGCTCGGTGCCCTCGGGGTGCATTTTATTGTTATTCATTCATTTTCCACTTTGTTAGATTTTTTAATTAAAAAAGTAAAGCATGCTTCCTACCACAAGCCAAACGATAAAAGATGTACGAAGAGGAAGGTAATAAGCTTCCCTTGCCCCCCGAGGTGACAACGTGGGGGACTTTCCACACCGTCCATGTTCACGCGAACAGTGCGTGCATGCGTGGGGGGGGGGGACAAAAACAGGACCGCGCTGCCCACGACACCCTGACGCCTGCTTCTCCGCTGCGTGCCGATCCGTGGCGAACACCTGACTGCCGGGTCACTGAGGAGTCGGGCGGGAAGTGCGAACTGCAGGACCTCTTAGGCCCGTCTCAAACGTCTGCCTCTTCACCGTGTGAATCCGCGGTGTCTTGTTTCTCCAGGCGCGCTCTTCACAGTTACGAGGAGGTGGGGAGGGGTGGGCAGGGGCGCGCCCACCACCTAAAGCGTACACAGAGCTGCTTCACGAGGTGTTCCCTAAGAAACCAGCCGGCCCCGACACTCGAACCCACAACCTGAAAACTTTGCAATGAGACTCTCAAGCCCCCGAGGACAAGGGTGATACTCTCCGGGCTCCTGTATCGCTGGGGCGGTTCCTGGCATCTAGGAAAGGGGTGTGTCTCTATGGAGACACATACACAGAGATGCACGCACCAAGGAGGAAACTACCTCATAGATTACCGCTAGCTAAATTAAAATCTCAGGCTGCTTTCGCTCCTCCAGAGGTGCTCAGGGGATGAAAAATCAATGTGATATGGGCTTAACTTAAATATAAATTAAGAAATCAATAATGATAGAAAGGAAAAACGAAAAAGAAACTCCATTCCGAACTCAAACAAGCCACCGCAAACTACGGCAAAGCTGATTCGGAGACCGTGACTCTGCTCCAGTGTGACTGATGTGCGCCTTAGGGGACAGTCCAGGCAGCGCACGGACTTCACATCTGCTTGTGTGGGACCGTCTGCAGGAAACGCCAGGCGAAGCCAGCGACCCGCACCCCGCCGGCCGTGCTGCACACAGACGCACACCTCTGGTCCCCAGCACCTGCGGCCCCGGCGCCCCGCGGGTCAGGGCCACACCCCTCGCACCTGGCGTCCTCACACTCACTTGCACTGCAGGTGACCTTCCTCCGGCCTCTCACGCCCACTTCCACGGGCAAACGTCAGGTCTTCTGAGGTGGATTAAGTGCCACGCTCAACTGTAGTGTTTATGCATTTCCTACCATTTCATGTGTGCAAAAGTGTGCTACTGCTTTTACTGGTTCCGCGTCCTTGTGCGTGTGTGCACGCGTCCAACGAAGTTTAAGAACAAAGGTGTGTGTGTAGCATGTGTGTATGTAGGAAAGGGAAAGGGAGGAAGAGAAACAGATGTCCTAGTGAGACCACAACTGGTCACTCTCGCACACACGCCGACGGGGACCAGACCCCCTACCCAGGCGCACGCCCCACCCAGGAGCTGCACGGACGACCTCCCCCTTTGTGGGCGGTGCCCGGCCACACTGGCCGGCTGGGGCCCAAGTTCCTCAGTGCACCGAGCTTCGCCCCCCTCACGAGTCCTGTGGGTTGTACGCGCTGTTTTGTGCGGAGTGGTCATTTTCAGGAATGCCCACGTCACATTAGAACGGAGCCCACTCTATCAGTGGACCCTCTGTCGGCTCACCTTCCCCGTAGGTCCTGCCCCCGGTCCTGCTCGCGGGAGCTGGCGAAGCCCTGAGAGGGAGGCGCCGCGCCGGTGCGGCTGCGGCCAGATGTGGGGCACGGCGGGGCCTTGGCGGTGCGTCACCAGCGGACTCCAGCACAAACCACCCTCTCTGCACACCCTACGCCGTCACCCCGTCGAGAACTACAAGTTTATGCACGAGGGCAGGCACCCTGTGGCCCGAGAGGATTTTCAGCTACCCTGAGGGACAGCCAGATGCTGACCACACTCCCTCCGTGGATCAAGTTCTTGGCACGAAGGGCGAAACAGGACGCCTGGTGCTGAGGCAGGGGCCGGGGGTGCAGCCGCCCTGCCCTGCCCCGCCCTGCCCTGCAGGCGTGCAGCCGCCTCGGCACTCGGGGGGACGGGCGGGCTCCGCCAGCCTCGGCTGCTGTGGGCGGAGATCACGTCAGCGGCAGTGAGAGAAAGGAGATACTGCTGGACACAACTCCAGTTCTCAGGGTCAAAGAGAAGAAACCCAGAGACACACTCACCCCAACCACACCCCCCCCCTCCCCCGGCCCTCACCCGGACTCCGCGTGGGCCTCGCTCCCCCTCCAAGAGCCTCACAACGACACCAGGGGAAGAAGACTGACAAAAGTGTGTGTCTTTACGACGACGCACCGAGAAAGGGGTGGGCTTTCGGATACAAAGCCGCAGGGTAAGGAAGGAGCTCCTCGCCGACAGTGCGAAGGTGGTTTGCACACAGACTCTCAGGTCTTCACGCTTTCCGGACGCGAGCGGAAGTCATCGGTCTCCACCAAGCGCTGCCTCAAGGACACGGAGGCGTCTTCAGACCACAACGCCCACAATCGGAAATTACCCACAGACACTAAACCCCCAGATTTTCCTGGGTTTGCAGTCTACGGGGGGCGTCACACAGGGACGCTGGCAGGAGGCCCTCGGATGAAACGGAGAGTCCCCGCGTCCCGCCGGTTCCAGGGCCTCTTCCCCCCACCCGCCCTGCCGGCTGGGGGCCTGGAGTTTCAAAATACAGGGGAGTCCTGAACATCACAGATAGGTCCTGCCACTTTAAGAAAAATGACATATAAAGAAACCAATTTTGCCACAGGCTAATTGATATAAACAAGAGGTCAGTTCCTATGGCATCTCATCAACATTATAGCGAAAGTACCTTGAACAAAACGACATTAATTGAGGAGCTGCTGTATCTGTTTATCCCTTAACACTGACCTTTTCTTCCAGGTACTCCATAAAAAGGGAAACCAAATTTAACTGTAAAGACTAAGCTGTTTTTGGAAACTCCCCCAGTTAATCTATTATACAGCGATCTAAATACTGACTGTTTCAATCTGTACGAATCACATAAAAAGTAATCTAAATTATTAAAAGATACTACTTGTGGTAATAAGAAAAAATAAATATCCCAGATTGCTCCTCAACACTCAATCATGGGCCTTAAGTACTGAGGATTTCTTGGGCTTTCATAGGTTTTCATTTGTAAAAGTCTGGAGGGAAATATACTGAAAATACAGGGCCCAGGAGAAGTAAGGCCGGCTTGAGTGTGGTTGGCAGGGTCATAGTATGGGCGTGGTAATTTACAGTTTTCATGTGAACATTTCACCTAAAACAACATTACGCTGTGCGTGAATGTGATATTGTTATGTTACAGAATTGCATGCTTATGATTTTGTGATGAGAGATTTTGTAATTAAAAAGGGATTTCATTTGTACCGGACCCTGTATATGCAAGTGAGCAACGTGACTGGTAAAACAGCAAAGTCTCACGAGAAAAAAAATCACGACATTTTATAAAAACAGGCCAACCCTTCTCTCCCCACCCCTGGCAATTTACTCGAAGACTTTTATTGAAAATAAATTCTATTCAATTTGAGTAATTATAGGAAATAAACCATGTTAGACTTCTCCTTTTCCCCTGTATTAATGAATTAGAATATACAAAAACCTCAATAAAAATGATGTAAGGACTTATGAGCATCATTCAGATTTTTACTAGTCACTTTCGTTCCATAAAACTGCCATTTCCATTAAAGCATCATGTAAAAAATGGGGTTTTACTATACCAACATGCATATTTATCACCAGTGAGTTTGAACAGCGCTTATACAGTGCAGAGTCAATTTTACAAACTGAAATCTCCTTCCCAAGTTAGACTTGTTTCTTTTTAGAGATGAAAAAGGTGATTAGGTATCTCTAGCACATACTTTTAATAATTTTTCTTTCTAATCTTCTATTCTGATTTCAGATGTTTATATGAAATTAGGAACTAAGCATCGAAAATGTGAAACAGAGGTCAAAAAATGAAGCAACAGGATTTTGGAAGAAGCTGGGACCGTTACGCACATTTTTAGTCTTTCTTCCTTTGGACGACGGGACCGACGGCCTCCAGGGCCTGCAGGGCGCGTGCTCGCTGGGGGCGCGCTCTCGGGGAGCAGACGGGGACGAACGCCGTCAGGGAGCCCCACCGAGTCCCAACTCCTCCACGACCGGGGAGCGAGGCCACCCGCTCAACCCAGGGTTCCGCCCGGTTTGGAGATGAAGCCTCCGAACCTCTGGCTGTAGAGCTCTGCGGGGGCTGAGGCGTCAGGAGACACTCCCAGCCCCACTGAAGAGTTCACTGGAGAGACCCACAGGCTCCTAGAACTTACACAAAACCACCCACCCAGGAATCCGCACCGGAAGGGCCCAATTTGCCTGTGGGTACAGGGGGAAGTGACTGAAAGTTGGTGGAGGGCCAAGCAGGCGACATTGTATCCTCTCAGACCCCTCCCCCAAGACAGCACCACAACCCAGAACGTGGTTTGCCCCACCCAGGTGAACACCTAAGGCCTCGCCCCTTAGTACCTAACAGGTACGCTGAGACAAAAAAATACGGCCCAAATGAAAGAACAGATCAAAGCTCCAAAAATAGAACTAAGTGGTAAAGAGATAGCCAACCTATCAGATGCACAGGTCAAAACACAGGTAATCAAGATGCTCACAGAAATGGTTTAGAATGGTTGCAAAATGGAGGAAAAAGTGCAGGCTATGCAAAGTGAAATGAAGAGAAATATACAGGGAACCAACAGTGGGGGGAAGGTAATCGGGACTTATATAAACAAACATTCAACCAGAACAGAACGAAGAAACAAGAATTCAAAAAATTGAGGAGAGGCTTAGGAACCTCTGGGACAACTTTAAATGTTCCAACACCTGATTCATAGGGGTGCCAGAGGAAAAGAAGAAGAGCAAGAAATTGAAAACTTATTTGAAACATAATGAAGGAGAACTTCCCCAATCTGGCAAAGGAAATAGACTTCCAGGAAGTCCAGGAAGCTCAGAGACTCCCAAAGAAGTTGGACCCAAGGAAGTACACACCAAGGCACATCATCATTACACTACCCAAGACTAACAATAAGGAGAGAATATTCAAAGCAGCAAGAGAAAAGGAGACAGTTACCTGCAAAGGAGTTCTCATAAGACTATCAGCTGATTTCTCAAAAGAGACCTTGCAGGCAAGAAGGGGCTGGAAAGAAGTATTCCAAGTCATGAAAGGCAAGGACCTACATCCAAGATGACTCTATCCAGCAAAACTATCATTTAGAATGGAAAGGCAGATAAAGTGCTTCCCAGATAAGGTCAAGTTAAAGAAGTTCATCATCACCAAGCCCTTCTTATATGAATGTTAAAGGGACTTATCTAAGAAAAAGATGAATAAAACTATGAACAGTAAAATGAGAATAAACTCACAACTATCAACAACTGAACCTAAACAGAACAAAAACGAAACCTAAGCAAACCACTAGAACAGGAACAGAATCACAGAAATGGAGGTCACACGGAGGGTTATCAGTGGGGGAGGGGAGAGGGGAGAATGGGGGAAAAGGTACAGGGAATAAGAAGCATAAATGGAAGGTACAGAACAGACGGGGGGAGGTTAAGAATAGTATGGGAAATGGAGAAGCCAAAGAACTTTTATATACGACCCATGGACATGAACTAAGGTGGGGGGATGCCAGTAGGAGTGGGGTACAGGGCAGAGGAGAATAAAGGGGAGGAAAATGGGACTATAATAACATAATCAATACAATATATTTTTAAAAGTTTTTAAAAATTTAAAGGAAAAATAGCAGAGCAGAATTTTTAAAAATAATTTATTTATTTTTAGAGAGAGGGGAGGGGAAGGAAAAAGAGGGAGAGAAGCATCAATGTGTGGTTGCTTCTCAAACGCCCCCACTGGGCACATGGCCCTCAGCCCAGGCATGCACCCTGACTGGGAATCGAACCAGCAACCATTTTGTTGGCAGCCCAAGCTCAGTCCACTGAGCTACACCAGCCAGGGCATAACAGAATTTTTTTTAAGGGTTAAATATTTAATTTTATTTTTACTCAACCATTCAACTAGAAAGATTATATATATTTATACATACACACGTATATATCTGTCCGGGAAAAGTCCAGCCATTGTTATTACGACGAGAACCATTTGCACGACATCCATGTAACCTGGCAGCCAAGGAGAGTGGACTGGAATGCGCACGCGTGAACAATGACGACTTCACTGTGCTAGTCAGTGGGGCTGTAGACGCCGCTGAGTGAGCATGTGTGCTGTGTGGCCGTCACACTCAGAATGACTGAGTAGAGAAATGAATCTGCATCCAATTTTGCATTAAAAGCTTGAACATTCCTCCGTGGAAACTATTCTGATGACTCAGAAGGCTGCAGCTATGGGCAACTGGTGATGGGCAGCTTCACCACAATGACACGCCCGCTCACGCATCACGTCTCGTGCAGAGTTTTCTGGTGAAACATCAAATCACCCAGGAGACTCGACCCCACTACAGCCCAGATTTGACACTGTAACTTCTGGCTTTTCCCCAAACTACAATCACTTTTGAAAGGGAAGAGACTTCAGACCATCAGCGAGGTTCAGGGAAACACGACGGGGCAGCTGATGGTGAGAGGGAGGACTGTGTGGGGTCCCCAGGGGCCTACTATGAAGGGGACAGAGGCATCGCTCTCCTACATACAACGTTTCTTGTACCTTCTTCAATAAGTGTCTCTATTGTGCATATTACCTGACTGGATACTTTCTGGACAGACCACACACACACACACACACACACACACACGTGTATATATATGTAACGCAAAACCACAGAACTACTAGAAGTTAACAACAACAACAACAAAAATTCTAAATAATCTTGGATTTAGCGATGACTTTTCTAATACAACACCAAAGGTACACTCCATGAAAGAAATAATTGATAAGCTCTACTTCATTAAAATTAAAAACATTCGCTCCATGATGGATACTATCAAGAGAGTAAGAAGAAAAGCAGGAAGCCCTGACCGGTGTGGCTCAGCGGGCTGGACACTGCCCCGCAAAGTGGAAGACTGGGGGTTCGGTTCCTGCTCAGGGCACACGCCTGGGCTGTGGGCGCCGTGCCCGGCCGGAGTGTGCGCGAGCCGTGCCCGATCCACGCTTCCCTCCAACGCTGACGCTTCTCATCCTCTCTCCCTCCCTTTCCCTCTCTCTAAGTATAAGTAAAATCTAAAAGAAGAGAAAAAGACAAGCAAGCCACAGACCGGGAGAAGATATTTGCAAAAGACATTATTTGGAAAAAGAAACCCGTATGTGATAAAGGACTGCCATCAAAAATATACAAAGAACTCTTAAAACACAACAATAAAAAAACAATCAGCCTAATTTAAAATTGGGCGAAAGATCTGAAGAGGCACCTCACCAAAGACACACAGATGGAAAGTAAAACACACAGATGGAGAAATATACAAATAAAAGATGTGGAACATGTCATTAGGAGGCTGCAAATTATAACAGGGATGAAACAACGAAATGCCAATAAACACTCACTAGCACAGCCCAAATCTGCCCGCCTGCTGCGGCGCAGTGGACTGGGTGTTGAGGGCTGGTCTGCGAGAGACAACAGACCCACCCTATCGGTCACACACTGATGCTTCTCTCCCTCGAGAATAAGTAATAAGCTCCCTCGAGAATAAGCTTCCCCCTCTCTCTAAAAATAAGTAAATAAAATCTTAAAAAAAAAAAAAGGAACGGCCAAAATCTGAAACGCTGAACACTGAACGCCAGCCAAGACACGGAACAGGAGCTCTCATTCGTTGCTGATGGGCATACAACGTGGCACAGACACTTTGGAAGACAGTTTGGCTGCTTCTTTAAAAACAAACAAACAACAACAAAAGCCCTTACCATACAACCCAGCCATCGGTCTCACTGCCTGGTATTTGTTCACACTGCCCAAACTGGGAGGCACCCGAGATGTCCTCCAGAAGCAGGTCTGGGGCTAAACCTCGGTCCATCCAGTGGGGTGTCATTCAGTGCTAAAATGGGCCATCGTGCTCAGACATGAGGAACCTTACATGCATATTACTAAAGAAGCTAATCTGAGAAGGCTACATCCTGCAGAACGTTCTGGAAAAGGAAAAGATCCATGGTTACCAGGGTTAAGAGGAAAAGAAAGGCTAAACAGATGGATAATGAATCTATTCTGTATGACACCATAGTGGTGAATACATATTACGCATTTGTCAAAATCCATGAAATACACAACAGCAACACTGCCCCTGATGCGGACCAGGGATCCTGGGTCACAGCGATGCGTCAGTGTGGGCTGACCGACTGGGACAAACGTATCAGGCTCGTGCTGGGTGCTGACAGTGAAGGGGCCAGCATGCGTGCTGGGGTCAGGGGCTTTTAGGAACTCTGTGCTTCCTGCTGCATCTTGCCACGAACCTTAAACTGCTCTAAATGCCCTCCCTCCTTTTTTTTTTTTAAGAGGAAGAAAAAAGAAGCTGGCCTTCATATTAATTCGCTTTTGGTAGCACCCCCAACATTTCTGATATTAAATATTATTGAAATTTTCAAATATGCATGTATATAAGTGAATAAATAACATATGTAAATGAGCGAGATGCTTTCTTTTGCATAGAGATTGCTTTCCTTTCCTTTTTCTAGAGTTCATAAAATTCTGGTGTTAGAAACATTCTTCCTTTGCATTATGCCTCCTGATGTAGCTACAATACTTTGAAACTCAAATTGTGTATGTTATCAAGTAAGTTATACACACCAATTTGATATATAATCTATCAGGTCTCAGCTTTCCAGATATAAACTTAGTTATTAGTTCCACAACAGTTTTTTTTTTTCACTGTGCATAAAAAGAGCTGTATTTTATACTCTTGCAAACACAATTTAGGTACAATATCTCTCCCTTCTTCAACCTTTCCAAAAAACAAGTTACCGTGTTTCACTTCAGCTCTGGAAAGATTACCTCCCGGGAAGGTAATAATGTGTCCCCAGAAGCCTAGGGCTGCGGATGGATTTTGTTAAGACAATAAAACCATGCTCGGGGTTTCAGTGCAGTATGCTCTGTGCATGGGAAGACCACATTAGGACGGGGGACGGACAGGGGAGAGCAGAATCTCACAGACACCCTTCTCACCGGCCCTCTGGCAGTCTGTTTTCATGCGGCGCGTGCTCCTGCTTCCTGCGCTCTCCACTCGTCTGCAATGCACCAACCCTCGCATATTTCTTCCCTTGTTTATGTAAGTCTTTCTCCTCCCGGAACATAAGCTCCACGAACAGAGACTCTTCTGTCCCCCTTGTTCACTACTGACAACCAGCACCCAGAACACTCCCAAACACACAGCAGACGCTCAGGAAACCGGCCGAACGAGGGGACGGCCACGCCGCACTTCTGTCTATTTTGAGCCGAGGCCCTGCATGCACGGCCGGGGGCCGGGTGCGCGGCCACGGAGGCTGCCACTGCACCCTCTCCAGCATCACCGCCCTTCGCATCTTCAGCACAGAGCTGAGGAGCGACTCACATCCCATGTGTCCCCATCCGGGGCAAACTTCCACGTGAGGCTGTTCCTGTCCCACTCATCCCTGGACGCCCTGAGCCCAGGACAGTGCGACCCGTGCATGACACGGGCGCAGCAGATGTGCACAGCGTGCAGCCACGCCAGCCTCCCGAGAGGCGGCCCGCCGCTGCCTCTGGCGCGCTTCCTGCAGCAGATGCCTGCTCTGGGACCTGGGCCCGAGGTCATGAGGAATCTGTGTTCACTACAGGTGGGAGGTGGTGAAAACGTTCCCCGTGTCAACAATGCTTTTATCGTTACTAGCCTACAATAACTTTGTTTAAAGTTGCCCCCTCTAAAAAATGGGAAAAGAAATCGCAGTAACAGATATTCAAAGAGGGCAAGCTCTTAAATAGCCATGAATTCAAGAGTAAGGACACTGGGAGGAGTTTTTTAAAAAAATCTATTTTCTTGATTGAATTGTTAGCTCACACATTAAATCAATGCTTTAGAAACAAATAAAGCTTTGCAACCAATGTGTTTTTAATGGCAGACATTGGATTCCAATATTTCAGCAGAAAGCCTAATTGTGGAGCTCTTATTTTGAAATAACCACACATAAAGAACCCTCACACAGACAGAACTTTCCTGGAGACATCTTGGACTGCGATGTGTTCTGAATTAATAAAGTAACCTCCTTGATATCCTCGGGAGACAGCCAGCAACTGAGAAACATCACACCCGTTATTACAGCAAGAGAAACCAGCACCGCGAGCACTCCCTAACGATGCCATTACGGGCACACCGGAAGCCGGCCTTTCAGACCACTCTCCCGCGCACCAGGCGCCTGGCTCCTCCGAGCAGCAGGAAACAAAGCCGGTCTGCCATGGGGGTAGGAAAGGCGGTATGGAGGCCCAGTGGGTGAGAGCACTACGGAAGATCTAAGATGGAACTCGGGAAAGCTACCCCAAAAAGTCATAATGCTAGACAACAAAGAACAGCCACGGAAACTAAAAGATACCTGTAGCTTATGCTAGTAGACAAACCATCATTATTCAGAATATATAAAGAACCCTGGTTAATAGTAAATGTGCTAAATCCCAAAAGGTGCCCTTTTTGTCACTGAATTCACCTAACATTCCTAATTTTTCTTCAAACAGTAAATTGCTTTAAAAAAATCACGGGCCGGCTTTCTGGGCGGTTTCTGGGGGGGTGCCCTCGGCCAGAGCTCCTCCTCCACATCGGACCCGCTCACTGCTTGTGGGCATGCGCTGTTTGTGAACGCAGACGGGTGCCACATGTGTATCTGCTGGTTTCAATTCTGTCATGTTTCACTTCCGGCCTTCGGCGTGGGTGTGGCAAACCGGGCTTTACTCTCAGTGACGCGCTGGCGACGGCGTGTCTGGTAGTAGCCGGGAAGTAATTCCGTAGCTGAGTTTGCACCCACTGCACACGGATCATTCCTCATTTGTGCCGTGACCCAAATTTCCAGATACCACGCCACAGAATAAAGTTCCTCATCGTTAGGTATAAAACAAGGTGCTAAATCCAATGGGAAAGAACGAACTAGGTCTGCATTCAGCAACAGGCGGGTCTCACGAACACGCTCAGCCACGCGTGCCACAGTGCTGCGTCACGCAAGGGAAGAAACACAACAGCAACCGTCACACCAGCTCCCTCTGCAGGGCAAAAAGAGAGAGGGGCGCAAAGGGGCAGATGCGGGGGTCAGACAAGTCTTTAATTCTCAGTGAAGTTTATTTACTAGAGAATGGTCTAAACAAGTATAACAAGTTACTAAGAGGTATTCTGAATTCAGGTGTTGTTTATTGTATTGTCTGTATTTCTCGGCACTTAACATCTTTTCCACGTAGGAAGAGCTACCTGCACTTCACGGAAGACCCAGGCAGTGTTCCTCCGGGGGGACCCGCTCGCCGGAGCGCCCGCCCGTGCGAGGCGCGGCCCTGAGCTGGGGGCGCTGGAGAGCAAGGGCCTGCACTGAGCACAGAGCAGCGGCAGTCGCGCTAGTTCAAGACCAACACGAACTTCAATTTTTGACCAAATCCACTGTAAGAACTTGGAAGACGAAAAGCCTTTACCCACGTACAGATAAATACTATGACTGTTTTTCTATAATGCAACACTTTTCCTAAATAGAAAAACAGCTACAAGTATTACGTGAGGACTCAGGTTTCACTCAGCAGTAAGACAGATTGTAGTGCAGCGCGAAGATTATTTTAAAACAACAGCACACCTGACTCGTATGAATTTTATACAGCATTTCTAAAAGGATCTTAGACTATTTAATAAACTGAATGTTTTCGATGCACAATCTTTACCCCACTAACAAACATCTAGTCATTTTTCTCTATTTAGAAGACCAAAATTTGTGATTACAATGATCATAAAATAAACAAAAAGATAAGCAATATTCCACTCCAAATAAAATCCCACCTAAATCAGACGGTGGCAAAGCACGAGTCATTTCGTTCCGACGAAGCAGGAGCCAGCACAGGCGCTGGGGAGGGGCATGAGCGATGAGGGGAGGAGGCCCCGGGCTCTCGAGCCTGTGGCTGTGGTTTCAGCTGGACTGAGTTATGGACGAACAGTGTGCACCGGGCACACACAGTTGTTGCCGGTGGAGGTGAGGACGTCCCCCACAGGTCGGACCCTCGGTGGGGGTGACAGACTCCCACCAACGGCGGCGTGTCCCAACACGCAGCAGACACACGTGAGGCACGCCACGCGTGCACTCCGTGCGCCCAGGGGCCAGCGTGAGTTTTCGGTTTGTGAGCAGTGCGGAACGGCAGGACGGGGTGGCGGTCCGTGCGTGACCTGTCCTGGCTCCCTTGCAGGGAGAACCTGCGTGGCTGCGCGGGTGCGCGGCACGACCGACCAGGCCCACAGCTCCTCAAGCCAATTCAACAGGGGCCCGGGGAGCATTCTGTATGTTCCCTGCCTTCTCCTTCAACAGTCATACTCATTCTCCAAAGTTCTGCTCAAATGCCTTCTCTTTGGAAGAGGCGTACCTAACCCCTCAGTCAGAAAAAAACTGCCCCTCCCCGCCCCGTGCCCCAGCCACGGGCAGAGGACCTGCACCTCCGGGCGGACCACGCCTCCCGGTTCACAGTGTCCACACTGCACCCCGCGACGTGCCACTCCCGTGCCCAAACCCACTGCTTCCCGACTCGGGAGAAGCAGCTGCTGTTCACCAGAACGCCTGGCCTCCAGTGGTCACCCTGGTCCTCTCCCCTCCTCTCCCGCCGCCCCACACTTAACCGGCAGCAAGCTCTGCCCACTCCGCCTCCAGGATGGAAGCACCTCTTAGCGCCCGCTCTCCACTGCCGCCACGCTGGTCCCCGCCAGAGTCTCTGCGGGGCTCTCCTGCCCGGGTGCCCGCTGTGCCTAGGGCTTCCACACGGCACCCCGCCCCCAGACCTCCCCCACCCACACCAGCCGTGTCCTCCGAAAGACGGACCCCTGCTCACAGTCCTCCGCAGCCCCCATCTCCCGGCAGGACCCACAGTCCTCCCCGAGGCCTGGAGCCAGCAAAGCCCCCCGGCCGCCTCTCGGAGCCCACCCCTCTGGTACTGCTCCATCCCTCCACGGCGGGAACAATGACCTTGTTGGCCCTCGAATACCCAGGCTCGTGGCCACCTTGGGGCGTGGCACTCGCCTCTCCCTCTGTCTGGAAGGCTATTCCCCCAAACACAAGTGTGACTTGCACACTCATTTTACACAGGGTCTCTGGTTCAGACGTCACCTTCTCAGAGGCAGGGCCCACCCACATGTCCTGTGTCTTTGGGGCACAACCTGCTCCCAAGCAAGCCCTTTACCCTGCAGCTCCCTCGTTCAGCACCCCCAACTCCGCAGCACCCCGGTTCCGTGCCCCCTTTTCATTCGGTGCCCGCCTTCCCCAAAGGGTATGCTCCTGAGGGAAAGGTTTCATCGTGGTCTGTCAAGTTCTGGAACGGTGCTCGGCACTGCGCGGGCACCCAGTGACCGGCACGCAGAGTGCCAGGTACCGCCCTAGGCCTCTGGCTAGAGCCACCCCTGCTGCCCCTGCCCGGAGCCCTGGGAAGACAGGACACGGGCCTGGGGGCCGTTCCAGAACCCCCCAGGGCTGACGAGAACGAGTCTCTGGGGCCAGGGGCTCCGGAATGACGCATCTTGACAAAAACTACCAGATAACAGCGACAGCAGTGGAACATTTACCGGTGCCGGGTCTGCCCCAGGCCCTGTGCATGGGTCGGCTCGTGCAGCCCCTAGAACTCCCCGTGGTGGGGACTCGGAGGAGGCACAGAGAGCCCCTAGAACCCCCCGTGGTGGGGGCTCAGAGGAGGCACAGAGAAGGTGAACAGTTGGTCCAGTGACATGGGACTCCCGCGCAGCAGACCCAGGACTCACACCCGAGCGGTCTGGCCCCCGCATGTCCACTCTGAACCGCGGGGCTGCGCACTGCCTCTCCACGCGCCCAACGGCGGACCACAGGTGACGGGCGATGCTCTGTGAACACGGGAGGGCGGGGAGGGCGGAGAGCTGAGCGCCGAGGAAGCCCGGGGTCTGGGGAGGGGAGGCACACCCACGCTGACCACAGGACGGCCTGGGGTGTGCGGTCCCAGTGCCAAGGGCCCCGACAGGGGACCCGTGTGGTCAGAGTAGCAGGGGCTCGGGGGAGGCTGATGAAGCTGAGAAATGGGGGTAGTGGTGTATATCTTCTTATGCTTTTAAAAGCACACACGTAGTTTAAGTAAGCATAAATTGTGAAAGCGGTCTTAAGCATACCCAAGTCTGCCAACGAGCTCTACATGAGGAAGTGGAAGGGAAAACATTAAAAGTGGTTCTAGGAAGGTAAGTGTGGGGAAGGAAAATGGGTTTCCCTTTTTTTGACCACGGGCTCTAGAAAAAGTCCTCACTGCCTCTGCCAGCATCCAGTGTGAACCAGAGATAAAACACACGTGTGCGTGGCACGTCTGGGTGTGCATCTGAGTGTCTGTCACTCGGGACGGTTTGAAAACACTGCACTCGTTAGAAGAGAAAGTATCAGCTGGGATTTTCTCCGAAAGCATGGCCTGATTTTGAAAGGCTTTGATTCAGCCTAAGAGTTTTGACCACTAACCCATAAGAACTGGGAAGTCGAGGCATGTTTTAAAACAAAGAGATGACATGATCCCATCTCAGTTGTAGAATAATAGCTCTGAAGACCATACACAGGACCGTTCGAAGGGGGCGGGCAGCAGCGAGGAGTCAAGAGACAGAAGGCTGGGGGGTGCGGGGGGGGGGGCAACACTCCGGCGGGAGAGGGCCTGCGCCCGGGCCGGGCCGTGGCAGGGCGGGAGCGCAAGCAGCAGAGGGGCACTGCGGCAGGTGCTGGAGAGCAGGGACGGAGCAGGCGCGAGAGGCGTGGGAAGGGGATGTGAGGTCTGAGTTCGGGACTTATGGCCCCCCGGCGGAGTGCCAGGGCCATTCCCAGGACGTGGAAGACACCGCAGGGGACCACAAGGTCGAGCGCTGACGCAGGTGGGGCACACTGAGTCTGCGGGGCTTTCGAGACCACCCGATGGGCAGGGGCGCGCAAGGAGCGGGCGGGCGGGCGGTCCCGCACTGGGCGGTTCCAGTCTGCGCTAGAGCTGCAGGTGGCGCCAGCGAGATGACGCGCAGAGGAGCCTGGGCACGCCGAGGGGCAGTAAGCCGATAAAACCGTGCAGTTTGCAGGAAAGTCAGAGCCAGGTGTCGCAAAGAGACACCTGGGGAACTGAGAGGGTTTCAGTGGAGGGGTCAAGTCTCAGAATTGAAAGGAAAGCGACGACATAAACGAACAACGGAGACTCGCTGCTTAGAAAAATGTAGCTGTCGTAGGATGAAGACTGGGCATCATTAAGGGGGGGACCAATCTGAAGGAATGGGATTTCTCTTCAGGAACGGAAAACTTAAACATGTTTACAGGCACTGGACAGGAGTGAGGAGAAGAGAAATTCAAGGCACCAGAAACGGAGTCTGACGAATGGGGCCGGACACCACAGAGGACCAGGCAGGTCTGAGTCAGGAACAGCGCGGGCGGAGCCGGTGCTGACCCCGAAGTCCCAGGGGCGGAGGCACGAAAACGCGCGTCTGCAGCCGAGAACAACAGGCCGGCACTCAGCAGGAAGGTCTGCGCATGCCTTCTCCAGGAACTGCGTGCACTGGGCCCGCAGCAGCCTGCCACCCACACAGGCCTGACCGCCCCGCACCGCGGCAAGCTCCCTCCTCCCCTCCTCCGTGCGCTGGGGCCGGACACAGGTAACTCCCTGCACACCTGCGGTGCGCCATGCACCGTGCCAGGCCCTGGGGCCCGGGGACAGAAGACACGGTCCAAACAGGGCAAAGGTCCTGCTGATTACTGGGGAAGGAAGCGCCAAACCCCCTCACTGGGACGAGTGTGGAGGCACGGGGGGGGGGCGCACCGTGCGTGGACAGTGTGGGCAAAGTGGCCTCAAGGAAGTGAGGCGGGCTGGGCCGCGAAGCGGGGGCAGCAGTCGAACGGGGCGCGAGTCACCACCCCGAGTGCCGGACACACTGCCGCCCGAGCCCGCGACCGGGAGGAGGGGGAGGCGGGGCGCAAGCGTGACAACAGAGCCAGGGTGACAGGCGCCCACGGTCTTCCGGGTCTTGTTAAAGAACTTAAACGTTATTCGTCTGGCGCTGGGCAGACACTTAATGATCTTAATCAAGCAAGAGATAAGCTCCGATTTGCGCATCTGAAAGTGCCATCAGTGTGGAGAGGAGAGAGGGCTCAGCCGGGAAGACCAATTAAGAGGCCATCACAGCCATCAGGGGGAATGAGGCAGCCGCAGAGCGGATGCAAGAAAGAAGGGGCGGGCCTGAGGCACGGGCTCTCGGAGTTTGACAACTGTGCAGATGTGGGTGCCACTCGATGAGCTACAGCAGGGAGAGCAGGTCTGGGGAAAAGAAGTGAAACAGAAGGACAAGGAGTACAGTTTGGGCCATGCTGCCGTTGAAGTACCCATGATCCTCCTGTCTGGGGCCTTGGGTCGGGCCTGGGTCATCCCTAAGTGATGACAAAGGCCAAGGGTACCGGTGGAAGAGCTCCACGCGGGGGGAAAAGGAAGACAGGGACGCAGGGAGAGGGAGAGGAAGACAGAAAGGAGAGGAGTAAGAAGAGGGGCAGAGGGAGAGCCTGCAGCCCCCAGCCTGCACCACCAACAGGGCTCCACGAGGAGTGGGCCCACGTGACAGGGGGTGGGAGAAAGCCACGGGAGAGCGGGGAGGGGGGAGGGAAGAGCGCTGAGGAGTAGGATGGCAACAGGCGGCCGCACTACAGGGCGCGCAGGGCGAGAAGAACAGAAGCGCAGCGGCGGACGTGGGGACGGGTACAGGTTCAGCTCCCGGCAACGACTTTAGGAGCAGGCGACGGGAGAGCGTGGAGATCGAGGCCGCTGTCTTCGAAGCTCGCTGGGATCAGCAGTGGCAGACGCGACTGAGGAGCGGCTGTTCTTTTTTACGGTGGAAGGGACGACGCTCAGCGTCTGCTGGAAAGGCCTGCTCGCCAAGCACTGTGCTCATGTTAGGTACATAGAGGAGAGAAGGAACAAAGAGCCAACAAAGACATCTGTTTAAAAACAATGATGAAACAAAGTAAAAGACCCACACGCACTGGCCCAGGGTTCTCGGGACTCCTTGGGTGACCTCTCGTGTTCTTCCACCTCTGCCGTTGTCTGAGCAAAGTTGGAGGTCCGCCGGGCCCCACCCCCACCCCGCCCGCCGGCTGTGATCCCCCGTTCCTCAATTACACGGGAAGTTTTGAGTGCATCTGCAGATTCTCCAAGGAGTGATTCACTGCTTTCCTTCATCCAATTAGTAAAGCAGTGTCTGACTTTAAAAAGGTCAAAAAGCACGGAGTTAGATTTTCAGAGCAGTCCATCAGGATACATTTACATGCCAACAAATCAATCCAACCAACAGAACGAGAATTCAAATAAGCCTCTGCAAGGACAGACCTTTGGTTTTCCAGCAAATCCCTCTTTATTCTCGCCTAGGCTCTGCTGCAAGCGTTCACAGCAAACACTGAAAAGATGGCCAAGTCGGGGCTACAGCCCCTTCTTCGGGGTCACTCTGAGAAGAAAACAATGATGAGAACAGAACATATTCTGTCAATCCCTGCTGGTTAAAACTGGAGAGACGAAGTCCGTCGGAGCTGGCCCTCTGGCGGGGAAGACGAAGCCCCCGGTCCACGAAGCCCCCGGGGGGCGGGGGGGAGACGTGGGCAAAGCCTGCACAAGACACGCCGACCGCAAAACGCGAAGTGACGCAGAAAAACGGGGCGAGAACCCCCCCAAGCACACTCGGGGAAGCTAAAGGAGCGGCGTGCTTCTGCACAGGAACGAGAGGGCCGTGAGCGAAATGCCGCACGTGCAAGCCCACTGCGCGAGGCTCCAGCTGCTGTCCTCAGGGGGGCTCCGTATTTCTTCTTCAGATGAAACAAACTGGAACCTCTCAGAGTCAGGGCTGGAAGAAAAACCAAGACGCACCGAGTTCAAGCCTCCCCGTCCAACAGAAGAGAAAATTAAAGCTGAGGAGGTCAGCTGAATGCCCTAACTAAGCAAGGGCAGCCACCTAAGCCCCCTTTGTCATGCAAAGCACACGAGCTTCCAGAGGAAGGTGGAGACTGACACATTTTTGCCAAGTCCTCGTCCTAGGTTCTCTCTCTCTCTTGCTTTCTTCCTTTTTAATTTATTGATTTTGAAGAGAGAGGAAGGGAGAGAGGAAGGAAAGAGGAAGGGAGGGGAGGAGACTGGGGAGAGGGAGAGAGAGAGAAACATTGATTTGCTGTTCCACTTACTGACGCATTCATTGCTTGTTTCTGTATGTGCCCTGACCAGGGACTGAACCCCCGACCATGGCTATCCAGACACGCATGGCTCTAACAAACTGAGCTAGGGCAGTGCTCTAGTTTCCAAAGTGGAGATGATAATACTGAGTTCTCAAGTAGGTTCCACTCCGTTCCTTCCCCTCTTCCTGCTGCGCTGTCAGCGCTGAGTGCTGTAACTAAAAGGCTAAGACAGTACCCAACTGCCCCACATGGCCCTGATGGCAGACGGAGAGAAAATAAAGGCCTTCAGGCAGGGAGTGCAGTGCCACAAGGGAAGGTGCGGTGTTAACATCAGCACACAGTTTTCAGTACAAATGCATGACGCGACTGAAAGTGGCCGAGTTAGGACACAAGTGCTTGGGGGGGGAGCACTGGCAGAATGTTTCGGTCAGTCACTCTAATGTTCCAGAACTCTGTACTCCGTGCAAGCAGTGCCAAGGAGGCCATTACTAGATTACATTACAATAAGCTCCTTCCTTCTTCTACCTCATTTCTCTTTAAATCCTTTCTCCATTCCCAAGGTCCTATCCCCAGTCCTTTCATCTTCCTAACAACATAAATAAAAAAAATAGAGAGCCTTCCTAGTCAATCACACTCCCATTCATCTTTTAAGGGAAGAAATATAGTCAACATAATGACAAAGAACATGGGCTTTACACTCAAAACGGGCCCTGGTTCAAATTCCAGCTCCACCTCTAACTCAGGTGCACAAATCAGGAATCCAAGCATCGCAGCGGTAGCCCCTTCCTGGGCTCGCTGCAGAATTAGAGGAGCGTCCACAGAAAAATGCCCAGCACGCAGCAGAAGCCCGCCCAACCCCACATCTCAAAGGGCACCTTCCCCGTGAGAGCCGAACCAGGAAGCGGAACGGACGCGGCCTTCCTGAGCCCTAGCGGGGGGAGGGCCGCTCCGCATCCTCTCTCGGAAGACGGTGCCCACGCCGGCCCGGCCTCACGGCCATGCTACCACCTCCCATCGGGCAAGATGGGGCCGCCGGTCCGTAAAGGAGCCCTGAAAGAGGGAGTTGTGAAAAAGGTCCAGGCTCAGTACGTGCCCGACTGGACGGTCATGCATCGTGCACACGGTCACTCCATCCACGCGTGTCTCCCACCCTCCCCAAGCCGACCGTCTGGACGTCAGCTTTAAGGGAAATGACCTCCCACAGCGTAAGACAGCACTTTGGTCGTCCACCTTGAGTTTACTCTCCCAGCATCAGAGAAACCCCTAACCTTACCTAACTCACCTTTATCCGTCTCTCCGCCTAAGGCAGGGGTCTATCAGGAGCACGCGGGACTACAGGCCTGGAAGTTTACAGGCCTGTCCAGTTGAAGGCGGCACCTATAAAGTCATTGATTCAGACATCCTTACCTAAATAAGCGCCCTTTCAGACGTCTCCACTTCCCGCTTTACAAAGCTGCAAGCCTGCCGAAGTCTTCACAGCACGCGAGTTCTGCCCTACCCCCAAACGCAGCAGCGGAACCGCAGAAACTACTCTAAGGCTAATGTTTTATAAGTGCAGCCATTAAACACCATCAAAATCTGATTTTTAAAAAAGTGAATATTCACCAAGTAAATAAAAAAATGATTTGGAGCCATCCATCTGAACTTTTTAAAAAGCATGGGAAGAAATCCCTCTTAAAAATTCCACAGAGACTAATCCTTAATTAAGTAATGCTCTTCATAAATCACCCTGACAGCTACTAACACGTCCTCAACGGTGTTAAATTCTACAGCTCCCTCCCCCAAAAGCGAACCCCTTAATGAGTCCATCTGAAAGAGCTGGTAGGGGTACACCAGGAAGAATCGGCTTCAGTGCAGATACACCTGGGTTAAACCTGACCCACTGCTTACCGCTGTGGCCTCACCCACGGGCAAGCTACCTAGCCACCAGCAACCCACCTCACGGGACAGTGACAGATTAAGTCAGACAAAGAATGCAATGCATTTCCAACAGACCCTAGACTCTGTGAACTGTGTTCTGGAAATTGAGCATTTATCTTCTAGAAATGTTCGTTGTTCCCTTACCTTTCCCCGTGCTTTTCCCCCGTCCCCGCACCTTTCTGCAAAACAAGCGCCAGTACCCCTGGGACCACTGCTCTTAACTCCAGACCCAAACCACTGAGGGTGCGGGGGAGCCCACCACTCCCCCCACAAGTGTGCCTCTGTGCCAAGCCCCCGAGACTGTTTCCTCTTCCTCCCCACGCTCTGAGCACCCTCCATCCAGCCTTGAAAGACAACCCGGAAACGCAGGAGCCAGAAAGGCTCCAAGCCACGTCAGAGCAATTCCAACCTCGGTAGATGGCCCGGGGATCCATCCTGCTATCTTCAAGTAGGACCCAAAAGACAAGAACAACACTCTCAAACTCTTCCCCCGCAAAAAAACTTACAGACGGCCCCTGACTTCCAATAGTTCGACCTAGGATTTTTTTATTTAATGATGGTGTGAAAGTGACACACATCCAGTAGAAACCGCGCTTTGAATTTTGATCTTTTCCCAGGCCAGCACCATGCAGTGCGTCGCTCCCTCGCGGTGCAGGGCGGTGGGGCAGCTCTGCCCGACTGCAGCCGACGGCCGCGCCCCGCGCTCGCCGGGTGTGCCAAGCCGAGCTCCGCTGTTCGGTCAGGTTAGGCGTGCCAACTGCATTTTCTACTCACAACACTGTCAGCTCCCGACGGGTTTATGAGAACACGACCCCACTGTAAGTTGAGGGGCGCCTGTATACCCCTAACCTCCTTTGGCCAAATAAGCTAAGGCTGCAGGAGGCTGCTAAAATGCCCACTGCACGCTAATTCAAACACACTACTGGTGAGTGCACGCCCACCAGCAACTCTTCAGGTGTCCAGCTGGGTGTGCACGCACGCACGCACACACCCAAAGCCTGGCTGACACACTACTCGACACAGATGAAGAGAAATACTAAACTGCCTGTCAAAAAACGACTAGGATAAGGACAAAAGTGGAAAGGATGAAGGAAAACTCTAAGAAGCTGTACCTGTAGTGTCGCTGTTTTGTGCGGTAATGCTAAAACATCACTGAAAGCGGGCCTTCAAGGGTTCCCCACAGGACCATCCAACAGTCTGAACAATTTCTTCCCGTGCAAAGGGGGACCTCAAAACACATCAGGGCACTGTATCTAGATATCAGCAGTTTCTGTAAAAACAACACAGTTAACGCTTTGAAAGACAGACATTCTAGAGATACTATTTGCCAGACTGATGTTTTTTTAAACAATCTTAAAATGACTGTCAAGTTCAGTAACTTTGTTTCCCATAACAAAGCTCTTTAAATAACTCTTGTTTTCAAAAAGCCAGCACCCTGGACTGTCAACTAAAAACCCCGAAGAAGGCTCGCCCGCACTGAGCAAGGGCCACCGCATCCCGGAGCCGCTCTGCTGGGACCCCCTGGAGGGGCCTGGGGTGACGGAAAACGGGGGAGCGGGCTGGGAGCCACAATGCAACTGTGTCTGACACAGCCCGGTGCAACGTAGCCGTGCACAAGGCCCTCACTGTGCTTCGTCAGAGGCCCTCGCGGGCAGCCTTGTCCTGACCAGCGGACCTCGGCACTCTCCGCGTTCCTCCCCACCTCGTCCGCGTTCCTCCCCACCTCGTCCCCGTGCAGAGAGCTGTGCTCATTTGTCCCAATCACGGCCGTCTTTCAGATGGCAACTTTTCCAAAGACAAATGGAGGGTGTGTGAGGCAATCTTGGAGACGATTCCTTATGCAAAACTTCAAGCTTCAGATTCTAAAAACGGAGCCTGAGGGTGGTGTTTGACCCCGGCCCCCACCCCGGCCCCCCGCCCCCCGTCCTCACCTGCTTAGTGGTAATGCTGTGGGGTCGAAGCTCTCCGTGCTTTGCCGTCAGCACTGGAAGGAAAGACGCTGCATAACTTTAATAAAAGGTGCTATTAATGATGTTTACAAGTTCCTCTCCTCAATAAGCATCAATTCAGACTAACTGCTTTCATAAACCCACATGTGGATGCAGAAGCCCCAGGGAGTCGTGAAGGCAACTGCGATGCCCGTCCCGCCCACGTGCCCCAAGGAGCCTGCACGGCGTCCCAAGCACCGTGAGCACCGCCAGGAGCTCGCCGCGTGCTCCTCAAGGAGTCAAGCGTCAAGACAAGTGAGTGGCTGAAAGGAAGGCAACTTCTAGTTCTTTCTGTCTCCCAGCAACAAAACTCCTCTAAGTAAAGAGTCTGATCTGTGGAGATACAAGCCTGACCCAAGTTTAGCAAGTTTAATGCCATTTGCTTCTGATGAGCAAGCTGGTGACCAATGAAATAAATGGGGACAGTCTACGCGGGACAGCTCTAACCCCCCTCCATAAAGAACCTCAGGCACACCGCCGACACCCTGTTGTGCCGTCAACCGTGGTCATGCAACGTAACGGAGATCAGTGCTACACGGAAACCAGAGAATCAACGCTGTACTTAGCATCTGAAAGATAATTACTGCACTGAACTGCCTGTATGTACAGGGTTTTAGGTCTCTGCTTCCTAAACAACGTGAAGTTACACATTACCGTGTTTTTAGGACCATAAGATGCACCTAGGTTTTAGAGGAAGAAAATAGGGAAAAAAATCTTGAAGCAAAAAAATGTGGCAAAATATTTAATAACATAAATAACTTAGCACCCCCCCCACCACAGCGAGCCAGGTAAGCTACATTCAGACTATAAGACGCACCCCCATTTTCCTCCCAAATGGGTTGGGGGAGCGTCTTATAGTCTGAAAAATACGGTAACTTAAGGGGCAAACTCGTGATTCTACATAGGCTTTCCCTACACAAAAGACAGTGCCTCCGACCCACGTCCCGTCTGCAGTGCTCACATTCCGTTCCCTCCCCAAGGTGGTACCCAGCCACACCAGTCCATCGGCAGTACCCTGCCTGACATCCACAGTGACCAACAGCACGGCCGCCGAGACTTCTCGAAGGCCTCTGGTTTGGTCTCAGAATAGAGCAAAGGTAATCGTGTCCACAGTTGGTTTAAACCTTGACCCCTCAGCTCGGAAGGCTGGCTAGAGGTCATTCCCACGTGAGAGCACCACGGTGGTGGGAGGGCCGAGAGACGTGCTAGGATGTGAAGGGGGCCGAAGAAGCTTGGACAGTGACCAAAACACAGAAGACGCACTGTTTACCGTGGATGCGATCTGAGGGGAGGGGAGGGAGAGGAGAAAGAAGAACAGACCCCTGAAAGCGACTCCTTCAGGAAGCTCTCCGGGCTGGGCAACAAGCGGGGCCTCGGACAGGGGATGGGAAGGCAAGCACGAGGCCTCGGAAGGAGTGAGACCGACAGGAGGAGCGACAGGGCAGAGCACACGCATCACAGGCTGGTGAGAGCCCTCCGCTCTCCCGGAAAGGCTCCGCACTGACCGAGAGCATCTTTCCGTCTCACCGAGGCCGGTGCCGCAGCGTCACGCCAGCATCTTTCTCCGGACCCCGGACCCAGTGCCGCACGGTGCCTCCTGTGAGACTGGACAAGGTCGTGCAAGTCTGTGTGTCTGTGTTCTCTTCTGTCGTATCTTTAACTTCGACGTCATCCAACAAGATGCCCAAGACCAACTGGAACCCAACATAATCCCGTATCATCTTAGGCTGCACTTAAAAGCTGATTATTGTTTCCTTTGGGTGACAGGTGTTTTAATTATTACCTAGCTAGCTGAAGTTAGCGTCCAAGTTTGATTCCCCATCTAAGTGAACCACCCAAAGTCAGAGTCACCCTGAGTGACCTGGAAGAGACTAGATAGTTCTCGTCCCGAAATGAATGACCTCTATACAGCAAGCCAGGGTACCGAGCTTCTGCTCTCATTTAACTGTTTTAGTGATCAGCTCAAAACAAACAAACAATCTCATCGAGTGGTTTACACACGGCTGCAGATGCCTCTCCTGAAGTCGGGAGCCAAGAGCCTTCAACACACTGACACCACGACTTCTCTTGGACCAGTGTCCTAGCAAAAACACCCAGAGACTGTGGCCATCATTACTTTGGCCAACCCATGGCCAGAGAGTCCCCTCTTCTCCACTCTATCTTTTAGGTAAAAAAGCTGAAAGGATGAAATCAACCGTCTAAATCCAAGCACCAATCTCTGTATGGTACTGTGTGTTTACAACACCTTCTAAACAACAACTCGGCTTTCACGGGAGGCCAGGTAACTGTGAGCGCCGTCCCCGTCCCCAGGGCCGCTCCCAGGCTCCCAGGAGGGAAGTGGCTGGCCCGTGGTCAGCACTGGGGGCGGGCGGGGTGGCTGAGGTTGCAGGGGGTCGACCAAAGGAGGACCGGGTGAGGACAAGCATCCCAGCATGACCTTGGACACCAGAGGCAGCTGCGCGCAGACAGTCTCAGATCTGACCCCGGTCTACCAGCCAGCCTCTTCTCCTTTACCCTGTGACCCCCACGGACGCTCTGCGTCCTCCTGCAACTACGGGGGCGCCCCAGGGGAGCCCGGGCAGCCAGCCTTCACATGCACTTCCCCTATCTGACGCGCTCCCCACCCATTTCTTCTTTTAGCTGCCTCCATCTGACCTTTAAACTCGGCTCAAATGACACCTCTTTGAGGAGCTGGCCTCCTTATTGCTCTCAGAGCTCTCTGGATTCCCTTACATCACTGCACCGCCCTGGCCGACTCTGCCTTCTGTCCCCTGCCCTGCACCTCAGCTCTCGGGCGGGGGGCTGAGGGACAGTCAGGGCATGCATGTGATGGGACTCGCCTTCTGCTGGTCCCTGACACATGGAGCGGGCACTCAGGAAGTGTCTGCGGGCGACACGAGTGGACGTGCTGATTCCAACAGCAGCCACGCCAGGCTTGCCGCCACGTTCCCTTCAGCTGCCTGGGTTCCCTTCCCAGCCTGGCCCCTCTGGGCCAGGAGAACATCACGTAAGCTACAGACCCTCCTGGAATTATAATACATGCTGGGTTTTGTTTGTTTTTGCTTTATTTTCATGTTAAATGGAAAACCTCTGGTTCCCTATACATTGGGAGTCACTCTGACCCGCTCCCCTAGGGGGCAAAGTCACAGCTACCATCAAGGAGTGCTTCCCAGGGGTCAGACAGTGCACTTGTCAGGAGCACGAGTGAGCTCCGAGGTCGGGGTTCAAATGTGCCCTTTGCCAACTGGGGGTGTGGCCAGCATCCGGTCCACCAGTACCTCCTGAAGGAGCTCCTATGTGGGCAAGTGCTGGAGACAGAGCGGGGCCCGGCCCTTCGACCTGCGGCCCGCGCCCATCACGGCAGCCTGTTCTCGCCCTCACGGCACGGACAGCTGTCGGAAAGAGTCTCGCCTGCCACGTGTCCCTTTGTGTGAACAGTAAGCTCTGTGACAGCAGGGACCTCGTCCATCTGGTCCACTGGCTGCCGCTCCAGGGCCTCAGCACACATGTAAGAAGGAACCACTAAGTAGAGCGAGGTCCCCGCGGCCCATGGTGCTTGCATTTTGCCGGACAAGGTAGGCGTGGGGGGGAAGAAACATGAAAACTACCACACAGGGGTGTCCGACCCGCAGCCCACCGCGGCGTGCAGCTGAGGAGGACTACGAATGCGACCCAACACAAAATCGTAAATTTGCTTACAACATCATGAGATTTTCTTGTTATCACGTGTGCAGTGTAGTTAGTGTCTGGCCCAAGCCAACTCTTCTCCCAGTGTGGCGCAGAGAGGAGGCAAGGTTGGACACCTCCTACAGCAGGGGCATAAACGCATTCCCCCAGCGGCCACATCAGCCTGCGGGGCGCCTTCCCAGGGCCGAGTGTAACCTCAGGAGTGTGCAGATGTAACTCCTCCTTAGCTAGGGGCAAGGAGCTCTGAGCGGCGGCTGGGAAGAAACAAGCTGCCTGCGGGATAAAGCAAGGCAAAGGGCGGATTCGGCCGCCGGCCTTGTGCTTGCCACCAGCGGCCGAGGGGTCCCCACTGGGAAGGGCCCGGGCTTGCCGCACACGCTGGCCACACACTAGGCTTCCTCTGGCTTCTGCTCCACGCAGCTCTGGGGAGGAAAGGCATCTCCCACCCCCGCAGCTTGCCAGGACCTGCACCAACATGGGCAACAGGCTGAGGAGACCGCACGAGGAAAGCGGGGCCACGTCCCGTCGGACTCCCGCGGAGGGTCCTCTCCTTCAGGCGTGGCCCAGATCCCTGCTGGACTCGCAACGTGCGCTGGGCACTCGGCAGAGAGAGACCAGAGCCTGCCCTCATGGAGCTTCCCTTCAGGTGCAGAAACACTACACAGCGGGCAAGGCGGTATTTTGGAGGCAGTAGGAAGTGCGTGCTGACACCGCACCGCGGGCTACCGGGGAGTGACTGCACGTGTCCAGGTGGGGTGGCCGTTCGGAGCAGACCCCTCCGAGAGGGGGGTGACAGCTGACCTAAGACCCGAAGAGGTCAACCTCGCGGGAGAGCAGCGAAGAACCTCGCGGGCAAAGCCAGTCACCAAGGCTCACACGCACGAGCGAAATCCCACAAACTCGACAGTAAGTTAAAATGGCAACTGTGCCGAGTGGCTGGAGAGCGAGGCGCGCACGGGAAGGCTCCGGGGAGGAGGAGTGACACCGCCTCCCTCGCCCGGGCACCCGGGCGCCTGGCCTTCGGGTGCAGGCGGCCCTAGCCACTTCGTGGGGCCCGGTGCGCCCGCGCCGTCGGGGGCCGCGGGCCCGAGGGGTCCGACGTCACCGCCGCGCCAGCCGGTCCCTCCGGAGCGCGGGAGGGGGCGCGGGGCGGCAGGGCCTGGCACTCGGCCGAAGACGGCCGGCCTCCGGCTTACCTCGGAATTTGAGCTCGTGCTGCGGCTCGAGGCTCAGGACCTGCTCCACCTTCGCCATGTTCCTCAGCGGCGGGACACCTCTGGCGGGGAGACCCCTGAGAGGTCACCTGACGCGGGAGGAGTTAATGCTGCGCCGCCTTTAAATTTGGGAAAGGGGGGGCCGGCTGGGGGGCGGGCGGGGGTCGCTGCGGGGTGCGCGCGGAGGGGGGGGTGGCCTACGCGGTGCAAGCGCAGGGGCGGAGGGCGAGGGCGAGGCCGCGGTGCCCGGCGAGCGCACGGCACGCACGCAACGACGCACACAGCGACGCACGCACGCACGCACGCACGCAGCGGTCTGGCTGGCTAGGACCTTCGCGCAATCGGGCGGCGGGAAGCTGCGCTCCCGGAACTGCTCTTGGGGCAGTGCGCAGGCGCGACGCTGGCCTCGGGGGCGGGGCTGGAAGGGGCGGGGCGGGACGCTGGACTGGAGGAGGGGCGTGCCCAGGAAGTGCAGGAAAGAGGGCAGCCTCCGCGAAGATTGTTTTTGCAGTGCCCGTGGGGACCATCAGTTGTGTTAAGTGCTTTATTCAATAATAATAATTAATAACAACAGACTTCCAATTTTCCCCTGCTTATGCAGTGCCAGGCACTGTTAGAGACCTTGAATAATAATGAAAGTACCATTTATTCTCATTATAAATATGTTTATGGGTGAACTATGCGTTCTAGGCACTGTGACGTTTGAACGCCAGTAAGTGTAAATAGTTGCCAATTATTGCTTGTTTATTTTGTGCCACTCTGGTGAACGCTTTCAATAACAACAGCAACAGCTAAAATGAAAGCTATGCTACATTACATGTTGACTATGTATCACCAGCAGTGTGCTGAATGAAACCTTTACTAATAGATGCAACAAATATTTAGAAATGCAATGATCAGAAAAGTTGACCTGGTTCCTGCCCTCTCTCAAGAGTCTACTGGAGAAACAGCCTTTGAATCAATAACCACACAAATAAGTTATGTGGTTATAAAAGACAGGGAACCCAGTTTGCTTGGCCTCAAAAGTGAACACGACCTCATTACTGCCCTCTAAATTGTACTTCATTGTGTAATGTTTACTACAGAAAATGTGTGTTGATAGTCTGCTGTATGTAACAGATGAAACGAACACAGCAAATAGGTAACAATGTTCACTCTGTATGGTGGGCGCATGTTCTTTGTACTATTCTTCCTGCTTTTCTGTATATTTGAAATTTTTCATAATAAAAAGTGGTTGTTTTAAGATGATCTTTGTCTTTTAACTAGATCATTTGGTCCATTTACACTTATTATATTTACTGATATAAGTGAATTTATTTCTACCATCTTATTTTGTGCTTCCTATTGGTCCTGCCTATTTTATTTTCCCACTCCTTTCTTGTTTCTTTAGGACTGATATGTTTTTCATTCCATCTTTCTTTTTTACATACACTCTATTTCTGTTGTTGTAGTGATTACCCTAGAAATTTTGCCATGGCTACTTACAAAGTCCAGTTTTCAAAATACCTTGACTTGGTTTTCTCAAAGTATAAGGACTGGGATACTTTAATCACCCATTCTCTCAATTATATGCTTTAATCGCAGTGTATTGTAGGTTTAGTCTTGTCCCCTTTCACCCCATGAGTTATTATTAAGTTGTTTCAGACAGTCAATGTTAGTTTAGACTCAAACACACAGTTACCACTTTCTCTGCTTATCTTTCCTTGAATCTCAGACCTCACAGCCAGGGTCACTTTCCATTCTATTTCAGCAAGGGCTTGTTGGGACAGTTCGAGCAATGACAGTAAGTCAGAAAAAATTCCAAATACTTTGTATTAGCTATTCTTCCCTCACTCCCTATGCCTTCAGTGTGGACTGTGCTTAGTGACATTCTTTCAAAGAGTACAGTACGAGAAGTAGAAGAATAACAACTCCCAAAGGGACACCTGGCAAACAGCCCCCCCAGCTGGGTGACCGCACTCAGGCTGAGACTGTGGACCTTGCTATGGTAGGACGAGAAGGGCACTTGGTCTCTGGGGTCTTTCCCCCCAGAAAGGCCCACAATCCCACTCTAATTATAAGGAAAACATCACAAAACCTGAACCGAAGGATGCCCTACACCAGAGCTGAGCAGGACTCCTTCAATGTCAAGGTCATCAAAAATAAGGAAAGTCTGAGAAACTCACAGCCCAGAGAGCTGAAGACCAGATGTCATGGGGTGTCCTGAATGGGGTCTGGGAACAGAAAAAGGGCATCATGGGCAACACCAAGAAAACCTGCATAAAATACGGACCAGTTCAAAATGGCATGTTAACGTGTGAATGGCGGCTCGTCAGTTGTGGCTAACGCACTCATCGGTGTGAGACGTTGACCACAGGGGAGGCTGGGTAGGCGCAAACTCTGCTTCCTGTCTGTGCGACTTTCTGTGACTCCCAAACTGTTCTCAATTAAAAGTGTATTTAAAATATTTTTATGGGCTCTTCAACTGCCTGTGTTGGTGTTCTCAAACCCTTTGGTAACCACGTGCAACGTGGAACCACGGGGAGCAAATGGATGGCTCTGTGGGGTTCGTGTCTTCATCTCGCTCCATGTCTAGCTCTGGAAACGCCACCACCCCCGGCGGCCCCAGTCCCACCCGTCCTGTGCGGCCTCACTCGCTCCTTCTCGCGTTCGTTTGCCCGTCTGAGCAGATACTGCCGCCTGAGCTGCCTGCAGTGGGGCGCATTCAGCCCCAGCCACAAAGAGCCTCACTGTTTAGTGAGCAGAGCTGAAAGAGAAAAAAAAAAATAACCCAAATAATTACAATCTGTGATAAATGCTGAAATAGACGAGAAGAAAGCTGCCAAGAGGCAATGAACTTGACTCTTGGGGCTGGGAGAAAACCTAAAAGCTCAGAGGTATTAGAGGATAGTAGTCTTGGGAAAACAGTAAGAAAGATCCTGCCACACAGAAAGGAGGGAGGGGTCTCCAGGTGGAGGAACAGCATGTGGAAAGGCAAGGAGTTAAGAAGAGTTTCTCAAATTTACTTGGCTTCTGCTCTGCATTAGGCAGCATATTAGAATAGGTGTCAGTTTCCTGTGCTGCTGTAACAAGTCACCACGAAATGCGCTGACGGACAGTTCTGGGGGTTAGACGTCTGAAACTGGGTCATACGAAGCTAAGGTCTGTCTGCACCCCGGCTGGGGGCTCCTCATCCTTTCCAGCCTCGGGAGGACGGTGAGGTTCCCGGACTCGGCACCTTCCTCCGCCTCCAAAGCCAGCAGTGAACCTTCTCCAAACGTCTTCTCTCCTGGACCTCTGTCGCCATCCCACTGAGCGGGGGGCCTGTGGGCCAGGCACAGCACCGAGTCCTTCGTTCCCATGAGCTTTTTAATCCTCACAATGTCAAGATGAATCATTTATCCCCACTTCAAAAACTTTTCCTTTAATTTTAAAAAATGTATTGATGTTAAAGAGTGAGAGAGAGAAACGCTGATTGGTTGTTCCACTCATTTATGCATTCATCGGCTGGTTCTTGTATGAGCCCTGACCGAGTATTGAACCTGCAACCTTGGTATAACAGGACGATGCTGTAATCGACTGAGCTACCCAGCCACGGCTTACCCCCGCTTTACAGAAGAAGACGCCCTGAGAAATGGAACCAGCAAGGGCCAGGGGAGGAAGGGCTTTCTGTTATGCTACAGAGTCCAGATTTTGTCCTTGGACACCCTTGGCTGTCCCAACATTTCTATACAGAGGAGCAACATGGCCCACGGTATTGCTTTTTAAATCCATTTTTTGTGTTTAAATTTAAAAAATGTATTTCTAAGTAAACTATTTCTGCATGGATTTAAGATTTACAGAGGAGTGGCAGAGGTCGGACAGAACTTCAGCGGGCCCCTCGCGCGGCTTCCCCAAGGTGATCGTTGCACTTTGCCGCCTCATGACCGTGGAAGCAACCCCGGAGCATCGTTATTAACTGAACTGCAGACTGTTCTGCATGTCCCCGGCTTTCCCACAAGGCCCTTCCCCTGTTCCAGGATGCAGTCCAGGACACCACACTGCATTGTGCATACTTCGCAAACTCATTTTTCACAGCGCTGCTCGGAAAGCAGCCTGGGGGGCGGGCTGGTAACAACAGCCGAGCCCCCAGCGACCAAGTGTCACATGCCGGGCACTGTTCTCGCAGGCTCATGGGTGTCACTCGTACATTCTCATCACAGCGAGACGGCAACATTATCATCTCTGGTTTACGGAGGAGGAAAGGAGCGCAGGGAGGTTTAGAAACCTGCTTCTAAGGCCCCGGACAGCTTGCTAGTGAGCTAGAGCATCGTCCCAATATGCCAAGTTCATGGGTTTGATCCCTGGTCAGGGCACACACACAAGGATCAGCCAATGAATGCATCAGTAAGTGAACAACAAATGGATGTTTCTCTCTCCCTCTCTCTCTCCCTCCCTCTTCCTGTCTCTAAAATCAATAAAAAAATAAATAAATAAACTTACCTAAGGGGAACTAGAAGTGGAGAAAAAGACGAAATAGAACACAGGGGCAGAGGAGGGGCACGTTTCTCAGAATAGGGGCCATGGTAGGGGGGCATGGTGGGGGCCATGATGAGGGCCACGGTGGGGGCCATGACAGGGCCCATGGTGGGGGCCATGATGGGGGTCATGATGGGGGTCATGGTGGGGGCCATGACAGGGGCCATGGTGGGGGGGCACTGTGAGGGCATGAGGGTATGAAGGACACCCTGGAGAGTCCCAGTGGCCCTGCCACAGGCCCTTTGCCCTCACCGTCCCCTCCCCTGCAGCACTCTTCCCTTGGTGCCTTTACATTGCTACCATCACTGGACAACTTGGATGCCTGAGCATGTCAGGCACTGTGCTCGGTGCTGGGGGGGTGTATGGTGGGGGGGCCACACAAGGTACTTCTGCACAGGTGGGAACTAACCTCAGGGAAGGAGTCCTATGCAAAGGTGACGGTGGGTGCGAGTGAGCGGGGCTGGGCGCCGTTCTGGAGGGCTCCCTGACCCTGCCGTCCAGCCCCGGCCTCCATGTCCATCACAACTGCCTTTCCAGAACATTGCCAAGGTGGAATTACTTCTTTTTTAATTTATCTGTTCTCTGTCCCTGCACTAGGAAGCAGCTTTTGTACGTAATCCATCCCTGAAGCACAGCAATGAATGGAGAGAAATGAATAAGGAAGGAAAGGAAGGAAGGGAAGGAGAGGGGAAGGGAAGGAGAGGGGAAGGAAGGGAGAGAGGGGCGGGGAGACCCAGGGTCACCAGGCCTTGAGTGTCAGGACTGGCTTGCACACAGGGCTTGTTAAAACCGTCGCAGACACCGCAGCTCAGAATTAGCATGGATGGGGGAGGAAGCTTGCAGAGCTGGCACTCCCCCACAAAGGGGGTGCGGCCCTGTGGCCCATCCCGGCCCAGAGAGGAGCCCCTTCAGTCTCAGGCAGGAGAACGTGCGGGGGCCGCCCGCTCCCTTGAGGGTCGCAGTGAGGGAGGTGCTCATCGGGAGGCCTTGCGGGGCTGGGAGGGAGACCGATGCTTTCCCCCTCACCCCGGAAGCAAGTGGTGCCCCTCCACACACCACGGCACCCTTAGTTCCTTACTCCTGACGGTGGGTTCTCGGTCCCCATCTCTGTGCCTGGCACATAAAAGGTGCTCAGTAAATGTTTGATGAAGGAAGGAAATAATGTAATTGAAAATTTGAGGGGTCGGGGAGTTGGGAAGAGAATCTCCTAGATCCTTAGGACCCCTCCCCAGGCACCTAGAAGGCCACATTTGCATACAGACCATTGATATTCTAATTACAAATCATTGGTATTGATTTATTAAGCAGATCCCCAAAGGATCTCTAGAAGGTAATGAGATCCCACGCTCCTCCGGGGTAAGGCAGGCGTATGTACCTTATTGCTCTCCCGCGGCAGCAGGAGGCGGACCTACCTGTCAATGTTTGATGAGGCAGGGAGTGAGCAGGTGGGGAGTGCTTATGGGGTCCCCACAGATCACCCCAGTATGTTGGGGTGGGGAAGCAGGGGGTGCACCCATGTGTAGGTCCAATTCGCACACCTCTTTCCCCCCAGGCTCTAGTGAATTTTCACTGTGTGGCCTCCTTCATGGACGGAGGGGCGCACTGGCTGGGCCCTGGGGGCCAAGACACAAGAGACACGCAGCCCGCTCTGTCCCTGTCCAGCCAGGAGACGAAGCAAACCAAGACAGAGTCCACTGGCCCTGCCTGGGAGTGGCTGGGGGCTGGGGGTGGTGGTCTGTCCCCAAGTCACCGCAATTAAATGATATAGTAAGGTAAAAAAATTTAAAAGTAAAACAGATCATGCAGCCAGCGAGGAGAGGCAGCAGTAGGAAGCTTTGCTGTTTCATGGATCTAATTTGGAAAGCCTGTGCTTGCTCTGCAACCGCAGCTCCGAGTCCTCCCGCCTCCGCTGTCTTCCTGACCTGCCGGCCACCTCCAGGGCCCCCCGAGAACAGAAACCCTGCAGCAGCCTCGGCTTGGCCGCCAGTGTCGGAACAGGGGGGTCCCTGGGTGCCTGACCTCGGGGAGCAGAGGCTGGGCCTCGCGGAGGGAGGGACAGAGAGGCAGGGGGCCAGGGGGAGGCAGTTTCAGGTTGGTTTCTCTGTCTCCATCTCCAGGAGCACGCAGGGCCACGGATGCTCCAGTGAGGGCCGTGACTTTGCTTTTCTATCCGGGCAAAAACGAAAACAAGCGATTACACTGTGCACAGCAAAGGCAGGGTTCTCAAGAAACCCACATACACTGGTACAGTGGCCCCACCACGTCACACTGCTGCGGCCTGGGCGCGTGCAACCTGCGTGTGGGGGAGGGGGTGCGCCGAGTGACTAGGGCGTTGGCAACCACGCCCTCCATCCCGAGCCGGGTCCCCAGGGCCACAGCTAGAGCTGGGCCAGCTGGGGTTCTCAGTGGCCGGCGGGAGGCGGGAGGCGGGAGGAGGCGAGTGCAGGCTGCCAGGTGGGGGTGATTCTGCGGCCAGGTGGAGCAGCCACCCGGCCCTGGCGCACAGCAGCCGGGAGGGGGCGTGTCTGGTCCGTCTCGGGGGTCTGGACAAGGCAGTTTGGTCCGGGCTCAGACTGGTGACCCAGGGTCTTGTTTTCACCTTGGCGCACCGTTGGCGCGAAACGGCCTCGTATGCTGTGGAATCGTCTCCGGTGTTCAAGGGGGGGGCCGCCAGGGCAGCTCCTGCCGCCAGGGCCTGCCTGCTCCTTCTCGGTGCCCGTGCCTCAGTTTCCTCTCCTGTAAGGTGGGGACTAATGGAGGTTTCTACCTCGTACGTTTGGGGAGGCTTCAGTGAACACACACAAGGTGAGTTCACCCCATAGAGAAGCCACCAGCCCCCCCATGTGGCGGCGCCCCCCACCCCCGCCCCGCCCCCAAGCACAGCCCATGCAGGAACCAGGGCATTCACAAGAGGCTCTTCGTCACGAACCGGTAACTCGGTGACATCCCATGACCCCGATCTCCACGTGCTTTACAGGAAAGCAAATGGTTCTAAAATTGTAGCAATCAGAACAGGGGGTGAGGAGTGGGCGCCTCCCAGGACCTCCTGCGAAGGGAGAGGTACCTCCCCGTCTTCGCGGCTCAGAAGATGAGCCCCGCCGGGGGCCCGATCTGTTTGTGCTGCCATAACGGCCGGGGCGTGGGAGGCGTCAAATCACGCCGTGCGGGGGCTTCGTTGATTTATTTCTCCGCGTCTGAGATGCCAGGCTTCGCAGCGGCAGGAGCGCAACGTCTGACGACGTGAGTAATAAAGGATGGGGGGCGGCGGGGGTGGGGGGCGCCACTCGTCTTTAGGCGGTGGAGGCAGCAGCCCCGCCCCCGCGCACTGCACACAGCGTCCCGCGCCCTGCGCCGCGGAGTCTCTCCTGCCCCGTGCCCTCTGACCCTGTTCCTCTCCCGCAGCCAGGGCTGCGAGGAATTTGTCTTTTTCTCACTTGACTTCGCCATGGAGGTCACTTGTCTCCTCTTCACGTTGTGCTCCTGTGCGTGCTCACAGGCGTGGGCGCATGTACTTCTTTTTACACGACAGCATGATGGCAAATAAAGGCAAACTTCAATTTTTTTAATTTTATTTCATTGGTTGTAGAGGGAGAGAAACTTTGATTTGTTGTTCCACTTATTTATGCATTTATTGGTTGATTCTTGTATATGCCTTGACCGGGGATCGAACCCATAACCTTGATGTATTGGGACAATGCTCTAACCAACTGAGCTACCTGGCCGGGGCTAAAGGCAAACTTTTGCATGCTTCTATGGTAACAGAGAAACAACAGCGTCCCCGACAGACCCGTGGTGAAAACAGCAGGCCCTCAGTGTGTGGGGTTGTGTTACCTGCTAGGGCCAATCACAGTATTCCCATGCTGGTTATTGGTGGAATTAGCACTATTGATTTATAGAGCTTGACTCCTTGTTGCCATGGGCTGGTCGCAGTAGCCCCACAAAGTTTGCGTCGTCATCCTTTAGCAAATAAAATCACACCCCACGTGCAGAGGAGGTAGCCAAAGGTGAAGCACAGCCACTGAGTCGGCAAAACACTACCTGTCTTCTGGCTGCTTCTGGAGCCCCCGTCTGAAAACCGAGCCTGGAGTCACTGTTTCAGAGCATATCCCAAATCCACGCAACACCCGTCCGCCTCTTGAAATGCTCTCTTGAAGATTTCTGGGTCTTGGAAACCCAGACAGCATTTAACCCCAGTGCCTCCCCTCCCCCACCACACCGCCCCGGCCAGCCTTGACGAGCTGGCGACGGAATTCTCCTTCCCCTCCAGGCGGCTGAGCGGTTTGGGGAGGGGTGGTGGAAACCTGACCTGCACCACCCCCTCTCCTCTTGCTGTCCTCTAAGAGGCTTCAGAACTCGCTGTCTTTTCAGCACCCACAGAGTCAACAGGTCACTTGTGAACACGGTCCCTTGGCCACCCACGTTCCCGTCTCCTGTGACGTTCAGATCTGTACGGGGGGGCAGTAACTTCAGGAGAAGGGACGCAACCCCACAGGGATCCTGCTTCTCTCCCGTGGGGCTGTCCCGCTGGGAATATGAAATACAAAAATAAACTCAAGCCTGGCATTTTCAATGGGCTACTTTAGGATGCGAGGGCCCAGATATGAACTGGCTGGTCAGCCCGCGCATCGCCCTGCTGATAAGGCGTCTCTACGCCATTGCTATAGTGCCTGCATCTTTATTTTTTTTTAATTAAAAAAAAAACAAAAAACAAAAAACTATGATGTGTTCTCATTTCTATGCAAAGAAGACACGACCTGACCCCCTCGCTGGAGCAGCTGACGGCAGTGCTAATGTTGATGATAGTATACCACCGCGTGGGTTCCCCGCCCTCGCGCTGGGCGTCTACCTCATGTTGACGTCACTCCGAACCCCGGCACTACTTTTTTCCCCCCTGGAAAAAGTGCTGTCTCTAATACAGTGGAGCCTTCGCAACTTTCCCATGAAATTCTCCATGTGTTTGATTGAGCAGAGGCCTCAAGGGACCAGTCCACACCGAGGGTTACATTAGAGAGAGTCCTGGCCCTCTGGGGTCCTGCTCCCTAAACCCCCTTAACTCGGCATTCTTGCATTGTTTCTTGGAAGATGCTGGAAGGTTGTGCTGCAAATAAAACACTGACGTGACCAGAGGTCCGATGGAAAATCGTGCTCAGCAAAGTGGTGCATTTGGACAAGGATTAGCTGTACAGTCTTTTTTCCTGCTGCTCTAGCAGCCTCTGGCAGCAGTTCTCAGAAAGAGATCATTTCCTGCTTGCGGTGGGTACATTCTAGAAGGCTGATGAGGGTGCTTGACTCCCCAGCCAATGTTTTCAGTGGAGAGTTATATTTTCAGCCAGTATTATCATAAGCCAAACAACTAAACATTTTAAAAGGCCTTGCGTTTTATTTCATAATTTCCTGTCTTAATGGAAATCTTGTTCTTAAGTCCTAATGGAAAAAAAAAATCTGCCATAAACAATACGTTGCTTAGAAACCTGGGCCCATCATTTAGTTTTTCTATGCTCTAAGGGCAAGCAGCCAGTGGCTTGTATAAAAATAAAGCAAGGTTGCTTTGTGTATGCATTTAAAACATCCTTGTCTGTGCTAATTTGTTTCTTCCTTCTGGGCACAGTCATCCTTTTTCTCCGCTTCCACCGTAGTGCTGCCACCGGACAGACAGGCTCTAGACGAATATTCTCCCTCATAACATATATTTATCTGCGCTCCCCCCTTCCGGGCTGATGCAGGGCAGCTTAAGGTGTATCTAGTATCAAAATAAGATAACTTTTTTTTAAAGATTTTATTTATTTTTAGAGAGGAAAGGGAGGGGGAAAGAGAGAGAGAGAGAAACATCAATGTGCGGCCTGCTGGGGGCCGTGGCCTGCAACCCAGGCATGTGCCCCGACCGGGAATTGAACCTGTGATGCTTTGGTTCACAGCCCGAGCTCAATCCACTGAGCTATGCCAGCTAGGGCTCAAATAAGATAACTTTTAAAAGCACGGAGATACATATAAAAACAGAAAGGGGAGAAAGGTGATATAGTTCGGTCCTCTAAGCCTCCCTCTGCCGAGACAGCCACTGCTGACAGCTTGGAGCACGTACAGGGTCTGGCGGAAGTAACGCCTGCCTGAGGGTGGTCGGTAGGGCAGTGATATGGGTGCAACAATGCATAGTTTTAAGGTGAACGTTTTACCTGAAATGTCCTGTGCTGTGCTTGAGTGCGATATTGTTATGTTACGGAATCCCACGCTTATGATTTTGTAATAAAAAAGGTGCCTGATTTGGGCCAGACCCTGTATTCCTGATCTCGAGAGCGTGCACACGTACCTACGTGGACGTAGGTAACGTACCCTCTACAAATGGAGCCATACATACTCTGCAGGCTCTGAAGTGTTGCCTTCCGTCCCCACGTAGCTGCACAGCGGGCTGGCTGCAGTGTGAGTGTGTCCGGGGCGGGGCGAGGCGGGTTCCTCTCCTGGCAGCCATGAGCAAGGCTGCCCTGACCACGCCTGCCCAGGGGTGGGGGAGCTCTTCCACGGCACCCCCGGGCGAGGTCTTCAGCAGTGGGGCGGGGGGTGGGGGCCGGGGCCTGGCCAGAAGGCTGGATGTGCGCCAGCAGAGGGGTGTCAGGTGGCACTTCCTGTCCCTGCGCCGTCACCAGCTGGCCAGGGACCAGTTCCCTGGTGCTGGGATGGGCATGCGTGTGCTTTAGCCTCTTGTGTCGGTTAATCCACTCTATTTTCTTTCTCGGGAATCGCCCTTTCATGGCGTGGGTCCCTTTAGCTCCCTTTCTGAGGGTGGTTCTTTTCGCTTTGAAGACAGGAATCCGTTCAGTGCCCCAGGTGGTGAACACATCCTCCCCAGAGTGGTTCCCCTTTCCACTTTACCCATAGCTGTTTCGGGGCTCCCTGGTGGTCATGGAGCCTGAGGGAGGGCCGGGGGCCGAGGCTCTGCACCTTTCCCTCAACGCAGCTCCAGCCCCAGGTCTGTGTACTGTACAGAACGCCAGGGGGGACGTGCAATGAAATAGGCTCCCCGTCAGGCACAATTTGAAAACCCTGCAAAACATCCATCGAACAGGGAAACGCAAATCCCACTAAAAGATACCACCACACACCTGCCGGCAGGGCGAAAGCCGAGTATCGAGTGTTGGCAAGGATGCTGAGCCGCTGGAAATCTCATCTGCTGCAGGCGGGCGTTTATGGCTGGGCCGCTTTAGAAAACTGCATGTACGAAAGTGAACATAAACAAACGTACAGGCCCATCAATCTCGCATGACACGGTCATTCCACCCCCAGGTGTATGCCCAGCTCAAACCTGCGCAGGGTGCCAAAGACGTGCTGAGCGCGTTCGCCGCGGCACCTCCCTACCAGCACGGGCCTGGAGATGGTGCAAGGCCTGTCCGCCTGGAACGGAGGAGGACGTGCCGTGCCTCCACGCGGGGGCACTCGGGAGCGAACGCGGGTGCTCCCTGCCACGGTGAACAAGCCCGACCCCAGAGTGCGTGCCCCGAGGTTCCGCACAGCCGGTGTCTCCGCAGAGCCCACCGCCAGGCAAGGCTAGTCTGTGGTGCTAGACGATAGGGCTGTGACTGGGAAGGGGCACAAGGTGCAGCTTCTGGGATGTGAGTGACATCCAGGTTTTCAGTGTGAGCGGTGGTTTATGTGGCTGTGTCTTTGTGAAAACTGATAGAGGTGGACACAGGATGCGTGGCGTTTTCTGTACGTTATACGTCAAAAAAGAAGAGAAGAGGGCAATAACCCAATAAAACACCAACCTGGTGACCAAGTTATTCTGACTGAATCAGACAAGGACCCTCAGGGGGTGGCTGTTGAGAGCTGGTCGCAGGGGAGTGCTTCTCTCCGCCTCTGCTGCGCCGAGTGCCCGTGGACGGGCACGGCTATCTGCCGAGGGACGGCACCACACGCGGCGGGCTCTCTCGCCTTCCCGCTTCAGAAAGGTAACGCAACTCAGGTCAAGGGCTTTGTCTGGACCCACGCAGCCTCAAAAGGGGCTGAGCTGAGACTCGACCCCACGCCTATCTGTCCCAAACCCCATCTGGGTCCCTCATTGGGACAGGTCGGTCCTCTCAACACAACCACACAATGTAGACAGATGTGCTTCTGTCTGAAAGAGGGGGCTCCTGGAGAACCCGAGTGTGAGGTCCTGCCGTGGGCAGGGAAGGGCACAGGGGGACTCCGGGGGTAGTGTCCACACCGGGAGAGGCACTAGCGGGCACCTTGGATGAAATCCCCCAGGATGGATGGATGGATGGGTCACGGTGGTGTAAAGCTTTCCCCCCCAGGGACCAAGCAAGGCGCCCCACTGTTCCTGGATTTCCTCCCCACCCCTCCAGCACCCCGCCCCGCCCTATTGTAACGAGGACGGACACCGGGTCGAGGAGAGGGGGAGGGCTTGTGTGCGAAGATGCAGGAAGGGGGGCTGACTCGATGCACACATACAGCTCGCTGCTCGCCAGACACCGCGGCTGCCGGAGTGCTGCTGTTTCAGTCCCCAAAAATCCCGCCGAAACGGCTTCAGAGTATTTGGTTGAGAAAGACGTGTGATGCACGCTGCCACGGAGAGAAACCATTTGAAAGGCAAACGCGTGTACTTATAAACATAGCCTTTTATTAACAAAACGTTTACACCCTGCTTACAATACAACAAATTTTGTAGTGACTTAGCACGTGACCCTCTATAAAAGTTGAAGACAGAATATTCCAGCTAAAACAATACAGTTTTAAAGTATACCCAGTCAACCACCACTGGTGAACTACCTACCACCAGCACAAGTGAAAACAGAAAAATCTTACAACAAAACCCCAAAGATCTAGTTTTCTTTTATCCGCATCTACAAACAGTACAGACACCATATGGTTTATCTGCAGACTCAGGTCCAGCCCAAGGTTATGACTGCAAAAATAAAGTCTTTAAACATCCCTAGAAGCTTGGCAGACCGTCAGGACGACATTTCATCACAGGCAATCAAGCAATGCGTCATGCAGGGCAGCCACGGCGGCGGATCTGGGCTGTGGACGGTGCTACCAGCGGCCCGAACCGGAAGCCATTCGTTTTCCTCTTTTCATAATAGACACTATTATAAAAAGGCACGGATGTCTTACCCCTCGCATCGGGTCTCGAAGAGGCATGACATTCTTAGGAGAAATAAGAATTGCTGGTATGACGGATTCACTTTTTTTTGTTTTTTTAATTTAATGTCTAGGCTCACTTCCATACTCCGTAGCTGTTTCCCTTCAAGACTATGCCCTTGGACCTGTTACGTCCTTTGGCAAGCCGCTCTATGACAGACTAAGCAAAGTTCTCACACGCCATCTCCTCGCCTATGGTAGGACGCATTTTGTCCCTTGGTCCTGTTGCCACTGTGAAGTTAGTGTTGCCCCCGCCTCTGTGGAAATAGGGGAGTTCTGCACCCACAGTTAGCTGTGTTTTGTCACGGCCCTGGCCGTGTCTCGCCTCCCTGGGCGGACGTGGCGAGCACACCCTACCTCTGTCTGCACGGAAGGCAGTGCAAGGAATGTCACGGGCGCTAAGGAGGTGGCCGGTGCCCCGCGCCTTTAAGGGAGAGACCACCGCAAAATGAGAAGGAGAGAAATAACGCGAGAAAGCGGCTTCGATCGACCACAGAGAAGGCAGGACATCCACTCTCTGAGAAGGCCGGAGGCACGACTGACAGCGGAGTGAGATGGTGGGCAGACGGGGCTGCATGGGAGTGAAGAAGAAAATCTTTTCTGGAACAATACAGCCGTGTGTACACAGTACAAGACATGGTTTGAAAAACGGAGCCACCCGTCGGCTGCCCTGACTAGCCGGCTGCTGCTTTGCCCGCGGTGTACTGACCAGTCTCTGTGACGACATGTGCGTGGTCCATGAGGTTAAGGAGAAGTTTCATGTTATGTGATAACTGCACGTGGAGAGTGACGGGGCACGCGGACTCGAGCTCTGCTTTTGCAAATGCTCGGGGGTAACGCTGAGTACTCACAGGTAAGTTCAGGGAAAACATCCATGAAGGAGGACCAACGAGATGAGGACTAAGCCCCAAACTGAGGTCACACGCCGCCACGTGCCGACCGTGTCCGTGAGTGGGCAGGTGCACTTCCCGCCGGCCCCGGCCCCGCCTCCCTTGGCCTTTCCGACCGCGTGGCAAGACTTTGAGGGAGTTTCCTGGGCAATTTCAGTTCTGAGTAACAATGATCAGCCCTGGGCACTAACTGCTGTTTTAAAAAGAATTTTCTCCAAAGTAGCACTGATATTAAACAAATTGCTTCTGGAAACATGGAGAAGTTCCTGAATCAAGAAGTGGCATCAAAACCGGCATGTTTTGTTACTTTTGCATGATGAAGAACAGTTAAGGTCTACTGTTCAAAACTGCCAATTAAAGAAGGATCTTTGAAAAAATCATTGCTGTCTTAGGATTTCCCATTAATTGGCTCAATTCTTGGCACTTGAATTCCAGTTCATGGGAAGCAACCCAGAATTTTGTTTGTTTCAATTATGAAACATTCTGGTGGGTCACCGGGCACTGTACGTCTCTGAAAATGAACTGGCAATAAATTGAATATTCTTTTGTTGTTGTTGTTACATTTAAGGCTCCATGATTTTTATTCCAGTCTCTACTAATGACACATTCTAATCTCACTATCTAAAATTTCCAACGTAACAGAAAGATGAAGGTTTTCCTTTTTATTAAACCTCTGAATCTTTTTGTTTTGCAGCCCCAAATATTCTAGCATATCCATAATTGATTCTATTCTAAAATGAAAGAACACAGATATTATTTCTGATGGTGCAGACCATCAAATTAAGGTTGATCTATTCTCCTGGAAGTCCTTCTCAATTTGGGAAGTAAATAATTTTCCTATATGTTGAGAGAACCCTGAAAGACAAACTGAGAAATGCAGACATTCTTGGTTCTATTTACTCACTTTCTTCATTATGTCTAATGAAACTTCATCAGCACAAGCCTCTCACCGGTCCTTCTCTCGAACTGAAAGAGTGGAGGTTCCTGAAAATGTAATACCCTTCTAATCTTTTTTAGACTTTCACTTGCACAAAGAACAGGACAAACGCCCCAGAATTCCATCAATGTTTCTTGCAAACCGGATGACCCAATTGCCTGGATTTCTATTACTGGAAGTCAGGACAAGTAACTCCGCTGTCAAGACAAGCTGGCAGAGGCTGTTTCTTTCAGCCCTGAGCTCAGCCCCACCCCCACCCCCCCCTTTCAGAGCGGCACGGCGCAATGCCCACCGTGTGCAGAAGCTGTTGCCTGGACTATTCTTTAGCTCCTAAACATTACCTTGAGTTATTTGAAAATTTCTGATGGACTCAGCTAATTGAAGGCAGGAATGCAGTAACAACTTGACCCTTGAAGATACATTCCATTTCTCTCTTTAAAAAATATTAACCGTTAAGAGGTAGACTGTCTCTTGAAGTGAACAGTAAACAGCAGTCGTGCTGCCAGTCCCTCTGAAACAAATGGAAACAACAAAGGCTTTTTTACGGGTGTACCCTGCCTGGCTTATTGTTAGGAGGTCAGGAGGAACGCTGAGGACAGCCCAGGGTGCCTGGAGAGGGCAGCCTGCCGGAGTGTGGGGGCCCTCGCCCCCCCAAGAGTGCAGAGGCAGGCACCTAGGACAGACCAGAGCGGAGGGACGTCCGTGAACCATTCTCCAGAAGGAGCGGACTCCCTCATCACGGCCACGGGTTCTTGCAAAGACACCTGGATGTGTCACGCACAGAACACGCTCTGCGCCACTATCTCACGCCCTGCGGGGCCACGAGTCACGTTTTCAGCTGTGAAGCAGTGAGTGAGGAAGGCGTATAGGAATTAGTGTAACCTCCTTTGCGATGCTCTCTCAGAATGTGGCAGATGCACACGAGCAAAGGCCTCTGCGAGTTCCCAGGCCCACCTGCCCGCCGGCACAGCGGGGCCCGCACCGAGCCTGCCGCGCGGGCGCCCTGCCGCGGGGGAGCTGCGGGCCGGCCAGCGACCGGGCGAAGCCCACGGCAGCCTCTCCCGGTTCCCTCCAGAACGCCTCCTATGCTCACTTGCCTTCTGGAGCACAGAAAAGAGACAAAGACCAGACTCAAAGAGACGCTGAGAAATGACACGTGATTTTCTTTCCCTTTTTTATATATTTAAAAATGATGAAAACTGATAGCCTCAAGGACGACACCAGCCCCTAGGAGATCACGCCTCTCAAGCAAAAGTCTCCATCCTTTCCAAGGGGGGGGGGCGGGGGCGGGGCAGGCGCTTCAAGCAGAAGCTTAAGCGGGCAAGAGAAGCGGTCACTTTGCAGGGACACCGTCTTCCCGTCGCGGCGTGGAGACCCGGCCCTGATGGAGGTGAGCAGGCCGGTGACGGGTTCGTTTGGAACCTGAAGGGCCTGCACAGGGGCCCTTCTCCCCAGTCACTTCTTAAGAGAGAGATTACAGTGAAGGGCACTTGATCACACTCTTACTTTGTTCTTTTAATCACCAAATGGTAGTTAATTAGCCATCAGAGGATCAGAGAAGCACTTGTGTGTAAAGAGACTTCTGGAGACCCACGGTTCCTGGGATTAGACACCTGCAAAGAGCTTATTTCAGTGTCTCCGAGAGGAATCAATACACATTTGCAGCTACCTAATTAATGGTGTTTCTCTTTCCAGTCCCTAACATTAAAAAAAATGGCCCCGTGTCATACGGGAACCAAAAGAAGACTTCTGTAGATGGGTTACCCCTCAGCTCCTTGAGAGCTGGCCCTTCTCCTGAGGAACACGAATCAGGAACACGTGAAATGTGTGTTAGATCGTGGCTCAGTGAGGCTGACACCCAAAGTGTGTTCAAGATAAAACACTGCTTCAGGCCTGAATAATCATCTTCGCGTTTCATAAGCAAACAAGACGAAGGAAAGCGTTTTCCGCTCTGTCCCCCCCGGGCAGGGACTACGCATCGGGGAGAGCGCGCTGGCGCTGCAGGTGAGGAGCGAAAAGACACCGCGAGAGAGACGGTGTCGCACCACTGTCCGGGGCGGCTGCTGGCCACGAGGGGGCAAGAGGCCCCGGCCGAGCAGGGGAGCAGCCGGGCTGCAGAGCCGCACGGCACCCGTTCTCTGGGTAAACACGGGCTCCGACCAGAGGGGACACTCTCTCCGCACGGGAGGTGCCGCAGAAATGCCAAGAAACCGGCTGCGGGCTGCCGGGACGGGTCTGTCTGGGGCCGGACAGTCAGCGCCACGGCAGGAGCAGAGGCACTCGCGCGCCCCGTCGGCGAGGGGCGGCACGCAAGCGTGTGCTTTCCCCTGCGCACCCAGACATGGTGAAGCACTGGGAAGGTCACAGGTCTGTGTCATCTTTTGGTGAAGCAGGAGAGAAAGGGCCATGCACGCACTGCCCCTGCAGGAATGAGTCAAGCAACCTGTTTTTATTTTGCTGTCGTGGAGACAGAGGCCCAGAGAGGGAAGGCGAGGGACGCATCGCGCCGCGGCCAGGCGCCCAGCCCATCCGGGCGCACAGGAAACACGGTTCAGACACCTCCAGGTGCAGGAGCCCAGTCCTGGGAACCCCCCTCCTTCTCTCCGAGCTCACGCTGCGAAGGAAGCCAAGTGCCGCGGGCGTACGGCGTCCACACGTGTTTTAAACAAGGCCACGTTAGGATGTTCACTAACTACGCTCCTTCCGTCTGATTTCAGTAAGAAAATAAACAATTTCAAATGCTTAAGATAGTCACCAGAGTAAGGAACTGTTTTTTCTTCTTTTTTTACTTCATCTGAGTTATAATTTTCCCATTAAAATCTGCCCATATCAAGTGGGATACACAAAGAAATAACAATTATTTTTAAAAGTTTCGACTGTTCAGTTTAAGGAGAGCTCTGAAAACACAATTTAGCTTGAAATTCAAGCTGTTTCACTTCCTATTTAATCTTGTGAATCTCCTTCCCTTACGACACTCAGGTTGGAAGGGCGCCCGGTTAGACCAGGAACGAATTCTCACCACGTCCCTTCAGTGCTTCAGTTTTAGGTTACACTGAAACCCCATTGGGCTCCCTGAGGGAAAGGAGTGTTGACCACTGACAGAGGCGGGGGCGGGGGAGGAAATGGAGAGACAAGCTAAGTTGTTAGCAAGGAAAGCTCTCTTCCAACAGTTGGTCTGGGGCTGCCGTGGGAGCAGAAAGAAACTTCACACCAAGACCAGGTAGGTGACTTGAGCTCAGGCTTAATATTCCCCCCGAGGCTAAGAAGGGCCAGCCTGGCCGCCGAGTGGCCTCTGTCCACATCACGCCCCCCAGATGGGATCTGCAGGGCAGGGCTGGGCGGAGGGGCGGAGAGACCTCGGCGCACGGCGCTCACTGGCGCACGGCCATGTGCCTGCAGCGCTTCCCGCCCACGAGGGGGTTGGGCGTGTGCAAAGCGGGCAAGGTTACGTGGAATGAAACAGAATTTATTCGTGTATTTACATAATTTATACTTTTTAAGCAACAGTCTCATAAATATAGGCTATAACTTTACACAGGCTAAGCAACTGATAATTGTTTTCACCACCAAAATATTTGGGTTCAATAAAAAATTGACAGCATTTACATCACTTTCTTTTTCCTCGTTTTTAAGCCAGTTGGTCAGGTTAAACATGCCATTCGGTTTATTCCAGGCCGCTTCTCCCCACCGCCATCCTGGTCACGAGAGCTTGTGACAGGAGGCGCCAGTGATGACTTTGGGGACACACACACAGGGCAGGGCCCAGGCGCACGGCGGGAGCGAGCGCGGCCGTGGTTCCCGGGGACCCGCCGAGTGCGTCTGGGCTGACGTACGCGGCGGGAAGGGCTCTGGACATGGCGGATGTAATCATTTCCATCCGTCCCGTAAATGACCAATTCACCCTCAGGTAATAATTGCCATCCCTCCACTTAACAGCACCCCACCCCATTTTAAATGATACAACTCCCCAGAAGCGCGGTAATGGGAAACCACGGAGATTATAATCTCCACGAGGTCTTCTTTCTCTCAAGAACCAGAAAGTGCTCGTTTTCCCTTTACAAAATGTTACATGAAATCTTGATTATAAAACTACTCAACAGTTGGATCCTACCATCCATACAATTACGTGTTCCTTTCCGCAAGGTCAAAGCCAGCGAGGGGGCCCCTGGGAGCAGGGAGCCCCCGCGCAGCCCGGTCCGCAGACGGGGTGTCACTGCTGCAGCCCTCCCCGAGGAGAGGGCTGACCGATTCCGCGCCTCTTTCTTGCACGAAGGAGACCCCGGCCCGGCCCGGCGAAGCCTGGCGGTGGGCCCCCAGCCCTCGTGTCAGCTTTCAGGACCACCTACTTCGTCGTGGGTCCGGGGGGCGGGGGGAGGCGGAGGCTCGGTCAGCAGCAGCTGCGCTTCGGCTCGGAGGGCTGCCTGCGGAGTTTGAAGCCCTTCCCGCCGTACGGCGGGCTGGAGTCGGTGGACGGGATTCTCCGGCCTGCGAACGAGAGGAGAGGGGGAGGGGGTGAGCTCGACCTTCCCAGGTCCGCTCACGCCCGGACACGACAGTTCTGCGGGCGCACTCTGACGCGTTTCATTAAAGCTTATTAAACTGTCCCTTTGGGGATGCTCTCGAGTCTACAGAACAGTCGCAAAGATCACCCAGACAGCTGCCGTGCGCCCCGGCCCCATGTCCCCCGTGTCACTGCCCTCAGCGGCTGCGCGACATTCGCCCACAGCGGAGTCGACACTGGCGCGCCGCTGTTAACCGAACTCCAGACTTCTTTCGGAGGTCGCCGGTTCTCCGTTAGTGTTCCGTTTCCCTGACAGGGACCATGTGACCATCACATGGCATTTAGTGACATTTTCTTTAAAAAAATCACCTGTTAAAAACATTCTGAGGAGGTTCCGTGCACACACGGTGAAAGGATTCATGGCGACAGGCCCGCCCGCTGCCCAGCGACGGGGCACAGGCACACGCGGGGCCCACACCTCCACCTGCCCCCTTCCTAGGCCCCGAGAGGAGCGAGCCGTGGGCATGGCTGTCCAGCCCCTGCTGTCTTCACCACGTGCCCTGGGACTGTCCCCGCGCGCGGTTTGGAGAGCTGCCGCCTTCTGCTCGATAGCTCAGTGGCACTGCGGGGCACGGGCGTACTGCAACGTAAGGGTCCCCTCGTTGGCGGATATCTGGTTTGCTTGCGATGTTCTGATGCCACCAACGATGACGCAGAAACATCCCTGTGGATCTGAGTGGGCGCGCTGGAGGCGTTAACGGAGTGGGAGAGCCGGGCCACACTACTCCACTGCGCGGCACCGCCGACTCATGCCCTGCGGCCCAGAGGCTGCCCGGCACGGCTGCGGGGAGGACGTGCACCTTCCGCGGTGACAGAGGCCGCCGAGCTGCTCCCCGAAGAGCCCGTGCCGCTCCGTCCTCCACCAAGGACGCACGAGAATGAACAGGTTCAACTCCTGTGCTCCACGAGCGTAATGTTAATTTTGAGGGAAACCTCAATCACCCCTCCGCCCACCTCGCCGACAACCTCCGAGCTGCATCTCGTACAAGGCCTTCCTGACCCCCCACCCCCCTCCGAACCCCCCGACACCTCAGGCGGTAACACGCACCGGGGGCTGGGAGCACGGGGCCGTGCACCTGTTCACGCAGCCACCCCCCCACAGCGGACCCTCGGGGTGTGAAGGCAGAGACCCCGCTGCCCCACTGCTGTCCGCAGGGCCGGCTGCGCAGCCCCTGGCGCGGGGGTGTCTGACGGTGCGAACTGGCACGTGCGTCCGGGGCGTGAACAGGCCGCAACACAACCCGCAGGCTCTGGGGTCCCTGGTCACCAACCCCGGAGCCTCCAGCCTGCAGAGCACCCAACCCTGGGTGGGTGGCACCCAGCGCGGCGTCTGTGCAAGTAGAAAGCGTCCCCCGTGTGTCCTACCACTGTTTTTCAAATGCCTATACACGCTGTTGCGAGTGAATTACAAGTTAATTTAAAAGCTTTACTGAAGCTTCTTGTCATTACATATTTCTCAATAAACAGATAATGGAAATACAGCTGGGACCACAGAGTCATCTCTGAAACGTTTTTAAAGACTTTATTTTTAGGGAGAGGGGAAGGGAGGGAGAAGGACAGGGAAGAAAACATCGATCAGTGGCCTCTCGCACGCGTACGTGCCCCGGCCGGGGACTGAACCTACAACCCGGGCACGCGCCCTGACCGGCCACGGAATCGGTGGCCTTCCGCGTGGCGGGACGCCACCCCGCCGCCCGAGTCGCACGGCGAGGGCCGTCTCTGGGACGTTTTTAGAAGGGAGGGGGAGAACACCTTCCTGACCAGGAACAAGCACTGCCTTCCCCCCCAGAGCCACGAGTGCTGCCCCCGAAGGAGCGCGAGGGTCGGCGGGCCCCATCGGGGCGAAGGAGCCCAGCCACCCAGGAGCCGGCCCGGAAACGGACGTCAGGCCGCGGAGCAGAGGCCTGCCCGGGGCGCACAGTCAGCGGTGAGCCCCCCACCCACGGGGCAGCACCAGCACTCGGGAGAAGGCAGGAGCTGAGCAGGAAAGCCGGCGAAACCTCACGAAAGAGGACGTCCTGAGCGTGCTGGTGTCCACGCCCGCTGGACACGCAGCGGGAGGCTGAGAGAGTGGAGACCTGCACGAGCTCAGAACCGGGAACAGCCGCCCCGATGCCCGTCGACAGGACGGCCGGCCACCGTGCGGGCAGGCACCCCGCCCCCCCCAGCTCCGTCGCTGACGGGTGCCCCGCAGGGACGGGAGGGGCTGTGAATGAACCAAAAGTGCGTGCAGAGGTAAGGAAGCCAGGCGCAGGGTCAGTTCAGTGCGTTTTAAAGCACCGTAAAACATGGAAACGGGCAAAAAAGAATCAGAAGAGTCAGGAGTCAGGACAGTGGCTCCCTTGGGGGTGGGGGGGTGCTCCTGGGGTAGCTCGGCCTCGCTCCGTGCAGATCCCAGGGGCGCCCTCTGCCGGCGAACGTGCCGTGAGCGTTCCTCTTCGGGCGCGAGCACTGACACTGACACACTTTGGGCGCGAGCACTGACACTGACACACTTCGGGCGCGAGCACTGACACTGACACACTTCGGGGGTGAGCACTGACACACTCAGTCACACTTTGGATGTAAGCGCCCACACTCACTCACACTTCGGACGTGAGCGCCGGCAGCCGGCAGCGAGCAGGCCGGCGCAGTGCCGACGCAGCTCCACAGCACCTGGCGCACGAACGCCTCACTCTCCGTCTCCCCGTGTGTCTCTCAGCTTTGTGAGCATTCCTGTTTTTTATTTTTCACAGTTAAAACGAGTACGTGCATGCTATTTTCTGTCTAAGGATTTTCACTGTTAGTATCGTTCGCTGCTGTCCTGTTGGTGCCGCCAGACCGCAGGCCACGTGAGAAAGAAACAGCTCTGGCGCACGTCTGATACCGCACACTTAGACGTTTTGACTTCGACTGTGAAAAGTTCCTCCCTGGCCTCAGGTGCCTCCCAAGAACGCATCTGGATGACCGCTCTTTACCATCCGGGAAGACAACGAACATCCTGGCTGTCTAACGTGGAAGTGAAGGGGTCGGCCAGGGGGCTGCACGCCGGCAGACGGGCTGGGCAGGGTGCACGGTGCTCTCAGAACAGCCGAGCTCCTGGCCAAATCTGAACAGTAGGTGCGTGCTACATAAACCCCAGATCGCCGGTGCTCTGAGGAAACCGAGAGCATCAGAAACAAATCCCACGACAGAAACAGCCCCAGCAACGGGCAGCCAGAGGCGTGCACTCCAGTGCGGCCCCACCGCCGACAGGGGCCCCAGGGCGCCGGGACTGCCCGACGGGTGGGCTGGCCGGCCGCGGCAGGCACTGGCGTTCACAGCCCTGCCCTGACAGGGAGGCGCGCGGTGCCCGGGGGCCGTCCCCGGCCTACATCTGAAGCCCGGCACATCCTGGCAGCGCGAACTCAGGTCTGGGCACGGCCTGCTCCGCCACCCCTCCTGCCAGCGCCGCCCGCTCAGGGGTGGCCCGTGCCCCGGCCACCTGCGGACGCTCTTCCGCTGCACCCCCCTTCTTCTCCCGCCCCCGCTGCTGTCACCCGGGGGAACCTCGCTTGTTTTCTGTGCTCGCTGCCTGGCTCCGGCAGGGCGGTCAGCGCCCCGGGCGGGCAGAGGCCGCGCCGCACCACGCCCGCCCTGTCCACCACCGTCTCCCCGGGCCCGGGGTGGTTCGCATCTCATGCTGGGATGAGTTCGGATGGAATGAATGGAATGAGCAAACGCAGACACAATCTGTAGAGGGTCCGACAGGCACGCGGCCACCTCTCCCCCATCTGGGGAGAACACATCAACACCTCTGGGAGCGGGAGGGGACGGGGGGGAAACAGGGCTTTTGCTCGCCTAGTACTAGCTTCTGAGGATTTTCTTACGGGGGAATCCCACGCGCGTCTCCCGGCCCTCCTCACCGATTCCCGGTGGCTCTGGGCGACCAACGGCACCACACAGAGAGGAAAAGGGGGAGAGGCACACCGCCCAGGGCGCCCAGGCCCCCCAGGCGCCCAGGCCCCGTGCGTGGTTTGCCCAGGGGCGACGGCCTGGACGGAAGGGCCACGCTCAGCCGGCAGCAGCTCTCCCGCAGCTGCAGGACGCGGACGGGGCTGTCACTCTCCACGCCCCACTCCCTCCACGAGAACGGTGTCGGGGACCAGACCACCCCACGCGAGGAAGGAGCTCTGCCCAGCCACATGACTGGTCTAAGCTGCCCCGCACAGGGGAGACGCACACAGCACGGAGATACTCACTAATTTCTATGAAGAGCTCGTTGATGTTTATCGCATTTTTGGCGCTGGTCTCCACAAAAATCGCGTGGATGGAGTCGGCGTAGTCCTTGGCGTCCCTCTCCATGACCTCCCTGGAAGGCAGTGAGTGAGAATCAGAACGCGGCCCACTGAGAGCTGCACGCTATCCCACCCACCCTGTCCTTCACAGACTCGTGGTGACAAAGGAGGCCACGGAGGGCCTGCGCCTGCGGTGCAGCCAGACGCGCCGTGCCGTGCGGCCAGCAGCAGCGCGCACAGCACAGCGGGGCGGCCCGAGAGCGGCAGGCAGGGGCTTCTCCCCCTGGAGCAGGAGGGCCCCGCCGCGGGGGTCACTGAGGTGGTCCCGGGGACTTCGAGTGTCTGTGCTTTCCTCAAACCGGGACCCCCTGCCGCGGGAGCCAGGGGCTCTGCTGGGCTCAGGGCACGCCAAGCCCGACGCAGCCGACGCCGGGGAAGTCACGTGCCCGTTCATATCCACACTCTAATTAGCTCCAACTGCTGAACTCTCAGTTTCACTTTGAAACTCCAAGACTCCCACCACACAACAGAAAAATATTTTTCAATGTCAGAGATAGAAATAAAAGCAAGATTCTTACAGTGGATGCTGCTCAGCGAGAGACGGAACACGCAATCGGCACGGCCATCTCCTGTTCTAATAACTTACCTCACATCGATAAGATCACACTTATTTCCTGCGATGGCAACCACAATATTAGGTGGGCCGTGCTGGCGAAGCTCTTTTACCCAGTTCTTTAACGTGGAAAACGTCTCCTGGAACATAAGAGAAGAAAGCAACTGGAGATCTAAGCAACCAAGAGAGTCTTCAAAATAGTCAGAAGCACACGATACACGTCTTACTTCTTTTGTGATGTCGTAAACAATTATAGCGGCGGCCGACCCCCGGTAGTACATGGGCGCTAAGGCACGGAACTGCAGAGGGGAGACACAAGACCGGGAAAATGGGTTAGTGTGTTTTCTGTGGGCTCCGAGCCCATTGCCCCTGCACAAAAGGTGGTCTTGCTCTCTGCCCAACAAGATGGCATGGTGCTTTAAAGCCAACGGACCAGTGATCACCAAAGGCAACAACTCTCCATGTAACACGGAAATGCCTCTCGGAAGGTAGTTTAGAATACAGTTTTATAGGAATTAAATATGGCGCTATAAACAACTGTTTCAGCTAAAAAGGCTTTTTAATTGACCTCGGTGTTATAATTCCCAAATTCATTTGTCCAATAGTCCTTTAAACGCGGGCTTCCCAAGTGACCACGGAGACGAACACCACGCCGCAAGCAGTTCTCCAGAGAAGTGGCTACACGGGGGGGGCGGGGGTCATCAAGAAGACCCTGACACCTGAGTGCTGACGGGGCCAGAGAAACGAGTACGCGCTTCCACTCGCGACTCGGACGAGCCTGCAGCTCCACTTCTGGCTAATTCCACACAGGTGGCAACTCCCCGAAGCAGGGAGCGACCTGGTTTCATTTACCTGAACTTAACCCTGTCCGCACAGCCTCCCCCCACCACCGCCCCTCCCTGCCCCACACACAGCAGGGAGGGAAGGACAGGGAGGAGGGGAGAGGAGTAACAACTTCTGCGGCAAGGCGGGCTCAGCCGGCCGTTCCTCCCGACGGGCGTGGGACGCTGAACCGCAGCTCTGTGCCCAGGGGCCCTGGCTCCCGGGCACGTGGGTGTGCTGGGCCGGGCCTCGCACTCAGTGCTGTGAGGCCAACATTTAAAGACAGAAATTTCGCCTGTACTTGACCTTTGTCTTTTGCCTCGACTGTGAACCCCGACCCCATGTAGAATGGGGCGCCACTGTATGCGGGCCCTGCTCTCTGCTCTGGTGGCCAGCCCCGCAGCCCCGGCAGGAGCTGATCCCGAGGGGGCGGCGTCTGGTACTCAGCACAACCCACGTACAGAGGGAGTCTGCAACTTCTCACCCAGTGAGCCTAACCTCCGGCTTCTACACTTGCATGCTGAGTTTCACAAAAGAAAGTGACACTGCGACTGCCAGCTCCAGGAGGGAAGACAGCCTGTCTGTCTACACCGTTTTCTCTCTGGGGCCTCGGGTCGGAACGCCGCGGAAAAGCCAGACCTGGTGGAGAAAGCGGGTGGGAGCTGTGGAGCGTGGGGTGATGGCAGAGCGGAGCCAGGCCCTGATGCGCAGACACCGGAGTCCCACTGGTCTCGGGGAGAGCGCGCCTGCCTCTGGGTGCGAGCCGGCTGACCCCCAGTAGCATGCGGCGGTTTGCAGACAAAAACCCAGACACACGGGCTGTGAGCGGGGAAGCGCTGCCGAGGGGAACCCGCGCTGCTGGGCGGGAACGACGGCTGACCCCCACGGGGCGTGCTCGGGCGGGACAAAGGTCAGCACCGCCTTCATTTCGGAGGCACCGTCCCCCTAACACCCTTTACAAGTTTTGGGGGGAGTTGCCTTCAAATTTGGGAGGTAAAATTCACACAGAGAAGCGCAAAAATCTTAAATTTGACCAAAGGGCTTAGGCTTTGCCCCGGCCGGCCGCTCCGGTGGCTAGAGCGCCGCCCTGGTGCGCTGAGGCTGCGGCCCCAGCGCGGGCAGGGCAGGGCACGGCAGGGGCGGGAATCCACCGAGGGACGCGGCAGTGAGCGGGACGACAAACCGGCGGCGTCTCTGTCTCTCTCTCCAATCACTCAGTTAAAAAAAGACCTCGGTTTTGGTGAGAGGACATGCATGGACGCATGTGCCCAGGTGAACAGCAGCCCACCCAGAAAACGTTCCTACCAAGAAGACAGCAAGCTCCCCGACGCCCCCTACTCAGGCCCCTTCTTCACCCCCGATGCCACCGCGGGCACCGACCGGTCGCGATGCAGCCGCCACGGTTTGCTTTGCTCGGGACTGGCACAGGGCATCCTTTTCCGCTGTTTTATCTTCCAGCCATCTCCGTTTCGGGCAGCCCCCTTCCTGGCCAGCGCGGGGCTGGCCCTGCTCGCCCACGGCTCTGTGGGCCTCTGCGGGCCGCGGCCTCCTGCGCGGGGGCGGTTCCCTCGCGTCCACCGCACTTCGGCGCGCTGGTCCGACTCACGCTCTGTCGCCGTCTCGCTGTTTGCTTTGTACTTGCTCCACTGAGAAAAAATCCTGTTCTTCCTTTAGTTCCCTCCTTTGCGTTAACTAAGTATTTTTAGTATTTAAGTATTTTAATCTGCCCATTGGCTTTTTGGCTAGACCTTCCTTCCTGCGTTACTTTTTAAGAGGATGCTCTCGTAACTACCACACACAGCTTCCCACCCCCCCCCGCCCCCGCCCACGGCCGACTCAGTTTAGCGCGGACCGCCCGTGTGGAGGACCAGAGCCTTGCAAAAATCTTCCCTTCATCCCACTGCCTCATGTGCTACTTTTGTCAAGTATTTTACATCTACACACACTACAAACTGTACAATCCATGCCATAATGTTTGCATTCAACAGCCAGTGTGCCTGGCTGGTATGGCTCAGTTGGTTGAAGCATTGTCCAATAACTGAAGGGCTGTGGGTTCGATTCCTGGTCAGGGCATGTGCCTGGGCTGCGGGTTCGAATCCCTTTCTGCGAGTGTGCAATTGCTAGTCCGGGCACATATGGGAGGCAACCAACGGATGCTTCTCTGCCTCACTGACGCCCCTCCCCTCCCCCTCTCTAACAGCAGTGAAAAAATGTCCCGGGGCGAGGAATAAAAACAGGTAAATAAATGGCCAGCAGTATTTTAAAGAAGTTGCAGGACAAAAAAGCCTTTGCATCTGCCACTGCCAGCGGCAGCAATGTTGCTGCCTCTTCCCGTGGGCCCGAGCCCCCACCGGCGCCGCCCGCTCCAGCTCCAGCCCGAGCCGCCTCCGGGGGCCGCTGCAGCCCCCTGGCGGCTGTTTACTCTGACTCCACATCTGAAGGGTAATTTTGGCAGGGTGACTTTTATTTATTTTTTTGCTTTTAGCACTTTGAGGACACCGTCCCACCGTGCTCTGTACATAACGTGTCCACCACCTCTGGCCACTTCCGAGACTTTCCTCTTTCACTCTGGTCTTCAGCAGTTTGGCCGCGATGCTCCCCGACGTGGTTTTCTTTGTACCTCTGGGCGTGCTGACCTTCTGCAGTTTGTGAGCTGCTGTTTTGCCAGATTTCGGAAATTTTCAGCCATTACTTCTTGAAACACCCTTTTTCTCTGCCCCCCCGCCCAACTCCTTCCGGGTGGCAGTTCGCAAGCATCAGACTGTGTGAGTGTGTCCCCGAGGTGGGGAGACTGTGCTCATCGTCTTCCCACCTTCTCTGTCCCCCCGACTGGCCAGCGTCCGTCTCCCACCCAGCGGGCTTCCACTCCCGATGTCCCGGGCTCAGTTCCAGCGCTCCGTTTGATCGCTCGTGTCCGTTCTGTGCAGACCCCCCCCCGCCCCGCAGGAAGCAGGTACGGCTACCTCTCCTTTAACCTCGGGACCCTCTCGACCTTCTCCGAGCAGCAGCTGGGGGCTGGCTGCGCACCGAGAGACCGGCTCTGCCTGTGGCTAGGGCAGGTCTGCTGGGCCTGCCTTTAGTCCGAGGACACAGTGTCCACTCCGGAGGCTGGTCCTTCTGCAGCTTCAATGGAAGCCCAAGGTCTCTACCGATCCCTCCGAAATGGCGGGACTGGACCCCATCCCCGAGCTCCCCTTGGCCCTCGAGGAGCAGCAGCCCACTCTCTGCTCAGTCTTGTCACCCCTCCAGCGGCTGCTTTCTGTGGGGCGCCTCGGTCTCCCCCTGTGCACTCACAATCCGGGGTCGGGCAAGGCTCTAAGGGAACGTGCGCTCAGGCTCCAGGGCTTCCCCCCTTGGTGGGTCCACCTTTCCCGCACCTCGACTCTTTGGTTGGTGGTGCTACAGCCTTCAACTCTGTCTCAAGATGCCTCAAGCTAAGACAATGGGCTTTCTGCTTGCAGTGCTCGCTCCCCCGAGCTGTGTGGAGGGGGGTGCCCTCTGGGGAGCGGCACAGGCCTGTGGGTCTGAGCCAGCGGAGCTCCCTCCGAGGGAAGGCCTCGCCCAGCAGCAGGGCCTGCGCCGCGGCGCCGCCAGACTCCCCACACAGCTGCTGTCTGCGGGCGGGAGTGTGATCCGCCTCGAGCCACCCCACCGTCCGTCTCCACGTCTGGTGCGTCGAGGGGGAAGGCGGGGGCCCAAGGGGAGGCTCAAGGGGTGTCAGCACATCCTGCTCCAAACCTGGCCGCAGAGCAGGGCCGACACACTCTGGGAAGGGCCAGAGACGCCGTCGTCTAGGCTCCGTGGGTCCGTGTTACCAGGACTTGACTGCACCACAGAGACGTGAACGCAGCCGGAGACAACACGCACACCAACAAGCGTGCGGCTGCGCACCTCCAAGTCTCCTCTACAGAAGCAGGAGCCGGAGGGAGCCCACAGGCTGCGGAGGGGCCCCTGCTCTCCCCGGCACCGAGCCACTGCTCTGGGTCCGGACGGAAACTCAGGAGCGAGCCCTCACGCGGCTACGGGGGCCGCAACGAGCCACACCTTCCTGGCGCTCTGCCTCGGCAGGGGGCGCGAGGAGACCCGCACCCGGGTTCAGGACTGAGTCTTCAAGGGCTGGAGCAGTCTCCGCTGGAGTCTGGTTAAGCAGCTTTCTTGTGCGTGAACACAGGCAACGAGCATCCGAACTGCTGCTCCGTTCGCAGCGAATCTGCGGCACGCGTCTGGGGCGCGCACTAGTGCTCGGTCCCCCACCGCCACCTCACGAGCCCTCGCCGGGGAAGGGTGACCGATGAAGAAATGCCCCCGAGAATGAATCCATTCAAGGGAGACAACAGGAATAAAAAGGTCTGACAGGCTCCGTCTTGAGAAAATAAATTTTAAATTATGGAAACAAGTTTCATTTTATCTGATACTTGAAAAAACTTCGGTTTATTACTGCAGCCAGGAGCTGGTTCCCTGGACGGGCGCTGACACGGGGCTGATTGATGCTCTGACTGTGATTCTTCCGATAAAGCTCCATGCTGGCACAGGGTGATATCCGTCCTTCCATCTCGCCTCTCCGCTGCTACTTGAAAAAGGTGACTTTTATAAAAATATTTGAGGATTCCATTAGTTTTCCGTAGTCCCGTCAGCCCTTTGAAACACAAATCATTACCTTTGGAAGCACTCTATCACTGTCCTGATGTTTTTCTCCCCATTTAACAAGGCCCCTAACACCAACGACATCCGTGGCGGCCTCCCAGCACGCCCTCGGACCCAGCGAGGCCTCTCTGCGGCCACCGGGGCTCAGGGGGACCGGCGAAGCCTGCGCAGCGGCAGCTGCGGGGCCCAGGCGGGGAGAGTGTCTGAGTGCTCGGTGCCTCCGAGAGGGTTTCCATTTCGTTCCGCAAAGAATCTCGCTACTCAAAAGAACAGAATAATAAATGTGCAAATATCAGAAACTTACACTTTGCGGCATGGGGCAAAGCCAGAGGCTCTGCCCCTCCCCACGCCGGGGCGGGGCCGGCGGTCAGAGGGCCCCGTCCGCCGGCATCCGCGCCGCGTGCTGGGGCAGAGTGCGGACTCGAGGACGGTCCCCGCCCCGGCAGGCCGGCGGGCTCCGCAGACGGAGTGCCGGCTGCGAGCTGAAGTGGCTGGCACACGCCTGGGTGGCAGGCCAGGTCCCCAGCTGGGGAGTGCAAGAGACAGCCGATTCCTGTTTTTCTCCCTCTCTCGCTCCCTCCCTGTCTGTTAAAAAACAACAGAAAAGAAGATAGTCCCCGACCCCCAAGGAGCTCCCAGGCTGACAGAAGGTAGCAAGGGAGGAACAGGTGCCAACCCCAGGGACCCGGGCAACGGACAGCTCCTCGGGATACAGAGAAATAGGCCGAAGAGCCGCCTGCCGGTGGCTTGGATGCATCGGCTCTGGGCTGGGCACCGTGCGAGGCGGCAGGGACGCAGCGGCAAGTGAACGAGACACAGTGGTCCCAGCTCTGCAAGCTTATGGTCCTCAGGAGAGACGGCCAGACAACTACAACTTGTGCCGAGGGTCCTGAGGAAAACACGTAAGGGCACTGGTGGGGAGCGAGCCGGGCGCTCTCAGGTGTGGGCCGGGAGCACGGAGCCGGGCCGGCCCGCCGCAGACCGCCCAGGGAAGACCCCCGCGCGGGGAAGAGGCAGTTCCGGCAGAGGGCGCGGCAGGTGCCGAGCCCGGCGGGCAGAGCCTGGGGAGCTGCGTGGAGGCCGGCAGGCTGCCACTCTGAGCCGGAGCGGGCTGGGTCCGGAGAGCGGTGTGGAGGGTGGGGGGCGGGCCGAGTCTGGTCCCCGGAGCGGAGCCCTGGGGGGGGACGGGACACAGGGTGGCGGGCCGGGAACACCTGGCGGAGAGCTGCACCCGGGAGCAGGGCGCTGGCGGTGGAGGTGGAGCGCAGTGAGCGGGCTGAGACGTGTGTGCGGGGGCACCGAGGGGCGAAGGGGAGGGCCGAGGGGAAGGGAGGGGCCGAAGACCACCTCCGCCGCGGGCCCGGGCAGTGTGGGCGTCGTGCGGCACTGCGGGCGCGCATCTGCGAACCGCGGGCACAGGCAGCAGCGCCCGCCTGGAGGTGACGGCAGGGGTGGGCGGGTGCGTGCCCCGGGCTGCCAGTGGGAGGGGGTCCTGAGCGGAGGGAGCCACGGCGCGAGGGCAGGCGGGTGTGAACTGCAGGGCGCCTGGGCTGGGCGGAGAGTGACGGGTGGGAGGGGGCGCAGACGGGGCCCCGGCTGAGGCGGGCCTGGTCAGGGCCTCGGGGGGCCGCGCCCAGGGCAGACCGGGAGTCAGGGTGTACCCTGCACTGTGCTCACAGCCCCTCACACAATTTACGCTTGGCTGGTAGATGCTCAGCTTCTCTTCAACGCGGGGACCTGGCGACCTCCGCGCGCACTCTGGCTGGGCGGCAATGGGCTGACCACGTGCTGACCGGTAGGTGCCCCTCTCTGGTCTCGCGGCGCGGCCCTGCGGCCAGCTCCCCTGGCCCGAGCCTGCCTGCCTCGACTGCGCCCCCAGGGAGCCCTGGCTGTGAGACGGCGCCCCCGGCGGGGGTGAGGTGGTTTCACCTCTCGGAGCCCCCGTTCCTGGGGTTCCTGGGGCAGAGTCATGGGAGGTGGGGGAACAAGAGGCAGGCAAGCAGCCAATTATAAAACCTAACAAAACCCTGCTATTACAGTAGCAGTAAGGGAGAGGCACAAACTCCTGTTACTCTTTTTTATGGTCTAGAAAAAAGAGACACCGTATGTCACCGTGTGAACTGATCCACAGCGGCAGGACTCTGCATCCCAGCGTGAGTCTCCATGACGAAGGTGCTGCTGTGTTATCACACGCGTGGGCAGGGTGACTGGGGCCTGGGGCCGGGTGGGAGGGTGCGTGTGCCCGTGGTGGGAAGAGCCGCACCGGTGCTCGGCCAACAGCACAGACAGTGGAGCTGGGCCCACAGACGTGCTGGGGAAAACTGCGGACGCAGCGCCGCTGGAGGGGGAGGGGACGGCAAACAAAGGCCCGCCCGCCCCGCAGGCTCCATTCAGAAGCACGGATGGCGCAGCGGAGGGGGTGGGAGCGAAGCAGACGGGCGCCAGGTGAGCGAGTGGACAGAGGGCGGGACACCCAGCGCCAGAACAAGCAGAAGAAGGCAGACAGGACGCACTCGGGACGGCAGGTCTGCACAGACGCGTGGCATCTCCGTCCAGGACAACGGCCGGCCCGCCTGCGTCCCCCCATTGGTCTCTGCCGGTCCCGCCAGGCTTCCTGCCACACTCGGTGTCTCCGCGGTCTCAGACAACACCGCGAGGACAGGCCTTTCCCCTGATCACTCCCGGTGCACTTTCAGGAGCCTGACACAGCACCGTGCACCCATCAGACGTTCTGTTTTGATAGTGCTGTTTGGGAAAAAATTAAACAGCAGCTGAGTCGTGGGGCGGCTGCCAGGCGCACCGTGCGTGGCAGGGAAGTGAGACTCGGGCTGGAGGGGGAACGAGGCAGCAGGCAGGTGCCAGCAGGCAGGTGCCGGCTCCCCCGGCCGCCCCGCCCGGCCCCCGCAGTGCTGTCTGACTGCAGTGGGCTTCCCCCACACCCCCTCGGCACCGCGATGCCTCTGCCGGGCTCCGCCTCCGGCTCAGGCTGCTCCTTTCGCAGACGACCGTCGTGGACCATTTCTTCGTCAGACATTTGTTAAGTGCCTATTGCAAGGCGCTGTGTTAGTGCATCCATTTCACTTAGATCCCAAACTTCTTCGCTGTGAAGTCACGTCTGTAGCTGTTACAAGGTGGCTATAAACGAGACGTGGTTAACTCTCCCCTCTGCCGCTACTTCTGTTCTGTCTGCGCTGGAGGACGGGCCCCGATGACACGAGGCGCCCCGAGCGGGGCTTTAGTCAGCTTTTACTGTAAGACACCACCCAGCGTGAAAACACCTGCAGCGCCCGTCACCGCTCGCCCCGCCGCGGCCCGATGTGGCGGCTCTCGCTGCAAAGGAGCAGGCCGGCCTCCGCAAACGGGCGGACGCGTCTCCGGCACACGCGCGTCTCCGGCACACGCGTGCGTCTCCGGCACGCAGGGGAGAAGGGAGTAACGAGACCCGGCGGGGACAGCGGTGGTTCAGGTGGGGCCTTGACCTGGGCCTTGGAAAAACATGTAGGAAATTAAAGAGTGACTTACTCGTTCTTGTCCAGCCGTATCCCAGATTAGGAATTTATGTAGCTCATTTTGGTACTGGACAGTCTTGGTCATAAAAGATGCCCTACAAAGAGAGACCTAGATGATCAGAACACAATCATTTCAAGCATGCTGCCAGCCCCAGCAGGAACCACCACTCAGACTCAGCGCACCGACTCCCGCTCCGCGCCATCCCGGCCGCGGTCCTCTCCGGGGCACTGCCGAGACGCTCGCGCGGGCACTGGCCGCACGGTCTGTGCCAAGGCAGAGAACGAGGCACGTCTGCCCGGCACAGGGCAGCCAGAGTTCTCGGACTTGGGGTTGCCTACACTCCGGGTCAGAAGAATCAAGAGAGAATTTGGCAATCCAGACATTACTCTCCCTTGTAAAATAAAGAAGTTATTTTAAAAGATGGCATCAAGGAAGAACTTTCTAGAATAGGTAGTGAGCACCCCGGTAAAAAATGCTAAGCCCTCCGGGTCTGTCCTCCCCACTCCCACACCGCACGGCCAGTGAACCACCGGGTAAGGTGGCACCGGTGTGACACCGGAGCTGCTGAGGCTGAGATGCCACCCAGGGAGCAGGAAGGTGGCCGGAGACGCACCACCCTGGCGATCACCTCCGACTCAGCTGGCCCGACGGGCCACGCCAGGGCCCGACTCAGCCCTCGACTGGAGACACAGTGGTGTGCGCTCCCGTCGCTCACCTGAGGGGCCACTGCCCGGGGGCCTTTGGGGTAGGGGTGCCCACTCTTTTGGGGTCGCATACTTCCTGGACACCCTCGGAGGAGCCACGGCGGCCAGGGCATGTGTCTGGATGCCGTGAAGCTCCTGGACTCGGGTTCGGTCCTGCCTGGGCCTGGCTCCTGAGCCACCGTCTACCCCTCCCCGCGCCCGGAGTTCCCTCCCGGGAGCCCCTCACCTCCCAGGCGCCCCCTCAGCGCGCCGACGGCCCACAGGTGACTGTGTCCCCTTTCCCACTGGATGACGAGCCTGTGGGGCCACGGGCCCCGCTGCCCCTCGGAACCGCACCCTGAGCAGCCGCCTCAGGACGACGGGCTCGAGGGCCGGGCACTTCTGAACACGCTGCACGCGCGGGGCACTGCTGAGACTGGCGTAACGGCCCTGTAAACTTCAGGACAGTGCGGGCGGAATCGATAGAATGACTCTCTGAAGAATCACTGAGCTTAGCTAAGCATCAGAATCCTTGGTTTTAAAAACCTAAATTCTGCCACAACTGAATTCCTGACAATGTTTATACAAGTTGATGGTTTAACAAGCAGCCTCCCAAACAGCGCCGGTGACGAGGGAGGGCGGGGGGCAGGAAGCAGGGGGCAGGGCCGCACTTCCGGTCGGCCCTGTTCACCGGGCGTGCCCCCCGGGACTCCCCCCCCGGCTGAGCTGGGACATCGTTCTAAGTCGGATGGACTTCAGCTTCGCTGTACAACCCTAACCCTCGACACCGCCTCGCGCCTACCGTGGGAAAGAAGGGCCCCCTCAGTTCCTCCCACCCCATGGCCCGAGAGCCCCGGGTTCCACGCTCTCAGTCAGAACACGAGGCCCGCCCGCCGCAGAGCGGAGCCTGGCCCGCAGCGGTGCACGTCCTCGGCCGCCGCATCCAGTTTTGCAGAACTGTCTCGTGCGTCCTCCCGCGTCTGGCCTACACGGGAACCTCCACCCCCAATGGAAGTCCACAAATCGGCCCCGATCTTTGAACAGGCCGGGCCGTTCTCCCTCCCGCCGTCACTCGGGCGCTGGGACCACTCCTCCAGCATTCAGGCTGAACGATGGGCAGGGTGTGACAACTTCCGCATCCGGCGTTTTGAAAAACCGCGGTGGCTCTGTGCCGTCCAAACGACACATTTTTATTTTCCAGCCTGCCATCTACTTGTCTGATAACCTTATTTTTCACCACTAAACCATCTCTCTTCACTCTGCCTGGGCAGATCTCATCACCTCTGTAATCTGAAATCCCGACCAGCATCATCTGCCGGAGCCAGAGCGCCCTTCGCAGACTCCCCCGTCTTTCACGACGCCCTGAGCACACGCCTCGCGCACACCAGGCAGGCGAGACCCCGCTCGACCGTGTGCGCCCAGCGGAAGCGCAGGCCGCCGGGACTGGCTGCGGCTGTGGGGGCGTCATGCTGGGCCCCTCAGGACACAGGAAGGCCCTGCTCTGTCCTCCCCCCCCAGAGCCCCTCTGACTGCAAGGCCTTGTCTCGGGGTGGCACGTGGGATGCGGTCTGTCAGCCCGTGATGACACGTGGTGCCTTTTAAGGACAAACGACTCAGTGCACTTAAAAATGAACCAAGCGCCGAACCGCTCCCTGACTCGCGACCTCACGCCAGCAGCGCGTGGACCCCAGGACGCAGACGGAAGACACCGCTGCACACAGCAGCCTGGGGACGTCCGTCGGGAAGGTCACACGGCAGCCCGTGGCTCCCCGAGTGGATGCACTGGAGGGCCGCAGGAGAGCTCTGGAAGGCGCGAGGAGTCTGCTGGGTGCTCCGGGAGAACCGCTGACAGTGAGGGCGCGTCCGTCTCTGGGAAGCAGGGCCTCGGGCGCACCCGTAAATCCCGGCGCTCGCGCGGGCTCCACAGTCCCGAGCAGCCGGAACTCGTCCTTCCAGCCCCCGCCGCGCCCCTCTGCCCGAGCCCCGTGCAGGCGGTCGCCGCCCGCCCACACCAGCACTGCCTCACAGGCGGCCTCCTCCCGGCTCAGGGCCGCCCGAGGCGGACCCTCGAGTCACCTCTAGTCTCTATCACTGCGGAAACTTTCGGGAAAACATTTCACACCACAAAAACATTTCGTTGAACACAAAGTTGAATAACAGAGAGTCTGGCCTCCTCTCCCCCAAGTCTGTCAAGAACAGCGTGGCAGGCAGCCCTGTGCCGCGCCCATGAGAAGGTCAGTGGTGCCCACGGGAGACCCGCTGCCCCGACGGGGCGCTCACTGCCCTCAGGCCGCTCCCTGGGGGCTCGCTGGGGTGGGCCGCTCACCCGGCCCTCTCCGTCCTGCACCGGCTGGTCTGCACCCTCCACCGTGCTACCTGACCCAGCACCGCCGGGCAGGCCAGGAGGGGCACCCCATCCGTCGCTGTCCCCAGGAGGCTCTGGGGGGAGGCCTGGCCCGGCGGACAGCTCGTGACGAGGCAGGTCTTCAGGGAGCCGCCCAAGGGTGCGCCGAGCAGAGGGAGAGTGCGGGCGGGCCCAGGGCTGCGTCCTCAGAAGAGTGGCGGTGGCGGCAGGCGTGGGACGCACGCGTGCCCGACCCGAGGACCCAGACTGCACTGCCTTCCGTGGCCAACGGGAGCCTGCAGATGCCACCAGGCCGGGAGAGTCTCGCAGCGGGGAGGGCGCCTGAACCATCCGGCGGGCCCCGTGTAACCACAAGGGCCCTCAGAGGAGGGACCAGGGGCAGTCGGAGCCGGGGAGGTGGCGCGAGATGGAGCGGGGACTGCCAGCGTGCGCCCTGAGGGCGGGTGCAAGGGCCACCAGCCGAGGCGGCCAGGAGAAGCCGGACGAGGCAAGGAAAAGCTCCCCCCTCAGAGCCTTGGGGAGGCCCCAGTTCTGTCAAGCCCCTGACTTTAAGCCAGGGGAAGTGGCTTCAGGCTTGACTTCCACGATGACATCACAGTAAGTGTGTGTTCCTGTGAGCCACTGAAGGCACCGTGGTCATCTGTTAGCAGCAGCAACAGAAATCTAACACACTGGGGAGGACTGCAGGGAAGAGGTCAAGTCCGAGCTAAACCCAAACGTCAAGGAGGGAGCAGATGGGGACAGCACGTGGGTGGGGGTGGGGGTGGGGGTGGGGCAGTGCAGTTAGGCGGCCACAGAAAAGGCCCCAGGCAGGCCGGGGGCAGAGCGTGGAGGAGGGGCCACTGCACTCCAACACCCACCCGCGTCCACGTTCCAAACGCCCTGTCTCCCGCAGTCCACATCTCCGCAGAGGCTGGGCCCCGCCGCCCCCGCCGCCCCCGCCGCCCCCGCCGCGCCTGCTGGTCCGTGCTCCGTGAGCCACCACTGCTGCCATACTGCCAGCAAGTGCTTTTCAACAACTCAGCCTTGTGCAGGCAGTGACACGTCCCCTCACCGACTCTCGGGTTCCAGGGACTAGTTTTCCCCGTCCTAACAGACAGCAGAATAATTAGCCACACGAACTTAAAAATGTTCGTCTGTGTACCATCTAAGGTCAGGCGAGGCTTTGGAAAGACGGCTGCAGGGGAGGGGAGCCGGAGAGGGAGAGGGAGAGGGAGGAGGCAGCGCCCCCCACCTGCTCGGACACGAACCGGGCAGGCAGCCCGCCCCCACTGAAGGGCCTCTCTGCGGGACGCGGGCACCCGGCGGCCGTTCGTGAGCGACACGAGCCTCTCTCTTCAAATTCTCACCCGAGAACATGTGCACTGGTCTTAGAGAGAGGGTGGGTGGGCGAGGGACACACCCACGTGAGGAACACCCGTCGGCTGCCTCCTGCGTGCACCCCAGCGGGGAGTCAGACCCGCAGCCTAGGCGAGTGTCCTGACCGAGAATCAAACCCGCAACCTTTCGGTGCGTGGGACCACGCTGCAACCAACTGATCTGCGGGGCCAGGGCTGGGCGTCTGTTTCCGAGGGCAGGACAGGGGTGGGAGTGGACACAGGCGGGGAGGCAGGACTGGGGCCCTCTGTCTACGGGCCCGCGCGAGCATGGACACGACGGCCCGACCGGGACCAGGCGGGGAGACAGGGAGGGGAGCGCGCTGGGAGGCCCCACGTGGGCCCCGGGGAAGGCCGCGGCAGGCCTGACGAGCAGAAGGGGCCCGTGAGGCCGACCCGCTTGGGCCACAGACACACTTGGGCCACAGGTACGGCAGGTGTGAACATACGGAGAGTTCTGGAAGCCCGAGGCGGGCCTCCGTCTGCCCAGGCAACTGTGTGTCTCAGGAGCTACTCCAGTCCATTCCAAATCACGACTGGACTCGTTGGTTCTCCGAATAGGAAATAATTAACATGCCTTACCGCCTGCAACGCCCCCAACGGGTACATGCTGAAACGCCTTTCCCCCACCTTCCCCCGGCCACTCAGCTCCTCACGGTGGGGGCCGCCCTTCCGACTTTCTCGGGCTTCCTCTCAGAAACACTCCAGGTCCCTAACGGTGCGCGCTCGCAGCTTCCCCTGCATCCGCCGCCTTTATTTATTTTTAACACCGACGGCGGCATTTACTACATATCTACGATATTTCCACTCTACACTACACCCAGGAGACCATCCAAGGGAAGCATATAAAGTTTTTTCAAGCTGTTTTTCCCTTTATCGTTTTATACGGAAGGACTGCGCGGCAATTTATGGAACGGGAGCCCCACTAATCAGCAGCGCCGCGGTCGTTAACTCCGCACGGTGACCAGCCCCGTGGCTCGGCCCTGGCGCAGGCTGGTCTGCACGGCGCGGCCCGAGAAGCAGGCTCGCCGGGCCGCTGGGCGGAGGCCGGAGCACTCCGGCCACCCACGGGGCGCGGCCCCGCGTCGGAGCCCTGCCGCCCGCGGCGCGTCGCTGGGCAAGCCCGCTGACCTGTCTCTGCCTCTGTCCTCTCGCCCGAAAACCGGGAGTAACTCCAACACCTGTAACACAGGGCCCTAAAAACATCGCACGTATTTGCGCAAGTGTCGTTAACACACAACAAAGCGCACAGTGTCGGCTTTCAGTTCCATAAGCTCTGACTTTGGCGTTCCTGTGTAACTCCTGCCCCACACAAGAGAAAGAACATTTCTACAGCCTTCAGAAGTCCCCTTGTGCCCACTTCCAATTCATTCTTGTTCCTACCCCAGGTGAACCGCCCCCTTTTTAAATCTTCGCCAGAGGACATTTTCCTTTTTCATTGCTTTTAGAGAGAAGAAGAAGGGGGGGGAGGGGGGGGAGAGAGAGAAACATCAATGTGAGAAACATCGATTGGCTGTGTTCTTGTATGTGCCCTGACTGGAGGCCGGAGCCCATAACTCGGGTATGTGCCCTGACGGGGAATTGAACCCGCAACCTTTTGCTGTACAAGATGACGCTCCAACCAGCTGAGCCACGCTGGCCAGGGTGCACCTTTCTGACTTCTACTTCATGGGTCAGTTTTCGTTGTCTCTGGATCTCCTGTAAGTGAAGTCACAGATTATGCGTTCCACTGTGTCCAGCCCCTGCCAAGGAGCAGTGTTTCTGAGACCCGCGCACACGGGGCGGACAAGAGGCGGCTCACGGCTGCTGTGTGCACGGAGACCACCACCACAGCACATGACGACGGCGCGGGGACGCCTGTTCCGCACGCTCAGGGCTGCGCACCGCTCCTGCCCGTCCCTGCCGTGGCAGGTAACGCTCCTTTGTGGCCGCGTGGCAGTTCCCCGCGCGACCGCACGCTCCGCCCGTGCTTCTGCTGAGGGCATCCAGGTGGCTTTCAGTTCTGGTTCTTGCGCATCAGGCTGGGGTACACACTTTTTCGTAAGTCTTCTTGCAAGCATGAATTTTCGTTTCTCTTGGGCACGCACCTAAGGGAGGGACTGGTGGGTCACAGGACAGACGCCAGCCCATCATTTTCTATCTCCCCAGAAATGTATCAAGCTCTAATTCTCACCAACACTTGGGCTGTCATTATTTAATTTCAGCCGTGTCCTAAGAACAAGCCCGGATGTCCACTCTATCCCACCCTGTACTGGAGGGTCTAGCCAAGACAACAGGGAGGGAAAAAAAGGCAAACCAAGGTAAAGGCTGGTTGGGGGTAAAGGCAGCAGGAGGTGTTAGCAGAGGCTGCCGGGGCGGACACAGACCTAGCCTGAGGAAGCTGACTCAGGCTTCGTCTCGCGAGGGAGGAGCCCGTGGCGGTGGGGCTGGGTCTGTGCGTCTGGGGGACATGCGGAGTGGGGGTCGGCCTCCGCCGCCTTCGCTGCTGCGGCGCGGGGGCCACAGGCAGCACGTACGTCGGCCGGAGCGGCCGGCTCCGGCCCTGGGGCTGCAGGTTCGCCGGCCCCGGCCCAGAGGCCCCCGTCGTCTGTGACTCGTGCCCAGTAAACGACACCTGGACTACAGCGACCACCAACTATGCGGACGAGGGGACAGGCAACGTGGCCATGAAGCCACAAGACACACAATGAAGAAAATGCAGGTGATGCAAGGAACAGATTGTTTCTCAGACGGATATTTTTACGTATTAAATATTCATTTTATTTTGTAGAGAGGGGACGGGAGGGAGAAAGAGAGGGAGAGAAACACCGACAGGCTGCTTCTTGCACACCCCCACTGGGGACCTGGACACAACCCACTGTGCACAGACTGGGAATCGAACCGGCGACCTTTTGGTTCACAGGCCGGTGCTCACTCCACTGAGCCACACCAGCTGGGGCTGTTTTTAACTTTTATTATTAAATTTCTCACTTATACACAAAGTAGCCTCCATTATTCAACTCCAATAATCATCCACTTTCCACTCTGTTTTTGTCATTAGAAGTGAACTTTAAAATGACTACACCTAATAAGCTTAAGAAAATGAAAACTAATACGAATGATTTCAGCAGAGAAAAAGACACCTAAGCAAACAAAACCCACGGGTGTCCCAGAACTTGAACTTGACGGACAGGCCGCACTCAGACGAGAACGAGCTGGGAAAGGACAGGAGGAGTGAACGAGGGGCTGGAGCAAAGCCCTCAGACGGACGCGCGGGAGAGAATGACGGAAATGCAGAGACGAGTGTGAGAAGCAGAGAAGGAAATGAGAACGCTCCGAAGGACCAGCGCCAACGGTCTGAGAGCGGGAGGAGAACACGGCGCAGGGGCGGCCCGGGAGACGACGGGCGGGGACTGTCCAGCCCGACGGACAGCGAGCCGCAGCCTCAAGGAGCGCCGTGAGCCCGACGGAACGGACCCGGCGAACACCCTGCCGCACACACCGGGGAGCGCCGAACCACAGACAGGAGATCCGGAGGCACGGAGCGGGAGAAAGGGCGTCAGCGTCAGGAGGGCGACGTGGCTGCCACGTGACTTCTGCGCAGACAGGCGGAGCCGGGAGGAAGTGGGACAGCGCCGGGGGCGAAGGATGCCCCACCATCCAGTGCGCGCAGGCCTCGGGGTGATCGTGAGCTGCCGGAGGCGCCGAGGTTAAAAACCGCCGGTGAGGACGTGCAACAAAAGGCCCTTCACGTGTTGCTGGTGGGATACAAACACCTACATACAGCCACTCTGGAGAAACAGCTCCTTATAAAGCTAAACATGCCTTTCAGCCTACCGTGGCAGCCAGTATCCACTGGCGACCCCCCAAGGGTCCTCGCTCCTGGTACTCGAGGCCTGGCGCAGTCTCCGCCCCCCGCCACGAACGGGCTGACCGCGGCAGCCGACAGGCCAGGATGGGAATGGCCAACACGGTCACAAAGACACCGGGGTCCTGTCTGGGGCCCCCGCTGATTGCTCGTCAGGAGGAGACGGCTCCCAGGTTGAGAGGCCGAGCAGGAGCCGTAATGCAGGTGAGCTGCTCCTGAGTTCCTGACCCACGAAACCTGCGTGAGATGACCCACGTTCCGTGGTTTTCAGGTGCTCTGTTAGACAATGACACATAAATATGCCTATTAACCAGAAATCCCACTCTCAGGTGTGTGTTTAAGAGTAACATGTGTATGTGTCCCCAAGAAGAACTGGATACAAATATTTATAGCAGCTTTATTCCTAATAGTCAAAACTGGACTCTACTTAAATATCCACCGATAGGAGACTGGATAAACAAATCGTGGTATATTCACACAATGGAATACTACCCATCAATCAAAAGGGACAAACTATACACACAAAATGTGGGTGAATCCCAAAAGCAGTGTTTTGAGGAAAAGGCAGCAGCATGAATGAGCACGCAGGGTTCCACTTCTATCAAGCCCACAACTACAGAAAGGCAGGTGGGGTGGAGAAGCGCAGTGGCTGCACGGGGAGGGGGCCGTCTTCAGCAGTGCTGGGAATGTTCCTTACCGCGATGATGCTTACACAAGTGCCACGTGAAAATTCACTGAACTAACTTGTTATGATATGCAAATAAAGGCTGAATTAAAAAAGGTGATATTAAGACATTTTCAAACAGATAACTGAGTTTAAGAAGAGTATATTAGAAGAAAAACAAAATAGTGTTCTCCAAAACACAGTACATAATCCCAGACGACAAGTCAGAAATGCAGGCAGAACATGAAGCCACAGAAAGAGTAAAGGCGCGGAGGAAACGGACAGGAATGTTGACTGCACACAGTGACAGATGTCCTGGGAGGTCTAAGCCAGGACATTAAAACGCGCTAGACGAGCACAGGAGACAGGAGGCAGAGGTACTGGGTTTAAGGTCCTCGTACTGTCAGGACACGGTGAGAGTGACTCCCTATATGAGACTTGAGCAAGTCAAGGACGCAAAGGGTAATTTCTAGAGTAAACACTTAATAAACAAGAGAATGTATAATTACCAAGGTAACCAAGGGGTTTGGCATCATGGGAGTAAAACAACGAAGTGCAATCCAAAAGAACATAGAACAGACCAGGCAATTAAAAAGCAAAGTGGAAAACGACAGGTTTAGACACAAATTCATCACTACACTGAAAATAAAGTAAGTACAAACTCAAATTGGAAGGCAAAGCTGGTGAGGGGCGAGTCCATAACGGTGGTGGCAGCTCGGCCAGATCAAAGCCCCGCCGACCTGCCCTTGTGCCGCGGAGAAACCGGGCTCCTGGCCGCAGGCACGGCGAGGAGAAGCTGGGTCCTGGGAGGGATGGCGCCGCGCAGGAGGGGCCGCAGACCTCCCTCCAGCCTCCTCTCCTCCCAGACCCGTGGCCACCCCTAAACCGCACAGGACGGGCAGACCCCAAGGACAGCAGCAGCCGAAGGCCGAGGAGAGCTGGGTGGGGTGTTAGCTGCCGCTGACCACAGCAAAGGGAGAGTGGGGAGTCTGAGTCCTGCCTGCTCGCCGGGCCCAGTGAGCTCACTGAACGAGAACCCACCCAGACAGGCCTTACCGCAGACATAAGGGCAAGGACATGGATCTCCCCAGAGGCCGGGGCAGCGCTCCGGCAGAGCCGTCCTAACAAAGCGTAAGAGCAAGCTTCCACAACTGCGCGGTGACTGTCCTATCCACAATGTGACTTCACACTGGAACAAAACCCTCCGCTCTTCAGAGGTTGGAAGAGAATCTAACCTCTGCAACACACCTTCTGCAGTATGCTGTACTGTGTAATAAAAAGTTACTGATATGCAAAAAAAAAGTGGCCCAAGGTCAAGAGAAAAAAAAGGGTATATAGCAACAGATCCTGAGCTGATCCAGATGTTGGCATCAGCAGAAATGTACTTTAAAAGTGCCTCTTATAAATATAATTAGGACTTACAGCAAAAGAGCCATATTGAGTGAACAGATGGGGAATCTAAGCATAAAATATAAAAAAGAACCAAATGTAAATGCTAGAATTAAAGACAACATCTGAAGGAAAAAACACACTAGACGTGCAGAACAGACAGAACAAGGGAGCAGCCGAGCCTAAAGACAGAGCAACAGAAACAATGTGATCTGGAGAACGAGAAAAAAGATGGAAAAACCCGAACGCCCAGGTCTGTCACCTGTGAGATAGTATCTAACAGTTTAACAAGTGTGAAATTGAAATCCCATAGGAGGAGCAAGAGAATGAATGGGGTAGACAGTAACTGACAGTGCCTCAAATAATAGAATTTCTGATCACAGAAACTCAGCAGACCCAGAGTATATTATGCACCTACAGTATTACAGTAAATTGCTGAAAACCAAAGATAAAAGGTGGATCTTAAAAGCAGCCAGACAATAAAAAGATACATTACATATATGCTAAGGATGATGACAGCTACTCAATGGAAACCACAGCACAGAAAAATTAATTTGAGATGGCTCAAAGAACAAAACACAAAGCTAAAACTATGAAGAACACGTAGAAGAATGCTCCTGACACCTCAGGGCAGGCAGAACTTACGTAGCGAGGACCGGAAAGGTGTAAACCAGAAAGGACAGAATGGATAACACGGACTGCATTACAATGAAAGCTTCTCTTCAACACAAGACGTCATTAAGAAAAGGGAGAGGCAAGGCACGGAGTAGAAGCAAACACACCTGAAAAGTATCTGCAGTAAGTGCACCTGGTAAGAGAGCCGTGTTTGTAATCCATAAGGAATTTCTACAAACCTGTAAAACGTAAGACAAAACCCCCAAGCACAAGTGCGCAGAAGAACTGAACAGCGCCATCACGAACGATACTCGAGTGACAGGCCCAGGAGAAGACGCTAACAGCATCAGTCATCTGGGGACGCAGAGCAGAGCCCACCGAGGTGCTGTTTATGCCCCGCAGGGTGACGGAGGTGAGAAGGACAGGTGAATCTGGGTGAGGCTGGAGAATGACGGGGTTCTGTAGGTGGAAGGTGGGAGTGTAACATGATACGACCACCTGGGCACTGTTTGGCACCTTATTAAGTTATTTACATATTCACCTTCCCCATGAACTAGAAATTCTACTCCCAGTCACTTACTCAAACGAAATGAACGCCATGTCTACAGAAAGAGTTGTAAACGACGTCCATGCATCTACATTCATAACAGCCAAAAGCTGAAGATGACCTGGATGTCTATAACCAGGAGAATGGATACATCAACTGTTATCTATTCACATGGGAGAATATTATCCACCAATTTCTAAAAAGGGCCTATGCTACATGCAACAGCATGGCTGAATCTCCAAAACACTGTTTCATGGAGAAGAAATGGAACGCCAAAGACTCCATTCCGTGATATACCATTTGTGTGACATTCAAGAACACACTGGTCTACAGGGACCGAGGTGACCGCAGTAGCTGCTTATGGGGAGTGGGGTTCCCATAAGGAACTTGCTGAGGTGACGGAAGTTTCTAGCAGTGGCCTGATGGGGTGCACTTTATCGAAACCAGACCCTAAGCTGCTCACAAGACCCACTGAAGTCGCGAAGACACAGGAAGGCTACAGACAACAGGGTGAGACAAGGGCGCGGACACCGACCGGCGCTGGCGCCGACTTCCTGCCCACAGGAGCGCAGGCTGCGGGGCCGCATGCCGCCCTGGCGCTGGGGGCCGCGTGTCGGAGCGCGAGGGCTCCGAATTAGTAGCGAGTAAGGTCGGAAGTCCAACTCTGTAGACGCTAATGTAGCTGCAAGACCGACAAAGCAAAACTGAGAATGAAAAGGATAAACAGACAAAGATACAACCATAGTGGGAGATTTTAACCCACTTCCTCTTAGTAACCGATGGATTCCGGTAGACCAAAAAAACCCCAGCAAGGATAACAGAAAAAGCAAACAGCATGGTTGATAAACTTGACCTAATTCCATTCACGGAACACGGCACCTAATTGTTGCAGAGTAGACAATCTTTTCAAACACATACAGAACATTTACCAAAATCAACACATGCTGGGCCACATAGAAAATGCTGAGATTTTAAGGCATTTAAATCATATCAACTATGTTCTCTACTTCAATCTATTATGCCAGTAATTATTAACAAAGTTAACTAGAAAATTTCCCTATATTTGAAAACTGAGAAACAAACATCTAAATGACACCTGGATCAAAGATGAAATCGCATTAGAAAACAAAGCATTCGGAACTAAATGATAATGGAATTATGATATATAGGAACTTGTTGGGTCCAGCAAAAGCCATGGCTAAAGTTATAACTGAGAAGAGTGAAGACTGAAAGCCAGTGAGATGACCACGTGTACCAGTAAGTCAGAACCAGGACAGGACAGAACCGTGAGTCAGAGCAGAAACCCGTGAAGAGAGAGCAGATGCGCTCTGGAGTTGATCTCAGGCAAAACTGATGTCAGAAACGCAGGGACTGCCGGCCAAGACGGAGGCGCAGGCAGACGCACTTTGCCTCCCCACACAACCAAAAGAAGGACAACAAGCATAAAAACAAAAAACAAGCAGAGCTGCCAGAAAGTCAAACTCTATGGAAGTCCGACAACCAACGAGCTAAAGAAGAAACACTCACCCAGACCGCGGCACAAGGCGGTGAGGTGGCTGCCCTGCGCTGGTGAACACCTAAGGCCCCGCCCCTTACTATGTAACAGGCATGCCAAGACAAAACAATATGGCCCAAATGAAAGAACAGATCAAAGCTCCAGAAAAAATATAATCAAGCAATGAAAAGTTAGCCAACCTATCGGATGCAGAGTTCAAAACACTGGTAATCAGGATGCTCACAGAAATGGTTGAGAATGGTCGCAAAACAGAGGAAAAAGTGAAGGCTATGCAAAGTGAAATAAAGGAAATGTACAGGGAACAAACAGTGATGGGAAGAAAACCAGGACTCAAATCAATGATTTGGAGCAGAAGGAAGAAATAAGCATTCAAGGTGAACAGAACGAAGAAACAAGAATTCAAAAAACTGAGGAGAGGCTTAGGAACCTCTGGGACAACTTTAAATGTTCCAACATCTGAATCATCGGGGTGCCAGAAAGAGAAGAGGAAGAGCAAGAAATTGAAAATTTACTGGAAACATAATGAAGGAGAACTTCCCCAATCTGGCAAAGGAATTAGACTTTCAGGAAGTCCAGGAAGCTCAGAGAGTCCCCAAGAAGTTGGACCTAGGGAAGCACACACCAAGGCACATCATAATTACATTACCCAAGGCTAAAGATAAGGAGAATCTTAAAAGCAGCAAGAGAAAAGGAGACAGTTACCTACAAAGGAGTTCTCATAAGACTGTCAGCTGATTTCTCAAAAGAGACCTCATAGGCAAGAAGGGGCTGGAAAGAAGTATTCCAAGTCATGAAAAGCAAGGACCTACATCCAAGATGACTCTACCCAGCAAAGCTATCATTTAGAATGGAAGGGCAGATAAAGTGCCTCCCAGATAAGGTCAAGTTAAAGGAGTTCATCATCACCAAGCCCTTATTACATGAAATGTTAAAGGGACTTATCTAAGAAAAAGAAGATAAAAAACTATGAACAGTAAAATGTCAATAAACTCACAACTGTCAACAACTTAACCTAAAAAACAAAAACTAAGCAAACAAGTAGAACAGGAAAAGAATCACAGAAATGGAGATCACACGGAGGGTTACCAGTGCTGAGGAGGAGGGCAAGAATGGAAGAAAAAGGCACAGGGAATAAGAAGCACAGATGGCAGGTACAAAATAGCCGGGGGAAGGGTAAGAACAGTATGGGAAATGGAGAAGCCAAAGAACTTACAAAGGGACAGGAGCTAAGGTGGGGAACTGCTCTGGGAGGCGGGGTTCAGGGCGGGGGGAAAAAGGGAGAAAAAAATGGGACAACTGTAATAGCATAATCAACAAAATATATCAAGAAAAAAAGAAGTGTAAAAGGGTTATCAGTATGGAATCTCCATGCCCTTATGCCAATAAATAGGAAAATGCATATGAAAGTGTCACAATTCCTTAAAGAAACAGCAAAACCCCGCAGTCAAACCAGCACAAGAAGAGCACGTCAGAATGCGAGCTCTTCCCCCTCAGAGAGGCCGACCGCACAGTCCCGATCACACGGCCCAGGGGGCATCGCTGCTGCCCCTGCTGCCACTCACCAGCGGGGACATCGGCGCAGTTCTACACAAACGCTTCCCGACGAGTGTGACGGGGCAAGTGGGACTCAGGGAGCAGACCTGCCATGCCCAGTGCAGAAAGGAGTAGCACACAACAATCTCACTCATAAATATGCACAAAATCCCTAAGAATCGCAGCAAACTAAAGCCAGCGATACAAAAATACATGTCCTGATCTCACTGGATTTATCCCATGAAAATTCAGCAATGTAATTTACCAAATTAACAGCATGAAAAAGAACAATGATGCGTTTAACCCAATAGAGGTAGAAAATCCTTTGGACGAAACCGTTCATCGTGTAAAAAACATCCCAGCGAATGATGAGCAGGAGGACACTCCTGTGACGCGACAAGGGCAGGTGCGGAGACCCACAACACGTGTATTGGACGGTGTGAGCGTGGACGCCCTCCTGCAGAGAGCAGATCAGGACAAGAATACCCGGCACCACCATTTCTACTGGACACCGCACTGGGGATCGTACCTGGTTCAATAAAACGTGAAATAAACTGTCTAAAAAGTCAATGAAGTAAGAGGTAAAAATACAGCACAAACCATCAGATCCCTCGGAGTAAATCCAGTAAGAGATGTGCAGGTCCACCACACAGAGCAGGGAAAGGTGCCGAAGGAAAGGGGAAGAAGCCTAATGAATGAGAGTGCACCGGAGACTCGGTATCATAAAGATGTCACTTCCGTCTGAACCAATCTATGCACTCAATGGAATGCCCGTCCAATGTCACGTGGAGAAGAGGGGCTGGTGTGTGTGTGTGCAAACAGAGCGGACTTTAAACGTGTATATATGAGAATGTCACACCCAAGAACAGTGAAGGCGTCCCGGAAGAACAACGCAGGGGACTCACATCGCTGGTCACAGGGTTTACTACAAAGACACAGAGCTTAAGAAGCCGTGACACTGCTACACGGACAGAGAAAAAAGACAAATAGTCTCTCTACAAGATCAGTGACTAAGGAATAAAGTGTTCTGCGGATTTTGTAAGACGCAGAAGCCAAATGCGGCAATGACAGCACAAAGGATGAGAGGAGGGAAACCGAAGTGCACCCCTGCAAGGTGCCCGACGCCACGTGCGCCTGCGTACCACCTGCACGCAGCCTGCCACGGGCACGCTGCACACCCCGGCGCGGTCACCACCCGCATGACCAGACAAAGAGGCGGTGCCAACGAGCCAGCAGTGGAGACGAAATGGAAGCATTGGAGCCATCAGAAACACAGCAAGATGGCAGACCTCAATCAAACCATATCGACAGTCACGATATTTAAAAACGGCCCAAACTAGTACTACACAACAGAGCTTTCTACAAGGAGGACTCTTCTGAAAAGTAGCTAGTGTGACTGAAGGAACGGACATTAAATTCTAACCTAAACTTCACGAAGCCACATGTGTCCGTCAGCAAGGGCACTGGACGGCAGTCTTCTAAACACTCCGATAAAAAGGCAGAGACGGTCAGACTACTCAAAGCAGGACCCACAAGGCTGTCTGTAAGGAACCCACCTGAAATGCACAGGCACAGGCGGGGTAAACGTAAGGGGACGGGAAAAGACAGGCAACCACCCGTCAGCGGAGGGCTGAAGAGCCCGTGCCCACGTGAGGACAAGGCAGAATTCGGGATCCGGACCGTGAGGAGGAGCGAGACATTTCGTGATGGGGAAGGGGTCGAGTTACCGAGAAAAACCAACCACTAGATGTGTACAGACACTCCGTGAAAACAGCTTCAAGACACGTAAGCTAAAATGGATTAAGCCAACAAGAGAAACAGACAAATCCTCAATTGGGGCTGAATTTCAAACACTTCTTTGCTCTTTGCTGCAAGCGAGAGGGCTCCGTGAGGCCAGAGACGCTGCGGCTGCTGTCGACCGAGCAAGCGGCCCTGCCCCAGACTCGCAGAGCACGCCCGCGAGAGCGGCGGGGCCCCTTCTCCCCCGGCACCCGCGAGGCAGCCACGAAGCCCCATTCTAGGACACACACGTCAAACGGAAGAGGGCTGACATAATAGATAGCATATTTTTTGGCCACAACGGATTTAAACCAGAAACCAATAATTGAAAAATTTCTGGAAAATCCCTAAATAACTGCAAGTTAGAAAACACATTTCTAAAAACACATGTCACAAGGGAAATAAGAAATACTTTGAACTAAATGAAAATAAAAACACAGCATATGAAAATCTGTGTAATTCACTTAAACCAGTACGTACAGGGAAATTTATAGTTCTAAATGCTCACATAAGGGAAAAAAAGGCCTAAAAAATCAATATTCTACACTTCCAGCTTAAAAAAAAAAAAGAACAAATTGAGCCAAATAGGAAACAGAAATATTAATAAAATGAAAAAGCTGGCTCTTTGAGAAGACCATTAAAATGGATATATTTATGGCCGAACAGTTCCTAAAGACATTAAAAGCGTAATAAAGTAATATTATAAACAGCTTTATTCCAATAAATTTCAAAAAGCCAGATAGAGAGGGCACGTTTCTCAAAGACAGAACCGCCGCAGCACACCTGGGCAGAGGCGGACAGGCCTGCGTCCGCCGAAGCACTCGAACCTGCAGGGACAGTTTTTCTGACAAAGAAAACCCCCGCCTTAGCTGGCTTCATCCGTGAATGACACTAAGTCTTTAAGGGAGAAGTAACTCCAATTCCACATAAAGCCTTCCACAAAAGCAGGAGAGGAGGAGACACCGCTCACCTCTCAGGAGGTGGCCCTGACACCAAACCCGGGCCAAGACACAGAAAACTACAGCTCAGGACACATCCTGACTACGAAGGCAAAAACCCTTAATGAGACTTAGTACATTAAATCCATAACGTACTGAAATAATGGCAACCAAGTGGAATTTATGCTAGGAACACAACATTCATTTAATATTTTAGTACTGATTGTTGTAATTATTTTAAGACTAAAAAAGCACAAAAACAATTCAAAAGGCGTTAAAAAACCCACCTGACAGAAGTCAACACAATCCACGATCAATAGAAACTCCCGCCGTGTCAGGGCCGGACGAGCACACCCACCGCAAGCAGGAGGTGCCCTGGAGAACTGGGGCCCAGCCGTCCTCGCACCGACCACGGACTGAACGCTCCCCCTCCTGAGACGGGAATGAGGCTCGGCGCCTCTCTTCCCGCTCCTCAACACAGCCCCAGAGGGCCCGGCAGTGTGATAAGACAAGTCAAAGAAATAAAGGCATATCGATTGCAAAGGAGGAAGTCAAGTTTTCGACGACCCTCCACGGTTCCTCCATCCCAACAGCCCGAGGAACGCGACCCACTGCCGCGGCGACTTCCGGGGCCGCGTCCCCCCGGCACGTGTGCACTGCAGGGACAGGGGCACGGGCACGCACGTCCGCACACGGCTCCGGCTCCGACACTCCCTGCTACGGGTGCACCTGTAGCCACCAAATGACCAAGGGCCTCCAGCGAGAGCACAGAGCCAGAAGGTCCCGCTGGGGCCGTGCAGAGAAAGGGAGGGTTGTGGGAAGAGCACGTGGAGGCGGCCGCAGGAAGTCCCCGGGGAGGCGCGAAGGTTAGGGGAGCATGCTGCAGAGCAGGCAGGACGTTGGGGAGTTTGCACCCGAGGACCTCGACCTTCCAGCAGGGCCACCGCCCTCGTTTACATTCCTGCCGGGCCCTGCTGGCCCTGGACTTCCCAGCCGTTAGAGGGGCTGACAGCGGTACTTGAGTCTTAACAAATGAGCAGCCGCTCACGGAAGGGGCAGAGAAAAGCCCCGCCCTCCGGGACATGGGGAGCACTCTGGTGCGGGAAGGGTTTCACCTGGTGAGAGTGTGGGGGACACGGAGGGAGCAGGTGAGCTGAGGCTGGGCCCACACCGGGACGGATCTCTCCGCCCCGGTCCTGAGCAGGGCGACCAGACTCGTTTCTGAAGAGGCTCGGGCAGCAGAAGTGAGCGCAGACTGGCGTGAGAGTGCGGGGGGTGGGGGGGGGGCGCGGCACAACGGTCCGGGCAAGGCAAGGAGAGGGCTTCGGGCGGAGGGCGGCCCGGGCCCAGGGACTGGGCACAACTGGCCCGAACAGGCCTGGGGACGTGGCCTGGGACGGTGGAGAGGGGTGAGGACAAATGGCACCTGATCACACTGCTACTGCCAACCACCGACACTCCCTGCACACCTCCTGCGCACACCCAGTGTCACCAAATTCTCCCAGCTGCCCCAGGAGGTGGGCACGACCACCACCGCCCTACCGGCAGCAGGGAGGCGCGCTCAGTCGCCTGGAAGTCCTCCGGCTGGCACCCGGTCGAGGCCCGGACGTGAGCCCCGGCAGGACAGTCCTTGGGGTCCATGCTCTGCCCCAGGTGACACGCCGGGCCCATTAGGGAAGGCCATGAGTGTGTGTGTCGGGGGGAGGAACAGGGTCCAGGCCATGCGCTGTGAATGCAGGCCAGGCCCTAAGGACAAAGGCGGCAGAAGGTGACCTGGAGTCTGGCTACACGGGTGGGGCTGAGCTGTGGGGGGATGCGAGAGCAGGCCAGCCTGGGGGAGACCGCCGCGGATGGAGCGCGTGGGAGGAGGGGCAGGCCCCCGACGCAGACGAGCCCCGGGAGGAGACGAGCCCCATTCCCGGACGCCTCAAGGCTTCTCCGGAGCACGGAAACGGTCCCAGAAATCACTTCCCGAGCACAGGCTACAGAGTACGTCTCTCCTCCTCGTGCGTCAGGTCCACGGAAGGAGGAACCCGGTTTATCTAAACCAGGGGTTGGCACATTTCCCCCGAAAAGGGCCAAACAGTAAATGTTTTCAGCTTTGTGGGCCTCAGTCGTGAGTCTTCCACCCTGCCACTCACTGTTGCCCCAAAGCCGTGGAGACGATACGAGAATGAACGGGTGTGTCTGCGTTTCAATAAAGCTTTATTTGCAAAAACAGGAAGTGGGTCACCGGGCCATGGTGTGTTAACCCTGGGTCTAAACCACGAGCAGGCAGTGTCGCATCTGGCACATGGGGCAGGCGCGCAGTGAAAGAAGGAAGAGAAGAGCCGCTGGGCTTGGCAGCCAGAGGGAAAGCAGCGCTCAGGGCAGCTGCTGCAGTGGGGCAGGGTGGAGAACTGAGACAACGGCGGTCTGAGGACTGAGCAGCAGTTGAGGAAGTAGTCACTTCTCTTTCAAGGGCTCCGCGCAATGTGGGCGCAGGTTTGGGGAGCAGTGCTGTCTCCCCAGGAGCACGTGTGCACGCTGCGCGAGGGAGGCAGGGCCGGGCTCGCAGCGGACAGCTGCCGCGAGGGGAGCCGCAGGGCTCAGGCATCGGGGGTCGGCCGTGAAGGCGGAAGACACCGGCTGAGGCCGAGGGAATCAGGGAAGGTGGAAGGAAATGAGGCGCGAGCCCTGAATTCCTCTTTCCTAGGAAGTGGGAGCCAAGACCGTCTGGCGAGGAGACGAGACTGCGGTCAGGAACCCAGCGTGCCGCAGGCTGGGAGGGCAGGTGAGTGGGAGGGGGTGGACGCCGGGGCAGGGCTCCGGCGCACAGGTGCGGGGAAACACACCGATGTCTCCCCCCTTCTCTGAGGGAGCCCTTGGACGCTTCAGAGCTGTGTCTGCAGCTCTGCCCAGGTGTCCGGTGTGTCACTCACTGAGTCACAGGCACGACCTGCTCTCACTTCCTGTCACTTCACTTTCCCGAGCAGGCAGCAACAGGCCGGCCCCGAGGAGGATGAGATCACCCTTGAAACACGGGGACATGCCCGGTTCTCTTTTGGAGGACCGTGCAAGGCACTTGCGTTTTGGGAAGTGACTGGTGGCGTCATCCCCAGGCCTCCCTGTGTGTGTGCGTACGCAGGGAGACACTTTTCTATAAGGCGGAACAGACTTTCTCTTTACATGGAAGAAACCACTCGATTGGGGGTTTGCAACAGAAATCACATAACAGCTCTTTGGTTGTATAAGCCTAACATAGTATTAAAACCTATAAAACATGACTCACAGAGTAAGTATTAATGTTATGATATTCAGATACCCTGAGAAGTTTCCTTTTTGCATGTCAAAAACCTACTACCAGTCAATGTCACTTATCCAAAGAACCAGACACCCTAAAAATCTTACATGTCAGCATTCACTTATTAATTCATCATTACTACCGGAGCAGGAAAGTGTGAGAAGGGCTTGGGACCCATTCCCCTACTTTTCAGGAAGGATGAAAACCATCTGCACATCTTTTGGCCGACATGCCTGAAAACACAGACCTGTTCTCACTTGCCTTGTTTTACGTGCAACTACTACTGATATATAGATGGAAGGTTCTTCGTATATTTTGGATTTTAATTCATATTTTCCTTTTAACGTTGTCAGTCCTCACAAATCAAAAGATCATTTTCTTTGAGCAGAGCAACCCTCACTGCGCCCTTCGAAGTCCTTCCGGAAATGGTGGGAACCGGCGTCTCTGAGTCCGCTAACGGGCACCCCTGTGACACGCTCTTCATTTGGAAGGCCTTTCCACACGCCGGGAGACGCACATGCAACAAGCAATCTCTTACCCTATAGTCGGGTTGATGTTGGGGTCAAAGCTGTCCTCCACGAACCGCCACACAATGCTTGATTTGCCCACGCCCGTATCCTGAAAGAGAAGGAGGTGGTCAGGTTCATCTGCCTGCAGCCCTGAAAACTACCTCGTCAGTTCAGGACTTTCGAAAACTCATGTCCGATACGTTGTAGAAGTTAAGGGATGCAAAGGAGGTTTCCATAAAGAGTCAGTGGGAGTCATGAGATTTCGAATGTATTGTAGGAGAAGGGTTTCGCAGTTTTTAAGAAACGTTAGGACCTTTCGAAAGACTCCAAGTCTCTGCTTCGCGTTAACAGCGACAAACTCACTTGCTTCCTAACCGTATAAAGTAAACTATGGACCCGTGATCTCCCTCTGGGGAGTCCAGGGCAGATTCCAGCCCCACCCTGCTTGGGAAGGGGGCAGACTAGATACAGGGATCCCTTGGGTCCCTGAGCAGCCTCGCGGGCAGGCGGGCAACCCAAGACGCAGGCTGCGCACTGGCATCGCTGCCCGGACCAGACAGGAAGCTGCAGCTTCACAGTCTTGGCGTTTCCTCACTTAACCGCCCCGCCCCCCGAAGAAAAGTAACTGCCAGAAGTGTCAGGGTAGACCTACAAGTTCAAAAACACCCAACAGACGGGGAAGGAGATGCATGCTGCTTGAAGAAGCGAAGGACCTGCTATGGGTCCCCCTCTGGGAGTACTTGGCCAACTCTGCCTAGTGCCCCGGTAGGAAACTTCCCAGCTGTTCAGAGCCCAGATGGAAGGCAGAGGCAGGACGGGCTCGCTACCCTTCGGGGCCGGAGAGACCTCCAGTTCCGGGAGACACAGGGAGAGGGTCCCCCCTCGCCCGCAGGACCCTGAGCACCAGGGCAGCAGGGCGGGTCCGGGCAGGTAAGCGGCGTCCCGCGAGCGCCCGGGGGCAGGGGCGGACGGGACGTGGGCGCGCCCGGATCCCGGCCCACCCGGCCTCCCGCGGCCCTCCCGGCCGGCCCGCCGCCACTCACCCCCAGCAGACACACTTTGAGCTCCCTTAGCGCCATGGCCCGGGAGCCTGGGCGCGGGCCCGCCGCGCCCGCCGCCGCCCTAAGTTGAGGAGGGACAGGCCGGGCCCAGTACGGGCATTCCCCGGCGCCGCCGCCCGGCCCAGCCCCGGCCGCGGGGCGCGTAGAGGCGACGACCGCCTGCTCGCCGGCCCTCGGCCCCGGCCCGTCCGCCGCCAGCCGCGCGGGGACCGTCTCAGCAGCCGGGACGGCTCCGAGGCCTCCCGAGCGCCTCCGCCGCCGCCATCTTGGGACGCCGGCCGGGTCACCTGACCTCCCCGCCCACCTCGGCAGCCACCTTCGCGGCGAGGGCGGGGCCGGCCGGCGCCGAGGCTCCGAGGGAGGCGCGAGCCCGCGGGCGGGGCAAGGAGCCCGAGGCCACGCCCCCCAGCCGCAGACCACGCCTCCAAGCCCATCCTAAGATGGCGGGTAAGTGGGGCGGCGCTCTGGGGGCGCGGTTGCGACCCCCTCGTCCTCGGCGGCGAGCACCCAGCGAGGCCCGGGGACCCCCGCCCGCCGCGGCGCCCACCCGCGGCAGCCCCCTCGTAACTCCCGTGCCTCTTGGTTTTCAGAGATCCCCTTGTACTTGGTGGACTTGCAGGAGGACTTAGAAGACTGTGAGTAACAGTTGGGGCGTCCCCGCCCCTCTCTGGGAGCGGCTCTCAGAACCCGGGGTGCACGGAACGCGGGGTGGGGTGCTACAGGTGTGAGAAGGGTTTGGGACCCAGTCTCCTACTTTTCGGGAAGGATGAAAACCATCTAAAAACTAGAAGAACGGGGTCCCCAACTGTCTAGAGAGGCAGCGGTGGCGGTCCCTCCTCGCTGGGCGGGGCGGCGGAGGATGGGGAGCCCTCCCCTTTCGGGGCTAGGAGTTTGATTGTGAAACTTATGACCTGCTCTCACTCTCTTTTTCATCCTCCTCCTCCTCCTCCTGCGGCGGCGGCGGCCCGGGAGGGGCGGGGTCGGGACCCCCAGGGTCGGCACTTTTCCGCGTGCTGGGGAGCTGGGGAGGTCCCGCCCTCCGTGTGGCTGGCCGCAGAGTAGCACAGACTTCCCCAGGGCCCTGGCACAAGCCCAGCGCCTCCTCTTGTCCCCCAGGCTGCTCACCGGCGCCCACGTTTCTCAGTGGGTCTCCCCCACAAGCCCTTACCTGTTCTCTCCCCTTTCCTGGCACTTGGAATCCCTTTCAGGGCGGATGGCCTGGGGAGATGTCATCCTGGGAGCCCAAATTCGCGTTTGTGGCGAATGAGGCTTTCCTTTCCATCCCACGGACGTTTCTTGAGCACTTACTTGTTCTGGACCCACCGAGATGGACCGGAGTCGGGGCGAGCCCTCGGGGAGCTCAGTTTCTGGCGGAGAGCCGCCTGGTAGGCAGAAAATTACCTAATTCCGGATGCTGTCTGGTGCAGGGCGCCTGTGTGAAATACCAAACCAACTCACACGCGTGGAGGTCTCCCTGTGTGCTTCCCTTCCCCACCTACAAGTTTCCTGATCATCAGAGTTGGTGTTTATTGAAAACTCATCACAGGCCAGGCATAGTTTTAGACCGTGTATGGATGTTGATCGCTTTTAGGGGAGGCAACTTTTTGCAAATAGAATGGTCCCCAAAGGGGCGCTAAGGACGATGGCCAGGAGCGTGGGTCCCGGAATCAGAGGGTGAAGTCCTGTTCCCCTCTGAGCCTCACTAGCCTCATCTGTAAAAGGGGCGTAATACTGGTCCGGAAAGACTACCGTGAAGGTTAAATTAATAACAGGCTTAGTGCGATGCCTTACACCGAAGAAATACTTGGTAAATATTAGCTGCCATTATTACTGTTATTAATGTGATTGTTATCCATATTTACTTAACACTGGTGAGCCAGGCACAGTGTAGGCCCCAGGTTCACCGAGCTGAGTGTTTCAGCCGATAGCTGCTGTTAAGGCCCCTCTCACTCGTGGATCTGATAAATGTCAGATCTACGGCTGGAAAAGCCACTTTCTGGCTGTTTCGTTACCTACCAAGCTACCCCTAAACGTAGCGTCTTAAGCAAAAGCATTTTATTATTCTAACATGCGGGGTCGACCAACTGGTGATACCGAAGCGTCACGTGCCCCGGTTAAATTCCGGGGAGGCGAGAAGCTCTGCGCGGGGCCCCTGGCGTGGCCAGGACACCTGCCGGGCGTCGCCCCTGGGTCCTCCGGGCACCTCTTTCACTGAGCTGGGGTGGCGGGTGGGGAGGGGGTGCTTCTCAGGGCGGGGCGGCTGCCGGCAATCGGACCTCTTGCCTGTAGCGGACTTCCCCCAGTCTTCTCTGTCCACAGTGTGTATACAAAGAGGAAGTAAGAGATTTCATAGGGAAAATTACAATGGTTTTACTTTGGCCCTATTTCAGCAAATACTGGGGTTTTGAGGCTTGTAATTCTTTCAAGAGTGTTTAAAGAGGGCCTCAAATGCTCTCCAGCGGGCAGCTGAAGACGCACCCCAGCAGGGAAGGAACCTGCACTGTGGCCCCGAGCGTACCCGCGCCTCAGGTGGGGCAGCTCTGGGGCCCCCGGAGAGGGGGCTGCGGGATGCTGGACCTCACGGCCTTGCACAGCACAACTGCTCTGCAGCCGTCAGTAATTCATGCTGCCCTGGGCCTGTCTTTACACCCTGCCGTGGGGGTGTTGGGAGGCATCGTCCTGCCATGATCGCCAGCAGGAGCCCGAGGTCCTGAGACTGCCTTCCCGCCTGTAGCCGTGTGAGCTCGGGGAGCTCGCTCACTCACCCTGTTCAGTTTCTCCCTCTGGACGGTGGCACGAGGACAGGAGGTGACTCACACGTAGGCCGACGGGAGGAGTGGACAAGAGAATGCACATAAACGTTTTAGCCCAGGGACCGGCTGGCATAATGAGTATTGCACTCAGTGACTTTGTTGTTCTTACTTTAATCATCATCGTTAGTGCCGGGCTTCCACCCAAGATTTTCTGACTCTGCGACAGTGAGGTGGGTGGGGTTACTCCCGCGTCACAAGCGGTGCGCCTGAGGGACGGGGCTTGAGTCAGTGGTCCCGTGGGGCGCGTTCATAAATGGCAGAACTGGCCAGCGGACTCCGCTGCTCTGACTCTCGTTTGCTTTAATCCGCCCCACAGACCCCGCGGCAGGGGCCTGGGTGTTGCTGCTTCGGGTTGTGGTGAGGCTGTCGTCATCCTTGGGTGTGTGTGTGTGTTTTTGGTCTAAACAATGTGCTAGGTGCTCCATCTAGGCGACAAGCGGCTTTGGGCCAGGACCCAGGTCATCCTTTTTCTAACCCAGTGGCTGACATCATCTCGGTGTTCAGTTAATGTTTTTATTGGTGACAATAACCGATGAGAAAGCTTATCTGATTTACTTTGTGATTCTTGATTAAATTTGGGTAACTTCAAACAGAAGCCTTAATGAATGGATGCCGTGTTTCTTTAAATCATTCCAAGTCTTCGGGCCATCGCAACACAGAAAAGATTTAATTTGAGAGAATTAGCTTGCCCAGCCATCTAACTTCCTCCCCTTGAGAGCAGACAGCGTGCGGGTGGCCTGGCGCGTCGGTCCTGCTGGCGGACTGCACGTGCACGGTCAGCTGTGGGCCCCTTCGCCCAAGGGGTTTAAGGGCCTGTGGATGTCCGGGTGCTCGTGGCACGCGGAGGCTGAGGAGGTGTTGCTCTTGGTGAGGTTTGCTTGGCCAGTTACCATTAAGTGTGTGTCAGTGGTGGGGGACCGGACACGAGGGGAACCTCGTGCTGCAGACGTAAAGAGACCAAGAGACCTGGCGACAGAATGCAGCGTGTGGCCAAACTTGGATCCCCAGGGGAGCAGGCCCGTGCGGGGAACCGAGCGTCCCGGACTGGCGGTTCGAGTGCGTTGGGAGACCGCGTTGAGTGTGATTGTGCAGTTTTGTTGGAAGGAGAGAGGGCTTATCTAACAGAAACAAGCAAGCGTGTGTGGGTGAAGCGATTCGGTGTGTGAGGTCTGCCTTGAAATACGGCAACAAACACTAAACAAAAAGTCGGAGGGAGAAATGGGGAGAAATGGCCAAATACTGACGTTTGCGGCTGGTTGCTGAGCCTCCGGGGTTTATTGCACTGTTCTGGTCTTGCATACATTGGAACAGTTCCGCAATACAAAGTGTTAACACGTGGTGTGAAAGTCTCGTGTAGGGTTAAACACCCGCACAAAGTTCTGGAGTTGGCTGCAGAGCTACTGTCGGAAGCCTTCCACTTCCGGAAGACAGGCTCAGAAGGTCTTGTTAGTACTGGGGGACCACTGTGCTTCTTTTCAAATGTTTCGTATTTTAAGAGTTACCGTGAAAGAAGTGGGAAGTAGGTGCGAACAGGTGGTCTCTGGACCTTCGTGGGGGACAGGATTGGCCAAGTCGGAGGACTGCAGACAGACTCTTTGAGTCTTAATGCTGGAAGGAGCTGTGTCTGCTGGCGCTTTAATGGGAGACCTCCTGCAGAGCAAACGGAGGCCCATGTCAGCCCCCCACTTTGTCCCAGGTTTGTAAAGGTGTTCTGCTCAAGGGTCCTGGCTGAGCCAGGTGACCCCAAAGCAGAGAAACCATATCAATTTGAGCCTAGAACCAAACCACTGAACTTTTCGTCACCTATAAATTTGAATCAACGATTGTCAATTTTTAAAAAATAAAGACCTTCCTGTTAAGTGAAATAGTTTGAATAGGAACAGGAACTTGAGTATGTTAATCTTGGGGAAATAGAACAAAATCCAGACATCAAACTATTTTCTAAATCAAAGATGGGCACATTTTTTTCCTGTAAAGGGTGAAATAGCAAATACAAGGGGGGACCCTTCCCCCCCAAAAAGTGGAATTATCTTCTGGAGGGCAGGACCCTTGTAGTACAGGCTTCCCCACTGGGTGAGTGTTCCAGGGACCTATCTGTATCAGTGTACCAGCTGGCGTTGTTGTGAGAGGCTGCATTCGGCTTCAGTGAATGTTTTTGAAGACCCTTTCAGTGCCTTTGCCCATTTCCTGACGGGTGATTCACGAGCGCACCTGCCCGCACCGCGCTGAGTGCTCAGCAGTTTTGACCGAAAACACCATGACCCCCGTGCCCCCTCCTCTATTTACCCGATCTCACCCTGAGCGACATTCTTTTTGTTTCCCAGGATGAAAAGGGTCCTTAAAGGGAAACATGTTGCCGACGTGGAAGAGGTGAGACAAAAACCAGCAGAGGCGCCAGAAGGCATCCAAACCGACGAGCCCAAACCCTGTCGTGAGCCGTGGGACCAACGTCTCCGTAGGTGCCTCGCGTCGCATGCAGAGCATGTTGGGGGTGACTGAAGTTCAAACATGTGAGAATAAATGCGCAATTTTCTCTATTGGGTCGGGCAAAATGTGCCTTGCGTTTTTTCTGTAAGGTGGCTCTAGCAGTGCTTAGTTGCCTTGAACTGCATTCAAAACAGTTTTGTTAGACTGCATTGGGACAGCTGTCCTATCAGCATGCATTAATTAAAAAAAGATCAAAATTGGTGAATTTTTGTGCAGCCATTTTAATATTGAAGATGGAAGAAGGTATGCAACATTTTTGGCGTATTATGCTTTATTATTTCAAGAAAGGTGAAAACGCAACTGAAACACAAAAAAAAGATCTGTGCGGTGCATGGAGATGGTGGTGTGACTGATTGCACGTGTCAGAAGTGGTCTGGGAAGTTTCTTGGTTACTATTGGCGTTTCAGCTATATAATTCTCTGCTGTGGTGTTACAGAACAACAAGGGGGGGCCTGGGACGATATACTATTACTGAAAGAAACCCCCAGGTCCGTTATGTCTACCGTCTATAGGAAAGATGTCTCTCAATGCCAGAGATTCGTGAAAAGGAAAGGAAATGTTTATTTAATGCTATACAGACTTAAAGTAGTGACCTAATGTCTTCATCAAAATCCTAAAGTCCCTTAAAACAGCCACAAACACACACAGTCCTTCCTTCCCTCTTTGCCCAGTCTGGGGTACCGCATCTCAGGAAAGGAAATAGAAGTCCGAGGCTCAGGCAGCCCCCGGTTCTTCCCAGTACTCCGTGCTAGGCTGGTAGGCCTCCCGGGGTTCCCAGCACCCTCAGCTGTGTCACCGGGATCTCTGCTAAAACTGGGTGGTGGTTCCCCCTTCTAAAGCTGCGTCCCATCCCCACTCTGGCTAAGGCACGTGGTCCTCTCTCCCAGGGCCATGGGAGTCCCCACTCAGCCAAAACCCTGTAGTTCTCACCCAGTGGCTGCTGCTTCTCCTTTTTAAGTCCCCGCGCCAATCTTCCTCTGCAGCCCCATTTCCAACTCCTCCCACACTCAGTTATACCTGCCAGTACTCTCAAAGCCTTCCAGCTTTACTGAGCTGCCAGTGTGAGTTTGGGCAGGTGTGGCCCCATGCCATGGAGCCAATCTTCTCCAAGCTGCCACACAGGTGCCGTGACTCGGGGAACCTGCCCCCCAGTTACGTCTTGGTGGGGAAGTTACTTCCATTCCCCTGGCCCAGAGCATGGCCACAGCTATTTAACATATCTATGCAACCAGGTAAAGGTTATAGATATGTTAAATGACCATGCCAGAGGGTAGCTGCAAGGCTGTTGTTACGCAAAACAGCTCTCAAAGGCCCTGCTCCATTTGTCCCTTGCCCCAACCCACACCTGGGGGGTGGGAGTGAAGACATCTTAAAATCTCCTGGACACCTTGAGTTCTGGACCCCATTTCAAATGCCCATTTGGGGTCCCCCCTCTTGGCTGCACCCTGTAGCAATCCCTCCTTTCAGATATACACCCACTTTAAATTCTTTTAAAGGACAATGGACTAAGGTCTCATCTTCTTGTAACTGCTTCCGGCTGGACTTGGATGTCATCCTACCTACCCGTGGGTCAGGGGTGCCCTGAAGGGGGATGGTGCAGCACAGAGGGAGTCCTTCCTGTAAGGGGAAGGACCTTACAGAATCCTGGTCAGTTGGCTGTCACCAGGAAGTCACAGGCTCGGTGTCCAAAGGCTGTCATTACTGGACTGTTGGCATCCTGGTCGTATTCTGGAGGTGACAGATTTGGAAAGAGTTGGAAGGCACAATTAAATCATAACCATTAAATGACAAAGGCAGGAACTTAAGTAAAAATGGCTTATCAGGAGGAAGGTGTACAAGGCATGGTACACCTATCCAAAACTCTGTGGTCTACTATACTTCATTCGGGCTAAGGGGGATATATTAGGATTTCCCTCCTTTCAGATATCTGGGCCCTTTCTGTTCAAGCCATCAGGACAGGAAAGGGAAAATTAGTTCTAAAGTGAAGCCCACAGACCGCCCAAACCGTTCACCAACCCAACCACTCAGTTCAGCCAAACCGTTGAGTTTCAGGGGGTGATGATGAAAATAGGCTCCTTAAGTGAGGCCTGTATTGCAACCAATCACTCAGGTAGTGAAATCATAGGCATACGCCCTATGGAAACAGAATAACACACAGGTTAGAATTCACACAACAATCCCCAAACCAGTGTCTGTGCCTGTGAGACTGTCCTTTGGGAAGACATTCAGTTTCAATTCCTGCAATGGCATTCAGCAATGGCAATTTGACAGGTTCTCTGTACCTGTAAATTGTACATCTTTGGTGATATTACACATCCAGTTTCAACTTTCAAATGAAAACAAACTTTCAAGACAGTTAGCTGCGCCATTCTGATATCTAATTCTGAGCACTGTGATTTTCCGTGAACCACAATTTTTCTCCTTAAGATCACCCTCACTGTTATTAAAGGGACTACTTTGAGTCCCGATTTTAATTTTTACTGTTTGTTTGCATAAACACACCAAGAGCAGCCTGGATCACTTATGATCTTTAAGTCTGCTTTGCTGGAACTCACACAGGGAACCTTTAGATTGACTTCTCAGTCTGCCCCTCAAGGCACAGAAGCAGAGCCACACATCCGCCATCTGGCTTCGCCTGTACCAGTTGTTTCACTCAGATCCTTGAGGCTTCCATTGTGCCCACAGGTTCCTTTTTGGCCATCTTTCATGAAAGCAACCTTCGTTCCTTCCCTGAAAAGACTGCCACAAACCACACAACCAACAACCAAAGTACCAGGCTTTTCTCGTGGGCTTACGCTAGCTTCGCAAGTCAATCCCAGTTCCTCAGGGCTTTCTGGTGACGACCAGAACCCATACATGCCTCCTTCAGGTGTGACATTCCAGTCAAAGTCTTCTTAACAAAACCACTGTTAGCGACTGGTCTTACTGGATTTATGCAAAGAAACCTTATGTCATCACTCACTCCTTCAGAATGCCAAATTCTGGAGGGATCAGGTGGGGAGAAAAATACAAAGCATGAAGGAAAACCTTTTTCCTTCTGATATCCACCAGGCTTCTCAAAGCTTTCACTTCCACAGACTTTTGGCAATGTTCACAAACCTTCTATTTTTTTTTTCATACACCTTCTGATATCCACCAGGCTTGCATCTCCATGCCTTATACCTCAATTACTAACTAACACCACATAATTCCTTCCTAAAACTTTCACTTTTCCATTTATCTTTACAGTTTCCCATTTATTTACCTAGAGTGTGAAGTTTCAACCTTCCCTGGAATCCTTAATTTGCCTTTCAGAGCAGATACAGAGCAAAATCCAAAACACAGAGTTCCAGAACAATACACAGGTAGGGGCATTCTCTTGCACCAGTGCGTCCATCGGTGCCTCGCAGAGACATGCTCCTCCAGGCCCGGTCTCATGGCAGAGACCTGCCCCTTTGCCTCTGGCTGAAGCACTCGTCAGCCCCGAGTGACCCTTCCTGGGTCCCGAGTGGCAAAGGCATGCTCCCCAACCGGTTGCAGGTGACCTTTCCTCGGTCTTACAGATACAGAGGGTTTCTGATCAGAGACAAAACCAATGTGAGAAATGTGCTCTTTTCCCACGAAACCAGAAAACAGGGAGTGCAGGTTTCCTCTGCTCCAGGTTTAAAACTTTCACATCCTTTACACATAATTTTACGCATCCAGATTTAACCATCAATCTCTTTTCATCCTGGTTCCTTTCCCACACCGGGAAGGACTGTACTTAAACTCAGCACTTAAACTCAGCATGGGGCAGCCAAAAGTCCCCGGCACGACAGGCACCTTCCACTGGAAGTCCCTAGATTTGCAGGGACCTCCTGCAGCTTTCTGAAGCTCAGACCTTGCAAACACCCTATGGATCAGATGGTCACCCATGGACCCCAGTTCATGACCTTCAGAACCAGAGCCATCCCTATCAGAACCAGCTACACAGAGAACCTGACTGCTGCAGTGCCCACACAGCAGCAGCACACAGCCCATGATCTGAAGAGAACCCTTAGCCACCGCCTTGTCCAGTTCCACGATGGCAGAACTCTCACATGACCGATCATCCAAGATGGCGGCAACCATGCCTGCTGGGTCATCCAAGATGGCGGCACCCATGCACGCTGAGTCATCCAAGATGGCGGCAACCGTGCCTGCTGGGTCATCCAAGATGGCGGCACCCACGCATGCTCAGTCCTCCCTGGTGGGGCAGTCACGTGGCTCATCCCCCATTTTACCCAAAATGGCGGCGCACTCACGTGACTTTCTGTCCAGTCCCCACCATGCATGCAGGCTCAGCTCACAGAGGCCAGGGCTTTGCTTCCTCCCCACACCCGAGTGCGGGTTCCCTTGGTGCCCCCTGGGCTCCCCGAAACTGTGGGTGAGCAGACCGGGGCCACCTGGGAGCAGCACGCTAACCAGACCATTGTCCACAGCTCCGTTGTTCCAAAACGGTGCTCAGACACCAGTGTTCAACCAAACCAGCTTCACGTCTCTGCTCCGTCCCCGTTTCGTTTCCTTTCCGCCTCTCCAGGCGTGCTAGGCGGCCGGTGCCCCCAGGAGGAGCGCGGAGAGATTCTCGAGACGGGGACAACCCCGAAGTCTCACCCCCCAGCACCCGAGGGGGTCGGTCTGCCACGGACAATGATCGTTCCAGCGGAGTCTCCAAAAACGTTACAGAGCAACAAGGGGGGGGCCTGGGGACGATACACTGTTACTGAAAGAAGCCCCCCGGGTCCGTTACGTCCGCCGTCTATAGGAAAGACGTCTCTCAATGCCAGAGACGCGTGAAAAGGAAAGGAAATGTTTATTTAATGCTGTACAGACTTAAGTAGTGACCTAATGTCTTCACCAAAAATCCTAAAGTCCCTTAAAACACCCACAGACACACACAGTCCTTCCTTCCCCCTTTGCCCAGGCTGGGGGACCGCATCTCAGGAAAGGAAATAGAAGTCTATGGCTCAGGCAGCCCCCAGTTCTTCCCAGTAATCCGTCTCAGCTGGTAGGCCTCCCTTGGTTCCCGGCACCATTAGCTGTGTCGCCGGGATCTCTGCTAAAACCAGGTGGTGGTTCCCCCTTCTAAAGCTGCGGGGGTCCCCACTCTGGCAAAGGCACGTGGTCCTCCCTCCCAGGACCACGGGAGTCCCCACCCAGCCAAAACAGCGTGCTTCTCTCCACAAAGCTGCGGGGAGTGGGGAGGTCGCCACTCTGCCAAAGCCGAGTGGCGATTCTCTGCTAAATCCACATGGTGATTCTCTCTCGCAGGGCTGCGGGAGTCCCCACTCTGCTAAAGGCCGAGTGATTCTCCCCCTGCGCAATGGCTGCCGCATCTCCGTTTTAAATCCCCGCGCCAGTCTTTCTCTGCAGCCCCATTTCCGACTCCTCCCACACTCGGTTACACCTGCCAGCACTCCCATATCCTTCCAGCTTTACTGAGCTGCCAGCGTGAGTCTGGGCAGGTGTGGCCCCATGCCATGGAGCCAATCTTCTCCAAGCTGCCACACAGGCACTGTGACTCGGAGAACCTGTCCCCCAATTATGTCTTGGTGGGGAAATTACTTCCATTCCCCTGGCTCAGAGCATGGCCACAGCTATTTAACATATCTATGTAACCAGTTAAAGTTATAGATATGTTAAATGACCATGCCAGAGGGTAGCTGCAAGGCTGTTGTTGCTATGCGAAACAGCTCTCAAAGGCTCCCAACCCACACCTGGGGGGTGGGGGTGAAGATATCTTAAAATCTCCTGGACACCTTGAGTTCTGGACCCCATTTCAAATGCCCATTTGGGGTCCCCCCTCTTGGCTGCACCCTGTAACAGTGGGGCTGTCTCGTGCTTTGGAAGATGTTTAGCAGCACCCCGGCCTCTGCGCACTGGGAGCCAATAGCGGGAGACAGCTGAGGAACTTAGAATTTCCAACCAATGAAGTTACTGGTGAAAACGAAAAACGTGTCCTTTATTTTATGGAAAAAATGAAATGGACTTTTTGGCTAACCCAGTAACTAAATTCCATTTTGGGGGGGGGGTGTTACCCCTTGTATTTTGAGGCCTTCCAAGCCAGAAGTTCTGATGTCACCACCGAAGCCGAGACAGCCCGGAGGCCCCCACTGCCTTGATACAAACGAATGGGCCTGGCTGTTTCCCAATAAAACTTTATTCACAAGCACAGGCGAGGGGCTGGATGCGGCCCACGGGGTGTAGTTGGCCAGTCGCCGTTCTAAATCAGGCTGATTTCATCCCAATAGAGCCCGTGAGTGCGTCAGTCAGCCGGGCCCACCCAGCAGGCCGCCTCTCCTACTGGATTCAGTTGGCGGAGCTGAGCTCTTCGCCAGCCCCATTCTCTTCGCCGACCTCTGCTTTGTTGAATAACCCCTGCCCGGTCGCTGGGACGTAGCGTCCCATTTTCCCTGCCGCTGTGCTGGGGGTAGAAACAGGGCCCCGTGTGCCCCCAGCAGAGTGCGGGAGGGCGGCAGGGGACAGCGGAGTCCGAGTGGCGGCAGCGGAGTCAGCTTTGGCTCCCCTTCCCGTCAGTCGAGAGGCGTTCTGCTTTGGTTGTCGGCATTTTCCATTTCCCGGGAGGCCAACGTGATCAGAGATTCCCTGAAATTGTCCCTGTTTAAAAAGAGTTGAACATGGCTTTCTACCTCACAAATTAAGATCTTTTGAATGGAAAATTTGCGGCCAAACCCAGCTAATGGAAGGCCCTCAGCATGCCACTTAGTGTTGACCATGACGGGGGGAGACGAGAGGTGAGGGCAGGTGGCTGCTCTCCAGGTGGAGAGTGAGGCGTCCGGGGGACACGTGGCCCCCCAGGTCCTCCGAGGTGCCAGCTCTGGCGGTAGAAGGGCGGCTGCACCTGGGGCTCCACCCAGGGGTGCTCCTGGCCGGAGGGGCAGCAGAGCTGGGCACTGAGAGGCAGTGACTCCCTCCGCCAGGGGTGGGAGGGGAGGTGCCCTTAGAGTCGGGTCAGGTGGAGGAAGCTGATGGGCGTTCCAGGCAAAGGGAGGAAGGGCCATAGGGAGAAAGTCAGAGACCGGGGAGCAAGGAGGGGGTCTTGGAGGGGAAGAGTGGGTGGAGGCTCAGGAGGTGGGGGTGGGGACCATCAGGGAAGAATGCCTCAGTAGCCACCGGGTCTGTACTTGACCTGAGAGGTGGTAGGTCGTCCCGGGATGTTTTTCTGGGATTTCTGTCCTAGGAAGCAACCTGGGTGGTGGTACAAAAACTACCGTGTATTTAGCATTAATGTACCAAACTCTGTTGTGAGGGCCTCTAGTTTTTTAACTCAACTACAAAACCTGATGAGGCAGGTATTTTTATCCCCGTGTTATTGCCAAGCAAGGCTACGCGGGGCCCAGAAAGGCTCAGTAACTTGCCCAAAACAACACAGCTAGGGAGTGGCAGGGCGCCTGGCCACAGAATTGACACTCTTAGCCACTGTGCTCTGGAGGAGTTGCCAGCTGTCAGTCGGTCGCTCCGCCTGACCAATGCTTGCTTGTGCTTATTAAGCCCGAGGCCCCCGCGCCGGGCCTTGCGGGCGCCGGTGAATACAGGGACCCTGGCTGCCGCGCCGCTGGGGCGTTCAGTTCCGGGGCAGGGACAGCCACGAAAGAGGCCACCGTGCGGAGCGAGGGCCGTGCGGGTGTGGCGGGTGTGCCGGGCGTGGCAGGCGCGGCGACGGGTGTTATGACAGCTGAGTGTGAGCGGAGGTGCCAGGGCGGGGCTGCGGGGTGGACAGAGGTGCCGTTCGTTGTCCCTCGAGAGGCCCGAGAAGGCTTCTCTGGAGCGTTGGGAAGTGCGCTGGAGTCCGCATTCGGGGTCCAGAACGCAGATGCTCCCCCGAGCAGCCCGGGAAAGCGTCGGGGCACAGCGAGCAGCGAGGGCGACGGTCCCCCGAGGCAGCGCGAGGAAGTGGGGGTGCTCGCTCCTGCCCCTTGCAGCGGCGGGGGGGGGTCAGGTAAGGTGAGGGCGGCGGAGCGTGCCTGGGCGTCGGTGGTGACCTTGGCGGGACCGTCCCTGGCGCCCGAAGGCAGACCTGAGTTGGTCGGGAAGGCGCTGTGAGGAGGGGCAAGGCCTCCCGCAGCCCAGGGGCGGGTGGCCCCCCCTTACTGAGCGCCCAGGCAGTGGGCGGGTGGCGGGTGGGCAAGCTGACGGCCTGGCGGGGAAACGGCTTCTCGAGAAGCAGCAACTGGAGAGGCTGGAAGGGTGGCAGCTGCTTTTCTTCTTGGACAGAAGAGCCCAGAACACGTTTGCATTATTTATACCTACTCTGAGAATCTTAAAAAAGAAAAGATTTGAATGGCCCAGTAGTTTCACCCCTGGTTACACGTCTAACGAAACATGAGCGTGGGCTCCCAGCGAGGCACGGTCAGAGGAGCCCCGCTCTTAGGAGTCACAGCCTGGACCCCACGCAGATACTCGTCGTGAGTGCCGTGGACTGTTCACGGTGGGCGCGCTTCCACAGCGGAAAGCTGCGCAGCTGGAAGAGCGCGCGCGATCCGCAGCTCCAGGCGGCAGCACGGGCGAACGCCACCACCAGGAAGACGAGTCGGAGAAGCCAGGCAGGAAAGGATACAAACCGTGAGCTCCTATTTACACAACGTTCAAGACACGCACGGCTGGTCCAGGGGCCGAGAAGGCGGGGGCGTGGTCCCGCCCGGGGCCCCGCCCGTGGCGGGGAGCCCGCAGGGCTCCGGGAGGTGCTGGCAGTTTTTCTCGAGCCGAGTGCCGTCACCCGGCCCCGTTCGGTTTGTGAAAATTCATCATCTGTACACTTTTCCGTATGAATGTTATGCTTCCTCCCCCCCACCCCCCAAACTGAACTGAATTTTAAAATCAGGCGCAGGCGAGGACCGTGAACTTCGGCGAAGCGTCGGTGGACAGGGGCAGACGCCAGAGTGGAGAGGGCAGGCGCGGGACCGCTGCACCGGGCGGGGGCGCCGCCTTCCCGGGAGCGGGGTCAGGGGGCGTGGTCAGGGGCGTGGTCAGGGGCGTGGCCAGGGCTCAGGGAGCCGCGACTCGACACTGGTCCCAACACTGGATCGTTTCAGATTCTGCGAACAGTGGGAAGACGGAGACCTGCATGCATGGCCGTACAGGTGGTTGGTTTTCTTTGATAACCTTTTTTTCTTTTCCAATCTGCCTCCAGCCTGGCTAGACTAGAGAATCGGTGCGTTTTTCAGCAGCGTCGTCCTGTTCATTAGCAGAGTGTGCAGTCCAGCGCCCCGTCTCCTCCGGGCCTTCCGCAGCCCCGTGACGACGTGGGTGTGGGGCTCGCGATCGCCTGGACTGCAATGCTGCTCGTCCTGTCGGGTACCCCGAGGAAAGGTTTCCCCTTGGCCGTCCAGGTAAAAGTCAGACTCACAAATAAGGACAGGTTTTGGAGGCCGCGATGAGAGCCACAGGTCAAAGAGGAGTCTCCATACATGCGTGGGGTAGACGAGATGGCTGCTCGCGCATTGAATCGTTGTTTTCGGCCAGCCGGTGGTGCGGTGCCAGCAGTAACCGCCGGCAGCCCTCGGAGGTCTGCAGTGGGGGTCGTTGTGCGCTGGCTGGATCTGCTCATGCAAGAGCTAATAAATCAGCCTGGGTCTCGTTAGAGAACGGCGTTTACGCGGAGAAAGTTTGCCCCTGCACCTGGATGCTGAAATTTAGTGAAGTCCAGGAGGACCCGCACTGGGCGGGGGTCAGCTTCCCAGCCAGAGCCGGCGAGCAGGCTGGAGTGCGCTCCGGCTCGGAGACGGCTCCGCTCGTCTGCCCCGGCCTGTCTGTGGGAACAGCCCCGCGCCGACACCTGCAGTCCTAGTCCTGATCCCGTCAGCAAGACGATGGAACCGCTTTAAATAACACGTTCACGGGTGGTGTACTCGGTTGTCCCCAAGCCATTTAGGACCACACCGCAGGGTGTCAAACCCATTGTCACCGGGGGCCACATCAGCCTCGAGGTTGCCCTCAAAGGGCCGAGTGTGATGTTAGGACTGTGTGAATGGAACTGCTCCTTAGCTGTCAGGCGAGGGCTCGTGCCCCCGGGTATGAACAAGGTGCCGGGCCGTATAAAACAAGGTTGGAGGGCCGGATTCGGCCGGCGGTCCTGGTGGTGGCCGCCTGTGCCGTACAGAGACTTGGTCGTTGCCCACTGAAGAGTGGCTAATGGGAAGCTCTAAAAAGCGATGAGTTATGTAAGTTCCATAGTAAACGTCCTTTTCCTTAAAGTACAAGTGTGGCACGTGGGTTAGACAACCTCCTTCTCCACGGTGACCCACTCGTCTGCTAACACTTGGAGACAGACCCGGACAGAGTGGCCACGTCCGCCATGCTCTCCCAACCAGGGTCCCCTCGTGCTGTGTCAGAGACGGGATGTTGGGGCGCGTGGACACCTGGGCCGGCGCAGGGCACGTGTCTCACACAGAGTCACAGCGACAGGATGACGTGCCGCATGGGGAGTCGTGAGTATCGGGAGCACCCAGAGAAGGGGTTCCTCATGAAGGTGCTTGCTGGGAGGGACGCCCCGTGATGCTCCGCCTCCGTCTCCACCTCTGTTCGCGTCCGGGCCGATAAACCTCTCTCACTGGGTGTATTGTATCGTGTTTCTTTTTTCTCCCCCTTTGACCTAAAACTGGCTCTAGCAAGGCTGCTCCGTCAGGGCTCCGTGACTCCGGGGGACCCCTCGGACTTCCTGGCCTCACTCACTGAAAGGAGGCGGGCACTCAGTGCACTTTCCCCTGCATGCTCTCTCCTTCATCTAGAACGTTCTTTCTCCCCGTCCCAGATCCTGTCTCTTCCCATGTGGTGGGCTCCCACTTGGTCTTTGGAACCCAACTCAAGTGTCACTTCTGTTCCACGGAATCATCCCCCGCCTCCTCCTTCCTTCCCCAAGGGGAGCTGGGGCCCCGCCAGCTTGTTTGCACTGTGGCTCTCACTGGTGGAGAACGAGGGGCTGTCGTGTGTGCGACGACCTTGTCCCCTTGGGAGCTTTGGGGTTGAGGGACCGTGGCATCCTCATCGCTGATCAGCAGCACCGTGTCGGCTGTGGAGCTGGGGTTTGCTGTTGTCCCTGTAGTGAGCCCCGTGGGGGAGAGGACACTGGAGGTGGGGTTGCTATAGGCACGCCTTCTGTTTCTGTGTTGGGTTGGCCAAAAAGTCCATTACGGTTCTTCTGTAAGACAGCCCTGGCTGGTGTGGCTCAGTGGATCGAGTGCCGGCCTGCACAGCAAGGGGTCGCTGGTTCGACTCCCAGTTAGGGCATATGCCTGGGTTGTGGGCCAGGTCCCCAGTGAGGGGGACGTGAAAGGCAACCACACATTGATGTTTCTTTCCCTCTTTTTCCCTCCCTTCCTCCCTTTCTAAAAATAAATAAATGAAATCTTAAAAAAAATAAAAGACCAATTTTTCATTTTCACCAATAGCTTCATTGGTTTGGATATTCTAAATATGTCGGCTATCTCCCGCTATTGGCTTCTAGTGGGTAGAGGCCAGGGGTGCTGCTAAACATCTTCCAGTGCACGAGACAGCCCCACAGCAAAAAATCACTTGGCCAAAATGTCAGTAGTAACCAAGACACTTCGCAAACCACTTTTGACACGTTCCATCAGTCACGGCACCTTCTCCATACACTGAACAGATCTTTTTTTTTTGCATTTCAGTTGCATTTTCACCTTTCTTGAAATAATAAAGCATAATATGGCAAAAATGTTGTGTACCTTCTTCCATCTTCAATATTAAAATGGCTGCACAAAAATTCACCAATTTTGATAAGTTTGTTAAATGCATGTTGATGTCCCGATGCAATCTGACAAAACTGTTCTGCATGCAGTTAAAGACAGCTAAGCACTGCTAGAGCCATTACACGGAAAAACTAAACGAACTTTTTTGCCAATCCAGTACTAGATCCTGCAGTCCTTTTCTTGATGCAAAATGACCTATACAATTTCATTTCTTTCTCTTTTTTACTAGATTATATCTACTGTACTGTGAAGCTGTAAATACATTCCTATACTTACGACATTAATTTCTGTGTATACTTAGCCCATGTGGAGACAGAGCGGTGCTTTGTAACAACTGTAGGCACACAGGCAAGGAAGGGCCCTGGGGCCGCTGGGTTTTCCCGGGGGCACCCTCATCCGGTTTAGTTTATGTCCCTCCCTGCTTTCAGTGGTGAAGACGCTGACAATGTTCATTACTTCTATTTTATGCCTTCATTATTTTTCATAGATAACCCTTGAGTAACTAGTCAGCACGGAGTAGGGTCAATTTTTCCCCCCCAGTTGTGGGTAGGTTCCGGAAGTTGTTTTTTTCTGGAGAGACTCTAATCAGGGAAGAGTCCCTTTTGTTTTTCCTGAGTCCCCTAACATCAGGGTCCAAGGCCACTAGACCCCGTGGTTCTTCGCACACTGACCGGGACGTCGCCGGAAAGGGTTCGGTCTCGGCGCTGGCGGAGCGGGCGCCAGGCTCCTGCTGCAGGGCTGCGCTGCGTTCGGTCGGACGGTGGAGGGGAGCTGTGCGCCTCGGAGCTCGCGAGCCGGGTTTCCGACCTCGGACTATGCCCTGGCGGGCAGGTGGCAGCCACGGCTGCTGAGTGTGATGCAGCAGAGCCACCGGGACGTCGGCCGTACAGTTCGGGGAGACGCCGTGGCATGTGGGGGTGTGGCCGGGGACCGGGTGCTGAGCCCAAGGAATGCTGGGGGACGCCCCTCGCCCCTGTGCGTGCGTCAGACTGGCAGTTCGTCCGAGCCTTCCTTCTCCGGCTGGTCTTTGTTAGCTGTAAATTACTCATCGTTTTTGGAAAAGGGTTAGTGCCGTGCTGTGTGAACTTGCCAGTGAACCGAACACGGACCAGAAACTTAGCAGCTTCTGCTCAGAAGGCCGTCACGGTGTGGGAAGCACATGGAGGCCGCGTGGCCGGGGTTTCTGCTGCTGCATTTTAAATGGAACCGAGAGGGCTTGAAGGCGCTATTAGAAACTGGTTTTCTTTAAGACAGCTTCGCTTTTCTGCAGGATGGGAAGCTTTTATGCACGGAGTAGGTAACTTACTTTTTTCAAAGGTGAGAGGAAATACAATGAAAAACCTTGAACAAGGAATTATTTATGTGCTACTTCAGATTTCATTTTTAACGGGAACACTTAAGATTCCTGTGCCTCCGGGCGGCCTGGACTTGCTGGGCTGCTTGTGGTTCCGCTGTGGTTCTTGTGAGCAGTTGCCAGACAACATGCTCTCTTAGCAGTGGCCACAAATGTACATTCTAGAAAATTCCTTTTGAGAGCCAGAGGCATTTTATGTGCTACTGCCACCGTCAGGAGGCACAGCACGCTTGCTTGGCGGATGCTCCCGGTTCACTGATCCATTCATTCACGCAGCAGCTTTGGGTGAGTGCCTGCTGGGTGCCAGGCCTGTCACCGAGCCAGCCACAGAGGTTTGCCCTGGGTGCGGGCGCAGGGGCAGAGGGCAGGGGGGCCCTCCGCCGGCGAGCGGTGACCATCAGCAGTGAACGTGTGTCAGAGGGTGAGGAGCTCCCCGGAAAAACAGATGGTAGGTCAGGGTCAGGCGCGGCGTCGGTGGGAGGCTTGCAGCGTCACTATAAGGCGGGCTGGGAGTGTCTCACGGAGAGAAGGGGTGGGTGAAGATTCGAGAGAGGAAAAGGGAGTTATCAGAGAGGACCAGGCCTGCAACAGCCCTCAGCCGGGGAAGCGACTGGAGATTCTGGCCGGGGGCGGGGGGGGGGGAGGGAGGAGGGGCGTGGGGCCTGAGGTCGGAGAGACAAGGTGGTCAGACCAGTCCTGCTAACCGGAAGCCCCTCCCCCATTGGGCCCACCCACTGCCTAGGGCTTGCTCAGGTAGCCACACCTGTTCCACCCTTCTCTGCACAGCAGTTCTCCACCCACGGGGATGCGGGGCGGCGTCTGCAGGCACCTTTGATTGTCTTCACTGGGGGAGAGGGTGGGAGCCCTTGGCATCCAGGGAGCTGACCGCCCACTGGGCACGGCCCCGGCAACAGAAAGTGGCGGCGGCAGAGGTGCTGCGGCTGCGGTCCTGCTCTGCTGCTGCACAGTTCCTCCGGCCGGCTCCGTGGGCCTCTGAAGGCTTAACAGAAGAGGAGCATGACAACGTCACGGGCAGGAGGTGTCGGTCCCCGCGCCTGGGGGGCACCCTCACCGCCGACTTGGAGATGCTGCTGGCCGTGTGCTCGGGACGGGGAGCAGGCTCGGCCCTTGCTCGTGTGCCCATGTTAGTGCACGGATGCTTCCACGGAGTCGTCAGAAAAACTGGGTGTGTGTGGCTCGGAGCGCTGAGTGCCGGCCTTCGAACCAAAGGGTCACTGGTTCGACTCCCAGTCAGGGCACCTGCCTGGATTGGGGGACAGGTTCCCCAGTGGGGGACGTGCGAGGGGCACGTCCACAACCACACATGGATGTTTCTCTCCCTCCCTTTCTCTCTCCCTTCCCCTCCGTTTAAAAATAAATAAATAAAATCTGTAAAAAATCTGGTGTGTTACATACCCGCAGATAGTGATAATGCTACGGAGAATCTCATTCATGTGGGACTCAAGCAGGACTTTCTAATCCTGAAAGCGGCTAGGACGGTGATTCTGGTGAGAGAAATCACCTGCATATTTAGAAAAAAAGCAGGTGACTTTGGGCACTGGCCTGCGAGGCACGGCCGTCGCGCATGGATGCGACGTTGTCCGTGGGAACAGTCCCTGGGCTGCGCCAGCGCCGCGCTGTTGAGAGGCGGGTCGCTTGCGCCCTGGCTCCCTGTTTCTGCTGTGTCGGTTCACCACCTGTGTTCTTCCCTATAGCAGACAACCTTTTATATTTAAACACGTTTTAGAACACTTGTATCAGTCGTTCAATGCGATACTTCACCACAGTGTACAAGAATAAGAGAGCACGCAGTCACGATCTCGTCCGACGCGGTCGCCCTGCGCCGGGGAGGGAGGGCCCCCCGCAGCAGGGCGGTGGCCATGCCGTGGCCCCAGGAAGAGGCCGCCTCCGCCCTGACCGGAGGCCGGGCCAGGCGTCTGGTTCCCGCTGTGTGCTTTAGCGACACTGACACTGAGTGGACCCTCCATGGGTCACCCTTGTTGGGGATGTGCGGCCCCCAGCTGCCCGTCCTCGGAGGCCAGGAGGCAGGACTCGCAGCCGGGCTGGCTGGGTCCAGGCTGCGGTCCGAGAGCGCGGAGCCCGCTGGGGGCAGGAAGGAAGCGGGGTCTCCGGGGCTGTGCGTGGCCCCCGGCAGGCTGTCGCTGCAGAACTCGGCTGCAGCCGAAACCCGCAGTCAGACAGCCCGGCCCTTGGCTCTGGGGGAGACTGCAGCTGCGATTCCATTTCTGAGAAGGAAACAAGTCCCGAAAATTCACATTTCTTACTGTTTTAAATGAATTTTACATCTCTTTCCTCTCTTCTCCCCTCCTTCCATATATAATATGTATTACCAAAATGTAATTCTACTCTATTCATTTTGGGGGTGATTGAATATTTTTGATTAAGTCGTGTACTTTGTATTGATTATTAGAGTGCATTACTTTATTTTAGCAGTGATATTATAGCTTCTGACCTGCCTTCTCTCTTTTCCGTAGCTACGAGCTCTCATTGCTTCCAGCAGAAGTGAATGAATTAATGTCCCAGTTGCTTTATACCTCACATGGGTGCAGCTCCAGGCGGCTGGAAGCTGCTTGCTTGCTGTACCTCATTCTTGTGGAAACTCGATTTTCTCCGCACTCTCAGGGGCTGCTCCACTCTCATGAATTGGATCCTGGTAATCAAAGTCTCGGGAGACTGATCTCTATAGAAATCAATGTCTTTATATGACACAGTCCCAGGGTTTAAAGGGCCAACGGGTTTAGCCATGGAGCTAGAAACAGTCTCCTCAGAGTTAATAATGCGCCACTTTATGTAAAACGCTGAAACCTGACAACTGTGTAGTTCCAATCATTACTCTCCTACTTGGTGTTACAGTTTTTATTATGTAGTTCATCTGCATAGGTTATCAATCCCACAGTTCAAAGCTACAATTTTTGCTTTGTCTTGCTTTAAACCAGTGTATGTGTTTTCAAGAAATTAAGAGGAAAAATAGTTTAAAAAATATTTTCCCACACATCTGCCATGGCCAATGCTCTCAATTCCTTTTGAAGACATTTCCAAACAGTAACATTCCTTTCCAGCCTGCAGTGCTTTTAGCATTTCTGCAGTCTACGTCGGCTGGCTGTGTTGAAAGGGTGTATTAAAAATAAAGTCTTAGGGTTTTTTTTTTCTTTTAGCTCTCACAATGTTTTTATTTCACCCTCATTCCAGGAGGACATTTCACAGGTTATGAAGCTGTGGATCGATCTTTCGAAGACGCGTTTCCAAGGCCCTCCGCCTGCACTGCTGCGGGGAGGAGTCGCAGACGGTTTGGGCCGTGCCCCCTCACGCGTGACGCTGCTCTGCTCACCGCTTTCGAGATGAGCATCTGCAGCGACCCAGCAGCGTGACCGGGTGTGTCTAGGTGTGATTTTTCCGTGTGTTCGTCTTCCTGGGGTTTGCCGAGGCCCTTGATTCTGTGCATTTGTTTCTTTCACCAAGTGTGGGGGCTTTGGGGCCATGCTTTTGTCCTCTCCATTCTGTGAAGTCCGTGCGATGAATCTTTGAGTTTCAGATATTGTTTCAGTTGTAGAATTCTTACTTGGTGTCTTTTTACAGTCAACATTTCTTTGCTGGGAGTCCTTATCTTTTCACTCATTATAGGCATATTTTCCTTTATACCCGTAAGCATTTTGTAATAATTGCTTTAAAATCTTTCTCTGTAATTCCAACATTTGGGTTCTTTCAGACTCAATCTGTTTGGATTTTTTTCTATTTTAACTAGTTCCCGTTTTCTTGTTCTTCCTTTCTTGAGTAATTTTAGATTGTAACCTGGATATTGTAAATGTTACGTGTTGTAAAATCTCTGAATTCTGCTACATGCATTCAAAAAGTGTTGGTTGCATTGTTTTGCTTTGTTTTAGTAGGGACCTACATTGACTGAAGTCAAATTGTTACCTCCTCTGGTGGATAATGCCCCAAATGTCAGCCCAGTCCTCTGCGCCTTAGCTGTGCCGTGGAGTCTGCCACACGAATCATGGTTTTGGGCGAGACAGAGTTTGGGCTCAGTTTAATAGAGAGGCACCCCCTTACTGGTGTTTCTCTTTCCAGAAGTCCCCCTTCTTCCCCCTTCCCCACACATGCACACTTTCTAGGGTCTGTGGTCGCTCTGCACACGAGAGATGGAAACCCAAGAACTGGGAGTGATAGAATGGGCCAGCTGTTCCATTATGATACTGGCAGCTGCGATTTTCAGAGTGCCTGCGGGTGTCACGTGCTGTATAACGACGTCTGTGCGACCGTCTGTCTGATGTCGGTTTAGGGACACTACAGTCCTCTGAGGTCGGCGCCCACTTTAGGGCGAGGAAGCGGCGTCGGAGAGGGCAGGGCCTTGCCCAGAGTTAACAAACCCTCTGAGAGGCGGGGCTGGACTTCACAGTCAGGGATCTGACTTGGGACCCCGCCTCCTGCTGACGGTGTGTGATGCCTCTGAGGCCTTTTAAGGGGGAGGTCCGGGATATAATCTTGCATTTTTCTGTTTTCTTTAGGTGCTTTTGTTTTGTCCTCGGTGTTCTACAATCAAGTATGGATTTTTGCTAATCATTCAGTTCAGGATTTGTAATTCTTCGGACCGAACATTCATCTTTTTTTTTTCCATTCTGGAAAATTGTTAGCCATTCTCTCTTTGCATCTTGCCTCTTCCTGTTTCTGCTAAGCCCTCCTCCGAAACTCCTGTTGGGTTTGTCGGAGACCTCAGCTCTCTGTTCTTCCCACGCCCTGCTTGCTGTCCAGTGTCTCTCGACTCCTCCTCCTCCTCCGAGCAGTGGGGTGTGGCCAGCCGGGTCTTCCAGCCCACTGACTCGCTCCTGAGCTCTGTCTAAGCTGCTGTTTCAGCCAGCTACTGAATTCTCCATTGTCTCTAGTTTTCATCTCTACTTGGTTCTTTCCTGGGCGTGCCTGTTCCTCCCACCACTCACTCTCCTCTTTTCTGTTTAAGATGTCTACTTTTTTTTTTATCCTGCTCATTCTCCGCATAATTATTTGATAGTGTATTTCAGATTTTCTAATATTTCTAGTCTCGGGGTACAAATTCTCATTCGTTGTGTCTGCTGACTCTTCCTCTTCTGGATGGTTTGTAATCGTGTACAGTCTGAAAGTTTTCATTGCCTGATCATCTTCAGCAGGGATGCTTCCATGAAATCGCATGCTTATTGGATCACGGCAGTCTCCTGAGAACAGCGTCTTTCTTGCTTCTGCTGGCGTGCCCGAAACGGGAGTGGACGTGGGCGGTGACCCTCTCCAGCGCAGTGGGGGTCCCGCGTGGGCAGGGGTGGAAGTCTGGACGCTGCAGTCGAGGGCCGCACAGGCCCCGGGTTTCGACTTTTTAAGAGTGGCTCCCCCTCCCACTCCCATCACAACTGAAGTCCCCTTCCCACGACTGTTCTATCGTGGGGACTCGTTTCAGGTTCACTCCCTTTATCATTTCTGCGCGCCAGAAGCCTAGTGCCGTAGAGCTCAGCGTGCCGGCCATGGAGTGCGCGCTTGTGCTGAGTGCTTTCACTTGGGTCTCAAGCCGCCTGTTTGCCACATCACGGATGTCATCTTGCCTCCCTGTATTTTAAGATACTGTGTTTTATTTTATTTTATTTATTTTAAAGGTTTTGCCAGCTTTTTAAAGATTTTATTTGTTTTTAGCGTGAGGGGAAGAGCGGGAGAAAGAGAGGGAGAGAAACACAGACGTGAGAGAGAAACCTCAATCAGCCGCCTCCTGTACGCCCCCAACGGGGGACCCGGCCCGCAGCCCAGGCACGTGCCCTGACCAGGACTGGACCGGCGACCTTTTCTGATTCTCGGGATCATTCCCAACCCACTGAGCCATGCTGGTCCAGGCTAAACATTTTGTCTGAATTTAGGTGAGTTTTGTTGTTTTGGTGGGAGGGGCTTCCTCTCTCTGCAGCCTCACCGTAAGCTGTTGGAGACCCTGGGGCGGGGCAGGTTAGACGTAGCCGAGCAAAGCACTCGCTCCTCTGGGGACCTGCTCGGGGCCGGGGAAGGAGTGATGGGGATGCGGAGGGGACCGGGGACCGGCGTTAGGGCAGGAGTTGGATGGCGGTTCAGTTGTTCTCATGAGTGCATGTTTGCCCAGAAGGCTGAGCTGTCCAGGTCGACAGGTCTGTGGCTTCCCACTGGACAAAGCCTAGAGCAGGGCCCCGGCCTCTGGCTGCTGGAGCAGTACCGGTCTGGGCCTGTTCAGAACCGGGCCTGTTAGGCAACCTCCCCGCCCTGCACCCCCACCTTTCTCAGCACAGCAAGGGGTGAGCTTGCTTGAATGTCATGCGCCCGAATCATCCTGAAACCACCCAACCCTCTGTCCATGGGGAAATGGACTTCAGTGACAGTGGTCCCTGGTGCTGAAAAGATCGGGGACTGCCTGGCTGCTGTAGCTCAGTGGATTGAGCTCGGGCTGCGAACCAAAGTGTCGCAGGTTCGATTCCCAGTCAGGGCACATGCCTGGGTTGCAGGCCATGGCCCCCAGCAACCACATAGTCGTGTTTCTCTCTCTCTCTTTCCCCCTCCCTTCCCTCTCTAAAAATAAATAAATAAAATCTTTAAAAAGGTCGGGGACCGCTGGTCAAGAGTGAGGCCTTGACGGCGCCCCGTCAGCACCGGTCAGGTGCTTCTCAGCTCTCTGCTTTCCCCCTGGACACCAGCACGTCTTTCTGGAACATACGGAGCATTCTTTTGATTGCTGTGTCAACATCATTTTCTGTTAATTCCCTCATCTCTGATATTTTTTTGGATTATTTCTGTTTATTCATGTTTCCTGGTTATGGTTATATTGTATTATTTGGTTTCTTTTCAGGCTTGGTAATGTTGGGTAGGTGCCAGGCATTAAGAATTTGGGGGTTTTAGACTTCACCACACAAACTGTGCAAACCCAGAGCTGCTGGATTTTGTTATGACGGGTAGAAAACACTCTCCGATTGGGCTGGATTCTGCTGGGGCTTGACTGACACGTGCCGGGCAGGCCCGAGCAGGCCTTCCGTGGCCCGCATAGGAACCTGGAGCCCGGGGCGGGCCTGCGGCCTCTGTCCGCGGGCTTCCTCCCCGGCCTCGGGGTTTTCTCTTCTGGGTGCTCAGACCGGTCCTCTGCGACAGCCTCGGAGCCTCCCTGCCGGCCCTGCGGCCCCCCCGCTGCAAACTCAGCCCCCTCGGCCTGCCACCCTTCCTTCCCTGTGGCTGGAAACCCCCTGGCGATCGGGTGGGGCGCCCTCCCAGACCCCTGCCTGTTTGTGTCCCCTCTCTGGGGTCAGCCTGTGCCTCCAGGCGTCGGTGCCCGGAAAGTGCGGTTGCACCGATGGCCCGTCTGGTTTCTCGGCCGTGGGAACCGTGAGGGTCTTCTGCCGTCTTGGGACGGTGGCCTGTCCCTTCGGCTGTTTGTTCTGTTAGCCTTCATCTTAGCGGAGTTTCCAGCACAGCCCTGGAAGGAGCACCAGGCTGGGGTGCAGGACGGTGCCGTTCTCAGAGCCCCGGCCTTCGGGCCCGTCTGCTCCCCGGGCTGTGAAGGGAGGGCCTGCACAGGCCGGTCCTGAGGCTCCTTCCTGCTTCCTCAGGACTCCGTGTCATAACACTCAGGTTTGGGTGCTCGTTTCCATTCATCTAAGTTTCTGTCTGTGGTATCGGCCCCTCATATCACTGGGCACCGGGCACCTACGCCCTGTCTGTCAGGCACCGCACTGGCGCTGGGGCCACAGCACCCCCGCCGGCGGCTGTGACGCCGGTGCCAGCCCTTCCGAGGGCAGGGTCGGGACAGAAGAACCCAGGGCCCCAGGAGGGCTGGGACCGAAGACTGGCCATTTCCCGAGGGTTGAGTCCCGGGGGCTCTTTTGGACACTGACACCCACGCTGGGGGAGGGGGGGTGGAGCAGGGCGGGGGGGTTGGCTGTGTTCCGGGCGGTGGGACCGCATGTGCAGAAACGTGGACATGAAGGGCTGTGGACCCTGAGGAGCTGAAGAGGCCATTGTGCCTGGTGCCCCAACTGGTGGCGGTGGGAGGGGCTTTGAGAAAATTAAACTCAATGTGGGCGTCGTCTCCGCGGTGCAGCGCCGTGCAGCGCCGTGCAGCGCCTGGGGTCCTTCTGAGCCCAGATCTGACCGCCGCTCCCGCGTTGCTTTGCAACCCGCGGCGGCTTTCTGAGGCTTGAACCCGCAAAGCAGAAATAGGGGAGCAACGGGGCTGTTGTCGGGGTTCACTGAGCTGCTGCTGCTCAGAAAGCTCTGCAGCTCCTGCCGTGTAGGATGCAGCCAATAACGAGTAGTAATTATGCCCCGTTTTGTGGCTCTTATTTCCATGCCCACGGTGAGTGTGGTTTTATACGGTTAATGTAGTAGAGCCATTAATATTCTCCAGTAACAGTTGCTCTTCTGTGGGACTAATCGGTAGGTTCTTTAGTTCTCTGATAAACAGTTTCTGGAGTGCCTGCATGTTTTCTGTTGCTTTAAAACAGCAGTTCTTAACCCATGACGTGCACGGTGGGCTGACACGTGACGCACGTGGGTGGGCCTCAGGACCCTTTGGCACCCCCCGGTGCTGAGTGAGGAGTCGGGCAGCTGTGGGTGGACACCCTCCGCTCCTGCGCTCTGTGCGACCCCGGAGTTCAGAAACTGCTGCCGGAACCCGTGAGGGTTCAAATCCCCTTCCAGGCGCATCTGTGGTGCCCAGCGGCACCCCTGGGGCAGAGGGTGCACGTCCCCCCACCCTGGGTCTGTCCGGTGTGCCTAGATGGCTCGCTCATGGGACTGAGGTCAGGTTGGCTGCGGCCAGTGGGGCCATCCACCCCGCAGGCATTTATTTCCCTGCAGAGATACTAAGTGTTTGAGTGTTGTGTTTTTTTCCTACAAATGTGTGCTCCTTCCTGAACCTTCTGTGAGTGGCCCTTGCACGCGTGAACTTTCAGTAGCTCCTGACCTACAGGAGTCCGCCGAGAAAAACTGCGGTCGGTGCGCGGCCCCATGCACAAAGGCCTGTCGGGCGTGAGCCTCCCACGGACGGCCTTGTCTGGGTCGCCATTCTCCGGCCCACCCACCCGCCCGCCCCATGGGGCCTCTGCTGCTGTGCCAGCAGTGACCACACTGTGTTGTGCGGTGCCCGAGGCGTGGGTGTGAGTCCGAGCTTTTCCTTCTTCTCTCGGCCATTTTAATCCTGTTTGCACAGAAGGCCACGGCACTTTCCCGGGGTGAGCCTCTTCGTGCACGTGCTTCCGAGGTCCCGGTCCACGGGGACGAGCGGTGGCTCAGGCCTTAGACCGCCGGCACTGGAAGGGCGATCCATTGTCCCCGTGACGCTGGTCCCGGCACCCTTCTCCCGAGGGAGGGGCCTGCTCCGGTCAGTCCCGACGCCGTCAGGTCCGCAGCCTCGGAGGCTTCCGCCGTGGACGTGGAGAGCGTGCTGCGAGGCCACGTCTCGGCCCGAGTGCGACTTGTCGCGGGAGACGCACCCTGACCAGTGCGCCCCCCTCCCCCTGCAGATGGGTTTGGAGACTGCGGCCCGAGTGCGGCAGCGTGAGGGTAACAGCCTTCTCGGACGTGCCGGCCAGGACGGCCTGCTGCCCTCACGCGCCTGGGGAAGCGCGCGGTCAGCAGCGCCGCCTGCCCCTCGCGCGCTCACGGCCCTCCGTGCGTGTGCTTCGCGCTGGCGCTGGCAGCCGCTTCTCTCGGACAGCACTGCCGGGACGCGCGGAGGGAGTGGCGTGCAGTCCGTGCCCAGGGCGCTGGGACTCCGTCTGAAGGGCACCCCTGCATTAGGCTTTTCCCGTGAGCTTGCTCCTGTCTTACTGACCGCCGGGTGGGCCCGGAAGGAAACGGCGCTGACGTTTGCGGGTGTGCAGACCCCCAGGATGGCGCCCTGGTTTCTTCCGCGCCTGCGCACTCGGAGCGGTGAGGCGCTCCTTGGACTGGGAAGGGCTTTGCCGGCCCCTGGCTGCGGCCTGCGCCGGCTTGGGGCCTTCCCTGCGGCTCGCCCTGCCGCGGTCTGAGGTCGCTCCTCGTGGTGCTGGCCGGAGTCTGTGCCAGGCCCAGACTGTGCCTCTGACTGTTGCAGACGGCCTGGCCCCATGTGTCACGAAGAAAGCAGAAACTAGGGCGTGCCTTTAGGGTCTGGCCAGACCCGCACCCCCCCACCCTCCCGTTACACACACCCTTTCCTTGCACCCACAGACTCGCAGGTCTCCTTCCGGACCGCCTTGTCTCCACCTGTGGCCTGCCTTCCCACCCTCCCCCAGGGACGCCACGGCTTCCCCAAGACCGGATGCTCCTTGCTGAGTCTCTCTCCTCACTTCCCACCCACTCTTACTTTAAAAAATTATATTCCATGTCTTTACATCTATTAAATCATTGCGGGCTCCCAGCAATCGCTACTGAGTGAGTCCAGTTATTATCCCAATTGTACAGCTCGGAGAAATGATGGCACTCTGTATGGCGTCTTTTGATGAGCAGATCTTAATTTAAATGTCGCTCACGATCTGTCCGTCTTTTCTTTTATGGTTAGTGCTTTTCATGTTGTGTCTAAGGAGCGTTTGCCTCCCCCAGGGCCACCAAGGTATTTTCTTATATTGCTTTCTTGAAGTTTTATTTGTTTTACCTTCCGCATGCAGATCCGCGGTCCACCTGGAATTGCTTTTCTGTCTGTGCACGACGTGCTGCCGGAGCCGCGTTTCATTTCCTTCCGCGTGGCGCCGGTGGACCCCGCGCCGTTGACTGAAAACACCACCTGTCGGGCGCGCTCCGCAGCACCACCTGTGCCTTAAACCCGGTGTCCTTTTCTGGACTCTCTAGTCTGCTCCGTGGGTCAGTTGACCTGCCATTGTGCCGGGGGCACCTGTCTGGTCTCTGTGACTTCATCCTCAAAGTCTTGGTGTCAGGGGGAAGACGTCCTCCCACCTTGTTCTTCAAGGTGGTCCCGGCTGTCCTGGGCCCTTGGCGTTCCCAGTGCCTTCCAGCGCGGAGCCGGCAGCGGGTCGTCCGTCTCCGCCGGGGTTTCAGTGGGGTTTCGATGGCGCTGCGGTGCGCCTGTAAAGCAGTTTGTACAACGTTTTGTTTTCTCGAATTGCTATTTTTAACAATACTCTTCAATTTCTCCCTCTGTGTGTACACACCAATACGAAACGACTACATTGTTTCTTGTCACAGACATCTGTGGTGTCTTGTTAGGCTTAGTTCTAGGTGTTTGCTCTTTTTGGCTCCTGTAAATTGTGTAATTTCTTGAAATTTACGTTCTAATTGTTGCTGATAACAGGTACATGGATTTTTATCTCCTGTGATTGGCTAAGTTTACTGATTAACAACTCTCTTGTGGATTCTTTGGATTCTCTACAATGCCCACCGCACCAGTGCCGTCTGCGAGAAGTGCGAGTTTCCTTTCTCCCTTTGCTATCTCGTTCCACATGTCTAGTAGCTTCCTCTTACCAGCTTCAGAAAATTCATATTTATGGTTTACATTCCTTCATATCTCGTTCCCTCAAGATTATTTTTAAACTTTTAGAAATACTTCACCCAGAAAAGTTTTAAAACTAGAAAGAATTCTTGTATAACCTTTACTCAGATTCACCAATTGTGAACGTTTTACTGCATTTGATCGATCGTTCTCTCTCTCCCCTTCTTCACGGCGAGTGAGTTGCTGATGTCGTGTCGCCTTCCCTCTAAATACTCATTGTGCCCGCTTCCGAGAACAGGGACGCGCTCCGCTCACGTGTGTCGTCACCGCACAATGGCCACAATCAGGAGCTTTGACTTGGACACAGTGCTGTTGTCTCATACGGAGATTTCAATCAAACTTTTCCAATGGTCCTAATAGTGTCCTTTATGTCAGGTCTTTCTTTGGTTGGTTTTTTAGTTCCAGAATCCAGTCCGGCATCAGGCACTGCATTTAATTGTTGTGTTTCTTTAGTCTCTTGGAATCTCTAACAGTTTCCTAGTATTTCCTTACTTTTCATGATATAGTTGACATTTTTGAGTAGAGGTTATTTTATAAAAGAATAAACTAAGTTTTAAAAATCCTCAATGAGGTCTGAATTTTATATAATGCTGCTTTCACATCTATTGAGGTTATCAAATGATTTTTCTTCTTTATTATCTCTTTTCTTCAACTTTCTGTAAAATTTCTGTTGTTGTGACACATAACACCAACCAATAATCGGATAAACTACACAGGGAAAGTGTAAGGAATTTTGATGAAGCGGGTTCCTACGTAGCCACTTACGTAAGTCATCCAGGAAATTTGCCCCCATTCCCGATGGCCACTTCCTCCCAGCCAGGCGGGCCCCACCAGCTGGTTTTTATCTTTACCACATCCTTGATTTCTCTCACTTTTAGCACCTAAATATCTACCTTCCAATAATACGAATTAATTTTATTGTTTCTGAACTTGAAATATGCGACCTCCCAGGGGTATGTTGTTTTGTGGTTGGCATGTAGCCGGAGTTGGTTCTCGCCGCAGAGTTCTGATGTTTACCCACCTCCCCATTGATCGAGTCGCTCCAGTTTTCTCACGGTTGCGAACGGTTTTGTGCCTGGGTGCACACAGTGGGCATTTCTGCACATCCGGGAGAGAATGACAGCTTGGTGGGCGCACTAGCTTTCTACCTTCGTGAAGCCAGTTTCCCAAAGTAGGGGATCTGTGCACAGGCCTGCCTTTGCCCCACCATTTCTCTGCCAGTTGGTATTGTCAGCTTTAACAGTTTTAGCCCATCTGGCAGTGTGGCTGTATATAATACAATATCACTCTGTGATTTACATTCATATTTGCCTTCCCTAGAAGTCTTAATACCTTTTCATAGCTTTGTTGGACATCTGTATTATTATTATTTCTTCCTCCTCCTCCTCCCCCTCTTCTTCTTCCTCCCCCTCCCCCTCCTCCTTCTTCTTTGGCTGTTTAAAAAGGGATTGTTTATCTTTTTCCTATTAACCTGTAGAAACTCTTTGTCAAGTTTAGATTCCAAGCCTGTGTCAGTTCTGGGGGGCCTTCTCCCCTGCTCCTGTGGCCGCTGCTGTAGCTCTCCCCGTGGCCGCCCAGCGACCCGAGCTGTGTTACATCTGTCCACATTGTCCTTCATCCTTAATGCACTGTGGAGCTTTTTCACAATGTCTTCCTCCACTCCAAGATCATAAACATATTCTTTTACATGGGTCGAAAGGCTTGTGTTTGTTTTTTTCTTTCACATTTAGACCTGTAAGCTACCTGATTTTAATTTTGGTTCACTGTGTGAAAGAGAGGTCCAGCTTCATTTTTCTGTCACGGTGCCACTTGCCAAAAACACATTCTTTCTCCAGCGCTGGCTGTCATGGTCCTGCACCTGCTTGTGACGGGCTTTGTCTGGGCTGCCCCTCTTTCAGGGCTCTGTCTCCCCGCCAGCCAGCACCACACCGTCTGCATTACTTTGGATTTGTCGTAAGTCTCGACATTTGATTGAGCAAGACTTCCCACCTTGTTTTTCTTCTCCCACAGCTCTTGTTATTCCTGATCCTTTGCATTTCTGTATAAATTTCAAAATCAGCTCATCAGATTCAGGCCGAAACAAGACAAAACAGATTCAAAACCACAAAACAAGGCAAAACAAGGCAATACAAAACACCGTTCGGATTTCGGTTGGGTTTGCATAGAACCTGCCGGTCGATTTGGAGAGAATTGCCCTCTTTACAATATTTAGACGTCATAAACATGGTATATCTTTCCTTTTATGTATGTTTTCTTAAAGCTCCAATAAAATGTGATTATTTTCTCCGTAGAAGTTTTATGCTTTTATGCTGGTGTATTGTAAAGGAATTTGGGGACGTCGTATCATTTTATCCAGTTAAAGACTTAAAGATAACACCAGAGTCATTACCCCTCTCACCCAGGTAAGCGGTAGAAGCCTCCGGGAGGGAGGCTTGTCCACCTGCCCCCCTTCAGGTCTCGCTGGCCGTCTCCACACTGTCCTTTCATGGTTGGTCGGTTTGAATCGCCGTCCAAATAGCATCCACACATTTCATTAGGTTGATGTATCTCTGAAGTCTTTCTTTGTTTACGGTTTTCTCCTTTTGATCTTAAATCTCCTTAACTCTCTAATTGATCATTCCTGTCACCTCCCCCCTACACCATTTATTTATTGAGGGGGCCATTAGTCTTATAGAATTTTCCACAGTCTGGATTTGGTGGTCGTTATACTCTGGTGTAATTTAACATGTCCCTTTCTTTTCTGTATCGTCTGTAAACTGAAAATAACACATGGACACTCCATTACACTCTGTTTCAAATTTTGTTTTTAAACAATGCTTCATTGGATGTTTTGTGTACTTGTTTTAGACAGGTTCTTATTGAGCGGTGGATGAAGGTGCAAGATGCTTTCACTATAAAATTCCTCACCAGCCTTCCCTCTGTATAAAATTCCTCACTGACCTTCCTTCTCTATAAAATTCCTCACCGACCTTCCTTCTGTATAAAATTTCTCACTGACCTTCTTTTTGTATAAAATTCCTCACTGACCTTCCTTCTGTATAAAATTCCTCATCAACCTTCCCTCTGTATAAAATTCCTCACCAATCTTCCTTCTCTATAAAATTCCTCACTGACCTTCCTTCTGTATAAAATTCCTCACCGACCTTCCTTCTGTATAAAATTCCTCACCAGCCTTCCTTCTGTATAAAATTCCTCACCAGCGTTGCTTTGATGATGTTAGTGGTCACAAACATTATTGCTTAGATCTGTTATTTCATTGTGTGTTGGAAAATGATAATTTTCTTTTTATTGTCCATAAAATCTGTAGCGCGGCCCCGTTTCCCACCCTGTTATTGGTTATTGTTGCCTTTACTCTCTTCCCCCCAGAACATTCTTACCAGGAGATCATCAACTCGATCAGTTATTTCAAAACATCAAGTTTCAGCTTTGATGTTTGCTATTGTGTGTTCACTTTTTAGTTCAATAATCTCTGCTCTAATCTGCATTATTTTCTTCCTTGGAGATTTTTTGTGGGAATATAACTGCTGTTCTCTTATTCTTTTTGTGAGGGATGCTTAACTCTTTATATTTTTGGCCTTTCTTTGATAACGTCTGCATTTTTCATTGTAACATTGCTTGAAGTACTCTGATACTTTCATATTCTATTATCTTCATCCTTAAGTTCTGATATATTTCATTACCTTTCAGTATAAAGTATTATCAATGCCCATAATGATTTTTCTTTTAATCAATGGGTTATTTAGAAGTGTGTTGTTTAATTTCCAAACATTTGAGGGTTTTCCAGGTCCTTTTGTGTTATTTGATTCTTAGTTTTTCTTTTTTGTCAGAGAATATACTTCTTATTATTTCTCTTTTAAAATTTGTTGAGATTTATTTTATGGCTCAGTCTGCTGCTACCTGGTGAACGTTCCCTGTGCATCCCAATGTTTTGGGGTAGAGTATCTTATAAATACCAGTTGCGTCACATTGGTTCCAAACACTGTTCACGTCTTCTATATTCTTACTTATGCTCTGTCATTTACTGAGAGGAATGTGGAATCTGCAGGTATGATTGTGGATATATCTATTTTTCTTTCAGTTCCAACAGTTTTTATTTTGTGTATTTTGAAGCTTTGTTCTTGAGTACAGACACATTTAGCATGTTCTGTTTCCTCAAATTGCCGTCTTTATCACTGTGTGATGTCCCTCTTTATCCCCGGTAATACTCCTTTTTCGGAACCTTATGGTGCCTGGTATTAATATATACATCCAACTTGCTTTAAAGGTTATATTTCTGCCCATTTATTTTTAACCTATCTATGTCTTATATTTAAAGTGTGATTATTGTAGGTAGCTGGGTCGTGCTTTTAAAAAAAAATCCAGTGTAACACTCTCTGCCTTTTAGTTTGAATGTTTAGACCGTCTGTTTAGACCAGAGTGTTTACACTTGACATTGCCGTTGGTGTGGTTTGGTGTGAGCCCACCGTCCCGCTACTTGTTTTCTACTTGTCTCAACTCTTCTTGCTGCTTCCCTGCCTTTTTAAGGAAAACGCTTTTTTAAAAAATAATTCCAGCTGATCTCCACTATTGGTTAACTTATTAGTTATACGTCTTCTAAAAAAATCACTGCCGGTTGTTTAGGGATTTGTAAGTTACCACGACGTACGCGTGGCGGCAGCGGTGCTGCTGTGCGTAGGAAGCGACGCGCTGCGTCAGGACCGACCGCGAGCGGAGCAGCCCCGCCCCCGCGCTGCGTCTTCCCGCTGTCACTGCCCTGCCCTCGCGGACCAAACGGTACCTCGTTCCTACGTTTGCTGTAGAGAGCCAGCTATCCTTCCAAGCGATTAAAATGGGAAAAAAATGCCTTTAATCTTTGCCATTAATTTAACCCTTTTGTGCTTTTTTATTTCTTTTCGCCTCGAGAACTCCCTGTAATGGCCCTCGTTAGTACAGTGCTGCTGTCAGTGAATTCTCACAGCTTCTGTCTGTCTGAAAGAGTATGTATTCCACTTTCATTTTTTTCCTCCTCTATTTGATAGACTTCACTTTTGCAGGCAATTTGAGGCTTACAGAACAGCGGAGCAGACAGCACAGAGTTCCCGCCGTCCTTAGCTGTCCAAGCGTGTCCAGCTCTGCCAACAGGCCCGTAGCGCGTTAACCACACTTGTTTCAGAGTCCTCGCCCGCGCTGCCCGACACCTGGGCCCGGTGTCCCCATCCCGCCCTGCCTCTCCGAGGCCTGCCTCCTGCGCATCCTCAGTCTCCTCGTCCTGCCTCGCCTGCCTCCCGTGCCTTCCTCTGTCTTAAGAACCCTGCCACTGTTCATCAGCGCCATCGGTTTTCTGGCCTGCTCCTGGGCCGCACCTGGGAGCTCCTGCAGGGCAGGGTCTGGAACTTTCTCGTGTCTGGGCCCCGAGCTTCTTGTCCTGAGTGCAGAGCTAGCTGGGCTCAGCTCAGGCGTGTAACCGAGTGAGTGGCGAGGGGGAGAAGGAGCGGACACAGGAAGGGCACTGCCGTGGTTGCATTTCCAGGGAACGTCACCACGTAAAGCTGAGCCGCCCTCTTTCTTCATATTTTAAAAAATCCATGAAAAGAATACTTACTTGTGGGAACACTCGGCGATTTTAGGCATCAGATAGTGAGAGCCCCCTCTCCTCACTACAGTCTTTGGCAATGCCTATGAACAGTTCAGGGTCCGTCCTTCCAGATCTTTCCCTAAATGAGTGTATGTATGTACGTGTGTTTCTGTGTACACCTCCTGCATGTATATACATAAACATAATTTGTGTCAGGCCATGGGTTTGTACTCCATGTAAAATTCTACACCCTCTTTTCTGTTTAATGAACCCCGGGCATCTCGCTCCGCGAGCACCTACAGGCACCCCTACCCACGGTTGTTCAGAACGTCGGTGTACAGAGACATCGTCACTCACTTCGGGGTCCTTCTTGGGTAGACACTTTGACCGCAGTTCCTTGCTGCTGCAGTGATGCTGGCGACGGCTGACGTGTGTGAGGGCCGCCACGTGCTGAGTCCCGGGCCCTGAGCTTCCTCCATGCGACCTCGTTCCCTCCTCGCCACCCTTTGCCCAGGCGCACCCGCTGTCCTCTCTGCTGTCCTCACGCTAGCATCGCTGACAGCGGGAGCTCTCGAGGCTGATGCTTCCAGACTGCCATCCACTCGGACCTCTCGGGGCCCCTGGCACAAGAAGAAGCCAGGTTTTCCGCAGCGTTGGTGCCAGAGCACCAACTGGTTTGTATCGCTAGCTCCCTCCCGTCAGAACCCACCGCAGCGGATCTGCCCCTGCTCGCGGCCCCCTCCCTCCCTCTTTCCTCGCTCTCCTTCGGAGGGCAGACCCCTGTGACCACTCGAGGCCCATGCAGATCCGCCTCCCCATTCTATGGCCCTAGAAGCAGATTGGGGATCTTAGTTGCTTGATTTCCCGGGGGAGGCGACATGAATGTGGTTCGATGAAATGTAATCAGGGACTTTTTAGTGTCTGTTTCGACTTTCCCAAACCTCTCGGCTGCCAGATCTCGACCTTTCATCCCAGGGCCAGTCTGAGCTTCTCTGTGGGCGGCTTGAGTTGATGGATTTCTTCCTGCAGCGTGTCGGCCAAAAAACCGCCTCTTTGAATCCCACATTTCTGATCTGCTTTTTCTTTTTCTTTTTTTTTTTAATATTTTATTTATTTATTTTTAGAGAGGGAAGGGAGGGAGATAGAGAGAGAGAGAAACATCAGTGTGCGGTTGCTGGGGGTTATGGCCTGCAACCCAGGCATGTACCCTGACTGGGAATCGAACCAGCAATGCTTTGGTTCGCAGCCCGTGCTCAATCCACTGAGCTACACCAGCCAGGGCTGTGATCTGGTTTTTCTGAAAATCCAGGTGGGTTTTTGACTTCAGCTGATTGTCTGCCCGCATGGCCGGAAGCGGCATGGTGGCCAGGTAGTCGGAGGAGCAGGCAGAGACAGGCAGCCGGCGGTCCCTTTCCATTGGCCAGTCCCTCTCCTTGCTCTCCAAGGCCTCCAGGCCACCGTAAGCCACTGCCGAGTGCCCTGGCTGACCCTCATCGGTGTCTCTGTCTGAGACAGCTTCACTGAGGCACGTGTCTCATACAAAGTCACCCACTCACAGCGAGCAGTGAGACGGGCCTGGGTCGGTGCAGACCCGTCCGAGCACCTCCACCGCCTCCGTGTTTCCTCGCTCGCCCCCTGGCGGCCAGCCCCTACCTCCCTCGGCACCGCCAGCCAGACGACCACTGCCCTGCTCTCGTTTTTAGTGGTAAGGTTTTCAGAATTTCATATATTTGAAGTCATATGGTATGTACTCTTTTATGTCTGGCTGCCGCTTTTTTTTTTTTTTTTACACTTAGCAAAATGCCTTTGAAATTTGCCCTTGGGTCTTTCCTTTTTGTTGCCCGAGTCGTACTCCACTGTACAGATCACCTGTGTTTTCTCTGTGCGCCCCCTATTGACAGCCACTGGCAGTTTCCCACTTCGTGGCTGTCAGGGATAGGAGGGGCATCCGTGGGCAAGTCTTGTGTGGACACACTTTCCCATTCCATCTGGGTGGGTACCCAAGAGCGAACCGTTGGGTTGCATAATAAGTGTGTATTCAGCTTTTTGAGAAACTGTCGTATTGTTTTCTGGGCTCACTGACAGTGTCTGTGAGTTCCTGTTGCTTTATATCTTTTTTGCCTTTGTGTTTTATGTCTTTGAACTTGACTTAAAAAAATTTTAGATTTACAGAAGAACTACGAGTTAGTACAGAGGGTTCCCTTATAGCTTTTGCCCGGCGCCTCTAGCAGCAGCGGTTTTGCCCCACGGGCCCTCTGGCAGTGTCCCCAGGTGTGTCTGGTTGTCGCACGATGCGGGGGGGGGGCAGCCGGGGGAGGCTGCTGGCACCCAGCGGTAGAGGTCCTTTTCCTTCCGCAGTCAGTGGGTCACTTAACTCCCTCCCACTGTCCAAGGGCCTGTCTTCCAAGTCCGTCTAGGCCTGAAGAATCCATCAGAAAAGGAGACCAGGTTTCCCCTTGTCCCAGGTGGTCGGTGTCCACCGCCAGTGACCTCCAAAAACTTGAGGACCCAGTCCTGTCGCCGCACGGTGTTGACCCACACTGGAACAGTCATCTCTGGACACTGCCTGACATGCTGTCCTCCCCCGGACGGAGGCGGTGGGCTTTCCTTCGCTCCCTGGTTGTGTTGCTGGCTGGTGGCCCGCGCCCCGGCGGCCTGCGTTGCCTGTGTGACTGTCGAATCGTTTCTCGTCTGTGCAGTCAGGCTATGGCCGGGGGGCTGCTCAGCACCTTCCAGGGCCGCAGCAGCGCCGAGGAAGGCCTCTCCACGGCCCCGGCCGTCGTGGGCAGATTGCCCGAAGACGCAGCTTTGTACAAGGAGCGGGTGCCTTTCCTCCTGGCGTGTGTGTGTTTCCGAGATGGTGTTTATGACCAGTGATAGCAAACATGAAAAGCCTGTTTATTAGTCAATACACTTTAAGCAATGCCTAACCATGAATGGATTTTGTCATGAAGAATGGGTGTCCTGTTTGCCATCAAATTATCCTCATTTTTAGAAAATGAGCATGACTGACGGGTGTGAGTACTCCTGGCCCTAGAAATTAGGCCTTCTGTATTTCGTGAGCTTTGCTGGCCTGTTGGTTGCCAAGAAATGCCAGCTCAAAAGAAGTCCTTTGGATTAGAACAGTCCAGTCATTAGTGTCCCTGCCCTGTGATCTTGTTGTCTAGTCTTGATTTGCCTTTCTCTTTCTACCTCCGTGATTGCTGTCCTGGAAGGAAAGCCCACCGCCGAGAGTGGACACTCCGGCGCTAACGCCCCCGCCCTGCCCCTCCCTCCCTCCTCCCCTGGAAAGATGAGGGAGACGAGTGAGTGGTGGGTTTGCAGGTACTGACAGCACCCCCCCCGCCCCATATTTTTTTAAAAAGATTTTATTTATTTATTTTTAGAGAGGGAAGGGAGGGAGAGAGAGAGAAAGAGAGAGAGAGAGAAACATCAATGTGCGGTTCCTGGGGGCCGTGGCCTGCAACCCAGGCATGTGCCCTGACTGGGAATGGAACCTGCGACACTTTGGTTTCCAGCCCACGCTCAATCCACTGAGCTATGCCAGCCAGGGCGACCCCCACATTCATAACTGGTGAGCAGCTTCAGAAAGTCGTGGAAACATTAGGCTTGCTTTAAATTTTGATCATTTTAACGGAAAATAGAAAAATAAGCCTTCCATATAGCTCCCGTATTAGTTTAAAATATTCACCCAACTATGACACAACGCTTTTAAAAAGGCCCAAGTGGATGTTTCGAGTCCTTAAGTGGATTCCCTTTATAAATGAGTCACCGTTTCCAGTGCCGAAGCAATTATATATTTGTATTCAATTTGATGCGGTGTACTGGCGCTCAGGCCGCTCTTTTGTTTAATGCTTCGCCTTAGAAATAATCGGGATGCGTGGATGGTGGGGGAGTGCATTTATGAAAGAGTTATTTATAATGTATACATTCTGGCTGGAATTTAAATAAGCACAACCCATAGGTCTGGCACATAAGCCATTAGTTGTAATGGCTTTTGGACGCTGGCCCAGCGTGCGGGCCCCTCGCGCCCTCCTCGGTTTATATACGGCTCGTTGTAACAGAGTTGTCATTCTCTCTCCTCCCTGTGTTTCTACGTCGCCTTATAGCTTATTAGCTTTTTAAGCCTGTCTGTAGCATTAATACTCAACACGGGAAACGATTTTTTAAATGGAATTTGTCTAATTTTTTGATGAATTATTTGAGTAAGAAAAGCTAGAAATGATCTGTATGTACTCTATAAGATGCTTGGCTTATTTTTATATAATCCCTGGTTTGTTTTTTTTTATTGCTGCAGAATCCACAGCGCGGGCTGAGCTGATGGCACGGATGATTCCTCCTGCTGCCGGGTTTGTCGCGAGGAAACAGATCCGATTTTCCAGCGCTGCGCCCTGCGCCCTGAATCTCTGGCACCTACTGTAGCGAGGAGCCTCGCAGACCCAAACAACCGGGTGCGTGAAACCGCCGTCGTGCGGTCTCTGCAGCGGGTTCTCTGCAGCCTCACCCGGCTGGTCTTCGCCGCTCGGGAAACAGCGGCAGAGGGCCAGGCAGCTCGGGCGCGGGAGGCCTGCGTGCGCCTGCCCCCGGGGGGCCACGGGGCGAGGGGGCGGGCGGCGCCCCGTTCGCGTCCTCCTGAGACAGCTCTTTGTCTTTCTCCTCGCCTTTTTATCCCGGAAACTTCCAAACGCGAGTAGCAGCACAGAGACTATTAAAATGAACGCTCCTGTTCTGTTCGCCCAGCTGCGACTATCATTAGCATGTGACCAGGCTTTTATCATTTCTCTCACCGAGAAACCCAACTCAGATAAAAGCGTTTCCCAGACGCTGTCTCGCTTCCACTGTGAATGCCCCAGCATTACACTCCAAGAAATGTAGACACTTTACAAGACGTAATGACAGTGTCGTTATCACAAGTGTAAAAATTATCAGCAGCTCCTTAGTATCATCCGCCATCCAGCCTCCCAGCAGAGCTCCCCAGCTTTCTCACGGGTCTGGTTTGCGCCGACAGTCTGTTGGGATCCGAACAGACGCCCAGGGCTCGCACGCCGTTCTGGGTGGACGCGTCTTTGCGTCTCTTTTGATCGACGGCGTTCCCCCTCCCTTTTTTCTCCCGCCGGTTATCGGTGGAGGACACGAGGTCGTCAGTCCTGTCGGATTTCCCCGACGGGAGACCTGGCGGATCTGTCCGTCTCCACGGTGGTGTGTGAGCCGTTCCTCTGTTCCCGGTACTCCCTGCAGTTGCAACCTGGCGGCAGGCGGAGGCTCCGCCAGACTCGGAGTTTTGTGCGGTGCCGCACGAGTGCGCTCCCGGCGCCGCGTCCGACCCGGGAGCGGAGAGCCAGGGGGTCCCCGGATGCAGGCTTCGTCGGCCTTCTCTGTGTGCAGTGCGAAGGTCCCCGCCAAGCCAGGGGCAGCCGTGCGCGGTCTTTGCCCGCATCTGGGGTTTCGTCAGAGGCTGCAGAGTCGTGATGCTCAAACCCTGCCCTTTCCCCCTTTCAGAGCCGGGTTCTTCTATAAAGAGGCCCCCCCCACCCCAGCTCTTTGGGGACCCTGAAAATCTGTCTGTCCATGGACAGCAGGATGAGTGCTTTATTTTTTCCCCTTTATGTGCCAGTTTCCAGAACAATTTGTTGGTGTCCTAATTGTTGGTAAAACCTAAGGGTTACGCATTAGGTTTTAACAGTTTGTTTATTTGGAGTGTTGTCAGGAACCTGTGAATTTCAACCCATCGGGTATTTTCACCCATTGTAGTCGTTCTTTTTTAAAATATTTTATTTATTTATTTTTAGAGAGGGAAGGGAGGGAGAAAGAGAGAGAGAAACATCAATGTGCGGTTGCTGGGGCCTGTGGCCTGCAACCCAGGCACGTGCCCTGACTGGGAATCGAACCTGCGATACTTTGGTTCCCAGCCCGCGCTCAATCCACTGAGCTACGCCAGCCAGGGCCTTGTAGTCGTTCTTTTCGGTGATCAGATGAGCCCAGCTCTGCCCAGGAGGAACCCTGTAAGTCGGCTCCGGAGTCCGCCTGATGGGACCCTGTCGGCTTCCGCAGCTCACCTCCCCTGGCCAGCGGCCACCTCCCCGAGGAGCCGCGGCCTCTCCAAGAGGGACGTGGCAGCCGGACACCGGGGCGTGGGGACTGGGGTGCTCCCTGCTCCGAGGTCAGCCATTGCCTCTGGTGACGGAGCAGTCGATTTTCTAAAAAAATGAAAACTTGTCCTGGGGCTACATTGATGTCTCCAGCGCAAAGTTAGGATTATAGGGCTTTTACTTATTTGATTTTATGTATATAAAAAGTATATATATACACGTATGTAATATTGTAAATATATATGTGTGTATAATATATGTACGTATACATGCATGTGTGTGTGTGTATATATATATATATATAAATTTTTTTTACGTAGTACAAGTCTTGCTTCCTAATGGTATTAACGTGTGTGTGTGTGTGTGTGTGTGTGTCCCACAGGAAAATGCCGGTGTGACTCTGACTCTGTGGTGGGGTCACTGAGTTCGGCGTGAGGTCGTCTGGTTGTTTCTAGCCGTCTGCTCCTGGAGACGCGTCGTCACGTGGCCGCCACGTGGCTTCGCGTCCCATGCATTAACCCTGCTCCTTGTGGATCAGCTAACAACTTGATATGCATTTAGGCTCATTTGCTTTCATTTATTTTTATTTGTAGAAATTGCTTTAGCTTTTACATTTTGATTTAATTTAGACTTATAATTACTTAAAATGTTTTTACATGATTCAGCAGGCGAAGCTGTTAAACAGAGTGAGCACGTGCAGAGAGAAGGGACCTGCAGCCTGCCCTGCCCCCCTGCCCCTCCCTCCCCTGCGGACGGGACGCTGCAGGGGCACCCACGGCGTCACCTGCGTTAGGTCTTGCTTCACTCTGACCTCCAACAAAACACGCACGCCCACAGTTCTAAGCGGACACACACGTGTCCTCGCCTTCCGCCCCCTCCTGTCCCTCTCAGACACACGGCGGCTGCCGTGCCTGCTGCTCCGTCCTTGCCCTCCCCACTGTCCACGGCGTCCCGGGAGGGTCCCTGGCAGTCCGGGGGACGCCTCCCTGTTCCTGTTCACGGCCGCCTCGTGCTCCACAGGCCACGGGTCCCGTCGTTTGTGGATGGACGTTGGGGTTATCTCCACCTGCCGCTTGGACATTGTTGCACCAAATAGCCTGGCATCATTCCTGTCCGTACTGGTTTGTTTTGGAGGCGGTTTGGCCTCGCTCAGAGAAAGCGCGAGCTCTGTGAAGGGGTTTGTGCTGCTGCCGGTGGGAGGTGCACAGTTAGAGGAGCGGTCTAAATCCGAAGTGTCTTCTGCTGCTGACGGCCAACACGGCGGTGTCCTTGGGTGTGTGAGCCTGTGCGCACGGTGACGTGGATGTGTCACCTGGCGACCTCTGCTTGCTTCCGGAGCCCTGTTCCTGCACTGGCTGTCACGGGTCGCCCCGAGACCGGGACTCCCGAGCCCGTCCTCGGGCCCGCCGCTCTGCAGCCAGAAGGAAGGTCACCCGGGGCCACCTTGTCAGCGGCCCCCCCGCAGCTGCGCACTGACCCACGCAGGGAGCGCTGCCCCGCACGGGTGTTCTGTCCGAGCTGCGGCAGGAAAAGGCTCCCAGGCCCTTCCAGCCGGCGAGGGGGCAACCTGGCCCGCGGTGCAGAGGGTCCCGGCCTCAGCCGTGCACACAGGGCGTGCAGAGGAGCCGCCCTCCTGGCCGGAAAGCGGGGACCCCGGAGAGAGGGGACCTTCTCTCTCTCCAAGTGTGGAAACATTGCACACCAGGCCGCCAGAAAACTGCTACAGCATCAGGACATTTGGCGATTATTCTTCATTTACGTGGACGTTTTCCTCGGCTGTGAGCTAGAGGTCTGGCTTTTTAAGCTTAATTTAATCTTTTCCATGTCCCATATGTTTATGAGATGAATCGGGCTGGAGAATAATTGATTATTAAAATTCATATTCTCCAGAGTTCTCTTACCAATTTCAAGTTTCTCTCCCAGAAATTAAATTTGCCGTGTGACACAAACCTGGATAACATCACCTGGTCAGGGGATTTGGCAGCGGAGCCGTGGACTTTGCCAGCTTGATCTTCCCTCTCCTTTGAAAGAGGGTTGGGCGAGTTTCCAGGGTTACGACTGAGCGCCACATATCTTATCCCTAAAGGCTGATAAACCATGAAAAATAACGCGAAAGGCATTTTTGCATGATTTTTATTTTGTTTGGTTTCCAGCCACTCCATTCTTGTCAGCAGTATTGTTCTTCTTCTGGGTGGGTTTTTGTTTTTTTTTTTGTGGTAAAAATATTTGGAAAATACAGCAAGTCTCCAAAAAGCTCTCTCCACAAATCACTTGCAGAACGAATTAGTTCACATCAGTTGTTATTTTTCATTCCAGCCGAGTTGCTGATATCATTGTTTGAATGTGTAAGCTTTCAGGTGTGGCTGCGGAGAACAACAATGGCCTTGAACCCCACCCCCCCGCGCCCCCCCCCCACCCCCCACGCCCCGCCCCCCGCAGGCTGGCGCACTTGTGACCCGGGGTCTCTCTGTGGAGGGGCCGAGCTTGGCCCTCCCTCCGTGCGGCCCTGAAGAGAGCACCCCGGCTCTGGCCTGGCCCACGCCCGCTTTGATCGCGTCCGGACACTGTCCTGCCTTCCTCCCCCGGAGCCCCGAGGCCCAGGTGGGCCCCCAGGGTGGTGGGGCGCGTTTGGGCGCTGCTGCTTCGTGACGGGGAAGGACGCGGTTGAGAACAACGTGTGTCCAGGCTTCGGACACTTGGGCGAAGGGGAGACTTCCGCCTTCCGGGAAGAGATGGCCACGTGCAACCCACGGAGCCCCCCGAGGAGGGCAGGGTTCTCGTGTCGCCGGTCTGCCAGCCCCCACCCACGCGGGGCGCCGACGTGCGCTCTGAGGCAGTGGCGTGTGTGAGGAGGAGCGCCCGGGCCACGCTGCGCGGGGGCTGCTGCCCTGGCGTGCGCCCCACGCGCTCTCGGGGCGGGGGGGCGCCGATTCCACGGAGTGCTTCTCGCCCCCTGGAAGGTCGGGCGCCTCAGCACGCGCGTCTGTCCACCCGTCAGACTCTGCGGAGTGGCGGTCCGCGGGTTCCGGTGCCGGCAGCCCCAGTGCGTGCGCGACTAGGAAGGTCTGAGACGGCGGGCCGGGCACATCCTGCGCGCCCCCGAGGTGAGTCATGCAGCGAGGACTGGACTGCAGCTGGGTCTCTCCCACGTGCGCGAGGAGGTTTGTCGGGTGGGGGCTTCCCAGCCGGCTGGCACGCGGCGCTGACGCCCCGTGCGCGCGTCCGGAAGGCCGGGGTCGCCTCCGTCTGCCGTCATCCAGCCACCGGATCGTGAATGTGCTCTGTTTCTTCACTTCTCCTTCCAAAGGGTGAGCTGCTGGAGGGCGGGTCCCTCCGCCGTCCCAACCCAGCACCGCGCCTGGCCCGGAGCCAACGAAAGGGACGGACGCTGGCTGCCGCGCGGGTGGCTGGGGGAGGCTGGAGGCGCCGCAGCCCGCGCTCACTTCCCGGCAGCAGGAGCAGGCCGCTGGGGACCAGTTACAGCCCCTCATGCTTGCAAGAAGGCCGTTAGCATGCCGAGTTTGTAACCAGTTGTCAGGAGCCTGTTTTTCTCCCCCGACACGTTTTCGCATTAAGGCTTCCTCACTCTTGGTCGTCACCCCATTTTAAGCTCACTTTCATTTGTGCATCTACTTAGGAAGAACGTCGTGGTTTGTGCCGTAGAGGACAGTCAGCTCCAGGCAACTGAGCGGAGCTCGTCCTTCCGTGCAAGTGGTTCCCGGGGCCACAGGCCCGTCACTTCTTGTCACCTGGCGTGCTGACTTTTCGTGATTCGGGGTGTGTTGTACTCGGGCAGCAGTGAGGTCTCTGGGTGGGGCGGGCGGGCCTGTCGCCCTGGCCGCAGAGGTCCGGCGTCCGCGCCATCTGCAGCTGCCGCTGTGCGCCACTCCGCCGGGCGTCAGACCGGGACCCGGTCTTCTCCTCGCTCACTCGGGTCACGAGGGCAGGTTCCCCTGCGCCCCTCCCCCCTCCTGTCTGCGGCGTGCGGGCTCCAGACCCTCCGACCAGCGGGTGGGCTGCCACCCGGGGCCTCTTCTGCTGCAGAAGGGCAGCCCGCCCTCCCCCTCTGCTCCTTTCTCCCTTCCCCTCCTTTTTCTTTTTTTTGGGGGGAGTGGGAGAGCTCTTAAAAATTGGGGGGTGGACTTTTCATCTTGTTTTACTTTCAAACCTGCAGAGAAGCTGCAGGAACGAGCTCCTGCACTCCCATCCTGCAGCTTCTCCGCAGTCCGTGTTCTGCTCGGTGCCGTTTGTGCCATCGCGTTCTCTCCCTCTTCACACGTGTGCACGTGTGCCCCCACTGCGCGCACACACGCCGTGTGTTCCTGAGCCATTTGAGAGTGCGGCGGAGACACGGTGCCCCTTTACTCCTGAGTGTGTACGTCAGCGCACACGCACGCCTTGAAAACAAGCGCGTTCTCTCCCTGCAGCCGTAGAGCCGGCTTTGATCGGCCGTCGCGATCAAGACTAGGACCGTTCGTGTCAGAATGTCGTCATCGGTCCAGGGTCCACTCCGGGGCCTCACGGGGCACCCAGCTGTCTGTCCCATTTCTTTGGTCTCCTTTAATCTGGACCGGATCTCGGGCCTGTCTTTGTGTTTCGTCGCTGTAACAAGTGGGACGAGTGCGGCTGGTTCTTGGGCAGAGCGGCCCCCCAGGGTGAGCTTGGGCGACGCACCCACAAGGCGCTTCAGGCCCCGCGTCAGTGGCAGGGCGTCTCAGGGGCCTGAGACCTCGGCCGCCGGGGCAGTGGTGACGTTGGCGCCCTGCTGCCCCGGTCCCTGAGGAGACAGAGGCGGTGTCCGCCGTGTCTGTCCACGCACTGCCCTCCGAGCCCGCCAGAGGCGGCGAACAGGGAGACCGTCTCTGACGCCACCACGTGCGCTCGGCAGCACCCACCGCTCACCCCGGGCCCCCTCCCCCTCCCGCTTGCCCGCGGGCCTTCTGCTGGGGATCCTCGCATCCGGGTTCGAGAGGACCGTCGCGGGCAGTGTTCTGTTCCTACTCTGTGTTTGTCGGGCTTTAGCATCGGGGCTGTCGTGGCCTCAAAAACTGAGTCGGGAAGTGTTCTGTGTTCTTCTGTTTTCCGAAAGATGTTGTTTAAGATTGGTGTTATTTTTCCCCTTAAATGTTGGTTAGAATTCACGGGTGAAACCTGTGGTCCTGGGGTTTTCTTTGTGAGACGGGTTTTGGTGACAGATTCAGTTCATTAGGCGGGGCCATGGAGATGGGTTACTTCCTCGGTGTCACCGGGTGAGTTGTGTATCTGAGGGGACGAATGAATGTTATCGAAGTTGTTAAGTGTATTGGGATAAAAGGGTTTACTTAGCCCCTCATTTCTCTAATGCCTGTAAGCTCTGTAGTATTGTTTCTTCCATTTATGTATCGATGGTTTTTTTCTTTCTTGATCGGTCTTGCTAGTGACCTGTCAGTTTTATTAATATTTTCAAAGAACCAATGTTTGGCTTTGTCGGCTCCTGTATTGCTTATGTTCTTTTCAGTTGACTTCCACTGTTTATTGTCGCCTTCCTTCTAATTACCTGAGTTCCGGTTACCTGCCTTTTTCTAGCTTCTTAAGAAGGAAACAGTATTTTAGAGCCTCCACTTCCATGTTAAGCACTTGAAGCTACACATTTCATGTCTATATCTTTGTGCTACGTTGACCCTTTAACCAAGATGTGACTTTCTGAGGATCTCGGATGAAATGTGTGTTCTGTGGCCTGCCACGACATCACCGTCACCGCACCAGCCTTCCTGGGCTCCCTGGGTGCTACTGTGTGTGTGTGTGGGGGGGGCCCTTGCTCTCAGCCGTAAACATTCTACATTTAAAGTGTCCTGCGCGCGTCAGCGTACGGTCGGGGCTCGCTTCTGTATCCGGTCTGACAGCTCCTGCCTTTCAAATGGAGTGTGCAGTCCACTTATGTGTAATGTAATTACTGATTGTTTTGGATTTAATTTGGCCATTTTGTTACCTGTTTCCATTTGTCTAGTGTGTTCTTGTTCCTCTGTGATTCTTTCCTGCCTTCTTTTGGGCCAGTTGGGTATGTTTGTAGCACCGCGTTTTAATTCCTCTGTCGAGGATTTTCAAAAAGTCTGGCACCTCGTAATGATGTAGGTCCACTCACTTCTCTCTCTCCTCTGTGGTGTTGCTCTCACAGACATGTGACATTAGGAACCCAATGCCATGGCATTATAATTTCTGATTTAAAAAATTCCATCTTTTAAAGAAGTTTCAGAAGAAAAGAAAAAGTGCGTCGCCTTTTGTACTCATGTTTTTACCACGTGGGCTCACGTTCTCCCTTTTCCAGATGGAGTTTCTGTCGGGTATCGTTTCCCTTCAGCCTAAAGGGCTTCCTTCAGTACTTTTTTTAAAAAGATTTTACTTATTTTTAGAGAGAGGGGAAGGAAGGGAGAAAGAGAGGGAGAGAAACATTGATTGCTTGCCTCTTGTTTGCGCCCTGACTGGGGACCAAACCCGCAACCCAGACATGTGCGCTGACCGGGAATCGAACCGGTGGCCTTTTGCTCTGCGGGAGGACTCCCAACCAACTGAGCCACACTGGTCAGGGCTCCTTCAGTGCGTCTTAAAGTTTGGCTGGCTGATGAAAAGTTCCCTGTTTTCATCGGAAAATATCTTTATGTTGCCTTCATTTTTGAATGATGGTTGTACTGGATATAGAATTACGGGCTGGCAGGTGTGTTTTTGTTTCTTGTGGCCGCGCTTTGAAGGCATCCCGTTGTCCTCTGGAGGAGTCCGCTGTCATCCACACCACACCTGCACCCAGAGTGTCCTTTCGCTCTTGAGCTCTCGCTCTGACTCTGCAGAGCGCATGCTTGTCCCGCTCCGTTTGCAGGGCTCCTTGGGTTTGCGTGCCGATGCCTTCTTCCCCTGACCTGGGAAGAAGGTCTTGGCTGCTGTGTCTTCCAGAACATTTTCCCTGGGCCTGTCCTCTCGTCCTCCTGTCAGTCTGCGCTCAGGTCATGCACAGATGGGGTGCCTGGTGTCGTCCCGCAGGCCTGTGAGGCTCTGGTTGTCCCCCATCATTTCTCTCTCTGATGTTCTGATTTCACCGTTTTTATTAGCCTGCATTTAGGTTCAGTGACTTTTGTTGCTCATCTCCGGTCTGCTGGCAGGTCCCTCACTGACATTTTTTAAGTTTCAGTTCCTGTGATTCTCACCTCTGGAATCTCCATGTTGACCCTTTTTGTGGCTTCCAGTTCTCCGTGATGTGGATTCCCCGGACACCCTTCTTCGTGTGCACGCGTGCTCCTCCCAGCCCTGGAACTCGCGTGCGCAGCTCCTTCCACGTGCTCGCCTGAGGGTCGTGACATCTGGGTCGTCTCGCTGTCGATTCCCGTGGACTGTGTTTTTATTTTTTAAAGATCGGGATTATAAAAAAAACAAAACAAAAAGAAAAGCAACAAAAGGAAAAAAAACGAGAGATCATTTCTTGCTGTCAACACATAGGTAGTTATTTTAAATTGAACACTAAACATTGTCAATGATACACTGCAGAGACTGCGTTTCATGTCTCCGAGGGGTGTGTGTGTGCGTGTGTGTGTGTGTTTACATGGCGCAGGCAGGCCGTCCTCCCCTCTGGTCGGTCTCCACTCCCACTGTGTCCTTGGCGGAGAGCAGCGCTCAGCGGGGCTCCTCTCTCCCCGCTGCTGCCCGCCGGGCCCTCCGGGAGCTGCCCGCCCGCGTACACGTGTGCAGGGGGCGGTCCCCGGAGAGCTGACCTGCAGACCTGTCCCATCGCAGCGCGTCCTTTCAAAGGGACCCTCCCCCGCTCCTCCTGTCCTGGGCTGCTCTGCAGTGACTGTTTTTTCCAATATTCCTTCAAGACTCCATAGTTGTTATCTGCACGAGGGGCGCGCGACTCAGCTGCTGTGTTATTACCAGAAGATTTGATTCTCTTGCACAGGTTTCATTTCTTTGATGCTGTTTGCTATCCGCCGCTTGCTTGTGGCCCCGTTTTCACCCCAGTGCCTGTGCACGTGCGCGACAGCGGTTTTAAAGTCCTCGTCCAGCGGGCCGATTCTCCCATCTGGGTCTCTCGTGGGTTTGTTGCCACCGACTGATACTGACCTGGAATACGGATCCCATTTTCCCTCTCATGGTCTGTAGTGTCTTCTTGACGAAACTCTGTGGACACCCTGGATTCTGTTCCTTTCCTCTGAGGAGTGTCGCCCGGGTCCCGGCACGCAGCTCGGACTCTGCCTCCCCGGCGGCTGCCGCCACGCGGCCCCTCTGCCTTCCAGCGGCTGCTCTTCTCTGCGAACCTTGCCGTGCCCCCCGTGCAGGCCCAGGACACGGCGGGGTTTGACCCCAGTCTGGGGGCTCTCCTTGTCTCAGCTCCCCTCTTCCTCTCTCCCCAGGACTTCCACCCTCACCTGCCGGCCGCTCTGGCCACCTCAAGCCCTGTTCTCTGACTTCTGAAACCAGTAATGCCGTAGCTTTTGCCTGAGTCCAGTCCCCCTGCAAAGCCATGCAGAATGGGGGTGCCCCGGGCTGAGGAGCCACGGCCACGCACGTGTTACCCAGCGCGGTTCCCTCCTGGTGCGGGTCTGCTGTCCCTGAGTTCCCCGCTCCGGCACCTACCGGTCAGCACCGTGCGCCCAGCTCACCGCTGTTCCAGTTTGGGCACGTCGCTCGACCCCTCCGAGTGTTCCTCTGGGAACAGGGGGGTCAGTAACGCCCTCGGTGCAGGGTCCGGGGACGGTTACACGAGGGAGTGCCCGTGAGTTGTTCACTCACGTGTGGGCACGCCGTGGGTGGGTGCCTGGCCACCGGTGACCCTCGAGCTTCGGGCAAACCCTTATCTGAGGGAAACGGGGGAAATATCTGGCCTTTTGTTGATCATGTAGCTGGACAGGACTCAAGGGAAGGGGTTCTTTGCTGTCGCTTCTGCGCATTTCGGCAGCGTGCTGGGTGTCGGCTTTCGGAACCAGGCGCTGGGGTGGGGGCCCACCAGCCACTTCCTTCCTCGTCACAGGTCGTCTGCACAGTGGCTTCTGCACTGAGCAAGAGCACCCCGACGCCTGCTGGCCCCCGATTCCGGGAACCGTGTGGTGATGGAGAGCTCTTCCAGGTTCTCGAGAAGTGGGCACATATGGTTTCAAAGCCCCCAGATTCAGAACAGTAACGAATTCGAACTGCCTGCAGTTTCTGGGCTCCCTTGGCAGCCGCAGTCTGGAGGAGGCGTGTGGCCAGTGGGGACCGTGGGAGGACGGCGTCTGAACCGTGCCGCCCGTGCTCGCGGCCACTGGGGCCCCAGAGTGCCCTGCTGCGGCGCCGGCGTGGGGGCAAGCCCGCTGTTCCCGGGCACGGGGACCTGGCTGTCGTGGTGGGGTGCCCCTGCGAGCAAAGCCTTTCTTTCATTTTCTGGGGTGACTCGCTCCCCTTCCAGCTCCCAGCCCGCCCTCTTCCCTGTCGGTTGCCTGCCCCTTGGCCGGCAAGAACTCCCCGTGGAAGCCCACTGCGCCCCTATCCCAAGCGCCCCGTCTTCCCTCTGGTCTGTCCTCCCTACGCATCGGCGAGAAGAGGGGTCTCGCTCGCCTCTTGGAGACTGTTGAGGGTCTCTTCTGCTCCGTCACTAACCAGATGCATTATGGATCGAGATCAGTTAGGAGGCAGAAAGTCCCAGAATGTGGTGCTCCGTCGTAAGTTTTCCGCTTCCAGTGCCTCGCAGGCCCCGGGGCGGCGCCGTGTGGGCGCTGGTGGCGCTCGTTAGCTGCCTGCCGGGAGGAGCGATTGCTCTGCAGGCTCCCGCTTGTTAGTCCGCGACTTGTTAAGACCGAAAGAAAAATGAGAGCAATGGCTGTGCCTTTTGCCTTTTCACGGCATGCGCTACAAGTTGTGGTGATATTTGTCACGCCGCTGGACGAGAAGCCACTGAGAAATTTTCGGCACGTGAAGCTTTGCTGATGTGCTAGTTAGGGCACTTCCAAGATCAGCCGCGCGGCGTTGTGTCCGCGAGTCTGTTCCTTTGGCACAGCAGCTGCATTTTGCATTCATCTCTTTCAAGTTGCTCGACTTCTGAAGCGCACGGTTTTTCATGAGTGCGAGGCAGCGGGGCCCTGCCGCATGCAGAGCGGGAGCCGCCCCGGCCTTCCCGAGGCCGCGTGGGCCGCCTCCCTGCGGGCCACTGCCCCGCCCCGCCCCACCTGTCCCGCCTCCCCTGTCCCCCCTCCCCTGCGCGCCGCAGAACTCCGCTCCCCCGCCCCACTCCTGCGCTTCACAACCTGTGCCTCCGCTCCCGGTTTCCAGGGCAACACGCGGACCCTTCTAGGCCGTTCAGGTCCGAGCCCCGGGAGCTCTCCTGCCTCCCCACACACCGCCCCAGCCTGGGGGCGGGCCCCCTCCCGCCACACAGCCGGGTGCTGGTGGGGGCGGGGAGGCGGAAGGCGGTCGGGCCCGGGGTCTGTGTTTCTGGTAAATCAATCCCCACGGCTCTGAGACAGGGCAGGGTGGGGCGCCACTTGGTGAGCCAGCCGCTGACCCTGCTGCGCGCTGCGGCCCCTCTTCCGGCGGCGCCCCTGCCTCGCGTGACGCGAACCAGGCGTTCCGCCTCCGGGGGTGGTTTTCTCTGCTGCCTCGTGAGCTGTAACCAGGTCGTTTACTGGAACCGCGAAGTGAAGGAAAGGTTACCTTATTCCACATGTCATAATTTCTTTCAGCTTCGAGTGATTCCTTGGAGGCTACTACGAATTTCCCCTTCTGTGCCCTTCACTGATGTGTGTGCCTCAACCGCGTCACCGGAACGGGTCCGCCCCTCCTTGGGGCGCCCGGGCCTGAGCAGCACAGTCCCCGGGCTCCGGTGGGTCCCGGGTTCTCTGCGCTTCGCTCGGATGATGTGTTGGGGGCGGGGGGCGGGAGGCCCGTGCGGGTGCTTCCTGGCGGTGCCGCACCACGCGCCCCCCCCCCCAGGTCCGCGGAGCCCAGCCGTCCCCTCTTGTCACCCGGCTGCTCAGCGGCTGGGTGAGCATGGCCCCGTCTCGGCGTCCGGACCTGCGACGGTGTGTTTTTGTCTTTCTCGTCACCGGCGGCCACCTTTAGCCCCCGTGAGGGTTAGGGCGGTGAGACCCCGGCATCTCGGAAGCTTGGGCGGTTTTAAGGGGGTGGCACCCACCGCCACCCTCACTGTGAGCGAACCCCGCGGGAGCGAGAAGGCGAAGCCTGCAGAGGGGGCCGGCTGCCTTTTCCAGTCCGATCGTCATGCGCCGCGGGGATCACGACGACCCGTTCAGGTGCCTTGTCGGGTCTGGGCTTACCTGACACGAAATTAATGTTCTGGGAGACGAAGAACTACGTGAAAGTACTAAATTTTTCCTTATTTTCTGTTGGAAAAATAAACCCAGTTTACTTGGGACTCAGGGCATGCCCCAGAAGGCAGTAAATCTGCGTAGACATGCTTTGGGGGGACAGTGGCCGCCTGGCAGGCCGCCCTGGCCGGCGTGCGGTCAGCAGAGGGCCATGTTTCAGCACTGCTCTCGCTGGTTTCAGGTGCACCGGGCTGCCCTCCAGGCCCTGGGCCCCTTCGCTCCCACCTCTGCGGACCCCCACCCCGGGGCTGGCCCCCGTGTTTGGGAGGACGGCGCCCCGAGCGGCGCCTGGCCTCCGGCTCTGGGTGCGGGGCCCGGTGCCACCCATGGGGCGGCTGGTGCGGGCGGCTGGGCGGAGTGGCCTCCGCCTGCCGAGCTGCGACCGGGATGACCACCGGGGTCCTGCCTTGCCTCCAGCGTCCACCTAGAATCCTAGCCATTATCTCGTCTGGACTGTTAGTGACAGTGACCTTGTGGGCAAGATGGGATATTAGAGCTTTAATTATGTAAAGAAGCAAAAAGTAATTGCAATAATGATTTTGAAACATGACTACTGGGTTATAAATAATGAAGCTACTGTGTCTCTTAAATTTAGATAAAATATTCATTGAGAGCAGTGATTAAGTAGCCGATAGAGACAAATTTCTCCTACTTTTTGATTAATGAAGTTCTTCGGATAATGTACATGGGGGAAATGCGAAGTCTCCCAAAGGTAGTTCAGCGCCATAGGGCATTCCGTGCACCTGGTGGCGACACTCCCCGCCCACCACCAGTAGACACCACCCTGTTTTTCTAGTCCATTCTGTGATTGATCTTGGATTTTTTAAGTGTCTTGTCTCTGAGGGTGCCAGGTGCACACTAACCAGACATTTGAGGTAGTTCGCAGGTGTCTCTCCATCGGCAGTACTGCACCGGAGCGCGAGAGTAGGTAGTTCTCATCCCAGGTTCCGTCCTCCATGACGAGATTGGTGCCCCTGTCCTTCCATCCGCCTCCACCCAGACGCACAGAAGTCGCCGCTGCACCAGCCACGCCCTGGGCAGCGTCTCCCCATCAAGACTTCCCGAGTGGCTAGCAGCCAGCCGGCACCTGCCCGCTGCAGCCCTGTCTTCTCAGGCCTGCCCCCTGGCGGAGGCCCCCGTGGCAAGAAGGGCAGGAGGTCTTGCCACTCGGTGTGCCCGGAGCCCGGCCCTCCACCAGCTATGTGCAGTGGAGGGATCGGCTGACCTCCCGTGTGGCACTTCCAGTGTACTTGGTGCACCCCGTGGGGCAGAGGGGGCGGGGTGGACCACTCGTCCCCTCACCAGAGGCCGTGACCTTCTGGGAGACACAGGTGGCCAGACCGGGAGGGGGCCGGGGCTCGCGGGCAGGTGGTCCCGTGCTTTCACTCGTACTTCCAGTCTATGACACAGTGCTGAAGTTTGCGTCCCTTGTTGGAACCCAGTTGCACACAGGCGGGGCGGGCAGAGCCGGACGTGCCTGTGGGAGGCGGTTCCCTGCGTGTCCGGTGCCACTGTGGCGGCCGAGGGGAAAGCTCAGTGGAGGACCTGGGCTTAGCAGGAGCGAGGGGACCAGGCTTCCCCCAGAGGCCAGTGCCTTCCCGAATCGAAGCCCCCGATGCGAACAGCCTCCCCATGCACTGCCACCCTGGACCCGACTCCCCACTCCCCCACCTGCCCGGGGGGGTCCTGAGTGTGCGTCGTCCAGGGAGCTCCTTTACTGGCCAACTCCTCTCCCTGACTCGAGCCAGGACTTGGAGCTGCTGCTGAGTGAGGCCAGGCCCCCGGGGAGAGGGCCGCCTCACACCCGAGATCGTGCCCGGCAGCTGGGCGCCAGGAGCGAGATTCAGGGAGCCCTCGACGATTTGCAGGAGCATGCACGGCAGACTGTGCGTGTGTTCAAGGTGAGCGTTGCCCACTGATGAAAGGGCAAGTGGCGTTTCCGGGGCTGGTGGCGCAGGCCCGTGTCTTGCTGCGTCTGTGCGTGGACTGACTTTTGGTGACACGGTGCACACGTCTCGCCGTGGCCAGGACCTCGGTGTCCCCCTGCAGGTGGCCGCAGGGGACCGGCCTCCTGGCCCGCAGCCATGCAGGTCTGCTCTGGCCCAGAAGCAGAGGCTCCTGGGCGTGGCTGCAGCAGCGGCAGTCTCGGGAGCTCCGCGGCTAGCGCTCCGCCCTTGGCCGCACGCCCCTCTCCTCGCGAACAGCTAGGGAGGCTGCTCCTCTTGGAGCTTGCCGCCACGGCCCTCAGCTGGACTTCCGGTCCAGCCAGGAAAGCAACACCTTCTTCTCCGGGTCCTTTTCCCCTTGTGACCAGGGCTCCCCTGAGCGTCGGGCCAGGCGGCCAGGCCCCGCTGTCCGCAGCCATCGTCATGCCTCTTCCTTCTGGACACGGTGCTGTCCGTGTCCCTCCCGGGGGGAGGGGCTGGGAACAGCAGCACTCACCGCCGTTGCTGGGCAAGGAAAGGAAATGAGAAGATCCAGTTAGCCCTGTGATTATTCTTTGTCTTTAAATTGATAAAGGAAATCAAGTCAGTGTTTGCTGAGGGAACGAGCACCTGTTACACATCACTTGTAATAGCCGTAGACAGAGGCCTGCTTTCGGAGACCTATTTCTGGAGCTGCGTCAGTCTCCATGCCAGGACCCGGGCTGGGTGCTGGGGCGGCGGTGACCCATGATGCGTGAGGCCCTCGTGGTCTGGTGGAGGGGAGGGAGCTGCACAAACAGGCCGCCGGCGTGGGTGTGAGGGGCTGGGACAGGTGTGAGCATGGTGCGCTGTGGGAGCTCAGGGCAGGTGGCTAGTCATGCTGGGGACGGAGGACGTACCTGCCTGGGACGAGCCCTTGCCAAGCAGGGGACATTGGCCGTGGGCTTGGAAGGACGGCTGGGAGGCTACCACCTGGAGAAGTGGAGGGCTGGGTCCCAGAGATTCTTTCAGGTCCCGGGCCTCGTGTAAAGTCCAGCGTGTGTGTGCACGTGCTTAATTTTGCAAGGGAGGACCCATAGCTTTCATCAGTGCTCGGAGGGGTCTGTGCCCCCAAAGATTCAGAAATAAGTGACATCTTAGGCACGTGAGACTGGAGATTCACTCAGGCCACTGGGAAAGGCTGTGGGCTGTGCTGAGCGGGTGGGTCCCCTTGCCCTGGGCACAGGGGGGAGCCGGCTGCAAGCGCTGACCGTTTCAGCGATTCGTGGGGTCTGCTGGGTTTAAGCAACAGAGAACGACGCAAGCAGTGTGGCGCGTGTGCTTGGGGGTTTGGGACGTGGAAACAGCTGTCTGTTGTCACAGCAGTCTGTGGGATGTGTCGTCCTGGCTGTCAGGAGGGGCTCCGGCAGTCACGCTGTGGGCAGGAGGCACGAGCAGCCCCCAGGCGGGGGGCGGGGGGACTGCCACTCGCCTGTGTGTGTGCTGTGTGTATGCTGTGTGCGTGAGTGGCGGAGGAGGCGGCGCCCTGCGTCGTCAGCGGGGTAGAGCAGGGCCCCCACCTGCCTCCCCCGCCCTGTGTCAGCTGCGTCCTGGACGCCAGCGTTCGGTGGCACTGTGCTGTCTGTCTGTGGACAATGGTGACGTGGAGCTCCGGTTTCCCAGCCGACGCATTTGGGGTTCAGGTTGCTGCTGTGGGCGTGGCTGGCGTTTGGTTGGAAGCGAATCCGTGGCTGTAAGCCTCGCCCCCGCCCGAGCGCCCCTGCTGGGACCCAGAGTAGTCGCTGTGGGGACGGAGGTGGGGGAGGTAAGGTGTGGGTGCCGTGCGCCCACCCCCACGGTGTCCGGCTGTGAGGCTTCCTCGGAAGTGAATCCCTACGAACCACGCGAAGCCATTCACGTTCTCGAACCTTCTCTCCCCGCAGCTCAAGCTCAGGTGTCACCGCCGCAGTGAGCGCCGCCGCACCGCGGGACTCCCAGTGAGCCGGAGCGCCAGCCGGCAGCCGGTCTGCTGGGAGGGCCCCGCCTCCGCCGTCCGCTGGCCCTCGAGGCCTCGTCCCCACCTGGCGAGCTCTCCGGGGGCTGGGGGTCCCCGGGGCACAGTGAGCCCCTGCCCGCTCCCCCAGCCACCACGGATGTGCCAGAAATCACAAAGCCGATTCTCTCTTACTAATACGTCCTGGCAGACATGATAAATGGCGGATTTGATTTTATTCTTAAGGTCATGTTTTGGATAACTAGACAACCAATCAATTAGGTGATTGATAACCCTGACTCTCCTCCACAAAGACAAGGTGGGGAGACCAAAGATGACGTCAGCTGCTTCTTGGGTGGGGTGGGGGGCTCACCAGGTAAATGCCCCGTTACCCCGCTAACCGAACGTTAGGTCTTTGGGCCCCAGCGGGAGGTGAGTTCCTGTAGCGCCCCCACAGTTGGAGGCGTGGCCAGAGCTTGGTTGTGGCCTCCAGCCTGGCCCTGGAGGCGCTCTTCCAGCACAGGTGGGTTGGCGGGCCGCGCCGGAGGGGCCGAGAGACCGGGGCTCGCATCCTGGGTGAGCGGGGACCCTGTGGCTTGTGCCTTAGTTCGACTCTTTCCAGGAGCCTTCCAGCCAGCTGTAGTGGGAGGCACCGACGCCTCCCTGGTTTGCCCTGAGCTCGCACTGGGTCCACCTTGAGCTGGGGGTCCTTCCCGCGTCGGGAGGAGACCAAAGAACCGAGACCAGGGAGGGGCCTGTGGTCAGAGCCACGGGCAGGTGGCCCCTTCTCTTCCTCACCTGCCTCCATGGGTGTTCTCTCCACGCCCGTGGGCTCCAGGGCCAGAGGACGAGTGCTTCTCCCCTCTCGCCATTTATACGGGTTTCAGCAGCTCAGCTGACCCCTCACCTCTCCTCCCCTCCCCAGGCCTGCTCCAATACAGTGAAACAAAAGGCCCATTTAAATAGCCTGGATATAAACGTTTAAGAGTTTGTCAGAGTTACTTTTCATTAGTAAGAAATAAAGCGATACCCTATTTTGCTGCTTTGTTTCAAAACAATAGGCAAGAAAACTCACGTTCTCCTTGTTAAGACTGGGTGTGTCAGGGAGAAGGGCGCGGCCGAGTCCCCCTGGGGGGTTCCCTGCCGCGGATGGGAGCTGAGAAAAGAACCGATTCCTCCGCCGGCCCTTTGGAGGGGAGGGTCTGAAGGGCTGGGGCCCTCGAGCCCTCGTTCGTGGTGTGGGACCTCCGGGCCCTTGAATTTGCAGCTCGACTCTCAGGTTGCAGTGGGACCTTCCATCGCAAAGGAAGGAGAAGGAAGCACACGACGCAGAAAGCTTCCGCCGCGAGGGCGGCGGTTCTCACGGCCGGGGAGGAGCCGAGGCCCCGGGGCCGGTCCCCGCGGCTCCTCGGGGCCGCCCCCACTCCCCACGCCCACTGTGCCGCCTGGGCTCACCCGCGGCGTCCGGAGATGCCCAGTGGGAGGAGGGGCCTCTTGCCGCCGGCATGTCTCTGACCACCAGGCGGTTGGTTTTCTGGGGAGGTCGCCCCCCCAGGGCCCGCGGGGTGCGCGGGGGCCCGCGGGGTCCATCCGACCAGGGAGGAGTTACTGACACCCGCGCTCCCGGGCTCCTGCGGCGAGCGCTCTCCACACGGCTCCCTGGGAGCCTGGGGAGCGACACGAGTTCCTGAAATGAGAAAAATGATTTATTATTTATTCACCGGGGTGAATGTGTTAAGTCGGAGAAATTAAAGTCTTGGGTCATCACACCAAGATGTTTCTGTTTCATCGCGCGCTCTGTCCAAGTAAGCAGCGCGCTCCGGCGGGGCCCCGGGACCGCGGGCTCTGGGGGCGGGCCTGCGGGCGGCGGAGCGGCCGTCGGCGTGTGAGTCTGCTCTCCGGCGTCGCGCACCGAGCTGCTCTGTCGGAGCGCATCGCGCTGGCGGACGGCGGGGCGTCTCCCGTGCGGGCCGGAGACCTCAGTCGGGCCGGAGGCGGAAGGTCAGGGGCCTCCCCGGTCGGTGTGGCTCAGGGGTCAGAGACCAGCGTGCCACCGTCGGGCGTTCCTGCACATGCTGACGGTTACCCTGGTGCATCCCAGTGTCCGCACCGGTGAGAATCCAGAGCGGGAGTCCCGGCCCACGGCCCACGCCCCCTGCCGGGGACGCCGTCCCCAGACCCCGGGCCGCGCCGCGCGCGCGTGCTCCGCCGTTTCTCGCAGACTTCCCCGGCCTTCTGCAGTGGCTCGCGCCTAAACGTGCGGCTGCTCCTCGGGGCCGAGGCTGATTGCGCCCGGGACCCCGGGGCCGGGAGAGTGGTCCGCACGGGCTCGGCTTGTTGGCGCTTGCCGGCGCTGGCCCGTCCTTGGTGAGGGCCTCGGGCAGTTCTGAACTGAAGCAGAGGCGGTCTGTTTGCCGCGGCACTTCCACCCGTGGGTCTGCGCAGCGCCGTGCGTAACCGTGTGTGTGTGTGTGTGTGTGTGTGTGTGTGTGTGTGTTCTAGTGCCTGGAGGGAAGCTCTGGGCCGGGTTCGCAGGAGTCCTTCCGGCTTTGAGGGGGGTCTCCCAAAGGGGAGCAGCAGGCCAGCTTCCTCCTGCGGACCAGTCCGTGAGACGCCCCACCCCCCAGAGTGCAGACGAGCCCTCTGTGGAAGCAGTGGCCGTCCCGACACTGAGCAGAGGCCTGACCCCAGCCCCCTTGAGGAGAATAAATCTAAACTCCAGCAAGAGTCTAAAAGCAGGTCAAAACTTCACATTTCCCCGGGAGTTAAATTTAAGAATGGCCACTGGAAGCAAATATTTTTCTTCCATCAATATTCATGACATATCGCAGTTCACGATCTCTGGCGCTAACATTTCCTCTCGGACTTAAAAAAGGGGTAAGCTCTGCAGTAGTGTTTGAAGCCTTCTGAATAATCTAGAACAGTGTTTTAATTAAAGCAAATCAAATATAAGAAAAATTCGACACCTACACAGTAATACTTAGTGCCTATTTATACGAGTCATTTTGCTTTTTTTTTTTTTTGGTCTGAGTTGTTTTCGGTGGCTTCTTTTGGGAGCTGTGTTTGGCTTTGTTCTGTCTCGTGGATCGGCTTCTTGTGCTGCGCGAGTCCTCTGAAATGCACTGACCTGTGCAGGCCTGCACAGAGGCAGAGGGAGCGGGCCGCCTCAGGAAGGCCATCGGGTGGGACAAGTCAGTGCCGCCCAGAGGGCAGGGGCCCAGGCCCCGCGTGTTGGGGGAGGTTACAAGAAAAGATCGTGTTGGTTCCCAAGAGCCGTGTGCCCCAGCTGGACCAGACGCGGACATCTGGACTCTTCTCTGTGGCGCCCAGCAGTGGGTGCCGTTGGAGAAGACGGCAGGCGTGGGCCTGCTGTGCCTTCAGTCCGAGCGGGAAGCTCACACAGCGGGAAGCCGGCCAGTCGGAAGCCGGAGGAAGGCCCTCTCTCTGCCTTTCTGTGTTCGCCTCCTGGCTCAGGCCCCCGGTGTTCCCCGCCTCCCGGCAAGGGTGCCGGCGTCCCTCCTCGCCGGTCTCCCAGGATGCCAGCCTTGGCCCCTGCTGCCTGAGTACGCGGTGCTGATCGGCCCGGCTCGTGCCGAGACGGCGGACAGCAACAGAGCCACGTGTTGCCCCCACAGCCCCCCGGGGGTGGTGCTCGCACTGGGCAGGCAGAATTGGCCCTGCCCAAAGGAGACATACGCAACGCTGGCTTCCGGCGTGCAGGTGAGGGCCTCCTTCCAGAGGCGCACGTGGACACAGACGGGTGTCTGACGAGCTAGAGGCGAGACGCTGGGGCGGGGCCCTTGGCCAGCCAGCATTCACGTGGCTGCGACCGACCTGTTGACTGGTCTCTGAGAGAACACGGTTTTGAGCAGCTAACGCCTGGCAGCGTCAGTTTTGCCTCAGAAACGCCCCTCACGCCCTTGACGACATGGAACTGTGCTCGTGTGGCTCGTGTGTCTGCTGGGGGCCCCAGGGGAGGGTACGTCGGACCCTGGCCTTGTCCATCCACGAGCTGGCTGTGATGCTCGGGGACCACTTAACAGCTGCCGACCTGGTCCCTGTCTTCAGTGGGGTTTTAAAAGACCTGGACGAAGTCCGAATGGGAGTTCTTAAACACCTCTCTGATTGCCGGGAGGTAGACAGAAGGGTTAAAGCAAAAAACAAACCTTCCCTCTTCAAAACAGGTTTTCAAAGCCCCGGCCGTGTCACGCATCAGGAAAACAACAAACGCAGGTGTCTGGTCTTTTTCATTTGAAACATGCCATCCAGAATCTTAACGTGGGTGTTCTTTTGGTGGTGGGCGAATGTTTATACCTTTCCTCCTAGTCCCCTGCCCCTTGGAGGTCTGACGCTGTGGGGGTGGTGGGCAGGTGGCCCCGCACGATCCCTGAGTCAGAAGGAGCCAGGCCTGGGGGTGGGGGCGGGTGGGGGGGGGCTGCCCAGCTCTGAGCCTGGCGAGATCAGCCTCCGTGCCGCATGCAGGGCTCCTTCTGCGAGATGCTGCTGCTGCTGCCCTGCTTGCCTGTTTTGGTTTTTCCCCCTCCTCTTCAAGGAATGATGAGTGCAAGAAGAATAGTTTACAAATGACCCAGAGAGACTAATCACTTGTTTCCACCAGCCGAACTGCCCTTGAAGGACTCTGGTGCCCAGCTTAGGGCAGACCGACTCCTGGGAAGCATCCGGGGCCCTGCCTTGTGGACACACAGACCGGGGTCCATGAGGCAGGGGAAGAGCTCAGGGCCCTGAGAACACACGGCACAGGAGGGGAGGCGGCTGGAAGCCTCCAGGGGTGCCCCGGCCTCCGCTCGCGGCACCGTTAGCCCAACCGACCGCTCTGGGTCACAAAGGTGGTGGTAGGGGGTCATCCGGTGCTGGCCGGCAGCAGATGTACAGTCTAAAGTATAACAAAACAGTGCGTGTGAGGTCATGCTACGGGATTACGTGTTTTTATTTATATATACATTTTTTAAAAAAATAGGTGCTTCCTGAAGACAAGGGGGGAGAATATCTTGATTCGCTCCAAGAATTTGTAGTGACCCATAACAGCAGGACCTGGAGGTTCCCATATGAACTAGCGGAGTAATAAGTAAGACCCGTGTGGGGCTCTGAGAAGGCAAGTGAGATGGAATAATTCTTCATTTTGCTACCTTTTAATTGATTTCTAAGCAGCAGTAATAGTGCTCCTTTGGATAAAGAGATTATGTTTTGATTAAGGGGTAAACCGGGCTCCGGAGCTCTGAGTCACGGATCCCTCTGTCTCCGGGCAGACACTCATCTTCAGACGGAGACAGGGCCCGCGTCACTTTGGAATTAGAGTGTTCTGCTCTTCTATAAAGCAATTTATTCGAACCAAATAAAAGATGAATCACCCACTCTTCAATATTTTCCTATTAATCGGAGCCGTTTTTTTTTTGCCCGAGCTTTCCTGAACATTCTGTGCGCAGCCCTCTCTGCAGGGCGCAGCGTGGCGCAGGCACTTGAGCTTCTAAAGGAAATTATGCTACGGTGAGAGATATTATGAAAAGGTCTAACCCAGATGAGACGATTATTAAATAAAACTGTCCCCCAAGGTGGCTCGGATCTGTATATCATTCTGTGTGTGAAGGAGTTATTTAATTCCATCTGTGCCGGCAGAAGGAGCGGCAGAGGTTTGAGTGATTCGCACAGAGCGAGAGCATCGCCTTAAATAATTCCCCTTCCCGGGGTGCATAATGTGATTTCCGCAGTACCGAGTGGATTTGTTTGCGGTGGCTGCTGTTTGGGTTTTAGTTTTCACCTTGTCAAGATTTATTTCGGTATCTTTAGTTCCCATTTTTCTTCCCCAACTAGAAATCTCTCACATAACTGTCTCCTCTGTAGAAATCCATCAGGCTTTTGCAAGCTATTCAGGATATGATTTGGCCGATGCCGGGGGCAAACGAAAAGATTTTCTCTTTGCTGTGATCTTTGATCATTATGCTTAATCTGAGCGATTGAGGTTTTAGTCATTACGCCCTGTTCCCAAGGTATGCTGAGGACAAAAACAGGCCCGAGTTTTTCCATGAAAGCATTGCGCCCTCTAGCGGCAGTGCGCGGGAGCTCGACCAGGTCCCTCCCTGGCCGGGCTGACCCGCTTCCCCGCATCCCCGGAGTGGGGATGGGGACGGGGACGGGGACGGGGACGGGGTGGGGGTCCCGGATGGGGACGAAGCCTGGGGTGGGAACGCGGGTAGGGATTAGGACTGGGATGAGCTGATGCGTTTCCTGGAGACGGGGAAGGAGTCAGGGAAACCTGGGTCTGGCTAACCCGCGTCCCCGGGGCTGGGGACCTGGATTGGGGACCGGGGACCGGGGACGGGACCAGTTTGGGGACCGAGCCGAGGCCTGGCACCCAGCTTGGCGAGCATCGCCCGACAGCATTCTCTCCAGGCTCCGGCTGTCTCGCATCTCTGCCGTGGTTATGGAAGCCCAAACCACTGACATGCATGCCCGTGCCCACGATATTGGTATCGCCTTTCTGAAAACAGTGCTTTTCTCTATGAAAGTGTTCGCCAGCACTCCTGGCTTCTGGTTCTGACTTCCTCCCCATCTCTCATCTCCTTTTGTGGCCAGTGTGGACATAATGCCATCGATTTTCACCCCCTTCTCCCCATGCCCGTGTGGAGCGCAGTGAGCGCCCGGGCGGCAGGTTCCCCCGCCGGCGGCGGATGAATTCCCCCCGGTGGACGAGCCGGCCGCAGCGCCCGGTTCTCTGCAAGCGGACCGGGCGCGTTTGACGAGCACCGCTCCAGCCGGGAGCCGCCAGCAGCCGCAGAAAATTTAATTTGCAGCTTCAGGAACACTGCGGAGGCAGTGAAATCTCATTTGAGTGTTCCCTTGATCTGCTGATCTTTGGGAACTTCAGCGTTCTGGTTATTTTTATGTTATCTGATTCTGAAAGTTTTATGTGCTTTCAAACTGATAACCTAAAATTGAAATAGTAAATCCCTATTCATAAATTTCTCAGCCTCTGTTTTACCATGTTTAATTTATTTCCTTTTTATTTGCTTTGTGTGTGTGTGAGAGATGAAAAGATTTTTTTCCCCCTTTTCTTTGCGTGGTCATTTCACTAAACTCTGCCGTTGGCCCTTCCCTGACCGGAAGCCTCCCTGGGTCCTTTTCGCCCTGTTTGGCAGCTTGGTTATTTTTACCTGTAAGAGGAAGGGAGAATAAAGAGAGGGTAGTAAGGTCTTTTTTGCCCCCACAACAATTTCTCAATTTCTTTTTTCTTTTTTTTAATTTCAGACAGCCAATACTGATTTGGGAACTCCGTAACCCCAATGATGTTTAGCTGTTTCACGCATCCTGCCTGAAAGCTGTGTATGGACGAAGTTCCCAAAATTCGGGGGGTCTCCTTGGGACTAGTGAAGAGTCGTGGCATTCTGTGCTTGTGATTTTTGGAAATAGGAGTATTTATGCTTCTTCCATTTTTAACCCCTCTATTTTTTTTTCCTGGCTTTCATTTTTCACTTCACCTGTGAAACCAGCTTTTGTATGCTGGAGTTAGGAACTGTAGAGCGGTTTTATCAGTACATAAGGTGACCTTTTTGTTCAGCCGTGTGCTTTGGGGGGTAGAAATTGTGGGTAAATCATTGTATAAATGAAACCCTTTAAATAGTGGCTTCGTGTTTCTTTTAAACACGGGCCGGGTTCACTCTACAGCATGATTTTGTGGCAGAGCAGTTAGGAAGAGCCGATGCCGTTTCATGTGGGCTGACATTAGCTGCACACTGAGGGGGAGGGGGAGGAGACTCATTGGAAAATACTGATTTTCTAGGGTCCTCTGATGGTATTAAAATCTTGTAAAAATGACCTGTTCTGAAACATAATGACTTAATTAGTATGCAAGGGGACATTTTCTCAAATTTGGAATCTTAAGATGAATGTTTTTCAGTGCCAGTCCCTTGTCAAATTTTACCTTAATGCCAGGCTTTGTGAAATGAGAGGTGTGTCTGTGTGCTGCCAGGTATTTAAACACCGTGTTTTCTCTCTGTTCTCTAGTGATTCCTGTAGCATAGTTGCTTTCGCTCATGCCGTAAATTCACTTTCGAGGTGGAAGGGCGCATGAAGATGTCTTGGTCCCACGTAGAGAGCAGGGTCCGTAATTCACCCAGGCGGCAGCACTGTACACTGGCTGTGCTGATTCCCCCACAGGTTGTGGCAGTCCTGCGGAAGTTCCAATCAGGCAGGGGGAGTGCCTTGGGGCTGAGCTCCGTCAGCGAGCTCACCCTGAGCTGCCGGCACTGTTCGAAGTGGGTCGGGAGGCAAGCCTTCGCTTTCGTCCGCCAGGGGAGCGTGGCCTGGGGGGGCCTACCGTGTGCTGGTATCAGGTGCCCCCGTGAAGAAGCCGGGCCTGGGGGGCCAGGCAGGAACTCGGGGATCACGGGCCAAACTCCCTCCTCTCATGGGAGATCGGGTCACTCAGGCAGAGTGACGTGCGCAGGGTTTCCCGACGTGTACACGCACTTGCCCTGAGCTGTCAGTTGAGGACCTACTATGTGCCAGGCACACTCCAGATGCTGAGGGCAGAGGATAAACGAGCCCCTATCCTCCCAGCCCCTCCCGTCGGTGAGGGGGGGGGCAGGCCCAGCCCTCTCCTCTCGCACTCAGTTCGGGGCTGTGCCCCTCGCTGCCCTGGGCCTCGCCAGCTGCCTCGGAGGGGAGGTGGGGTGAAGGACAGAGGGACGGGTCAGGCCGGAGACTTTTGTATCTCTTTCCGGTGGAGTTCACGGCAGCCTCTCCAGAGCCACGGGTCACCCCTCTACGTAGCACCTTGGAAGTGCGGGCGTGACTCACGTTTGGCTGGGGAGGCGGCGACCATGGCTCGACCTCCTCCATGCACCCAGGCATCTTGTCCTATGTCTCACGTTCGGTGACACGGTCTACTGCGCACTGAGCATGCTCACACCTTCACGCTCACACCTGTTTGTTGCAGATGAAGCAGCTGAAGACCAGAGAGGTTAAGTAACTTCCTCGAGATCACACAGGAAGTGTAAAGCCATACTTTCCCCCCTGCCGAAGTGTTGCTTTATGCTCGTTTCGAGCTTGTACAAAGGCAGAGGGAATAGCAACCTGAATCTCGCGGGCGGCCACCCAGCTCTGTCAGTAGTACAGTGAAGCCACGACCCGACTCCGCCTGCCCCCAGGCCGCACCGCCCCTTCCTCTCCCTCCAAACCGCCCCCACTGGAGGACTCACCAGGGCCCCCTGTTGGCCTGGAGGGGAATCACAGGAGGCTGCGGCTGGTCACTGTGAGATGTGCCCAATTCACAACGCACACGCCGGCACCTCGGGCTTCCATAAACAGTTGGTGCCCCAGTTCATTTTGTGGACAAAGGGTAAAGGAGATATTTCTATTTTTAAATTCTTAACCTCAGATTAGCAAATGCATGATGAAACAAAGGAAAAGATGCCAACCTGTTTCATTTAAGAACAATTCACTTTTTGTGTGCTTTCACCAGTGAATCACTGAAGATCTGGAAAACCCACAGTGACCGACACAAGGAAAGGGTTCTCAGCCCCGACCGCCTCCCACTGGCCCTGCCGACGACCGCTCAGCGCCGCTCTAGGGGGCGGTCTGCACCTGGAGGTCACGAGGGCCGACGCCGACGCGCACCCCCAGGTTTGAGGCCTGGCGTGCGGCGGGGGCCAGGCAGCCTCCCGGCACGGCCTCTCCCGCTGTGACACGGGGGGGGGGGGGGGGAAAGGTGTGCGTGCCTGCCCTCGGCTGGGTCACGGTCACGAGGCTTCAGTGAGCCGAGGCCTCTCGGTTAGCGGGCTCGGTGCCGGCACCGGGGGCACAGGGAGCACGCGCCGGGCGTGGCGGCCTCCCGGCGGGGGCGGGGCGGCTGTGGGAGTGAGGCCTGTGGGCGCCCCGGCTCCGCCGCGGAATCTGCAGCCGCTGCTGCCGGGTGGTCCTGAGGCCTCGGGTGTCCCCGCCACAGCGGAGCAGAACTCGCTCGCCTATAAAACCGGGCGGCTCCGATTCCCGCGGCTGACTGTGAGCGTTCACCTCGAGGGGGACACCTGTCGGGCCCCCAGGTGCAGAGACGCAGCGCGCGGGGGCGGGCTTGTTACGGGAGCAGGGTCTGGTCCCCGGTTCAGAGGCAGGGCACCGGGCGGGGCCAGGGGTGCGGCTGTCACCTGGTGGGCGGGGCCCTGCCCTCAGAGCCGGGGTCCGGGGAGGGACGGCGGGGAGGGCTCTGCACTCACCTGCGGGCGCTGTGCCGCCCGGCCCCTGTCCGTGGCGCAGGTGAGAAAGAGGAGGCTCTGGTCAGGGAGGCCAGGCCGCAGAGGCAGTGGGTGGCTGAGTGGGGCTCGGACCCTGGACCCGCCTGCGGTGAAACCTCTGCTCTCTCCACCAGACGGCACACCGCTCGTGCCTGGTGCTGGGCGAGGACTCACAGAACGCTAGCTCCCTTTCCGACCAGGTGCGGTGGTCGAGAGTGTGCGCCTCCCACGCACACGCAGGCCCTCGGGGCAGCGGGCCCTGAACTCACTTCCTCGGAGCCACGGGAGCGGGTGTCTCTCGGAACCGTCCCGCCGGCAGCTGGAACATGCCGGATCTCTGGCTCCGGCCCTCTTCCCGCCCCAAGCCCTGGCGGGCGCGGGCGGCGTCCCCGCCGACCCTTCTAGGCCTGGCGTCGGCCCGTGCCCCCCGGGAGGGCTGTGCTGGCCCCCGCCCTGAGCCGGCGCTGTCGGGGGAGGGCACTGGGACCGGTGTTCGGACTCACACATGTCAAATTTGCTCAGGCAGCCACGGGACCTCCTCTGCAGGAACTGTGGTGAATTATGTGATTGCACAGTTCAGATGTATTGTATAAACTAATATATCCACGTTGATGTATGTTTCATGTTATCCAGAAAAGGACTGAAGAAATAAATGGATGTCGTTCAGTCTTTATAATTAAACACGCTAAAATGCAGAATATTACGTAATCTAGAAATGGAGGGAACTTGCACAGTTTGAGTTATGATGCGCAGATTATGAAAGGTGGCAGATTTCAGCCCGGACGACTGTTAGTGGTCTGGCTCTGTGGTCGGTAGGAAGGAAGTCATTGTCCGACTTGGTCGGTTCTTTTCAGCCTGAACAGGACTTCATGGGAGGCGGGGCCCCTGGGTGGTTCACTCTGCTGGAGCGGAGCAAAGACGGTGTTGGGAGTTTTTCGTTATAATTTTTAAATACGCCTGCCTGTTCTCGGGAGGACAGTTTTGAAATTTTGGAAATACTCTTTGATGAAAGCGGTTTTGTCCCTTGAAGGACTCAGGTGCGTGACGAGCCTTTGAGGAGTGACTCGCTGCCCTGCGATGCAGGTGAAGCGCCTGGGGACTGGACGCTGTTCCAGGGCCCCAATGCTGTTCCAGGGCCCAATGCTGTTCCAGGGCCCCAATGCTGTTCCAGGGCCCCGTCCACGGCATGCACCGCTCCCACCCCTGTTCCTCTCCCTAGCGCACTTTAGAAATGCCGGTCACCCTCATCTTGGAGTCGTTGAAGAGGCCATTGTAGCTTTGCAGTCAGACTGGGAGCAAGACGTCTCTGTCCTTGCCACCCTGGAACCAAGGCGGCGGAATCTTCTAGACCCTGCCGGGCTGCGGAAACAGAACTGAGTGCTCGGTGGCCGCTCACAGCCGAGTCCTTCCATTCTCGGTGCACATGTCTTTCCAGAATTGGACCTGCCTGGGGAGGAAGGGCTCTGACACTCCGACCCCACGCTGGCAATGACCCCTTTCCCACCTGCACTCACAGGACCGCCCCTGGGACGGGCGCGGGTTCCGGGCAGCAGGGCCACCTGCCTGGTCCAGAGCCTGGGAGGTCGCAGAGCCAGGTGGCTACCCAGTGTGGGGTCCTCCAGATCCTCAGGTGACCTGCAGGGAGTTTGCTTTTTATGTTGTAGACTCTGTTACTTAAAGCACCCCTCACCCCTGCCAAATAAAAGAGTTTATTAGAAGCTTTTCCGTCTGTAATAGGCTTGCCCGTTTGGCTCCCTTCTGCTTTCCTGTAAAATATGGTTTATGGTATTACATTTTATTTTTAACTGAAATACTATGCATAATGTAAATAACTCTTGACAGGAAGAAGAGATATTTAATGTAACGCTAACCTCCTGTCAGTGAACAGGACAAGCAGATCATTTAAATTTATGCTCCACTTTGAGTTGCTGCAAATATAGCCCCATGTGTTTACTTTGGAAAATGTGAGAGTTAAAGAAATCTACCAAAGAGTGATTTATGGCTGCCTTTCCAGTGTTGCACGTTTGTCAGAGACTCTGTGGGGGACTCCCCCTCACCCCCTCCCCTTCTGGCGGGCCTGTGGCCGCAGAGACACGGGCCGGCCTTTGATGGAGGCGTGGGGGCAGAGAGACTTCACTCTCGTGTTACCCCGAGTCTCGAGAACTCGGGGGGGAGCCTGGTCATCGGGACGCACGGATGTCGCCTTCCCGCCTGACGCGTTGGAGTCGGGACGAAGACGGGGCGCCCTGGTCCTGGTGGGCCCCGGACCTGCCCACGCACACCGGCGCTTCGGGGCGCCGCGGTGCTCCCCAGAGTCACTCACAGCAGAGATGTCGTGCTTCCACAATGCGCGCTGAGGAAGACGCTCCGGAATTTACATAGCGTCCTCATTCGTTAGTGAGCCAAGGTTCTGTAGGCGCTGGGTTGCATTCTGCACACACACACGCGTGCTCACGTTCCTCTTGTCCGCGCGTGTGTCTCCTCGAAGGCGGGCGTGCGGGAAGGAAGGGGCCGCCCCGTGGGGCCTCGGGCCACTGCCAAGGGCACGTCAGCTGCATCGGTTCTTCTCTTGGGTCTTTTTCTTGTCAGTGTTTTCTTTCTTTCTTCCTTCCTTTCCTTTCCCTTCCTTCCTTCCTTCCTTCCTTCCTTCCTTCCTTCCTTCCTTCCTTTCTTCCTATCATAAAATCTCTGGAGCCGTCTGTGGACTATCCTTCTGTCCACGGTGTTCTCCCCTCCCCCAGTCCCGTGGGGCTGCCGCTTTAAACCGCAGGGCCGGCGGGCCCCGGGGTCCCGTCTGCACAGCCCTGGCGAAGGGCGGGGCAGTCGGTGGGGGCTGCGTGTCCGCAGAAAACACCCCCATCCATTCTGAGTTCGATTCCTGCCTGCGGTGAGCAGGTGGAGGTAGTGTTTTGCTTCAGTAACAAGTGATTTACATTTTTTATCGCCCAGAAGTTCGGATTGTCATGTTGTTAAGATCGGTCGGTCTCACAGCGAGAAGAGTTATTCAGCTGGAATCTTGTATTCTGGGCAGAGCCTGATTTCCCGTCAAGGAAAGAAGATTAGCTTCTGTCTGTGCCGTGATGTGTGGAGCTTCCTGTCGGCGGCCCCGAGACCCTGGCGCGTCACCCAGCCCTTGAAGTGTCCGTGTGCGCGTGAACGGAGTTTTCTCCGGTAGGGCTGCCTTTGCGAGGCAGAGGTTCTTCTTTTCTTTTAATCATGGTAACTTCTCTGTAAAAAAGACGCGTTTGCTCCCATTTTAGTCTTTTTTTTTGTGACCCCTGAGCTTTCACTGAGATTGCTCTGGTCTCCCAGCATCCTCTCCCCGTGTCCCCCCATCACTGAGCTCCTCGTGGGCCAGCCGTGTGGGCCCAGGGGCCGAGTGCGTGGGGTCCGGCCAGCACGCGGGGACTTCCGGTTTCCTTGAACACGCCCCCCCTCAGGTGAATCAGTGGGAAAGCACAAGGCGGGCCTGTCCCAGGTGGAGCCCGGGTGCCAGACGCCTCAACAAGGGACCCGTCCCAGCCTCTCCCCGCGTGGCCAGCACCCCTTCCTCCGGGTTCTTCTCCTCTGCCCCTTCCTCCGGCCAGAATGCCCAAGCGTTTTCAAAATGGATGGGTTTTGACGGCAGTTTTGCAAACGTCCATCAGGCCCGTCTCCCACTGCCGGAGAGGCCCAGGGCTGGGCTTGGTTGGGTTTGGTTTTTCTCGCCAGCCCGGGCCCACGTCTGCTGAAAGCAGCCGTGTGTTCTGCGACGCTGGTTTTCTCGTTCACGCTAGGAAAACGACGCTGAGGCGCTCTGCAACCCCCCGGACGCAGTGCCTGCACCGGCGGAGGAATCAGAGCCTCGGGCGCGCGCATCGCTGCCCCAGGTCGTCGGCCCCAGGTCCCCGGCCCCGAACTGTGCGGAGACCGTGGTTTGAACAGACTCGGAGACGAGGCCCCGGTCTCCTCCCACTGGCCGGAAGCGGCCTCGCGTTGCAGACCAAAGGGGCACGAAGAGCAGCTCGGAAACTTCGAGATGGAGCCGGGGGCTCCGCGGTGGGAGCTGGGGGTGCGGCCTCTGGGCGGCGCCTTTGTACGGATCCCAATAAAGGTTCCCACGGTTTCAGGGAGCGCCCGTGTCCTTCCCGCGTACCCGAGGCCCGTCACCGCGTCCACGAGGAGCCGCGCCTCTGTTCCTCGCGGGGGGCTGGCCCTACGGGGGGGGTAGGGTCAGTGGTGACGCACGGCCGCCGCAGGCAGCAGGGGTGAGCGGGGCGAAACCGGGCAGAGGGCCATGCTGCGGGCGGAGGCGGCGGAGGCTGCGGAGGCGGGGGAGGCGGCGGGCGGAGCGGGGGCGGGGCCGCCGGGGGGCGCCCTGGGCCAGGACCCCGCCCTGAGCAGGCGAAGGATGGGCTCCGGGGGCCTGCGGCATCTCCCCGCGCAGTCCAGGGGCCGGCCCCGCTCCCAGAGCCGCGGCGGGGACCCGCAGGCCGAGAGCCTGGTGCTCGATGAGCCCCCAGAGGTGTTTGTCCTGCGGGTGTTGCTGGAGGAGACCGGGGAGACCTTCGAAGTGAAGAACTGCCGCGGCGACATGACCGTGCGCGAGCTCAAGGAGGAGCTGGACCTGATCGCCGGCGTCCCCATGAACCTGCTGGTGCTCCGGTACCTGGACCAAGGTGGCCCCCCCAACCCCCGCTCAGCCCCGCCCCTCACCTTTTGTGCTCCCTCGACCCGGGGAGCCCAGTCCCCTTCTGAACCTGCGACCCTGAAGGGACGCCTGCCCAGTGAGCACCCCCAGATGTCAGAACAAACGCCCCCCACTGGAAACCTCGGATGGAGGTCTGGGGCTGGGAAGACCCCGGAGGGCGGGTGCACAGTAGGCCGCCTGTCTCAAGGGAAGCTCTGCGCGCGCGGGAAGACCCCACCCCACAAACAGCCCCGTCTGTGTCAGGGCCCCACCCCCCAGCAGGTCCTTACCCGGGTCAGGACCCCGATCCCAAAATGCGCTGCCTCAGCAGGACCCTCCAGCTCCCCAAACCTTCCTCAGGGACCCAAGTCCCAAAACCAGCAGTGCGTGCTTGAAACTGCAAGCCCCACCCCCCTCTAAAATGCCTATCCTCAGTGGGAGCCCGTAACCTTGTCAAATCTGCTCACGACAGGACCCCGAACTCAAAGCAAGCTTCAAGCCCCCATACTGGACATGAGGATGTAAGGACCCCCAATCTTCCCCCCTGCCATGTCCACCCAAGGGCTCCAAAGACCGAAACAAGCCTGTCCACTGTAGGACCCTAAAACCCAGAACAAACCTTCCCAAGATCGAACCCCACATCTCAAAGCTAACCACGAATGTCTCAGAACCCCACACCCTTCGGCAACTATGTTCATGTAAGGGTGCTAAAGTGTGGACCAACCCCTGCTCACCTCGGGACCCCAAGAGTCAGAACAAACCTGCCCCAGACTGAGCCCCAAATCTCCCGGGTGACCATGACTCCCTCAGAACCCCGAATCCTCCAGCAACTGTGTCCGCACAAGGATGCTGAAGCTCAGACCAACCCTGCCTGCTCTAGGACCCCAAACCCAAGAATACATTTGGCTGAGACTGAACCCCAGGCCCCCAGGCTAGCCACGAGACTATCGGAACCCCAAATCCCTGAAGCCTCACTCCCTGAGGACCGCTAGAGCCTGAGACAGACTGCCCACCTGAGGACCCCCATCTGTATGCAAAGCCCGCCCGCCCTTGAACTTCAAATAAACTCCCTATGCTCCCCTGCCTGCAGCAGGACCCTGAAACCCAGAGTAGACTCAGAGCACCCAGATGGGGCCCCTAAACCGCCCAGCAGACATGGCCAGTTCTGAGCTCCCCAGCCCTGAGCTAACCACACCTACATCTGAGCCCCCATCCATCGGCCGTCTCTATGTATGTCGGGGTGCCAGAGCCCAAAGCGAACTCCCCCCACGTCTCGACACCGACATTCAAAGCCACCTCTGCCCACGTCTGCGGGCCTGGTCCCGAGTTCACCACAAGCAACTAGACCAGAGTCCCAGCCCCAGGCAGAGTGTCCTCGCAGGGGCTCCAAAGCATGAGACAAACCGCCTACAAGGGATCCCCCAAATCAGACCAAACCCACCCATGTCTGCACCCCAAATCTCCATGGAAAGCATGCCTACATCAGCACCCCAAGCTCTAAGCCAACCATATCCATACAAGGAAGACAAGGTTCAAGACAAACCTGCTTACTACCTGAGGGCGCCCAAACTTAGAGCAAACTCTGCTTGTATGTGAAACCCCAACCCCTCAGCCAACCTTTTCCACATCAGAACCCCAAGTTCTAGGCCAAACCTTGACTGTGTCAGAACCCCAAATCTCGGAGCAGACCCTGTTGCCATCAAGATCCCCAAGTCCCAGGGCAGACCTGCCTGGTTCCTCACCCCTGTGCCCCACCACTTAGGGCTACATTGGAACCCCCAAATCTCAAGACAAGCCCAGCCCACATCCCAGAACAGACCCTTCCCTTTACCAGGACCCCGAAACAGACAGTATACCATGCCCTCATCAGACACCAAGTCCAGAGCAAACTCTGCCCTGGTCACCCCCCCAACCACATTTGAACCCCAAACACGGGCACTAGCCAAGTTCCTATCTGAACCCTGAGTCTCAAGCTGTGTCCTTGTCCGCATCAGGAGCCCAAAGCCAGCCCAACCGGGACCAGAACCCAGCACCCACAGCTCCCTGTGGCTAACTTGGGACCCCCAGGCTCCCTCTCCAGGCACCTCCCACGTGGGGGCCCCCAGCGGAGGGCAGACACCCTGGAGCCCATCCTCTCCTCCCCCCGAGGACCTGGCTGTCCCTCTCCCGCCCGTTGCAGGAGTCAGGACACAGAACAGGGTCAAAGGTCCCCCCTCCATCCTCTCCCTGACCCGGGGGAAATCAGCGGTGAAGAAAAGGGGCACAGCGCTGGCGTGGCAGCACCAAGGGCGAGGTGCGGTTGGTGCTGCAGGCCAGTCAAGGGGACGGGTGGACAGGCCCCGCAGCCGCCCCTCCAGGCCTCAGTTTCCCCGTCTGCGCGAGGAGCCCTCTTAGCCGGAGAAATCCCGTGCCAGTCCCCTCCAGAGACAGAAGCGACCCGGGAGAGCTGTCCGTGAAAGGCCGAGGCCCCTTCCTACGCGAGGGTCGGAGCGGAGGCGTGTTTGGGAGGGGCTTTGGGGGCCCTGCCGAGGCTTTCCGCGGAGGGACACAGATCCTGAACCCAGGCAGCAGTCCACATGTTGAAAGTGAGGTGAACTGTGGAAGTTCTTTGGGTTCTCAAACCAGTGATTAGAAAAGTACGTGTCCCGAACCCCACGTGTCCGGCCCCCCTCCTGTGAACTCATTGCTGCCGGGGAGCTGTGCTGAGGCAGCACATTCAAGAAAGCTGAGTCACGGGATTGTGACTTCACTCTGACGTCACAGTCCTGTCCCTCAACGAGCACTGAGCGGCTGCGACGAGAAGTGTGGCCTCTCGGGGGGTCGCGGTCCTCCCTGTGGACGGCCCACGTGCGGAGAGACGGTGGTGCCGTGCTGATGGATGGGATTCGGGCTCCAGCCCGGATGCCCCGGACCTCCAAGGCCCAGGGCTGGGGGGCAGGGGGCGGGGATCGAATGAGATGATGCACGCGGAAGCCCCGAGAGACACAAATCTGAAAGGGGTGAGTGAACTCGTGGACGAGGGTCCCCTGACATGTCCGGCGTCCACTCTCATTGCTCATTTATCGGCGATTATTAGCGTCTGCTGCCTGCATGTCGGGAAGGCGGGGGCCCGGGCTTCCGGAGCAGCCGTTTGGCACGCGGGACCCACGCTCTCCTGTTTCCTCACTGTTTTCAAGGTGGAGGGGAAGACGAGTTGTCCTGCTTGCACTAGTTCCTGCTGATCCTCTGTGTGGGAACCACAGTTAAGACCCTAACGAACAGATTTGCCAGCCGCTGTCTCCCATGTGCCTCCACTGGCTAGAGTGGCAGGTGACCTTGATGCCCGTGGCGCCCAGAGGGACGCGCACGCAGAGCACGAAGGGAGGCAGGTCCGGCCTGGGGCCTGGCTGTGCCGTGTACCGGGGCCTGCGTGTGCTTACCAGCGGACGGAGGCGACAGCTCTCGCTTGTCACGGGGACGAAAGAGGGCGGGTACTTCGTACAGGTGCTTAGTAGCTACTCCGTCACGAAACAAACCAACCCGTGAATTCCACTCGGAGTAGGTCACACGCCCATCTGGGCAGAGTGGAGCTTCGCCTGTGAGGTGTCACTGAGGGAGAAAGCAGATTACTCTGCTGAGCAAGGTGACAGGTGACCCCGTAAGAAAACGTGGGGCATTCAAAACAACAGAGAAAATACAACTTCTGTCTCCTCCCCCGACTCCTGTCTCCCCCAGAGAGTCTGCAGGTATAAAGTGTGAATGGGTTCACCCCGTTTTCCGTAAGAGTAAGGGGCTGTTCTGGGTGATCCGATTGACAAAGGACTCCTAATATCCCGGATCCAAATTACGGCAAACGTCCACATTGCAATGCCGGTTACCATTGCTTCTCAACTGGGGCAGTTTTGTCCCCCAGGGGCCATTGGGCAACGCCTGGAGACTCTTCCTTTTTAATTGTATATTTTTATTGAATTTATTGGGGTGACATTTGTTAGTAAAATTATATAGGTTTCTAGTGTATACTTCCCTAATACATCATCGGTATATCGTCTTGTGTGTTCACCACCCAAGTCACGTTGTCTGGCAATATTTTTCCTGGTTGAAACTGGGGTACGGTGGTCCTGGCGCCCCACAGGGAGAGGCCAGGGGTGCTGCTGAACAGCCTGCAACGCCCAGGGCAGCCCCCCGCCACCCCCCCAGCAGAGAAGGATCCCGTCCGCAATCCCAGCAGCGCCCAGGCTGGGAAGCGCTGTCAGAGCCTATAACCTGAACACTCCAACACACTGTCGTCGCGGCTGCTTCCGCGGCCGCCGTCGTCAGCATCGCCCAGGGCGTTGCAGCCGGACGTGCGTAGCTCCTGCAACCGCATGGTGCTGCGCCCGGGGCACGTTGTTGCCACGGGTTTAGTTCTATTTGCAGAGTTCGCCTCATCAGGTGACTCAGGCTTTTTCACAACAGGATGAGTTATAATTACAGAATTTTACAAATGGTTGCCTCTTTTTGTGTGTGTGTGTGTGTGTGTGGCTTGGCTTCTCTTTGCGCTGAGCAAAACTAATTTTCTAAAAGCATGAACAACCCCAAACAGACCGGCCGTGAGGCCATCCAGTGAGGTCAGTGCCTGGGGCTCTGCAGTTACCTTCACGATGCCGGAGGTCAGGGCATCTCTGCACTAAACCAACCCAATCGTTTACCTTGATGCCCAGTTTTTTTGTTTTGTTTTTTTAAAAAAGAAAACCTGATTCTCCGTAGGAATTATGATGGATGACAGCACACTGAACTTCCATGATGTCGTTCCCGGAGGAATTATTTCATTATGTGTCTGGCACCATGACGGATGGACGGACCTGGTCGCGGCTGCCGTGGAAGGGGACACCAGCAAGGTGTGTCCATAATTCCTTAAGTGGATACCACACTCCACGAGGCAACTGTAAATTGTGTGCATGTGTGTGGGCGGCTGGTGGGGGGGGCACGCCTATGCTTTCACATGGATATCGAGGGGACGTTTCGGAGAATGTGCTTCAGTCCGAATTGATGGAAGGCTGGACCGAGCGTCTCCGTTCACTCGTTGGGTGTGTGGTCGCCCTGCATGCCCCCGCTGGTGACTGACGACCCCTTCGAACCTCCCGAGGGAGTCAGGGCGCACGGCCTCGGCTCGCAGGTGGGTTTTGTGGAGCTGGAAACCTAATTTGACCGCCAGCGAGACGCTCGGGGTGATCCTCGGCCCCGTGTGTCGGAAGGTGGGCGCCCCACCCTCGTGGGGTCCTGCCCCCTGCCTGACACGCAGCAGGCGCCTGCTTTCCGCCAGGCCCTGTGCTCGGCTCTTGGCCGAGCGCTGGGGTGGGCAGTGAGGGGAGGGAGGCGAAAACCAGCGTGTCCACCCAACAGTGAAGATGAATCACTCAGACGCCAGGGGACAAGTGTATGTTCTTTCTGGAAAGTACATTCGGTTGGAAAGCGATGAGCTCATGGTGCGGGGGAGACCAATTCAGTTCTGGCTGGGAGAGGGGTCAGAGAAGGCCGGGGGCGGGGTGTTGGTATTAGGCCGGGGAAGGGTGGGGGTGCTCGGGGGTGCCCCCAAATGGGTGCGAGGCCCCAGAGCAAGGACGGGGCAGGGTGGGGCCTTGCCCAGGTGTCCGCACAGCCCCTTCCACGCCCCTCCCTGCCTTCCTCCTTCTCCCAGGCCTCCTCGGCAATTCGGTGCATGCCTGGGCATTCTGGCTTCTGCTCTGGAAAGGGGGTCCTTCCGTCATGAGTCAGGACGGCCAAGCCCCCGCCTCACGCGTGGGCACATTCTCTGCTCCCGGCCGCCCCGCACCAGGCTCAGGCACCGGGGACTGTGTCCTGCCCCCGCTCCCTCGCCCCTGTGCTGGGAGCCCCAGTCCCCCCTGAGAGGGTGGTGTTCCGGGCCGTCACTCACCGAGAGCCGAGGTCAGAGAGTTCCAAGAGTTAAGGGAGACAATGGGCCCGCAAATGGGCCGGAAGGTCAGGACTCGTCGCGTCTCCGGGGAAGTCCGCTCCCATCTGGGGAGCCACCTCGGGCCGGCTGGGGTCTCCCTTGCCTGCCACAGGCCCCTTCCTCTGGACACCCAGGAAGATCTATTTTTCTCTCCTCCAAACACTGGCAGGAAGAATTTCCTGCCTCCCGAGCCCGCCCGCCGGTGAGCTCGGACTTCCTGCCCACGTGCAGAGTGCCGAACAATGCCCCCCACGCCGGCTGTTTCCCAGCGTCTCCCCGAGGGTTTGCTCCCCTCCGTCCCCGTCCGGAGCCCTCCTGCGGCATCCGAGCAAACCGTCCCCGGGGCTGAGGGAGTGCCCTGTCCCCCGTCCCCCGCCCCACCGGGGCGCCTGTCCTCGGGACACCCCGCGGACTCGCATCTCTCTGTGTGTCCCGCACAGCTCTCCTGCCTCGGCGTGGACGAGGACTCCCCCTACCAAACGGCAAACTCGCTGTATCTGGGCGAGAAGCACTGGAAGGCGTGGGTGGCCCAGAGGGCGTGCGTGGCCTTGTACGTCGCCTCGCACCGGGGCCGCGTGGAGGCTGTCCAGTACCTTCTAGAACACGGTAATTCGGGGAGACCGCCGAGGGCGTTCGAGAGTCGGAGCCTTTAGTGAGCAGGGGGAGCAGAGCGGCTGGTCCCCCGGTCCCTGTGGCAGGGGCTTCCCGGGCCCAGGGCCTGCCAGGCGCCGGCTGTGGTCCCTGTCTGCGGTGTCTCAGGACGGGCTCGCCGGGGGCTGCGTCCCCTCCCTCCCTTGGCCTGGTCTCACGGGACTCCTGTCTGCGGAGGGGATGGAACTTTCCGGAGCGCAGCAGGAAGGGTTCCTGGCCCCCGTGTCTGGCCAGATGCCCTGGGGATGCTCCTCCCCGTCCCCCACTGAGGTGGGGTGTCTGCCGTGGTCCCAGGGGCGGGCCCCAAGCCGGCACCCTCCTCCTGCCGGCCGGCGGGTCAGCCGGTCTGCTTCCTCCAGGCCCGTGAGACAGCGCCCCAAACCCTCGGACCTGCTTCTCATCTCTCTCCTCTCTCTCCCCCCGCTCCCACCTGCCCTTGGCCTGCGTTGTCCCCCAGTCCCCCCTTGGGCTTTGCATGCGACCCTGCGGAGGACGCCGTCTTCCCTGGAGGGCATTTCTGGGGGACGGGGCCCACGGATGGAGGGTCGTTCACTCTAGAACACGGACAATAGTTGGGGACAGCCCAGGCCACCGCTTCCTGCGGAAAAGGAGGGACAGGAGACACACAGGGCCTTTGGTCCGTGGCTGCCAGCCCAGAAGGGGCCTCATCCGAGGGTGTCCCCTGTCAACTTGCCTTCAAATGAGACCCCTTTCTTTCCCGCCCGTGGCCTTGACCCGGCCGCTCTGCACCCCGTCTTTGCTTTTCTCCCACTCCCACAGAGCAAGGTGGGCGGGGGGCACCCCCGGCGCTCGGCCAGCAGGGCCGGGCCGCGAGTCCGTGATGGACAGAGTGTTTCGGCCTCCTGCACTCCGCCTGTTGTGGGATGAAATGTGGGCTTCCACAGGCCAGTGGTCCTTTAAGCTCAGAGAAAGTCATTTTCACTCTGATGGAACTGTGATGTATTTGAAAGCACCCGCTAAAAAATCACAGCCAGCGTCGCAAAGATGTCTGTCCTCTGCAAGACAGCCGCCGTGGAAAGGCGTCTTGGCCAAGGCTGGGCGTCGTGCGAACCCATTTCATTGACCCGTCACCTCGCCGGCCAGCCACGGCTCCCGGACACGGGCCGTCCCCCGGGCCGGCAGCGTGAAACGGAACGGCCCCGTTTCCCACATCATGACGTCTGTCACCCGGGCTTCGATGCCGCTCAACAAGCCCGCATCGGACACCTGTCATCGGCCCACCCACTGGGCGGCAGGCAGTGACAGGCACGGCGGAAGCTCTGGCCTGCCCGCCAGCCGGGCGTCTGTCGTCTGTCCTCCCCCGGGCGCCCGTCTTCCCGGGCGTCGCGCTGCGTTGGGGCCGGGGTGGAGACCGGCCGAGACCGGCACGGCTGCGTGTCCTGCTCCCGCGGAGCTTAGGAAGGGGAGGCAGGAAGTGATTGCAAATAATTAATTCCACGGTCGGTGGTGCACGGCGTGTTCGGAAGACGCGGCCCGCCTACCGGGCATCCACCGAGTTCCTGGGGCGGAAAGGGGGCGTGAAGGAAGGGTGTTTGGAAGGAGCCAATGAGACCTCAGGGAGGGTGGAGTCCGTCCGTCTGGGGGGGAGAGAAAAGGAGGGGAGTGTCCAGCAGAGGGCAGAGCACGTGCGAAGGGCCGGGGGCAGGACAGGGAGCAGGACGAGCACAGGAGGCAGAGATGGTGGGCCCGTGGAGGGGGAGGGGAGACCATTGCTGCAGGGTCTTGCTGCAGTGACAAGGGGGGAGGGGGAGGGGGGTGAGAGAGCAGGAAAGACCCGGAACGTGACCCCGAGGGCTGGGGGTGTCGCCTTGGAGTCGGAGGAGGGTCTTTGGGACGTTCACCGGCGGCGGTAGGTGGGCGGCCGCGGGAGGCGAGGCCACGCTGGCTGTAGGGGAGGGGCAGGGGGAGTGTCGCTCCCTCCCACGCACCCAGTGTAGACGTAGGCAGACACCACCAAGCATTCCCGTCACGGCTGCGGCCTTTCCCCGGCTTCTCTCCCTGGACAGGCCAGGCTGGTGGCCCACCACCACCCCCCACCCCACCCCACCCCACCTCCTTCCCCGACATCCTTGTTTTACAGGCGCCAGCTGTCTCGGCCGGTCCCCCATGGGCAGGACGCCTCTGCACGTGGCTGTGGCCATGGGCCAGTCGGACTGCATCGGCCTGCTGCTCAAGTACGGGGCCCCCACCCTCGCCAAGGACGCCAAGGGCACGACCCCCCAGGCCATCGCCCGGCAGCTGAACCACAGAAAGGACGAGCGGCAGATGTTCCTGTCCTACTGGATGACGAAGTCCGAGAGGAAGGACCCGAAGGACTCAGGCGCCGCCAAGGCTCCCCAGAGCGGGGCGTCCAGCTCCGGCTCCGGCTCCAAGGGGCAGAGTTAGCTCCCACACTGGGGGTGCCCGCTGGTCAAGGCCAGTCTGGGCGACTTCCGGAGAGTCCAGGCGGCCCCCGGCGGGTGGGGAGGCAGGGAGACGCGGCAGTCCGTCCGGGTCGGACAGTAAATGGCCGGTCCTGCTTGCAGATGACCTGGGCAGGAGCTGACAGGCACAGGTACGTGGCGTTCACTCTGTAGTCCATCCCGGCCCTAACAGGCTCCGTGGCGGCCTTTAAGTTCAGGCCGTTTGTACGCAGTGCCCAGTAACGCCGCTTGGGGTGAGGAGAGCCAGTTACCTCCCCCCGTCTGGAGCCTGTTAATGCACCGGGGTAAGGGACGTCCCCAGCAATGACGAGGACAGCGCTGTTGTTATTGTACGAAGCGAGTGTTGGCACACGTCGGGAGGTTCTCCTGAGCCACTCTGGAGGGGTCTGCCGCTTGACTTGGGGCTGGGGCGGGGTGGGGTCTGGGGAGAGCGTGGTTCTCCGGACGTGACCTCCACGGGGCGCCCGATTTGTGGAAAGGTGACACGCTGGCGTGGAACTTGGAGGAGGCCGTGTGAGAGATGGCGGTGAGCTCACAGAAGGAGGCGGCACCTTCTTCCCCCGTGTCCCGCCGCCCGCTGCCGGCTCTCTGCGTTCCTGCAGCAGCGCCTGCGCTGAATTGTAGGTGCTAGAGCTCCCGAGAGCGGCAGACCTGCAGGCCCGCGGTGTGGGTGCGTGAGCCAGGTGGGGGAGACAATAAGGAAGGGTGAGGACTGGGGCGAGCGGGCATGCACTCCCCTGCCTGAAGAGGGCGCTGTGGCTCAGCTCCAGCAGAAACATGGCTCCCAGGCTACTACTAGACCTTTCCAAGCTATCTAGAGCCGGAAGCCTGGCTTTTTGTCTGGTGTTTAAGTGTGGGCTTCCTTTTTTCAGGATTGTGACGCAGCACAAAAGGAGGAGAAAGTTGGAGGCACACCCATAGGACTGCCCTCCCCTGTCAGACTAACTCGTTTCACAGGGGAAAGTGGTAGAAAGGACTTCAGACTCATGAGAGCAGGTCTTGGCTCCAAAGCCACAGGACGCGCATGGCTGTGGACCTGCCACGTGCCTTTCTCTGCAGCGCCGTCCCCTGACACAGCCCGGCCATCGGCCTGCCCGGGGCGGCCTCGCGGCTGGCTTTCAGAGTGGCGGAGCTGGCCCCGAATCCTGGGGCCCTTCTTGCCGACGTAGATCCCAACCGCCGGCTTCGGCTTTTAAATGAATTGGCCGCCGTGCCTGCTGTCACAGTGAGTGAGGTCTGCGTGGATGACGTGGCTTTACACTCGGCGGACGCAGCTGCGCCCAGCTCAGCAATCTGTGTGACAGATAACAGAGAAAAAAAAAATCTACCGCTTAGCATCAGCTATGTCAGAACGGAGATCCCGTGTTGGCAGGCTTTCCCCAAAGTCAATAGGCAGATATTAAATGACCTCGTGGAGTGGGTTGATTCATTTAGCTAATGAGGTGTGTGGGCGGGGGGTGGGGGACTCAGGCGCCCTTTTAACTTAACAAGTGACATCACTCAACGCCGCCTTTCGCCCGCCCGGAGCTCTGCTCCGTCGGCCCCGTTGCCGGGCGAGCCGGCCGCCTGGCACTTGTCCCTGGAACTCCGGAGGCCAGCACTCCGTGTGCTCGTGGCCACGGTTCAGTCGAACCCTGGGCCCGGGACTGGGCGGCTCGCAGGCTCTCGGCGGCAGGGTCACTGAGCCCTCTCTCAGCGGGGGCAGGGGGTCCCGGGGGTTCAGTTTCGACGACCTCGACACCATCCGCTTGCTCCCATCCTAATGAGCCCGCATCACCGAGGCGACAAAACACGTCCGTGGCCACCGGAGACTCAATCTGCCGTGGGTCGCGATCGCGTAACATTCTGTTGATAACTCATTAAACATTTCTTTCGAAGGTTTTTGGTTTTTTTTTTTTGGTCATACTTTGGGGCCAATAGAAAAAAATGGGGTTGGGGAGGAGCGGGGCTGGGGAAGCCATTGCACGCATTTTTGTGGGACTTTAAAATCCACGTGGGCCCCAGGCACTGGGGCTGGTCGTTAGCGAGGAACGGCGGGGGTCTGCAGCCCCACGGGTGGGTCTCATCTTTCCGTGGGGAGAGTGGGATTCCCCTGGGGAGGGAGCTGGAGCCAGTCTTCTGGGCATGACACCCAGCCCCCCACCCGCAACCTCGCATTGCCCCCTGAGGCTGGGCTCCCAGGCACTGGAGCGGGGAGCCGCTGGGGTCGCGTGGAGACACAGAGTCTGAGGTCAGTGTGGACCCCAGCACGCAACCCTGGGGGCTCTGCCCTATGGTCACAGGATGGAGGGGGCGTGGGGCCCGGGCCCTGAGGGGGTCGGGAGGGCCTCGGGAGCCGGAAGCGCCGCACAGATGCCAGCAGTTCTCATCGGAGAACTCGGCGAGGAGATCCGGCCAAGGTCACGAGCTGCATTGTTGATGTTTGAGAGAAAGGGAAGGTGGGAGAACCCCTGGTACCTTTCTCGGACACTCTGAAGTTCCCATCACCAAAAAACCCGATGAGCTGATCCTTTGGGATGAGCGCCCCCGTGGAAACGCCATCCAAGGTCCTTGGGCTTCTTGGTGGCCACGCGGAGGACGATTTCTCAGCATCTCCTTGCCGCCAGGGACATTGCTCACCAGTGTGCTCGTGTCAGCCTGGGAAGGGGTCCTTGGAGCCAGGGAGCCCCTCTGTGGCGATGGGCCGCTCACTACACACAGGTGACAGCGGTGTCGGCCACCAGGCTTCTGTCGCCTTGGCTGCCAGGACGCTCAGGGCCAAGGTGGGGCCCGCCTGGAGCACCCCCTCCTCCTCCCCGGAGTGAGCTGGGCGAGTCTCCCTGTCTTGTCCGTCAGTTGGAAGCTGCCCCAAACCCTTGTGGAGGTCAGCGCGGTACAAATCAGGAAGAGGGGCTACCAGCAACTTCTGGGGGCTGGTCTGGCCGGCCCGGCCTCCTGGCCGTCCGGCCTCCGGCCACCCCGCCCCTCACTGTCTCAGGGGCGGCTAAACCAAGATGCGTCTGGTCTAATGCCTCTGGTGTCCAGCGTCCTCCAGACCCTGGTGCGGGCGCCTCGGCTGTGAGGCCCCCGCCTGGGTCCCTCCACTCTAACTGGCCTTCAGCACTTGGCCATGAGCCTGGGCTCTGACCGCCGATGCTGCCTTCTGCCCCTGGCCTGGGTGCTCCCTGAGCTGCAGCCACGGCCGGTGTTCGCCCGGGGGTGGGAGGGCTTCTTACTGGTGGTGCCTCAGGGGGCTTTGGGTGGCCCCTGACATGGCATCAAGTGACACTGAAACTTACAGTGGGCAAGTATTCTCCTTTTTAAGTTGTTCTCATGTCTTTTAAAAAATATATATATATATAATTTTAGAGACGGGAAGGGAGGGAGAAAGAGAGGGACAGAAACATCAATTGCTTGCCTCCTGTATGTGCCCTGATTGGGGGCCGAACCCGCAACCCAGGCATGTGCCCTGACCGGGAATTGAACCGGCGACCTTTTGCTCTGCGGGGCGACTCCACATCCACCGAACCACACCGGTCAGGACCACTCTCAGTCCCCTTCTTTCCGACAAGGAGAAAGCCCCCGTTTGCTGCTGGTGTGTCTCAGACGCCTCCCCGGCCCTGAGCAAGCTCCCTTTTAAAAATCCGTGAGTAGAGCTGGCCTCTGCTGGCGGCAGGAGTTAATAGCATTGCCTCGTTGCTGGTCTTTTTTGTGGGCCAGGATCCTATTTCTTTTTTCACTCCTCACCAGTGTGTGACCTTGGGGCAAACAGCCCCCTCCAAGGGCCTCAGAGGCTCCTGGGCCTGCCGTGGGGTCCCACCGTCTCCATCCCACCCTGGCCGTGCTGGTGAAAGGGGACACGCAGTGTGAACGGCACCCTCTGGGCCCGAACCCCGGGCGGGGCGGCCCCCCGGTGCTGTGGGGAGGGCCGGGGCTGCGGTCCGGCAGATCTGTCCCTTTAGAGTGTCCCTTTGCCGCCCGCTGTGTGGCTTTGGGGCTGGCAGCCGTGGGAATCAGAGCCTCAGCTTCTCCATCGGTAACATTTGGGTCATGGAACCTGCTCCTGTCCTCACTGCGGGGAGTCGATGCCCGGTGCAGGGCAGACACTTGACACGTAGTAGCCATTGTTGTTGTTATTATTATTATTATTATTACTACCACTGCATAATTCGCTTAAAGCACTGACTCACCAGGAACCAACAGTCTCCCGGTGTCCAGAGAGAGCCCCATAAATTTCCAGCAAACCGTACACAGTAAGAGCCTCCATCCAGAACGAATCATTCCCAAGGTGGGAGATAAATAATTTCCCTAAAACCTTGCTGATTTTGATATTAAGTACAGGGCTCTTCCTCAGCAACTTCTAGAAAGTCGTACTGGACTTCAAACTCCAGGGCCAGTTCTGCAGGAGAGGAAGAGAGAGAGAAAAAAAAAAACAACCTCTGAGGCGAGAGGAAAATTCCAGCGGCTGGCTCTGCCTCCGCGTTGCGCACGGCCTGCGCAAGCATCCAGCAGAGGGCCCAGGAACGCATTAGCATTGAGAAAACACCGGCGCTCGTGTTCGTCAGAGACGTCAGTGGTGCCGCAGTCTGCGCCACGTTTGAAACTCAAGAGCAGGGCGGGGGGGCGGGGGCTGGCAGGCAGGCGCCTCTGCCCGGACCCCTGGGGCTGCCCGCAAGATGTGGGCGTCGTACGCCCATCTCTTCTGGGAGGGCACCCACAGCCCTCGTCACATCCTGCAAGGGTCCGCGTCCCCCCGACCTGCAGGTCCCCGAACGGGGAGACCACCCCCACCACCGGTTGTCACGTGACACCAACACGTCCGTACGGGTCGCCGCCGCACGGGGTGGCCGTGCCTGGTCAGCGTGCAATTGGAAAAGTGACAAACGCTCACAACCTCTGGGGCCGGGAGGTGCGTGTGCGCACACACACGGGTGTCTGGGAAATGGCTCTCGCTCATCACCGCGGGGACGGTGGTCCCGCGGGGGGACGCAGGACGCCACGTCTCGGCCCAGCCGCTCCTCTGTAAACCCGTCCCGCGGAGACAGAACGCAGCGACATGATGAGGCGTGTGCACGGATGTTCCTGGCAGCTGTTCACGGTGGCGAGGGCCTGGACACGCTCCAGATGCCCACCGGCGGGAGTGACGGTGGGCCATTCTGCAGCTATTACAATGTGGCTGGGTTTGTGTGTGTCGGCCGAGGGATGGCCTCGAGGGGTGTCCGCGACGTGGCCGAGAGAGGACACCAGCGAGGAAATGTGTTGGAAAAGCAGGCAGACCCCACGGAGGGGGGCGTGAACGGCCCCCACCAGCACGCCTGCCTTCCTTGTCATTGTCTTGATCGTGGTGAAACACACAAACCATCACCCTTAATGACCTTTCGTGCCTTCACTGTGTTGTGCAGCCTTTGCCCCTGCCTGCTTTCCGTCACCCTAAAAAGAACCCCTGGACCCTCTGTCCCCCCTCGCCTAACCCTGGACAACCACTGACCTGCTTTCTGTCTCCATGGATCTGTCCAGGGCGGGTATTTCGTATAAATGAAGTCACGTAATGTGTTGCCTTTAAAAAAAATCCTCACCTGAGGATATGTCTTTATTATTGATTTTAAAAAGAGAGGGAGGGGGCGGAGAGAGAGAGAAACATCACACCCCAACTGGGGGTCAAACCCACAACCTAGGCATGCGCCCTGACTGGAATCGAACCTGCGACCCCTTGGTGGACAGGATAACGCTCCAGCCAACTGAGCCACCTGGTCAGAACATATGTAGCCTTTTGAATCTGGCTTCTTGGCATAATGTTTTGGGGTTCATCCATGTTGTGCCATGTATCACTGCTTCCTTCCTGTTTACGGCTAACATGCCATGGTTTGTCCACGGCCCAGCTGGGGACGTTTGGGTCGCTTCCACCTTTCGATTACTGTGACCGTGTCAGGGTTTGTCCGAGACCCTGCTGTCAGTCTTTTGGGTGCGTACCTAGGGGGGAACTGCTGAGTCATAGGTGCTTCCACCTTTAACGTCCTGTCTTACATTTGGAATTAAAATATACACAAAGGCAAAAGAAGGAAAGAAAACCCCCACCCTTCCAGAGCTTGAGTTCTCCAAAGTCTGAGAGTGTGACAGTCCTTTACCGCGAATGATAAACGTATCCCAGGCTGGAGGCTTCACACGCGTCACCTCGGGTTCGTCACGGCCGCGGCGCTGAAAGTCGGGTTTGCCACCTGCAGCGCGCAGGGAGGGCTGGTTGAAGCACCCGAGGCTGGCCTCCCCCTCCCAGAGGTCCCCGAGTCGGTGGGCTCCGGGCGGAGCCCGGGGTTTCTGAGAATCTGCCGGGGATGCGGGGGCTGAGTGGCACAGGTTCTCGTCTGTGCCCACTGTTCACCGAGGGAACCGAGGCCCAGAGAAGCCGGCCCCTTGCCCGGAGTCACACAGCACGGAAATGGCAGAGTCACGATGTCTGACCCCAGACCTGGGTTTGAACCAGCACCTGACAGCACGGAATGTGCCTGGTTCCAGATGGGGAGGGAAGCAGCTTGCCTGGGGGGGCTTCCTGGAGGCCGTGACCTCGGTTAGCTCTCCAAGGCCCCTTTCCCCACTCGGAAAACTCAGATGCTCCGTCTCAAAGCCCAGCCAGGCCAGAACCCCGGGGGGCTAGGGACCAGCAAATGGTGCAGACGCAGGATGGAGGCGCAGGCGATCGAACCCCATCGACGCCCCCGCTCTGTTCCTCTCAGAGTCCCAGCGACCACCAGGGCGGGCCTCAGGGGGCTTGAACAATGTCTTCCACCCTCATTAGATTCCCAAGAAACCCCCCAAACCCTCCGCGGGGCCCCAGGGGCGGCTCGGAGGCTCCCGCTAGGTGGCGCTGCCGCGCGCGGCGGATTCAGGTGCTCGGGCGAGGCGGCCACCAGGTGTCGCAGCGAGACCGCGGATCAGCTCTCGCCGCCGGAAACTCCCCGGATTCAGACTCGGGCACATCCTGTGCGCCAGGTACAAATCCCAGACCTATGGCATTCGTTAATTTTCTCCTCCCCTTTAGACCGTTTTGCCTTCGAGGACTTTCCGCCCTTGCTCCTTTTATGCTACTCTGCTCTTTGTATACCATAGAATATGATTTTAAAATAACTTTATGTGGGTCGTATTTTCACATAAAGTTAATGGAACGAGGATTCAGAAATGGACACAGCCCCCCAAAGACGACTTCTGCAGGGCTCTCCAATATAACCTTGGGGCCAGGGATGAGAGCCAGCCAGCTAGAGATAAATTCCACTTTTTTTAATCGCCCCAAAGGAGAAAAAGCCTATGACCTTCCGTGCACCTCTAAACGAACCTTTAAATCAATGTCCTTACCACCCAGGAGGGGCTGCAACAAGAAAAGTGAGAAGGAGTTTTGCTAATTTAGGTATTTTGAAACTCAAGGTCCTCCTTAAACACTGGCCCCCCAACCCCCTCCCCAGACCCCTCCCTGGGCCCTAGCACCCACCACTCCCCTTTCTGTCCTTAGGAATTTGACTCCTGTAGGGGCCTCATGCAGGTGGACTCATTCAATATTGGTCCCCTGACCTGCTTTAAAAAAAAATGTAACTCAGCCCTGGCTGGCGTAGCTCAGTGGATTGAGCACGGGCTGCGAACCAAAATGTCGCAGGTTCGATTCCCAGTCAGGGAACATGCCTGGGTTGCAGGCCATGACCCCCAGCAACTGCACATTGATGTTTCTCTCTCTCTCTCTTTCTCCCTCCCTTCCCTCTCTAAAATCTTTTTAAAAATTAAAAAAAGTGTTAATTAAAAAAAACGTAACTCACACACCACACCACTCACCATTCACAGTGCGCCATCCGATGGTTTTAGGTACATCAGGGTCGTGCAGCCCTCCCCTCTGCCCACTTCCAAAACATCCTTGTGACATTCCCATGACCCCCAGAAAGTCCGACACATATTAGAAACAGTCACTCCTCAACCCCGGCCCCACCCCCGAGTCCCCGGTCCCGGACGCCCACACATCTTCCCGTCTTCAGCTTCTCTGGACGCCTCGTACCAACACAGCCCTGTAGCGGCCCACGCCTCCTGCGTCTGGCCTCTTCACGCAGCGTCCTGTTCTCAAGGTCCGTGCCCGCTGCCGCCCGAGCCAGCCCCGCTCACGGCTGGAGAATATTCCCTTCGCGTGAGGACCCCGCATTCGGTTTGCGCATTCATCTTTCGGTGGTTACCTCCCTGCCCCCCAGCTTTCTGGCTTTTAGGGATAATGCTGCTGTGAACGGTTGTGTCTCAGTTTGTGGGGGACGCACATTGTCAGTTCTCTCGGGCGTGTGCCTAGGGGCGGCGGCGCCGGGTCCCGTGGGACTCTGAAGGGCTGCTGGACGGTTTCCCGTGGGGCTGCCGTGTCTCACAGCCCCACCAGCGGTGTGAGAGCATTCTGACTTCTCCACCATCTTTAGACGGAGGGGAAGGGAGGGAGAGAGAGAGGGAGAGAAACATCCGTGTGTGGTTGCCTCTTGCGTGCCCCTCACCAGCGACCTGGCCTGCAACCCAGGCCTGTGCCCTGCCTGGGAATCGAACCAGTGACGCTTCAGTATAAGCTGGCACTCAATCCACTGAACCACACCAGCCAGGGCTGCCTTTTCGATTAGAGCCAAGCTGGTGGGTGTGACGTCATGGCTCATGTGGTTTTGTCTCCATTCCCCTTCTCGTCAACCCGCTCTCCCCGACGGAGCCCCTTATCTCCTGGGGGTTGCAAAGCAGTGGTTTCTGGTTCTGTCATTCCTTCCGCATTTCACTAGCTGGCACGCTCCTGTTTACAAAAAAAAAAAAAAAGCTTTACTCTTTCTTCTGGACATTTGGTTTTCTGAAAGGCTATGCCAACGGAGGGGCAGGGAAAACATCCGGTTCTCCATCATCCTGGACGCTGGGATGTTTGTGTCGTCGATGTGTCTGCACTGACTGCAGCTCTGTGTCACTTTCCCCCTCGGTGCCCCGGCGGTCTCGGGTTTGGCCGAGGGGCTGGGGCGTGTGAATAAGCCGGTGCGTCCAGACACAACTTACCCAGCCCCCTACGCTAGCCCTGTCGGAAGTGTGTGATTTACTGCCCTCTGGAACATTTAAGGACGTGGGCAATCTTCACCACAGTGCCGTGTGAGCGCACGGACTCACAGAAGGGCGATTTTTGAGCTTTCCCGGCGGCCTTGAACTCCGAGGCGGAGAGTGTGTCGGAGGCTTCCACTGGGGCGGTGACTTTGCCTCCTGTTCCTCTTCCGGGGCCCCTGCAGCGTGCCTGGAGCCGGGGCTGGGCGGTGGGCCCCCGCGGAGACCGGTGACCCGGCCTGACCCTCAGACTCCGGGCCACGCAGCCCAACCCCTGCGAGGTCGGCAGGGCCCTGTGTGGTGCTGCGCTCTCTCGGCTGCTTTCTTTCTGTTCTCGGGGACTGCGGGCTCACGGAGCTGCTCCCACAGCATTGGGAGAGCCTGGGGGGCCATATGAGGCCCCCTGCTCCTCTCCTGACATCCCGGGGCTGCCCCCGCCGGGCTCCGGCGCCCTCCGCTGTCCCTTCTCCTTGCCCCAGCAGCTCCAGGAGACGGACTCGGGCCCTCTCTGCCTAGATACCCTGGGCAACCCTACCCTCACGGGGTCCTGTCCCCCGCAAGGGGGCTCTTCCTGGAGAGAGGGGTCCCTCCCCCTGCCTCCTCCCTGTGGACACACAATGCCCATCTCAGCAGTGGGGGCGTGGGGCAGGGGGCACATTCCCTAGAAAGCCCTCCTCACTGTCTGACCTGCTCCCAGCTCCGTGGCCCCCAGTTCTCCCCCCTCCTGGAAGGAGGAGACTTCTGGAACCCCAAAGCCGAGAACCCTCTCGGTTTCCCTCCGCCTCCTGGAGCACCCTTCCTCCTCAGAGGTCGAGGCACCACATGCTTGGCTCCCACACCAGGAGAAGATTCGAGAGGGAAACAAAATGAAGGAACGAGATTACTTTGCTACAAATTTAATTTTGACTCCAACAGTCACCCCTTTGGGCCGGTGGCAAATGGAGCTTTGGTCAGTGTCATGGACCCTGCCCCTCTGGGGTGTGTGGCGGTTGTCACTGATCAGACCCAGTGTTCTCAGGGTACTTGGTCCTCACACAGCCTGATGGTGTGGGATGCACGTGTCCATTTAGGGGGTCACCAGAGTCTTTGGCGAGGCCAAGGGACCCTGGCGTCTGGAGTTGCCCTTCCCAGGCAAAGATGGACTAGGGTAGAGTAGCAGCTGCCCCTTCCTAAGTTTGCCGCAGGCTCTACCACTCCCTATCGCCTGTCCCACCCCGCCCTGCCACCCATTGCCGGGACTCGCCGGGACCCTGAAGGCACTGAGTGCCAGGCGGACGGTTCGGCCTTCCCCCTCCTCACCGCTAGGCATTTCTGAGTCGGCCTGAAGAGGGGAGGAAGTGAAAAACATGGAGACGCCAAATACTGCAGTATTTTAATAACTTCTGCTGCCATGGCCTGCTGTGATTTATTTTGGGAAAGGCTATAGATTGAGCCAGGCCTCCTGCTGGGCCTCCTCGGGGAAGTTTGGAATTAGAACCCGAGGACGCGATTCTACGGAACTGGTGCCAGAGCAAGTTCAAGAGGGAAAACCTTGACCTCTTAAACTCGGTCTCAGACCCCATTTTCTGCCCCTCCTTTTGGAAGGGAAGAAAAATCTATCTGGCGTCTTTTTCTTTTTTTTTTTTTTTAGCAAAAGTTTTGCTAAGTCCCTGGGAACGAGAAGCCCTGACATCCTGTTTTCCTACGCCCACAGCGCAAGATAAGGATCTGACTCCGACCCGATCCCAGTGCAAGAGACGCAGCAGCCCACTCGGGTCACGCGCGTCCGCCCCCTTCCCAGAGCCTGCTTCTGCCCAGACCGGCGCTCGTGGCTGGTGCGCCTCTGCTGCCCCAGGGAGCCCTGGGGTCACGGCCAGCCCAGGGCAGTGCGGGACCGAGGGCCGCGGGCCCGTTGGGGGTGCGGTGCCTACGGCATCCAGAGAGTCTGGCCGTCTGGGCCTGGTGATGCTGCCGGTTTGCCCTGCGGTGAGGCCGGCCCATCAATCTGGGGGGCAGGGGCACTGCGGTGCAGGGGAGGAATCTCTGGCCTCCTCCCCGCCCAGGGGCATCCGCGTGCTGAAGTCAGAGAGGCCCCTGCAGGCTGAGCCCCGGCCAGTACCGGTCGAATCAAGGCCTGGTACTAAACGGGGTGGACACGTCAGTTGGGAATTAAAGCAGACTCAGGGCGCACTGGCTGGGAAACGTTGGAGTTAATGCGTCAACAGGGAGTGAAGCAGAGTTTCACAGTTTGCTGGGGGCAGAAGCTGGCAAGGTGGCAGGTGCCCCAAGGAGCCGGCTGGATGTGTTCTAAGTGATCAGGCAAGGTGGATGGGCTGTGCAAGTTCACGGCCAGGCTGCGTTGCAGGCAGTAAGGCTGGGGTCTGACCGTCGCCAGCTGCTCTGGCCCGCCACCGCGCGGAATCCTGACCCGACCGTGCCCGGCCCCCACGGGTCCCGGCTGCCGCGGCGGCAGCTGCGCCGTCTCAGCACGGAGCCCCATTTGTCCCCCTTCTTCCTCGCCCCTGAGCGCAGCCTGCCTCCAGGGTGTGCGGCAAATCTTCCCACGCCCTCCCCCACCGAGCCCGCACCCCCCGGCTCCGCAGCGCCCCCTCGGGACTGGCGGCGGCCCCCCGTTCTCCCCCCAGCCCTTGGAACGAGCTCTCAGACCAGAAGTGGGGGACATCGCTCCTCGGTTTCAACCTTTCAGTGGCTCCCACTGCTCTAGGACAAAGTCAGCACTGCTGACTGGACCCAAACTCAAGGCTTCAGGGTGCTCCGAGCCTCACCGGCAGGCGGCGTGCTGATGGCCTCCCGGGCCATGTTCCCGTCCTCTGGGTCTCGGGCACACAGCCACCTTTCGTGTCCTTCCTGCCTCAGGCCCTTCGCCATGCTGTTCCCTCTGCGGGGGCTGGGGCCGGGGAGGGGGTGCTCTTCCTACTTTTCTTCGCCAGGCACACCCCAGGCTTCTTATCCAAATCAACCCCCCGTCTTTGGAATCTTACCCAAAGATGCCGTGAGTCTTTGGTGGTGCCACCCCCCGTTCCACGGCTGCCTCGTCCGCCACGGGCAGCAGAGGGAGGGGGGGGCGGGAAGGGACAGTCTCACCTCGTCTGACACGGGGTCTCCGTGGGTGGCTGTGAAGGGCAGACCCTTGGAAACGTGGTGCAAAGGGGCCGGTCACGGAGGGCCCCGGGCTGAGGTGGGCACCCCCGGAGTGTAGGGCTGGGGGTGGGCGTGGAGCCTCTGTTTGGGGCGATGATGGCGAAGGTCGTGCCGCCTCTGAAGTTACTAAAAACCACTGACTTGTGTGCTCTGCACACATCTTTATGGCCCGTGCATCCTCTCCCGATGAAGCTGTGTGTTTTTTAAAGGCGTCCAGCAATATTTGAGCAGTAAAAGGCTGTGGGTTCAAGAGAAAGGGGAATCCTCCCGTGGAGATAAGCCCGCCCTTGAATTAGTCTGAGCATACGAGTTACGACAATGTGCCCACGGGCAGGAAGAAGCAGTGCCAGCGGGGTGCAGGGCCGGCGGTGTCCCCAGAGACCGGCTGACCCAGCGGGGGGACGAGAGGAGGCGGTGGTCTAGGCTGGGTGACGACGGGGTGAGCGGGACGGATGGCAGGTGGGCGGGGAGCATGAAGGTGGTGAGATCAGTGTGGACACCCTGAGAGTCAGGCCAGTGGGACAGTCGGGGGGCAGCCCCCAGGTTTGTGCTGCATGCCCAGGCCTGGGCCTCTGAGGCACACGGGTGTCCGGAGGTCCCGCGTGGGACCGTGGAGGGTCCAGGCTGGGCCCAGAGGGACTGAATTCAGGGGAAGCGCACTGGAGAGCGAGGTGGGCAGGTGCCTGGGGGCTGGGTCCTCGGAGGAGCAGGGGCCTGCTGTCCCCCTGTCTGTGCTCCTGGACCCTCGGGGTCAGAGCGGGGGTGGGGCGAGGAGGACCGGGGTGGGGCCTCTCTCCGCGGCGGCACCCTGGTGCAGCACGCGAGGCCTTAGCCCTTCTCTGGCTGTGGGCGCTGCCTGTCCCTCCTGCGAGCACCGAGCGCTGCCCTGGCCTGGGGCGTGTTCGTGGCATGTCTGTGGCATGTCCATGGCATGTCCGGAGGCTCCCCTGCCCGCCCAGTGCCGCTCCGGGCCCCGTTTCTCCCTCTGCAAATAGGAATGACGAATGCCACTGGCGGGACTGGCCCTTTCCGTCCCCAACCAGCCTGTGGGTACAAATGGGGGCGCTATGTGGGTGGTCCACACAGAGCCGAGGTTTGCCCCCGAAACCCGGGGCTCCAGGAAAGCCGCAGGCCCCCCTGCACCCGGGGCACTTCTGGGGAAGTCCGGCCTGTCCCACACGGGCTCCTGAGTGGGTCTATGTGTGGGGCGTCACTGCCCTCTGCTGGTGTCCCTGGGCGCCGGCCACCGTCTGCAGGCTGCTGGCCAGGGCAGAGCAGACCCCGCCCCCGGCGATGCTGTGGTGAGGGGGGTCCCCGCAGGAGGGCTGGCTGGTCCCTGCGTCGCACAGAGCTTGAGGGAGGCCCCCACGCACGTGCCTGCTCCCTCCGTGACCCAGAGTCGGGGATTCTGGCTGTCGCCCGCCGCTCCTTGCCCTGTGCCGGGGCTGCACGGAGCCCTCACGTTTTACCACGTGCCCACGACACCTTGCCAGGGGTGCCGTCACCTCCACTTTTACAGGATGACCTTCTGGGGCCCAGCGGCTCAGGGCGGGCTGGGACGTGGACCCCTCGGTCCAGTGCATCCAGAGAAGCTGCACCCCGGCCCAGTCCAAGCTGGGGCCCCACCTCTGGCCCCGCCATGGGGAGCAGTGGCAGCCCCCCGAATGTCAGCGGCCATCGCGTCCCTTCACCTTGAATCTGAGCCTTGTCGCTGCTCTCCTCTCACACTCGGCACCTCCTCGACCTCTGCGTCCCCCGTGCTGTGTGCATGCGTGTGCTTGCACACATGTGCCTTGTGTGTGCATGTATGCACACCTGGTGTCTATACACATGTGTGCCTGTGACCACACACTTGTCCTTGCCCGCACGTGCATGCAGGTGTCTGCACACGTGAGTGTCCCGCCATGTCTGTGCGTGTGCGTGTGCCTGTGTGTGGGTGTGCTGTGTGCGTGCACATCTTACCCATGTTTTCGTGTGTATGTCTGTGTCTGCGACCACGGGTGAGACTGCAGGGTGGCTGGAATAGGAGGCGGGACTGTGGCCCAAGGGGGGCCTCGGGGCGGGGCCCTCTGTGGGGGGGGCCTTCCCACCTGGCACCCGGGAGCTCTTCTGGGGCAGACCGGTGATCCCCGATGCACCTGGCTGAGTCACGGGAGGTTTTCCACACGTGACCCCAGATGCTGTCGGGGGGACTGCTGAAGCCACAGTGGGGAGCGGCCCGCAGGTCGGCATGCCACCCGTGTGTCCTCGGGGGAGACGCACAGTGGGCCGCTCCGGGGCGGGGGCTCAGAGCTCACGGCCCCTCCAGACCGGCCGCGGGCTCTCGGGGTGGGCGGGCAGCGGGGACGGCGTCCACCTCTGCGCGGGAGGAGGCGGACGGAGCCCCCCCTCCGGAGAGACGAGCAGCGCTGTTCCTCCCCGGAGTCGCACCTGGCAGGGCCCTGGGACTCAACGAGGGGGCCAGAGCAGGGGCGTCGGGGCTGTGGTCACATCTCCATGTCCCCTCTGGGGACAGACGCCCCCAAGGCCCCCCAGGTGGGGGTGGGCCCTGAAGCCCCGGGTTCTCCCTGGCGGCGTTAGTCGCTGCTGTTCGTGGCCGACTCTCTGGGCCACGGCCTGGCTGACGGCTGCTGCCTCTGCCCGGCCCGGCGCTCCGAGGAGGACTGAGGACTGTGCCTTTCCCACGCGCGTGGGTGCGGGACCAACGACGGAAATGGCCTGTATTCCTCGGGACGCTTTTTGGTGTCACTGACGGAAAAACCGGCTCTCACCGGCTGTGGCTCAAACTGGACATCGCTGGCCCGTGAGGTGGCGACGTTCCGGAACGCCGCTGGGTTCAGGGGCTCCGGGGAGCCAGAGGTGTCCCTAGAGTGTCCCCTTTCCACTCCATGCCCACTGCCCTCCGTGGTCTCTCGTCTGTTCGTGTCGCTCTCTTTCACGGCAGCGGGGCCCCTGCACGTCTCGGGGGACGGTGGTGGCAGGAAGGTCCAGCGTACGTGGTCTCCGTGGGTCACCAAGGAGAATCTCCCTGTCCTAGCCTCAAGTCTCAGGGAAGTTCTTGGTTGGTCTGTCTGGGTCACGTGCCCAATGGAATGGCGTGTTCTGATTGGCCGGCCTGGTTCGTGGCCCACCCCCAGTGCATGTGCTACAGGTGGGGTACCGTGATTGACACATATTATAGATGGGGGGGCACTGGGGTGTGGGAGGTGGTCTCCTGAAGGAAAAGTGTTGAGCAGAAAGAATACATTTTTCAACTGATTCCATTCTTTTACAATTAAAAAAAAGGCACCCCCTCTTTCCTAGACTGACCTGGTTTGAACACTGAAATCGATGTGTGGCTTTTTGTCTAACTTTGTGAACTTTCACAACTCTCGTGGTATCTGGAACTTAAAACAAAACAAAATCAAGGTAAAAAAGTCGAATTTCACAAGCAATTTTCCAGCCACTGCCTGTTAGCTTTTAGCTGCCTACTAAAATGAGCCTTGATCATCAACTCACAATGTGGCCCCCAAATGGACTCCCGCCGCCATTATGGCTGGAGAATGAGGAACCCGGAGACACATTACCCCAAATATCACCGGGGACAGCAAATGGAAGGGCCCGTTCCCCAGGGGCCGGGGAATGAGAAATGCGTGGCTGGTCATTAAAGGCCTCTTCAGGGTGTTTTTCCCCATTAGCCCGCTGAGATGGCTCTGAAAGCCAGCTGTTATCTCCGGGAGGGGGAGCCTCAGGTGGGCGGGCGTGGGGAAGGGGCGTGAGTTTTAGCGTCTGAAGCGGCAAGTCAGTGGGAGTCCGAGGGGCGGGGGGCCGCCACCCACGGTCCCGGCGGGGGGTCGTGGGTGACTCCTCCGGCCACCGCGATGCCCAGGGCCACCTCAGTGTCTCCATCACCCGTGGATTCCCGGGGTCCGGGGAGACTTCTTCTCTCTCCCAGTTTGTCCCTGGTGGTCTTTGGGTCCCGGCGCCTCCATCTGTGACTCTCCCCCAGTCTGGGGAACGGACACGCAGGAATTCACTGGCCACAGTGACCACAGATGCCTGAACATACGGGGCCTCAACACAGAAAGGGTTTCCCCCCACTTTCCCAACAAGGCCCAAAGCCGGAGAGCACGTTGGCCAAGGTGTAGATGGAATTTTCAGGTGTCTCTGGGGCAAGCAATCGCCTGTATTTGAAGTCACTCAATGCACGAGTCTCATCCCCTCTCTCCCGTCCATGCCACGGGCCAGCTTTCCGCTAGTCTTCACTCGGGGCCGCTCCGGGAGCCCCGTAGCGCCCACACCCCCACACGAGCTGCGTGAGTGCCGCCCTTTGCAAGTTCCCGCCAGGAGGCCGTCGCCCCCACGGGACTGGCAGGCACATCTGCGGGTTGGTGCAGTCGTCCCCATTTGTGCTGCGGGGTAAGCGGTCATCCTCACGGGGCCACCACTCACTTCTCTGCACTTGAAGGGGTCCTGACGGGCTCCTTCGGCTCGTTTTCGAATGTTGTGTAACAGTGAGCACAGCAGTAGCCCCTCAGAACAACAGCCAGCTATTATCTTACAGTTCTTAGGTCAGAAGTCTGGGCACGGCTCAGCTGGGCTCTGCAGTCTCACCAGGCCGTGGGGGGGCGGGGGGGGAGAGGGAGGGGAGGGAGGGAAAGAGGGGGAGGGAGGGGGAGAGGGGGAGAGGGAGAGAGAGAGAGAGAGAAAAGGAGGAGGAGGAAGGGGGAAGGAGAAGAAAGGGAGGGACAGGGAAGGAGAGGGGGAGAGAGGGAGGGGGAGGGAGGAGGGAGAGAGAGACTCTTAAAGATGAAATGATAATCTGCCTTTGAGTAAAGCCAACTGATTAGGGGCCTTAATCGCAGCTGCAAAACCCCGGCACCTTCACAATGTAACCATGGTAACGCAACAATCACAGGAGTGAGAGCCTCTCACTTTGGCCTGGCTCTGAAGGTTAGAAGCAAGTCACAGGCCCCGCCTGCCTTCCCGGGAAGGGACCCCACCGAGGTGTGGACACCCGGGGGCCAGGACCGTGGGTGGTCTTAGAATCCCGCCCACCCACTTGTTTACAAAGAGAACCGATAATCCCCCCCCACCTGTGAAGACGCTTTCTGGGTACCGCCCAGGTCAAGGGTGGGTCTCTCTTCTCCTCTCTTGCTGATAACATCAAGGTGAGGCTCCCACTACTGAGACCCCGTTTTAAGGCACCTTTCCCAAACCCAGCTTCGTAGTGAAAACTAAAGTGTTTTTGCGGGCAGCCGATGGCACGAGGACCCCGGAAAGCGCCTGGCAGGTGCCCCTTTCCGAGCGGGTGTTTCTCTGCGGAGCACAGCGGCAGCTCCGGAGAAGCGCTGGGAACCAGCTTGTCTGCCAAGCGGGGGCCCGACCCCCTTCCGCAGCTGGGTGCTGACCGTGCCTGGTCTGTGCTGAGTGAGCGCTCTGGGTGACACACACGTGTTGGTGTGGCGGCACCCCACCCCTCCAAGCCCCACGCTCCCCCAGCAGCGGGGGACGGAGCCCCCTCCCCTCCCAGCGGGTCCCAGGGAGTGAATGGATCTAGGGATTTCACCTGCAAGGTGGGGTGGGTGCGGGGGCAGGGCCTGATGCTTCAGAGCAGTGGGGGCAGCTCGGGCCTTCCTGAGTGGTCTCAAAGGGTCCCCACCCTTCTCTGAGCCTCAGTTTCCACACGGAGAGGGTGAACAAAAGCATCTTGAAGATGCTGGTTGAAGAGTCAAAGTCTCTTCTTCCGAGGGTCCCAGCGGGCAGGTCTGCCGGACTCGGCCCCGCCGCCCCGTGTCAGGTGAAGGGGGCCTCAGAGGGGCTGGGGGGAAGGGACCCCTGGGTGCAGCACCGAGCCCCTGAAGAGGACCACAGGGCAGCGGGAAAAGGTTGGGGGGAGGGCCGCAGCAGGGCCAGAACTCGCCTCCGGCACAAAACGTAAGGGGATGCCAGAAACGCTCCCTAATCAAGATAAATGATATTTTAATGCAATTTTCAAACAGCAAAATTAATGCAAAAAGTCCAGGATGAAAAAAATATCAAAGCGTTAGATAAAGATGGATGGCCGTTTCAGAGCCCCCAGCGAGGGAAGGAAAGCGCTAGTATGGATGCTCTCCTCATGTAAGATTTGGATGTTTTGTTCGTCATGGATACGTCTGCCCTGGTTCTGTGTTTTACAAATGTTATTTATCTTGAACGCTGTTTTCTTTGGCTCCCCGTGAAATTATGCACCCCAATTCAACCTGCTCCCGACCTGGCCCGGCCAGGGGCCAGTTACCCTGAAAGGAACAGACTTGGGCATTTCCAGGGGCCACTGGAGCAGGGGCGGGCCTGAGGCGGACACCTCCCCGCGGGTCTGGGCCTTGTCCCTTCTGGTTTGGGGTGGTCCTTAGCTAGGGTTCCTTCCATCAGCGCTCCTGTCAGCCCTGTCTTCACCTCTTTAAAGCGTGAGGTAACCCTCATGAGACCTCGGTGCTGATGCAGGAGCAGGGGAGCCCCCCAACCCTGCGTCACTCCAGCCTCTGCAGAGACCCCTCCAGCCTGGCTTGAAGTCCCCATGGGCCATGCCTCTGGTCCTGCAACTCCACAACCTCCCGGCAGGGGGCGGTGTGGGCACGTGCATCCGCCGCCTGCGAGCTGGGGGTCCATTTCTTCCCACTTTTGCTGATTTTCCTTGTTTTTGTGAAAAGCCCTGAAAAAACGGACAGACGGCAAGGCTGCTCTGTAACCCCTTGGTGACAGTCCCTTCCTCCAAGGAGGGAGGAGCCTCTGAGTTCTGTTTTGGTGAGCTGCATTTTTTTCTTGAGCTGAAGAGAGGTCACATGTTCACCTATACAAAATACGGAGGTTTCCTATGGTGCCAGGGTCTTCACAGAGCAGCCCCCAGACAGTGACAGTGAGAGTGCGGGGAGGAGGTGGCACAGACAGCTCACGGGTGTTTCACAAATGCCAGCCACCTGCGTGCAGGTGAGCCGGCCCCAGGGCTGCTGGCACCTGCCTCTGCCCCCTCCCAGCCAGGTGGGTGGAGCCTCAGGGGGCCCAGTTTGCCAGTGTGGCCCCTGATAACACCTCCCTTCCCACCGTCACCCCCTGCAGCAATAGTGTTTACTGGTGCTGTTAGCTGAGCACCAACTGTATGCCAGGTGATCGTGTCGTTCAGAGGGCCCCATTTTCCCTGCTATCTTCTGGAAAGGTGAGGAAGAAAAAAAAACAACTGTGCCCTGGCTGGCGTAGCTCAGTAGATTGAGTGAGGGCTGTGAATCAAAGTGTCGCAGGTTCGATTCCCAGTCGGGGCACATGCCTGGATTGCAGGCCACGGCCCCCAACAGCTGCACATTGATGTTTCTCTCTCTCTCTCTCTCTTTCTCCCTCCCTTCCCTCTCTAAAAATAAATAAATAAAATATTTTTTTAAATGCCTTAAAAAAACAGTGAAAAAAACATCACCAGTTAATGTCCCAACACAGCAGGAGGTCACACGTGTGTTTCCTCAGGACTCCTGCCTGTCCGGGCTCAGTCAGCCCCAGTCCTGGTGGACGCGCCGTTCATCTCCCAGTGACAGCGGGGGCCTGACATTTAAGGCGGAGGAGGTCTCTGAGCTGGGCCTCGACAAACAGCAGCCACTCCTGAGTCCGCTCCTCGGAAAGGTCACCAGCCAGACTCCCACAGAAAACCCAGCCGCCACCGCCACCTGCCCAGCGTCCCTGCCATTCCTCGTCTCCCTCCACCCCCTCTCCCTCCATCTGTCTGGCTGGAGCCCGTCGCAGGCGGGAGGGCACCGTCCAGGGCCCCCACCTGCAGGGACGGTCACCCTTCCTACCCCTGGCACCCCCTTCTTTCCCCCTCGGCTGGGGGCAGTGGGAGGCTCAGGCCTCTGTCCTCAGCCCTGGGGGGGCCTCCCCTGCTACGGGGGTCAGGCGGGGTGGGCTTGCCCCTCCAGGCTGTCCCCCTGCACCTGGAGGGGCTGAGTGAAGCCTGAGGCCCGGGGGAAGGAGACATCCCCCCTCCCAGCCAGCTCTTCCCCGCCCACCAGTTACCCCGTGCTTGCAGCTGAAATCCCAGGGCAGCTCCTGCACCCCTCCTTCTCCAGATAGTCCCGGCTGCAGCCTCCACTGGGGGGCTGAGAGGCAGGGCTCTCCGTCCGATGCAGAGGGAGGGGGGCCCCACCTGCCTGAGGGAGCGAAGGTCTCCCAGGCACGGGGTCCCCCCGGTCAAAGTACAAGAGGCCAGCTGCTCTTGCTGGGAGGGCCCTTCTATCGGTAGAGCTGCTCCCAAGGGCTCATGGGGGGCTCTGCTTTTGGGGGGCCCTACGTTAGGTCCCCGAGGCATGGGGTCAGGGACAGGCCTGCGCCACTCAGGGCAGGTACGCACATCCTCAGTGGCAGCGCTGGGCAGGCTCCCGAGCCGACAGGGGCACTACTGTGGGCTGTCACCGCCACCTCGGGCCAGGGGCCACGGGCCCCTCCGGCTGCACATGGAGGTGCCCACGTCCCACCAGTAGGTGGTGGAGGCAGGACTTGAACCCAGGCCAGCACCGGCTGGTGACAGGGGGACAGAGCAGGTGACTAAACTGGACCGGGACTGTCTGGGGCAACTGCTAAACTGGACCATGAGTGTCAGCTGTGTCTGTGGTCCCGTCTTGGTGAGGGGGGGCTGGTTCTAGAGGAACAGGGGCACTCCGCGTGTGCCTGCTGTGTGTACAAAGGCAGGGATGGCGGTCCCAGGGCACCTCGGCAGCCCCGTCTGGGGCCACTGGTCCTTTCCCGGGGTGCAGAGAAAGCAAAGAAAGAAAGAAAGGAGACAACCCAGATCCCTCTGCACCCCTCCTTCCCTGCCGCCTTCTTTCCCTCCCTCCGTCCCTCCCTCCTTTTCCTGTCTGTCTGTCTGTCTCCTGGCCCTTGCATGTCTCTCTCCTCCCCCTGTCTCTCCCTCCCTCTCCCCACTTCCTCCCACTCTGGGATGGGTGCAGCTCGTGGGCGCTCTACCCAGCACGGGGCCTTGACCTCTTCTGCACCAAGGAGAAGGGACAAGGATCATTGCTTATGTCATCCCCAGCCTGCTGTTTGCCGCAGACACTGACAAACGGAAAGCAGGACTTCTGCATGCGGGCTGGGAAGGCTGGGCCCAAGGGTCCTGGCTTGGGGGGCAGGGCAGGCCTGGCAGGCACCTCTGGGCAAGGTCTGGGGCCTTTCCCGGGCTTCCCTCTAGGAGTCTGTGAGCCCGTGGAGGGGAGGTGGGGGTGCGAGGCCTCTCCAAGGGCTCAGTAAAGCAGCACGTTTGGGTTCCTTTCCCCCAAGCCAGACAAGTGTTTGCCTTCTGCAATTCCATGTCCGTTTCCCTGATCCTAAGCCTCAGGGGTCCTCGGTCTGGGCTGCCAACAGCCCGTGCTGGACCAGGCTGGAGTGACAGAGGCCACCCACGCCTGCTGGGGATCCTGGCCTCAGCGGGCTCCTGAGCCGGGAAGGGCAACTTCTGTTTGCACAAGGAAGACACCGTGACAGGCATCTGCGAGTCACCTCCCGGGTGTTCGCTTTGCGTAAACAGAGTCTGCACGTCCCGGGGGCTGCAGGCTTGGGCCCACACACGCACCCATCCGGTGGCCTGCAGCCTGAAGCCAAGGCCCGGGACTGCGTCCCGAAGGTTTGGCAGGAAATTATACGTCCTCCCGGGCTCTGGCATTTATTATTTATCTTTAAACTTTTCTGAAGGAGAAATAGAGCGTGGCACAGGGAAGGGCACACACCCGAGGTGTCCGGCTCAAGGCGATTTCACACCCTGCACATCCCCTGGTCGCCAGCACCCTGATGAAGATGGAGTGAGACCAGCCACCCGGCCCAGGCCCTCCTGTGCCGGCCCGTCGCCCCGCCCCCACAGAGATCCCCCCAGCCCCCCTCCCTCCCGCGCGGATGGGTTTCGTCTGTGTTTGCACCTTATGTAAACGGAATGAATCACACGGCACGTCCTCTTTTCTGTCTGGCTTTTCTGGCCCGGCGTTCTGTGCATTTATTTTTATATCTGATCCCACCCCAGCAGAGCTCCCGGGGCCGCGAAAGATTCTGCTAAGTAGGTCCAGGTGGTGGAGATGGCGGCAGAATGACGTCACGGATGGCGTCATGGATGGCGTCACGGATGACGGTGACCCACCGTGGCAAACGGGCCACTCAAGGACCGACGTGGCTGTCTGTTGTGTTTAATAGGACCTCTGCAGTGGGTAGTGCCTAGTTTAATACATATATGTCAGAAGTTTTAAAAAAGCGTGAAAGAATAATTTCACGTATAGAACCCAGAAACAACCACTTAAAAACTTCCGGTCTTTTTTTCAAACTGGGGTGAAATTCACATCCCATACAAACGACCTTTCTCACGTGTCCACTCCAGTGGCATTGAAGTTCATTCCCAGCGTTATCCGACGCTCGCCTGTATTCTAGTTCCAGAACATTCTCATCACCCCAAAAGCAAAGCCGAACGCACTCGCGGTCGCTCCCCACCCCTCCTCCCTCCAGCCCCTGGGAACCGCCAGTCTGCGCATTTCTGGCCCCACGGATTGATCTGTCCCGGGCACTGCATACACCTGGGACCTCGCAACAGGGGACCTTCTGGGCCCGGCGTGTGGCGCTCAGCAGCTCAGCACCGTGGTTTGGAAGCTCATCGGTGTTGTAGCGGAGATCAGTGCTCCATTCCTCTTTATAGCTTCTAGTCATGTTTGCTCCGAGTCATTTGTCACAGGAAAACATCACCGACGACGTGAACGAGTTCTTCCTTCTCCAACAGCTCTTCTGCGCCCTGGTCCGCAACCTCTGCCCTGAAATCTACCCTGCGCCTGCGCCGAGGTTTTCAAAACTGCGGAATGACGGACAGCGCGAGGTCTGGAGTAGTGGCTTCTTTTGGCCAATCAGAAGGCCCGGCGGCACTGGGCCCCGCCCACGGCAGCGCCGGCTCCGGGGGCCTGGCCCCGCCCCCGGTGGGGCAGACTCCGCCCTCCGCCCACGCACCTCCAGACCGACCCTCTTCCCTCTTCTGCGTCTGAGCCGGTAACTCCTGAAGGTCCCGGCCGTCCAGGGGTCCCCGGTGTCCCCTATGGCAGGTCTCAGATGAGGTTTCCTCTCTGCAGACGAAGGACGAAAATGAAGACTTCACGTCTGCATCAAGGCCTGATTTAAGGAGGGGCCTCGCCGCTGGGAGACTTTCTTCTCTGCTTTCTCAGCGTTAAACTGTCCTTTTTAGGGGATCATCGTCCTGGCGAATGGAGTGGTCCGAGGCTGCGCGTTTCCGTAAAGGCCGGATAGTAAATATTTTCAGCTTCGTAGGACGCCCAGGCTCTGTCACAAGGGCCGCACTCCTCTGTGTAGCAGGAAAGCAGCCATGTCACTGTGCAGACGAATGAGCGCGACTGGGTGCCATTAAAACTGTGCTGACCCACAGAGGGGGCGGGCCGGGTGTGGCCAGCCCTGATGCAGTAGACGGACGTGTGCTGATATAGTTCAAACGTTCCTTACTCGCAGAAATAAAACTGTAGAGCAAGGGGAGACGTGGCAGGTCCCTGCGGCAGACTTTGCTGCTGCTAATGAAGATTTCTTGCCGCCTGGAGGTTCGGCATGGTTGAGTGACTTGCTTTGGGCAATGCGATGTGACCAGAAGTGACACAGGATTGTTTGGGGTGGTGGGGAGGGCGGGTGCAGAGGGAGGAAGCCAGGACCCCTAACTGCTGGGGGGTGACTCACACCGGCGTGCTGGGGAGGGGCAGAGGTTTCTCCGGCCAGTGGGGGAGGTGACTGCTGAAATCGAGAATTTCGTTGCTGAATGTCAAGTTGAGGTGCCTTTTAGACATCCCAATGGGGAAGTCAGGAAAGCAGTCGCAAACACCGGTTTATTTTACGAGTTGTAAACTGGACGTGGCCTGAGAAAGGGCGTGGCCACCGAGCACTTGGCCTGGCGTTGGTGGCGCCCCCTGGCGGCTAGCGTTTTACCGCTGGATTTGTGGGGTTTGACGCGATGCCCGCTTGCCACCCCATAGCTCTGTGGGCCAGAAATGCAGCTGGGAGGTGCTGTCCTCTGCTCAGCGTCTCACAAGGCCAAAGTCACGGTGTCCGCTGGCCGGAGCGCTCTTCCGGAGCCCCTGGGGGAGAATTGTCTTGGGCTAATTCCAGTTTTTGGCAGAACACTGTCCCCTCTGACTTGAAGACGGAGCTCCCTGTTTCCTGGAGTCGCTTTGAACTTCCAGAGGCTGCCACCTGGCCATCACCTGGCCTCCTCTGTCTTCAAAGCATCCATGACATGGGATTGCTTTTTTCACGTTTCAAATCCTTCTGCCTGCAGCCGGAGGACGCCCTCCACGTTTCAGGGCTCGTGTGATTACGTTGCCCCCACCCCCCGATAACCCAGCTAATCTTCCAAGCTCAGGGTCACTGGTGCTGTGACAGATCACATCACCGCGGAGTGATGGCTCCTCCTCTGAGTCTCGGGCTCTGGGAGGAGGGTGTGGAATCCTGGGGGCGGGGGGGGCGAGCGGGTGCTAGGATGCTAGCCCAGGTGCACTCCGGGGGGCTTCTCCTGGCCCAGGGCCCCCAGAGCAGTGTTCCGTGGGTCTCCGGTGCGAGGGAGAGCTGTCATAGTCAGACATCAAGAAGTAAGATTTATTTTCCAGCTAAAAGAGAGTTTCCTGCACAGTAAATCAGTCATACCCCCACACTCTGACAACGGTCACGTACACGTGGGCCTGATTTCTCCGGGGGACCCCCCACTCTCTCTGGGTGCCTGGGGCGCCAGGGCTGCCGCCCACCCACAGTCACCACTTGCCCGTCCTCTCGCAGAATCACCGTTGTCCACGCAGCACGCTGGCTATCAGGGACACGGTCATCTTCTGAAACCAGAGCCCAGCCGGGTCGCCTGCTCAGAATGCATCCCCACCCGGCACGTGGGACCCTCAGCACTACCTGGGCTCCGTTTTGTAAGGTTTAGCCAATGCCCCCAGAAAGATCTTGAAGTTTCCTTTTTACACGGGCATGGAGGGGGGTTGAGGGAGCAGCCGGCTCTCTCTCGAGTGACAGCGCCTCTCACTTAGCCACGGTGGGTGACGAAGGCATGTCGTACCTCTCACTGAACAGCCCGAGGACAGCCTGACTCTGCAGGTGGGATGGTTGTCACTGACAACAACAAGAACGGCAATAAAAGTAGCGCCCGCCACCCGTGGCCGGGTCCCTTGGCCGGGCCGGCCGGGCAGCCTGTCGGGCACGTTATCACGGGGACTCGTTTCATCTGCGCCCTGTGTGTGAGGAGCCTGCTCCCTGCTGCGCGGGACGGGAGACCCCGTTCATCCGAATGCCCATTCGCCCGCGCACACCCTGCGGGACCGAGTCTGTGTCCCCATCTCACGCTGTGGAAGCAGGCTCGGGTCGGAGGGGTCCAGCCACCTGCCCAAGGCCACGCGGCCCCAAAGGGGAGTGCCCGGATTGGAACCCGGGTTCGCCCGGCCCGCCCTGCCCCGATGCCTCCTCACCTCTCCGCTGACTCAAGGGAAGGCACTCCAGCCTTTGGGGGACTGCTTTGTCCCCCAAACTCATCATGACAAGTGTTTGCCTACCTCAAACAAACCAACAACTGGAGCCACGCTAACCTGGATCGGGGCGGCTGTCCCGGGGGACTGCCTCACGGGTCTCGGGCCTCGAACCCCTGCCACCTTGGACTGGGCCGGAAGCAACACTGTGTCCTGAAGCAGTGTTTGCGAAGGTAATCAGAGAGCAGACACTACCACTCCCGGGCTGGCGATGGGAAGCAGTGTTTGGAGTTAGGTACTGTGTTATCTCGCGGGCACCAGTAGCGGCACCTCCCTGCTATGCATGGGATTGTCCCCTCCTCCGTCCCCTCTGTCCCCTCATCAGAACTGTCTGGGCTTCTTTCTGCCTGAGCCAGTGTGTCCGAACGTCTGTTCTTGCTGATCTCAAATAAACGCTGTTGCCTTTGCCTTTGCAAAGCCGTTGGCTTTTGGGTGACCCCCTGGAGTTCTGGTCCAGCCTCTGCAATGTGAAGGCGGACCTTCCCGACGGTGTTTTAGGGTGTCCCCCCAGAATGGGGCTCTGCTCCTTACAAAGGAGCCTGTGCAGCTCCGGGGAATATTCCAGAAGCCTGGAACTCCTCAGGGCGGTGGGGCGGCTCAGCTAAGAAATAACCTGGACTCGTTATCTGTCTTGGAGTGACAAATACCTCCCAAACTTAGTGGCCCAAAGGTACTGTGATCTCACAGCTCCCGTGGGTCAGGAATCCAGGCACAGAGCTGGGGCCCCCGGGCCAGGGTCTCCCACAGGCTAGGGCCCCCACCCCCCCCACGAGGCCTCACTGGGAAGAATCAGCCCCCGGCTCCGACACGAGACTGCCGGCAGGATTCGGAGCCTGGCGGGCGGTTGGATGAAGGCCTCGCTCGGGTCCTCCTGAGCTGTTGGAGGTGGTTTCCCTTCGTGCCTGGTCACGTGGGCATCTCCACGGAGCGTCTCCCGACGCAGCAGCTGGCTTCACCGGAGAGAGTGGGAGTGAGAGGAGGGGAGGGGGAGGGGAGGAGGTGGGAAGGGGGTGCAGACAGCTGCCAGGTAGAAGCTGGTCTTCTGTAACCTCCTCCAACTTTCGCCACCTTCTGTTCTTGGCAGTCGCCAGGTCCCGCCCACACTCAAGGGGAGGGGACTGCACATTCACGCATTTGGTGGCAAAACCTGAACCAAACTGGGTAGGTGGCTCCTTAGAGTCCCGGTTCCATCTGGGGTGAAGGGTCATAGGCTTTGCCACAGATGTATTAACGGGTTTAGCTGGGTGGGGCTGGCTGCCCCACACCTTGCCAGAGGGTTATGCAATATACAGTAGGCCTGCTTTTTAAAACCTACAAAATCAGAAATTCCCAGGCGCATCTGGTCTCCGGCTCCCACGGCCACTTAAAGTCCCCTGGCCCCTGGGTCAGTTACCGTCGGGTGTGTGTGAGCATGTAAGGCTCGTGTTTTCTGATAGTTCTATTCGATTGTGCCACTTTCTTGGAACCCAACCTAGAAGTTTCTAACTTGTCTCGGACTGAGGTGTGCCCATGGATGAACCCACCTACGTGCCCAGCCGAAGGACGTTTTGTGCCTGGAGGTTCACGGCCATGGTGCGTTCGGCCACTGTGGACGCAGGGTCGCTGGCCTCATCTCGACCTTGGCACTGCGGTGGCATCTCGCAGGGTGTGGTGACACCCGAGAGCCCATTTCAACACCCTCTCGGAGGCTGGCTTCCACCGTTTGAATGTCGAGTTGGAGACCATCCAGGGTAACGCCGTGCACTGCGAGTCTCCACTGAGGCCCTTGCCTGGACACTGCGGCTCTGGGCCCCCAAGTGTGGCTAGATTATGGAGGTCAGACTGAGCCCAGGGGCAGGGTGGGAGGATCCCCGGGAGGGTGGGGGATCCCCGACCTTGCCCACTCGGGGTGCGAGGAAGGCTCCGCCCTCTGCTGCTCAGAAGCAGACCCGAGCCAGCTCCCAGGCTGCCGCACACCCCGCACGCTCCCGCTCCCCGGGGCCGGCTGGAGGGGGCGGCGGGCATGCTGGCTTTTCCTTCCGTCGCTCTTTGACCGGCTGGGCGCCACACTCCCCACCTGCCCCCACGTGTGGGACCTGGAGCCAAGCCTCAGGGCCAGGCAGAGACCAAGGGGTCACGGTCAGATGTCCACGAGGGGAAGGAAAATGGCCTGGTTGGCCACTCAGCTGCTGGGTTGCATGCGATGGGGTGGCCTGGGTGGGTAAGGGGGAAGGGTCCCTGCAGAGCCCATGGGGAACCCATCTCGTCCTGGAAGTCTCCTCTCATTGGCCAGTCTCGGGCTACTCCCGCCTTTAAAGCTGCTGACATTGCCAGCATCCTGGGAAAGGTGGGTCAGGAGGTCCCCGAAGTGCTTCTCTGCTCCTGAAGGGCGGGCCCCGGGTGCCTGGGCACGGAAGCTCCCGGGCCACGGTCTCGTTATACACAGTGGCGGTGAGAGGTGGGGCCGCACACAGCATTACGGGACCTAGACCGGTACCTTTAAAATTCAATCACACGTTTTTAAACAGCCATACCTAGGAATCCCCAAGGTGTCCCACCCCACTCCCCACTCCCAGCAATTCAGAGAATCACTTTTGCCTTATTTATTACATCAGACTGAAGAATGAATGTTACAAGAATGTTCCGGGAGGGAGGTATCGATGCATCGAATAGGTCCTAGGGCTATTCTGTGTTCTTTGTGATACTCCATGGGAAAATGTGGGGGGGGGACTGTGTCCTCAGAGGGGCCCCTGGGGAGCGCTTTCTTTCGGGGGCACGGGCGCCGGCGTCCACCCCGCGCGGCCCGAGGGGACTCAGTAGATGCCTTGCTCCGGCCAGCCGAGCTCCCTGGCGTAGGCGCCCTTGCAGCTCCTCAGCTGCTCGTACTGCTGCAGGCACTTGTTCAGGCCCGGCACCCCGGACCGCCAGCCGATGAAGCCCTGCGTGGTCTTCGGCACCGGGGGCGACGGAAGGACCTGGAGTGGAGGTGCGGGGCGGGGGGGGGCATTAGTCGCCGTGGGCCACAGAGGAGCCCCCGGAGGATCCGCAGGGAGGTCTGGTGTGGGGAGGACGGAGGGCGAGGCCAGGGTCGCTACGGAAGGTGCCCGTGTCAGGCCGCGGGACCCCGAGACTCGTGTTGTCCCCAAACGTTTCCTTGTCGTGGTTGATTCATGACCTCCAGCAAAGTTAGTTGTATTTGGTCCAAGAGCAAAAAGGGGTGGGGGAGTGAGGCACACAAATATCAAACCCGGACTTTCATAAAATATCTGACAGCATTGTCAGGTGGTGTTCTGGTCGTTCTAACCCTTCCGGCTGTGACGAGAAGATTGTGATATGCGTACACACACGTGCGTGTGAACAAGCGTGCACCCACTTACACGCACTCCCCGCCCCCAAACCGTGGAGACCCCGGGAACGAAAAGCCATTGAACTCAATTAAAATCCAAAAAGGAAAACGGGATTCTCTTTGAAATTAAAAAAAAAAACCAACCCAAAACAACAACACAGTTCCATTTGTCAGTTCCTTGGACAGCCGTGACATTTTTGGAAAATGAGGGTGAATTTTTAGGCAGTTCCCCCTCTCTGTGCGGAGGGATCGTCTGTTCTGCCCCGAGTGGGGAAGGTCTGTTCTCGCGAGAGCGCGGGGACGCGGAGGTTTCATCTGCTCCGGGTGGCGAGTTCGCGCCCGGCTGCAGGCGTCCTGGCGCCCGCAGCGGCGGGAGGGGGCGGTCCCGGTGGGCCGGCTGGGAGGCCACCCGTCACCCACCAGAGGGCAGACAGTGAAAACAGCGCCCTCACCGAGGGCATTCGGGGAGAGCGGGTCAGTTCACCCTCGGTGGGGGGCAATATCACCATTTCCCACAGAGGGCGGGGGTTACCGTCCCCCACCCCTGGCCCCCTTCATCCTGCGTTTTCTCCCTGCCTCCTCATCGCCACACAGAACTGCCCTCTCCACCGCTGAGCAGAGGGCGGACCCGGGAGCCAAGGTCCAGGGCCCTACGGGGCTCAGCCATTTCTAGCCGCGGGCCCGTCTCCACAGCTGACTGGTCTCAGGCGGGAGGGCCATCCGAGTCTTCTCCCTTCTGGGGCTGTCCTGTCATTCACCAAGCTTGCCACTGCCCTACTTCCCACTGCCAAGGGGCTGGAATCCCAAGGGGCCTCTGAGGTCCGGTGGGGTCTGGCCCTGCCCACTCCTCCATCCACACCCCTTCCCTTCCCATGCCTACCCCACCCCAGCTCACTGAGCTCCAGCCACATCCCCATCTCTCACTGCCCCACAAACATATCAACCTTTGTTCTGCCTCAGGGCTTCCGCACATGCTGTTCCCTCTGCCAGGAATGCTTTTCCCTGGGCTGACTCCTTGTCATTCTTCAGTCCTCAGCTCCACAGGGGGCCTTTCCTGATCACCCCCCTTTCCTCTGTGTCCTCCAGCACCAGCTGCCTATTCCCTCCACGGCATCTAGCCCGGCGTGGAACAAGTGTGTTGATCCTCTTGTTTCACGTTGGTGCCCCCGACGCACATGCGTGGATGGAGTCTTGCCCAGACTCCAGCACCTACGGACAGCTGACAGCCACGGGCACTCTCTGGAAGGGCCGGGCACTGCTCTAAGTCCCCCAGCGGCATCCTCCCGCTGGGCCTGGCGCCGCTCCCTGAAGCAGGTGCTTTCGTCGGCCCCCCGGAGTACGAGGGGGAAATAGAGACGCACAGAGGCCACGCCACTTGCCCGAGACCACAAGGAGGTCAGTGGCTGAGCCTCCGACTCCACAGCCCGGGTCTCATCCCGCCCTCCTTTCCTGCCCACTCCCTGTGTGTGCTGACGGATGGGTGGAGCCCCTCATCCTATCGGGCCCCCTCTGCTCCTGCAGAGCAGGACACAGAGGCTCTGGAAGCTGTCGAGACAGCCACCTGATGGGTCAGTGTGGGCAGGGCGTGGAAACCAGCCTCCCCACCCGCCCGGTGCTGCTGAGACCTTACCTGGGGTGCACCTGTGGCGAACGCCCTCCCCAGGGGGGCCCCATTTCTCACTTAGGGAACACAAGGAATGAAAACCGACTTTGCCGACCTTGATGTACTTCTCCACGGGGGTCACTGGCCGGATGCGGAAGCTCTGCGGAAGCTCGATCCTGGGCTTTGGGGTGGGGGGCTTGTCTTCACACTCGATCAGCTGAAACACACCCCCCCCAGAGACGGGGGATCCCAGACTGAGGGGGGAGGTGCGCTCTCCGTGGGCCCCCAGAATGTCCCGTTGCACGGTGACGAACCCCGCTCCCATCCCAGTTAGGGCGGGCAGTGGGGGGCTCGCGGCCAACCCGCTGCGGTGCCCGCCGGCTGCTCCTGCTGCCGGTTTATGCCCCCGAGCAGAACTGGAGGAGGCTGCACAGGACAGACAGAAACGTGAAATCGCCAGCCAGGTCCCGGGTCCCAGGTCCCGCCTCTCACACACCGCAGGAGAGCTCCCCTCCCCCTTCACGTTTCAGAGCAATTCTGAATTCTCCCAAAATCCAATTTAATTACATATAAAGAATATTAATATAGATTCTTTTATGTATATTACAGTAATAAGGGCTCCTTGTATGCACAAAATTTCAAATGGTACAATTCTCTAAGTATGAAAAAAAACCATTAAGAGTGGCATAATTTTAAAGCTAGCGGGGCGGGGCGAGTTACACACGGGGTCGACGCTATCTTTGAGTCAGGACCACTTTGACTCAGGCGACTTTTACTTGCAGCCCCCCCGAGAAGCGTGGCTCCCCCGTGTCTGCCCCGGAGAGAGCTGGAGAGGGCGCAGGCTGGAGGCCACCCAAGCCCACGCAAGCATTGGGTGGACCCGAGTGGCGTTTTGTGAACCTGAGCCATCATTCCAGACTCGGATTGTATTTAAACATCTGGATCTCTGGGCTTGACAGCGGGTCCACGCAGCAGGCCTTTCTGCGTGGTGGCCGTCCTCGGGCTCTCGGTGGCTGCCTCTGGGAGGGGGCTGTGCTTTCTTGGCTGGAGCCCCCACCAGTTCCTATTAATGACGAAGCCTGACCCCTTTTCTGTTTCCCATCGTGCTTAGAAGGTACCAGGCTATTTTCCCAGTAACCCCTCACAGTTTGACTCGGCCTCGCTGTCCCCCTGGGACCTCAGTCCCTCGGCACGGCAGGCGAGGGCCGGCGCCCTACGTATAGGCGGCACGTCTGAGGCCCGGCGGCCCTGGAATCAGACGGACCGGCTTTCCTCTCGGGCTTCTCTCCGCTGGCTGCACGGCCTGGCGCTTCTGGACGCTCAGTCTCCTGGTTTGTAAGACGGGCATAAAAGGGCGCCCGACTCTGCACAGGAGTTGTCGTCGTGTGGGTTAAATACACCGCTTTGGACGAAGCCCCCGGGGCGTTCCCGGCACGTAGTAAGTGCTCAATAAACTCAGGAAAGGGAGGAAGCTTCAGGCTTCGAGGCGTCAGGCCTTGCCTGCCGCACGCTCTCCAGTTTTCTTCTGGCAAATTGTACACACTCGGAAAGGATCGATTCTGCAACCCCTGGACTCATAAAACCTGTATTTACCTCCTGGAGAGGGGTTGTTAGGAATCCCCAGTTCTGGGCCCAGTTTTGCCGTGCTTCGGTCTCAGCCTTCAGGCGGCATCTCCTGGAAAAAGAAGGTTCCTGAGACATTCGAGAAGGTTAAAGTAGTGAACCCCGAAGGCCCCCTGGGGACTTGCGCGTTCGGCAGCTCATAGTCCCCGATGACGGTTCTGTGCCCGGAGGGACGAGGGGCCGGTGGGAGGGAGGCCCTGCGGCTGCGAGCCTGGCACTGCCGGGAGGAGGCGCGGAGAACCGGAGAGCATCTGGCTGGTGCACGGGGGTGGGGGGGCTGTCCGGGGCCTTATGTGGAGGCCCTGTGGAACCCCCCCCCCAGTGATGGGCATGTGTCAAATCCATCACTACGGAGTACATAGTAGGTACCTTCCTTTTCAGGGCAGGGATGGGGGTGGGGGCAGCAGAGTGGGGCTCCTGGGGTGCGGAATTTAAGGAAGCACCCACTCTCAGACTCCTGCAAGGGCAGAGCCAGCATTTACGTGACCTTGAGTTGAGGCGTCCTTAAATATCACACTCCAACTGCCTCGCTTGCCCCCCACCCTCTGCTTTTGCTCCCATTAATAATCTGAATTGAGTCGATGCCAAAGTGGGTGTGTCAGATTTTAGTTCATTTATTCATTTTGATTTTCAAGTTTTCCCCCCTATTTTGGAATCAATATCCACCCCCCCTCTGGCTGCCTCAGCATCCCTGAGAGGTCCTGGCCGAGCTCCTGGCCCCGGGCACTGACCGCTCTCCACGGCAGGGTCTGCTTCCAACGGGGATGTGACGTGCGCCCAGGAGCGGAGCCGTCCACGTCACTTTAAATTTCCCAGTAGCCCCAGAACAAGCGACAGTAGACAGGAGAGCGTGATGTTAACATCACCTCTTTTTTGTGGTGGGACGTCTTCAGAACCTGGTATTTTACAGTTACAGCCCGTCCCAGGGTGGGACAGTGCCACTGCAAGGGGACACCGGACAGAGCAGTCTAAGGGCTTCGCTGGCCCAGGTCACATCGGAAGGGCCGCCTGCCGCGGGTCTTGAGGGATGCGTAGGAGTTTGTGTGGGGGAGGAGGGAGGAAAGGGCCTTCTGGGCAATGGGAACGGACCTGCTCTGGCGGTGTCTCCTCCTGGGGCTGCTTGTGTGAAGAGAAAGATGTAAAGACAATCAGTGCTTGTGTGTTTTATATGCCAAATCCCGCTGGCTTCCCATTTTCAAGAGGGATATAAAGCTTCCAATGAAAATAAATTTATTAAGTGAAACAAAGCCAGTTTAAAGAAAGATATTAAGTGACGATCATAGGTTAGAAAATGGTACAATAATAGACAACTGGAGTTTCAGAAGCAAACAATGTGGCTTGCTGTTACTAATATTTACCCGGTGTCATCTGAACGGGTGACTTTCCCTGTCAGTTAAAACCTCAGAGAGACGGGATGATGTTTGGCAGTGGGAGAGGCCGCCAAATAAACCCCACCAGGACCCCCGGCTGCTGACCACAGATCTTACAGAAAAATGGATCTCGTCTTTAAATTAAAATGTCTTATTCCTTCAAAAGCCAGGAAACGCAGACAGAACGTAAAGTGTACAGGTACGTCTCACGCAAAATGAATGAATGCTAAAATTTTTGTTGAGTTTCTTTTTTTTTTTTTTTTTTTTTAGGAAATTCGGTAAATCTTAAAAATAAGAACCCACCAGTGGCTCTCAAGCAAAGCTTTGCGGACGGTTGCAGAGCCCGATGGGAAATCTGTCAGGCCTCTGTGGCGGGCCCACAAGACCAGCGGAGAAGACAGAGAAAGAAGGCCCTGAGGTCGCGTCCCTATCCTGGCCCCCTTTCCACCCCGGGCCACCTCTAGGCCTGGGTGGAAACCGGGGTCGCTGCTGTGCACACTTCCGGTGGGAACGGCCCAGGCCACTGGGTCACCGGATCCCCGGGGTTACCATATCTGGTCCTGGGCCACGAGGTTCATGCGCTCGGCCTCCGCGGTGCTCATCGGTTTCTTCGCCATGGCTCCTGGGGTCTTGGTTTTCCCCGCACGCTGCCACTACCCAGGCTCAGCGTCTTGCGTCGCCCGGGAGACCTGTTGCCAAGCAACGCGGGACGCGGAGGCGGTGTCGCACCTGGCGAGGGTGGGGCCGCTGGGCTCTCACTGCAACCGCAGGCGCGCGCGCGCACTGCCTGCCTCCGCGGCCTCTGCGCCCTTCGCCCGCCTCCCTGCCCACCTGCCTGGCTCCCGCTGCCCCAGCCCCACCGCCTTCTCTGTGGAAAACGCTGGGGAAACATCCAGCCCTAACACCCCGCCTCTTTTAAAATTTAGACCCGTTACACAAGTATACACAGCGACAAGTGTGCCACAATTGTGCACTTGCTGAATGCCTTCTGCCACCCAGAGCGCAGCCCCGTGACCACCGCCTGCATCGCTTGTCGAGTTCTCTCCGCACACCTTAGTTTCGCCACTTTGTGAACTCTGTCCCGGCTCCCCGGGCCCAATGTGGCTTGTGAGCGGTCCATCCACGTCGCTGTGCGCAGCCGTCCGGTGTTCGTTTCCCGAGGCGTGTTCCATCCCGCTGCTGCCGGCGTTGCAGCCGAACTTCCGGCCGCCCCACAGCGCTGCTGGGACTGTCTCTGCGCCGGCTTCTGGGGAGAACCTACGCGGGCACTTCTGCCGGCGTCCTCTCTTTGTAACGATCCCCAGACGAAATTCACGGGCGGTATCTCCTCCAGGCCCCGGCTCCCACACTTTAATCACCCATGGACGTTTTTGTCTCCCACTTGGGTGTCAGCGGTCCTCCCTGGCGGGGCTCCCTCCCTCCCTCTCTCTCTGACCTCCTCCCCTACCCACAGATGTGTGCCTTTATGGGGTGTTGGGGGGTGCATTTCCTCTTGTAACGATGTTCTCCACACCTCATGTGCCTGATGCTCTTCTTGGCTGTCGGAAGAGCTGGGCAGAGGCCCAGGACTGGGGTGGTCCCAAATACCCACTTAGCCAAAATAGTGAGGGGGCGGGCAGGCAGGGGCTGGAAATGAGCGGGTTAATCAGTGAGTGTGTAGCGTAGCATGCCAGGCCCAGGGCTGGGCCGGTCGGGGGCTGGGCCAGGGTGCCACGGGGTGGACAGGTGTCGGGGTGGCCCGAGCTTTCCTCCCCAGCCTTTCCCCAGAGGCGGCCATCCCTGCAGCCGGAGGGAAGGCGACCCAGATGAACTGCAAGCGGCGGACGGCTCGGAAGAGAGGGAGATCCGTCAAGTGGGAAGGCAGCGCCTGCTTGTCCCTTGGGGAAGCTCCAGAGATGATTCTGTTAAGATGATTAATTAAGAATAAACTCGTTTACTGAATGTCTCTATAAGCCAGACGCTGAGGGTTCATTCATTCTACAAATGTTTGCTGAGTGCCTCCTCCGTGCCTGGGGCTCCGGGAGGGGGCACACGGACCGACTCCCTGTCCTCCTGGGGCTGACGCGTCTGCAGGCGAGAGAGAGACAGGGACTCGAGAGGCAGACACCGATCAGGCCAGGGAGAGCCACGCGCCGCGGAGGGAGTTACCCCGGGAAGGAGGCTGGTTGGTGGGCCGGTGGGGTGAAGGGGCATGGAACGGACGGTTGTAGGAAAGGGCTCCCTGAGGGAGGGACATTTGAGCGCAGAGCTGGAGGAGGAGGGACCCAAAGGTGCAAAGGGGTTCCCGTGGAGGAGGGAAGCGCAGAGCAAAGGGTCCTGAAGCGGAGCCAGCCCGGAGCGTGTGAAGAACACTAACGAGGCCAGGGCAGCTTCCAGCTCCTCCCTGCACCGTGCGGCCAGCGCAGACGGGGAAGAGCCAGCGCCCTGCCCCCGGCAGTCCTGCCGAGAAGGGGCAGGGACGGGGATGCGAAGACGATGGCGCAGCCCGGCACAGGCAATTGTGGGGCGATGAACGTGATTCGGCGCAAGCCCCAGGTGAGGCAGAGACGTGCCCAGGGGGTCAGCGAGTTGGGTGTCGAAGGATGACTAAGAGTTCGCTGGCTCTGCATGTTTGCCTCAGATATCCCTGCGCGGGGCACCCTGGGCGAGGGGTCCAGGGAGCTGTGGGCTCGAGTCTCAGCCCTGCTGAGTGTCCGGTCCGCTCAGGGAGCTCGGGGAGGTGCTCAGCCTGTCGGTGCCCAGCGTCCCCACCTGCAAAGTGAGCTCGTGGGGATCCCAGGAGGCCGAGAAGAGCCAGTGTAAAGGGCTCCTCGCAGTGCCAGGAACTGGTGCTCACGAATATGGGACAGCGCCCCCTGAGGAGCAGTGCGCTGGCTGTCCTGGGTCCGGGGCCTCCGCTGGGACAGTGCTGGGGGTGGGGGAGGGGCGGCTGGAAATGGGGCTTTGAGCGGAGCTGCGGTTGGCTTCTGCACGACGTCCGTTTTGAAGACGAGGCCGTGGCTGGCTGGTGCACTGGCCTGGAAGGCGGAGCCCGTCTTTCTGGAGCAGTGACCGAGGACCCACAGCTACACTGGCCGGCTGCCCGCGGGGCCCACCCTGAGCGACCACCAGCCCTGGCTGGGCGCGTCCCTGCGATCTCATGCCAGGGAGGAAGGATTCCTTTGTGAGTGTTTTGCAGATGGGAAAACGAGCCCAAACAACAGGGGGAAGAGAGAGGATTTGAACCAAACCCCAAAGCCCCCGTCTCACCATAAACCCTGGGCACAGAGGGCACTCTTTCTAGGAGCAGCCCCCCACCCACCCAGGAAGATGGGGTCCACGTATCCTGGTCTCCCTTTCTCTCGGGACTCGTGGGGACGCCCTCTCCCTCTGGAGCTCCAGGCGGCTGGAGGTTGGCTGTGGGGATCGCATCTCAGCCGCAAAGAGTTGGGGAGGGAGTACAGGTCTGGCTTCCCCAAGGTTGTATCTGCACAAGGGGAGGTTTCTGCTTCTAGAGACACTTGTGAGTGACACCAGGGCCTGCTGTGGTTCCTGGTGGCTGAGGGTGACAGAGGACCCAGTTTACATAGAGACCCCCAGACGCCAGCTCCCAGACCTCCCTGGAGACGCCTTCCTGACCCACACGCAGGGACTTGCTTCACCCACCTGTGCCCAGAGCCGGACTCACCGGCCCGCTGGGTGTGTGACATCCGCCCCTAATCAGAGCAACCACCAGCCCCTTCCACGGGTCGTGTCGCCGGAGCCGGCAAATAGCAGCCCCCGAAGTCCGGTGAAACTGGAATTCTCCCGTGCACGCTTACCCTGCACTCACGCTAAAAACCCGCTCCTTGTTTATCTCTTAAATCTCGCTGGGCATCCGCCCCTTACCCCACCCCCTTACCCTCAGCGAGGTTCTCCAGCGGCGCGTGTCCCACACTCAGCAGATTACCGGGGAGAAAAAAGTCTATTCGTGTTTATTTCTAGTGGTCTGCTTTCTCTTTTCTTTGGCTTGTACACACCCTTCACCTTGTCTCCCGGTTCTAGGGGCCGAGACCTCCTCCCTGTGCTATGCAGAGTCCAGAAACTCATGACCCTCTGACGGATGCAACTTCTTCACCGGATAACTTCTATCCACTCTTTTATTTGGAAGAAGTGTTGTTCGGCCCGCATTTCCAACCGGAAGCGCTGAGCGAGTGAGAGCAGCGCCGCACTTGCCGATTGGACGTGGGAGCCAAGACCCTATTCACGGCTGCGGAGGGTTCGCCGTGTTCCCATGTATTAATATATTTGGCCCTCTCTCAGCGTTCTGGGACCGTTTTTCATTTTTTAATTTTTTTTTCTCGTTGCTGTTCCTTTATAAAACATTTCGACGGCTGGAGCCAACTGCTTCTTTTTAGCTTTGAAGCTTAAACAGTTTCTTTTTATTCTATGACTTTTTTTTTTTTTAAACCACAGCATGCTCTGTGCCCGAGCGCGCCCGCCAGCCAGCGCGCCTCTGCGCGGCGCGGGCGATCGTTACCGCGACCGCACAGCGGAGGCGCGGAGGCTGGGGCTCAAAGCGCGTTTCCAGGGGCGGCGGCGGATGCCGTCGCTCAGCCTCAGCTGCTGGAACTCGGAATTCTAGTCTTGCCACATTCATTATGATGTCTTTAGTCACAGCGAAAGAACTTCTTTTTTTTAACCTTCACAAAGAGTCTGCACGGCGACACCTAAGGGACAATTAACTTTGTTCTCTGGGTCTGACGGTGAAGGGAAGAGCCAAGCCCCTCCCCCACACCCCAGAAAGCCTCCCTCGGGCTCCTGTTCTCCATGTGTCCTCGCGGTCCATCATCACCCCAGTAGAGTGTCCCCCACCGGGCTGGGGGTGGGGGCAGCGTGTCCTGCTCTCTCCCCGTCCCCCACCCCCCTTCCTTTCCAGCCTCTCCCGTGCCCTCTCCCAGGATGTCAGGAAAGCCCAGTGTGTGTGCGGAAAGAGAAGAACGTTTGAATGCCAGCAACCGTGACTTCAGGTGTGAGTCGCCCTCGCCAGGCGTGGGCGTTGGAGGAGGCGAGTCCCCCGAAGCAGAGGGTGTCCTGGGCTTCCACGGTTTGCACCTGCACCAGGGTCCCGGGCAGGAGAAGGAGCCAGGTCAGACACACGGGTGGCCTGACGCGGGCTGTGTCGCCGAGGAAGTGTTCAGGGGCAGCTTTAAGTCACAGATACGGAGCTGAGTGGGAATTTGAGTGCAGTAATTATCGATTATTCCAGAGATATTTTATTTACTCCGGCTGCCCAGGGCTCGGCGGGGGAGCTGGATCACGGGGCAGGAGGTGAGGAGGGTGGTTTCCATGTTCCGTTCCAACGCAGGGCCACATCCGGTCCTTTACTCCCCCCACCCCGGCCCTGCCTGGTGTCTCTAGACTAGCCAGTCCCATCGTCCAGTAGCTGAGGCCTGGGGCAGGACGGCTTTGAATGGCCACTCATTCATTCATGCAACCAACAGATATTCACGGAGTCCCTTCTTCTGTGTGCTGGGCCTTGTGCTGGGCCAGCGGGGACAAGACGGGCCTAGTTCTAACCCTAGGACGCTTCCAGTCCCATAGACAAACAAACCAGGAGGTGGTTGGGCAGGGGCGAGGGTTATAAAAGCATACACAGGGTGCTGTGGGGTCGGGGGGCTCTCTTGGCAGGGTGGTCGTGGAAGGTGGCATTTGAGCAGGGACCAGGTGAGACAAGGAGGCCATCATCCCTGCAGACGGCAGAGGGGGTCCTCAGGGCTGGGGCCCTGCAGGCCCGGCAGGCTGGGGTGGGGAGTTTGCACTTTACTCCAAGTCCAGTGGGAAGTCCTCAGCCCATTTGGGCAGCTCTCTCCACTCTAAACACAGGGTCTCTGGCCTTGGGCATGGCATAGCCACCCCCGCCCCCATCCTCCCACTTCTGCCCTGAATCCCCACTGCCCCTCTGAGACCATTCTCTGATATTCTCATTGCCAATGTCCAGGTTTGGCCAAGGCACCAAGAAATTTAGGGCTGAGACCTCATGAGAGAGAAAAGAAACACTGTCCTCCTGAAATCTTTTTTGGACCATCGCCTTCCATGCTGGAAGTGGTTCTGAGTAGCAGCTAATTTTATTGCCTCCACCCCAACCAGCTCTAGGCCTGGCCAATCACCAGACTTCATTCTCCTGGCTGCCGTGATTGGTTCAACAGGAGGACATGTGACTCAAACAGGGCCAATGAGAGTCCTTCCCTGAGATTTTACAAAGAGACACCAGGCTGGGATAACAAGGGCTCTCTCTTTGTCAATCTGGTGATGATGATGATGATGAAAAGAGCTGAAATTTAGTAAGCAGTTACTACATAATAAGCACTTCCCCAGCTTCACTGCATTTCCCAAGCACAGCAGCCTCAGGATGCAGGAGCAATGATCACTCTTATTTTGCAGAGCAGACACAGAATCAGAGAAGTTGAGCCACTCATCTATGGTCACACAGCCGTAAAGACAGAAAGCCAAGGTCCAGGTGCGCTTTGCCATCCATGTGGCAAGTCACAAAATCTGTTTAGGCCTCTTAGATGGGTGATGATCAGGACCAGGTCCTTCCCCACGTGACACTTTGAGCAACCTTACTGACTGTAAAGGACATGAATGGCACTGCTCTCTTCCCTCCTCCCGAGACTCGGGCACCAGATACTTCAGACGAGTGTCTGTTGGGTATGAAGAACCTATGAGGTGCCGAGCTCCAGGGCATGGTCTAGGGTCTCCGTCTCACTCCTCCCTCCAGGCCCAGCCACTGGCCAGTGCCTGGCACACAGTAGGCCCTCAGCCAACACTTGTTTGGTTGAGTGAAGGCTGTAAGCCGTTCTGGGGCTCCGAGCCCCACCCGGGGCAGGAATGGCAGCTGGCGTGGCTGGGAGACGCGGTCCTGTCTCTGTGTCAGGGATAGGCCTTCCCTGCCATGGCCGTGGGGACAGGACCCAGTGGGCCTGCGCACATTTGACGGGAAAGGCGAATTGACTGTGTGGATTGATCTCTCTCAGCGCCCTTCGTGCTGGTGCCCGGGGAGCCGTGTCTCTGAGGCGCCTACTGTTCATGCTCAGATAACCTCACCTGGAAAGGGTTTGACACGAAACCTGGGGGCTCCGTGCAATCCGGGGGCTCAGGTGGGGCTGCCTCCTTCTCCAGAGATGGGCCGGCACCGTGATGACCAAGAAGCCGCACCTGTGCCGGTGTTTGGCAGCTGGATGATAATAACAAGCGCAGCACCTGCCCTGGCTCCCAGCTCCCGACCCCGCGTAATCACCGCAGAGGCTGAAGCAGCTGCCTGCAGGTAGGGACCTGGGGGCCCGCCCTCCGCGGTCAGCTCCTGTCCTGGATTTCATCCTCTGTGACTGTGGGAGGGGCGAGCAGTGGGATGGGGGAGAGCCGCGATGGAGCTTGGGGAATGTTTTGGACCCCCTGATGCTGCTCCTGGCGGAGGCGGGGTCCTGGCCTCCAGGAGACACCGGAGTCTCCAGGACACACAGGGAGAGGCCGAGAGGATCAGCCCGAGGCCAGGGATCCCCCAAGCCCTGCTGACAGATAGGAGAGCCCCGACTGTCCTGTGATCAGCTTGGACTTTGTCGTAGGTGGGGAGGAGCCTTTGAAAGCGCAGGACCTGGAAGTAACCCGGGGGGGGGTGTCCTGAGCATGACAGTGCCCAACAGAGCAGGTGACAATGGGAAGTCACATCCTAAGGCCTGTACGATAGGTCCGTGTTCCCCTCGAGCAAGCCCTGTCTCTGTGTGACTAGGGTGCCACACTTAAAGCGTTGGGACATCTCTTCTCCAGACGGTTCGTACCCCGGTCTCAGCGCGAGACGGCCCCGACCGCCCCCGACCGCCCCCGCTGTTATCCACCCCCGCCCCCTCTGCACGTGGTGTGTTCAGCGCTAACTGTCCTGTGCCCCCTGGCGCTAAGCAAATAGGTGTCTCCCTTTCACTCCGCGTCCAATCTGAGACCTCCCCGCTCTGCTCTGTCCCACCCCCTTCCTCTGCCACCAATGGAGTTCATGCATTTTTTAGGGCTTCTCCTTGGATTCTAATGTATAAAAATAAACGACAGAACTGCCATTTCTTGGTGCATTTTATCGGTCCTTTGAGATTTTGCTTCCGGGTCTGGCCCTCGGCTCTGGCTCAGATAATCTCTTCATTCACGCTTTCTTTAGGTCTGACGGTCCTTCCGTGGACAAAAGGTTTTGCTCCGCGGAAGGGCGCAGCGTGGCCTGCTAGGTTCGGACCACTCGCCCGCAGAAGGGCCTGTGCGGCAGGCTGGAGGCCAGAGGGCCAGCTGGGAGGTTGTCCGTGATGCCCTGGGAGGGCCGATGAGGCTCGGGCCCTGGGGACCGGCGTTTGGGGTGGGGACGAAGAGTTAGAAGTGGTTGGCACGTGGCAGAAATTAGGAGGTCCCGTTAGCCAGGACTTTACCTGAAAGGGTTAGATGTTCAGCTCAGATTAATTAGCTCGAATGAAAAAGGGAACTGTTTAGCTCCCGTGTATGCTGAGTTGGGAGGCTTTAGGTAAGGCTGTATCCAGGCGCTTGGATGATGTCCTCAGGACCCGGTCCCTCCACCCCTCGGCTCTGTGCGCCTTCCTGCTGGCCTGTCTCAGGCGGGCTCTCTCCGGCAGCGGCCGCCGGCAGCTCCAGGCTGCAGGTTGGGTGGGGTCCGGCTTTCCCCGCGGTTCCTGTCCGAGTCTCAGGCCTTCTTTCTGAGTGGACCGTCTCTGGCGGGGTCACCAGGGACAGCAGGCAGAGCGAGCTGATTGACAGGCTGGGGCCATGCGTCCCCTCTGACACTGGGTTGGTCCCGGACACATGTGCAAGGTGTGACAAGCAAACCTGGCAAGTGTCCCCTGCTGAGAGCGTGGGGCCCAGCAGACATGGGGTAGGAAACAGGTGCCACAGGTGACTCAGCATCGTGCTGAGGTGTGGCCAGGGGCTGGGGACCAGGGCCACGAATCACACCTGCCACCAGAGGTGGCAGAGCAGCTCAGACCGCAATGACATTTGGACCAAATTAAACCAAATATCCCTCTGGCTCCACCCGGCTTAGCTGCTCCTGATTTGTGGATTTGCCTGTAACGCAGCTGTCACTTCCACTTTGCCTCTTACCTAGACCTTGTCACACTGCCGTGTGGTCACCGCTCCCCGCTCAGGGACAAGGATGAGCCAGAGCAATTTTGCGTTTCTCCCCTGGCCCCCCGGCTTGTCACACTGACAGCAACCAGGACAGGCTGCACAGGAAGCCCTTTCTCCTGGTTCAATACAGAAAACGTCTTGCCGGTGTGTGTCCACTGTGGGGGGTCTGTGGGGGTTCAAGGGCACCCTCAGGTGTGTCAGGGTGGCTCTAGCCAGGTGTTAAATTGTGGGGCTCCCCCCCACCAGTGTGGGGGGCTCTGGTCCACTGCTGGCCCTCTGCTGGGCCTTCAGCCAAAAGTGGACTTTGCATGCACTTGCTCCTTGCCCTTCAAGACTGACCATGAGTCCTTTGGGATCCCAGGGTCTCCCATTTGTCTTGGAGGCCACTCTGCTTGGGGCGGGTCCCTGTCTGTCAGTGATCGTGTGCCCAGGGTCCCCTCTCTTGGCTGTGGTTCCAAGCCAGGGAAGGGCACGAGCCCAGAGGACACCGGGGTGCCCCCACGTCTGCACCCCGGTCTGTAGTAATCATCACTAGCACAGGGGCCCCAGGTGGGACACCGTCCCCTGGGCCCGGCCGGGGTTACACGTTTCCACGTGGGGTCTGGTGGAATCGAGGGGACATGCTGGCACGGATGCCACTCACGCAGGGTGGAGCCTACAGCCACCCACCACCACCCGTGGCATTGCCGTTGGTGACGGGATTTTGAGAAACAACGTTCGATCGTATCCGAATGCGCCGGCAGTTTTGTTCCAACACAGGCGTTAAAGGAGAGCGCCCAGGGCCTTGGCGAGGCCCCACCCGTCCCTGCTGGGCCAGAGGGCGCTCTGTGGCCACTGAGTCCCAGAGGATGAAGGACAGCGAGTGGGTGGGGGACCCGACGAATGTGTCGGGCAGAGAGGACCAGGGACCTGAGCACTGGGGTGCAGACTCCTTGTCTGTGGCTCCAGACCACACTCCCCTCCCATCTGGTCCCTGCAGCCCCCGCCAGGCCCCTCCCCACCCACGTCCCCCTGGCTCAGCCCAGAGCGGGCTCAGCAGCCACGCGCTGGGTCCGGCCGCCGTCCTGGCGTGGAGCCCTCCGCAGGGCTCCTTCCCAGGAGTGACGTGGTGCAGTGAGAACTGGGCCGCTGAGCGCGCGTCCCGGGTTCGAATCCTCTTCTACTCCGCAGCTGTGTGGCGTTGAGAGTGCGCTTCCCCCACCTGCGGCGAAATGGGGTCACGACGGACCCGCCTCGCTGATTACGGTGAAGGAACGGGTCACCACCGAGTAGGAAGGGCGTTTGCATGGCGCCCGGTACGTGCTGAGCACAGTGACGCAGTTGCTCTTAGGGTCAGGGTGAAGCTTCAGGTGGTCGACACAGGCCCTGCCTGGCTGGCCCGTGTACCAGGACCCTCCGCGCTCTCGCCCCTCCTCACAACCATGCTTCCCCCGCACGGGCTCGCCCCCCTTCTGGGAAACACTTCGGGCAAACCCCTGCCTCGGGGCCTTTGCACTGCCGGTCCTCTTGCCTGGGGTGGACTTTCCTTTTCTTCCCCTTCCTTTAGAACAGAACTGTGCTGTCCCTTCCTCCGGGAAGCCTTCCCAGACCAGGCCAGGCGCGCTCCTCACCCTTTCGTAGCACCAGGCCCCTTTTCATACAGTGTGTTTTCATTGGGAGTTTCCACGGTTGGGCTGTGCTGCCCACGCAGCTCTCGGGGTCTGGGGCAGTGTGGCTCCAGGTGGGCCCACGAGGCCAGTCTGCTGGCTGTAGCCCACACTCACGCCAAGTGGCTCCAATGGCCGATCGGGCGATGGGTGTTCGCAGAACAGAGCCCAGGCGGGAGCAGGTTTGTCCCGCTGCCTCCCTCCCTCCCTCCCTCCGGGTTCCACGCACCCAGGGGTGAGCGCTGCAGCCGAGGGAAGGTGCCCACCCTCGTGGGGCCTCCCCGTGTCCCCGCTGAGCTCTGCTCCGCTCAGCTGCACCCTAATACCCAACTCGTGTCTCTCAGCTCCTGTGGATTTTAGTCAGGCTCTTCGTGTAATTTCAAAGGGTTTTTTTTTCTGGTGGGTATATTTTATACAGAGCAGATTTCAAATCAAAGAGAGAGAACATTTTTTTCCCCTTCTTTTTCCCCTGAAAGGCAGGGGGTCTAAGACATTTTAATAGCTTTCATATCCCTCACTCCAAATATATTATTTCAGCACAATAGTTTCTTTGCGGGAGAATCGCTTAAATGATTCAAAATGGATTTAAAAATATATTTCAAGTTTTAATTTTATGCACAGAACATTAATGAGCGGAGCGCCTCAGAGACTGCCTGTCAGTTTAACGTATTCACAATATTCCCCGCACAGATGTTATTCCGTCCAAATCCTTTTAGAGGGAAGAAGCCGGTGCGTTTATTTTCCTCGGGGGATGTCAAAAACCTATTATTTTTGAGATTGTATTTTGATCCCAGAATTCTGCACCAAGCACCGCGGCGAGGGGTGTGGGTGTGTCCGGCGCCCCGGACAGGAAACACTGAAAAAGCCGGGAAAGGGGAAGCAGCCTGCACTTTCGGACGTGTTGTGCGGGTTCTGTGCCCGCCTGCGCCCGCGTCCCCGACAAACCAAAGGCAAAATAAAAACGGTGACGACTTCCCCGAGCCGGGCGTTTGGAGGGTTCGACATCTTTTCATCAACAGCTGCTGGGGGCTGAGCAGATACTGGGTTTGAGGCAACAAGGTTTAGGAAGAGTGTCTCTGCTCTTTCTGCCTCACCTGCGGGAAGGCGGGGCCCTGGGGATCCACGCGGCCGCCACGCCCTCAGGTGCAGACCCTGCGTGGGCCCGTGCGCACGCGTGCATCCGCGTGGAGTTCACGTGCTCGGGACTGCACAGATGTAAGCCTTTCCCTCCAGGGCGAGGCCGACAGGTGGTCCTCCTTGTCCTCAGGCCCCCCGTGCCCCGGGCTGCCCGACGCAGGTGAAGGACAGCTGCTCGCCGCGTGCGGGCCCGTGAGTCCGGTAGCTAACGGGGGGTGGGGGGCTGCGAGGGTTCAGATGCAGCCCGGGGCCTGGCATGCAGGCAGAGCCCAGTGAACTCGACCCCTGATATGTACATGTTGTCGGCGACAGTTTCCTCTTTCTCAGTCTGTTCTTCCTAAGGGCTAGTGCCCAACGGCAGTTTTGCACACAGTAGGAGGGGGGAAAGGCAGGGAGAGAGAGAGAGCACACTCCGTCTCTGGTTCTCTGCAGCCAGAGCTGATGCCTTGTCAAGCCGGCACCTTCCCCACAGGCTCTGGCGGGAGAGTCGGCCTAGCCAGGGGCCTGTGGGAAGGGCCTGCTTCCCAGTCCCCTCCGGCAGCGCGCCCCTCATCTGGAGGGGCCTTGGTGCCAAGCGTGGGGTTTCTGGAGTTTTGGGGCCCATCCTGGTACCCGCCTGCCCTCCCTGTGCACGAAGGTCAAGGAGATTCCCAGGGGCTAAAAGCCTGACATCCAGTATACCCTCAGCAACTTTCTGTCTAGGGTGCTGCTACACCTTCGTTCTCGGAATAGAAGAGACATTAAAAGTCCCCTTTTTATTAATAAGCTTTTGAAAACTATTCCTGTGGTACGCACTCACATAAAAATATGGCCTTAGAGTTCAGAGAGGGGAATAAAAGACCCCAGGACAACGAGAACAGTGGGGGGTGGGGGCGGGGGTTGCGTGCGCCCTAGAGGTGGCGTGAACAAGGGGACAGCGGTGTGGGAGCAGGCACCCCGGTGAGGGACGCGGAGAGTGCCCTTCGACCTCGGGGGGCATCTACGGGGAGAGGCAAGGTGTAGTGTGGCCAGGGAAGAACGGGCTCTCGACAAATGGGAGCAAATGAAAGCGGAGCCGCTCGTCCACCGTACACAGAAGTCAACTCCAGGACAGAAGACGGACAGGCAATAAAGGAACATTAACAGTATCTCGAGAAATGGACGCTACTGCGTGTGCAACCTGGCGGCCGGGAGAGCTTCCGAACCAGGATGGGACACTCAGAGGCTACAAAGAGAAAGATTGATTTGTTTTTTGTTTTTTTTTTTTAAGATTTTATTTATTTTTAGAGAGGGAAGGGAGGGAGAGAGAGAGAGAGAGAAACATCAATGTGCGGTTGCTGGGGGCCGTGGCCTGCAACCCAGGCATGTGCCCTGACTGGGAATTGAACCTGCGATGCTTTGGTTCACAGCCCGCACTCAATCCACTGAGCTATGCCAGCCAGGGCTGTTTTTTTTTTTGGTTTGTGTTTTGTTTTGACTCTATGAAATGAAAAAGTTTTGCATGCCAAAGATAATCTGCACATGACCAATCTGAAGAAAAAAAAACATTTGTAACCCAGGTGCCAAAGGGTTAATGTCCATGAAACACAAAAACTCAAAAAATTCAGATGCGTTTAAAGCAAAAAGCGAGTGTTCTTCTCCCCGCTCCCAAGCCCCCTCAGGGGTGGGGCTCACGTTTAAGGGGTCCTCACATTCCCTCCCGAGCCCCCTCTGTCCCCGCGTGCTGCAGAAAGAACGAGTTTTCGTGTCCCGTGGAGCCGCAGCCACGGGAAAGCCGGCGAACCAAGATGGGTCTGATTGTAACTGATTGCGCTCCTTCCCGAGCGGGCCGTTTGCATCCCACCTCCCCTGTCTCTGCTAGTATTGACCGAATCTTTCCTTTTACATTTGCACGCTTTAAACATACGCATTTACGGAAAGAGGAAACTTCAAATCATTCCCGTCAGTGGAGAAAACCAGCGGTATTTGTCGTATGTAAAAGGCGGTGGGAGAGGCTACTACATCCCAGTTGCGTAGTGTGGGTGCTCCTGCACCTTATTAAAGAGGGCGTGGCCGCATTAGAAGGGGCCAGTTAAAATGGGCTGCACCCCCGCCCCCCTGCCCGCAGCCTCTCCTGGTCAGAAGCATCGACCACGGAGGTGCGTTTGGGTGCTTTGTGACCTCCCAAGCCACCTTGTGACCCCGCCAAGGCCTGCTGGTTTGATGGCAGTGGGTGGAGGGGGAAGGTGGCGCTCCTTGAAGGTGGCAGGGTCTGCAGTGCAGTCTTCGTCTTCAAGTGCCACACTCGTGTCCACAATGACCACGTCCTCAGAGGACCCCCGGGGACGGGAGCCGCGCCTCGCCCTCCCACTGCGCCTTCCCAAACTCCAGCTGCATTTTTTTATGACTTGAACTTGACAATACTGAGGAACCCTGAAGTACTTGGAGAAGCTGGGTTGTGGCCAAGGGCAAGGAAACACACTGCCCCCCCTTTTATTTTTTTTTAATACAGGAAGGAGGAAGAATTTGGGGTAGTTTTCGGGCTGGCTGCCAGTCACGGCCGGGAAAGACGTTTGTTTCTGGCAAGTCGGAGAAGAGCGGAGAGTCTCGTCTTGACGTTTCCCCCTCCCCGCCCTCCCCCCCGGGGTACTTTTTTTCCAAACACCAAAAAGTTTGTTTTTCTGACAAGTTGGTGTAGGAAGCAGCATCTCAGTGACCCCAGAAGAGACTGGAAAACATGTGTAATCTCGGGAAGTTTAGATAGTGTGGTTTTAGCGTGCATTTTTAGTGCCCATCTGGCTAAGAGACGCATTTTCAGGGGTGCATCCGGGGAGCTCCGGGCTGACCTTGGGGAACCCAGGATGCCCTCTGGGGACAAATGGCCTATCTGAGCCTGCGCTTGACGGTGGGGGTGGGGAAGAACATTCCAGTTCAAACGGGATATTTCGAAACGAAGCGCTCACTCTTGGTCTCGAGTGTGCGCGCTCAAAGAATTTCAGGCGAAGGCCATGCTTCCCAGTCCCCTCTCTCTGTGGCCTTCCGCACCCTGCAGTGACACAGGCCTGTCCGCGTGTCACTCTTCGTTAATAACTGGGTTCCCAGCTGCTCTCCGCGGAGGCAGGCTCGTCTCCACCGGAGGATCCCGCGCGTTGCCTGCTGCGGAGGGCAGGACAGGACGGAAGAAAGTGGAAGGACGGTTTATGCCCCAGGACGTTAAATGCACACACGGCCAGGGCGCACGCTGGGAGCGCAGAGAGCTTGGAGCCTCTCCCCCCGGTCTCTCCGGAGGCCGCGCTGCCTGGAACTCCCCAGCGCAGCCAAAGCCAGCGCCCTAATTAGGTGAAGTCAGCTGCGGCAAAGAAGGGGAGGGGAAGAAAAAATAAGACCTCGGCGTTTGCCGGGAAGGAATGAAAATGAGAAAAGAATTCGCTGGAGAGGCGAAACTGGACACCCATCTGAAGGAGGTTCCCGGTCTTCCCACACACACTCCCCTCCGAGAGGCCGAGTTCAAGGCCGTCGACAAAATGATGGCTGAACCAACCAGCGGGGGCTGGGCGAGGTGCAAGTAGGGCCTGCTCACCCCCTTACTCACTAGCTTTGACACACGCAGAAGGGTCTGAGTCCTTGGTATGACGCTGCATTGGAAGAAATTTGGAAAAGCCTTCAGACGTGTTTAGGAACTTCCCTAAGCCTGAGTGTTTAAGTTACATTTTTGTTTTAATAGAATAGAAAGTGGTGTGGTTTGGACCGCTCATTCCTACCTCCTGAGTGGGGGTTGGGGCTTCCCGAGCCCCCAGCTTGAGAGCCCCCGTCTGTACTCAGCGGCTGAGCGACCCTGGGTGCGCGTTCTCCTCACCCCCCGGGCCTCGCAGAGCTCAGCTGTGAAACTCGGCTCCCGCGGGTCCCCGGGTGCCGTCCGCAGAGCCCTCGCTCAGAGCCCGGGCCGCCCCGCCTTAGCTGGGGTGCTGCTGTCCGGCCCTTGGAGAGGCGAGAGACGCCCCTGGGAAGTCAGTCGTTGGAAGGGAGGGAACCCGGAGAAGACATGCACGGATCCAGAAATGTGAAAACGCTCTCCGATTCTGTTGCAATGAAGAGCGCTAACCGGTCTCAGGTGCCCCAGGCCTCGGATAATAAGCTATAATGGTTCACCTGGGTGCGCCGCATGCACGTTTTCTGCCCCGGCACCCGCTCCGAGAGGCTGGGCGGCTGGCTGCAGGTCCCACAGCCAGGGACGGAAGGTGCTGTACCTGGACCTGGCTTTCTGCCCTCACCCCTGCCAGCCCCAGGCCTCCCAGGACAACGGACGGTCCAGTTGCCCCAAGCTGGGCGCTCAAAGGCAGATTTGGATTGCTTTAAAGCAAAATTTTAAAAGGCACCCGATTCTTTGGGGGCCCAGCGTTGGTAGCTGGAGATTTCTATGTGCCGCACAGGCCTTCGGACAATCGGCTTTAAAAGTCCAGGGGCCGGGTTGTGAAATGGAAAGAAAAAACTTCTCTGTGCCCAGGTTGGGAGGGCAGGGGTGTGGTCAGCGAGACCCCGGGAGCGGCAGGTGAGGGGCCAGAGGAGCGTGGGGTTTTGTTTTGTTTTGTTCCTGAGAATGCGTCCAGGTGATGCGTATTAGTGGGAACCCAAGGAGGGCAGCCCCCCGCCCCGCGCAGCGCTGGCAGAGTCTGAGAGCGACAACATGAGCCCCAGGGAAGGGGGTGGGGGGCAGAGGCAGGGCGTCTCTGTAATTTGCTGTCGGAGTCCGATCCCCTGAGAGCGCAGCAGAAACACTTGAGGAACCGTTGGGTCCACGAGATCCTCAGTAACAGCTGGAAAGTCCGAGCCCAGGCCCGAGAGGGCGGGAACGGAAGAGCTGTGAGCGCTGAAGGTGCTGTGATCCCCACCTGGTGGTGGGGGGGGGGACACGCCGGCCTGTCAATCATACGTGCGGACAACCAACCGGGAGGCCCGAGCTCAGGAGGGGAGTGATTGCGACAACTGGGATGATGGCTTGCGGTGCTTTTTTTTGGTTGGAATCCATGACGCCCTGCTGCCCCTCCTCGCCTGCTAAACGGGGAACAAAAGCGTTGAGCAGGTTCCAACCCTCAGCTCCCTAAGTGCGTGGGGACATTCAGCGTTGGAGCCACTTGGCTGTGGCACAGGTGGAACTTGAGTGCGGGGGTGCCTTCGGCGTTTCAGTTTTAAAAGGACAACAAGGGATGTGCTAGCAGTGGGGCTGCTGGGCGGGCCTGGAGCGATGGGCGCCCGCCAGGGTGTGTGCCCGGGAGGAAGGGGCTGGCCGACGGAGGGTGTGCAGGCGTGAGAGGGGTGCCCGTGCTGCGGTGCGGCGTGAGAGGGCTGCAGGTGTGCGTGCACAGCCAAGCGGGGTGCCCACGCTGACATGGGGTGACTGTGACGACGGGGATGCCCTGGGTGGAGGTGTCCCCCCTGCTGTGAATGTGGTAAAGCAGAGGGAACTCTCCGGAGCAGGGGACACTGGGAAGGATCTGGGGCTGGCTGCACCTGGCTCACACCAGCTGATGCCAGTTACCACTCCAGGGGCCCAGTGGTCCCGTGGGCATGCCCAGTGAGGACATGCTGGGCCAATCATTTCTGTGGGGGCGGAGGAAGGGCATGGCTCCTCCCACGGGGCTTCAGGTGGTCTAAATGTCTTTCTTCAGGTGCTCTGCCTAAACTACCCCAGCGGGATCCCTTCCCCCTCTCTCCCTGCCTCCCTTCTCCCCTCCTAGCCCTGGTGTGGCCAGGGTATAGGGTCACACGAGCAAAGTCTTACTAAAAGGTAGACTCCTCTGAGATGGCAACTTACCAGTCTATACCCCTCCATGTGGGACCTGTTCCACTCATCCATCCACCCACCTGTCCATCCATTCACCCACCCTCTGATTGACCCATCCACCCAGCATCTGTCTGTTCATCCATCCAACCAGCCAGCCAGCCATCACCCACCCCTCTGTCTATCAACCATCCATCCAACAAACGCAGTTCAAGCACCTCACACATGCCAGGCACTGGGCATGGCACTGAAAGGAAAACAACATAAGTTGTTTCTGGTGGACCCCCAGTGCCTGGTGTGTAGGAGAGGCTTCGTGATGTTGGTTGAATAAATGTATAATAAGATAAATGATACGATGCTTAGAGAGCATCTCCACAACCTCACGCTATGGCGCATGAAACATTGGTTAAAAAAAAGCTTTTAGAATTTTGGGGGTAGTCGTGTCCCTTGGACACAGCAGGGTGGAAGAGCTCTGCACCGTGGACGCCGTGAATCGGGTTCTGGGAACCCACAGAGCTAGCAGCGAGGCCCTGCCCGCCCCGCACGCCCAGCTGCCAGTGCACGGCTGCCACTCCGGGGTTCAGAATAATGAATTCCGTTCCCACCGCGCTGGTGACAGACAGAGGTGGAGATTTCAGGAAAGCACACGTGAGGGCTGAGAACAGAGGTGGGCAGATTGCCAGGGCTGGGTGAGACAAAGGTCACTGCCAGAGGTCTGTGGGGGTGTGTGTCCTCTGGGGGGAATGAGGAACCTCCCCTCGGTGGTGATCCGCTAACCACAGCAAGCAGGAGGGAAGGTGAGGAGGAGGAGGTCGCCGCCCTGTGGGCAGAGCAGCCCGCATTCACCCCCGCGGTGAGCCCAGCAACATTGTTCCAGAACCAGGAGAACGCTGCAGTGTTGCCCTAATGAATGTACTGTGCCGCATGCATGGAGAGTGTGCACATGCATGTGACTCTGAGTCTGTGTGCTTGTGCACGTGTGCAAGTGTGGGGCAGTGTGGCAATACAATGCACTTAAACGTCTGTGTGTGTGGACTCTGTCTTTGATGCATGTGTGGAGGTCTGAGCATAGGAGGCATGTCTGTGTCAAAATGACTGTGCGGCATGCACCTCAAGACGGAGTGTGGGGTAGTGCCTGGAAGCTTGAATGCCAGTGGGACCTGGGTTCCAGCCCAGCTCCAACACTTACCCGCTGTGGCATCTGGGCATATGACTGGACCATTCTTTGCCTTAGTGTCCACTTCTGTAAAGCAGGGCTAATAGTAGTACTAACCTCGTTGGGTTGCTGTTCGGAAGACCTGAGATACTCTATGCCAGGTGCTTAGAGCAGTGCTCGGTGCAGAGTGGCAGATGTGTCCAGTGGGCCAACTGATGACATGTTGAATCCTCTATATTGCCAGCTGTGTCTGCTGTGGGTTCCATGAAAGCTTGGACTCACCTCACCACCGGAGACTCTAGCTGCAAGGTGTGCTGTGAAGCTGCGGTTAATCCCCCTGCCCTAAGAGGCTTTGGTGCTGCAACCCCTGGTGGGAGCCTGCTTATCAAGCACACATTCAGACTGAAAGTACAGGGGGGTTAGCACCCCACTGGAAACCCTCAAACCCTGGGGAGTGGCTGTTGGTGATGAGATAAGTCAGATCCTTGGGTACATAATTCTGAGAGGTGTTCTTTCAGCACTTTAGGGATGCCATTCCATTGTCTTCTAGCTGCCATTGTTTCCAGATGAGATGTCAGGAGTAACTCTTATCCTTACTCTCTGAATAAAGTATCTGTTTCCTCTGGCTGCTTTCAAAACTTTCCCTTTGTCTTTGGTCTTCAGCGATGATGTGCCCCAGTGAATTATTCTTTATGTGAGTCTTGTTTGGGATTTTCAGGGCTTCCTGGATCTGTAAGTCTATGTTTCCATTCAAATTTGGGAAGTGTTTACTCATGGATTATTCAAATGTCTTCTCCTGTTTCACTTTCTTCTCCTTCGGGGCCACCCAAGACACATACGTTAGACCGTGCGATCTGTTCCCTAGAGGCTGAGGTACTGTTCATTTTCCTCAATCTGCTTTCTGTTTCCAGATGGGATCATTTCTATTGACCTGTCTTCAAGTTTATTCACGCCTCTGCCACGTTCAGTGTAGTGCTAAGTACCCTAAGGAAGTTGAAATTCCAGCTATTCCAGTTTTTAGTTCTGGGATTTCCATTTTGCTCTCTTTGTACAATTTTCATTTTGCTGTTGAGATTTCCTATTTGGTCACTCAGACTGTATCTCCCTTTACTTAAGCATACTTATAAAATAACTGCCTTAAAGTCTTTGTTTTCCGTACTATCAAATACCTGTACCACCTTGTACAGGTCGCAAGGGTGGGCCCCAATCCTCCAGGATTAGTGTTGTTGCAAGAAGAGACATAAGAAAGCTTGTTCTTTCTCCCTCTCCATGGAAAAGTGCAGGGGAGGGCCATGTGAGGACAACTAACTGTCCGAGAGCCAGGAAGAAAGCCCTCATCGGAAACCAAATGGGCTGGAAACTTGATCTGGAAATTCCAGCTTGCAGAACTGTGAGAAAATAAATGTTTGTTGTCCAAGCCTCCCCACCCCCCCACCAGCCCTGGTCTGTGGTATTTTGTTATGGCTGCCTGAACAGACGGAGACACTCTTGTAACTTTAAATAGTTATCTTTTATACTAAATACGCAGAAGAAAAACAAAAGATACTTTTGTTTGTCTTTTCTGATGCTTTTGCTTCTTTAAAAAAGGATCTAGTGCAAGTCACTGACCTGAACCGTTTTCCTTCTGCTTGAAGAAAATCTTTCAACATTTCTTGCAGACCATGCTTCCCGGTAATACTCTTAGTTTTACTCTCTTAGTTTTTATTCATCTGAGAAAGCCTTTATTTCTCTCCCAGTTTTGAAAACTAATTTATCTGGATATAGAATTCTACATTGGTCCTTTCATTTTGATTCCACATTTTAAATATTTTACTTTTCCTTACTTGCATGGTTTCTGACGAGACATCAGCTATAATTCTTAACCGTGTTCCTTTAGAGGTCAGGTTTTTCCAACCCTCTGGCTTCATTCAAATTTTTCTCTTTATCTTTGGTTTTGTGCAGTTTGTATATGGCATGCCCTGGGATAGCTTTTTGGTATTTTCTGAGCTGCCTGGGTCTGTAACTTGATACCTGTGAGTAATTTTGGAAAGTTCTCAGCCATTATTTTTTCAAATATTGTCCTCCATTCTTTTTCTTATTCTGGTAGTTTAATTACATGTATGTTATATCTTTTGGAAATTTCCCACGCTCCTTGGGTGTTCTGCGTCTAGCATTCTTACTTTTCTCTTTCCGTTTCATTGTGGGAAGTTTCTATTGCCATGCTATCAATAGCGTTAATTTTTTCCTTAGCTGCATCCAGTCTGCTGATGAGCCTGTCGAAGGCATTCTTTATTTCTGTTGCAGTGTTTTTGATCTCTAGCATTTCCTTTTGATTACTTCTTAGAATTTTTATTCCTCTAGTTACATTACCCATCTGTGTTGCATATTGTTTACTTTTCCCCCATTAGCGTTCTTAATGTATTAATCATAGTTATTTTAAATTCCCTGTCTGTCTGATGATCTCAACATCTGTGTCACATCTGAGTCCGGCTCTGGCACTCGCTGGTCCCTTTCTGACTGTGCTTTGGTTTTCACCCCTTGGTGTACCTTGTGACTTTGTGTTGCAAGCCAGACACGTTGTATCCAGTCACGGGTATTGAGGTGCACAGGCCTGCAGCATGAGGGTTTGTTCATCTGGTTCAGTGCTCGGCTGTGGCTCCTGTTTGCTGCACTGGTAGGTGCCAGAGGCTTCCGGTTCCTCCAGTGTCCTTGTTTCTGAATTCCTGCTTGACGTCGAACTTTTCTAAATCCTCCTCAGAGAGATCCTGTGTCTTCGAGCTTCCGGCGATAATCCAGCTATCATACATCCTGGAGCCCCGCTGGCGTGCTGGTGAGGAGTAGCGTGGGGAACGAGGAATGCTCTATAATCTTAGGGTTTAGTCTGTCTTCTAGTGGGCCATGTGCCTGGCCTGCGTGACCTTCACACGGGTTTCTCACCCATGAACTCATTCTTGGTTGAGACAGGCAGGCTGGGGGGGTTGGAGAGAGAGGGTGCCCTTCTCCCAGCTTCCCCCACAGTGTTGGCCTCTGCTGGGGAGAGGCTCTGAGTGCAGTTTACAAGAATCGCTGTTCCCCGCCTCCTGCTGTGGAGGCTGGAGGGGGTTTCTCTGGCGTCTTCACAATACGAACCAGGTGGAGTTCCTGGTGCTGAAGACCCCGAGGTGTGGCTGCCCCGTCCTCCGAGACGGCAGCCCCTCCACCCCACCCCCAGGGTTTCATACTCAGCCTTCAGCAATTCCTGCAAGTTAGCAGGTCACTGCCCCTCCCAGACCCCCTGGCTCCCGGACCCCCTGCTCCAGGGGGGCACCACTCAGCCACGACTCCGGATTCCCCGTCTCCCCAGAGCCTGGAGTTGCCGTTTGCCCCGAAAACTCAGCTCTCTGACAGCCCATGGATTTCCAGTTTGCTGAGCTCTGTCACTGTCCTTGTTGTTGTTGGGTAGGAGTGACACCTTGCAAGCGCTCGGCCTGTGGGAGCTGAAACCCGAAGTTGTGGCACTTTTCCCGTCCCAGCGCGATTCTCCCCTCTTGGTTTACTTCCTTTTGGACGGACCCCAAAGGCCAGCAGCTCAGGAGGGAGGACGCCCACACACTGCAGGCGCCAGCAGAGCACCCGACCCTCATAGCGGGGGTGCCATTCATTTCACTCATTGTGACGACCCTGCTCTGGAGGGGCCAGTGCCCCCAGGGGCCGCAGGGGGCTCGGTGAGCCAGTCTTCAGTCCGGAGTTGCACGGTCTGCAGGAGGCAAGGCTGGGTTCAGACGGGGCTGCCGTGCTGGGTGGGGGGCCCCTCGCAGGAACGCACGCCACTCACCCCTCCTGGTGTTGTCTTTGTCGAGATGTCACCAAACCGATGACATTTCTGTGTTTCTAGTTCCATCCTCATAGGTCAGGCCTTGGAGTTTTTTTAGCAGCAGCTGGGAGACCGGGCCCAGACTCCCAAAGCCAATGGCTCCCGTGCCTCGAAGGAGGGTCGCCAAACTTTCTGTCAGGGACACAGGGGAAGTATTTTCGGCTCTTGGGGCCGCGTGTCCCTGTTGCAACGCACTCAGCTGTGCCGTTCTAGCACAAAGCCCACAGAGCACGTGCGCGTGGGCGGAGTGGGTGTTCCGGCAAAACTTTATTTGTGGGCACTGAAATTTGCATTTCATTTCATCTCCACAAAAGAATACGCTTCTTTTGATTTTTCTGTGTGCGTGAAAAAATATAAACATTTGTTAAGTACTTCAACAGGGGTACAGGGCAGGCGGGGAGGGCAGGCAGGGTTGGGCACACGGGCCGGGGTCTCCCCGGGGTCACGCAGACAGACCTCAGGACAGGCTGCGGGCCGCACTGGAAAGGCCCTAATGCTCTAGTCACAGGGAACGGAAGTGAGGATGCCCGCAGGTGTCCATGAGACGGGCGGCAGGCTCCCTCGGGGCTCCCCACCGCCCCGAGAAGGAGCCAGTATCGTTACGCCCATTGAGCAGGTGAGCGACACGGAACTCGGGGAGTCCCTCACTCACCGAGGGGGGCAGAGTGGAGACCCCGGCTGTCTGAACGGTCCCCGCCGGTTCCGCTGTGGGGGGTCAGCGGGGTGGGGTGGGGCTGGGGTGTCGTCAGGGTGTGGGATCTGAGGTCTGGGCCGGAGTGCCCATCGCATGCGGACGTGGTGGAAATAAAAGCTTTTTCTCTGGACCCAGAAGCTGGGACACCCCTCTTTTCAGATCCCATGGACTCAGCCCCTCGTTGCCCGGTGACTGCAGGGCTGTGTGTTTCAGGCCTCTCCCACCGCCCCCCAGGACCCTCTGTTTCCTCTGACCGCCCTGGAGCCCTCCCCTTCCCCGTGTTGGATGCGACCCCTAGACCCGAGTTAGCGGGAGAGGCAAACCACCGAGGCTCCGAGACTCACATGTGTGTCTTACGACTGAAACGGCGGTTACGCCGCCACAGCCGACAGACTGAACACACTTGAACTGGTGATACCCTTCAACGCGAGCGTGGATCCCAGCCCCTGGGCCCGCGTCGCAGTTTCCTGCCTTTTGTGCCGCGCACGGTGCGCGTTAAAAAGATTGCAAAGTCTTGCGAGGGAGCCGGGAAAGGGTGCTCTTCCTCTTTAGGGGGAGAACAAATGTGTTTTTCTGCAGACCCTGCCAAAGCCTCCGTTTTAGTGCCGCGGCAGATGGAGCCAGCGCGGGAGCCGGCCCGGCGCAGCTGTCTGCTTTTTCCAGTCTGAGGGTTTGCGGCTGCCACCCCCCTCCAGCCCCCCCCCTCCGCCCGGCACAGGCATTGGCAAAATAGTGTCCCTCCCAGAAGCTCCCCTCTGCCAACCCGCAGTGTCACTTACGGGGGGAGGGGCTGGGGGACATGCTGGGAGGTGAGGCTTGGGACTGAGGTCCCTCTCTCTGATGGGTCCTTCTCCTGCTGCAGCTCATGCCCCCGGACAGTCCGGGAGCTGGGTGGGAAGGCCAAGGACGGGCCACTGCTGTCTCCCAACATCCCTGATGCTCTGCTCCCTGCAAGCTCCATCAAATAAACCATCCCAGTGCGGGGGACAGCAAGAGAAAGAACGGAGAATTCGCTTCTGAAGGTTCACACGGCGACGAGGCGTTCCTTCTCCCCATGAATTGCTTTTGGTTTTGAATTCACCCAGAATCCCACACTTGGGTGCGTTCTCTGACCCATCTTCAACATGGAGAGTTTAGGGGGAAAGAAACAAGAATTAAACAAGTTCAGGGCCGGGACTTATGAAGGACACATGATTCAACATTGTCTTAGTTTCCTGCTGCTGCGCCAACAAATTGATCTGAACTTCGTGGCTTAAAACAACACATTTGTTACCATTGTGGAGGTCAAAGTCAAGGTGCGGGCAGAGCGGTCTTTCTTCTGGAGGCTCCGGGGTGGGGGGGGAGAATCTGTTTCCTTGCCTTTCCCACTTATAGAGGTGTCTGCAGTCCTTGGCTCTCGGCCCCTTCCTCCATCTTCAAAGCTGATAGTTCAGCATCTTCCCCCTTCCCTCCCCCCACTCTCTCCCTCTCTCTCTCCCTCTCCCTCTCTCTGACTCTTCTGTCCCCCTTTCTGTCATAAGACCTTCGTGATTGTGTACTGTGCGTTTCCCTACCTAATCCAAAATAGTTCAGGATAATCCCCCCATCTCAAGACCTTCACCTTATTCACCCCTCCAAGTCCCTCGTACCACGTAAGACAGCACATTCGTAGGCTTCTGGATTAGGAGGTGGACATCTTTGGGGGGCTGTTCTGTCCATCACAAAAGCGTTTTGCATTCAATTTCCCTTTTCCGGTGGGCTAAGAACCTTCGTAGAATGCGGCCTCTCCCCCGGTGATGGTTGGAATCGTGAAACCAAATCATGGGGTTCTGGCTTTGTCTGGTGGCGTGGGACAGAAACCCACGTGACTGGCTCAAGCCGAAGAGGGACTGTGTTGTCCCCGAGATCCGAGCCGCAGAAAGCAGAGTCGGACCCCAGGACGGTTCAGAGCCAGGGCCCGGAAGGCGCCCGTGCGTCAGGCGAGCTGCCTTCTCCCTGGTCACCGGACCTCCATCCCCCCCACCTTCCTGCTCCTCTTCCCGCGGACCGGGTGCAGCGGGCAGCACGGGCCACCGAAGCAGAGGACCACAGGCTTGGAGGCTTAAGCCAGACACGTCATTTTCTCTCATTTCCGGAGGCCACAGGTTCCGGATGCCGGGGTCAGCGGGGCTGGCTCCCCCCGAGGCCTCGCTCCTCAGTGTGTCGACGACCGCCGTCTCCCCGTGTCCTCACGTGGTCTCTTCCCTGTGAGTGTCTGTGCGGGGACCTCCTCCTCCACCGGGGACATCAGTCATATCGGATCAGGGCTCACCGCAGTGAATACGTTTGAACTGAATTACGTCTGCAAACACCTTATCTCCAATATAGTCACATTCTGAGGTACTAGGAGGTGGGATCTCAACATACAAACTCAGGGGCGGTGGGACACAGCCTGTCCCCTACCTCCGGCTCCCTCCTCTCCTCTGGGCACCTGGCCAGCCCGTGGCTCCGCTCCCACTCACCTTCAAGCACCAAATCCCAGCGCCTCGGGGTGGGGGGAGGCGGGTGGGTGTGACTTGGGCAGGGTGCTCCAGCGACGCAGCCGCTGCTGGCCGCGGAGGGTGGGGTCCCGTGGCGTTGTCAGCTGAGGTAGTCTGAGTGCTGTGACAGACGCCCTGAAATCTCAGTGGTTTCCCATAATCTGCATTTGTCCTTGCTGTGGTGCAGCCTGGCGTGGGTGGCCAAGAGGCTGCCCCCACGGTCACCTGTCGCGGGAATCTCTGTAGACGCCCGGGGGGCCGGGCGGGCTCCGTGGGGGAAGGCACAGCTGCGCTCAGCTCAGATCCCACCCGGCGAAGGTCGGAGGGAGCCGTGCGTGACCTGAGTCTGAGCGGCACAGTCGCCCGACGGGCCGCACTTATTCCCCGAAGGGTCTGTTTCCTCTTCCAGCGGACGCGCTCCTGAGTGGCACGGCCACGTGACCCATCGTTCCGCTTCTCCTGGGTCTGAAGCAGTCCACGGGACGCGGGACTTTCCGTCCAAAAACAGGGACAGCCCCAGGCAAACGAGGACGAGTTTGCTCAGCGACATATTTTCAACGACTGGGGTAACCGGCCCGCCGCCCTGGAACGAGGGAGACACAGAGGGAACCGTGCACGCTGGCGCCCCCAGCCAGCCTCCTGACGGATGCCCGTTTTCCCAGTCTCGTCCCTGTGGTCAGCATGGGGGTGGACGCCTCCCGTCACCCTGGGCATCAGAAGAGCCTGCTCGAAACCCACCCGTGGGGCCAGTCCCCCACCCGCAGCACTGGCTCAGGGGTATGCGTGCAGCCAAGTACTGGCCAGGGGGCTCAGAGCCTGGACCCCGCACGCAGGGCCGGTGGGGAGGAAATGCCTCTGCCCCTGCAGCTGGGCGTCCCCAGCACCTGGGCATCCCCAGCACCTGGAATTCCTCGTTTGCCCCTTTCACCGTGCCATTCAAGCAAGTGTGGGTTCGAGAGCCTCCCGTTGTCGGCGGCTGCTGACCCGTCCTCTGAGGCGGTGCGCTCCGGACCGTGCACACGCCCGTCCTCTCGCCACGTGGGAAACGACGTTCTCCAGGGACGTTCCTGGTGGCACGCCGCACACGACACCGAACCAGCCTCTCCGTGTGCGTTGGCGCTGGTGTCCTGAGCCACGTGCCGATGGGCATCCGTTTGCTCCTGAAGTCACTTGGTTTCGCGCGGGCCACGCCCTCTGCCCCGACTTGGGGTCTGCCCCAGCTTTGTGCCGTCCTCATCTTTCTTCCCTTCGGCCGCAGCCGGCCCGCAGCAGCGGTCACGGCCTCGCACCGCGAAGCAGGCCTCTGCCATCTGCTCCGCGTGTAAAGTCTTTGGCCGGATTCCAAGTGAGGCGGGGCCCGGGAGGAGAGGCCGGCCCCCTCTGGCGGTGGGCTGTGGGTGGTCGGAGCGTCCCGCGGTTCTCCCGGCGGGTGTGGGTCGGGCCAGGAGGGCCGTGAGGAGGGAGGGAGGGACAGAGCGCAAGGGGCCCAGGACCCGGAGCCCCGTCCGCTCCCTCCCGCCTGCATCCCCACTCCCGTCCCACGGACGCAGAGGCCCTCCGCCCGTTTCATCCAGCTTCCCCCATAATGCTGTTTTCCAAAACTGGTCTTGCTCATCTACAAAACGTTTATGCCCACTTGTCAAAACCTGCCTCTCTGCCTCCTAAACACCCTTGTGGTTAGAAATATATTAAATTCACTGATTCAGGAAGGGCGGGCAGGCTTGCAAATGTAGCGTCTTCTCATCCAGGAGCCCTGTTTGTGTCTCTGTGTATTTAGGTCTTCCAGAATGTTCTTTAGTAAGATGCTGTGGTTTATTTCTTTAGGTTTTGCAGAGCTATTCCTTAGTGTACTCCTAAAGATTTTATAGTTTTTTTAAAAAACAAGTATGAAGAGGCTATATTTACATGTCTGTATATGTTATATTTTCTATATACATGTTCACTCCATTTGCCTTTCAGAGAATGCAGTCTTAAATATATTTACAGATTCCATTTTGTTCTGTTTTTCTAATTTCTTTTATTTTTATTAATTCCCCCCTTTGGCTCTCCTTGGGTTTATTTTGCCTTTTTTCAGTTTCTTGCTTTGACTGCTTTCTTCACGTAGTTTAGTCATTTCTTGTTCAAATATGAAAACATTTCAATCTCTCATTTTTTTCCGTCAAGTGCAGTCTTGGCCAGACCCCACACGTCTTGGCCAGATCGTCGCTTTTATATTTTATAAATAAATTCCGATTTCAGCCTGGATTTCTTCTTCGCTCGGACCCACTTTACAAAGGGAAGTTTAGTTGCTGGCAGGTTGGAACTTTCCGTTTCTGTATCGTCATTTATTCTTTAGCTTTAAGGTCGGAGAAGGTTCTCTGCACCGTTTCCTCATTTTGAAATTTATTCAAGTTCCTTTTGGCCAGCTCTATACGATGCACTTTTATAGACATCCACGAACATTTGAAAACAAGGGTCTTCTGTCCTGAGGATACCGAGTTGACTATGTATCTGTTTGTCATGCTTTTAACAAATATTCCTTGCACGCTCAGCAGCTGGCGAAGGTAGGCTGGGCCTTGAAGCCATGGAACAGGAGAGAGACATTGTCTGTGAACCCCGCCCCCCAGGCTTAGCTGCTGGTGAGGTCGGGAGAGGGCAGTTAGCTGGATGATTACACACACCGACCACGGATGTGGTGACGAGAGACGCAGGGGGTCCTGCAGAGGCCCTGAGGACCCCAGGGAGGCGCTCTCTAGGAAGAAACCTCTAAGCTTAAAGGCATCTCAAGTCCGTTTGCTTCTCGCATTTGAGTGCTATGTTATTCGGTGCATAAAGCTTCATGACTGTTACATCGTCATTGTGGACACTAGCTTTTCTCTGTAGAGATACAAAGTAAACCTCTGTCACGCTTTCTGCCTTGCATTCCAACGGCCCTGTGGGAGGCTGCTGCTTTGGTTTGCCACATGCATGTTCACGCACACAGACTAGCATACCTGAGTTCCACTGATGTGTGTGCATCTTCGTGCATCTCCTCACATGTAGTCTAGGGGCCTTGATTCTCGGTGCATGTCTTGTAAGCGGTGTGATGGCAGATTCTCGTGTTGAACCCAACTGGTTAAAATGAGTTAAAATGTCCTTTATCCTCCCCATAGGCAGAATGATAGCACTGGCTATACGGGTGACTATTTAAATAGAGACTTCCTTGTGTCAGAGGCAAGGCGTCCCTGGCCACGTGCCGGTCACTGTTGGAAGTGCTTCACGTGGACTAAGCCTGTCGATCCCAGAGGTGCTCCTCTGAGGCCGGAACTAAGCTCACACCCACTGTGCTGGGGAGAAACTGAGGCACAGAGGCACCGGGTGGTGTGTCCTGGGTCTCACAGCTTGGGCCTGGGCAGCCAGGACCCGACCCCAGGACCCCAGGCAGCCTGGCCCCCGAGTACATGCGGAGAAGCCCTGCATGGTACGCCCGCTCTGTGGTCACCTTCTGGCCGTGCGCTGAGACCAGTCCCGTGGGAAGGGGGAGTAACGAGCCGGGCGGCTGCAGTCTCTGTTCTCCTGGGACAGAGGGGTTCTAGGTGACAGGGGGTGGGGGGGGTCCACTGACGCTGGACCTTGGGCCTCCGCAGTGGCCTCTACAGAATCCTCAGGGGCATCAGAATGTGGGGTGGGGGGAGGTAATCTGGGGGGGTCTGTCTGGGATTTAGGGGACGTGCTATCATTTCATAGCAAAGGGAGGCACTGAGTCAGGTCACAGCTGCTTCTCTTCCCTCCTCTGCACCTTCTTCCACACAAAGAAGCCCCGTGAGCTCCAGGGACAGTGGGCCCTTCGGGGAGGGAGAAAGGGTCCTTGCACGACTGCCCTGGGCCTCTGTCCTTTGCGGCGCCCTCCTCGTCCTGGGGTTGGAGGCTGTGGGAGGATCAGAGCCGTGACAAGGACAGGGTTGGAGGGGCTGCCAGGACAACCCGGTGGCCCAAACCGGGGGTATGGTGTCTCTGCGGGGAAGAAAGGCGGGGAGCCCACGTGGGCCTGGGGGCTGTTTGGGGGCTGCCTGGGGAGGCCTGGTCCCCAGTGGGAGCTGGCCAGGCCGTGCCCACCTGAAGGCTGGTCATGGGAGGGGGCAGATGGGGGAGCACCTGGTTGGGAATGGCCCTCCTTTCTCACCCAGAGGCTCCTCCTCCCCCTGGGGCTCCTCTGACTTCCTCCCCGAGATAACCACGCTGACTCCCTGCAGCCCTTACACAGCCTGGGGCGGTCTGCCGCCGCCCCCCAGGGAGGGCTGGGTGCCCAGCCATGTGTGTCTACCAGCCTGGACAAAAAATGTCCTTCCTCCCCTACCTACCTCCCCTTCCCCCCAGTCCTCCCACCCCGTCCTGTCCCGTCCCCCCCCCTTCCCCTTCCCCCACCGCCTTCTTCATCGACAGAACAAACACTTGGCCCATCAGGGCGGGCACACACACTGCAGGTCTCTCTGTTACCCTGGGGAGGGCGAGCAGAGGAGGGAAGGGGACCCCCCAGCTGTTTCCCTCGGGGTTCTTCCCGGCGGCCCCCCACTGCCTCAGCCTGGAAGGGGGGTGTCTGATGCTGGGATAGAGAGAGTAGGGCCCCCCCTGCGCCCGGCAGACCCCCTCCTGGCACCTGGCGAGTTAGGGACTCGGTTCTTGGTGTGGCCGCCCCCCAGTCCCTGTCCCTTGCCCCCTTTCCACCCACCACCTGGAGTTAGGACCAACCTCGTTGGGCCAGGCCAGGTGGGAGCGGCTGGGCTGCCCTTTCTCTGCCCACAGAAACGAGGACAAGGGAAGTTTTCCCCAAAGTCAGAGACCCCCAGGGCAGGCAGTGGGTCCCCCCCGCTCGGAGCTGGGGTGACGCTGCTGGACATGTGCTGAGACACCCGAGACACCCCAAACCCGGCCACCGCACAGAGTCACAGGGCGGCTGGGCCCGCACCCAGAGGCTGAATCAATCTGTCTGGGGCGCGGCCCCGGGGTCGATATTTCCAGGAAGCTTCCCAGCCAGGTTTGGAAACTCCGGCCTTCGCGTCAAATGACGGCTCATCAGGTCAGGGCCGCCAGAGGAAATGCAGGAGGCCCGGTCAGGGTTGCGCTCCGGGTAAACAAGGGGCTCTTTGAAAGGTGCATGTGACCCAAAGGTGGCGGAGGACAAGTTTAACACATTGTACCCCCTCATTTTTTTTTTTTTGCTAAAGTTCGCAATCCTATACTAGATGTTTTGTTTTGTTTTGTTTTGTTTCTCTCAACTTGAAGAGTCATGGAGGCACCGAGCATTTACTGGGCACTTACTGTGTCCAAGCAGGAGTGAACTTCACTCCTGACCTTGAAGACCCCACGTTCTAGCTGGGGGTGGGGACCGGGGACGAAGCTGACAGTCAGGTTATTGCACAGGATGCCGCAGCTGGCCAAGGCGGCCGTGTGAGACAGTAACTGATGGACCGTGATGGGGGTGGGCGGGGCTACGGGAGCTGAGCGGGCAGGGGAGGCACTGGGGGGCGTGGCTCTGGCTGAGATGGGTGGGGGTGGGGGTGGGGGTGGGGGGCAGGGGAGGGAGGAGGGAGGAGGGGCTGCCAGGCCAAAACCGCGGTCCAGGTGGGGGCACAGCAAGCGGGAAGGTGGGGTGGAGAAAGTGGTCTTAGGGTGTCCCCGGGAGACAGAGGAAGCCAGGGAGGCTGGAGTGGGCATGGGCGGGGGGGGTGGGCTAGATAACATGGGCTCCTGGGTCTTGGGGAGGTCAGACTGGCACCTGAATGATAAGAGAATATTTAAAAACCTAGTGAAATGCTGGATGCCTCTCTTTGACTAATAGAAATACGTACAGTTGACTCAAGAAGCCTTAAAAAGATCCCTACGTAGCATAACTATAGGAGACGTTTAGAACAACCGGGAGAAACCCTAACATTTGTCGAAGAGCTATGATAACACACAGTGGGAGTGACTGTGATTTTTACCTGGGTCCCGGCTCCGAGGAGGCGATTCCGTTTAGTCTTTACCAGACCATCGGGAGAGAACGAAGCCTTCCCGGTGAACTTAGTGAAGCTGGCCCACTCTGGACACGGACTCTGATGCACTCCCTCACAAACAGGACCTCCCGGGGCAAGGGGAGGCCCGCTTGCCGCGGGTTCAACTCCCGGTGTGTCCACCTGGACACCAGGACGCAGACCGGCCAGAGCTGGTTTTCCAGAGAAGGCCAAGAATCGAACGCTTGGGTGTGACTTCGATTCTGCCGTGCTGTCAGCTAACTCTTTTCTTAACACCCGGCAGAAACCAAATCGAATTTGCTGGCTGGCGTGGGCCCCATTCTGCAGCCTTTATGAGAACAGACTTGGAGCCCTGATCTGAAACAAGAGGCGGATGGAGCAGAGGACGTCTCCTTACTATATCAACGCCAGTTTCTCTGGAAGGAAAGTTCAGCTGCCTCGTTCGGTAGGGACATAATGAGAGCCACATGTGGGATTTCAAATTTTCTAGTGAAAAAAAAATCAGAAACAGATGCGATTAATTTTAAAAATGTATTTCGTCTACCCCCCCCAAATTATCATTTCAACACGTGACAACTATGGGCGTGATTGACGAGATGCTGTTCGGTCCTTTTGTGTGGCGCTCGGTCCTTAAAACCCGGTGTGTGCTCGTTCTACACGCACAGCACGCAGGCTTCGACGTAGCTGCTCGGTTTTTGTCGGGAACGGCCGGTCGGTATTTGGATTTTGCAACGCTCGCTGTGGGAAGAGCAGACTCCCCCGTCTGAGTCGCTCCAGACCCACGGAGAAGCTTCCCAGGAACTGGGTGGTGCTCACCAGTCCTCCTCCTCCTCCTCCGGCATCGCATCCCACGGCCAAGACCGCCCCCTCTCCTCTTGGGGCGGTTTCACTTTGCAGGAAAAGAGCATCGGTTTTCAGACGGCCCACGTGCCGCGAGCCCCCTGGTGCAGGGCTGGGAGCACGGAAACTGGAAGGCACCTCCAGACAGACCCTTCTCCCCAAGGTGCTCCTCGGTTCTTACGGTTTTTTTTTTGTTTTTTTTTTTGACAATTTATGTGCATTGTTACGTAGTGCTGCCCCTCACAATGAAAGCCTTCTGCATATTGATTCATGTCGGGAAACGTGAGGTCATTATTATCGATTCGAGTCGTGAACGTTGTCAAGGTCAACGCCCCCTGTTCTCACACCGCCCAGCAAGGTTGCTGACGAACCGCTTTCACGAACCCTTTGGGGCTTCCCGCTGAGCTCCTCCGTGGGTTAACGTGATGACGGCGAGAAAACTCTCCTGGTTTTTGTCCCGGTTGTTGAACAGCTGGCAAGTATATCCTCGGATTCGAAGACATTTTGGGTCGGAGTTAGTACTGCAGCCGATCTTTGTACAACTCTTTCGTGACTCAACCCTACGGCCAAGCACTCAGGATCATGAGACTCTGTGTCTTCCTCCAGCCGTCCCGTAAACCGGTGACAGTCACTGCATGCGTCTGTGAGTACAACACAGTTTCCGCTGCCACGCCCGTGGCCGTTTTCAGAGTCTGCTCCAGAAAACCGGACGGCAACCGTGTACCTGCATCACCCAATGGGAGCGAGTGTTAAGGAAAACTCCGTCTCTCGTTTTAAGATTCCAGTAAACCTGAACTTCTGATTTGCTAGAGCTGAGACCTGGTCGCCATCGAATCTCATGTTCTCATTTCTGGCTGACGTTCCCCTTGGACGGACGTAGAGATTCAAAGTGACCCATGTCATGAGTTCAACGTTTAAAAACGAAGCAGTCATTTTGGAACAGTTTTAGGCTCACAGAAGTCTTGAGGGGAAGGTGCAGGGATGTCCCGTCTCCCCCTGCCCACATGTGCACCCCCCCATTATCAATGCCCCCACCCATGAACCTTCTTCACTGGGAGGCCATTGCCACCCTAAGCCCATAGCTCCCCCTAGCGTTCACTCCTGGCGTTGCGCGTTCTGCGGGCGTGGACAGGTGTGTGAGGACGTCCCCCACCGCAATGTCGCACAAAGTGGTTTCGCTTCCCTAAACACCTTCTGTGCTGTGCCTGCTCAGCCCTCCCTGCACTCCAGCCCCTGGTGACCCTGGATCTTTGTATTGCCTCCGTAGTTTTGCTTTTTCCGGAATGTCACGTAGTTGGAATTAAATAGTGGGTTGCTTTCCCGAGTGGCGTCTCTCACTCGGTAGTGTGCACTGACAAGTTCTCCCATGTCTTTTCATAATGTGATAGCGCGTTGCTTCTTAGCACCGGGTCACAGTCCACTGTCTGCACGTGCCACAGTTTGCTGCCTATTCGTCTGCTGAAGAGCGTGTTGGTTGGTCCCTAGTTTTGACCATGATGATGGCTAAAGCTGCTATCAACAGCCACGTACCGGTTTTGTGTAGACATGAGTTTTTAAACTCATTTGAGTAAATACCAGGGGGTGTGATTGCTGGATTGTATGGTAAGAGTATGAACAGTTCTGTAAGAAACCTCCAGTAATGGCCCTGGCTGGTGTAGCTCAATGGATTGAGTACAGGCCTGGGAACCAAAGGGTTGCTGGTTCAATTCCCAGCCAGGGCACATGCCTGGGTTGCAGGCTGAGTCCCCAGTAGGGGGCGTGTGAGAGGCAACCACACATGGATGTTTCCCTCCCTCATTCTCCTTCCCTTCCCTTCTCTCTAAAAATAAATAAAACCCAAACCACTGTACCTGGATTAGAGTGGCCAAAGCGCCGGGCCGTGAGGAGCAGAGCCACGCTCTGAAGACGGCGGAGCAGGGAGCAGGAAGAGGCCGGTCCCGGCTGCCTCAGGGCGCAAGGCTGCCGCCTCAGCCCCGGGCCTCACCTCCAGACATCTCTACAAGAGAGAGAAGTCAACCTCTGTCCTGTTCCAGGCAGTGTCATATTGGGGTCTCCGGTTCTGCAGTGAAACCTGAGCCCCCCGAGCTTTGAGGGCACCCTGGGCAGCCCCATCACCTTCTGCTCACGCGTCCAGCGGTCCAGCAGTCCAGCTGTCCAGTTTAGAAATCCAACCTCGTCTTCAGTTGGACTCTTATGCTCTTCCTTCCACCAGGCTTGGTCAAGTCCGAGGCTCCTGGGACTACCTGGGGGGCGGGGGGAGGAAGATGAGACACGCTGTAAGTAACGGTCGCAAAAGGAGACCGAGGACACTTGCGAGAGGAGGAAGGGGATTCTGTCTGAGCGAGGACCCACGCAGGTTTCTGGGGGCCCTGGAACCCGAGAGACCGGAGTGGGATTCTGGTGGGCGGACCCCGGGTGGGGCGGGGCTCCGCCCCTTCGAGGGGCACGTGGTCATGAGCAAACAAGCAGGCGCGGGAGTGCAGTTGGGGACTCGGGGCTGACCAGCAGTTCCGTCCAGGCCGTGTCCAGGCAGGGAGTGGGCTGCTGGCACCCACCCTTTGGCCACGGAGCGTGACCCCCCCACCCCCTGCTGAGTTTCCAGCTCAGGGCGGCTCCTGCCTTCCGTGCTTCTCAGAGAACGTAAGCCCCCCGTGTCTTTCTGGGTGGGCTTCCTGACTCGGTTTCCGACGGCCCAGGCTGTTCACGCCCACCCACCCCGGCTCCTCCGCAAACCGGAGCCAACTTCGTGCCCCGCCTCCCGGCGAGCAGCTCCCTCGTCTGGGCTTGGCTTTGGGGTATCGAACTGGCGTGGACCCCGTTCTCAGAGGACCACACCCACCCCCACCCCTCCCCAGCTGCTCTGGTGGCTGGCTTTTCTTCATGAGTCCCCGCACCGCTGGGTGCGGTGCCCGTGGGGACAGCACTCCACCTGCCCCTTGCCATCCCAGCCCGACTCTCCACCCCCAGGTGTGGAACTGGGACTCAGCCCGGCACAGAGCTGTGCCCGGAGGGGACACCCCGATCGTCACGGCACACCCCCCTCTGGGGGTCAGCCCCTGCTCCTGACGTACACGAGGACCACTCGGGAGCCCCGGAACCTGGAGCCCCGAGTGACCTTCTGAGTCTCTCAGAGCCTTGGTCTCCCCATCAGGAGAATGGGGAAGGCAGGGGCCGGGGGCTGGTCCCGCGGCCTGCACGGTGTCCCCGGAGCACCCTGGCAGAGGCGGCTGAGGGTGACGTCTTCATGTCACAGCGCGTCATCACGTCTCCCGAGAGCCATTGAGTCTGTGTGCACAGGGACCCTTGGGGTCGGTATCATTAGACAAAGAACCAGCTTAACTCCAGCCCTTGAGGCAGCTGGGGACCAACGGCCGCCTCCCTACCTCTCCCTCCCAGAGCATCTCCCCGCTGACCGACCCCCGGTGCCTCCTGCCGCGGGAACAGCGGGGCCGCCGGGCGGTATTGACAGCAATGCCAGACGGCCATTGATCGGGAGGACACAGACGGGTCTCTGGTTTCCGAGCTCCAGCTGCGAGCAGGTGATGGATGGGGCTCCGGGAGGTTTCCCGTCTCCCGGAGCTGGGGACACAGGGACGACGTGGGCAGGGTCTGCCTCTCTGCACTGCTCAGCGGCAGTGTCAGCCGAGACAAGTCGCTGACCTTTCGAAGGAGAAAAACGGCCCTGCTCCCCAGCAGCAGTAGCAGCCCCGGACGGAGGGGCTCGCGATGGTGAAAACGTGAAGGTTCAGATGACGTCAGGGCCTGCTTCCCCTGCAACACCAACGTCCTGCCCCTCACCGTGTCCTCCTTCCTGGTCCTCTGCCCCCCCACCCCCAGAGGCACTTCTGCTGCAGGGTCACCGAGCTGGTCTCCTTGCCTCCTGATTCTCTGCTCTCTGGTCCGGCAAAGAGCAGGTCCCCAGAACGGAATCGGCGTGCTCAAGCCGAAAAGGCCAGGGGCCAGGCAGGGGCCAGGGGCCAGGCAGGCCCACCTCGGCAGTCCAGGGCACAGCTGCCTCTGGACTCAGCTGACTTTCGAGGTCCTCCCAGATGTAACCACCGCTGTGATGCTGCGATGATGTCACCGTGACGCTGCCGTCACCACACTGGACGTGCCTGCCTCACCCCTGCGTGCTCAGCACCACCTCCAGGACCCCTCCTGCAGGGGGTGTCCAGTGAGCTTTCCAGGAAGGTTCTGGACAGCTCCTGTGGCCGGGGGTGGCTTCAGCAGTCCCCCGAGACTCAGTTTCCCTCTCCTGGGCACAGCGCTCGCTCTGGCTCGTCCAAAGTCCTGTTCTGACCCTCAGAGGCGTGGGCATCCTGTCTGGCACGGACACCCTGCCTTTCCCAGTAAGGAGACGGGTGCGCCCTTGCTGGCCGGCACCCCCGGCAGCAAGAAGGGGGTTCGGGAGCTGGTCAGAGGCAGTCTGCCTCTCACTCCGCCACCCCGTCTCCTGGGGCTGGGAGGCGAGGGGCCGGTGCGGCCAGGTCCGCGGATCGGTGAGGTGCATCTGTTACTGATCTGTCTGCGCGGCTTTACAGGTGTTACTGTTTGTTTCCCGTTCATTGTGAGGCCTTAGGCCCCTCCTGGGGGGAGACAGGGGCATAGGTATCACGTCAGTAAACAGAAATACAGATGTGTTGCTGGGGCCTGTGGGCCGAGGGGGGTGGCCCCAATACTTGCGCCCTGGCCTGCCCAGGAAGGTGCCAGTGACCAGCTCTTCTTCTGCAGGGACCCCGCCACTCTGAGAGCGAACCCCACCAAAGCCTGCAGGCTGCCCAGTGCGGGGCAGGGCGGGGAACACCTCGGGCAGGCCGGTTCTGCTCCCCACTGTCCCCGGCGGAGCCCAGTGAGTACCGGATGGATGAATGGTGAATGGATGGATCAAGTGCTTCCTCTTCGTAGAGGTCCCTGTGAGCGTGGGGTCTCCCGGAAACTAGGAAGCGGACCCCCACCCATTGCTGAAGCCCGTTCCGGCGGGTTGTCCGCCGGCACCCCACCTGGTCTCCTGGCTCCTCTCCTCCCGCCGCATGGTCCCGCCTCCTGCCCACCGCCGGAGCAGATGGGAGTCCAGCCTGTCCTCAGCCAGCCCCCCAAACTTTCACGGGCTCCTTGTCCCACACGGACTCTCCTGGGCCCGCAAGCCCTGTGGTCTGCCCCAGCCCGGTGGGTCTCACGGCTCACGCCCTCTCACCGCCCCCTCAGCTCCGCCAGCAAGGACCCTCCTGCGAACCCTGCACTCGAGGTGCCCTCTGTATGGGTTGCTCTTCCCAAAGAGTCCCAAGGCTCTCTTTCGGGCTTCCTCCTATTCCTGCTCAAATGCCGCCTCTTCCAAGCAGTCTTCTGTGATTGCTCAGATAAAAACAACTGCCTGACCTTCATTCAGCCTCTTGACTCACGTCGCCTTGCCTTCCTTTATGGCACCTCTCTCCACCGGAGGCCACACCACGGTGTGTGTAGACATGCGTTTTTTGTTGTTGTTGTCTGGAGAGAGCTTGGTGAGGATGGACCGGTACTCGACCCCGTGTTTGGTGCACAGGGGCGGGCAGTTCCTATGTGTGGACTGAATTAACTTCATTTGAGAGACAAAGGTACCAACTCAGGGGGGCGAAGACACCACCAGCAGACACCCCGGTCCCGCCCTCCCTACTGGCTGTGCAGCGCTGCTCTCCAAGGGAAGACAACGGTGGCGGCCGGGGACAGGGGCCCTGGGGACAGAGGACTCTCACGACAGTGCCGAGAACGACTTTCCTAGGTCTACTGTACCCTGTAAAAGATAATGAGCTGTGTCCTTTGGACCAGCAGCACCAGAGAGAGAAGGAGGGGCCTCGGCTTCTGCAGGCGCCCAGGTGGTTTTGCAAACCAGATTATGACGAAGTATAAATATGTAAGGAGGCCTGCCCCCCGAGTCCTCCTCCCTTGTCCACAGCCATTAAACACACACACTCTGCAGCCGAAACGCGAACTCCACCGAGTCCCGTGTGAGAGCAGAGACATTTCAGATCCACTCAAGATCCCAATTAACTTTTTTTTTAAACTCAATAGCAGATGAAGGAATAAAGCAGATACATAGGGAGGATAGGCCAGTGCTTCTAAAAAGCTCCCTGGGGTGTGGTAGTGGGTTACACAGCGTCCCCTCCGAACTTCACACCCTCCCAGGACCTCAGGAGTTTGGTGACCTGCTTTGCACAGAGGCCTTTGCGGATACGCTCGTCGGGGGCGGGTGCTGCTGGACCGGAGTGGGCCCCAAGCCCGCTGACCGATGTCCTTGGAGAGGAGAGGACGCAGGCCGGAGGCACAGGGGAAACGGCCACATGGGGCACAGGCTGGGGTGACGCAGCCACGAGCCAGGGAGGACCAGGACCACCGGAGGAGGAGGGGAGGGGGGGCAGCCTTGCCCACACCTTGATTTGGGATACCTGGCCCCCTGAACCGGGAGACAATGGATGCACCTGTTTGTGGTCGTTTGTTGCAGGAGCCCCAGGGCATTTGGGATCTTCCCAGGGCCACCTGAGTTCCCTCCCATCACAGAGCTAAGTGGGGCCGGGAGAGAAGTGAGGGGTGGGTTCAGCGTGGTGGCCATCTGGCCCCTGGGGCTCCGCCCTGGGCTGCCGTCCTCCGCTCACAGGCAAGGAAGAGCTTGAAGGCAAACACTAGAGCTCTGCTCGGGAAGACCCAGGAGGTCTGACCAAGCTGGTGATCACGCTTTCCATGGGCGCTGTTCCCTGTCTCCTGCGCTGGCTGTGACTGACGGCTGCGGACAGAGGCTGGGGGGGGCGGCCAGGAGGGTGGCCGACGAGGGCACAGCCTCCTCCCGAACCTCCTCCCTCAACTGGAGCCGCGTGTCTCTCCCCTCGCAGAGCGAATGGGCCTCTCCGTCACTCAGCACGGAGCTCGCCTCTGAGGAACGCACGGAACAGATTAGAGAGCCGATCAAACGCTCTGTTAACGTGGCACTTTAATAACAATATCACTTAGATCTCAAGCTGCTTAATTAGGTTTCACTCATTGCCATCACTCGCCTCATTTGAACGGCTTGTTTGTAATTTATGGGCCTTGTGCATTTTGTTGTTCATTTGGAAAATGGGGGAAAAAATCACCAGGCAAAGGAAAGCTGGAGAAGAAGTGGATTTGACTTTTCCCAAGGCCCAAGGGGTCTCAAGGGTGGAGCCTGAGGCCAGGGAAGAGGCTGCTCAGTGTCTTCCGCCCCTTCCTCCAGTCGGAGCTCCTGGCTTCCCGTGAACAAGCACTCCCACTTGGAGTCTTTGGGTCAGCCCAGTCTTCCAGCTGCAGGAGGGACCCCACGACGTAAGCCCCGCCCTTTAGCCCATTAGCCCATCAGCCCATCAGCCTGTCTGATTCCAGAGAGCCCAGGGATTGGTTCAGGAATGGGCATGTGACCCAACCTCACCCAATGAGAGTGAGCCCTGGGATATTTGCAGCAACTACCCGGGCTGCTGGAGCCTCAGTCTGCAGCAGCGAGAGCCCCAGCTCCCTCCCTAGGTGGGTGGGGGTGAGGGGGCTGAGAGCCGCGTAGGCACACAGGGAAGCCCAACAGAGAGGTGGGGAGGACAGGGTCCTGGAGACATTTCTGAGCACCTGGGCTCAGCCATGCCTAGACCACCACCCCCAGGATATCTCAATTTTCTGAGTCATGAGGGTTTTGCTTTCTCAAGCCTGTTTGAGTTGAATTTGTTTCACCGGCAACAGGAAGAAGCTCCGTTCATATCACATCCCAGACAATCCTCACGAGAAGAGCCTAGTGGCTGCTGCTTCTACAAACCCCAATCATTAGCCACGGATTGCTAAGCATTAAAACCTGTGAAAAGTGCATCATGATATAAAAGGTGCCATTCTGAATTCTCTGGGAAGAAAATAGTTATACTAGCAAGGCTTCCCCTGAGTTACTCAGAATTTTAACAACTCCCCAAGCCCCCAAATATAGCACATCCCCTTGCCCTACTTTACATTTTTATCCTTAGTATATTATCTAACATGCTCTACCTTTCACCTGTTTACCTCTCTAAACCCACCTGTCTCTCCCCACTGCTGTGGCAGCTCCACGAAGACCGGAGTTTTCCTGCTTTGTTCACTGGCGTGTCTTCACATCCATTGCGACTGGTACTAGCAGTCACTCTATAAGTTACCATTGCGTTTGGGTGTAATATGAATTACATTCATGTTGTAGGAGTCACAGGCAGCTGCCAGTAAGAAATGGAAAGCAAACAATATGGGAGTTTATTTCCCTTCGCTGACGTGGATGATTCAGGGGTGGTGATCACGTGTTGGTCTCTGGGGCCCAGGCGCCTTCTGTCCTGTTTCCCTGTCTTCAATGTGCAGCTGCCTTCCCCGAGGTCTTCTCTGGCCCAAGATGGCTGCTGGTGCTCCAGCCACATCATCTGCATTCCATGCAAGATAAAAGACCCTCTTCATGGGCATTCCTAGGAGAACAAACAACTTCTATATCATTGGCCACCCTGGCTGCAAATGAGTTTGGGAAATGTCTTTTAGATAAGCGTATTACCATTAACAATAAAATCAGTGTTCTTTTACTAAAGAAGAAGAATGAAGATGGATCTTGGGTAGGCAACTAGCAAGCTCTGTTAGTCGGTGGTGGGGGGACAACTAGAAGTTTATAAACAAGTAAAAGATAGTATGTATGTCCATTAGATAGAAAACTACTCAGCCATAAACAAGCTGGTTTTTGGAAAACACGTATGTGACAGCCCGTCTATGATACCCACTGTCACATGTGAAAAAGGGGGGAGGATATAAAACTGCCCACAGACTCGCATGATCCCAACCACCGTTTCCAATCACACACGCAACACAGACTTCAAAGAATGCACCACAATCTTCATAGAGTTTTTCTCTAATAAGAATAATTACTGGTGGCTTTTCCTTTTTTTTGTTTTACTTGATTCTTCAGACATTTTCTTTTTTTAAAAAATCCTCACCCAGGGATATAGTTATTGATTTTGGAGAAGAGGAAGAAAGAGAGGGAGAAAAAGGAACATTTGAGAAAGAAACATCAGTCGGCTGCCTCCCATAGATGCCCCGACTGGGGATCGAACTCACGACCCAGGTACGTGCCCTGACGAGGAACTGAACCTGCCACCTTTTGGTGCACGGGACAACGCTACAACCCACTGAACCACCGGACCAGGGCCAGATGTTTTTAATAAACATGTGTGGTTTAACGGGGAAAAACAGGCAAGTTGTTAGCATATGCAGTAAAAAGTAGAAGGAAGGGAGTGGAGTTACTGCTCCTGGCTTAACTTGGTGCCGTTTTACCTTACGGCAAAGCCCAGGGCCCGAAAGGGGAGAGAGAGAGGCAGCAGAAATGGAAGAGATGAGAGAGAAAAGCAGAGAGGGGAGCAGGAAGCAGGGGAGAGAGAAGGGGAAATATTTTGTAGATGATGAGGTTTTTGCTGGGAAGGACTTCAAAAGACGCCCTGGAGTTGTGTTTCTCCCACAAACTTCCCAGAGCCCTTGCCCACCCCATCCCTCCCTGACCTTGACCCCTGTGCCCTCAAGGGCAAGCTCTAGGCGAGGCCCCGAGGGTGTTGCCTTTGATCGAAGAAACCTCGGAACTAGCCCACAGCTGGCACTGACTCAGTCCCTCCCCTGCCCCCAAGCCTCACTTTGCTCATTTTTGGCAACCCCCGGTTTTTACGAGCAGCTGTCTCAACTCAAAAACTCCCCCAAACTACCCGCCTGCCCCCCCCCGCCCCCCGCAGCCTTGAGCTTGCACTGGGGCAGGGTGGGGGGGGGGTGCTGGAGATGGGGCCTTTTCTGGCCAGTTACGCCCTAAGAAGAGACGGAAATCACCACCAATGGGTAAATAATGTGGTTCCCCAGCCCTTGCTGACCCCCCTGCCAGGAGCGGAGTCAGGCCCTGGAAGGGTGCCTGGGAAAGCCGGGGGATGGGCTGCTTAGTCAGCAACCACAGGCTGCATCTTGGGCCTGAGTCCCCAGAAAACAAAGACACTGTTTTCTTTTAAGATGCTCTCCTGCCCTCTCCAGCCAGCACACTCTGTCCACATACAGGGGCCTCCAAAATCCATCCTGCTGCAGAACTTGACATTGAAATCACGTTTTCAAAACTGGTGCAGCCCAGACACAGGGCAGATGGCCCCAGGAGTTTCCCAGCAGGGGCAAATCCGGTCCCCACCTCCAGCCCAGAACAGGCCACACTCGCACCTTCCAACCCCCAAGGCGGAGGGAGGCAGGCCCGGACCTTCAGGGTCGAGAGCCATTAGGGACACGTGGTTACCGAGTAACCACGTAACCGCAATGCACTTTGAGCAACTGGGGAGCTGACTCATTACATTTTATTTAAGTTTAATAAACTCAAACGATAGAAATGAGTTGTGAACTATTTTTCTGTGCAACTTCATTGTGTCATTGAACTACTGTCTTAGTCCCCCATTGCTGCCACGATCCGTCAGCAGGAACTTTTTCGCTGAAGCCAACACGAATGTTTTACCACACAGTTCTGGAGATCGGGAGCCCGACCGGGGTCTCACTCAGCTAGCAGCAAGGTGTCAGCGGAGCTGCATCCTTCTGGAGGCTCCGGGGGAAGACTCTGTTTCCTTGCCCTTTCCAGCCTCTAGAGACGCCTGCAGCCCTGGCTCCGTCCTCCTCTGCCCTCACAGGCAGGGGTGTCGAATCTGTCCGACTGTTGTCCCGGCTGCAGCTGGCCACAGCCAAAGAAGACTCTCCACCTTTGCAGACCATCATGACTCCATCGGGCCCGCCGCAGTCGTCAGAGTCATCTCATTCCAAAGCCGGCTAACGGCCACCCCTGCCTCTGCAGCCCTCACCCCCTTTGCATGAAAGGTGACGTAGTCATGGATTCCGGGGCTAGAAGGTGAGCACACTGGGGCCTGGCCAGTGGTGTGGCTCCGTCATTTGGAGCATTGCCCTGCAAAGCCAAAGGTCGCCAGTTCGAATCTTGGTTCAGTTCCTGGTTCCGTTCCTGGCTGGGGCGTTCATGAGGGGCATCTGATGTTTCTCTCTTTTTCCCTCCCTTCCCCTCTCTCTAAAAATAAATAAATAAAATCTTAAAAAAGAATGTGAACACGTCGGGCACCATTGTTCTGGGCACCTCCCTGCAGCTCACACCAGCCTTTCCCTCTCTCCAGGTATCACTGCTGTGCTGTCGTGCGTGGGGCGGGAAGTGAGCCCTTCCGACTGTCACACGCGAGCACGTCGCCCACCTAGTGGGTATGGGAGGACCGACCCCGCAGGGGTGGCTGTCTTTCCATGCGCTATTGCAGTGCTGGAATGTGCTTGTTTGAATGTCTCATGCAGACGGTACAAGTTATCATGATATCTGTGCAATTAAATTGAAACTCTTATTATTTTCATATAGTTCAATTATTTTTCTAGTTTAAAAAATACACATTTTTAGATTTAAAATGGAGGGATTCTACTGTGCAGAATCAAGTAGATATGCAGAATCATAAAGGAAATCTGGGACATTGGAAATTTCATGATGAATGGTTATAATCAGCAGGAAAAATAAAGGTTTTTATATGTTGGGTAAAAGATAATAAAGTGAACAATGGTAACAGACTTCAAACAAATACATAATCAATTTGATAAGAAATTTCTCCTCAATGGTTGAAAAAGAATAAACAAGATATATCAAGTAGACTCAGAATTAAATGTCCAATAAAATCTTTTACGTGATTTTGAGGGTCTTTGCTTGTAACTGTGGCTGGCTAGGAAGTGACTTGAGCTCTTGCACAGAAAAAGGAAACCAGTTTTAGACGGATTTTTAAAAATTATTATGTCAGTTATAGAAAGTTTATTAGAATGTGAGGAAAACACACAAAAAAGATATTTTGCAAAAAGTACACAATTTTCAATTAAAACCAGCACACACTTAGCTGTAGAATTCAGATCCTTTTGTAAAATATCAAAGATTGGAAGTCCTAGCTAATGCAGTAAGACAAGAAAAGGAAATGAAAGGTGTACCTATTGGGAAGGAAGAAAAAAAATACATCTTTTTCATAAATAATGTAGAAAACCTGAAAGAATTGACTAAAAACTCTTGGAATTAATAGTAATTATAGCAAGATTGCTGGATACAGGATTAACACAGAAAAGTCAGTACTTTGCCCATATGCCAGCAACGAACAAGTGGAATTGAACATTAAAACACAGTACAATGTATGTTAAGACCTTCAAAAGGAAATACTCAAGTATGAATGTAACAGAACAGGCATAAGGTCTAAATGAGCAAAACCACAAAACTCTGATGCACGCAATCAAAGAAGAACTGAATAAATAGAAAGAGAGTCTATGCTGACAGCTGGGAGACCTCAGTATCGTCACGGTATCAGTTCTTGCCAACTTGACCTAGAGGCTCGCTGCAAGCTCCGTCAAGGTGCCGGCAAGTTATTTCATGGATACTGCCAACGGAGTCTCAAGTTCATGTGCAGAGGCAAAAGACCCGGAGTAGCTGACACACCATGGAGGGAGAAGCACGAAGGCGGAGGGCTGACCCCACCTGACTCGGAGACCTGTAGTTATAAAGCTCCAGGAACCCAGACAGCGTGGTGTCAGTGAAAGAACAGACCACTAGATCGGAACAGACAGCCCAGAGATAGACCTTCCCGAGTACAGTCAGCGGACCTTTGACAAAGCGGCCACAGCGACGCCACCGAGCAGAACCAGGCTCTCCAACGGACGGTGCTGGCACAAATGCACATCCACGTGCAAAAAAAAAAAATCTATACACAGACCTTATACCTGCTTAAAAAATGAACTCAGCATGGGTCATAGGCCTAAGCCTCAAGTGAAAACCTATAGATTTCTTAGAACACAGCCCTGGAGAAAACCGAGGTGGCCTGGGTGTGGCGATGGCTGTTCACAGGCAACGCCGCAGGCACAGCCTGAGAGAGAGGGGGGACCTGTCAGCCAGCCGTCGTGGGTGTGGGGAACCGCCCTGCACAAAGCAAACTGCAGTGTGCCCATGGGGTGCTCGGGCCTCTGGTTCAAGGGCAGAGTCTGACCCAGTCGGTCTGAGCACCGCACTCGGAGCGGCAGGGATGTAAAAACCCTCATCACCGCGGTCGCCATCCCCGTAGGTGGCTGTTTTCTGCGTGTTTCTCGCCTTTAGAAAAACACTTTCAGAACACGAGTGAGTGCCGAGTCACGGGTGAGCGGAACGGGCGTGGAGGCCAGGGTGCGTGGCCGTGGGGACCCAGCCGGGGCACCCCCGGGAGGAGCCTGGCCTTCGCCTGGGAGTTGTTGGGCTTGGGGTCCTGGCATCGCGGGGCCGGTCTGCCGGCTGGGATCCCGCGAGGGGGCCAGGAACGCAGGCTTTGCGGCCCGCGGGTGCTGGGTCTGAGTGTGGCTTCACCGCCGGCCCGGCAGAGCGGCCTCGCACGAGTCTCTGCCTCTCTCTGCCCCTCGGTCTCCTCCTCCGAAACCCGGGATGATAGTGGTGCTCTTCTCCTGGGGGCTTTTGAGGGCTGACAGGTAAGCAACACATCGTGACTTCTTATTCCTATTGTTATTCTAACTTCAAGACTGACCTGGCTGCTGAAAGCATATTTTCAGCGGAAACTCAGTTTAACCATTGTATTCTTTCTACTAATGGTCTGGCTTGGTGATGAACCAACTAGTCTTTCCAGTGTCCTTGGCCTAGGCAGGGTGTCCTCTGAGTCCATCTGTAAACCAGCTGCATCCTGATTAATCCTCATCATTCAGTCATCCAGAGCAGGTCGGGTCGGGGACAGCCACTTGCCCACTGTCTTCCCCCATCCCCACAAATATCTGTTCTTCTGTCACTGCCAGAACGCTAGTTGGTTACCTGGCCACCCAGACCAAGACTACATTTCCCAGAAGACCTTGCAGCTGGGGGAGGACATGTGACCATGGGTGAGCCAATGGGCATGAGAAGTTGTAATAAGGCCAAGCTCCTGCTAACCTCCTGGGAGCTGGACCGTATCAAGTCTTCTGGTTGAGGAAGCCAGTCGGAAAAAGCTACATACCCTATGATTCCAACAACATGATGTTCTGGGAGAGGCCAAAGTTTACAGACAGCAAAAAGACCGGCGGTTGCCAGGGGTTCCTGGGGGAGGGGGGAGGGACTAATAGGAGCGCAGGGCAGTTTTTAGCGGGGAGGGGGTGGTGGTGAAACCATTCTGTATGCCGCTGTGGTGGCAGATACCTGTCCTCATACATTTGTGAAAACCGGGGCTTGCACAGAGCTACGCGGCACGGACCCTGGACCCCAGATGATGAGCTTCGGTTCATAGCAACGCCTGGATTTTGCTTCATCAGCTGCAACAAGTATCAACGGCAACACGAGATAATAATAGCCAGACTGTGTGCAGGCACGAGAGGAAAAGTACTCTCTGTACTTTCTGTTCAATTTTCCTGTGAACCTAAAACGGCTCTAAAAATATGCGGTCTATTAAAAATTGTGAAAAGTGAGTTGCTGTCTGTGAGATGAAGGGAAGTCAGTATGGAATAGGAGGTGGTGGTGTAAGAGTGTGGATAGCATCATTGGGGGGAGGTATGTGGGTGATGGGCGTACGGGGAACACGATGGAGGCATGTGTGTATTACAGCCCTGGCTGGCGAGACTCAGTTCGAATGTTGTCCCATGGACCAAAAGGTCGAGGGTTCGATTCCCGGTCAGGGCGCACACCTAGGCTGTGGGTTGGGTCCTGGCCCGGGTCCATAGGACAAGCAGCCAGTCAATATTTCTCTCCCTCCCTCTCTCCCTCCCTTCCCCTCTCTCTGAAGTTAATAAGCAAGTCCTTGGGTGAGGATAAAAAAAAATTAAGGGAAACCAAAGAAATATGTATTACAACTGGGATCTCTGTTCACATAGGACCATGGAGAAAAGCACTAAACACATTGATTAGAAACCAAAATATTTTATTAATAACCTGCGATCTATGGAAGCTGCGTACACCACACCAGGTACGGCGTGTTAGGAGGTTAAAAGTAACTTTGGATGGAACAGACGAAGAATATACCGACATCTCCTACGAGGCCTCCACCGGCCAAGGGCAAAGCTCATGGGGGAGGAAGAAGAAAACAGTTAGAGATGCTGCCCAGTCCCAGCGGAACACGCTGGGGGCTGTCAGAGCCGTGAACTGGGTGAGGAAGTTCTTTTAGCTTCTCCAGAAGGGCCATAGCCACCGGCCGTGAGCTGGCTCCACGCTCCGCCGTGCTGGTCCCATGGGTGGGAGCCAGGCCTAGCTGGGTGGGGGTGCCCGAGACCTGGGAGGCCAAGGGTTTCTTGTCTTCTCTTGGGGATGTCTGGGATTGTGCTAGGTTACCATTGTGACACAGCTGTGAGCCAGGGGCTCGTCTACCAGGAGACCCGCCTCTGCCGCAGGGAGCCACACGGAAGACCCGGAGGCAGTGGGGGTGGGGCAGAGCGCTGGACACAGGGCGGGAGACGATCGGTCCGAGCTCTGCCCCCAGCCCAGGGTCCCAGAGCCCGGGACGGCGCACTGCTGCTCTCGGAGTCTCCCTTTTCTCTTCCGCAAAATGGGCTTGTTCTGCAGCCAGCCCCGCGGGCGGCGCAGAGTTAGTGCCGGACAGACGGACCTTCAGTGGAAGGGGTTCTGAGGGGTCCTTCTCTCGGCGCAGGGCAGCGGCCGAGGTGGACTTATGGGGAGCCGTGTCCCTGCTTCCGGGCACACTGACCGCCATCGAGTCAGTGCTCCAGCCCATGTCGGAAGAAGGAAGGAAGGAAGAAGGAAGAAAGGAGGGGAGGCCAGGTTGCTAGGGCCACTCCCTGTGTTCAGCTTGTGGCAGGGGCCTGGCGCCCGGGCTGCCGCCGAACCCCTCCTTCCTCCGGTGCCTGTGCCTCTTACAGGGTGCGAGTCCCCAAGGCGGCTTTGTCTTCACCGTCGACTCACCCGCCGATGAAGCTTCAGGGGAGTGGTGGGCACCCACTCCCAGGGCCCAGGGCCCAGGGCCCAGGACCCAGGACCCCTGAAGAGGCCTGAGTCCCTGCAGCTTTGGGGTTGTTCCCTTCCTCCCTTCGCTCTGCCTGGGAGCCTGCCTTGAAGACTCAGGAACGGTCCTCCCACTTGATTTCCAATCGCAGACACCTGGCGGGGCGAGGCGCGTCCCCGGGGAGTCTGGTGTGCAGGCGGCCGGCTCTCCAGCCTGCCGCGACGAAGTCGCAGGCGCTTGATCTATTGTTCAGGCCGGGCACCAATCAGTGCCAGGTGCCCACCCACCCTCCGCGGGTCCCCCTGCCTGGGCCTCCCGCGGACGCATAAATACCTGGCACCGGCCACCGGGACAGACGTGGGTTCCACGTGGCTGATTCTGTTATTTCCAGCGTCCTTGTCGGTTGTAGCCACTCCCTATGCCTTCAGCGACGGGGGAAGAGGTCACCCTCGTGAGGATGGGTGCCTCTCAGCCCCAGGAGGCGCTGGCCCATGGGGACTGCCCCAGCAGGTCCTCTTGACCTCAGGCCCTGACTCGGGTTCATGGGCAGGCTCAGGTGTGCGTGGCAGAGGGACGGGGGGAGTTACTATTATTACTGCTCCTTGTCCCCGCTCCTTACTGAGGTGGCCGAGGAAGCAGACACTTGGTAAGGGGCCTTCTCCATGCAGGCAATGACTTCTTACTAACGGCACCGTCAGTTCTGTGCCCGGCACCCAGCCGCTGCCCAGAGCTGGCCGGGCTTCTCGCTGTGTCCTGGGGGCTGAGCAGAGGGTAGAAGCCCGGCCCGGAAGCCCCGGTTTCAGCGGACGGGTGTGGGGCGGCCTCCTTCCAAGGGGGAACATGTTTTCAGGTTCGCACAAGGGCACAAAGTGGCCCTCCAGCTCCCCGGACACCTTGGTGGAGAGAAGCGGACAAACCCTTCACACCTGCACCTAAGGTCCCCAAGCGTGTGCAGCCACCCTGGCCCGCTCCCCATGTGCCCCCCACGTGCCAAAGAGGTGACACCAAGCAGTGCTGTGGTCAGTTGCAACTCTATCCTCAGGTTTGTGTCTTTCATCGGAAGCACCCCCGTTCCGTGTTTCAAATCCATCAGCTCGCATGCTCAGCCCCCAATCTCTCTGGAGGGCAGGGGCGGCCCCGTTCTCGTTATTGTCTCCTCCGGCAGCAGAAAATTCTGTGTGTCTCACGGTCCCAGGGAGGAGCCGAGCGGAGAAACCAGGGAATCTGGCGTTCGTGTTATATTTTCATTTTCAATTTGCATCGTAAACATCAAAGGGCTTTTTTTTTTTTCCCCTTCCCAGGGAGATTTCTTTTAGTAATATTATCTTGGCCAGCCAGGCAGGAAGAACGGAGATTTTTCTAAGCCCAGACCCAAGTACATCTTCGCATCCTTCTCCCTTGTCCCCCTTCCCAGCAACCACCCCCCCCGGGGATTTAAATGCAATATATGTCAACTTCATCTCTGTTTGCAAAGCGACTTTCATTCCAGACATATTCCATGACACTTCACAAAGTCAATAATAACATTTACAAAGCGTGCAGGGCAGAGAGGGGGACTAGAGAAACCATGGGTAAAACGAGGCCCAGCCACGGAATGAAGCAGGAGAGGAGGGTGGGTTGCAGAAATGACCAGGTGGAAGCTAGTCCTCGGGGGACTTGCAAATGAACCAGGAATGCATTTATTTTACTTGTTCATTTAAAAAAACATTTTCAGTAGCCAATGCACTCATCTGAAAGCTCACAGGAGTCCCATGTCTGCCTCGCTAAAGCCGCCTTGCGAGGCGCCTCCATGTCCCCACGTGTGGGGACAGAGGTCACGGGAGGCACTCCACAGTGACGGCTGCTTTATTTATCTATTTATTTTTAGAGAGGGAAGGGAGGGAGAAAGAGAGAGAGAGAGAAACATCCATGTGCGGTTGCTGGGGGCCGTGGCCTGCAACCCAGGCATGTGCCCTGACTGGGAATCGAACCTGAGATGCTTTGGTTCGCAGCCCGCGCTCCATCCACTGAGCTGCACCAGCCAGGGCGAAGGCTGCTTATTGAGCACTTACGACGAACCGAGCGCCTCACGCAGCACGTGCCCCCAACAGCCTGACTGGGCGTGGGGTTGACGGTCGATTTCCGTTTCGTAGACAAGGGCTCTGAGGACGAGAGCGACCCCTCATCCAAGGTCAGCACGAGGTCTCGTCCATGGTCTGTCCGTCACCTGCTCACCCGTTCGGTGCCTGCCTGAGCCTGGAGGACTCCGGGGTCTCGTTCCGGCGGGCCCACCCTGGCTTGCTTTTGGTTCTGGGCCCCTGGGGGCCATGAGCCAGAAGAGACCAGATGCGCTGCGGGAACGGCAACCCGGTGGGCGACACCGGGTTCGGGTTCGAGTTCTGGTCGCACCAGGTGTGCGGTCCAGGGCCCGGAACTGTGTCTTCCTGAGCCTCCGCTTCCCGGCCTAGAGAAGGGGGAGGGGTCACCACCCTCGGGCTGTCAGTCATCAGTGAGGTCCACAACGGCGGTGCCGGAACGCTGCCGACACAAACCCGTCTTTCTTTCTGGGGCTCCTCCCGTGCTGCTGAGGGTTCTCGAGGTCGAGGAAGCGGTGGCTGAGCGTCCCCGACACCGGCTTGGACGGCGTTTTCCAGCATAGGCCGCACGCACTGATTACAGTCACGCAGAGGGCTTGCAAAGCACCCAGATTCTGGGGTCCCCCCGAGGCCTCCTGAATCCAAATAGCAGGGGGCCAGGCCCAGGAGCCTGCATTCTTGGGAGGTCCCCCAGGCTGGTGACTCTCTCCCTCAGCGTCCGAGGCCCCTACCGCCCAGCTAGTCAGGGCGCCGACACTGGTGCTGGGACTGACTACTTCAGTCCCCCCAAGTTCATGGTCGCGCTTTGTCCCCGGAGCACTGGGGGGCCACAGAAGGATGCTGAGCTCGGCGGGCACGGTCAGGTCTGAGTTTCCGTGAGGTGGCTCCCGCTGCAGGCGGCGAAGGGCCGGAGGAAGCCGGCGGAGGCAGATGGCCCGGAGCCGTGGCAAGTGCAGCAACGCCCGGTCCGTCGCCTCTCGATGGCTCTGAGCTCAATTCCAGCCCAGGACTCTCTTGTCCCTCAGGCAGGACTCGGTCCTGGGCGGGGTTCCAGGGGACACTAGGGGATCGCGTGTGCCGGCGTGGTGCACTGTGCGCATCCTAAGTGGCAGCTATTATTTCGTGACTGCGCTGACCCGTGCTGGGCTGGGTGTCTGGGGGACCTCCTTCCTGTCCCTCTCAGGACTTTGGGGGCTCAAATACCCTGCCCACACCAGCGTCAGGACCTGCCAGTTAGTTTTCTGCTGGGCAGTGACCCCCGAAAGCCAGGGCTCAGTGTTGGGGGTGGCAGCTCTCTGACATCCCCAACGGCAGCCTTTCTTTGCAGAGTGACCCCCTGCCCGGTCAGCAGGTTGGCGAGAGGCAGGGACTCCACGCTGGACCCGAGTCCTGGCCATTCCCGGAAATACGTCTTTAATAGTTACTTGTAACATGGGGCCGATGCACGGGCCATGGACTCCCCGTGGTTCAAGACCAGAGCCAAAGGGACCAAGTGGGACTTCAGAGGCGGACCGTGCAGGCGTCCTGGCCAACCGTCCTCTTCCCAGGCCCCCTGGCGTCTGACTTCTTTGTTTAGGGTTCAAGGTCGGAGGCTGCCAAGCTCCTGACTGAAGAAGCGCTTGTTGCGGCTGCCGGTCGACATCTTCATACTCTGACGAGCCGAAAATAAAGGGGCGGGGTCGGGGGAGGAAGAGGAGGTGGAGCTGAGCACAAGGAACTGTTCGCCCCCCACCCCCCTCCCTGGCAGCAGGCAGGCAGGCAGGCCCACAGGGTGCTGGGCAGGGAGTCCCTTTTCAAAGCCTCAGGGGGCGCCAGGCTGCCTGAGCCTTCCAAGTTGGGCTGGAGTTGGGGACAGGCTTTCAGACCCTTCTCAGGAGACGGCAGAGTCCGATGACGCTGGCCAAGGAAGGGGAAACCCGGCACTTCAGAAACTAGGCGAATGGTCACTTAACCGCCCCACGTGGCGGCCTCTGCGCGTTCATGGGGTCACTCTGACATCTGTTCGCTGTCCCCATGGCCGTGGGTGGCGACCTCTGTGGGGCTTCGGGTCCCACGGTGGTCCTGGCGGGGTGCCGCTCTGACAGCCCCAAGTTCAAGCGGGGCTCGGGAAAGGAGGTCTCCCTGGAGACGCCCCATGGCATTGACTTGAAGTATGAACGGGGCAGCTGCCTGGTCTTGAACCTAAAGGCCGGCAGCCTCTGTCTTCACTCTTCATTGGGGGGTGGAGTAGAAGAATAATTCTCAGGACACAGCTTGCCCGCCTGTTTCAAACCAACAGATGAGAGCGACTTACGGTGGGGGGCTGTCCCGGAAGACCCCCTCTTCGTCGGGCTGAGGTCCCCATGACCGCGTCAGGAAGTCCGTGCGCTGCCCCCTCGCCGCGGGAGCATCGTCTGGGGTTTTGTTATCGGTGGTCCGTGAGAAGACCCCACTGACGGTGACGAGTATTCTTGCAGGGCAGGTGACCACAAACATTCCCGCCACGGCCACAGGGCTTGCTCGCTGGCCGTTCTGGTGGGCGTCCCCCCCGTGGGGACCCGTGGGAGGAAGAAGCCCCCATCCTGGGGCAAGAAGGAGAGGTCAGTTTGGGGTTCAGGGAGGGGGACTCTGCCTCCCGTGCCCCTGGGGTGCCGTGTCCCCGGCCTCACTCAGCGAGGTGGGGCCCCCTCCCTGGCATGCTTCTGGTGGTGGGGGATGGGGTGCAACGAGCCGTATGGACAATGGCAATGAGCCCAGTGCTCCCCAAGGGGTCCCCGGGGAGTGCCTCTCTGTGTCACTTCCGTCTCCGTCTCTGAACTCCAGTCGCGGTGAATCTTCTCTCTGTCTTCCCCCTCCTCTGCCCGCCCCCCCACCCCCCCAGCCCCCCCCCCACCCCCCCCCCACGTTCCTGGGAGCTGTCTGCGTGCCAGGCTTCCTGCTGGCCCCGGGGAGGGCCCCTCAGGTCACGGGTGTCCCCCAGCTTCCCCTGTAAGGTGGTGAGCAGGGCGGTCCTGGCCGGGACCGGCCACTCTGGACAGCCCAGGCCGGTGCAGGCCAGAGGACAGGTCTGGGGGGCGGGGGGTGGGGACAACGGGCCAGCGTGTGTTGGGGCCAGAAACCAGGCCGGTGGGAGCCAAGGGGAGGGCGCAGCTGGGGTCAGGGCACCAGGGCTTGGGGGAGGAACAGCGCTGATATTTTCCAAGTGCAGTGGGAAGCCACGCAGGGCTTTAGGCCTGGCCGTGATAAAACGTTACTTTTCAGAGACATTGTTTGTTTTGAAGGAAGCTCTGTCTTAGCCGGAGACACGGCCAGCCCCGGCGAGCCGGTCTGTTGGTGCTCACGGGTCATCCCGGCTCGGAGCTCCGCCCCGGGAGGCCGCAGAGCCTCCCCTCCCACCTGACTCGCCCGGGGCCCCTCCTGGGGGAGAGGACGTTGTCACTTTCCACCCAGAGGGGGTGGCCTGTGGAGGGGACCACCAGGACCACCTCCTGTTGGCCCATCCTCTGCCCAAGCCCACGGTGGTGAGTGGTCTAAACGGCCAAGAGATGAATCATCGCCACCCCCTGGGGGGCCACTGTCTGCCGCTTAATCGAGGGACAGGCACCCTGTGGTCCAGGCCGGACTCGCCAGCCTCCCTGGTGAGGAGCCGGGACCGCCGAGGGGACGGGGAGTGGCAAGAACGCCGCTATTGTCCCTCTGCCAGAGCGCCCCAGGGCCCAGCCCTGTGCTGTGCAAGCTTTCCTCCCAGCCCCGCCTCCTCCTTCCCTCCTTCCCTCCTTCCCTCCCTCCCTCCCTCCGTCCCTCTGTCCCTCCCTCCCTTCCTTCCTTCCTTCCTTCCTTCCTTCCTTCTTCCCTCCTTCCTTCCTCCTTCCTTCCAGCACCTCCCACACCTGGAGCCCAGGACACCCTGAGTGCCCACTAGGTTCTGTCTCTGTCGCTCACTGGCTATTTGCAGCCTGACGGCCGCTCTCGGCAGCCCTGCTCCCCTGGAAAGACGGGGCTCTGCCCCCAGAGAGGGTCTGGGGGGCCGTCCCTTCCCTCCACCTTCCTCCTTCAGCTCAGCGCAACTTCCCACCGAGTCCTATTTCCCACTTGACGAACAGGTGCCGTCGTTAAGGCCAGAAACGACAGCCGACATGCTTGGTGGCGGCGACCAATGTTGTCATAAAATCACACCTAATGTCCGTGGTGCTGCGGGCGCCGGGTCCTCCGTGAGAACACAGAGCTTTCCGAGTCTCCCAACGGGGAGGCGCTCTCTGCTGCCCCCTGCCGGCCCCGCCCGGCGCAGCGGCGACTGGTCCCGGCCCCCGGGCTCTGGCCCACTGAGGAGGTCGACGCCCTTGAACGCGAGCTTCTCCGACGTCCCCAGATTTCTCCAGCCACGAGGCCCAGGCCGGTGGCCACGGGTGCCTGACGGCGCGTCGGGAGGGCGCTGGGCGGAATCGCTCCCATTTCCACGGTAACCCTGCTACTGTTCCTTTCACCCAGTGGGTGCAGTTCTCCTCTCCGAGCAGGGGGCTTTGGAGAAGGGGTGTCCGCAGGGCTGGCGGGGACAAAAAGCTCATGGCTTCCCAGCAAACTTGCCCCCACGTCTGGCAGTGCAAGGGACCCCCCCCCCCCACCACGCCGAGAAAACAGACACGAGGCCAAAACCCGCTTCCCGCAGCCTGGCTCGGTGACCCTGGCGGGTCGGCCAGAGGCCTTCGCTCCTCTTCAGGTCATTGCAGTGGGCTCAGGGCTCTGAGGGCAGACCCCGGAAGGGATGGGAGGGGCCCGGGGCCATGAACTTCCCGGGCGCCAAGCGGCCACTTTCCTCTGGGTTCCCCACCTCAAAGCCACCCAAGCGGGCCCCCCGCCCACCCCCGCTGCCCCAAGCCCCAGGCTCTGACCATGTCAACAGCTCCACTGCCACTTGCTTCCTGTTCATTGGTCGTTGATAGAAAGCCACCGCCCCCTTCCCTGCGGGGTCACCCAGCCGTCTCGGAGCCCGGCAGGTGCCGTGGGACCACGCTGCCTGGGCCGGGATCCGGGCCCGACGCTCCCCGCTGTGTGCTCTAGGCACACTGCGCAACCTCTCTGTGCCTCTGACTCCACACTGGTGAAGCAGTGGCAGTGAGGGTGACCAGCGCCCAGGCTTAATTCGGGATTAAATACGATAACGTGCCCAAGGCCATTCGAGGGTGGTGCCGGAGACCAGGAGCCATGCAGGATGTTGGCCTTTGTTGTCACCGAAACGCATCTCAGTCTCCTCGCTCTCCCCTCCCCCCCTCCCCTTCCCTCTGCCTTGCCCCACACAGCCACCCTGCAGGGGACCCGGGTGACAGCTGCTCGTGGGGCCCCTGCTTCCTCCCCTGCCCCCGCAGCCCCGGTTGGCACGCTCCAGCCGGAGGCGATGCTGAAACATGGCTTTAGTTCCGCAGACCGCCGTTCGGGTCCCCACAGACGTGGTCGCTCTGACCAACAGAAGCCCAGCCTCTCGTCTTCCTGGGAGCCGGAGTCTGAAATGGACGTGCGAGCGGGGCCCTGCTCCCTCCTGAGGCTCCGGCCCCGAAAGTGAGGGCGGGCCGCGCGTGTGGGGCAGGCACGTGGGAGACGCCATGGGGGTGCTGCGGGGCCACGGACCCGCTGCAACTGTGAACCACAGTCACAGGGCCAGTGCGGGGAGAGCAGAGCCCAGGCCGGCTGGCTCGGCCCTGCGGGGCGGGGCGGGGCGGGGCGGGGTTGTATTCTAACTGGAAGGAAGAATCCCTGAAGGTTCTGGGCAAGGAGCAAAGGGTGTGGTTTGGGCTTCACCAGCGCCTCCCTGGGTTCAGGTTGTGGGGTGCAGCAACCCAAAATACAGGGGGCCCATTCATTTTCAGTTTCAAATTAACAATGAGTGATTTTTTTTTTTGTAGCATAAGTGTCTTCCAAAGATTGCACGGGACACGCTTAGTCTGGAAATCTTCGTGGTTAGTCTGGATTTCCCACTGGGCCGGGTGTCCTGGAGTTTTTGCCGCCGGGCCCCCGCGGCTGCCGTGTCGGGGGTGGGTCCGAGGAAGGCAAGGCTGGAGAGGCTGAACCGTGGGGTGTGGGCCGTCTGCCGCGTGGAGAAACCATCTCTCCTGCCGGACAGGCGGGAGGCCAGAGGGTGTCCCCAGTGAGTGCCCAGGAGTGACAGCTTCCAGGTCCTGGGGCCATGGAGGGCATTTGAAGCCTAAAGTCAGCGCGGCCACAGACCTTCTGTGACAAGAGCCACTGCACTCACCATGTCTTGTCTTGCTCCAGCTCTAGTTGTGCGTCTGTCACCTCCCCGGAGCCCCCAGGGCCACCACGAGGGTCTGGGGCTAAGGGGCCCTCGGCGTGCATTTCTAGGAGCACCAGGGCGAGGCCCGGCCCCACGCCGGGAGAGCTCATGGGGCCTGGTCCTCGGAGTGCGGCCCTGGGACCGGCATCTGGTCCACCTGCAGGTGGAGAGCTGGGGGCTCCCCCTGGGGCTCCCCCATTGAGTGCCCCGTACCATGCCCTCCAGGAGAGGTGGATGCTTGGGGAGTGTGGGAGCCACGGGGCTGGGGGATCACCGGGAATTCAGGCAGCTGAGACCAAGGCGGGGGGAAGCCCCCTCTTGGGGGGGGCAGAAGCTGGAGAGAGATGGAAACCCGAGAGGGTGGGGCGGGCCCAGGCCTGGATCCCCCGGGGGGGGAAGCCCCGGAGCTCCTCCTGGAGGTGACCGAGGGGCACAGCCGTGTGTCTGTCCTGAAGAGGAAGAGGCGGGAGAGAGAAGAGGAGAAAAACAGAGGGAGCGGGAGGAAGGGGGGAGCGTCCTCGGCAGCTCCGAGGACAGGCTGGGCACTCAGACGCTGTCTCCGAGGGCCTCCTGCAGGGCGGTTCTTGCGGAACTGTCTGTCTGACCTTCCGTCTAGCTGGCTACCAGGCACTAGTGGGCTTGGGCCATCACGCCGAGTTTCTCCACGAGAGACTTGGCAACCACGGAGCCCCTGGCCTCCCGGGCTCAGCTCCCCCGTGGAAAAGGAGCCAGCAACGAACCTGGCACCTGCCCGCGAGCGCCAGCCGCGGGCGTGGTTCCCCGTGAGCCCCTGTGCCGGAGCACCGCGCCACCTCCTCTGGCCGCGCCCATCTGTGGCGCCTGGTGGGAGTACTGGGAGGGGACCCCTCTTCATTCATGCATTCAGTAGCAGACAAAGCCAGGTCACCTCGGACTCTGTCTCAGAGCCGGGTCACAGTCAAGCAGACAATGGGCTCAGGGTCAGAAGTAATTGAAAGCAATTTCAGCCCTGGCTGAAATCTCTCCAAACCACTCAGAGAGCTTCCCTGCTTCATGCCCAAGAGAGCTGTTGAACACCCTGTCTCTCGGAGGTTCTCAGCCGAGGCCAGGCCCCCCGACCAGTGGGGCACAGAGTCTGGGGCACTGGCGGGGGGGTGTCTGTTAAAACTCCCAGGTGACCCCAGCACTCGGCCGGCTGGGAGACCCGCCCCAAGTTCGCCGTAGACCTGGTCTGTGCTCTGGATCCCCCATGTCCCTTTCCTGCCTCTCCTCCTCTGCCCTTCCCGTCACCCACTGACCCTGTTTCCAGGACAAGAACCAGAAGCAAACTGGCCACGTCGGAGCTCTCTTGACAGGCAGGGCAAGGGCGGGAGTCGCGGGCTGCCTGTCGGTCCGGGTGGTACTGCACTCACTGGCCCGCTAACATTCTTTGGTGCCCACCACGGGCCCGGCACTGTGGGGGGCCCCAGGGAGCTGGGGCATTTACCTAAATGGGATGCAAAGGGGCTGGGCTTCGAGGCAAACCAATAAAAGGCACTTCCAATTAAGGTCAATGCAGACCATAAAAGTGATGGCTCCTACTGGGCACCAACACCTGCCAGGCCCGCCTGCTCAGCGCCCCCAACACACCTGGGGTGCAGGCGCTGACGTGAACCCCCGTTTCATAGACGAGGCAGCGGAGGACAGAGAGGTCACCCTGCCCGGGCTCTGGCTCCCGCCTCCTGCCGCCTGTGTCCCTCAGGCCAGTCCAGCCTCAGCCGCTGGCCCAGGTTGTCGGCGTGATCAGGAGCATAAGAGAGACAGAAAAAGAAGATCCAGACAGGCCACGAGCTCGTGACAATTAAAAACAAACACAGAATTCCGATTGGTCCCAGAAAATCACCAGAACTGTTGGGGGGGAGAAAAAGAGAGGGTGACCATACCGGGACCCTTAAAAGAGAAATGGAATCATTGGCTGTGACACTGAGCACCACGGAATTAACAATGAGTTAATGTGATGCCCACGTACTTCTGCCCGGCGGTCCACTCGGCCTTTGGGGAACATGAGGCTCGCGTCCCAAGTGGAAGGTGTGGGGGGAAGGAGCGCGGGAGGCCAGGTACCTGGGGGCTGGGTGGGGGGGCTGCTCTGTCTCCATGGAGACAGACCTGCCATCCCCCCGAGATTCTGCCAGGAGGGAGGGAGGACCCTAGTCAGACAAGGTGCAGGTGAAGCGGAGTCTGAATTAGAATCCAGAGCTCCTGTCCCCCAGAGGGCCTGAGGGAGACCCCGTCTCCTGAACCTCAGTACCTTGGTTTGGAAATCGGGGGGCTGCTGGGAGACAGTGCTCCCTGCCTTGGACGCAGCCCTGTAGGGTCAGCGAGATGACTTTTGGTGGCGCAGAAGCAAGGTGGAAAATTTCATGTGTTTATCTGCACAGTTACCTCCGGTCAATATATACATTTTTTGGCCCACAGTTGGGATACAGGGTTTTACTCAAACATAAACTTGCCTTTGTGCAGAGGGGGTGTCAGTTTAAAGAATGGTTCTCAGTAAAGTATAGTCCCCTGGGGGGGCAGAGTCGTGGAGACGGTCCCCCGTGGTCACCGGGCTGGGACGTGCCAGCCTCGGCACTGTGGCTGCAGGCACAGGCGCGGTTGAATTGGCACGTGGGCTGTGAGTGGAAGTGTTCAGGGCGCCCGGGGGACCAGCAATCATGCCTGGGGTCGGGGCAGAGCTGCCTGGTGACTCTCCCAAGCTGCCAGCCCCCCACCCCACCCCACACCGAGGCCCTGCTGCTCTGAATCCACAGTTTTTGAAACACAGTCACCACACAGTCAGGCCGTCCCCTCCCACCCGGCCGCCAGTGGCTGCCTCCAGGCCCCACTCAGGACGGCCCGCTGCGCCTCACCGGCTTCCTCGGGGAAGGGTCATTGTCCTGTTCACGGTCATAAACAACAACAGTCCTTTGAGTGTCCTTGCGGCGGACCTTGGCTACCTCGCCTGGTGACTCCGTAGGCCACTCTGCTCTCACGGGACGTGGCTGGGTGCCCCTGCTCCCGGTGGGGAGGGGCCATCGGCTGCCCCGAGCCGCCGCCTCCGGCGGCAGGAGGCCATTCAGCCCCCGGCCCTGTCTAGACAGCGAGCGAGCGTGCCAGCCACGGCCAGGCCCGAGCCAGCGCGCTGTGTGTGTGTGTGTGTGTGTTAATTACCCGGGAATGTCCGCGCTGGCTGCCGCTGTGGAAATGTAGGTCGTCCCCGTGAGGCTCGCGGTCACGAGGAGGGGGGCCAGGCCCGCCGGCGGCACACACACCGGATGGAGGTCACGGCCGTCTGGGAGCCGGCCCCCTGGGGCCCAGGCACGGGAGAAGCGGACAGGCGGGCTTCTGGCTGCGGCGCTTCCTCTGAGCGCATCGCCCGGGACTGCTCACCGAGGGCGGCCCCGAGCACGTGCCCTTCCTGTCACGGGGGCGAGCACAAGGGTCCCTTTGTCCGTCCTCACTGAGGCCTTTGGGGCAGCGGCCTTCTCTGGAGCCAGGACGTTCTGTCAAGCAGTTTCCCCTGCCTGGTCGGTGTCATTTCGTCGGCTCGGCAGCCCTGGAGGGAGGTCCAGTTATCCTCGCAACAACGTAATACACAATCTGGAGTCACACGCGACAGATGAGGAAACCGAGGCCCAGAAAAGCCACCCGGCCGTTACCAGCAATAGGGAACAATGATTCGTCATCGGCCCGTCTGTTCCTGGGTCTTTGTGCGTAACACCCCTGCTCATCCTCCACGGGTGGGGAAACTGAGGCACAGAGAGCCCAGTCTCGGAGCTAGTGTGATTCAGACCCAGGCTGTCTGGCCAGAGACCGAGCCCTCGAACCCTGAGCTCTCCGTCATTGCATGTCAAGGTCCCTGAGTTAAACAACAAACAAACAGACAAACAAAAACCAGGGTGACTGTGCCCACTGCGAAGAAGCCTTGGTTAGAAAGGGTTAAGCCTGTGTCCGGGCAAACAAAGGCGGCCGGAGGGGAAGTCCCCGCAGCCAGGTCTTCTCCGTGTGATCGTGGGAGCCCGCCCGCCGGAGACATCTTTTATCAACACACACCCCCCGAGCAGCCTCCTCGCCCCAGGTTCAGAAAAACAATCTAATCGGACAGACTTTTCCATCTGTGGAACAATGCACCGCTGTGTGGGGCTTTGTCCGCCCGCCTGACGGGAGTAATTGTCCGAGCGTTTCTGTGCAGCAGCCACGTTGGGAACAAAGAGCTCCAAGGAGCTAAAAGAAACGCAAGGAGATGACGCTTAACCCACTGCGTGCTGGAGGGCAGGGGCGGGCGGCCTGCCCCACATTTGTACAGAAAAATTAAAAAATGTGAAGACGGAGAAGGAACAGTACCGTGGACACCCGGATACACGCCACCCGGGTTTTACCACGCGTGGCTGACTGTGCTTGTTTCTCATGTGTCTGTCTGTGGCAGGCTGCGTTTTAAAATGACGCCATGTAGCCCCGGCCGGTGTGGTTCAGTGGTCTGGAGCGCCAACCATGCACCAGAAAGTTGAGGGTTTGATTCCCAGTCAGGGAGGCAGCCGATTGGCGTTTCTCTCTCTCTCTCTCAACAATGAAAATATGTCGTCAGATGAAAACAAAAAAGAATAATAAATTTAAAAAAATTTAAATGCCGCATTATCTAAGGGCAGCTTCCCCTCCACCCGGATCGTGTTCCCAGCCGTGGGGGGCGGGCCGTGGCTCTGACGGAGACTTTCGCACAGAACACACTTGCGAAGGAGCGGCCCAGGAGTGTCAGCCGCGGCTCTCTGCCCGTGTTTCTGGCCCCGCCGTGCTTCCTGCCTTAAGCAATAGCCGTCACAGCACCCGCCCCCCGAGGGCTGTGTGAACTTGGACGAGTGACGTCATCTGTTTTGTCGTGCGTGAAAAGGTGACGGTTATACTTTCTGAAGGAAGCTGAGGTGAGATTTGGGGATCGAGAGGGTGCATGAACAGCATCTCGCACACGGCAGGCGCTCAGTAAAATGTCACTCTCTCTATTAAGATTTGCTGAGCTTACGTGGTGTGTGATTTGCACCGAGGGCGTTGGCCCTGGGACTCCTGTGACCCCTGGCCAGGAGGGTAGCCAGGTCCAGCTCCTATGAACATTGTGACAACCATGCCCCCTCCCCGCAACCACCCCATGGGGTGCTTCATGACCCGCGGGCTTGCCCAGAGAGAACTGTGTCTACCTTGCTCATTCGACTGCAATTGAACAGTGAATCCTATATGATTCTGGCCCATTTCTTTTGTATTTATTACGGTTTCTGCCCTCAAGGAGCTGAAAGTTTATAGGGGAGACTTGTTACCCCTTTCTTATGGGACCAAGAGTACCCAGCAAAGGGCTCCGTGTGACTCGGAGTTATTTAATGTGCCTGAAGCCAACCCAACCTAACCTAACCCAACCCCACCCAACTCAACCCACTCAACAAAATCCCACTCAACCCAAGAGCTCACGTCCTCCTAACCTGGCTGAACCCAATCCACCCCAACCGAACTCAAACCCACTCAGTCCAGCTCAGCTTTGTCCAGCCCGCCATGCCCTGTCCCGTGCAAGCCAGCTCCACTCAGTGACCACAGCTGTTGGAGGGAAAGCACGCGGGGCTGGGGGTCGGCCAGACCCGGGGTGCAGGTTCAGCTCCCTCAGTTAGAAGCGGCGTGGCCTCGATCCAGACGCTTCGCTTCTGAGTCTGCTTCCTCATCTTTAACGTGGAGATAAAGATTGTACATTTTCCGGGATATAAGATTTATCTTCTCCATGCAAAAACATGAAGAGGTGCAAAAATAGATCTTAGATCTAAATAGAAGAGCTCAAACTACAAAACTCTTAGAAGAAAATATAGGTGCAAATATTCATGACCTTAAACTAGGCAATGCTTTCTTAGACTCGGCACGAAAAGCACAAATGACGAAAGAAAAACTGAACGGACTAAATCTTGGCAGGGTGCCCCTCCTTCCCCTCTCCTCCCCCCCTCCAGCAGGCAGGGAGGAAGGGCGCCAGAAGCAGCTCTTCCACCCCAGTCCTCCCGGCGGCCTGGCACCTCTCTAAGAAGACTTGGGGTGGGAGCTAGTGTTTTCCAGAAGCGCTTCCTGGTAAAACTGAGGGACTTCTTACGCAATCGCTCCTGTTTAGACTGCAAATACGGCACCTTCAAAATGCCATCACGAGGACAGACATTAGTGCCTGGCACTCACGTGTAGAAATTACAGGACACCCAGGACGTGTAGAAGCATGGAGAAATTCCTGCTGTTGTCCCTGTGCCAGTTGCTACCATCAAGATACAAGATCAGAAGCCGCCTGCACCTGTCTCTACATCACCAAGATGCAGGACACTGCCGGCACTGTCCGCTGCCACGGTGAACAATATCTGTGGGCACCCATGGCACTCGGGGTGTCTGAGCACAGTCGGCTGAGCCCAGGGAGCTCTCCTGCCCTCTGCCCCTTCTAGTAAGTTCTCTGGTGACTGGGAGTCAGACGGATTCATTCCCAAACCTGTGAGCGCCAGTTACCCTCGTCACCTTAAATTCCTAATTCAATGGACTCCTAGAAAATGAAGAACCATGCGTGTGAAAAGAAAGAGAAGAGTCGTTTCTACGAAAAATAAGTCAAACACTTTGGAAGGACTTGATAAGCATTAAGTTGCTGAGAATTTTGCTGAAGAACGAGGTGTCAGAGGGGCTACTGTGAAGTTTAAAGAAATACGCGGACAAGGGAGGGTTCCACGTGCAGAATCTCCGCAAACAGCCTCCGGCGTTTTATCTCCCTTGACCTTATTGGAAGCGGGCAGTTCTGGATCACACAGAAACAGTTTGTGTGAGGAGACGGGTATGGGACGCCAATCAGCAAGAATAAAGACGCCCGCTGACCACAGGAAGGTTGGTGAGCGGACGCACCGTTGGCTCATTAAACCACCACCCCAGCCCACGCTGGGGTTTCACAGAGCTGTGGCTGCCACAGGGTCTTAAGGAAGCTGCACGCACCATGTCCCGGAGTTTGGCTCTGCAGGGGACTGCAGCATTTGCACGTGCTGAGGGGGGCCAGGCCCCGTGTCATGAAAAGAACACAGCCCGCCATATAGGTGGGTGCAGGCCCCCTTCCACCGCTTGCTTGTGGTGAACTCTTGGGTGGAGCATGGCACCCCTCGGGGTCATGGTTTACCCCTCGGCAAAACTGGGGGCCAATATGTACCTGGTGGGGTGTGAAGGTCCCTGGAGAGCTCAGGGGGGCCCATGCCCAGCTCTTGGCCGGGAAGACTGGCTCTTGGGGGCACTGACCCTCCCTGCTGTGGGCTTCCACAGCCCTGCGGTCCGGTGGGCCCCTGGCTGACTCATCTCCAGGGCACTTCCCAGCGGCCCAGCGGCGGTGAGTCTCAGAGCTCAGCAGAAGGGTGCAAGCCGGACGGGTGTCTATGAAACGCACGGCCCCTCAAGCTCAGAAAATGCAGAGGAGGACACGCCTGTGTCCCTTGGGGAACCGGAAGTTTTGGACAAAAGGACAGGCTGGAGAGTAGCGCTGTAAGAAGAGGGAGAAAGTTCCAGTACCAGGGCTGGGGGGAGGGACGAGGGGACGAGGCGCTGCCTCTGGGCTGTGAGCAGGAGGCCTCAGTGCCGTGTGGATTAATTAATGGTGGCAAGCTCATTAACCGCTCCCTGACCTCCGGCAGCAGGTGCTCAGGGTGGGCAGCCCGGTCCAGAGTCATTAGCGATGACGCGCGTGGATTTATTGGAGAGACAACCGTTTTCTTCGAGACCTGGTTTCGCATTGAAAAAGCACTTGGCTCCTAGGTTTGCACTGTCCTTGGCGTATGAACAAGGAGAGAGGGCTGTGGGCTGGGGCCTCAGTCAGATCTCTGCTGCTCCGGCCCGGTGTCGGTGTCGGCACAGAGGGCCTCGGGGTTGCCCACGAGAGTAGTTCCTGGGGAGACCCTGCACCCTGCCCCCTGCCCAGCTTTTACGTGCCTCGAGTTGGCCCAGGAGACGAGAGGCGCTGCTCTCCCAGCCCCGGCCAGGTCTCCAGCGAGACAGGTGGTGCCTTTGCTCCTGGCCGCAGCCTCTGCCTGGTTCTCCACGGAACGTGAGTTCCAGACACCGAGCGACTTTCTGCCGGCCTTCCTGTCCCTCTGCGTGCCACAGCCTCCGTGGGCCGAGGGACCCTGAGCACACAATTCAGTTCTGCTTGCGACTCCCTCAAGAACAGCTCAGCCTGACCCGAAACACAGGCCCTTGCTCTGCTCCTGGCTTCCTGTCCTTGGCCTTGGGGGGTGGGTGGGTGTGTCGGAGGCTAACCCACTGGAGTAGCGTTCCAAACCCAGGCTTTGCAGATGGCTTTGGGGGGCTTCGCTCTCGTTCTCTGAAGCCTGTCTCCAGACTGAAAAGATGTCACCGTGGAGAGAGCTGGAAGGTGACAGGTGTCATTGGATGAAGCCAATAGCACCATCCTGCAGACACTTGGGGACAGTGGCCCTGGGAGAGAGATTATAGTTAACCCAACAAGGTTCGAGACCACCAGGGTTATGCCCTCGTTTATTCATTTTAATGGATATTTACTGAGCACCTACTGTGTGCCTGGTGTGTCCGCACCAGGGGTATAATGAGATCATCTATGGGGGGTGGGGGGGGGCAGAAACATACACGAACAGCCGGACCCCCGTGATAAGGGCCGTGGAGCGAAGACCGCGTGGACCTTCGCAGGAAAGCCCTGGCCCCTTGGCTGCAGGCAGGGGCCAGCACCGGTCTGAGCCCAGCACGGCCGCCCCGGCCCCTTCGCCAAGCACCTCGCTGCCCAGCCCCTGCGGCAGCTGGGGTGGCCCCCGAGCCCCACACGAGCGTGGGACTTCAGTTGAAGTCTAATGAGGAGTTTCTGAGAAATACTTGGCTTTCCTGATAAAAACGTCATTGTCACTGGCTTCCCCTCCTGCTTTCTCCTTGTCTCGAAAATGTCACCACGATGTTTCAAGCTCCAGCAGCCATCCGGAGGTCATCAGCCTGAGGACAAAGGGCCTCAGTGCCTGGAATGCCAGAGGGGACGGCAGGGGCAGGCGCAGGGACAGGGCCCCTGCCAACAGCAGCCCCTTCTCGCCGCTCGTCACGCGTGAGAAATAAACGACTGTTTGCGTGAGCCACTGTGGGTCGGGGTTTATGTTCCTTGCATCCTAAAGCATTTTTAACGGATGCAGAATTCAGTAAGTTTTATTTGGAAGGTTCTGGAAAATCTAGATGGAAGAGGTTGAAAAAATGCCTGAAGTCCCTCATCCTCGGAGAGTCACGACCCATCAGGCCCTGCACAGCAGACCCTCTGTCCCTTGTCCGCAGGGCGTGGCGCTGTGCGGGCTGAGCTTAGGAGTTCTGACCCTCTGGGACCGGGGGAGTGAAACCAGACTGCCTGGTCCCCCCGGGTCCCCGAGACGCCCATGGAGCTCCTTCCTGGTCCCGTTCGCCCAGCTGAGCTGTGAAAACACAGAACACGGATGGAGGCAGCGCCTCTCAAAACCCCGTGTCCCAGAAGGCCCTGGGGTCTTCCCCGAATGCAGGTGAGGAGAGCTCAGCGGGTCTGGAACCTGGTGCCTGGGGGGCTGCAGATGAGCCGTAGGACGTCGAGAGTGGCCAGCTGTGTCCCCCTGGGGGTCTGCACCTCTCTCCTACCCGAGGAGTCACAGCTACGCTGGGATTCAACTCATTTGGCTAAAAGGCCCACGTCCCGAGTGTGTATGAGCACTCCCTCTGCATTCTGGCAGGACTCCCCGGTCGTGGAGTCTAAATCAGCTCCTGGGGTCGATTAGACTTGGAGTGACCGACTGTCCTGGTTTGCCCAGGACAGAGGGGCTTCGCCCTATCTAGACAGACACCCACGCAGCTAAATGCACACCCAGTCTGTTCAGTGACGGCCTCAGAACCCAACCAAGTCCCCACCCGCTGGGTGGCAGGCACAGTTAGTGTCAGCCAGGGAAGCGGGGGCATCTGTCACCTTGCTCCACCCGATAAAGGGGGACCAGCCTGCTGGTGGTGTTTCCTCTCGTTGTCCGAGAGCCGGCTCTGGGGGCTCGGACAGTTAGGGGACAAAAAACACAGCTGCAAGCCCCTCAGGCTCGTGGCTGCCGGGTGGGGCCCGCGGAGGCCAAGGACACTGGGGTTGGGACAGAAGGAGGCCTGGGTCCCCCGCTCCCCCCGCATCCATCCGCAGGGCCCCGCCCGCCTCCCGCAGCCCTGGGCGGTGGTTAATGACTCGCTGGGCTCCTCCCAGCCGAGTGCCCTTAATTTGTCTCATTTGTGCCTCCAGCACAGGGCGTCTGGCAAACGGATGTTAAGCAAAAAGGCTGCTACCATCATGCCGGGTCCCTGGGGCACCGTCTCCCCTGCGAGCGTCCGTCCTTCTACTTCCCCAATGAGGCGGGGGGCAAGGACAGGCTGGACCGGGGACCGCACGCAGGCGGCGGCCAGGGACTGCTGGGGTCCATGCTTTCCTTTTTTTTGGCCATTGCGGTGTTTTTAACAAGTGACCAGTACTTAAAAATTGGAAGAGTTTAAGTAAAAATCTATGTCTCTTATTTCTTTTTAAAAAAAATCTGGAGATATGGAATCCACATTTGGGATCCACGTGGACTGTTAGTTAGCTGGGGGCTCCGGGGTGGGGGCGGGTCGGTGGGGGCGGGTGGGTGGGGGGTATGAGCGCCCCAGCCAGCCTGGCCTTGGCAGCGCCGAGTGAGGGGCTTCTTGGGGGTCTTCCCTTGTGCTGGTTTTCTTAAGTGAGCAACACCTTGCTCGTGTTGTTATCAGCGCGTTATTAGTATCGGATTCCATCTCCCGGACTGTCTCTGACTCACCGCCCCTCCTGAGAGAGGACCCCACAGTCTCTGGACCTCAGACCCTGTGGGGATGGAGGCAGAGAGGAGGGAGGCTCTGTCCCAGCCCAGCGGCTGCGTTCCAGGGTTGCTGGGTGGGACTGCAGAATTGAAGCTCCACACCCCTTATGGTTGTGCAAAAGTGTGCGTGCATTGCGAACAGGGGTATGAATTTTTCATGGCGATATTTGGGAAGGACGTAGTGAGTGTCCATTAACGGGGAGACGAAGCCACACGCCCTCGGGGGCGTCTGAGGAGCCGCCTTGAAAACCTTCCCGCCGGCGCGGCCAGAGCGGCTCCCTAATGCAGTTTTGAGCAGGAAACGCTCACGTCCACGTCCGCGGGGTGGGTGTCTGCGGGAGTAAGTGCCGCAAAGGCCCGCTGCGCAGCAGGCCACGCGGAAGCTCTCGAAGGGTCGGGCTCGTCTCAGTACCCGACGGATTATCGTGACTGTACACGCCAGTTTCGTGATGCAAACAAGGGCCTTCACAGCAGGTACATGAACAGTAGCAAAGCACCGGATGGAGCATGTGGCCACTACGAGTTAAGTTTACATTGAAATGTCTGTGCAGCAAGGAAGACCAACAGCTACAAGTCAAAGCATGAGTCTCTACTGGGGAGTGGGAGAGTCAGATTTTTCTTCTCTTTTTTCCTTTTGAGAGGACCTTGGCAGTCCATTCTATTTCCCAGGTGGAGTTTCCTTCAAGCTGCTCCATTAAAAAGCTCACCAAGGACCCAGGCTGGGCCCCCAGTGGGGGGCCAGAGATGGTCAAACAACAGCTATCACGGTGATGGTGCACCGGTCAGGGCTGCATTCGGCTGCATCTATGAGAAACTCAGCGACGGCCTAACAGAACAGGGCTTTGCTTCCTCCCCACCCCCACCCCCACCCCCCACCCCCGACCCCCCGAGAACAAGGAGCCAAACAAGGCTCCGTGATGCTGAAGGGTCCCAGCTGCCCTCTTTCTCACCCTTCCTTACAGCGTGCTTTCTATCCTCACAGGAGCAAAATGGCTGCTTTGTCTCCCAACATTGCATGTATAGTCCAGAAGCAAAGAAGGGCGGGGGAAGGGAGAAATGCTAAAATTCCTTGTTTTATGAACATGAAGGTGGCAAACCCTACCCAAGGATCACCTCGGACTTTTCACAGTCCGGGGCTGGTCACGTGGTCGTTTCTAGCTTGCGAGGAGGCCTGGGAAAGTTAGTGTGTGTCAGGGGGCCCGGGCCTGCCTGAGCAAAGTTGGGATTCAGTCAGCAAAGAAGAAGAAGACAGGGATTGTTGACAAGGGACCTTGCAGTGTCCACCTTAAATAATACTGCTCACCAGCACTTCCCATGAGTCTAACTGCACGCCAGGCACCGCTCCAAACCCATGAATGTTTCGCATCAGTGTTCCGGGGACTGTTCTTATCAGTTGTATCACAGGAGAACGTAGGTGGGACTCAGGGAAGTGGAGCCCCCTTGCCCACGCCACGCAGAGTGTCAGATACGGCCGGGACTCGAGCATCAGATGGCTGACGTCCACATCTCCGTTTTGCTGTAGCTTCCCGGAGGCGGCTTGGTGACATGAGGGTGGCCTTCCCTCGTCCTTTGGCTGGGTCCCCAGACACGCTTCTTCTCCCCAGGACTGCATCCATCACGGGCCTGAACTCAGGGACCGTCTTGGCGTTTATCAGCCCGCCGGAACGCAGACCCAGAGCCGGGAGGCGTCTCATTAACTTTGCCCGTTGCCTCTATGCCCTGTTCAAACCATGAATGAAGTTCCACGCGAGAGGAAAGAAAAACGGACCCATTCAAGCAGTCCTGTCCCGGGGACAAGTTTGAGAGCCAGGGGGTGGGAGGGTTGTGAGGTGGTGTGTGCCGCGGGGGGGCACCTGAGCTGATGGAAAGATGGTGGCGCAGGGAGTCCGGAGACCCGAGTTCAAGTCCTGCTGGCTGACCTCGGCAGGGCAGAAGCCACGGGCCTTCGGCGTTCTCGCCCGTGGGTGATGGTGACCTCGGAGCAACGTGGTAAAAGGCAGCGTGTGAGCAGCAGGGCGGCGTCCAGACCCCAGAGATCACAGCCCCTCCCTTCCAACTTGGCTTTGCACGGCCTTTTGTAGCATCGTGTCATGGACACCAACTATGGCTAGCTTGTGGGTGTACATGTGTATTTTGTGTGTGTGCCTACAGTATATGTATATATGATATGATACATATATATGATATGTATCATATTGATGCATAAATATATACATGTATAGACATACACATATACATCTATGTAGTAAGATATGTTGACATTGTAGACGCATATATATTAAAATGATATACACACACGTGTATCAAAATCTACATTTCTTTCTCCATGTTTCGTTTTATTTTTTATTTCTTAGCCGTCACTCTACATCACAGGCAGACCCCTGGGTAGGCCCTGCTAACTAGTTTTCCGTTGCTGCCTCCATCCGAATGCTTCCCGGGGAGAAACCTGGCGAGGGGAGTGAGATTTCGGAGGGAGGCCGTGTCTGTCACGGCCCCGGCTGGCCCGGAGCCGCTGCAGCCGGCGAGGCGGGCAGAACAGCTGCTGACACAAACCCGCCCCCCCCATCGAGCGCACGGGGCCGGCTGGCGGTCCTGCTGGCGGGCACCCCGACCGCTCCCTGGCGCGCAGGGGCTGCGAGCTCTCTCCGTGTTCCCTGCGGTGCCCACCGCTCGTTTGTGCTTTGGCGGGGACGGCGCTATTTCCCTCTCCGGGCAGACGGCCACGTTCACGCTCATTTAGCCGTGGCAGGCTGGCCGGCGTGGGGCTGGCGGGCTTCCCTCTCCAGCCTCGCCCACACGGTTAACTGAGTTTGGTTCGTGGAGGCCGTGATGGATGGGGCTGGGAGCTTGGGGAGACGCCCCGTCGCTGAGGCTGGGTGGGGAGCCAGCCCTCCGCGGGGTGGCCGGATTGTGAAACCCTCACAGGCCAGCTCAGCAGGCGCCGCCGGGGTGGGGGCCCACGCGTCCCCTTCAGGCAAGGTGCTTAGGGACCCCCAGACATCTAGGGTCCCCATGGAAATGGCCCAACTTCTTTTAGACTCAGAGGTAGCAAAGTGCAGTGTCTGCGTGGGGGCTCTGGGTGCCTGAGTGTGGGGTGGGCCGGGCGGAGCAGAGGGTCCCACAGGCTATGCTGGAGACTTGGGAGTCTACCCAGGGAGCCCCGGGGACCGCGGACACTCACGAGATGTCCCTAGGATGAGGGACAGGGTGGGACGATGGGGATGGGGGGGCGCAGGAAGAGGAGGGGGGAGAGCTGTGCAGTTTTCCGGGGTGGGGGGGCGGGTGTCTCTGTCCCGGGACGTGACAGGGATTTGAGCGACCGATTCCAGAGGTGTCGCGCCGTGTCGGAACACAGCCCCTTCCCCTCCGCCTTCCTCAGATCTTGTGTCTCGTCCTGAAGACTCCTCCTCTCAGCTCCGCTCTCTTCTCCAACATGCCTCTGTGTCCGCTGGTCGGGGGGCCCCCCTCTTGGGCCGACCCCGGGTCCGAGGACTCGGTGGGGCGTCCTCCTCACACCGTGTGCTCTGTGCTGCATGTTCCCCGCCCCGCTCAGCCCCGCCTGCACCCCCGGGACCCCGTGCTGGGAGGCGGGCGCAGACCCCCCCGAGGAAGGGTAACAGGTGGCAGCAGATGGCTGTCCCCCAAAGCGCCGCCAGCTGCCCCCTCCCCCGTCCACCACACGTGCAGGAGAGCAGGCGAGGTCCTCCCAAAGTGCCTCTTGGGGCCTCGTGTGGGGGGCAATGCAGAAGCAGCGAGGCCGTTAGCGGCGCGGGCACCCTTCTGTCGATGTATTCCCTTTCCAGACGGAGCTGCTGAAAGCTGACCACGTGCAGACGCAGAGCCAGACCCGGGATGCAGCCGTGCCCAGGGGGACGAGGCTGGCTCGGGCCTGGTGTTCCGGAGGTTTCTCTGGATTTGCACGAGTGGGCCGGACCGGACAGGAGGGCAGGGGAATGTGCCAGCCTCTGGGGGACGCTGGGGGGTCCCGGGCACACCTGGCTGCCCCTTCCGGCATCGGCCAAAGCGGCTTCAGAGAGCCCTGCCACAGCCCCTAAGGCGGTCGTCGTCGGCCAGGAATGTTCGAATGGGCAAAAACAGCACAGAGCGGGCGGTGCTCGGGGAGAACCGCAGGAAGGAAACCGGAGACGCCGAGCGGGGAAGAAGGGGATTTGGGAATAACATGCGAACAGCGTCCACGATGCAGTTGGGGCTCCAGAAAATGGCCCTCCCTCTGGGGAGACGGCGGAGCTGGGGGTGGGGTGGGGGGCGCTGTGGAGGGTGTGGATGCTGGCCTCCCCGCCCCCCTCGCAGGGTGTCCCCTGACAGCCCCCCACCAGGGGACTCTGCCCTGCAGCCGAAGAGGGGACCGGAGGTCATCACACTGAGCCCACACCTCCCTCCCCCTCTCTCATCCCCTCTCTGCTTCGAGGAGCACTTTTGGCACCGCGTTTGAAGTCCCCGACCAACGAAACCATCCCCACGTCTCCGTCCTGCCGTTCCATCGTGTCGTGTTTTTATTCCTGGGCTGGCGTGCAGCTCAGCGTGCGCCAGTGAACCATGGACCCACAGCGCCCGCGCTCAGGAGAGCGGTCTGCCCGGGGCCCAGCCGAGGAATGCCCACCAGGATGGCAGGGCCCTGAGCAGCTCTGAGTCTCCGCCTCCGCCTGCAAAGGCTCGCAAGTCCTGCTGGGACCTGGGTGGCTCCGAGACGGAGAGGCTGGCCTGGTGACAGGGCCGCCATCCTGTCCTCTCCAGGGCAGACTTCTCGGCTGGTCTCTCCACGGCCCGGTCCCCCTGCAGGTCCACAGCCGGAGAGGGTGTCCCACAGCTCCCCAGGCCACCGTCCTGCAGCCAGACCAGCAATTCTCAACGGGGGGCATGTAGGCTCTCGGAGGTGCTCCTAGCACTGGGGGTGGGGGGTGGGGCGGGGGTAGAGGCCAGGGGTGCTGCTCAACACCCCACAATGCACAGAACACCCCTCGGAGTGGCCCGGCCTCCAACCTCAGCAGTGTCCGTGTAACAGGGTGCAGCCAAGCGGGGCACCCAGATAGGGATTTGTAATGGGGTCCAGAACTCAGTGTCCAGGAAATATTAGAAATACATATATGTATATATATAGGAGGTCCTCACCCCCACAAATCTGAGCTGGGGGATGGGACGCATGGAGCAGGGCCACGGAGAGCTGTTTTGAATAGCAACAGTTTTGCAGATAACCTCTAGAATGGTCACTTAAGATGTCTATAACCGTTGACTGGTTGCACAGATATGTTGAACAGCTGTGGCCATGCTTTGAGGCGGGGGGATGGGAGTGACTTCAACCCATGATGTAACAGGGAGGCAACTCCCCCTGGTGACAGCACCTGTGTGAGAGCTTGGAGATGATGGGCTCCACACCACAGGGCCACACCTGCCCGGACTTACTATGGCAGCCCAGGGAAGCTGGAAGAATACGGGAATGCTGGCAGCTGTGGGGTGTCTTTTTGGGACTATGTGGCTTGGACAGAGAAGAACCACGGACTTCTATTTCTGCTTTCTGAGATGCGGTACCCCAGACTGGGCAGAGGGGGAAGGAAGGACTGTGCACTTGTGGGTGTTCTAGAGGACTTTGGGATCTCAGTGAAGACACTAAGTTACTACTCTTAAGTTCGTATAACTCTTTAAATAAATAAATAATCCCTCTCCTTTTCACCAGTCTCTGGCACTGAGAGACGTCTTTCCCTGGTGGTGGGCAAGGGGAACCTAGTTCGGGGTGGGGGGACCCCCGGGGCACAAGGGTGGGTCCATTCGGTAATAGAATATCGTTCACCCCCCACCCCGGGTCTGTTCTGTAACATCCGATTGAGAAACCTTGAACTAGGCCATAAGGTCCTTGAAGGCTGGTTGAGTTCCTCTCCCCTCCTTGGCAGCCATCTAGTCTATTATTGCAAAACCTGGGCTTCAGGAGGTTTGACTCACCCTCAATAATTATTGTACAACTATGATTTATTTACCAGATTGCCTAAATTGAGTCACTTTACTTTCATAAATCAAGTAAATGCATTTGAAGTGGAACTTTTGTGTAATTACAGGACTCTCCGGGGAAGCCGGGATCGCTGGCCCCACACGAGCAGGACCTGAGAATACGGGCGAAGAAGGTACAACCGTACCTTCAGGTCTGGCTGGGGTGGTTGTGAGGACTGGACACAAGGCTTGTGTGTGTGTGTGTGTGTGTGTGTGTGTGGTTGTTTCTCCACAAACACGAGGGGTAGAGACATGCCAGCCGCCTGGAGACTTTCTCCTTGAAGGGCGAGGGACCTGCAGGGATGAGCTCTCTTGCTCCGAGAGAGGATGCGCCCTGTTTACCGGACACCTGGACCGTCCCAGGGGCCTCGGGTGCGCACACCTGGTGCTGGGGAGACCACCACAGCCGCCCCTCTGAGGCCAACAAAGAGCTGGACACCCCATGCGGGGGCTTCCGGAGGGAATGCCCCCGCAGCTGCCCAGGTCTGCAGGGTCAAGCGAGTTACCCCACCCCTCTGAACCCCAGTTTCCTTCCACGTACAATGGGGGCATCGTCGCACCCTCCCCAGTGGGGCTGCGGGTGTTCGGTGAGGAGACTCCCGTGGGTTCCAGGCTCAGCTCAGGGTGGTGCGTGACTACTGCTTTAATAATGTCACGTCACACTTATTTCTTCTGAAATCCTCACCCCCCAGGTACGTTTATGGACGAGAGAAAGAGGGAGAGAGACTTCGACGTGAGAGAAACACAGATTGGTTGCCTCCCATACTCACCCTGACCAGGGATGGAACCTGAAACATTTTGGGGTACAGGACAATGCTCCAACCAACTGAGCGGCGCATGGGCCCCTGTGGGGGTCCCTCGTCTGCACACTGTTGGCGGACTGCACACAGGTCCTGTCGTCCGAATCTCACCTCAGGAAAACGAAACGTGTCTCTGTGTGTGTGTGTTTACCCACAGAGTTAGGCACGAGCAGGGTGGGCGAGACCCCCCAGGACTGTTCTCCCTCCCGCCCGCAGGGACGCAAGCCCTGACCTGAGTGGCTGCAGGGTGCGAGGGAGGGGACAGGGGCTCCCGCGTGGGCCCAGACCCCAGGACAGCGGTCAGCGGGGAGACCAGACGCAGACGTCAACCGTCTACGGCAGACGCGAGGCTATTTAGGTGCCATTTAGCAGAAACGAGTCATCCCGCAGACATAAACATTTTAATCAGAGTGACAATTTATTCAAACAATCTGACAATGCTCACACATGCCGAACAGATGGGCTGGGGCAGGGGCCCAGAACTGGAGCTGGGGAGGGGTGGGGGACCCCGGCTGGGACCAGCTGGCCCGCTGGGAGGGGCGGAGTGACCCCAGGCCCCCGCCCCCAGGCTGACCTGCCGGCACCTGGGTGTCCCAAACTGCTGGGGACACGAGGGCCGCGCCGGTGGACGGAGGCCGTTCCTGTGTTCGTTCTTCCGTTCGGAGGATTCGCTGAGCGCCTGCGAGGGGCCAGGCACTGTGCTCAATGCATGCGTGTGCACATGTGTACACGCATGTGCCCGGGATGTGTGCAGACCTGGGTCTGTTACCAGTACCTTCCGATTTCTGCACTAGGAGCTCATAGCTGTCTGAGCCCGGGTCCCCAGGCCCAGGATTCCGGCCAAGTGGTTCAGGGGGCGACCCCAGGAAGCTCCCGGACGGCGGAGGATGACACAGCATGTCCAGAAATGGGTTGCCCCGCGGTCACCTGGGCCAGGTCTCCCAGGACCCTTGGGAGGCAGAGTGGGCAGCCGCAAGGTGCCCTTCCCTGGGGCCGGGGGGGCTGGGCTCTGGCCCTTCACTGCCACCCGCCTGCCGTGGGCTGCTCCAGGTGACACCTCCGGCCCTTCCCGGCCCGGTCCCGCTGGGCTGAGGCCCACAGGGCCAGCCGTGGCTCGTGGTGGACTCAGCGGGCAGGGGCGCCCAGGGCTGTGGCAGAACGCGGAAGGGCCGGCTGCGGCTGCAGAGCTCACCGCTGGTGCTTTCGCACCAAGGTCACCTGGCCGCACGTGCAGCTTTTAGTCCAGATGTGGGAAACTGAGGCCGAGGGTGGGTCTCCGGTGTTCCGAGCGCCCGCCCACCATTCTCGCCACAATGTCGTCCGCCGTGGGGGGCCCATCTGAGCGACACTTCCAGGGAAATTGATGCCCCATGAAAACAGGCCAGAGGACAACTCCTGATACTCAGGCTGTCGGCTGCCCCCCCCGGGAGACTCACCCAGGATTGGGAAACGGCCGTCTCGGGCCCGAGCCAACACATAACGAGTCCCTTGGCCTTGGGGGTGGTTGGCGCTTCTCCCCCTACAGCTGCCAGCAGAGGCGGAGACCCTGGCCTGTCACCTGCTCACCACACCGCGCCCTCCTGTCCGCTGTCCTTGCCAGAGCCCACCCCCGGGCCAGGATGGGGTCTTCCCAACCAACCTGGGACTCAGTTTCCCCTTCTCCAAAATGTCCATGAAGGGCATCTGGACTCAGTGGCAAACCTGCGTCCCGACTGTAAGCTCCTCCCACAGGGGACAAGGGCCGGAGTCCGAACGGCACCGTGGATTCGTCCCCACGGCCCCCCTCATCCTTTGCAGGTGTCACTGCAGTCGCGGTGGCCGGAGTGGGACCTGGGACGTCTGCTCGGCTTCCCAGGCGTCTCCCCATCCCCTTGTGTCTTCTGTGGCCGGCGACGCTGACGGCAGCCTGTCCCCTTGGCTTTAAGAGTTCAAGGAGCGGTGCTGCTCAAGAAGCTACACGGCAGACAGGGAGCCTCGCCAGAGGGCAGGACCTGGACGACGAGACCCTGGACTCTGAGCTGACGCCGTCACCGGACGAGAGTCCGCGGTCTGGGGGAGGGACAGACGAGTTTACTTTGAGTGGGGGAGGGGCGTGGACCGTTCCGGCCAGAAGGCCGTCTGGGAACAGCTGCCTGCTCCCAAGAGGCCCCCTCCGTGTACCCCAACCCTCACCGCCCTCTTACCGCGGACACCGGCGCTCCCACCGTCGGTGGCCGGGTCTTGCTGCGGCCCTTGGACCTGTGCCGCTCGTGTGGGGCCTGGGGCCTGGGGCCTGGGGCCTGGGGCCTGGGGCGGGCTGCTGTCTGTACCCGCATACTGATTCGCATGCCGGTCTCCTCCAGAAACAGGCTCCCCGACACACCCAGAAATAAGGTGGCACCGCGCTCTGGGCGTCCCTCAGCCCAGCCGCGTGGACTCGTCAAATGGACCACAGAACCTAATAATGGTCTCAACACCATGACGTGGCATGGACGTACCCTCCGGTGCATCCCCATACTCGGTTTGCAGCCGATCGGAGAAGGGCACCTGACGTGGAGTCGGACGCAGAACCTCTCCGCCCCTGTGTCTCTTTCCTTCGACGACGATAAACTCGACGGGTCGGTCTGGAGCTGGGCGGCCCCGCAGCGAAGGCCCCACGCCCTGTGGTGCACTCTGCAGACGAGCGGCCCCTGGTTCCCGTTCTCTGGATGTCCTCGACCTCTTCCCGGTTTATCTCCGACCACAATCACTGGTTACCCACGCCCCCCCTCCCCGCCCCCGCCCAAGCCAGTGGAATGGTTCTGCAATTTAATTTAATCACCCACCGTGTTTCCAAAATTAATTTCCTGTTAGAAATAAATATTGTACTATGAATTATAAATCAGACCGGGCGGTAATTTACAGAGAGGGTGCAAATGAGAATTCTGACCATTGTTTCTTTCTCCGCGGCAACTAGGGTCCCCAGGAGGGCCCGAGCGGCGGCCCCTGGGGGGCCGGGTCTGCCAGAAGTGTGGGCAGGGGGAGGTTTGCACTGCCCTGGGCGGGGGTGGGGCGGGGGGCATCCCGGATTCACCTGCTTCCATTAAGTGTGATTTGGTTCGTCCAGGTTTGGCAGTTGTGTGGCCCACAGTGGGCTGGCGCCTGGGTGCAAATGATGCCTAGCAAGGCCCCTGACCACGGGGACACAGGGCCCCCCGGTATGTCCCCCATGAAGCGCTTGTGGCGATCACAGGGACCATGGGAAACCCTCATCCCGCCTTCACCAGGGGCCGAGGACCACTCTCAGATCCACGCGTATCGACTTGTTTAATCTTCCCAACAATCTGACGTGGGAGGTCCCAGGACTAGCATTGTTTCGTGTTTCAGAACACGGAGATCCAGAGCTGAAGTCACGTGGCAGAGACGACAAGGCAGCAGGTGGCCGGGTCCAGGATGCGTGAGGCCACCGGCCTACAGAGTGAGGGTCCCCAGTCGGTCACAGCAGCCCTGGCGGGCCCCCTCTCCTGCCTGCTGGCTGCCCCCCTGCGGCCAGGCCCCTCCCCTCCCCTCCGTCTCCACGTTCACGGCCCTCCCTCCTCCCACCCGGTCTCCAGCTCCCACAGGTCCCCGCCCTCTGTCCTCCGACTCCGAGCCCAGGTTCTTCCCCTGTCCCCACGCACAGGACACCCCCTCCCTCTGTTCCCGCCCACGCAAACACACGGACTGTTGGGAGCGTTTCCCGTCCCGGGGGGTGCGCCTCCTACCCGGCGGATGTGACCGGCTGTGGCCGGAACATCTGGGCAGAACATCTGGCCTTCCTTCTTGCCCGAGTTTTCCCGGCGCATGAATTCCCCTTTCTGTGCTTCCTGCGTCCGGCCCCCGGCCTGGGCTCGTGGGAGCTCGGAGAGGCCACGCAAATATTTACCTGACACACGCTGGGCTTCGGTGTGGGCCCAGAGCCTTTTTAAGACGGAGAAATGGAAACGGCCAGACAGTCCCTCCCGGTGGGTGAAACACAACAGTCCCCGGTGTGGGGCTGTGGTCTCGGTGGGGGGCGGGGCCCCATCGGTGGGCTGGCAAAGGGCGAGGTGTGGGTGGCGGCCCGTGACGGGGTGATGAGGACTAGAGAGACTGAGGACCCCAACTTTTAGTGACTGGAGCCCCCGACACGGAGTTGAAACTTCCCAGCAGATGATGGAAGCTTTGGGCAAGTTGGTTTCCACTGTTGACCCCCAAGGGGTCGTGCTTGCAGATTTTAAAATGCTTTTAGGGAAGGCTTTTTTTTTTTTTTTTTGATCGTGGAAAACTACACGTAACATTTGTCTTTCTGAGCGTTCGGCTCAGCCATTGGCATTCGGCACACTCACGCGCTTGTGCGACCATCACCACCGCCCGCCTCCGGGACCTCCTCGTATCCCTGAACTGCCCCTCCGCCCCGCCCCCTCAGCCTGACCCAGCCCCCCCAGCCCCCCCGCAGCCCCGGCCCCTGGCAGACGGCCGCCCCTCTGCTCCCCGTCTCTGTGAGTTTGACTCCTGGGGGGGCCCTCGTGTACGAGCAGCCACGCGGCCCTTGTGTTCTTTCCACTGGCGCGTTTCACGGGGCAGAGTACCTCCCAGGTCCGGCTGTGCTGCCGCAGGAAACTCCCTTTGCAGTCCTCCCGCCCGAGAGGCTGGGGCTGAGCTTCCCTGACCGTCCCCAGACGCGCCAGGCTGTCCTGCTGTCAGGATACACCACCCAGTGTCCCGCAGCTGAAAAGACTCCCCAGAGGGAGCACCCAGGATGGTCACGGTCGCAGGGGAAGGGGGAGAGCCACGTTCCTGGGGGTCGAACATTCGGGGCTGACCGCGTGACGAATTCCCACTCACACGACCGAGAATGGGAACGGAGCTTCTCCCCAGGGATCTCGAACTCGGGTCCCGCCAAGGCTCATCGGCCAGTTCTAAGTGGCAGCAGCAAAGGCTGCGGACACTTCCCACGGTCTCCAGCCCGCAGACCGTCATTGTATTTTTAATGCCGTCATCCCCCTGGGACCTGTCGACGGCTCTGGGCGGCAACACGGTTGTTAGCGAGTTCAGAGGTCGGTGTTGCTGTAAACTTGGACCCACATACTCTGCAGAGTGCCCCGCACAGAAGAAGTCAGCAAGCCCCGGGAGGGACGTGGCGTGGACTTGACCTTCTCTGCATCCTGTCCCAGAGCAGAGCTGCCCAGCTAGAAGGGAAATATCCAGAATGGTGGCGGCGGCGTGGGGCTCGCAGGCCCCCCTGGGGCACCCAAGGCTCCTCCCTCAGGCGCCACGCCACGCTGCCAGAGCCGGCCTTTCCTTGGCGAAAGTTCTTTCCCTGCAGAACAACCCCTGACTGGGAGGGAGGGTCGCACTTGGGCTTGCTGTCCATCAGCACTTCCTCAAAGCGCACCCCACAGGCCCCTGCCCCCGTGGCCCCAGGACAGCGAATCACCCCCAGACTAGGCAGTTTCGGTCCATTCCCCAGGACATTCCACGTTCACCAGAGGCTGGGGACTAACAGATTCTCTTACGTGCAACTTGTTTACAGCAAACTCTGATGCTTACATAATCAAGTAAAAAGCAACTTACAGGGAGGTTTTCCTTTTTCTTTCTCAGCCTGTTTTCCTCCCTCCCTCCCTGCTCCTTTCTCCCTCACCCCCCCCCCACCTCCCCCCTTTCCTCTCAGGGACCGAGGACCTTGCCTGGGGACGTCACAGCCTCTCCCCCCAGGACCTTGTGACTTCAGGGCCCGTGTTTGTGAATGGCTCCAGGATGACCTCCAGTGCCCCAGGTTTGGGGATGAGCAGGGAGGAGACTCCGCCGCCCAGGGAGCTAGTTTCTTCTGTGTCTGCATCCCACTGTCTCTGCGTCCCACTGTCTCTGTGTCCCACTGTCTCTGCGTCCCCAACTCTCCTCAGCAGCAGCCACTGGATCGGGGGCCCCACCAAGGCCAATGTGACCACAACTGAACTTAGCCCATCTGCAAAGGCCCTGTTGACAATCCACGAAGATCACGTTTTGAGACAGGGGTCTGGGAGGACAGTACCCGGCCCAGAGCAGCTTCCGCTGGCATTTCCTGTGCTCGGCGTCTTGCAGACATCAGGACATCCCACCCTCCAAGTCGCCGTGGGAGGGAGGGAAGCCACCCTCGGGCAATGCAGAGGCACCTCCCGCTGCTCTGAGCCCAGCTGCGTTTCAGGGAGCCAGCCTGTGGCCGAGCCCCACCCCCGACCTCGCCGTGGCCCTCCGCACGCCGCCCCACCCACGAAGGCAGCCACCAGGACAGGCCGCCGGGCCCCACAGGCCCCGAGGTCACGGGCTCCGCAGCCAGAAGGAACGTCTCGGGTATAAAGCAGATGCTGAGCAGGCCCGCCGGGAAGCCGACGGGAAAGCAGGGGTGCGAGGCCCATTTCCACGCTGGCGCCGGCGGAGCGGGCAGCGCCGAGGGCTCCGCGAGGGAAGTGTTTTCACGGGGGCACCGAGACGCGGGGACAAGGACGCCGGCCAGCCGGGCTCGCAGGCTCTGGGCTCACGCTCCTCGGCTGGGAGAGCCCTTTCCTCCTCCTCCTCCTCCTCCAAGCCAGGCGCCTCATCTCAACCCGGCCTGCGCCGCACCGGGCCTGGGGGCACAGCGCGTGTTCACGGCTGGATGTCAGTAACACGCAGCCCACGACCTCTCTCCCGGGTGCGCGTTTCCATGGGCTGGTTCCGGGCTGTGCCGGGGAGAGAGCCGGAGGGGTTTGCTGGGGATTTGGGGGGAAATACCCAGGGTGTCTCTCCCTGCACCCCGAAGAGAAGCGTTTATCTGCATGGGCGTGCAGCAGCCAGCAGTGAAAGTCTAACCCAGATGGGCCCTCCCTTACTTTTAAATCCTCGCCCAGGGGTGCGCTCGCTGACTTGAGAGACAGAGAGAGAGGGAGAGGGAGAGAGAGGAAGGGAGGGAGAGAGAGAGGGGGGGGAGGGGGGGAGGGGGGAGAAGAGAGAGAGAGGAGGGAGAGAGAGAGAGAGAGAGGGAGAGAGAGAGAGAGAGAGGGCAGGGGAGAGGGAGAGAGAGAGAGAGGGAGGGAGAGGGAGAGAGAGGGAGAGAGGGAGGGAGAGAGAGAGGGAGAGGGAGGGAGAGAGAGAGAGAGAGAGGGAGGGAGAGGGAGGGAGAGGGAGAGAGAGGGGGGAGAGAGAGAGAGAGGGAGGGAGAGAGAGAGAGGGAGGGAGGGAGAGAGAGAGGGAGGGGGGGAGGGAGGGAGAGAGAGGGAGAGAGAGAGGGAGAGAGAGAGAGAGAGAGGGAGGGAGAGAGAGAGAGAGGGAGGGAGAGAGAGAGGGGGAGAGAGAGAGGGAGGGAGAGAGAGAGAGGGAGGGAGAGAGGGAGGGAGAGAGAGAGAGAGAGAGGGAGGGAGGGAGAGAGAGAGGGAGGGAGAGAGAGAGGAGAGAGAGAAACACTGATGCAGGAGTCAGAAACATCACTCCGTTACCTTCCCTGGGTGTCTGACTGGGGATCGAACCCACAACCTGTTTGGTGCCTGGGCCAACACCCCGGCCAGGGCGACCCTTGCTTTCTCAGCTCCTCTCCCCTGTCACCCGTCGAAGGCTGGGTCTGCTGCCCTATTTCTCCAACCTAGCTCCCCAGGCACTAATCACGGGGACTGTGTAGCAAAGGCACCGCCGGGGTCCCCAGCCCGGAGATTCTGACTCTGTGGGTCCGTCCGGGCAGGGCCCAGGAATCCGCCCCGGGACAGGCTGTCTGGGTGCCCCACAGCCACACTCTGAGCTGGCCCGGAAGGAGGTTCCGGAAGCGTTCTTGGGTTCCCGATGATTACGCAAAGTTAGATTTTTAGGGGAGGCCGAAACCAGCGTCTTCCGCAGCCTAGGGCCCCTGGTGCAGGGCAAGGTGACCGTGGGTGCAGCGACCGCGTGGCATGGCATCGCTGGTCCATACGGTGTGAGAATCACCCCCTTCCCGTCCCTCCGGGGAGGCCGGGAGACGCCTCGTCTGGCACTTGGAGTGCTTGAGCAGCTCCTGACATTTCCCGTCTCCTCCGAGAACAAAGAGGCAGTCTCCCAGCCTTCCCAGCCTTCACCGGCAGCGGCGTCCAGAGGGACCTGGGTCACGCAAGCAGAGAAATCATTATTTCTCAATAATCCTCAATAATAAAGAAACGATTGTTTAGCCATCACAATTGTTAAATATTTGCTTTGGTCATTACTTTCTATCAGTGTCCAGGGACGCCGATGTCCACCTATGATGGTGAGACCCCGCGTCCTCTCCAGTTTGGTACAGTTGATTAAAAAGGGGAGGGGATTCACAGGAAGAAGGCGGTGACCATGTGGGAGCACGGAGACGGTGGGGGGTCCGGACGACGGCGGGGAGTCGGGAACAGCGCACGTTTGGGAGACGCTGGCCTAGCTGAAGCTTTGCATTTTCTGCATGCACAAGGAAACGGAGGCCTAAGGAGGGGAAGGACTTGCCCGTGACCCCGCAGCATCTGGGGACGGCCTTGGCTGGCCCCTCCGGGTACCCGTCAGTCAGCCCTGCGGGGCCACCCCCGAGGGGGCTGTTTTCCCACAGATCTGCGGCCCCCCCGGGCTCACCGGGGAGGCGTGCAGCTCCAGAGTCTTTGAAACGGACCTCGCCAAGCCCCAGGAGTGACCTCATCCCGGCCTGCGGCTGCGGCGGCTGTTGGGAGCACAGGGCTGTAAAAATTAATTGCCCTCTCTCTGGTGACCCGCTGTGACCCGCTGCCCGGGCAGACCTCTGTCTAGGGGGTCGCCTGAAAGGCGGGGGTGGGGGGAGCATTCTTTGGGACTGACGCGGTGGTTCCGCCGTGAGCTCACCCCACAACCGAAGGCTTATTATTCAAAACAGAATTTCATTTCGCTTCTAAGTGCTCAGGCGCTGGGGGTGCGGGCGGCTTGGTCATCGGAACCAAGACCCGGAGCAGCGATGCTCAGCCTTCTCCGTCGCGCGGCACGCACAGACCAACGACTCAAATTCTGCAGCACGGCAAAAAATAGATTTCTGGCCGATCTGACAAAAATAGGTATAATTTTGATTGATTTACAAAAAAAAAAACAGTAATTACCTATCCTTTGGGCTCCCAAGTGATGTTTTTAAAAAAATCAGGTGCCTGGACTTGCATGTAATAAGGATTTCTGGTACCAAGAATTAACCAATCAGGCATAAGCATAATATGTGACCAGTTCGATGCAGCTCTATTATGTGACCTATATATTGATGGTTCAAGGCAGGGCACACACAGGGCATGGCTGCTGTCGTGGTGGCTGTTGTCATTGTTGCAGGTGGCAGTCTCAGGGGAAAAGGACCAGTGCCCCAACTCAGGTGCTGGGTCAGGGACTGCACGGCTTAAAACCCTTGCGGCACACCTGCCGAAAACCGCTGGTCAAGAGCTTGTCCCCAGAGCCTGTGGCACGCTGACTTGGGCAGTGGCTGGGGCAGTCGCTGGGCCGGTTCCTCCCCGTCCCTGGCAGAGACGCCCGCTGGGTCCTGCCGGTCCCCACTGGGGGCTGGAGTGACCTCGAGGCACACTGATTAGGACACCCCAAGAGGCTCCCTCTCAGGTTGGGCTCCCTAGGCGCAGAGCCCGAGGTGGCGATTCTCACCTACTGGGGGAGAGGAGGATGCTGGGAAGACCCCCCCGGCAGGAAAGGAGCCAGGCAAGCATGGGGTCCCGCCCAGAGCCCAGCCTCGCGCATCCGGGGGCGGGGCTCCCTGGCGTGTGAATCCTGCCACAGAGCTGACCCCGCCTCCAACGTGAGGCGAGGTCCTCAGGCCCCCCTGTGTCGGTCAGTCGTGGGCTGTGGGACAACCTTGGCGGTGGGGGGGCGGACAGCTAGGGAGGCTCCCCCCCACCCCCCCCACCCATGAGGACGCTTTTCCAGAGGAGGGGCGGAGGTCCCAGGAAGCGGCGGTGAGCTGGGAAACCCGCTCTGCAGGGTCGGCAGGAGGAGAGTCCAGACCTGCAGCGTTGGCCCATTTCTATGGTGTAAATGCTCCCTCGATGGATGGCCAATGGCGAGCTAGCAGTGTGACGTCCGGCTCGCACACAGACCGAACACCTAACCACCAGCCCTCGCAGGCCGGGGGGAGCCGGCCGAGCGCACCCCGTCATCAGTGGCAGCTCGCCTCGGCTGGCGGTGGCAGAGGGCCCGAAGGAGGCGCGTGGGCCCCAGCTGCCCCGCCTCCAGGCTTCCTGCCTCCCCTCCCACCTGCAGCCTTCTGAGCACCTGACGACTCTGGCATACCACCCCTGAAGTAACCCCTCGTGACTTCAGATAAAGCCCCCTCCTCATCTCGGCCCCATGAACCCTGCCCCCCTCACCCTGCCGACCACCCCAGCCTGCCTCTCGCCGCTCACTCTCGTGACCTTTGCACTCTGGGAACACGAGACCTCTCTCTCGTCCTTGAAGCCCCGACCCTCTCCCACGGCCAGGCCTCAAGGCTGTCTGGCCAGGCACGCCTTCCCCTGTTCCCGTCCACTGAGCCCAGCCAGCAACTCCGCAGCATTGACCTTGCACGTCAGAGTCAGTCCCTCTGGCTGGCGAGCAGGGTCCTCGGGATGTGCGGTGTGAGCCCGGGCGAGGGCGCCCCTGCCTCTGGGCGCAGCTCGCAGTCCGCCTTCCACCCCGGCTGCCCCTCGAAGCTGAAGACCTTGTTTGTCTTCGTCGCTCCAAAGCCCCGCCCACCGGGCCTCCTCGTGGACACACGAACAGATGAATGAACGACTCCATCTATCCACCTGTCGAGGAACTAATTAATGACCCCGCGGTCAGAGCCCCTGCCGGGGCAACAAGTGCCACGCAGAAGAGCCGTCATCCATCTCCTGCGCTGTGTCATTCGCTGTGGGGACACGAGAACGCGGCTCGGAGCCGACCCGTGTGGCCCTTACGGCGGACGCGGCCTGCCCACGGCTCCCTGGGCCCCTCACGGCACGGCCGGGCCAGCGCGGAGCACTGCCCCATGTCGGTGACAAGGACAATGAAGAGGTCGAGATATCGCATCAGTGGCTCAGGGCCACACAGCCACTCAACGTCGTGTGTCTGAAAACGGACCTTCCCCTCGGCAGGTGCCCTTGGCCTCTGTCCACGCCGGCGCACAGAGCGGTGCCCCGTCCACCTGCCGCTCGCTGCGCCACCGCGTGGAGGTGCCCGCCGCTGCTTAAATGTCCCCCTACCTGGGTGGTGGCTGGGTGACTTCCTTTTCTGCAGGGGACGCCTCTGGGCGGAGAGCGGTGCTCACCTGCGCCGGCACCGCTGTCCTGGCCGGAAGGGGGGCGGGGGAAGCAGGGTGCTGTTTATATCTCGAGAGGTTTTGCCGCTGAGCTTCTGGGCAGTAAAGGGTTAGCCCCGCCCAGAGAGAGGTCTGGCGTTGCCCCGGCTGGCAGAGGGTGTCTGTTTAGCTGGGGGCCTTGGGCCATGTGGTGTCAGCTTGACCCCCCCCCCAGAGGGGCTGGAGACAGAGGGCCACCACTGGGCGGCTAACCCTGTCTGTGTGACCGAGTCCCCATAAAAACCAGGGACGCTGGGGCACAGGGAGTGTCCCTCCGCTGAATCCTGTGACAGCAACTGTAAGTAGAACAGCTCTCTGTGAGTTCAGAGTCCCCTCTGGTGAATTATCAAAACGGAGAGTGCTCCTGGGGACCCCAAACTTTCTGCTGGTGTCAAAGTGAGGGTGGTTTTAGGGGCCCCGTACTCTGCAGTTTCCATTTGAAGAGTCCCCACCCCACATCTACAGTGACCGGACCTGTGCTGCGAGTGACAAGGGGCCTTGGGTTGCGGCGTATTCACTGCCGGGTCCCTGCGCCCCAGCCCGCAGGAGGCGCCAGCAAGTGTTGAATTCGTCTGTCCTGCAATGGCAGCCTTTGACACTGCATAAGGCCAGGCTGGTGGTTTTACTGCACCCGCCTTATCGTGTAAACTGAGCCCCAGAGAGGGGCCGTGCCTTGCTCAAGCCGCATGGCTGAGGCAGGACGGGACCCCTGGTCTGAGGTCCCAGAGCCACGCTTTCCACGGGGCCCCGTCCCCCTGTGAGTCTGGCCACATGGCCGCAGGACCGGGAAAGTGCAAAGCTGAGACTAAGGAAGCATGGAAGCCCCCCTCCCCCCAGGGAATACTGGCTGGGGGAGGGGTGGAGAGGGCCGCCCAGTGGGGGGGGTGGCTTTTTGGAGCTGGGCTCCACGGAGACGTCCGTGGCCCGCGGTGACACAGCCCGTCCTGCGTGTGCGTGTGGCCTCGGGGAAAGGAATGGGGCGGAGCAGGAGGGACGGAGAGAGAGGGGGTTGGGAGCCCTCGTGAATCTCGAGACGGAAACCCAGATGAGAGGCGATAGCTCCTTCAGTGCCTTGCTTTTATTAAACAAGTCTGCACTTCAGCTTGGAAGAAAAGATTTTTTTTTCTTGGTTGTTATTTGCTTAAGAGAATTGGAGAAGCAAGAGCTGTCTGGGCGGATGATTAATGGGGGGGAAATTACATTTCGATGAGGCCTGCCCTGCTGAAGGCTGATGTGTAGAGCGAATGTCAGGTTCATTTCCGCACCCCCGTCTCAGCTGGGGCCGTCTCAGCTGGGGCCGAAGGAGATTCTCCTGAGGGCAGACGGGGTGGAAAAGGGCAGTTTGAGGCCGAGAGGCCTGCATTAATGACCATCGCCGCTAACGGCCATGGGGCACTCCCCGTGGGGCCAGTGCTGTGCCGAGCACGGTGTGTGCAACGTCGTGTACACGGAGCAGCCCCCCGGATTCGGTGCCGCGGGCGCCCCCATTTCACAGGCGAACAAAGTGAGGCTCCAGGAGCTTCGGCAGTCGGAGCGGGGTCCCAGGGCCTGAAACGCCGTGGAAGCTGCGTCTGCCCGGCTCCTCCTCCGGACTGATCTAAGGGCAGGACCAGGATCCTCCAGGGGCAACCTCGGGCGGGCACCCATCTGGTCTCAGGGACCGTGCCTGGACGAGCCAAGAAATGCCCCTCGTCTGCACCTGTCTGTGAGGACTGGGGTGTGCGGTCCCCTGACTGTCCCTCTGGCGGGGCTCGAACACCTGACGGGGCATCTCCATCCTGTGTGCGGGGACGGTGGTTTGTGACTACAGGGAGGAAAGGGCCCCTCCTCCTGCTGCTGTGGGGCCCAGGGATGGACACAGGGTTAAAGGGAGGCTCTTGTTCCTGTCTCCGCTTGGGAGCCGGTGCCTCAAGGACATCAGAGGCAGGGCCATCGGCGTGGACATTCGTGATGGCATGCAGACATCGAGGGGGAGGCCACCTTGACCAGAACTAGAGCGTGAAGGTAGCCACGGCGTTCTTCTCCTTGTCCCCTGCTGGGTCCCAGGTCCTGCTGTGGGAATTATTGTAGAGGGCAAGGCAGGGTTCGTCCCGCAGTCCTGCAGATGCTCACAGATGTGCCAGATGACCCGGGGCAGCACAGGGAGGGCACAACACGGCTCCTGTGCTTATGCGGGGGTGGGTGCGTGGGTGGGTGGATGATTGATAGATGGATGGGTATGTAGATGGATGTGTGGATGCGTGGGTGGGTGGGTGGATGAATAGGTGGGTGGATGGATGGATGGATGGGTGGGATGTGTAGATGAATGGATGGATGGGTGGATGGACATATGGACAGATGGAGAGACACACAGACAGAATGCCTGGGTTCAAATTTCTGCTCCTCCCCTCTCTAGTGAGTGGCCCTGGGACAAATTGTTTAACATCTCTGTGCCTCAGTTTCCTCTCCTGTAAAAGGGGCATGAGAACAGCATCCAGTTCCGAGGTTTTGCTGAAGACAAGCGAGTACACGTACCAAGTGCTCAGAAGAGGGCCTGCGCGAGGTCAGTGCCGCGCGGCTGCCGGATGGCACCGGGGAGGGGGCGGACGTTGACGAGATGAGAACATGAAAAGTGTTAAGTGTGGCTGTGGTCACGCCACGGGGAGGGCCAGGGCGCCACCGGCACGGTAATGGGGAGGGGCGGGAAGAAGAAACGTCTGCGGCGACAAGCACACCCCCTCTTTCCTCTTCTGCAAAAACCCCAGGAACCCCAGGGCGAGGAGCTGGTGTGGGATGCCATTCCTCAACGGTGAGCAGTGTCACGAGCACAGCTTTCTAGAAAGACCTGTGGCCAGCGGTGCATTAGGGGAGAATGCAACACACAGCCTCCCCAAGATGAAAATGAAAATGTGGGCGACCCGTGGGGGCCACAGGGAGGGTGGGTGGGCTCCTCTGTCCTCCCCTCCCCAGCCCCCAAGCTCCTGCCGCCCGCACGGTCCTCGCCACCCCCCCACCCCCCAGCGTGTCCCCCCGGCCCCCACCCAGATCCTCCTTCTGAGTCGAGTCACAGACGCTGGAATCGTTTAGCAGAGCCCATTTCCCCCCGCTCCGGGAGGCCGGCGCGATGAAAGGCGTCTCCCCACGGCGAACGCCAAGCCAAACAGATTAACGCAAGACGTGTCTGCTGCAGATTAAACATTGGGAAAAGCCATTTTATAAATATTTCTTTCCCACAGCCACTTCCCCATATGCGCTCCGGTCTCCGTTCTGACTGCAACTGGCCTCACGCACGTGTATCTAATGTACGCTCCGGGCTCTGCGTCCTGGCCTCCCCGGGGCTTTCCGGAGCGACTCCGCACCCCCTGGCAGGGGGACGCATCGGACTCTGGGGCGCACAAGGCGGACAGAACTCTCCGGAGGGGGGCAGGGGTGCGGGAGGCGGATGCAGAGCAACCTCCTCGGTCCCCTCTCTGCATGCCCTGCCCACAGCCCTTCTTCAGCTCCGCCCTGAGTCAGGACGAGCAGTCCGGAAAACGAGGGGGGCCTTCTCTTTCTGGAGCCCCCCCATCCTGCGGTTGCTCCCCTGGACCCCTGCACCCCGGAGAGCCACCAAGCCCTGCTGATCCCCCCGGCGGGTCTCCCCCATCCCGCCTCTGGGGTCCGCTTACCTGGCCTCCCACTCACTGACCTCACCTCGGCCACCCTGAGCCTCCTGACGGAGCTCCTCATCCCCTTGCCCACCTCCCTCCGCGGGCCTCCGGCAGCCTGAGGGGTCGCCCTCCTGCCTGGCTCACACCCCAACACCGGCGCAGACTCGTCCTCTCCAAGGGGGTCCCCACCACGTGTCTGCAGGTGGCTGACTAGGCCCTGCAAGTCCCCCGGCGTCCTGCGCCCCTGCCCTGAGCTGCGGGCGACGGGAGCTCAGAATCAGACGACATTTGGTTTTAAAACTTTGTCGTGAGTAGAGCTCCAGGCTTGCTCGGGTGTGGACTGAGTTTCTGGGGCAGGACCATCCTCAGCTGTGTGGCCAGCTGAGTCAGAACCCCGGGCGGTGGGGGCCGGGGATCTGTGTCTGTGCTCCCCAACTCTCCGGGGGGGATTCCTGCGGGACCTGCAGTCTGAGCTGCCCCAGATGGGAAAGTGCACCTTGTAGGTTCCCGCTGCATTCAATGAGGGGCGCCAGGAACGGCAGAGCGTGGAGGCCCGGGGCTGAGGGCTGAGCCCAGCGACCCTCAAAGCCTGTGGTCCAGGGCTTCCTAAGACCTTTTCGGAGGGTTCACAGGTCAAACCCCTCGTCCTCATAACACCGAGCCACCGTGAGCCCTTCTCACCCTCCTTTTCTCAGGAGGACCCCGCGGAGCTCAGCTGCTGCGTGACAGGGGCGACACCATTCCCCCCGCCCCCGCCGCCTGGCTGTGTGCTGGTGACCCCTGTGCTGGACCGCTGTTTGCTTTAATTTCTCACGCAGCCAGTGCTGAGGGAGACAAGCTCCCTAAAGCTCTCTGGGGCCCCTACTCATTCTTAGGAGGGTAAAGGGGTCCTAAGACCAAAATGTTTGAGAGCCTGTGGCCCAGCACTAGCCACAGATCTCGTGAGCACCAGCGACAATAGTCACCGGAAGCTAATACGCCCACTCTGCGGATGAGGAAAGTTGAGGCTCACGACGACACCAGGTGCGGTTCTTGGGTTGCCAGCCTCGGAGGCCAGCTCTGGCTCATGCGGATGAAAGACGGTTTGCGGCATCTCTTGCGGAGGAAAAGTGGGGGACCAGGCCTGGGAGGGGAAGAACCCAGGTGACGTCTGAGGGCCGAGACGTGGGCCGGTGCGGCCCCACTGTCTGATGGAGCTGGGAGGAGAGGCCCCGTGCTCTCCCGGGTAAGAGGCGGGCCCACGGCCAGGCCGGTGGGATTCCTCCCTCTCACACTCGGCTCTGTAGCCGAGGGCCAACGAGACCGACTTTCTGGGGCCCAAGGAGGTTTATCCCTGGGGCCCAGGGGTCCCATTTCACTAAGCGCCGCTTGCAGGAAAACAAGGTTTCCCACAGGCCTCTGGGGCGAGTGTTTCACCCAGCCCCTCCCCCAGAGAGGGGCCTGGATGAGGAACCGGAGGTGGTCGCGCCTGCACACTTAACCCATAAAGAGTCTCCCCCTGCCCACCCCAGCCCTGCGTTCCCACTCCTGGCCCATGCCGTGCCAGCTTCAGGGAGGGCCTCGTGCGTGCCACCTTCCACCGGCGGCAAATATTTCGCAGGGGTTATTGGTGAAATTGCCGTCAGATGCGATCATTTGTCTGGAGTTCCGGCGACCACACTCTGCCGGAGCTGGCGTGCCGCCCCCCCGGGTTTATCGGTGCGGACTCGGGCAGCAAAGAGCCCTTCCACTGAGCTTGGCTGCAAACAGCCGCCGCCTGGGTGGCAGTGCAGATAAAGAACCACAAAGCCCTGCTCCCCTGGGGACCAGCCGTGCCACAGCCTGCGGGGACAGGACTCGCAGCCGCTGCCACCTGACTCCTCTTTAGGGGAGAGGCCCAGGTCGGCCGGCCGGCCGGCCGGGGGCGGACAGCAGCTCATTTCCTCTTTGCTCAATCGCGGCAGGTGAGATGCCCTAGGCTGACCAGCCCTGAAAAGGGAAGCCTCCCAGCTCGGTGACCAGCACGACCTTTCAGCCGGGGGTTTGATTGGCAGAACCAAAAGGCTGAGGAAGTCCATCCGTCACGAGCCCTGGTGACACAGATCGATGCACATTGCTGGGGGACGGGCGTGTCGCTGGGTTTTGCAAGCTAGGAAGACCCGTTGGGTGGGGACCGAAGTCTCCCTGGCGCCCCCTGCCTCTCTCTCGCCTTGGGCCGCCCTGGCCCCGGTCTGGGTCCTCCACCTGCTGGCCAGGCTTCTTGACAAGACCGGAGGGCCGTACCCTCGTCTGCTCCTAACGAGCCAGCCGCGTGGACAGGCTGTCCTCCCTTGGTCCAGGTCCCCGCTGGGTGCGCGCCCAGCCAGGACGCCGGTGCCTTCCGGTGGGGGCACAGCGGGCGCGCGTCTTCTCGGGGAGCCTGCCGTCTCTGTTCCGGCAGCCTCGGCCGGCAGGGTCGTGGACCGCTGCCCGCGGCCCCCCCTCCGAGAACCGTAGAGCATCCTGGGTGCGGTTCTGCCAGGCTCTGAGAGGGGGGCAGTGTCGCCCCTCCGTGAGGCCCACGGGGATGGCGCTGGTCTCTCCTGCCGTCGGCACACCCACGGGCGATGCAGTCGGCAGAGTCGGCAGTGGGGAACACTGAGAGGGCCCTTCCTCGCCTCCCCGGGGCAGGCTCGGCCACTCCTTTGCTTGTGGTCTTCCATGTTCCCAAATCAGGCCCTCCGCGGCTTCTCATCCATGTGACTGCTGGGAAATGCTAGTTCCTGATGCAAGACCTACATTTTTAAGAGCATCAGTTAAAAAACAAAAACAAAAACAAAAACAAAAACACTGTGTTCAGGAGAAATGGAGCATTCCAGGGTGTGTGTGTGTGTTGGGGGGTGTGTTTGGGGGTGGGGTGCTCTGCGACGAGGAAACCTGCCATTTCTTCTCAGAGTCCCAGCCCGGAGCTCACCTTCTGTGGGCAGAGGCCGAAGGTGGGATCAGATGGGGCCGGATGGGGAACTATTTTAGCAACTGGAAGTGCCATCTCCCCTGCCGAAGCAGAGGACCAGGACCCCTGTTCCCGTCACCCGTTGCCGTGACGGGTCCCTTGCCTGCACAGAGGCCGCCCCTCTCCGAAAGCCAGCTGGGACGGTCTCCTCTGCAGGCCAGGAGGCGCCGGGCCCTCGGCCCACACCCCAGTCCCTGAAGACGACGCACCAGGCACCGCAGGCGTGGGGGCCAGGGCATGAAGTCTCGCAACTTGGCGGCGGCAGCTCCCACGGGGCTCCCTCTGACGGCCCTGGTCCCTGGGGGGATGTCGTTGGGCAGCTCCATGGGCCGGCAGGAGCACAGCAGGGGGCCGGCAGGTGTCACCGGCAGCGGAGGGTCTCCCCTGTGGAGGAGGGGGGGCCTCCTTCAGGGCTGGGGACCGCTGGGGGCTCGGTGAAGACAACGAGGACTGGCAGATGCCTTTAGAGGGAGGCGGGGGCGGAGGCGGCTGAAGGAGAGGGCTGGCTTCTCAGGAGACCGCAGGAGGGGAGAGGGTACGGCTGGTCCCGGGCCTGGCCGGGCAGAGCCCACCGGGGGTGGAGAAAGAGCAGTGGGAATACCAGTCAGGGCGGCCCAGAGGGGCCCTGGGGGGAGGGGAGCCCGCGGGTCAAGCGGGGCACCCGGAGGAGATGTGGTCAGAGAGAGGCCCAGAGAGCCAGCGGGGCCGCTCACCCAGGCCGTTCGGTCCGCCCCACAGCCCCGGCCTCCCCTCCATCCCTGACCGAGCCGTGGCCTGCGCTGCCTCACGCCCCGCAGGGGTTTCTCGGGGCCCCCAGGAGAGAGCCGCCCCCTCCCCCACAGCTCTCCCAGGCACCACGGGCCACGCCGACCTGCCCAGATCCACCTCGGACCGCCGTGGCGCGCCGACTCAGACAGGCCTTCTCGGGCCCCGCCTCACACCGCGCGCAAAAGGCGGCTCTGGGAGTGTCTGTGAGTCCGGAGGTAGCGGTGGGAGGACCGGGCTTCCAGGTGGGAGCGCAGGACGCGGTCGTCACGCCCTGGGGCAGGCCGAGGACTCTTCAGCAGGGCTCCGAGAGGAAAAGGCTGCTACACATCGGACCACGTCGTGGTTAGGGGCGAGCCATCCAGCACAGCGCCCGACCAGAGAGGGGTAGGAGCGAAGGCTTCCCTGCAGATGCCCGGCCAGGGGCTGGCTTGCGGCGGACACAGAAGGGACTCCTGCGGACGGAGAAGGGGAGGAGCCCCCCGGAGAGGTGGGCAGAGGCCGTCCCGCCATCAAGGACGTTCCGGGGGCCGATACACGCAGCCAAGGAGCCCACCTTGTGTGTCTGCCGCCCGGGCAGTGTGGGTGAGAACCAGAAAGACCCCGTGAGCCCACGCCGGAATTACCAAAACTTAAAATCGGGGAACACTGAGTGTGAGCTCACCCAGGGAGCAATCGCTCGCTGGTGTGGAGCCTGGGAGCCGGGGAGAAAGGAGGCGTTTCTGGCACAAGCGCCGGAGCTGATGGGGGCTCAGCGAGGCCCTGGGTAGACAGACGTGGGGCCCTCGGGTCCCCCTCCCTGGCCCAGAGCCCGGAGCTCAGAGGGGGCTGTGGCTCAGAGCACCTCGGGAAGGAGGTGGGAAGAAAGGGAGAAGAGGCAGGATCAGAGACGGCATCGCCTTCTCCCTCTCACCGGGGAAACGAGGCCAGGGGTTTCCGGCTGGGATGATTTGGGCATTTTTTTTTTACCGTTCCGCCAGGACCAGGGAGGAGGACCAGCAGCCGTGCTCCCTAGAGGCTGTGAACCAGACCGACCATCAAGTCTCCCCTTTGCCCACCTCGCTCCTTCCTGTGGAGACCCTGGCTCCCAGGAGCAGGGGGGCGGGTGTGGCCCCAGGGACCCCAGGGACCCCAGCCCAGCCAGCGCGCTGCCGGGGGCGCAGGTGGCCGGCGCAGAGGGAAGCCCGGGCGGCCGGGGTTGGGGGGGGGACACTGCAGACGCGCCCCGACCTTTCCCGGTGAGCTCCCTTTGACAGGACGTAATAAAAAACCTTTTCATCTTCATCACTGTGGGTAGGCTGAGAGGCCAAAAGTGTCCATGTTTTAAAGGGAAATTTTAATTAGTATGTAAATTCGACGCGCGGCATTAAAATGCCATTTGCTAAGTAAATGCTGCTGCACTCCAGGTTCAGGTATTTATTTGAACCTGCGCTGCCAAGGTGCCTTTGTGGATCCCCTGAGTGTGTAATAACAGCATTTCAAAAACAAAATGAAATTCTCCTTCTGTTACAATGCACCGGGTTACGGCTTCGCCGCCGGCGACGTGACTGGAATATTTTAAGGTGCCGGCCGCCGGCTCCAGCAGTCCCACATGTGTCCCCTCCTCCCTGCCTGTCTGAGACGGCCCGGGGGGGCTGTGCGGGAGACCCCCATGTCTCTGAGTTCGGACCCCAGCATCCACCGGGGGGACCGCGGGCTGACCGCCAGCCGACAGCGAAGGGGTGGACGTGGGGGACATGCAGGCCCCCCGATGAGGGGCGGATGGTCTGAGGGGTTAAGTCGCATCACAGGCCCCGGGAAACCCGCATGGGGCCACCCGCAGAGGAAGGAAGGTCATCGGGGCTGCTTTTCCCTTAATTCCAAGAGAAGCGACGGTTTAACGCTGGGGATCCAAACAGCAGGACGTGGCCGCCTGGCCTTTCAGCGCCCCGGGATCCCCCCCAGCAGCGATCAGAGCATCCCCTTTGGCCACATAACAGTCCTCGTGTGCATGTGTGTGTGCACACGTGTGTGCACGCGCAGGTGTGTGTGCGTGCCTGAGGCCCTAAGCTGCCTGCCTCCGTCGGGGGGGACTGTCCAGCTCCCAGCTCTGTCTAGACAGCGAGCATGCCAGCCACTGCCAGGACAGAGTCAGCTGTGTGTGTGCACGTGTTTGCACATGTATCCGTGCGTGCACGGGGGTGTGCATGTGTATTGGGGTAATTCTGACGGTTACTGCACTTCTCAGGTGCACACACTTAGGCCCAGGATGTGAGATCCCCTCCCCTGTCTCCCAGTGTCCCATCCCCAAGCTCCTCCCCAACCCACCGGGCACGGCCAGTCGGAGGAGGGTGAACTGGAGGCACTTTGGCGACTGTGGGAGGGGCCACGCGGAAGCGCTGCCCACAGGTGAGTTTTTCTCACGCAGATTCTGACACTCACCAGCTGTGACACCCGATGCCCCGAATCCACCGCCCCCAGGGCTGCTCCCCCACCCCCCACCCCCCACCCCCCACCCTCTCCAAGTCGGGGGCTTGCTTTGAAGCACCGGCTGTCTGGGGGGAGGGTGAGCCAAGAGGAGGGGGGAGGGGGGCGTGGAGTGTGGACCAGCAGAAGTGGGTGTTGAGTCTGCACTCGGGAGCCCTCCAGCCCCCTGCTAAGGCCCCCTGCCCAGCCTGCCAGGCGCCCGCAGTTGCTGTAAAACAATGTAAAATGCCGCCTTGGCCACCGTCATTTCTACTGTGAAACCAAAGCGGAATCTCTGTACCTGGCACCCTGATCCTGCCCCCCATTGGGCTCCGCCACCTGCCCTGGAGGGAGAACCCCACTGAGTCAGAAGCCCTGTGTTCAAGGGCTGTCTAAGTTCCAGCACTCTCCCATTGACCGGGGGACTTCGGCTGAGGGCCTACTATGCACTGGCCCCATGCTCGGCAGTGGAACAGGTGGCTGGTGCTGCCCGCTGGGACCCAGGGTCTGGGAGAGGCAAGAGGTTACGGGAGAAATCAGGACAGGAGGAGCACCACACCCAGAGTGAGGGCGGAGGTCAGGGGCTGTTAGGGGTCAGAGGGCAGACAGTGTCCCGGAGGAAGGGACTCAGAGGGAGGGAAGATCAAGGGGGCCGAGGGGGACAGGGAAACACAGGGGTCCCCGGGGAGGGGGCGCACAGGTGACGAGGGAGCCGGATCTAGTGCTGATTCTCCCCCTCCCCCCTCCCCCCCACTCGGACGGAGTGAAGCAGCGAATGAATGAACCGACGGAGCCCAGCGACAACGCCTGTTCTCAGTGCGGGTCGTGGTCCTGCCCCGACGTGCTGGGTGGGCGTGGGCATGTCCACCCACTGGGCCTCGGTTTCTCCTAGAAAACCTCAAGGTCTTCTCGAGTTTAGCTCGAGGGCCTCCCTCCCGCTGTCCTTCCCTCGGCGACCGGCCCCCTCCACATGAGCCCAGGTCCCCGGGGAGGGCTGTTCGGAATTGATCCACCCAGACCGAGGCCCCCCAGTAGACACACCCCATGTACAATGTGACTGCAGAAAGACCCCGGGTCTCTCACTATTTCAAAACCCCGTGACCCTGGGAGCAGGGGGTGGACGGACCGGTTGGGACTGGGGGGCGCGGGGGTCCGGGTGGCCGGGGCGGGGGGTCTGGGCTCTGCCTCCCAGGTTCTTTGGATCCTGAATCCAATTTTTCTGGCATGTTCTGGGCACCACGGGTTGTCTAGACGAGCCCAGAGAGAGAGAGAGACATAAAGTATTCATGGTTATAGATCCCGCAGCCGACAGAAATAAACGGCCTCTCAGGAATTCATGTCAGAGCTCCGTCCCGTGAGGTCGGCGCCGGTGTCCCCTCGTTACAGACAGGGGACACTGGCCCACACTCGAGTGTCTGGATAAGCCCGTCGAGGGCACTTCTGCAGACGTGGGGGCCCGCAGTGGCATGCAGACTCGCTATGAGAGACCCACTTGTGCGCGGGCTGTTCCACCCTTGACCTCCTCCTCGCTCGTGTTGGGAGGCCCTGCAAAGCTAGCGCCTCCTGAATGCTAGGTCTGGCGCTGAGAATGAAGAGGTGCAAGTTCAAGTCCGTCAGAGCGCAGAGTTCTTATTGCCGCCTCGTCACTTTCGAGGCACCCTAATTTTTTTTTTCTTGGCTCTTCAAGATTTAGTTTTCCTCAGCTCCTTCATGGGGATAAACACCTAATTTGGGTTTTATCCTGATACAAGCATTTTCTCAATACCAGAAGTTGGCACATAGCGTCAGACCCAGAACTGCTTGTGCGATGTCTGTGCTTACTTGTCTGAGAAGTTGTCTGGAGGGATCGAAAGGGAATCGTCTTTCTTGAATGGCCTTTATTGAAAAGCATCAAAGCTCAAGACAGCGGACCCCCTCAGGGGGCCCAGGCACTTCCTCTGGCCCTAAGGGGTTTAGGGGCGGGGCGGGGGGCGGGGACGAGAGTCGCAGCAGATTCTCAAGGCCAGAGGATGGGCCCTAAAGTTCATCCAGCAAAATTCCAGCCCAACCAAATTCCAAGACAACCGCCGCCTGGGTGCAAAGCCTTGGGCTCAGCTGGGTTGAAACAAAACTAAATTACCCTTAAAAAATATTTTATTTGTGTCTTTTTAGAGGGGAAGCAGGGAGAACAAGAGGGAGAAAAACATCGATGTCCATCCATCTCCTTGACTGGGGAGTGAACCTGAAACCCAGGCATGTGCCCTGACCGGGAATCGAACCGGCGATCCTTTGCTGTGTGGGATGACACGCCAACCAACGGAGCCCCTCTGGTCAGGACCTGACCTGAACCATTCTGATAAGAGGAACCTATTTTTTTAATCACCTTGGAATTTTAAAAAAGAGACACTGAACCCAGGTGAGCCTCGTAGCACCTCAGGAGACGTGCTTGGGCCACTCTGCATGGAAACAACAGACGTCACTGGAGGCAGTGGAAAACCTAAATAAAAGTAATACCCCCCAGAAAAACCCTACAATTCTTTTCAGCTTTTGGGGGGATGCCACACACCTGCTGAGTTCCTGTTAGAAGTGAAGAGATGCCCCGTGGACACGCTGAGTTTGTGGTGTCTTGTCTGAGGTCATTTTCGTGCACCTGCCTTTGGGGGCTGGGTTTCTCTCTTCCTCGAGGAGAGAGGCGGGGCAGGGGGCGCAGCAGCCCCGAGAGGAGGCCGGGGCACCGTGGTCACTGCTCAGAACCGGGGACGGAGGCTAGACGTGCCAGGGTTTGGGCGAGGTCTCCCCGTGGAAGGGAGGGATGTGCGGGGGGGGGGTGTGCTCTGTGGGGGGCCCCGGGAGAGGCCGGGGGCTGCAGCATCCAGGCAGAAGGGTGGCTGGGACCACGTGATGCACCGTCCACACCGTGGGGAGCCGAGGGGGAGGGCGCTCCGGACCGTTCCACCAGGCCAGCAGCCGGGAGCCCGCCCGCCCTGGGCTGATGCCCTGCGACCCCCAGCTCCTTCAGCCGGACCCTGAGGAGATGAAGAACAGCATTCTGTGTGATCAATTACGGCCAGAACAAAGGCACTGTTTGTGTCCTGTGCGGTCATTCTTAAATAACAGAACAACTTCCAAGATGTTTAGGGATTGTGTGTCGCCGTGCCAGATGCAGAGTGAGCAGCGCTCACCTGACCAGGCGCAACAGTCCCAGGAAGCGGGTGCCGCCCGGATGCCCCTTTCACAGATGAGGAAACTGAGGCTCGGGGCAGCTGTCCTATGACCAAGGCCACACATCTCAGAAGGCACAGCACCAGGACTCGAAACCTGGACTACGTGATCAGGGGTTTTTGCTCTGTCCTTCCTTTCCGCCTCAGAGATGCTAGTGTCCACCCAAGTGTCCTGGGCTGGCACTACTGTTTGTGCTGCATTTCTTGCCTGGCCCCACCACACAGAAAGACTCCTCAGCACCAGTTCCTCCTGCGCTGTTCTTCCCAGACCCCCTGAGCTCGAGGCATCTCACCACGCCCTCACTCACACCAGCCCTGGGGTGAGAGCCCTTCCCCACCCAGTCCCCAGACGAGCTCCTGTGGGCTCAGAGAGGTTGAATACATTTCCTCAGGACACACAGCCAGCAAGCGTCAGAGCCAGACTCAAACCAAGACCCCCGATCCCAGCAGCAGAGCCCTTACTTAACCCACAACAGACCCTGTCCCCCCTTTCTTCCATTCACTCACTCCCAACGCACAGAGGTTCCATGGGGGAAGAATCTGGGAGTCCATAAATAATGCGGGCGTGCAGAACTCGCAGCAGGATGTAAACAGGAGCCCTGGTGAGAAGGCCAGCGTTCTCCACCCCAGTGGGATGCTGTGAATGCTGGGGACGAGCCCGGGCAGATGTCTGCTCCAGGGAACAAGGGGTTAAGGAGAGAGATGTGGGTGAGGTATCCTTTCTCTTCCCCCCACCCATCCCTTTAGCCACCACGGAGCACCAGGGTCTCGCCCCACGCGGGATGGGCATGCAGACACATACCGACAGGGGGTCTCCGATGGCAGAGATAAATGCACGTTTTGGGAGCTCTGATACCTGCTATAGTCCCCTCACGCAGGACCTGCCCCTTCCCCCCGCCCGGCCCCACCCCCAGGGGATGACACACATTGTCTGTGAGCGCTGGGCTGGCGAAAGTGGGGGCCAGCGGGGAGACTTAGCGTTGGCTTGAGCTTCCAGGACCTTCGGTCACGTAACCACCATGGAGCTGGGGGAACACGGCCAGGTAAATCAGGAGGAGCTGCCCGATGGAGCTGCCTTTGCAGACGCCTTCCAGGAAGGTTCCCTGCCCAGGCACCGGCTGAGTTGCCTCGTTATTCTAAGGGCCTCTCGAAAAGACTCGTGTCCTGGGAGCTGTGGCTGCCAGCGCTTTGGAGAAGGGACGCAGCTGCAAACCAACTTGACCTTGAAGGGCAGGATGCTCGGGGCCCGGCCGCCAGGCCGGCGTTAAAGAGCTGGCTGTTGGCAGAAAGAAATGAGGCGCTTTGCCAGCCGCAGGCCGCAGGTGATGTTATGCTTCTCCTTCGGGTTCTTAGGCAGTGAGGTAAAATCGGGCCCGAGCCTCCTTCGCGTGAGGGCACCGGGCCATGTTTGCCCGGGACGCATGCAAGGGACAAAGCCAGGGGGCGTCACTGGGCTTCCGGTGAGGGGAGCCAGCACAGAGAGGGCGAGTGGCTTACCCAGGGTCACAGAGCCTGGAGTGTCCCAGGGATAGGAGGCCAGTCCGTGTTTCCGGAACATTCTGGAAGATTCGTCTCTCCACTGGAGAGGGGTTTCCCAACCTTCACGCGACAGACGCACAGGCCGGTGAGTCTGCGGTGGGGACCTCCCTGTGTGCTGCACGATGCCGGGCAGCGCCCCGGCCTCTGCCCACAAGGCCGGTAGCATCCGCCCCACCTCGGGGCACCTTCCCCAGGGCAGACCAGCGCCATCCCATTCTCGCCAGAGAAATGGTGCCAAGGTGGCCTCTCACTGTGCCAGTCTCTCTGCTCATCTCCGTGTGGGTCCCCCACACTCACCGCCCCCCCATAGCCCTGTGGGGGAGGGCTCCACTTCCCCTCCCCAGAGGAGACCCCTGTTCACACTCACTCGCCCTTTTACTCTGCCTGGTCCCACCTGGGGGTGGGCCTTCCCAGGCACAGCCGTGCAGTCAGCAGGAGCCGTCCCCCCCTCCCCTCCCCCCTCCCCTCCAGCCTCACCTGTGCTGGATCAGAGCTGGTGCGTCAACACCCCGCCCCGCGCCCTTGGGGTCACCTCCAGGTTCCTGTGGGAACTGAGCCCAAGGGACCACAGCTGTGGCCCCCACCCTCTGTCATCCCTTTGCCATCTCTGTCCCCTACTCCCACGGACGCCCCCTGGGATGCACCCCCTAGTGAGCAGCTAGCCTTGCCTGTGTCAGGGTCTGCTTCCCGGGGAGCCCAGAGTAGGACAGCGCCCACCACGGTGCCCCCCCACACCTGCCACCAGCGCCCACACGTGTCCCGTCCACACAGTCCGCCCTGTTTCACGCCAGGGCTGGGGCCGGCCTCCGCGGCCTCCAGCAGAGCGCCCGGGATCCCTGGCGCTCGGAGATGCCTGCAGGACGGATGAAGGAGTGGCTGCCCGAGTGAACGGATGGATGCACGGAGACCCCCGGGTGGGGGCGCTTTGAAGGGAGGCCCTGGATTCCCAGGATTCCGTGCAGCTGGCACGGGGTGTCCACAGGAGCCTGCCTCTGGACACTGGCAGAGACTCAGGGGGGCCCCTGTCTGTCCCCGCTGTCGTGGAGGGGGTCCCCCACGTGTGAGCAGGACACCAGCACTTGGCTGGGTTCCCAGAGATGGGGGAAGAGAGAAAGCCAGCCCCCGCCCCCCCGACAGCGGAGGAGCTGTGGAAGCGCAGTTAAAAGACTATTCCAGCCGCGGCCTGCAGATTACCTTTTCTATGAAAGCTGACTGGCTTTAATAAAAAATGAGAATTTCTCCATCTGCTCTTTAAAGATAAGGCCTCCCGTTCCCCAAATCAGTGCGCGACAGAGGCCCGGGAGGCTGGGGGAGGCGGGGCGGAGCGAGACGGGCCGGAAACAGAGCCGTGAGCAGGGCGCCGGCCTGGCAGGGGAGGCTGGTTTGGGGCCCCCGGCTGTGGGCCTGGCAGCCGAGGCCAAGGGCGGGACGCCAGTAATTAAGAGATCACTTGAGCCCTTCAATAGCCACCCCTGCCCTCTCCAGGGCCGTGCGCCAGCCTCTCTCTCCTGCCTCACGGTCAGAAGGAAGAGCACGGGTCTCCGAGGGCCTGGTAACGCGGGGTCACGACTCAGCCCCTGCCCGAGAGCCACTGCGAAGCAGCCAGGCTGGTGGGGACCTCAGGCTGGAGCTCAGCCAGGCCAGGCTGCCCGTCCTCCTGTCCCCGGAGAGAGGGGAGCCCCCCGCCCTGTGCCCGAGAGCACCCGCTCTGGCAATCGGCCCTGCTGCGGCCTGAGCGCCCCGACCGCGTGACCTTGGGCAAGTCACTTCACCGTCTTCACCTGTGACACAGGGCTGAGGACAGGCGCGGCCCCCCATGGGGAAGCGGCACGTTGGTAAAAAGCAGTGATGAAAACCTCTTCACCGGGAGGGGCTTCCAGTGTGGAAACTGGTCACCGTGACCCCTGCAGGAGAGGACACCCTCCCCAGCGGGTCCTCTGAGGTCAGATAACCCCCCAACCCTTTCACCCGGAGCCTCCCCCAGCCTGCCTTGCTTTCTCCCTGCGCTGCGTGTGCTCCAGGTCCTCTCTCAGCCGCGGCGGCGGCGGCTGCTGGTTCCCGTGTCTCCGGGGAGCGTGTGCTGGGCTTGGCGCACAAACAGATCCAGGCTCCAGGAGCCTCCAGAATCCTCTCCAGACTTCCAGAGCCCCAGCCCCTCCGCTCACTGATGCTGGGGACTTGGACGAGGCGCTACTTTTCTCCGCCTCTGTTTTCTCTCCTCCTAAGAACGCCAAGTGTCTGGGGTGGGGCGCGGAATAAGAAGGGGCCCCGGCGAGGCGTCCCCCAGTACCTGGGGCTGCGCTGGGCCCCTTCTCGCCCTTTCACACCTCGGGCAGGATCAGTCCTGGGGCCGTGGCACCCGCTCTACAAGGAATGATTAAATGACTGAAAAAAAAAAAAAACCCATACAAAGAGAACAGCATCTAGTCACCTCATAGGCAGCCTGAGAGGTGAGATTGGGCAGGTGTTTTGTTTTTTTTATAGATTTTATTTATTTATTTTTAGAGAGGGAAGGGAGGGAGAGAGAGAGAGAGAAAGAGAGAGAGAGAGAAACATAATGTGTGGTTGCTGGGGGTCATGGCCTGCAACCCAGGCATGTACCCTGACTGGGAATCGAACCTGCGACACATTGGTTCACAGCCTGCGCTCAATCCACTGAGCTACGCCAGCCAGGGCCTGGGCAGGTGGTTTTCAATAAATGGGGGAAAGAGGAAGGGAGGGATCCCATGGGGACTCAGGGAGGAAAGGCCGTGGTGTTGGGGACTGGCTTCCCAAAATTGTCCACTAACTCGGGGTTCCCCCACCCCCCATTCTGGCTTTGCCTGGGGACCAGGAGGAGGGCACTTCTCTTCTGCAACCCACCCAAGAGGGCCGACTGGGTGCGTGTCCTGGTGCTTGCTGAGCAGGCAGATTTATTCACATAAACATTAAAAAAATCCATGTTGACCCCTATATATATTCCCTCCCCCGCAGCATTCGGGGAGTTGGAAAACACCTTGCACTGAATGTGCTGCACTAAGGGCTGGGGGTGAGGGGACCGAAGTCACCACCACACCAGTCACCCCCCACCAGCCCAGGGGTCCTCCCCCACACCCCCACCTGCTCCCTGTGCAACCCTGGGGGAGCTGCCGCGCACCCTCTCGGAGGCGTGGCCTTCCTGTGGGTAGTGTGGGCAACGACAGGGGCGATTCCTGCTCCGCCCCTGCCCGGAGGTCGGGCTTTCTCGCCTCAGTGGGCACTCCCGGGCCGTCTGCCCCTCCCGGGCCATCTGCCGCTCGCCAGGCACAGTTCCAGGCCCTGGGGAGAGGGTGACGTTCCAGAAACCAAGCTCCTGACCTTCGCAGATCCCACGCCCCGGCGGGTTCAATGACACCACGTCACGTAAGCATAGTGCCAGGTATACAATAGGTGCTCAAGCAGTGCTGCCCAGGACTTCCTCACTGAAGAAATCCCAGAGGTTCCAGCATCTTGCCAACGTCCACGGGAGCCGGTACAGGTGGGAACTGGAACCCAGGTTTCCTGCCCCCTGTCCCGGGGCTGGAGGCAGGCTCTCGCTCTGGCCCTGGGTTTTGGCTCCCTGGGGGCATGGCTGGCCAGGGCAATGACACAGAATTTCTTTTTAAGGCCTTAAAGGGCTTAGCGGGAAGGATGCTTGAAGTGGGTGAGGTTGTGACAGCCACCCCCACCCCCGGGGCCTCATTCCCTGAGGTTGCCGGGAATCTTTTAAGGTCCTTCTCCCCCAGGCATGGGGGTCCCCAGGGTGCAGGACTCTGGGAGATCACTGGACTTTCCCCAAGAACAAGAGCAAGGCTTGCCTCTCCTAGACCCAGACAGGCCGGGATTGCAGAAGGAAGCCGACGGAACGCCTGGGGTCAGTCTTAGGACCTGGACGTGCGGGGGGGCAGCGCCACCAGTGGGGGTGGGGCGGAGAGTCAGAGCTGGTCCTCAGAGGTGTTCCTTTGGCCGGTCAGGTTTTGAAATCAGAAGAACGAAAAGACACTCACCCCCTGCTTGGAGCTTCCTGTGGAAGTGGAATGAGGGCGGGGTGGGGTCAGCAGCCTTTGTCCCCCCTCCACGTGACCTCACGGGCAGTTAGTGGAGTCCCTGGCCCTGGTTCCCAGGCAGAGGATTTCAGCCACAGAGGTTTTGCCCCCAGGGGCACTTGGCAGTGTCTGGAGACATTTTGGTCATCCCGAACGGGGTGGGAGGGGGTGCTGCTATTGGCACCCAGTGGGTGGAGGCTGGGGTCCTGCAGGGTCCAGAGCAGCCCTGAAACAGAGAGTGGTCCCACCCCCAGCGGCCCCCAGAGGAGCGGGCAGGGTGGGCAGTGACCATCGACTCCTGTCTGTGGGCTGAGGCTGGTCTCCCCCGCCCCCTCACGTCAGGGCTGCGTCCCTGCACCTGAACTGGGACCAGACAGGGGGCGGGTGTGACCCCTGAGCTCCCATGCCCCACTCCGCCAGCCCTGCCTGCCATGCAGCCCTTGCACCTCGAAGTCCCCCGCCACCCACCCGTCTGCAGCCTGGACCCCTAGCCCAAGTCACGGGGCTGCTGGGTAACGGAGCCCCGGCCACCTGTAGCGAGGCGGCGGGCTTCGGTGACCTCAGCCGCTCACTCCCCGCGCCGCCCTGACCGAACCCCTCGCTGCTCCTTCCCGCTCCAACCCAGACAGCGCAACCAGCGCGCAGGAGAAGACACTCCAGATCGGCTTCAAGCCCCAAATCCACACTGGACCCTTCTTTTAAGTCCTCACCTGAGGGTTTGTTCACTGATTTGAGAAAGAGAAACGCGGGTGGGCTGCCTCCCATCCACACCCCAGCCAGGGGTCACACCGGCAACCTCTAGGTGTCCGGGATGGCGCTCCGGCCAACGGGGCCACCCGGCCAGCGCCCCCCCCGCCCCCCCCTCCCCAGTCTGCACCCTATCAAGACCTCCAGGAGGCTCGTACGGCCTCCTGAGACTCGGAGAAGCCCTGAGCCAACGAGCTTGCAAACACAAGTCACGTGGAGAAAGGAGGCCTGAGGCGGCAGGCTCGTGCAAGCGCACAGTTTACAGGAGCCGGGTCTGCTCCAGGCTCTCCGCCCTTCGGCCCGGCTGAGGGCTGCCGGCCAGGGCCCGGGGTCTCCCCCCCACCCCCGGGTGGGGAGGCTGAGGGCCCCGACACCCACCGGTGCACAGCACGGTGTGGCCTGGGGTCCGGGAGGAGGGTCTCGGGGCAGGGCCGGGGCGGGACAGCAATCACACTCCCGTGAGCGAGCACAAGCCCAGAGCCACGCAGGTGCTCGTTTACTGCCGCCCAAGCCGCCACCTGGCTGAGCAAAAGGCATCTGGAACCACAGGGGGGACCCCCAGGCGACTCGAGCTGCTAATCTCAGCTGAACGCCCTTGGATGTCCTTGGTGAGCCGGAGAGCTGCTTGTGGGGGCTGACCCCGTGGCCCTCTGCGGGGAGTGGGGGCGGGGTGCCTGGGCCACGGCCGTCAGCCCAGACCCCGGCGCTCACTCCGAGTCGGGCAGCGGGAAGGACAGAAAACCCGGTCCTGGTCCCTGCCACAGGCGGACTGCACGGCCCTGGGCAAGTTGCTCAGACCATCGGGCCTCAGTCCCCCGTTTGTAGGATGAGATGCTGACGTCAGCGCCTGTGTCTGTGAGGGCTGAGTCAGAGCCGTGCGCACAGTAGGTGCACACGCTGCAGGGAGGGTGGAGGACCGGGCACTTCGTTGGGGTAGGTCTCCACGGGGGCCGCTCCCCAGCCCTGGGCCTCGAGGGGCGTCCTGGCCCTCACGGATGTCACAAGGACGGCGCCGCCCCATGGGACTGTCTGCCTCTTCACTGTCCGCATCACGGAGGCGAGAAACCGCCTGCGCAGGGGGGCTCAGGCATGTCCAGGGGCTCAGCCCCCCGCTCCTGCCCGGGGACTCCGTGCGGGGTGCACGACCTCCAGAGAGGCAGGGGACGATGGCCGAGAGGGGAGGCCAGGGACCCGCCCGGCCTCCACATGCCTCCCGTAGATGCCCACGAGTGGACACATGCTGGGCGCTGGATACCCTTCACTCGCGTCTCCGGAATGAGGGGCCTGGGGGCTCCGCCTGCAGGAAGAAAGGACCCAGTTACACTTGAGAGAGGCCGCAGAACCGCACTCAGCACGAGGCCGCCCTGCGTCCCTGTGGGAGCGACAGACCCCTGAAATGGAGACCATGGAGGGCTTGTGTCCTTGGTCACGAGGAAGGATGGGGGAAGAAGGCCCCCCTGAAGGCCGAGGAGAAGGAGATGGGGGGTGCTAGAAGCTCTCCCCCAGCCCCACACAGAACGTGCTCCCCCCGGGACTCCAGCCAATGGACGAAGACCAGCGTCTGGCCCACAGGCGGACAAAAACCCACGATTCAGGCAAATCCAGAAAGAAGAGGTGAAGGAGCTCGATCCCAGACCTGGGAATTCTGAAGGGACGTCAAGGGGGAGGGGCCCAGACTGAGAGTCCTGACGCCCGGCGAGGCCAGGGCGCCCTGCCGGCTTTGGGGACAGAGACACCCGAGGCAGCGGGAGTCCAAGGGAAGAACAGGTGGGGCGGGAGGGGGGGCGTGCTGAGAGGTGGGGGGAGGGAGGCGTGTGAGGGAAAGGAGGCAGGAGCCCACGGGACGGGGCTCACGAGGGGCAGAGGTTGGGGTTCACGAGGGGCAGACCCCTGGGACACTGCCCTTGTCCTCCCACTGCACGGCCTGGGGCCCTGGATCTCAGAGGCTACGGCACAGCGGTCCGACCCAGGTCCCCGTGGCGAGTGCAGCCACTGCTAACTCCTACCCCACGTCCGCTGCACACCCCCGACCCCAGCAGACGGCCGGCAGGGCCTCCCGCGCTCCGCGGGCCGGCGGCACCCAGTGGGTGCTGCACGAGCATGAAGGAGTGAATGAGAGGGCGAGCGAGCGGCCGGAGGAGCCCTGGCCCTCGCCTCGGGGCCGGGAACCCACGTTGCCGACATGGCTGAGAAACGTCTAGAAAAAATCAGCGGGAAATAAAGGCTGTCCGTTCCTTCGGGCTGTGGATCCTCCCAGCACCTGCAGTCCCCGGAAACCTCCGCTGTCTCGGGACGCCCTGGGAGCTGTGGCTTGCGGCGGACGCACAGGGAAGGTTGCGCCCCGCAGATGAGTCAGCGTGGTGAGGGGCGGAGCCACCCACACTGCGAGGACCTGCGACTGGAACTCATTATGGGGACGGACCACAGTGACCGTGATAAATCAACGCTCCCCACACATTTGCAGGCACCGAGCAGAGTGGTTTGGGCCCCGGTGGGTGGGCGAGGGGGGCTAGAAACTGTTTTCGTCTTAGGGTGCAGGGAGATCGCCGCCCATACTGGGACTTCTGCTCGGTCCCTGCTCCGGAGTCGATGGCTGGTGGCCGTGAACAAAGCAAGTGCACAAACCCATGGCCTGGCGGGTGGCCCAGCGAGTCAGGCACCTCTTCTCGTGGTGCTTTGTGGGTTTCACGTTCATGTTCACGGACAATAAAGAGAAGAAAACAATCCGAGATGCTGAGGGCCCATTCCTACTGCCAAGGCCAAGTTGAACGCTCTCAGACTTGAGGCAGAAGCAGAAAGTTTTTGGAAGACAAAATGCAGCTCCCCTCTGTCGGGGAACAGAGAGCCCCCCGAAAGGGCGGGCGGCAGGATGGGACGGGCTGAGGTGCGCGCTAAAAGGCCTCGTGAAGACAGGACCTGGAGCTTTGTTCACTTGACCTTGGGGACTCGCAGCTCAGGGAGAAGTAGCTCTCCCGTCACCTGCGTCCCTGTGAACCAAGGAGGCCACCCGGGGCCGCTGCGGGTGGGTGGGGAGGGGGGCTGGGGTCTGCAGTGCGGCAACATCAGACCCCGTTTTCTGGCCCTGCTCAGTGTGCCCTTGGGGAAGAAAACGCAGAAAGGAAGGGACCGGGAGTAAAGGGATGGAAGGAATTATCCAGAGGATCAGGCCCAGGGCCTCGCAGCGCCGTGCATAAAATCTGACGCGCAACATAAACAGCGCGGCCGCCAGCCTCGCCACCAGAAATATTCAATAATAAAACACAGCTGTCGGCGCTGGCGTTCCCCGAGCGGGGTTTGTCATTCTCGCCATCAGAAATGCTGACGGAGACAGAAACCGTTACATGGAAACCGGTTCCCGCCTCCCCCCCCCCCCCGCGCCGCGAAGAGGGAGGTTTTCGTGAGCCGCAGCCCGAGTGCTCGCTTACAGTGTAAAACGCTGGAACGGCCCGTCAGAATAATTTAAGACAGAACTTCTTGGAAACTCGTTTCGACCGGAGCGTCAGGGAGAGACCTGGGCTGGCCCTGGCTCGGACGATCCCCGTGATCTGGAGTCTGTGTCCTGGTTGCTCAGCGGTGCCCTCCCCCCACAGCCCCTCTCCATGGCTCCCCGCGCGGGGTCACGACGCAGGAGCCTCCCGAGGGACCACGGGATGGAAGTGACAGGGTGCTGGCTTGGCCGCGGCTGCTGGCGGGTCTGCTTGGGGCTTTGTAAGACTCCATTCTTACCGCCGTTCTGTTCGAAGAGGAAGCCCCAGATGTGGGGGACGGGAAACATCTGGAGGCACCACACTGTCCTCTGGCCTCAGAGCCTCCCCCCACCCCCCGGGGCCCCGAAGAAGGCGGCGGGGAGTTCGGCGATGCGGGATTTCCAGGGGCGGGGATGGAACAGAGCCGAAAGGGCAGGAGTCCCGTGTGACTCTGGGTTCTTGGGCTTCTTTCTCACGGGAAGACACACTCGGCGGAGGGGCCCCACATCCAGTCCCGGGTGTGGGCTGTGCAGGGAGGGGGAGCCCGGGGGAGGGAGGGGGGATGGAGACACAGAGAGAGAGCAAGTGAGAGAATAAAAGAGGCAAGGCAGGCGGGGGGGGGAGGGGGCGCTTTCTGGGGACCAGGAAAGATGGGAGTTTTGAGCCCAGGAAGCAGATTTATTCCAATCTCTGTACCTGAGATCCAGAAAGTAAAATTAAAGAAATAAACTTCATTTAGAAAAAATAAAGAAGCGCATGAAACTAAGGAACCTTGCAGAAGCACAGGGGAGGGGTCGGAGGTTTGACCGAGTGACTCAGGAGAAGGTTTGCACAGGAGGGAGCATTCAGGCTGGGGTGTCCAGGGACGTGTAGGAGTTTTCCCGGCACAGAGCCCCAGAGGCGTGCGAGAGCCCGGCCAGCGGCCCCAGAGCTCTGGGGACACTCTGATGTGCTGTGCAGTACCTCCGTCACTTCTCCAAGTCCAGCCCTTCCCGACAGAGCGGGGGGCTCCCCAGCCCCTCACGGCCTCCTCCACCTCCTTCTCCTCTTCTCCCTGTGTGCACCCCGTGCCCATCTCAGTGGACGGCCCGGGAGTGGCGTTTGGCGAGGAAGCAGATCGGGGATTTGGGGGTGAGGATGGAGAAGGGATCGGTCACCTTTCTATGGCACTTACTCGCGCCACATGCCCTTGGACCAAACCTGTCTCGAGGCCCGCCGCCTTTCCCTGCCAGCCAGAGGCATCCACGCGTCACCAGCCCACGGACACCAGAGAGGGGGCTTCGGAACAGGGGTCGGGGACCCACGGAAGGTGCCAGAGCAGCTTGTAGGGGTTCTGGCTTCAGGACGCTGTCGTGAGGTCTGCCTTGAAGAGCTGGTGGTCCACTCGGACCAGAAAGCTCTCCTCAGGAAAGGAGACTCCACGACATCCTCCGGGACCAGGAACCAATGGGAAAACGACCTTAAATTCACAAATTAAAACAAGAGGTTTTGTTTATTTTTTTTTTTGCGTGTGTTTCCTTTGTAAAACGGGCCCTCTTTGGAAAACGATGCTGGGAACATTCTCGAGTGTTGGGCATGTTCTGTGCCTTGATTGCATAGGGGTTATGCAGTGTGTCCATTTGTCAAAAATCAGCGAATTGCAGGCTCAAAATGCGCACATTTAATTGCATGTAAATTACACGTCACCAGGAAGCAGAGCGTTAGAGGGGAGAGTGATGACTCCCAGCATGGCCTCTCGGGTAAATACAGCGTGTCGTGGGGTTCCGCTTGGAGCACCCGCGGCCTGGCCCTCACAGCAGCGCCTAGCGTGGTGCCGCTCTGGCCTGCGGTTTGCTCCTTAAACACCAGTTACCTTCGGCTCAGCGCTCAGAGACGCCGAGCGAAGAGGTGGCCTGCCGTGGGACGCTGCCAGGAGCACAGCAGAATGACAGGGGCACGGAGGAGCGGACAGTGGGGTGGGGGGAGACTCTGAGAGAGTAATGTCCCCAGCAGTGCGGAGGGACCGTTGGCACTTTTTAAAATCCCGTATTCTTTCCCGCCCCGCCCGAGCTCAGAGGCGCGTGAGGCACCAGCAACGGAGTGCGCAGCTGGAGATTCTCCCCGGGCTGTGGGCAGGTTGCTGCCAGACGCCAGAGGTTCTGTCTGCTTCAGATAAAAGCAATCGCCTGCAGAGTGGAGCCCGAGGCTCACACCCAGGGCCTTCAGCACACGGTCCAGGGGGTCTCTTCGCCCCTCCCCTTTTTGCATCTTTTCAGACAGGAAACCGCTCTGTGGTTCCAGAGCGTTCTGCGTGTGGAGAGTGACTGCCACCTTCTCCTCAGAGGGTGAGAGACGCAGAGAAGCGCAGTCACCAGGACAGCCCACAAGGGGACCGGCGCCCAGAACAGGCTCCACAGAGCCCGGCTCAGGGCGTAGCACCCCGCCAGCCCCCCGAGAGCCCCGCGTCCAGCGGGAGCTCCAACCAGACGGCCTCCCTCCCTTTCTGCACAGGGCGTGTGGGAGGGGGTGCCCCGAGTAGAAAGTTTCCGTGAAATCAGGAAAATAGTGTTGTTTTTCAAATGTAGTTAAGTTCATTATCTTTCCACAACGTGGCTGGCGATCGCCTGGGCTGCTGCTGGGTTCACAGGCTCCTGGAGGCAATTCCCTCCCAGGTTCAGGTTCTCTGAGGTGCCCTGCTTCTAGAACAAATCAGCCCTCCGAAACGCAGCACCCGGGGCTGAGGGCCGGGGGCTGGGGGCTGGGGGTGAGAGCAAGCTTTTTTTTTCTTTTTTTGAGCCACTTAAGGACATGTCTAAAAGTGGGGAACGCAAAGTCCAGGATGGGAAGTCCCTCCTCCCCTCATGCCCCGCCCCACTGCTCTTCCTGAGTCACTGGGGTCCCCCGGGAGCCCACCCCGCCAGGACCAGCAACTTCCAGTACAGTGTGGGTCCTCCAGCGTTTATTGTGCATCTACTGTGTGCCACACAATCAACATAAACCACATGCACCCAGTACCGCTCCCTGTTCCAAGACCCACACACTCATCTCAGCTCATTTAATCTTTACAGCCACCCTGGGGGGCAGGCCTGGGCTTATGCCCTGGACAGAAGAGGGCACTGAGGCACGGGAAGGGCCGTCAACTGCCCGAGGTCTGGATGGTCACAGAGGAGAAAGCAGGATGCCAGCGCCCCCACCTGGCCTCCAGGCCGAGGCTGTACCCATGGCGCCGTGTGGTGTAGACAGAGTGTCAGCCCAGATTGCAAGAAGCTCCGGACTCGGGCGGAGGCACACCTGCCAACCCCTCGGCCCCTCAGCCTGGCGGTGGGCACTTGCCCTCACCGGAGGCCTTGCCCCAGAGACAGGGAGTCAACGTCACTGATCGTCGGTGCTTTGCGCGGAGTGCCCAGGCCGCCGCCGCCGGGCTGCTAGAGGCCCACACGGAGGCATAGCCCGCAGGCAGGGATTTGCTTCTTCCCTAAAAGGAAGCCGCGTTTGCAGAAGCAGCCGCATTTGGCTGCTGAACTTCGTCCAATCAAAAGTTGCACCCGAGTTCTGAGAATTCAAACTCAGATATCGATTGCGACTCCTATTTCACAACTATTTTGAGCCCAGGAGAGCCCACAAGTGTGTCTATTCTGAGACAGCGACACAAAAAGATCCAGTTAGAAAGACGCTCGGAGAGACCTGGGGGTTATAATTACTCCTACACCCGGGAGCGTTCGTTCGACTGCTCTCGTTTTACAAAGTGGCTCTGCAGGAACCGCGTGTTAGCGCCCGTGCAGGGTTCGGCCCCAGAGGCAGTGGGGTTGGGCGGGGGGAGCTGAAGGTGATACTGTTTTCAGCAGATAGAAGCCCCCCCTTCCCGAGAGGGGCAGAAGTGGGCCCGGACCTTGTGGACAAGCAGGTGTCCTGGTGAGGGCCTGGTGAGGGCCTGCAGAGGGCCCGGGGGTGGCTCGGACGGAGAGGGGCCCATCCTGGGGAAGAGGAGGGAGGGGAGCAGGTAAGGGCCACAGGGCATCAAATATTGGCTTTATTTCCAAAATAACAATGGTGGCTCCCACTTAGTGACTGTTCCATGTTATGTCCAGAACTGTGCCGAGCCCTGGATGGGTATTAACTCATTTACTTATCAAAACAACCCCTTGAAATCTACCTCATTAGAATTCCCCTGTTACAACTGGGAAAATGAAGGCAGAGAGGGTGAGTGACGTCTCTAAGTCACACGGCGGGGCAGCGAAGCCAGGAAGAACTTACCCGAGTCACATGACTAGCCCTCCGCAGGGCGGGCACACCTCGGAGCCGAGTGGGGTCTGGAGTGAGGAGGCCCACCCAGGTGGGTGTCCCCACGGGGCCCAGCCTTGAATGGAGGAAATTCAGACGGACGTGGATTTTCTCGGCTCACGCCCGCCTTCCTGTGAGCCCTTGAGAAGTTACCCCCAGGTTTGTCCAAAGTCACTTCCTTAGCGCGAGAGCCTCCCCCCGCCCCGCAGCCCTGCAGACAAGGCACCCCAAGCCCCACGGCACAGCTCCCGCGTGAACTGAGGCCGCCTGAGGTCAGACAGGCCCCTGGGACCACCCGGCTCCGAACCCACACCCCCCGGGGGCTGAAGCCGACTCTGGAAATCCTCAGAAGCGTGTGTGGGGAAAAGGAACCGTGTCACTCGGGTTCCCTGTGGGGCACGAACACGGCCGATCTCACACAGTTGCGTGCTGACATTTCTAACCCCAGCCGACCAAGCCAACAGCGAGGGGGGTCCGTCTGCGTCCGGGGCCCTGTGTCTCGGTGAACGTCACTCAGCTGACACTCCAGCCCGAGCCCAGGAGGCTGGGGGGTGGAGAGTAGGAGGGGTGGGTGGTGGGAGGCTGGGATGCTGCCGAGACACGGGGGTGGGGGGAGGGGGCTGTTCTCAGCTGAGCGGCACCCTGCAGGGTTCACAGGCACGGAGGGGTCACCGCCTTGAAAAGGGAAGCATCCGGCATCCTGTCTTTGGAATCTTCTGGATGGGCCACCCTGCCAGTTCCTCTCGGAGTGGGGGGGGTCCGGCCCTGGGTCCCTTGGCCTCTACCCCCAGATGCAGCACCTGAGTGTTTGGCTGTACCTGAAGCCAAGAAATGAGACACAATCCAGGAACCCGCGGGGAACAGCCGAGGGGACGTCTGGGCGCTGGCTTCGTCTGGGGCAGTAGGACCTGGTCCTGGGCCCCAGGGAGGGGCTGTTCCCGGGGGTTATAGCCTGGGAACAGCTGTCGTCATAGGCAAAGGCCCTCGGAGCCCAGGGCCTGAGGGAGGCTGTTTCCCAACCCAGCAGGGGAGGAGGGCGCACGGCTCCTCTGTGGGTCTGGGGCCCCTGGGCCCTAAGGTCCCTGAGCACCCTAAGGCGGGCCCTAAGGACTGAAGGGAATGGGAGACCAGCTGTATCAGTCATCGCTGCCGACTGAGAGCTTCTGGCTCACCAACTCCGGCCAAGGGCTCCGCGGGCATTCTCCAGTTTCTTCCCCGCCATGGCCCCCCCTCCCCCCCCGCCCCCCCCCGGGGAAGGGCAGGCTCTGGCCAGTGTCCCCAGCCCGAGGCCTCCGGTGCGCAGTGAGGTCTGCCCACTGGCGGGGGCAGAGAGGAGCCGCCGACCTGCGAAACCGGGGCGTCTCAGGAGAGCGGAGGGGGTGGGGGTGGCAGGGGGCCTCAAGGGGCGCAGGTGTGGCTGAGGAACTAGAAGTCATGAGTGTGTGTGTGGGGGGAGAGAGAGAGAGAGGGAGGGGGGGAGGGGGGGAGGGAGGCGGGGCTGCCCAGACAGGGGGCCGGGCGGCGGGAGGAGGCGAGAACGGAAAAACCGGGAAACTGTTCCACTTCCCTCCCCTGAGACCTCCCCCACCAGACAGACTTCTCCGCCGCTCAGAAGACACATTTCGTTTTACCTGCTTCTCTCGTCATCGGCGAACAGTCCGAATCCCAGAGGCTTGGCGTGAAGTCGGGCTCCTCGGCCCCTTCTGGGTTTTCTGGACGAGGCGTCTCTGTCCCGTCGGGGAGGAGGGGTTCGTTTTCCTTGGGGCAGAAGCGTCGGCTCCGACAAATGTGCAGCAAGGGAGCCTGGTCAGCGGGTCGCCGGGAGGACGCAGAACCACGGAGCGTCCTCCTCCGGGGCCCACGGAAATCAGGATCACGTTTCTCTCCCTTCAAGGGGACGCAGTTTGGCTTTGGGTGGGCACGGAGGCGACTCGGTTTTTCACGCAGACAAAGCAGAATCCCCCCGGGGGTCTCACGTAGAGGAGGGACCGGCCTGGTCAAGCTTCGCGTGGCGCGGTGACACCCTCGCTGAACCCTGAGCCCCTCACCCGTGCCCGCCCGCGTGGGTCTCCCAGGAGAGCTCGCCCGCGTGACTGGCCCCCAAGGCAAGGGACAGGGCACGTCCAGCCGCACGGAGGCCCCTTCGGCCCCTCAGGAGCGGTTGCCGCTTCAGGCCCCATTCACTCTGCCCTGATTTTCTTCCAGCCAGGTGCGGGGCAAGCCAGCGAGCACGGGGCACGGTGGATCGGCCCTTCCTGGGCATCATCTGGTCGCAGACTCAGCAAAGCCCGCAGGGTCCTGCAGGCCATCTGCCCGGTCCCAGACGGGCCACCGGGGGCACCGGCGGCCTCCCTTGCTCGCCAGGGGTCACACGACTGCAGGGGAGAGGGCCGAGTTCCAGGCGCCCCCAGGCTGTGTCCGGAGCTCACACCCTCCCCCGCACCGGCCCACCTGCTCCTCTCCCAGTGCTGGGAACGGAGCAGGACACGTGACAGGTCCCTCAGGTGGGAGCCCAGGCAGCAGGGGACGGCAGGGAGGGTGACAGAGCTCCCCTCCGAGGGAACCGTGAAGGGCACCTTAACATTGTCCCGCCGTGGCTGGGCACAGCGGGGTCTCCGCCCGCCGCCTCCCATGTCGTGGAGGAGGGCTGCCTCGGGCCCTTGCTGGGACCCCTGCCCGCGGGCGGGGCAGCCCCCGGGTGCAGGAGAGAGCCGGCGGGACGCTTCGTGGAGAGTGGGCGGCGGTGCCACCACGGGCCGACGGAACTGCAGGCAAACTGAGGGCAGCGGAGCAGAGTTTTAAAAAAAGGTAACATTTTCGAGGTCTTTTTATTGGCCCGTGCCTCAGCCCACTTGGGCTGCTCTAACGGAACGCCCAGACCCGGCGGCCTGCTCACAAGGTCTTCGCTTCTTGCGGTTTGGGAGGCTGAACGTTCAGGGTCAGGGCGCCGGCGACCTGGCGACCTGGCGACCCGGCGACCCCGGGGAGGCTTCCCGGCTCACGCGGTTCAATCCGCCGTCTCTTCGCTGCGTCCTCACCGGGTGGGAGGGGCTCTCGGGGGTCCCTTTCTTTCATGTTTCGTGGTGCAAGTCTCAGAAGGAGAGGAGGAAGAGCAAGAAACTGAAAACTTATGTGAAAACATAGTGAAGGAGAACTCCCCCAATCTGGCAAAGGAAATAGACTTCCAGGAAGTCCAGGAAGCTCAGAGAGTCCCAAAGAAGTTGGGCCCAAGGAGGAATACGCCAAGACACATCATAATTAAATTAACCGTAATTAAATTAAAGATTAGGAGAGACTCTGAAGAGCAGCAAGAGAAAAGGAGACAGTCACCTGCAAAGGAGTTCCCATAAGACCGTCAGCTGATTTCTCCAAGGAAACCTCACAGGCAAGAAGGGGCTGGAAAGAAGTCTTCCAAGTCGTGAAAGGCAAGGACTTGCGTTCAAGATGACTCTACCCAGCAAAGCTATCATTTAGAATGGGAGGGCAGATACAGTGCTTCCCAGAGAAGGAAAAGTTAAAGGAATTCATCAATCATCATCAAGCCTTTATTATGTGAAATGTTAAAGGGACGTATCTAAGAAAAAGAAGATCAAAACTATGAACGGTAAAATGACAACAAACTCACAACTGTCAGAAACTGAACCTAAAAAACAAAAACAGAAACAAGCCAAGCAAACAATGGGAAACGGGAACAGAATCATGACATGGAGATCACATGGAGGGTTATCGGCGGGGAGTGGGGAGACTGGGGGGAAAGGTACGGGGAGTAAGAAGCACAAACAGTAGGCACAAGACAGACAGGGGAGGTTAAGAATAGTATGGGAACTGGAGAAGCCAAAGGACTCTGTGTGACCCAGGGACATGAACTAAGAGGGGGGAAAGCCGGTGGGGGGGGTACAAGGTGGAAGGGGATAAGGGGGGAAAATGGTACAGCTATTATAACATAATCAATAAAATATGCTTAAAAATAAAAATAAAATGGCACTATTCCCATTTTTGAGGGCTCCACCCTCATGATCTACTCGCCCCCAAATATCATCATGGGGTGGGGGGGTCAGGTTTCGACACAAGGATATTGGGAGACATACATTCAGCCCGTCACTGCCAGGCTCCATCCAAGGGGCTTTGCCCACATTAACTCACTGAGACCCCACAACAGCCCCCCAGTAAGCACTGGCTTAATCTCTACCTGACAAGCGAGGAAACTGAGGCACAAAGAGTTCATCCTCTCACCCAAAGTCACTCAGGCGGGGATGAGCCCAGAGAGTCTGGCTTTGGAGCTTGTGCTCACAGGCAGGGCTGGGACCAGGGTGATCGAGCTAGGTGCCCAGGCTGCAAAATTTAGGGAGGCGTCACACCTCAGGGTTGTGCAGGGGCAGGGTTGGTGCCCGAGTGCAAGGCCCTGCCCCCCAAATGACACCTGGGTGCTTCGCTTGTCCCACCCTGGACCCCGCCGTGTTCATGACTCTGGGCAAACGGCTCCTGCCCTTGACCCATGGAGATCCCACATCCTGAGCCGGGGGAAGCGCTGGCCTTCTCCGAGGTTGACCTGAGGTCACACGCCTGTACACGCAGGAAGCTGTCGGGTCACTGAGGCCACGGTGCAGTCAGCTTAAGCAAGAAACAATCTGTCCCTTCGATCAGAGTTTTTCAAGAGGCTCTAAGTAACTGGCAATAAAAATCCATTACAACTTGATTTTGAAGTGCACTCAGGAGACATCCAGTCTCTGCTCCAGCTGGTGCAGCTGGGGCGTGCCCTCATCCGCACGACGACAAGGAAGAAGCTGGAGGAAGTGGATGTCGACGCCTCTTCTCGGGTCCTTCGGGGAACTGAGGTCGCCGGGCAGACGGCCACCCCAGATGGTCGCCGAGGGGTGGGGCTGCCCCAGCCAGGAGCAGGCGGCAACCTCGGGCAGAAGCTGAGTCATCGCTGAAGGCTGAGTGTGGAGGAGCTTGGGGTAAAGATCTTCCAGGTGGCCCGTCTCCTGAGGGGCCCCACACGGTCATGAGTGTTCCCTGGAGGAGTCCGGCCTGTGCTTGCAGGAGGGGGGGGGACAGTGACCCCAAACCATCTGTTCTTCATTGTAAGGACCGACACTCAAAGGACGGTACCTCATCGGAGCCTCCTCTGACCTCTGACCTCTGACCTGCACAAGGGCATCCAGACCGCTGGAGCACGCCCCCCCCCCCCCCACAGCTTTCTGTCTCACTTCAGCGAACAGGAGAAAAAGGACTAAGAAACTCTTCTGAAACTGCATCCCAGGGTCTGCGGGATGTAGACTAAAAAGATTTACTTCTAAGACTACAAAACACTTTCTCGCCCTGTCACCTTACCATCCCGGCAGCAGGGCTCCGGTAGGATGACAGCAGATTACCGCCGGGAGAGCGCTAGACACGGACTCGATTTCAGAAGGAGTTTCCGGGGAAACCCGGAGACGGCAGGGCAGACGGGCGCAAGAGGCCTCAGCTGCCGTGAGGCTCTGAGCCGGGCTGCGGAGGTGCTCACGCCGAGGTCTCCTTCCCTCCGCTTCGGTCGCTCAGCACGAGGAGTCCCGCTGTCAACAGAAAGCTACGAGGCAGACTACACGGCGCGGAAAAAACACCAAGAAGACATCGCAGGGCGTCAGCACCAGACTCAGACGGGGCAGGGGTTTCTGAATTACAGACTAGGAACTTCAAATAACTGTGATTGACATCACTACGTGGAGGGCGCTAATGGGAAAAGTGGACCATGTGCACAGGAACAGATAGATAATGTAAGCAAAGACATAAAAATTCCAAAAATCAAAAGGAAATGCTGAGCATAAAAGTAAAAAAAAATTTTAAAAACCACTGTAACAGAAAGGAGGAACTCCCTTTGACAAGCTCATCAGTAGACTGGGCACGGCTGAGAAAACAAGCAGTGAACTTGAGGATATGTCAACAGAAACGTCCTGAGCTGAAAAGCAAGGAAAAAAAAAAAGAAGAACAGAATAGAATACCCAAGAACTGTGAGGTGGTTACAAAAGGTATTCATATATGGAATAAACAAAAGGAGAAGAAAAAAAGAAAGGAACAGGAGACGCGTATGAGTGACAATGTGGCTGAGATTTTCCAGTTCATGACAGATACCAGGAAACTCAGAAGGCACCAATAGGATAAATACTAGAACGTCTACACCTAAGCACCTCTTATTCGAACTGCGGAAAACCGAAGATGAAAAGAAAACCTGGAAAGAAGCTGGAAAATGCCTTACTTATAGGGAAATAAGGATACAAATGACATCAGCTTCTCTTCAGAAATCATGTCAGCAAGAAGAGATTGGGTGAAATGTTTAAGGTGTTAAAAGAAAAAAAACAGCAACCTAGAAGTCTGTGCTCAGTGACATTATCCTTCAGAATTGAGGGAGAAATGCAGATCTTCTTGAACAAACCAAAGCTGTGGGCGTTTAACTCCAGTAGGCCTGCCTTGCAAGAACTGTTTTAACAAGTTTCTGGGAGAGAAGGAAAATTCAGATCTACATAAAGGAAGCATGTGAGAGAAAGGATAAGTTATGGTAAAATAAAATATTTTGTTTTTCTTATTTATACCTGACCTAATAGATAACCTTGCTCAAAATAATAATAGCAGAAACGGATTGGGTTACTATAGCAAAACGAATGGCAGCATCACTCTAAGGAACAGAAGGAGAAATTGGGTTAAGAACACCCTGCTGTCAGGTACCCTCACTCCCCAGGAAATGGTGTCGTGTTAGTTGATAGTGACTTTGATTGGCTGTAATTATATTATGAAAACGCTAAGAAAACCACTAAAATTTTTAAAGCGTAATTGATATGCTAAGAGAGGAGAGAAATTAAGTCATAGAGCAAAATGCTCATTTAAAACCACAGAAGGCAAAAAAAGGAGAAGACAAAAACAGTAAGTACAATGAATAGAAGCAGTAACATATGGTAGACATTAATTCAACTATATCAATAATCACTTTATGTATCCCCTGTCTAAATATACCAGACTCAGCTGTATGTTGTTTACAAGAAATCTGCTTTAAATATAAATACACAGATCAAAAATAAAGAGGCGGAGAACTATATACCATTCTAACAATAATCAAAAGAAGGCAGATGTTTAATTTTAATTAATGCAGACAGAGCAGGGAGAGTGTGGAGGTAGAGGAAGGAATGTGGGAAGAGAGAGGAAAGGAATGAAGGACAGGAGGAAGGAAGGAAGAAAGGAAGGAAGGAAGGAAGGAAGGGGGGAAGAAGGAAGTAGAAAAGGAAGGAAAAGGTAAAAAAAAAGCAAAGAACCCAATCAAAAAGAAAATGTATCTCCAGAAACAGAAGATTTCCCCCAGCTGTTTCACTGTATAGAAAACCTCAAAGACAAAATGATGAAAACAAAAAAACAAAATCTTATTTAAGACACAAACTGACCTGAGGAAACAGATTAGAAACAAAAACCACACTGCTATATTACAGAGAAATAAAATGTTAAGCGGCGAAGAGCACAACAGATACAGCTGGAAACCCCGTTATTTAACGCAGAGAAAAGGCTTCGGATAAAATGAACAAACGAGAAAGCGGCAAAGAACGCTGAGCGGAGCTACCACGCACGGAAGTCTGCTGCAGGCGGCACGGGACGGGGACCTGGGGCGTCCGTGCAAAGCCCGGCCACGGCAATGCATTCAAAGACACGGCACAGAACGGTTTTCTCTGAAACAAAGAAAACCCTCTAAAAATTATGCTGAAAAAAAAAAAACCCTCATTATATTCCAAGAAAACTTTCTGGAAAACACTCAACACGGAGACATATCCTAATGGAACGACTGCATTTCAAAGGTAGAGGAAGACTTCTTTCAGCGTTGAGCCGGGACGATAAATCCCGGAGAAACAGGGCAGTGCCAGGCCGACCTCGGGCTTCGACACAGCAGCACGTGGTGCGGAAAACAGGACACAATTCGCACAGGGTTCCCAGGGAACGCGGATGGGGCACCAAGTATCAGGTAACAGTGAAGAGGTCTACGGCACAGCCCGTAGATGACCCCACACCTACGAGACCTCAGGGGATGCGCCCATGAAAAAAACTCCCTGAGCAGAGTTTTCTGGAGGAAAATCAAAGTGAACTTTTCCGCCACGAAACGCAGCCGTGGTGAGGCGTTCATCAAAGAAAGAACTGGGGCCGAACACGGCGCTGCCCCGTGACCCAGCAACTCCCCTCGCAGGGTCTTCCCACCGGGAAAGGGGGGCTCCCGCCCAGACGCACACGGGCTCACGAATGCCTGGGGCTGCTTCACCCAGAGCAGCCTCCCGCTGGGAGCAGCCCGCCCGTACGTCCACAGGAGGAGGAGGAGGAGGAACACTCACGCGGTGATTCCTCCAGACAAGGGGACACTGCCGGCGATGACAAATGCTACGCACGGCCTCACCGATGCATCTCCGGGGGACGGGAGCCACACGCAAAGAGCGAAATTCGGCGTGTGTCAGGGTCCGGGACAGACAAGACGGCCTGGTGGTGACAGACAGCAGGACAGAGGTTACCTTTGGGGGGAGGTAAACAGACCGCTGAGAGGGGGCTCGAGGGAGCCCTCAGGGGGGCTAGGAATGGTCGGTGTTCGATCTGGGCGGCGATCACCCGGGGTGCGCACACGTGAAAACCCATCAGGGCACACTTCCCGTGCGTGGCACAGGGCGATGCCTCGCCCCAGGGTCCTACTACAGGCAGACTCAAGCCCGGATCTCTGCCGAGGGGCGCGTGGCATCGTCCTGCAGCGGGGGCACCCCCGACAGCGAGAGCAGACGTGCACGGCGTACTCGTTTGCTTGTGCTGCTCGAACAAACCACTCGAGTGAGTGGCTAAAAGCACTCGGATGCGTCTCTTATGGCTCTGGAGGGCAGGCATCTGAGACGGGAGTCCCTGGCCGGAAATAAGGAGTCTGCTGGGCGGCGTTCCTCCTGGAGGCTGGAGGAAAGGATCCGTTTCCTTGCTGCTGCATCCTCTGGAGGATGCTGCCCCCATCCCGGGCTCATAGCCCCGTCTGGCATCTTCAAAGACACCGGTGGCGTCACTCGCACCTCGGCTTCTGGCCTCACATTCCCTCTCTCGCTGCCCCTCCTGCCCCCCCCTCTTACGAGGACCCCCATGAATACATTGGGCCCACCCAGATCCCCCAGAGTCATCTCCCACCTCAAGGTCCTCAGCTTAATCACATCTTTTCCCACGTAGGGTGACATTCATAGGTCCCCGAGATGAGGGCATGGACATCTTTGGGGGCCGTGATTCTGCCTGTCGCAACCGGAGACTGAGCATCTGGGCAGGTTGGGACTTCCTCATTCGTTCATTCATTCGTTGATGCCACAGACTGGAGTGTCAGTCTTGGGTTCCTGATTGGTCCAGCTTGAGTCACATGCCCATTGCTGATCCAATCCCTGTAGCTATCAGAGAAGAGGGAGGGGAAATTCTGGTGCTCAACTGGGAACCACAGCCATCAACTAGATCTGTGCTCAGCCAACGCCACAGAGGGCCTGCGAGGCCATGGCAGGACCCACGCAGGCCACGTCCCCGGGTGCCCCACCAGAGGCTGGCCAGTCTCACATCCAGGGCTTTCCTTAGCCAACCAGCCAGCCGAATGGGGCCCGTCCGTGTCCACCTTCCCTGCCCTCCTTTTTGCAGACATTGGTCCAGCGGAGGAGGAGGCTGCCAGGTCTGGGCACAGGGCTGATGTCCCCTGCAGCCAGTGAGGGGTGAGGGCGCCCCGTTATGCAGCTGGCAACAGGGAAGACGAGGGCTTTCTTACCCCTGGTGTCTGGAGACAGTGGCTGGCTCTCAATTTCCCTGGGCCCCCTGCCCACAAGGAAGGAGAGAGGAAAGGTAAGGAAGAGCTGCAGATCCCCACTCTGGAGAGCCGTGGGCAGGGGCTGGATGCTGGAGGGGAGCTCCCCGCTGCCCTGGGGGTAACATCCAGCCCCCAGTGTGCTGGCGAAGCCTTGTGCGTCCCAGCAATTGCCCCCCACACCTCCAGGCGCTTGCCAAGCCCATGTGCTCTCCAGCCCACTGGCTTTGCCTTCCTGGGCCAGCCGCCCAGGACACTGTGCCCACCCCACACCCTCCCTCTGGCCAAACCCTTCTCACCTTTCTGGCGTCGGGACACACGCTCCTTCTTCTTGGCAGCCGGTCTGCATACCCCACGGGCTTGGAGACCTCGGGATGGACACAGACCGTGTCCTGCTTGCTCCCTCTGTGCCGTTCACACTGTCTTTGCACCCGGCACCTGCCTCCTGACTCCCGTGTCTTCCGGAACCGGGTCCCAACCCTCGTGCGCCCTCTCAGACTCTCCCAGGCCCCTCCCGGCCCTCCTGGGCAGCGCTGCACGTTGCCACCCACGTCTCCGCTCTCACCTGTGGATGCAACACCACGCGGTGTGCCATGGGCTCCGGCTTCCCGAGCAGCCCCCAAGGGGCTGGGTGAGGCAGCTTGGAAGGGGCTCGTTGCCAGGGGGCTCGTTGCCAGGCAACCAAGCAGAACTCCTCTACATTTCTCTCTCCTGAGGACCCCTCAGGGTGTGGGTCTCCCTGTGGCCTTTCCAGGGGAGTCCACGTGCTGAGTGGACACACCTGCCAGGCGGCCCACTGTGTCCCCCCCGAGGGTGTCCAGCAGAGCAGCCTGGGCCCCCGCCCGTCCCCACCTCGCCTCCAGGCCCCTCACCGCCACTGCCCCGGGCTGGCGGCTCCCCAGTAAATTTTCAGTCACTAATCCCGGCCTCAAGCTCTGCTTCCTAAAGAGTCCCTGCTCCCTGAGGACGGGAACGCGTATCATTCGTTCCTTTTTAGCTCCTGTGCTTGGAAGTAAATATTTGAGGGATGACACGTGAATTGATCACCAATCACATTTTCTTACACCGACTTCACCGTCGGGGAATGGAGACACAGCGGAGGCGAGTTGAGGGTCTTCTCTCGGGATCCTTGGTCCCGAAACTGACGCAGTGGCTGAATGGGGGCGTCCTTATTCTCGTGTGAACAGGTGAATGGCTGAGAAAGTCTTTACATCTCTATGCAGACGAACCAAGTTCCTACGAAGCCAGATCGTTGGACATGGAAGCGTTTTCTTCCCCCGGCCCGGCCGCCTTCCCAACTGTCAGGAGGTGAATTGACTTTGAACTTGGAATTGTGCCGTCTCTATCCACATAGGCACCTTTCAGTTACTTTCCTACTGGCCCTTAAACCATGACCCACGGAGGCACGTGGCTCGGGGAGCGGCTCCCGGTACGCCAGGCCCCAGACCCGTGGGCTCTCTTTGAACCACGTGCCCCGGGAGAAGGAGGCATGACCGAGTCTGCTCCCACGCCGTGCCCCAGTGTGCAGGAACTTTCTCCAGACAACTGCCTGAAACAAACTCCCCTCCATTCCGAGAGGAGGCAGCCCGGAGGCCAGAAGGAGCCAGGACCCAAATAAAACTTGGCGCCTTAGAGAAGGGACGATCTGGTGCCTGTCCACGTGGACACTGACCTCATCCCTCGAGCAGAGTGCAAGTAACGGTTGCTCATCTCACCAGCAATCACGGTGGGTTTTGGGCTCTTGCTCTTGTAACTTTCCCAAGTACGCATCGCGATTCTTCCACGGGCCTGGCTGTTCCCTAACAGTGCAGCCTAATGAAATGCAATTCGTCTTCAAATCGCATTAAGCTGGAGCCCCCACGTAGAGAGAGCCCTGGGTTTAATTAGAGACCGGACCTCGGGACAAGCCCGCAGACCCACCGCGGCGGGAGGCGGCACTGTCTGCTGGCTGCTACACTCCGATTTCCCGCGTGATGGAAGGAGAAATCACACTGGCGGGTGGGGGCGGGGGGATCGTGCTCATCAGCCGCAGCCTGACAGCTCGGACAAATAGCTTCGCATCTCCATGGAACATATTTCTGGTGGAGATTCCGGAAGGAGCGCGATGATAAAGTGCCTTCCAGGGCCGGAGGACGAAAGTGGCCCCTGTGGCTTTCCCCACCATCATTCAAAGTGACTGCATAACATTTAGCTTCTGATAATGAAGCAGCCGCAGCATCTACCACAAGCAAACTAAACGAACGTTCGCCCCGAACCTCCCGTGGGCTCAGGCTCAGGGATCTCCTTTCACTGGTCCTGAAACAGAGATGCAGTGGGGCGAAGGGAGAGCACCCCCAGCCCTGGGCACCCCAGCTTGGCTGGTGGGGCGCACAGTGGGTGCCTAACGGAAAACAAAGCATGACTGGGCTCGATCCCACAGTAGAACCCAACCCGATACATGATCTAATTAGCGCCGGGGATTGAAAATGGGAAAAGTCTACTGATTACTTTGGGAAGAAAAAGAAAAAAAAAAGGCGGGAGAGGGAGGAAATGAGTGGGGGCTCTTCCTGACTGGAGTTTCCTCCCTTGCCCGTGGCCCTGGGCTGCCACCAGCCCTCCTCCCTGCTGCACCTTCCTCTCTGGCCCCAGGGCTGCCGCGGCCGCCCCTCTCCATGGAAGGGGCATTTGGGGCTGGCTGGGCTGGGGCCGGGGGTCTGAGCCCCCCTTCCTCGGCACGGGCCGGGGTCATGCCGAGGCACGCCCACTTTGGGCTGTTCCAGAGACAGGGCGGCTCTGGGGGGGGGACCAGAGTTTGGGGAGCAGAGATGGTCAGATGGCAGGCAGCGGCCTACAGGCCGGAAGCAGACAGGACCACGGGAGATGTGTCTCCAGGCCCCGCTGCGTCCATGTTTGCGCTCCGAGGCCCAGCGCAGGGCAGCGAGGGGCCCGGCCCCTGCCTCCGCCCAGAAGCACAGAGCTCAGACCACCCTGGTGGCCAGGAGACGGGGCTCTGGAGGCGCCTGGGGACAGAGCCGCAGCCTGGACACTCTCGTCCCCGTGGTGACGTCAGCGAGACATGCCTGCGGCTGCCCGGGCGGCTGGAGGAGACCGGTGTGGTCAGACGCCGGAGGGTCAGCGGGTGGATGCTGTGTGGTGACGCCAGCTCAGCACTCCTCGTGGTTTGGACCTTCTGTCCCTCGCCCGCCCCTGGCGAGGGAGGTGCAGACGCCGGCAGTGTTGGGGAAGTGCTCCAGGGATTCGTCCTGGCCGGGTGGCTTGGCTGGTTGGAGCGTCGGCCTGCGCGCCCAAGGTTGCGGGTTCGATCCCTTCCCCAGCCGGGATGCCTACGGGGGGCAACGGATCGATGTTTCCCTCTCACATCCATGTTTCTCTCTCCCTCTTCATTCCTCTCTGTCTAAAACCATTTTTTAAGTGTCACAGTGGCTCGACACTGCTACAACTCAGAGCCCAGCGGGGCCTGGCCCAGCCAAACCGGAAGGATGGGGTGTGCTGGGGGCTCGGGAGGCACGCCCGGGGGGGCCGCCTCCAGGACTCGGGCAGACCGGCCAGGGCACAGCCCGCCCTCCGCCGTGCGGTGTGCAGACGGCCACCCCCATGAGCCCACTCAAGGGCCCCATCGGGCGCACCCAGAAGTGGTGGGGGACACTAGGCAGGGTGGGGTGGGGGGGTGGGGAGAGGGCTCTCCGTCAGGCAGGCTGTAGGGCCCGTGCCGCCCGCCGCCCGTGAGATGTGCGTGGGACCTCACTTTGGAGCCACACGCTGCAGTGGGGATCAGCATCCTCGAGGGGCAGGGTGGCCTGGTGGTTATGCGTGGGGGCCCTGGCGGTAGGGGAGGCGGGTTTGAGCCTCGTTCGTGCCGATTCTCAGCTTGACGGACGCCCTGTGCCTCGGTGTCCTGCCCTGTGACACGGGGCCCCCGTGAAGGCAGAGCTGGCACGTAGCCCCAGGCTGGTGCGCGAGGCTCTCTGTCACCTCATCCTCCTCCCCGGGACCTTCTGTCCCCCACTCAGGTCTCCCCACAACGGCCACCTGCTCGCAGCGACCTTCTCTGGCCCTCTCCTTGCCCCGTCCCCTGGTCCCCCATCACGTATTTGTCACTCCCAGCCGTGTTTTTATTTGTCGCTCTGTGCGGTTTGTGACCGTCCCCCTGGAGTGTGACCTTGGTGAGCAGAGACCTCGTCACCCTGCCCATGGCGCCCTCCTGGGCCGAGGGCAGGCTCCGGCACGAAGCAAGCGTCCGGGGATGTTAGCGGACGCACAGATGTGCCCCCTCCCACGCCCGCCCGCCCGGCCGCCTACCCGGTGAGACAGGCTCCTGAGCCAGTGGCTCTGGGCCCTGTCACACCTGGGCCCAGCACAGAGGAGCGCCCGAGAGACTCCAGATGCCACCAGACGCGGCTTCCGCGGGCGACAGGCCCCAGCCGACATGCAGGTGCCGGAACACACAGGCCTCGAGGGGCGCCGGACCCCGTGTAAACCGGCCGTGAGCAGATCCGGCCACACGGCCGAAACAGCGCCGGCTTTCGGTGCCTTCCTGGGGAACACCGTTCTCCAGGCACTGCAAAAAGCCTGCCGCCACGCTCTTTCCAGACCCCCAGCCCTGCGGGTGGGAGCGCCCCACCCTGGCCACCCCGCCCGGCTTGGGCGAGGAGGGCAGGCGGAAAGCCAGCATGAGCAGTTAGGGAGGCTGCCGCCTCCACGGGTCTCCCTCTGAGACGTCCGGCTGGAAACGGGAAGCGTGGAGCCTCGTGACGCGGTGGAGAGTGAAGGTGCCAGCGCCCTCCCCACCCAGCTCCTCGAGTCTCCAACAAGGGCCCCGCCTCCTCAGCCTGCAAACCCCACGGGAGACCAGCCTGGTCAGTTACCGCTTCCTTTGCTGAGGTCTCGATGGGGCTGGGTGGGCGTGCCCGGGGGAGGGGAGCACTGCCACCCAAGGGCTCCCCTGACCAGGGAGGGTTTCGATCACCTTGGCCGAGGCAGGGTTCAGAAGGGGGCCACGGTGACCCATGGTGACGGTCACCCACCTGCCACATGCAGTCTGTACTGGCCGTGTCCACGGAACCCCCTTGGGAGAGGGAACTCGGGAGTCAGGATGCAGGAGGGTTCATCCCACCCCGGAGACTTGCTTGCCGTGTGCCTCTGAGCGGGTCAGCTCGCCATCCTGGGCCGCGGTCGTCCCGGCAGAAAACCGGACAAGAGCTTCACGCTGCCTCTGACCCCGCTGTCGCTTCCCCCCAGCGGTGCTGTGCTGAGACCGTCACCCACCCCCACCCCCACCCCATCCCTGGTGCAATCCCTGGCGTCTGAAATGGGACACTTAGTGGACCGGCCATGTAGGGTGGTCATTGAACTAGCGCGGTCGGCAGCCCCCTGGTGCCCAGCCGGTGCTCAGGGAATGTCTGGTCCGGGGCCAGACAGCGGCCTCCGCTCCGACGGGCTCCCCGTGAGAGGGGGTTGGTCCTCTGCAGCGAACACCAAGGGCTGGCAGACGGGAGGCACAGAAGACAGAGCCGAGAAAAGGGAGAGAGGAAGGGACAGGAGCTGGTCCCTGCCTCCGACACGCCTGCCGTTCGATGGCACCAACCTGGCGTGGCTGTGAGCTGCGCACTAAGGGAGCCATCTGTCCCCTTGCAGCGTGGCAGGTGACCGTCAGGGAAACCAGGATGCCCTGCCTTCAGCACGGTCCACTCCTCGCAAGGCTTCGACGGGGGCACGGGGCCTGGGGACCAGGGAGGAGGCCCGGTCGGGGACGCGTTAGCGGCCCAACCACGGCTCACCAGCTGGGCCGACCCCGCAAACAACTCCCAGATGAGCCCCGGGCGGGAGAGAGGCTCCGCTGGGACTCGGACTCCTGAAGCCTCGGCCGCAAGCGAGTGAGGCCCACGTGACTGACGAGCGGGGCACCCTCGAGGCTGGGCTGGCGTGGTTCTTCCTGGGCCCTGCCGGCAGGACAACCGTGCAGACATTCGGTGCTCGGGCCTTTTCTGTGGAACCACAGAGGGCAAAGGGGAGGCATGGGGAGGTGGGGCGAGACCCAGGTTTCAGTCTCAAGTGTCTCTTAACAGCTGTGTGCTCTCAAGTAAGTCACCTCCCCCCTCTCTGTGCCTCAGTGTCAAAGGCATAAAGCGAAGGACCAAGAGGCTCCCCAAGGTGGGGCCTCTGAACGAGTGTATGATTCTAAACCTCCTTGGCACCCTATGTTTCATTCTGCCTTTGAAACCCCAAAAGGGAAATACACCCAAGGGAAACTAAGACCAAGTTCAAATCCATCCCTTGAGCTCAAAGGGGCGTTTGTTGTTTTCCTGGAATGTAAAGGTTGTTGGCTTCAGGCACGGCGGTATCCAGGGCCTCCAGCAGGGTCACCGTCCTGTCTGCGCTGTCCCCCGGTTCTGCCACTCAGACAGACGTTTACCTAGTGGTGGTTGACCACTGAAACGGCAGCGCCTGCAGGCTAACACCCACCGGTGACCTCCCTTCCTGTTTGCTCCGACAGAACTCTCAGGACTGTTTCGGGCTTGCCTCCCTTCCTCCTGTGTCCACCCCCGAACCAACCGCTGAGGGCCGGTTCAAACCCAGCCCCGCCATTCGCCGGGTGGCGAGACCCTGGATGAGTCGCTGTGTCAGTGTCCCCTGGCTGCTGGGACAAGTTACCCCACACCCAGTGGCTGGAGACAACAAAATTTATTCTCTTAGGATTCGGAAGGTCAGAAGCCCAAAACGGGTGTCCGCAGGGCTGCATTCCTTCTAGAAGCTCGAGGGGAGGATCCGTTTCTTGGCCTTTTCCAGCCTCTAGGGCCCCTGCCCCCAGGCCCCTTGTCTTGCCCGGTCCCTCCTCCGTCCTCAAGGCCAGCGGGCTGCCTCGTGTGGCGTCACGGACGGGGCAGCGGCTCTCCTGCACCCTGTTCCTGCCCTGTGTCTCCGTGGGGCGCCCAATGCGCACGATTTCAAGGGTCACTGATCAGCGACCTTCATTCCACCGGCAACGCTGGTCTCCCTCTGCCACGGGGCCCAACACATCCGTGGGTTCCGGGGGTGGACATCATCGGGGGCCATGATTCTGCTGTCCACCCTCGCCTCGCCAGTCCTCACCCCGTCACCTGTGAAACGGGACGATGGCATTACTCCCCCAAAGGGTCATTCTGTGGCTAAGAGACCTGAGCACACAGTCGGTATACAGTAACCGCTTAGCGGGTATACAGTAAGCGCTTACCAGGGGGCTGCCGCCAGCCTCAGCGTTTGTCTGGGACTGTACTCAGCAAGCGTTTGGGAGGTTCTCGAGGTCATGTTGGCAGAAAGGCAGCACACGGTTTGGGCAAAAAAAAAAAAAGAATGTAAAATATAAGAATAACTCAGCACCAGGCCTCGGGGTGTGGGACCCCGATGTTTCTGGTGTGCCCTCCGCCACTGCTGCCCAGACCAGGCAGGGAGTGTTTCTGCCAGGTACTGCCCCGTGGGAAGGCTCAGGAAAAGGCCACGGCCACCCAGGAGGGGGCCTGCCGACACCCCCACCTCCCTTCCCTGGCACCCTGTTGGGGATGGACCCGCAGCAGCCGCTCAGTGGGCGCTCTGCCGTCTGAGGTTTCTTTCGTAAGGGAAGCGCAGGGTCCCGCCCACTCTGCTCGGCCCCCAGAGCCCTGGGGGCTTTATGGTGCTGAGGCGCGTTCCGGCAGCACCGGCCCAGACAGTCGGTGTTGGAAATGTTTGGTGAGCTCAGGGTTCAGCGGGGAGAGAGCCGTCTTGCTCTGTCTCTGAGCCTCAGTTTCCCCATCTGCAGGCAAGAGACCTGCTTGGTGCTGACCGCATGATGGGGATTCCTTAAATGGCCACAGGGGTCCCCCGTCTGACCTCAGCCCGCTGATCTGCAGTCTGGGTCCCGGGTCCCGGGTCCCGTGCAAACTGCTAAGATCCAAGAGATGAAATCTACCAGCACGGTGAGCCCCTGGGGCCCAGGGCCATTGTATAGGGGAGGAATCCGAGACCCAGAGAAGGAAGTGACAGGCTGAGGGACACACGTCTAGAGGGGGCAGGCCTGGTGCTCTGGCCCCTGACTCCCACCCCCCACCCCCACAGGACTCTGCCCTGCTCACCGCCCCAGGCGGCAGGTAGGAGAGAAGGAAGGCCAAACCTCGGGCCACGCCAACTCCGACCCGATCCCTCACTCCTCCCCCTCCCCCGCCGCGTTTCTGGAGGCTGATGACAGGTTTAATGGCCCCCGGGGCACAGTCCCGGCCCCCCGACGGCGGTGCCGGCCGGCCAGCAAGGATGACAAAGCCCTCGTCCCAGTCGACATCTGTAAGCAGCTGCCTCGAGGAAGACAGGACAGCACGCCGCCAGCGTCTCTCGGGCCCCCTCGCCGCAGGACACAGCGCCGCAGCCCAGGCCTCCGTGCGGTGGTGGGGTCTCTGTGGCGCCTGTCCCCAAAGGCATCGCGTGTGTGTGACCCTATAATTGGGATGTGGGGGTGTGGGGGTGCGCGGCACGGGGCGGTATTGGATGGAGCGTCGGAAGTAGGTCTGGTCTGACCATTCCTCTGTGTCTAGACGAGCAGTGTGGCCTGCCTGCCTAAAATACTCAAGTTTCACGGCCGACTCCCAGGACAGCCCCTTGGATGGTAAACGCAGAGTCCGTCTGAGTTGTCTTTCTGTGTTCGTCTTTAGGCTCCCTATTTTTTGGCCGATTGTGTCTTCTGCAGAGCTGCAGAGGTGTGTGAGTTTCGGGGCGCGCACACTCCCTGCCTTCCCCATCCTGGCCTGGTGTCTGAGGGTCTGGGTACAAGTCCCGCGTTTGCCCCTTGGCAGCTGTTTGGGCCCTGGGGCCTCCGAGCCTCAGTTTCCCCATCTGAGAAATGGGCTGGCCTCACCAGGTTGTTATAAGGCTGGATGAAGAAATAATCAAGAGAGCTACTGGACTGGGTTGAAGTGTGTCCCCCCACCAAAATAAAATCCCCATCCACCTGGACCCTCAGAATTTGATCTTGTTTGGGACCAGGGGATCAGGTTAGGTTGGGGGCACGCTGGAGAAGGGCTGTCCCCAGCCCCCTGTGACTGAGGTCCTTAGAAGAAGGGGAGAGAGAGACTCAGAGACACTGACGGTTTGCCAGCCCGCTCGAGCCACGCGACAAAGACCGAAGTCTGGGCGGCTCCGACAAGACACGGTCCATTCCCCCGGCTCCGGTGGCCAGACGTCTGAGCGGGGTCCGCGTGCCAGCCCTCTTCCTGGCGGGAAGTGGACTCTCTCTCTCCTGCTGACGTCACACCCGAAGCAAACAGCAGCCAGGTGGGCTGTTGTCTCGGAGCCGAGAGGAGAGGTGGTCTGAGGGGAAGCCCACTCCAGGGGTGCAGGTGGCACGGTGGGGGCTCCAGGCTGGCCGTGTTGCCGGAGCGGCCCGATCTGTACCAGCTCCAGACTGTCCAGGTCTGGCGGGTCCTAATAAGGCCCCTCGACCCTCAACGTCGGCTTGAGTGGAGTTTTCTGCGGCGGCCGATCCAAGCCACCGAGCTCACGAGTGGCCAAGCGAGCCCCAGCCTCTGCAATCCAGCTGAGTCCCCAGAATTAAAATCACGCGGTCCCTGGGCACCCACGGGCTGTTCCAGCAACAAGGCAGCTACGCCAGGGGCCTCCTGGATTCGGCCTTTCTTGCCCGGGCTTGACCGACCTCGGAGAGCTGCACTCGGGAAACACGAACGGCCCCGCTCGACCCGGGCGCCCCGCGGAAGCCCAGTTCACGCTGTGCCGGCCGTGACTTACCTCCGGGCGGGATGCCGGTTTCGGGACAGATAGCATCAGGAACACGTCCCAGAGCCGGAGGAGCCCTCAGAAGTGGGGAGCAAGAGGGAACACGCCTTACCGGTTCAGACCCAGGAGCCAGGAGGCCGCGGGCCCGGGAAGGCGTTCCTGTTTCTGGAATTCTTTGGCGACGGAACAGTGGGAGCAGCCGCAGGCGCCGCGCAGCGGCCCCGAATGCCACACGCAGCCCAGAGCCCTGCGACACGAGTGCCCCAGCTGCGCGCGTCAGCCCCGTCTCGGGCCAGACAAGGGGGAGGGGAGGCAGAATCCGTGGCTGGCAGAGAATCAGTCTCCGGCCCCGTCCAAATCACGGGCGTCCTTACGTGGCAAAAACAAAACGTGTTCCCGGGGCATCAGGGAACAGCCACCCCCGTGTGCTGGGTTTTCTGAAGCGGGGACTTGAAGACAAGATCTTCCGCCTCCTCGGGGGCGCAGCAGCCACCACACGGGGATTGACAAGGGGCCACCACACGGGGATCGACGAGGGGCATCCAGGCTTTGCCCTGGTCTTCTCTCCTGCGATCAGAAGTGCATGGCGCACGGTCGGAGCGACTCAGACAAAGCTGCCTCCTCCCACCCACGACCGGTCTCGTGCCTCCGCCCCCACCTCTTCTCTGCTCCCCACAGACACCCTTCACGGACCACCCCCAATGGGTAACCTTCCCATAAGCACCTCCCAAAGCCTCTTCCCTCCGAAACCCACAGTGAGATCGCCCCAGGGCTGTGGACGTGGCCCTGGGGTGGGACCGAATGTTCCTTACCTCCCCTGGGAATGCCATTAACGTTGTTTCCGGTTCTGTTTTCTCCTTGAACCACACACACCGCCCTGAAATTGACAGGTGTGTGCACAGGTGGGAAAGCCAACGCATTTAACAGCTGTCACGGGTGGGGACGCCAACCTGTCAGATGGAGGTGGCCCTCCACGCCCCGAGCAGCTGGGGCCGTGGGCAGGGAGGGGCTGCTGGTCCTGAGAGGGCGAGCCTGGGCCGATACATTCACGTGCTTTTATTTCCCCGAGATCCTTTGTACAAGTGTGGTCGCTAGGTCAGGGGCTGAGCACGTTTTTTCAGTATCAATTGCCAGGATACTTTTTCTGACTGTGGGGATACAAAATAATGACAGCGATCTGAGAACTCGGGGCTGCTGGGGGCCTGGGTGCACAGCGTGGGTGCAAGGGGGCGGGGTGTGTCCACGTAGCAGGGAGCAAGTCCCTTTGCAGAAACCGGCGGTGTGTGAACCGCGTAAAGGACAGCAGGCCCTGGTGAGGAAGGGTCCCATCTAGGCCAGCGGGTGCCCTGAGGAAGATGCTGGGTTTGTCTGTGGCTGTGGCTGTTTGGGGGTCTCAGAACCTTTCAAATGCACTCCCCACGGCCTGGCCCCCCTGTCCCCTGCTTGCTATCCCCAGCGCTTTGGGGCCAGCCTCGCCAGCCATCTTCCCCGCCCCACCCCTCCAACCTACAGAGACGTTTCCCACTTTGAGGCCTTTGCACGTGCTGGCATGGATTGCTCTTCCCCACCCCCACCCCTCGCAGGCTGGCTCCCGGGTGGTCCGAGATGTCAGCCAACCCACGGCCCCTCCTTCCCTGATGCCCCCGTAGGGGGATCGTAATTTGTCATGATTTTGTGTCCGTTGGCGGCTGTTTGCTGCCCGCTCCCCCTGCAAACACACGCAGGGGACCTCGGACCTGCTGTGCGCACCCTGCATCCAGCCACTGTGAATGGATGCACGAAATGACCCAAAGCTTGCTGAGTCAGATCCTCTTCATCTGTGAGATGGGAGTCATGGGGGGAAACGGAAGGCTCAGCCCTCCCCAGCGTGTGCAGGGGGCTGAGACGCGGCTGCTGCACAGGAAGTTCAGGGTCAGATGCAGCCGGTGGTGACCGCGTGGCGACCCCCACTGGGACTCCCCGCCAGCACGTCATGTGAGAGCCCAAATCCCAGGTCCCCCAAGTGCACAGCCCGGGTCCTCCACATCTGGGCGGTGGCCCCGGTGCCACCGCGCCCTCATCCACGCAAAGGAGGTGCTGCCAGGAGGCCGGAAGGGACTAACAGGCCTGCAGCTCTTAGCAGGGGCTGGCGCTGGAGAGGGCCGTGGAAGGGGTGGGCGCTCTGGGGACGGCCCTCTGCACCACCCCCCCCGGCTTAGCGGGTGCCTTGGGAAACAGCGCTGGAGGCCGAGCCCCACACGCTGCCCGCTGAGGGGGTCGTCCCAGGGCACCAGAGGCGGTGACCGCAGCTGCTCAGGCGGCTACAGCTGGGGCAGGATGTCCCCAGAGAGGCCGTAGGGAGCCTCGCACCCGGGCCGCCTGCTGAGGGAGGAGGCCGGTGATGCACGAACCTCCCGGCCCCTCCCCGCCCCTGTCTCACCTCAGCCGACCTTCTGCCCTGCGGGATGCTGGCCGCTCACCCTGTCCTTTGAGAGTGTGTCGCTCTGTCCTTCGGGGTGGCTACTGGAGAAACCAGGGCAGCTGAGGGTCCCGTATAGGTACGCCTGGGCCCTGAGGCAGCTGGGACCCCAACACTAAGGGCAGGAGGCAGGCTGTGCTAAAGCTGTACCTTCAGAGGGGTGGAGGGGGGTGGGTGCAAAGCTGTGACAGCATACAGGTAACCGGTGGTTCATGACCTTGGGAACAGAAAGCTCCTTTGCTGGGGAAAGCCGCCAAGGCCCAGGGGGCCAGGTGAGGCCATGGGGACCCCGGGGTGGCAGAAGCTGGGCCCCCTCACCATGAACCGACTCTGAGGTCACCCGCCCACCATCTCATGACAGGCCAGCTGGTCAGGCGCCCACACCCTGCGGCTGTAAAAAGTAAACGCACTGCTATTTCTAACGCACACGGAGAACAGTGTCGGCGCTGAGAGCAGGGCTGCCGAGGGGTGTGCCAACGAGCCGGTCACACTAGGTATCTCCGTGAGACGGGCACGCCTGGTTCCCGGCCCCTGCTTTGTCCTTTGGTTGACTTGGTTTTTCCTGGGGCGGAGTCCCACAGGTGGCAGCTCCCACTCCCTCCTCGGGCTCTGGGCTGGGTGAGGCGGGTAGGAGGGGTTGGGGAGGACAGGTCACGCCAGCCAGCCAGCCACACGTCCCCAGCCCCAGACCGGCCCTACCTGAAGGCCAGTCTCAGACCGCCGCTCCCCGCGCCGGCCTGTGGCGGCTGCGGGGGTGTCTCCACGGTTTCCGAGTCAGCACTGGTGCGGAAAGCATCATTGAAAACTACAGTGAGACAGAGGAACTCGTTTATGCTGAGACGACAGTATTTTCCCAAGTTGCCTGCAGGACAGAACAATTAAAAAAAAAATGTATCCTTAATAGCATTTTGCTGAATTCTGCCACCGGAGAGCCGTGTCTCCCCGCCGGAATTTGGAAGGACTCTCGTCTGTCTCACATCCCCTTGCTCGGCCAGCCACCTGCCCCCCCGCCTCCCCGCCTCCCCGCCCCCCAGGGGGGACTCTGCGGCCAGCCCGCCCTCCCCTCCTCCCTGCACCCCACAGGAACTCCAGGAAGGGGAGAGGAAAAAACAACCCTAGAACCAGCTCCCCTGGCTCTCCCCTCCTCCACCTGCAGATGGGTTAGAAGGCAGAAAAGCAAGGGAAGAGATAACCCAAGCTGCCAGTGAAATGGTTTCCTTTCTAATTTCCTATAAACGAGAGTGATAAGACATGGTGAAAAACTGGGGGGGGAGAGTAGGAAGGTGGCAAAGCAAGCTTCAGAACAAAATAAAACAGTGATAACATTCATGCATCCCAAAATCTGTCTATATATATTTTTGAGTCTCTGCTATGGAAATGCATAGAGAAGAATCTGGAAGGACACGGTTTTCTCGGGGTTTGCTCTGGGACGGGGAGCGGAATGAGAAACGAGTTGTGCTCCGAGGACACGTCCTCGCTGCTCGAATGTTTTGCCGGTAACTTTGGGTAACTCACACGAGTGGAAAAGGGGTGCTCCCCCCGACAGAGCGAAACTGCATTCAGAGTGTGGGATGTCGCTGTCTGGGCCAGTCTGTGGGGCCCCGCCCCACCCCCCCACCCCCGGCGGGAGCGCGCACGGACATGGCCCCTTGGGAGGATGGATTTTCCGAGTCTGAAAACGTCACACCAACGAGCCTGCACCCAGCACCTCCCTTCTCCGGAGGGAGGAGCTGGGGAGAGAACCCCCCGCCCCGTCGTCAGACAGTTAGTCACGGCACAAACTCACACCTCAGAAGCCCCCTCTGGGGGGCTGACAAACTCAACTTCGGGGTGTCCGAGCCACGACATCTGGGCAGCCTTTACAAACAGGATGCAAAGTAACACCTCCTGAGGCAGAGAGCTCTGTCTCTGAGGTGCTTTGTCCAGGGAAAGAGACTGTTGCAGAATGGGCTGTAGAACAGGATACGCTGTATCTTTTCCAAGCGTGCCCGTGGAAGGATGCAAACTCACAGAAAGAGGCGTCTGGAAGGAAATGCACCAGACCCATCCCTGGGGCACGGTGGCCCCCATGCTGTTCTCCAGATAGTTTTTAAAAGATTTTATTTATTTGGTTTTAGAGAGAGAGGAAAGGAGTGAGAAACAGAGGGAGATAAACACCGATGTGGGAGAGAAACATTGATTGGTTGCTTCTCACACGCCCCCGACTGGGGAGCTGGGCCGCAACCCAGGCACGTGCCCTGACCGGACCTAGAACCGGGGACCTTTCACTCTGCAGCATGACTCTGAGCCACGCGGGTCAGGGCAGTTCTCCAAGTACTTTTGACCCACTCCGCTTCCAGGCCACCTGCATTGGGTGGGGGGCCGTGGGGCCACTCTGGACAGCGCGTGGTGGGCAGGAGTGCCCGCGGAGGCCCCTTGCAGGCTGCACACTAATTGACGCTGGGCAGGTGACCCCTCAGCTCTTTCGCTCGGGTGCAGTGACCACCACGTTCAGGACGGCAGCTCCCACCAACCCCGTCCCAGTGGGCAGAGCCGCCTCCCACCCTGGATGGACGTGCAGCTCCGAGCCTTGAGACACGAGTTCTCTGCTGTTGTTGCAGAATAACCCAGGCTCCCCCGGCAGAGGCCCGCGCCACGCTCGGGGGCACGCAAGCTCAGGGATCGGCCACCACGGGCAGAGGCCGCTGCTGGCCTCGTCTCCCTCCATTGCCTGGCTCTCTGCCTCCACCCGCCGCTGCCGGCTTGTGGCTCCCGGCAGGCACCCTGAGATCGAGACGCATGTCCTGCTCTCGACGGCATCCTACTGAGCGGAGCACTCAGTAGGAGCTCAGCCAGCATCGGTGCCATGGGATGCACGAGTAAGTGTCTCAGGAAGCTGCAAGGGGCCAAGGCACCTGACACTTTGCTGCCAGATCTGGCCCCAGGCGAAGGCGGGAACTCTCCACGATCATCCCGCCCCTCACAGTGGCAGAGCGTGCTGGCCGCCTCCCCACAGCCACGCCCCTCGTCTCCTTCCTGGACCTTCCTGGACCTCCTTCCAGGACCTCTGGGTCCTGGCGCACGAGGGCCTTTCCCAGCGGTCCCTGAGGCTCAGGCACTGAGACGAGCATCGAACTGGGGGAGGAGGGGCCCCTTCCGAGGCGGGTGGACAGCTGGGGGTGCCCCTTTGGACCCCGGCCCTGTCTTTGACTGGGTTTCCCCACAAGCCAACCCTAAGTCAAGGACTCAAGAGCAAATGGTTCTTTCGAGGTTGTGCAGGGGGGAGACGAGTCTGAGGAAGGGAGGAAGCCAGCACAGAGCACGCCGACCGACAGGCTAGCACCGCGGGCAACACGCGCTCAGTCCCGCTGGGACCGTGGGGGGTGGTCCAGAGCACGCCACCCGGGAGATAAGGAGGAGGGGTTCTTCATCCGCCAACTCGCTCACCCCTGAAGGCTGCCCTCAGGGCATGACCCGCTCGTCCCGCCTGAGCCAAGAGCAAACCTTCCTCCGGCAGTAGGACACCCTCCCCATCTGCAGAAACAGTGAGAGTCAGGGGCGGCCGTTACGCTTCCAGCCCCCTTCTTCCCGCCTGGAATGCAGAGGTGTTGTCTGGAGTTCTAGCAGCCATATAGGGCCATGAGGCAAACGGGAATGGAAGCCACAGGCTACAGATGAAGGAGCAAAAAAAACAAAACAAACAAACAAAAAACAAAACAAAATAAAACAGAAAGTACGTGAGTCAAACCAAAGAGAAAAATACACTTTGACCTTCAGCCACTACAAGTTTCGATGTTTGCTAGAGCAGCCAAATGCTCCTGACGTCATAAATCATGTCATGGCCGCGTTCCCCCGCCTTCGAGAACTCGGGCGATGCGGGTGCTGCTGGCGATGGCGGCAGTCCGACTCCGAAAGGAGTGGTCGGCACACGCCGTCTCTCCTGCACGTAAGCACTTTGCGTGCCACTGTGGGTTCGGTCTTCACAACCAGCCTGTGAGGCGGATACTATTATTATTTCTATTTCACGGATGAGGAGTCGGAAGCACAGAGAGGTCAAGCCACCTGCCCAAAGTCACACAGCTTGTAAGCCGCAGAGCCGGGCTGTCTGACCCCGGAGCCCCCTCTCCAACCCACTGCAACGCACCTCCTCGTCCTCCGGGCTCTCCCGGCACCCTTGAAAAGTCATTTCCCCCCTCCACCTGCCCCCTGCCTGATAACATTCTAGAACAACTGTGATAGTTCAGTGGCTTAACAAAGCATAGGATTTCTCAGCATGCCGTTCTCGGGAGAAAGGTGGCTCTTTGCAGTTTAACCAAGCTCTTCGTTGAAGCCGGGAAGGAGGGGGGAAGAGAAAGTGCCTCAGAATCTCGGGAGAAGGCGCCGAGGTCCAGAAAGCCCCGGCAGGAGAGGGGCACGTAGACCTCCGTGCCCTGCAGCAGGGCCAGCGTCTCGGGTGCCGCGGGGGAGGGCGTGAACCTCACAGCCGGGCGGCGGCAGCTCAGCACGGCAGGGCACAGAGAGTGTCCCCCGCCCCCACCGTGGCAGGTGCTCCAGGAGCGGGGCGGGCAGTGAGACAGCGCCGTGCGAGGAGACCGGTGACCTCGGAGTCCGAGAGTCCTGGGTTCAAGTCCCGGGGGAGAACAGTGTACCTGCCGGTACCCCCGTCTTGTCCTCTGTGCGACGGGCCGTGAGCCGCTCGACTCCTCTCAGGAGGTGGGAGCAGAACTGGGGACAACGGGAGCCCCGAGCTGGCCCTGCGGCGGGGGCTGCATTCTGCGTGACGGACGCGGAGATGCGCACCGGCCCCATCGGCAGCCGCCGGCCGGCCGCACAGCAGAACGGGTGGCTGCACTTCTGAGCCTCGGTTTCCCCGTCTGTCGAAAGTAAGAACAGAGCCGGCCTTAGCAGGGCTCTAGTTCACTCTTTCAGCAGTGGCTGAGCGAGCATCTGCTGTGTGCCGGGCCTGTGCCGGGCCCGGTGGTACGGCACCGAACAAGACCCGCGGGATCGCGCCCTCGTGGGCGGCGCGGTCCGGGAAGGGGGCAGACATCGGCCACCTCGTCAAGTGCATAAATATAAAGGTACAGCTGGGACACATTCCACAAGGACAAAGGCCTGGGATAGGAGGACGTGGCCTTGTCACATGCCAAGGTCCTGGGGTCGAAATGATTACCCAGATAAAGCATGGACCCCTTGCAGACTCGCTGGCCAGTACGTGCTAAACAGGGCGCTACCAGGGCGTCCTCCGGCCAGCGACCGGCGCATTTACATCAACGGAGAAGACACTTCCTCGGCTGTGATGCTGCCCACCCCCCGCCGCGGCCCCCTTCCCCCTTGGTCTTCCAGGCTGGGGTCTGCCTAGGAGGGGCAATGGGCCGGCCACTCATCGCCCACAATTGGGAGGTTTTATTATAAACGGTTCAGTGGCACTCTGGTCCCCGGGGGTGGGGGAGGGCAAGCTCAGCGGGCTGGCACCGCCCGGCGTCTGCCTGCCTGTGCCGGCCCCTGACTCACTCTACACTCACCCGGGTGACCAGCCCCCCCCCCCGCCCACGATGGGAACCCGTGGCGGGAGGAAGGGCAGCCAGCCCGCCTTCTGCGAGTGGACACTTCCCCCGGCCGGTGGCGGCTTTGGCAAGGCTTCAGACAAGCCCCTGGGCCAGCTGCGGGCAGCCCCCAGGCTCCTGGCTTTTCCGGGCACTGGCTCAGGGGCTCCGGCCCCGCACGGCCAAAGTCCACTCATATTCTGCGTCTCCACGCGGAGCCGGAGGCTGGCGGGCCCAGCGGCAAACACAGGCGACGTTTCCACGCTGCCCCCTCGACCTCATTTCTAAATTCAAACAAGCCGGTGTCTCCCGCAGTGGGCCAAGGGGCCTCCCTGCCCCGCAGACACGGACGTGGTCCCAGGCTTGTCGGATCAGGGTTCTGAAAGGGCCCGCTGGCGCCCTGACAAAGCATCAGGGGGCCCCTCGGAAGGCCGTCACCCGCTGTGAACCCAGCGCAGAGGGTCTGGGGGACCAGCCCAGACGCCAGTCCACCTGCCCCGCAGTCTCGGCCCCGTCCTGGGGTCAACCCAGTGTCTGCACGGCCCGGCCCGAAAGGTGCTCGGTGCAGCCGGGCCAGGCAGGAGGCTGTCCCCACGCCAGGAGGGGCCCCTCCCCACCCGGGAACAAACACCAGGAGGCACCTCGGGTCCCAGCTGCACTTCGCTACTGGGGACACTGAGGCCAGGGGAGGGGAGGTGGGGTCAAGGTCAGAAAGCGAATCGGAGCACAGCGGGAGGAGGGAGCCCCCTTCCCCCACAGGCCCTCCCAGGCATGCCCGGGGCACCCCCACCACCTCAGCTTTCGGGGCCTGGAAGAGCCCTTCCTGCCTGTCCAGGCAGGTGGCAGAGGCCGTGGTCCCAGCCCCCCCGGCGTCCTGCAGGGCCCTCGTCAGGTCACCAACCCACGGGTTGTCGCCGCCTGGACATTTGTCTGTCTCCTATGACACAAACCCCACGACGGCGAGGGCCGTGGCACCTGCCTGGGGGCCTCACCTGCAGAGTGGGAACACACACGCACACGCACGTACACGGAGACTCACACACTCACCCACACGCTGGGAATGAAGGGCGGGTGAGTGAGACAGTGACCAACCGCACGCCCCTCCTTCCACAGGCGTCGGCCCCTCTGCCCCAGCAGCACTGGCTGGCGCTGGAGAAGAGGGTTCTCTCGTCCTGGCCCTGCTCCCATCTGCTCTGTGACCTTGGCCATGCCTCTCCCCCGGCCCCACCCCCCCCCCACCCCCCCCCCCCCCCCCGGCCCACTTCCCGAAGTCTCTCTGTCATTGCCAGGCCCAGAGTAACCCCCCTGGGGTCAGAGAGACCCTGAGGCAGAGGAGAGCAGGCAGCGTCAGCAACCAGCCCGCCAGGGGGACCACGGGGGCGGGGCTGGCCCCTGCCTGCGTCTGCTGCAGCTGCTGCCGTCATTTTCATCATCGTCATCATCGTCATCGTCGTCACCATCGTCGTCACGGTCATGGCAGCAGCAGCATCTTCATCGTCGCATCATCATCATCGTGGTCATCGTCATGTTTATCATTTGCCGAAGCATTCACCTGAACGCAGACCTGACGCAGGTCACAGAAGTAACTCAAAGTGGATCATAGACAGAAACGTAACAGGCAGAGAAGCTTGACATCGTGGGGTGGGGACACGGGCGGGGGGGCCGGCCGTGGGGCCCAGCCGTGGTCCAGGCGGCAGCGGGCAGGTGCGGTGTAACCTGTGCAGGTTTCGGAAGACCACTGACTGGGTTTCCCAGTGGGGCAGGGAGGGTCTTCCCAGAGGGGCTCCAGCTCGGGGGAGTCCCCAGCGAGCAGCAAAGCTCCCTCGCCGCCCGTCCCCGTCCCCGTGGTGTGGCACCCCCCGGAGACCACCCCTGGGAAGCCGAGAGGCAGGCAGCCCCCTGCGGGGAAGGAGGCTCCGCCCGCTGAGCCTCCGCCCGCTGAGCCCCCGCCCCAGGAAGCAGCTCCAGAGAAGGGGAGAGACTGCTCTGTCCTGAGGACACTCTGTGCCGGTGACTCTTCACTCGGCCGTCCCCAAAGTGACAAACATCTCCCTCCTCCACACGGCTGCCACCCCAGCAATTTCTCTGTTTACAGGATGTCTAGACGGGTTCGGCGGGGGGGGCGGGGGGGGGGCTGGTCAGAGAGAGACACCCAGGGTCGATCTTGGCCCAGGTCCTGGCGGCCTCTGCAGAGGGCGGCTGAGCCCGGGGACGGAAGTCTGCCTCTGTCTGGAGAGTTCATTAAACGAGAATATGCTTAATTCTTTCCTTTTCTATCAGCTGACAGCTTCCAACAGATAACGCTTATTTTATTTAAGCTTTCGCACAGCCGGCGAGATGAATGTCCCTGAATTCCAGTCTTCACAGGGAAAAAAATTAAACGTGGATGAAGTCAGAATCGTGAGCAGGTTTCTCGAAACCCCGCAGGGCCGGGTCTGAATTGAGTCCCCCCCCTCCCCCCACGCTGTGCTGAAGGAGGAGGACGGGCCGGCCCCCGGGGAGGGCAGATGTGAACCTGCCAGTGGAGGCTGTTGGAGGGGACAGCCACCAGCTTCTGCCCCGGAGGGACCCCAGAAGTCAGACTTGGGGGTCCGATGAGCAGGTGTGTGGCTTCAAGCCACCAGGCAAAACACACAAAGGGCGTCTCTGCTATTTCTTACAGTTCCATTTGAACCTACAGCAATCTCAGTAAACACACACACACACACACAAACATTTTAAAAGTAAAATTTTTACTTGACCTTGATGACCTTTGAATGCTTCAATCGAATTTCTTTTATTCAAAAGATATACATTGAGCACGGTGGGAGTCAGCGGTTGTCCATAACAAAATCTTCTAGTGCGGGGGGTTTGAACAGCCAGCATTTACTCCTCACAGTTCTGGAGTCTGGGAGTCCAAGATCAAGGTGCCCACAGATTCGGTGTCTGGTGAGATCCCGCTTCCTGGCTCACAGTCGGCCACCCTCTCCCGGTGTCTCCCTTACATGGCAGAGAGAGAACACCAGTGTCTCCTCCTCTTCTTGCAAGGACACTGCGAGGGGGACCCACAAAAAACCAGAATTATTTTCTGGAGGGCTGGCCCCTTGTAGGCCAGGCTTCCCCCAGTAGGTGAGTGTTCTAGGAACCCACCTGTGCCAGTGCACCAGCTGGTGTTGTTGTGAGAGGCTGCGTTCGGCTTCAGTGAATTTTTTTTTAAGAATCTTTCAACACGTTTGCTCATTCCATGATGTGTAATTGATGAGTGCACCTGCCCACACCACACTGAGTGTCCAGCAGTTTTTGACCAAAAATGGAGAGGTGAAACAATAAACGGCAAGGCTTGAAAAGGCATCAAAATTGACGAGTTCAAACACTGTTGCAAGCAGTAGGACAAATGTCTCGATAGGTGCATTGCATCAGATGCAGAATACTCAGAAGGTGACTGAAGTTTAAACATGTAAGAATAAATGCACAATATTTTATAAATAAATTCAAGGCTTCTTTTTAGGATCCCCTCTTGTAATCCCATCGGTCACGGGGGCTCTGCCATGGATCCAGGAGAATCTAACCCCACCACCCCCCAAAAGCTCACCACCAGATACAATCATGTGGGTGTTAGGACCCAAACATTCCGCCCGCACGAGCGCTGTTCTAGAACCAGGGTGACCAGCCGGGGCGGACCTCTCTCTCGCGTCACCTAACCCAGGCAGGGCACAGACCACAGTCCGGCAGAGAAGTGAGTGCACAGGATGCTGGCCCAGAACATAAAGGCTTTAAAACAGAAAGCAGGAGGACGCTTCGGAGGCTGGCAGCATGGCAGACTTCCCTGAGGAGGTGATGAATGACACGAGAAGCGCCCAATCAGTAGAGATCCCGGGGCCGGAGAGTTCCAAAAGAGGGAAGGCTGGGGCCCGGGCTGGGGGGAGGGGCAGCAGGCACTCGGTGTGGGGGGCGCCGGCACCCAGGAGGCAGGTCATGGGGCTTTACTCAGGGGGACAGGAGGAACCCCCGAGACTTTGGGGCACGGCCATGACACGAGGGGCTTTTCAGTGTTTAAAAACTCCACCTGGCTCCATGCCCCTCCCAGAGTCTCTGATGCCAGCTGGCATTCAGAAAGCGCCTACTGTGCGTCCAGCCCAGGGCGAGGCGGTGTCAGACCTGGGAGAGACTACATCAGACATCTGGTTGGTGAAACGGAGCATCAGCGATGGTCAGAGCCAAGAGACCGTGAGAGTCCAGGGCCCCTACCACAGGTCCTAGCAGAAGGTCATGGCCCCGGGCCACCGGAGCAGCACACGGAAGGGCTGCAGGTGGCCTGCAGGTGGCCTGCACGGCAGCACCCACGCCCTGTCTGTCCCTAACCCCTGGCTCCTCCGTAAACAATCCCACCTCCCCAGGCGAGGCAAAACTGTGCCACAAGGGTGACACCTCCATCCACATGCCCCCACGGGAGGGAGTGGCCCGCAAGCCAAGAGGCGACAGTGGGGTGGGGCAGAGGAAGGAGGCCCCCCGCCGGCCCCCCATCAGGTGTGTGTGCTGGAGGGGCCGTGTGAGAGGCCCCGGTGCCAGCTGCTCGGCGGAGAATTCCCAGAGTCACGGGTTGGCAGCCAGATCAAAAGCAGCACAGAATTCCGACAGCTTCTCGTATGGGGCTCATTTCTAATTAATTCCTCGCTGGCACATGCGGAGTCTGCACTTTCTCTCCCTCCTGGCTCTCCCAGCCCCATGCATATTTAAGAGCTCGACAGCTTTCCTGGTACTAAATATAAACCAGGCTCTAGGCTGAGAATTCAGTGCAGGTCCACGGTCGTCACCCCTAGCACTGGGGCGGACGGGCTGATGCTGCTCCCTGCCTCACGGCGGCTGGACCTGTGGGCGCTCCCCCACCCATCCTCGTTGCCCAGTCCTTCCATGGACCCAAGGGCGGTGGTCAGTGTTGTTTCATCTGTCCAGCATCCATCCCTCTCCTCTGGAAACAGTGACCGATTTTCCTTTGGAGAATGCAGCTGGCCTCACATCGGAGTCTAAAGGTGGTACCAGCCCCAGACCTGGCCAATCAAAATACTGGGGCTCTCCAGACACAGTGATTGGATCGGGGACATGTCCATCACCCACAAGAGGCCAATGCGAGACTTCTCTGGGACTTCTGTAGGCGCCAGAGAGATAGAGAGAATCTCTTCTTTCTTAAGCCACTCTGTGAGTGGGAGGGAGTCCTGGCGTTCTGGCAGCCACGCTGTCACCAGGAGGGGGAAACTGGACCATGGTTGAGATTCTGGTTCCGTTGGCCCAGCCTTTTCAGGAGGGCCTGTCCTTCTCTGAGCTGAACACCAGCTTACCAGTACAGGTAGAAAGAGAACATTAGCGAATTCACCTTTGCAACTATTTTGCCAGCGAAATCATGAATTCAGGAAAGAATCACTAACGGACACCAAAACCACAAGGTGAGAGAGGGTGTTGGGAGAACAGATTCCTTGCGAGAGGCCAAACATTCCCCTACAGAATAACTTCAAAGGGAGAACAACTCTTCACGAGTGGCCCCCACCTCCCAGTGACCACACTGGACGTGGCTCGGAGTGGAGCAACCTGGCATTGTGTTTTCATGGGACACAGAGGAGAGAGAAGAACAGGAAAGCCCAGAACGCGGTGCAGTCTGCAGGGTGGCTGGAAGCTCACTTCAGACAGTCAATGTCAGGGGCAGCGAGGAGAATGCTCTAGATTTCAGAAGACTCGAGAGATGTAAGAATGAAATGCAAGGTGCGAGAGGCGTTGGGTCCTGGTTAAAGGCAAAACAAAAGGACGTCTGGGGCATGATGGAGGAACGTGACCGTGGACGGGACTACAGATCGTAGTAACGACAGACGGTTAGTTTTCTTCGGTCAGAAAGCGGGGGTGTGGGCCTAAAGGCGAATGGCCTTGGCTTCCGGAAATGCTGCCTCCTGGATGCCTGCCGTTCCCTCGCCAGTAGCCCGCTAACGCGCCCACCAGACGGGAACAGTGGAAGCCAAGTCTCCGCAAAGCGCTTGGCCGAATTCCACACGACGAGCCACACAGAAACCGTGGTCTCGGTGCGTGGCCCCTAAAGGCACTCAGTAAATGCGGGAGATCGGCATCGTTAGAAGGGGTCCGATGAACTGAAAGACCCTCAGTTCTAACCGAAAGCCCCCGACCCAGACACACTCAGAAAGCCCAGAATAATCCTCCAGGACAGGAGGGTGGGCAGCTCTGTCTCAGGGGGCTGGCCTGCGGCTGAAGCTCAGGCCATGTGGACGGGGAGGGTGGGGGTCCCCGACACAAAGCCAGGGACTCTGTAGCAGGGGAGGAAGGCAGCAATGGCTGCTGGGAGCAGGCGACCACAGCTGCCACGACGTTCAATTCACAGATGGGGAAACTGAGTCCACGGGGCTAAAGTGAGTGCGGGAACCTGACCCCTGCCTGGCATGTCCACACCAGGCCAGTCCCAGCCACTGGGGTTTGGTGGTGGACATTCCAGAGCAAGGGGCCTTGTTCCTGTGCCCCAAACGATGACAACGCAACAGACCCTCTTGCCCATGGGCCCCTGGCAGGCCCGTCAGCGTGGGGCTGTCCGTGCAAGTCTGTGAATCCATAAAGGTGTCACCCACACCCTGGTCCCTGGGGGCCCTCAGTGCCCCCTTACTGTGTCCTAACTAACCCGTTCTCAGTCGGGGCCAGCAGGGCCCAGCCTGGCTTCCCCCATCTTCTTTTTTCGCTGTGCCCTGGACTTGGAGGCAGGCGGTCAATGCCTGTTTCCTTAGGGTTAACAGGCAGGGCCACTTCTGAGAGGGGACAAGCATTGTCACATGTGGGAATGGACGTCGGGCCCTGGAGCCCCGTGACTCTGCTCCCAGGGGTCCCGGGCACCACACTTTCCCTGCGGGCACCTTCTACCCGGGAGGAAAAGGCACAGCGGCCCGAGGCTGGGTAGGCTGACCCCTTCGGCGGAGACGTTTACCTCGGGAAGGATTCTGTGTGGAGCGGCGACATTCTACAGACGGAGGATGGGACACGGCTGAGTGTCTGTCCCACAACAGGCCAGCCTCCGCCTACACGAGGACCCTGTCACACTTCCCACATGCCCCTGCCCTTCCTCAGCCTCCACACCGTCGGCAGCTGCAGACTCACACACGGCCGGGAGCTCATGCTCCCTCTCTGTCCCCCGGCACCCCTGTGCCCTTGAACTTCAGCCCCGCCAGGGCCCGCGGTGCTGGGTCAACACGTGCTCAGCGACGTGACTCTACGTGGAATAAAGAGGATTTTGAATCTCCGAAAAGCAGGGACGGGGGCGATACCAGACGAATGAGGCCCCCATCCGGGGCCCCGGTCTCCGCGGGCCCTCTAAAGCCGGCGGGCCTGCTGCCTGCGCGGCGGACGGACCCCTCCTCCTGCCCAGGCTCCGGCTCCCCCCGCCCCCCGGCGGGCTCAGCTGTAAGTATGCGTGCCGGGCCGTCCCAGCGGGCGGGGCGGGGGGCTGACTTTGAAATCACTTTGGCCTTTGAGTTTTGAAAGAGGTTGATTGTGACGAACTGACCTGAATGTTAACGGCACTGGAGTTTAATTTGTATTCCGACGGGCAGGAAACCAGCCAGTCGGAGGAGACGCTGCTGTTTAATTAGGTCTAGTAGTTAACTCGGGATAAAGGCAGCGCACTGCCAGGAACCCGGAAGGGAAGCGGGGTCTCCCGGGAGCTCGCCGACTCCAGAGACGCTGCGGCGCGAGCAGCAGCCAGTGGCTTAGGAACGATGCATTCGCTTCCGGAGAGAATCAGACCGCAGCCTCGCAGCCAGGTGCTGAGGGTGCCCCCCACCCCCCAGCTCCTGAGTCTGTCAAAATGAAGGAGGAGAAACAGGTGAGAATGCGTTGGTACGGACTCGAGTGTGCCTGTGAGTGTGTGTAACACAGGTCTGCAGGGGGAGAGCCAACTTTAATTACCAGCAAGGCAGACCCCTCCGACACCCATACTAGCACACGGGGTTCAGAATAGGCAAAAAAAAATTGCAAACAACTGAAATGCCCATCCACATAAGAATGAATGAATGAACTGTGGCACAGTCACAGTACGGAATACTACGCAGCAACGAAAAAGAAACAAACTCTTGCTGTGCACGAGAACCTGGGTGAAATGCAGGGGAATAATGAGTAAAAATGATGGCACCGAAGGTCTCACACTGAGTGGTGCCGTTAATACAAAGTTGAAGAGCAAGAAAAACTAACCTGGAGTGACAGAAGGGAGGGTAGCCCCCACATTGCCAGGAGGTGCCAATAAGGGCTGGCGTGCTCTGGGTGTTGGTCCCAGAGGGGGTTAGACAGGCATGGATTCGTGTGAAGTGCACGCTAATGGAGGTTTGTGATACCTCCATTTAAATATATGCATATTGAGAGAAAACCCTGTTCCAAGCAACCCAGCAGCTACGGCATGCGTCTCCACCACGGCACTGCTTGGTGTCACACTCATGACACACGTGAGCTCCACTCCCGCATCCCGCCCCACGCAGCCCCACGCAGCCCCACGCAGCAGACAGCCGGTGCTTGGGCCGTGGGAGCCGTTATCCTCACAATTACAGGTTGAACTCTTCCCAGTTGTCTGTTCAGGCCACAAAATAAATTATACATCTTCCCCGCACTCTCTGCCTGCGTGGTCTAATAGGGCGGGGAGACTGGGCATTTCTCGCTTTTACTGAAGGGCTCCGAGGGGTGGGAGCCGCGAAGACGCTGCAGATTACCCACTCCTCCGCTCCTTGTGAAATCTCCCGGCGAGCACGGAGCCCTCCCTGTGCCCACGGAGCGCGAGAGGGGAAAAATGAATTATGCTTCAAAGTTGTAAGATGTGAAAATTGATTCAGGAACGCTAGCTGTTTTCAATTTTATGCTGCCATGTATTTTAAGAACGCCCAGGCTCTCCCAAATAGGACTTTAGACGCAGATAGAAAAATATAATTAACACGTCGGTGACGCTCCCGGTCCTGGGGAGGTGGCTGTCTCTGCTCCGATGTGCACAGCCAAAGCAAACAGGACCCGCGCCAGGCTTAAACACGGAAGCGCGGAGCGATAAACAAAACACAAAGAGTCTGCTGCCTTTTTCCAGCTTCTCCTCTGCCTCCTGCCTCCCTCTGAACTTCGGGAACTTCCCTGGGACGGGCAGGAAACGAGGCGAGGACACAGGGTTCCGGGGACTTTTAGATCCACAGGTGGAGAGGGGAAGCAAATCGCGCAGAGCGAGGAGCCCGGGTGAAATGCCATTGTTTGTGCTTCTGCAAGACGGGGCACCGGGACCACCGGGCAAGCTGGGGGTTTAGAGACAGAGGGATCAGCCTGATCACGTTCCGGCTTTCACACGCCACTCCACCCTTGAGCCTCAGTTTCTTCATCTGCGAATGGGGGATAATAGCAGTGACCACTCTTTAGGGTTGCTGGGAGGGTGGAACGGAAGTGATCTGTGCCCAGCACAAGCCGTGTGGGTCTTTCTGTCCCTCGTCCTGCTGCTTCGCTTCCGACAGGAGGTCAGGGCCCTCATGAGCACTCAAGGACCGGGTCCCTCCTTAGCGCCTGGAGAGGGCAGCTGGGTAACTTGTGGGGGCACTGCAAAGTGAAAACGTGGGGCCCCTTGTTCAAACGCAGGGGAAAATGCCACTAAAATCCCTCAACTGCAATGTTGTTTCCTTTCCCCTGCCGCCTCTCGTCTCGTCAAGTGTTTTTTTTTTTTTTTTTGGCTGTTCAAAGTCGTCCTAAGTAAAGAACAAATGTCTGTTAGCAGGAGTTTTATCACTCATCTGTTTATTATGCAACGTCCGTTTTAAATGCAAATCTGAGAGCGTTGGACTCCTGCGCGGAATCACCGAAGTTACGCCGCTCGTACCTCGTGGCGCGCGCATGCATATGTATTGTGTTCCTTCCAGAGCCGTGGGAACGCTGCGCAAAACTAACTCAGCTGTTTTATTTCTCTCCAGATAATGACGCTACCCACGCTCTCTCATTGGCTCACTGGTGACTCAGGAAGGACTGAAAAGTCGCCTTCTCTCTCCCTTTCCTTCTATGGTATTGTTTGCGGCAGAAGGGACGGGCTGGGACAGGAAAGTGACATAAGAAAGCACATGTTAGGGTTCCGTTGCCTGTCGGTGGTTTTGAGGACAGCGGTGCCTTCTGTCTGTGTTGGAAGCAAGTTCCGGGTCACCGGGGTGTGGTCTCTTGGGGTGTCCTCTCCATGCCACTGTGACTCGGTTATAGATGGAATATCCTTACCTTGTATTCGCTTCGGTCTCGCTGAGCTCCCAGGAGTCCCCTGGAATTCTGTGCTCGTGGGGCATTGGGAACAGGACAGCAGGGAGTGGGGACACCCACACTGTATGTGTCCCCCCTGCTCACACACAAGGGCCCATAGACCTCACTCACACACACAAGTTCAAAGGTAAAACTGTTACACGTGCCAAGATGGCGGCAGCAACAAGGCATCACTCCATCGTGGAGTTGCATGGACCCCGTGCCTGTGAAGCCCACCCCCGCCAGAGAGTTGTGCTTTAGCTCCTTGAGTGAGAGCCTCTGGTCCCAGCCCAGTAAAGTGCTTGAATGCTCTGGGGGCAAGATGAGTGAAATCATTATCCCAATTTACAGACAAGCATATTGAGACCTGAAGGTTGGCTTGCTTAAGATCTCACTTCCCGGGAACTTCCCATGGGAGTAGAAGCTAGGCTGGAACCCCATGACCCAGAGTTCCTGTCCTGCTCCCCCAGGCCCCTTCTTCAAACCCTGGGGCCCCATCTTGAAGGCCCAGATATAACACAAACACTGGCCCCAAAGTCAAAAGATGTGCCTCCTCCTGTCCCTGGAAGCTTGATCAAGCCATTCCTGAACTCCCACCCCTACAAGTTGTGCCTTGGGAGGCTCCCTCAGAAGATCCAAAGGCTCACAGAGGAAGTTCACAGGGGCAGGTAAGTAACTCATGATGGGGCTCAGTGTCAAGCTCAATCGAGAGCCTAGGGCTCATGCCTTTCTTTTGGAAACAGGGAGAATCACAGATCATCCTGTCTGATGCTGGCACAAGCAGCGTTTGCGTCTTGGCTTTAGCACTTCACCCTGTGACTTGGAGACATCCTTTCACCTCGCCGAGCCTCAGCATTCTTGTCTGTGATGCAGACTACGACTTCCCTGGAGAGCCTCGGAGGGAGGAAGCGAGAGCCGATGGATGACACTCCGCGTGTGTCTGCCCTGCTGGCCATGCTGGTCACGCAATACTGTGTGAGGCGTGGTGACTACCAAGGGCCTCCCAGGCCGCGGGAGCCAAGCTGTTCTCAGACGGACCGGCAGTGGTGGGGACCAGGCCACTCAGAGCAGGATCAGGGCCCCAAGGGCATGCCCCCTCCGGGGTGACGGGCTGCACTTTCCTGTTGATAAGGAAATCAATGCAGTGCGCGGAGGCGGGCTCCTTGGTGTTCATGATTCTTCCACTCCCCCTCCTGTCTCCTGGGGGCAAACCACTCCCCTCTGCACGGTGCAGGCAGCTGACCAGGAGGGAAGGAAAGAAAGCATGCCTGGTCCTGAGGGGACGGTTGTAAACTCATGACTTAATTATCTCCAGTTGATAACTGGCGAGCCGTCTGCAATCTTCCGCACAGGCAGCGCGGTGGTTTCCCTTTGCTGAATGTTAATGATGTTTGGGGAAGCCTTTGAACTGTGCTCCCAAATCAAAACTGACTCCCCGCGGCGGGGAGAGGGGAGAGGGACTACCTGGGAAACGCTGGCTGGAGGCACTTCTGTGGGAGCGTACGATGACACGTTCTATACGTCCTGACGCCGGCCGAGCGTGTGCCGTCCGCCAGACCCTCTCTCGGCAACTTGTGGGAGCAAGCGCCTCCCCACCGCAGGGCCTTTGCACGTGCTGTGCCCCCGATAGAACGCTCTGTCCCCATATGGGCTCCCCGCCCTCTTCTCAGAAAAGACTTCCCGGCCCCTGCTCTCTAAAGATGGGTTCCCACGCACGGCTGCTGGCTTGTTCCCTGCACAGCCCCGACCTCAGCCTGCAGCACCGCCCACAGCTGGCTTGTGTGTCTGTCTCACCTGCTGTAGTGTGAGGTCACGAGGTCAGGCCAGCATGTCGGCTTCACTCTGTGTCACAGTGCCTAGGGCAGGGGCGGGGGTGCTGGGTGCCCAATGCATGAACAAAGGTTGAATGAATGAATGAATGAATGAATGAATGGGCTTGGTATTAGGAGAGAAAGGAAGTGAGGAAAGAATGTGGGTCCTTCCCCCAGTCTCAGTTTCCTCCCTGGGCTCATCTATTTTGGGTCAGTGACTAGACCAAGAACCAGCTGCCTCTATTTCTGCAGCAAAACCCTCACTTGCTCCTCCCCAGAGTATGGCTGTCTGGCTGGCTGGGTGGGTGGGTGGGTGGATGGATGGGTGGATGGGTGGGTGGATGGATGGATGGGTGGGTAAATGGAGGGATGGGTGGATGGATAGGTGGGTAGATGGGTGGGTGAGTGGATGGATGGATGGGTGGATGGATAGGTGGGTGGATGGGTGGGTGAGTGGATGGGTGGGTGGGTGGATGGGTGTGTGGATGGATGGATGGATGGATGGGTGGGTGGATGGGTGGGTGGGTGGATGGATGGATGGGTGGATGGATAGGTGGGTGGATGGGTGGGTGAGTGGATGGGTGGGTGGGTGGATGGGTGTGTGGATGGATGGGTGGACAGAAGGATGGATGAGTATATGAATGGATAAGCAGGTGGTGGACACCCAGTTGGATGAGTGACCTGGGCTCCAGGGATGGAAGTGGTCACCCCCTGGCCCTGGGACACGACAGAAAGCCATCTGCCTGGCTGTCTCTCAGGTGACTGCGCTCCTGGAACCTCAGCCACAGCGCTTCTTCCCTCCCAGCTGCACCGAGGTCCTCCTCTGGCCAGGACACACTTGTCCCCTCATTGTTTTCTGGCTCCGACCTAACGCCAGTGTTTCCTGCCGGAGGGTTTTCTGCGGATGAAGGGTTGCCTCCCCAGGGGGCTGCCCTCGCTGGACCTGGCGCTTCTGGGCGAACGGGGGCAGTCGTCCGGGTTACTCTCACTTCCGCCAGACCAGCAACCCGGAGAGAGCCTGCCCACACCACAGGCAGCCCACGTCTCTGAGAGGGCGGCCCGGGGTGGGCAGGACCCCACGACGGACCCTTGGTCGGTGGAGTTCTCTCGTGAGCGTGTGACGGAAGCGTCCTTGTCAACTGACTGAGTTACACCCAGGTGCTCACTGGTTTTCCTGGGTTTTGTTCCCGACCTCCACAAAAAAAAATATTGAGATTATTTTCTTCCATATTACAAATCGAATAAACCTCGACTTGCGTATTTGCTGCGGCTGATCTCACGCACCCTGCAGCTTTTTCCGAGTCTCTGTCCATGGCAGAAGCAGCGGGGAAGGTGGGGACGGAGGTTCTCCCCTTTGTGGGGTGAAGTTCCCGAGTAGCAGGCCCGCAGGTGAGCCCTGCAGGTTCCGCCAGGTGAGAGCCAGCTCGAGCCTTCGAGAAAGGATGGAGCCCACGAACGGCACCGGGAGTGTGCACCGCAGTTTGCACTTGACAGATGTCCACTCCCGTTATCTCAGCCGAGTGTCACCGCAGCCCAGGGGAGGAGACACAGATTGTTCCTCGCCAACCGCGCATGAGGGACACTGGGGCCGAAACGGACAAGCAATTAGCATTCATGTGTTACCGTGGGCGGCACTGTGACTCACCGCGTCCCCCCGCGCTGCCGCACTCGCTCGCTCACTCACCTGCTCGCCAGGCATTCATTAAGCACCAATTATGCGCCGGGGCTGCCTGCCCGGTGCCCAGAACGCCGCCGCGGTGAGCAGAGCAGACCGGAGTCCGGCCCTGTGAGCCTCCCGCCTCCCGCGGAGAACAAACGAGGGACGGTGCGGGGAGCTCTGACAAGTCAACAAAGACAGAGGAAAGCCCCGGTGGGGGGAGAAATGGACCAAAGATACTCAAAGGCAATTTACAGACCAGGAAACTCCCAAAGCTGGTGAGCACGGGAAGTGATGGGAAGAGTTATTAGTAACTGGAGAGATGCAAATGGAAACAAAGACTGGTTTTAATTTGGAAGGCAGTTAGTGCAGCGGGTTGGGGGGGGGGCCTCATGGGGTGTAGGAGCCCTGGTGCTCTGTCTGGGGTGGGGCGGGGGGGGGAGGGATGCAGCATCCAGCGGACTTTCTAGAATTTCAGCGATTCTGAATTCTGGGTGTCCACGCCAAGGGCATGCCCACCCAAGTCCGCAGACGGACACGTTTGAGAACGACCGTCACGGACCCACCAGGGTGCGGGTCCCCGGAGACCACCTGGCTGTCCTCCTCGGAATCCCACGGACACCCGTGAAGAATGGGCCAGGTGTGCACACGGCAACATGGGCGCGCTGCGAAACACGACATTGAATGACAAACAAGAGACAGCGAGACCTCGAAGGCAGGTATGGTTTCTGTAGCACGAACCGCACACGCGAAAGAGTAGCGTGTGTTTTGCAGGAACACACGGCAGCAGCAGGGGACACATCAAACGTTGAGTGACGGCTGGGATCACGGGCCCGGACTCACCGAAGTCGATAAATAGAAAAGACACGGAAAATTGGTGCTGGCGGTTGTCACGCGGGCTGCTCAGCGCGGGCCCTCCGTCCCCAGAGGCCTGGCGGCACCAGCTCGCCCGGCTGGGGAGGGGCTTTGCTGTGTAAAGGTCTCACCACCAGCCCCAGGCAGCTGCTTACATCCATATTTAAGTTCCTTAATATTATATAAAACGGGAAACTCCGTTGCACGGCCTCCAGAGCTGGTGGCTCTGGCGCTGGAGAAGAGACGGCGGGTTCGCTATCGGAGGGTTCTGTTGGACAGTGCTGGTGGGGAGGGGGGCCGGGGCACGGAGCGGCGGTCTCAGTGTCTTCGGGTAGAGGAGGAAGACGACCCGAACCTCCCCCACCCCCGCCCCAAGCGCACCATCCCCGCACTGGCCGGCTCTGCGGCGGGCAGAGCGCGGTCCAGGCCCAGTGCGCCTGCAGCTCTGTGTGAGCCGGAAGCCGCCGTCTCCCATAAACGGGGAAACCAGGAGGCAGGATGGATCGCCTCCCCCTTCGGCCGTCAGTCACATCATTGACACGGACGCGGTGCAGGAGGGCCGGCCGTCTCTCCCTGCCGGAGCGCCGACTGCGGACAAGGAGCCCACGGGTGCACGGGCAGGGCTCCCCTCGCACCCCACTGGTGCTGTCAGTCGGCTCTGGCCCCCGGGGAGCTGCTGCTCCGGCTGACGGATGGGGAAGCCGCCTCGGGACACCGGACGGGGCTGGAGCCCTGCCTCTGCGGGCCTGTTTCCCACGCGGCAGTTAGGAGAAGGGGGCCCGGGCTCAGGAGACACCCCAGCTCGGCTGCTCCGCAGCCGCGATGCCCCGGGCGTTTCACTCGATGTCCCCCAGACACGGTTTCTTCATCTCTGGCGGAGCGTTCTAGAAATCCACCTTGCCCGGACCAGTGGTGCGGGGACTCGAGGAAATGATGCAGGCAAACCCTCACACCGTGCCTGCGGCGACGGAAGTCCTCACAGTGGTCACGTCTGAACACGGAGGGCCTGCCCGCCCCCCACCCCCAGGCCCCTCAGGGCGCTCTGTGGTCCCACTCATAACGAGGCTCATCTGAATCAAGATCCAATCTTCTAGAAGATGTTGCCCTCAACAGAAGCCGTGTAGAAACCAATACAGGAGAGAGGACCAGGGTGGTATTTATTGCACAGAGCAGGGGAGCAGCCTGGCTGGGCCATCTCGCCTGTGTGTGGCTCAGTGTCTTTAGTGACCATGACAGTGTCCCTCAGGGAGGGTGTGAGGATCCGTGGCCCATCCCCGGGCAAAGGGAGGTGCTTGATTAAAGAATTCCCCGCAAGCAAGAGTTACAGCAAGCGGGGCTTCTGGCAAAGTTGTGTGAGAAAGGGTCGGGGGAGATGCCCTGAGGCTTCTGAATTTTCCTCCCTGATGACCTTGACCCGGAGAACCCATGGAGCTTGTGTGCGGGCAGGCGCTCGGGGGACCTCAGCGGGGAGAGAGCTGAGAGGCCACTTTGAGCCCTGCGGGCCCTGTGTGGCTTTAACTCCAGTCCACAGCCCTTCCTCCCCTCAGGGGGTGGCGCTGCATTCCTCTCCCCTGAGTGACAGCTGGGCTTTGCGACTTTCCTCTGAGGGATGGAGTAGACGGGAAGTAACTAGGGCGTACAAGGAGTGAGGCATCCTCCTTGGTCTTTCCCTTGGGTCACTCGGGTTAGGATAAGACGCTGCTGTGCCATAAGGACACTCGGAGAGTGTCCATGGACCCCACCCACGGAGAGGTCCATGTGGCAGGGAGCTGGGTCCTCATGCTTCCGGAATTTTTAAGTTTTCTATAGTGAGGATGTTTGCCAACTATTTATGAAGATGTTTTAGGTAATAAAATGTAACTTTTAAACAAGAGACATCATACAGTGTGATTTGTGCTAAAGGAGGGCCCAAGGCCAGTAGGAGACAGAGGAAGGCAGTAAAGGAGCTGGTCATCAGGGAAGGCTTCCTGGAGGTGGCATCTGAGTGCTCAGAAAATGTTGCCTCTCCTTGAGTCAATGGAGGAGTGGCCCTAGGGAGGGTCCCTCTGTTTGGTGTCACCTGCTTCTTTGGCAAGAGGAGTAAGTTCTGGTAGGACCTGCTTCTCCTTTCCCACCTCGGGCATCTGCCTCCTTTATGATAATAATGAATTCAGATTCATTAATAATTATCCCTTAGTCCTGGGTGTTGCAGAAGCACCTAGTCTCCACTGAAGAGCACTGTCGTGATAAACGTCCTCACTTTGCAGGTAACATGTGTGTAGTGCATGTCTTCTGGAGGCACAGAGAGGTTAAGTGACTTGCCCAAGGTCACACAGCATCCTGGGAAAGTGGGGCAGCCTGAGTTTTGAAGCCATGCCGGCTGGCTCCTCAGTCCAGCCCCTCACGGTCTCTCTGGGCTGCCTGCCCTTCCTTCCAGATGCTCTCCCTCTCCAGCAGCTCCCCGCCCCCCATCCTTGCTCCCTCTCGCCCCACCTTCCGCCCTGGCACTGCGGGGCTGGCCTTGAGGGATGTCAGCCTCCTCTCCCTTCCGCAGATGCAGCGTATTTTAGCGGCTCCGATTCCCGAAGGCGACCCTCCTCCCAGACCCTTTAAAATTTATTTACCTAATTAAAAATCTCTCAGCAGCTCAATGTGCTGGAAGAGTTCATATTTAACCAACACACACACTGCCAAGCCGGCCGACCCGGGCAGGGCGGCCGCCTCCCGGGAGCATCGCGCCGCCGGGCCTTGCGGGGCCAGGGCAGCCAGGGCGGGCGGAGCGGCCGGAGCGGCTGCCCATCCCTGCAGAGCCAGGCCCAGCCAGCTGCGTTTCCGGCCCGTGAACCTGCTGCTGGGAGCCTCCTTTTTAATTAACTCCATCCCTCAGGCGGCCGGAGCACGTGGGCAAACTTCTGCCTGACTTCCCCGGGAAGCCGGAGCACACCCCAGTTTGCTTTCTGAGAATAGAAGCGGGCGACGGGGAGGGAGGAGGCCGAGGTCTAAAAATGAACGTGCAGCCCGGAGCAAAACAAGCCGGGCGGGCGCTCTTGGGGAGGGGAGAGCGCGGCAGGCGCACCGCCCCGCCCGGTGGGGGCCGGCCGTCTGCTGCCTGGGTCCCGGGTGTGAATCGCAGACCTGGCAGGCTGCCCGGCTGTCTGGCAGGGAAGAGGGTGGGGGGCGGCTCTGCCCCCAGGAGCCGGCAGCTGGGGATGCCCAGGGGAGTCTGGGTGCTTTTCTGAACTGGTTGGCTTCCCCCGGTCGGCAGAGGTGACTCATGGGCTTTCCGGCTGGGCTCAGGGGTACGGGAGAGCCCAGATGTGGCGCAAGGTTTTGGGAATCGAGACGCAAAGGCCTCGGGGGGCAGGAGGTGGTTGGCTCTGCCATCCGGGGGACGCTACCTCCGCCAGGAACATGAGGCAGAAGGGGAAACCGAGCCCCGCTGCTCAGGGGGACCCTGAGAAATCGATGGGGAGCAACCTTAGTAACTAAGAACAGAAGCAGTAACAACAAAAAAGAAGAATCACAGCCGCTGTTTGCTGGGCTGTCACTCCATCCTCTCTAAATATTTGACCTGAAATATCTCGCTTGGCCTCACGGCGAGCAGGGTGGCCCCGTCTGACTCCGGTCCTACTACTGCCGAGGAAACTGAGGCCCGTAGGGTGCCTCCTGCGGCCCAGGCTGCACACTCAGGAAGGGGTGCCCCGGGGTTGGAACGCAGATGGGCCCCCTGCGCAGGGCAGGCCCTGTCCCCCCCCACCCCCCCACCCCCCGCCGGCAGCGGCAGCAGCAGCATCTCCACGCAGCAGCCCAAAGCAGAGCCGTCTAGGCACGGCCTGCCGCCCTCGGGGGCCGGGTGCGGGTGGGGAGGGGTGAGGCTGTTCAGGGTCCTTGAACCCAGCACACTGTGCAGAGAAGCTTCTTCCCATTCCAATCTCGCTCAGCCCTTCCGAGGAGACCGTGAAGGAACGAGACTCGCTGCACTGCTCGCCCCTCCCGCCCAGCACCCGCGGGCTCCCCTCCAGGCCAGGAGCGCGGGCCGGAACCCACCCAGAAGTCTGGGCGTGCTGCTGTCTCTGTGTGTCCTGCACTCGTCCACCTCCGTGGACAGTGACCCAGATTCCCCTTTGAAGGCAGTGAGACAGAGTTCACTTTTAAGATAAACTTGGTTTTAAAAGACAGTTGCATCTTTTTGAGACAGATACTGAAATATTTATGGATGAAATGACATGATGTCTAGGATTTGCTTTAAAATAATCTAGAGCGGCGGGGCCGGTGAGGAGAAATATAGAAGAAATGGGACTAGCTGTGAGTTGGGGTTTTTCTGAAGCTGGCTGATGGGTATTATATTTTATATAATTATATCCAGTATAGGTATGTGTATGGGATTTTACATACAATTTAAATATATTATAAATTATATACAACTAAGTGATGTTTTGATGTATTATAATAAATAATATATAATACATTATTTATATAGCAATATAATTTATATTCCATATTCTATATTATGGGTACATGCCATTATGTTATTCAGGCGACTTTTGTACGTGTTTGAGGTTTTCCATGGGAAAGGGGGGTTTCTTTGCAGCCACATTAAAGGTTTACAGAGAGGTGTTCTCAGGAAACGGTGACACAGTGGCAGGAAGCGGTAGGTGCCCGGATGGGACAGGACCGGGACAGCGAGGTGCAAAGGACCGAGGCTTGTCACCTGCATTTCCCACGTGACAGGGTCATTTTCCTTCCCGGGGGGCAGGGCCTCCTCCCTCTGGCTGCCTGGGTGGTGGACGCAGGGTGTGGGGGAGGGGGGGACCCTGGAGAGATTGATGGCGTGATGTCGCCCTGCCGACCTTGAGACAGAGGGCGGGAAAGAGAGCGTTGCCTCTGTGTCCTTTCCTGTCGCCGGCACTGAAGCGCAGCGCCCCTCAGTCGGCTCCCGTCCGGAAACCCGGATGCGTCGGGCATGGGCTCATCGCAGGGCTCTGTGTGGCGGTCACTCACGGCCGGGCTGCACGTCCCACCCGGGGGACCATGGGCTCAGAGCTGGGGGCGGCCGGCCAGCCTCCTGGTCCACCCAGGGCCCAGCCCCAGGAGGGCGAACCCAGAGTGCCTCAGGGACGGACCAAGAGGCTCAGGGATTTGGGCGTCGGCCAAAGGGACCTGGCAGAATGGGGACCAAGATCCCATCAGAGGAAGGCCTGAGGGGCCTCCTGGTCCCCACCCAGAGCCCCAGAGCGCCCCCTTTGTCCCCCGAGCCCCTCCCAAGCAGGGCTCTTTAACGAGAGCTTCAGACTCCCAACCACCAAACACCTCCCTCATGGGCTTTCATTCACTCCGATGTTTAACTAACACTTACCGGGTGCCTCCTGCAACCTGGGGCTGCTCTAGAAGCTGGAACTGCAAGAGGGAGAAGGGCACGTCCCAGGAGTCTTAGCACTGCGGCGCCAGGAGGACACTGTTGTCACCCCCGCTTTCCGATGGGGGATCCGAGGCAGACACAGGAGGGGGAAGGGCGCTGCAGAGAAGAAGCCAAACACGTCCACACAGCAACAGGAGCTGAGCTCTACTAAGCACCACCTGTATACTGTATCCTTACCTCCTCCTCATTATGAAGGGGTGCAGTTAGTAGACGCCGCCTGCGTACTGGGCTGAGGCGAGGGTTCAGTATGTGACGTGAGTGTTTGCTAAATTTCCAGCAGTGCGGGGAACCCTTCCTTCGATCTCTGTGGTCCGATGCAGCCTCTGTGTGTGGTCCCTGGGCCCTCGAGACGCGGCTGGTCCGAAAAAGGGTGGACTGGAAGTGTCTCATACTTGCTGGGTGTCCACAGCGTGACGTGACAAAAACAGAGATCGTAAAGTATCTCACTGGTCATTTTTTGTTTGGTTTACACGTCGGAATGGTAACATTTTGGATATATGAGGTTACACATAACTTTTAAGTACATTGTTAAAAGTAACGTCCTCTGTTTCCTTTTCCTTCTGGAATGTGACTACTAGAAAACGCTGACTTCCGTTTGTGTCTAGACCCATTCTACAGGTGAAGAAACTGAGGTCACACTGGCGCAAGCTCAGCGAGGCTCCACGCTCAGTTCAAAGCTGTGCTGGTCCCCATCTTGAGATTCTCACTAACTCTTGAGTAAGGGGCCGGGCTTTTGCATCTTGCACCCACGGAGGAAGGCAGGCCGCCCACAGTGACCCGGAGAGCGTCTCTGAGCCCGGTTCAGAAGCAGCAGGCCCTGTGGTGCCGAGTCCCCACGCTCGTCACTGCCGCCTGGGTTTTGTGGGGAGGGCAGCCAGCGGGACACAACGCTGGGGGGCCTAGAGGACCCGAGACCCACACCCTCATTCCTTCGCCACATTCGTGGTGTTTCCCGGACCGCGTGTCCCTCCCCAGGAAGCCTGAGGTGGGCTCTCCCTGAGAAAGCTCAGGCACATTCCCCAGTCCTGCTTTTAGTTTCCCCAAGCTGGGCACAGCTCCTCATTGCTCCAGAAGGCTCCGGAAGGCTCCAGAAGCCTCCTCCGGATTCCGGCCAACTCCCCGCTCGTTCCTGGGGTGAAGAGAAGTGCAGAGACCTAACTGAGAGCAGCTTATGACAGGCAGGAGCATCATAATGCTTAAGAGTTATTAGCGCCTTTTATGAACTTCATTTTTACGAGCCCTGCCCTGCTTAATCACGTTAGCGCCATTAACTCAGCATAGACAACAGCCCCGAGATTTGCACTCCGAAATGTTGCCGCTTGATAACGCTCGTGAAACGCAATGCCTTGGAAAATCTGGGTGGAACCGGTGAGCTCTCCGCTTCCCTGCAAATGGGACCTCGGCTTGGGAGGCCTCGCACTGTAGGCGGGTCCCCCTCCTACCTGCGGCTCAGACTCTGCTGCTTCCCAGCCACTCACCCGTCACTAGAGCAGGGGCCTCCCTGCCTGAGACCATCCTGGGAAATCACCCGTGAGCCCCACTCGGAGGAACACCCAGGGAGGTGGGACGGAGGGAGGCCCGCCGTCCAGAGGATACCTGGTGGGAACAGTGCAAACTGAGTCACGCTTTATTCTCTTCCATGCTGGTCAAACAATAGAGACATGTGTAAAGAAAGAAGCGTTTGGCCTTCTCCTGCACGCTCAGATCCCAGCTCCGCTCGTCGAAAGCTGTGTGACCTTGGGCAAGTGACTTCACGTCTCCGTGCCTGTATTGTCTCGTCTGTGAAAGGGACATCAGAATAACCTCTACCTCACAGTCTTCTCGCGAGAATGAGAGGAGCCCTGTGTGGGGTATAGCGCTTAGCAGTTGGCTAATGCTCCATAAAGCACCTCTCGGATTCCAGCGGAAACCTTCAAAGCGGGTACATCGCTTCAGACCTGTAAGATGCACCCTCATGCGTGCTTCACGAGTTTTGTTCGTGTTTCGTTGTTCTTTATAAAACAGAAAACATCCTCTCTGTGCTGTTGTGTGTCTCCTCCCCGCTTTCGGCGTTCTCCTCACGGAGCACTAAGTGATGGAGAACCTGCCCCCACGGGGTGCGCTGATGTAGCGAAATTTTTCCGAAATGGTCAAATAGTAAACATCTCGGGCTTTGGGGGCCGTCTGGTCTTTGTCGCAACTACTTGACTCGGCTGTTGCAGCTTGAAAGCGGCCGTAACAACCCTACAAGGTAGGGACGGGGGTCGCCTGCACTGTGGACCAGGGCACAGAGGTGCAGAGAGGGGACAGCAGAATGCACCGCGTCTTGGCCCACACCTGTGTCCCTCTCTCCATGTCGTTTCCTTCAACGTATTGTTCGCTGGTTGTAAAGATGCAAGCACCAGGGAGTTTCACAGAGAAATCGGGATGCCGGCCTCCCTTGAATGTCGCGGGACAGCCCAGCCAATGCGGCCTGTGTTGCTCATGGACTTGGGCATGGGGCCTTCTGGGTGGGAAGCCCACCCCTGAGAACTTGGGCAAGCTACCTATCTCCCCGTGCCTCAGTTTCCCCTGCAACAAGACAGGGATGCTGACGGCATCCTCCTTCCTCAGGGCCACACTGGCCCCTTCCTGCTCCTCAGACTCACCGAGGCCTCCCCCACCACAGGCCTGGCCGGGGCCTCAGCGCCCCCTGGGCCCCAGCCCCTCCCCACGGGGGCTTCCCTCCGTCTGCCATTCTGGCCCTGCCCAGAGGGCTGATTGTCGGGGGCAGGCGAGGGGGTGGGGTCCTCCCAGGCCTGCAAATCCCAAGTATGCCCCCTCCCCGCTCCTACTCTCTTTCTGCCCTTTCCGCCCTCCCCAGCGGTACCACGATTGGCAATCATGTGATGTCACATGGTGGCTCGTTTGCTGCCTGCCTCCTCCCTCCCCCCGCCCCTGCCCCCGCCCCCTCGACGGACGCTCATTCGCTCATTCGGCTACTCAGTCCCTACGAGAGCAGAGCCAGGCGCTGAGCCCCAGCCCAGTGACCACATTGCTTCTCCCCTCTGCTCCACGCCCTCCTCCGGCACCAGGGTCACAGCTCGAGGTCCCTGAGCCACGCTGCTGCGGGGTTCGAGTCCCTCTCAGCTGTCAGCCCGGCGGCAATGCCCAGCTCCTGGGCTTCTGTGAGTCTTCCCTGGTCGGTGGGGGACGAACGGAGCCCCAGGCGGGGTGGACACAGCGTCAGCCATCACCGCATTATCACAGTCCTCCGCTTCTCAGCAGGTCCCCGGGTCCCCTACAGCAAAGCCGAGGTGGACCTCCGGCTTGCCCGAGGGGCCAGCCGCCAGTGTCCCCTGCACTCCCCACCTCTCAGCAGCTGACTCCTCTCAGCAGCTCCAGGAGGTCCGGCTGGTTGTTACCCCCATCTTAGAGACAAGGAGACTGAGGCACCGACGGTTTCAGGCCGTGCCCCAGATAAAACGGTAGGTGAGGGGAAGAGCCTAGATTCGCCTTGTTGCCCTTGAGTCTGGAACCCCGGTCCTAATGGTCAGGAGCCACCACCTCTCGGGAGCCCCTGTCAGGTGGCAGCTGTGCGTGGGTGTTCTCTGAGAGCTGGGAGCAACCTGCAGGTCTGCCCACCGGTGGTCACCTCCACTCCCGCGGGCCCTGCCGCCGTGAAAGGTGAGGACAGACCCTTCTTCCCCAGCGGAACCGCGGGCAAGGCCCAGAGGGGAGAGCCAGCCGCCGAACGGCCCCCGCTGTGGATTCTATTTCTGCTTCAATATACATTTCAACGTACATGTGCATCCCCCCACCCACCCACCCACGTGCACACATGTGCCCAGAAATGAGGTGGGAAGGAAAAGGCTCCAAATGCTAAAAGCTGTGTTGCTGGGTGGTAAGATTCTGGGTTCTTCCCACTTACAAGTAAGTGTCTTGGTTTGTTGTGGTTGTTATTGTCGTTTTGCCGTCAGCACAAGTTGCCTTGTTAATGGGGGGCGGGCGGAGACGCAGACGATGACTCAGCGTCCCCACCGGCCGGTGTGGCTCAGCCGGCTGGGGCATCGTCCAGGGCAACCACAGCTCTCGGGTTTGACGCCCCGTCGGGGTGTGTGCATGGGAGGCAACCAACCAGGCTTCTGTCTTGCACTGATGCTTCTCTTGCTCCCTCTCTCTCAAAATCACTAAACATATATATTTTTACATTTTAAATTATTTAGCTGTTTTTCATTTTGAAAAATGAGCAATTTGCTCTCCATACATAAGGCTCCACCAAGGGGTCTCTCTAGGTCCAGAGAGAAGTCACAGCCTTCGCTGTCGCTGTTGCACCGATTCTGGAACGCGGAGGCACCGCTAGTCACCCAGCCACTCCCCTGGTGACAGAGAAGAGGACTGGGCGTCACTCCTGGGGTGGCGTTATGTTGTAGGACCCCGTCTTGCCAGCAGACTCCTTGAGACGCTTGCTCTTTCCACCACTGTCTGTGCAGAAGGAAACGGCCGTGAGCCCCTTGAGAGCCACGAGGACATCGGTCCTACCGAGAGCCTGAGGGGCCTTGTTGCTGGTTCTCTCCCAGCCCCACACCTTGATTTCGGGGGGCACCGAAGCACCCGTGGGTACTCGGATCTCTGCCAGCTGCGACCCTGAAGCAGAGGCCGGACTCCTGACCCACAGAGGCGGTGAGATGACAAACGTCTCCTGTTTCAGCCGCTCCGTTGAGGGCAGTTTGTCACGCAGCAACAGGTGACTGAGGCAAGCTCATCCGTTCATTCGCCCAACTCAGCTCTGCAGGAGAGGCTGCAGGTCTAGCAAATAAGCGTACACAATGCCCGGTCAGGCTTGGGTCCCAGCTGCATTTGGGGCGCGCTTCAACTCTTCATGGTCTTCACCGGGCGTCCCTTGTTTTGTCTGGCGACTCCGCGGCTGGACCTCGTGGAAGAGATGCTGAGCTGAGGGCTGAGCCAACCCTTGCCTTCTGCTGGAGAGGCCCAGGGGACGCCCTGGGAGCAGCACAACCAGGCCAGCGTGGGAAGGGCGGGGGCCACGTCCTAAATTCCTGTCTCATCCCCCGGACTTTCCGCACCGAGTCACCGTCCTGCCATCGAAGCGCCCTGCATCTGAGCCCGAACACACCCGGGCACTCCTCCAGGGCTCCCAGCACCCACCGTGCGGGGCCGGAGCCCTCCGCCCTCCGCCCCCCGCCCCCCACCCCCAGCACTCTCCCGTGTAGTGGAAATAAGGCTGCCCGTCCACTCGTCCACTCGTCCACTCGGCTCGGCGGCAGCCCTGTGGCGGCCGTGCTGGTGGCACCCAGCTACAAAAAGGTGAGTAAGAGCCAGCCTTATTCCTCAGGGGGACTAGGGCCCGGCAGGAGACAGGAGGCAGACAGGGAGAGAAGCAGCAGAAGGAGGAGGAGGTGGAGAAGGCGGAGGAGGAGGGAGGAAAGGAATGCATTTGTGCAAAAACGTCCGAAGCAGCATTTTCCATAACGGCCACACACCGGAGAGAGCCCGAACGCCCCTCTCCCGGGGCCCGGGTAAACAAGCGGAGGGCCGGCCGCACCGCGGAACACCGCCGGGCCGCACACAGGCGGGGAAGGCTGCCCACACGCACAAGCGCAGGGGGAATGTGGAGCCGGAAGCCAGCTGCGCACAAAGAACGCATTGTGTCACCCACGCAAAGTTCCAGAGCCAGCGGCTTCCTCTGCGTCTTAGAAAACGGGGCGGGGGCCGCCCTGGGAGGGGCGGCGGTGACCAGAAAGGGCACAGCGGCTTCTGCTGGTCATGCCCCGTTTCTCGATCCGGGCACTAGTGACACGGGCGTGCGTGTTCACTTTGTGGAAATTCACTCGTCCGGTCACGTGTGATGGGTGTGCTTCTCCGTGTGTGTCGTGTTTCAATAAATCATCGCACTGTGAACAGGAGGTGGGTTTAGCAACAGGTGAACGGGGCGTAGCCACACCAAGTGACACCGCCCAGAAACACAAACTACACACACAGCAGGCACAAATCTCAAAATAATTGTATTGAGTGAAAAAAGCCAGGCCAAAAAAAGCACATACTGGATGATTCCAGTTATATAAAACTTGAGAAAATGTAAAGTCATCTATGGTGATGGCACAGATCAGCGGTTGCTGTGAGGGAGAGGCGAGAGAGGGCGGTTACCGGGGGACACAGGGGACCTCGGGGTGATGGACAAGTTCAGTGTCTTGACCGTGGAGATGGTTTCAAAGGTGCATACGCAGGTCAAAACCGACCAGACTGTCCACTTCAAATATGCACAGTGCATTGCCAGTGACACCCCGATAAAGGCGCTGAGTGTGGTGCTAAAACCACACCCATTCTACAGGTGAGAAAACCGAGGCGCGGTGGGCAATGGTTAAGAACACGGGCCTGAGAGCAGGGGTTCCCACCCTGGAGTGGTTTTCCCTCCAACTGCAGGTTGGCGGGGTTAGACGATATCAATACAATACTCACGGCTAGGTTTGAATTTCAATAAACAGTGAATCCTTTTTTACTATAAGGATGTCTCAAATATTGCATGACACATACTTCTGCGTCTACTGGGGACATGGTTCTACTTAAAATGACTCATTGTTAATCGGATGCACAAATGTAACCGGTATCCTATGTTCTATCAGGCAATCCTGCTCCAAGCAGGTAAGGTCTGAGGACAGTGTGGGTTGTCACAGCTGGGGGACACTGCTACCAGCATCTAGAAGGGACAAGAGATGCTGCTAAACATGAGGACAGCCCCCAGGACAGAGAGCTATCTGGCCTCAAACGTAAATAGTTGAGAAATCCTGACCTAGAGCTAGACCAGGGATTGAAATTCTGCACGTGCCCCCAGGGGGTGAGAGGGAAGACCTGGGCTGTCATGCGTCCCCTGACGCGCACAAAGAGGGACAGAGGGAGGGCACCCGCGGCCCCAAAAGGACAGGCCCGTCATCACACACCCTGAGAGCATCTGTCTGACGCTGGCATGTGTCAGGAATGTGTAACGTGATACAGAGGGGCTAAAAGTAAATAAATAACTAGAGAGACCCAAATTAGCCATCTGATGGTTTCAGCATGGAGATTTGGTACAGCTTGCTCCAAGCATTCTGGTTTCCTTGGATACGCTGGCCACGCATTAGCTCTCTCAGGCCAAAAATAAAAGATTTGCGAGAAAGAAGCCACAGGACGTTGCTGCTGCTTTTAAAAAATCAGACACCCCTGGCTCTAGGACAGACGAGGGCTTAGCTCTCGCTTCCTCCTGTCACGGGAGGGTGCAGGGGCTGAGGGAATAGACTCCGGGGCCAGACGGGACTGAGTTCGAATCCAGACCCCGTAGTAACCAGAGAGCTTTAATAAGCATGTTATCTGTTCTCCCCAAGCCTTCTCCGCTCAGCAAGAGGGAAGGTGCTCCCCCCTTCACAGAGCCGTGGGCACAGAGCGGGGCCCGGCTGCCAGCTCCGCCAGCATAGGTGGGCAGGAGAAATGAGCGCACAGGTGTGCGGGGAGCACGTGAGCCCTCCTGGCAGCCGTCTCCGAGCGAGTCACCAACAGGAAACAACCCAAAGCAACCAGATAATCGACAGGAGAATGATCCATCGAGGCAGCCACCTATGCTGCCGAGCAACGGGAACAAACCGGTGTGACAGTGATGAGGACGGATCTCCCAGGCGTAGGGGTGGGACAGCAAGTCGAGGGGGGGAGAGCCAGCAGCTGGGCAGCAGGTGGCTGGGTAAATAACTGGAGGGGCCCTCCCCCTGCAGGGTGGCAGAGGTCAGAGAGGGTCCGCAGGGTGCATCTGTGAACCAGCACTCCCACGGCCAGCTGCAGGCACAGACCACGCCCCAGGTGCCTTTCCCCAGGCCCAGAGGGAAACTCCCCTCTCTCCATGGTCTCCGGGCAGACCCCAAGCAGCCACAGGCGTCCTGGAGGACATCACAGGACCAGGGGCCACCGATGGGGAGCAGGGCCCGCTTCACGGCCTGGGACGTGGGCAGCCACATGGGACCCTGCCCTCAGAAGGGCCCCTGAGCTCCGCTGTCATCACTGTGACATTCTTAAGACATTCGAACAGGGAGCCCTACATTTTCAGTTGGCACTGGGCTCCCCAAATGATGTAGCAAGTCTCGAAAGGGAAGCCATGCTGTCTCGCTGGGCCCTCCATGTCTGAAGGGCTTGTCTAGGAAAAGAAAAGCACATTTAGCTGCCGGGAGCATGAGGTTGTGGACGTTATGAAGCAGGTGGACCTCAGCGTGATGGAGAAAAGAACTTCCTGCCAGTGGCTGTGGGAACACCTCTGCAGGTACCCGAAGGTCACCAGTGAGGGGTTGCTGGTTTTGACAGCAGGAACACGCCTAGCATGCCCCCAGTGCACAGGGCCTGGAGCGCCCCAGTGGCAGTCAGTGTATTGGCCTCTCTCTCGCCTCTGCCACCCAGGAGGGCTGGGCAATGAGGTGGGTGGGAGGACCCCAGCTCCCTTGGCTGTGCCTCACCCCTCTGCTTCCTACTCCCTCCCTTCCCTCTTGCTTCTCAGTGGCACAGGCCTGATTGATGAGAGTTTTCTTAGAAAAGAAAGGCTGGGAGCTGCGTGAATAAATGGAAAAGTACATTAGTGGTTAAGACCAAGGGTTCTGGAAACAGACAGACCTGGTTTGAATCTAGCCCCACCCCCTCCTAGCCGCAGAACCTTAGAAAAGTTCCCTGGCCTCCCTCTGCCTCGGTTTCCACATCTATAAAATGGAAGTGGTAGTACCTAACTTGTTTGGTATGTATGTGTGTGTGAATGTTGAATTAGAGAAGAGAGACCTGTCCTTTTTTTTGAATATTAAGTTACATAAGGCATGTCGGTTTGTGAATAGTACCATGCTGAGATTTGGTCTCGGAGATAATCAGTTAACAACTATATACATACACAGAGCGTGAAGAAGGCGGAGCGGACCTCCACCATCATCTCCCTTGCGGATCTCCTGTAGCGGAGACCGGAAGAATCATGATGGAGCAGAGCTGTGGGGGAGGTCAAGTCAGGCCACTGGCCCGCAATTACACGGATAGAAGCGTGGGATTCACAGCGTGTCTTTCAGGGGTCCCGCCCTATCCCACCAGATCCTGCCTGGCACAAAGTAGATGCTCAGTAAATGGCGAATGGATGAATGCTCACGAGCTTCTCTAAGGTATCTGTCCATAAAAACAGGCCTGGGACGGCAGGAGGCGGGGAGCACAGCACCCACGCACGCCTTTCCCGGGAGCAGACTCCAGCCCCAGAGGCGCGGCCACCGCAGCCCCGCCTTCCCGCCACCACGTGGATTTAAAACCCACGCTGCCGCCGGGCTCCTGCCCCTCTTCCGCCATTGGGCGAGGCAGCCCGCAATTGTATCCAATAGAATGGCTGCTCCCGGAATCCGAACTTGGGATTGGTCCGACCGCGGTGTCATTTCGGGCTGCTCGTGACGTCAGAAGTGTCTGGCACCCCCGCCTCTTCTGTGTCTTGACTGGAGTTAAAGGAACCACAGGGAAGACGCGGGCGGTTGTCGCTTCAGAAACGCTTTTAAGTAACCTTTAAAAAATGTTTAAATTAACGTTCATTGCAGAGAATACAGCAAAAAGTATCAGAGGAATGTACACTCTGTTTAATCTGTAACACAAAACCAACTCCTATCAACGTTTGACACAGATGATTGTTTTTAATGTAATTTTATTTGTACATAATTGGGATCAGTTCTGCAGCCTATTCTAAACTTCATAAAGAACTTTTCTCTCTGCCATCAAATAATCTTTAAAAACATCGTTTTGAACAGTTGAATTATCTCTGATCCTCTTTGTTTAACCTACCCCCTCTTCCCCTAATTTTGTTGCCTTTCTGCTTTCAAACATGAAGGCAAGATCAATATTTTTGCCCTGAATGCTCCGTTCTCTGATGATTTCCTGACACTATGTCCTAGGAAAAAAACCAGAGGGTGAGGACGCTCATACTTTTAGGGCCTAATACACATTGCAAAATGGCCTTGCGTTCACCCCGTGGGTATGCCCTGAGCCCGCTGATGCTGGTGGCTGTGGGCGCAGCGAGGAACAAGACAAGGCAGCCCACGGCCCTTTCAAAACAGCAGGGACATTTCAACACCTGCAAAGCTGGCTCGGGACATGTGGTTCCAGCCCCAGATGAGCACGGACCAGCAGCCTGACCTTGGCCAAGTCACGTCCCTGAGTGGGGCTCAGTCTACCCCTCTGTCAGAAGTGTTTCCTTCTGTCCTTTCCTGCTCTCCGCCCCTCATCTCTCTGCCTGGGTCCCAAAGCCCTGTCTTCTCTGTGGAGACCAGTCTCCTGCTGGAAATGAGAAGCTGGAGCGGAGAGGAGACGGGTCCCGGGTGGGAGGGTGGGGGGAGGGGAATCTGGGACCCGTGCAGGTGCAGCAGAGTTCTCTGGCTTGCTGCTGGGGAGCTCAACCATGTGACCTTTGACCACGAGCTAAGTTCCTGTATCGACACCCAAACGTACAGGACACAACCAACAAAACACACAATGCACCATACCCGCCCCCACAGCTCGAGTACGGGCACACCCCACACATACATACCACCCCTGTGTGCACACCCAGGCACCCACAACACACAGACTACACACCCCCAGCCCCCCTCCCCCATCAACTTCATGGTGAAGAGCGCACTTCCCGGCTGTGCTCTGGGACCAGGCAAATACTTGTCCTTGGTAGGTGCTGGCCCAGGTGCCTGGCTTTCCAGACTTGGTTAGAAGCGTGTCACTAGGTGGGTATCCAAGGGACAGGACAAAAGGAGATGTTTGGGGGTGGAGGGAGTGAGCGAGCAAGGAAGACAGAATGGTGAGCAGGAGCCGAGGGGAGCTCCACGTGACACTTGCGTGTTTATGTGAGTGGGTGCCGCTCGTTTGCTCCCCAGAGGTCTGCCGAGCACCCGCTGTACCACAGACCCAGATCCCGGCACCCCCTGGGGCGCGCTAGGACAAGTCGGGCCGTCCTGCCCCCCTGGGGGTGCCAGTCTCGGGCAGAGAGGCAGTGAACACCCAGACACAGGTGTTCGAGGCCGCTGGCCACTGCGCTGAGGCCTGGGCACACGCGTACACACCCCCCTCTGAAACTCTGTTTCCACACCCATTTGGGGGGAGGACACTCAGGATCTTCGAGGCCAAGTGACCCGCTAAGGTCACTCACATGGGGTATGGGGTGCTGGTAGCGGGTGCCCAGAGGATCCTGTCTGGGTTTAGTCTCCGCCTTACCCTCCCCAGCCAGCGGGAAGCCGCCGGGGCACCCAGGGGCTGCTGCTGCCCGCCCCAGCCCACCCCAGCGGGAAGGCCAGGGTGGATAGACCCTAGCAGAGGTGACGGGGGTATAAATGCCGTTTGCTGAGGCCGGGCTCTGGGGCCCAACCACCAGTGGTCCCGTCCCACTCCACCTCACCCCGGGGTCCCTGAGCCTCAGTATCCGCCTCTGTCGAGTGCCAATCATAGTACCTGGGGCCTCACAGGGCTGCTTGGGGACCCACCAAGCTACCGTGGCTGGCTGTAGGACCCAGCGCATACGTGCTGAATGACGCCGCGGACGAATACGCAGGCGCTGGGGCAGGGACCAGCTCCCACGCAGCATCCAGTGAACATTATTAGCTCTCGTTCCTGTTTAAAAGCCAAACAAGAACCAAAAAAAAAAAAAAAAATGAACTCTAAAGATCTAAACTGGGGCATGTTGACGGGCCAACTAACCCGAGGCCAGGGCGCGGGAAAAGAATGACTCGGCAGGCGGGGGCTCCCAAAGGTGCTCAGTCAGTAGGGAGGGCGTGAACCCTCTGGGGCTGCCTGAGATGCTTCTGGAAGGGCAGTTCTGGCCCCAGGCCTGGGGGCGGCAGGAGGTGAGGGGAACCTAACCTGGCCCGGCTGGATGGGAGGAGGCCGCCGGCTGCTGCCCGCTGCCCGCCGCCCGCTGTCAAAGCGGGCCCTTTGTTGACTAGCCGGTGCTCTGCACGGTGCCCACAGGCGCCGCCAGGGCCCGGCTGGCCGCCCCCGGCCGCAGCCAGACCCCGCGCTGGCTGGCTGGCTTCCCCAGGTTCCCCACTGGCTGCCAGCGAGAGTCCCGGCACCCACGGAGATCAGACTACAGGACCTGCGAGTCCCCTCGTTCAAACTTATCAGTGAAGAGTTTCAAGCTGGTGATAGTAGAGCAGGAAAGCGAGCGTGGGTTGCGGGGCCCACGCCAGTCACACCGCTGTGGAGGGGCCTGGCCCCTGAGCCCGGCCCCGCCAGGCCTCCTGACCGGCTCAGACCAGACTTGTCTGTCTAAAGGTCCCCCTGGGGCCGATCCACCCCGCACTCGGGGCAGACAGCACACGTGCCATCTGGAGGCCCAGGAAGGCGTGTCTCCGGCAGCCGCCTGGGGACACACACGCTCTTCACAGTCCCATGACCTGTAACCGACTGGGTTGGGCAGTGTGTCCCAAATCCCAGACTTCCTGGGACCTTGAGGGTCCCTTGGTCCCTCCTCCGCCAAGGCCTTTGGCCTGGGCACCCACGGCCCTGGTGTGAGACTCCCTCCCAGCTCTGGGGCCTCCCCTGAGAGGCCCCGTGGACCCCTTGGGAGCCAGCGGAGCCCAGCCCAGGTCTCTCCGTCATCGTCCCAGCCCTCGTCCCTCTCTGACGCCACCACCTGGACTTGCAGGTCAACAGACCTGCAGGAACACGAGCCCCGGGAGGGCAGGGAATGGTGCCTGGCCCTAGGTAGCTGCTCAGTAAATTATGGGCGGGGGGGTGGGGGGGTGGGGGGTGGGGGGGGGAAGGCTACCTCCTCGGGTGGCTTTCCCCACCCACCAGGCCTCCGGCTCATCATTGCCCTATCTGAAGGGACCTCGTGTAGCTACGGGCAGCTGTGGGGGACAGTCTCACCTGTCCCCCACCATGTCACAGGATGACAGGGTGCCCAGTGCCCCGCACAGAGTCTGGCCCTGAATAGGGGGCGTAATGTTTGCTGACCGAATGAAGGAAACTTCCTTCCCTCCCTCCCGTGGGCTCGGGTGGTCTCGCCCCCCCCCCCCATCAGGGCGGCGCCTGGCGCACAGCTTTGGAGAGACAGTTGTGACCACCATGCCTGGCACCCTGCGTCAGGCCTTCCAGCAGAGCCAAGTCGGGAAGCAGGGCAGAGACCACTAACCAGTCCCAGGTGCCACCCCCAGAACAGTGGTGTCGCATGGCAGGCACTCAGTAAACACGGCCAGTGCTCTTGTCCCAGACAGGCCGTCCAGGGCTCAGCGTGGGTATTTTTTTTTCCTCCCCCACTGAATTAACTGGTTATTTTCGCCTGCCGGCTGTGTAACCTGGATTGTACAATTGCTGCCTCATTTCCAAGACAATCAACGTGTGTTTCTTCGCTGCCAGGCAGGCCGGACGTCTGCGAGAGGCTTAGAGGAGGGCAGGGGTGTTGCCTGGCATGGCTGAGTTCCCGCCCCAAGGCTGGAGCTCGGGGAGAGTTTGTTGATTGAATGAATGAAGGAGCGGCTATGGGGGTGGGGATGGGGGTGGGGGTGGTCTCCTTTGGCCAAGGAAATGAGTGGGACCCACAGTCACCCCCAGACCCATCCAACATTGTCAGGGTTCCCCCAAAGAGCCTTTGGGACCTCCCCCCTTCAGCTTTTTCTCCAAGCTGCAGAGGCCACATTGCAGCAAGACCTGTCCCCTCCCCCTTCTGTGGACCTGCCAGTGAAATTGACCCCTTCACAAGGTGGGGGCTGAGACTGCCCAGCTCACAGTAGGGGTGCCCTTCGAAGTAGGCGGGGAGGCCTCTCCCCACCTGGGGCCCTGGGGCTGAGGCCTAGCTCTAAGGTGGAGCTTCTCATCCCACACAAAGAGGGTCAGGGCCCTTGAACTTCCCTGTGTACTGGACGCCGGTGGGCTCCCCCATGAATCTTCAACCCGCCTATCACCCCTCCAGAAAATCAGTTTCCTGCCTGCCTGCGGACAGAGCCAGGGGCATTGTTGTGCCCCTTGCAGGGAGAGAACTCACCCACTTCCTGGGCTGGCTGTTTCCAAATTCAGCAAGACTCTGGCTGGTCCCAGTGTAGGAAAAGGAAATAGTAACTTTTGGACCCCCTTTGCCCCTGAACACGGAAATAGTCTCTGCTCATTACTAAACCTCGAGGCACTACGGGGACAGGTGAATATTCAAAGAACTAGATATGGGGGCGGCGGGGGGAGGGGAGACCTGCAGGTGACCTGGGTTGATCTTGGAATCTGCCACTGCGTGGAGGCTCCGGGACTGTTTACGTGATGGGCCCCCAGGCATTTATCGGAGCTGTCGGGGGCGTGTCCACGTGACCTCAAGTATCCCCACTCGCGCCCACTGGGGTAGGGTTGAAGTGCGCCTGGGCGAAGTGGGCTAGGGGCCTCGCGGGGCAGCGCACCTGGAGGCGGCGAGTTTGCTGCGCAGTCGGGTGATGGGTGATGTGGGGGACAGCCCCTCCCTTCTCTAACTTCCCCTGCCGCGAGCCGCAGGGACCTCAAGCTCCTTGGAGGGGACAATCTTCCCCCAAAGTCTAGGTCAAGGACCCGGCCGCGGGAGGGGGATGCATGGGGGTGGGGAGCGCACTCCCGCGAGTGCGGCTGGAACCCGGTTCTGCTTCCCCGGGACTGGGGTGTGGAGGGCAGGGGTCCCAAACTGACTCCTTTAGGAAGGGGACCCAAAGCCCCTCCGCTGCGCGGGTCCCTGGTCTATGGGGCCGCCACCTCCTGGCCCTTTAAGAGCCCGCCCCCTTCCCCGTCACCCCGCCCCGCGGCCCGGGGAGGGGGTACGGGGGAACCTCGCCGGGGATTGGCGCAGCGCGCGCCCTCTCCCCGGCCCCCGCGCGGTGGGAACCGGCAGCCCCGTCTAGCGCTGACGTCAGACCGTCTGCCTGCCTCCGACCGCGGTCTCGGAGCGAAACCCGATCTCCTTGGACTTGAATGAGGAGGAGGCGGCGGCGGCGAAGGAGGAGGCGCTCGGCTGGGGGAAGCCAGCAGCAGAGGCTCAGCCCCGGCGGCACCGCGCGCCCCGGCTGCCAGCCCATTTCGCGGACGCCACCCGCGGGCACTGCCGACGCCCCCGGGGCTGCGGAGGGGCGGCCGGGGGGCGCCGGGGAGCGCGGCCCCGCTCACTGAGTCCCGCGGCGCCCCGGAAACTTGGCGGCGTCCCGAGCCCGGCGAGCCGGGGCGCGCCTTCCCCGCCGCGCGCCTTCTGCATGCGGGGCCCGAGCACCGGGCGCCGGCCGGAGCCCCCCCCGGCCGCCCCCGTGCCCCCTGCGCCCCGCGCTGCGCCGCCACGCCGTCCATGCACCGCTTGATGGGGGTCAACAGCACCGCCACCGCCGCCGCCGGGCAGCCCAATGTCTCCTGCACGTGCAACTGCAAACGCTCTTTGTTCCAGAGCATGGAGATCAGTGAGTGACCCCGCGCCCCCCTCCCCGGAGGCCCCATCGGGCTCAGACGTTGAGGCGAGGCGCAGCTGCGGGCGGGGGACCGGGCTGTGCGCGCCCCCACGGGCCGTGAGCCCTGCGCCCCGGCTGCGCCCGCCGCGCCCCGGACGCGCCCTCCCGGCTCGCGGCAGCTGGCGGCCGGCCCGGCTTTGTCCCGCGGCGCTGCGAGCCTGGAACGGCCCCCGCTGCCCGCGCCCCGCCCTCAGGGTCTCGGACCCCGGACCCAGTAGTGGAGGGCCGCGGAGCGCCGGGCGAGAGAGGGCTGGGGCGGGCGGCTGCGTGAAGTTTCCATTTTATTTCCCGAAGGGGCAGTCGCGATGGACCAATTAGGCCGGCTCTAGATCAACTTTGGCTGGGAGGGGGGTGGCGGGCGTGTGAGACACTGTCTGGCCCGCGAGGTGTCTGGTCTCCGGCTGTGTGTCTGGAGTGTGCGTGGCGCTGTGTGCCTTGGTCTATGTGAGTGGGTTTCCGTGCGTTTGTGGAGCGTGCGTGTCTGTGTCTCTGGGTCTCAGCGCGGCTGTGTGTGTGTGTGTGTGTGTGTGTGTCTGGGTCTGGGTGGCCGTCTGTCCCAGAAGGTCGTGCTGGCGAGTCTCCTTGCGTCTGCTGCTCCTCTCTGGTGGGTCTGGGGACCGTTTGTGTCCAGGTGTCTGAACCCAGGGCTCAGCCCCAGTGGGTCTGGCCCAACGTGGATCTCCAGTATGCGTGTCATTGTGTGAGTGTCTGTGTCCCCGACGCACCTATAAATATCCTCTGTCTGGACAGCTTGGCTCAGTCTCACTGGGACAGTGGTTACAAATGAGTCAAAGTTTGGGGCTGTCTGTGTTCCGGTCGGCCCGGCCCTGACCCTGACCGGGGAGGTGGGCCGCGGGTAGGGAGGGGACTGCGTGAAGCTCAGTCTGACTCCCCCTGTCCTCCCCCCCTACACAGCCCACCTAGGTGGAGGTGTGGTGGGATGGGGGAATTGGCTGCCACCCCCCGGGGTCTGCCTTCTGGCGGACACTGCTCCCCCAGCCGGCCCTTCTGAGGACCCCTTGCCTCTCTGAACTTCGGTTTCCCCATCCTGGCCCCCCCCCACCGAGGACCTCGGGCCAGGGCCACACGGCCCTGTCCTGCGAGGCCCGGCCTTCCAGCTGGAACGAGGAGCCAAGAGGCAGCTGCCACCCAGCCAGGGCAGTCACTAGGTGACTCATAAGCCAGTTTCCGCAGGCGGCTGCCACGGTTCTCGGCCCCTGAGCCTGTACAGTGAGGCGCGAGGGGTAAAAATAACCCGTGACCGGCCCGGCTGGGGCAGGCTGGCGGACTCGGGTACTGGTGGGTCCTACCATTCACCTCGCCCCACTCCCTCCAGTCCAGGAATTAAGAGCGTCGCTCCCCCCGCCCCCCTGCACCCAGTTGCCCTGCGCCAGGGCAGCGAGGTGCCAGGAGAACCTGCCCAGAGAGCCAGCGTTTGCGGAATTGAGTTGCATTTAAACCAGATTGCCTCCCAAAGGCCCTTTGTGAACTCGGGAGGCTAATGAAATGCACGAGAGGATGTTATTAAAATATGTTTGCACATGTTTGGACAGAGCCTCGCCGCTGCTAAATGGATTGCTGCTTCGGGCCCCTCCGTGCCTTGCTCTTAGCCCCCCCACCCCCTTCTGCAAAGCTGCACAGGAGACCTCCCGCCCAGGGGGTCCACGTTGTGTCAAACTTGTCACCTTGAGGGCTGGGCACTGTCAGACTTTCTGCTCTTGTCCTTTCTTTGGGCCCAGGACTTTTTAAAAACATTCATTCTCACTTCTGTCTCTTCTTTGGCTAATATTTCAGCTGACACTGAGGTGCGGACAAACCCATTGCCTGCAGGGACCCTTGAGGGTAGCCCTGGAACCCTGGCCTGCCCCGCTGGCCCCCCGGGGGGCGGCCCATTAGTCACCGTGTCTTTTTTACGCAGGGCCCCCTACTTACTGGAAGAAAGCCCAGGGCAGGAGGAAGCAGCTTTAAAACCCAGGTATAATGTAACAGTTTGTTGCCAGTGCTAATCAGATTTCACTGAAGGGTCTGCTGGAGGAAGCCTCCAGGCCTGGGTTTTACACAAAAAGATAGGGAGGGGAGAGAGGGGAAGGAAGAAGGGAGAAAGGAGAGGAACTGAAGGGTGGGTCCTGGGTGTTCACAGGGTAGACAGCACAGCTGCGGATGGATTTGGACTTGGGCTGCCGGGTGGGGTGGGGGGGCTGTGCTCCTGGGAGGGGTCGCTGCCCTTGTTAGGGCCTCCCTCGGAGCTGCTGCCTGGGCCTCCGTTTCCTCACCTGAAACATGAGACCACGAGGCAGAAATTGTACCGCCCTTCCTTTCGGGATGGGGCCTCTGCGCTCCCAACTCCGGCTGGAGGCCTCTGGGCCGGAGGGGTCCTCGTTCCCACAGTGCTGCTGTGGTCTTCGGTTGCCCCCGTGTCGGACCTGGAAGGGGCCCACGCAGGGCTCACGCCATCATTCTGTAGAGGCGGCAGGGTGGCGATGGAAAGCTTTGCCCCAGGTCCCGAACCCACGCTCGACCTGGACCCAAGGCTCTTCTTCCTCATGGAGCTCATGCACACACTGTCCCTTGAACCTGAACTTGGGCACCAGAGTAGGTCCACCTGGAACTCGGGGGACTTGAGGAAATGAGCAGCATCCTGTTTGCACCCTGGAGGTGGCAGCGGGTGGAGTGGGGGGCGGGGGGCGGTGAGTAGGAGGGCTCTGGGGAAGCCAGACACCTAGAAAGGCTTGACTTGACTTTACCAAGGGGCTCCGGGGGCCCCCATCTTTTCTGAGAGCCAAGGGGTGGTGTCTGAGGGCAGTACACTGTCCCCAGAACACACCCCGCGGAAAAAATGCGTCATTCCTTAAAAAGCAGGGGTCTTGGGATTGAAAGCAGGGCCCCCCAGTGACAGCCCACCCGAGGCCGCAGCCAGCAGGGAGGGGAGTTAGCTCCGGCTTCCTTTTGAGGAAAAGAGTTCCCTTGGCACGCATTTTTTTTTTTCTTGGCATTCTCGTTGACCTGCTTTTAGTTCAGCCGTGTCTCTTAAAAATGACCCCGTCTTTCTCCATCAGCTTCTGCTCCTGGGGGGCAGGTAGCAGCCAGTTGCTCCCTGGACAGACTGACTTGTCTGCCACGCAGCTGCCGGCTCTCGTGACAACACTTCTCGAGGGCCCGGGGAGGCGCCCCCGGCCCCACACCCACGCTGCTGCCCTGCGGGGAGTGTGGGCGGCGGCGGCAGCTCGGTTTTCCGACACCGCTGGGGTCGCTCGTCGATCCTCGGGTTCGGCCTCGCCCGCTGGCCCCAGACACACAGCCCCGCACGGCTTTCAGAGACTCTCGGGACGCTCGGCCTTCTGGTGGTTGGCCGGACACGGGCTACTCAGGGTTCGCGCTCGACTGCAGGGTGTCTCAGCCTCCGGGCCAGGTGATTCCTCCGCATCCCCGACCCCTCCCCCTGCCCCTCCCCGCCAGACGCCGGCAGGAGCAGTATCTACTCCCCCGCCAAGTTGCGACAACCCAAACTGTCTGCAGACTTTGCCCAATGTCCCCTGCAGGGCATCCCCCCCCACCCCCCGCCGCCCGCCCCCCGCCCCCAGGCTGAGAACCACTGCTTTAATCAGTTCCTGGTTTCTGCAGGGCCGGTGGGGGCGGGCAGGGTGCTGGGGGCAGGACGGCAGGCAGGTCCCAATCGCCGGCAGAGCCTCAGTTCCCTTCAGAAACCGGCCCCCAGAAAGACCAAGGTCGCTGTCCGGTTTGCACCAGCCGCTCCTCGCCGAGCCCCCAGGGAGGAGGGCCTGCTGTGTGCAGGAGGGGAGGGGGCTCCCTCTTGCTGGAGTTTTTGGTTTTCCTTGTGGATTCGCATTTATTTGGAGGAGAGACTCTGGCACCCGCAAGAAGTCGGTATTGCAGGATTCAGTTTGAACTATGGGCGTCCAGGGCCCGTCGTGTCCCCCTGGGGACCCCCCTCAGCTGGGATCTTCAACCCCCAACATTTTAGGACTGGGTCTGCGGTTGGGGTGCAGTTAGGGCTCGAGTGTTGGCTGGACCTCAGGTCGGGCGGAGGGTCAGGGTGGGGCCAGCCACAGCGCCCGGCATGGCCCAGCGTCGGGGCGCGCTTGGTGTTTATCAGGACAGAATGTGTCATTGCTCCTGCGTGCACATGCTGCGCACACGCACACCCACGCACGCCTGCTCCCGCCTGCACACCCACACATGTGCACGCACACCCACACTCAGCCGCTACCCCTCTGCCTTCCCCACCAGCTTCTCCTTGGGTGGGGAACGGTTAGCACATCTCCTGGGCACGTTAAAAGAAGACAAAACAAGAAACGGGAAGAAAGTGCACACATGTTGCGCCACTGTATGCACCGTCCCTTGGAGAGGAGGCGGGGAGTGGAGTGACGTGGGAAGCGGCTGTGGGGAGGGTCCCGGGGTGGCTGCGGGGCTCCCGCACAGCGAGGCGTGTGTACCCCTGAGCGCCTCAGAGCCGCGGCTCAGGCGCACCCGGGAGCCTGTCTCCCCGGGGCTGTGAGACGTTACACAGCGTGGTAGTAACGGGGCCCCAGTTTGCCCTGCGGTGGGCTGCAGAGAACGGGGTACACCCTGAGGGGCCACTGCCCCCTGGCTCACCATGGCCACGTGGGCCCTGTGGGGCCAGATCTTTCGTTCCAGGGACCTGGACTGCTGTGAAACCAGGGATTTTTCAGTGCCAGCAATTCCCTTTTCTTCTCTCTCCGGGGCCCCGAGAAACCTGCCCACAGACCCCCCCCCCCCCCCCCCGTCACCTGTGCGCCGCAGTCGGTTAAGAGTGTGGCCGAGGGCTGGAGGGGTGGAGACCCAGCTCAGTTCCAGAACGCACTGGCTGCGTCGCCCCTTTCGTCCCTTGGCCTGTCGGTGAGGTGGGGCAGCAGCAGCCCCCTGTGCCGGGACGTCAGGAGTGTCCGGTGCTCAGGGCACCCCGCACCCCTCTGTGAAGTCACAGCAACGCAGAGCAAGCCCTGACACCTCGGGGTCTCACCAGGGCCTTGTCAGGCTGGCAGGAAGTGTCTGTCACCAAGCTGGAGACAGTCCCCAAATGGCCTGCCAACAGGAGCGGGGGCGGGGGGGTGCAGCTTCAGCGCCCCTAGGTGGGCCTGGAACAGTTTGGGGCACCCCGGGCTTTCCGAGAGCCCCGGTTGGCCCCTCTCTTCCGTTTCCAGGGTGACTGATAGGTTTTCGCTTCCCCTCCCTTTCCTAGTTGGATACAGAGAGCTTATTACATGCCAGGTACTAGTGACACATTTTTCTCAATCTTCAAAACAACTCCGTGGGAGAGGCATGGCTAGCGCCAGTTTGCCGATGCAAAAGGTAGGATCAGAGAGGGCGAGGCAGGTGCCCGGGTCACACAGCCGGAAGCTGATGCTCTGCCTCCTTCCCCGGGTGCCGCACTGACTCCCTGAGCCCCGGCGTCCTCTCTGCCGGACTTGACCATTGCCGTTGCGTTTCAGAATTTGCCCTTAGACCGTCACAGGCCTTAAGGGAGGATCACGCGCGGGCCCCCGCTCGGGCCCCGCACTGGCTGTTCCAGGTGCTGGTCCAGGTGCACCGCAACACCAGGGGTCCCCCAGGCAAAGCCCGGCCCTCCGACAGCAGCCACGCTGGGGAGGACACTCAGAAACCGTGACGTCACGAGAGGCCGCCCAGGGCCCCAGACTGGTCGCCCTGTGTGGGCTCCCAGGGTGCCCCGTGAGTCTCTTCTGTCAGAGCTGCCGCCGCAGGGCATTGACAACTGTGTGATTAGCGAGCCGTACCTGTCCCCTCTGGTCCCCCAGCCCTGGGAGACTCACGTAAGACCTCCGCAGCCCGGTAGGCCCCTCCTGTGTGTATGAGCAGAGAAAGGGGGTGGGCCGGCCAGGCAGACGGGCTCGTAGAACATTCCAGACCAGAGAGGAGGCAGTCAAGACTCTGAAAACCCTCCTTTCCCGGGCGCGAGGATCCCTCCGGAGCTCTCCCGCCGCACAGGACGGCTGCGGAGCGAGCGAGTGGTGAAGGCACCTCCTGCGCAGTGTTACTCAAGGGCTCCAGGGAGGGGCCCCCCCTCGGGGCGGGAGGCTCTGCCTCCTTAGCCTCTGGACACAGTGCAGCTGCACCGAGGGGCTGGAGCAGAAATCCAGCGCGGAGGGGACCCCTCCGCTGTCCCGGGAGACACCCAGGTTTCTCAGGGTTGCTGCAGTGCCAGTGAGAGTGGCGGAGTGACTGAAAGGCATCGCTTGGTGCCTGTCCGCGCCCCAGAGGGCGAATTTCTAGGGTGATTCTTTTCTGCACGCACAGTCAGTCGCCCCAGGCTTGGGGCATTTTTCAGTCACTCTCCTACCTACCCACCGGCACCCACGGGTGGAGCTGGCTTTTGCTGTGCTGCAACAGTGAGGTGCCACACATTGAAAGGAGTGAGGCGGCCACGGTGACTCACCTTCAGAGGCGGCAGGTGGGGGTGGCGTCTCCGTGGTGGTGCTCCGCGAATCCTGCTGTGTGTGTGTGTTTCCCTCTGGGGCAGGGGGTGGGGGTGGGAGGGAGGGAGGGAGAAGGGCCGGGTTGCTCCGCCCAGCATCCGAGCCCACCACCGGCTCGCCGGCGAGTCCGGACCCGGGGAGGGGAGGCTCTGATGTCCTTCCCCTGCCCATGTGTTTCCCTCCACCAGCCCTCACCTGAGGATGTGTCCGTTGGTTTTAGAGAGAGAGGAGGAGAGAGAGAGAAACATCGATCGGTTGCCTCCCTATGTGCGCCCCGACCGGGAATTGAGTGTGTCCCTGGTCCATGATGATGCTCCAACACACTGAGCCACCCGGCCGGGGCTCCCTTTACCTGTGTTGTAACCACAGTCATTTGTTATCATCTCAGCGGATTTGGGAAACGGCTGTACTGGCAGGAAAGAGTTTTCAGTGTTCGGTGACAAGTATAAAACCCCCAGTGGCTCTGGGACCTGACTGCTGGGTAGGGTTTTCTTCTGCTCTCTTCGAGCCAATCTTAGAAACCACCCCCTGCCCTCCGGGGCTCCGGGGCTCCACGCTGGGCTCCCCCGGGCCGGACAGGTACAGCCTTGGTCTCTGAACAGTCAACGCAGGTGTGCAACACCGCCTTGCCTCTTAAACTTGGAGGAATTGCCCCACGTCCGCTGTCCCTCGTGTGGACGTTGGTGGGGGTAGGGGAGGGGCAGCTTTGGGACCCTGGTTAGGACGGGTCGAACCTTTAGGAGAGAGCGGGTGTTCAGTAAACAGCGGCACAGCTGGTGACGGGGAGGAGCGACGGTGTTCCTCGGTCCCCCCGCCTCCCCCCGCCCCGTGGCTGCAGGGAGCTGGCCGTGGAGTTCTGCAGACGCCAGCACGAGATGGGTCTGTCCGGGGCAGCTGTCACCCCTGGACAGGGAGTCACCGGTTCCTGGTGTGGGGCTCACGCAGGCTTTCTCCCTCTGTTGGTCCTTAAGGTGTCCGGGAGCTCGTGTTTCCATCCCTGGCTTGGGAGGTGGGGGGTCGAAAGTGGCAAATCCCATCATGGATGAGTTGGGGTGTCAGTGATTAAGAATACGGAAATACGTGCTTTTGCATATGAAACCACACGTCTGCATGTATGTAAGATATAAACGCATATCTTATCCAGTGTGTAGAATACGTATAAGGGTGTGCGTTCCACTCCCCGAGGCTGGAGGCCTCTCTGAGGTCCCTTGACTGGAGTCCCGGCTGATACGACTGGGGCTGAGCCTGAAGCTTTCCGCCCGGGGCTCTCCGAGGCCGCTGAAACCAGGGTCCCCGGGCTCTGCCCTCAGAAGCAAGATAAGTAAGGAGCTGAGTCAGTTTCCTGCCGAGTTGAGGCCAAGCCAGCTGCCCTTTCCCAAAAGAGGTTTCTCAGCCCTGGTGGTCTTAGCTGCCTGCTGACCGCTGCCCCCCTCCAGTGGACTCCCTGAGGCGGTGTGCACCCCGCCCCCCCTGCCTGGCCGTGCCCATGACTGTCCAGGTAGTTGGTGGTACGTGGGGCCGCCGCCTCTGAGTGTACGCCAGGTGTAAGCTCAGTTTTATTTTCTTGTAACCGGCGTGCCCGCCAGGGTTGGCCATCCTGATGGGGACACTTTCAGACTTGGCTAACACTGTCCAGTGTGGCCCAGGTGCCTGGCCAATAGGTTCGGCCCCAGCCCTGGCGGGGGCCGTGGGGGCTCATCTCAGCACTGCACTTCCACGAGGGAGGCTGGTGGTTTGCCCGCAGCCACCGCAAATGCTCCCTGTTCGCCAGCAGACATGAAAGCAGGTAGACTAGCTTGCATCTGATGCTGGAGCTCCAGGCCCCGTCTGTTGAGAGGTGGCGGCAGAGTTTGGGTCCTTAGATGATGTGTTCCAACAGCCTCATCAGAGGGAGGAGACTCTCCATGTTCTGCTGCGGCCCTTGCGTCGGAGGAATAAACAAACAAAAGTTAACGTTAAGACTGGGGATGAGTACGACTATGTGTGCTGGCTCCCTGTCCAGGGCTTAGCTCTCCAGACGGAAGGAACAAGTGACGAGCGGGGGACAGAGGGTCCATTCAGGCCCCGGGAGCCCTGCGGGAACTCGGCGGCTGTCCCCCACTCCCGCTGGCACGTCCCCAAGTCATCTGGCTGAGGCGCGGGAGCTGGTCGCAGCCCTCACTGCCTTCCTAAAAACAATGTAGCCGGCCATAATTCTGTAAACCGATGAATCAACTTTGCGCAAGCACCCTGAGTAATTTCTTTGTTCTTCCCTTTCTGCGTTGTAATGGGTGTCTGTAGAAGCCAAAGGTTCGGGCTTGCAGGAGGCGTGATTCATTTATTGGCGTCTGGGCCGCTCCGCTACCTCTCGGGGGTTTCAGGGTGCCGTCGCGGTGAGCCCGGCGTGATTCACCCCGGGCCGAGCTTCGCAGCCCGTGGGGTCGTGACCATCCGAGGGAACTCTGTGCGTGTGTGTGTGTGTGTGTGTGTGTGTGTGTGTGTTCTGAGCTCCTTAATGGGAGAAGGAGGAGGGTGCGCCGAGATGATGGAGAGGGTGTCAATTACATTAGTGAACATAACTGATTAAATAACCGCCGCCGCCGGCCCTTTAAACACCACTCCATCGGCCGCTGTCGATCGTGCCGATAGACCGAGCTGCACACTCGCTTATCTCGGCGGTATCGCGCCCGTGTTTATGGATCCCGATCTCTGAGCCGGCTGACGGGGAGGGGCGGGGGGGCGGGGGGGACGCCCCGTCCAACCCGGGGCAGGGTTCCCAGCCGGAAGCCGCCGAGGCAGGAAATGCCGCCTGTTAAAAAGTCTGCCAGCCGGGTCCACCCGGCAACAGTTGCCGTGTCTCCGCTTCGGGGTCAGGGGCCACTCCCCCACGCCCCTGCCGTCTTCCGAGCAGTGACAGTTGTCAGAGGTTTGCGGTCGATGAGTCTGTGCCTTGGCTGTGAAGGGTGTGAGCTCGCACAGGGAGCTTCTGGGTTTGCCTCATTTTACTCGTTACTCTGGGCCCTACGTAAAGTCGTCACCGTCCTCCCGTCGAGAGGGTCATTAGTGTCGCTCGCTGCATGGCCCGGAGGTGTCGTTAGGAGGCCAGCTCCCAATGCCCTGTGCACCTGGGCCCCGCCCGCGGCTGCGCGGTCCGTCCGAAAGCTGCCTGTGTCGGAGACTCTTCCTCCCCCCGGCCACGTCTCCCTGCAGCCCCCTCTGGTGCGTTCTCCACCCGCAGTTTCCCGCCACGGCGCCCCCCTCCCCCCCGAACCAGGGTCCTCAGCCGCTGTGGCCCTTCCGTTGGGGGAGCACCCAGCCGGCATTTATCAAGCTGCTGTGTGACGCTGCGGGTGTGGACCCGGAATGACGGCCTGGCCCTCAGCCCGGCCCGAGACGTGGCCCCCTCCTCCCTGCACGCAGTCTGCTGGGCTGCAGTCCCTCGGGGTGGAGCTCTGTGTCCGCGCCCCTCCCGGGCCCCGGGTGGGCCTGAGCCGTGCAGTCCCCCACGCCCGCCGGTGAGCCTCAGGAGGTGAACTGGGCGCTCTCTGTGCGGGGCACTGGCCGGCCGGTGTGGCGGGCGGTGGGGGCCCCAGACTCCTGGAGAGAGAGAAATTCCTCCTGTTTGCAGCCACCAGGGCGCCCTGTCTGCCGCTCCTCGAGTCACCTGGGGGCTGCCGAACAAACAAGTCAGGGACAGTTCCTCGTGTGCGTTCGAAGGATGTGCCGGCCCCTTGGAGTGGCCCAGCCCCCGCCTTCTGCTGTCAGGCCTGGGTCCCCCTCGGAACCTGGGCTTGTTTGTGGCCAGATCTGGAGTAAGACCCCCCCGCCCACGGCACTCAGCCTCCCGAGGGTACTTCACTTGCCTTTGTGTCTCAGTCAGGGCCACACACTCAGCTGCCACAGGAGCCTCCATTTTGCCTCGCATCTTCTTTCCCCGGACGTCTTGGGCCCCACCTACGCATGCTGTGGCATTCCTTTACATTGTAGTGAGAACAAGCTCCGGACCCTTTCCCCAGGATAGACTGGCGCGAGGGAGAGTGGGGTGTGGGAGGAAGGAGAAAGGGAGAGGCTGGGAGGCGTGAGCACCCAGCACCCAGCAACTCTGTCTTCTGATCGTCTTCTTGATGTTTGCTGCTGACGGCGGGCCTCTCGAATCCCAGCTGTGACTCCCTGAGCACCACCCGCCCCGCCGCCGCCGTGTTCGTCCTCTTGGCAACCCCACGTGCACGGGAGGCCACAGAGCTCAGGCACGTGCGTGCGGCTGCGGCGATCACCCAGCCGGGGGCAGAGCCAGGTTTCAGCGTGCGGGCCGCAGGGCTCCGGAGCCTGGGCGTTTGCCCACCAGCCCCTGAGCTTCAGGACCACCTGTCACCCGCGGGAGGGTGTGGCCGACACCAGGCCTCACTGCTCCTTTGCCCTCTGGCTTCTCCCGCTGGGCCTGTGTCCCCTTTAGTCCCCTCCTCCACACGCTCCGTGTCTTGGAAGGGTCCCCTGGCCGTGGTCCTGGGGCTTAAGGCTGCAGAGGGCAAGAATTTGTCTGGCGTCGGGTTGCAGCTGAGGGGAGAGAGGGGTCACCGTGACCTGTGGGGGGCTGGGCAGGGGCTGGGCTCCCCTGAGGTGCCTTGTTGCAGGGGAGGGGAGAGCCCAGAGGTCACGTGGGCTGTAGGGTCCCCCCAGCCCTGGCTGACGGTGAACCCCGACACTCAGGCCCCCCCTGGGCCGGTCCCTGGGGGTGGGGCAGTGGGCTTCTTACAGAATCCCCGAGTGATTCCAGGGTTTGGTGGTGTGGAGCGCCCCCCAGGCTGGCCCCAGCCCCCTGCTTGCACCCGGACAAACCGAGGTCTGGAGGGGGTAAGGGGGAAGCCAGGCCGGTTTATCGCTGAGTGCCTCCCGTGACATTCATGGGGCACTGCCCGCAGCGTCGACCCCGCAGAGCCGCCCGCACTGGTGGGGACTCTGCTCACAGGCGTGTGCCTCTCTCCGTGAGCCGGGCCCTGAGCGCCGCCCTTGTCCCCGTCTTCCCGCGCAGGGCCGGCCCGTCCTGCCGTCCTCCGGGCCAGGTGCTGCAACAGCGGAGCGACCCCGCCAGCAGCGCCGGGTCCGGGGGTAACCGGGGCTGTGACGGGCGGAGTGGGGGGCTGTAGCGTTCTGTCTTTAGTTCAGTGGACGGCAGGGGCAAACCGGCTGGGCACATGCTTCCACCAGGACCAGGACTGGCCTTGGCGTCCCGGCGTCCCGTGGCTGGCAGGACATGGCCCCGAACCTGGCCTTTAGCTGCCGCTGCCCTCGACCTCAGACTTTGGGGTTCTTGGCAACCTTGAGAGGCCCTTTGTCTCCCTGGGGAAGGCTCGTCACATCTTCGCAGGGGTGTCTTGGCGCAGGGGGTGGAGGGGACAATCTCAGAGGTGGGACCGGGCCTGGTGGGCCCACGGTCAAAGGTGGCGTGTCCCGGACTCGAGGTTTGCTGGTCCCTGACAAGTCCACACTCCTCTCTCTGCCTTGCCGTCTCCTCTCTTCTCTGTTTTCCTCTCTGGAAAATGGGCACAATTGAACCCAGGGCTCTTGGGAGAAGATAGAAGATGTGGCAGAGACCCCGTCAGCTGTCCCTTTACGCTGTTACACGTCCTCTCGGGCCCCCGCGTGCCCTCCGCGTGGGTGGCTTATTGAGGCAGAATGACAGACAGAAGTGCGGCCTAGGACGGGTTGTGGCATGTGTGGGGGACAACTGTCCAGATCTGGGGGGCCGCCCCTCCCCAGTCTGCCCCTGCGCCCTGAGCCCGGCACACTCGCTCACCAGCTCACGGTTTCCCGGGGCAGAGCCCGCGTACGTGGAATCCCACCTCCTGTTCCCTCCCGTCGCCTGGCTCTTGCCGGCAGCCCCCCGGCTCGGGGGCCCGCCCACGCCGCGTGGGTCAGCGGTGATTCCCTTCTGACTGAGTTTGCCCAAGGGCCCAGGGCGTGCGAAAGAGACGGGCTGGGCCCAGAGCGGTGACTGTCCAGTGGGGCGATCCCAGCCGCCTCCGTGGGGAAGGGCTTGCAGCCTGAACCTGGGCCTTGTCCCGGGTCCTGGGGACCAGACGTCTGTCCAGCCCCAGCGCAGGGCGGGGGGGGGGGGGTGGTCTCAGGGCGGTGGCGGAGCCCTCGGAGACTCAGCAGGCTACACCTCCACCACCACCCGGCCCGGCCCAGCCCCGCCCGCCAGCCATCAGCCATGCACGCCGGCCCGCCGGGTCGCCTCACCTGCCCCGCATTCCTCTTCAGGGAAGGAGGATGTGGGCGACTCCAGACAGGTGTGAGTCACGTCTGGGGGAGGCGGTTACTCACCGGCGGCGAGCTCGAGGCCCGGTTCCCGTGGGGCTGCCCGGCCGCGGCCCCGTCCTGGCGTTCCCTGGAGAGCGAGACAGTGACCGCAGAACAGCCTCGGGGCCAGGCCGGCAGTCCGGCCGGCGTCGTGGCTCCCTCACTGACCCGCTCCCGGGCCCCAGTCCGCCCTTTTCAGCCCGTCAGACGGGGTGTCGGTGAGTGTCCTGACGTCTTTGCGCCGTTAGGGGACAACACGTCGCCGCTCTCCGTTACTGAGCGCTTGCCGAGCGCGTTCCCACGGCCGCGGCAGGAGCTTCTCTGCCAGACCCGTTTCTCAGATGGGCAAGCCGAGGCTCCAGGGACGGGCGTCGCTTGCCCACGTGCGCAAGAGCAGTGATTGGCCGAGCTGGGTCTGGAACCCCTCGAAGCCACCGCCTGCGTCGTGATCGCCTGACCTGGTCGGTTCGGGGACGTCGACAGACCCACAGCAGACCGGCCGCCCATGAGAAAATTCTGGGTGGCGTGCGGACAGGCATTTCACACTGAACAGCCGTGTGCTGAGGTGGGTGCGTGAGCAGAAGTGTGCGTTAGGGGAAAGAAGGAACAAGCACCTCGCTGGTGCCTGAACGTTACCGTGTAAGACATAGTTCGGTCGTAAAAGTGGGTCCGTTGAATGGTTGTCGAAAATGTAAAATGAACAGATTGAGGAATCGTCGTTCGTTCCATGGGTGTTTGGAAATGGGGAAGAAGTCGGGGCGGCTGGTCCAGAGCGACAGTGACCGTGTCCTCGGGGGCTTCACTGGGCGGTTACAGACCCCCAGCGCCTCCCGCAGAGTGGAAGCACTTCGCCCTTTGGCCTCCTGAGGTCGAACGGCCGTTTGAAGGTCGGGGTCAACTGGATTCTAATGAGGTCAAGGTCATGGGGTCATGTCAGCCCCTGGAACCCAGTGGCATAGTCCGTAGGCGGGGAGTTACGGGTGGACAGGAATCTCCCGTGCTCCCCCCAGTCCCTCAGCTCAGAGGGGGGGTCCAGCTCTGAGGACGGCTGGGGCCGAGGGTGGAGGGCAGCCCTCTGCCCCACAGGACTCTCACGGCCCACCCTCCGCAAGGGGTGCCGGGGAGCTTCCGTGCTGTGCCCGGTCCCAGCCGGGTGTCGCCTGCACTCTGGGTTTGAGCCAAGGTCTCTGCACTCTTTATGTGTAACGGGGACAGTATTTCTCCTCCCTTTCGTTGCCCTGGAGTCTGGCGCTGGTGGGTGTTTCGCAGGACGGATCTGTGGTTTATTAGCCAGCCTCCTAACGTAGCGTTTGGCTCTGGGGAGAGGAGCCGTGGTGGGAAACCGACGTGTGTCCGGGCCCAGGGCCTCGCCAGGCTGCATGGGTCCCCAGGGTCACCCCCAGGGTCACTGGTCACTGCTGGGGAGTACCCCGGTGGCAGAGGGGCTCGGGGGAGAGCGGCCATGTGTCCGGATCGGGCTTTGGCAGAGCTGCGCTGATTTCTACAATGCTGTTTTCAAGACGGTTTGCCTGTGACAGGGGCTGGGGGGGGTTGTTTGAGGACCCCACAGTGAGACTGGAGGTGAACCCCCGGAGAGGGGGCCGAGCTCCCTCGAGGGACCCAGCCTGTGAGTCCGAGAGGAAAGGGCAGGGCAAGCGGGAGCACGGGGCCCTCCCTCCTCTGCCCTCTGCCCTCTGCCCTCCGCCCTCGGGGCCTCCGGGGCCTCCGACCTGACTACCCGTCTAGGAATGTGGATTGCAGCTCGACTGGAATGGGACGGATCCTGGCTGAGCGGGTAGGGCTGTGGTTCCGCTGCTTTGGGGACTGTCTGGGCGTCCTGTGGTCTCTCTGTGCCCAGACTCTGCCTGCTCGGTTCTGGTTAGATCTGGTTTGACCACCTCCCTGAGACCTCAGGCCACGCGAGGACCGAATCAACGGCGGGTCGTGATGAGGCGGGGAAGTCGGGAGATCGGTCCCGGGGGGTTTGTCTCGCAGCCCTTGTGGCGGGGCCAGGACTTGCACCCCAGCAGGCGGCCGCCACACTCTCACTGGTTTATTGGCCAGGGGACAGTTAGGGCCCGTTATGCGTCTGAGCAACCTTGCAGCCAACTGTCCGTCACTGGGAAGGGCAGTGTTCCCCTGAGAGTGTCCGGGTGAGGGCGGGTGGACGGAGGGACCCCACCCCCGTCTGACTCCGGCTTCTGCAGGCCACCCTGCCAGGGGCTGCCGGGCCGGTGGGCCGGGGGTGGGGGGCTGCCCCCCCTTCTCCATCTGGCAACCTCGGCTCCCAAGGAGTTCCTCCCGGGGCCAAGAGCGGCCGTGCCGTCCCCTGCCGGCTGTGGGCCCGGCGGAGGTCCAGCCGGGCTCCCCTCTGGGGCCTGAGCAGAGGACGGGGTTTGGGGAGGAGGACCGGGCCCAGGGACGCCAGGCACCTGGGGCGGCGAGGTGGCGGACTCCGTGCCCCTCTCCGGGCTGTCCTGGGCTTCCTGCCTCTGGCCCTGGCAGCCCCTCGTCTGCCCCTGCCCCCCACCCCGTGACTGCATGGGCCCACCTAATCTGAAGTCCAGCCCAGCCTGTTGAACCCCCAGTCAGGCCAGCCCCGGGGTGCAGGGGAGCAAGTGGGTGCCGGGGGCCGGGACCCTGGAAGAGGACGGCCGTGGGTCCTGGGTCAGCCCCCACCACTCAGGAGAGTGTCCTTGGGGCTGCTCCCCGCCCTGAGCCCCTGCCCTCGGCCGCAGAACGGGGGTCGTCAGCTGCTTCGTAGGCTCGTGGTGAGGACCGAACGAGCGTAGGAGCCCAGCCCAGTGCCAGGCGCCCTGTCACTGCTCGGAAATGCGGCCTGTTCTGCTCTAAACACGCAGCCCGCGGTCAGCACTGAGGGAGACCCGGCAAGGAGGACCCCGAGACCTCCCTGGGAGACAGGGGTGTGGGCGTGGCTGGGGGCCTGGCTTCTAGGGAGAGGCTCCCGCCCTTCCGTGGGGGGTCACAGGCACCCGGTGCTCCCAGTGCCCAGAGGGGGTGGGGGTGGGGTGGAACGGAGGCTGTGGCCCCTGAGGGGCATCTGTGCCCCTGGGTGCTCGCGTGTGGACAGACTCCACCTGGAGACCTTGGCCGTGGCTCCGCCCCCGGGGGCAGCCCCGGGCCGTTTCTTCCCTGTTCTGGGGGTGCTGTGAGTGACGTCTCCGCCAGACCTGCCTAGTTTCCCACGGCAGAATAACGATTCCTTTTGGGAACAAGTGAGTCCCCCACCACCACACCGTGGAGGGACCAGGAACAGGAGGCTCTGGTCCCCTTGCGCCTCAGCCTGCTGTCCGCCCCGGACAGCCTCCTGGCCCCCCACGGCCCTCCCAGAGCCCCCAGCTCCGCCCCCCATCCCTTATCCCGTGGATGCACTGAGGAGGAAGAAGAGCTGGGGAGTGGGTCCCCTCATCCCATACCGATGGGGGGCTGGAGGGTGGAGAGGGGACCTCATCAAAGGGCCGTTCCCTCCGTATCCCACTCCTCATTCGTGGTTCACTCCACGCATTTATGAAGCGCCCGCTGTGCGCTGGGCCTCACGTTCTGGAAACACGCAGTATGACCAAGTCAGACGCAGACGGGGGGAGGTGGGCAGGACCCCCTTCTCTCTTGACCCCTGCGCCGTCCACCCACAAACTGGAGCCTGAGTCCCACGCAGTGGCCGCATTCGAATTCGTCAGGCGACGGGGTTCTGGGCGCCGGTGTGGAGCCTCAGGGAGAGAGACACGTCTCGCTCTCCCTCCAGGGTGCCGATCCGGGACCTGGGCTGGGCCAGGGACCTGCAGTTTTACAGCTTGTGGGAGGAGGAACCGAGTCGAGAGCCCCAGGCCCCAGGGTCCAGGCCCCAGGGTCCAGGCCCCTAGGTGCCCGCCGACGGCCCTGGGGCTGTGCCCTGGCAGCGTTGGCCCTCGGCCCCCGAGGACGGAGTGCAGGCCGAGGGGCTGGCAGGACTAGCGGGTGTCCCTTCCCAAGCTGCCGCCGGAGGGCCCGTCCCTGAAGAGGTAATTAGCATTTTTGTCTCCTGTGTCACGGGGAAACGGTGTGCCTCTTCTGATTGTGAAGAGTGATACATGCTCCTTATTTAACCAAAGTTCAAAGGACGTGATAAATGGCAAAGACAGAAGTCAGAAATGCCTGTAGTCCCTTCAGAAGATCGGTCATGACATAATTCAGCCGATCGGCTCCCCGCGGGCCTGTCTGCAGGCGTCGGCATCGAAGGCTGACAAAGGGCCGGGACCACCAGCGGTCAGGGAGACGGGCGCGGGCCCCCACCCCGGTCCCAGCCCACAGGACGTGCTCCGGGGCCCGGATCAGCCCTCACGGCGGGGGGGGGGCGGGGGGCTGCCTCTTTCCACCTGAGGGGCCGAGCTCCCGGGTCAGACTTCCGTTCAGCTTCGAAGGCGCCCGCTGGGGAGGCAAGTCCGAACAACCACAGGTCTGACGCTAGCCTCTCTGCACAGACCGGCCCCTGAGACCCAGAGAGGGCGCGTAGGGGCCTGGGGCCACACAGCCAGCAGCCACAGTCAGGAGTCCGGGAATGGGTCCCCCGGTTACGGCAAGGACTTCCAGACACGGGAAGACCAAGGGGTCCCTGTTGGGGACCCTCCACCCTCGTCCACCCAGAATATACCCGAGGCTTCCAAACCGGTCACCGTCATGAAACAGCTGACAGTCACAGCTGCCGCCCGGGTTCAGGAACTTTCCGAGGGCTTCCCGGGAATCCGCTCCTGTAGTGACAGCTCAGGGCTCAGGATTCCCCGCGTCTCCTTGGGGACAGCGTGCCCAGCCTGGCGGTGGCCCAGGCTGGGTTCCAGGTGCTGGGCTCTGGCCATGTCCCTGTCCCAGGAGGGCCAGACCGGGCAGGGCCCGGGCGGTGGGCTCAGCGAGCACCTCCCCGCCGCCGCCGCCCCTGCCCCTGCGCCCCGACCTTTCCGCCCGGGAGGCCAGGCGCCCCTCTCGGGGCACACAAAGCCCCTTCTCACATTCAGACGGGCGGTCTAGTCGCTCACACTCCCCTTTGTTCTGGAGGGTCAGGGGTTGGGGAGCGGCCCCGGCCAGTGGGACTTGGGCCCTGGCAGGAAAAAACCTTCCCCCAGCTGAGAGAGAAGAAAGGGGTGGGGGTGGATGGAGAGACACCCGTTTCCAAGGAGGCAGCAGCCTCTGTCTCCGCCTGCCCGGCCAGCGACCAGCCCTACCAGCCAGGCACGCCCTGGTGTGTAACGACGGGGGCGCTCCCGGCAGAAATGCGCCGTGAAACCCAATCGGGCTGACGCCCACTCGGGCCTGTGTGCCCGGAGCTGCTCCGAGGACGGCGTCTAAATAAAGCCCGTGCCCGTGGGTCCGGGCCAGCGTAGCGGCCGGCCAGGCGGAGCCCAGGGAACCCTGGGCAAGGAGGCGCGGGCTGCCACGGCCCCCCTGCCCGCCCGCTCGGGGGTGCGCGCCGAGTCCGGGTGCTGCCGAAAGGCCGGGGCCGGCGGGAGCCACCTTGTCCCTCTGGCCCTCGGTGTCACTGCCTGGGAGCCGACACCGGCCAAGGAGAGACGCAGGCTGTGCACCGTGATGCTCCGCTCTGGCTCCAAGTCCCGTGCTTGGCCTGCAGGGTCTGCGGCCTCCCAGGGCCTCAGGCTCCTCACCTGTGCAACGGGGGCAGGAGTGGCCACAGGGAGTCCCCGCGGGGAGATCCAGGGTGGGGAAGTCCTGAGAGAGCCCACCAGCCAGCCTCGCCTGGGGGTGAATGCTGCCACGCTTTCCACGCGGATAACCGTGACGCGTTTGCTTGGGGGGCAGGCAAGAAGCACTTTGCTCATGCCCCGCCCCCTCTCCGGTGAGTCCGGTGGAGAACACGGGCGGAAGCCGGAGCAGGTGGCCCGGCTGCCTGTCACGAGGAGGTTGCAGGGGGCAGTCTGGACCGGGCTCGCCTCCGTCCGGGGCTTGTTGCTGTGCGATGTGGCCAGCTGCCCGCCCTCGCCGAACGGCCTGTTTGCACCGCAAGGCCCCTCCCAGCTCTGCTGTGCAGGGGGGGAGTCCCCAGAATCGGGGTGGTTCACGGCACCGTCGCCCACTCAGGCCTCTGCGCCGGTTGGCCGGGCCTCGGGGAAGGAGAAACAGCGTCCCCGTCACTCACCGCCTTTGGGGCCGTCACAGCTTCTGGCGGCGGCCGCCGCTGGCGGGTGAGCAGGAGCCATCAGAGGCAGAGCTGCCGGGCTTACGGGCACCTGGAGTTGGTGCTGGGGAGCCGGGGGGCCCCCTGAGGGTGCAGAGCAGGGCAGGGGTCCCAAGGCCCAGGTGGGCTGCGTGGAGAGGGGGCCGGAGGCAGGGAGAGCAGTGAGGGGCGGCCCACCGACACCCAGGGCCCCGGCGATGGTGGCCGGACCGAGCAGAAGGGAAGGTGGGTTCAAGGTTATGAAGGCGGAGGTTGCCGTGGGGCCTGGACCAGCCAGCCTGACCTCACAGCCGATGGAGGGGGACAGACAGACACAGGGCTCAGGGACAGAGGCCCCCGGGAGCCTGAGGAGAGGGAGTGGACGCGGAGAGAGCTGCTCACGTCCGCCCCCTCCCCCCCGGAGCTTCCCGGGAGGCCCTGGGGCCTGGGGTGAGTCTGGGGGGTCGGACAGGACGGAGCCGGGCGGAGGCACGGGGGTGCTGTGTGCTCCGGTCAGAGGCTCCATCCAGGTCGCTGCCGTTCAGGCCACAGGCCCCACGACTTTGTTCGGGGAAGAGGTGGCAAAAAAAGTTTCACTTGTTTGACGGGCCGAGCCGCCCCTGGGGACTGGGCCGAGGAGGAGGCCGGAGCCCGGCGCCGCCGAGGAAGAGCTCGGTGGCCGATGAGTAACTAACGTTGCCGCGGCCTCCAGAGGAGGGTGGGACCGGTGTGTGCGGGGTGTGGGGGCAGCGGTCGCAGGTGGGTTCTTTCCACGCCTGGCTGGGCCCCCGGGGCAAGTCGCATCCTGTCTGGCCTGGGGGTCAGCCGTCCACCCCGGCACTGACCCTGCCGGCCCCTGTCGTTCCAGGGCCTCGGCCCTGCCCCGGCGCAGGGGACCCCGCCCCCCATCACTCCGCTGAACCCCTCGACCCGAGAAGATCCGAGACCTCCGCGTGCCCGGGTGAAGCCGGAGGCTGTGCCCACAGGCGGCGGAGCTGTGGCCGTGGGAGGGGCGAGGAGCAGCAGCCTCCCACCGGCGGTCAGGAGACACCTGGGCAGGGGAGCCGGGGAGTGAAGGGCGGCTCTCGGGGCCCCAGTCCCCCGACGCGGGGTCCTCGGCCTCCCCTTTACCTGAGCGGTTCGGGTTCCCTGTGACCCAGGCCCTGACAGTTCGCATCCGCAGGGCGACCTCCCGGGGACCGGTGTGGGCGGGAATCCCGCCACGTCTGTTCCCCGACGTTTGCGCCCGTCCGGCCCCCAGCCCAGCTCGGCACCGGGAAGCCGTCACTGCCACCTGCTTCACAGGTGACGGCGGCCCGGCTCGGGGGGAGGGGTGGGCCTGCAGGGTGCGGTGCCCGCAGCAGACTGACCCGGGAAGCGCATCCTCATGACAGCTCTTTAGGGTGAGTGGCCGGGCCCGGCGCCCCCCATCACAGTTGGGGAAACTGAGGCTCGGAGCGGTGACGTGGCTTGGGCCGCCAGGGAAGGGCGGAGCTGGGGTTGGATCCACACCTGTGTGGCTCCAGTGTCCGCACTGACAGCAAAGGGGAGAGGGACGGAGGGTGGGTGCGTCGCAGGACCTGAAGCTGCGTCCTGTGGGCCGGCCTGGGGGGGAAGAGGCGGCGCGGCTAGCACGAGACAGAGAAGGTCGTGAAGGTCAGTGGAAAGAAAGACCCCTTGTGGGGCTCCCGGTGGGCTCCAGGCCTTGCTCTAGAAGGCGGCAGCTCCGAAATGAAGAGACCAGAGACCCCCTGTCGAGGGGACCCGCTGCCCCTGTCTCTGGCTCCAAGTTGTGACCTGGCTGAGTAGGGGTGCACCCCCGGGCTCAGGGCTCCGGTGGGCTCACAGCAAGCATGTCCCAGGGACGCACCCCTGAAGCCAGCCCACCCACCACCCTGCCCCCCTTCCCTGGGAAGGGAGAGCAGCCCATTTTGCAGGGTCCCTTGGTAAAAGCCGGGGCAAGCCCCTCCCGCCAAATGCACAGCTGGCAGTGGCACCAAATTCCTCCTCCCCCATTTATCCCCCCTCTCCCCTGGCCAGGCAGGTGGAGACAGGTCCTTATCCCCCTCCATTTTCCTTTAACCCTTTTTGCACCTCTTAAAATCGAACCGTGCCCCACAGAAGCCGTCCCCACTAGGTGTTAGAAACGTTTTAACAGCCGACCTCTCAGAACGAGAGGAGCGAGAATTATCTGCCTGTCAGCCGCGCACAGCCCTATTTTAAGAGCAACTTGGAGTGCAGCCCCATCAGAGGTGATCTGTTTTCTATTTCTCCAGAGCAGCCAGCCCCCCGACAAGGCGCCCCCACCCCCCCACCAGCCCCATCCACCGGCAGACCCCAAACCAGACCGATAACTTAGCATTTTCATTTAAGTCCGTCTGACAAATCGTTTTGGACGCAGAGAGCAACACTGCATCTTTAAATGGCTACTTTGTCAGCATGTCTCTGGGCGCTGTAAAAAGTCCTTTGTTATCTCTGTCTAGACAGCACGCCAGCGGGATATTTGGTCGGCGCGAGGGAGAGAGATCTGACAAGGTTGAATTCATTTACCGGCGTATTTAAAGTAGAATTTCAAAACAGTCGCTCATAAACTGCGTTCGGCCCAGACCGCCCCGGCCGCCCCCGGCCCACAGGGCCTTCCTTCCTCGTTTCATCATCGGTGCGGGTGGCAGCCGGGTGCCCCGCGAGGAGGAGGCGGCAGCGGCGGCAGTGGCGAGGGCGACTGCGGCGTGCGGCTTTTTTTTTCTTGCTCTGATTGTCCTCTTTATGACTGTCTAGACGCCCCGCAGATGTGGGTTCTCAGGGGCCGGCGTCTCCCTCCGGGGACGGGCCTGGAAGTGGGGAGGCGGCCGGTGCCGCCGCCCCTCCCAACACTTGACCACCCACCCCCTTCCCAAAACTGCACCTCCCTCCGATGCCTCCCTGCCTTAAATTAAGTCGCTTCACCTCCTGGCGGCCGCCTTTGTGTTTATCACACGTCGACTTGACTGTGCTAATTTTATACCACCCCCAAAGAGAGTGGGGGGGGGAGAGGGAGAGAGAGACAGAGAGGGAGAGACATCCCAGGTTTTCCCCTCCCTGAAGGGCAAGCAGAGGCCCTCTCCCCCCGCCCCCCGACTTCCCCCACTTTCTGTCACTCCTTCGCAGTTTCCCTTCTGTTGACACACAGACCAGTAAAACGCCGGAGGTTGGCTTTTTAAAGATGGAAATATCGGGGCCACCTGAATGGGTCCGAGGTTTGACTGATTCCAGACAGCGGCATCAATTAACCTTGTTGCCATAGCGATGAGGCGGTGTGTTGCCAGCGTGGAAATGGGCAAGCAGTGGGGGCCAAGGGGCGCCGCCACCGCCCCCCCATCCGCCCAGTGCTGTCCCTCGGGAACCGAGTCTGCACGTGGGCATTGTCCTCTTGGCGACCGAGAAAGGGACCACCTGGGGCTTCTCTGGACCCCGCAATGGGTGGGGGAGGGTCCCCCCAACACGCCCCCCACCCTTGTGAGGCAGCCCCGAGGCCCGTGGAGTCAGGAAACTGGGCCGCGACAGCCCAGCTCGGCGGTCGGAGCTCCCTTCTGCCGCCAGAGCTGCACGATGGAGGGAGGCGCTGGTGCCCTGCCCGTCCCCACAGCCAGACCTTCCCTCCGCCCCCCACCCCCAAAACTGCCGTGGTAGGGGCACAGAAGGGGGAGCGGGGGCTGGGGGCGGGCGGCCCACCAGATGTCTCCCGGGAGCCCCACGCTGCCTCTCCTTTCTGCCAGACCCAGCAAATCCGGCGCGGTCGGTCTGCGCTCCCGGGGGGCGGGGGCGGGCCAGGCCTGGCATCTGCACAGGATGGAGGTGGAGGAAACACGTCTCAGAGCACTCCGGGTTTCTTGGCACGATCCTTTGATTTCTCCCCCCAGAAGCGGTTCAACCCCACCGGCAGAGCCGTCTGTCCCACCGCCGCACCACCCACGGGGCGGGGCGCGGGCTGAGACCGGCGCTGTGCGGGTGTCTCGCCACGGAGCTGCAGCCGCGAGCCGGAGACGGTGGGGCTCTGGCCTCTGGCCTCCCCGTGGTTGCAGCCTGCAAACCTGTAATTCCCTCGCCCTCGAAGGGCGAAGTCGGGTGACCGAGTCCGCAGTGCTTCGAGCTACACGGTCGTTGAGGTTTCTCCCCGCTCCCCCATTCCTGTAATGCCCATCTTTAAGGAGAAAAGTCCTAAGTGTATTATTTTGAGGTTTGGGGTCATATTTTAAAAAAAAAAAAGAAAAGAAAGAAAAAAGAAAGGCCAAAACAGCAGCGCCAAGTTTGAGTTGGGCGCGCACACTGGCCTAGCCCCGTCCCCCGGATTCCCCCGGCGAGAACGGTCCTTCTGAGGGACGGGCTGTCCGCGAGTGGCACCTCGGGCCGGCGGGCGTGTCCGCGCTGTCCTTGGGTCGGCCTCGGAGTAATTATAGGGAAACGGTGGCGTGCACCCCGGCACCCAGCGCGTGGGGCGTGGGGCACGGCGTGGCACGGGACCCATCGTCCCTCCGAAAAGTGGCCTTTCTCAGCACCCGACAAAATGCAATCTTGGCATGAGTTTTGGGAGGACTTTAAAAAAAAAAACCGATTGCCTATCTCCTGGTCGTATTCTTTTCCGAGAGCCGTTGGGCTGCTCCGTTCCCTCTCGTCCGGCAGCGTTGGTTTGCCCAGGGAGGGGTGAGCATGGAGACATGGACCACCGTCTCCTCTTCCAGCCCCCGCTGGGGAGGCCAGGGCTTCCTTCTTTTCTTTTTCTGCAAAGTTGGAGGAGCCAGAGTTCCAAGGCGGCCGGGGTGTGCTGCCTTATTTAGGAGGCAAATTGCTGCTCGTTTGTCAGACAAAACAGATGTGGCCAGGAGACGATGTCTATTTTCATAATTCGAAACAAATCGGGTGAGCCGCCCTGCTTTTCGGGGCGGAGGGGGGGGGGCTGCCAAGGCGGAGAGCCCAGCTCCCCCGCAGCAGGGAGCAGACATATTTATAGCTCACCCTCTGACTTCCGTTTCGGCCAGGAGGAGATACTTTCTGCTGGTGGCTGCAGCGGGAGCCGGTCTGGGCAGTGGGTGCTGCTGCAGTGAGTTCGGACATTGCGTTAGTGGAGGAGTTGGGGGCCTGGCTGGAGCCTCTTAGCGGGTCTTATCTTCTGAACGGGTGGGGTGCTGGCTAACGACCCCTGTTTCCCCGTCATGGTAACCCCTCTCCAGTCAGGAGGGGCCGTTGGAGGATGAACTCAGGGAGACCCCTCTGGGCAGGCAGCTGGCACCCTTGACACTCCAAGAAGACCCACAACGTGGGCCCCTTGTCAGTGGGGAGTTGGTGCTTTGGTTTGCGAGCGAACTTGGGAGCCATCGCCCCATTTCGTGGGTGAGAAGGCCGAGGCTCAGAGAGAAACAGCTTTCCCAAGGTCACGTGATGATCCAATGGCGGAGGCCGTCTTCTGCCTTAAAGGGGGGGCCCAGCCTCGAACTCACCGTCCAGGAGCCACCAGCCCAGGCAGCCGTGTGCATACACAGATGCAGATTACGCAGGGCCGGGGGTGGGCCCCGGCGTCTGCAGAACTGGCCGTCGCCTCTTTGCCCGACAGGTAGTGAGGCTCCCGCCCCGTGCCCCTGGAGGAGCGGGGGACGGAAGGCGGTGAATGCAAGGGGCTGGGCTGGGCTCCAGTGGGGGAGCAGACACCGGACCTTGTGCCCCGCCCCCGCGGGGACAACCACGAACGTCTCAGTCGTCCCCTGGTGGGTAGAATCGCCCTGGCTGAGAACCACCGCTTGACGCCCCCGGGCCTGCACTGACAGGGCAGAGTGTGTGTGTGTGTGTGTGTGTGTGTGTGCGCAGCTGGCAGCCTCGTCATCTGTCACGGGGGCTGCTGGGGAGCCTGGCCTGGGAGAAAACACTTCGGGCCCTCGCACAGCCCCAGTGTCTGAAACTCTCCCTGCGGGGAGGCTGGTGGGCGGCAGTCACTCTGCCGCTCCCCCATCCAGCCAGGGCGCCTGGGGCTGTGGGGCTGGTGCCACAGGCCAGACCCACCTCGCAGAGACCTCAAGGCCGAGGCCCTCACCCTCCAGGGGGCCCTGACCAGGTACACCAGTGCGAGTGGCCATTCTCCCAGGGGGGCTGGAGGTCGGCACCGGCTGTCCAGCTTCGCCCAGGTGGCTCTGTGACTCTGAGCCATCACCTTCTCCTCTCTGGTCCCACCTTTTTTTGCATCTGACCCACGTCAGGGGGCCTCCCAGCTGCTGCCTTCCCCCGGAGACCCAGCACACAACAGGCTTGCTGTTTTCCCAGCCTCGCTCAGGAGTTGCTCCAGGGATCTCTGGGGTGCCCGGCGTGCACCCCCGCCTCTCCCTTCCACTGTGCGAGTGTGAACATTAGGCTCCAGCCTGTGCTTCTGCACCAGGAACCGCGGCGTAGGAATCTCCCTGAACCGGAGGCTCCTCTGGGAGCAAAAGCCTGGCATACAGATCGTTCCGTCTGCGGCGGGTCCCTTGCAGAGCATACCAAATCCTGCAGGTCCCGGACCCAGCCTGGGACGGTGTGCAGGAACCCTGGTGGACTGGTGGGGGGGTGCGTGGGGCTGCGTGTGTGGCGTCTGAGGAGCTTGCACAGCAGTTCTGACACGTGGCCTTGTTTGGACACCACGCCGGACGGTGACCCTGGATCATGGTCCAGCTCACCTTCTCCGCGCAGCCTCTGTTGGCTTACCCGCCGGCAGGTGCCCCAGGGGCCCCACGCCCACTTGCCCGGCTGGAAGCAGCTAACTCCCCATCACACCCTCATGCCTGCCTCAGGGCCTTTGCACTGGCCGTTCATTCATTCATTCATTCGGCCGGGGGTGTCCCTCCCCATCTTCCCCCATCTTCCCCCATCCTTCAGGTCTCGGCTTCGAGGTCTCCCAGACACGCCGTCCCCGACAACCCACCTAAGGGGCCCACCCACCCTGCACTGCCCTCAGCACCCTCTTGCGTCACCTTTCTAGCACCCAGAACTCCTGGTGCTGGGTGCTTACATATTCTCTAGCTCAGTGTCTTCCTACCCCACCCCACCCCCCCGGCAGACCTGAGCCCCGTGGGGGCCATCGCTGGCTTCTCCCGCACCAGCACAGGGCTGGGCGCGGACCCCAGAGGCAGAGGGACTGGTACTCAGGCCAGGTGTCCGGAGAAGCCGGGCGAGCGGTGTGTGAGGGAAAGACACTCAGGGGTCTCCAGACGTCCGTGCAGCTCCTGACTCTGCTGTGTGGGAGGCGGCCCGTGACAGCAGAATGCAGGGTCCCTTTATCGTTGGCAATGCATTGATACTTTACAATGAGGCGGGGGGGCGGGCATTGATACATTGTATTGGGGACATGCCATCGTGCTGGGGATACAAGGACACTCGGATACATTGTGTGGGGACAGTTGATTGTATGGAGACATAATGATACTTTCTATCAGGGGAATCAAACCGCTCCCCCTCCCCTTGGGGAAGAAGTTGGAGGTTCTCTTTTTGCTGGGGGGCAGCCAGCAGGAGCCAGTGCTTCGAGGTCACTCAACATCTCTCTTCGGTTCTCAGTTTTACGTGGCGTGGTTAGAACTGAATCCTCAAACCTGGGAGCCAGACCGGCACGTTGGAAGATGACAGGGAGAGATGGTTTCATTTGGCTGGCTGCGGGGGCCAGATGGCGGCTGCGGTGAGCGGGAGACGGGCGGGGGCTGGTGGGGGGTGGGGGAGGCGGCTTCTGTCTGGGCTCTGACCCTCCCCCTGCAGCCAGCCAGCCACCCTCCCGGTGCCAGCCCTCACGGGTCACTGGAGGCTGCCCGCGGTGCCCTCTGCCCGAGTGACTCGGGGGGCCCCAGGGACGGGGCCCTCCAGGTGGTGACGGGGCCCGCCAACGCTCTTCACTTTAAAAACAAAAACCGAAAACTTTATTTTGGGATCCCTGTGGAACCGCCTGCCATTCTAAGAAACAAGACAGAGCGAGCCTTTGTGCACGTGACCCAGCCTGCCCCGGGGGTAGCATCTAGGAACAGACCGGAAAGGACGCTCGCTGCAAACCATCGACCTCCTTCCGGTTTCCCCTGTGCACGCGAGCACCGTCCTGTGCCGAGCACTCGCCGCCGAGGTCCGTGTACCCGCTCACCTGTTCGAAGAGCACCACCAGGCCACTTCGAGGGGGGCCGCCCCAAGCAGAGCAGCCGTGAGGGTCCTGCGCACAGGGTCGCGTGTGGACGGGCGCCCCCCTCCCCCGGGGTCAAGCCCAGGGGTGCAGCTGCTGGGCCGTAGGGGTGTGCGGTTGCCGCCTGTTTGGTTTTATGAGAGACCCCTCACTTTCCCTCGACACCTGTTCGTCCCCGGTCCTCTGGGCGGAGAGGCGAGTCCCGGCGGGTGGACCTGGGACTTGGCTCCCTTCCTCCTTCAAATATTAACCGGAGGCGGCACCTTGCGCCAGGTGTGGTGCTAACCGCCCGGGCGACAGTGAGACCAAGATAAACAAGGGCCCTTGTGCGGAGCCTTCTTGCTGGAGAGGCGGAATCAATAATAAACAGGCAAGCAAATTCGTAAGAGGATAGTTTCTTTATTTTTTAAGATTTTATTTATTTTTAGACAGAGGGGAAGGTGGGGAGAAAGAGGGGGTGAGAAACATCCATGTGTGGCTGCCTCTCGCATACCCCATACTGGGGACCTGGTCTGCCACCCAGGCATGTGCCCCAACCGGGAATCGAACCAGCGACCCGTTGGTTATACAGACTGGCGCTCAGTCCACTGAGCCACGCCAGACAGGGCGAGAAGATAGTGTCTCCTAGTAGCGCACACATACGCTATGCTTTGCTACGTGCCAGGTGCTTTCTAGGTAGTTTAAAACCTTCCATCGGGCCACGGAGGTGGGGCCGACATTTCCTCCGCGGTGCAGACAAAGAAAGCAGGCGTGGAAAGCCAGAACGGGGCAGAGCTGGGCGGTCCAGACTCCTTCCCTGAACACCGCGCCGCCCGTGTGGCCAGGACAGGCCATCAGGAGATGCAGAGTGAGGGGAGCGGTGAGCGCACTGGGGATGGGGTGACTAGGGGCCCCCCGAGGTGGGCCATGCAGAGATCCCAGGACAGATCTGCACATGCAAAGGCCCTGGGGCAGGAGCAGGAAAAGGGCCAGCGTGGCTGGAGAGGGGTGAGCAAGGGAGGGCAGCGGTGGGTCCGGGTTGAGTGGGCCTTGGAGAGTTTTCATGGGAGCGGGAGTCAGTCATTTGATTGATGTTTTTTTAAAAAAAAAATGCGATAGAGGCTACGTGCAGAACGGATGGGGGGAGGGAGGACCTGTGGGTGCAGCTTCTGCTAGTGAGGGCTGACTCCTGAGTCTCCGCCAGCCTCCGCCTGGGGACACCCGTGGGCCCCTGTGTGGGTGGTCAGCACCCTTGGGAGTCCCGTCGGGGGCCAGGTCTCTCCTCGGCTGGAGCCCCTGAGCCGCTGTCCCGTGGCTCTGCCCGCCCCGTTGGGAGAAAGCCCCCCCAGCCCCCCTTGCATCTAGACCTGGTTTTCCCGTGTCTGTCTGTCTCCAGATGGGTTTTTCTGGCTTCTCGATTTTTCTTGCTGTTTCTGTCTTCCCCCTCTGCCCACACCAGCTGTGATCGTGTAGATTGGCTTTACCTGCTCGGGACCGGCCGCCCCAGACCGTTAATAAAACTGTGCTGTTGTAACTGTGGCCCCCGTGCCCGGCCCGGTCGGGTGGAGCTGTTGCCTTGGACCCGAGGGTGGCCACCGCTCACGATGCCCCTGCTGGGTGCCAGCCCGTTTGGGGAGAGTGCGGTGTGTGTGCAGGTGCCCCACAGGCCTGGGAGGTTCCCCTGTGAGCGACCCCAGCTGTACGGTGGAGAAACCGAGGCAGGGGGCCAGAGTCACACTTGCGGGATTCGAATTCAGAGCCAGGGCCACACTCAGCTCCTGCAGCTTCGCCACGTCCCCTCCTGGGAACTCGGGAAAGGCACCTCCGGGAGCTTCAGCTCCTCTTGGAGAAGCCCTGGGCCTCTCCAGCCTCTGGCGTTTTCCGTTTCTGGAAAACGCTGCGTCAGAAGGAAGTGATGAGGGGCTGGGGGAGCCTCGCCGTGGGCTGGGGCCCCCCCCTGGGGTGCAGACCTGCAGAGGTGCCGGCGCGTCCGGCGTCTGGAGGCCCCTGGGATTCGGTTTGTGCCTGGCACCCAAAAAAAGAAAGAGGAAGAAACCCGAACAGGGCGTCAGGAAAAGGCTCCAGACAGTGGAGACTCCTGGCAGTCACACCCACGCAGGCAGAGACACCAGAAGGACAAACAGCCCAGGACAGAAGGAGACACATCCGCAGACGGACCAGAGACAGACAGACACGCAGAGGCCGTGGGGCGGACTCGGGCTCTCGGGGCCCGGAGAGGGAGGCGGAGACGCATTCGCTGTCCCACCTGCTCAGGGCCCTGCCTGGCCGGGCGGTCCGTGCGGGGGCCCGGCGTCCGTGTGTCCAGTGTTGCTCCCCGGAACCTTCCCCACAAAAGTGTTAACAAACCAGCAGCAAGGAATGCCCCATCCTGGGCCGGGGCTGTTTCCGGGGACCCCGGGGTCTGTGTCACTGTTGGGTGACCTTCTGGCCCAGTCAGGCATCTGGGGGACTCAGGCCTCTGCCATCTGCTGCTCCTTCTAAGAGGTGACAAGGTCTGGAGCAGGGGAAGGGACCGTCCCTGCTTTCGCCGCCGGGGGCTGCCGGGAGGGGTGGGCTGTGGCCGTGGCCCTGTATGGGGGGGTCTTGTCCTCTCTGTCACAGGGGACTACGGAGGTCGGGGGTCCCAGGCCCAGCCACGTGACCTGTGTGAGCTCGGGCGTGTGTGTCCCAGCCCCAGACTCCACGGCCCTCAAGTGGGGGGACAGTTGGACCAGCACCCTCTGGAGGGCTGCGGGGAGGGGTCGGTGAGAGGACCCAGACCTCTGGCCCGGGAGGGGAGGCGGCAGGTGCACACGGCTGGTCGGGAGGGCGCTGGCAGAGTCCAGGTCGCTGACCGTCTGCCCAGAAACGGGCCCAGCCAGGGGCACAGAGGCAAATCCTGTCACCTCACAGAGGAGGACAAGTCCCCGGAGGACTGGAAGTGCCCCGGCGCCTGGCACACAGTAGGTGCACAGCCACGGTGTGCTGCGTGGACACTGGTGGGGCTGACGAGTCCCCAGGATAGGTGCCCACAACCGACTGCCTGTCCCCCCCCATCCCCAGCAGGTGCCTTTGTGTTTCGCTGGGTCCTCCCCACACCGGGGCGAGGGTCCCGCCTCCAGGACTTGAGGCTTCCGCACACGGCCCCCTGGTCTCCCTGAGGCACGTCCTGCTGCTTGGGCTGCCCCGCCAGAGCACCATGGGCTCGGGGCTTCCACCGTAGAGAGTCACGTGCTTACTGTTCTGGAGGCTGGAAGTTCAAGTTCGAGGTCCTGGCACATGGAGTTTCTGGCGAGACCTCTCCTGCTGGCTGGTCGACAGTCCCATGGCTTTCCCTCGATGTGTGTGCGCTGCGGTCTCCGCTGAGGACAGCGACCCCGTGGGATCAGGGCCTCCCCTCCAGGCCGCATTTAACATAATAATCACTCCCTCAGAACCGCCCCCCCCCCTTCAAATACAGCCACACTGGGGGCTAAGGCTTCATTCAACCAGTGACCTTGGGGGCAGGACACAGCATTTGGTCCACAACACCAGTCCCCTTTCCTGACGAGGGAGGGCGAGGGAGGGCGGGGGAGCACGGCCCGCTCCGTGGGGTTTCTGGTGAGCTCCGCACCCAGGCCCGGTTGTCCTCGGATGCTCACGTGGGATCCGCGAGTTTGGCCGTGGGGTCCGAACAAAGGTGGGAGAGGAGCTAGAGAGGTAGGCCCGCACCCCTGCTTCTCCAGATGAGGAAACTGAGGCGCAGAGCATGAAAAACCTTCCTTGGGTCCCAGGTCGGGCCACTGGCAGAGCTGGGGTTGGGGCCCGCCAGGCCAGCTCCAGGGCGCTGGACGATGGGCGACCCCATCACAGAATTCGGGTCTGTTCCTGGGGCCGGGGGAGCCTGTCCGGCCCTCCCCACCTCCTCCCACCTCTCCGGACAGCTGACCTTGGCCGTCAGTCCACCTCCCCCAGCTTCTGCCCTGGCTCAGACCCAAAGAGCTGGGTCCCTCGCGGTCCTGAAAGGGAAGGGCACCCTGGGTCAGCGGGGTGCCCCCTCCAGACAGCGGCCGCCCGCCCGGCCTCAGGGCCACTCCAGCACGCGGCCGGTCGATTGAGGAGCCATTGAGAAGCGGCTAAGTAGCGGCCGCATTGTGCCGCCCGATTCAGAGCACGCTTTGTGTCCGAGAGGCTTGGAGAGGGAGCCGGCTCACCTCCCATCCCCTGGCGCTGCGTCCGCGCTCGTGTTGGGAAACACCAGGCTCTTGAAAACCGGCAACGGAGAGAAAGAAACATCTGCTGGTTTGCAGAGAGCACACGGGGGGCCTCCCAAGTGGCGGGGGCAAGCGTGCCTCGCAGTGTCAGCCACACACAGGACCTCACACACACACACACACACACACACACACACACGCCTGAGTCTTTCGGGCATGCTAATGAAGATCGCGTCTAAATTAAAGTGACCACAGAACTCGAACAGCACAGAAGACCAGAAAGCAGGAAGTGTAGCTGCCTTCTTCCAGAAGTAGCCACCGTCAACAATCCGGTATTCATCCTCACGGTCGCTCTAAAAAGGGGCTTGCGGTACCGATATTGTCCCGGGCTCGTTATTTCGGCCCAGCAGTAACCACTGACACCAGTGCCTCTCAGCCAGGGCGACCCTGACCCCCAGGGGACGTGCGGGGGAGGGGGAGTGGAGCTCACGACCAGGGATGTTGCTGAACAGCCTACGACGCCCAGGACGGCTCCCTAGCAGGGAAGGGTCCGGCCCAGGGTGGGGAGGGCCCAGGGCGAGGAGCCCTGACTTAGGGGTCTTTCTAGCGGCCCCATTATCATGCACGATGGGGCAGACTAGAGTTTGTGGAGGGGGGTGCTGATGGTCCCTGGTTGTTCACTTTAAAAAAAAATTTTTTTAAACCCTGCTGTGGTGTCTGTATGCATCTCTGCCTTCCAGCCCTTCTGCGAAATTTTCTGTTGGATGGCAGTCATGGAAGTTAAAACCGCTGGGTTGAGAGGTAGCACGCATTTTTAATCTTGACAGGCACGGCCCAAATGTTCCCCCGAGCAGGTGGCTGTGGCCGTCATCAGCACGGCCACCGGCAGGCGACTGCCCTGCCCGAGGGTCCCCGGCTCGTCTGAGTTAGCAGGACGCAGGCGACGCATTTTAAACACCTTCCCGGGGCCCCTCCGACCGGCCGGCCGCCGCCGGATCCGGCCGTGCCCCCCCTGTGCCGCGCTCGCTCCGTCCTGCCAATAACCCCCGGACGGTGATGGACCCCGCGCTGACAGTGGGTGTTTAAAGACGGTCGGTGCCGGTGACAGCGGAATGAAAATCCCATTAGCTCTTTCCATTTGGATAATAGCGGGGAAGATAAAAGGCACCGCTTTGTCTTCCCTGACGGAGGGAGCGCTCCGTCACGAGGCGCTGAACCGGCGGCACGGGCCCTCCGCTCCCCCTCGCGGTCCCGGCCCGCCCTCCGGTCCCCGCCCGCGCTTTCGGACTCGGGGCCGGCCGCTGCGGCCCCCCCCCGCCCCGAGGCCACCTCCCTCCCAAAAGAGGACCCCGGGACGTGTCGGGGGGAAGCCCCAGAACTTGGGCCTCAGGCATCAGTGCCAGTTGGCCCTTCACCAGCCGAGGTGAGGGGTCTTCCCTCGGGGAGGGGGGGCGCCCGCCGCAGAGCGTGTGGGGTTCCTGATTTGTCTGAAGACTCCTGTGGACCCGGTCCCGTCTGTGCTGTCTGACTCGTGTGCCTTGACTGTGCACGGTCCCGTGGGCTTCTGGGTGCTGCTTCCACCTGCGCTGGGACAGCCTGGCGTGGGGCCTCCTCTGGAGGCTCTGGCTGGGGGAGTGGAGGGTGCTCCCTGGGCGCCCCTCCTCAGGCGCCCACAACAGAGGGGGGCGTGAGTCAGAATGCAGTGGGAGGAAACCGAGGCAGGGCCTGCTCGGGAGCCCGGAAGGGGTGGGCTAGGCCCAGCAGGGAAGCACATTGTGTGTGTACGCGCGCGAGTGTGTGTGTGTGTGTGTGTGTGTGTGTGCGCTTGTGTGGCCAGGGAGGAAAGCAGAGGCCGGACCCGGCCTTCAGGCGGAGGGGACGGGGTGAGCCTGGTCCATCTTCTGTTGTCCCGTGTGGCCTCCAGCAGCCAGGAGGACGCCTGCCTCCCTGGAGTGGCCGTCAGTCCCCTCCAGTGTTGGGGACACGGTGTGTCACTGTATCACAGGCCCAGCTGCGTGTCTGGCCACACGGGCCTCCCCCTCTCCAGGTGAGGGGAGGGCAGGCCCAGGGGACCGTCTGGCACCCGGAGCCAGGGACACCGCCCGGTGTGCCGGCCAGTCATCCCCCTTTCCCCACGAGGGCACGCTTCAGGGCCGGTCAGAGGCCACGTGATCTCTGGGCTCCACCACCCTCAGCCCCAGAGTGAGGGCCTTGTCCCCCCACCCTGGCCGTGCTGCCGGACACTGGTCCCAGACGCAGGGGACCTCCTGGGAAGGGCCACCGTGGGAGCCGCCGTCTGGTTTGGGTGCCGCTTCCGTCTTGCCCTCTGACTCTGAGCGTAACCCCAGGTGCGTGCAGTGCGCCTGTCCTGTGGAGGGGCCGTCCCGCTGGGGGCCCCCCGCCCCGGGTCACCACACCTGCGGGTGCTCACTCCTCCAACGTGCTTACTGTGTTCCTGCCCCGGGCCAGGCACCGTCCTCCATACGGGGGACACCGAGACGAAGCAAAGGGTCACTTCAGGTGACACTGGGTGTTCCAGGAGGGAGAGGCAGGAAATTAGTGGTTAGACGGGTCACAGGCAGCATTCCGGATGTCACGCCGCAGAGAAGAACAGAGCAGGCAGGGGACACGGGGCCTGGGTTGGGGACAGAGCGCTGTTTCTGACGGGGTGCTCAGGGGCGTGTCCTGGGGGAGAGGCCGTGGAGCAGGGCCTGGAGGGTTAAGGAGGCAGCAAGCACTCGGATATGAGGAGAGATCGCCCAGGAGGTCGGCAGGGCGCGTGCAAAGGCCCCGGGGCACGGCTGAGCTCGGTCCTTTCACAGAAGACGTGGGCGCGAAAGGGAGAGGATTCCGGGAGAACCACCTGCGGAGGTCAGCGCCCGGAGTGGGCTGCCCTGGTCCAGGGTTCACCCTTGAAAGGTTCGAGGCGTTGTTTCGCTCTGCAGAGGGACAGACTCCTGGTTTACACTGTCCACTCGCCCGGGCCTGGCAGAGGGCACCCACGCCGCTGGGCCTTCTCCAGCGACCGTGGATTCGGGCGTCCGGGGGCCCTTCCTGGAAATGCCGGCTAATTCGTTCGTGTGTGTTTCTCTCCACAAGGTGTGAAGTGGGCACGGGGTCACCCTCCGTTTCTTCCCCCCAGATGGTTGGCCCGAGGCCACTGTAAGTGACAAAGCTGGGGTTCAGCCTCGGGAGCATCGGAGGCAAACCTCACGTCCCTAACCTGCACCCTCTGAATACGCAGCAGCACGGTCTGCTTTCAAAGCCGAGGAGAGGGCCCCGGCTTGCCGCCCACCCCCACACCTCCAGGGGAAGACCCCCGTGGTTTTTAACCCGTAAACGGTCCCGTTACCCGAAGAAATGAGTGTGCCCACAGGGGGGTGTTTGAAAGGGCACCAGGAGCCATCAGAAAGTTGTCTGGGTCCATCTGGTTTGAAAATCTGGGGGTGGGGGTGGGGGAGCTGGGCTCTCATTCAAATGCAGTGGGGGGGGAGGGGAGGGGGCAGGAGGAGGGGGAGTACATGCGGTGGCTGGAACCCCAGGCAGGCGGGGGCTCCGCGGAATGACAATGAGGCCGGCCCTGGTGGGGTGCATCCACGCAGGCCTAACGAGACCAGATTTTCATAAATTTCAGACAGTGCCGATTCCTAATTCCTCGGCGTGCGGCCGGGGGGCCAGACAGGGCAGCCTGCACAGGCTGCTCGTTTACCGGGAGGCATTGCCGGCCGCCCCGCCACAGCCGGGGCAGGCCCTGGGGGGTGAGGGTGGGGGGGCCGTCTGGTCTGGAAACCTCCTGCGGGCTGGCAGGAGCCAGGTGAGCTCTGGCCCAGGTCCCCACTGCCCCCGCCCCGAATCATGCAGCAGAGAACCTGAGGCCACTGTCCCTCAGGCCTGGGCTTTGCGCATATTAGCGAATTCTCCACCAGCCACCTCCCTGCTCGCAGCTGGGACTCCTGCACCGGTTCGGGTGGCGGCTCTGTCACCAAGAAGGGGGTTGGGGGCAGCGTGAGCCTGGAGTCAAAAGGACCCCGTCTCTCCCGTCGCTGAGCTGACTCTGGGCGGCGGCAGAGGCGGCAGCACCTGCGCTGCGGTCGCCGGTGGAAACCGCAGGCCTCGCGTCCCGTGGAGACCTGCCAGGTCGCATTTAGTGCGGTCGGATCGCCGTGTCTCGGATGTAATCCTGCGTGTTCTTCCCGTATCACAGGTCTGGTGGAGCGTTCCATCGCTCTTGAAGTGCCGTAATTAGCTCCTTTTCAAGCCACAGTTGTCATTTAATTCTCAAGACTGTGTTCTGGGAGCGCATCTGGCTCCCTTGGAAACCGTGGGTTCGGGACCGCTCCCTGACTCGGCTCCTGGCCGTGTGGGGGCCCGCGCTGCACCCCAGGGCCGGCGTGGGGACCAGCGGGGAGCTCCTGTCCTGGAGGGGTGCTTGGCCACAGGTGCTGGTGGCAGAGGAGTGTCCAGCTGTTCGTGAGTGTGCACCGTGCCATGGGCAGTGCCCACAGCCCCCCTGGGGCTCTGTCTAGAGGTTCCTTCCGCTCTGTCCTGTGATTTTCCTCTGCGTCGGCCGGAGACACGGGCACCACTGGCCTCAGGGACTGGCTGCACGGGCCCCGTGGTGGACGGTGTTCCCGCCTGGCCACCAGTCCCCTGAACACGAGCCCTTGGCTGGAACCTGTGCTGTGTCCGACCTTCTGGAGCCAGGGTTCCAAGGACCATGGGGTGTGGAGCAGCACCCCTGGGCTCCATGGCCGTCAGCGAATCCCCTCACTTCTCTCAGCCTCAGTTTCCTCGTCTGTAGAGGGGCTGAGAGGTCACGTTCGTGTCTGCGTCTCGGAGTGACAGTGTGGATTCGGCGTCCTGGGCCGTACCTGGCGCGTAGGGGACCGGGGCCGTGTGCACACGTCTCAGAGTGGCCGAGGCTGTGTCGGCGAGAGTCAGGCCGCTCCGATGGGGCGGGGCCACCTGTTGGTTTGAAATTATTCGCGGGGAAAGAGGACACTGAATTATATTAGAGGGACCTTCCTTTGCCCGCGGAAGATGGGCGCCGTCCCCCCAGAGCCCGTCGCGTCTGTCGCCCACCCCGAGGGGGCGGTCACCGAGGACACTGACAGGGCTGCTCTCCAGCCCTCCCCACGGCAAGCAGACTTGACCCCAGAACAAAACGAGGGGAAAGGGGTTTTCCTTCCCAAAGGCTCCGTTCCCGTAGCTGCATCCTCAGAGAAGAGATCAGCGGTCGGAAGTCCCTGGTGGCCTCGGATCCAGCTGCCACCCCGGTGACCCTTTTGGATGGCCGTGCCCCAAGCCCCCAGCCCAGGGACAGAGCCAGCAGGGCACACACGCCCAATGTGTCCAGGGCATCGGCCGGGATGAGGGGTGCCACTCGTCCCCACTGTGACAGCAGTGATGGTGGAGCACCCGCTGCTTCCTGTCCTGTCCCGAGCTCTTTACAGGTGGTAGCGGGCGCTCCCAGAGGTGGCAGGTGCCACCTTGCTGGCAGGTGCAGGGGGCGGGACTGGGAGCCCTCAGAGGTGCTCGGGCGTGGGGAAGGGGAGCTCACCCATCCTTCGGGGGGGCCGGGAGAATTCAGCAGAACAGGCCCCGCTTTTCTGGGTGTGACCTAAGGCAGCTGCTTCCCAAGCCTCAGTTTGCTGGCCTGCAAATTGGGTGTGTGTGTGGGGGGGGGGGGTGATGGCGCCCACTTCATGGCTCTGGTGAAGAGAGTGCAAAGCTGGGCCAGCGCTGGGTCGTGAGTCCTGTGGTCACCCGTGGTCTGGGGACTAAGGCCAGGGAAGGGGCCCAGTGGCAGGATCCACCTCTGCTTGTACCATACAGGGTGCTTGGCTTCATGGCAGGGTCCGCCTCTGCCATCAGCAGCTGAGTGGCCTGGGGCTCCTCTCTTGGCCAGAAGTCCCAAAGCCTCCACCCAGTGCTTTAAAACTCTCAGACATGTTGCCGGCGTCAGAGGCCAGGCAGCTTCGCAGTGGCCAGCCTCTGGGTTCCGGGGAGGCGGGGTCCCTCGGGGTCCCACGGGGTGGCCTGCCTGTGGTGCCGCCCTGTTGGCCCGCTGGGCTTTCAACCAGCAGCGCCTGCGTGGAGCAGAGTGTGGGCCGGGGACCCTGGTGGGCACAGCGGCGCTGCCAGGAGCCCTGTGCTCATTTCTGGGGGCGATTCCTTCACTCTGGACCCTGGACCCCAGAAACCAGACCCTCCTGCCCTCTGGGCCCCCCTCAGCCGGTCCGTGGAGCTGTGGGAGGTTTCTTCACAGCCACCGGGTCGGCTGGAGCTCTTCCGGGGCCCCTGGTGGCCCCCACAGCCTCTCGGGTTCGGCCGTAGCCACCATCTGGACGCAGACGGCACCAGGAAAAGAGCACAGCCTGGCGTGGGCCCTGCAGGCCACTGGGACGGGGACAAAGCGCCCCACAGCCCGCCCTCCCTCCTCCCAGGCCCAGCACCAGCAGGGCCCCAGAGACAGCGGGGGAGGGGCCTCAGGGCGCCCACCGCCAGGGTACGGCTGGGGTGAAGAGTGCGCCGGGCTGGGGGAGGGGTTGCTGTCCCCTCTGCGGCGGGAGGCCGTGGGTTTTGCACAAAGCAGGCCTGTGTGTCCCCTGAGTGGGTGGCTGTATCCCGGGTCCTCACGGGCAGGACCTGGACCCTGCAGCATCACGCCAGGCTGCCAGGCCCCGGACCCGTCTGCCTGGGGAGGCGGGAGGTGTGGTCGCCATTACTGGGGTGAGGCCGAGGCCTGGCCTTTGCCCACCCAGGCCGCCCTCCCGGCGGGAAAGTGACGCTGTCTCCCTGGCGGTGGAGGTTCGCCGAGGTCCTGCCGGGCGGGGCCCCACTTTCTCCAGGCTCAGAGTGTTACCAGCGTCCCTGGCCAGTTCCTCTTCCCTCCTGACCTCTCCAGGGCGAAACGGAGACACAGTCCCACCTGTGGGCCAGAGCCAAGGCCCAGGGTCCAGACCGAGTTCCTGGGGCCAGTGGATGGCCAGGTGGGAGAGGCCACCGGCTTCCGGCCCTTGGGCTCCATCCCCGAGTCGGTCACTTGGCCCCTGAGATGAGATGGCAGATGGGCCCCGGACGCACGCTCGGCCCCGCACAGAGGCACTCGGCTGCGCCACTGTTGACCAGACCGTTCTTTGTGCGGGGACATCCTGTGTGCACGGGAGGCCCCTGCCCATGGACACCGGGAGCGCCCCTGGTTGTGACAGCCACTCATGTCCCCAGATATTGCCACATGTCCCCTGAGGGGCAGACTTGCCTGACCTACTAATGGTGCCAAGTACACTTGGCGCAGCGGGGCAGACGGATTATGTGTCGTGAGAAGGGGGGTGTCCTGGACAGCCGGGGGGGACGGACGAAGGGGTCAGGCCCCCTGGGGCACGTGGAGCCTGTGTGGAGAAGCTTCCGTGGCTGGGCCGACGGAGCAGTGGTCACCTGGGGGGTGTTGCTTTCCCACTGGAAGCCCTGGGGAAACTGAGGCCAGAGGTGGGAGGGGCCAGCCCCGCAGGGTCTGGAGTTTGGGGGACGCAGCGCGGGAGGGCAGGGCCCTGACTCGGCCAGACCTCACCTGCAGCCGGTCCTCAACCCTCCGGCTCTGCGTTCCTCGGAGGGGGAGGACCTGAGTCCAGGGGCTGTGACCTTGGGCCTGAGCCCTGGGGGCCCTCAGCGAGTGGCTCATCGGTGCCCAGTGGCACCGGGGCGTCTCCCTGCCCCCCGCCCCATCTGGGTGGGGGCGGTGCATTCCCCTGCTTGCCGAGAAGAGAGCTCTGCCCCTTGGGCTGTTGGCCAGCTTTGGGCTGGGAGGGCCTGGCAACTGCTGCGGGGTGGGGGTGGGGTGGGGTGGGGTGGGGGGCCAAGTCAGCCGAGACGCCCCTGGCTCCAGCAGGATCAAAATCCTCTTTCTCTTGAGAGTGTTTCCACTTCCGGGGAGAGAAACCAAACCAAACCAGAAACGAGGAATTAGAATCGCAGCCCCCACAGCCCCCGGGACTGGCGCTTTTCTGAGCCTCCTCACCAGAGGGCGTGTGTGTGTGTGTGTGTGTGTGTGTGTGTGTGTGTGGCGTGGCTGTATCTGCATTACCTGCGTGTGTGTTGGGGCATGAAGAGGGGTATCGGGAGCGCAGGGGCCGGGAGACCGCCGAGCCCCGGGCTCACCAGGTCCCCGAGGTCTCACGCGTGTCCTTGGCCTTGCAGCGGAGCTGGAGTTCGTGGAGATCACCATCATCGTGGTGGTGGTGATGGTGATGGTGGTGGTGATCACCTGCCTGCTGAGCCACTACAAGCTGTCCGCGCGCTCCTTCATCGGCCGGCACAGCCAGGGCCGGAGGAGGGAAGACGCCCTGTCCTCGGTGAGTGCCCGTCCTCACCTCGGGACGCTCCCGGGGTGCTCCCAGGCCCTGGGGGGGCACGGTGCCAGGTCCAGACAGAGGCCTGACCGGACCGGGTTGTGGGAGAGGTGCCCGGTCCTGCAGAGGTGACCCAGACGCGGGGCGTGGGGGCGGGCGGCTTTCCCTGGAGCCAGTGCCCTGCATGCTCTGGGCCAGGGACTCAGGCCTTGGAGGCGGCAGGTCACGGGGGGGCGGGGGGGGCCCTTCCTGGGGCCGAGTTTGATCCCAGCTCTACTGGTCCTGGCCCTGTGCCCTCTCAGACCAGTCCCTGGCCCATGACCTGGGGCGTCAGTCCCCACTCGGTGCGTAAAAGCCTGAGACAGAAGCTAAGGCCCCACGGGTGGGCTCTGAGGAGGGAGGTGGTGGCAGGTGGGCGGCCCGGGGCCGTGGGCCGGCGCACATCTCTGAGCCTGTGGGAGGACAGTGACAGGCCCGGGAGGCAGCGCCAGGTGTGGCCTCTCTGTTCCCGGGGACACGTGGTTGTCGGCAGTGCTCGGGGCTTAGGGCTGAGCCAAGTCAGCCGGCAGGCCTGTCCCGGCAGGCTCGGGATCTCCGCTGGCGTCAGGCCGCGGCCTCGTTATGTCATCGGGTTGCCGGGGCCTGGAGTGGCTGCCCTGGTCCCTCCGGCGGGAACACTGGGCGCCCCCCCCCCGAGACCCAGCATGTGTCCTGAGGGCGCGGCTGCTCTGGAGGAATCTGTGCTTCCCCGGCCGGGGCTCCGCCGTGGGTTCGGTGGCCCCTGCTGTTACCCCACAACAGTGCGGCCGGCAGCAATGCACACACGTCTGCTGCACCCGCGCTCCCCAGCTCCCCCACCTGCAGCAGCACGGGAACCCCGTTTTACAGAGGAGAAACGGGCTCAGAGAGGTGGGAACACTTGCCTGAGGCCACCCAGCTTTTAGGTGACAGTTTGGAGAGCCCACACCCAAGGGGAAGATGGTGGCCCTGTGGCACGGGCTCCGGGGGGGTCCCCTTCCCCTCTGAGCCTCCCGTGAGCGTCGTCGGGAGAATGGGTGGAGCTGGCCTGTCTCCCGCCGCCCCCCGCAGTCCATTGCATGGGCCTGGGAGGATGAGGTCAATGGGAGTGTGGGGTCGGGGTGCAGGTGCAGCAGAGGCTCCCGTGGGCCATGCCCCTGCTTCCAGGGGGCTGGAGAGCTCGGTGCACAGCGCCTGGGGCTTTGTGCCCAGAGCGGGTTAGGGTTCAGGCCCTGGTTCCAGGGCACCTGGGGCTAAAAGAAAGCCGGGGGGGCCCCCCTTCCCCTCCCCCACCCAGCCACCTGCACAGGCCCCCGGGGATGCCTGGCTGGGTAGGCACAGAGCCTTGTAAGTATGGCAGCTCCCCTGGGGACCCCCTGCCAGACAGAGTGCATCTGCGGAGTCTCGGAGCCCGGAAACCTCCCAGACAGACCCAGACCCAGCCACTGTGGGCCGGGGGCTGGGCTCACCCCTGGCCTGGCTGTCCTGCCGTGGCCCCCGATCGGAGCGACTTCCTGGGCGTGTGTTTCCTGGCTGGCGCACAGCCAAGCCCATCCCTGCGGTCTCGTCTGTGGTGGCTGCATTTGCCATCAGCAGCAGCGTCGGTTGCGATGCAACCTACTGTCTGTCCCACAGAGACACTAATTTACTCTCTGGCCCTTTAAGGAAACGGTTTTCGGACCACTGGTCTACCTGGGGAAGCTGAGGCTGGCTGGAGGAGCTCAGTGCAAGGAAGCGCCTAGAAAGAAAGGGAGCCAGGTGGAGCCTGAAGTGTCAGGGAGGGGCAGGGGCAAGAAGGAGCTGTCGGGAACAACCGTGGGGGTCTGGCCTGTGCACTGGGAGGATGTCAGGGCCACTTGCTGAGCTGGAAACAAAGTGTCTTAAGACCTGGCTTCCGGGCAGGCGGGTTCTAACCAGGTTCTAACCGAGTGCAGTGCGGCCAGCGGGACAGGGAGCTTCGTAGAGCGGGGCCAGGCTGATGGAGGAGCCCAGATGCTGCAGGAGCCTCCGGAGGAGTGTCTGGCCCGGTGGATGGTTCCTGGTGGGTGGTTCCTGGAAGTCTCCCTGGAGGAGGTGACCTCCAGGTGCTCAGGTTGGAGGCGCTCAGGTTGTGGTCCATGGTGGGGGCCCCCCAGGCACTGACTGGTGTTTTCCTGTCCCTTTAAAATTAATTATTTATTTTCTTCCTTCTCACCTGAGGATATATCCAGAGACAGAGGAAGGGAGGGAGGGAGGGAGAGAGAAACATCAACCAGTTGCCTCCCTCATGTACCCTGACTTGGAATCGAACCCTCCACCTTTCAGTTTGCGGGGCGATGCTCCAACCCACTGAGCCACACCTGCCAGGACCTGACTGGTGTTTTCTTAACCTCCTTGGGCGGCGCTACTTTGTAACCCAGTGGAGAACCCTTGAGCTGGGGCTCGGGGGTAGGCTCCAGTGGCCACGTCTCGCAGGACCTCAGACGCAGGGTTTTAGGCCGGGGCCCATCTGGGCCCCACGACGTCCAAGCCACCTTGGCTGTTCTCCCCCCTGCCCTGGCCTCCCGGATCCACTTGGGAGCGGTGGTGTATTGGGAGAAGGGAGATGGTGCTTCGAAGAGCCTATCGCAGCCCGACACCAGGACAGCAGTCGATACATCATTATTAATATTAACGACCATATGAACAGTAACGGTGTGTGTCTGCTCTCCGCGCGCCCACACCTGGGACATACTGGACTGCAGTGCGTTGTCTTGGTTCAGCGTGTCCCTGCTGGGACCGTTTTTGAGAGGCACAGGGCTCCCCTAGTGGCCATGTAGGGAATTGCAGCCCTCTGGGCAATTTCTCTTTTAGACGGCAGGTGGGAACCCTCAACTGGGAACTCCCAAGGAAATTAATGGGATGATGGATGCGTTTGTTATTTTGATTGCGGTGAGACGGGTTCCTGGTACAAACATATGCCAAAATTTAACCACGCTATATACTTGGAGTGCATGCAGTTTGTTATCTGTCAGATAAACCTCGATAAAGCTGATTTTATTTTTTAAGAGAACACATCCCGCCCTCCAGGCCCAGTGGCCGGGTCTCCCCCTCGCATGAACCGATTCTGGCGTGGGGTCCCCCTTTCCTGACCCCCAGGGCTCCCCCTGTGACGGGGGAATCTCAGTAGACAGGGAGGGTCCGGGGTCTTTGGTTGAGAGAGGCCCTTGGAGCCTCAGGCAGTGGAGTTTCCGCCGCAGTGGGATCTGGGGCCCCCAGTGTGGGCAGAGCAGGCTGTTCCCTGGCCCCGTGGCCCCTCTGTGGGCGAGCTCACTGTCTCTAAGCTCTGTCCGGCACCCAAGGCCAAGGTCAGGGGGGCCTGAGCGGGGCAGACGATGCCGGCGGGTGGTAGTAGGGGCGGGGGAGCCAGGAGCGTGGTGAGAACTCACACTGGGCTGTGCCTCTACGTAGCTGGCTGCCCCAGCGCACTCTGCAGTCCAGAGCCAGAGCCAGCCCCCTACATTTGGGGGGGCGGAGCTGGAGCGCGGAGCTATAGGCCCCGCCCAGAATGTCAAAGCCCGGGCCCAAGCTTCAGGGGGTGGCAGCTGCAGGCCCTGCCCCGGCCCGGAGCTTGGCGCGGATCCTGGAGCCACAGCCTCCTCTGTGGACTCACTGAGTCATTTGGTGGCGGAGCGACCAGGCGGGGCCCTGGGCTTGTTACCTCTCATTTCTTCACCTATAGCCTGGGCTCCCAATAGGGAGGCCAAGGCGGGTCAGGAACTAAACACACATGCAGACAAGGTGATTCTTTTGAAGGAAATAATTAGATGGCAGGTTTTTTCAGGGGCCCTTTAGGTAATGGTGTCAAAGAAAGTCTCAGGGGACCCTGGAATGAACAAAACAAGGGGGTGGCCGTGCCCTGGGGGGGCCCTGACGGACATACTCTGCACTTCCGAGCGCTGGACGGTGGTCAGCCTGGCTGGGGGGAGGGAGGTGAGGGTCCCCGACACCTTCACAGACTCGCTGAGGGCCACACACACTCCCGAGTGGTGTGCGTGCTGCACGCCTGCCGTTCGGGGGCTCAGTAACTCGCCTGGGGGACTCAGCAAGGGGGGGGCTGGTCAAGGCCAGGGGGCTGGGTCCGGCCCAGCTTTCTCTGTGGCCGGTTCGTGGCTGACTTCGGATTTACTCTGGGGCCCACAGGGCGAGCTGGAGGGCTCTGGGAAGGGGCCCACGAATCCGCTGTGTGTTTTGCAAAGTGTGGATGGGTGTTTTGGGGGGACAGAGTGGGAGCCCAGAGATCAGTGATGAGGCCAGGTGATCACGGCTCAAGGGGTCCAGTGCCTGGGCCAGGGGAGTGCGGGGTGGGGATGGCGGGAAGGGGATGGTGCGAGAACTCATTCCAAATGGAAGATCTCAGGGTCAGAGCCGGGGGGATCCTGGACTCCCTCAACTCCGTCTGCCCCGCTGACCTGTCCCTCTTCTCCCCACACAGGAAGGATGCCTCTGGCCCTCAGAGAGCACAGTGTCAGGCGGCGGAATCCCAGAGGTGAGCCCCAGCGCTGCCCCCCAGTCCCCGCCCCCAGGCCCCCAGTCTGCTTTCGTGGATCCCAAGGCCCCCTGGCCAGCGGGTCCCTTTCCCACCTCTGGGCTCACTCCGTGGTGCTTCTCTGAAGAAATGTTTTTGGCGGCCAGGATCCCCCCTGCTGGGACAGGATGCACTCGCTGCCTCCAGGAAGCGGCCTGGAGTCTGCCTCCCGCAGGCCAAAGGCCGCCCCTTCTGCCGCTCCGCGCTGGTGTCACAGGCCCGCGCTCCCCTGGGGCCCGGGTGGAGGCTGGGCTCCGAGCACAGCTCCTTCCCACTCTCCCTGCGTCCCGGTCTCCCTTCCCACAGGGAGCGGAGTCCCAGGCAGCCATCCCTGCCCGGGGCCCTGCTTCCGGGGACCCTCACTGTGCTCTGCCCCCTCCAGCCCCAGGTCTACGCCCCGCCGAGGCCCGCCGACCGCCTGGCCGTGCCTGCCTTCACCCAGCGGGACCGCTTCCACCGCTTCCAGCCCACCTACCCCTACCTGCCGCACGAGATCGACCTCCCGCCCACCATCTCGCTGTCTGACGGCGAGGAGCCGCCCCCCTACCAGGGCCCCTGCACGCTCCAGCTGCGGGACCCGGAGCAGCAGCTGGAGCTGAACCGCGAGTCGGTGCGCGCGCCCCCGAACAGAACCATCTTCGACAGCGACCTGCTCGGCAGCGCCATGCTGGGAGGGCCCTGTCCCCCCAGCAGTAACTCGGGCATCAGCGCCACGTGCTACGGCGGCGGCGGGCGCATGGAGGGGCCGCCGCCCACCTACAGCGAGGTCATCGGGCACTACCCCGGGTCTGCCACCTTCCAGCACCAGCAGAGTAGCGCGCCACCCGCCTTGCTGGAGGGGACCCGGCTCCACCACGCGCACATTGCGCCCCCAGAGAGCACGGCCGCCTGGGGCCACGAGAAGGATAAACAGAAAGGACACCCCCTCTAGGGGTTCCCGGGAGGGGCCGGGGCGGCGGTGGGGAAAGAGGCGAAAACACTCCGCACTTCTAAAAAGAGAGAGGAAGGGGGGGAGGACACACACCGAAACCGCGGGCATCACCATCCCCTTCCCCACCTCTCTGTGTATAAATATTTACATGTTCTGTCTGGTCTGAATGCACAAGCTAAGAAAGCTTGCAAAAAAAAAAAAAACCTCACACAAAAAAAAAACATGTTTCTTTGTTGAGCTGTGTCTTGAAGGCAAAAGAGAAAAAAGATTCTACCCTAGTCTTTTCTGTTCCTAACTGACCTGCGTGAACGCTTCCCTTCTGTTTGTTGATGATGACTTAACTTTAAAGACATTTGCACAAAACCTTTGTTTAAAGATCTGCAATATTATATATATAAATATATATAAAGTAAGAGAAACTGTATGTGCGAGGGCAGGAGTATTTTTGTATTAGAAGAGTCCTATTAAAAAAAAAAAGAAGTTGTTTTCTGAACTAGAAGAGAAAATGGCCATTTTTGCGTGCCAACTCAGAACAGTGTGCATTACCTTGTAAAGAAAACAATGACAAAGCAGGGGTTTAGAGTTATTTATATAAATGTTGAGCTTTTGCACTATTTTTTAATATAAATATGTCAGTGCTTGTTTGATGGAAACTTCTATCGTGTCTGTCGAGACTCGTGAGGGAGAAACGCCGACCTCCGACCTCAGGCGGCGGGTGGGCTCCCCGCGGAATTTGGACAGAGGCATCCGGACGGGCCGCCTTCCTCCGAAGCGGAAGCTTTGTCTAGCGACAGGTTATTTCACCTGATGACACATTCCTTCCCGAAGGGGGCACACTCTCTCCCCCTCTGGGTCAGAACGGCCTTCGGCTCGCACGAAATAGGAAAGTTGTTCGAGGCACCAAGTTCCATCCAGGTGGTGGCTTTGGCTTCTCCCCCAAATGAAAATAAACTGTTACTGAAGGAATTTAAGTTTTCCTCCTATTTTTTTTTTGTTTTAAAAAACCACGGTGCTCCCATTGCCATGTATGTTACCGACGGCTTCTTTGTGCAGAAGGCGCGGGCGGCTCCGGAGCGCGCCGGCCAAGGTCAGTGCCGTCCACTAGCACGTAGGGAGGGCCCGGAGGGCCAGGCGTGTGCCCTTGTCCCTGTCTTTCTCTCTCCGTATCGACTCTCACTTGACAGGCCGATAAGCGGAAGACCAGAGATGAAAAAGAAACACTCCCGGGACACGCGGAAGGGTTGAAGCGAGAAAGGCAGTCCAGCCTTCTCTGCGTGATGCCTGAGAAGCTGGATTCTCTCCCTCCCCCCCACCCCCATTCCCTGCTCCCAAAGCGGTCCTGTTCAGGGTGTTTCCCTGAGCATCTTTCTAAGACACAACTCTTGTTCGCCAGGATCCCCCTGAGTGGATTCGGGTGTGATGAGGCCCCTCTGACGGTGGTGCGCAGGTGAGGAAGCATGCGTGGGCACACCTGTGTGCGCATAGAGGTGAACGACAGGAAGTGGAGTGAGGGGGGTCCCTGGGCGTCTACCAGGGACAGTGGCTGGAGCAGGAGGTCCTTCGTCCCCCTGAGGACTTGCTAATATTCCGTGGGGTGGGTGACACCCCAGCCGGGAGAGCAGCCCCCCAGCCCCCACCCCACAGAGGTGTCTTCCTGTCTGGCAGAATACTAAGTAGCCCATGAACATAAGAGAAAGGTATAAGAGGCAATAACTATTGTTTTTAAGCAACTTTTGTATTATCTGAGAAGCAAAACCCCGAGAACAGTTTTGACGTTCCGACCATTTGAACTCTATTTATATGCACATCGCAGGCACCTAGAGACCAGCAAATGCAAGGCCAGCTGAGGCCCACTGGCCAGCCGGGGAGCGGGAGGTGTTTCTGCCCTCACCATAAACCCGCCTCTCTGGGGGGAGGGGGGGTCTTCAACCGGAAATCGGCTTCCCTCAAAGAGGACTCTTTTGAAAGGTCATGCAGAGAAGTCCATCTAGCTTGTCCTGAAAGGCACGGGGACACATTTATAGACAACATTTTTTAAAGACGTGTTTTTCCGCGGGGCGTCTGTCTCCCTAGTGCCTTACCGAGGAAGCACTTAACTCTCTCCTGTCACCAGGCCAGGCGGTCCTGGACAGGGCCTGGCTCGCCCAGGACTGGCCGTGCGGCTCCCGGGCCACAAAGGGCTGCTGCTGCTTTCCAAACGTCCCTGTCACCCTCTCACGTCCCGCCCCTCCAGCCCCCACTCCCATCGTCAAGTACTGTGCTCGATGCCCACCCGATGCCCCTAGGTCGAGAACCTAGGAGTGGAGCTCACTGCTGTGAACGGTGTCAGGCGAAGCCAGTCCCAAGCGTCCCCGAGGTCCTCTCGAACCAGACTCCGAACCCGGGTGCTGGGTGCTGGGTGCTGGGTGGTGGCATCCACAGCTGCTGTGTTTTAGGAGTTAGAAGGAAGCCGGGGTGGGTGGCTGCCCTCAGGGTGCCTGAGGGCAGAGTGCAGCCCTCAGACCACGCCCCGGCGTTGAGTCCGGCCACCATGCTGCGGTGTCCCCGGGCCTCGTGCCAGCAGAGGACCGTGGCAGAGGCACGTGGCGGAGTGGCTCCTTAAAGCCCCAGCGCGTCTCAAGAAAACCAGTGGTGTGTGTCTGTGGCAGTGACCCCCGGAGCTAAGCCCTTGGTTTCTCTGTGGACCCCAGAGTTGGTGGGGTGGGGAGGTACACTCTTTAGGTATTGGCTGTCCTGCCGTCCTGCCATCCTGCCATTATCTTTGAAAAGCCTGGAAACACCCTGCAGGAGGCCCCCCGTTTCCAGTCAAGAGTTGGGGAATCCTCACAAATGGCTGGTTGGAGGGGGACCAGATTAGACTCAGACAAGGTGGTAGAGCTCAGCTTTCTTAATGCTTATTGTCTTCCTGCTTGCCAATCATCACATCCCCCTGCACCCCATCCCCACCCCGCAAAGCCCGGGCCCACGCAGATGGACTTAGCGAAGTCCACTAAGAGCCGTCCATGTTCTCCGCACACCCCAGGTTTGGGCAAAGAGCAGAGCATAACGTCTCTTCCCCGTCCGGCGAGCCCCAGGGCTGGCCCGCGCCGAGTCGGTCCCTGCCCTTGTCTGTCTCCTCTGTGAATCGTACGTTTCAGATATTTCTCTTTTCTACGCGCAACAGAAAGCTTCCAGAGCCCTGAGACGTCCCGACGATAAGGAAAGAGATGTGTTTCTCCGGAATCCGCACTTCAAATGTTGCCGTATGACAAAGCAGAGAGAGGGGGGATGCCACTCTCCCATTTGCCCGCCTGGCTCCGGGGCGGCTGTGCCCACGGCGACGCTTTCGCGCGGTGCGCTGGGCGTGGCCAGTGCCGCCCTGTCTCCCGGGTTCTGCGGAACTGTGGGCGCTCTGGCGCGCGGAGGGCGGGGCCCACGTCGCTGCCGCGTGAGACTCTGTGTTTGGACTCCAGCCCACAGGCCTGCCGAAATCGCTTGTTGTGTATCAATAATCACCCGTGGCAATGACGACATTCTGAAAGCTGCAATACTTAAACAATAAATTTTGCAATTCTTTGGAAGGAGGCTATTGTGTTTCTTTGGTCCTTCTGCCCCCCACCGCCCTCAGCAACAGCCCCAGTATCGCTGGGAGCCGCAGTGCGCTCTGACCTCTTCCCCTACCCCCTCCGTTTCCGGGCGGGGACCCCAGTGCCCACACTTGCGCAGGCCGGTGGTCTCACCGAGAGAGGGAGGACTGGAGTTACAAGGATTCCCAAAACACCGCCTACTTTTCCTCCTCCTCAGAGAATCCTTAACACCATGACTGGCCGGAGCCCTGATAAGGCCTGCGAGAGGAAGCTTCCTTAGGTAAGGGTTTTCCAGAAGTCAACCCCGAGACGTGCCCCTGTCCTCAGGGGTGGGTCATGGCTGTCTCCCAGGGGACACAGTTGGGGGAGTCGGGAAGAGGACAAGCAGCAGTGGGCCACAGAACCCCCAAAAAGGGGTCCCAGGGGGTCTGAGGGAGGCACCCACAATGCGCACGACAGAAACCCCCATTGATTTCTCCTTAATGTCTTTATTGTCTGAAAATGCATTTTGTTTTTTTAAAATCAGCCTAAACGGAGTGTGTAACCTGCAGGTGTGGCCAGTTCGGCCTCAGTCCCAAAGCTGCTGGACCCCAGGGGCATACGCCCCCGCCCCATCCCCGGTGCGTGCATGGGGACAGAACTCGGCACCCGTGGGCCCCCTTTGCCCTCGCTCTGGTGCGCAGGACCCCCAGCGGTTAGAAGACTCCGGCGGGGGCCGGAAGGGCTCGTCAGCCAAGAGCAGGGCCCAGCGCTGCACCCGAGTGCCTCTTACTGGGGGTCGCTCCCCCGCTGGCCCTCAGCCGCCTCAGCTGCAGAATGGGTTGCTGGAGGTACCTGCGAGCTGGTTGCACCTGGTGTCCCATAAGGTGATGCCTGTATGTCCTCAAAAGGATGCCTGCCGTGTACAAACGTGAGCCGCTTGTCTCAGTAATGGGCTCCCAGGAAAGGTTGTCCTGTCACCTGATGTCCCTGGGGGCCTCTGGGTCCGTTTGCAGGTCCTGGGCAGAGCACACACACACACAGCCCCACCTCCCCCAGGTGGTTAGGACGGAACAGAGCCTTCCCCAAATGGAGACCGCCCCCCCCCACCGCACTTTGAGTACAGCCCAAGCAGTAGAGCTGTATCCGTCCAGAATAATGACTGAACTCACCACAGCTGGTGTGTGTCGAGCATCTGTTGGATTATACACACGATGCAAAGTGATTGACAGGAGGTGGCTGCCCGTCTGGGCGCGGAGGAGACCACTGGAGGTACCAGTGCATCAGACCAACCGCAGACCTCCCAGAGCTCACCTGGGACCACAGCACAATGTGGTGAGGGCAAGAGCAGGCTGTTAGGAGCGGGAGGGGGAGGCTGAGCCCCTCACACACTGCATGACGGCCAGGAAGGGTGGGTGGGAGGGGCGCCGAGAAGATGGTTAGGGGCATCCCATAGGTCATCAGATGTGACTGAGAAAAGAGCCGAGGTCCCATGTGGAGCCGACCCCATAAGTGGGCACCCTACCCCCACTCTTGGCCGGCACCAGGCACACGGCTCAGCTGCGACTCTCGGGGTTCAACTGTCTGCAAATTTCCCTGTTGGGGGTGGGGGTTTGTCCTGTGGCCTCAGGTGGCTGGTGGGTAGAGAAAAGTCGGTGATCTTTAGCCTGTCCACCTATTTCTTCTTGTGAAGATAAATGTGACAGCTTCCTGGCTCTTCACAAGACAGAACGGAAAACGGCAATTCCCTCTCTCTCTTTTTTAACTTTAAAAAGTTAAGATAAAATTCACATGCCATAAAATCCCCTCTTTTAAGTGCATAATTCAGCGGGGTTTAGTACAGGCACAAAGTTGGGCAACCATCCCACTGTCTCACCCCAGAGCATGCGCATCATCCTCCCCCGTGAACTTGGCCCCCCCTGCAGTCTCTGGCTTGCTGCCCCCTTGCCCCAGCCCCTGGCAACCACCCACGGACCTGCTTTCTGTCTCCGTGGATTTGCCCCTTTTAAACAGTTCGTATAAGGAGTCATACAATATGCGCTCTTTTTCTTAGAGGATGTGTCTAGTTTCTTTTGCCTAGCATGATGTTTTCCAAAGCTAGCTCACGTTGCAGCAGGCATCGATACATTCTTTCCCGCTGAGTCACATTCCATCGTTCGGATCCATTCTGGCCTTTGTTTGTTTGTCCAGTCGATGGACATTGGGGGTTTCCACGTCTGGGCTGCTGTGAGCAATGTGTCCATTTCTCCTGGGTATAGACCTCAGAGAGGAACACCCTGGCGGGGTCACGTGGTCACTCCGTGTTCCACTTCCTGAGGAACCGCCAGACTGTCTTCCTCAGCCGCAGCACCCATTTCCATCCTCCAGCACCGTGTGAGGGGCCCCCTCTCCCCTCATCCTCGCCCCCATCTGCCGTTTCCCTTGAAAAAAATGATTACTCCTGAGGCCGTGGCATGGGGGGGGGTGTCTCCTTGTGGTTTTGATTTGCATTTCCTTAATGATGCTTCTGGAACATTTGCACCTCTTCTGGGGTGGGGGGAATGTCTAGTCAAACCTTTCACCCCTGTTTTATTTGGGTGCTTTGTCTTTTTATCGTTCAGTGGCAATGTTTATGGATTCTAGACACGGGATCCCCGCTAGGGGGACAGTGTGTAGAAAACCCCTCCCACTGTGTGCGTTGTCTGTCCGCTTTCTTGACCAACAGCACTCGCGGAAGCACAAAAGTGGGATTCCAGTTTATTTATTTATCATTTACTGGTTTCTTGTTTTTTTGTGTGTGTCATATTTAAAAACTGTTGCCCAATCCAAGGTTATGCAGATTTCCACCTGCCTCCTCTAAGAGGTTTCTAGGTTTAACTCTTCTTCTCAGGTCTTCAGTCTATATTGAGTTAATGTTTGGATTCAGCAAGAGGTAGGGGTCCAGATCCTTTCTCTGGCATGTGAATGCCCAGGTTTGCTTTTTTTATTTTTTTATTTTTGCATCATTTGATGAAAGAATCTTCTTTCTGCTACGAAATTGTCTTAGCATGCTTGTCAAAGATCAATCTACCGTAACGCTGTGACGTTACTTCTGGACTCTTGATTCCATTGTACCGACCTGTGTCTCTCTGTAGGTCAGTTCTGCACAGCCCGTGTTACTGTAACTTTGTAGTAACTACCCTCCGATGCTGTATTCCAAGATCATTTTGCATGTTCTGGGACTCATATGAATTTGAGGATCAGCCTCTCCATTTCTGCGGAACAGCCAGGGGGGAAATCAGTAAGTATTACATGGGATCTGTAGATCAATTTACGGACTGTCACCATCTTAAGGACGGTAAGTCTTCCAATCCCTGAACACAGGGGGCCGTTTTATTTATGCAGAAATTACTTAACTTCCTTAAGTAAGTGCTGTTCTGTTGTTTTCAGTGCACAAGTCTCACACACTGTTTCGCTAAATTTATTTCTAAGTAATGGATTCTTTCGGATTCTTTTGCAAATGGAATTGTTTTTTATTTTTTTCCCCCCAAGTTTTACCCCTGAATTTTTCATTGCGGGTCTGTGAGAATGCAGTTGATTTGTGTATGATACCTTCTCCTACAACCCTGCTAAACTTGTTTACTAGGTTTTGTAATGGAAAAGCGACAGGCCCGAGCTGGGCTGGATCCTGGGCCACCCCATCCTCTTGTGCACTTGTGACGTTAAGAAAGTGTCTGTCCCCACCACCAAACTGCCCCTCTGTTTACTGATCACCCTCTCCTGGTCCCCGTCTTCTCCCCGGGCTCATTTCTGCCAGCTCTAAATCCAATGAGAACGAATTAGTTCCCAGTTCTTCCTCCCAAAGTCCCAGAACTAAATCCCATTGGTCGGGTTTAAGTCCTGTGCCCATCCCTGAACCAATCACTGCAGCCACAAGAAGAGAGAGCTCTGATTGGCCACATTTCGGTCACATGTCCTGCCCTGGACCCGGAGGTGGGGTCAGCTCCCTCCCATGCTAGAGGGAAAGAGGTGATTCCCCAAAGGAACGCTGGGGTGATTTTACAGAACGGGGGGCCGGGTGCTAGGCAGCTAAAAACAGCGGAGGCCAGTACACGGGGCAAGTCGGATGCATTAGCGCAGAAACAGAAAACTGCAAACACGCCGACCCTCTGGCCCTGTGCAGACCCTCCCGCCTCCCGCTGTGCACGGAGCAGGGAAGGCAGACGTGCCCCAGGCGCCGCTTCCAGCTGGTTCGGAGTTGCTGTTTGTTGAAACGGCTTCAGCGCGCGTGTCTGGCTTCCTGTCGCAGGCGTAGACGGCACGTTCCGCGGAGGGAGGACGTGCGAGCCAGCGAGGGAGCCGGGACACGCGGGCGTCTGCCAAGGCGGCGTCGCGTTTTCTCTAACACTCCGTACAGTTGTCCCGAAGAGAAAGAACTGTTTCTAAAAATAAAACAAAATATTGTAAAAGCCTCACGATCAGACGCTGTGGAACAAGTGATAGGCTTAAGTGTTCAAGTAAAATGTTCAAGTAAATACCCACGCGCGCGTGCACACGTGTGTCTGTGTGGGTGTGCGTGTCCCCCACCCCTCCCCCACACTCCCTCCCCTCTGTGCCCACTCCCGGCCCTGACTGCTAGCCCTGAGAGAGCGAGCTGAAATCATGATGTTCGGTTTATTAAAAGGCTTTCAACTGAGCTCAAAACAATTACATTTGTCTTTAAAAGCATCTAACTTGATTGAGTGAGCAACTTGAAAAACATTTTTTTTTTTTAACTCTTGGAGTTCGACTCCTCTTGCCTGCTCTTCTCCGGCCCCGGCGGCGGAGGAAGCCACCGAGCCCGGGTCTGGGGCTGGCCTGTGGTTACTTCATCCGCGTCCAAACCCTCACCCTCCACCCCCACTCGCCACAGGCCGCAACCGGAGGGACTCCGGTCTCTCAGGGTGCTGTCTCCCCCTTTGACTCCTCTTGCTTTCTGGGCCTGGCGTCGTAGCGCCTCCGTCTTCCAGATGCCTTTGAAAATGTTTGAGTTCCAAAACACAGGGAGGGAAAAAAATCGCACAATCGAAATCAATACACGTTTAATTAAAGGTCTATGAAGCCTAACATGTCAAGTTCATTAATTGTTCCATTCAGTCATCATAAAAATTGCATGGCACTTACTTACACTTGAAACAAATGTGCAGGTGAGACAGTCTCACTTTGAGACAATTCCCAAGACTCCTGGACACTCCGGTGAAGAATTTGTGGCCGGTTGTAATTGAATGACTTTCTTGTAGGCAAATAATCTTAGGAGCAAAATGATTTTTAAAAATCATTGGATTATAACAATAACAAATGAGATGCGCGTTCACTTTGATGTATCTGCTCGGAGGTGGGGGAGGGCTCTCCGCAATGAGTTGTGCGGGAGGAAGGGCCTGAGCACAGCACAGCCGGGTGCCGGCCACTTCCCCTCTCTCTCCCTTGCCCCCGCTCTCAGGCACCAGGGCCGGCTTTCCGAACCCCTGCCTCCCCTTGGGTGACACTCCCCCAGTGGCCCTTCCTTTGCCCCTGGGAATAATCCCAAGTTACTACCAGGGCCGAGTCCCTGGGCCCGCCCAGCTCCCTGACTCAGTCCCACCTGCTGCCCAGGTCCCCTTTGCTGGCCAGTGGTGCTGAGCGGTGGGCGCGGGGGGGTGGGGACCCGGGACTGGGCCTGAAGCACCCGTCGGTCCCGGACTGGGGAACAGGGCCTCCTCCGCAGTCGGAGTGGGAAGTGGATCCAGGGAGCATGATGGGGTCTTTCTCCTGCTCCCCCTCCCCCCACCACAGACCCCAGCATGTGGCCTGGGGCTAAGACGGCACAATAAATTACTGGGTGGGTGACCAGCTGAATCAGTGGGACTGCTTTGCCACCTCAGAGAGGGACAGCTGGAGATCCTGCAAGGACACTGCAACCAGCTCCTGTTTACGGGGCACAGGCCCCATGCCCCGTGCCCAGGGGGGCTCTCTGCTGGCTCCTCGGGGGCATGATCTCATTCGACCTTCGAGGCAAGCCTGCAACAGGGGCTCGGGGGACATGGGGGCTCGCTCCAGGCACACAGCTAACAGGCGCGGGCCGGGAGCAGAGCCCCAGGCCTGCGTGGCTCTCACGGGCACAGACATCTGAGCTCTGCCGGGACAGGCAGCAGCAGCAGAGTCCGGGGTGCAGCCACTCAGCTCGGTCTTTGCTCCCCGCCCCCCCTCCAGCAGCTCCTGCAACCCTGTCCAATCCCGGTCCCTCTCTGGCCACCTCCGGTTCTCTGACCTTCGTCCTCGACCAAAGACGTGCTATTCCCCACATTGGGTGCCCTCTGACCTTTCCCTTCTCACCCCCGAGAGAGGTGCACAGAGCAAATGCGACCCTGACAACCAGGCTGCCTGGGAGGAAGGAGACTGGGTTCCGCCGACACCGTGTGCAGTAAAAATATCTTGTTTTTAAAAGAGCACGAGGGAGAAATTTAAAGACTCGAGATCAGTAACATGTCATTATCATCTGGTTTGGGTGGAGAGTTCTAACAGTTTCCAGAAAAACAGGAGCCATGAAACAAAGAGTGTGCTTTTCAAAGCAAAGAGAAATTTCAGGGGGCACCGGCGTCCCTGCCTCCCTTCCTCTCCCCTTTTGCCTTCCACGCTGGGCAGCAGGCTCTGCGTGTGTGGAATCCGCCCTTGACCTCAGCCTTGGACATGAGCAATGAATGGGCCCTGTGAGTGGCCAGACCGAAGGGTGTACATAGGAAGTAGCCTCGCTCCTTCCTTGGAGGAACAGCAGACCCTCGCGATAGAAGGGACAGCTGTGTGTCCTCCAATAGCTGTTGTCCCATATTTTAAGTAGTAGAAGCCTCAGTTTTAGCTGGGTGCATTTTGGCTCAGAATAAAGACTATTTTCTCCATCCCCCTGCCCCTTTGCCCGGACATGAGGCAATTGGAAGGTCAGTGGAATGTGAACAAGTTGGTAATGTTCTGAAAAGGGAGCTACAGGCCCTTCTTCCCTTGACCTCCTTCCTGCTGGAAGGAATGCAGATGTGATGGCTGGAACTTAAGCAGCCATCCTGGAACACAGAGCCAACCTCGGAATAGAGGCCAAAAGTGGCAGAGCAGCAAGATAGAAGGGGCCCGGGTCTCAACACCAGGGTGTGGCACACAAACCCCGGACTGTCCTCTAGACTGTTAGAGGAGGAAGGAAGGGGTGCCTGGATTGGTTCAGCCACTGACGTTTGGGGGAAAGGCAATCCTTAAAGTCACAACGACCTTGAAAATCTCTCACATTGAGAAGAAAACGAAAAGACAATCCAGATCTTCAAAAGCGAGCACCCCACTTAGCGCAGTGAGATGTTCACACAGGGTCAGGGCTTCCGAGAATTCCAGGCGTGCTGGGCAAGGCTAGGGAAGGTGGGACCCTCCCAGATTGGACCATTTTCTCCCCCTTCTTTCGATTTCTCTTCCTCCGCCTAGTGCCTAAGGTTGTCTCATAGAGGTGCATCCTGGTGCGTTTTCTAACCTGTGAGCCCCTACAGAGCACACAGATACGCATTTTCTTCTTTCTTCTCTCTGTTTTGTAGTGCAAGAAGCTGAGGCTCCAAGAGGTCGTGACCCTCGGCTCGGGAAGAGCAGGACCTGCCTGGGAAAGGAAGGCCGTGCCTCCCAGGGCAGGGTGCTCCACCTTCCCAGCAGGGGTTCCTGCCACCAGTCCCTGGGAACCTCCCAGAAAGCTGGGGTTGTGGGGGGCAGGGAGCCCGCACGTAGCTTCAGGAAGGGACCCCGGGGGCAGGAAGGGGCCATCCAAACACTGCCTGGATGGCCACGAGGGTGCCAGCCTTCACCGCTGAAACACGCGTGGGCCTTCCAGAAGCCAGCCTGACCCTCAGGGTGAAGCCTGAGTCCCTCAGCCCCACCTGCCAGGGCACCAGGCCAGGCACCTGGGGCAGCAGGCGAGTGGCACTCTGGGAAGGAGCCAAGGAGCCTGAGGAGGAGAAGCCAGAGACGACACGGGAGGGCCGCGGTCAGGCCAGATGGACTCGCGTCTCCCTGGGGAGATGATGGGTGAGAGGCAGGTGCCCCCCCTCTCCATCAGGGGGGCCAGGCAGAGGTGGGCCGGTGCCCAGGTTGGTGAGCAGGCGCCACCTGGCGGCCAGTCCTGGCATGGTGCCTCCCAGGGCCCACTGGGGGCTCCTCTGGACCCCCTTCCACAATCTTAACACCGGCGACAACCCTGCGTTTAAAATCAATTCATCTGTTCAGATACAGATACACATTTCTTCGGTTTTACATAAAAAAGAGGAACACACGCGCCGCTGTGGTTTCCTTGTTTTCATGAATGGGCCAACTCCCCACCCCCGCACCCTGCGTGACAGCACTCGGGTCGCTGGGCCCCGCCCCAGAGGTTCCGGTTTCCCGGCGCGGGTGCGGACCGGGCAGCAGGGTTTTCCTGTTCGCTCTGCAAAGGCAGCGGCTCCACGGGCCTCCGGGACCTTCTTCCCTCGCCGCGATCGCTGTTCTTCGTCCCCGCCTTTGCAGAAACGCTGCCGGCCGGCCGGCGTCCTCCGAGGGAGCAGGCGCCCCCTCGAGCCGCCCAGGCCTGTGCAGCTGGGGCCTCGGGCCCAGGGGCGTCCTGGGCCGAGGTCTGGATTCTCCTCGCTGCCTTGTACACAAAACCCTTCGTCCCTGTAGGCCTCGGTTTCCCCTCTGGTGCCTGAAAGAGAGCGGTGGCCCTGAGCTGTTTGGGGGTCGGCACTTGTGAAAGTGACGGGGCTTATTTGTCCTGAAACATGGGGGTCCCCAATTGCGCTCGTGACGGTCGATGGTGCTGGGAGCTCTGAGCAGCTCAGCTGGGTCGTCTCCTTGGTCCTCACCACCACCAGCCGCTGAGGTCTCTGTTTTCATGACCAGACCAGTAAGCAGGGGGAAGCCAAATAACTTGGCCAAGGTCGCAGAGCCAGTAAATGTGTGGGGGAGGGGCCTGAGCCTCAGTTTCCCCTTTGAGAAAAGAGGCCAGGACTAGTCCCTCCCTTGTAGGTGAGTTGCGGCTGTTGGGGGGCGCAGGGGCGGTTGGCACAGGAGATCTGAGAGCACATAGTAGGCGCTCATTAAAGACAGTTTTCACTTGAGACGTACATGACTGCTGGCATCTGTCCACCCACCCAGGTGTCTTAGCCTCTGCTGTGGGGGTGTCAGGGTGGGCACTGAGGGACACCTGGAAGTTTGGGGAGCCCCCATCCCTAGGGAGTTCTGGTCTTGCCTTACTCATCTGTTCCTCACCAGCACCTGTCTGGTCAGAGGCCCCCACTCCCTCTTGCTCATCGATGTTGCTTTCAATTTTGTTTCTTTAGGAAACCACACACAGCAGTTTCATTTTCCTTTTCTCCACTAAGCTGATTAGTCCGGGCTCCCTGGGCCGCTCTTTCCGGGTGTGAACAGCTGACACCTGCCCCACGAAGCTGGTCTCTTGTCATAGCTGCCAGAAGCCCCAGGCTCGGCCACACAGAAATACCCAGCCTCGACCCGGCCCGCCCTCTGCACGGCACAGCGCAGGAGCCGGCCACCGCACCCCCGAGGCTCCAGGTGTCTCCAGCAGCTGCTGGCAGCATGGCCGAGGCGTCTTCGGACCCTGATGAGACAGGTACTCCCCTCCTTCCAAGGAACAGTGGGAATCTGGGGGGGGGGGGCACGGAGCTCCTTCGCGGGGCTCAGATTACAGCAGTTACAGCGAAGGGACCCTGGACCCCGGTGCACCCAGGAAGAGGAGGGGAGCATGGGCTGGTGCAGGAGCCTCCCTCCGCCCAGGGCACCTGGCTGCCCGCTGGCCTCGAATTTCGCAGTGGCCTCTGCGGTGAGCACAGCGATGCTTCCGCTTCACACCTGAGGCCGGGGAGGCAGAATGACTCAGGCCCCGGGGCCGACGCTGGGGCCCAGCTCCCCCCTTCATGCTCATTTGGAGAAACAGCAGCTGTGGCTTTGATTACAATGCACACTCTTCCGTCTGCCGGCGCTTCGCTCCTGGCTCACCTCCCTCCCCAGCCCTCCACACCCCTCCGCCCCCCACCCCCCCCCCACCCCGCAGGTGTCCCCCCGTAGCTGGGGGCTGTGGGTGTGGTTTGGACTTTGTTTGTTGTTGTTATCATGGTCATCAGCTCATTGCACCCTCACCACAATCTTGGAAATGGGCGCTATCGCCCTCAGCGAGCAGAAAAGAAGAAAAGAGAGGGTGCGGGGGAGGGGGGAGGGCAGGCCGTGGCCCAGGGCCCCGGACAGGTCCCCAGGTCCCCGTTGGGGCTCGCAGGTCCCGCTCGAGGGCACTTGGTAACTAAATTTTACTTCTTCCCTGGAGGGTTTTCCTTTCCTTGCCAAATGGTCACTCACCCACACCCCCGACCCCGTCTGTGTCCCAACTTCCCACTGCTGGAGGACTCAGCACCCCCCCCCCCGCCTCCTCTAACCCACATTTCCATATTTCCGACCTCCTGTCTGTCTGCTCTGCGGTTGGGGAGGTGGACTCGGGCAGAGGGAGGCGGCTCCCCCTGGGGCAGGCTTTTCAAGAATCAAAGCTCTTTCCAAGACAAGGCGAAGCCAAGTGCGTTGTCGATGGGACGAGGATTTCCGGGGGGCTGACGACTGTTTGGGGCCGAATGTGATGGGTGGGGGGGTGCCCCCAGGTGTTCTATCCACGCTCCACCCACCCCGAGGCGACGAAAACATTCTGACCGCAGAGGCAAGCTGCACCCCGAGCTGTACAGCCCGGAACCGGACGGCCCCTCCCCCCACTACTAGCTCTGCCACCGCCTGGAAGGGCACCGGACTTCCCCCAAACGGGCCCTGCCTAGCATCTCCCCTGGGGTTCCTGGGGGCCGACGTTTCCTGGTGACAGGCTGGGCTGCCGCCCACAGCAGCTCTCGGCAGCTCCCTGGGGTGTGGGTGGGGGGCTGGGGCACCGTGTCTGCTCCCTGCCGTCCTCACGGCGCCTGCAGAGCCGCTGGCGGGGTGTGGGGGACCCTGCCCAGGAGGGGTGGAAGCAGAGGAGAGGAGGAGAGGGCCTCAAGGGCACCAGAAACAGTACTTCCAGGGCGCCGGGCGTGGGCAGCGGGAGAGGGATGCCTCTGGATGCCTGTTAGGCGTCCAGCCTGGGTGAGGGCAGCACACCCCGATGGGGATGCCGAGTCCCGGAGCGGGGACGGAGGGCCGTGGGAGCTGGGGACGGAGTGGCGTGCCTCCTGGGACGGGGTGCGGGGGGAGACTCTGCCCCACTGCCCCTGCCCCTCCAGTCCCCTCTGCTCTGAGGACACCTGCCCGCCAAGCATCCACCTGCCCTGCAGCCACTCACAGTGGGCGGAGGACACGCCAACGGCCCGGGCGCCTCCTCAGGCCACCAGGCCGTCCAGCCAAGGTCGTGTCTGCCCAGCCCGCGTGCCCCGCGCTGAGCAGAGGTGTCGGCAGGTGTCTGCATGGGCCTCTGCCCCAGGCCCCTCTCTTGCAGCCCCCCGCCCCCCACTCGGAGCCTCCAGCCCAGGCTCCCATATGCTGCACTCAGTTCCTGCCCCCCGACCCCTCTCTCCTCCTCTAGACCTTGAGCAGAAGATCCTCCAGGTGCTGAGGGGTGCTGGGTCCCCAGTGAGGACTGCGCAGCTGGTGAAGGAATGCCAAGTGCCCAAGAAGAAACTCAACCAGACTCTCTACCGGATGATGAAAGAGTCCCAAGTGGCCCTCGCTGGCTCCGCCACATGGCAGTTGGGCGGGCCTGGGACTGGACAGCTGGTCTCCACAGAGCTGGCTCTGGTCCGCAACGGTAACCCGCCATCCCGGGGAGCGGGTGGGGTGCGGCACCAGCAGACCCAGCGGAGGGCCGGCCGGACCCGGGCCTGGGTGCGAATACAGGCTCCGCCCCTCCGAGCTGCATCCTGTCCCCTCCCTGTGCCCCAATGGCCTTTTCTGGCCAGCGGATGTAACAGTAGGGCTGCTGTGTAGAGCTGCAAGATTATAGGCTAAGGGTCCAGCCTAGGGCCGGCACATAGTAGGTGCTTAGCAAACTGTAATAATAAAAACAGGAACTAATGAGGAGGACAATAACTGATGATGATGATGACGACGACAGAAGGAACTGAACACCCCATAGCTCCTCTCCTCCAGCTCCGCGGCCCACAAATGCCCCCGAGGAGCTGGCATCCGTCCAGCACTTACCACGGGCTGGGGCAGCGCGCAGGGTTCGCCGGAGGGTAGGGGGCAGGGTTCGAACCCCCTCCCCGGGGAAGTGGGGCAGCAGGGAAGCAACAGCCGGGAAGAGGCCGGGCAGGACCCGAAGGCAACTCCGTTGAGCTCGAGCATCCAAGCTCGGAACGCCGGGGGCCCGTCTGCGTCCGGCAGAGCCCTGGCCTCCTCCCCGGTCTCACCCCTTTCTCTTTCCGCAGCGGAGAGGCCCCGGCAGCTCACGGTTGCGGTTCCCCTGAAACCCGGCTGCCAGCTGAGTAGACAGCGTAAGCACCCGTTTCCTTTCAGATCCTGGGACCGGGGGGCCACGTGTTCTGACCCCCACACTCTCCTTGGCCTCTTGAGGCGTTACAGGGGTTTCGGGGGCCGTGGCCCGCCCACTGAGGGGCTCCCACAGCGTTCGGAGACAACGCTCCGTCTCCGCGGTTGAAGGGCTAGTTGCCCGAGAGCTGATCTCTTCGATGGATAACGGGCATTCACGGTGCGCCCACGTGGTCCACAGACCGCGCCCCGGAGCGTCCGCGGTCAGTCCCTGGCCCTCAGGACCGCCCCCGTGCGCATCCGTGTTCTGCGCATTTGACAGGGGAGGGGGCCGGGCGCAGAGGGGGTGGGTCTGCCCGGGGTCCCACGGCCAGGAAGCAGTGGGCTGATTCAAACTGGGGGGCGGGGGGGGCGGGGCTCCTCATTGACCACCCGCCATCCTGTCTCCCAGAGGAAGAGATCTACAGGTTCCTGAAAGACAGGGGGCCCTCGAGGGCCCTGGTCATCGCCAAGTCCCTGGGGCTGAAGACGGCAAAAGAAGTCAACCCAGACTTGTACGCCATGAGAAACAATCACCTTCTGAACTATGACCAGAACTCAAATGCATGGGCGGTTTATCAGCCAGGTAGGCCCTTACCTGCTTCCTACACCTGAGGAGAGCAGAGGAGGAGACACCCTAACACCCAGCACTTGGTCCTTAGTGGGGGTCCAGCATTTGGTCCTTGCTGGGCACCCCACTAAGCACTTGGTCTGCCCCATCTTCAGAACTTACTGGAAGCGTACAGTGGTGTTCAGTGGTGTTGCTGACCAGTCACAGGGAGGGGGTTCCTGGAGGGAGGGGCGTGCTGGGGGAGTAACCAGGGAGGGCTTCCTGGAGGCATGGCCCGAGGCTGTAGTTGTGGAAGGCAAGGAGCTGGAGGGAGGTACCAGCCCTGGGTGCAGGGCTCAGCCTGAGTTTGCTCGAAGTTTTCCCGCAAGCGCTCTGCCCAGCGTGGAGGGGACCGGGCGGGGCCCCGATAGCCACAGGGTGGAGTCCCGGGACATCTTATCCACGAGGTGCAGCAGGCACAGCGCCCAGAGCCCACAGCGCTTGCACAGGCCGGAGGAATGCTCTAATTTCTCTTCAAGTCAGAAGGAGAAAACGAACATGGTAATAACAATGAATGGCTAGTAATGACTCTTGCCTAGATTACATTCTTGATCCCAATGCGGCCATAACCTGTACTCTAAATATTTTAACAACGGCAGAATGGGCCCTCGAAGGTGGGACTCCCCGTGTGCGGAGTCGGCGAAGCCCCGGGCTGGTGCCCACCTGGCCCACGTGGGGTGGACGCCCCTGCTCCTGGAGACCCCCAGGGGGGTCTCGGCATCCTCAGAATGATGACCTGTGATGGCAGCTGGATTTTAAACACTGGGGATGAGTTCAAATTCTTAAAACTGCCTTGTGAGGCAGACGCAGTTTATCTGGTGGCCAAAAGCCACCCACGGATGGCCACCTTGCAGCCTTGGATCGAGGGCGCTCGGTGGGCATCCTGGGGCTGCCTGGAAGGGCGAGGGGGAACGGCAAGGGGAGTGGTGAGGTCCTATGATTCTCCCTGGGTGGCGGGGGACACATAGGTAGGGGTGACCTGCCATGACCATATCCAAGAGAGGGTCATCCAAGTTGCTGGTGGCATTTGTCAAACATGCTGGCAATGCAGCACCCCTGGGGTAGACACCCGGAAATCGGTGTCTCCGAGCTTTCCAGGGGACTTTGGTGCGGCAAGCTGGCATCCGGGCCCCCTGCCCAAGAGGGGCAAAGGCATTGAGTGAAGTTCTATTTTGCAGAAGATTCTAGGGAAAGAAGTCAGGCCACCAATATCATTTATCAGCAAAATCCAATCAACATGATCTGTCAGGACGGACCGAACAGCCACATTTCCATCGGGAACGCCACAGCCGTCCAGATTGGGCATGGGAACAGCATAATGCGACCAGAGACCCATGGGGACGACAGTGAGTGGCCAGAAGGTACCTCTGGGGGCAGCTGCTCTGCCTGGGAGGGTGCGGGGAGCAGGGTGGCTTCCGGATGGCCCAGGGCCACCTTCGTGGCCTGCTGGGAACAAAGGAGTCTTTCTTTGTGCCTGGATCAACCACCTCCTGATTTCCCTTCATTCCGATATCTTTTGCCTCATTTTTCATGGGACCCGATATTTTCCCATGAGAAGCGATTCAGTCCACCCTCCCTCCGTAGAACGTCCCGAGGGGTGATTTCAGTGCGAGGTTGGTTCTGAGACACGCAGTCCCCCCCCCATATTTTATCATCTCAGATACTGGAATGCATTTCACCAGCGGCACCCTAGTTGTGTTTTTATAAATCTTCCCTCGAGGATAGGTTCACTGATTTTAGAGAGAGAGCCAGCCAGACAGACAGACAGACAGAAGCATCAAACGGTTGCCTCCTGTCCATGCCCTGACCAGGAATCGAACCTGTGACCTTTGCATGTATGGGGACAATGGTCCAACCGACTGAGCTGCCCAGCCAGGGCAGTGGCGTCCTAGTTTCAATGAAACGCTGTCCTGTCAGGACGGTGGGAGGGCACAGGGCCACCCTCCGCCCCCCCCACCCCAGTGACACCGGTCAGCACAACAGCCCAAAAGTGGGAACACTCCGTGTGATCCCAAGAGACCCCCGTCTCCTCTCTGGGCGTCTGTGTTCCCAACTGGGACACGAGGAGCTTTGTTCTAGAATCTAGATCGACATTTGCCCGACGTCGGTCCTCTGACCCCCGCCCCCCACCCCCCGCCCGGTTCTGGCCAGGCCCGTGTCTGCTTGTCGACCTCCTGCCATTAAACAGTGTACCTTGCCTTCTACTCAAATTCACTTTAAAGTCCCATATTTGCCATGTATAATGCACCCACGTTTTTGGCCCAAACTTTCAGGGGAAAAAAATCTTTCATTATAATTTTTTAATTCAATTATTTATGCATTTACATTTAGAAACAAAACAGATTATCGTATTCCAGGATATTATTCTGCATACGGATTGCTTTCTGGAGTTACACTTGAATGCGTAAGCGTGAATAAAAGAATTAAAAGCATTTCTATAGATACAGAATCAGCACTATCCGTGTATAATACACACCGTTATTTTTCCCTCAGAAATTTGGGCAAAAATGTATGCATTCTGCATGGCAAACTACGGTAAGTTTAAACGCATGGCATTACCTGATGTCGGACACCAGGAAGGTCACTGTAAAGACAATACTGAGAAAAGGAAAGCCTCGGAGGTAGCCCTGAGCTCTCCTTAAGGATGCGGGGCTTTCTCCCGAGGGGCTCCGGGGCCTGAGAATGCCTAGCGAGCAGAGGGTGTGCTCACTGTTTGACTATCGAGTGCCCTGGAGACACCCCCGGCACAGGGGTACGACCCCAGGGAACCCCGCACGAACATTCTCCTGGGCGCACCTGGCCGATGGTGCCCAGGAAGAGATCACAGGGCCTGTCTCCTCTGTCCGTCCAGGACTTTGTGTGTGCGGGTGTTGGGAAGGTCAGAGGGTAGAGGCCAGAGGTCATGTTGCTGTGTTTCCTGCCAGGCTCCACGGCTTCCCCCTGGCTCCCTGCACCGGCACCAGCTGATCCCTCAACTCAGGACCCCTTGGCTGCATCCTGGGGGTCCCAGGACATCCACTTAGAGAAGTCTGTCCTCAGACGGGTGCAGCTGGGACACGACAACGAGATGAGCCTTCCCTACGTGCCGGCCACAGGCCCCAACCGCAGCCGCTCCGTCAGCGGCCTCTCCGTCAGCCCCCCAGGTGACCACCCAGCCATCCCGCCCCGCCCCGCCCCGTTTGGCTCCTCCCTGGATGGGAGGACCCTCGGCTCGCATTTGCAGGCAGAGAGGCATGATGGGAAACTCCTTTCCATCCACCAGAGGATGCACCGCAGAGTGGAGCAGTGGGGCTTTTAGAGCTAGTGCTCGCGCTCCGGGCCCTGCTGCGCCCCTCGGGAAACCGCAGAGTTAGTTCCCTCTGCACCGAGGGCGTGCCGCTGCAGGGGCCGGGCCGGCTGAGGCGGAGTCAAAGGGGTGGCTGACGGCAGGGGCACCTAAGGAGGGCGGCGGACAGGAGCCACCCCTGCACCTGGCGCCCTGCTAAGCACTGTCGAGGGAGACCAGAGGGCCCAGGCGGCATCCCCCCTGTCACTGGTGACCCGGGAGCGGGCTGGGGGAGAAAGCCGGCAGTGGGGCCTGGGGGGAGGGGAAAGCTGGGGCGCAGTTTCCAGGAGAAGGGCGGCCAACACGGTCGGGCAGCTCTGTGGGGTCCAGCAGCAAGGGGTCAGTGGTGGCCTGAGGGGACAGAAGGAGCGTGGAGCGTGGGAGGAGGCGAGACTGAGTGTGGACAAGTCTCTTCCAAGTTTGGGTGGGACGGGCAGGAGCAGGACAGCTGGGGACTGGGCTGGGGGATTGAGCGGATTTGAACCCCAGTTGGGGGCATCCGCTCCCAGTTGGAGAGCTGCTGGGCAGCCCACAGCAGCGGGGGAGGGGCAGGGGGCAGAGCAGGGGGGGTGGCTGAGTCCCGGGCACAGCATGGAGGGCCACCGGGAGGAGGCAAGACCCAAGCTGGCTGACCTGGCGGTGGGGGCGGGGGACCAGGGAGCCCGCAGCCGCAGGCGGGCGGGCAGGTGAGCAGCGAGCACACAGGCTCCATGCAGGGGGCGGGGGGGGGGCCAGAGATGGCCTTGGGGGACTTGAAGGCCAGGCTGGGGGTCTGCCTCTGGGCCCCGCCCAGCAGCTCACATCCCGCCCGGCATCTCTCGCCCACGGACCCACAGTCTCCGCCACCACCGCTGACCCGGAAGCTTCATTCGAAATTCGCATGCCCCCACCAGGACCTCCAACCACTGAGGGGGCCGGGGGTGTGACCCAGAGAGTCCTCGTAAAGTCCTGCTTCCTGGAGGATGCCACCATCGGCAACAGCAACAGGATGCGCATCGGCCCCCTGGGGAAGGCTGGCCCAGGAGGAGGGGCCGGGCCGGGGGACGCCAGCGGGGGCTCCGGGGAGCCGGCCGGGGAGCCGGCCGGGGATGAAGGTGAGCCTGGGGCGCGGTGGGGCCTCTGAAAGTTCTCTCTCTGTCTGTCTGTCTGTCTCTCGCTCCCATTCACTCGCCCACCCATTCATTCAGCAGGCAGGCATCAGCCTCCCACTGCCCAGAGTCAGGCAGGCAGAGGAGTGTCCTAGTGAAGAGGGTGTCAGAGGGTGTGGGGCCAGTTCTTTGTAGCCCGAGACCCAACCCGTCCCTGAGCACCGAGCCCGGGTCTCCACCCGTACGATGAGGATGGTGAAAACAGCCCGCTCAGGCCCCACGCCTGTGCCGTGGCCCCTCCTTGGAACCTTCCAGAACATGATACCCCTCCTCTCTTCTCTCCCACCCGCCCTGAGTCACTCAGGCCCCCGATTCTTGCTGAGAAGTGACGTCGTAGCCACCTCGCTCCCCATGTCCCGTGTGAGGAAGATGCGGCTCCTCTGTGCCCTCACCGGCTCTCGCCGCTCTCGCCCTCAAGTGCTGCCTCACTTGGGGGACAGTCCCGAGCAAGACAGACGACTGTCCCCGCCCCTGGGGGTCAGAGTCCAGCAGGGAGCGGAGACAGCTCGCAGGGCGACCCGGCCTTTCCAGGAAAGGCCAGCGCTGTGCAGAGCCACCAAGCCGGGGACAGCGGGCAGTGCCGTGGCGGGAGGCCCTGCCCTCGGCGGGCAACAGGGGGGGCTCTGGGAGGAGGGGGCACCTGAGCCAGCCCAGCAGAGGTCTGGGGGCCTCAAGGCAGGGGCAAAGGCCCTAAGGTGGGGACAGGGCGAGCTCTTCGGCACGCGGGAGGGAGAGCACCGACGGGCCAGGGCGGGGTCCCTCGGGGCCGGAAGCCCAGGGAAAGGGGAGCCCTGGGGTCTGGTCCCCGCAGGGTCAGCGGCAGGGCTGACGCAGCGCGGTGCGCAGTTTCAGAGTCCCCGTGAGGACCAGAGGGGGGGCAGGACGAAGTGGGGAGGGGGCGTGCAGGAGCAGGGGGCCGCTGCAAAGGCCCAGGTTAGAAAGGACGGGGCCAGGCCTGTGTCGGGGGACAGCGGCCCGGGGCCCCCGTGAACCAAATCGCCGTGGTTCTCGGAGACGGGGCAGCTCACGCGTCTCCCCCCTGCTGTCCCCTCCCCAGCTCCTCGGTCCGAAGCCGCAGAGCCCGGAGGCCAGGCCCCTCGCGAGGGTCCTCAGGCCGGCCCCGACGTGGACACCGTCACTGCCCACCTGGAAGCCATGACCGTTGGAAGCAGGGACCCAGAAGCCACAGGAGACAGCCCCTCGGTGGACTGACCCAGCACGGGGCCCTGGGGGAGGTGGGGCTGGGACAAAAGGCCCGAGGATGGACACACTCCGACAGAGGTGGGCGGGACCCAGCGGGGCCCGAGAGCCCTTGCACTGTACTGTGCGCCGTGCCCCATAAACATGTTGCTGTTGACCTTCTTGCCTCCTGACCTGCGGCCGGCATGAGTCAGCCCGCGGGCTGGGCCGGGGTTGGGTCGGCGGTGGCCAAGAGCAGAATGACAGGGCAACCCCGGGCCACTTGGGGTGCCGTGAGGAGGTGGGGGCCCAGGCCGGACCCCCACAGAAGCCATTTTCCCAAACCACCACGATCTGCTCACAAAGGCCGTTCCATTCCCTCCTCCCAGCCTCTCCACAGGTCTCAGGTGAGCGCAGACAGGACTCCGCACCTGTGGGGATTCAGCGGACAGGTGACATTAGAGACTGAGCGAGAAACAGAATCTAGGGGGTAATTCCGGAGCGTTGGGGCTGCAAGTGGCTGAAACTCGCCTCACCCAGGCTTAGAAAAGGGACTCTCTTCTCTCATGCCATTGGAAAACCTAGGGATGCCTCACTTGATCCGGGTACCCCTTGGTTTGGCTGGATCCCGGGGCTCACGCGTTGTTTTAAGGCCCCTTTCTCTCCATCTCTCTGACTCGCTCTCTCTCTCTGTGGCCCCCAGTCGCCCAAAGCGATGGCCTGCCCACTCAGCGACCCAGCAGAAAGAGAACGCTTCAAACCGAACGCTGCTGGAGACGTGGCCCAGGGCGAATTCCGATTGGTCGAGCATGGGTCCCATGCGGATCCTGGAGCCAATCAGGGAGAGAGGAGTCCTCTGATAGACTGCTGTGGTGGGCGGAGCGAAGTCCTCCACCTGCCTGTGTCCCCCGCCCCGGGAAGGGGGAGGGAGGGTGCTGAGCGGCAAACGCAGGGCGTCCACTTCAGGGAGGGGTGTGGGCGTGTCTTCCCAGGGTTCCCCAAGCTCCGAGGGGCTTTCCTTATTGAAGGAAAGAGAAGGCACTTCATTCGAGGGACAGTCGTGGAGCTGAGTCACTCTGCGTGTTTGTGTCCACGCCCAGTCACTGAGCCGTCCCGGCGCACCTGTCCCTCCTCTACCCCTTTCACACAGTGTTTGGGGGACGGGGTGCAATCAGCGGGCGCAGGCAGCTGTACATTGCGGGGGAGGGGTGCATGGTGGGCAGGTACGGGGTCATCAGTAGCCTTAGTCACAGAAAAATCCTACTCAGATCGGATTTTATTTTAAAAGATATTTTCACGAGATATTTGAAAAAAGCTTCCAAGTGGAAGGTCAGACAAAAAAGAAAAAGAAAAGAGAGAGAGGAATTATGAGGAACCAGAGAAAAATGCCGGAGATGGAAGAAAAGCTCCATCATTAACACCCTCCAAGCGGGATAAAGGCTGGCACAGCCAGGAAGCAGGAACAGTTTGTTTAAAAAAAAAAAAAAAAGAAAGTTTAGGAGAATGAGGAGAAGCTCCTGGACATCTTAAATATGAAAGCTGAAATTAAAAAAATAAAATAAAATAAAAAAACAATAGAAGAGTTGGAAGACAACGAGAAAAAATGTCCCAGGTAGGAGATAAAGATCTGTTTGTAAAATGGACAATAAGAGAAGTGAGAAATCCACAGGAATAATTGAGTAAGCCTTATAGCTCGTAAGAAAGAGTGTGGATACAGTAGGAGGTATAAATTATTTTTTAAAAAACAAACAAATAAAGTGCTCCACAGAAAGATCGTAGATTTCTAGATGGAACGCCCCCCATGCTCGGCCCAGGGACCGCACAGCCCCGGCCAGGGCACCTGTCATGAGGACGCTTCGGAAAGCCGGGGGCAAAGGGAAGACACCAAAAAGCCTTCGGGATTAGACAAAGGAGGACCACGTGGCAAGGATCACATTGCGGCTGTTCCAAACGGCAGGATGGTGCCACTGCAGCGCGGGAGGGGCAGGGAAAGTGCCTTCGGGTCCCGGGGAGGTGCCTTCTCCCCGGCTCTGCCGCGCCCTGCGGCATCCTCACCGAGCGAGAATCTACCAGGACCTTCTCCGACGGAATGGCTCTCAGGCTCCCTCTCCACGGCCCCTTTCTCGGGAAGAGGCAGGGGGGGTGCTCTCTCCTTAAACGGGGGCACGTGGAGGACGTCCCGGGGCAAAGCGCGGGGGAGAGAGAGGGGGCGGAGCCTCAGGCTGCGCAGGAAATCAGCGAGTCAGTCCGGCTGGCCCGGAGTGAGAGAGGGGACCCGGTGAACGTGGGGATGAAATTTCAAGTGGAAAAAGGAAACTGAGGTTTGAAGACATAACTGAAATTGAGATTTTAAAGTGTAGATTTGTGAATTTGTGAAGAGGTGTAGATGGACATATTGCAGACCTGTTGAAGTTTTTGTTTCTAAAAAACCGTGTGTGCGCGCGCACATACGTTAGCTCTCGGAAACAAACCGACCCCAGGGAAGGCCTCCTCCAGCACCTCCACCCACGTGGCCAGTGGTGCCTCCATGGCTCTGCGTGGCCTCCCACAGACTTGGATTTCTCACATGGAGACCTTCCCACCCTGAGGAGTTCTGCTCTGGTGGTGACAAAGAGGCTGCTGTGGCTCCAGACCTTACATCCTCACCGGGGAGAAAAGTAGCCGCCAACCCACCCCAGGATTCATCATCTTCCGTTGGTCCTGGTGATAGGAGTCATTTGCTGTGGCAAATCCGGGTCCACCCCTGACGTCGGGGGAGCTTAGGCTCATGACGACCTGCTGAGCACCCAGCGCCTTCTAAGCATCCTGTCATCACCCCCTTAAGCAAATGAGTACACTGAGGCCAAGGGAGGCTAAATGGCTTGACTGTGATGACAAGGGAAGCCCGTAATTGGGCCTGAGCCTTCCGGATCCTGAGCCAGAGTTTTCCAGCCCTGATCGTAAACCCATCACCCAGAGGCGCACTCCCATCTCCCACCCAGTGGAGGAAGCCAGAACCCCACCCATTCACTGGGTGTGAAAGAGGGACCGGCTGGACCAGCACTGGTGTTCTGTGAGCGCTCTTCCTGCAGAGGCCCTGGGAAATAAGGGTTCCCGAGCCACCAAACTAGACGTGCAGGTGCAGCTGATCCTCAAGGAGCCCATCACCCGGACAGGCAAACTGAGGTTCGGGGAGGTTAGGCCCAAAGGGCAAAGACAGGATTTGAAGCTAGGCCACCGGGCTTCTAGACCATGCTGCTAAAGAAAGCTGTTAGGGATTCAATGACCGGCCTGGCTCTTACCACCTGGATTCACTTTTTGTGACTCACTGATTTCCTGCCCTACCCCCACCCGGGAACCTTTGGCCTTTGCTGCCATCAGCTAAGTCTCCACAGGCTGATGGAGGAGCAGCTCAGCCAGGAAAAGGCCTCCAGCCAGGAGACCTGGGGCCAGAGAGAGCGGCCCCAGCCCCAGCCACCCATGGGAAGCATGGGGTGCGCCCACGCAGGCTTGGAACGGAGACCATGAGGTCCTGGGGGTGGACCCCGGCTCTGCCCTCCCTGTCTGAGTGCGCCCACCCCCGCTGCCCACTTAGAGGCCCTGCGCCTTCTGCCGCGGAGCAGGGCCCGGGAGGCAGTCAGGCCCACTGGGGACAGGTTTTCGAGAGGGTTACACGCGATCATGGGGGAGGCAGCCGGCCAGGCCACACACGGGAACAACTCAGTAAAGGGTAACTTTAGTTCCCCCGAAAGGCCCACCGCACCCACATCCTGGGCATGTGACGAGTCAGCAGACGTGGCTGGTGGTCACGGGTGGGTGCAGGGAGGGGAAGAGGGCAGCTCCCCATGGCAGCTGTAGCAGACTGCCACAGAGGAAGAGGCATCGAGCAGCACAGCCTTGTTCTCTCACAGTCGGGAGCTGACGTGTCCCAGCTCCGGGCTGGCGTCCGGTGGGAGTCCAGGTGCTGGCTGAACCGGCTCCTCCCGGAGGCTCGGGGGCAGAATCCCAGGCCCGCAGCCCCTCCTCCACAGCTGCCTCAGCGGCGGCCCTTCCTCCTCCCCCCTCCAACCCAGCTGCTTCCCATCCTCCGTCTCTCCCTCATCCCCTCCCCCCTCCTCCACTCCTAGAGGGACCTTTGTGATAGATCGGGGCCCACCCCGCCAACCCCCAATACCCCACTCCCCTCAAAACACTTGGTCACGCCTGCAAAGCGTTTCTCCCGCCTGGGTGCTGTAGTTACAGCCTCAGGGGGCTTAGGGTGTGGGCCTCCTGGCAATGGGGGGGCGGGCAGGCATCGCTCAGGCTAACACTCTGCTAGGCTGGACAGCCAGCGCCCCGCATCCCAGAAAATCCTCAAGCCCTGGACAGCAGCAGTGCCGAGGTGGTGCTGTCATTGTGCATATCAAGAAGGGACAAGAGTGCCCAGGGCTCAGTGTCACCGCCCTGGGGGCACCCTGGGTGTGACCTTGGGCAAGTCTCGTCACCTCGGAGCCTCAGCTCCTGTCTGTGAAATGGGTACAAACGAGGACAGCGCCTCCCCCGAGGTCACTGGGAAAGTCAAAGGGGATCCCGCACAGTGAATCTCAGCCCTGGGGACATCTGTGCGGACGCACCCCAGACCGACTGAGGACAGTCTCTGAGGATGAGGCCTGGGCAGGGGTAGTTTGCAAAGCTCCCCATTATCCCAAGGAGTCCCCAGCTGGGCTGGACACAGCCAGGGCACAAATGGACCGCCGTGTGGTCGTGGCCCCAGCAGCTTCTGTAGCAGGAGAGGGCATCTCGGGGGAGGAGGAGGCCCAGCCAGGGCCCAGCCGGGTCCCAGCCAAGTTACAGCTGGCATCTTCCTGCCCCCTGCCAGCTGAGCCAGCTCCCAGCCATTCACAGCCTTGGGCCGAGCGCCCTCTGCTGGCCGTAGGCTGCCTGGCCGCTGTCTGGAGGTGGCACTGGCTGAGCTTGTGAACTTCCAGGTTTTCCCCTAAAAGTAACCAGACACACGACATTTCTCCCATGGATTTGGGGGGTGCACAGCACCCTAAGCCCGACCACGGACGCCAGGTTAAGTTCCTGCACTGCCCGCTCCAGAGGGCCCCCCTTGCTCGCTGATGCCGGCGCCCCGGAGTTGGAAATCCAACGCTCTGCAAGGGCTGGTTTTCTTCCCCAATGGGGAACACGCCTGCCAGCTGCGACCCCCAGAGGTGCCCCGAGCAGCTCCTGCAGGAGCCCCGAGGTTCCCACCTGCAGCCTTCGTGCAGCATGGCAGCCCTGAGCCCCAGCAGGGGCTGACATTTATGGGGCTCCTTGTCCCCCCTCACTTACACCTCCCATCCCGTCTGAGAAGAAAGGGATTCCCTCCCCATTTCACAGGCTGAAAGTCCTGAGGCACAGAGAGGTTAAGCTACTGGCCCAAGGTCACACAGCCAGGATTAGACCCAGGGGACAAAGAGGGTGCTCTGGGGGGCCCGTCTGCATGGGAAATGCCTCTGGTCTGGGGGGTGAGGAGGTGGGGGTGGGGTCCCCACTGCTGAATACGGTGGGACCCCCTAGTCTGTCTCTGCCTCAGTTTCCACGTGTGTCAAATGGAAGCATTGTTCCTGCCTTTCAAGCTGGTTTTCAGGCTGAAACGGGCCGTGCCTGCTCCCGAGAGTCCCTGCACCAGTGCCGCGGCTGACTGTGCCCCCGGCACACCTAGTCCCGAGCCACCCCCCGCTGAGAAGCCACCCCACCCCCCACATCCTGCCCTCCCAGGCCCCTTCTCCCCCCTCTGACTCCTGGGAGAGCCCCGACATTAGTCTGACAGTCGGCTTAGGGAGCACGGTGCCAGGACAGGAGCCACAGTGCCCCCGGGTCGCCCCGGTCCAGGCCTGGTGGGCCGTGGCTGATGCACAGTCACTCGCTGGGCTGTGACACACCCTCTGTGACGCGTCACCTCAGACCCCAGCACCCCGGACCCCCAGTGCACTCACAGCTCAGGGCCTGGGGCAGACATAAGCAGACCCCCTCCCAGGGGAGTCCCTTCCCACACCCTCACACACCGGGCACCGCCACCAGGAGTGTGGCCTCCTCCCGCCAGCCCAGAGGGCCGGCCACTCCCCACGCGCATGCCTCCAGCCCCTGTGCGCCCCTCGTGGGCCGTCCAGACCCTCTAGCTCCAAGTCTGGGGCGAGTCAGGGCCCACTGTCAGGCAGGCCGTGGGGGACCGCGGTGGCCCGGGCCAGCGCCCTGATCTTGGCCTGCTGGTGTGGCTTTACCCACACCCCTTCCCCTCACAGGGCTGAAGGCTCTCGAGTGTGTTCCCCAGGGAAGCAAGATCACAAACAAAGCACTCCGGAAAACTCACTTTGCTCCCACCAATCTGCGGTGCTGAGTCGGCCCCGAGCCAGCCCCTGGGCACGCCCGAAGTGCGTCCGGCAGAGAATGTTCACCGACACCGTGAGACAGCCGCCACCGAGGGCTGTGCCGGGACAACGCCAGCAGGTCACAGGACTCTCTGTGGGGCACGGCTCCCTTTCTGGATGAGGAGACACCCGCCGTGTGGGGGAAGTCTAGGAGGAAGGCAGAGCACCCGTGAAGAAACGCTCGCTCCGGCCGAGGAGTTCCAGGGGCTCGGTTTCCTTCTGCTCTCCTGGGCCCTTTCCTTCTCCTGCAGGACAGGTACATGAATTGGGAAGCTACAAACACCTACAAGAACAGAGGTGACCTGCGAGACGGTCCTCCTGCACCCTGGACGTGGCTTTGACCACCAGGTGGCGCCCCCAATCTGTTTTTGCCGAGAGCCTCGGGCGCGGTGTTAGCAGGGCAGCGGGACAGGGGTCAGGGCTCTGCCTCCCCATGGAGCTGCACTCCACCCAGGGTTCCTGGGCTGGTTCCTGGGGTTCTTTCCGAAACTGGGTCTTTGGACTCTAAGCCCCCCTAGTCCCACCCCGTTTCTGTGGACTCCCGACTTGGCAGTTCGCGTGAAAGCAGGGACCACCCTGTAACCCGCACATCACCCCGCTCCGCCCAGAAGAGTGTGTCCTCCAGGTGACCTCCGGGTGCTTTTGCCTCCAGTCCCTGCGGGGGCTTTCAGGGTCCAGCCGTCTCTGATGTCTCATTCCTGGGGGGCTGCTGCCTGCCCCTCCTCCCGGGGTCACTCCCTGGAAGCTGATAGTCTCTGGCTGCTTGGCTCTCTCTGCCGCTGTCCGTGTGATTGTTCTCCCTCCGTCTCCGGGTCTCTGTCTCTCCTGCTCACCACCCCCGCCCGCAGGACCCCATCTGGCTGTGCGGCGAAGTCCCAAACACCCACAAGTCCGTCCGGAGGAGTCCCAGGCCCCGGCCCCGCAGATCTTCAGTCTAGCAGGCACGACCCGGGAATCCGCACTTTGTGTAAATTGCCTCAGGCTGTTCCCGGCTGAAAGCCCTGTGTGGGTAGCTCGCTGCTCAGAGTGGCCCCTGACTTGGTGTGGAGGCCTGGCCTGACCCCCCTGGCCCCTCAGCCTTCACCTCCTGGCCCCCTCGGTCTCCCTCCCTAGCCCCAGCCTCACCAGCCTGGGATGTACTCGAGTCTCCCTGCCCCAGGACCTTTGCACGCACACGCCCCCGCCTCCCATTCTAGCTCTGACTCCTCGGGCTGACTTGTCTTCCGGGTCTCGTCGCAGATGTCCCCCTCCTCAGGGGGACCCTCCCTGTCCCCCCAGGCTCTCTGTGCCTCATCTGTGAGCCGTTTCCCTCCGGAGCGCCAGGGTCATCTGCCCTCCTTTCACTTCCTCGTTCCTGTCGTTAGAGCCTCTCTTCCCAGGTGACACTTTGCAAAACCAGGGTGGCGGTCAGCCTGTCGGCTTCCGCTGGCTGTCAAGAGCAACCTGAGGCTCACTGGTCGGGATGAGATGCCTATATTCCATGAATGAATGAATGAACAAGTGAAGTCACTCCTGCAGGTGACGGGTGCCCAGGGGGGGCTGGAAACCTGGGCAGTGAGCCCATCATTCAGGGCCTGTCCAGAGCTGGCCCCACCCACCTGTGGTCACGCCCACAGTGGGCTCCCCAGGCCTGACCCCTCCGGACCTTCCCCCTCCATCTGGAGGGTCCACTGAACTCCCACTGCTGAGCTGCCCCCTCCACAACCTCCCACTCCCCCACAAAGAACTCTGCCCGAGTCAACATTTCCTCTCGGTCCTGGAAACACCACCTCTCACCTCATCGGTCCCTCAGGGTCCACCCCGAGGCCCTTGCTGTGCTCTCAAGGGTCAGCGCCACCCCCCGGCCCCTCCTGGATGGACCACACTCAGCACCCCGTGGGAACGCCCTGGGAAGGCCGGCGCCAGGGCCCCCAGCCCAGGGGTGCCGCCCTGTGGGGCGGGTGGGAACCAGGAACCGGCACCCAGCCGCCCCCTCCCCAGGCTGATCTTGGCGACCCCGTTCTGCTCCTCAGAGACCCGGGACAGGAGAGGAGCAGTTCCTGGCCTCGGCCCTGGGCAGGGCCTGAGGTCCCCTCGGCCACCCGGTCCAGCGGTCAGGGGCCGGCCCCGGAGTGGCCTCAGCAGGCCGAGCCCTCTCCCAGGCTGTGAGCTGCAGGCAAGCGGGCGCCCTCTCTGAGCCTGGTTTCTGGTCTGCACCAACCTCACACCTGGGCAGACGTGAGGAGCTTGGTTTGTGGCCTGTTCCCTCCACTGAACGGGCCCTGTCCCTCCTGCCCCTGCGCCCAGGCCAGGGGGTCCTATCTCCTCCCCACACCGAGGTGGCTCAGGAAGCCATCACAGCAAGCCTGCGTCTCGGGGAGGACCAGGGTGCCCTGGGAACTCGGCAGTCCCCTCACCCACTTCCCTCTGGCCCCCGCCGCCCAGGGCTCCCACCAGGACTCAGGCGTGCGGACTTGGAATCCCCATGACAGTGGGGGGGCTGCGGGCAGGGTGTCTACAGAGACCCAGGTGTCCGTCCTCGTGCTGACGTGGTGGCCGAGGTTCCCCTTGGAGCCACCGGGGTACGCATTGATTTTCTGGCTGACTCTGGCTCCAGACTGGGGACATCTAAGGGCATTGCCGAGGGCTGGCCATGGCGGCACCGGCGGCCACAGGGTTTCTGCCCGGGGTGCAGGGCTGCCCTGCCACCTCCGGCCCTCTCCCCCTCTCCGAGGGCGACACTCAGGGCCCAGACCAAACTCCGCTCGTCCCTGGACCCCGAACGTCAACCCCAGGCTCAGTGCCTGTGCCCCTGCGGTGCCCCCTCCCCCCTCTGCCCACCTGTGCCTCCCCCTCAAAGCCGCCCTCTCTGGCCCCCACCGTCTTCCCCCGGACACCTCGGCAGCCACCCCACTGACCTCCGCTCTTGCCTCTCTGTCCGTTCTCCACTCAGCACCCAGGGGACGGGGAGATGCCACCCCAGTCCGGCCACACTCTCCCCCTCCGTGACCCTCAGTGATGGGGAGTCACTGCCCCGTGAACGTGGCTTTCAGGCCAGTTGGGCCCCAGCCTCCCCTCGTCTCCCCACCCCCTGCCGGGCTCTGCAGGCCCAACAGGACTGCTGCCCCTGGGTCCTGGCACCCTCAGCCCTGCCCTGGCCTCTGAGCCTCTGCACAATGCTGTTCCCCCACCATGGGTGCCCTTCCCGCTTCTTTCATGGCTTCTGGCCTTGGCTCCGTTGTCCCTCTTCCAGGCAGGAGGCTCCTGCGTCTCTGCCCTGAGAGTCCCGGCTCCCCCAGAGGCGCCATCTAATGGCCGTGTGTGGCCCTGCAACTGGCCCTCGGCGGCTCCGTAGTTTCCGTTGGAGACAGCGGTGCTCAGTGGACGTGGGACTGGGTGACAAGGGGTGTGACTGTTCCCGGGACAGAACGATGCGGGGGAGTCCGACGCCCCAGCCCGGTCCTCGTAGGCACACTCCACCCCTGCTGAGGCCCCTCCCCTCCACGCCAGCTGTTGTTAAAGGGTCTCGGGCCTGCCCTGGGGGACGACCCCTCAAGGGGTGTGCATGTCCCCAATATTCCCCACCCGCCCCACCCACCGTATCGTGGGGACCTGGCCGTCGGCCTGGGGTCCCCCTCTGTCTGCATCTCAGGCCTGTGCCACACTGGGCTCAGAGGGGCTCAGGGGCTCAGGGTTCGAACCCGCTCTGCCGCTTGCGGGCTTGGGGTCCCTCCCGGGCAAGGAGCCGGCCCCCCCGAGCCTCCGTGGCCCTCGCCCCGAAAGTGGAGATTGTGACAGACTGTACCGCCCAGGTGGGGACCGCGTGAGGTGGGCGGATGCTGAGCACGCGGGCTGTGCCAGACACGGAGTAACCGCCCAGCAAACACGAACACTATTTATTTAAACCACACCTCCGTCTGTCACACCTCTGCTTCCTTACACATGTGCACACCTGGTGCGTCTCCTGCCGCCAGGTGCGCTGTGGGTGCGCTGCGGGCCGGCAGCGGCTCCCAGGGCGCCGAGGAGACCCCGGCCCTCCGTCCAGGGCTCGGGCACCTCCGGGGCTGCCCAGCTTCGGCGCACCGGTCCCGGCTTCTCTGCTAACCGCCTCTCGCCCCACACCCACCGCGGCCTGGCCTGGAAGGGGCGTCAGGCAGTGCTGACCCCTGCCCCTCGAGCTGACTCCCTCCCCTCCCCTTGCCTCGGGCAGGTCACGAAACACACCCACCGTGGTGATCACAGCCGGTCTGCTCTCTGGACCGAGCCCAGCTGGACCGGGCCCCCTGTGGCCTGGAGAAGCCATCGTAGCCGTGGCCCCGTCGCAGACAATGATTAATAAGCGACCCAGGCTGGATCTCTTCCTGGAACGCTGGTTTTGGATCAGCTGGGGGCGGTGTCCGCCCCCCCAGGCTGTGCCCCCCCCCAACCCCACACCGGCTCAACACTCCGGTCAAGAAAAGCAAGGTCTGCACAGTCCTGCCTGAGCAGCGCAGGCGAGTACAGGGGACCCTGCAGGGACCGCCAGCCCCGCCCCGACACCCCACGCTCCGCAGCACCTGCAGGAACCGCAGAACCCCGCAAAGTCCCTCGGCTTGTGGGGCGGGCAGGGCCTGGGGTGCCCGCTTTGCCCCTGGGCCAGGAGGCATTGCTGTGCTTTCCTCGCTCCTTGGCTGGTTTTGAACCTGGAGGTAGTTCTGGGTGGGGGGGCTGCAAGCTCACAAGCTGGGAGCCCCATGGGCCAGAGACTCAGGGAGGGGGCTTCTCCGCTCAGACGCCCTCCCTGGACAGAGCAGCTCTGAGCTGCAGCTCCGGCCCCAGAGCCAGGCCCAGCAGAACGCAGCCCTGTCTGAGCGTGCGGGCCCTGCAGGGGGCAGGGGGCAGGGGGCAGGGGCAGGCGCGGCCCACTGTGCTCCAGGCAGGTGCCTCTCCACACCCCCCCCTCCACCACGTCCTCCCAGCAGCCCCAGGGGCAGTCATCATGTTCAAGCTTTGTGTGTGACCGTGGAGACCAGCTGTCGTCTTCCCCTGAGCCCCGGGGGCTCTGCAGCCAGGGCAGCAGGACCGAGGCCCTCCCACAGCAGGGAGGGGGGTCTCAGACCACGGAGCTGGAAACCCAGCGTCTCTGGGCAGAGCTGCCCGACACCAGGATCCCTGCGCCCGTCACAGGCCACGGGGCTGGACTTCGGAGCCCGAGTGCCACCGTCAGCACAGCCCGTGACCCCCGCTCCCCTGTGCACCCCCCGCCCACCCTGCAAGGTTGCACAATTCAGCTTTGTCCTGTGAGGTGGCTGCCCCCCCCCGCCCCGGGAGTGCCTTGCTTTTGAAGGTGAAAGGTCAGTTGCAAGGCGGCAGCTCTATCAGACATGTGCCAGCCCCTCATCTTCAGGAGGACCCCGACCCAGCCCACCCCCTGGCTTCACCCCCCGGTGCCCCCCCACTCCAGACCTATACCCACTTGCTGGCTGGAGCCGCCAACCAAACCTAGGGGTCATCTTTCGTTCCCCTGGACCTCACCACCAACACCCCATCCATCTCCAAATCTGGGGGTTCGACCCCCAGGCTTGAATCTGCTGCCTTCTTCCCACCCCCACGGCCCCACCTCTCCGCTGGAGCCCCTGCCCCTGGGACGGAGACCCACTCTGCCGCCCCCACCGCCCCTGCATGACAGCCACAGGGAACCTTTGCAAGCCAGCCACTCACGCACACCGGTGGCTCTCGGAGGGGCCCCCGGGGGCAGACACTGAGCCCCACGCCGCCTTCAAACCCGGGCCAGACGCAAACATCGGCTGTGCCTCGGGGCGGGGCGCTAACGCAGGCCCGGGGCCCAGGCTCTTCGGCCCGGTCCTGACCCTGCCGCCGCCTCCCCTGTGTCCTTCACCACGTGTCTCAACTTCTCTGTGAAACGGGAGCAAAGACAGTACGTCCTTCCCAGGGTTCTCGTGAGGACCAACTGAACTGACACTGTTTCAGGTGGGGCTCTCCCAGGAGCGGGGACGGGTAAGAATGGCCCAGGCAGTCCTGGGTGGAGGGGGGCTGGGTAGGGGGCCCTCGGGGGCAGCTGGAGCTCTGAGGGCCAGCATGGGGCACACCACCTGTGGCCCTGAGAGACCGAGGTCACTCTGGCCAGAGGGCAGGTACTGAGGGGTTTCCCCACCACCCAGGCGGCCATGGGCTGAGACCTGCACCCCCAGGGGCTGTGGGGTGCAAACAGCCTGCACACAGGGGGAAGAGAAGCTCGGGGGGTCGGAGGGAGCCCTCCCGCCCCCGGGGTCACGGGAGGTGGCTGGGCACCACCGGGAGAATGTCAAGGATGCGTGAGTAGCAGCGAAAACATCAGCCACAGGAGCAAATCAGGGCGGACCTGTGTCCCTCCTGCTCCCCTCCCAGACTCCCGGCTGTCCTCCCGTTCCTCTTCGCACTGGCTGTTCCCTCTGCCCCCGAGCCCTTCCCACCCCTCTGTGGGCCTCACTCCCTGCTCAGGGAGCGCTTGCCTCTCTCCCCGCCTCCAGCCAGCCTGCTCCCGCTCACTCCCGGCCAGGTGTGTCCGATCGGAAATCTTCTGTTTCCCCCGTTGACTGGTGCACGGTCTGTCTCTCCCAAGGAGTCTGCTTCACCCGAGGATCCCAGAAGCTGTGGTGTCATCCTCTGGTCCTCAGCCTCTAGCAAGCATAGAGTGGTATTCATTGAATGAATGAGTGAATGAGTGAGTGAATGAATGAATGGCTAAAAGTACTTGGCCAAAGGTCACAGAAACAGCAATGTTATCTAAGAACTCTGGCTCCTGAGTTCAAACCCCAGCCCTCACCTGTGCCTTCCTCCTGACCGTAAATGCTTCGCCTCCCTCCTGCACCACTAGTAGCCCCCACACCTTGGGAGCCGGAAGACTTCCCCTCAACACTGTAGGCGAGAACTCCTTCTAACTGAAGGGTCCCATGAAACCACTTGATCTGGGAACAGCCTGGACAGAACAAACAGTGTCAGCTTCTTCCTCCACCCTGAGCATTGGCTAACCTCAGTGTGGTGCATAGAACAGAGAAGCCAGGGTAACAGCAGAAGTCACCAGAGTCCACGTGCCTTCTATCTCGTTGCCCCTCCATCCTCAACACAGAGCTTCTACCTCATAGCCCAAAGTGGCTGCTTGTGCTCCAGCCATCATGTCCCCAATCCAGACATCAGAAAAGAGATTGGGGCAAGGAAGAATTTGCTTTCTCCCTGTAAATGCCACACACAAGACTTCCACTTACATCTCATCGGCCAGCACATGGTCCACATCCATGGGCCCAGAGGCTAAAAATCAGAGGCCTCATTGCTGAAGAATATGGAAAGAATGAATGGTATGAATCAGTGGGAAGCTCTGTTATTCTTCAGTTCATTTCGTTATGTGCCAGGCACTGGTGACACTCAGGGGACAAGATGGAGAAAGCCCCGGTTGACTACCTACCGGGCCCGCCTTCCGGGGGGGAGAACAAGAGAACATGCACACAGGTGTCCGTTGGGCACAGCCCTGGAAAGAGCACCACAGTGGAGAAAAGAGCTGTGGGGTGAGGGGTTAACCCTGCCCCCCACCCACCAGGCAGACTGGGGGGCCTTTCTGAGGAGGTGACACTTGGGCAGAGGCCTGAGGGGTGACAGGAAGCCACTCATCTTCCCAAGAACCAGGACGTGGCTTGTACCCCTCAGCTCGGCCTCTGCCAGCCCCGGACCCCGGATCAAGTCCCTGTCCCCTGCTGAGCCGAGCCCGTTTCCCCACCAATGAGGTCTGAGCTGCGGCCACCGCCTCAGTGGGTGGTGGCTGGGGAGGGCGTGACTGCTCACAGAACAGGGTCTCCACGAGGAAACTGAGGCTCAGGGGGTCTGAGAATTTGCTCCACACCTGTGGTTCTCAAGGGAGGGAAGGTTTTGTCCCTTCCCCAAACCAGGGCACCCATGTCCATGTCGGGGGGCATTGCTGGTTGTCACACCTGGGGAGGGGTCTGGGGTTAACGGCATCCGGCGCGTGGAGGCCAGGGATGCTGCTAGAAACATCCTTCGAAAACACCCAGAGCAGCCCCCACCGCAGAGACGCCAGCCCCAGAGGGCGGCGTGCCCCAGCCGAGCCCTGGACCCCCGTGCAGCCGGGGGCGGGGGTCAGGGTCCTGGTCTAAATGCAGGGCCACCTGCCCCGGGGCCCCCACCCTTCAACCTCTCCAAGCTTCTCAGGACCCCCGCCCCAGACCCCTTCCGTGCACCCGGACGACAGTGTCACGGTGTCTGCTGTCTTCACAGACACCCACGATGACTCAGACATTCGGTGAAGTTCAAGGAGAACTAAACTTTATGCTCATAAAGTGCCAGGCACGTAGGTGCCACCCCCACACCAAAATCCATTACAGGTTTAAAGTACAGCTATTATTTTTACAGCATTGCTTAGAAATGGCTTGCAATCTCTAATTTGCTAAATTGATGTGTATATTGACTAAATAAATATTCGGCATGAAGCCCAAGTCCCCCTCCACACTTATTAATCCTCAGGAAATGGAGACGCAAGACGCGAAATGAGCTTTCGCTCGGGGCTGCAGACAGGAATACATTACGCTGTTTTCCAGGCGTGTGGGGACGCAGCTCTGCTGCAGAGGCGGCTCAGCCACCAGCCTCCAAGTTTTCCATGACGCACTCGTCTGCCCGCTGACGTGCCTGGGTTGCTAAGGCTCTTCCTCGGACTTTGGAAGTCTAGGGAGAGAAACTTTTCACTCCACTGGGGAGGGGGAGGGGATGGCCGGGGTGCCTGCCTTTTGGGGAGCCGATGTGGGGGCTCGGTGGGTGCACCAATGTTCGTAAAAAAAAATCCGGGGGGCTGGCAGGTCCGGCGGGGCGACCACCCGGGGCGATTCCCCTGCTCCCAGACCTGCAGCTGTTGGTGGTCCTTGCAGCCCTGGGACAAAGGCAGGGGAGGTGGGGGGACGTGTCCACTGGCCACAGCCCCCCCAGGGGGGTGCAGAGGGGTGCAGGTCCTGTGCACAGAGGTTGTTGGGGGGCTTCCTCCCCTCGGGGGCTCTGACTTCAGGGACATGGAGGAGTCCTGGGGTCCAGCCTTGTCCTGGGACAGAGAGGGGGACCCCACACACATGGGGGGGCCCAGGGGGGAGGCGGTCACTCATGTATTGACTTCTAAAGGGTCCCCGTCCCTCGGGACAGAGGATTTAGGAGAGAATGCCCCTTGTAGGAGTGGGGCATGGGGGTGGGAACATCTGCCCCCCGCCCTGGAGGACCCGGCCCTGCAGGGAGGGTGTGGACCCCAGGAGGGGGGAGTCAGGGAGCCCGGCGCAGTGCCCCCGACCAGGGAGATGTCCGACCCCTCAGGGCTCCCCCTGATCCCCGGGGAGAGGTGGGTGCCCCCAGCCACAGACTGAGGGGCCCGGGGTGTTCCGGCGCCCTCAGTGTCCTGGTCTGCGGCCCCTGAGGCCCCTGAGGCCCCTGATGGGACCCCCCCTCGGCGACCACAGCCAGCACCTGCCCCGGGCAAGCGAACTCCCCACTGCCAAGGGCAGCCTCGGCTCCTCCCGTGGGGCCCACCCCTACCGGCCGGTGGGATGGTGGCGGGTCCGAGGGGCCATGCTGCAACCTTGGCATCCCCCAGGCCTCCTGCTCGTGGGTCCACGGGGCCCCAAGGTGGGTGGCTACAGAGGACGCAGGGGCGAGGGAGGAGAAAACACGGACATTTCCAAGTGAGCTCCCTCGTCTCGGCCCCTTGCCCCGCAGCAGCCAATGTAAAGGCCCCGGGGTGAGAGGCCTGACCCCAGCCAGCGGGTGGGACTGCAGCCCGAGACGAGGGCGGCAGCAGCGGCCGGGGCGGGGGGTCCCGCGGGGCCTGTGGCCACGCACAGGAGAGGTCTGCCTTGTCCCCTGAGTGAGTGCAGTGGCAGCCCCGGGAGGGTCTGGGGAAGTGCCCCCACGGCCCCAAGGTCCATCAGTCCCCCACGTGGGAATGGGACACGCCCAGGAAGTCCAGCTTGGGCACTCGCCGCAGCCCCATCCTGATTGGGCAGAACTGGAAACAGAGCAGGGGGTCACAGGAGGTGACACTTCCAGTGGGGGCCGCAGAACCCCAGAATGAACCCATGCCTCTCGGTCTCTCGCAGGTAAGGCACAGCTACCCTTAGTGACAGCGAGACTGGTGGTGGCCGGGGCTGGGGAGGTGGGGGTCCCTGGAGAAGGGCTCGGGGACCTCTCAGGGTGGTGATGGAATGTTCTAGACCTTCACCTGGGGAGTGACTCAGAGGCGCCCAAACTCATACCGCTTTCCACGGAGGACCCGTGTGTGCCTAGCCGCCCATTCCGCCTACATAAAAAGTGTCTTTAGAACGGGGTCTGCAGGGGGGCTTGGGGTCCACGACCACCTCCCCTCTCCTCTCTCTCTGGGGCTGCCCAAGTTTCCCAAGCCAGAGCGGGAGGAGCCCGGTTCCGGGGGCCAGGGGCTCCTGAGGCCACCGCGCTCGGCTTCCTGCGTCGGATCCATCTTGTTGTTGCCGGCGCTGGAGAACGGCTCCCGAGGCAGAATCTTGAATATTCATCTGATTTACGGCTGGCTGCCGACAGCTTTATGAATCCACCCACCAATACCTGCAGCCGGTCATCAATCTTCCCTGGAGACTGCGCTTCTGCCAGTAACTCATGAATTAAAGAGGCCCCCGCGGCCCCGCGGCCCCCGCACCTGCCCTCCCCTCGTGGCGCGTCGTGACGACCAGGAGCCAAAGCGCTGCTGCTGGCCGCCGCCGCCGCCGCCGCCGCCGCGGCTCTGCTGACCTGGGATGACTCCCTCAGGCTGTCTGCAGCGGGGAAGAGGAGCTCAGAAAATCGGCCCCCTTCCCGGCTCTGAGCCTCAGTTTCCCCGTCTGCAGGGAACGCAGCGCCACCCGTGTGTGTGTGACCCGGGTGGGAGGCAGGGTGGGGGGCCGGTGAGCCCCGGGACCCCGCTCCGGGGACGTGGGATGCCGGAGAGGACAGCAGCGCCCCTGGCCAGGGCCCTCGGGCTCTCGTGCGCGAGGAGGGAAGACAGCAGGTTCCCCTCCAGGGCCTGCTGGAGGAACTGAGGGGGGGGCGTCCGGCCCCCGGTGGGCACCCAACCGATCAGGAGGAGCAGATGGTGGGGTTGTCACGCAGGAGGGCACACATGTCGCGGCTCAGCTCCGGGCTGGGGAAGCAGCTCCAGAGTGCCGGCAGAGCCCACCCCGGGCAGGGGCCCCTGGATGAAAATCTACTGTCTGGAGCCCCCCCTCGCACATCTGGCCCCCCCACAGCCCCCCAGAGCCTGCCTTAGGGGTCACACTCAGCAAATGGCCCCTGGGGTGGACCAACCCTTCGCCAGCCAGGAAGTCGTGGGCAGTCTCTGCAGAAGGCCGTGCCGGGCTCCGTCCGGTCAGCGGGGGGCTGCACCCCGACCCCCTGGGGGTCAGATCCCGCTCTGCCCCTCAGCATCCAGCGATGCTGGCGAGTCACTCCCCCCTGAACCCCATGAGCTGGACGGGAGAGTCACCACTGGCTCAGAGGGTACACGGGGCTCAGAGAGACAGCCTGTTTTGAGTGCCTCCCCTGGCCCCTGGCGGATCTCAGGGGCGGCAGCTCCCTGCGGTTTCTCAATGCCGGCTGGACACCGGGCAGCGTGCCCGCTACGGGGTGAGGTTGGGGTCTTTGGTGCTCCGCAACGGGCCACTCCGCATGTGACCATCGGTCCCTTCAGATCACAGCAACTCACCCCCAAGGACGCCGAGGGGTGCCCCCTCTCCAAGTCCCAGCTCCCACCAGCCTCCACACGGTGGCGGCCTCTCCCGGGACACAGGAGCCACCAGCCTCCAGGGTGCCCTGCCCAGACCCTGTCCAGGGTGCCGCCCAGGTGGGCCCCTGGGCCTCTGCCGGTGGCGCTGCAGCCCCAGCCCCGCAGGGCTCTCTTGACCGCCAGCCCGCCCAGGTCTCCAGGGCCCCGGGACACCCCAGGTCCCAAAGGGTGCTGCCCACTGTGGCCCATGCGTGTGCAGAGCAGCCCCTGAGAGCAGGCCGTGCTGCTGTCCCCTCGTACAGAGCAGGAGGGGGCAGGCACCAAGAGCTGAGGTGACTTGCCCAAGGTCACACGGCGCAGCAGGGGCTGCCTGACGCCAGGGCCCACTGCCTCTGGCTCCAGCTTTGCTCTGCGCCCCTTCCGTGTGCACCGTGGTATCAGGGTTCAGAGGAGGCACCCCTCGTTGGAAATGAGGTGCACGGCCTGGGGAGTCTCCTGGCCACTCTGAACCTCAGCCTCCTCCTCTGCAGGATGAGAACGGTGGGCCCACTCCCAGCCGGGACATCGGCTGCACTGCGTATGAAGAGGTACCTAGAGCCCAGAGCCCCACGCACAGAGCAGGGCCTTGGGGGGCTCTCAGCAAGCACCCCCTCTCCTTCCCCGATGGCCTGTGTGTCAGGAGCGGGGGGTTGAGGAGTCCAAAACCAGCAGCCCAGTTCTGGGGGAGAAGGGACCTTGGAAGGAGGCGGAAGGAGGTGAAAGGGGAGGCGGAGGCCAAGGCCGGGGCGCCAGCTTGCCTACTGGGCATTCCCTGGAAGGGGTGGAGGCGGCGGGCCAAAGCTCACTGGGGGAAAAGCCATGGCTTCTGGGAATGGAGCCTCCCGGGCGCTCAGCCTCTGTGGCTCAGGCTCCGGCCCCTGGACTTTCCACCTTGGCACCGGCCCCGTGACCATGCTGGCAGTATCTGCCCTGGGCGGGGGCCCAGTGCACGGGGGGTGGGGGGGTGTGAATGAATGTATGTCGGGGCACGGGGTGAGGGGCAGGAGGTCAGCGCCAGCGCGGCCTCTGGAGTCCCGGATGTAGACCTCCCGCTGCGACTCCCCCTCCCCCTCTGTCTCCACGCTGCTTCCCCGTGTGCCCACGGGCTGAAACACCAGTGCATGGATGGCCCCGAGCCCACGGCCCCCCTCCTCTGGGGGTGTCCACCTGGGGTGGAGACAAGGGTGGACATGCCAGCTCCCACCCCAGTGAGCGCCGAGAACTCCCCCGCCCCCACCTCGTCCGTGGAGGGCGAGGGGGCGCAGCTGACTCCCGAGCCCCAGCACCGAGAGGAGGAAGTCAAGAGATGTCTGCCGCCTGGCGTTCCGTAGTGGGGGCTCCGTGCAGGGCGGGGACCTGGGTGGGCCGACGGGTGAAGGGGTGGGCGGGCGGATGAACGGGCGCGGGAGCAGGTGCCCCGCTGGGGAAATGGAGGCAGAGGGACAGGCGACTAGCGACCGTGCACTCATCCACCATCTGTCCGTTGACCCCCTCCGTCCGTCTGTCCATCCGTGTACCCCTGCACGCACAGGCACACGCGTGTGGCCAGGCAGCTAGAGAGCGGGGTGGGCCGTGGGACGGAGAGGTGCACGGGCAGATGAACCCATGAATGGGCCCATAGACCACGGGTGGGTGGACGGATGCCCCTGCGGATGAACGGACAGATGGAGGGCGAGGTGGCTGAGGCCACAGGCCGGACGCTGCATTGCTTCCCTCCTGGGAAGGTGGCGGACAGCAATTGCTTCGGCCCCTGCCGGGCACCGCGGACATCAGCGCGGCCGCAGGGGGCCGGGACACTGCACCTTCGCAAGCTGCGCGGCCACTGACTCACAGGCTCTCTGCCTCCTCGCAAACCTCCGGCGGGGGCGGGGTGGGGGGGGCAGCGTGACATTTCAGATTGCCTCGCAGCAATCGCCGGCTCGGCCTTTAGCAGCGAGGGGCGCTCGGCCGCTCGCCGGCTGGCATTCTCCTCGGGAGGTGTTTGCAGACCCCCCGCGGGCAGGAAGGGGCCCGCTCTCCCGGGGTGTGAGGGGGCATCGTGCTCTGAAACGTTGGGGACCCCTCCCCCCCGGCTGCCTGGCCACCTTCTCTCTCTGCAGCAGGCCCAGCTATTACCTCCATCACCCTTCGCTGGGCGGGGGGGGGGGGAGGGGGCGTTTAATTGACAATGTGGTGGCGAAGGAGGGTTGGAGAACTGGCGTTTCCCTGGCAACCAAGTTTCTCAACACAAGATGCTCTGGGTTTTAAAAGCCACTTCTCGTCGAATTTCTCCCCTGAACATTAGCTCAGAACTTTCCCGACACCGAAGTTTTTAGCACGCACAGCAGCAGGCTAGTTCTTTCGTCTGACGCCATAAAAGCTGCAGATTTGTCCCCTGCGAGACCCTGGGACGTCGTTTGGTTTCCTCTGCCATCTTGTCCCCGGCCCATCCGCTGGGACCGCAGTGACCGCTGGGGAACCGCTGGGGACGTTTGTCAGCTGTGGTCGGCCTCAGGTCCCGTGCCCCTGACCCCAGCCTGCTGTCTGGACTCGACCCTGCCCTGCCTGCTGGCTGAGCTCTTCCGAGACCCTGGGCCAGCCAGCCGGTCTGGGCCTGTCCTCACTGTCAGCTCTGGGCCCCTCCCCCTGGGCTGAGGAGGACCGTGCCAGCCTGCACCCCCAAAACAGAGGGCATACACTTCCAGGGCCTGCTCTTTGGCAGAGTTGGGTGCTTCCATCACCCACCAACTCCCCGTCTCCCTGGGCCCACAGCATGGGTCCCAGCGGAGTTATCTGGCCTGACTTTCCGTAACTGTGTCAGCAAGGTTGGGGGGCGGCTCCCTTCTCCGTCCGTTGTCCACACCCTCGTTGCTGACCGAGCCACACCCCCTTCCATGGAACCTCCAACTGTCTGTCTATCACCTGCCCTCCACCCCCACCCCCCCCAGACACGCTCCACCCTCGCCCCACCCTACTCCTGTTCACCTGGAGTTCCTCGCTTTGCCCTTTAGATCTGGCTTTCCGAAGATGATGTCACTTCATGAGCGCGCTCCAATGCCGCTTCCTCTGAAAACGCTTCCTGACCCCCCCACCCCCGTCCTCTGAACCACCGCAGCTCCCTGTCTGCGCCTCGGGGACACCCAGCTTTCTGCTCTGGCCGGCGTCGCCGTCACGCTGTCCCAGAGGCCCACGGGACGGGGGGGGGGGTGTAGGGGGGGAGGTCAGGCGGAGCTCCTCCCTGCTCTGGCTCTCGGGGTGGGGGCTGCGCGACCTGGGTGAGGGGAGGGAAGGGTGCGTGGAGGGCGGGTGTCGAGTTGACAGCTGACTGCGCCCCGGAACGGCAGACGGGCCCCCGAGTGTCGGTGGGATGGCGGTCCTTTGGACAGACGGGCCTACAGAATGGAGAGTGTGGGCGGGGGGGGGGGCACGGATGGCGGGAGGGGCCAGGGGTGGGCGCCCAAATGGAAGGACAAAGGGCTAGAGCGATGGGTGGAAGGAGGGGAGGCAGGGGGGGTGGGGGGTGAGGAAGGAAAGAAGGAAAGAAGGAAGCAAGGGAGGGAGGCATCCAGCTGCCCAGGCAGAAGGACAACGCCCGGGGGCAGGGGTGGGCCAGGAGGCTGACGGCCCCGGAACTCTGAATGGGACAGGGGAGGACGTGTGGGTTCTCACCCACAGGAAGTACTGCTCCTCGTAACCAGAGGCTCAAGGTTTTCCGGTGGCCCGAGGAGAGAGACCAGGCGCCTGTGGGACCCGGGCATCAGAAGGACCGTCCTGCTCAGCTCCTCTAAGCACGTGGGCCGACCCGAAGCGCCAGGCAGTCGGGGGGTGCTCCGTGACTATTCATTGGAAAGTGACGGATTGATCTTGGGGAGCTGCCACCCGAGGGAGCGTGGCCGGCTGGAACCTCGCCCCTTTCACACGCCAGAGTGTGCTCGCTCTCTCTCGCGCGCTCTCTCTCTCTCCCTCTCTCTCTCTCTGCAGCAGGAAAGCTCCATCCTGCTGCACCTGCCCCCCATGTGTGTGCGTTGACTGGAACCCACACATTGGAGGGGCCCCGGAGCCCCGGCCTCCCTTCTGGAGCCAACACCCCTGCGACAAGGAGGTGTGGCCTCCTCTCACCCATCTGGGCTCAGAACGTGACAGACACGAGGCTGGCTCAAGTCAGCCCGGGGCAACTTGAGTGGTGACCTGTCCCCGGGAGTCATCTCATCGGTGAAGCCAGAGAGACCCCAGATAGAGGACCCCCCCCACACACACAGAGTGGATGGGAGGCTGGGGGACCAGAGGTGTCCTCTGCACCAGGTTAGGGGGCCGTGGGGACACAGTCCCTTTCCGGTAGGCGTGGACCACAGACACGCTCAGGGGCCGCAGGGAGGTGCCCTGAGCCTGCACCCAGCCTGTGAGCTCCCTCTGGCTTCCGGGTGCAGAGTCTCCCCTGGGTGGCTGGGAGCTGTGGCGTGCACAACCCCAGGGGGCACCCTTCGCCCAAACCATAGGAAAGGGGGGTGCGTTTCAAAGCTTCATCATGTGTGGGGGGCGGGGACGGGGCTGTGTTTCCCCGAGGGTACACCTGAAAGGCACACAGAAGTCCCTCACACAACGCCGTGAACTTGCGCTGTTAATGACACTCTCCACCTCCTCCGTCGGACCCCACCCCGTGAGAGTGCAGGTGCAGGGACCAAGGAGGGCGGTGACCTCACTTCTGCCTCACCTCGGAGCCGTTCCCTGAGGGTCAGCAGCCCGAAACGAGCCCTCCACAAATGACCATTGCCGGGGAGGAAAGATGGAGGACGTCGGGCGGGTTGGGCTCAGTCCTGCCACGCAGGGGTGCGGGGCTCCCGCCCGAGGAGAAGGAGAGGAAGGGCGCCTGGACGGTCGGTCCCCTCGTCTCCGAGGCCCGCTGCAGCCGCGCAGTGGCGCCCTCCCATCCCCTCGCGCCCGCAGCCCGTAGGAAAAAAAATAGAAAGAAGACGCCAGTGTGGCTCGCTTGACTGAGTCCCTACCTCTCCGGCCACAGTTCCCTCCAACTTATGTTTCATTTCCTTGGGTCTGATGATCCACTTAATTCAAAATGCAAATTCCATGTCCCGTGGGCCAATGGCCCCGAGCTCCGCTTCACAGGGCAGCAAGCAGCTGCGGCGCCGAGTGAGTCACCGGGCCTCTGGCGTTCAGGTCTCTGCTCCTCACGGTGGCGACGGCCTCCCAGAGGCCTCTGGCGGGTGCAGCCTGCGTACCCACCAAGGCCACACCTGAGTTCGCCTCTGAGGGCAGAGTGCTCTGGAGTGTTCTATTAACCAGGGCTGGGGGCTGGGGGCAGGTGGGCCAGGAGGTTAATGCCAGCCCCAGGGGCCATGCTGAGCCTAGCTGGGCCAGACTGGTCTGTCTCAGGGGCAGGCTTGGGCAGCCCCAGACAGCCTGTGCCTGCTCCCATGATTCAGGAGCCTTGGCCCTGGCGGGGCAGAGAACTTCACCACCGCTCAGGAGGGAGCTGCCTTCACCCAGCCCTGAAACGTAACCTTGAACCCTCCAGGGTCTGGCCTTGGAAGGGCAGCCAGTGTCTTCCAGAGGCTGGCTTCCTTGTGCCCCAGGTGGTCCCAGAGCTGCCCCTGGGCCACAGAACAGGCCCCTCTGTCTCCCCAGGGGAAGTGAGGGGCCGCTCACTGCCCCCTGGGTACCCCATTGCTGGAGCTCCCCGTGCCCCTGAGGACAAAACCAGCAGCAGGGTAGGAGGGACCAAGGGGCAGGGGACCTGCAGCGTGCCCGAGAGTTTGAGCACCTCCCTTCCCAGGGTTGGGGGATCCTGGCTTTAGGAGAATGGGGGGGCAGATGTGTCATCCGGTGGAATGAAGAATGGGGGGCGTCCCAGGGGGTGGGGCGGCGGCCATGCTGAGGAGGTCCAGGTGAACCTTTGGGGGTGGCGCGTACCCCTGGCCCTGGAAGTCAGCCCCGGGCTCCCTGAATCATCACGATCCCCACGCCTGCGCTGGGCCTCTTTAAGTCCCGGTTCTAAGCCCCACCCCACCGCCAAGAACCACACGGCTCAGACCTCAGGGCAGGTGAGAGGTGAGGGGGACTTCTGTGAGGCCAGGCAAGGCTCTCCGGTACAGCTGGGGAAACTGAGGCTCGGGGAAGAAGGGCCTGTCCCCTGGCCACGCCAGGAGTCTAGCTGCTGTGGCAGGCACTCATTTCACAACCCAGCACCCATTCCTCAGGCTTCCGCCACTTAAGTGGGCGCCCTGCACACTGGAGCCCCAGGGTCCAGGCCCTCCGCCACCTGGTGACGTGAGCCCGACCCTCCCTCCCTACTCTGGCCTGTGTGAGTTTCCTGATGCACTGTCAGAGCTGGGGCAGGGGTCCTGGCCTCCTGCCCCTGGGGTCCTCCCCTCATGCTGGGGACCGGCTTGGGCATCAGCCCCCGGGACTCAATGCCAGTGAGCTGCCTGCAGCCTGGGATGCGGGGCTCTGGGCGTCTCAGTGCTGCCACCTGCTGGCCTCTGGCCGTTGCAGGCGTCTATGCTCCGCCTGTTTGTCCTCTGGGGCTCCGGGATCACCCACAGATGGTCACTGGCCTTGACACTGAACCCCACAAGGAGAAAGCCTGTCCCTTTCCCCTGAGGCTCCCTGGTTCTCTTGGGGACAGCATCTCAGTGGGCTGCCTCTGCCCCAATGTCTCCTTCTTCCCTGGTCTCCCCTCTCTCTTTTTTTTTAAATATGTTCCTTGATTTTAAAGAGAGGGGAAGGGGAGAGAGGGAGGGACATCAGTGTGAGAGAGAAGCACCGATCAGTGGCCTGCCATACGCGCCCCAACCAGACCGGATGGGCCGGGGATGGAACCCGCCACCTTTGGGGGCACAGGGAGCGATGCCCCAACCAACCAACCGAGCCCCCCGGCCAGGGCTGGCCATCCCTTCTTGGGCAAGGTGGACGCAGGCTTCCAACCCAGAGCCTTCGGCAAACAGCTGGCTTCTAACACGCATGCAGACACAATCCTGTCTTCACCGTATTCATTCTTTTCCAGAACGACTTCGTGGCGCTGTAACTCCCGTGCCGTAAATCCACCCCCTTACAGGGTACAACTCGGCGGTTTTTCACGTCATCACAGGGCTGAGCGGCCGCGGCCCCAATCTAGTTTTAGAACATTTTCGTCACCCCCAGAAGAAATCCTCTTCCCGTGAGCAGTCACAGCCCGGCGCCACCACCCCCTGACCCCTGGCAGCCTCCCGTCTACCTTCTGTCTCTGTGGCTTTCCCAACACGTGGCCTCTCGTGTCTGGGTGAGTGCTGTGTTTGTGTGGTCACCTTAGAGGGAAGGCTGGCTTTTCACTCGTTAATGGGTGGAATGCGGTGCTTCCTTCTCAGGCAAATCTCTGTCAGTCGACCCTGATTGCGTTCTGCCTCGGGGAACTGATTGTTTGCCCCGGTTACCTGTTATCCACCGGAGCTGGGGAGTGCAGCCGGCATCCGGGAAGCACGGGGCGGATTCCGTCATCCCAGGGGCTGGGGGTCCCTTTGTGGCTGGTCCTCTGATCTGGGGGACTTCTCCTGTCCCTCCTCTCTCCAAAGCCCCCGGGCCCCCGTGCTCCCTCCTCTCTGGCTGGTCTCGAAACCCCCACTGTGGGGACGGGAGATGGAGCCACGCGTCGTCTTTGCAAACACACCGCCAGGGCCTCTAATCAACAAATTCGGAGGGACAGCTGCGGTCCCAGCTTCTTTTCCCCGTCGTTTTGTCCGGAAGCGTAATTGACAACGAGTTTAATTATGCAATTAAAGTCATTTTCCTGGTCTGAACAAATATTTACAGCGTACTCCGCTGCAAATTGCTTTGCCTGGAGACAGGTTCTACCACTGGGGCTGGCACGCTGGGCTGATGCATGCGTTCATACCCCCCCGGCCCCCAGTACCAGGCGGCCACACTGGGCGAGCAGGTGGCAGGCCAGCGAGCCCCCGGGAAGGAGCGTCCCTGCGGAGACGTGGCAGGTGTCGGCCAGGCAGACAGACAGATGCGCTCCCACTCCCGCCGCCTGGCTTCGTGGAACAGGTGAAGCACCCCGGGGTGCTTCGGGGGCGGCGGCCCCTAGCCCCAGCTCTGCCGCGTCAGAGCAACCTCTGGGCCCCGCCGGCCCCGCGGGGGCGCAGCTCGGCCCTAACCCTAACCCTAAGCCGCATCCATCCCACACGCCCGCTGTCTTCCTGTCGTCTGGGCGATGGCCCGGGAGCCGTCCTGAAGGAGAGCAAGGGCGGAACCTCTCTCCCAGGCCCCGCGGAGCTCCGCTTCCTGTGGGAGCCGGGGCGGGAAAACTCCAGGCGGAACTTCAGAACTGCACAAGAAGCCGCTCTCTTTTCCTCCCTCTGAAGCTCGCCTCCCTCTCAAGCCCGGTCTCTCCCCTGGGGGGCGGGGGGGGGGCACTGACCCAGGTTCCTGGGCATGGGGCGGGGCCGCTGACTCGGGTTTCTTCACTCACAGGCGCGCTCTCTGCCTGCCAAGCTCTGCGTGTGCGGCAAAGCTCTGGGTGGGGTGGGGGGGCTGATGTAACATCAGGCACTGGGGTGGGGTGGACAGGAGCGACCTGTTTTTTTGAGACGACCCAGGGCTGGGTTCAGAGCCCCTCCGCTGTGCGGGGAGGTCTGGGGGTCCCGGGAAAGGACCTGGGATGTAAAGTGGACGAGGCAGGGTGGCAGGGGGCAGGGGCAGCGGGCATCCAGCGGCGGGGTGGGTGGGGGGTGATTTCAGCTTCTCCCCTCCAGCCCCCGCCCTCTGTTGAATGTCAGCCCTGAGTGGAGTGGGGGGCTGGTCCTCTCCCCGCCTTGCTCTGGGTGGCTGTGCCCTGGCCTCTGGGGCCAGGGCGGGCTGGGCTTACACCTTCTCAGTCCCGACCAGCCACATGCACGCACGTGCACACACACACACACACACACTCATGCACGCAGCCCTGCGCACAGCAGGGGGGGCTCTGAGGTTTGGCCGCAACTGGAAAGCCGGCAGGGTCCCCGCCCAAACGGTCGAGCCTGCCCGGCCCCATCCAGGCTCCCTGCTCAGAGGTGCTCCGGCATCCCACCCCCTCTCCCCACCCTGCTGAGCTCGGGGACCAGCTGCCCCCGGAGAGAAGCAAGGTGATGCCTGGCAGGAGGCAGGGCTTGGGGTCAGCCTGACCTCTGTCCCCGCTCCCCGTGGCTCAGGCTGCTGGTGAACCACGGCCGGCAGCAGGACCTCTCTGGGCGGGGCCTCCTCTGCGCACAGTGGGGGCGACCTCAGCTGCCGGGCGCTCCCCTGGGGAGGGCCCACCATCGGCCTGAGCAGGGTGGGCCCTGTGTCCCGGAGGGTGGGCTCGCCCCCTTCCCTCGGCCAGCACCCCCGGCACCGCGTGGCCCCTGGCGGGGGGCATCATGTCCGGGTGTGGACAAAGTGGTGGGAACACACACGACCTTCCTGGGATCAGCAGTGACACCCAGGGCGGCTGTGCGAGGCAGACGCCCGCCCCTGAGCCAGGGCTGGTCCCCGGTGGGCCAGCTGCGTGGGGGGCCGCGGGGCCCCTGTCTATAAATGTCGCACCATCACATCCCTTCTGAAGATCCGGAGAAAAATAAATGGGAACCGCTGTCCCCACGGGCCCCGCTGTGGTCGCGGTCCCTTACGTGCCTCCCCTCCCTGCGTGTCTGCTCCGGCCCTCCCGAGACAGGGCGGTTATTGCGCCCAGCGCACAGCCGGGGGCGCTGAGGCTCGGGGTCTGTGCAATCGCTGAGCGCTCAGCCCCGCTGGAAGAGGGGTCTGCGCCGGTGGGACATTTCACTTCATCCTCCCCTGACCCCGGCAGGGACACGGTCACCCCATGGCACAGATTGGAGTGTCACTCCAGGTGACGCTGCTGGCCAGAGGCGGCACTGGGACGTGTCCAAGGCCACCGGTGTTTACCACTGCTCTCCCTGCCCCCCGGGAGTGCAAGAGGGCAGGAGGGAGGGAGACGTGGCCGGCCCTTTCCCTCAGATGCCCTCACTGGTGCCTCGTTACTGCCACTGGTGACAGACAGCGACCTGGAAGCAGAGGTCACCGTTGTGGCTCAGGGCCCCTGGCAGGGTCAGGTCAGGGGCCTCCAGGGCCCGTGCCCTGTGGTCTTAAAGCCCCAGAAGGCGCACCCCAGCGGGGGCCCACCGGCCCGCCAAGCTCCCCGACACCCCCGGTGAGCGCAGGGCGGGCTTGCTGCCCTGGCTCGGTGTTCGCCGTGTGCGGGCCCAGTCTGCCCTTTCACCCCGGCAGGGCTCCAGGAGGCCGTGGGGGTCAGGGGCAGCTGCTGTGCTGGACATCGGGATCCCACGAAAGACGTCATCCCGGGGTTGATTTGGGGCCGCGCGGGGAGGGCTGACCAGAAATCAGGACACTGGGTTTCCGTTCTGCCAGCGGTGAGCCACTCCCCCTCCCGGGGCCTCAGGGCAGCCTCCTGCCAACCAACCAGCCAGCACCGGGGGAAATGCAGCAGGGTCCTGAGAGGGGTCTCGCACACGCCCGGGGGGCCAGGACTGGGAGCTGGAGGGAACACTCAGCTGGCCGGCTGCGGGAAACTGAGTCAGGGGCCAATCAATGGCAGCTGTTGAGTCCTTCTGGTCCCTTGGAAACTCTTATTCTATGTAAGACACCTCCTCTAGGCTGTCCCCCAGGCTTCCAGGGACTGGCGCGACATGCTCGTATGCGAGGCTGATGGGTGAGTGGGTGACGCTGGGCAGGGTTCTGAGGAATTCCAGAATGACCAGCGTTGCCTGGAAAAGGCATGAAACCCGCCGAGGGCCAGACTAGGGCGCTGGGCCCGAGGCGTGCGTTTTCACCGTGGTGCCCAGACTCCGCCCCGGACACCCCTCGTGGGGGCCCGCGGAACCACCTCCGAAGCCACCGGACTGTGGAGAAACAGGAGCCGGGTGGCCTGGGCCCCCCACCCACCGCCCCTGCTCAGCCTCAAGTGGGCTACCCACGGTTCCGTTCCCCGAGGACGTTCAGTCTCCGAGTCAGAGGGCACGCCACCCCAGGCTCGCACGGAGACACAACGAGTCAGTGTGAAAGCCGCTCATTTAAAGCAACAGCACTTCATTGCATTCAGTGCCTACCCCGCCCCCTCCCGCCACCCGGGGTCCCGGCGTCAGAATGCGACTCCAGCAGGAGAGCGGGTCTGCTCTTGGCTCCTTCAAGGGCAAGAAAACTCTGGCCGCTGTTTGCCAGCCCTGGGGACAGTCCTGGCCTCCGTTTCCCCATCGATAAAAGGGGGGTGGTCTGGGCTTCCCCGCCCACGTGCAGCCGTTGCAGGGTGCAAGGCTGTTCAGAGGGTCGGCCGAGTCTGTGAGAGGAACGCCAGGGCGTCCGATCACCCTGGAGAGGAGTGAGGCCACTCGCACCCGAGCCTGGGCCCGGAAAGGGGGCGACGTGAGCAAGTCACGCTTCTCCAGGTCAAGTGTGTGACCCCCCGGCACCGAGACCTGCTCCCTGCCGGGAGCAGAGCGGCCAGGTGAGGCCTCAGGGCAATGCCAGGGGCAGCCCCCAGGGAGCCCACTGTGGGCCGTTGATGCTGGGGCCTTGGAGACCCCTCCCCCCCGGCTGCCCCTTCTGAAGGACAGTGCTCTCTCTGCCCTCCCCCCTGGGCAGAAGAGCATCATCGCTCAGGAGACCGTGCGGGCAAAAGCCTGTGACACTGGCCACAGTCTCATCCTCGCAGAGGCCAATTCCCAGACCCGGGTTTGGGTCCAGAAGCACATTTTGACCTTCCCCATTCCAGGCACACGAGACCCCCCTGTGAAGGTCTCTGGGCCCTGATGAGCGGTTAAGTCAGGAAAGCCACCAGGTGATGCCATGTGCCCTCTGGGTGGCGTCCTCTGGTCAGGCATCCTCGTCGGACCCCCTTCTCCTCCCTCCACCCCCCCTTCACCCCTGGCCTGCCCCCATTCTTTTCTGGGGGTTTGAATCACGACGTGTTTCCTCCAGGAGGCCCCTCTCCTTGGTGGGTCGAGTTTTTAAAAACCAAGCGAACAAATCCATCTTTCTATAAAAGTTTATTTTGTAATTTTCTAAGAAGTGATAAAGGGGAAAAATTGAAATCATGCCAAGGTAAGAAACAATGGTATACAAAAAATAATTTAAACACACGTATTAATAATAAAGCGACATTTCCAGCAACAACTAGTAGGTCATTGTGCCCGAGATTTTTCCAAAGGTATTAAATATGTGTTAGATATGGACACACACACACAATACACAAACACTCCGCACACACACACATGCACACACACGCACACACTCATATATACAGCTCAAGTTCTCTTTGTTCTGTGCCTCGCTGCTAACTGATACAACTACCGTGAAAAATGGTGAAATGCCTGAGTGCCCTTCAGATTGAACCAACGTGCACGGGATCGTGAATTTCGGAGACATGCTAAGTAAGATTCCCGCCCCAATCTCGCGCGCTGCTAGCCTGTACCCTTGCGGGCTCGTCTGAAAGATTAAAGCGTGCCTGTCGGATCTGCTCAGCGGGGTGGTCACTATGGGGTGGCAGACGGCACCCGCTCAGGGGACCCCGCTCTCTCCGGCTCCCAGCCCACCCCCCGGGTTGGTTGGAAAGGGAGCATCCGGCGGGCGGCGGAGCTCTGGGCCCGATCACATCTGGCTGACCCTCTGCTTCAGGGCCAGGATCTCCCTCTCGATTTCGTAGGGCAGGTCGGAGTTCACTTGCTCCTCCAGGTACCTCCGGACATCTTCCACCTCCTGCTCCCAGAACTCCTTGGAGATGTCGAAGAGCTCCTTCACGTTGACGTCTCCCAGGCCCTTCAGGTTCAGGGCGTCCTCCTTGGGGACGTAGCCGATGGGCGTGAGCTTGGCGCCGCCCTCCCCGTTGACCCGGTTGAACATCCACTCCAGCACCCGGGCGTTCTCTCCGAAGCCGGGCCACAGGAACTTGCCTTCCTTGTCCTTCCGGAACCAGTTGACGTGGAAGATCTTGGGCAGCTTGGCCGCGGGGCGCTGGGCCATGCTGAGCCAGTGGGCCAGGTACCGGCCGAAGTTGTAGCCGAAGAAGGGCCGCATGGCGAAGGGGTCGTGCATGATGACTTTGCCTGTCAACAGAGAGGGGGCGCTGTTGGCGAATGACATTCTCAGGGGACAGCGTGGACATGGTTATTGTGGACACGAGCGTGCTTGGTTTCCTGTCTCTCTCTGCACAGGTGGAGAGAGGGGAGACACCAACACAGACAGACAGAGGGACACAGAGACAGAGACAGGAGCACGCCCGTCACTGTCCCTCGTGGTCTCAGACTCCGACTGGGATTTACCTTTGTGCTCAGCGGCCGCCGTGGCCTCGGATCGCATGGCTGCCCCCACAAACACTCCATGCTGCCAGTTGAGAGCTTCGTAGACCAGAGGGACACCTTAACAGGAGAGAAGAAGCGTCCTTAAAGGCTCTGACCCTCAGACCCTTCCGTCGGCGAAGCCAGCTCACAAAGCGGAAAGACCGCAGAACGGCATCGCCCTGATCCCCGAGAGTCCTGCATTCTCAGGGCCCAGGGCAGGGAGCCGCCAGCCGCACCCCCGAGGCCACGCGGCCAGAAGGAAAACAGATCAGGATCAATTTCACAGACCCTCCCGGCCTGGGTCAAGGGGGGCTCACCAGCAGGTCGGCGCCCTCCGAAGATGATGGCCTCGATGGGCACGCCCTCCGGGTCCTCCCAGGCTGGGTCGATGATGGGGCACTGGCTGGCGGGGGTGCAGAACCTCGAGTTGGGGTGAGCGCAGGGTTCCCCTACAAAAGGCAGAGAGGAGAGGCCCTGAGCGCCTGGCCCCAACACGGGGCGCCCAGGGGCCGGGGCCGCGGGCCTCCGGAGGGCTCACCATCCTCAGGGGTCCACTCCTTGTTCTTCCAGGAGGTGAGCCTGACGCCGGGCGCCAGCGGCTGGTCGATGCCCTCCCAGTAAGCGCCCCCGTCGCTGGTCTGGGCCACGTTGGTGAAGATGGTGTTCTTCTGGATGGTCTTGATGGCATTGGGGTTCGTCTTCACGGAGGTCCCAGGAGCGACACCGAAAAACCCGTTTTCTGGGTTGATGGCCCTCAAGTTGCCTAGAAGGTTTTAGACCCGAGAAGCAGAAGTGAGTGCGGAGGAGTTAAGTACTCTGATACTTTCGTCCCAAATTCTCAAATCTTTTTTTCCCCTCCTCCTTAGACTCTATCTGTCTTTTCTCATCCAAACAATGACATTTCCAACTCTTTCTTCCTCATCAGTTTGCCACCAATGCTACTTTAACCTGGGTATTAGATAAACCAACAGCCACCGAGAGGCCCGTTTCAATCCAGATTTGATATTAAATGGAAGAATGCTTATGTAAAATACATAGTTCTAAGACTTCGCAAGCCCTGAAATAACGAAATTCAAAATCCCAACTGTGTGAACTTAGGGGAACTCGGCACGTTTGAAAAAAGCCGAAAGTTCCCCGAGATCCAGTTACTGTCGGCCACCGAGGGGCCTCGAGAGTCACCTTGCTGGTCGAACTTCATCCAGGCGATGTCGTCGCCCACACACTCTATCTTCCAGCCCGGCAGGCTGGGGTTCATCATGGCCAGGTTGGTCTTCCCGCAGGCGCTGGGGAAGGCGGCGGCGAAGTACTTCTTCTGGCCCTCGGGGTTGGTTATGCCCAGGATCTGCAGAGACCAGAGTCCTCCGTGAGCTCCTCCCGCCTTTCCTTCCCACTCGGTGGCCCCTACTTCAGCCTCAGACTGCGCCTAGAAGCCCCCAAAGCCTGGGTCCCCGACATCTACGTCTTCAGGTATCCACCCAGATATTCTGGATGACACCCAAAGGCTCTGTCTCAGTGTGGTTGTGTTTGAAGTCCTTCTAAAGAGGCACCCGTGAGTGTGTTCATAATTATGGGTGGAGTTTCCAGTTCCCTGTCCTCTTGGCTGACGGGCTCGGGGATGCCCCAGGCCTTGCTCAGCCCCCCCCCCCCGCCGTCCTGCCCCCACCCCTGCATGCTCAGAGTCCCCCGCATCTCACCAGCATGTGCTCGGCCAGCCACCCCTCCTCCTTGGCCAGCCGGCTGGCAATCCTGAGGGCGAAGCACTTCTTCCCGAGAAGCGAGTTCCCGCCGTACCCGCTCCCGAAGGAGATGATCTCCCGGCGGTCGGGCAGGTGGGCGATGAGCGTCAGCTCTGGGTTACACGGCCAGTTGTTAACCAGAGGCCCTGCCGAGGGAGACACCGGTCACGTCAGCGCAGCCCCACACTGCCGGAGGTCCCCAGGGGGACACAGGCCCGCCGGGGGTGGAGGCTGAGCTCGCTTTTAAAAATTCTAGCTCTGGCCCTGGCTGGCGTAGCTCAGTGGATTGAGCTGGGGCTGCAAACCAAAGCATCACAGGTTTGATTCCCAGTCAGGGCACATGCCTGAGTTGCAGGCCACGGCCCCCAGCAACCGCACATTGATGTTTCTCTCTCTCTCTTTCTCCCTCCCTTCCCTCTCTAAAAAAATTCTAGCTCTGGATGTTGAAACAGCGCGCTTACTCTTTAAAGGCAAAGGGCACCCCACGGAGTGGAGGCACTTGATGAACTCCCCGTCGCCCAGCGCTTCCAGGACGGGCGTCCCCATTCTCGTCATGATGCGCATGCTGGCCACCACGTAGGGGGAGTCCGACAACTCGATGCCGATCTTCGACAGGGGCGAGCCCAGGGGCCCCATGCTGAACGGGATGACATACATGGTGCGACCTGGGGGGCAGTCGGGGGCGGGGGACAGGTGAGAAAGGACCCTGGACTCACAGCAACCAGCACCGTTTTCTACGGGGGACTTCGTGCCCTGCTTGCCGCCGGCCCCCCGGGTTACGTGAGTCCATGGGACAGCCGACAGAGTGCCCAAACAGAAGCGTGTTTATAAGTGTGTGATTCGCCTTCCACCGTGCATGGAAATAGTGTTCATGTTCCTAGGAGGCAGTGTGTAAATCTAAAACTGCGGTGTGCATTTTCAGGACGTTGCACATTTTCAGTATGTTGCCAATTTCACGTACGGAACCTAAAGCCCTAGGGGGGCCTGCGTTTCCCCAATTGTTACAAGTACCACGAGGACAAACATAACAGGAAAAGGCTTGCAGATACGTTGCCCAATCAAATAAACATCTTATTTACCTTTCATGCACCCTGGGAATCGGGCGTTGAATGCTTTCTCAAAGTCCTCCTCGGACATCCAGCGACCCAGCTGGCTGGGGCCGCTTTGGGGGATGGGCACTGTGTCTCTTTGTTCCGGGGTGATGATGACCGTCTTGCTTTCAATTCTGGCCACGTCCCTGGGGTCCGTGAGAGCCAACCAGCTGCAAGCATCAAAAGCAGACACATAGCGTGGGATTGGAGAGGGAAGTGCAGCTGTTTTGAAGGCACCTGTGTGCTGGGTCCCGTCAGCCGAGTGTCATTCAGGAAGGCACCTGTTTGCTCATTGTCAAGCCCCTCCCACACCTAGCGGAGGCCGAGCACACTGATGAAGTTCCGCCAACGAGGGGGGCCACGCCAGCTGAGACGTGGCCCGGAAAACATTTACTAGACTGGGAGCTAGTCTGGGAGGACAGGGACGTTCTGACTTCCATGGTTATCCGGGATCTAGTTTGCACAAAGCGTCTGTTTGTGTACGCTGTCTCGTCGAAGACGTGGGCTCGGCGAATGTGGTTAAATAGACGTCTATACGGTTCTGGCCATTATACAGTTTCCCCGGGGCCTACAGCCCCTCCTCCCCAGAGATCTGCATCCCTCCCTTTCCACCAATCCCCCACCGGCGGGGGCGGGGCGGGGGGCGGGGCTGCAGGCGGCACTCACCAGTTGTCGTACTTCCGCAGCCTCCGGATGGTCCCGGCCTCCTCCATCTGGTGCAGCAGCCGGCGATTCTCCTCCGCGGAGCCATCGCAGATGTGGATGTGCTCCGGCTGGCACAGCTGGGCGCTGCTCTCCACGAACTCCCGCACCGCCTGGGGCAGGCTGTCCAGGGTGCCCTGGACCACCTTGGCTGAGAAGTTGAGGCCGTTTTGGATCTGAGGAGGCATTTCTGCAGAGATGGGCTGAGCGTCCCGGGCACCAAGGTTCCCTGAAATAGAAAGTACAGGCTTCCTGAACCTCACCAAGAACCCACGCCTCCAACCAGCGCCACGCGCTTTGCTGGGGCCTCACACCTGCCGACGGTGGTAGCTGGAAAGGAAAAAGGTCATAGCTGGAAGGAAAAAAGGACGCGGGGTGTGTGTTATCTCTGGGATTTTTAGCAGTGTAAATGCAGAAGCTCTACCTACCTTCCTTCTCTCTGGGCGACCTCGATCAGAGAGCCAAGGCTCGCTTTCGGGGTTCCTCCCGCCAGTCGGCGCGCTTTCTCGGTGGGAAGGCCGCCTCTGGTGTCTGGTGGCAGAACCGCCTGGCTTTATGGGCCCTGGGCAAGAAGGATCCGCCCCCGGCCCCACCCGGGAGGCTCGTCTCTGACGTCAGGGGCAGGCTTCTGGATCGCGGCCAGGGTCGGTGCGCTTTGGCCCGGCTCCCCACAATAGACCCCAGGAGATAATCATTGAACAGCTGGCTGTGAACAAGCTCTGGAGGCCTCTGACCCCTCGACCGGCCACAGCAAGTCCTTGCACAACTTCTGATGGACTAACCTTTGCCCCAGTTCCCTGCTGATGCAAAAACCCGGGGCTCTGCCATTGACAGGCGGGAGCGGCTCCTGGGTTTCGCATGTGCCCAGGGCACCGCTGCCAGCACGGTGCGTGCTGATGGCAGCTGGCGGGCAGGACATCACACTGAGGCCCGGGGAAAGGCCTCAGGGAAGGATGTGCCCAAATGCTGGCGAGTGGGTGGCTTGGTGGCAAAAGTCCGGCCTCACTGGGGATTCTTGAGCCTACTGAGTGTTCACTGTGTGCCCCTCCCCAAACAGAAGGGCAGGGATTTCTGCCTATTTTGTTCCTTTTTTGGAGGTACAGTGTCTGGCACATAGTAGGCACAGCATGACCAGAAGGCAAGCATTGTCCTGAAGTGCTCTACCTAAGCTGACTCACAACCGGCCTCTGAGATGGGAGGGACAGCTCTAGGTCCAGACAAGGAAACCGAGGCACAGAGAGGCAGAGCAGGTGCTCCCAGGTCCCCGGCTGGAGGGCGTCAGGGGGAGGGGTAAAGGGCAAGCGAGCTGGGCTCTGGAGCCCTTGCGAGATGCCAGGGCCTCTTCTGGAACTTTCCGTGTATCCTCCAAGGAGTTCTGGGCCGGGTACAGTGACTCTGGTGCCAACTCTCACTTTTCATTGCCCTTGTAAGTCTGAGCATCTGGGGGGCAGAGCAGGGAGGGGCTTGGCCACCTTGCCAGATCGCCCTTGAGCAACAAGGCCTTTGTAAGAGTTCTTTCGAAAAATGTGCTTTGCAAGCCGTGGGCACTGGAGTCCAGCTTGGTGAACCCTGCAGCGGTTGCTGGTCTGCAAGAGAACTGGGTGAGAAGTCAGGAGAAGGAAGCCCGGCCCTGACTCCCCGCTGCCAGCCCAGTGACTCAGGGGGACCCCCTCCCTCCAGCAAGGTTGGGCGGGGACTTGCCTGCCCGCCCCCCACCCCGGGGTGTGTGCGGAGATGAGCTGGTACCTGTGAGGAGCTGCAGCAGACCGGAGGCCCTGGGACGGGCAGTGTCGGACCCAGGGCCGTCTGAGGGCTGTCCTGGAGAGCTGCTTTCTCACGGCAACATGGCTCACACGCTGCCACCTGCCGCCAAATCTGTCACCACCCCACCCGGACCCCCGGCCTCGGCTCCTGTCTTTAGATTTTCATCCAACCAGTGGAACCTTGCAGTGTCCATACACTGGGAGCTGTTGTTGTGTTTACTTGTGGATGACTGCCCGTTGAGGTCCCTAGAATCCGTTACCAGTGGCATCGCCAACCACACACAAGTGTGTGCCCCATCTATATCCAACCCTGATGTAAACATGCGGCGTTGCTGAGGGGCTTTCTTAGCGTGCGACATCAATGAAGTTAGCCCGCCCAATGCACAGCCATGAAGATGCAACAGCGCCCTGACCGGGCGGCCCAGTTGTTTGGAGTGCTGTTCTGTGCACCAGAAGGTGGTGGGTTCAATCCCAGGTCAGGGCGCATGCATACAGGGGGCAACTGAAGGATGTTTCTCTTCCACATCCCTCTCTCTCTCCTCCTCTTCCCCTCTCTTTAAAATCAATAAATACAGCCCTGGCTGGCATAGCTCAGTGGATTGAGCATGGACTGTGAACCAAAGGGTAGCCGGTTCGAATCCCTGTCAGGGCACATGCCCGGGTTGCAGGCCAGGTCCCCAGTGGGGGCCATGTGAGAGGCAACCACACATTGATGTTTCTCTCCCTCTCTTTCTCTCTCCCTTTTCCTCTCTAAAAATAAATAAATAAAAATCTTTTTTAAAATAATAAAATTCATAAATATATTCTTCCTTAGATAAGGATAAAGAAAAAAGACACATTCATACCAAAGTGTGGTTCATCTCAACAAATGGGTCCAGCGTCTGTTTAGCTGATAAAGCTGTAAGAGGTCTAATTCCCTCCAGGAGCACACAGACCGAAAGCCAAAATGTGAAACCGGAACTCATTAGCAGTTCTAAACACTAGCTGTGGTTTGTGTCCTGAGCCTTCCAGGGGAGAAACAGCAAGTTCAATTACAATTAGGCGCAGTGAGTGAGTCACCACGCTCACTCACTGATTGCTCCAGGGGACCGAGCAGGGAAGAAGGCAGCCTGGGAGCTCGGGCGGGGCCCTGGGAGACCTCAAAGGTGTGGGCAGGTAGGTGTGGGGGTGGGAAACGGCTGTGTTCTAGGTACCTAATGGAGAACAGAACTTTGACCTTGCGAGGGGTCTCACAGAGGGTTCTGAGGAGGTGTGTGACATACACTGAGGTTTCTTGGTAACCTGGTGGCCAGTGGAAAAGCAGAGATCGGCAGAGGGTGAACAGATGGTGTGAAGACCATCAACGCCGGCGCTTGGAGCTCCCCCAGAGCCAGGGTGGGTGGTCTCCACGCTGTGCGTGAGGGAACTAACTGGAAGGGGTCCACTGAGCCCCGGCATGTGGGGGCGGGGGGGGAAGCCGAGCAAGACGCGCTCAGCGCCCTCCTCATACTGGACCTTAGACCAAGGAGTTTCAGAGCCCGGACTCGTTGGAAACCCACAGTCGTCCTTTCCCTGGGGACGGGAGCCAGCTGAGACCCAGAGAGGGCAAGGAGACCACTTTCCCAAGCGAAGGCTCCTAACTGTAAGGTCACGGCCTCCCCGCCTCACCCCACTGCTGACGGAGGGGACATTACAGGCTCATTCCTTCCAGGGAGTGGCCCCCCAAATGCCTCTCGGTTCTAGAATCGGAACTCATAGACCCTTGTCTGATAAAGACGGAGGGGACGGGGGTTTTCCAGGAGGGGATGAGAAACTAACAATGGAAATCCCGTGTCTTGTCCCGGAGCCAAAGATCCGCGTCCAAATCAACTCCAGGTCTCCGCTGCCAGGGAGCCCAGCTGTGGAAATTTCCAGCACTGTTGGGCTGTGCCAGGGATTGGCCAAGGAGTCACCTGCCCCAGCAGTCCCTCGTCCACCCCCGGCGTGTTTGTTAGGGACAAATATTTAGATGTCCCACACCAACGGGGCGACCTTCATGTCTCTGCAGCCCAGAGGGTATTGTTACAGAGCTGAGTGAGCCCACTTCCCATTTTGGAGCCAGAGAATTATGTAGTCCAAAAGGTCCTTAAAAGATTATGTTAAGCCAGCTGAATGGGTAGGGCGTCTCCTCTGGGGGTGAAGAAAGTTCTGGAACTGTTAGACAGAGGTGGTGGTTGCATAACGATGAGCGTACTGAATGGCACCGTATTGCTCACTGTGAAATGCTTCACTTGACGTTACGTGAAGTTCACCGCGATTAAGAGAGAAAAGAGAACGTGGAGTCCAGCCTGTTGTCTTGAAGGTGCGGGAACAATGGCCCGGGGCGGAGGTGGGAGTATTGTGGGAGGGGCTTTTTAAAGCCCGCCCTAGGACGCAGGCAGCTCTCCCGACGTCCCCCCCCTCCCCCCCCCCGGCCCCCACCAGCCACCAGCCCTCTTCCTAATCTTTATCGCTTCTCTCCATCGCCTCACAATGTCTTAAGATACTAATCTCGGGCTGAATGCAGAGAAGACCATTTACATCCTTAGGAGGCTTTCCCCAGGGAGGGCGGTGATTTGTTTGCACGTTCTCTCCACGGTGAACAAAGAAAGTGAAACGAGAGGTAAACCCCACGTCTTGGCGTGTGCTAATAAAACATGAGTTTTGCAAACGTGTGCACAGAAATCATGTCAAATGAATGCTAACGAGTGGGGGTCCGTGTGGCTGCGAGGTGCTGGGTCACCTGTATTCTCGTCCATCTCTAGGATGACCGGCGGAAGAGTGGGCCGAGGGCCAGGTGTCCCCACGCTGGCCCCACCCAGCACTCGGGGTCCCTGGATGGGTCACTTATGGCCTCGGTTTCCTCATCTCTCTCCTGACATGGCCATTCTGACTCTGAGTGCCCCTGATTTCCAGAGTTCTACAGCGAGCGAGTCCGCTTTAGGAGAGAGTTCTTGTGGCCAACACGGCGAGAACAAATTTGCCACCGAGTTCCGTTCCGGACACACGCGCAGAGGAACGGCGGCAGCCCCAGGCACATGCGGGGCCAGCAGGCCCGCTCGCACGGTTCCCACAAAAACAGTCCACGGCGCTCGTTCTGCAGCGAGAACATGGACCCGCTGCGTGGCGCAGTTAATTCTGTTGGAGACAGCAGTCATTGCTGGGGAACGGAAGGCTCCCTGGTAACGGGGCAAATCCCTCCCTTCCCTGCAAGGTTGAGGCTCAGAACAAAAGACGTCTTTTCTGATCGGCGCTGAGATAATTCCCAAACTCAGAACAGCTAACTCACGCTCTCAGCTCCTCTCCCGGGCGGGGGCGGGGGCGGGGGCGAGGACTTGCACCCCCGGGACTTGACAGCACCCCCGCCCCGCCCCCCCCGGCGTGTAAGCCAGCGGCACGTCTCTCCGGGGGCTGGGGCTCCTAACTTGGCTGCAGAACCCTGAGATATCTCCAAGTTGGGACAGAGTGCAAACAGCCCTCGGGACCGGTGTCCTCACACGCTGGCAGTACGGGAGCAAAGCCCGTCTCCACGCCCCCAGAAAACCCCGTCTGTCTGAACAAGGACCCCCGAGTCTGCCAGCCCCTAACAAGCCCCCTTCCCAAACCAGCCTGCACGGCCTGGAAGGGGCAACCAAGCACGGTAAATGGTAAAGGGGGAGAGACACGTTCATTCTGGAGTTTGGGTTGTTTAAAGAAAAAGTAAGATGGCTGGGGACAGGCGCTGGGCTGCCAGAGCCCGTGTGGGTAGGGGGGCTGTCGTCCTGCTGGCGAGCTGGCATTCTGGGTGGAGGAACAGGGAGCAGGGGTTGAAGGAGCCTCTGCACCCTCAGATGGAGTAGATGCTGTGACTCTTCCGTTTGCAATCAGGACGACTTCTGTCCTACAGCTATTCTGCCGAAAGCTGGCTGGGGTTATGTAGTCTCCTTCCCTGGGCTCGGACCGAGGAAGCCGGGGTGCCGAGGGCCCCTTTCCAGCCCTCTCTGCCCAGCCAGGGCCCACCGGCCTGGACTAGCAGGGTCTAGGGCTCATGCATCTGAGTCGGGGCTGGCCGAGCTCACAGGCCCGCGAGCTCTCTCTGCAAGCCGCCACTGCCGGCTGCCCCGGGGCTGAGAAGCGGTGGGGCGCCTGGCCCCTCGGGCACCACCTCTGCACAGGGGCGGGTCAGCCCCACTGGGCATTCGATCCTGTTGGCCCACCAAGGCCGCCCGAAGCAGGCACTGACTCAACATCTCCACCCGCAGGCAGGGCTGTTGGTGTCCGGGACAGCCCTGGCGACCAGCCAGATTCACTGCCCGCCTAGTCCCCCTCATCCCGGTCACAAGCGCTGAAAACATTCTTCTCCCTCTTGCCTTCTGCTGAGGCACGAACAAAAGTCCATCCTTGAGCTGGGTGCCTAGTTTTCACCATTACTATCTTCTCTCCACCGACCGTCGTTAAATAACAGGAGCACCTGAAGAAAGTAGCGGACACCGCGGCCCAGGGCGCGTCCCCTCCCTGGTGAGCTCCATGGCACCACCTGTATCCCTGGTCTGCACGGTGACTCAGGTCGGCCGGACTGGACCTTCTGGGACAGAGGACACTTTCTTCCTCGGGGAAGAAAGCCCTTTCCTGGGTCAGCAAAGGCTTCTTCTCTGTGTCCTGGGACCCCGTCCCGCTCCCCAGCAGCGCCGGGACGGCGGCAGCTCCCTCACGATGCGGGAGCCCGGGCTGGTCTGTGAGCCGTGGGAGCTGCCCTGGCTCCAGAGCTTGGCCGGCACCGAGGTCCACCTTCGGATCCGAGGGCTCTTCCTGTGAGTCAGGCCGCCGAGTTTTCTCCCGAGGGTGGCGGGGAAAGGAGGAGGACGATGGGCCGAGGGGAAGGCTGACCCCAGGCACCGGGCGGGCTGTCCTCTCCCTGGCGTCCCGGGGCACCCCTCCCACACACCCCCCTCGCCAGTCCCATCAGAGCGAGGCAACCAGGAAGCCCACCATCTGCCCCACCCACCCCCACGCCCGGGCCGGTGACACCTCGGGGACACAATGGCTGGCCAAGGACTGGTCCTTTGGGGGCTCTTGTTTATTACTCTTCAGCAAACTGCAGCTTTCAGGATAGGAGTTCACCATCCTGCACACGGAGCCCTTCTTGACAAACAGCGTGACGCACCGAGAGAGACTTTTCGGTGAGCCGCCCGGGGCGGTGACCGAGGAGCTTCCGTGCTGAGGTCAAAGCGTGTTCCTAACACATGTGCACTCAAAGACGGGCAGCTGGACGGGCACTCCCACGCCCAGACGCCGCTGCGTCCCGTCAGGATGTCAGCATGCGCGGGGACCACGCGAGCGGCCTTGCTGCTTTGCTTCTGTCCCCAGGGGCCCGTGACGTACACACGAGTCTTCCCGGCCCCTGTCTGCAGAGACCGGGAGAGAAACGAAGTCATTGCACCCAGGAGGTGACCACGTAGGAAGGAGCTTATATGAATCCTTGATGATAAAAACCAAGGGTTCTTTGGGAAAGAACAAACTTCGTGGACTCCCTTTGTTTCTCTCTCAGCCCTCGAAGGTGACGCGCACCAGATGGATGTCCCCTTGCAGGCTGTCACCTTATTTAAAGGAGTGTTTGTGTGACATCTCCAGGGGCTCATGCTCAGTGGGTTCTGAGAGGGGGAGCTGTCCCAGCGTCTTTGAGGGACACCGGCTGGGCTTTTCAAAATAAAGGTTCTTGAGCATTTTCATTTCGGAGTGCACGTGCCACCGAGATTTGAAATGCTCTCAAGGACTTGGGGGGAGAACAGCGAAAAAGTTCTGCACTTCGATACAAACACACCAGCGCTCCACAAGTGACATTTGAAAGACGCCGGCGCTGGATAATAAGTGCTCAGAATATACTTAGAAACGCTTAGCTCCTCGTTGCTCTCTATGCGTCTAATTATTCCAGGTATTGTCATGTCAAAGAAAAGTTTCCTGTGACAGATGCTGTTCCTTTCTAAAGAAAAACTCCAAGTCGGAGAGGAGACCTAACTTTCCCAGGGAAACGGAGGCCCGAACGGGCCAGCCCTGTGCACACCGAGACTGCATCACCCCCCGCTGCAGACACTTGCATTTTAACAAAGGAGCCTGTATTTGCTGCTCCTTGGACCATTGTTGCTTCACGTCACTTTCTGCAGGGTCTGGGACACTGATTACTGATTAACAGGTGTCTGATTAACAGACCGAACACTGTGTCCATGTTGGGGGGGGGGCGGTGAGAGGGGTGTGGGAAGGCACACAGAGCGACCAGAAGAATCCCGAACCTTTGTCGTCTGTTGTTTTATAACTGTTCCATCTGCCAGACTTGCCCTCGAGACCAGACCGTGGTCAGCCCCCGGGACCTCCCAGGGTCGCCTCGGAACTCCAGCATCAGCTTTTCTCGTGTGAGTTAAACTCGGGCACATCCTGGAGACACCTCCCTTCGTACCTCAGGGCCCTTGCACCTGCTCTCCCGCTGGCCCGGAGCCCTGCACCTGGTCTGTGCACGGCTGGGCCGCCTGGCCCTGCAGGGCTCAGCCTTTGCAGACCCCCCACACCCACACACGGTCCCCCGCTGTGTTTCTCTCCTGGCGTTTATGACTATCTGACATTAGTGTCCGACATCATGTGTCTCCGTGTTCAATCCCAGGATCCCGGATTCAAACATGAGCTCCAGGTTCGAAGGCACCTTGTCAGTCCCAGCCACAGCCACGTCCCAGTCCTGACGGCTCGGTGCTCAGTAATGTTTGTGGCGTGAGTGAGTGACCTCGGTCTGTCTAAACCAGCCCCTTTGCCTCAATTCTCTGGTCCTGAGCTCCGTGAGTTGTACCTGGGTTTCCAAAGGCCAGTGGTCCCAGCCCAGCCCTGGCTCCACTGCCGACTGGCACGTTGACTTTCTGGTTCGAGACGTCGGTCTCATGCGTCGGCAGAGAGAGCCCCCCCCCGCCCCCGCAGGGAGCCACCAGTGGCCATGTTGCTCATAACATTGCATCCAAGGGTGGGAGCTGGAGGACGACCCTGGGGTGCGTGTCCCGGCCTGAGACCCCTGCCTCTGTCATAGCTTCCTCTGGCTTCTAACAGACCACCGAGAAGGTTCTAGGTTCTACGTGGATGGGACACTTTACCCTTCTCCTTGCCCGAGACCCCGGCGCCTGTTTGCACGAGAATTCTTCCCTCAGAACACAAAAGCCGAAAACAAGTGTCTGGCAGGAATGAGTAACAACAGCACCACACTGGATGGATTGTAGGTTGGCCACGTGACGGACACCGAGGACGCCAGCGGGCATTCAGCGCTGCGGGCATGCAGCAGGTCTGAGAGCCCGGCCAAGCCTCACTTTCCGGAACACCTTCCCTCCAGGGGCAGAGCCCTCAGTCCCACCCGCCAGGGGGCCGCCTTCGGGACCGTGGGGGGCTTCCACAAAGACAGGGAAGTCTGACTGGCACTGCGTGGGCGGGAGCCAGAGACGCTCCTCCTCCCTCGAAGCACCGGTCGCCCCGCGCCTGTCCTGCCCTGATGCCCTGGATTCTCGGGGGAGCTCGCTCAGGGTGTAAGCCCCGCCCACACGTGCGGCCTCCCGCGTCCCCGCGGCTCGCGGAGGAGCGCCATGTCCTCGGTCAGACGAGTCAGCTCGCCCGGGGCCCCACCTCTGAAAGCGCAGGAGGGCTGCTCCGTGAGTCACCTGAGACCTGCAGGCGTGAGGCACAGGTGCACTTTGCATCAGTGACTCATTCGTGGTTTGGAAATTAGACGCTAATTCCCCTCCTGCTCGTTTATATAACTGTGCCAGCCAGAGCGGAGGGGGAGCGGGGGCACCCGCAATAGCATCAGCGGTAACAATCAAGGGAAGAAGAAAGAAGGAAAATTATGTAACTTTGCAGTGAAAACTTTGATGAGTCAGGAGGGACAGCGTCGGAGAGACATTAAGTGCGTCCTGGACCATAAGGCCGACGGTGACCATTCACCAAGTGTCAGCTGAGGTCCCCAAACACCATTTCCTGGGAGCTCTTCCTGGCCCTTATGACTTCATTCATTCGTTTATTTATTAAACCTTTCCGGGTAGTTTGCTTTCTGAAAAGAGAGATGATGGCAGAAAGACAGGTTTGGGGAAGGAAGGCTACACAAGGCAAGCCCGAATGAGCCACTGAAAAGTTTCAAAAAAATTTTGAAAAGTTTTTTTAAAAGATCTTATTTATTTATTTATTTTTAGAGAGGGGAGGGAGGGAGAAAGAGAGAGAGAGAGAGAAACATCAATGTGTGGTTGCTGTGGGCCATGGCCTGCAACCCAGGCATGTACCCTGACTGGGAATCGAACCTGCGATGCTTTGGTTCGCAGCCCGCGCTCAATCCACTGAGCTACGCCAGCCAGGTTGGAAGCAAACCCTTCGGCAAGTCCCGACTGTCCCCAGGCCGTCAGAGAAGGCGACCCCCAGGACCCTCCAGTGCTGCGCATCACCCCCCTGCCCCTCAGAGTGCCCATCTCAGACTGCGTTTCCAGGTGAAAGTACACCTGATTCGTCTGGCTTCTTAATGTCTCCCGAGACGAAGCGAGGGACGCCTCTGCTCTGCCTGCCGTGCCGGCTCCGACGATGTCTTCCTTGCGTTCTCCGTCTGGCCCAGGGCTCAGCCCCTCGCTGGGTCCCATCCTCACGTCGCCGTTAGCCCCCTGTCTGCCCGGCAGCCCGCCCTCAGGCCCCTGTTTCATGACTCAGTTTCCAACCCCAATCTGGTGACTCATCGAGAAACTTCCCTGGCTGTAACCCAGCTCCTTTGCTGTTCCTTCCTTCCTCCTCGCCAGCCTCCTTCCCCTCCCACTTCGAGAGGTCAGCCCAGCTAGAGCCCTGGGTCGGCACCGCCCTGGGACACGGTCTTATCTGCGGCTTCAGACAGCCTTGGTTTTCACTAATCAACTTAATCAGCTGAAGGGCTGCACCTCGAGGTTTCGAGGCTCTCTGTGAGTAAGAGCAGGAGAGATAAACAGGGACCCAGAAGAAAAACAAAGCGATAAATCCATCCGGCAGACAGGTGTGGGGCCCCAGACTGAAGTCAAGACTCTGCTTTCTAACCTGAACTTGATTATTATGTAACCAGGAGGTTATGTAAAAGTGGGTTAACAGTCACGGTTCTGGTGACCCAGGCCTAGAGTGTCTTCAGAGTTTTTAGGCTCATAGAGGACAGCTTAAGGAGAATTAGGAACTTCTTGTTCTAAGATGCCCCACTCACAGGAAGCCCAACACACAAAATACCCAGAGGCATGTAACACAGTAGGCTCTCTTCGGGTAAGCGCTGGCCAAAGGAGAATTTCCTGGGGTGATGCTTGGGAAGAAAGCAGAGGGGGGAGACATGGAGGGGGGAGGATCTTGGCGATTGTAGTCTTTAGAGCCAGAAAGGAACTCGTGGATCCTTTTCTTATCAGACTCCCTAAGTGTTCGATGAGGAAACTGAGGCCCCGGGAGGCGGAGAGACTCAGCCAAGGAATAGAACCAGGTCTCTTGATTCTGGAAACCCAACTCTTTCTAGCAATGCAGCTTCTGGAAGCAGAATTTTTATTAACAGAAAGAATGATTTTTTAAAAAAAAAGTCCAGCCCTGGCTGGCGTAGCTCAGTGGGTTGAGCGCTGGCCTGCAAACCAAAGGGCCACTGGTTCGATTCCCAGTCAGGGCACAGGCTTGGGTTGCAGACCAGGTCCCCAGTAGGGGGCACATGAGAGGCAACCACACATTGATGTTTCTCTCCCTTTCTTTCTCTCTCCCTTCCCCTCTCTCTAAAAATAAATAAATAAAATCTTTTTAAAAATCCTATCTCCAGTTTTTATGATCATAACCTTCAAGTCCTCTCTTCCTCTGTCCGTCTCCATAACAACTTTGCTGAGTTCATACAATGAACACCCCCTAAAATTCGCCCTTTAAAATTCCAGAAGTCAATGACTTTTCATGTACTCACAGATTTGTGGAACCATCACCCCGATCACTCTCAGAGCATTTCATCGGCCCCTAAAGAAACCCGTTACTCCTCACCAGTTACTCTGCATTCCCACCTGCCCCTTGGCGACCGCCAATCTACTCTCCATTGGCTCATCCTGCCTGTCCGACCCTCAGACACGCGAAACCGAAGACCAAGAATCCCCCTGGGCCAGCCCTGCCCTCCTCAGCAGGTGCTGTGTCTCCTGCCTTAAACTTGACATTATCTCTAAATGGCAGCATGGGGTTATGAAAGGTCCCTCGAGACATTTGCATTTTCTCCACAGCTCCCCTTCTGTACCCCCTCGGAAAGACTGTTTCAGGGTACTGGCCTGCCAACCCACCCACTTTCATTGTGCTAAGGGGCCCTGTCGACCAGCGTTTATGTAAAATATTTCTGCTTTTAGTCTTCGCGCAGTGCACACCCCCACCCCACTGGCCCCCCTGCCCACACCAGCTTCCCAAACTCAATCATCACAACTCTGGTGGCTGGGAAGACAGAAGGTGATTCAAAAACAGTGAAGCTGAAGATCGAAGACATCGACGGAGCCCACAGGAGACAGAACCCGGGTCTGGCCCCAGTCTACCGGCGTCCAGGACCGAGAGCTCGCCGGCACGCCGCCCCATGGCAATCACTCAGAAACGTGCTGGAAACAGGTAGAGAGCCAGCGCCTGGGAACACGGATCAAAAACCTTTTCACAATCACTTATTTCCAATGACACATCAGCAAGTGAGACAGGGCACAGCTACACGTGGGCGCCCCACGTGAGATCCGGTGAAGCCTCTGCAGTAACTGGTGTGACGTGAACACCGCGCGTCTGGGACACGCGACACGGATGCCCTCAGAAAGGACGCGAGCTAAATAAACCGCGTCGGTGCCGCACGTCTAATGGGACCTCCGACGGGGGCCGGGTTCGAGTTTGCCTCCTGAGATCTTCGCAGGGCGCCCTGGCTGAGTACACTGACAGTGCCGGCCCCGTCTCCGGGGGCTGTTGGAGCTGTGTGGGAGCACGAGCCATTCTGAAACCCACGAACAGAGCCGGGCTCCCACTCACACTCCCCTCTCCGTGGGGGGTTCTGCGTGGACTCAGACGGGCAGTCGATACGGAATGAAGTCCCGAGTCACTCTCATCTGTTTCCTTAATAGTTCCCTAAAGAATGGTATTGTCACCATTGCCTGGCCCAGTTCTTGCTCATTTTGAAGGTAATGAAACACCTTTTTTTTAATTGGAAAATAATTTGGACTTTTACTCATTCAGCCAGGCCTTCCCAGACGGCGGTCTAAATTACAATGGATCGATCCAGTTACCCTGGTCGAGATCGGCAGATTTACGAACCACCGTGCTCCGCGGGCAGGGGACATTTCAAGGGGAACAGTGATGCTGACAGATACAGGCGCTGGGACCACAGAGCAGAAAGGGGGAGCTCGGGCACAGCAAGGGAAATTCCGTCCTGAAAAGCCACTCTGTGGTGAATATCAAGGGGCCTGGCGAGGTGCAGCTCCGGCTGGGAGTGAGGCTGACATCAGTGAGGAGAGAGGCGAGGGAAGAACCCACGAGATCTCGGAACCCATCTGCCTACAGGCGCTGCTGGGCACCGTTTCACAGTGCCCATCTTGCCCAGGAACCCGAGACGCAGCGTGGTAAATTCACGTCCCCAAGGTCATTAACGTTAGTAAACATCGTGGGCGTCTGCCCAAGGAGAAAGTCGAGCTCTCGGAAGAAGTCACTCCCTGCGGACCGGGTTTGTCCCTGCAGGGCCACGTCTGAACAGCAGCAAGGTTCAGGAGGCTGTGACCTAGTCAGTGGCCTTGTGACCCTTGCGAGCGAGGGGAGAGCTGCCAGAGGCGGGTGGGGGGGGGGTCTGCAGGGGCATCTCTTAGGGCAAGGGCTGAGCCTTGCTTGCCACTAGATTATCATCCAGACGCTTGATTCACAATGGCCGCTTGCTATTTGTCTCAAAGGGACAAAAGGGATCAAATCTAGAAAACGGAGAATCAAAGAAAAACACTGGTGGGAGTTTGTAAAGGTGTGGACATGCTCTGGGGGTCCTTAGGCTCCTCCACAGTCTGGGCGAAGAGGTCCCCCCAGACCCGTGCTTGTCAAGCGGGGTGAGTCCACCCCTTCTGTGGGGATATGTGGCAACATCCAGAGACATTTTTGATTGTGACAACTAGGCGGTGCTCCCGGCATCTGGCGGGCGGAGGCCAGGGATGCCACCGAGCCCCCTGCAGTGGACAGGACAGCCCCCCACCAAAGAGACCCAGTCAGCCCAAAGCACCACCAGTGCCCAGGCTGGTTCCCCAGACAGCCCGCCCCTTGGCTCGGGCCTCTGCCCACCAAGCGACCAGCACCTGCTGGCTCTCTGGCTCGCGCTGCCGGTGGTGCCACGGTCACTGCTCCTGCTCATTTCTGCGCATAGGCCTAAAAGCCACAGCAGCTGCCATTCCTTGGAGCCCCCACGACGTCCAGGGGCCGTGAGCACCAGGCCACACGCCTTCCCGTGAGTGGCAGCTCATTGGCTGCAACGGCAGGTCCTTGAGTTAGACGGCATTCCCGCCCCGATGCACGGAGGCAGATGCTGAATCTCGGGAACGTGGAGCCGCTCACTGGGGCGGCCGCCGCTGCGATGGCCATCCACACGCTGACTCCAGGGTCTGTACCCTTCACCGCTGCACTTGGCTGTCTCTTCAAAATCGTCCAGTGCTTCTTCTCAGACTCGGCTGTTTACATATGTTCCCTTTTGCCCTTGGAGTAGGAGCCAGGGTGGCTGTCTTACACAAGGGGAAGCTGAGGCTCCGAAAGGTGCGGGCCTGCCTGAGGTCATTCGTGGGGCTGGGACCCTGTCCTGGGTCTCTCTTTCCGCCTGGTCACAGCAGCTAAAGGAACGGGGCACCCTGGACAGCCGCGCTGGGGTCTGTCTCCCCACAAAGGTAGAGCTTTCTTTGTAAAGTAAGAAATTGGCACCTTGGCGAACACAGCAGTGCCTTCTGAATTTGGTTAGTTCCACCGCGGAGTCTGAACAGAATCAGATTTCTGATCCTTCAAGGCTGCCCATCAAATCCTGAGCCCCACTCCAAGGTCACCCCCAGGTCTTCCGAGACATCAGTCACCCTGTGACATCACCCCGTGTTAAAACGCAACCATTCACAAAGCGAAACGTCCCCCAAGCAATCGCAGAAAAAAATCACGACACCTTTGCAGATAGCGAAGGCGCGGAAAATCTGCCCCGCCACAGATAAAGCTCCGGTGAAAAATGCCCCCGGGCGGCTTCGGGCGTCGTTATCTAGACTGGGCCGCGATGGCTGTGGCTGCCGCGGCATCTGTGCTGCCAGCCAGGACTCGGCAGTGCTCCATCACACGAAGATGAAGAGTGTGATGCCGCTAGGAACGCGGACGCCCTTGGAGGCCGCCATCAGTTCTAATCGCTCTGCTGCCACGGCGGGCCCTGGTTGAACTCCATCCCCGAGCAGCCGGCGCCCGCCCGGTGCCGCGCTCCCGTTAGCCAACGGAGGTGGGAGCTAACGGGTGTGTGAGCCGCTGATTCCCCGCATCCATCACCGAGACGCGCCCACCCGCTCCCGCGGCCGCCGGGGGGCCCCTGCGCGCTGAGAGGGAGGCTCGGCGGTCTTCTGTCTCCGCGTGTGTGGCGGCTGCTGGTAATTGGAAAATTACCTCTAAATTCATCTTTCAAAAACAACTTAAGTCCGGTCTAATTGCCAAAGGGTGCTCAGTCTATCACTTCCCGACAGACGGCTGGCAAGCGGCCAGAGAAACTCCCAGGGAGGAAGCAGGCAAGGGGCGCTAAAGCCACCAGAAGGTTCAGAGGCACGTGGGCGCACACCGGCGCGGGGGCCCTCCACCCCGACTCTCTGGAACACCCTGGGTCCCGGGCCGTCGGTTTGCAAGAGCTAAAACGCTCGCACAGGCCTAACGCCTGAGAAGACGGAGCCTGGAGAGTTGGGTCTGCAGTGTGGACCGTGGTCAAGGTCAAGAACTGCAGCAGGGCCCTTGCTCCAGCACACTGCGGGCGGGGCTCCAGCCGGGAGAGCGCGGTGACGTTTGGACTCCCCACGTTCATAGGCTCCGAGGGCGGAGGCCAAGCAGACAGCCAGCCCCGCGCTCCAGGAGCTGCGCCCCAAGCGGAAACGCACAGCGAACAAGGGTTCGAGTAGAGGAGAGAGGAGGGCGGAGCTGGGCTGGAAGTCACGTGACGGGGAGGGGCGTGTCCATGAGGGCAGTGAATGGGCGAAAGTACGGGTTCCATCCGCGGGAGGGGACCTCCGGCGCGGACAGACAGGTGTTTGGCCCTTAGGAGGGAGGACAATGGTCGGCGTGGCTGGCGGGGGACAGTGGGGGCGGGGGGGGGGAGGCCGTGTCCCGTCAGAGAGGCCGCTGGCGAGAGCTGGCTCGGACGGGCATCGCAAACCCAGGCCGACTGTTCGATCTGAAAAAAAGGAACCGAGATCTCGGCCTCCTTCTAGACCGCGTGTTCAAGGTCGACACACCGAAGACGCACGTCCTTATTTTTCAGCCCCGGCCGTTTCCAGCAATAACAACAGGAGGGGCCGCACACGAGCACCCCCTGAACTTTAACCTGATAAGAAAAATGCTTTGCCTGCCCTGATGTCCCTGTCACTCAGGGGCAGGAGATAAGACTAGGGTGGGTCCTGTGTGTGACCTACATCACCGTAAGAAAATAATGAGGGCTTCTACAGACCTCCAGATGCGGACCACGGCTCCGCCCCCTCAGCTGGGGTGTGTTTGAGGGCGCTGAGAAACAGTTGTTATAGGGGTGGGGTGGGGTGAGGTGGGGGGCTTGTGTTCTGAACACACTTGAAATGCTGCACAGTGTAAATGCCACCTCGAGTCCCTCTAGAAGCCGAAGTCACCCCTCCCTTTCGCCACGGTGGGTCCAAATCGCCAGCTTTTCATCCCAAGTTGGAAACTATTACTATTTCTTTTGTTGTTAGCCCCCTGAGAGTAATTCTCTGGCAGTTGGGGGCTCTTGCGGGAGCCCTCGGGGGGGGCCCCCCGCACCCACCCTGATGTCGTGCACACCTGGGGGGGACAATTCAGACTGCGCCCAGACCGCCAGCCCCGCAGCCGCTGACTGTCCGCACCCCCACCCCGTCGGGCAGGGAATGGAGGGGGCGGACGCCAACGTCGCTCCGGAACGCCTTCAGGTACATTACCAACGTTGCTTGCTGTCATTCCCGGAGCTCTTGCGTGAGAAAAACGATGATTTGATGGGCTAACACCGCGTCTCCGAGTCCTATCAGAGTGGCCCCTCGTGCCTGCCATCCAGCCCCTCCTCCTGTGTTTGCTCGTGCTGAGGGTGACTCGTGAGAGCCGAGGCCACCCGCTGGCTTGGGCCAGATCTCGCTCCTGCATCTATTTTGTTTCGTTAATGAGAGGACTTAAAATTTCCTTTCGTCTCCGCTGTAGAAAAATCAGGGGAATTGACTGACACACCCAGCCCCTGGCTTCTCCGGAACCATCAGGGCGAGCTACGCCTGTATGCGGCATCGCAGCCATGTTTACAGTATCGTTCGGCCGCACCTTCCCCTCCCTTTCCTCTCTGCTCTTGTCCGCCCTCGTCCCACTTCTTCAAAACCAAACAACAAAAGGCAAAGCCAAAAAGGGCAAATTCTTCATTTCCAGCAGAGAGCAGTTTCATTGTCTTGTTTCGTGTGTGGACGGGTGCCCTGCCCTCCAACCACAGGTGATGCTTCAAGGTGACTTCCCCAGTCCGGACAGTTCTGCTCTCAGGAGAGATACGGAGGAAAGCTTCTTCCCCCTCAGGGGGCCTGGGTCTGGAGGGGCCTCTGGCCTGCATGGCAGCCTCCTCCCCCTCAGGAATCCAAGGCTTCCAGTCTGCTTCTCAAACCCTTCCTTCCCTCCTTCCTTCCTTCCTCCCTCCCTCCCTTCCTTCCTCCCTTTTCTCCCTCCTTCCTTTTCTCCTTCCTTTCTCCCTTCCTTCCTTCCTTCTTCCTTCCTTCTCCCTTTCCTTCCTTTTCTCCTTCCTTCCTCTCCTTTCTTTCTTCCTCCCCTACTTCCTTCCTTCCCTCCTTCTTTCCACAAATGTTTGGTTGGCCCCTCCAAAGGGCCACCCCGAGTGCCACAGGCTGAGTGGCTTAAAGTCATTCTCTGTCACTTCTGGGTGTCAGAAATCCGAAGTGTGTTGGCAGGGCTCCGCTCCTCCTGGAGGCTCCGGGAGGATTCCATTTCTTTGCCTTTTCCGGCGCCTGGAAGCACCTGCTGTCCGGGGCTCGTGGCCCCTACTCCAGCTGCCAAGACAGCAGCTTAGCGTCTTCTCACCCCTCTCCCTCTCTGTCCACAATCACGTCGCCTCTTTTCTTTCTTTTTTTAATTCCATTGTTCCGTTGCGGTTGACATTCGATATTATTGTATTGGCTTCAGGTGTGCAGCATAGACCATCGCCTCTTTCTGACTCTCATCCTCCAGCCTCCCTCTTACGATGTCCCTGAACGTTCACACGAGCTGAGCACTGGGAACTGAGCGAGAACCCATCGATATGGGGTCACCGCTGACCTCGACCAGAATGGGAATGGAGCAGCTTCTGCAGAACGAGGGACATCCGCCCTGGCCGGTGCAGCTCAGTGGACTGAGTGCCGGCCTGCGAACCAAAGGGTCGCTGGTTTGATTCCCAGTCAGGGCACGTGCCTGGGTTGCGGGCCAGGTCCCCAGTAGGGGGCGCGTGAGAGGCAACCTCACATGGATGCTTCTCTCTCTCTCTTCCTCCCTCCCTTCCCCTCTCTCTCAAAATAAACAAATAAAATCTTAATAAAAAAGGAAGAAAGCAGGACATCCCTGACTGTTCTCATGCTAAGCAGTATTGAGCAGCACCTCTCTCAGGATTTTGGGGTGAAATTACCAGTCTCTAATTAGCATCTAATTAGGTATGATATAACCATGCCGTCAAATTCAGCCCCTTTTCTAATGCCAACCTTGAGAAATAGACAACTGTAAAATAATACCTTTTTATCTGTTCTCTGCCAGAAGACATAGAGATGTCATGTTTTAAAAGGAAGATTTAATTTTAGAACTAGCAAACAATCTGAAAAGTAAAGTTCAGAAGAGTTGCAGAATCCCAATGACATTGAATAACTTTATTATAAGTATTAACAAGAGTTACATAAATGAGGGAGAATAATAATAAAATAGCTAGCATTTATCTTCCATCTGCCACAGCCCAAGCAACGTGTTATTTTTAAGCAGTTGACATGGATTATTTCATTTCTTCTTCGTGATAATAAACTCAGGAGGAACGATGATCAGGCCCACGTGACAGACGGGGCTCAGAGAGGGTGAGTAACCCGTCGAAGGCCACACAGCTGGGGCGCTGTGCACCACCTTTGCCACCAGGGCACGCTGCCTCCTGGGAGGAGCGGCAGGCTGCTGGGAGCTTGGGGTGCAGAGACAAACGGGACACGGTCCACAGACCCTCAGCATTCACTTTAGATTTTTGGTCCTCCAAGATTTTTTTCCAACAACAAAAAAAGTAGACCACCCTTTCTAGTACATGCGCCAGCCATGCTTACTACTTAAAGGAATGGTGTGGGGTCCTTCACATAATTTGGGAGCTTGGGGGTTCCCAGCAGCCCCCAGCCCCCAAATTAATGACTATTAATGGGTCAGAAGACACACTTCCAGATCCTTTTGCCCCAAGATGCTTGTTTTCAGATTCTGTGTAATCAGACCACATGCGATCAGCTTTCACTACATGTTCACCTACTTATTTACCAGGTGCGCTTTCACAGATAAACAATGTAAGGGAAAGGTTATAAAGGTAAAGTTCCAAAGGGTTCTGGAACACTCGGTACACTTTTCCCCGGCAACCCAATCCCCACGCGGGTGCCCTGCCCCTCCTTACAGCCATTCCTCATGATTTTAAGGATTCCGTCCCGTGCAGCTGCGCCCCACCTCCCCTGCCCTGTGGCCAAGTCCGCGAGCAGGGCTGGACTGCTCTCTCTGCGTTCGTGCCCAAGTTCAAAGTGCAACGACCCAGCAGCGCTTGCCCAACGGGGTCACTGGATGCCTCTGCCGCCCATTGGTGGAAATCGAGGCGACAGCAGGAACCCCGGAGGCCAAAGAACCAGCTGTTTATGTCCACTTCGGGGTACACATGATCTCCGCGACACTCACCGGAGCCAAACTCAACACAGGAGACCGGATTAAATAATCGGTGACGTCCCGGGTGCCCTCCGGGCTTCGGAGAACAGGCATAAACAAACACACACGGAAACAAGCAGGGGAAGCTGGCGTCTGCTCCCCAACCACCGTGATGGTCAGCAAAGCGGGGACTCACTTTCTGGCTCGCTGGGGGCGGTCCTAGCAGGGGCCGCCTCCGGCCCTGTCCTGTGCAGAATTCTCCCTACTGTAAAGTGGGCCCGGGCACCTCTCTGGGCGAGACACACCCACGTCAAAGCTGGAAATCCTGGGCTCCAGCAGGCCTTTCAGAAAGACCATCGGAGCGCCCCCCCCCCACCATTTCCCAACAGTGGAGAGATCCAAGTTCATTACAAATGCCTTCTGCATGAATGAACAACTGGTGAATCAAGGTCGATGTTCTGGAAAGGTCTCTTAGAATGAAGAGGTGGGAGATCATTCAGTCACTCAGGTAAACGTCACTGCGGAGCAGCAAGAGGGAACCACCGTGACACTTACTCCTGTGAGACTCTGGGATGGAAAAGTCAAGTTCGCCCTCCCCGTGTGCGGGGGTGACAGCGAAAACAGAACAGACAGGGGCAATGGACTCCGACAGCCAGCTGTTCCTCCGAGAGGTGGCGGGCCCTCTCTGCCCCAGGCCTTCTGATGTCCTTGTCATAGATAGCTTGTTCTCCCCACGGGTCAGTAAACAACAGCAACAAAAATAAAATCAGTAAATAGCAAGTTACACAGGACTTAAGATAGGGATGCTCTGAATCACAGTTCCCCTTGGGCAAGTTCCTTAGCCTGTTTCTTTCACTGTGAGAAGGTGATTATCATACTGCTGTCCCCGGGGTCTGTCCCCTCCAGCCTCCGTCTTTTGAAAAAGGATCCCCTCTATGGCTCCAAAGTGACACGCCCTTGAATGGGAGGCTCCCCAGTGGGTTCCAAGACGCCCCCACCCCACTCAGTGACCCCCAGGAATGTCGAACAAGAGCAAAGAAAACTTCCCACGATAGCAGCAAAGTTTGGGGAGCTGCTGGTTTGTCTCCTCTGTCACCCCTTCTGGTCCCTTCATCCCTGTCCCCTCCCCTCCCCTTCAAGGCTCTCTCCTCCTGCTTACCCCCCTGCCCCCTCTCCCTGTCCCCTCTCTGAGCCCCTGCATTTCCCCCCCTCCCAGTCTTCCTCAGTTTCCCCAGGAAGGCACTAAGTAAGGGATGACTGCTCAGGCACACAAACTCATTGAAATGACGTAAAAGAAGTTATTCCAACACATTATTTTCCTGGATTTTTGAATATTTGTCTTCTACACAGAGCATGCAGACTGTAACAAAAACCCAGACAGGGGGTCCAGGCCAGCCAGCCCAGCAGCTCCCTAATAAATGCATCGCTGCTATACATGAGTTTCTTTCGAAAGTGCATCATCTAGTTCTATCCTTTGCAATATCAAAATACATTATCAATATATTTGAGCACAGGCTGTGCGAGAGAACGTGAAATAAGATTCAAAGGGAGAGTGGCCGAGCAGACAGACAGAATGCCCTTTTATGGAAATAGACAGGTCCCTGACCCTGGATGGGAGAAAAATTATCGGCTGGTAAGCTCCAGTCGAGGCAGGCTGGGCTCCCCACCCCTCCCCACCTCCAGCCTCCAAATCACAACCAGCAAACAAGAAAACTCCGTTCAAGCTTTGTTAAAATTTTGGGGGAAAAAAACATTGAAAAAGTGAAAATACAATAGAGTTTCCCAGAACGTTGTAAAGTGTGCCTTAAAAAAAATACCAGCGCACGCCCACTGCACCCCTCAGACTAACATGAAATAGTACGGAAGGTCAGCTGTACCCAGAAATGTTTTTAACATAATTCTGAATCTCTCTGTGCACCACGACGATTTTAACCTGTCACGGGTTCCAAACTCGCATGCGGTTAGCGGCTGGCTGGAGAGGGAACCGCATGGCCCCTGGAGACCCACCAGCGTCGCTCATCTCCACGAAGAAGCACGGGCTGACGTGGGAACCACCCGACAAGCGTGCGCCCCCCCTGGAGCGGACAGGCGGGCGGCGCGCAGTGTGTTCACAAGGCCGTGGCCTCCTGGAGTTTTTAAGTTTCTCCCCTGGGCTTCTGCTCCACCTTCCCTCACCCTCCCGCCTGCCTTGAAGGGGGGATTCTGAAAAGAAGTGTATAAAGTCTGAAGGTCTGGGAAAGACTTCAAGAGCACGGGCCTCCAGCCCCCTCCTGACACCCACCCCTCTCTGCTTCCTTCTCCCCCACCCCTTTTCTACCTTTTGTGGCCGGACATCCTCACCCCTCTCCTCCTTGTTGTTTCCCCATAGCTCCTCCACAACGCACTCCTCCTGCCCCCGACCTCTTTTATTCCACTGACTTCGGGGCCCCCATGTTTGGGGGTCCTGCCTATCTCCCCTCCACTCTCCCTGCACCTGCCTGCGGCTCAGGTCCCCGGCGTCTCTTCCGGGTCCCCTCCTCCGCCTTCCTGCCCTGTCCCCCCACCTGCCCTGTCCCCAACCCGTACTTGTAAGCTCCTGTTGCTCCCTCCCCTTCACTCCCCCTCTTTGTCCATGTTCCCCCCACTAACTCACTGGGGACACTCTTGCAGGTCCCCCTCCACTGCCCCTCATCTATTCCTGTCCGGTCTCTCAGCGCCCCCTGCAGGTCCCCCTCCCACTTCCCTTTCCCTTCCACCCCCCCCCCCCGCCAGGTCTCTCAGCGCCCCCTACAGGTCCCCCTCCACTTCCATCCTCCTTGATCCCACCTCCCCGGTCCTCCAGCGCCCCTGCAGGTCCCTCTGCACTTCTGTCCTCCTTGATCCCACCTCCCCGGTCCTCCAGCGCCCCTGCAGGTCCCTCTGCACTTCTGTCCTCGTAGATCCCACCCCCCGGTCCTCCAGCGCCCCTGCAGGTCCCTTTTCACTTCTTATCCACCCATCCCACCCCCACTCCTCATAGGTCCCTCCCAGGGCACTTCTGCCCTGGCTCCGCCCCTTGAACGCCATCCCCATTTTCTACTCTGCGCCTGCGCACAGCGCCCCCTCCATCGATCTTCGTGCCGCCGGCAGGCAGTCCGAGGTTGAGCCCACCGGGACAGGGTGGGTCAGCACCAAGGCCACGCCTCCTGGGTAAGGGATCACCCCCGGGGGGCCAGACTCCGGCCCCCAGCGGAGCACGTGCTGCTAGTCCTGCTCCGCGTGGGCCGGTGAGAGCGGGAAAGGCTGACGGCGAGTTGTGGAGGGGCCAGGCCCGGGGAGGGGCTGGGAGTGGGGGTGCGGTTACCCCAATCCTGGAGTGGGCGCGCGTCCGTCTGGGGCGCACTCGGCCAGTGTGCACGGGCTCGAGACTAGTCCCCGCAGTCCGCATGGCTGAAACGGTGCGTGATCTGGGCTTGTGCAATGGTGGAGAGCTTGCACGGGCGCCCCCTTGCTGATCCTAGAAGGTGCTTCTGCGGACAGTCTGCTCAAGCCGCAGTCTGTGAGTTCTAGAATGTTCTGAACAAATGCCTGCGTTAGCCTAAATCCTGCTGAGGCTCAGCCACACCTGGGCCTGGGCCGAGTCAACTTAGTCCAGACCGCTATGAGAATTAAAGCCTTCCGAGGCCTAAGTCAGCCCCAAAGCCCGCTGGGGCCCCATCTCACTGCGCCCCGCCCAGACTGCTTACTCCTTTCTCATACAGGCCAAGTCAAAATGGCCGGAACCGAGGTCTTCAACACTCTCAAGCAATTCACCAAAATCAAAGAGGTGGTGCCAGTGAAAGCCCAGGAGGAGGGGGGTGGAGTGCGCAGGGCACTGGAGCCCCCAAGTCCTGGGGAGGTGGAGGCCGAGCGCACCCATGGGGCCCTGCTGACCAAGACCCCCGAAGGAGAGCCGGAGTTGGTGCTGGCCGCCACGGAGGACGGCGGGAGACACATCCTGACCCTGCAGCCGGTGCACCCCGCCTTCGACAGCGCCGGACTGCCGGAGGTCGGCTGGCTGACGCCGCAGTACCCGGAGGGGGTGCAGGTGACGGTGCAGCAGGCTGGCAGCGCGGTGCCGTCGCTGCTGTGGGTCCGGGAGGGGGCCCAGCAGAGCCTGCACCAGTGCGTGGCCATCACCACGCAGGACAAGGTGTACTCGCTGCAGGATATGCAAATGATGCAGCTGCACGTGCTGCAGGGCGGGGCGGTGGCCGCTGAAGACGGCGCGTGCGCAGAGAGCCCGCCCGAGAGCCCGGGATGGATGAAGGTACCACTGGGTTTAAAAAAGACGGACCCCTAACGTGGAATTGTAAAGAAGCAACGTTTTACGTTGCTCTTTGGGCAGGATTATGTATGGACAAGCAGTTTAGAATTAAATACAGTAAAATAATTCCCAGGAAAATCCTGAGGGACTACGTGGTTTTGGTTTGTTTTTTTTTTTTTTAAGAATTTAAGAAGTTTCACTAATTAGAATACTATCAGGCATGTTGTGTTTTTGGGTTTTGTTTTAAATAGTTTTGTTTTACCACCAAAAACTCTTGATGCTTAATAATTATATTTAAGAAGAGTTTGGTTGTGATGGACAGTCTTCTGTGCTACTTAATTTTCACGTTTCCATTGTGCGTTCCTCGGCACCATCGAGGCAAAGGGTATCACACTTGTTTGGATGCTTGTTTTTATTGATTAGCTTGGGAAAGGTCAGGAGGAAGACCCGCCGCCCGCCGAAGGAGGCGTCGAGAAGACGCCGAAGCAGTTCTTTCTGGTGGAAGCGAGGCCGGGAGAGGAGGGGAGAAACGAAATCATTCTGACAGTTTCGGACTTGAACGTGGAGCACACCGAGGACCAGCCCGCGCCTGTTCCACCGCTCGTTGGACGGGCCGGCTCTCCGAAACCTCAGCGAGAGACCAAGGGTAGGGAGCTCGTCCCGAGCGAGGGACTCGGCGTAAAGCGGGCGGCTGTGTTTCCTCGCGGGAGTGGGGCAGTCATTGATGCTGGACGTGGCTGACTTCTAGTGGCTTTCAGAATGTCAGGAAACGGAAGACATTTTACACTCATGTTCTGTAGTGTGCATCAGATCCAAGCATGTGGCATCTCGCACACAAATGTTTTAAACGTGTAGACAAAAAAGGGGCTCCTGCAAAGCACCGTGTACCTACATAGCGTGCTGGGCTCTGCTGGACTTAGTTTGTCCCCTGGGGCGGGGGTGGGGGTGGGGGAGAGGGGGCCAGAGCTGGTGCTTCATGGCCCAGGGGAAGGGCGTCCAGAAAGCAGCAGAGGCCCCTTCGGCGGTGAGGAAGTTCAGGTGAGGCTCAGAAAGAGGACCCAGAAACCACTCGGAGTGGGGATCGCCTGTCCAGGCAGCAGGAGGTGGTGGCCTCTGGGCGTGGCTTCCTAATGAGGCTGGACGGGGCTCGGACCAGACGAGGAAGGACCTCGGATCGATATTAAAACTGACATTGAATCTTGGAAGCCCATGGGATGCACTGGACCCTCAACCTTATCTGCTGGGCTTTTAAAGAATTTTCTTTCTTGTGTAAATTCAGAGTTCCCCCTCCACATCTCCATTTCCAGTTCATGTTTCAAAAGTCCTGTCTGGCCACACTCGGCTGCTTCCTCCCTCCTGCAGCAGGGGGCTGGGGCCGGGAAGTGGCTCGGTGTTGGAAGGCACATGGCCAGCACCGTCCACGGTCAAAGTCAGTCACTCAGGGCATTGCCTCTGGCTACAGTAGGTGTTTGCCTTCCCTCCTAATGTCGTGGTTTCTCGTGTATTTAAGATGAGATGATACCCCCCCCCCGCCCGAATTCCCAATCCCGTCTCGTTTCCAGGTGTTGAACACATTGTCGCGAGTTTGTGCAGCCATTACCCCGTCTAACCCCAGCCTACTTTCCTCACCCCCCAACGTGGAACGGGAGCGTCTAAAGGAAGATGTTCACGAGGCTGTCAACCCTGTCATCTCTGTCCCGCAGGGGTCCCCCAGACCTTCCACTGCGACTCCTGCCTGTTCACAACGCCCCGGATTTCCAGTCTGAATCGCCACGTGAAGACGCACAGCAACGAGAGGCCCCACACCTGCCACCTGTGCCTGAAAGCCTTCCGCACGGTCACGCTCCTGCGGAACCACATCAACACCCACACAGGTGAGCCCGAGACAGGGGCTCCCCCCTCGAAGGGCGCGTGGGGGGGGCTTTAAGAGTTCACGTGGAGCCCTGGCTGGCGTAGCTCAGTGGATTGAGCTCGGGCTGCAAACCAAAGCATCGCAGGTTCGATTCCCAGTCAGGGCACATGCCTGGGTTGCAGGCCATGGCTCCCAGCAACTGCACATTGATGTTTCTCTCTCTCTCTCTTTTTCCCTCGCTTCCCTCTCTAAAAATAAATAAATAAAATCCTTAAAAAAAAAAGAGTTCATGTGGGACAGTTCCCAGGCTAAATTTCGCGCTGTTGGAGACTTTTAGTCTCACCTTGTTTTCCTCCGTTTCCGTTAAGAACAACAGGGAACGTGCCACGAGCCTTTTCTCGCCTCCGGGGCGGGGGTGTGTGGTCTTAAGAACCCCCTCCTCACGGCGACAGCCTTAGGAGCCCACGCGTCCGTCAGAAGTGATGCCCTCCCGAGGAGAACCTGCGGGGGAACCTTGTCTGAACGGATCGACTCTGTGGTTTTGCAGGAACCCGGCCCTACAAGTGCGGTGACTGTGACATGGCCTTCGTCACCAGCGGAGAGCTCGTCCGGCACAGACGTTACAAACACACCCACGAGAAGCCGTTCAAATGCTCCCTGTGCAAGTACGCCAGCGTGGAAGTAAGTGTGCTCTTCGGCTTAAAGCTCCGTGGCGTCTTATTAAGGAGCCGCTGTAAAAAGTCATGTTAGGTTAAGCTAACAGGAGAACCGCTCGCCAAATGGGTTTTATTAAAGACATTACTCATACGAAATCCGCGCAGGAAATCATGCTCGTTCGATTTTCTAAATTGAAAATGGAAAATCGGATTTCTTCTGGCTTTGATGACCCGTGAGCGAAAGCAATATATAAAAGTGTGCAGATTACAAAGAAATTTGCTCGGGGGACTCGGGAAATCGAAGCGCTACTCGGCGGCTGACGTGGTGCTCGGCCCACAGACTCGGAATGGGTCGGCTGCCGCGGAGACCCCCAGGCCCAGTCTGACTCTGATGGTGTGCCGACACCTTTGTGCCAACACCTTTGTGCCAACCTCGGTGGCTCTCGGTCAGATACCAAGCGACCTGCTCGAAGGTTTCAACACAGCTTTGTCCCTGTTGTAGCAGAGTCCAGGGTTTTCACATTTCCCTTACGTGTGCCGGCCCTGTCAACGCCACCATGGTCTCTCTGCCTCTGGCAGGCGCAGGAGCTCTCTGAAGGAAATGATAGACACACAGTCGCTTCCACTGTCAGTTTTCTGCAGTTAATGGTCAAGGGCTCCTCTTGCAGGGTTAGGACGCTGCCCGGCCTGAGTCTGAGCCCAGGGGGAGGGGGTTGGGGAGGAGGTAACACGCTGGGTCAGGGAACTAAGTTAAAGGCCAGACTCGTGCTGGAACAGAGCAGTGATGCAACCGCATGTCAGAAACCAGGAAATTGCACCAGCGGGCTGAGGATTTGATTCCAGGATTTTTTTCCCTGCTATTGCTCTCCTTAGAAGTTCTTTCTCATTGGAGTTAAAGGTTACAGCTCTCGTTTAGAAACCCAAAATGAAAGTTTCAAGGGGCGAAGCCATCTGAGACAGCCGAGCCCAGGGCGGACGTGCACTTGGTGTCCTGCTGCGCTGGTTCTGGGCACAAACATCCGGGGCCCGCTGAGACCCTCCTCCGGGGTCCCAGGCTGCGGACTGGCGGGCCCAGGCACACGTGACCCCACGTTCCTCAGTTTCCAAGTCTCGCCGTGCCGGTCTGCTCTCAGCGGGGTAGCCTCAGCTCCCCGCACCCACACGCCTTTCCTTGCACAGGCACCAGCTGGAGTGTGTCGGGGTGCGTTGCCTACCACACCGGCCTCCAGGGCTCAGAGCTCCCCTCCCCGCTTCGCCCTCCCTTGCAAAGCCATCCAGAGAAGGCTGGCACAACAGCACTCATCCACTCTTTCATGCTGTAATTTTTTACATTTTTTTAAAACTATGTATTTTGGGTGAGAGGGGAAGGGAGGGAGAAGGAGGGAGAGAAGCATCGATGAGGGAGAGAAACCTCATTTGGTTGCCTCTCACACGCACCCCAAGCAGGGGCCGGCCCACAGCCCCGGACATGGGCTCCCCGACGGGGAACCAGACCTGTGTGCGACCTTCCGCTTTGCGGGCCAGCGCGCAAGCAACCGAGACTCGCCCGTCGGGCCTAAAATCCTTTTTGTTTCGCTTTCCAATATACGTGGAGACACCCACTCTCCATCTAAAAACCTTAATGGTTTGGTTTGGATCTGAGTCTCGCTTCGCTCTTGAGTGTTCCTTGGGCTGCCGTGTGCCTGTCGCATACTGGGGAGCCAGACCACGTGCAGCCGTCCTGAGATCACGGGCAGGGCCACGGGCACCCTCTCACCTCTGCCCCCCGCCCCCTGTTCTGCCGGAGGCGGAGGAGGCCTTCAGGGGTGGAATACGAGGGACGGTAACAGCACAGGCAGGCAAACGGCGATCAAATGGGGGGTGATATATGGTTTGCCTTTCCGCGAGTCTCCTGGGATACGCAATTAATGAAACTGGAATGGAGGTCCCTGTACTTAAAAGGTATTTGTTATAAGAAAGCACGGGTGTGTGGAGCTGAGAGGGGCCTCGGACAGGCGTCCGCCCAGCAGAGAGCTAGTGTCTTTAAGACTCTTGTCTGATTTACGCAAACGTAAGAACTCTGGCCTCTGCACCTGTGTGGCGCGGTCTGAATGTTGCAGCGCTGAGAGTGTGGGGGCATCGACACGGAAAGCAAATCCCGCGTGGCGCTGAGCAGCGGGGCCGCCCTTTTCCCTGGGTAACGCGACCTTGAACCTCAGGGTCTCTGGAAACCACTGCTGGTTATTTCCAAAGGGTTTTCAATCCACATCAAATGAAACAAACAAACAAAAAAAGTCATTCACCCAGAAAACAAAAAGTAATGCCTTCGCCGTGTGTCTCAGGGTGGGAAGCACGTTCTGGGGTTGAGATGTCGGTATCTCTGTCTGGCGCGGCTGGACGGGGCCTGAGAACGTCAGCTTTCTCGTGCAACAAAGACCTCCCCTGTGCTGCTAGGCGAGCAAGCTGAAGCGCCACATCCGCTCGCACACCGGGGAGCGCCCCTACCAGTGCCAGCTGTGCAGCTACGCCAGCAAGGACACCCACAAGCTGAAACGGCACATGAGGACGCACTCAGGTAACCGCGCCTCGCGCGGAGGGCTGTGTCCCGGAGGTAACGGCTCCTTCTCAGACGTGAGCTCGTGACCTTGCCTCCCCCGGGGGCTGGCTGGACGTTCCAGGGTCCGAGGGAGTGTCTTCGGGCCTTTTTGGGCGTGGGGGTTCTGCTCTGTCCCTGGGTGGGTATTTTGCCCCCAGGGGGCCCACGTAAGCTCTGTGTGGTCACCTCACCAACGGTGACGAGGAAGACACACCCTCGAGGGCGGGCCTCTGTGGGTTGCTCAGGCCTCAAACGCCGAGTCCTTCGTGCACCTGGGACGCGGCGGCCACGTGAGGCAAAGCGTGCTGGCCTCCTCAGGCCCTTTACGCTCTGCCGCAGAACGAGGGCATGTCCGTGTGCTCCCTGGTGTTTTGCACGGAGGGCAGGAGCTCGGCTGCCGTCTGGGAATTCTGTCCTCGTGGGGGGCGAAGGGAGCAGAAAGGGGTCAGAAGGCGCCCAGGGGACAAAAGACAAGCTCTGGGCACCAGGTGTCCTTTGGGGAGGACAGGGGCCTGCAGGGGCGGGGGAGCCCCTCTGCAGGGGGTCACCGTTGTCCCCCCCTCCCAGGGGAGAAGCCCTACGAATGCCACCTGTGCCATGCACGCTTCACCCAGAGAGGCACCATGAAAATACACATCGAGCAGAAACACAACAACAGCATCCCCAAGTACCAGTGTCCCCACTGCGCCGCCAGCATCTCGAGGAAGAGCGACCTGCGTGAGTGTCTGGGTTCATGAACTTCCTTCCGCAGGGAAACCTGGGGACCTCCCGGGCCTGGTTCTGGGAGGTGGGGCTTCAGGAACTAGTCTGGGAAGGGAGTTTTTTTTTTTTTCAGAGGTCCTGGGGTGCCACCTGGTGGCTGGCTTGCATCAGTGCCGTTTCATAGCATTTTGGCTGTCCCTGTGTGCTGGTGACATCTAGTGGCCAGGGGCCAGGGTTGCAACGCACAGGAGGGCCCACCAGAGACGGGACAGGCCAGCCCCACGTGCTAATAGTGCTGGGAGCCGGAAAGTCTGGGTGGGCTACGGGGGCAGGGGCAGATCTGCCTCACAGAAAATAACACACCCCCCGACGCCGATCCGCCGCGAGTGACGCTCTGTGCCCGTTTCAGGGGTGCACCTGTACAACCTGCACAGTTACAGAGCCACGGAGATGGGGTGCCGCTACTGCCCAGCTGTCTTCCACGAGCGCTACAGCCTCCTTCAGCACCAGAAGACGCACAGGAACGAGAAGAAGTTCAAGTGCAAGTACTGCAGCTACGCCTGCAAGCAGGTACTGGGTTTCGTGCCGGCCCGTCCGGGCAGGCGGGGAGTACAGAAGAACGGAGGACTGGCGTGGGCCATTCTCCCACGTTGAGAATATGGGGAAAAGTCAGGCTTAAAAAAAAAAACAAAGACTGTTAAGCCCTGACTGGTGTGGTGGGGCGTCTTCCCGCACAGTGAAAGGTCAACAGTTCAATTCCCGGTCGGGGCGCACGGCTGGGGTGCAGGCCGGTCCCCGGTCAGGGAGCGTACGGGTGGGTGTTTCTCTCCCTCTCCTTCCCCCTCTTTTCCCCTCCCTCTAAAAACAAGTAAACAAAATCCGTGTTAGAGAAGACCATGAAGCATAACCAGGAGGCGACCACGAGCCAGTACGTTCCAACAATGGCACTTGGGGCACGGTTCACAGACCCCTGGAGATCCTCACGGCCGGCCGGTCCGTGCCGTGAGATCGGACTGTGCTTGGTGGCTCACGAGTTCACGCCGGCGTGTTAGTCGCCCTCCGCCGCGCAGGCCTTGGCCCCGCTGGTGCCTAAGCTGCGGAGGTGCCTCCACGCGGAGCAGGGCAGCGACCTGTCACCCTGTGCTCTGCCCCTCCGGGTGCTGCGAGCAAAACCAAAGGGCAGCGTCACTTAATAACGTCCTCGGAGAAGCAGCGGGGGTTAACGTGGCTTAGCCTTGACCCTGAATACTCCCCGGTTGCATTTTCCGTGCTCTAAGCTGGGAGGTCGGTAGGAAACACCTCCGTCCTCCGGGGCGGGGCAGCGTCTGGAGACCTCGCCTGTGGGGCTGGTGCTGGGGGTGCCGGCTGCACTAGCCACTTTTTCGTGAACCACCGTGTTGACTGAAGAGGGCTGGCGGCGAACTCGGCTCACCGGGTGACTAGATACTTGTCCGTACCCGGCGCCTCCTCCCCGAAGACCCACGGAGGGAGCGCCTCCCCTCACAGACAGCGTGGGGGGCCAAGGACCTGACGCCGGCTTGGACGAGGAGGTCAGAGTTTTGGAAAACTGACTTCCGAAGATGGGAGTGACTTTAAGAAAGCGATTGTTATGCGCTCTAACGAAACAAGTCGGCCTTCAGAAGCTCCCCGTAACTCCAACTGGTGTTTTCCCAACGGCTAACCCGTTATTTTACAGAATCGGGCGGGGGTCAAGGATCTGATCAGAGTAGGAGATAGACCAACAGATTTTAATGTAACGAAGTACAAGTCTGTTGGGGCAGTTTCAGGTTCCACATTTTAGCCAGTTTTTAAGAACGTGTCACTTGCTGAGTTTGGGTGTAGTATCAGAGCAGCATGTCTGCAGTTACGTGAAAAGCTGCTAAGATTTTGCCCCCCTTTTCCGACTGCGTATCTGTGGGGTGGGTTCCCCGCACCTGTCTCAGCCACAGCTGCACACCTGGGCCCCCCGAAGGCAGACGCCCAGGTGAGAATCGGGCCGTCCTCACCGAGCAGGACTGCCAGGTCCAGACGTGAAAATAAGGATCGGCCAGAGAAGCAGCAGATGTTTGGGAGTATAAACATGTCCCAAATAGGGCCGCCCGGATTTTAGCTGGAAACCTTCTCTGTTAGGTTAGATAGTAATTTTTTTTTGTTTTTTAAAAATAGATAATACATGGGTTATATAAATATATGAACGTGTAGTTGGGTTATTGCGGTTTTTTAAAGAGTCCGTGGTAAGTCTTTTCCCATTTTAATGTCTCAGTTTTGATTTCTAGTATGGGCAGCATTCCGAGACACCACGTCCTAAACCAAAGCTGCCTGCAGTGGGAGTGATTTTTAGGAGCGAAAGGGGGTCCCAAGGCCAAGAGCAGCTGCCCCGGAGCGGGTGTCGCTTGGGTGTCCCACCCGGCGACCAAAGGGGGACTCGGGCACTGGGTGTCGGGGTGTGGGCTGTACTACACGGTGAAGGCTCCGGATGAAGGGAGAGAGAATGTGTCTGGGAGGCGTGGAACTCTGGGGTGTCCCGAGCCCAGGCCCAGATTTGTTCAGATGACCCGGGAGAACTCCCCCCTGGAGGTAGACGAGGCTTGGAGAGGAGGCGGGGGTCCCAGGGGGGCTCAAGTCTCCGGCGTTCAGGGAGCAGAGCACATGGGGGGGACCGTGAGGCTGGTTCACTGCTGGGTGCTCCGTGTGCTTTGGGCCCGGAGACCTGGGCTCCTGGGCCAGACCCTGACCCCAGTGGGGGCCCCAGAGGGCACGGTCCCGGAGGGGGGTGGGAGGCAGGGGGAGATGGGGAGAAGGACTGGCAGTCAGGTTACGGGTGTGTGCGTGGATTTCGTCTGAATGACCATAGCACGTCAAATAAAACAAACGCACTGTGTATTTCCACCTTTATGTATCTGTGTCCTGATTCCCCAGACCATTTACTCCTAGAAATCTTCGTTAAAAGTTCCGACGGTTTCTTGGCTGAGAACAACTGTTTTCACCGGGAGCTTTCCACCCAATGTAACAACGTGCCGCGGTTCCGTCGGGACGTGGAGGGAAAGCGTGTGCTGCTCGCACTCCCGCCCCCGAGGGCCCGCTGACCTGGGACGCGAACACCAGGTCCTTGAGTCTGCACGTTCTGGCTGCCGTGTGTAAACTCGGGTCGTCGCAGATGTCAACGATTCGTGACAGAGGGGGGCTGCAAATGCACGAGCATTTCGGCGGGAGAAGGACGGTCATTTTCCTGCCCCCAGTATGTTCCAGCCCATCCCCGCCCCCGGGCCCGTGGGCCCAGCGGGGACTAGTCGTGAGAACTTCGTAGCCGGATGGCAGGGACCAGCTGTGACTTGGTTTCGTAGCCCCCCCCTCGGGCTGCATTCCCGCCCTAACAGTGTGCCGTGTTGGGGACGTCTTCACTGTGGTCGTCCTTCACGGTGCACGCATCTTTGGGGAAGGAAAAAAAAAGGGGATACGATGAATAACGCCTGACACCAAGCTCTCGCTGCGAGGAGCTGAGCCCTTTATTTCCCCGCCCCCCCCCCGCAGGAGCGCCACCTGACGGTGCACACCCGAACCCACACTGGGCGAGAAGCCGTTCGCCTGTGTCTCCTGCAACCAGCGTTTCCGGCAGAAGCAGCTTCTGACCGTCCACGTCAAGAAGTACCACGACACGGAGTACATCCCGGCTGTGCACGCGTGTCCCAAGTGCGGCAGGGGCTTCTCCCGCTGGGTGAGCTCCCCCGAGGCGCCATCGGTCCCCCCAGAACATGCCTCTGTCTCCCAGGCGGGGTCCCACGCGGGGGCTTTCGACGCAGTTTTGGAACTGGCCAGGCCTTTGGAGAGTGGTTGTCAGTCACAAGCCTCTCGAAAATCTTCTAAAAGTGTGGTCTCTCCTTCTGTGAAAAAAAAAAAAGCACAGTTCCTGCAAACGAAACCTTGCACGTAGTTTTAGGGAGTTCTCGGGCTTCCCCAAATCTGCAAAGAATCCCTGGTTTTAGATCAGCATTTAAAGATTGTTCCTGTGCATTAGACTTAGGCTGCTTCACAGATGGAAGGCAGGTTTCAGTGTTGAGTAGGTGGTCTTGGTCTGGGGCGGTGGGCGCCGTGCTGAGAAAAGCGTCCCCCCTCCCACGGGTTCTTTCCGGGTGTTGGGTTAGTGTGCCGCCACCGCAGGCCGAGTGACCTCCGAACCGAGTGGCTCAAAACACCAAACGTTTACTGTCTCCCGTTTCTGTGGGTCGTGCTTGGCTGGGCGGGTCTGGCTGGAATCTGTGGACGCTTAAACCCACCGCGGCCTTGCCCTGGCTGGGCAGCTTGGGGGGTGGGCTAGAGCGTGGCCCCCGACAGGCCAAGGCTGTGGGTTTGATCTCCTGTCAGAGCACATACAGGACACAAACCATGAATGCATCGCTAAGTGGGACAACACATGGATGCTTCTCTCTCCAAAATCAATAAATTAAAAAACCAGCACAAGGGATTAGCTAGACCCTTAGGCAGTGGGGGGCTCCGGTCTCACTGGATAAAAGCTTTGAGTTATCTGAAGCTGACTGTTTTTATGGGGGAAAGCTTTATTTTTTTCTCTCTGAAAAGGTAGGGTAGTTGCGTTTTTTAGGGGGCAGCACAGCGGGATAATTCTGGAGCGTTCATGCAGTTAGTTCAAAACGTGCCAAATAAAAGCAAGACCAGGCGCGCTCGTGCCGAGGTCAAGTTCAGCAGAGCTGCCCTCTGGCGGGAGAAACAAGAGAGCAGAGGCGAGGAGGCTGTGGCTGCAGCGTCCTCAGCGGTAAAATCACACGTTTCGAAGTGTTTCCGTTCGTTGGAGAAGGCATGTTTGGATGTACATCAGGAATACACGAAGAACTCTGACACTTCAGTAACAAAAAGACATGTTAAAAAGAGGGAAGTGATCTAACTAGACACTTCGCCAAAGAAGATACACGAATGGCCAAGAAGCTCCAGAGAGTTGCTGTGGCGTCATTGGTTACTAGGGAAACGCAGACCAAACTCGCGGCGAAGACGCCCTGAACCTGAGCCGCTTGGGTAGCTGCCCTTGGAGAAGGCAGGAGACTCGGGGTCCCAGACGTTGCTGCTGGGGCTTGAAAGTGGAGAAGGCTCCTCGGAAGACAACCTGGAAGTTTCTCAAAGAGTGGAGCGTAAAGTTACCATATGATCTAGCAGTTCTTCGTTCTTTTTCCAAGTGCCGAAGACGTCATAGACATCCATGGGCAGGTGCCTGAGATGAAACTACAGAAGCCCGGACCTGCCGCATTCGCACGGCGCCTGTCGCGTCCCTGCGGTGCCAGCCGTGACCCCTCGCTCGCTGCGTGTGGGCCTTGGACCTCTGCACCCAGCCCGCAGGCTCCCGGGGCTGCTTTCTTTACCCTTCCTTTGTTTTTAAATTTAATTTAAACAATTTTTTCAATCACAGTTGACGTGCATTTTAGTTTGTATTCGTTTCTGGTGCACAGCGTGGTGGTTAGACAACCGTAGACGTGTCACAGGGGTCCCCCGACACTCCCAGTCCCCACCCCGCACCACACACAGTCGTCACAGCGTTACTGACGGTGTTCCCTGCCCTGGACTTGATGTCCCCTCGGACCCAGCAGTTCTCGTTCCCCAAAGAACTGGAGACGTGGCCACGCAAAAACTTGTGCACGAATACCCACAGCAGCGTTATGTGCGGCAGCCGCAGGGGGAGCAGACCCGTAGGACGGAACCGAGGGCCCCGAAACAGATCCCCGTAGATGTTAGAGCCTCTGACCTCTGACACAACGGGGCGAAGACGGTCTTGTCACCGATGGGTGCGGGAGTGCTGGGACATCTGCACACCAGAAAATATAACTCCGCACACGGACCTGACACCCTTCCAAAACAGTAACTCAAGATGGCCCATGGGTCGTAGATCGAAACACAAAACACAAAACTGTAAAATTCCTGGAAGATAACCTAGGAAATACCCAGATGACCTTGAGTGTAGTGGTAACTTCTCAGCTACAATGCCAAAGCACAATGTGAGAGAGAGAGAGGAAGAAAGAAAGAAGGAAAGGAAGGAAGGAAGGAAAGAAAAGAGAAAAGGAAGAAGAAAGAAAAGGAAGGAAGGAAGAAAGGAAAGAAAGAAAAAGAGAAGGAAAGAGAGGGAGAGAAAGAGAAAGAAAGAAAAGAAAGAAAGGAAAAGACAGGAAAGAAAAGAAAGGGAGAGAGGGAAAGAAAAGAAAGATGAAAGGAAAGAAAAAAGGAAAGGAAAGGAAAGGAAAGGAAGGAAGGAATTGATAAGCTGGGCTTCATTAAAATTAGGGACTTCTGTTCTGTGAGTGACAGCGTCACCCCGGAGAAGGAGAAGGAGAGGACACAGACTGGGAGAAAATACATGCAAGAGTCACATCCGGTGAAGGACTGTCGTCTGAAGTGTGCGAGGAGGTTTTGAAAGTCAGCAATAAGGAAACACAACCCGATGGAAAGAGAGGCGGAGGGCTGTAGCAGGCCCCTCACCGAAGACGACACACGGACGGCACAAGGCGAGTGAGCAGATGCTGACCTCCCATGTCGTCGGGGAAACGAGAAGCAAAGCGAGGAGATGCCGCCACCCACCGATCAGAAGAGCTAAAATCCGGAACGCTGACCTCGCCGGACGCTGGCGCGGGTGGGGGGCAGCCAGAACCCCCTGCGGGTGGGCACGCTTGCGGCAGTTTCTTCCAGAACTAACCCTCCTCTTGCCATGGGTCCGGCCGTCCTGTTCCCTGGCGTTCGCCCAAAGGAGCGGAAGGCTTATTATGTCCACAGGCAAACCTGCCGGTGGGTGTTTGCACCAGGTTTGTCCCCGATTGCCAGAACCCGGGGGCCAGCTGGGCGCCCTGCCGCAGGGGCGGGGCGAGCAAGCGTGTCTGCGCCCGGGCGACGGCGTACTACCGGGCCCTGAAGAGGAGAGAGCGTCAGGCCACGACGAGACTGGAGGGACCTTCGAGGCGCATTACTGAGTGGGAGAAGCAGTTTTTGCGGCGTTCGGCGCCGTGGGACCCCAACGGCGTGACATTCTGGAAGAGACTCAGCTGTGGAGACGGGGACAGCCCCCCAGAGGCCGCCAGGGGCTGCAGGGCGGGAGGGGGGAGTAGGGGGGACACGAGGATGGTTGGAGTGGTGACACCGCTCTGTGGGACACCGTACGATGGTGGACACGTGTCATCACACGTCTGTCCAGACCCAGAATGCCCACCACCAGGAGTGAACGCTAATGCAGACCACGGACTTGGAGCGGCGGCGTGTCCCCATAGGTTCGTCAGTTGTGACAGAGGCAGGGGCGATGCCCGTGGGTGGGGGGCGTGCAAACGTGGGGTGGGAGGGGCACATGAGAATCTCTGCTTCCCTCTCAGTTTCGCGATAAACCTGAAACTGCTCTAAGAATTCAAGTCTTCGGGAATAAACAACCGAAAGCCTATCCGAATACTTGAGTCCCATTTAATTATTTAAAGTCAACTGGCACAGACTTGGGTCTTGAGCATGTGATAGTCAGGGTCGGTGTGTGTCGAACCGGCCCCCCCCCCCGCCCCCTGCCCCGTGCGGACCCTGCTCTGGGTCGGGAGCTGGGGTCCTGGGCGCCTGAGCAGCATTTCCGAGACACCCACATTTGTCCTGGCCCGCCCGCCCCTGCCGGCCCTCGCTGGCCTGGAGGTCTGCCCCCCTTGCGTTTCAGAGGCCGGGCGAGTTTTCATTGGATCTGCTTGTTCTTGCAAAACCGACACCAGTCCTCCTAAACCGTGAACTTGGTGGTGAAGTTGCATGGAGGGCGCGGGTAGGTAAATATGTCGGCGCTTCTCCGGGGACGGAGCGGTGGCCCGTACGTCCTCCAAGGAGTGCTTGACCCCAGGAGGCTCCATTTGTCCGCCGTCCTCCTGTAGGCCCGGGGCGGCGGGCGTTTTCCTGAGAAAGGCCAGATGGGGAGTACTTGCAGCGTCTCAGACCAGACCGACCGTCTCTGTCCCGACCGCTGGCGCCGGAGGCTGTGGCGCAAACACGGCCGTGGCCGGACGTCCATAATTGCAGGGACCTGGCTCGTTCCGACCGCTTGCTTTACGGACGCCGTGGGCGGGCCGCACCGGACCCTCCACGCCAGCGCGCCAGCCCTGTGCGCGAGCATCCCGTGGAGTTTCAAAAACCCACGACGTTCCCCCTTACGTGCAAGTCCCCCTGCCTCCCACCCACGAGGCTGCAGGGCCCGTACTGAAGCCGACATGGAACTTAGGTGAGATGTTTTGCAGGGTCAGCAGCTTGAGTGACGTGTCACGAGGGTCCTCTGTTAGCATACGGGCTCTTCCACTGGCGGAAATGCCCCAGCTTACTTCGGACCCTAAGTGTCCGCGTACAAGGAGACGGCCCCGGTAGCTCCCACTGGGAAAGCGGTGGCCTCCCGTTTCCGTCTGAGGGTTGTGCGCGGTTTTCCTGACCCCTGTAGCAGGTCCGGGCGGAGGCTGGCGGGGCAGCCGTGTCTCTGTGGTAGTTCACCGATTTTCATAAAATTGACCGGCACCTTGAGTTTCCGGTGTAATATCGAACCTCACTTTGGAGAGGAGAGCCGTTCCAGAACAGTATGTCTTGTCTCCTCATTGGCCTCCACGAGAAAGAAACACCTAAGGTGAGCTAGCTTGCTTCCAGACCCAACCACGAGGGGAAGGGCCACCTTGAACAGCGTGTCTTTTCTCGTGCAAGACTGTAGGAGGTGCACGTCACTCATCTTCCGAAGCGCGTCTTTGACCGCGTGCTTTTCGGTGGTGCCCCCTCGGTGATGCCGCCCCCTGCGGGCCCCGTGCCGTTTCCCCACAGACCAACCTGCGGAGACACGCCGAGAAGTGTGCGGCGGGAGAGGACCCGGCGTTCCCCTCGGGGACGGGAAGAAGGATGAGGATGAGGAAGCCGGCCGGCCCGCAAGACGCAGCGAAGGAAGACGGTACCTCCTTTTAATCGAATCGGGTTCCAACTTGACCGTGACTTTCTCCCATACATGCCCCTGGGTGCTGAGCGTTGACCTGTGGGGAGGGCACCCTGTGCCGGCCCAGCTCTGTCGCGGCTGCCTGCCTCTTTGGGCGGGTCTTGAACTTCCTTTGGCCCCCTGGGGTTACAGGTGACGCCGGCCTGGTCACCAACCCACCTCTCGGGGCCGCAGGGAGGGTGCAGCAGGAAAGTGACTGGGGAGCCCCAGAGGTGGACCCCCCCCACCACATGTGTTCCCGGGGGGGGGGGCGTTTTCATGAGGCCCAAGGACAGACGCATGTGCCCACTGCTCCCCCGCCCCCGGAGCTCCCCTCCGCCGAGCTGGGGGGTTGCCGGGTGCTGTGCTCGTGTGCTGGACACGCCGCAGCAGGCAGCCACAAACGGGGGGGCCTCCCAGTCTGGAGGCCAGACGTCCTGGGCACGAGCAGGGCCGCGCTCCCTCGGGGGCTCCAGGGCGGAGCCTTCCCACCTCTCCCAGCTTCGAGTGGCCCCAGGCGTCCGTGGCTTGTGGCCACATCACCGAGGTCTCAGTCTCCATCCTCGCACGTCCTCTCCTCCCTGTCTCTTGTGAAGACACTTGTCACTGGGTTTAGGGTCTGCCCCGAACATTCAGGGGATCGCATCTGGAGGCCCTTAATTACATTTTCAAAGACCCTCACTTCAAATAAGGTCACGCTCACAGGGTCGGGCTTCAGGATGTGGACACGGCCTTTTGGGGGGCCAATAGCCCAGCCCAGCCCACCACAGGTACACTCGCTTGCTGGTGATGACACACCAGGTGAAACCCAACGCCCAGCCCCAAGCCAGGTCCCTGGCCCCCGAGCTCCAAGGGGGACAGACCTGAAAACGTCTCTGTACGTGCGTGACTTCCCGGCTAACGGGGCACCTGAAGGCCCCCTCTGGACACCTCTGTGCAGGGCTTTAAAAAAAAAAAAAAATGCACAGCAGAGACTGACCCACCCCAGGAGTCTGCAGAGCGAAGGCAGAAAGCACAGTTGAGACCGGAGTGCCCGTCCAATCCCAGGGGAAGCTTGTCTCCGCAGGCACCTGCTGCCGGGTTAACCTCGCCCGCTGGGTTCCAAAACCTCCTGGCACCGATTCTTGGCTTTATTTTACATGTGCCAACCCTGTGCCTGCCTTCCCCCCAGAAGCCGCTGCCGAGGGAGCCTCTGCTGTGTCGGAAGACCAGTACCCGGGAGAGGAGGCTCCTGCCGCCTACGGAGAAGCTGCCGCAGCCGCCGGGATCGAGGACCTGAGTGGGGACATGACCTGCGAGATGATCCTCAACATGCTGTCCCAGTGAGGGGGCGGGCGTCCCGCCGCCGCCACCGCCCGGCCTGCTCCGGGCACACGTGAGGGACGTTCGGCGCCTTTGAAGCCGTGAAGTTCATGGTCACGGCACGGGTTTTCCAAAGCTCGAGGCAGAGCCCGGAATTGTTCGCCTGTTCTTGACTGGGCACCCCTCCCCCACACACACACACAAACATGGCAGATATTTATAAAAGGCCCCCACCTTGACTTGGAGGTTCAAACCTCAAACCCATGAATTGGATCGCTCGACATTGGCAAAAGTGGCCCACAATGAATGAGCAGTGATTTTTGGACGAAACGCCTCTCCGTCGGAGCGCAGACTAGTGAGTGCTTCAGCCCACCGTCCAAACCGGGAAATTTTATGTCGAATTTTAACACGCCCGTGATGTTTCTCATAGGACAATTTTAACCATAAAGTACTAACTTTATATCCTTTGTATACAAATGAATTTTTCCGTGAAATTGAAAGCCCGTTACAATACTTTTAATTTGTTTCAAATTCAATGCAAAAGACCTTAATATTGTACCAAAGAAAACCGAGTAGAAAATGGAAAACTCTAAATCAGACTGGAAGATAACGCTTACCCTCTTTTCCCTTGCTTGGAGCACGTTTACATTTTTGTGCTCTGCCTTAATTATGTGCTTAGGTAGGGGATCCCCCCTGGCTCCATCCCATTATGGCTTATCCGCATTTCAATTCATCACCCTTTTTTGCTAAAACTACTTTTTTTATGTTTTTAAAATAATTGGCCGAGAAAAAAACAAAAATCGGATAATGAAAACGTGTACTTGAATTTGTGCTTTTTTTATGACACCTTCTACCCTGGGAGGATTTCCGTTTCACCGACTACGGAGACTCGCCCCGCCGCGGAGCAGGATGGGAAATCCTCCAGCCCTTACAGTGAACCAGTCCCTGCCTTTGTAACGAGTCACGTTTTTCTTCTTCGCTTGGCCCTTGCTTTCGCTATGTGTTTTTCCTCCCCATATTTTAAGATCAATGATAGGTCCTAAATTCAAATTTTTTTTCAGCTTAGTTGAGGTATACTTGACACATAAAAGGGTAAGGTACTCAAGAGTACACCGTGGTGGTTTGATAACGCACCTACATTGTGAAAGAATCTCGCCCATCTAGTTCATGCCATTCCAATTCTTAAAACGCTGGTCTCTTGTGAAATACATCCCCGGCCCAGAAGCCCCGTGTAAGGTGAACACGTGAAATCAATTTCTTGGGAGGAAGGGCACCATATTCTTTGCAGGACACCAAGTGATTGAGTTTACATAGTGAGACTTCAACTCCCTGGTCTCTCGTCTGCTATCAGTGTAACTATTTGAACTTTTGTAACGGTTTCTTATTTTTTTGTTGTTTGAAGATGTTTTGCAAAACTCAATAAAATGACTTTAAGTTATCGTTGTTACATATGAATGGTGGTTCCTTAAAAATGTCTTTTTCCCCCTTGTGAGACTATGGAGAAATTGGAGCCCTGTGTCCTGGGTGCTGGAATGTAACATGGTGCGGCCCCTGCAGAAAAGGGTGGGGCGGTTCTTCAAAACATTAAAAATAGAACTCCCCTCTGACCCAACAATTTGGGCATGTGCCCCTAAGGACCGGAAGCAGGGCTTTGAAGAGTTATTTGCACGCCGACGTGCACAGCGGTGCTACTCACAGTAGCCGAGAGGCGGACGCTACCCCGGCGTGCAAGGACGGGTGAACGGATACACAAATCATCTGGTCTGTCCGTGCAGTGGAACAGAGTTCCGCCCTGAACAGGGAGGACGTTCCAGCCCCCCACCGCCGCCACACGGGTGAACCTGGAGGACGTTGTGCTGAGTGGAGCAAGCCGGGCACAGAGACACGAGTGCTGTGTGCTTCCGCGCACAGGAGGGGCGCGGAGGAGTCTGATCCAGAGGGACGGGAAACAGAGCGGCGGGTGCCGGGGGACCCAGGGAGCGGGACGGGGGGGTCAGTGTCGAGTAGGGGCAGGGTTCCCGTCTGGGGAGGTGAAAGGAGTTCTGGGGACGGATCGAAGTGACAGCTGCACGACAGCGCGAGGACACCTAACACGACTGAACTGCACCCCGCAAACCGGTCCAGACAGTAAACACCTACTACGTACTTCACTGCAATCAAAGCTTTTTAAAGCAATCAACAAACAGGCAGACACATTGGAGACAGCAAGTCCCACCGGGATTTAAACACCATGAACGCCCCCGCATACACAGGACCCGCAGGGTTTGGCACGGGTGACACCGGGATGGGGTACGATGACATGCGGATGGCCGGCTTCGGCCGAGTTCTGAGTCCAGACCCCCGCCAAGCCCCTGGGTGAGAGGAGAACCTCATTGGTCCCTCAAGTGCCATGACTATTATTAGTGCGTTTGATTCTGGGGCAGAAGCAGTGACCACAGTGTCCACCAGGGGGCGGTGGTTCCATTACACCCCCACCCCACCCCCCATGAACGTGGAGGCTGACTCCCAGCCCTTCGGGGCTCTGATAACAAGGCCCAGTTATAACACACTCTCCACCGGCGGTGTGACCAGTTCTGCACCGAGCAGACAGATGAGTAAAGAGCGCTTTGTCTTCAACGGGACCGGGAGGGTTTGTTGCACTTGACCTTGCGAAGTAAAGACAGGAGCCCTCACCAGACCTGGAGGCGAGGGCCGTTTTGGTGGCTCCGTGTCTCTAGAATGCGGGGTGTGGGGAGCGAGCTACCTTCGGGACGCGTCGGCTTGGGGCAGTGCTGCGATCCAGCAGGAAACCGTTCTGGAATGTACAGCTCTCCCACGATGTACCGTCTCCGTTTCAGGGGAAGGGTGTTTAAGTGACCACATTGTGTGACAGCAGTTTTACTATGTGAAGGATGCTTTTTAAATAAATCTGAGACCCGGCCGCAGCCTCCGTCGTGGGGTCAGCCAGTGAGTGACCCCGGGGGGGGTGGGGGTGGCGGGGCACGGAGCTGCCACCACAGGCTCAGTCCTGAGCAACCGAGTGGAAGAAGCAGCTACTCCCGGGACAGCCTACTTAGGGAAGATGGCAAGAATTTCCAGGTGTCACTTCCAGGGTAGATGTGATGGTTTTTGGTAATCTTTTCTAAAATCTCTTCTTTCACTGTTTTTTTCGAGAAAGAGAGACATCGACTTACTTGTTGTTCCCCTTAATTGATGCAGTCACTGGTTGATTCTTGTTATGTGCCCTGACCAGGGATCGAATCCACAACTTTGGTGCATCAGGACAGCGCTCTAACCCACTGACCTACCCGGCCAGAGCCATTGACATTCTCGCTGAGTGTCTGCTTTATGACTCTCTGTCACGAATGGGCAGCGTCATTCATCCTTAAACACGTTCAGTTAAAGCCTTGGGACATTTGGCTTCACTAGTCAACGGCTTCTACCTTTTGCCCATCTTTTTATTGCAGCTTATTTTTAACTGAGTGTGTATCAGAGGACACGGCTATTACGCAGCAGCCTCATTCACGATGCTACTTTAGTAGGTGTGAATCCCTCCCAAAGCATGGCTGATCACGGGCCTCGTGTCTTTAAACCGTCGTCTCCCTGCACAATTCAGGGTTTCCAAAGACACACGAGCGGGTGTTTTCGCTCAGCAGTTGCAGGGGCAATACCGCCGTGCTCACAGGGACGAAACGGCCGTACAGGGACCTCCGCATCGAGCCCCGATGACTGGGAGCTGGCCACAGGGGGCGGGCAGGAAGGCTCACGGTGAAACGCTCATTTGGTTTTGGTTTCGCTTTTTTTTTTTTTTGGTGGGGGAGTGGGGGGTGGAATCTAAGAGCTCATTTGGTTTTTGGGGGGAAAACCAAATGAGCTGAGAAGCATGTTGCTGTCATCTGCTGCTCATAGAGTATGACAGTTGCCACCTTAGTCCAAAGGTCACTGATTAGAAGACTCACCCTGATATATATCTTTATCTCCCCAGGCCCGAGCCGTCAGAATCAGTCAGGTGATAACAGCAAATAGCGTACTTGACGGGGAATCCCTTTATTTTAACTCCATCGCCATTGGCCCTGCTGCCTCCAGGCGACACCCAGTCCCCTGGGGGTGCCTCCGCTCCAGTGGCCTCCCGCCCCGGTCCTGCTCAGGGGTGTAGCGTCACCTGTCACTTGGGTGTGCACTTGTCCTTGCGCTGGTGCCCTGGTCACTCCATCGGCCTGGGCTGGTGGGGTCCCTCCTCCTCAAGGGTGGCTCTGTCTGCGCCCCACCACTCAGCACACCTGACCTTCGTCCGATTCCGTCATCTTGGGGGAAACTCCAGCTCCTGCAAGGCCCTCGACCACCGTGGCTCAGAAGTCTCTCTGGGCACTGGGGTTACCTAGGGAGACTCCCGGACCCCAGGGCCACCGTGTTAGAATCTCGGGGGTGGCCCCGGAGAATCAGCATTTTCCAGTTTTGCTGCCAAGCCAGCTCGGGGGGGCCCCTTGCCCCCCAGGCCGCATCCCTTCCCCACTGTCACGCTTGTTGGAAATAGCAAAGATGCTTTCAGCAGCCAGCCCTGAGCGTGTCGCCCTCGGTGGCTCTCCCCGCAAGAGCGACTCAGCCTCTCTCCAGCGGCCTGTCCACCGGCCACTGTTCCAGCGGGGATGGAAGAAGGCGGAGCTTCTGGAAGCGACCCGTGACCCCTACTGTAGAATTTGCCAGGCCTCCTCCACAGTTTGGCACCGAGACAGTACACGCAGGTGGACAGGAATAGACGTGAGAGCTGTTTGACAGTGTCAGAGCGTCACCCGTGACACTGGGAGGGGACAGGGAGAAGGTTCGGGATCTGCCGACTGAATGGGAAGGAGGTCGAGCTGGGGCAGAGGGTGGGCGTATCAGGGAGCGCACGGGCCGGTCAACGTGCACGTGTCTGACTTCGCAGGCCTGCGTGTCCTCTGTCGGGGTGACACTCCCCTTCCTTCTGGTGCCACAGGCCCGTTCCGGGAGGAGGGCAGCTGGTTCTTCCTGAAAATGGTTCTTCCCATTGACGGTGACGGATTGGACAATCTCAGCGTGCGTGGGTGGGTGGACGGACAGACAGCTGGATGGATGATAGAGAGAGACTTGCTCACATTTTTTTTTTATTTTGTTCTTTAAGAATTCCATAAAGAATCAGAAATTAGTCACGGAAGGTGCGCCCTTCCGACGTTCAGCCAATGGAAATTAGTTTCCTGATCTCAACTTCTTGTCTAAATGCAGTGGACATTGTCACGCTTCTTGGTGCTATTTCCCAACAATACGTCTTTTTTTTTTCCTTTATTTTAAACATTTTTCATCTTTCGGGGTATAACTCACACACAGTAAAATCCTCTTTTAAGTGTATATTCTAGTTCTGACAAATGAGTGGTCGTGGACCCATCGCCACCACCAAGACATGGAGCATCTCCTACACCCCAAATCCCATCGTACCCCGCTCCCAGCCCTGAGCAACCACTGGTTTCTCTAGGTCCTTCCCAGAACATCGCCTGGACAGAATCACACACTACGTATCCGATCCCAGCTCCTTTGAGGTTCGGGCCTGTTTCGCGGCCGCCTGTTCATTTTACGGCAACGCAGTGCTCCACTGTATGGGTGCTCCGTGACGAGTTCATCCAGTTCCGGGACACCCGAGTGGTCCCCACGGCGGGAGGGCCGCGAATCGAGCTGCCATAAACATCTGTGGGTGGGTTTCGTGCAAACATACACGTCTGTTTTCATTCCTCTTGAAGCGAGCTTCCCGGGTCGTGAGGCGGGAGTATGTTTCACTTGATGAAAACCTGTCACACCTGCCCCCAAAGCTCCACGCTCCCGCCAGCCCGGTCTGAGCGGCGGGAGCCCGCGTGCGCACCTACCGCTTGGTGCTGCCAGGGCGTGTTCTGTTTTCCGCCGTCCTCTTGGGTCTGTACTGATAACTCACCGCGGTGTTAATGTCCAGTTTACAAACAACTAGGGACTGTGAAATGTTTTCCATGGACTCAGTGTGGCGTCTGCCTATCTGCTTTGGTGAAATATCTGGTCGGTTCTTTTAACCGTTTAAATCGGGTCGTGTGAGAGTTATTTATAGATTCTGGACACGAGTTCTTTATGAGGCAGATGTTTCTCAAGCATTTTCTCCCAGTCCGTGTCTTCCCTTTTCATTCTTTGAACGGTGTTTTTCAAAGAGCAAAATTTTTAAAAAGTTTTCATGGATTCTAATTGAGCTGTTTTTCTTTGATGACTTTTTTTAGTGTTGTATTTAAGAAATCTTTGCATAACTTGGGGGTCACAAAGATTTCTTTCTCTAAGTTTATTACTAGAAATTTTGTAATCTTATGTTTTGCATTTAATTTTATGTTTTGCCTGTGATCCCTTTTGAGCCAAATTTTGTTTACGATGCAAGATGTGGGTGGAGCTTCATTTTTTTTCCCACATGTGGGCCACCCGTTGTTCCAGCACCGTTTACTGGAAAAGCCCCTTTGCCCGTCCGATTCCCTCTGCGGCTGGGTTGGGGGTAAACCGGCCCCACTCAGGGGGATTTATTTCCGGACTCCATCCCGCGGTCCTGGCCCAGCCTTGCGTCAGCCCCGCCCTTGATGATCGCGGCACTGGAGTCAGAGCCGCAATCAGAAGATGTGAGTTCTCCAACACCGTTGGCTCCAACATTGTGTGGTTGTCCTAAATTTCTCACCCTCCTATGGAAACTTTCAAACGCACTTGTTGACGTGCACAAGAACATGTTGATGCGACTTGGCAAGGGGGATGAATCTGGAGATCGACTCGGGGAATTTCACATTTTAACAATATCGAGTCTTCCGATCTGTGAATACAGTTTATCTCTCCATTTATTTCGGTCTTATACTTTTTAATTTCTTTCGTCCTTATTCCCTTGTTTTTAGAGTTTTCAGCATTCAGCTTTTGCCCAGATGTTACATTTATATCAAAGTTTTCATGTTTTTTTTGGGGGGGGGAAGGGCAGGGATTACTATTCATAATTGTACTCTTTTTAAATTTTTTATTTCTTATTGTTCATTGGAGGCTAGAGGAAGACTGTCGGATCTGGTATGTTGACCTTGTATCCCGGAACCTTAATAAACCCACTTGCAGCCAGTTCAGGTGGTTTGTAGATTCCGTGGTGTTTTCTACAGAGACAATCGTGCCATCGCCACATAGGGACAAAAATGTTATTTTTCCCCTCTCCAATCTGTCCGTGTTTTGGTTTTCTTGCCACGTTGCCGCAGCTGGGACTCCGGGATGGTGCCGGATAGGAGCGGTGAGAGAGGACATCTTTGCCTTGCTCCCAACGTCTGGGAAGGTATTGGCGTTTTTGCCATGAAATATGATATTAGTTGTGGGGTTTATGCACATTCCATTTACCAGGTCGAGAACATTTCTTTTTTTATCAGTTTGCTGAGAAATCATCATGAATGGGTGTTCAAGTTTGTCAAATGTCTGCGAACCAAAGCGTCGCAGGTTCGATTCCCAGTCAGGGTACATGCCTGGGTTGCAGGCCACGGCCCCCAGCAACCGCACATTGATGTTTCTCTCTTTCTCCCTCCCTCCCTCTCTAAAAATAAATAAAATAAATAAAATCTTTGAAAAAAAGTTTGTCAAATGTTTCAGATGACTGATTATATGCTTTTTTTTTTGTATCTGCTGAATTACAATGACTAATTGTCTAATGTCGAACCAGCCTTGCATTCCAGGATAAACATCACTTGGTCATAATGTATTATCCTTTGTACATGTTTCTGGGTTTGACTTGATACTATTTTGTTGAGGTTTCTTTCGTTTATGTCCACAGGCAATATTGGCATACACATTTCTTATCATGTATTTGATATTAGGGCTATGGTAGCCTCATAAAATAAGTTGGGATTGTTCCCTTTTCTTCTGTTTTCTAGAAGAGTTTGTGTAGAATTAAGATTATTTCTTCCTTTTTTTTAAGCCAGTGAAGCCTCCTGATCTGGAGTCTTCGTGAGAAAGTTTTAACAGTGAATACCGTTTCCTTAATGACTATGGCACTACCCAGGTTTACCTTTTCTCTCTTCAGTAGCATCTGGAGTAAAACAGAGGCCATGGCCAGGCCCCTACCCCACCACAAGGTGACCACAGACTAAGCCCTTGACTTCCGGGAGCCCAGTTTCCTCCAGTTTCTCAACGTGCATAAGTGGAATGTCCTTGCTAGATGCTGGGGAAACCGAGAGAGATCAGGGGTGGTTCTTGCCCTGAAGACACTTACAATCTCTTCTTCCTCTTACTTGAGGCTCCTGGAGAGCAGACGAGTCGCCACCTGTGATGGGGCCTCCATTCAAGGTAAGTGTTTAACGACAGCTTTGGGCGGGGCGACCCCACCTGCCGATTTCCATGGTGTCAATACTCCCGCCAAGCCATGGCGGGGTTTCAAGCCACCAGGGGGCTCACTCTGTGGAGCTGGGAGGAGACACGGGGCACGCACTGCCCCTGACACAGCACTTCCCCTGTGCAGAGACCCCAAGGGTAAATGACCCCGAGGGCGTGGCTGATAGTGAAGGTCAGTAAAGTAACTAGGGAGTGATACGTTCTGAGCATAATTTATTGCTTTTGTTTTTAATATATTCATTTAATTATCAGTTTATATGATTAATTTTAGTATTGGCCCTGTTCAACGAACCACATGCAAGATGGCTGATCATTCAGCCATCTGCTGGAGCAGGTTCATGGCCGGGCCGCCTCCTTTGCTCGCAAGGACAAAATCCTGACCCAGACGAGCCTCGGACAAGCGCGAACATCAGGGAATGGATTGGTTGATATGAAAGAAGGTTCCACGAGGTCTACGGCAGAGGGTTTGGACTCTCCATGTCCAACAATGTCCACTGTTTTCTCCCCACTAGCGGCCAGACACTGCCCCGAACCACCAGGGGCTGCAGTATTCACCTGGGCCAGCCCTGGCCACGCCCCTCCCAGGGGCTAGGGGCGGAGTCAGCACCCCGAGGTCCGGAGCAGGAAGCAGTGGCAGTGTTCTGATTGGTCACCCCTTGTTAGGCCCTCCCGGCAGCTGGGGGTGCTGTCAGCACCCAGGACCACAGTGCGGAGCAGTAGTGTGCCCAGTCCCCGGTCCATCTGAGCTGCAGCAGGGAAGAGGTGGTGCATAAGGCATCCACGGCGCTGAGGGGGTGGTGAGCGGCACCGCACGCCGCCTCGGAAGCCCTCGGCTAACCATGGAGTCTCATGTGCGCATGCGGTTTGAGGCCTTGCAATCTGCGGATATAAACTTCTCCGCGCTCCCTGTTTTCAAACATAAGACGTCACACACACTCGTCCCCCCGCCCCGCCCCAGTAGCTCCATTGGTTAGAGCACCATAAAGTCCTCTCGATACTCTGAGGCTGTGGTTTGATCCCCCACCAGGGCACGTACAAGAATTAACCAATGAACCCATCAGTAAGTGGAACAACAAATTGGTGTTTCTGCCTCCTTTTCTTCCTCTCTCTCTCTCTCCCCCCTCAAAACTCAGTTTAAAAAAAGAAGTCATGCACACTTCTTTGAAACAATAAATACAAAGCTTTGCCTAAAGGCAGAGCTACCCGCCTCCCCAGTCTCCAAGCCCACCCCCCACCGGTGGTGCCACCCTACTCCCCGCATTCCCATTGTTAGCAGCCTGTGAGGGCCCCTCCCACACCCCTCCCCTAGCCACGCGGCCCTAGACGCACATGCAGGGGGCTAGAGGGGGGATTGTTTAGGCTTTGCAGAAGCAGACCCAGACTGCACACGTGATTCTGCGACCTCTGCCTCTCGCCGTGCGATAAAGCCTGGGCTGCCCTACCGGTCAGTAGGCAGAGCCCTGCAAGCGTTCGGGGTGGGCTCCGGCTGGACAGGAGGCCTTTTCATTCATCGCTCCCGCCCGGGGCGTGTGGAAGTGCAAAGGCCTCTTGAGATTTCTAAATTTGGTCAGAGTGTAGGAGGTGGCGCAGGGTGTGCGCGAGCTAAAAATAGCAGCCCGGGTCTAGGGTGGAAGCCGCACCCTCCCCACAGGCAAGGTGGGTGAGTGCCGGTGGCTGCGCTTGGGCATCCGTGCCCTTCGCAAAGCCCCGGGAGAGAGTCTCCTGCACCGGCTGCCGCCCCTCAGCACCACCGCCCGGGCCCCAAGCCTCACGGGTGGCAGCAGGGCGCCCGGTCACAGGTGACCAGGGTGCCATGACAGAGTTACCTTCCCACCTGGGGATCTGGACCGTCTCTGGGCACCACACACAGATACTGGCTCACTTTCCACTCGCTTTTAAAAGCCAAATACGTTTATTTTTAAATAAAGCTTCACAGTACGAGGCATGGTAAGGGGGAAACCAGTGTCACTTATAAATAAACAGTACCGAGCTAGATAAATAGGCAATAGGTATGATGCCTAACATTCTTGTGGTTACTCACATTCTTTGGGCTTTTTCTCTGGACCAGGCACAGATGTAGCCCTCGACGATGTCACCTCCACCCTTGCCACAGCCCCCTCAGTGAGGGCAGCGTTGCCCCTCCTACAGGTGTGCCCATTGTGCAGATGAGGGAAGTGGCACCTTGAAATAGACACGCTAGAGCCAAAGACCCTCTCCCTTGTCCTGGTGCCTGTGTGGGGGAGGGGCTCCGCGGTGCTGGACCCTGAATCTGCGTTTACTCCTTTCATTCACTCACTCATTTATTCAAGAAGCGTCCTCTGAGCACCTACCCTGCGCCCTGCGCTGGGGAGGGGGTGGAGTGGGATCCCGTCCTCCCCCAGAGGAGCTCTCTCTCGGGGTGGAAAAGGGCTCACTGAGGACAGGCCTGTGGGAGGTGTGTCAGAGCTATGATGGGGTGGAGAGGGGGTGGGGGGAGAAGGGTAGTCAGCAGCCTGGAGGGAGCAGGGGCGGGGGAGGGCGGTGTGATTCCGGACCGAGACTCTGAACGCTGACGGACAGACAGGAGCTAGGTGAGGTGGGGGAAGAGGGGAGGGGACGGCAATTCAGGCACAGGAAGAAGATGGGTTATGCCCTGGCTGGCGTAGCTCAGTGGATTGAGCGCGGGCTGCGAACCAAAGTGTCGCAGGTTCGATTCCCAGTCAGGGCACATGCCTGGGTTGCAGGCCATGGCCCCCAGCAACCGCACATTGATGTTTCTCTCTCTCTCTCTCTCTCTCTCTCTCTCTCTCTCCCACCCCCTCTCTAAAAATAAATAAATAAAATCTTTTTAAAAATTAAAAAAAAGAATACATGTATCATAAACTTCTATATATATAAAAAAAGAAGATGGGTTAAAGGTAGTTTCGAGTCTTCACTGGACACCCCTGTCGTTAACACACGGGTTTAGCCTCGGTTTCCTCATCTGCTAGATGGGGTGAGCGGCACCGGCTCCACACCCGTGGGACGCCCGTGAGGACGAGTGTGTCACCGTTTGTAAAGCCTCCCAGCCGCGCCTGCCACAGAGTAAATGCTCACGATGTCACTAACAATAATAATGACAATTACTGTCGTTTTGGCAAATAACAGTGTTTTTCCATTTGCCATAGCAGTGCGTGTGTTTAGTGTATTTGATTTTTAAAGTGAGTTCGAGAGCGGCACGTGAGTTTACGTTAGCTGCAGTTTGCATTATCATGTTTGTCCTCGTTTGCATCTGTCCCGGAGTTTTACGGGCCCAGGAAAATTGTCCCGTATCGCCCACGTGCCCCTGCTGCCCGCCCGAGACTTCCTCCAGAAAGACGCAGAGACCCAAGGGCATTCTTTCAAACGAGGAACGATTCATTGACTGGGCGGAGGAGTTAACTTCCTCACCACATGGAAAAGCAACTTAATAACGAGCCGCACTTCCGAGGAGCGCGGCTCACAGCTCGCGGCTTTCTGAAGCTGACTGCGATGGGGAACGATCCATCTTTCGAGACTGGAATCCCCCTCTGCCGCAGCCATGTGGCTCTGCAGGGACACCAAACACAGTCACCAGCCTCCCCCTGGGACAGGCTGTGCGTTCTTCCTCACCCCTCCCACCCCCAGATGTGCTCAGCACGGTGGCAGTGAGGAAGGGGGGTCTGGGGGGAATGAAAACCTGGACTTGTTGTTTCATCCGAGGACAGCAGGAAGAGTGGGGACCCTTAGCCTGGCCTCGGATTCCAGCGACCCCTCCCCTTGGTCAGGGATGTCCAACTTCCGTATTTTGCCACGTGTAATGCGCTCCCGTGGGCGGTATGCACCCATGCTTCTGTGCGCATGACACACGACAGCACTATTATACCCAGGGCATGTCACCATTATACTCATGCCTAATGTGCATCCTTACTTTCCCCCCCAACACTTGGGCAAAACAGTGTACATTACACACTGCAAACCATGGCAGTTAGCGCCTCTGAGCTTCCTGTCTTCGTTGCAATGTGTTCCTAAACCCCTCTGTGCCTCAGTTTCTCTCAGTGTAACACAGGCCACCAATTGGACTCTTGAGATGGCTCAATGAGGCAAAACAGAGATACTGCCTGGCACAGACCCGGGCGCTCAGTGAGTGCCCAGCAGATTCTTTCCGCTGTCACCGTCCCTGCTGTCTGTAGACCCGGGACGAGCCCCATGTGGCTGCGGGTGGTTGGAGGGTCACGCGGGGTAACGCCGGACAGAGCTGGGCATCAGGGGGTGGGGCAAGCCAAGGTCAAAGGCATCTCAGATGGACGGTGCAAGGGTCAAAGCTGCTGCTTTTCAACACTTTCCTCCACAGGAGGGGAGAAACCAATGACCCGGCCCCTGCCCCCCCCCACCACCCCGCGACTGGTCACACACACACACACACACACACACAGCCCCAGTGGAGCCCACGGCTGCAGCCGTAAACCAACACACATTTGTCTTCTCACAGTTGCGGCGGCCAGACGCCTCAAATGGTCTCCGTGAGTCACCCTCCGGGTGTTGGGGGGGGCGGGGTTCCTGCTGGAGGCGCTGGGGAAGAATCTGTCTTCTCGCCTTCTCTGGAGTCTGGAGGCACCTGCCTTCCTTGGCTTGTGGCCTCTTCTCCAGCCTTCGAAGTCAAGAAAGGCCCATTTTGGCCCCGGACAGGCATCTCAGCTGGTTACAGCATCGCCCCCAAACCCCAAGGTTCTGGGTTCGATCTCCAGTCCGGCCACATCAAGAAGCAACCAACGAATGCATAAGTGGAGGGACAAATCGATGCTTCTCCCTCCTTTCCCCCTCTTCCTCCCTGTCTCTAAAATCAATCAATAAAATAAAATAAAATAAAGTAAAATAAAATAAAATATAAAATAAAATAAAAGTAAAATAAAGTAAAATAAAATAAAATATAAAATAAAATAAAGTAAAGTAAAATAAAATAAAATATAAAATAAAATAAAATAAAGTAAAGTAAAATAAAATAAAATAAAAGTAAAATAAAATAAAATAAAATATAAAAACACAGAAAGACCTCTGCTATCTTTCTGCTCTGGTGCTGACTCTGCCTTGCTCTCCCACATTTAAAGAACCCTTATGCTGACACTGGGCCCACCTGGGTAACCCAGGATACTCTCCCTACCTGCAAATCCGAGGGTTAGCAACCCTGATTACATCTGCAGTCTTAATTCCCCTTGCCAGGGGACAGAAGACAAGCTACCAGCATTACGACGGGGACCCCTTGGAGGGGCCGCTGTCCGGCCTACCAGCTAGAGCACACCACTTCGCTTCTCTGCGTCTGCTCCCTCATCTCTACAAAGAGGGTTCATCTCCAGCCCCCACGGGTGCTGCAGTGAGGGGAAACACATCGGACATGAAGCCCAGACCTCCGACTGGCCACCCGCGGGCTCCCTCCAGCCACCAGGCACGATCGCCCCGCCCCCCAACCTCACCCCACCTTCTTTAATCTGCGCTAGTCGCTGACGGTTTGACACCAGTAATGTCACGTTAAAATCCAGAGTTCCTGTTTCTCTGGGTTTACAGACGACCTCAGGCGCTGGCCCGCCGCCCGCCCAGGATGGGGACAGCCGGGCTCACGGCACCGTCCCCGATCGCCTCTCCTCCGTCTGCTGCTTCGAGTCACGCGGCCGCCTGGCCCCGGAGGGGGCTCCGCTGGGGACGTGGGCTACAACGCATCCAGGGTGCAGAAGAGGCTCAATGAAGGAGAGGCGATATTATTCCGATTCGCAAAGGTCCGTCCACGCAGTGGCCCTCAAGGTGGCCTGTGCATTAGAATTCCTCTGGGAGATTTAAACGTTCCCCGTGTCCAAGCTGCACCCAGACCAACTACGCCCAAACCTCTGGGGAGGGGCCTGGCCCAGGGCCGCACGCCCCCCCCCCCCCAAGCATCACTCTGGGGATGGAGGGGAGACCCCACCCTGGCTCATTTGTTAAAGAAAATGGGGCGTGAGGTCAGCCCAGAAATGTGAGTCCCTGTCACGGGCTCCACCCCACCTGCAAAGACTCCAGGGTCAGAAGAGTGAAGGGACGCCCACTGCAAACCCCCACTGGGCACCTGGTCAGCGGGGAGTGCCCTGGAGAGGTGGGGAGGAGTGGGGAGGGGCGGGGGAGGGGGAGGAGAGAAATCAGAAAGACCAGAAGAAAGGAAGGAGAGAGGGAGAGAGAAGGAGAGAAAGCGACAGGACACTGGAGGAAAGAGAAAGGAGGGAAGGAGGAGGGGAAGTCTGCGGGTCTCTCTCCACAGCCCCAGGGGCTGCAGGCTCCTGCTGCCCTGGGAGGAGGGTCCCTACCTCAGGCCCTCGCAGGCCCCCAGGGGCTGCAGCCTCCCCTAGCAGAGCAGGTGGCAGGGAGGGGGCCTGGGCAGGCAGAGCAGCTCCTTTGCATAGGCAAAGAGGCTCCCAGCCCAGAGGAGAGGCCAGGCTAGGCTCCAGTGGCAGTGGGGGCTCATGGATCTTCAGTCCCCACCCCTCCCCCAGAGATCACCCCCCCCATCTGTTTGTCGTCAAGCTGAGCCTGGCCCTGCACAAACCACTTGACCTTGAAGCCAGGCCTGCCAAAAACAGTCAAGCAATTGCGTTTCCAATAAGCTAACCTAAGGAGGCAAGGGTAGAAGGAGCGAAGGGAGGAAGGAAAAGCAGAGGAATGCCAGGGGTGCAGGACGGCGTGGCTTTTCCCGATGCAAAATAATATTAAAATAGCCTCAATAGCGAGCGGCGGGGGCGGGTGCCAAGCTAGGGATGTGACCTGGAGGGCACGTCCACCCAGCTGTGCCCTCAACCCTCCCGGGGAATCCCCCAGCCGGGAGGGAGGTGGCCGCCCCCATTTCGCAGATGGGAGCAGTGAGGCTCATGGGTGGGGGAGAGCGGCTTGCGAACCCAGAAACCAAGGCCTCTGCACCACCCCCGAGTCCTCTGTGCTGAGAACCCCCGGAAACCGCCGGTGCCCACGTGGCCGCCTCAGGACGGTGCCGGCTGCCAACTGGCACCTGCATGGACGAGACTGGGTGCTCCCCTGGTCCTTTAAGGCCACTCAGCAGCCACTGCTCGGGGCCGTGGGGGGGGAGGGGGGGACAGGGAGGAAACGCACAGAATGGGAAGCAGCCGAATCTTTGTGGCGGGTCACAGGCCGCCCCACCTTCATAAACATGCCCCTATATTAGCTTTGAGCTTTTTTTTTTTTTTTTTAACGGAGAGACTGCGCTCATTGGAAGGGAGAGATAGGGAAGCAGAAGACTGTTCAGCTGGGATAGGGTAGGATTTTTAAGGGGACTTCAGCTGTGAACTCATTTGACACGCGAGAGGTTCCTGCTGGGCCCCCCAGCAAACACCCTGCCCGCCCCACCCCCCCCACAAAGGGCCACAAGCTCGAAGGCCTCTGGGTTCCCGGCAGGCAACTGGCGTGGGCGAGCGGTCCCGGGAACATTCCCCGTGATTCTCACTGACTGGCCGCTCACCGGCGGTTTCTAGGGAGACTCCCCTTTGCTGGAGAAGGCCGTCCCGCGGCTGGACCAGCTGCGGGCCTCCGCCTCCCCCCGGGGTGAGCCGCTCCGGGCTCCCTCCCGCCCCTCCTCGGAACAGCCTGCCTCCCTGAGGGTTTCCAAGGCCCGAAATAGCGGGAGGCGGGCTCTGTTTACGGGACTGATGGCCAAGGCCCGGGGAGCCCGGCCAGGTCAGCGCGGGGCTGCAGACTCCTATCACCCAGCCCCGGGCTGTGGGGCCCGGCTGCCGTGGGACCTTCAAGCAGCCCAGGAATGCTCCCAGTGGCGACTGCCTGACTGTCCGGGGAGAGTCCTGGCGGCCCCGGGGAGGGAAACAGGACACACTCCGGGGCAGGTGGGCGCCCAGGGGCAGGCGTCTGCCGGAAGGAATGCAGGTCCCTGCTGCGCCGGCTCCTCTATCCGACCGTCCGTGAGTCCGTCCACGCCTCTCCCAGAGCCTCGGGGCCCGTTTGCCCAACATTTGAATGAGGTTGCGGAGTCCTCAGTCAACAGGCACGCAAATCCAGGGTCTGGGCCCCACGTTGGCCCCGGAAGGGCATTGTCCTGGGAAAGAGGGGAGGGAGCTGCTGTTCTTTCAGCCCCCAAATGTGTACTGAGGACCTACTATGTGCAGGCTGGGTTCCGGGAGTGAGCAGAAGTCTGGGCCAGCTGGCAGTCCTGAGCCTGCCTGTGCCCAGGACGCCCTGAGGGTCTCGGTGACGTGCCCGAGATGCCACTGCTATACAGAGTGCGTACACCCTGCCCCATGGCGGCACCTGCACTCGGCCACCAGGCGGTGCCCTTGAGGTGCTCGTGGTCCAGAGTGGAGACAAAATGGACTTTTATTGGACTAAATTCTTCTTCCTTTTCTGCATGCTGGAACGTTTACATAATAAAAATTCGGTGGGGTGGCAAGCAGCGCACCCACAGAGCCTTCTGATTTGAATATTCAGATCCGTAAACTCCGGCCCGCCGGCCGCCATCTGTCCGGGTAAATAACGCTGACTGGTACCAGGATTATGGGGCCCTCCGCCTACCCCTGAGAACGGGGCCGGTGACGCTCACACCACCATCTGGCGGGGATATCACATCTTCAGTGATGTGTCATACACCGGAGCTTGTTGGAGGGCTGGACAATGCCAGTTATTGTCAGCTAGATAGCCAGGTCAAGTTCACCTTCATGGGGTGGAGGCTGAGAGGACCCAGGGAAACCTGGGAGGGGCCGAGCCGGGTCACCCCGGGGGACTCTGGGAGTGGGTCTAGAAACACAGGGACGGGCTGAGAAAACCCCGGGAGACATCTGGGCCCGGGGTCCCTCGGGAGGAAGGCCTGGAGGAAGGGGAGGCGCCAGGCAGGCAGCACCCACCCCGCCCCGTGCAGAGCGGCAGCCGGAGCTCAGCAGCCCTGGTCGGAGCGCTCGGGGTGCTGGGTGCGGGCAGCAGGTCCCCGTTCTCGCTGCGACCGGGCGGTCCCAGCCCGGCACGGACAACGGTGGACAGCGGTCGCCGTGCCAGCGGCCACCGTCCCACGCCCGAACCCCCGCACGCAGGGAGGGAGACGCCCCCCGGGGTGGCCTGGACGCAGGGAGCCAAACTGGGAATAGGAAGCAGGCCCCTTGGCGGTGGGTGTCGGGGAGCTGAGCAGCCAGCGGCGGGCAACCTCAGCCCCTTCAGCTGCTGCCCACGGAGGCACCACCACGCAGGCGCCGGTGGGCAGTGGGACGGAGGAGTCACCCCAGTCTGGGGGGTAGGCCCCACACCTCCCCAGAGGTGCTCCCAGGAAGCTCCTCTGTGACTTAACAAGTCGCTCAGGGCTGACGCACCTTTGGGCTCTGAGCCACGGTCCTACGACGTCAGCGTGACCTCCTTGACCCACGCTGGCAGTACCATTATTACCCCCTTTCGGCGACGAGGGCCGGGAGCCGTGGTCTCATTGCACGTTGGCCAAAGGCTGGTTCACGGTGGACGGGGACCCATGCCCTGCTGGGTCCCATTCCAGAGCAAATGGCGTGTCCCCCGAGGACTCACCTTTATCCAAATGCCCCTCAGAAGACACCAAATAGTCTCCTGTTCCTTCCGGTTCCTCCCGCTGTCCTTGGGGACGTCCCCAGGACGTAGGGTCTTGGGACCAGGAGAAATAGCTTCTCCAGCAACATGCTCCTGAGCTTTCTGCCCTGCATCCACCTGACCCAGCTGTCGCTCCAAAGAGCCTGGGGCGGGGGGGAGGGGCCGCCTCCCGGAAGTCGGGCTGCCGGGGGTTCGGTGTTATGAGAAGGTCTGATTTCAGCCAGGAAGTTGGCCAAGCCAGATTGCAGGGGCACCAGAGAGGGTTTCTCAAACATCCTGTAGCAAGGGAGGAGGGAGGGGCCCCGGCGGCGGGGACAGGGTGACCGCAAGGACCAGGTGTCGGTCTTCATGCCCAGCATGGGGGTGTGCGCAGAACCCAACCCCGCTGCCCGCGGCTGAGAGGGGATGTGAATTTTGGCTGAACCACAAGGAGGAATAATTATTACAGTCACAACACTGCGTGGTGTCCGTGTCAGCTTCCCGTGTCCGCTGTCACAAAACACCAAGCACTCCATGGCTTAAAACAACAGAAATTTCCCTGGCTGGCATAGCTCAGTGGATGGAGCGTGGGCTGGGAACCAAAGTGTCCCAGGTTCGATTCCCAGTCAGGGCACATGGCTGGGTTGCAGGCCATGACCCCCAGCAACCACACATTGATGTTTCTCTCTCTCTTTCTCCCTCCCTTCCCTCTCTAAAAATAAATAAATAAAATCTTAAAAAAAAAAACAAAAACAAAACAGAAATTCATTCACTCGCTGTGCTGGAGACCAGAAGTCCAAGGTCATCTTGTCAGCAGGGCCGAGCTCCCTCTGAGGCCTTGGGCGGGGAGGGGTGGGTTCCTACCTCTTCGAGCTTCTGGGGGCCCCAGGCACCCCGAGCTGTGGGAGGGTCCCTCCAGCCTCTGCCTCGGTCTCCACATGGCCCTTCTTCTGTGTCATGTGTCCCCTCCCCTTCCCTTCCGGCCCAAGGACACTGGTCACCAGATTGGGGCCCTTTTCCCAAATACGGTCACACCACAGCTCCCAGGTGGACGGTGAACGGGGCCCCACCACTCGACCCGCTGCACCCAGAGGCTGGGAAGGCCAGGGGGGTCTTCGGGGGCACCCCCACCTCGTGCTGTTGTGGAGGTGGAAGCGGGAGTTTCCAACCGGGTGGGAACGGCGAGTCGGCTGTGGAGCCGCACCTCCGCCGGCCGTAGCTCCCTGGGGTTTCATCCGTCACCAGTCAGGGGAGGCAGGCAGGGAGGGGGCTGGGGGGTGTGTAGGGGAGGGAAGAGGTCACACAACCAACTCACATTCCTCCGGGCTGTGCCCAGACGGTCCTCCCCAGGCGCCTGCTTTGCTTCTGGGAGGCTCCCAGGGCTGCTGGGCTGGGAAGAGATGCAGAGGAACGAGGCTTTAGCTACAGGGATGGCGGCGGGCTAGACCTGGGCCCGCGTGTTGTCAGGGGCCCCCGGGAGACAGGCCGCAGCCCCTGAACCTCTCCCACTCCAGCCCACAGGACAGCGGCCTTCCTTAGAAACCTGAGCAGGGCTACCGCCCAGCGGGGACCCTGGGACGCACTGGGGTCCCGAATGAGGTCAGACTCGGCCTCCTCCGTGTCCGTGTGCGCTGTCCTGCAGTCGGCGTGGGGCGCGTCACAGTCTCGATGACTGTTGAGCAGGAAAAGGGAATAGCTTGTAAAAATGCAAATATTACAGGCAGGGGTCAACGTCCTGCCGACCACTCCCACCCCAGGTCCCCACGGCACCCCCCAGAATTAACCTCAGAGGTCTCCTTGGAGCAGAGCCCTCCACGGCTCTGAGAGGCAGGCATACACACCTCCACACTTCGGATCAACGTGTGTAAATCCCTCAGGAGGCCCTGGCTGGCGTAGCTCAGTGGATTGAGCGCAGGCTGCGAACCAAAGCATCGCAGGTTCGATTCCCAGCCAGGGCACATGCCTGGGCTGCAGGCCACGACCCCCAGCAACTGCACATTGATGTTTCTCTCTCTCTCTCTCTCTCTCCCTCCCTTCCCTCTCTAAAAATCAATAAAATCTTTTAAAAAAAAGGTCATGTGCTTAGGAAGAGTTGTATGATTATGATAGTAATATTTAAAAAATAAATAAATAAAATAAATCCCTCAGGAAACACACGTGGCCTTATTATCTTTCCAGAACGGCTTTTAAGTAAAAACGATGTCATGTGGCGATCACATAGCCCCGGATGGGGCGAGAAGGGCGAGTTGCCTCGTGGTCTTTCTCCAAAACCCCAGAACACTGATTTAACCGTGAGAAAAGCGTTGGGTAGGCCCAGACGGCAGGATGTCTCGGCCAGCACCTGAGCTGCGCTCCCCACAGTGGCCCAGACCCCCAAAGCAAGGCGTCACGGGCCAGAGGAGTAAGGAGCCCGGAGGACTCAAGGCCGTGTGCATGGGATGGGGTCCCCGAGCAGGCAGAGGGCCGCAGGGCAACTGCAGAACTCTGAACGCCGGAATGCAGCAGGCACCCATGTCCCAGCGCAGGCTTCCTGGGTGGGCCAGATGTTCCCCGGTCCTGAGGCCCGACGACGTTACATTCCCACTGAGCGCGGGCTCTCCAGAACCCTCTGTGCCGCCTTGGCTATTTTTTATCGGAGTCCGAGGACACCGCTCGCCAGGCGGGAGGCGCCCCTGGGGGCCAGGCGGGAGGAGCCCCGGGGTGCCGACAGACAGAAGTGCGCACGGCAGACCCCGAAGTCTCTGCCCCGGTGTTCCACTGCAAACCCACTCCGAGCAGCAACGCTGCGATGTGGTTTTTTGTTATTTTGCTTTGCTTTTTGTGAGAATCTTGCAATGCCAGATGAGCCCTCCTTGTGCACGAGGGCTAAGTCTGGGGAGGGGGTTCGGGGGCGGGAATGTCTCTGGAACGATCCACACAGGGTTATACTTCCAACGGCAGAAAACCCACGTGGTCCGAGCTCCCGCCAGCCCCCGGGTCCTCGGCCTCCTCCTCCTCCCGCCGCCTCGTGGAGCAGGGTCTCCGCTGGCCCCTGTGTGTGGGGGGGGAGGAACCCTGAGTCGCCACCAGCAGTGACGGCGGCGCTGGGATTTGGGCCCAGGCCCCCAGTGACAACGCCCATGCCCGGCTCCGCCTCACGGTAATACCCCCCACCCCCCCGCCTTCTCTGAGGTTAGGGTTCATGCCCTCCCCCCTTTCTCTCCCTCTCTCTCTCTCTTTCTCTCTCTGTCTCTCTCTCTCTCCCCCCCCCTTTCCCTCTCTCTCCGGGACCCCAGACCTGCGGGGTGGGAGTGTGCACCCTCAGCAGCTCCTGGGCACCCGTGGGCACGTGCAGCCTGAGCAGTCTGCTTAGACGGCCACCGCTGGGAGGGACCCCAAGCAGAGGTCCCCGGGGCCGGGACAGAAACTCAAGGAAGGGCCATGAGTGACGGGGTTCAAGGACGTTTGGGTCTCACGCCTCCGCCAGGCACTTAATTGGCGTCTTCCTCTCTGTAGACCGGGAGGAAGTGGCTCTAAAAAGCTCCCTTGGAACCAGCCCCGGAAGCCTGGCACGGCCGGCCCCTCCAGTCCCCGGGGAGGCCGCCCTGCCAGCCCAGGCGAGGCAAGGAGGGGATGTGTGGGGAGGCCCGGGCTGGCTCCTGGTACTAACCTCACGTGCCTGGACTGAAGGGGCCCTGCAGGCCACCGAACCCCACCCCAGTGCAGCAGCCACAGGCCCTAAGCGCTCTGGAGACTCATGCTGTCCCCAGCAAGAAGCAGGCACTGGGGAAGGGAGACCACAAAGGGGTGGGAGGTGTGGCCACAGGACACGCTCTTTTCCCCTCCGACCTCTGACCTCCACAGGGCTAACCTGTGCCCCTTGTGGGCGGGGAAGCTTCTGGCAAAGATCTGGGCTCCGCAACCTGGATTCAGCCACCCACAGCCCATGGGCCCTCGGCCTACAGCTGCCCCTCTCTCCCAGCCTTGACTTCCCCATCTGTAAAGTGGAGCTCACCACCCTTTCATCCCACAGCAGTGCCGTGGGGACAATGTGACATGCTACAGTGAGAGACGTCAGCCGGGCTCCTGGCTCAGGCTCCATGGGCAGGCTGAACATGGAGGGAGAAGCTGGAGGGTCAGAAATGGGGCGTGGCAGAGCCCTGAGACGGATTCTCCTGCCAGGCATGGTGACCAACCCCAGGGCCCAGCCACGCGCCCACCGCCGGCGCCGCCCCACGTGGGGTCAACGTGCCTGACAACGTGCTCTGCGGCCAGGCCACCACCCGCGTCTGCGTCCTGCGGAGGAGGAGCCCGGGGGTCGGAGAGGAACTGCATCCCCGGGGGCCGCCCGGCTGATCGATGGCGAAAGCAGGTTGGAGTCGCATGCAGGTGCTTCCATCTTGGGAATGAGGCTTCGCAGCCCTTCCTCCGGCCACAGCGCCCACGCCCACCGCGGGTTTGCTGGACGACTCCCGAACCCCCGGTCGGACCTGGAACTCCACGAGAGGGGCCTTGGCCCGCCTGGCGACGGCTGTGCCCCGGGCCATAACCTGGCACAGGAGAGGCCCCGACGGCTCGGGCTGAACAAATGAATGAGTGAGTGAGCCAGCCCGCGGCCCAGGGCCACCCCACTGCAGCGGCTCAGGGGCGCTGCCTCGCTGCAGCTCTTGTGGGGAGCAGATAAGAGTGTGGTTTGCAGGGTTCCGGTTCCTCGTGAGCACCAAAACACTCCCATGACCTCTGTGGCCGGCCTGCGACCTCCCCTCTCACGGCGCCGGCCGAGAGGGCTCGGCCGGCCTCCCGCACGGCCTCGCAGGAGTTCAGGCCCCGCGTCCCAGCGCCGGCGCCGCCCCCACAGGCCAGGGGGCCCTGGGCTCGTTAACTGACCTCTCCCCCGCAGTGGTCTTCTCGTCTACAAAATGGGTCCGGCGGGAGCTGACCGAGGCCCCACAGCTGGGGATTAAAGGAACTCACACGTGTCTAGGCTGAGAACCGTCCCAGCCAGAGCTCAGCAAGCATTCGCTGCAGTTGTCACAGAGAGGGGGGTCTTCCATCAGCCCCTCCGTGCCAGTGGTGGGGCGCGACCAAGCCTGGGCAGGGGGCGGGGCAGACCGGTCCCCTGATGACGTCACAGGACTCGGGCCCAGGGGCTAGCTGTCCAGGGAGCTGGTTTGCCAGGTCAATGCTTCATCTTCGTCGGGGTTGCCTGGGAGGAGCTGGGGTCCCCACTTTCCTGCCCTGAGCAGACCCTGAGTCTCCCCACCCCCACCGCCTGCTCCACGGAGGAGGAAACAGAAGGGAACTGAGTCCCCCCGGGGGGCCCCAGCCAAGCAGTGGGGACGCGTGCCCTTTGGGGAAGGCCGAGAGGTTAGTGCCAGGAGGGGAGCGGCTGACCTTGGAGAAACCCAGCCCCTTGCCAGGCCCATCTCTGGGCACGTGTCCCAGCAGGGCCACCGCTTCCAGGGGCGAGGCACGGCCAAGGGGCCACGACCTCACACAGGGACAGAGAGGGGGGCCATGAGCATCTCCACAAATGGTGAAATTCACCAGCCGCTGTCCCTCGAGGGCCTCCACCCCCTGGCCCCTCCGTGCCCCCTCTGCCCTCCTCCCTCCCCTCCTCCTGTCTTCCTCCCTCCCCTCCCCCTCCCTTCCTCCCTCCCCTCCCCTCTCCCCCTCCCCCGAGGGAACCAGGCCCCAAAGCGCAGAGGGGAAGTGTCCTGGAAGGGGTGTCGCCAGCCCGTTGCCCCAGACGGCCCACGTGGCCTCTCTCGCCCCGGCTGCCAGGCCCGGCACCCAGCATTTCATCACCTGCCCCCGAGCGTGAGCGGCCCAGGGCCCAGGAGCTGCACTCAGCGCCCTCAGCGGAGGGGAAAATGCCCGAGTCAGGTGCCAGCAAACTGACCGCGGCCAAGTGCAGCTTAGGGTCTGGGCACCCTCAAGCAGATCCCGAGCCAAGGACTCGGGGACACGCTCCCCCTGGGGACCGCCTCTCCCCCTGCCCCCTCCCCCGCCCCAGCCCTCCCTGCCTCTCCCTGTAGCCAGCGTGCCACCAGGACAGACAGCTGCCACCCTCAGTGGGGCAGGGCTGGGGGGGCAAGGGCAGCTCACGTCCAGCAGCAGCCAGATGCTGGCTGGTCATAAATCAGCCCCGCGGCCCCGGGGCAGCTGCCCGACGCGGGCCGGTGTTCGGACCGCAGGAAACCCGAGAGCCGGGCGGCGGCGCGGCGTGACGAGACGAGGCCTGTCCGGGAAGCAGGCCCACGGTCACCGGCGGCTGTGGGACCTGAGTTACGAGGAGTTAGCAGCCCAGTGGGCTCCCTCCCCCGGGTGACACAACTCTCTCAGACCCTGCCTGCCAGAGGGAGGCTTGCACCCTAGCCTGACCTTGGAAGTCAGTGGGGGGAGCCTGAAAGTGCAGATGTCCGGGCCCACTCCAGGAGGTTAAACGTCCCTTGGATGACTCCAGGTTCAGCCAAGGTTGACAACGCAGGCTGCAGGCAGCAAGGCCACGGCCCGTGGGCCCGAAGGCCAGACCCGCCCACCACAGGGGTCCCCGAGCCTGCGCTGTGGTGGGGCCCTGCAGGTGTGTCCTCCACAGCTGGGCCCGGCAGCCCCGGCAGGGACAGGGCCCACGGAGCATCCAGCCACCTTTGTTGATCAATAATGGTTCAGAGGTGCAGGTTCAAATCCCGCTCCTGCTGTTTGTTCAGGGAGTTATACTCAGTCCCTCCAACCCCCAGGTGTGGAGCTGATGGTGTTGGGAGGGAAACGGACAGAAAACAAAGAATCTCACAAATGAACCTGTAATGACCAATTTGCTAAGAGCATTTGATGGGAAACATCCTAGGAATCCGAGAATACATTCGGTTCTGTGGCAGGGGGGATTAAGGTTTAATAAATAGCTGACTATTAAAAATATGCATGCATGTATGTCTTTTCTTCATCTAGACATGAGATACAGCTGGTATATGTGACAATCTCCTAGGCGTGGGTTGCAAGGTCATAAAGCGGTAGAGTCATGCAGGAAACACAAAGTGGCTAAAAACATCTAGGCAGGCCCTGGCTGGCATAGCTCAGTGGATTGAGCACGGGCTGCAAACCAAAGCATCGCAGGTTCGATTCCCAGTCAGGGCACATGCCTGGGTTGCAGGCCATGACCCCCAGCAACCACACATTTAATATCTCTCTCTCTCTCTCTCTTCCTCCCTTCCCTCTCTAAAAATAAATTAAAAAAAAAAATCTAGGCAAATTGGAATGACCCCCGTGGAAGGGAACAAGTTAAAGATTTTTTTAAATTTTAAATTCCTAGTCCTCATTTTATTTTGCATTTCAGTCTCCATTGAGAAAATCCTTGTTTTTAAATTTATTTTTTAATGGTTTAGTTATTTTTATTTTTATTTTTAAAGATTTTATTTATTTATTTTTAGAGAGGGAAGGGAGGGAGAAAATGAGAGAGAGAAACATCAATGTGCGGTTGCTGGGGGCCATGGCCTGCAACCCAGGCATGTGCCCTGACTGGGAATCGAACCTGCGATGCTTTGGTTTGCAGCCCACGCTCAATCCACTGAGCTATGCCAGGCAGGGGCTTAAACTCATTTTTTACTGGAGGCCATAATTGACATACACCGTTACATCGGTTTCGGGCGCACCACATAATGATTCGGTGTGCGTGAGCATTTGGAAATAGTCAGGGTGTGAAGTCCACCAGGCACCCATCACCGTGGGTTGTTTCCGAGGTTTACTTGTTTATGTTTTTAAATCCTCCCCCGAGGACATGTGTATGGACTTCTGAGAGAGAGGAAGGGAGAGAGAAACATCCATCGGTTGCCTCTTCTATGCGTCCCAACCAGGGATCGAACCCCCAACCTAGGTGTGCACCCTGACTGGGGAATCAAGCCTGCAACCGTTTCTGGTGTTTGGGACGATGTTCCAATCAACTGAGCCACCCAGCCGGCACAGAAGTTGTTTTATTTTTTTTCTGGGTTTGTTTATTGGGTTTTTTTTTTGTCTTGTGGTGGGAACTTTAAGACCTAATCTCCTCCCAGCACTTCTCAGATGTGTGACACAGTATTATTAACTCCAATCACCCTGCTGTATGCGATGTCGGGACTTATTTATGCAAACAGTGGAGACAGATTGTTGGGAACCGCCCTGCCTGGTATCAGAAGCTGTAACCCCCGCCAAGGCTAAGGCTGAGGGAGCGACCTTGGACCGTAAGCCAGCAAGAAGACAAAGGCTTATCTCCCTGGCAGGAGCGCCGCTTCTGCTCTTTTTACTTCATCTATAACTGGTCCCCAATGCTTGGTCGGTTAGGCAATGACAGGTAAGATTTCCCAAGGGGGGAACGACCTAAGACAGGCACGATCACGTGGAGGCCCCCAAGGAAGGACTTTGGGGGCTACAGCAAAAGGGGGTGATGGATCCCCGCCCCTCGGCTTTGACATAACCTGAGTCCTCATTGTCTGGGAGAAAATCTCCTTATCTCTTGGCTGCCTTACTTCCCTTGCCCCACCTAAGCCTGAAACAATGACAGGGTGGTGCAGCCCTGTGCTGGAAAGGGCGGGTTCCCAGGGCGATCAGGCCTAAGAAAGAGCATGTAAATTCCTGTGAAACCTGCTTTGTTTAGAATGCTCTCAGTTGAATGATAAGGGTCCATGGAAGAAGTAAGTTTGTTCCTCAAAGTTTACAGCTCTTTGACCCTGACTCAGAATAGGCCCTCGGACTTCCTTGTTATCTATTGTTCGATCCTTACTTCCTGGCAATGAGTAATGAGTTTACCTGAATTCTTATGCAAACCTGAACCCAGTAAAAAGCCTGCTCGGGTGGGAGAGTGGGGGCGCTCTCCTTTAGGGACGCTCTCCCCTAGGGAGGGTGGCCATGGCGCTCCCCACTAGAGAGTGGCTGTCCTGTCGCTATTCCCGCACAGGACCTGGTTGTCTCTGTGTATGTTTTTCTCGTGTTTCGACGAGCCATCCGCAGCGTTCCGCGGTCACTACCCGCCAGTGGCCACGACAACAGATGGCTAAGCAGAGACAGGCCGAGCCTGCTGGACAGTGAGGCACATGTGACTCCGTTGTCCCCATCACCACAGATGATAGTCATTCCCCCAAAACAGAGTCTCTGTCTGACCCAGCAGACCACCCCACATGCATGGGGGACCCCAGCGCAGAACCAAAAAACATCCCGCTGAGGGTTCAGGCTAAATTGTTGACTCCCTGAATCATGTTGTTTTAAGCAACTAAATGTGGGGCGGGGGGTGAATTGTTACACAGCAGTAGCTAACTGATACACCTGCACTCACGCAACTGTTAAAGGCAGAGTCGGGACTGAAAAGCAGGTTTGCTCAGCCACACAATCCGCATTCGCAACCCCTGTACACGCTGCCGCCTCCCGGAAGAAAAACAAGTACACGAGAGCCCAGGGTGGCTCAGATTCCTGTTCCTCCCGCCCAAGCCTCATCCTCCAGCTCCTGGGGACAAGCCTAAACCCTGTCGTCTCCTGACCTGGGAGCTCCCACTTGGCTCCGTTGCCCCCTTTCTCTTCCCAGGGCCCAGGTGGGGACAGAGCTCTGGCCGCAGCCTGACCTTCCCCCGAGCCTCCGCTTGGGCCAGCACCCTCCCTGCTCCTTTGCAGTGTTCCTTGGGAGTGTTGGCACAGCGAACCCGCGGTTCCCACACGCACATGGCAGCAGCCACGATCAAAACCAGCTGCAAGGTTTAAAAATAGCCTCCCCGGGCTGCCAGAGGTTCCAGGCCCCTGGCTGGGGAAGGAATCCAGCCCCAAGGAGAGGGCCCCATCTTCGGGGAAGAAGAGCAGCGGCCACATGCTCAGGAGGCTCCTGGGTCAGGCCTAAGGGCGTGTGTGAGAGCCGGGCCGGGCCCGAGTGCTGGGAACAGGAGCCCCACAGAGGCACGGATGGAGAGGGCGCCAAGGTGGGGTCCCGAGAGCCCTCCAGAGGGGGCTTTTCTCCTCCCCTGGCCCGTCTCCCTCCCCTCTCCCCGACTCTCTCCTCTCTGGTCCACGCTGTAATGAGAAGACCGGGCTGTGGAGGGGTCTACCCGGGTTCTGCCCTCACGGGCTGGGTGAGGTCTTAAGCGAGTGGCTTTGCCCTGTGAGCCTCAGTTTCCTCATCTGTCAAATGGGCCCCCTGCCTCGCAGGGTGGCCTTCAGTGTCCACAACGCAGCACACGTGGAAAGCTAGGCAGAGTGCCCAGCCAACCAGCGCGTGCCTGACGACCATCACTTCTTCTTCAGAGAAGGATGACAATGGTGGCAGCCCCTCCTTCCTTCCTCTTCCCAGTCGTTCTCCCTCCTCTGGGCCCCCATCCTCTCTCTGCCCCCTCAGTCCCCTGCCTGGCTCCCCCACAGGCTGAGGACAAAAGGGATGATCTCAGAGCTGGGCCTGTTTGGCTGAATCCCCTGCCCCCCACCCTGCAGGGCAGCCCTGTGGCCCTGGGTCACCCTACAGCTGGCCTGGCACCTGTCCTCGTGAACCCTAACCATGACCCTCGGTGGCTGCCTGTTTCACAGCTGCGTCCCGGCGCCCAGAACGGCCCAGGGCACAGAGCAGGTGCTCGGTAAATGCCTGTCGAGGGGCTGAAGGAAGAGCAGTACTCTCACCATTCTCGTTTTTTTTATCCTCACCTGAAAACATTATTTTTTCCATTGCTTTTGGAGAGGAAGGGAGAGAGAGACATGTTGGCGTGAGAGAGAAGCATCAGTCGGTTGCCTCCCATACTCATCCAGACCGGGGAACCCACGATCTCAGTATGTGCCTTAACTGGGGATCGAACCCACGACCTTTCGGTTTACTGGAGGACGCTCCACCTAGCCGAGTCACACAGACAAGAAAAGGGCCACAGAATGCTGCCTGGCATGTAGAAGCGTACAACCCTGGAGGTCCCTCCCAAGATCCCAGGAGTGGGATTTGAACCCAGCTCCATAGGCACCAAAGCCTGAGTCCTAACCACCCAAGGCTACCCATTGTCCCATCTCTTCCGACTGATCTCCACGGCAGCATCCTCGCAGGCCATGGCCTGTCACACACGTGCTGTGTGGCCTTAGGTACCTCCCACGACCTCTCTGAGCCTCACATTCTGCATCTGCAAAACACAGCACGGACCTAGCAGCACGCGGGCCGAACTTCCCTCGGCTTGTTTTCCTCCGGCCTCTCAGCTTCCACCGTGGGCTCTGGCAGGCAGCCCGTGCCAAAGACCTCTCGGCTGATTAATTCATGGAAAAGACAAGTTTACTTTAGAGCGCTGAAGTCCACCCAGAAGCCTCTGGTCGGTTGCCTCTGGGAATATGTGTCTTCTCTCTCCGCTTGAAAGAAGGAGGAACCCCAAAAGGCAGAAAGTGCACCGGCCATGCAGTTTAGGCAGGAAAGATCGGGGGGAGCCCCAGTCAGCAGAGCCCCCTCCACCCAGACCCTTGGAGAAGAGGCCTTTCCCCCACATCGTGTTCTAGGCGGCGAATGGATGGGGGGCACCAGGCTTTTCCGTGGAATGAAACCTACGGGGACTGGAAGGCACCGGCTGTGAGCCGGCCTCAGCGAGGACCGAGACAGACTTCAGCTCCCTGTTCTGACCCCGGCGGCTGGGACCTTCCCGGCTTTTCCCCGCCTCCGCAGGAGGCTGGACTTTTGTCCCTCTGTGCCAGCTCTGTGCCAGGCTCTGGGAGACCCCGTGAACACGCCCAGCCCAGCCCCCACCCACCCTGGGGGAGCTCCGAGCTCCGTGAGGTTCTGAGCGGAGTTCCCGAGATTCCAATGGGGACACTCAAGGGCCTGAGTGGGTGTGACTGGAGACCGCAAACAGCTTTCTGGAGGAGGGAAAATGTACCCCTAAGGCCAGTGTCAAGGTTGGCAGCCACTGGGGAGCCCCACGCCTGTTGCAGGAGCACCCCCCGCTCCGGGATGGCCCCCTCTTCATGCGCCCACAGAGGCGCTGGGGCTCTCGGGCCGTCCCGCCCCACCTGCCCCACCCTCCAGGGCTCACTGGCTCTGCCCTGGCCGCCCGTCAGGCCACAGAGCCGTCCTGGCCTCCCAGCAGCGGTCCTGCTCACAGGGTCCTGCCACCACGGCTGAAAACAGGGGCCCCAGACTCGCTGGCCTGCCGTCTGTGGGAACAAACCTCAGCCTGGGCTCAGACAGAGCGGCTGGGAAAGCCCGTGTCCTGACGGGGGGCTCTGGGCTGCTCCCGGTTCGGGGGGCAGCCGCCTCACAGACTTTACAGACTCTCCCCGCCGACCCAGCCACCCCTGCTGGGTTGCAGCGTCTGTCCTCTGGGCCTGGCCCGGGCCTCACCCCCGGGCTGCCAGGGTGGGGGGCGGGGACAGGGCCTGGGCGCTCCGGCAGGCTCTGATGCCCGTGGGTCCCCACGTGTGCTTGCATGCCCTGCACTTGCCAATTTAAAAGTCTTGATGCATTTTGAACAAGGGGCGCCCTGTTTCATTTCGCCCGGGGCCCCTCATTCTGCTGGAATCCCGGAAGAGGGGCTCCGAGCCCTGCCGGGGGGGCTCCGTCCCCGCCGAGTTTCCCAGAGCGTGAAAGGGCTCCGGGCCCGGCCGCAGCAGGAGCCACACATCCCCCCGCCCACAGCCTCGGGTCCACACCCGGGGGCCCGGGCCCCCCAGTCCTACCTATGTTCACACGTGCATGGCTGTGTTCACGGGGACTCAAACATTCAAGCGTACTCACACGTGTTCACGCGTGCAACAGCTCGTCATCCCTGACACATGCTTCCTGCTCCGGGAGTGGCTTGGGCCATCTGTAAATGCCACCCCGGCACCCGTACACTGACGAGGAAGCAGGGAGGGCAGTGAAAAGCTGGGGGGGGGGGGGAGTTGGGGCCTTGCCTCCCCCCCGCCAGCTCCCACAGCCCCCCAAGACAGGAGAGGTGGCATCCGTCCGCCCAGACCCCACTCAGCCCTCAGACAGCCCTCTGCAGAGCCGCCCACCCGCCTGACCGCGACCCCACAGAAGTCCCGCGCCCCATAGCGGCTCCTGAGACCAGGCTGGCCTCCGGGCCTCCCTCCCAGGGCCTGCTCCAGCTGCTTCTCGGGGCTGGGGGCTCCCACGTTGGCCTGCGCTCCCGCATTGGCTGGCACTCACACCCTCTCCTCACGGCAGGCGCAGGGCACGGGTGGCGGGTCACTGCCCGGGGGACTCAGTTTCCTCCAGAGCCCCTGGCCACCGACTGAGCCCCTCGGCCAGCCTTCCCTTGGACCCCACAGGCCAGGCCCCGAGCAGGAGCGGACTGGTGCCGCTGGTGACCCGCAGACAAGGCCCAGCAGGGGGACCCTCTGGGGGTGTGGGAGCAGGCATGAGTGCAGGCGCTGCGGGCAGGGGTGGCTCGTGCCTTTGGCCTCGTTGGGGACCCCCCAGGGCCAGAGGTCCAGGAACCCCTGCCCACCTTCCTTCTGTCGGGTTCTAACGGGAGCTCTCGAAGGGTTCCGTGAGGAGACTTCCAATGGTTCTAAGGGGAGGCTCCCTTCCCCTGGGACTGCTCGGCCGACCGCTGAGGCTTCTTGGGGTGGGCCGTCCTCAGAGGCCGGGGGGTACACGTGCAGGGCGCATGGCCGGTACGCAGGGCGGCGCCGGAGGAGTTGGGGCGCAACCCGAGAGCCTGAGCCGGCCCGGGTGCGGGCACAGCTGCCCAGGCCTTATTTGGTAAGAGCCCGAGCTGGCCCCGCCACTCGCCGCGAGCCGACAGGACACGGGGAGGCCCCCCGCACACGCAGGCCGAGCCCCGCTGGCCCGGCAGCCCGCTCCCGCCCAACCGGCCTCCTCGCCGCGGGCCCTTGGCCGGACAGTGGCGGGGCTGGAGGCGGGAGATCCCGGGGTCAGGCCGAGGCTGCGGCGGCCTCCCTCGGAGCCCGGCCCGGGGACGGGCCAGGGATTCCCCGGCTTTTGCCCGTATATGGCCGAGGAGGAGAGGCCGCGGTGCTCCGCTGGCCGAGGTATTGTTTTAAGAGGGTGTTTGGCAACGACCAGTGATTCTTGGATTCTCGTAAAACGCTGGCAGGGAAATTGTTTGACAGCCGTGACGGCGTGCTGGAGGCGGTGGGGAGCCCGCCCCGGGGGGCTGCGGGCATGTGACCTGTCAGCTGCCTGCCGGCCGGCGGGACCTCAGGCAGCCCGGCCCCCCCCACCCCCCCACCCCCGCCTCACTCAGGAGGTGGCGGCAGGCCCACAGCTGCCGCACTCGGTGTGACCGGGCGGGACGGCACCTTCTGGGCCCCAGTGACCCGGTCCAAGTGCAGGTGCACAGTTGTCCCACCGCACACGGGGGCCCTGAGGTCTCGGAGGAACGGGTGTGGAGGGTGCAGCGGGGTCGCCGTCGGCCAAGACGCCAGCCCCTGGGCCCTGCTCTGCGCAGTCTCGGTGAAAGGACCCGTCCGTCTCTGTCCCCTCACCTGAGCCTCGCGGCACCGAGGAGGCCAGCGCTCTCTCACCCGGCTGACGAGTGCGGGGACTGAGGCTGGGAGAGAGGAAGGATTGAAGACTCTGGTCTCCTTCTGCAGCGGGGGCCTCCGCAGGCCAGCGTTCCTTCGCTCACCCACTGCCCAGCAGGTCCCGAGCTCTGCTCCGGGCCGGGCATCCTCCAGGCCCTGGAACAACCAGAGGGAACCAGCTAAGAAATGCCCTGGCCCCAAGGGCATAAACACACCCCCCAGTCCGGTAGACAGGGAAGCCCACCCTGCGCTGAAGACTTTGGAACTAAGGCCCGAGGAGGAGAGAGAGGCTGCCCGGGGAGAGAGGGACGAGGCGCCGCCGCAGGCAGAGGAAGCGGCATGTGCAAAGGCCCCGAGGCAGCGAGAGGCCTGGTGGGACGTAGGCCAGGTCTTGGGCCCGTGTGGCTGGGGCTCAGTGAGCCGAGGGGAGCAGACCGTGCAGCCCGAGACCACGGGAGCTTCGAGGGTCCCCGGGGGAGGGGCTCGGCTTTATCCCGCGGTGGCGGAAGGCCGGGTTCTCCGAGCTCTGCAGCAGCAGAAGCATGCGCTCCACCAGGGACTGCACGCTTGCTCTCTCGTCGGATTCCCCAGCGTCCCTACGAGGGGAAGGGGATCTTCTCCCCACTTTACAGATGAGGAAGCTGAGGCTCCGGGAGCAGAAAGGACATGCCTGAGTCGTTACCGTGGGACGGGACATGGATCCCTCACTCAGCGCTGCCTGAGGTCACTGCCAGGCCAAGCGCAGTGGCTCAGCGTCCCTGGCGTGACTGGCCCTGCCCCCCCTCACCTGCCATCCCACCACGGCCCACCCACACACCATGTCCTGCAGGGTGGGCGAGCAACTCGCCCTGTTGTGCCTGGGACGTTCCCGGCTTTAGCACCGAAAGTCCTGCTTCCCGGGACACCCCTCGGCCCCGGGAAGACCAGGGCAGTCGGTCACTTGTGCTGCAGGTGCCCAGCCAGGGGCTCCAGGAACTACTAGTTGCTTGGAGAGAGGGGGGTGGACAGCCAGGTGCCCTTGCTAAATCCTCCCCGCCTGCGTACCTGGCCCTACGCCCACCTCCACCCAGGCCGGGAAGAAACCATGGAGAGAAAAGCAAACAGCAGCTCACGCACGACCCGCCCCAGCCTCCCTCTGCACTGGGCCAAGCCACCTGGCCCAGCAACAGCAGAACAAAGGGAGGGCGGGGCAGCCCCCGGGGAAGCCAACCGCCACAGCCGGAGCAGGCCTGGGAACCGGCCCAGCGGGCAGGGCTGGGCCCCCAGGTGGAGGCTCAGAGGCCGCCTCAAAGGCCGCCCGGAGCCTGCCTTTGATCCCGGAGGCTCTGTGACCTGGAGCATCTCTGGGCCTCGGCTGCCCACATGCAAAACGGCCTAGGACAGTAGCCGGCAATAGCCAAGGGCTGGCTGCATGCGGGGCTCTGTGCATTTAGAGACGGGGTGGGGGGTGTGGGGACCCCAAGAAGAGGAGCCACTGTACCCTGGGAGCTGCACCAACACTTACAGCAGCCTCGCGCGTGCTGCTGAGCTGAGGCCCTGCCTGTCCACTTCTCAGGAGGGGGGACCCTTCCAAGAGGCTCTCCGAGCTCTGCCCCCGCCCTGAGCACCTCCCAGACGCCACGACCTCCTTGAAGCCGCAGGTGCCCGGAGCTGTCCTCGACCCCGCCAGCACCCCCAGCCCCCGGCACTGCTGCCCCCAGGGAGGCACGGTTTTCGGCTTGGGTCCCATTGCTGGACTCCCCTGAAGGCGGCAGCGGGAAGGGTGTTGGCGTGGCTCCTCGGGCCTGGCCGCCTCGGGGTGGGCCTCTGCTGGCCGGTCTCCAGGGCCGGCGGCCCTCCCGGCTCCGGAGCCACAGGCCAGGGCATGCCTGCTGGGTGGCGGGCTTGCATGCACCACCAGGAAGGAGCAGAAGGAAGCCCTTTACCCCACCCCCCCGCACCCTTCAGGTTGCATCCTGGTGACAGAACGCCCCGCCCCACCCCTAAAGCGGCAGGCAGGCCCCCTCTCCTGCCTTCATTCATGTCCCAGAGCAGTGCACGGACGGGGAGCCCCTACGTGTCGGGAGTGGAGGGGGGGCAGCCTGGGTTCCAACCTCAGATCTGCCCCTCAGCACCCGAGGGACCTCACGGAGGGGCTGTAGCGACGAAAGGGCTAACACCCGTTTGGCGCCTCGACTCGTGTGGGCGCCCCACGAGTGCCAGCCCAGGGCGCCTGGGTTTGGGGGGTGGGGGGTTTGTTTCATCCACCTCCCACTTTTGAGCAGCGCCACTATGGGCGTTTCTGTCCCGGAAGACGAGGACAAAAGCATCTCACCAGAGACAAGAATGCTGGGTCGGAGGGGGTGTGTGTGGCTTCACGGCTCTCGCTTCCCTCGTGCCGACCGAACGCCAAGCTCCGAACCTGCCTTGCTAGTCATCCCCACGTCGCTGCCTGCCCTGGGCTTCCTCGTCCGATAATGGTTTTCTAATTCAATCAGCACCTAATAAATAGGGCTTTTGTTTGCGCCTCTTTTTCTGCCTCCAAGGTTGGGCGTTCTCCCGCATGACAGTTAACCGTATAGTTCCTCGGGGGTCCGAGGTGCGCTCACCTCTTCGGGTGCCTCTCCCAGGGCGCCTGCCACGGACCCCCTGTGGGTCCCTGGAGGGCGCATCTTCCAAGCACAAAGGGGAGGTGGGCGGGGGGGGCAGCTGGGAAAGACGACGAAAGCCTCTGCTCCCACCCACCCCACCTGCCTCCCACTCACCTGAGTGCGGCCGGAGCGCCCCCAGCTGAGGGCACCCTTTCTTGGGGCCAGGACTGTGGGGCCCCGAGGCTAGGGAAGGAAGAAAAAAGGAACCAGTGGAAATGACCAGATTTTTGGAGCAGCAAGCTGGTCCTGCACCCTCTCTGGTCTCGCTGCCTGCCCCCCACACTCTCAGTGGCCGGCGGGGGGGTGCCTCTGTCCCCCTGGAGGGGCCCTAACTCTCCCGCCCACTCTAACCATCTCCTGATGGAGGGTCCTCCTGGCCTTTTCTTAAAGTATCCTGTTTTCTGTTTTTGTTATTGATGTGTGTATGTCTTTCTCAGCTCCAGGGGGCAGGGGAGTCGTCTGTCCTCTGTGTCCTTGTCCCTCAGAGTCTCAGAGACCAGGGCCTGGCACCCAGAAGCCACTCAGGACGCCCGTGTCCCACACGCGAACCAGTGAGACCAGGGCTTCCCACATGGCTGCAGAGGTGAGGGGCCCGCCAGGGAGGCTGGAGGGGGGCCCTTCCTGGCCTCGGGCCCCGAGCACCCCCACGCCCACGGCCGCAGGCTCCAAGGGGCCTCGGGAAGCAGCGTGGAAGCCCCTCCCCGGGGCCGGAAGCGGCCCAGACCCAGCTGGAGGGCGAGGCCGGGGTCTAATTATAGAAGGCGGCGTGTGAGCCGGCCAGCCCCGCTGCTCCGGTGAGAGGAAGTGGGCTCCGAGCTCGCCCGCCCCGGGCGGGGTGCGCTCCGCGTCGAGACGGTCCTTCTGGTGCGAGGAAATGAGGGGAGATGAGTTCGGCGGCCGGGGAGGGGGCCCGGGCCAGACGGGGGACGCTGGCTCCCAGCTGTGAGGAGGGCCCCGGACCCGGCTCTGTGCCCCGAGTTTAGGACACAGGGGGCTGGTCCAGGTTCAGAGTGGGTGTCGCGTGTAGCTGCAGGTGAGTCAGGAGCTCTGAAGCCTCAGCCTCCCCGCCCGCAGGATGGGTTGATGAGAACCGTGCGCTCCTTGCGGGTGCATCGAGGCCCAGGACAGCTGGGCGCAGGGCCCGGCCTCGGGAGGCGGTCCGTGTGGTCAGAACGGCGGCGTGATGGGGGCGGGGGGCAGTCAGAATGAAAATGCGGGCCCCTTGCTCAAGAGTTACTAAGAATTTCAAGACGCAGGCGGCTGGCTGAGCATTAAACCTGGCGTGGGGGAGGGACCTTTTGAGCCCCGTGTGGCTGCCAGGCCCTATGCCCGTGGGTGATGTGGGTGGACGCCCGAGGGTGGGTGGGGGCTGCGGAATGGCAGACACACGCTGTCACAGTGCCACTCACGGTGGGGGACCGTCCACACACCAGCTGTTCACACAGGGACACAACGCAGCGAAACCCGGGCAGGGGCGGCCGCTCCCGCGCCCTCGCCCCCCGAGCTGGTTCTGTGTGGAAGGCACAGCAGGATGTCGATGTATCTGTGCCATTTTATTCCTTAAAGAAAAAAAAAAAGATCAGGGACAAATGTTTCAAATGTTCGTGGGTTCTTCTGGGTCGTGTTGAATTCTGGGTAGTGGTACTAAGGGGTTCCTTGATTCTCTGGCTTATATTTTCCTTTTTAAAAAGAAGGTTCCGGTGCTTCGAAAAGCTTGAAAGTAAGGCGTGAGAAGAGGGCGGGCGGACCTCTAGCAAGAGGGACCAGAACCAGGCCTGCACGTCCCGCGTGCCGGGGGACCCGCGTGAAGCGACTCCAGCGCCGGCGTGGGGGGGCTGCGTCGGGTTTTCACAGGGGAGCGGGACCGTGGGTGGTTCTCCCCTCCCGCAGATGGACAGACAGACAGTTCCAGCCTTGCCCGAGTCCGCCGGCTGGCTCTGGGGGCCGCTACATCGGGGTGGCGTCGTGCACTGGGGCCCCGTCGTAGGCTGGGGGCAGTCCCCAGGGTTGTCCCAGCCACCCCTGAGACCCTTGGATGGACAATGAGCGGCGTCGGCCTGAGTTTTCAGCGGCTCCTGCGGGCAGGCCCCGGGGGTCCGGGCCAGCCGCGGGGGCCGGGGCGGGGAGCGCCTCACCAGAGCTGTGCCCTGCCTGCCCGGGGGGGTGGCAGCCTCCGTGTCAGTAACGGGGACCACGACACCAGGCCGTGCTGTTCTCTCGTCCTTTGTCTCCCTTGTTGCTTCTTTGAACGTTTTATTTTGAAATAATTTTATGTGCAAAGATAGTATCTTACCTGCCAGTTCCAGCAGCAGAGGCTGAGGAGTTCACTTTGACGCAGCCCCATGGACTGAACCACACACTGTGCTTGAATGTCCCCCCCAGTGTCCTCCCTCTGTCCCGGGACCCACACGGCACTCGGTCGCCTTTGTGCCCTCAGTCCCCGGCCGCCTGGGGAGGGCCCTCACTCCCTCCCGCTCCCGGTCCCGCCGTCGGTGAGCGGGTGTCATCAGCCCGGTGTTCTGTGGGTTGTACATCAGTTTGGGTTTGTCCGCTTTCCTTCCACGTTTTAAAATGCAGACTTTTAAAGATTTTTATTTATTTATTTTTAGAGAGGGAAGGGAGGGAGAAAGGGAGAGAGAGAGAAACATCAATGTGTGGTTGCTGGGGGCCGTGGCCTGCAACTCAGGCATGTGCCCTGACTGGGAATCGAACCTGCGACACTTTGGTTCCCAGCCCGCGCTCAATCCACTGAGCTTCACCAGCCAGAGCTTTAAAACACAGACTTTTAAAGGGTGTAATTCCGTGGCCCTGAGTGCACCCACAGGGATGTGTGGGCGTCACCACGACCTAATTCCAGACGTTTCCATGGCCCCAGAAGGAAGCCCCTGCACCCCTGTCTCCCCTGTGGTTCGCCCCCATTGCTCTCTGGGACTCCAGTTCTGTTTTTCTTTCAGTTTCTCTTGGTGTCTCTGCCTCTGAGTCGGCTTCGCTCTCACGCTGTCTCTCCTCCTCCTCCCGCACCTCTGCCCGCCCCTTCCCCTCTCTCTCCGTCTGTCCGACTCTCTTCCACTTTCTCCCTCCTTGCTCTGTTTTGCTCCCTGTCTGTCTGTGTGCACGTCTTTCTCCCTCTTTTGTTCTCCAGGGGGTGCCAGCGAATCCCAAGAAAACAAACGAAAGCAGCAGCCAGGCCCGCTCGGTGCTAGGAGACAGACGGGGTGGGCACAGAACCCCGGGGGACTCCAGCCAGACGGGGCGGCCCTGAGACCCCTCTGAGGAGGGGAGGATGAGGCCAGGCCACTGCAAGGACCGCAGCCCACCCTAGACGAGCCTCGGGAGGTGTGCAGGCACGAGGGCAGGAAGAGCAGAGGGTCTGGGGCGGGAAGGACTTCCCAGAACCCCAGCCGGGGAGCGACGGGCAGCTGGACAGAGGTCTCCCTGTGAGCCAGACCCGCCTAGCGGGAGCCCCCAGTGCCTCCCCAGGCTGGGCTCACAGGCTCACAGGCAGAAGCCCCAGACAGCTGCAGACAAGGCGGAACCTCAGAGAAATGTCTAGCACTCCCCAGGAGGCCAGGACGCAGGCTCAGCCCTGGGGTGCCCGAGCCAGACACGACCCGCCTCTGCCTGGGAAGGACCCCGTGCTGGAAAAGCAGGGCCCCGGGCGCAACGGGAGGGCGTGCCCTGATTCACGCAATCACATACTCCAGAAACACAGGGCACCTGCCGTGTGCCCGAGCCCCAGGCGGGCACGGGCCGTGCCCCGGGCTCTCGGGGCTCACGCCTCACCCCAGCCACAAAGGGGAGAAAGGCTGGGGCTCACCCCACACTCCGAGGGGGTGACCCATGTTCACAGTAGTTTTCAGAGCAGAATGACACAGGTTCAAGGGCCAGCTCTGCCCAGGGGTTCGCTGCATGGCCTGGAACACGCCCCTCGCCCTCCATGGGCCTCAGTTCCCTCTGCACAGCGGGTCGTGAGAGCCAAATGAAAGGAAGTCAGCGCTGAGTCCCGCCCCCTGCCAGCCCGCCCCCATTCAGAGAGCCCCCCTTGACCGAGCTGAGTTTATGAGCCACATTATTATTGTTCTTCCAGGCTGGTGGGGAGGGCTGGCCGGGCCAGGAAGATCCCAAGCAGGCTGGGGACCTGCCAGGCAGCCACCCCAGGAGTGCCGTTTGGGCAGCTGGGGGAGGGGCAGCGTGTGCGACAGCTGAATACTGACTCCTGTCCTCAAGTCACCCGAGGGCAGCAGGAGTCCAGCAGCCAGACCGAGCCTCATCTGCGATGCAGATGGCCGGCAGTAGCTGCCGGCCAGGGCCCAGGGTCCTCATCCAGGGCCCCGTGCTTTTATTCTGAGAGAGCAGAGCCTAGGGAGAGGCAGAGGGGGATCCTCCGGCCCGTCCCCCCTTGCAGCGGGGCTTCTGCGGCTGTTTGCCAACTCCAGATGCAGCGTGACCTGAATGGGTCTCAGCCCTCGATGGCAGGAATCCGGGGGCCTGCAGGGCTGTGCCCTCCCTGGAGGTGCCAGGGAGGAATCTGCTCCTGTGCTCACGCGGGCTGCTGGCTGACTTCGGCTCCTTGCGGTTGTAGGACTGCGGTCTCCGTTCCCCGGTGACTGACAGCAGGGGGCGGGCTTTTGCTCCTGGAGGCGACCCACACGCCTCCCTCTGGGGTTGCCCACAGGGCCCTTGAGGGGCAGCGGGTCAGCTACCTCTCGGTCTCTGAATCTCTCCGCCTTCCCTTTCCGCTGCCTGTCTGCCTCCAGCTTCTAAGGGCTCGTGGGATGACACTGAACCACCCTGGATAATCCAACCCTCTCTCCCTAGGCTAAGGTCCAGGTCCTAACCTCCACCACATCCACAAAGTCCCTTTGGCTCTGCCACTCAACGTCTTCACAAGTTCCACGATCCCAGGGCCCTGACTTGGGCTTTCTGTCCCTCGCCAAGGAAAGACCCCCGACTGATCTGTGCTCCTGGAAAACGGCTGGTGGGACTCGATGGGCTCAGGCAGCTGCGCGGCGCTGGCTCCATGGAGACTCCACCTTGTTCCACGTTCTGGAGGCAAGGCGCTGAGCAAGGCGGCCCCCCAAACGGGACGGAGAGCCTCCCAAAAACAGCCCAGCCCAGCCCCTAGGACCGGCCCCCTGCCCCAGGACCAACTTTCCAGACTTGTGCACCAACCAGCAAGGAAGCGAGCTTTGCCGGGAAACGGAGTAAATAAACCAGTATTCGTACCGGAGCCCCGCGGGGTGGCCGCTTGGCTCGGAGACGAATGTGCTCAGAATTGGATTCCTCGGCCCTTGGAGGAGGGCCAGGCTGCCCCAGAGGAGCCCAGCGGGAGGTACCCCACCCCACAGTCCCACGGGCGACGGACTCCAACGATCCCAGAAGGCCCTGGAAGGGGAGGGAGCTCCCCCACTTCTGCCCATGCCCCTCGAGAGCAGTCCAGGCGGCCCCTCCGCTCCCTGGGCCCGGGCTCCTGTGGGCCCCTCCCAGGCGGGCTCCTCCCTCACGGGGTCCCAGGCCTGCGACCCGGGGGTGCCCGTCTCGTGTATTCCCTCATGACGTCACACCCCACGCTGCCTCGGGCGACTTCTCCTCAACTGGGACGATCTTCCAATTTAAGTTCTTTAGAATTGATATGTTCAGCAGGTACTGGGAGTCCCCCTACTGTGCGCCCAGTCCTGGGCACCGTGGCTGGGTGCCATCGAGGACAAAGATGGGACAGACAGGCTCCTGCACCCCCGCCCCCCGGCTCACAGCCAGGGTGCCGGGGGACCCATAAACGCTCCAGGAAGGACAAACGCCAGCAGGGGCTCTGAAGGCAGCGGGCGAGCAGGGCGCAGCGGGAGGGAGGGCGGCAGGGGCGGGTACACGGCACGGCTGTCGGCAGGAAGGCACACCAAGTGGAGGGCGCTCCTCGAGAGAGGTGCCAGGCCGGTTCACCCCGGTCTGGAGGCCGCGGCGAAGGCTGGGGTGTTATCCCCGGGCAGCGGGATGCCAGACAGGCTTCCCTGCCAGGGGGAGCAGCGGCAGGTTCTGCGTCCCCGTGCCAGAGGACGGAGCGGGTCACCGCAGACCAGGGCCTGAAGGAGGCACAGACAGCCTCTGCACCCTCCCCTCGCTGCTGGAGCGCGGCTGGTTGGAGTGTTGTCCCGTAAACTGAAACAACAAGGGTTTGATTCCCAGTCGGGGCACATACCTAGGCTGCAAGTTCAGTTCCCAGTCGGGGCACGCATACCTAGGCTGCAGGTTCGGTTCCCAGTCGGGGCACATACCTAGCCTGCAGGTTCGGTTCCCAGTCGGGGCACATACCTAGGCTGCAGGTTCGGTTCCCAGTCGGGGCACGCATACCTAGGCTGCAGGTTCGGTTCCCAGTCAGGGCGCGCACAACTGGCGAGCGATGGGTGTTTCTCTCTCAACTGATGTTTCTCCCTTTCTCTCTCCCCCTCCCTTCCCCTCTCTCTGACATCAGTAAGCACGTCCTCAGGTGAGGATAAAAAAAAAAAAGAATGGCCGCCTCTGGACCCCACCCAGCTCAGGCCCAGCAGGGTCCCCCAGAAGACCACCATAGGCAAGGTGACGGACGCAGAAAACAGCCCCCCTCCCCGGTGGCACTGGGACCGTGTCCCCACACCTGCCCCACCGAAGGCCCCGCCCCACGTCACTTTCCCCGCCGTCTCTGCTCAGCGGCAGGCAGGACGGGGCTGCGCGGAGACAACGGAAACTCTCCCATAGTCTGGTCTGGGTCCGCCCTGCTGTTCTGACCCGCACACGGAGGCTATTTAAATACAGTTCCTTTATTTTGAAGTTTGTCTCCCAACAGTGTTAACTTTATAATCTAGAAAGAAAACACCTTTAACGTCTCTAAAAACACCTCCCTCGGGGGGCCAGGGAACAGGGGAGCCGGCAAGAGGCCCCCCCAGAGCTCTGAGTTGTCCGATGCCTCCGGCTCAGCTGTCTGGTGGGCTGGCCTTTGGGGGGGTTCGCCCCACCCTTGCTCCCCAGGCCACTGTGCACCCCAATGTGCACAAAGGTTTGGGGTAGAGCAGGCGGGGGGAGGCGCTGCAGATAAGCAGAGCTGGGCACTTATCGGCCCCCCGCAGGAGGTTGGGTGCCCGCCCACGCCGTGCCCCGGGCAGGCACCCAGCCCCAGGTCACGCCGCTGGGCAGCTGCTTTGCTATTTCCACTGTATCTGGACGGTCCCCAACCCCAGGGGGTTCCCGGATTGGTGTTTACGTCTCTGGGGGACAAACACAAGTGTGACTCAGCAGCCTGAGAAAGGACGTGATGGGGCCTCGGGGTGAGGGGGGGGGTGTGGAGAACTGGGTGGGGGTGGGGAGGCCGGAGCCCTGCCCCCGCCCGGCCTCCAGGTTCCAGTCTCTGGGATCCAGCCCCACTGTGTCACCCTGCCACGGGGCTGAACCTCCCAGCCTGGGCTTTCCCGTCTGTGGTGAACCGGGCCCAGTCAGCCTCCTGTGGGCTGCTGGGAGTGTCCGGGGAAGGACCAGGCCGAAAGCCACAGAAAGCATCCAAGAAATGTCAGTGTTCGCAGGTTCTGGAACTGTGGCGACAGCCTTAGACCAACACAGGGAGCGGGGGTGGAGGTGGGGGGGTGACCGTCTCATGTGACTGGAAACACAGGGTCCTTCGCCCCCAGGAGGGGCCCTGGGTGGGTTTCACGGGAATTAAGAGTGGTTTCTCACCTCCACCCCCAATTACTTGCTGGGTCTCCCTCTGGGCCCTGCGTGGTGGCCACCGGCCCCGCCTCTCCCTGGAGCACGGGGAACGGAGCTCCACTCCCGGGCGTCCCAGTTCGTCCATCTGCGCAAGGGGACCCAGAGTGCCCCCCATCGAGGGCCGCGGAGACCACCCTGAAAGACACGTGGCGCAGTGTCTGCCCCGGATGGAGCCCTGCGGTCATTCTTGTCCCCCACCACGACCGATGCAGCGACTGGTGGCGGCCTGCCACACACGCGAAGGGGGACTTGAGACTCTCTCCTGGGTTCGCCGCCCTCCGGAGGCCCCCATTCTGGGCCCCCCGAGGATGTTTCGTGAGGCCTCCAGGGCTGTCCCGGGGGCTGCGGCGGGCTGATAGCCACAGGAAACGGGCTGGCGGAGAGTGCGCTCCCAGATAACCCTGGCGGCACCCGCACCCCCTCCCCCAAACCCTTATCAGTCTCCACAAATGTCTGTGCTGAGCCCCAGGAGGACCTCCCGGCTCTCACCCCTTGCCTGTGTTTGCGAACTAAAACCCAGCTGGCGGGAGGGGGCAGGTGGGGAGGGGCGGGAAGGGAGGGACAGCGGGGGTCCCTGGTAAGGAAGGGGAACCCTGCCCAGCAGGGTCTCACTTGGCTTGACCCCGGGATACCTGACCCTTCTATGGGCAGAGATGGGGAGCCCTGGACCCCAGAAAGGGGGGATTTACAAATCTCAAAGTCAAAGTGACTGGAAAAGGCCTGAGGGGGCCCCCTGGGGGTCCCCGAAATGGTGCAGGGAAGAGCCCAGGTCCACCCAAGTCCCCTCCCTGCATCAGGGTGACCCCACCTCCCTGCAAAGGGCTGACCACGTGGAGTTGTCGGCGGAGCTTCCGGTGGGGTCAGACCCAAGTGCCCAGCTCTGCCAGGCTGGCCTCTCTGGGAGTCCCTCGTGGACACGGTGTTGATTGTGCTCTCTGTCCCCTCTCTCCACAGGGCCGCAGCCTCTCCCGGCCCAGAGCCGCCCAGCGCACTCTGATAGCAACAGCTGGCCCCACAACTCCCACCCATGTCCTCCCCTAGAAACCGCTGCTGTCCACACTCTGGGGGCTGAGTCAAGTTCAGAATGTTCGCAGGTCACACGGTTTCCAGCTGTGCCTGGCACAGCACTAGATGCAGGGAGACTAGGATTCCATAGCAAGTGCAAAGGCCCTGGGGTGAGCCATGCCAGGGGTGGGTGCCTAGGCCAGTGACAGCTCCGGCTTTCCCTGTGAGGATGACGTGGAGTCCCAGAAGGCTCTGAGCTCGGGGACTGCGGGTGTGAGGGCCACTGTGTGGGAGGTGAGTGCACGAGAAAGGGGACAGGCTGCATGTGATGGGGCCCAAGCCTGGGGCTTGAAGAGTGACAGGCCCCAAGGAGGTCATACCCAGGACCTCTGAGCCTTGCTCAGACTGACCATCTCACCAGGGGCTCTCACTCCATCCCCCCTGGACCCCCTGGAGCCCCTGGTCGCGCACTGCCCAGCTGCCTCCCGTGCCTGTCCCAGCTGTGGCGCCCTCCCCTCCCCCAGGTTCAGGGGACTTCCCACCAACTGAACCTGGCATGCCGCACTGGGCCTGCCGGCGGCACCTGCTCCTCCCAGGCCAGGCCATGCTCACACCTCCCTCGGGGTCTCTGCCGTCTCCCCCGCAACCACCAGCCTCTCCCTAGAGCTCGCCTCCTCCCTCTTTCACCGTGCCGCTCCTTCTCCAGCCGCCCTCCAGACCCGCTGGGTCTGGGCACCTACCCCAGCGCCTTTGCACTGGCTGTCTCCTCTGCTGAGAACCCAGGCATTCTCTCCCACCCTGGGACAGCTCCTTCACAGTGTGGTGGGTGTCTGAGATCATGCCATTTGCATGTTTGCTGCCGCTCCCCCACCACATGGCCTGCCCATGGCTCTCCCCAGTGCCCTGCATGCGAGCATGTGCACAGGCCCAGGAACGAACGAATAAGCAGTTGACAAAAAGGAGCAGTGAATTGATATACCTTCCAGCCTTAACACCTCCTCTCTGAAGCCCTCCTGATTGCCCCAGTGCTGAGTCGGGGCTCCAGCTGAATTCCAGGAGATGCCAGGTCCATCCCCAGACTGCAGACCCTCAGCCCCAGATCAACGCCCCCCTTCCTAATTCTGTGACCTTGACCTTGCACCCCCCGCTGGCTGCCAGCACCCCTAGGGAAGCTGCATGGCCACCTGCCTCCTGGCAGCAGCCCTTACTCGCCTCCCTCCTTTCTCTTGGGGAGCTTGCCCATGTTACTCCACGGGGTTCTGCTGGAGCTGCCAATCACAACACTGGGCCCCGCCCCCAGGCCTGCTCTGAGCCAGTGGGCTCTCCCCTGGGGCTCCGGGCAGACCGCTGAGTGGGGAAGCACCTGGGGGGCGGGGTTTTCCGGTCCTTCACACGTGTGGCCTGGGGCCTGCCCGTGATGACTTTGGTGGGGAGGGACCGAGGGCCCCCACGTCAGGAGAAAAACTACAGGCCAACTTTCTCTTTAAAGAAAACAAGTTTTATTTTTATAATCTGAACATTCTAATAAAAATATTATAATAACATTAGCTACCTGTATTTCCGGGGCCTCGACTCTCCCAGGCGTCAGCCCGCCCCGGGGCCTCCCGAGTCCCTGAGGTAGGTCCGAAGGAATACCCCCAGCGCCCCCCAACATTCTGCCCGCCCCCCCCAAGCCCCCTCAGCCAGGCTGCCCCCTCACCCACCCTCCCTCCCTCCTCCTGCAAGGCGGGGCAGGGCCCCCCGGGAGCCCCGTCACCGCGCGCTGGAATTCTCGCCTCCCCAGCCGCCCCAGGCCCCGTGGCGGGCAGGACACGCCGGGCTGGTCTCAGCGCCGGCCGATGTGCAGCCAGGGACACGGGGAGCGGGCGGGGACGCTGTGTCCAGCCCCTCGGCCAGCATCACCTAGGGCCCCACTCTCTCCGTCCCCTGCAGGGGCTGCAGGGGCGGGGACAAGCTTCTGAGACGACTTACTGTCGCCGAGGAAGACCTCTGGTCTGGAGACGTCCACCCTCCAAGGCGCTCCTGGTGCTCGAGCGACAGGAGACTTTTCCCCACACAACTACTGTCCCCGTCTCCTTGGGCGGAGCCACGGACAGCAGGGAGCATCTCAAAGTCAAAAACAGGTTCTGGTTTCTCGGTGGCGGGAGCCTCCACTGAAAAAATAAACTGGAATTCTGGATCATCTTTAGTAGCAAAAAGGCCACAGTAAGAAACAAGGTCTCAGTGCTCCGAGGGCCAAGGACGCGGCCATGGCCGGTGGCCCTGCTGCCCCGGGAGCCTCAGGGGCTCGCGGGAGCCACCCTGGGCCACCGCCGGAAGTGAGAATCCCACGAGGCGGTGGTCACACACCTTCTCCCGCGTTCACAGCTTGTGCAGATGGAGTGACAACAAACAGTCAATTCACACCACTCATGTAGGTTTCCCTGGAGTAAGGCATCTTTGAGCAGGACAAAGTCCCTGCAGAGCCCGCAGGGCAGCCGGGGTCTGCAGCGAGTGGGCGTGGCCTTGCCGGGTGCTGGGTGGGGGGAGGCGGGGCCCCTCAGCCCGGAGCTCGGGGAGGGGGCGCAGGTGAAGGGAGGCGGCAGGCTGTACGCGCTGGGAGGTCTGGCTTACGTCTTCTGGAACTCTTGCTCCTTCTCTGTCTTAAAGTCCTCCCTGGACGCAGGGCGGGTCCTGGGTTTGGAGGGAAGCGGCTTCTGGGCCATCCAGGGTGCAGGCAGGGGTCCTGGGGGTCCCCAGAAGCACAGGTGCCGGTATGCAGCCCCAGCTCTGCCGGCCGCTGGCCGGGTGGACGTGTGGGCGGCAGGCCGCGGGCAGGGCAGCGGCCTCACTGCATCCTGTCGGGCTGCAGCTGCGGGGGCTGGTACTGCACGAAGGCGGTGCCCGCGGGGGCCGCGAGGCTCGGGGGCAGCGCGGCTGGGTAGCTGTAGCTCAGGAAGCTGGCGGGCGAGGCGGGCGAGGCGGCGTAGGGATACTGGTCGTAGGCGGCCGGCGCGTACTGCGCGTAGGCCGGGCTGGCGGGCGTGTACTCGATGTAGGGCGAGGACAGCGAGGGCATGGGGGTGGCCGGGATCACCACGCTGGGCTGGACGATGGCTTGTGGGTAGATGTAGTGGGGGGTCAACCTGTGGAGCCAAACGGGGGGTTTGAGGGTCAGGCGCCACGCTGGCTCCGGGGCGGGGCCCAGAGGGAGAGCAGGGCGCTGCTGTGTTCCCGGCCCGGGTCTCGCTTCCTGAGGCTTGAACACGTCAAGCCTGCGCAGGTGGGAGCACTGGCTGCACAAGAACGTCCTCTCCTCAGCGGGTCCTCCCCAGGCACCCCTCCCGGCCCTGCACCCCACGGGACTGCCGATGCGACTGGGGAACCAGGTCTGAAAGTGATTAAGCATCTCAAGACGGTGACAGCTGACGTCAAAGCCAGCGAGGGCCCTTTTGAGCACAGGTCCCCTCGTGAGTGCCCGGGCCACCGGCCCACAAGGGCCGCCCTGTCCCCATGCTTCCCTGCTCATCTTCCCAGCATCTGCCACCCACCCGAGGACACCCTTCGCAGCCCGCTGACTCTCCACGTCCGACTCCCCACCCAGAGCCCTTGCTCCCCAGAGAACGCTCATTCTGTCCACCGCCAGCCCGTCCCGGCCGCCAGCAGGGGCCCAATGTACGCCGAGTGGGCGAGCACGTAACTGACGCAGAAAAACCGTGCAGCGGTGATGGCAGGAAAGCCGATGCTGAGGCCTCAGGGAGGAGGGTGGCGGCTGAGACTCCCAGACCCTCTTAACTAACCGCCACACCGGTCCCACCCTGCAGGTCCAGGTGCCAGCGCACACCCTCCAGGCGGGGATCGACTCCTGTGTGCGCAAACGGGAGCCCAAGGCGCAGGGAGGCGGCAGCAGCATCTGTCCGCCCTGCCGACCAGCCGCTGGGCTGCCCTGGGTAAGTGGCTCAGCCTCTCTGGGCCTCACAGCCCACTGGGCACAGAGGAACCCCATGGGGGAGACACCGCGGCCATGGGCATCTCCTCCCCCTTCCTCACACCAGCACAAATCACACAGGATGGGGACCCCAACTTCCTCCCACTCCTGTACCATGGGCCCAGGATCCCTGCCCCTGCTCCTGCCCCAGAGAGGCTGCTTTGAAAGAAAAAGGAGGAGGTCCCTGGGGGCCTCGTCCCCTGGCAGGGGCAGAAACGGGCAGCTGTCTGCAGAGCAACTGGACAGTAAGTGGGCCGCCGAGACCATGCGCGCTGTCCCCCGGGGCAGGCCACCCCCAGCACCCACAGGGAGTCCTCTCCAGGGCAGAGACGGATGCATGTGCTCAGTGCATCACAGCGGCAGCCGCGGCCTCCGTGGAAAACCGCGGAGACCTGAGCGTCACGCCGGGGGCCCTCGGATGCCCCTCCAGACCCCACCGCACACGACGGGGGGACGAGGCCCACACTCAGCCCGAGCCCCTCCCCGCACCACGCCGTCAGGAGCAAGAACCACACAGAACAGAGATGCTGTTCACGCAAAACAGAGATATTTGCCCTACATGGTGATGCCGTCTGTGCCAGAAAAACAAATGCATGTGCGCGCATGCGAGCTGAGGACAGACAGGTGAAGCTGGGGCGCATGAAACACGACCCATTTCCATGGGCCCGCAAGTGGGCAGCAGCTCCGCCCGGCGTTACGTTTAGAAGCACAGAGAAGAGCTTCAGGGCCCCGCGTGGGTCTGAATACCCCGGGTGGGCGTGCGAGCACCCTCACGGGCACCGAGAGGGCTAAAGAGCGGGACCCACGACGGCCCAGGGTCCGCCCACCGCTGAGGATAAACGGGCAGTGGAGGGTCCGGGCCACGGGCTGGCACTCAGCCACCGAAAGAGAGGGACAGGGGCCACACTGGGGCACGTGCCCCGACACCGTGCTGAGCGACACTGGCCAGCCCACAGGGTCCCATCCACGTGCAGCGTCCACACGGGGGAGTGGTCAGACGGCCGGGGCTTCGGGCAGCCGGAGGGGAGTGCTCGGGCGTGTCTGGGGCTGAGGGTGAACCCCGAATTCCACACCGGCTGTGCTGCACACCTTCGTGAACACGCCTGACACCTTTGAGTGACAGACCCAGGTTGGCGTGACTTCACCACAGTCAGACATACGGGTAAGGCCCCCCCACCCCCACCCCACGGCGGGGCCCCTGCTGGCTGGGCCAGGCATGGGCAGAGCCGAGGTGAGGGAGGGTGGTGCGCAGCGGACCGAGCAGCAAGCACCTGGCAGACGGGGGACTGGGGCGCACCCGGCTCCGCGCCGGAGGGCCCCCAGCTCCCTCTGACCACTGGCCCTCCTAGGGAGCAGCACCCCAGCGGCTGCCACGGCAACGCACCCACGCCAGCATCAGCCAGCTCCTGCGCCCACACGGGCGATCGTTCGCAGTTTCCCGTCAGGAGGCCCTGGCTGGGGGCCATGATGCCTGCTCCCCCATCTGTTCAGAAGCCTCTGCCGGCCACCCCTCCGAGGGCCTTCCCCATGGGAAACAGAGCCTTGAGCAGAGGTGGGCCTGGGTTCAAGTCCCACCTCAGCCTCAGGGGCTGGGGCACAGCCTTCTCACCTGTCGAGGGTGTGCTCTGGGCCAGGACACGGTGTTCCGAGGGCTGCGCAAACCCTGGCCTCGTGGGGCCTGGACTCCAGGGGGGGTAGAGGTCACACACACACACACACACCCCAGCCCATGACCAGACCTGGGACTCCCAGGGTGTTCAAGGGAGGCTTCCTGGAGGAGGGGGCGACTGCACAGGGCTGGGGCGCCGTGGCCTGTCTCGCCCGCTGGGTCTCACATGACCAATTGGAGGAGTGCAACAGCCCCCAGGCACACGCCCCCCCAAGACAGCCGAGGGGCTCTGGTGGTCCAGGGGACCCCCGGGGAAGGAACAAATAAACGGGACAAACTGTGTCATGGGACAGCGCCTACCATGCCGCCCCCAGGCACCATCGGTGAGGGGCCCCGCACCGCGTGCACCCACACCCAGCTTCCAGAACCGGGGACACTCTTTAACTTGAGGTCCTGGCAGCTCTGAGGCCAGAACTTCTCCAAGCACGGGCAGCCCCACCCCAGACACCACTGCCCGCCACGCATTTGCTAAAAACACGGATCCCCCTGCAGACCGAAGTCGGGCAGGGGCCAGGGCCCCGCAGCCGAGAGCCCGGCAGAGATCCTCGCACGCACACAGGCCCTCGGGAACGGCCGCCCGGGCCGGGGCTGTGCGCTGTCCGCCCAGCACAGGTGCCGGGGCTTCACCAGGGACAGCCTCCTGGCCACACCTGGCCCAAGGTCTGGCCACACCCGAGCTCTGCCCTGCTGGGGGCCGCTCAGGCACCAGGAGGGTGCACCAGTTGGGGAGGAGGGGGGCCTGCTTCCTGTCCCTGGGGGTACTGTCCGCATCTAGTCACCTGTTCCCCCAGGTGCTCGGCCACCCTCGACACTCAGTATGAAAACCCCGAGGTGACGTACAAAGCTTTTCACAGCTATTTCACAGATGCTGCTGCTCCCCCATTTCTGAGCGACGGAAACTGAGGCCCAGAGAGGCCCCCGGCCCGAGGGCACGGCAAAGCAGAGTCTGCCCCGGTCCGTCCGCCGCCCAGTGCCTGTGCCCACGAGGGCTGTCTGCAGGCGGGGGCCAGCGAACCCGGACCCACCTGGGGTCCACCCAGGTGGGAGGGCAGCCCAGGTGCCAAGAGCCTCGCCCCAAGACGTGGCAGCCCCTGGTGGTGCTGCGTCTGCAAGAAGCTCGGTGTGTCCACAGAGACTGGACCTCAAGACAGGCGTGTGCACCCGGACTCGGGTCAAAGTCACAGGGAGGCCCTGGCTGGTGCGGCTCAGCGGACTGAGCGCCAGACTACAAACCACAGGGTCGTCGGTTCGATTCCCAGTCAGGGCACGTGCCTGGGTGGTGGGCCAGGTCCTCAGTACGGGACACAACAGAGACAACCACACATGGATGTTTTTCTCCTTGTCTTTCTCCCTCCTTTTCCCTCTCTCTAAAAGTAAATTAAAAAATCTTTTACATAAAAGTTTAAAAATGGCAGGGCCCTCCCCAGGGCAGCGGCGTGTGTCTGTAAAACAGGGGTCACGGAGGCCGACCTCAGGGTTCGAGGTGAGAGCCGGGACCCCCCAGTGGGGCAGTGGTCCTCAGCCAGTGTGTCTCTGCCCCTCAGGGGACACGGCCATGCCCGGGTCAGTTCTGGCCGTCACACCGGCGTGCCCCGGGCTTCCACTGGGTACGGGCCAGGGGCGCTGCTAGCACCCTGCAGTTCTCGGGACGGACCCCACGGAGAGTCCCCCAGCTCCGCCCGAGGGCAGGACCCTGCCACAGGCTGCACAGTGAAGGGCAAACAAATACAAGGGCTTCTCGCCACCCTCACAGCCAGGGGCGCCCACTCGGGGGGCTGGGAAGGAGGCCAGGCGGGGAGCTCGGGGTGCGCTGGGCACCCACCTGTGCACGGACACCCGGGCGCCCTGAGCTCTTCTGTGAGAAAGGACACCCGGCCACTCGGCAGCCCGCCCCGTCCGAGGGCAGCCCCCCCCTCCCCGGGTTCCCCCGCCCGCACCCCCAGGCCGGCACATCGCCACAGGCAGAGGCCCCGACTCCCCGGCGCCAGGGAACAGGGAGCTTGTGCCCAGAAGGTTCCTTGACTCTCTGCCTGCTCTCCGGACGGTCAGGACGCCGCCGCCGGGCTCCTCACGCCTGATCCTCAGGCCTCGGAAAAGGGCACAGGCCTGGCCCCACTCTGGCCAGCCCCTCAGGGACTCCCTGCCCTGGTTCCCTCCCCTGAAGCCACGCCCACCCCACCTCTAGGTGCCCCATCCTTCCGTCCCCTGCCCTCCCCCGCCTCCATCCACCCATGCCCCCACGTGGCCCAGCAGGCCCCGGAGGGCCACGGGGTGCTGCTGGACCACGCTGGAGGCACAGGGACTGGAGCTGACCTCGAGCCCGACTGGCTCCGGGGTCCTGGGCGGCCCAGGCAGCCATCCAGCACCCCCGCTGAGCAGGGACAGGCCGAGTCTCCGCCCAGGCCCACACACTCAGAGATAACAGCGCTCAGCCAAGGGCACCCCAGCCGGCTCGGCCCATCGGAGGAGACCGGGCGTCCAGAGGCGAGAAGCCCGAGTCCCTCCCTGCTGGCGGAGCCTGTCCGGTCCCCCGGCCCTCTCCGGCCTCAGCTGCCACCTCTGCAAATGAAGGGTGTGCCCCAGAGCCCGGCAGAGGCCCCAGGGGGCGGTCCTCAAAGGCCCCTCAGAAGGCACGTGTCCGGGGCCCTGAGCAGCATGGCCCACACGCTCCCAGGCGGGGGAGGGGTGCGGACAAGGGCCAGGGGCTGCCGGCGCCCAGGACGCGGCCGACCGCACCTCCGCACACTCAGAGCAAAACCCCCGGTGGAGCCAGTTCAGCTGCAGCCCCGGGGGTCCGCTTCTGAATGCAAAGCTGCCCCCAAAAATAAAAAGAATAAAAAAGGCGATGGGTCGGTTTCACTGTTCTGCTCTCTGGAGGTTTCTGCCCACTGCGCAGGAGACACCCAGCGGCTGGAGGCGGGACTCGAGGCTTTGGGGGCAGCGGAGGGGGCCCCCCCACGCCCCGCCGCCCTGGGAACGGGCCCTGCACAGGCCACAGGGAGACCAGGCCACAGGGGCCTCTCGGGAACCCCCGGGCTCTCTGGGGCCACCAGACCACAGGCGAGTGGGGGGGGGGCGGCCGGACCCGGGGCAGGTGAGACGCCCCCCCGGGGACCCGGGACTCGGCCCTGCCCGACACGGCGTGTCCACCGGAACCTGCTCCTGCCCCGAACGTGCACCCCACACCGGCCTCCCCCCGCTGGCCAGACCATCTGCTCAGGCCCAAAGCGCTGGAAGCTTCTTAGGAAGATGCCTCCTTCTGTGACACATTCCTTAAAAAGCATCCAGAGTCCCCCCTTCTCGCCCCAGCGCGGGTGGGGCAGCCACAGGCCTCGAACCGGGATTAGGGATCTGTCCCCAGGCGGGGCCTCCACGCTAGCCTGGCAGCCCAGCCCGCCCAGCAGCCAGAGGGACTCTTAAAAGACGCCAGTGACCTGGCCCTCCTCCGTCAGGGCCCACCTGGGCCCCAAGCCACTCAGAGTAGAACCCCACCGCCCGCCTGCGCCCCACTGCTGCCCCGCGAGCAAGGCCGCCTGCTGGGCCCTGCACCCCCCCCCCGCCTCCCACCTTTCCCCCGCACACAGCGCCTGTGGCCGCTGGAGCCACGGTCATCCCCTTGTCCGTCTGCAGGGTCCCCTCCCCAGGGCCACCCTGCGATCACACCGCGGGGTCGGGTGTCCTCGCGTCCCCACGCGGCGTCCTGAGCCTGGCCCACCGCAAGCACGTGTCTGCTGAATGGACTGCTAGAGGAACACACCGCTTCCTTCCGGCCCCCGGGGGGGGGAGGGGCAGGGGGAGGGGGAGTGATCCGATGTCCCCCCCTACCCCTTGTCAGGTCCACCTGGCAGATGGGGAAACTGAGGCTCGACCAAGAAAGTCATGGGGACAAGGGCTGGAACAGGTGAAAAAGGGGCCCCCAGACTCCATACCCAGCTGGGGGCCCACCCCCCTGCCACCTAAAGCGGGGGCACCCCCGGGGGGTTTTAGCTGCCTGCCTCAGCATCTGTCTGCGGTCTGGCCCTGCCCTGGGTCTGAGGGCCCCCCATGCACTCCCCACAAGGCTCTCCAGCCCGAGAAGGGCCAGCAGGGCCAGGAGCGGAGCCGGGGACCTCTCGGAGGCCGGCTTCTGTTCCCGCGGCAGACAGGGACAAACAGCAGGTGTGCACGGGCCACCCGCCTCGCCACCCCCACTGTGCTCCAGCGAGTGACAAACAGGAAGTGCTGATCACCCCAGACACCCTGAAAGTAAAAACAAGCCACGTGACGCCCCACGGTGGAGGTGGGGGAGGGCGCCCACCTCCTCCCAGCGCCCACAGCCTCTGGCGCTGAGCTCACTTCCTGCCGTGCCCTCAGGGCGCCCACCCCCTCAGGCACTGCGCGGCACCCCCCAGCTTTACCTACTGCACGTTATAAAACAGTGACAGACTCCCAAGAAGGTGCAAAGACAGCATGGAGAGGTCCCCCAAAGATGACGTCTCACAACCCAGAGCGTTACTAACACCGGGAACCACCGGCACATGGCTACCGACCGGTGTCAGGCGTGGCTGGATCTCACCATTTTCTGATGGGTCCTGGCGGGTAAGCCCGGCACCGTGTCACATGCACACACCCCCCCCCCCCCCGTGCACCATGACGGTCACCGTGCAGGGCTGTCCCACCCCCATGAGAACCGCCCGCTCTGTCTCACGTGGCACCCGCTCTCCGGCCCCCGCGCACACCGGTGGCTCCGCAACAGTCTGGCGACCCCGCTAGAAAGGAGGTGCCCTGTGAAGGGGACTGTGTCTTTCTTACTCAAAATAGCCCAGGCGCACGGCCCGGCACATAGCAGGTGCTCAACACAAACTCAGTGAACGAAGGATTCCGCCCAGGCCTGTGGACCCCACACCTTCCTATCACGCCCGGCCCCTCTCCTGCCCTGGTGGCCTGGGCGCTTCCGCTCAGACCCCTGGGCATGTTCTCGCACGGCCTGGGCCTCGGCGCGGGCGCTGGGGACGTTCGCACAGACACTGCAGGCCACACGGTCCGTGTGAGAGGGCCCCACGGTGCTGTCTGTCGCAGGGGGTCAGAGTGTGTCCAAGGGCTGGCCAGTGGGGAGGAGCTGGGCCCCCGAGGAAGGAACCAGGGCGAAGGAGCCCCCGGCTTGGGCCCCCACCCCACTCTGCGAGAGCCGAGCACGGTTCCCCTCGCCGAGGCCCGCACAGGTGGGGGAGTGACAGACCCTGACCCGGACTGCTGTGCGACCCTCACGGCCGGCCAAACCCCAGGTCCTCCCGTGGGCCAGACCCCGACCGACGGCTCTGCACACAGCACCCGGTCAGCCCTGCGAGGTGTGCCCACCACCCAGCTGGGGAGGGGGCCCAGACAGAGAGGGCTGGGCCCTGCCTCGAACCCAGGCAGACCCCGGGGCCTTTGCTCCAGCCACCGGCGCACCTGACAGCGAAGCAGCCCCGGGACCCCATCTTGTCATCTGGGCGCCCCAGGGGCCTGGCCCCAGGCCTGGCACGCAGCGGGGCTCACAGTAAATGGGCGTGGAGCCCGAGCACACCCCCTTTAAGAATGGCATGGGTCAGCTGTGCCCGGAGAAGCAGCTGGCCCTTCAAAAATAACCGCAGGACGGGCCCCGAGCGCAGCCCGGCCTGGGTGTGAACGGGCGCCCCGTGATGCCGGGACGCCCCTTCCGGGCGAGGCCCCAGCTCTGCCTGGACACAGCCCGCTCCAGACGGCTCTGCCTCCCGTCCCGCCTGCGGCCTGCTCGCGTTCCGCCGGCCAGCGAGGGGCCTCTCGGCTGGGCGGTCCGTGGCCGCCACCGTCTCCTCCCTTGGAGACACCTGTCACCTGCCAAGGACACCAAGCCTCAGGGAGGGGCCCCCCACGGGGTTACAGGATGGAAATGCACAGTCAGCCGAGCCAGGTCCTGAACACGTCCATCCACTTAAAAACAAGAACAGCAGGAGGAGGAGAATCCAAGCAAAAAGCCCCAAGTGCAAACTTCTCCGGGGACTCCTCCCACACTGACCTTTACGACCCGGCCAGGCGAGCGCTCCCGGCAGTGGCCTCTCCCAGAGCGGGGCGGGGGTCCCTGAGAGCTGTCCGGGCCGTGCGAGGGGCCAGGACGTCCCGGAAAGGCAGGCCGGGCAGGAGAGGGGTCACCTGGCTCCCACCCAGAGCTCGCACGGCGCCCTCCGCCAGCGGCAGGCCCGGCCTCACTGCCCACCGGGGGCCGACAAACCCGACCGCTGAGTCAGGCCCGGCCCGATTGTTCACAAAGACAAAGGGGACGCTGACAGCCCAACTCCCCGGCCCAGCAGGCGGGCGCTGGGAGAGGACAGCTGACCCGGGCGGCCCGGCCGGCCACCCCTCTGCGGCAGTGCACCCACGGGCCCCACCCAAGCCTGGACCTCAGCAAGGCCAGGAGGGAGGCGGCGAGGTTCCAAGAGGCTCCAGTCCACCGCCCGACTGCGGGACAGTCCCTCTGACCCCTTGTCCCTGTTTGCGTCTCCACCCCTTGGCAACCAGTTAGCAGCGGGAGGCCTCTTCCCTGACCCAGGTGTTAGATGACCGGCTGGCAGACGGAGTTACACAACAGTGTCGCCTGAGTGGGGGACGCACAGCAGTAAAAACTGTGACCCACCCCCGCAATTGCCTTCACGTGGGTGATGCTCTGGGGACCCCGAGGCACGATCGGGGTGTCCCCGTCACCCCCCGCCCCACAGAGCAGTGGTTGAGAGTGTGGGTTCCAGAGCCAGCCAGCCCGGGCACGGATCCTGCCCCTCCAGCCACGCCAGACGGGCTGGTAACCTTCCGTTGTCTGTTTCCCCATCCAGCCTCAGTGGGTGGTCTCGGGGACAGAGGGAGAGGCGTGGCAGGCACAGGGCCACCCAGCCCCCTGCACCGACGCTGTGTCGGAAGATAAAACTTGAGGCTCAAGAGGAGGACACCATATCACCTGCCAAGACGGGCCCAGCCGGCAAGTGACAGGGTCAGGATTCGAACCCGGGTCTGCAGGCTCCAGGGGCCAAGCACTGCCAGTTGCTAGAGTCTCAAAGGCAGCCGAGATGGTGGGGGAGGTATTGTTACATTTCAAACAGGAAGAGCTGCTTGTGCTGGAAGCTCACACCCTTATCTTTGTGCAGCCGGCCCTGCCCCTGGGCACCTGGTGTGGCCCCGGAGAACACGGCCAGGGCTGTGAAAACCAGGAACACCCTCCTTATGGGGCCTGAACCCCAGAGAGGAAGAGCCTGGGGCGATGTCAGGACTGGGGTATCCCCACACCCCTTCCCAGACAGCTGCAGACACTGTGACACAGAGCCCCGGTGAGAAGGAAACCCAGGACCACCTGCTCCCAGCCACCCTCCAGGCTCCCCACCCCCAGAAGACAGACCGGCGCTGAGCTCACACACGAGCCATGCACGCCGAAGCCACCGCACCGTGCAGGCGACCCTGAGTCGCCGGCCTGGGGCAGTTCCTCGGTCACCTGGCTGACCTGGCCAGTCGGTGCCCCCGAGCCTGGCGCCACCCCTGCTCCGAGGCCCTTGGTCCACGCGGCCCCGCGAGCCAGAATGCTCCTCCCACTGGGCCTCGACCCTGGCGCCCGAGACTGGTCTCTAATAGCTGGAGAAGTGCCATGTTCTAAAACCAGCAGCCTGTTTTATAACGGACTGTCCTCCCCGCCCCCTGCAAGGAGCCACCCCCCACCGCGACGACAAGCCCCCGGCTCTGGGGCGCACGCCACATCAATCACGGGCCGGGCGGCAGGAGCGCACGGCGGGTCCTTTGTGCCCCCGAGGCCTGCCCGTCTTTCCCCAAGCAGCTGCCGGGCCCTATTAGATGTTTAAAAAAAAAAAAAAGGCAAGGAAAGAGGGGCCTTTTCTGGACACGGGAGGGTGGGACACGCTTCTCCAGAGCACGTCAGACAAAAGGCACAGAGGCCAGCCGGCCGGGGCTGGGGACATCTGGCCCCGATCCCCGCTCACCTGCTCCAGCTCGCACAGCGGCCGGACCCCGGCTGGCGCGACCTGCTGCCACCATCTGCCGGGCGCGGGAGCAGGACAGAGAGGCTCCCTGACAAGGGCCCGGCCCGCCGGTCCCTAAGAATGTCGGCGACCCTTCCAGAGCGCCCACCTGCCACCTGAGGTCTGCACTCACAGAAATCGGGGGTACGGTTACGGTTACGGTCCCCACTCCGCGGGTGAGGACACAGAGGCAGAGACACCTGTGTCAGCTGCCAGAGGTCACACAACTAGAGAGCGGGAAGCCAGAGACGTTTGAACCCCAGGCCTCAGGCTCCCGAGCCCACGCTCCTCACCTCCCTCTGCTGCGGGGCCTCTGCCAGGGGCGGAGAAACGCCGGCTGCCTTCTCTCAGTTCTCCCAGCTTGTCCCCGCCCCGCCCCAGCCCCCAAAACCAAACCACCGCTTCTGAAAAGTTGGAGTGAGCGTTCCCTGGACACCTCAGGGCACAACCAAAGCAACAGGGCTGGCAGTCCTGGAGTGAGGTGTGGGCGCCCACCCTGGGGGCCCCCCGGCCCGTCCCCGGCCCGCCACCCCACTCACCCGTACGTCCGCTGGATCAAGGTGGGATGCAGCTGCTGCACGCCGATGGCGAAGCCTACAACGAGAGGCCCGTTAGGGGCAGGGCTCACCCAGGGCGGCGGCACCGCACAGCCACGCCAGTCTAACCACAAGGGAAAATGGGCTTCCTCTCTCCACCCCAGGCCACCCCCACACGAACCCCAAAGCTCCCAGCAGAGCAGCCCAAGGGACCTGGGGGACAGCAGCCTGTAGGCTTTCGTCCTCCCCACCTCAGGTCCCGGAGACCAACGTCCTCCCTCCCGTCAGAGGACAGCTGACAACTGGGTGACGCACCCTCGTCGCCCTGTGCCACTGGCACACGCAGCTAGGTGAAGGGGCCCAGCTCCCAAGCTGGGGAATGACTGCCCTGTGACGGCTCTGCAAGCACATGACAGCCGACTGGCACTCCTGGGGCGGGTGGGGGCGGGGGTGTTCCCCTACACAGATCCCAATGCTGAATATAGCAGCCAAGCAGAGCCGGGGAAGGGAAACGGCCTCCTACCCGAATGCAGGCTCCTCGGCTTGGCACCCAGATAGGCCAGGTTGACATTGGCTTTGCGGCCGTCGATGTTGGGGTTCGGGTCTTTGCAAGCCCGCTCGGCGGCCGCCCGGTCCACCATGGTCACCTGGAGGAGCAGACGCATCCATGGGCTCTGCCCTGGCCCGGGTGCCCACTTCCCCCACCCCTCAGACCCCAGCCCCCCCGCCCTCCCACAAAGCTGCCCCCGGGATTCAAGCCCCTCCCTCCCAAGTTCAAGTACTAGGAAGCCTTGACTTCAAGGGCAGAAACAATCCCCAGGGGAGACCGAGCACCCTCCCTTCTCCCAAGGGAGGCAGGGGCCTGTGACTTTTCTCACAGAAGAGGTTTGGAGACACTGTAGTTGGAAAGAGACTGGTTTCAAGCCGCTTTTTAAACTGATGTTTATCTGTAGCGGCAGAAGGGGTTGTTGGAAAACACGGGGGGGGGGGCGCGCTAAGGGCTCCGAAGCCCCTGCTCCTCACTAGCTGGTTGCTCCATGAGGTCCTGAGAGTAGTCATCTGACCCCACCAGCTCTCCACAAACTTACAAGTTCCAATCGAAACCAGAGGATCTCCCTTTTAAACCGGGCGTGGGGCGGGAGAAGGCTGACCCAGCCGAAGGATGGGGGGGCGGGACCGGCTGGAACGTGAACCGTCGTCCCCGGAGCCCGAGAGGGGGCAGCAGGTGCCAGCGCCAGCCGAAGGCGCCCCGGGCGGCCGCGGAGTGGCTGGGCGTGCGCCTGCCAGTTGACTCAGCGCCCGGGGCCAAGATAAGTGCAGTTTGGGGTGCGCGCCCAGCCTCTGGGCCACTTACGAAGCCGTAGCCGCGGGACTTGCCCGTCTGGCGGTCGGTGATGACCACGGCCTCCTCAATGTCCCCGAAGCCCTCGAAGTACTTCCTGAGCGAGGCGTCGGTGGTATGGTATGGCAGGCCGCCCACGAAGATCTTGGTGAACGTGGTGTCCTTCTGCGAGCCGTGCATGGCGCCGGGGGCGGCCGGGGGCCGCGGGAAGCCCGCGCTCGGGGCGCACGGCGCGGGCTGCAGCAGCATCGGGGGCGCCCCGCGGCCTAGGGACCCGGGTCGCGTGGGGATCCGCTCATGGGCAGCGACAAGGAGCGGGCAAGGCAGCAGCGGTGCCTCCGGGCCCGTCCACTCGCGGGCCGTTCCAGCAGTGCGCACCGCGATGAGACGCGCTGCGCTCCTGCCGGCGCTGCGGGCACTCTGCGCCCGGGCGCCCGCCCCCGGGCTTTGTAGCCGGCTCCACCCCCCGCCCGCCTGGGGCCCGCCCCCTCCCCGCCCCTGGCGCGCAGGGGCCGCCGGGAAGCGTAGTCCGGGCCCCGCCCAGCCGCGCCCAGGGCTCTGGGAAAGGCCTTGGGGTGGGGTCCGCCTCAGGGGACGGAGCATCCGGAAGTTTTCCGAGGTCCTACTACGTGCCTGTGGAGTTGCCGGCCACTGCCCTCAGGGCGCGCAGAATCTAATGAATCAGATATAATCGAATATTAAATCATGATTATTGATGCGATATTCGTCTTAATACATTAAAGGAAAAACCATTTTCTTTTGTCTATAGATATAATTAGTTGGACGAATACTAACCAGGGAGTGGTGGCTGCGCAGATGCGCAGAACACGCTCTAACCCCACGGGGCATCTCTGGATAAGACGCACAATTCAGCAAGTAATCACACACTATACAATCCAGAAAGAAAGAAATCGGGGTGCTGCTGTCCAGGAGAGGCCCAAGGGGTCCCGGAGGCCCCCCCAGAGACAGTGTCTGGGCAGGGGAGGGAGTTCCAGCCCCTTCAACAGTCTGTCCCCAACCACAGCCTGTGCCAGGGGTCCCTCCATCCGTGTGGACTGTCCTTGGTGGAAATTAAGCAGAGCGCTGTCCACCTTCCCCGTTGTTCTAGTCCCCAACCCCAGAAACAGGTCACCTCACCTCCAGCCCTCTGAGTGTTACACCTGGAAGGATGGGCTACAGAATTTGTTAAAATATATTTTTACTTATTTATTTTTAGAGAGAGGGAAGGGAGGAAGAAAGAGAGGGAGAGAAACAATGTGTGGTTGCCTCTCATATGCCCCCCACTGGGGACCTGGCCAGCAACCCAGGCATGTGACCTGACTGGGAATCGAACCTGCGACCCTTTGGGTTCACAGGCCAACACTTTATCCACTGAGCCATGGCAGCCAAGGCTGGCTACAGAATTTTGAGAGCTCAAAGTTATTAGGAATTTCACGTCTGACAGCAAAGCACTGAACCAACTACGGAGCCTTTCTCAGCGTCTGGCCATGTGGCAGTGCGGGTCACTGCCCCCACAGCTGGCCCGGGCACCAACTTCCCCCACAGGTGGGTCATACCATGGTGCCAGCCTGGGGACCTCAGCCTCTCTGCATGTCCAGCCCCACCACTGTGACGCCCTGTGCAGTCTGGAACTGTAACTCTAAGTAGGGTCACTCTGGGCCCAACCCTAGGGACGTCCTCTCTGGACGGTGGGACACAGGCTAGGGCCTGCGAGGACATGAGTGGCACCAGGTGGGCTGAGGGGGACAGGGATACAGGTGAAGTGTCTGCTGGTCATTCATGCTGTGTTTGGCCCCAGGTCCAGACAAACCCATCCCACGTCCCTGGACTTCCTGACCCCAAGGTCCACCCTGCAGCTACTGAAGTCTGACCCTCCCTTCCCCAAGCCGCAGTCCCCAGGCCCTGTATGCTGGGTAGGGAACCCCAAGTCTTCAAAGATCCTACTGGGGACATACTTTTCTGTCTCAACTCCTTTCCCCTTCTCTTGTCACTCACTGTCCCCCCAACTCCAGGCCTTTGCAACATCACCTGCCAAGCAGGGGGCCTTTGGGAAACATCTGCCTGAATGTAGATGGAACGAAGGAGGTGTGGGCAGCTAGCTCCCCACCAGAAAAGGGACCCTCTGCTCTGGCCGGCCGGCTCAGTGGGTTATGGCGTCATCCCAGGGCACCAGGTCGCAGGTTTGACCGCCAGAGGGGGGCTCATACGGGAAACGACCAGTGAGTGCACCAATAAGTGGAACAACAGAGCGGTCTCTCTCAAATCAATAAATGGAAGAAAAAAATGTTTCAAAACCCAAAAAGGGACGCTCTGAAAACTTTGATGGAAGCGCGACCCAGCTCTTTTCCTCCCTGGCTGCCTGAAGATTAGCCGCCCTGGAGAAGGACACAGTCACTATCCGCACCGGGAAGTTCACGGCCAACAGACAACGTCAGAGAAAACAAACGGACGTCACTGACGTCCTTCACCCTGGGAAGGCACCGGTACGTAGGCAGAAATTCAGGAAAAACCAGCCAAAGCACCATCTTTGCGTTTGGATTCAGAACCCATTTCGGTGGCGGCAGAGACAGCCGGCTTCGGCGGCGATTCACGACTCCTCGGCTCACACCAGGGGAAACGCACCCAAACACACGCGTGTCGCACACCGCCTAGATAAGAACTCAAAAACTAACAGCGAAAGGAACGCCGGGACACAATACACAAAGTCGGCGGGACCGCGAGGGCCCACGTCGGTGCTGGCCAAAAATAAAGAAGTAAATAAATAAGGAGTCAAGAATCTTCCGTGACTTTGTGGCGATCAGGCACATTTTTCATGAGAAGACTGATACATTTAAGAACTTTAAAAAAAAATAAAGCATGACCTACACTTGTTGCGCCAGGGAAAGCGTCCTCGTGATCTTCGGCGAGCTGGGTTCCTTCGCTGGGCCTCGGTTTCCCCTTTTGTGACCCACAGGTCCAGACAGCCTCGGCCAGGAGGGGCTAGGGCAGGGTCCCGGGCGACCTGGGCTCCCCGCGCCTCGTGCGGGCGGCGGAGGCTCCGGAACTACAAATCCCAGCGCCGCCGCGCGGGCCCCGCCCTCCCCCGCCCACCGCCCGCATCGAAGCGCCACGCGCGGAGGTGAGTCCGCGGGGAGCGCGGCTGCCGGCAGGCGGTGGGCGCCCGCGGAGCACGTGCTGGCGCCGGGGGCCGGAGGTCTCCGGAAGGGTCCCGACCCGGGCCGGCCGCCCAGGGCGGGGCCACGGAGTCGGGAAAGCGGAAAGCACAGGACTGGGGCTGGGCATTGGTCCTCCCCGGAGCGCGCCGTCTCCCGCGGCGTGCACCGGGCCTCCCGCCCCTCTGGGAAGGCGGCGGGGAGGGGAACCAGTGTCTTAAAAAGCGGATGCCCAGGGACGGGTTCCTTCACTCGTTCATCCCCTGATCCCTTAGGTTTCTGCAACGGCAACCTCTCCGACCCTAGTAGGGTGGCCCCGCGGCCGCACGTGGCTCCAACTTCTGTGTGAGAGTCAATTACCCCCCAGCTCACACTTCATGGAATGGCCCGTCCGCCGGGAGGCCGGGGTTCTAGGCCCCCGGGGACACTGCAAGTCCGAAACGAACGCGCCTGCCTGCTGGCCGCAGCGAGCTTTACGTTTTAGGAGTAGAGAGACAACAAATGAATGTTACATTTAGGTGAATTTTCCAGGCAGTTGCTGAGCAGAGAACCAAGAGGGATGGGGGACGGGGGCGGGCCGAGCGGGACAAGGGCACTTGGGTGCCGGGAGGCTGTGGAAGACCCTGGGGACACCCTGTGCCCTGTCCGGCCCAGCATGTCCACGGCGCTGAGACTGCGAAACCGTGTGCTAAGCCGATGCCAACAACCAGGCCCCTCGTGGTGTAAGAAAAATAACCCCCTAGGGGGTCCTCTTCCCGCTCCCCTCAGTCCCTGTGGCACTCACTAGGGGTTGGGAGGAGGTCAGTGCGGAGAGTGATTGTGGTCCCATCATCAGTGACCGTGGGCCCGCGCTCCTCCCTCTAAAGCTCCAGCCCCTCATCATGAGGGGGCGGCAGCGGTGCCTTCTGCACCGGGGCTGTGGGGGCTGCGGGGGCTGCGGGGGTGGAGTGGGGGCGGAGGGGGCAGGACCGGGAGGCGGAAGAGAAAGAGCACAGGTGTGGCGACTGGGGCCAGGCGCTTGGGGTCAGCGCCCAGTGCCTGCTGCTGGCCGACACACACACTCACACACACACACTCACACACACACACACACACACACACCCTTCTCGTCCCCTGCGGGCGGTGTCCCCGGCCCCCAGCTCTGGGTCTGGCAGTGGCGCAGGCCCTGTCCCCCTGCCCACCGCCCACCCGGCTCACTCAGAAGATGTCTGACGCTGAGTCCCACCTCACAGCCTGTCCCTGTCCCCATGGGGGGAGCCTAGACTGGGGACCCTTGCTCCGGAAGGCTGGCCCTTGTCTTAAACGATGCCTGAGGGGTTTGAGCATTTGCTGTGGGTTGAATTGTGTCTCCCAAAAAGTACCCTTGCCCCGCTCAGTGTGGCTCAGTTGGTTGGAGCGTTGCCCCTTAACCGAAAGGTTGCAGGTCTGATCCCCGGTCAGGGCACATACAGGAGGCAACCGATCGACATCTCTCCCCAAGAGCAATGAGAAGATGTCCTCGGGTGAGGAATAAGATATATATACATGTTCAAGTCCTAACCCCTGGTGCCTGTGGGTAATGAATGACCTTATTTGGAAGTAACTTTTTTAAAGATTTTATTTATTTATTTTTAGAGAGGGAAGGGAGGGAGAAAGAGAGAGAGAGAGAGAAACATCAATGTGTGGTTGCTGGGGGCCGTGGCCTGCAACCCAGGCATGTGCCCTGACTGGGAATCGAACCTGTGACACTTTGGTTCACAGCCCGAGCTCAATCCACTGAGCTACGCCAGCCAGGTTGGAGGCAGTTTTGGTCATCTAGTCAATTGCAGGTGAAGTCATATTGGATGCGTATGGGCCTGATCCAGTGACTTGCCCTTGTAATGAGGCCACGTAAAAACGCAGAGACACACAGGGAGCGCGCCAGGGGACACTGCGGCGGAGGTCGGGGTGACGCCTGCTGCGCCCAGGCAGGCCGCCACTGCTGTGACACCAGGGGAGAGAGGCCTGCGCAGGGCAGACCCCCCTCCGGGGGCCCGCAGCGCGAGCGAGGCCTGGCTGGCACCTTGAGTTCGGACTCCGGGTCTCCAGAGCTGAAAGGGAACCAGTTTCCATGGTCCAGCCGCCCAGGTCCTGGTCCTCTGCGGCATTCGTCCTGGGAGACTAACGCCAGAGGGGGGAAGACCAGGACAGAACCCCGGGCAGGGGGTCCACCGCTCAGCAGGGAAGGTGGGGTGCGGCTAAGGACCCTTCCACTTAAAACATCCCCTGTTTACGCCCACTCCTGTCCTCCCCCCAGGGCCCCCACCGGGGAGAAAACTGGTGCCCCCCTTCCCTGGAGCCCTCCTGGCTGCCTCCTGCTGGCCAGACTGGGGCCCACCAGCCCCACCTGCGTCTCCGAGGCACCATCTGGCTGCGGCCCCAGGACCAACTCAGATCTTCCGTTCCCGGCCCGCCCTGGTGTCTGGGTCAGCGGTCACGGTCCGGACACGTCACACACGTGCCAGAGGGCTCTCGGCTGCCTCAGCTATAAGATGGGCATGAGGACAGTCACGTTGTCACACGGCTTTTGTGGGGACGAAACTAGATAGCACACAGAAAGTGCTGAGCTCGCTCCGCACTGAACAGGAGCTCGGTAATGCAAAAGCCTGCGATTTTCATGTCCTGCCCGGGCGTGTTTCAGTTTCCAGCCCGCGTGGCAGCCAGCAGCAGGCGGGGAGGTGGCAGCCTCGTCAGCCCTCCCGCATGCACACATGCTGTCAGGGGTCAGGTGGCTCCCCATGGCCTGGGGGCAAAGTCCCAAACCCCTTTCTTCAAGATGCCCTCCCTCCCTCCCTTCTCCCCAAACCGGGGCTGGAGGGCCCAGCTCCAACCCCTGAGAAAGGCAGCCAGCACCAACGTGGATGTAAACGCGCCAAACCCTGCTCCGAAGGCTGCACACTTCTCCGCTTCCAGTGCTCCGCAGGTCGGCAGGCGTGCGGAGAAGCCCGCCGTGAAAACAGAAGCCCTTCCACCCAGCGCATGTGCGGCTGGCGCCTGGGCTGCGAGAAGTCTGGGACCCGACGCCGGGAAGAGGGCCCAGGCTGCCCCTGCGTCGGAGCGAGGCGACCCCCGGCTTTTGCTGGCCGGGGTCTTCCTGGTGAGCGCCGGTCAGGAGACCCTTCCCCAGCAGGTGCGGCCTGCCCTGGGGGTCTGGAGGTGTTTGTGGGGGACCCTGCAGGTGCAGCGGGGACCTGGGCTCCCTTCCGAGGGCGGCGGGGTGGCAGGCACCGTGTCGCGCGTGAGAACGCTGCCTTAGCTTGGGCTGCTGCAACGAGGTGCCGCAGGCTGGGCAGACTTGTTTCCTCCAGTCCCGGAGGCCAGACGTCCAAGGTCGGGGAGTCGGGAGGGGTGGGTTTGGGGGAGGCCTCTCTCCTTGGAGTGCAGACGGCTGTCTTCTCCCTGTGTCCTCACGTGGTCTTGTCCGTGTGTGTCTGTGTCCAATCTCTCCTTCCAAGGACATCAGTCGTAGTCGACTGGAGCTGCCCGAGGGACCTCACTTGACTAACTAATCGCCTGTTTGGAAACCGTGTCTCCAAACACAGTCACCTTCTGGGGCGCTGGGGGTTGAGACAGCAGCATGTGAGTTGGGGGGCGGGGGCCCACAGTTGGCCCATGACAAATGCCGGCTGTGCTTTGCAGGCAGTTCTCGGCGGTTGAACACAGCCGTGTGCGGGGCCTTCCCCGCGGGCCGCCCCATGCGGCCCGAGGGGTGGGTCGTGTACATGAAACCCCAAGAGGAAAGGAGCCTTGACAGACTCCCTGGACCCTCTGGGACCAGGAGCCACGAGTCCCAAGACTGGGGAGTGTATCATCAGGCAAAGTCTTGCTCAGAAAACATCAGCCTCCACTGCACCTCTGTTTCCGAGGCCAGCCCCGGAGCCAGAAGGACCCACGGAGGAAGGGGAATGCTGGCACGTGTGGTGCACGGGGTCACACCCGAGGTCGGGAGGGCCACGGCCCCACCTGCGGAGGAAGGCAGCCAGCCGTGGCTGGAAGTCCGGGTGTGAGCGAGTAAGGAAAAGCCGGCCTCTCCCAGTCCCCGGGTGGCCCCGTGGCGAAATCTGGTCGGGGACCCTAAGTCACCTGGAGCGATGCTGACACAGTATGACACGCCGTCAGGCGCATCTGACCACTGGGACTGATACGCCGAGGGAGGGGCCCACACTGCGGGCCGGCAGCGGAGAAGAGAGGGACGCGAAGGCACAGGTGTGACGGGCACCGAGGGGGTCCCGACGGCCCAAAGGTCAGCGACGAGAGAGATTCGGGCTCCCCGGGGGGCTGGACACTGAGTTTCTTCTTAGTACTTTGTCCACTTCCTCTCCCCGGCCCCACAGCCATGGGGAGAACCTGCCAGAATAAGAATGCCCGCCAGTTATTTTTCAAGGGCCCCACTTACATTTTAAGCAAGTATGCAGGAGGTTTTTATTTGCTTTGGAAAGGGCTCTCACCTTCAAAAGTCTTTCTCAAACAGACTGACGCGGAATTCGCAGCAGACTTCCGTACAACAGTGTATAGGATGATTTCCTCCGCTGCCTTTGCCTTGTGGCGACAACACCTATGGTGCTGTCAAAAAATAGAAACCTCTCAAATATGTGGCCTCAGGGTTCTCCTGCCTTCTGCGGGAGACAGGGGAACCTCACCGAACAGGACGTCCCGCAGACCTGTGACACGGTGGCAGCCCCTGGCCGTCACCTCCCAGGAAATAGGTGGCTTGAGCTGGAGCTGCTTTCAGCTCTGCAGCCAGGACAGACTCCCAGCGGGCCCTCCGGACCACGGTCTGGGGCTCCTATCTCCAAACAATTTGAGGGGGAGACAGAGAGGAAATTGGCTTCAAAATATAAAAAAATAACATACCCCACGGGTCAGTTTCATTGAATGTGTACAGATGCCATACTGTAGACCTCACTAGTGTGCAAACACACCCGATACATTTGAAAACAATGCGTCAGGAAACACTTCTTTTGAGAAATTCCCTTGTGTTCAGGGTGGTTGTTAAGAAATCATGGCCAAGGGTAAAGACTGCCAAATAATTTCAGAAGTAGGAAATATCAAAAATACTTAAAAAAAATAATCTGCAGGGAAAGAGTGCACGTACAGTGGGTGGGGGCTGCACGCTAACACTGGACGTGCCGCCCGGGAAACCTCCGGACGTCAGGGGCCTGGGGCCGCCCAGACCCCGCCCCCGGAGACAGCCGCCGGCCTGCGGGCCACATGTCTAGTGGCCGCAGCCGGGGACAGGGATTTCGCTGTCCGAATCTCACCTCCCAAACCAGGGCGGGAATAATGCTGGAGGGCCAGCGAGTGCTGTTCCGCGGGCAGCCAGGACTCAAGGTCCCAGAAGGAAGCCCGCGAGGACATTACATTCTTAAGTAGGGAAGTCAGGACGCTGGCCTCTGAAAAATTGCTGCTTGGTAGCATTTCCCTGAGAAGGCCATCCATTTTTCTAACGATAAAACTATTAGTTTTAGAAATGTATCCTCACAGAAGTAATCCCTGGATTTCCCAGTGTTTCACAAGCTTGGTAACAGCAGCAAACGGGGAGCCTACGCTCGTTTCCTCTAACAAACGCAAGTGGCTGGAATTGAACCCAGAACCTGCTCCCCGACAGGGCACCGGCGTTACTGGCGCCATCTGCTGGCTGCACCGGAACACCGCATCCCGCGGCGGAGTCCCCCGTTTAGGGCGCCCAAGCGGCTTCTCTCCTTCGGTGCAGTCGCAATTTCTCACCAGGGACAGGGATGACTTGCTGCAGTGCGACCGTGCTCGTGTCGCTCCGCCAAACTCCACCCGGCCTCCTGTCATCTAGGGGCCTGACAGACGCCGCTGGGAGGCAGGGCGCACCAGGTCCCCACGGAGGCGGCTTCGCAGATGCGCGCACGCACAGAGCACCCCTTTCTCAGGCTCCGCCCCCTTGCGCAGGGGGTGGGACGTGCACCTCGCAGTAGACGACTCCCAAATGCCCAGGACACCACCCCGCCAGTCCGCGTGCACACTCCGTGGCGGAGAGCGAGCCCGAGAACCCGAGAAGGCCGCGGAAAAGCGCAGTGCAGGCGGGGCGGGGGCTGCAGAATCCAGGTGCCGGCTTACGTGCCCCGAAAGACTCTCTCAGCTCTTCCTGGTGCTTGAAAGTTCTAATAAAATGTGGGGGGGACGTGGGGAACACCAACGGGTCTTTTCCAGAGGTTCATAGACTCCACCTTCTATTTTCAAGTGGTCACACAGTACATCTCCAACGCAGAATAACATGACATTTATTAAGGGCCATGATTGCACTCGCATCTTTTTGAACCAGAAGATGCCATCAGATTTACCAGCATCTATTGAGCACCTCCTGTTTGCAGCACGTGGTACTGGTTGGTGCCTGCAGGAACGGGGAAGGCTACGGTGGAGAGTTCCATGGGGCTCCCTGTGCCCTTCAGGAAACGCGAAAACAAGTATCTGAAGAAGTGGAGTGACTTCAACAAGCGTTTCCTGGCTCACCATCGGCAACGGGGGGCCGGCCTGCACGCTCCTAGCGGGCAGCCCAGTTCCTGGCGGCCCCTAGGCCAACCTTGGACTTGGGCACACGTTTCCAATTCGCCAATCACAAAAATGACCGCCTTGGTGAGGTGGCAAGGCGCAGTGTCGGGACAGAACACTCTACAAAACTCCTAGTTTATAGACTCATCGTTTTTGGCCATTTTTGACCACGGCTTGTGGAAATAGCGACCCTGGGGCTGAACTCAAGTTGTGAATCTCACCCCACCTCCAGCGAAGGCCGCTCCTGAGGGGTCCAGGGCTGACCGCCTCGCCCCACCTTCCCCGCCCCCCTGTCTCCCCACCCGCACACACCACAAAGCCACAGGGCTGACTCATAGAAGGAGAAGACAAGATGTAAAAGATTAACTCGAAAATTCAGGTTTCTTCCTCAGGCTCACACCTTTTTCTCTCCCCAAAAAATAACTTTTCAGGCTCCAAGCCAGAGCCAGAGAGTTAACAGGTGTGAATTCACTTGTGATCCGACGACTAGAGAATCTCAGCCGCCGAGTGTGGGCGACGTTCCCCGGTGGGGGTTTCACTTGCTCTTCACAAGCAGGAAAACACGTCTCACGACGTCACGACGCCAGGCCTCCGCGCAGCGAGTCGGTTCGCACGCCGGCCCCGAACAGCGGAGTGTGAGCAGCGTTTGGGATCACAGGGTAAACACTCCACAGACTCAGAGGCCAGACATCAAGTTGAATTTCATTTCATACTAGCCAACCAGGAATGTTAAACTACACGAAATAAAAAAGCTGCACCCCAAGCCATCACTACTGGGGGGCGTGAGGAAAGAGCACTTCCCGTGCGGGGAACTGGGCTCTGCCTCGCCGGCCCCATGCACCCCGCCCACAGGCCTTGCCCGGAAAGAACGTCCCCGTCTCGGCCCCCAGGACGGCTGCCCCGCAGAGCCGACAAGCGCGGGGGTGTTGAGATGGAAGGGGAGACAAGACGACACAGTCACACCCCGCCTGCCCGATTCCCGAGGGGGGCCTGAAGTCTCCGGTGAAACCCAAGCACAATGCTGAGCAGGAATGTCCACCCGGAGCTGCCCGGGCGAGAGGGCGGGCACGGGGGGAGAGGGACAAAGGGGGCCGAGCAGGCAACCTCCCAGACGTTTTATTACAAAGTACAGCACAGCATCCACAGAACGTTTCCCAGTGCCCCCAGAACGCACGCTGCTGCGCACAGCACGGCGAACCAGCCGGCAGGGGCCCCGCGGCCCTGACTCGGACAACGACCCAGTCCCGTGGGGTTACGGGGGACACCTGGAATGGTGGTGGAATGAGGCCGGCCGCTGAGCAACGGCAGCGCCTTCCCCGGGGGTGGAGCCCGCACCAGCTCCCCGCCCGGAAGCCGGACCAGTTCGTGCACGGACAAGGCGCAGGGAGAGAACAGGACCGCACGCGCCCCGGCGGGCCCCGCCACTACTTCTTGTTCCTGGGCTTCAGCTCCTCGGCCGCGTTCCGCAGGAAGATGTAGTTCTTCTTCTGCGGGTTGTAAAACTCGTGGCCCTAAAGGGGGAGAAAAACAGTCGTTATGAAGAAGCAACACTCCGCGTTCTGTGGGCGCCTCTCCCGCGCCGAGGCCCGCGCCACGGGCACGAGGCACCGCCCTGCGGGGGACGACACAGGCAGGTGGGGAGAAAGGCCAGAGCTCCAAGGGTCACTACGTCCTGGAGCGAAGGGCCGGACCTGGCGGAGATCCGCCTCCGAGTCCCGTGTGGAGGGGCCATCTTCCCACGCTCGTCCTTCAGGGGCCGGGGCTCGTTCCCACCCCCCGCCCCGCCAGTGGGGCCCCAAGGACCTCCCTCGGAGGGCAAGCCGGGGGCAGCGCGGGGCGGCGAGGGGCGAGGAGCTCCGACGGACCAGAGGCTCCAGCTCACCTTGGACCAGTCGTAGCTGGACGCGTAGGCGAAAATGTTCCCGTTGTGGTTGAAGCAGCAGGCCGAGATGGGCTGGTCCAGCTGCTCTGACGTTTTCAGCTTCGTTCGGGCGTCTTTGTCCCAGAAGCTGAATCGGCCGTCAGAGCCCACGGTGGCCAGGGTGCCGTGAACAGGGTGGAAGGCGATCCCGTTGACCTGCAGGGAGCGGCACGCGCGGTGAGAGGCAGGCTGGCCCGGGGCGGAGAAGCCCGCTCGCTGCTTCGGGGAGGGACCAGGAGCGGAAGAACCAGGGGCACCGACCGCCCGGTCACGGCAGAGCCACCACGCTCCCCGATCGCCCGCCGGCCCGGACGCCGGTCACGTCTCCTGTTACCAGCCCAAGTCAGCAGAAGTTAGTCCGCGTAGCCAGCGACACCGAGGCGCGGGCCTCCAGGAAAGGACCCCCCCACCCCAGCACACAGTGGCTTCCCAGGGTGAGCCGAGAGGAGGAACCGTCCACCAGCACCCCGGTGCCGGGCGGGGGGGGGGTGCCCCCCCAGAAGCCCTGAGCTTGCACTCGGGAACCACAGACAATGGAGACCGCCGGCGCGTTCTCGGAAACGGAGAGCCGAAAGCGCAGCCTCGGCGCTCCCCTCAGGACGCGAGCGCACGGGCGTCGCCGTCACCTTCTCAGGTCCCGGGATGACTCAGCCGCCCACGGCGAGTCTAGTTTCTAGACTTGCTGTGTTCCCAGGCAGGGCTCTGGGAACCTACCGCGTAGATGTCCTGAGGGGCGGAGGTGTTGGTCCCGTTAGACCGGTGGCATTTGAAGGTGAAGTTGTCTTTGGCTCTGAAAAACAAGGCCCGGCTGAGACTTCTCCAAGGAGAGAGAGTCTCGGGTGAAACCCCGCCCACGGGCGTGCCCACTCACGGGTTCGGGGGGTTGATGTAGTGGATGGCCACCCTGCCCTCGATGCTGCCCAGGGCGAAGCCCGTCGGCTTGTTCTGCTTGTCCTTGAAGATGGCCACACAGCGGTGCTGCGGTTCGGGGAGAGGCAAGGGCGTCCCCACCATGCCAACCCAGACGCCTCACCACGAGGCGGAGGGCGAGTGATCTCTGCCCGTGCCTGGTCCTGGAGAGCCAGGAGCGCGGCAGGGAAGGTGCAGGTGCGGGGCCCCCCCCCCACCCCCCCCCCGCCCCCCCCACCCCCCGGCTTCCGCTTCCCGAGTGGAGGCTGGTCTGAGCGGCTGGACCAGGCGAAGGGAGGCAAGTCCAGGAGGGCGCAGGGAGTGGGGAGGACCTGCGAGCCCGTGGCAGGCGGAGACAGGGCCGGGGGTGGGAGCCCGGGAACCGTCTGGGCACGCAGAGGGCACAGCCGGAGGCGGCCCCCTGAGGCGGGCCCTCGGGCTCCACAGCACCCGGCTACTGGGGGGAGTCTGGGGCGGGGGGCAGGTGAGCTGGGCTCACGCAGGCGTGCAGCCTACTCACTCACCAGACGTTTGTGTCTGTGTCTGTGCTTTCGCTCCCCCTGAACACACCCACAGGTGTTCAGAGGCACCCCTGTGCTCCTTGCGTGGCCCCGCCGGTTCAGGCGCCAAACGGCCGCCTCCGGACCCGGCCGGGGACTCACCTGGTGCTTCAGGGGGGACTCGATCCTCCTGAACTCGGAAGGCTGGTTCTCCAGCTGGTAGACGACCAGGCCCCGCTCGGCGGTGGCCACCACGGCCATCGGGTAGATCTGGGCGGGGCGGGCAGCGGAGACACGCCCGGGGTGAGGGACCGCGCTTTTCCAAACACACCCACCCCCGGGGGCGTGTTTTTCCACACCAGAGCGTGAGGTCAACTTTTTCGGAGTCACGAAAATAAGTCTGATTAAAACTTTTCTCAGTTTAAAATGAACGACATCAGCGTGTTTCATGAAAACACAAAATCCTGTTTGAAAAGAGGAAACTCATGGATTTCTAAGACTCGTTTCTCTGAAACGACAGGACGCACGACTGCTGAGAACACAGGCTTGGGGACAGAGAGGACGTGAGGCCGCCTGCTCCGACTGCCCCTCCAGCGGCGACAGGCGCGGACACCACGGCCCGTTTCACTCCAGCCTCTCCCCTGCGTGTCACACGGGTACACGCGTGCATGCGTGTTTCAGCCCATACTGTGACCTCAAGGTGTGCCCTCCAAGGGCACCGGCGGCTGTCTAGAACCCCCCGGGGGCCCCCGTCCCTGGGCTCACTGAGCCGTGCCCGTCGCGAGGCCCGTGGGACCACCTCCGGCGCTTCACGCCGTCACCCAGCACAGAGGCCGTCGGCCTCCTTGCCGCCACCACGACACGCCTCGGTGAGCGCCGCGCCCAGGGCGGCGGGGACAACACTTCTGGACCGCAGGCTACACGGACGGAGAGCGGCCCCCCTTCTCTCCCACCGAGCGGCCCTCAAGGACCTGGCAGAGTCCCCGCCCGTCTTCCCGCAGCTGCACGGCTGGTGAGGGTCGTGACTCGGTGGTGCCCGCTCCAACCAGCGACACAGCCCTCGCCAGCCGGCCCTGACGCCCAGCACCGGGCAGCGCGGGAACGAGGGCAGGCAGAGGCGCCCTGACCCGGGACTCCCGTGGCGGGGGCTGCGCTCCACGCCCCCCCCGCCCCCGGCTGTGGTGCACCGTCAGGAGGACGCCCGTGCATCGGCGGGGGGGGGGGATGAGACACGGGCACTGGGGGACCGCTCACCATGTCAGCGCAGTAGCACCTCTCGGGGAGCTGCAGGACCATCATGGGGTTCGACGACCGCGTGTCCCAGAACTGGGAGACAAGAGAGGCGCAGACGGACAGCGTGAGGACCAAGTCCGTGCCGGCGGGGGCCGCCGCACGCCCCCCCGGGGCTGCACGTACCTTCAGGGTCTTGTCCCAGCTCCCGGTCATCACGCAGCTGTAGTTCGGCGCTTTGATCCAATGGATGGTTTTCACGGGAGCGTCGTGCTTGCGACAAGACCAGACCAGGGCGGTGAAGGGGAGGGAACCAGAGCCCTGGGGCCTTCGTTCCACAGGCTCGAGGAGAGGGGCCAGAGGGCACGGGAGGTCACGCCCAGCGGAACCCAGAGGGCGTGTGAGCCCTTCGGCGCGGCCGGAACAGCCCACGTGGCGTGAGCCACACCCCCCTTCCGTTCCGACGCCTCGGCCGACTCCCCCACAGCTGGCCACACGGGAGAGCAGCCCCAGCCGGGACCTGCCAGGGTCGCATCACCCACGCGGACGGCGCGAGCTAAGAGATCGGGAGACGCGTGTCTCGCCACGTGAGCTGAGCGGGCCGAGCCTTCCTGAAAACGGCTCCGCGCCCTCACCAGGTCAGACCCTCTGGTTCTAGGTCCTCCCGCCTTCGTGGCTTCTGCCTGTGTTGGCAGGCGTCACACAAGAACCTGCCTGTGCCCGAGCAGACCACACAGCTCCAGGGGCGTGTGGGAGTGACCCCTCGCTGCTGGACGCCCCCGAGGACGGTAGCTGGCACACAGCAGGCATCTGACAAGCACTGGTCCGGGGACCGAGGGACCAGATGTCGCTGGGAAAAGGCAAGCCACTCGCGGGTGCTGGAGCGTTAAGCGAGCGAATGTCGAGGGCCACCTGCAACATCCGTCTCCCATGGATTCAACGTCACTAAGTCCTTACGCCGTGCTACCCTTGTCTCCACGCACACGGGAGACGCGGGGCATGACCGCCTGTGCAGCACCAGTCACAGCGAGGACGCAGGTGCCGCTGGCGCCGCGTCTGCGCGGAAGGGGGCTTCCGGCACGCTCCGGTCCGCCCACCCGGGCTGGCGGGCCCGGCCACAGGCTCCTCCGTGACAGAGGGTCCGCGGCGGGCAGCGGCCTGTGTGCGGAGGGCCAGGCCTTCCTACCTGCGCGATCTGAATCGCCTGGTTGCTGTTCAGGTCCCACATTTTGGCGGTTTTATCACACGAAGCTGTAAACACTTTGCTCCCGTCCTAAAACAAAACGGAGGAACTCCATCATCCGAAGAAAGGGAAAATCTGTCTATGTGTGTATTTTCATGAGGGTAAACTTTCTCAGGCAGGTTTTGTTCTGCAACTTTTATTCTCCCAATTGTTTGGGACCCCTGTACTACAGACTACAGTCATACACAAAACACACTTTCAGCCCCATTTTCATTCCCGATTACTCTTCCGAGAGATATCACCAAACACGGGACAAACGGAATCAAGGGGCGCGCCCCGCCGTGGCGCACCCATCGGGAACTCCTGCGTGCGCTGCCGGAGCCACTCACGTCGTTTCTCAGCTTCATCAACCCCGGCCTTCAGCAAAGGTGCCAGAATGAAGCAACAAATACCCGCGACCCCTCCCCCTCGAGTCACAAGTGCGCCCACGCCCTGTTTCCCTGCTCTCTCTCTCCCCGCACGCACCCATGCACATCTCTGCCCATCACTCCTCCCGCTCAGCCCCACGCCCGCACGGCTCTGACGGACATGCAGGAAAACCACACCGGCCTGCGCTCGCTGGCGGCCCCGTGGCCACTGCAGCCCGGCCGGGAGAGCGGCAGTCCTCGGGTGACGGTTCTGAGACCACTCACACGCGGAGCCCAGAGCAGGCCCGTCGGACACGGAGAAGCGCAGGACGCGTCTCAGGAAGAAGAAACAGCGCCACATGCAAAGCCTAGACCAGTGGTCGGCGAATTTTTGTCTTGAGGGGCTGCTACCTACGAAACACCCTAGACTCCGCAGTCCTCCGGCGCCACGCCGCAGCTCCGCCAGCGCGGCCCGAACGCAGCCTCCGCGAGCTGCGAGGGAACCAGTGTGGCGGCTCCAACCCACCTGCTTGCAAAAGCAGGCCTCGGCCACACGCAGCCCGTGGGCTGTAGCCAGCTCCTCTGTCGCAACCGCCCCCATCACTTGTCAGTGGGCACCGCACCAGCCACGTGACGCAGCTCCAACCCAGCCCCACAGACCTCCAGGACCCGCAATCCCGATGGCGTCTGTGCGTGCCGCCGCAGCGCCGGTCCCCGGAGCGCAGGCCTCGCCCGCCCCGCCTACCCCGATTTCCGGGGCATCCCGGTGCTTCAGCGTACTCCAGGGGCCTGGTAACGATGCCCAGTGTGAAATGCTATTCTCTGTCGTAATCGTTGTCTTATTTTATACGCGAGGAAACGGACGCAGAGAGATTATGTAACCTGCCAAAGTCAAAAAGCCAGAGGAGACGGGGTGGGATTCGAACCTAAGCCCAATGGGACAATGCGAAAGGCAATGGGCCCAGAGCCCCCTCTTCCTTTAGCATTCGGCTGGGCTCTCGCCTAGCGAAGCCTTCACGGCAGCCCGCCCACCCAGATCCCCCCTCCGGAGCAGCCGGCTGCACTGGCCCCCCCCACCCCATCCTGAGTGTGAGCCCCCCGTGAGCCCAGGTGCACCACGGGGGAGGGGCAGCCTGCGTTCTCTCTGTAAATGCCAACGGCCACTCGGTGACACACGGGCAGCCGAATTCTCGCGTCAGTTCGCCCTACTTCTCGCACTTCCCTAGAAACTTGAAAATTCTCACCCATCATCCAATCAGTAAAGACAGGCAGGCAAATTAATTTGGAAGTTAAATGTCCCGCATGTAAATTAAAAGTGAGTTTTACCTGGAGTAAACACGTCACTTTTCAAACCGTTTTCATCTACCTGCTGGTACACCTATCTGCGTCTGACTGTTGGCCAGGCCCGCCTTCCCGCTCCCCGTCCCAGCCACCAGGTGGAACGGGAGGGAGGGGGGCGGCCCTGTCAACCCCCCTCGACCGGGGGGTGGGGGGCGCACGGCCTGGCACCTTGCAGCTCTCTGTGTGGCCGGCCACCCCTCCTTCAACTTCTGTGAATTCTCCTCGATCAGTAACAACAAACCAACAAAAGGCACCATGAACACGTTTGCTGAGGTGGCTGATGGTCAGGAGGGAAATGGAATTCCGAAACCCAAGTGACTTCAAATGTCTCATAACAGGACAGGATTTTCCCTCCTAGGAATTATTCCCTGAGATTGTAAAGCTCTAACTTTAAAACAGCATTAGCGCGTGGAATGCTGAGAAGTAGGAAAGGCTTTAAGAAAAACCCTTTGTTCCAGGTAACAGGTCAATAAAACAATGGGTTTTTCATGCAAGAAAAGCTCTCACGGAGATTAACCAAGCTGACATGGCCTACACTGGGCACACCAGTAATTTACATTCCGAGTTTACATTCGGAAACTCAGCGTTTCTTCAGTGTGTGTGCGTGCACGCGCGCGCGCGCACGCACACGCACGCACGCACACACACACACACACACACAATCTGCGTCTGGGCTCCGCAGACACAGAACTGTGTGGGCACCCTGAACCACACTGTGCTCTGTGCAGAAGACGACCGGACACATGGGCGCAACTCACGTCGCTCCAGCAGACGGCGAGCACAGGCCCCGTGTGCATCTGCTGGGCCTTCGGGATCGTCTGGCCGCTGTCCTGCACTTCCCAGCAGCGCACCTGCGGGAGGGAGACAGGTCAATGCGTTGGACGCAGCCGCTCACGAGGGGTCACGCGCATCTGACTGACGGGCCCCCCGGAGTACAGATGCACTGCTGTCGGCCCACTCAGCTCACTCCGAGGACAAAGCAATCGAAACGCACACACAGGTGGCTCTTCTCCTGTTCCTGTTTCTAAGCCATTAAAGTGAACACGTTCTGCTTCCACCTAAAACCGCGGACACACTTCTCGCCGCTGCGTGCCGACCTGTCTTGCAGAGCAGGACGCCGCCCGTGAGCACCCGGAGCCTGCAGGCCAGTGTGGAGACGCTCCGCCCTTCTCGGACACCTTACTCTGACGTTGTGTCCTTCTCCCCGATCCCAGAAGGAATGCGTTTTACTGAGAGATGGTGTGAACACGACGAGAAACCCCACCAGACCACTAGCTGACAGTGGTGTGTCTCCGGTCTGTCTGCACATGTTATCTCCTCCAAAAGTCAAGGTTATACACTGCGTCCCCTCCTGCACTGATGGTTGCCGCTTCCCTCGCTTACACTCGGTGCCAACGAACATTCTTATGTGTTTTAGCGGAGAATCACCTGAAGTCTCTCCAGAAGCCCCATGCAGAAACCGCACCTGCTCATCCTCGACGACCTCCTCCCCCTCCCCTGCCGCCCCCATCTCGCCGCCCCGCCGCCTTCCCACCGCAGAAACTCCCCCCGCCCGTCCAGACCAGCACCCCACCGCCCGCACGTAGCAGGGTCGCCGCCACTCACAGACACCACGGTCCCCGCAAGCCTCGCTGCAGGGGCCTTTTCTACATGAGGCCGCGTCAGGCGGTGGCTGGGAGCGCAGGCCCTCAAGCCCCAGAGGGGGGCCCCTGAGACACAGGGTGTAAACAAAAGGGTTTCTGATAAATATTGCCTATTACCAATATACAGGCCTACCAACAATCCATGGAAGGGTTCGGCCTCTCGTTGTCAGCACCAAGTGCAACTCCTTTAAGCTTGTTCCTTTTGTGAATATGATAGACAAGTCAAGTCTATCGCACAAATGTGTGTTTACCTGATTGTTAGTGTGGCTCTGGGGTTCAAGTTCAATGGGCTATGTGAACTCCTTTTGTGAAGTGTCTCTTCGCATCCTTAGCTTACTTTTCTACCAGAGTGTCTGTCTGTCTTTTCTGCGCACAACAGGCACACACGATGTCCACGCAGAATCCGTGGCACAACAGGCACACACGATGTCCACGCGGAATCCGTGGCACAACAGGCACACACGATGTCCACGCGGAATCCGCGCTGCGTCTAAGAGCTCGCCACGTGCCTGAGCGCGCTTTCCGGACGTCTGGCCGGGCAATCTGGGTGTGCCGACACCCATTCTCTGTCTCTCTCTCTTCATTTACTCTAACCTGTATGGCGTATCTTTGCGTTACCTGCTAGCCCCCCATAGACCCTCCTCGCTGGCCGCTCCAGGCGAGCGGAGACGGAGCTGCAGGGGGCATTTCTGGGCCATCCATCTGATGGAGGCTTTGCAACAAAACTCAGCGAGCTGAGGAGTGGTGTCTGCCCGCTCAGGAGGCCGCACACCCGCTAACTGGTTTACTTAAAGTTTACTTAAACATACTAAAATATTTCTACAGAAAATCGTGCGACGGGCGAGTTCCCACACACCCCACGTCCCGTGTCCTTGCTGCTTCCTATGCTGGTCGCCCCGGGTAAGCCCCGACTCGGCTTCACCTGCCCGGGCGAGGACGGAGCGCCCACCCCGCCCGAAGGAAGGCCAGGTGAGCCCTGCCCGGACTCGCAGGAGGCACGCGAGGGCGCACTTACGTCGTTGGCCCAAGATCCGGCGATGAGGAAGTTCCCCGGCAGGGTGGGCGGGCTAAAGGACAGACAGCCGATGCTGTCGTCGGGGGAGGACGTCACCTCGATATCCTGGGGGGAAAGGTCGGCGTGAGAATGCGCGCATCACCCCAGTCACATTCCAAACTGCCTTCTTCCTCACTAACCTCCGCCCACCCCCCGCCCGGTGGACTTCCCTCGTGCCCCACAACTAACCCAGTCGGCCGTGTCTCACCCTGACCCAGAGGGCGACGAGAAACGAGGAAGGCAGGGGGAGGACCAGCATGGTTTCCAGGTGGCAGCCCGAGAGCCACCCAAGCTCCCGCCCACCCTCCTGCCCCGCAGAAACTCTCCCTCAACAGTGGGGGCTGGGCCCGGGAACCTGCGGTTTAACCAGCGCCACTGGTGACTCTGGGGATCGGGACCGTGGGGGGCACAGGACACGAGCGCAGGGGACACGCAGTCTCTGTGCTCCAGTGGTTGCGAACGCAGCCAGACAGCGTTTCACAGCTTCCATCCCAAAGGAGGCTCCCCGGCATCACTGCCGTGGGCGCCCTGGCGGCACCCTCTGCACAAACGCCGGGAAGCCCGCCGAGGCACCTTCATAGGGTTGTGGTTATCTGTGGTCGTGCTGCCGAACATGCTGGTCCCACTCGTTCCAAAACCCGAGGTTGTTCCGAACAGGCTCATGCTGGCCCTGAAAAGTAACGGAAGCTGTTAAGGCCAAGCGCCGTCTTCAGGAACAAATGCCATGGAGAGGTGATCCGAGGCTGGCTACAGCACAGGAGGGAGCCAGTCTGAATGGCCTGTTGCGAGGTCTCTCTCTTTTCAAGAGATCTAACGTGCTCAGCAGAGTGTTTTTAAAAAAATACACTATTTTAGGTTTACAGAAAATTGTGAGGACAGGAGGGTTGCCGCACACCCCACGCCCAGGTTCCTAGCGTCCGCCTTCCACTTGCCACCGCTAATCAACCAGCACCGGTGGACCGCGGCAGAGCGCTGCTCAGCCAGCAGCGAGAACACAGGCTCGCTCTTCTCTACGGTCAGACGCCGAGCTGAGCGCCAGGAACACGGCAGCGGACCAGCAGACGTCCCGTTCTCCCAGGTTCCCACTTGGAGCTCACTTCCTTCTCGTTAACCCCTGCACGCTGCTGTAGGTCAGTATCTCACACGAAGGTCCTTAGAAAAGTAACCAGTCCTGGCTGCACTTCAGCAACTCCTTTGTAGAAATTTTGTCAAGTAAGTAGCCCACTCTGTTCTGCTTGAGTGCCGGAGGCCTCGCACTGTGTGTGGACACGGACCAGCGAGAACCCGCCCCCGTTCTGAGGTCTCAGCCAGCCGGCCAGGGGCCGGCCCCTGCTCTGGCCAGGCCTCACTCCCCTGCTCTACAGACACAGAAAACGTCAACCCTCTCTCCGGGGGGCTCCGAGGACCGAGCCGGATTATGCGTGTGTGCAGACGGTGGCACAGTGTCACACAGCAGGCACGATGAACGACTTTCCTTTGCAAGGAGACCGGCTGTGTATTTTAACTCCCTGACGGCCCACATATGTCGATACCCCATTTTCAATTTTGTCATCAGCAAATTTTTAAACCAAGAAGTCCACCCTGTCAGTCACCTCCCCCGAGGCACCACGGAGCTGAGTGACACACTCGCTAACGAGGGCCGCGTCTCTGAAGACGACAGCACAGAATGGGAAACTGCTAGGAATCTTGGAACAGGGTGGCCAACCTTGTGGCGTCTCTGAGCCACCCTGGAAGAAGAGTTGCCTTGGGCCACACGTTAAATACACAAACACTAATGGAAGCCGATGAGCAAAAAAAAAATAGTTTTAGATGAATTTACGATTTTGTGTTGGGCCGCATTCGCATCCGTCCTGGGCCGCGTGCAGCCCACGGGCTGGACACCCCTGGAATGCCTGGAAAGGCATTTAAGTTTTCCAAGCTTCGTGCAAAACGAGCAGGTGCAGACATACCAGGTAAAAGCAACAGCTCCAAGCACGCTACTATCTCAGAAAGTGGCTTTGGGACAGGACGAGGCGCCTGCCAGCTACTCTGCCTTAACCATCGGCGGTGCGCTCGGACCACCTGTTAACACAGGACCAGGTGAGCAAAATGATGGCCCGGCTTCTGCAATCTGAGTCCAGGAACCCGCCGCACGCTTCCGCCACGCTATTTAGCCCTGACTTTCTCACCCGTAAAGAGAAGTCAGTCGTATCCACGGCAGGGGACTGTGCAGGCCAAGTGAGCACACACAGTGCCTGAATCGTGATACTTCTGTTCCTCCCCCTCCTCCACCATCAAGATGGCAGAAAGCCTTTCCACCACCAGGGAAGAGCCCAAGCCACCCCAGGAGCTACCAGCCTGTGTGGAACACACAGCATGCAGGACACTGGGGACCTGGGGAAGTTCCAAGACCCCCCTCCACCTCCCACCACCCAACCCCCTCCCACTCCGCTCCCAGCAGCAGCCGCACTGGCCCTGCCGGCTTCCTCCCCAACCCTGAACAGACCCTCAACACAGAGCGGGGCTCATGGCGGCCTTGGGGCATTCCTGCTGGCTGTTCTGGGGTAATTCACCCTCCCCCCAAACTCCGGCCCTCTCAGTCTGAGTCTCCAGGTCCCGGTTCACAAAGTGCCTCCTTTTCGAGGTAATGGAGATGTTCTAAAACTGCACCGCGGGGATGTCCACACTACTGTATTCAACTCCCCAAACTCATCGGAAATGTACACACTGCTGTTAACTTACAATGAAGTTTACACGCATTAAAAAAAAAAAAAAGCCACCTCTTCAGAGGCTTCTCTCTCTTCCTAATTTAACAAACCCAGCCTTCGATCACCGCCCCCACCCCCTCTTTCCACGCAGCACCCGCCGCGACCCCGAAGCCCTCGAGCCCCTCTCCCGGGAGCACGGCATGCCTGCTGCAAAGGGGCAGAGTCCCGTCTGGGTCTCCCCTACAACACACCTGGGGCGGCTGGTCATTAACACACACCTGGTGGGGGGCCGCGCGTACGTGTACGTAATAAATACCTTCTGGAGGAAGACAAAAACAAAAAGACAGACTTAGACCGCGGTAAATACATCGGGGGCGGGAAGGATCGGGCAGGGTGAAGTGGGAGGGGCTTAAAGAGGATGGTCCTGGGTAACGAACCGTCAGACAAAGTCTCCGAGGAGGTGGTCCGTGCCTGACGAAAAGACAGAACTACGCGGGGAAGGGCAGAGGCGACAGACGCTGCCATCAACTCTGTGGCCCTTCCCGGTGCCTCAGTTTCCCCACGAGAGAAGCGAAGCCGTTGGACCCGAGGTGACTGCTAAGGCCCCTTCCAGCTTTGACGTCATTCCCGGGGACCACTAAGGGAGCTTCTCAACAGGCCAGCTCGCAGCGGGGCACACTCCGCCGGGGAGCACCCGGCCTCGGCTGCGCCATGGCGGCGGGTAACGAGGGGAGGCGGCACGGGGGCTACCTGAGAGTCGCTCTGCGGCGAGAAGCTGGCTGCGGGGACCGGAGGGGCTCGGGAGCCTGCGAGCCGGCTCCGGCGAGAAGGAAGCGAGGGCGAGACTGCGCGAACAAGAATTTTGGGAGCCCTGGATCTCCCCACGCCGGCGGAGGAAACTGCCCCGATTACCGTGGAGACGTCGCGCCTGCGCCGCGGAGCCACTTCCTGTGTCGCCCGGAAGACAAGATACGAAAAGGCTCCTCCTCCCGCGAGGAGATAGCACATGCGCACAAGAACTGTTGACGTCGAGAGGCGGTCCTCTTGCCAGCAGCTTGCGGATTGGTCGAAAGTTCCTGTAGCCGACAGCCAGGGGTAGAGCGATCGCTTTGATAAATCTGCAGCCCTGGCTGGTGGAGGGCAATGTTTTGTGAGTGAAAAGTCAAGCAAAAGTCTTATTGCTGCCAATTCAAGTCCAACTCCATCCTCCAGAGAGCCCCACATTTCTAGCAAACCCCCAGCTGGGGTTGCGGGGCCACGCACTGCAGTTAAGCACCAAGGAGCTAGATCAGGTATTTAGGATAGTTTAACGGAGCTTTAAAAAACTCTGGTGCCTGGGCCTCTTCAGATTCTGATTTAGATAATCTGGGGTGGAACTAAGGGAAATAATATGTTTAAAAAACGAGTTTTTTAGATGCAGCCTAGATTGAGAACCTCTCGTCTAATGATGGTAATAGCTCTTTGGAGCACTATCTAGACGGGTCCTCTCCTGTAATTTCCACAGCAGCCCTACGAGGGAGTTATTGTAATAATCTCCGTTTCATAGAAAAGGAAAGTGAGGCTGAGAGAGGTATCGTGACTTGGCAAAGAAAACGCAGCTGCTAAGCAGTAAAGCCAGTGAAGCCTGCGCTGTGTCTACTGGTCTACCTGCAAAACCCTGGACTCTTCTCTGACAAGTCCTCCCCCTCGACCACACCTTCCCTCATTCTTTCCCGAATGGGTCATCCGTACCACCCCTCCTTGACGCTCTCAAAGCCTTCTTCAAGCCAGCTCAGTGCTAACCATATTCAGCCCCATAAAACAGCGTACCTGCCTCGTCTAGCTGCCTAGAGCATAAACGTTGCGTCTTGCTCCCACGTGTATATCGCTGCAGCACCAAGCACAGCGTCTTACATATATTCGGTGTTAATAGTTGTTGAATGATCCTGTTCTATGCACAAAGCATCTTTCAGAAGCATCTATGGTGACAGAGATTCTTGTACAGTACTGATGATTCAGCATACTTTTAAAACTTTTCCCGCTGCTTAGGGCTCTCAACAAACCCCGTTTGTACAGCCCATCTGTGGAGCAATTGTGGCAGCGCACTCGCACAAACGTGATTACAACTAACTTCCCCGACTCTTCCCCAAGGGTATTATTCAAACACACACTTTCCATGAATTATCTCATGTAATCATCGCAATGACTCTGTAGGATAGGCATCATTGTTATCCCATTTTATGGTGATGAAGCCAAGGCCGGGTGGTCACTTGTCCCAGCCACAGAGGCAGTGAGTCGAAGTGGATTTGGGAGGCAAGCAGCCTATCCCCAAAACCTGATCCTGCACCCTCCCGAAACAGCAGGAGGTGGAGAGTATCCCATTTTTCCCCCCTTAGAAAACAGGATGGAGGATTGCTGCAGTCTGTACCCATGGGTTTGATTAATGAGCCATAGATTTCAGGTGAAAAATTATTAAAAATAAAAACCTAAAATGTTTTGGTGATGGCTATTGACACTGGTGAGCCCTTTACACGCGGATATTTATGAATGACTGCACGGATTATATTCCATTGCTGGGTGAACAAAAGCCGAGTATGGAATTTTATGTCAGTTCCTTCTTATTTGAAGTGATCTTTCTTAAACTTTAGAGATTTTAATGTTGTTTAAGGTTTTGTAAGGAGGCACACCTTACATGCAGCTTCACAAAGAACTGGGGGCGTCCAAAGCTGGGGGTCCCTCTCCAGTCCTCTGTCTCACACACAAACCCTCAGTGTCCCCAGCCTCTCTCTTGGTGCCTCGGACTTTCACCCTGTTCCTTAAAACAATGACCTGAAAGTGTTTGAAGGAAAAGTCCACCGCAAACGGTGGAAGGATTTGAGATAGGTAGAGCTTCTGCCAGCAGAGGGCGACGTCAGCTTGTTCTCACAGGACCGTTTCCTTGGGCTTCGAGTCTTGACTGGCAACAGCAGCAGTGTTTCCCGATACCTTCCTACAAACGTTCCTTTGGACACACTCTTTAGGGCGCGTGCACATGCAGCTTAGGTTTGAAAGCACTTTCTTGTTTTCACCACTAAACAGGTCTCTACAATCACACCGTTCAGCTCAGTCTCTCTAAAGGTAGTAGTGGAAATCCTGAAACGTTCTGCCTACTTTGTAGAAAGTGCAGCGTGTATTTTTCCCGTGAAATCATGACTTCTGAAACCACTTAGCATCGTCAACAACAGTTAAATTTCTCTGAAACGTGAGCATATCACGGAGCTCTTATTTTACTAGGGTGATTATGAGCCTTTAAGGAAAAAAGATTCTCTGAACATCTTTTTGTTGCGTGAGTTTTTATTACTTTAATTATAAACAGATTCCAGTTCAAATGTTCTTCCTTGATTAAAATGATGGAAATATTTAAAATAAATACAGATGATCATGGTAGAGGGGATGTCTGCTGTCATTTTAAATAGATGCCAATTTTACGGTAGTCCTTTAGGGGAACAAATCTTAAGAATTAGCATTCTAGATGACTCCCAAATAGCTACTCACATTCATTTTTCTTCTGCATCTGATAAAGATGGGCAGCAATGCCAAACTATAGTGTATTTTTTCTTCCCGTTTTCATTTTCCAAATAAATGGAGATTTTTAAAGTAAATTTCCAATCATGAACTTGAGATGAATTTAATTGTCCCAAGTGAACATCTCTGCAAGCCCTTTTCAAATGGTAGTGACTGCAGGCGATTTTTCGTTCCCTCCCGCTTTGGCAGAATATCTTGATCCAGAGATTCTGAGGCTTAACCACAAGTTAGTCATCTTCTTTACAAAACTTGTCAAAGTTTAAAGATATAATTAGATGTTAGTGGAAGATGTATAGTATAAATTCAAAGAAATGTGATTTATAAGAATTTTTCTCAAGTTTCTGATAGCCTCACAAGTCAGTCAAGTTAACAGTATACCAGAATGTTCTCAAAATGAAACATCTAGTTCTGATGTGCCCGGGAACACAACACAACGGCTGACACCACAGCCTTGGCATGGGGGGCCTGGCTTTGACTCGGACCCAACAGCAGGAATCGCAGCCCTGCCCCGGGCAGGGCGCACGCCGGGCCACGTGAAGCACTTTGTGTAAACCAGTGGCGTGGCTGCAGCATGAGCTCTGGAGCCAGACTCTGGGTTCAAGTTCCAGCTCCGCTGTTTAGCAGTTCTGTCAACTCTACAGTAATCCTTTTGGGGAAATCTTAAGAACTGGCAAAGCTCCTTCACCTCTGTGTACCTTTGTCGCCTCACCTGTGAAATAAGGATGATGAGAACACTACCTAGCTGATAGGGCTTCTGTGAAGATTAAACTGATTATTTGTAGAACAACTAAAAAAATGCCTGGCACATACTGTGTCACCGAAGGTATTTTCTTTTATTGCTACAGCAACAAGACCCTGTTGAACAGTTACTAGAACCTGGAGAGCAGGGACAGCTTCATGGGTGTCACCCTGTGCCGTCACACAGGGTCCCCATGCTTGGTTTAATGTCCTGCTGCTTTACCTTGGAATTCTCCATCACTTCTGAACGGGGGACCCTACACTTAGAGTCAGCGCTGGGCCCCACCCACTCGGCTGCTGGTCCCGCTCTTGAAGCAGACAGGACTGCTATCCACTCAGCCCCCTCTGTCTGCGTGGGTTCGGACAAGCGGCATTCCGGGTGCCCACCTGCAAGCCACAGGCGCGCGTCCCCAGGAGGCCTGTCGCACGGTCCTGGGTAAGGGGGACTGGCACCGACGAGCGCTCAGAAAGCATGCCTGCTGTTGTTACCAGCATCTCCCGGTAAAGCAGGCGGCCCAACAGTTTTGTCCTTTTCCTATACGTACATTTCTTGTTCACAATTGTAAGAAACTTTCAGGGCAGTTAACAGTTTATTGAAAGTACAGAGTAAAATCATCAAGCCCATCTGGAAAAATTAAGATACGTTTATGAGGGCGAAAGATCACATCTTAACTGTTACGGAAGGGAAGGATAAAATCTGAGGCTTCTGTAAATCCTAACACCGGAGAAGTTCTTTGTCCTAAAAACCTACACTAGGGCAGAATTCAGCTGACTTGCATGTGGGTAACAACTGGTAAAACCCTTGAGAAAATTTTCAAATAAATATATTATTCATAAAAAGCAAGCTCAAAAACGAAAGAACAAGCTCGGAAGACCACACACCCCTGCACACCGATCCGTGACAAACTGCACGGACCTCGCAGTGAGAGGAGGGGCGTGACCTGTGCGCCGTGACGGCGAAGGGAGGGCAACTGAGAGGCCGCTGGACGCCGGTTTTGCTGCTGATCAGACACTTCAGGCTTTAACGCTCGTCGTGTCGTAGAGAGCAAAATACTTCTGTAGACTTTGACGACATGTAGACGTGTTTTTTCAAATAAAAGTTAAAAGTCAAAATAACATTCTTTTATAATTGAGAACAGGGTAGAGATCACTCTCTATAAAGAAGGGTAAATAAAGTCTTCTAAAGAAAATTAGAGTACAGCATTTGTTTTCACAAAAATATAATTAATGAAAAATTATTTTATTTTACCTCTGTGAAATTAAGAATATATATATATATTTATGACAATGTCTTCTACTGGAAAAAATACTGAGAATCCTCTTGAAATCACAAGATATATTCTGATATATTTTTAGATCCACCCCCCAAATTTTAATTTGTTAGGTAAGTATACTCGGGAGAGATAATCTGATGACAGGAAGGTCAAAGCTTGAATTTCTGCCTTCATTTTAGAATCTGCCATTATCTCCATCTGTCGATAGAAGGAAAATACAGTCTGCCAGAGTCCGTGACACAGAGCTGCCGACTCAACAATGTATAAATCTAGACTTGTTCTATTCCCCAGCACCGTGGGCAACAGTCTTCGGGGTCAGCTGAAATGTTCCAGAGCTGCAACAGCTAAAAATACCAGGGGACTACCCAGGGTAGATGCCTTCAATAACTAGGAGTATTCTGGGGTCTTTATAAGTCTTTTTTCCCTCCAGTAACTGTGCTACAGCCCTAGACAGTGGGTTCATCACTATGATAAGGACACAAACAGACCGGCCCCACCCAGGTGATCTTGCCCGTCAGCATTCATGATTCGATGTTTCAGCAACCACGTACTATCAAACTCACCTTAGTTGCTGGTTACATAAAATTTCAAGGAGGACATTTTCAAAACATTATGTGAATAGGAGCTACTGAAGTCAAAGACAATAAAACATACAACACTTGAACTTTAAAAAGAAACATACTTCTTTTCTCCAACATGGCTGGCAAGTAACATAAGGTCTCTTCAGGATACTGTCAAGTTTCATTTGGTCCCGTTTAGTCAATGGAATTAAGTTATCTTTAGGTATATTTAGCCTAGAAAAAGCAGATGGAAAAATCAGTAAAAACAAAGTGTTCCTGTATCTTGAAGGTAGTGTATATGTCACTCATGTTTATTGTACTACTCTAAGAAATGCAGAAATCACAGACAAGAAAGTTAGTGCAGATCTACCTTTTAAGTCCAGAATTTTGGGGGGTCTGGCATTTCCCAGACCGACAAGTGACCGAGGTCACCGTGGAAGTCTGCTCTGAGCCACTGCTCTCCCTCACGCCGCACCCACAGGACGGCGGCAGGAAGACAGAAGCCGGCCGCAAACCCCACGAGCACCCGGCGTGTGCGCGCCGAGGCTAAGCTCGAAGCGGCACTGCGACCGGACACCGGGCTCGCATGGGGCCGAGTGACACGGCGAGATGCGAGTGGGCTCTCAGGTTCCCCTGAGCAGTCCCGTCGTGGTGTTCGATGAGAATGTTCTGGGCCGTGGAAGTGAGTTGTCACTTGTCACCTACTTGCACATGAACGCACACATACACACACCTATCAAGTGTTAAATTTTAAAAAGTAAAAGGTAGTTTTATCTCGGTGGAGTTTAAAACACGGAGCGTGAGAGGTCTGGGACGTAGGGCGTGGACCACGTCTGAAGTCGCGAGTGCTGGGTCTCCTGGGACAGCCCCAGGGTCAAAGTCGTCTTTAGTGTCCCTGTAACTCTGACCACTTGCCGGTGGCAGCTCCTGGGCAGGGTGACAATCTGACTGAAAGGGGACCTAGAGGACTTCCCTTGGTCCATGTTTCTGTGGCTACCCACTGTTTTTTTTATTTGGTTGCCTGTTTATTTGGAGTGGCTTTTGAGAGAACTAAGGGAATTTGTGAGTTGCGGCTGGAGCTTTCTGAGCCTTCCCCCTTAACAAAGGTCAGATCGCTTGCCCTGCATCTGCATTAGAAAGGCTTCACATGGTCGCCCCAAGGGACCTTGACCGTGACACACAGCAAGCACTAAACTAACCAAAGCTTTGATTCACCAGAGTGTACACACTCAAAACTCAAAAGTTAAATGTCTGTTCCTGTGACCTCGTTTTGTTAGAAGTGGCCATCACCCCGAACCTGTTCACGTCCCACACTCGGGGAGCAAGCACCCATCACCAGAGGTGGCGCCCTACTTGGACGACTCCAACCAGCACGTTCAGGTTCATTCTCACTGACCAGTTAAAGCAACAGTCAAGTACTTTTAAATGTCCCATTAGCAGAGATGAATAAAAGTGATGCCCTATGCTGAGGGACAGGTGGGCTCTTACTCTCCAGGGAAGCAAAATAATTAACCTACCCAGAGGGCAGTCCAGACCTTGAGAGGGCACACACCCTTTGCCCCAGCGACTGTGGGCAGCGAGCCCGAGGGACCCACTGCAGCCGCGGGCGGGCGCAGACTCAGCTACAGGAGGGCCCAGCGCAGCGCTGCCTCTCAGAGCGGAGGTCTGGGAACCGCCCGGACGTCTGACCTTGAGCAACAGGCAGAACACACACGGCACAACCAGAATCTGAGTGCGCTAACACAAGACATCACAATGAGGCTGCAGAAGAGAAACGCGTGTCCTGACACAGGAAAGCAACCTCACTGTGCTGTGTCAGAAAGGGAGATCACAAAATAACGGTAAAGATGAGCCCGTTTTTGTGAAAAGCTATGATTGTGCACAGAAAATAATCTACAAAGGTAAAGCTTTCATCTGAAGGTCATTTTTACCTTGTTACGTAATTCCCTCTGTAATGAGTGTATATATGAAACTCGCCAGACTTTATGTTCCAAACTTTATGTAATCTTAAAATGAGATTTTTTTGAAATTAAAAATTTAAATATAAGATTAATATGCCAAATAATGTTTCAATGAATACCATTTAACTAGCACCTACATTTTATACTTTCTAGGTGTAATAAATTTCAAAATATTTTAACAGTAAAGGCAAAACAAAAGATGTTCTCTAGCTTCCTGCAAGTTCACCTGAGCGAGCCCATTTAGGTGCACCGGCGGCCGAGGCAGACACACGGGCGAACCGAACACCTACCGCACAGCCCTGAGTCACCGCGAGCCATGAGCGTCGAGAGCATTAAGGGCTTTCCCTTGCGGTGACTTCTGGGGCTTATTGGGACGTAGTACTACGATGAGTCACTAGTTTGAACATCCCAGTCCCCCAACCCGCCTGACCTTTTAACATCCGAGGGGAGGAGACCAAGCCATCGAACGGCGGGAACCGTGAGGTTGTGGGCTTCGAAGGACATCGACTGGGACAGAGAGCAAAGGCGTGTTAGGGGGCTAGCTGGCGGAGAAGTGGCACACTTGTGTTTGCAGCCAAATCCTTGACTTATCAGAACGAATACCAAAGACTCCAGGCCCCAGAGCCCACTGGGAGTCAGAAAAGCGCCGAGAGCTCTACTAGGCCGGACTGTCCATGACGGTCTCCAAACGGCCCTGCGGTGTTTCTGGACCGACAGTCTAGAACTACGAAGGAGCCCCCCGACCTGCATTTGGTACCGGCTGTTGGGGCTCCGTCATCCTTCCCACCCGCTCTAAACATACACGGCAGGGACACTCCAGGGGCACACCAGTGGCTCCCAAACTCCACCATGGGTCAGAAGCACTGGGAGCCACCCCTCGAGATTCCGATTCAGCACGTCTGGACAGGGCCTGAGATTCATGTAGCTAGCAAGTGCCCAGGAGACGCTGCTGCTGCTGCGGCCCAGGACCCAGCTTTGGAAGCCACGGGGGCACGGTAGTTGCAGACCCCAGTGCAGAGACGGGTGCTCGTGGGGGAGGAAGGGGACCGGCCAAGGCAGGGATCCGGGCCACACACAACGTCCAGAGTGTTTGTGACCAGACTGCACTGTCCCCGGAGGCCCGAGGTCACTCCCGCAGCCAGCAAAGTGGAGGGCACAAAAGCCTCTGGCCCAGAGCTAACCCGCGCCATCATCTGCGGTAGCACTGGTCGCGCTGGAGCTGGGACCACAGCAGGGAAGCAGACTGGCCCTAGACTAGGGCAGCAATTCCCCTGGTATCTTTGGGGGCCCTCCACTTCCTAGGGGCTGGTAAGTAAGTGCAGAGATAACCCCAGTGAATATAAAGTATCTCAGAAGTGGAAAAAGAAAAATACTTTTCTGTACTTACCATAGATCCGTACTTATAAATGCACATGATTTCTATGCCTGTTGAGAGAGATAACTTTAAAATTAGGCTTCCTGTATATTACAGGTTAGATCGTTTTCACTGCCAAATTGAGTCTAATGTCTGCAGACTTTATTTTCGTGGACGTTACCAACGAAAACTTCCGGTTCAGTTTCATGTGGCTAAATGGCAGCAAGCTGCCCGAATGGCCGCAGTCATTAATTGTAGTCTAATAGCCACACCCTGTAAGACATGGGCGCAGTGCTCTAAGAGCAGGAAGGCACAGCGCTGCAAGCACGATCCCACCGGGACAGTCTCGAACACAGTGAGTGGCGAGTTACCGTGCGGGTCGGCGTCCACGAGCGCGACCGTGGGGACGTGGCAGGTGTCCCACAGCTTCCTGACCAGCAGTCTGGTGTTCAGGTCGGGCACCCCCTTCCCCTGAAAGCGAGATTGCGAAGGCGCGCTTTACTTCCGGAAGAACAGGCTAGTCTGTACAGCGATGTCCTTACATCAGTGATGACATGAATGTCGGGTCCCTCACCCCCAACTGCAGGTGCTGGGAGACAGGTGCTGGCTGAAAACACCCACGGTGCGGACAGCGGGGTGAAAGGCCCCCGGCATGCACCCTGACTCTGTCCTTCCCGCCCAAGGACGTCCGTCGGCACACGCAGCGGGAACACAAGCCTGACCTGCGCAGGGGTTCGCCGCAGCGCCACTGAGGAACGACAAAACGCCACAAACAGCCACGGTCTCTCCGCAGGGACACGGGGGGCGGGGGGCAGCACCGCAGCGGTGGCGTGACCCGTGCCAGCCTGGGGCCACACAGCCTGTGCCGACACCTCGGCTCCGCCCCTTCTCAGCAGCACGAACCCGAACGAACCCCAAACCTCTGCGGTTCACGGCTGTGTGACGCCTTCTGAGATCATACAGGAATTAAATTATTTAGTAACTACAAAGCACTTAGAAGAGTACCTGGCTAAAATTCAGGATTTAACGAACCTACGTGGTGGAGTGATACTGTGAGGCCTTTAGAACAGTTCCACAGAAAAGCAACTCACCGCGCCTTGCAGCGGCGCTGAGAGAGAGAAGGGGACAGCAGAGGGGCCCCGGGCAGGCCGGGGAAGGAGCAAGTGGGGGTTAAGGAGGGGCTTCCCGTGGGACGGCTTTGAGCCGGGACTCCCCCTCTGCCCGTCATTCGTGGGTGACGCCGGGGAGCTCCTCAGCCTCCTCTGGCCACAGCTTTGTTGAAAGGCGGAGACCCCGTGCCTGCCGCTCGGAGCTACGGCACTGCCGCAACGTGCAGCTGGCCTCCCTGCGTCCGGGTCCTGGTCTCGTGGCGAACACCTCCCTGCGCCCCGGTGCCCCGACGTTCAAACGGGGCGATGCCAGTGCCTGTCGTACAGTGGCTGAGGGACCTCACAAGTCGGTGTGTGACGAACGGCAGTAACTGTGCACTCGGACCATGTAAAGGGCCCGGGTCCGGGCACACGGGGACCACTCAGTGGGCGGCAGCGTGCTTTCCTTTTCCCTCTGGGAAAGGGCACCCGTGCCTGTGGTGGAGTCAGAGCACCCACGGACGGCCAGCGACCGGGACCCTCCGATCTAACCCTTCAGAGGCAGACACGGGCCGGCCCCCTCGTGGGTGTGTCCCGGGAGTGACGGCTGCACCTGTCAATGGGACCCTGCCAGCAGGACCTGGGGGTGGCGAGGACTAGAAGGCGGCCACAAGCAGACAGGGGAGGAAGGGCTGTGTGCGACTTCCCCGTGTGTGTGCACCGCCACCTCTGTGCTCTCTCCTCCGAGGCCCAGGTGTGACGGCGGGCCGCACCCACGCACACCTCCCAAGCGGTGGGACCAGGTGTGATTCAACCCCCCAGGATGCACAGAGGCCCCAGCCTCGCGCTTCCCTTGCGTGTGCCCGACAGGCTTCCAGTGCGCCCAGCACAGCGTGCAAGGGCAAGAGATCGGCCGAAGAGGGAGCCCCAGAGCGCGCCCAGCAGGAGGCCACTTCTGGGGTTCAAAGACAACCTCCGATATTTTTGAGGTCTCTGTCTGAACTTTCTGTCTCAACTTCCAACTAGGCACCACCCCAACGCGCTGCTACCGCCTCCTGTTCTAGAACTGCACTCACAACTCTCCCACGAAGAACCGACCCTTCCTGCTGCTCGTCCTGCAGCTTTCCACGGGTCGTGCGGCTCCGAAGGTCACACCAGGGCCGTGGGACTCATCCTCACCTCCCACGTCACCACGTCCTTCTGAACTGGCCCCAGGGACGTCCTTCGTTTCAGCCTTTCTCCTTAGCCGGCCCTCCTCCCTCCTTACACCGGACAGCCTCCTGCCTGGCTGCCCAGCTGGCCGACGAGTCCCGTCACCCCTTCCTCCCCAGTCCCAGACCTTCCATGAGTGCCTGCTGGGACCCAGCTGCCTCCCGGCGGGGGGTGAGGGGGGACAGGCCTTGGAAGACTCCCCGCAGCTGCCCCACACCCCACCTCCACAGCACACAGCTGACAGTCACCACAATTACTGGGGGCCTAGGAAGCCACGCTAAGTTTGAGTGAGCGAGCTTTTTCCTTTCTAAACCTAGGTTTTTACAAAGATCTACAAAAGCAGGAGAAAGCCAGCCAGGATAGGGCAGGCAGGGGAACCTATCCTGTTATCATGCCACCCCCTACACCCCAAGTGTCTTTTGCCTCCACCGCTTTCTGCCCTACCCCAGCACCAGTCACCCACACCCCAGCCCAGGAACCACCCCAGGCCCCGTGGCAGGACTCGCACTCCCTCCCCTTAGCTAACCGACCAGCCGTGCTAACTGACCAGCTGTGCTAACTGACCCAGCAGCACCCTGTTCTCCACTCTTTGCTGGTCTTTGAACACTTCTGGTTTTTAAAAAAGCAGGCTCCTTTGGTGGACTTGGTGAGATCACCTGGCACTCACACCCGCGTGGGGCAGATGAGGAGCGGCGCTTCCCCTCCAGCCCTGCCCAGAGCCCCTTGGGGAGGCTGGGAGGGGGACACTGAAGCCCACGCGCCCTCCCTGTGGTGTTAGGAAACTGCTGGTATTCAGAGATCAGGTCCATCGTTTTGATTTAACTTTTTTAAAATACGCTTATTCATTTTAGAGAGAGGAGAGGGAGAGTACAAAGAGAGAGGAGAGGGAGAATACAAAATGTGAGAGAGAAATATCAGTTGGTTACCTCCCATATGCACCCCAATAGGAGATCAAACCCTCAGCTAGGTATGGGCCCTGACTGGGGGTCAAACCTACAACCTTTTGGTGTACAGGACAATGCTCCAACCAACTGAGCCACCTGACCTTGATTTTAATCAGACTTGAGGCTGTTTCAATAAACATCTTTGAGCCCTGGCTGGGCAGCTCAGTTTGCAGCATTGTGACACACCAAGGCCGCAGAGTCGATCCCTGGTCAAGGCACATACCAAGAAGCAACCAACGAGTGCAGAAGTAAGTGGGACCCCCCCCCCACCAAAACTGGTGTTTCCCTTTCTCCCCTACCCTCAAAGAATCAATTGAAAAGATTAAATAGACACCTTGGAAACTCTTGTCTATGACCCAAAGGATGCACCGCACTGATAACAGCATGGCGCCCAGCTGTAGAGCTGGCGTCACAGGCCCCTTACGAGTCCCCAGAGCACTGTATCAGTCTCGGAACCCCAGTGACGACGGGCAATGTACCGTAACCATGATGCACGGAGACATTCTGCTGCAAAAGTTATCATCTAGCAGTCGCTGAAATGTTGCATCTTTTTCTACAATTAATAGAAATTTTGCATCTGTAATTAAATCTGTGAAGTTAAGGTGGACAAATTTAAGACAAGACTATTTCAGTTTAACCAACTAAATAATGGTGCCCTACACATCAATTCTAAAGCAGCTACAGATACAGTATTTTCATTTTTACCTTGAAACATGTAACAGATATTTACTCATGTATGTAGTTATCTGTCTCTGCTACAGCATGGTGAGCTCGTAAAAGAATCCTGCAGAAGGGACCATGGTAGGTGCGTCTTGGCCACTATAGAGTCTAGCTTGGTGGTTACATACCAGAAGGCTGAATTTATCACAGTAATGAATGAATGGACCTTCCAGGAGTTTAAATGGTTTCTCCATTCAAAGGATACTCCAGATTCCTTGAATATTAGATGGCACAGCAACAGCCTACGTTAACAAAACAAGACAGCTTTTATTCTAGATAAAAAGAAAGTATAGCCACATTTTTAAGTTTATCACAAAAATCCTGTATTTTCATATAAAAAAATATACCTGCCCTCAGAGGTTTACGCCTCAGCACAAAAACAACAGGAAATATTTGCTCTTCAGTAAGGACACAGCCCCAAGACCCAAGCCACTTCCCAGAAGGTTGAACCTTCCTGGGAACGTTGAGGACAACTTCCTGGCTTAAAAAGCAGAAACAGAGGAGGGGACGACTTCCTTGGGCAGGGCCTCACAGGCACCGCACCGTGTCGCCCCTCCCAAACTGGCGCGCTGGCCCTGTTTGCACTGCTTCTTTGGTACTACGGGCCTCCTACGTGCCAAAGCTGAGCTAAATAGCTTAGTTTCAAGCATATTAATTTCAGAACCAGAAAGGATTTTTTAAGGAAATTTTGTTATTTATTTATTTTTAGAGAAGGGAAGGGAGGGAGAAAGAGAGGAAGAGAAACATTGATGTGTGGTTGCCTCTCACTCGCCCCCTACTGGGGACCTGGCCTGCAACCCTGGCATGTGCCCTGACTGGGAATCGAACCAGCGACACTTTGGTTCACAGGCCGGCACTCAGTCCACTGAGCCATACCAGCCAGTGCCAGAACCTGAACGTTTACCTAAATAAACTAAAGATTACCTAAACCACCATACTAAAATGGCCAAGTCACTCTTGACCTGAATGGAACCGTCCAGTTTTAAAAGAAATGTGTACATTTATTTCAATGACACTTGACAGGTGGCACATTTTACAACTATACCTATTCCTATACCTATTTGTCCTTCAGTTTTATTTTAAAACCTTAAGCTCCAAACTACATAACAAGCAGGAAACAGAAGGCGCTCCCAAACACGGGCCGGGAAGGGGGCCCAGGCGCACGCACGCCGAGGCCGCTCACCGTGGCGCAGCTGCAGTGCACTTTGGTGCCGTCCTCCTCCATGTACCTTAAGTTGCCGGCGATTAAACCTTTTGACGTAGATAACTGAAAAAAGAGAGACATATTTGAAAACCTTTCCACAAATATATTGTATGCTGCAGAGTCATTTCTCACGTGCACCTGCTGAAACACATGTACTTTCAACTCAGTTTGTAGTTTAAGAAATGAAAGAAAGAATACGTAAGCGTATTTAGAAATAAAAAATGTTTAGTAATTCATCTATTTTGGTCCTATTCTTACAGGGAAATATTGAAAATAGATATTTAAATTTACAGTGAGAAAAATATAGTATCAAAAATTATCAAAAGAGGGAACAGATCACATTTATTCTTCTATTATAAATTTTATATGAGCATTTGGTCTTAAAATGAAATATTTAATATTAAATGCCACCTACTATATGTAGACACCTCCTCGGCACTTTCAGCATACAGGAAATGTCATTGATGATGCTGTCCACGGTGGTCTGATTTCCAAAGAGTTGGCTGTCAGTGTAATATATGTCTCTGGGAAAATTCGAAATTTAATTAGCCATGTTCTCCCTGAGTACAACAAGTGCTGCGGTTGTACTCAAAGAAAGCTTTAACTACATGAAACACACAGTAATCTATCATGTGGGTGAAAGTAACCTATTACCCACAGTCTAGTTGGACGTAAGTTTTCAAAACATGTAATGGAAGTTAACCTAGCTAAATCTTGCACTGCATTTTTTAAATTACTGACATTTATTTTTAAAGATTTTATTTATTTACCCTTAGAAAGAGAGGAAGGGAGGGAGAAAAAGATAGGGAGAAACATCAATGTATCAGAGATATATTGAGCAGCTGCCTCTTACATTCCCCCAACAGGGGACCCGGCCCACAACCCACGCATGTGGCCTGACTGGGAATCGAACTGGTGACCTTTCAGTTCATACACCAATACTCAATCCACTGAGCCACACCAGCCAGGGCTCACACTGCATTTTAAAGAATAATTTACCAGAACAATACATGTACCTTTTGGTTGCATAAGTGTCGCTCTGTACCAGTTTATAAATCATGGACAATATTTTAAGAATTAAAGCTGGAAAATAAGATGCAATAAATGGGTTACTCATCATTTCTCTAATTCAAAACATTTAACAGTCACCAGTTATTTTCCATAACATTACAAAAATTATCTTTCCAGTACAGAACATAGTTGCCTGAAGAATCAGATAAAATTATTGCTCAATGAACAGCAAAACTGAGACAATACTTTTCCACTGAATTATGTACCTTGAAAATTTATTTTGGAATTACAATTTACTTTCATAGTTAATGATGATACAAAATTCTATAAATTTATTTCAAGTATGGTGGTGGTTTATTAAAGAACAAGTAAAATTATTTAACTAGGAATAACAAAAACCCTGAAAGTGACTGAATTCATTTATTACCAAAAGCTAAGAAAGATTGACTTACCAAAATTTTTAACTGATTTTAGTGAATCACTTTTGATTTTTTTGGTGGTACAATGAGATATCATCTGAAGACCCACAGAATCTTCAAACCTGTCATTTTGTTTAAAGCAAGGGAATAACATAAAAAACAATCAATTTCTGAATTTCAAACAATATACACTTAATGTCTTCTTCTGCATATGATTTAGGTCCATGTTTCTGCAATGTAAGCATTAAAGCTTTGGGGTAGTTGGCTTAGATAACTCCATGTGACATCCGGGTGATTAGTGTTGTGACATATAAAGGCACTAGCAGAACGTGTTTAAAATAAGTGAGCTATAGACCTTTGATCATGACATGTGTGTGCGTCTGTGTGTTTCTTCCCTGGGAAGACATTTAGTGTATGTGAAACTATTTTCAAATATTTCACAACTAGCATTTTGCTAATTTCACCAATTCACTCAATGACTTTACTCAATGTAGTAAGTTTTTAAATATTTAATTTCTGATTTACCTCCCAAGTTACATGAAACGAAGTCACTTCTGCTAGGTTGTCAGAGTGAACTCCCGGGCCCGCCCCAGAGGGGGCGGAAGGCACCAGGCAAACAGCCCCGCTGCCGGGGCTTCGAGGCGTGTTGCAATCCAGCTTGCAAAACACGAAGCAAAACGTGATTCAAAAGCTTAGGTTTTATGTTCGTTACATTGATCATAAAAGAGTACTTAGTGACTCTCAGCCTCGACATTACTTTCATTCTGTTTCTGACTTTCACGGAGAACCACCTCTGCAGTGTTCTTCATTATGTCGTGGAGAGCCCCTACAGGCCGAGGATCTCAGAAAAACAAACTACGTAACCAGGCTCCCGGGCTCTGATTAGGCTGTTCGCTGATTTTACCCTCTTGGACATGGGACTTAGCAGGGGAGACCTGTTAGAGGGGAGAGGCTTTGAGACGCGCTCCGTGCTCAGGACACATTTACTTTGGTCTCCGTATCAGGACTGGTTGTAGCCCCAGAACAGGTGGTCTGCTCTCGCAGCACGGATGAAAACTGCCCGCCCTGAGTGCCGGAAAGCTCAGATCTAAGTTGGGAGCTATTTCTGGCAGGACTGCAAGGCTTTATCGTGTGCATTTGGAGTCCCACCCTCGTCCAGAGCTCCAGTCTTTCTCCCCGGCATTGTTTTCCCTCGGCCTTATCTTTGCCCCTGCTTCTAGTTGATGTGACCAGCCCATGTGGTATGTGTATTGTGAAATCCCTCAAATCCTTTTTGGCAGGGGTAAAAGCAATTTAAAAAATCTGACGAGAACTCTAACTTGAGTGAATTCAAAAGATGACATAGATACTGCATTTAGAAATATAAAAAATGCAAAATGCCCACTTTATGTTTTCCCAGGTCGATCTGTTATCTATGGTGAACGCAGGTGCTTCGTTTCTTGCCAAGCTGGTGATCACGTCCTGGATGACAGTTTCGATTGATGCAAGAACCTCAGAACTGAAACAATAAACACACCGTGATTCTACCTTAATTCTAAATTAGGCCCTAACAATATGCAACATTTCCCCAGATCAGCACTAAATTAAATCGTTGTGCCATCGGTTGTTTTTAAGCCTCAGTAATCCACGCCGGTAATGTCTCCCACTGAACTCCGACACCAGTGTGCCGCGTCAGCACAGCGGCACTGACAGTGGTGGCCGAACAGACCTTTCATCTGCTTGTAATTTCACTTTCCAAACAATTACCCATTGAAGAGGTATTTCCCTCTTAGGTGAATGACTAGACAATTCAATTTACAAATACACTTGAGTCTACTACCTTTCATATTAACCTACTTAAATACAACCTTGTTGGCTTTACCTGCTACTGTTTCCATTAAAAATGATGTCACGCCGGCTTTGAATTTAATTCCCAAAACTGCAGCGCAGAAGCATGGGCATTTCAAAAGAAACAGTTCCTTTTGTAGCTAATTACTCCGACTGATCTCATGCCTTGAATCGGCTCTTTGGAATTTCAGTGACTAAAGAAAAGTTTTCACCCCGGCCACGGAAAGAAAGACGGGGCCACTTCCCAGCGAACCATTAGCACTGCGCCCCGTTTTTGGCCGGCCAACGTTGGACTCCACCAGCTGCCGGCCCCCGAGCACCGATGCTGCTCGGGTACAAACACGTCGGCGCGGTGCCCGGGGCCGAACACCGAGCTCAGCAAACAGGCAACTCGCGGGCGCTCCTCGGTTCCACCGGGACGTGCTCCCGTCGGAACCACAGGGATCAGAAAATAGAACTTAAAATATTTAATATTCCCTGATAGCGACCTGTAAAAACGGGCTCTAATATTCATTTTTTTCCAGTTACAAAAAAGAAAAATAAAAAGTTGCAGGACCGACTCCGAGACGCAGTCAGATCAACTTACAGCTAAAACGCACACAGGGGATCCCCCACTCCCTCCTCCTCCTAAATGCCCTCAAACTAACTCTTTACGTAAACATTCGTTTGCTTGTGGGGGTTTTGTTGTTTTTTTTTCCTGATAGTTGGTTCGGGCTTAAAAATAAAAGACAGCCATTTATTCAGGCCGAAAAACGCTGCTGATAAACCAGGAAAGCGGATCAAAGCAGCAGAACAACGGAGCGTTTCCGGTGCGCGCAGGCAACGACGCAACGACGCGGACGCACTTTCCCCGTCGGGGCCGGGCCGCAGGGCGGGGGGCCGAAGCACCCGCCGAGACACGTGTTCATCCGCCGGCCGAAGCGCCCGCCAGGATAGTGTTCATCCGCGCCGCGCCCCGGGCCGGATGGAACTCGCTGCTGCAGAACCCGCCTCCACCAGGCGCCCTGCCCTCACTTCCCAGACACGAAAACCGCTGTTTCGTCATAAACCACTTCCGGTGTGCCGACTTCCTGGTTCATCGGGAGGAAACGCACTGATCGAAAACTCACAACATTCATTTCTCTCGTGCTTTCTCTTCCCCCCGCAAAAAGTCACAAAAACTCAAGTTTTAATTTTATCCCCCCGCTTCAAAAACATTTTTTTCCCCGCAACTATGCCCTGAACTCCCCCACCCAAAAGGACCTCAGGCAACCGCGAGCCCAGCTCCGGGGGGGAGGGGTGGGGGGATGCTCCTGGAACATTCTGGAACATTCTGGAAGGCACCAGGGGGTGGGCTGTCACTAGGCTTTTTGGAGTTCAAGAAGAATTAAAAGCGGGAAAGGGAAGGAGCACTAAGGGAGGCGCCTTCTCGGGGTTCAGGGCCCGCCGGCCAAGGGACCCGCCCCCCCATCCAGGGGCCTCAACATCTGGGAGGGGCAGCCCTCGGCCCCTAACAGGCAAAGACCAGAAGAGCTGCACCCGGACATTTCCCCACAGAGCACCCCCGACCCCCCACCAGGCCGTGGAACCTTCTCGCTGTCCACCTCTCGAGCACGTGCTCCCCCCGCCCGCAGAGCCCTCGTACCTGGAGGCCAGCCGTGTCCCCACGCCCGCGGGCTCCCCGCCGCCTGTCCTCAGGGCGGCCAGCAGGGAAGCCCTGTGCTGGTCCAAAGCCTGGAAGAACGAGGGCTCAGGCCCCATGGGCGCAAAGGCCATGAAGATGGACGGCGATGAAAAATCCCCGAGCGCAGGAATCCAACGGGGCCCCAAAATGGCGCGCGCTTATGGATCAGGCTTTTCCCGCGCTTCCTGGTTTAGGCCTCTTGCGCAGGCGCACACCTGTCCAGAGGCCCGCTGGACGGACGCCACGTGCACAGCACCTCCCGTTGAGTGGAGTGCGCATGCGCATGCAGGGCACTCTGACACCTGGTCACACTGGAGGGACAACGTGTCGGGTCCTTCCTGGGGAGTAGTCTGGCGAGGAATGGGGGTCCGCGGGGCGTGCTTAGGGTGTTGGACCTGGATTTCCTTGAAGTGGTTCCCTGTGTTTGTTTTTCCGGCTGTGCAGGGAAGGCAGGGCCCGAGATTCGTGCTTGTGACCCAGAGTTGTGGCGGCTCAGCGGTGTGGCCGAGTCCGTGCTAGGCGGCCCCTGCGGACGTCTGTGTAGGAGCCGAGGGCTCCCGCAGCCCGGGGCGCTCAGCCGCCCTCTGCGAGGGGCCCCGACCAGCCCAGCGGGTTCCCGTGGGGCTCACGGCCGCGGCGCAGGGGAGGGGACAGTGCGGTCCCCAAGGTCGGGCAGGCCTGGGTTCACACTGAGAAGGTTAAAATACAGGGCACTCGGCTGACTTGGAATTTAGATAAACACCGAGTACTTTTCTCCTTTCCCCTTCCCCTTCCTTTCCCTTCCCCTTCCCTTCCGCTTCCCTTCCTTTCCCTTCCTTCCCCTTCCCTCCCTTCCCTTCCCTTCCTTCCCTTCCCTCCCTTCCCTTTCCCCTTCCCCTTCCCTTCCCTTCCCTTCCCCTTCCTTCCCCTTCCCCTCCCTTCCCTTCCCTCCCTTCCCTTCCCCTTCCCTTCCCTCCCTTCCCTTCCCTTCCTTCCCTTCCCTCCCTTCCCTTCCTTCCCTTCCCTTCCCTTCCCCTTCCTTCCCCTTCCCCTCCCTTCCCTTCCTTTCCCCTTCCCTTCCCTTCCCCTTTCCCTTCCCTCCCCCCTCCCTTCTCTTCCCCTTCCCCTTCCCTTCCTTTCCCTTTCTTTCCCTTGCCCTTCCCTTGCCCTTGTCTCTGTGTCTCATGAGGACAGACCCCTCTGTGGCATGTGTCACTCTCCTCAGCCAGGAGCCAGTGGCCCCCCTAGATGTGACATGAAATGCAAGGTCCTGAGGCGGGTGGGGGTGGGGGCACGGGGAGCGGATCTGAACAGTCAGGGGACAAACGTGTGGTGAACCCGGCATCCCTGCAGGGAGAAACCGCCAGGCACGGCCTTGAAAGGTTCCCACTGCGGCGGGGCAAAGCGGGGGGCATCCCCCCCAGGCAGCTGCGGCTCTGCCTCCAGGTGGCCAGCCCCACTCAGGCAACTTGCACGCGTGCTACGTGTGCCTCCTCCACGCCACGTCCCCTGGGCCGGGAGAGGAAACCAGGGGAGGCATTCTACAACAGGCTGCAGGCGGAACCAGCAGAGGCCACTTTCCGGGGCAGCCCCCCTGCACACACGGTACTCAGTTCTCTCTTCCTGTGGGCCGGCTGGGCTCGCTTCGGAGACGGAGCTCACGCTGCACTCAGCTGACAAAAGGAAAAGCTTCCCCCCAAACTCACCTTCTTGCGAACTCAGTCTGACGTCCCGGAAGCTGTCTGAGGGCCGGAGCCTCCACGCGGGTTGGGAAGGATATCGGTTAAATTAGACGTGATTCTATTTTATTTTATTTTTACTTTATTTATTTTATTCTTATTTTTCGTTTTTTTAATCTTCACCCAATCACGTTTATTGATTCTAGAGGAAGAGAAAGGGAGGAAGAAGGAGAAACGATGTGAGAAAGAAACATCAGTCGGTTGCACACTGTACGCACCCTGACCAGGGATCGAACCTGCAGCCTAGGAATGCGCCCTGCCCGGGATTGAACCTGCCATCTTTGGGTGTATGGGACGGCCAACTCCAACCAACTAGCAACCCGGCCATGGCTGGGCTTAATTCTCGCACGCAGGTCTAGCCTGCCAGCAAAGGGAAGGAAGGCAGGGGAGGGTGGGGGGCCCTTGCAGCAGACCAGGCAGGAGAGGTGCCGTGGTTGTCACGTTTAAACAACGTGGCTTCTTTAGCGAATGTAAGTGAACGTTGACACATTATAGATGCTCGAGACAAAAAGAGAAAATGCCGTAATAATTTCTTTACTTCTTGGGGCATTGTGAGGTGTTTTTCTCCTTTTTTTTTTTTTAGCTTTTAAAAAATTATAAAAATGATGCATGCTTGTCAAGAATAGTAACAAAGTCAGGATGTGAACGTGAGAGAAAGCCTCTCTGCTGTGGCGGCCACTGCCCGCTCCGCCGTGGTTGGTCCTCCCTGGATGCGACCCTTCAGACCCGGGCATCCCTGCGTGTCGCCCCAGGGCCTTTGCACTTGCTCTTCCTGCAGCAGCTTGGCCTGCTTTCCCGCGCTCTGTCTTCACCCCCGCAGCCTGGCTCATTCTCCTGTATCCTTCAGACCTCGATCTGGGCATCTCCCTGGACCACCTTAAGGACGTCTTGACCCCTGGCTTCCCCTGTGTCGACAGGCCTGCGTTCCTCCACCCTGTCAGCCCCAGGAGAGCAGGGCCTGACTCATCCTCTGCTGCACAGGCCCGGGGTGTCTGGCACATGAAAGGCACTCAGTACTGTTTGTTGAATGAATGATCAACTGACTCCCAGTGGGATTATCTTTGTTATCTATCTGTAATATCTCAGGTGTCTTTCTACAATACCTGAAGAGGCATGGTTTTTTATATGAGTAAGACCCTATTCTACGTTTTTCTGGTATTGCTGCCTCTGGTCATACTAGTAACTGCAGTGTGCCGATGGTCAGACACTGGGCCAAGCACTGCAGACATAAAATCTCGTTTACTCCCTCCACCCATTTTACAGGGGACAAGGTTGAGGCTATGAGACGTAGAAAATTGCTGGGTCATAGGGACGCAGAGGACAAAATGCTGACAGGAGTAGTCTCTCTGCTCTCAGTTGCTATGGGAATTGCCTCAAAGTTAGGGTAACTTAGTGCTGTTGAATGAATTTCCCTGTTTTTCATAACCAGTGATCATGGAGCTGGGTGTATGATACAAAACGGATCAATAAAAGAAAGTTAAACTGAACTTCAGTAAGCTCAGCAAAATCTTTGTAAGCCGAGGGCTGCCTGATGGACGAAGGCGTTTGGTTTCGCAGAGGAAAGGAAGCGCTAGAACGCATCACCACGGGCCCAAAAGCAGCTTCCGAGCCTGTCACTCATGGCCGGCCTTCTCATCCGCAGCCGGCCCCTTCCCAGCCCTCCCTGGGGATTTGGAAGCAAACCCCAAGCGTCCTATTACCCATAAGTATTTGAACATGCATCTCTAAAAAAAATAAAATAAAAGGGGCCTTTTAAAAACAGCCATAATCCCATTATCATACCCAAACTTAGGTTCACAACCATTTTTAACACCACCAAATATTCCGTCGCTGCCGAACTGTCCCCAGTTATTTCTGGAATTGCTTTCATAGGTGGTTCTGGTCAGAGTGCAGATAAGGCCCACCTACTCGTGGCTCTGAGTTGACAAGTCTCCTAAGTCTCCTGAATTCCCCAGTTCCCCTCTTCCCTTCCCTTGCAGTTCGTGTCGAAGACACTGAGGCATTTGTCCCAGAGAGTTTTGTGCAATTGCGAGTTTGTGAATTGCCATCCCGTGGTGTCACTTTACATGTTTTTCCACCCCCGGTATTTCCTGTAAATCGGTGGTTAGATTTAGGGGCTTGAGTGTTTCTGGTTTGATATCTCTTTCTTCAGTAAAAATGTTTCATAGGTGGTTTCAAATATTTACGACCTCCAGTTGAGTATTCCAGGACCTCTGTGGCCGGGGGGCCCCCTGGCCGAGAAGTTCTGAGCGGGTCTGAGCCTCTCGTTAACGGGAGGAGCAGCCGAGCCCAGGGTGGGGGCGGGGGGTGTTCAGCCGTGCGCAGCGGAACCCTGCACAGGAGACCGACCCCGCGGAGGACGTCCGGGGACAGCTTCAGAGCCGTGCTGTGGCTCTGCAGGGAGCGCTCCCTCTCCGACTGCTAGCACCCCAGGTGGCTCCCTGCCACCAGCCTGACTCAGCCTGTCTGCTTTTTATTTCTCTTTTCTTCACACCCCAACAGGGCTGCTAATTCCCCCTTTCCACACCCACCCCTCTTCGCTGGAACTGCTAGAGCCATGACCTAGAGACACCCCGCTACCACTGCTGCCAGCCCTGCGCCAGAGTCGGGTCAGCGCTCCGTCTGAGGATCCGTTGACTCTAGGCAGAGACTGGCTCGAATGGACGGAGACTCGAAAATACCGTAAGTCATCCTCTTCCTCCCCCTCTGCTGCAGCTTTTTCTTCTTTTCCTGCTTTCCATTGTAAAGACTTCTTGGCACCTGGTTTTGGTAGAAGGAGACCTTTTCTGAACGACCTGAAGGCATGTTTGGTGCCCAAAGCCAAGGCGATAAAAACTCCGAAGATGCCCTGGCTGGCGTAGCTCAGTGCATTGAGCGCGGGCTGCGAACCAAAGCATCACAGGTTCGATTCCCAGTCAGGGCACATGCCTGGGTTGCAGGCCACAGCCCCCAGCAACCGCACATTGATGTTTCTCTCTCTCTCTCTCTCTCTCTCTTTCTCCCTCCCTTCCCTCTCTAAAAATAAATAAATAAAACCTTAAAAAAAACGACTCCGAAGGTGTTTTTCCCATGCACAGGCACACGCCAGAGGGGCTTTCTCATTCGCACGGTGACCAATCTGCGCTGCATCCGGCACACAGACACACGCGCCACTCTGGTGCCGGGCCCTTCTAGCACTGGCGACTCAGCAAAGGCCAGGGCCACCAAGTGCCCGTGCGCACGTTGCTGGTATTTGGGCGGAGAAGTCAGCTTACAGAGAAAAAACCGAGTGCACGGCATCAGTGAATTTCGAGACGTGTTGTTACAGGGAAAACGGCTCAGGGTGTTCGGGGAGCAAGTGGATGGACAGGAAACAGCAGAGAAGTGTGCAGGAAACGTGAGAACGAGGAAGAGCCGACCGTGGGACGCCCCGAGGAGGGTGTCGTGGGGCGTGTCGAGATCAGAGAGCGGGCGGGTGCTGCTGCGGGCCTGGGCGCGACAGTGCCGGGGAAGGAGGCACGGGGACTGTGCTCTGAGGCGGAGATTCCAGCCGGGACGGTTGTGTCCCCGAGGGACATTTGGCAACGTCTAGGGACATTTTCAGCTGTCACGACTTGGGGACAGGGCGTCCTGCTGACATCTGGTGGGTAGAGGCCATGGCTGCGACACAGGCTGCAGTGCCCCGGGCGGCCCCACGGCAGGGAGTGAGCCAGGCCCAGACGTGTCCAGCGCCGGGGCTGGGGCGGCCTGGTCTCCCGGCAGCAGGAGGCCGGCGGAGAGTGACGAGACCTGTGCTGAGAAAGGGGAGTGATCGCGGGGAGTGAGGACAGAGATGGCGAGATGGGAGGCGACCACAGCACTGTCCTCGAACCCAGAGAGAAGACAGATGTTTGGGGATCCTCTCTGTTAAAGTAAGCCAGGGTCAAGCATGTTTTGGAAAAGCTGTCCGCCAGCCACATCGAGATAAGTGATCTAGCATGAATCTAGCTGGGATCAAATCTCGGCTTTGCCGCTTTCTCGCTGCGCCGTCTTGGGCGAGGTTCTGAACCTCTCAGCGCCCCGGTCTCCTCCTGCGTGAAATGGGGGTAATGGCAGTGTCTCCTTCACAGTGCCCGTGTGAGGGGGAATGAGTTCCTACATGCCTGGCGTGTTGCGAATGCTCCATAAGCATTATTATCAAAACGCGTGTCTCTCAGAAGGGTTGGCAACACAGCAAAGGCACCTCCACAGGGACCGCAGTGGTGCGCCCTCCCAGCAGGCATCCCTGCCTGCCCCGTCCTCGCCGCCCCGTGATGACGTGGTGTTACTTTCTGCCTGTGTCAGGTTGGGCAGCGGTGTCATCTTAGGGCTCCAATCTGGATGCCAGGCGCTTTACCTGGATGGTTTCATTCAGCACCTGCAGACCCCCTTTCAGGTGAGTCCTGACATCTTCCCTGTGCTGCAGATGGAGGGCCAGGCTTGGAGAGGTAAAAGGCCGGCCCGTGGGATGTGAGTTCGGTCCCTCTGGCTCGGTGCCTGACCTCCCGTCTTAGCTGTACTCTGCCTCCCGTGGAGCCCAGGCCTGGCAGATGAACACACACACGAAAGACCCCAGGGGGAATGTTTAAGACCATTAAGAAATTTAAGAAACATGTTCATCCTTTCATTTAACAAATATTTATTGAGCATCTACTCGGTGCCAGGCCCTGCAAACAAAATAAAGTCCAGCGGGGGAGACGGAGCTGTCTGTATTCAATCTGCAATAGCACATAAACTCTCGGAAGAAAAACAAAGCAGGCTGAAGGGGCTGGACAGCAACAGGGGCAGCGTTTCTGTCGGGTGGTCAGCGAGGCCACTCAGGGACAGGGCATTTGTGCGGAGACCCGACCAAAGTGGAGGGTGGTCCAGGAGACCACCTGCAGCCAGAGCTTTTTTGGAGTGGGGGACAGCAAGTACAAGGCTTTGAGAGAGAGGAGGATAGGAAGGGGGTGGGGATTCTAAAGCTGGCCGCCAAGATCCCCCTCCTCCGGTTATTTCCAAACGTGAACCCAGGTGCTGCTGCGAAGGGACCCTGCCTTTGTACCTAGAGCCCCCAGCCAGCTGACCCGAAGAGGCTGGAATGAGCCAGGCGCGCCTCACCCAATCAGGTGAGCCCTTTAGGAGCAGAGCGTTCTCTCCGGCTGGAAGCATGAGAAACCCTTGATGTGCTGCTGCTGGTTGAAGACAGGGGGAGCCATGGGGTCAGGTGGCCTCGGAGAGCTGAGCGCTGCAGTCCCACAACCGCAAGGAACCGAGTCCTGCCCAGTAGTGGAGTGAAGACGGGCGAGAGCCTCGGCTGCAGGGGAAACACGGCTCGCTGACACCTCGACGTCAGCCCGAGCAGAGACGCCAGCCGCGCTGTGCCGGCCTTCCAACCTGCAGGACTGCGAGCTAATAAACAAGTGCTGCCTTGAGCTGCTAAATTATATCGTTTATTATTCAGAATAGAAAATGGGCGTAGAGGCTGCGTGGCTGGAACAGAGCTGCAAGGGAGAGAAGGGGCCTAAGAGGTCATGAGCCAGATGCTGTAGGACCACGGAGGCGGGGTGGGGAGGGGGTGGACGTGGGCATTTGTGCTGTGGGACGCAGAGCCACACAAGCAAGTGCCCCGCAGGCCTCCTTGCCCTCTGCTGACTCGCTCACCTTCTCTCGCTGTCCGTCCGGCCAGGGGTTCGCTCCGCCACCGCACCCCACTTCCCGACCCCGACCTGCCAACGTCTGCTCGTGAACAGGCTGGGGCGCTGCTGATTGCGAGGGACAGGCGCCCGCACAAACTACTTGGCCCCCAAAGGCAGGGCCTTCAGGCGTGGCTGGATGTGGGAGCTCAGCTGTCACTTGCAGAAGTCTGGGCCTTTCTGTTTGTCCGCTTGGCTTCCTTCTGCGTTGCTGTCTTCCTCAGGTGGGCTCCCCAGGCATGGCGGCCGAGATGGTCTGCGGCGGCTGCGCACTCACGCTGCCATCTTCGCGGTCTGGGCAGGGAGACCCTGCTCCTTCTGCACGGTTCCCCTGAGCATCGTGGCATGACCCGCGGCGTTTGGTCCGCCTGGGGTCCCACAACTGCGGCCAAGCCAACCGTCAAGGCCAGAGGACGTGGAAGGAATCCAGTGCTCAGGGCTCAGCCAGGTCCCTGCACCTGGATGAGGGTGCAGGGGTGGGGGCTGGGGAGCAGAGGGCTTCAGGGCTACCTTGAAACTCCCTGGACTGAGAAAGGGGAGGGGTAGTCCTTTGGGGCCCATTCGGGGGGCAGTAGGGTGCCGTGAGCAGCAAACGAGGGGCCGGGTGCCGGCGGGGCAAAGCCAGCGGACAGCCACTCGAGTGGCCGGTGCCATCCACACCTCTGGTGCTGTGGCCGCCGTGGGCCTGCGGCACAGACACAGCTCCTGCCTGCGCCCCCAGAGCCTCACGCTCTTTGTCCGCTGCCCAGATCACGGGGCCTCCTCTCGCCCGTGTCGTCTCTGCATCCTATTAGGGCTTGGCACTGGCGGCGGGAGCTGTGGACATCCCACAGGGCCCTGCCTCTGCCCTGGCTGTTTACTGGAGAAGTAAATAGAGAAAGAGGCTCAGCCGCACAGATGCTTGGGTCAGCAGAACCGCCCTGGGAGGCTCCGGCGAGAGTCGTCTTCGTAAACACTCAGACAGCGACGAGAGCGGCGCAGAAAGTCGCTCCTGGCCCCGAGCAAACGGGGACCCGTGGCCAAACCCCAGGCCAGCTGGAAGGTCCCTAGCCAGGGAGGAGGGGCACCCTGGCGTGCGGGGCTCTCCGGGAGAAGGCTCAGCCACGGCCTGTGTGGAGGGCGGGGTGGGCACCCCTGCCTGCACCTCTCCTCGTTACGGGCCGGGGAGGAGAGGCTTGCCGGCTGGTGTGCCGACCTGCCCCTCCCCACATGTCTGGCAGCAGCGTGCTAGGCCTTGCAGCGGCCTGTGAGGACGGTGTCGTGCTCCCCCTGCCCCCACCCCCACTCCTGCAGCAGCACCAAGCACCTCTAACTCCATCTCTTGACACCCTCCCGCGGCCCCCCTGGAGCCGCTCCGGCCTCACGGGCCTCCCCCTGGCGGTTGCTGAGACTCCCCGGCACTCCGGCTGCCGCCTCACCTCGGGGCCTTTGCATCTGCTCTTCCCTCTGCCTGCAACTCTGTTCCCACCGGTAGTCGTGTGGCCGCTCCCTCCCTCCCGTCCTGGGTGCCTCTCGGGGAAAGGGCTCCGGCACCGGGCTCAGCTAGGTGGCAGTGGCAAACAACCCAACGCTCTGCGTCTGCGCGGGTGAAAGTGTGTGTCTCACGCCCTCATCTGGTGTCGCTGCCCGGGGGCTCTGACGGCCCCTCAGAGGCCCAGGCCGACCGGGGCTCCCTCTCCATCCGTCCGTGTTCTCCAGGTCGCAGTGGCGCTGGGCAGGGATCTGATGGATCATGCAGTGGCTCTGCAGTTCCATGCGGACGTGACCTCTGTCACTGCCACTCCCGTTTTCTGGGCCAGAAGGTGCCACTTTATTTCATCCCGTAAGTGAGGACGCTAACCCCGACCCCCCAGCCCCCGCATGGAGGTAGCAGCGGACGACTCAGTATCTTTCCTACCTCGCGTGCTGGCCTCTCCGGACGGCCTTGAAGACCACGCCCGCCTGCTCTGGGACTGTGCTGTCCGTCCCACGCGGGGAGGTGCTGCTGGGGGCGGCGCAGCCCCGTGAGCAGAGTTATTGCATTGCCCCTCAGCATCCCTGCGTGGGCCTGGGGCTCCAGCTTATTCGCCCGTGCCAGCTTTTTTATCGATCGCGCAAGTGGGTTTTACCCAGAAACGCTGCCGTCAGTTCAGACCTCCTTAGTTAGCTTATTAGCGTGTGGCCCAGACAAGGCAGATTCTGGAAAGGAAATAATCGGAAGGCAGGCTGTGGGTCTGGAACCACCCCGGGACCTGCCAGCAGTGTGACGCGGGGTGAGCTGCTTCATCTCTCTGTGCCTCGGTGTGCTCCTTGCAGAGGGCGGGTTAGCATTTTATCGAAGTAGAGGGCGCTACCACCGGCCTCCCTGCCCCAGTTCTCCCGCTGGCAATGGAAAGTGAAGCCGTCGGCCAGCTCCCCGCCAGAGAATGGGGGGCTCAGTGGAGGCTTAGGCCCCAGTCCTGGCAGCTGACCCCCAAGGCCCGTGTGCCGTTGGCTTAGGAGGAAGGCACCCCTGCTTCCTGGAGAGAGCCGGACTGGAGCAAACGCTGTCCGCCAGGATGCTGTCACATCTGCGTGTGACACACAGCACTGCAGCGGCACTTCGTGGCCGTGGCCTGACAAGCCGGCCTGCAGGAGACACAGGAGAAAGAGGACAGAAGCAGCCTGGGTCCTCCGAGAGTTCACGGGGGCACCGGTCCCGACTGGGACCGCCCACCAGTAGACACTGAATTTGGGGAGAAACACCCAATCCACTTTTAATCGACTGCCCCGTGGCCTGCTGTTGACGCATTGGGACACGACAATAGTGGCCGTGTCCTGGGCTGGCCGCGAGAATTAAAGGAGGTGATGACGTTGGTACAGCGCTCAGCACAGGACCCCGGTGCCCGGGAGCACTGGATAAGTGCCCCCCCTCGGCTGCTGGCACAGAGAAGCCCCTCACCTTGGCAACCGCAGAGCAGCCCACGGCCAACAGGAGGCGCTCTCGGAGCACGTGTGCCACCTGAGGTTCCGGCTGGCACTCCGTGTGCTCGGTCTCCCTGAGTCGGTGTGGGGGGGCGGGGAGGGGGGACTGGTGCTTTTATTATCTCCATCTTGTGCAGCAGGAAGCCGAGGCTCAGAGAGGTGACGGAACGTGCCCGGGGGCCCCAAGCAGAAAGTGGGGGACTTGGGGCTCAGGTCCAGGCCTGTTGCCCATGCTGCAGAGTTCCTCCGCTGCACAAGACCACTTCTCCCGGGACAGCGGCCCTGCCACTGCACACGGCAGGCAGATGCGCCGTGGTTCCACCAGCGAACCCTGCGGAGCGGTGTTACCCTCGGCCCCCGGAGGTCCTAGCTCAGGGCCTTGGGTTACATCCCCCCTCCCTGTGCACTGGCTGGTCCTGGGGGGAGGGGAAGAGCCAGGAGCCCCGGCTCACAAAATGAGAACGTTCTCTCAGGATGGGTTCCTCCCAGGCACGGCCAAGCCGGCCACGCGCTCAGCTGCTGGAGGCCCAGCGCTGGTGTGACGGGCCGCCAGGGACTCGGCCACGGCAGCTGGCGCTTGTCTTCTGGGCCCCTGGCGTGTGAAGAGGGGCCTGTTATTTGCACGCCAAACCCAACTTGATCGGGGGACTTTTGATAATTTTTGATAACTCTGGGCTTCCCTCCCGTGTTTCTGTCACTTCCTCCCGTTCTGCCGAGGCCGAGCTCAGAGCAAGGCCACTGCGGCTGGGACAGCCCGTGGGGTGACGGGCCCGCCTGCTGTGGGGGTCCCCCATTTGGTCAGCCCTCCCAGGGGAGAGTGAGCGCTGGTCTGTGTGGGGCTGGCCCTGGTGGTCTTCGTGGCTCTCCTGCTCAGCCATCACCCTGCCCCACAGAACTCCAGACCGTGGGGGAAACCCTGGCCCAGAAGTGGCTGTTTCCGTTTGCTTTTAAGTTCCGTTCCTGGCGCTCGCTCTTCGGATTTCCCTGGCCAAACCCGACCTGGACACCGCACAGCCGAGTCCCTCCGGAGCTCCAGAGCTGGACATGAACGAAGTCACCACCGAGCTCCCTGGGGGCTCCAAAGCAGCGGGAGCAGCTGGGAGGCTGCAGCTGAGTTCCATCAGCGCGCAGAGCCGGGCCCCCCCGCAGGACGCGGCTCGTGCGCCTCCTGGCCCCGGGGCCAGGGAGGACGGCGCACAGACAGGCCTTCTTCCCCCGCCCCCCCCCCGCCCCGTCCTCTTCTCTGCAGCCCTAAACACCCACCCTCCTTCGCATGATTTGCAGCCAGGGAAGCTGTCCATGTGGGCACGTGCCTGTAAACCCCTGTCTCGATGAGCTTCAACTCTGCGTCCGGCCGCTGCTCCCCAGGGGGGACAGCATTTCCACTCAGCCCCGTTCTGGGGTCTCACGTGCCGGCCACAGACGGATGGCACTGGATTTTAGACGTGTGCTGGTGTTTCTGCCGCTCACCCACGGGCGGGCAGATTCAAGAGCGCCCTCGCCAGGTCCGCTGGGCCGGCTGGTGGGGTGCGACAGGTCCTGCTGGGGCCTGGTCCCTGTGCTCATGCTGTGCCCTGGGCTCTGGAAGCCAGTGGGAGGCGGTGTGAGGTGGTGGGGGCGGGGAGGCTTCTCCTCCTCATCTGCCGTGTCTCTGTTGCTATCTCAGCGCTGCGTGAGAGCGCTTCACACGGCCAAAGTGGAGCGAAGTCACCATACATACTCCCTTCGGGACTGTTCTCCCTGGCCCTCCCATGCCAAAACCTCCACATTTTCAAACACACGATAAATCATTTCAGCTCTTGTCCGTCCTTTTCCCTCTGGGCTGCTTTTCGTCTTCGCACCACCGTCTTTGACATGGTACCCGACACCGCACCCGACCCTGAGCTGGCCGCCGGCCCCCTCCCACCAGGACGGAAGCTCCAGGAGCCCAGAGGCCTTGCGAGTCTTGTGCCTGCTTCACCTCCGTGTCTAGATTAACACCCGGGGCGTTGCAGGAACTCAGCCAGTACTTGCTCAGATGCATTCATTCATTCACCAAACATGAGTTAGTGGGTGTCCTGCGATGTGTGTGAGGACCACGGGGGACACGGATAATGATCGAATGCCACAGTTCACGGACTGCTGGGTGTCGATGCTGTGTCGTGTGCACGCGCCACATCCATTACTGTGCTGACCCGGGGACGGCGGGGTATGTGGTCAGAAAGCTGGGCCCTGCCGTCCCCCCACCTGGGTTCCATTCCGTCCCCGGCACTGGCTAGATCTGCGAACTTGGACAAATTGTTCAGCCTCCCTCTGCGTCAACTTCCTCACCTGGACAATGGGGATAATACTAGTGCCTGTTTCACCAATGTCGCCCAGATTAAGTGAGGTAATGCACGTACCACACTTAGAAGGATGTCCTGCCCTGGGTGGTATGGCTCAGTGGGCTGGGCATCATTCCGCAAACCTGAAGGTCGCCAGTTCGATTCCAGGTCAGGGCACCTGCCCGGGTTGTGGGCCGGGTCCTCAGTTGCTGGTTGGTGTATGAGAGTAAATCGATCAATATTTCCCTCACACATCAGTATTTCTCTCCCTCTCTTTCTCCCTCCCTTCCTCTCTCTCTCTCTAAAAAAAAAAAAAAGTAAAATCCATTTTTTAAAAAAAGAAGGATGTGCTGTGAGGGATACAGCATCATCAAAGGCAGTGTTACCAACCTTCCCAGCCACCCACCAAGCAGGAACCTCTAGGATCCCCAGTCAGGAGACCAGGAAACGAAGGAAGCTTGTGCGCAGACGGAGCTGAGCAAGACCCACCCCGGACTCAAGGGCCTGGCAGTTTGACGTGGAGGCGAAGACAGCGGCGCCCCCGAAAGGCAACCGCAGGCAGTGTGCTCCCTCCCCGCCACTCGGATCCCGTTCCTGGCAGGAGGCGTGATTCCAAAGCCTACACCCAGCTCACAGAACTGTATTTCGTGACTTCCAGAACGCCTTGGCCTGGCTTCCATGTCATTCCAAGAAAATCCCCAGTTATGCAAGGACATGAGCTGGGGTGTGACCTCAGTGTCATGTGGTGGTAAGCATTTTACACAAACAGCAGGGTGTTTGAAGAGGGCTCCGTGACCGGGAAAAGCTGTAGTAGTACACACCGTAGCCCAGCAGTGTCCCCAGCGATGGTTCAGGGCAGGCGTGCGGTTGTAGTTCATCCCCAGGGTGCATTCAGGGATGACGTTTCCCAGCATCCTCCAGCTCCTACCCACTCATTGACTGGGCTCCATTTCTGCCTTGAGAGTTTTGAACCCAGGACCTGAGAGGACAGCGCGGTTTCCATTGCTCCTGATTCCGCAGGCTGAGATGAAATGTTCCCTGCCAGGGAAGGCTGTTGCCTACAGCCTCTCCTGAGAGGAGCCCGGTGTCCTGCGTAGCAAGCCGGAACCTGCCTTGGAGGAGTAGTCATTACCTGGCCCCGGCCTTTGAATCTTGCCGATGGTGGTATTTACATTCTTAAAACCTGGCTGGGCAAGCAGGCGTTTCCCTGGGGTAGGCCTCATTTGATCTCTGCCACAACCTTCTGTGAGAAGCAAGTCACAGGCCAGCCCACGCTCAAGGAGAAGGGCTACACAAAGGCGTGACTCTCAGAAGTCAGGGATCCTTGGGGGCCATCCTAGGGCCAGCCACCTGCACCCTGGCATTGACGACGCAGGGTAGGTGAACAGAAGAACTTCTTGGTTAAATGTTTCTGATCTTGGGGAGCGGGAGGTGCCAATCTCTTTAGAGGGGGAGTTTGGAAGACAGAAAAGGTCTTCCTGCACCCCATTGCTCCCGGGGGCAGGAGGCTGCCCACTGAGGGCCTCTCACGCTCCTCCCTGGCCCTGTGCTCCCTGTCGATCATACACACATGGACAGCCAGATACTTCTCGGTCAGGATGAGTTTATTTGGGAGCAACAGAGTGGCAATCTGGAACGTGCGGTCTGATGGCGAACCAAGTGCAAGTCCAGAGGAGAAGAGGAAGCTGGGAGAACCATGAGTACCAGTTCCTCTTGCTGGACCCCCCATCAACACGGGGCACGAAGCTCCCCCTCCAAGCCCTCCCAACTCCTGTAGAGATGACGTTTCTGTCCGCTGGTCTTGGCGCCCCACAGGAACACCCCTAGGCTGCTGCAAGTCTAGGGCGAGAAGGTGACCTGTGCCAGGGTCTCCCTGGCCGTGCCTGGCCTCCTCCCAGCCGCCCACGAAACACGGAGCGTTGACCAAGCCTCCATGAACAGCACAACTGATTGTCTTCACACGAACGTCTGGATCTGGCTTCAGTCAGCCCGACGGATTTTTAAAATTCTTAGTTCATGCGCTCGTTTGAGTCACAAGATAAAAAATAGATTTTATGATCAGTTAGCTTATTAAAAGATAGACATCTGCATGAGTAATTGCAGGAACACTCCTTAAGAGGCTTTTGCATAAGAAAGCCTAAATTTTTTTGCCTTTTTATTATGAAAATTTTCAGATACAGAAAAGTGGGAAAATTATACAGTAAACGCCCATATTCCCATGTCTTAGGTTCCATAATCAGCATTTTGCTCAACTTTCTTTTTCACATACCTGGCTCTCTCTCCATCCTTCTTTCCACCCATCGCTCTATATACGTTTTTGGAATTATTTCAAAGTAAGTTGCAGGCATTAGTATAAAGAAGCCCACGTCTAAATGTTAGGCTTTCTTATAGGACCAGGGTGGACAGTGGTACCATCCGCTTGTTTGCATGTTTGTAAATGTGTTGTCATTGTCGTCTAGGACAAGCCTGTCTCCCAGCTCATCCAAGGAGTGCGTTTACCAGATTCCAGACCCAGGAATTTCAGAGTTACGTTTCAATGGTAAAAGCACATGAGGTCTGTCCAGAAGGTGTCCAGCCATGTAATATGAAAAACATAGACACCTGCTGAAGAAGACACAAGAGACAAGAAACACTGTACACAGGACAAGGGCACCTCAGTCCCCTTCAAAGTAGGCACCTTGGGGCCTCACCCAGTCCTCCCCATCGCCATCAGCACCCCGACATATTTTCCTGAATCTCAACGGCAGTCTGAATCTCTTCCCTTTCAAAGGTGATTTTAGTTTTGGGAAAAGTCAGAAGTCACAGGGCACCAAATCTGGGCTGTAGGGGGGCTGAATCACCTGGGTGATTTGATGTTTTGCCAAAAAACTCTGCACCAGACATGATGCATGAGCGGGCACATTGTCGTGATGAAGCTGCCAGTCACCAGCTGCCTGTAGCTGCAGCCTCTGAATCACCCGAATAGTTTCCGTGGAGGAATGTTCAAGCTTAATGCAAAATCTGATGCAGATGCGTTGCTCTTCTCGCTCAGTCATTTTGAATGTGACGGCCACACAGTGCACATGCTCACTCAATGGCATCTACAGCCCCCACTGACCAGTACAGTGAAGTCGTCATTGTTCACACACGTGCATTCCAGTCCATGCTCCTTGGCTGCCAGGTACCACAGATTTCACACAAACTATTCTTGTTACATTAACAATGGCCGGACCTTTTCAAAGGACAGACCTATGCCAGAAAATTGCCATTCAGGAATACAGGTCGAGGTCCGTTCAGGCAGCAGGCCCTGTCTGAGGAACCACCGGCAACCCCGGGCTAGAGCAGCTGAACAGTGTGTCATATACCGAAGATGCTCAGCACGTATTTTTTTGGACAACAAAAGGAATCTCTAAAGAACTTGCTGGCAATGTCATGCTTGAATTTTGCCTGTTTTAATTATTGCTTTGTGATGGTTTCAAAATGTAATGAGTAGAAATTCCAGCTTTTGCAATTTGTAAAAGGAGTGACTTGTACAAAAAGATGTGCACATCACAAATGTGTAAATTCTGTTACTTAGAATATGAGTGATTTGGGAGAAACCATTTATTGGGTTGGCCAAAAAGTGTCTGTTATGTTTTTTTCTCTCTGATGGCTCCAGTAGCACTTAGTTGTCTTTAACTTCACTTGAAGCAATTTCATCAGGTAGTATCGTAACAGCGGTCACATCAGTGTGCATTAAAAAAAAATCAAAATTGGTGAATTTTTGTGCAGCCATTTTAATATTGAAGATGGAAGAAGATACTCAACCTTTTCAGTGTATTTTGCTTTATTATTCCAAGAAAGGTAAAAATGCAACTGAAATTCTAAAAAAGACTGATGCAATTTGTGGAGATGGTGCTGTGACTGATCGAACGTGTCAAAAGTGGTTCTCGAAGTGTCTTGGTCACTATTGACATTTTAGCCAAATGATTCTCTGCTGTGGGGCTGTCTTCTGCATTGGAGGATGTTGAGCAGCGCCCCTGGCCTCTGCCCCCTGGAAGCCAATAGCGGGAGACAGCTGACATACTCTAAAAATCCAAATTAATAAAGATAGTGGTGAAAATGAAAAATGTGTCTTTTATTATTGAGGAAAAAACGTCACGGACTTTTCGGCCTACCCGGTCAATATCTGAGCCTCGGGTTCTCGCCTGTGTGAAGGTGGGATGATGACCGGACCCGCAAGCTCTTTCGGGGGCAGAGTGGGCCTTAAAAGGCGCTTCGCGCAAGGTGCCTGCCCACAGAAAGCCCGTGATAACGCTCGCTTCGGCCGCACCTTGGCCCGGGCACGCCTGTGCCATCTCGTCACTTCTGAGTGGCCGACAGAGGCGTGTCTGACGGAGACGGGAAGGAGGGAAAGAGCAGGACTCCCTTGGCCTTTACCTCCGCTCTCCTCTCCCCCTTGAAGCAGCCACACCCCCAGGGGGAGGAACCGTGTCTCCCAGCTCGGGCCCCAAAGCCTCCCTGGTCTGCAGAGCCAGGTGGTCCCTGAGGGGCGGTGGAGGGAGTGGGGGGGGCCAGGGAGCTGGCCCAGGGCGCTGCAGGTCCTATTCCTTGCCTGGCTGCACCTCCGTCTGAATAGCAAAGACTCCTTCCTGCGTCAGAGTCACACTTGATGCACAGAGGCTCCTTTGGCAAAGCGCTGTGACAGCCCTTTCCAGGTCACTGCAGCGGAATTTGACCCCTGGGGCCGGGCTCTCCCCCTTCCCAGAGTCAGACTCTACCCAGGCCCGTGCATTCCCAGCCCTGCTGAGCAGCTCAGCCTCCGCTCTGCTCCGAGGGGCACGGTCACGGCCATTCTCGCGTCAACGCACCTGTATTATGACACTATGATTTTCAGATTACATAAGTCCCGTATACCCATCGTCAAAATATTGAAACATGCACATGAAAAGGAAACCCCTTTTCCCAGAAATGAGTGGTTTGTGAAAATCTCTTTAGATGTTTGTTGCCTATCTGGACCATCTTTCTAAAACAAAAATGGAATAATTTTGCCCATACTGTCTAGTCACTACCCTTGTGTTCCACTTTAGGCGCGGCGCCTCAAACGCGGCTCCAAATCAAGTCACCCTGCGACCACACCTGTGAAGGACCTGCTTCTGGAGGGTCTGCGGTACCTCCCCCTCGGCTGTGGGCAGACGTTTCGGTAGTTCCCAACTCTTTGCCAGGACGAGGACTTCTGCATGTATGGCATGGCACTTGAGGAATCATAGAATTAAACACTGGAATTGGAATTAGAAAAGTAGAATCATGGGTCGAATAACAGTCGTAATAATCAAGCACTTACTAGGTCCCAGGCATTGTCGAAAGTGCTTTCCACTGAGTTAACTTAATCCTCACCAGCAGCCTAGGGAGCCGTCCCTCTGACCGCAGTTGACAGGTGTGGAAACCGAGGCACAGAGGGGCGACGTGACTGAGATCGCACAGCTGGTAGAAAGCGTGTTTTGCATTTCGAGCCGCATTCCGTATGGACCCCGAGACACTGTCTGCAAGTGCGCCCCTGGGCCGGGCCTGCCTCCCCCTCCGCGGCAGAGCAGGGCGCCGAGGACCACAGCACACGCCGCACGCTCTGTAAGTGCTCCGGGCGCGCTCCTGTGGTCGCCGCCCCCGCCGCTGCGAGGAGGGAGCTCTTACCGCCCCACTTCACGGGTGGGGAGCCAGGGCTCCGTGGAGGGGGGACGCTGGCTTCAGATCGCTGCCTGGTACCAGGGCAGTGGGGAGGGATTTCAGATTACGTCTTCCACGCAATTTTTCAAATTAAAGAAAATTCACGTGAACATGGTCTTAAGAACTCCATGGCCGCCCGAGGCGTTCCTGGACTGCTCAGGGGGCCTCCTCCCTGGTCGTTTCCTGTGTATGTCCGTGGTGGCGTTGGTGTCCTTGGCGGATGGCAGTGACAGTGACTTTGGAGGTCTCCGGGGGCAGCTGGGGACGCTTTGGGCGCAGAAGGTGACAGAGTTCCATCCACAGTCAGGCAGGCCTCCCGGGCCAGGCTTCCGTGTCCCTTAGCAGGAAGGGGGTGGGGACTGAGAGTCTGCACCCTTCCACTTCCCGGTGACTCCAGGTGGGTCCCTTCTGCAGTTTCCCAGCCACCTTTGCTCCCTCCCCCGTGCGGTGCCCCCAGGGCCCTCTTCCCGGTCTGCAAACCTGCACTTCCAGGCAGGCCTATCAGGCGTCCGCATCTCCGTGTCAACGGCTTCACTCAGACTCTTAGCTCAGCACCTTGTCTCCGAGGTGCCCAGACGTCCCCCCAGGGCTTATCGGGAAGGAGACAGGCTTCTTTCTGCGGGAAGGGAAGGCCGCCTGAGGCTGAGCCGGTGACTCAGTGACGAACGCGGAGACTCCCTGCCCCCCTTCCGGAGCTCCTGGAGGAAGGGAATGGGCCGAGCCCCTGGGGACAGGGGCTGTTTCCTGGACGCTTACAGGGCCATTGGGGGGGCGGGGAGGAAGGTGCCAGCTCGGGGATGGTGTGGGCCCCCCAGTGGCCTGCAAAGCCCTCAAGCGACAAGGTCACGACCTTCACTACACCGAAAGGCCTGTGGCTGTCCCAGTTAGAACGCGGCCCCGTCCCAGGGGACAGCAGCCAGCTTCTCGGTGGATTCCTGGTGGCCCCTCTCGTCACGTCTCTGCCCCCTGCCTGCCCGCTCCCTCTCCTCCGCTCTCCGGCCTGGAGCTGACAGCGCCTCCGCCTCCTGCCCCCCTGCAGCCGCCTCACAGCCCAGCCTCCAGCTGCGCCCCCCGCGCCCCCCACCCCAGGCCTCATGCTTCCTCCGGCTCGCCCGGAACACCTGTCCCCGGGGACGGGGTCGAGTCCCCCCTTCCAGCGGCCACACCCCCCACCTCACCCACTCCCTGTGGGTGCAGCGCAGCCGCTACTGGTGGGCACCTCCACAGTGTGGGTTTGTGAGAGGCGCCCTTCGCTGTGGACGTGAGATGCTGCCACTAGGGGAGGCTGGGTGAGGGACACCCCGGAACCCTGAGCTGTGTGTGTGTACCTTCGCTGCAACCCCAAAACCACGCCCACATCAAGGAAAGGCACCCAGTGCTCCCGACGGTCTGGTGGGCTTGGTGTCGGGCCCCACCTGTCCCACGGGCAGGGCGGCCTGTGTGTGAGCGCACCTCCTGGCCCCGCGGGTCAAGGCGTCTCCTGTGTCATCCCTCCCACCCCACGTGGCCCCCACTAACACAAAGCACGGCCTGAGGGAGAAGCTGCTCGAAATGCACACGTGGGTGCATGGGTAACCCCTGGGGTCGGCTTCTCAAAACTGTGACGTCATCCGTTTGACCCCAAACCTGCGGTTGGAAGCCACTTGGCTAAGTGTCGCTGTCAGAGTGCCCCTGCGGTAGACCCCGTCGTGCTGGTTCGCACCGAGCCACCCCCTGATGTCTGTGTTTACGGAGGCTGTGTGCCCAGGGGCAGCTGGACAGGGCGGGCGGGAGGAGGCCAGACTTGGGGTGGCTTCAGGCCCAGCGCCAGGCCCAGGGCCCCGCAGGGAGCCCTGGAGTGTGAGTGGCACTCGGAGGTCGTTGGCTAAGGGCTGCTGAGTGTCCACAGCCAGGTGCTGTCTGCTTCCTGCTCCTGCAGGCGGAGAGGCCCAGGGGCCGTCCCCCGAAGGCGGCAGGGGTGGTGCAGGGGCCTCGGGAGGCGGGGAGGAGGGAGCAGCAGGGGGACCTTTGCAGTCTGGAGGACAGACAGTTGAGAAGGGAAGGGGGGACAGCAGGCATGTGCCGGAGCCCATACGCCGCGCTGGAGGCCACCAGGACGGACTGGAACCTGTGCCAGCCCGCGCTCCCTCTGACCGTGGCGATGAGGGTGCTGCCGCAGCTGGGCGGGCCGTCCCGGGGCCGACTCGCCGTGGTGGCTCCGGAGTCGTGCTGAGAGGGCAGTGAGCGGAAGGGGGTCCGCAGGCCTGCTGGTCACCTCGTGCCGGGGACATGAGCCGGCAGGCGAGCGACGTGTGAGCGCCACCTTCTGCGGCGCTACCGCCCTCCAAATCTCACACGGGAATCTCTCCTGGGAGGCGCTGTGCGGGGAAGTGTCCCCCCCGGAGATATGGGGAAGCCCTAACCCTGGACCTCAGAGCGTGGCTTCGAGTGGACATAGGGTCAAAGTGGATGCGATGGTTGGAGGTGAAGAGATGAGGTCGCGTCAGGGTGGGCGGCCTGGACGGGGAGGGGGTCTGGGCTCAGAGCCGAGGAGGACGACCAGGGACGTGGAAGCTGAGGCAGAGGCTGGCACGGTGCCGCCACCAGGAGCCTGGACAGGCAGGAGGGACCCCCCTCCCCGCACCTCAGTGTGGGTCTGCAGCCTCCCGACGAGAGGCCAGGTTTCCGTCACTCCAGACCATCTAAGATTTTGGGACTCTCACAGTAGCCCTTGGAAATGAACACAGCCATCCTCAGACACCCACGGAGAAGGGGGCTCTGGGAAACACGGCCCGGCCACCTCTGTCCCGAGAGCCACCCCAGCCTCCGAGCTGAATGGCACCTCCTCACAGAGGCCCCCGGGTCAGACCTGGCCAGCCTCTTCCTGGCACGAAGCATGTACTGTTGAGCCCCGTGCTGGGCCACGGGCCAGCTGTGACCTTGCGCAGGGGCCTGTCCACTCTGGGGGGTGACTGTCCACTCTGTGGGGTGACCCTGTCACCTGCTTCCTTCTCTCGGGTGCCCTGGGCCTAGAAGAGTGCCTGGCACACCGCAGGGCCTTCTGTAACCACCAGGGAGGGCAGGGGCTGCAGGGAGAGGGGAGTGAGTGCCCAGCCCGGGTCGGCCCTATGGCCGGGGTGGGCGGGAGTGAGCTGGCCTCCTCCCACCAGGCCCGTGCTGGTCAGCGGAGACCCGGGCTCAGAGAGAGCCAGCTGTCTTTCCTCACTCCCTCGGGACCCGAACCCCGGCCTCCCAGTTTCCTCCGTGTAAATTTACCGGGACAGTAATAACCCCGGGGATGATTTACGGTTGGTGGGGGCGGGGGACAGCAGCGCACAGTGGGGGGCTGAGCTGATAGGCTTTTATTACCCACTTAACCATTAATTCAAACAGAAAAGAGAAGCTTGGTTGCACAAAAGGTGATGAATGTTTCCGCTGAAACCCTCTATTAAAATGATTCATTAACATGACAAAGAATCCCCCCCCGCCCCCCCTGCCCCCCCCCCGCCCCCGCCGGACGTTCCAACACCACTGAGGCTGGAATGTCCCACCAGAGCAGCGCTCTCCCTCTCCGAGGAGGGGGTGGTGAGAATTGGGCAGTGGCTTCTGCCCTGCAGGGGGGTGGGGCGTGGGGGGCCTGCCTGGGCCGGTTGCAGCCTGGCTGCTTTGTAGGATCTGGGGTTTTTGAAAGAACCCTGTCCCCCCATTCCCCTCGGACAGCAGCATTGCAAGCTGTATGGTGAAGGGGGGGCCGATAAAATGGTCTCAGGGGTCTCTTCACAGTCTTCTCCGTGTCCGGTCATTTCTGACCAGCAAAGGGGGCAGGCGGGATGGCGGGGATGGCAGAGCTGTCACTCAGCCGCTGACGTGGAAGCGAAAGGGTGCACAGTAAACCTTTAACTCGCAGACCAGCGGCAGAACTGACTGCAGCGGAGGGAGGGACAGCTGGGGTTGCAAGAGGGGAGGGGTCCTTGGCCCCGGCCGGCCGGGGTCTCAGTGATCACTCTGCCATGCCCTTGCTGTGTGACCTTGAAGGAACGACGTCTCCTCTCTGAGCCTCAGTTTCCTTGTCTCTCGGACGGAGCTCATACCTGGGCCTGTTCTAAGGGTCGTGGTGAAGGTCAAGGGAGAGAATCTCATCTAAGTCCTCGGGTGAGCTCGTGGGCAGAGCTTGGCCTTGGCCTGGAGCAAAGCAAATGCCGGGCAAAGTAACCCTGGGACCGTGCCGGCAAAGTTCCCGTCCAGTGCCCGCCAGCCTCTGCAGTCCCGCCAGCTCGTTACTGTTCTCTGAAAAACCATGGATGCGCCTGGCGGGTGTGGCTCAGTGGATGGAGCACCGGCCTGTGACACAAAGGGTCACCGGTTCGATTCCCAGTCAGGGCACACACCTGGGTTGCCGGCCAGGTCCCCAGTGGGGGGCCATGTGAGAGACAACCACACACCGATGTTTCTCTCCCTTTCTTTCTCCCTCCCTTTCCCTCTGTCTAAAAAAAATAAATAAATAAAATCATAAAAAATAAAAATAGAAAAATTATACACAGCATTTACCCAGTGCGCCCTTATCTTCTCCCCTTAATTCCCAGCATAGCCTTGCAGGTGCTGCCTGCCACCCGCTCCGTGTCCTAGGCAAGGGAAAGTGAGATGGGTGGCTGGCGAAGTGACTCACCGAAGATTACGTGACCCACGACCAAGAGGAGTGCTCCGTCTGAACCCCGATCTGTCAGACTCTTTTTGTCTCTGGTATTTAGAAACGTGTGTTGCCAGCTGGGAGAGGCAGGAAATGGGCCAGTGTTTCCTAAGGAATCGGTTACCAGAATCTCATGCCCTTTATCTCACTGAATCACTTCAAAGCAGGTATTTTATGGGTCTTGATTTATAGCTGCTGGCTCACAGGGTGTTAGCCCTTGGCACAAGGTGGCACTCGGCTCTGGGGAGGCGGGGGCAGGCAGGCAGGGGTCGGAGGCAAACTGCATCTGGTGTCAGCTTCTCCACGGAGCTGTGTGACCCAGGCTAAGTTGCCGAACCTCTCTGTGCCTCAGCTTCTCCCCCAGTCATCCTGACACGCACCTCCTGGGGCAGTTTGAGTGTCACGACCTTGTGTCTCCGAGAGGGGCTCCCCACTGGGGCCTGGCCCTTGTTTCCTGCGGGGATTGGGCAGCAGGGGGCCCGGCTCTGGCAGCGCCGACCTGTCTCCGTCACTCGGTGCATGGCGGGGATCTGCTGGAAACCAGCCACACCAATCTGACCCCACCGGCAACTGACTACTCCCTCTGGCGCACCTCCGGGTTCCCTTTTATGTGAAGATGCAATTCATATTTCTACTATCTGCTATAGGTGTGTCTGAGAGCAAAAAAAATTTTTTTTAAGTAATTTAAAAAGCCTGGAATTCAAAACCTTCAAACCTTTGAAGTTACAGCCAGCTGGAAAAAAAAAACAACAACAACTATAGTCCACCGTAGTCACTCATGTTTATCGGGGGAGAAAAAAGTTCGCTCCAAACAAAGACGCTTACCAGGGAGAGGGAAAATATGAGAAGCATTCGGTCCGACGCTCCGTTCGCTCCGGAGCGCGCCTCTGAGCGGCTTAGCCAGCAAGGCATTCCACTACTGGGGGCCCCGTCTCTCCCCCCACCCCAGGAAGGTATTAAGTTGAAAATAATTAAGGTTGCTAAGTGATTTCACCCCTTGGGGAACTGCTGGAAAGGAATCCTGTCGTTGTTTAATTAAAAAAATGAAGAAAAGAAAAGAAAGAAGAGAAGGAAAGGAAGAAGGAAAGGAAGAAGGAAGGAAGGAAGGAAGGAAGGAAAGAAGGAGGGAGGGAGGGAGGGAGAGAGGAAGGGGTTGGGAGGGGAAGGAAGGAAGAGGGAGGGGGAGGGAGGGAAAGAATCCGTGTGATATGCTTACATGATGGGGCTCTCCTGGGGGCTGGGTAGGAGCCTACCCTCTTATCGCAAAATGAGTTCATTTCCTGCTCAGCTGGAAAGTGGTCCCTGCCACTGCCCTCCCCCTGGGGCCCCGCCCTTTGCCAGCCCCTCTGCTTTGGCAGATGCCTCCTTCCTGCAGGCAGGGGAGAGCAAAGGGATTCAGAAGTTAGTTCTCTTGGCTTCATACGCCAGCTTCTCGAAAGGCCCAAAGGGTCCGTGTCGGAACCCTGAGCAGGAGTTCTGGGTTCGATTGAGCCTGGCTCCCGTGTTTCCCGGTGGTGTGGCCTTGGGACAGGCCCCTGGCTTTTGCTTGGCTGTGATTTTACGTTACGTTTACTGCAAAACACACTCAGGAACACCCTTCTCCTGCCTCCCTGTTTAGACTGGCCCCTACGAAATCACCATCCTAGTAGGTCCGCAGTGGTTGACAGTCGTAACTCCGTAAGGTCCCTCTGCACGAATCAGTCAGAAGGAAAGAGCATGGGAATGTACTGAAAATGAGCAAGTGCTGTACGAATACAATACGCAAACGCATTTCACAAGCACTCACTGTCCCCTCCAGGACGCCGGCCCGGGGCTGAGTTGGCGTGTACTGTAGATACTGCCTCATCCGGGCCTTGACACCGGGGAGGGCCACAGCTGCTCTCTGTGTCTCGGACAAAGAAATGAGGCTCACAGGGCCACAGTCAATACCCTGGACCATTGGACTGGGAAGGGCGGCCATCAGGATTTGAACCCCGGGCCGTCTGGCTTCAGAGCCCAGACTCTTCTCCGTGCATTAATGGATCACCAATTACTTAAATTAACCTGTCCACTCAATAGATCCTTACTGAGTTTTGTTTTAAATCGTCCAGGCACTCTTCTGGGCATTAGGAATACAGTGATAAGGGAGCTAAAGCGCCTGCTCCCAGGGAAAGAGAAAGGCAAGACACCAACACACAGCAGATGAGTGAAACTATTACAGATAATGGTACCAGCAGGGGGGAAGACAAGGGTGGGGGTGGCGAAGCTGTAATGGAATAAGAAACACGAATGTGGTCTTTATCCCCGGCTCCTGGCACAGAGCTCCTGGAGCCCGTGGAACGTCCTGAGTGACGACAGAGGTGAGAGCTGCATCTTTTGTTATGATCTCTGGGCTTTGCCTTCCGTGCCCTGCACGGAGCCCCTGAACCCTCTGGAACCCTCCGGAACCGTGTGAGTGATGGGAAACTCTTCTACCGAGACAGCTCTGGGCAGACTCCTAAACAGCTTCATGATGGGAGTCGGTCCCAGGAAACACCAAATCTCGATTCGAAGCTTGGAACTTTCAGTCCCATCCCCCAATCTCAGGGGAGGAAAGGACTGGAGATTGAGTTCACTGATCCTACCTATGTGGTGAAACCTCCATTAAAAACTCTAAATGAGAGACTTCTGGCCAATATGGAGGCGTAGGTAGACACACTGTGCCTTCTCGCACAACCAAAAGCAGGACAACAAATTTAAAAACCAAAAACAACCAGAACTGACAGAAAAATCGAACTGTGTGGAAGTCTGACAACCAAGGAGTTAAAGAAGAAACACTCACCCAGACCGGTAGGAGGGGTGGAGATGGTCAGCCAGGCGGAGAGGACCCTCGGCAAGGCAGTGGCTGGAGGACCGGGCACGGCGGTGGCTTGCGGACCAGGCAGTCCCACATTTGCGTGCAGATAAACGAGGAGGACCATCTGGGGAGCAAGACAGACCGCACAACCCAGGGTTCCAGTGCCGGGAGATAAAGCCTCAAATCCTCTGACTGTAAAAACCTGTGGGGGTTGCGGCGGCAGCGGGAGAAGCTCCCAGCCTCACAGGAGAGTTCATTGGAGAGACCCACGGGGTCCTAGAACGTACGCAAGCCCACCCGCCAGGAACCAGCACCAGAAGGGCCCAATCTGACTGTGGCTAGTGGGGGAAGTGGCTGAAAACCCGCCGAGAGCACAGCAAGCTGCACCGTTTTCTCTTGGGCCCCTCCCCCACATACAGTGTCACAACGCAGCCACGTGGGTTGCCCCGCCCTGGTGAACACCTAAGGCTCCGCCCCTTACTATGTAACAGGCGTGTGGAGACAAAAAAAAAAATGGCCCAAATGAAAGAATAGATCAAAATTCCAGAAAAAGTACAACTAAGCGATGAAGAGACAGCCAACCTATCAGGGGCACAGGTCAAACACTGGTGCTCAGGATGCTCACAGAACTGACTGAGCTCAGTCACAAAATGAAGGAACAAGTGGCTACCCAAAGTGAAATAAAGCAAAATGTACAGGGAACCAACAGTGATGGGAAGGAAACTGGGACTCAGATCTGTAGTTTGGAGCAGAAGGAAGAAATAAGCATCCAACCAGAGCGGAATGAAGAAATAAGAATTCAAAAAAATGCGGAGAGGCTTAGGAACCTCCAGCACATCTTTAAACATTCCAACATCGGAATCATCGGGGTGCCAGAAGGAGAAGAGGAAGAGCAAGAAATTGAAAACCTATTTGAAAAAATAGTGAAGGAGAACTTCCCCAATCTGGCAAAGGAAATAGACTTCCAGGAAGTCCAGGAAGCCCAGAGAGTCCCAAAGAAGTTGGACCCAAGGAGGAGCACACCAAGGCACATCATATTACATTAGCCAAGATGAAAGATAAGAAGAGAATCTTAAAAGCAGCAAGGGAAAAGAAGAAAGTTACCTACAAAGAAGTTCCCATAAAACTGTCAGATGATTTCTCAAAAGGAACCTTGCAGGCAAGAAGGGGCTGGAAAGAACTATTCCGAATCATGAAAAGCAGGGACCTACATCCAAGATAACCCTATCCAGCAAAGCTATCATTTAGAATGGAAGGGCAGATAAACTGCTTCCCAGATAAGGTCAAATTAAAGGAGTTCATCATCACCCAGCCCTTATTATATGAAATGTTAAAGGAACTTATCTAAGAAAAAGAAGATAAAAAATATGAAGAGTAAAATTAAAACAAACTCACAATTATTAACAACCACACCTAAAACAAAAACAAAAGCAAACTAAGCAAACAACTAGAACAGGAACAGAATCACAGAAATGGAGATCACACGGAGGGTTATCAGTGAGGGAGTGGGAGGGGGAGAGAGGGGGAAAAGGTACAGAGAATAAGCAGCATAAAAGTAGGTAGAAAACAGACAGGGGGAGGGTAAGAATAGTATGGGAAATGTAGAAGCCAAAAAACTTATATGTACAACCCATGGACATGAACAAAAGTGGGGGAATGTGGGTGGGAGGGGGTGTGCATGGTGGAGGGGAATAAAGGGGGGGGAATAGGACAGCTATAATAGCATAATCAATAAAATATATTTTAAAATAATAAATACATAAATAAATACATAAACTCTTAATGATGATGGTGTTTGGGGAGCTTCTGGGCGGGCCAGCACATGTGCCTGCTGGGACAGTGACACTCCCCAACTCCACAGACACAGGGGCCTCTCACTTAGGGACCCTCCTGGACCTTTTCCTCTGTGCCTCTTCATCTGGCTGATCATTTGTATGTTTTATGACATCCTTTATAATAAATCATTGAGTGTTAGTAGCTCTTTCCGGGAGTTCTGTGATCCATTACAGCAAAGTGTTGAATGTGAGGAAGGGGTCTTGGGAACCCCCAATTTATAGCTGGCCTGTCAGAAGTGCGAGAGGCCCGGGACTTGCTGTTGGCATCTGACGGTGGGGCAGTCTTTGGGGACGGAGCCCTTAACCTGTGGGGTCTCCTTAGCTCCAGGCAGTCAGTGCCAGAACTGGAGTAATGGTAGGTCCCCCAGTCGGTGTCCCGAGAGCTGGGGAAATGGTCAGTGTAGAGCAAAGCTCACACAGACCTGGAGGAGAAACAGATCAGAGTTGGTGTCATAAGGGGGATTTGCTAGGACAGCCCTGGCTCACAGAAACTCGTGGCTTGAGAAGAGAAAGGATGAGACGGCAGGACACGAGGGACTTTGGACTCATGGGTGCTTGCGCGGTCACCCTGGCGTGGAGCGGCAGCTGTGCCGTGATCACTTACAAAGGCGCAAGTCACTGATGGGACTCAGAGCTGGCTGAACTCCTGGGAGCTGGTGTACGGGGTGCCCAAGGAACTGTACGCTAATAAGAAAGAAAGCATGTCACCTGTTGGCCGTTGTTATATGCAATACCTGAAGTGACATTAGAAGGGAATGCTGGGTTGGACCTTGAGGCTGGACAACGCTCAGATTTCAGCCCACCTGAGCCTGGCCACCGGCCTCAAAGCCGCCCACAGAGGGGAAAACAGTGGGGGAATGGCAAGAGCACCCCTAAGACCCTGATCACCAGAAGCTAGTGCCTGTAAGGGGAGGGCAAAGCCAAAGATCTGGGGGTATCCTGCAGAGGAACGGCCTCATGGTGTGGGGTGGTATCCGCAACTTCCTAAAGAGCCTTTGCTGAAATACACGTTGACAGGCCACTGCAGGGTCCTCAGTGTCCAACGCTACAGAGAAGAAGGGGCTGTTTTGGTGGGGTGAGCTGCGTGGTGATGCTTGAAGAAGAGGCCGGGGGACTGGAGCATCAGGTGGACGGCCAGAAGGGTGGGCAGCTGTGGGCGACTGGTGCAGGCCGCGGGGATACTTGGGTGCAGGCGCCCGTGGGAGAACGGGCTAGAGCTGACTCGGCCTCGGAGGCCCGGGTGGCAGGCCCCGAGGATGGCTTAGGTGTGCAGAGGGAAGGAGAAGGCAGCTGTCTTTGTTACTCCGAGTCCACAGCGAGGGAGCTGTAGAGAAGGGACTAGGAGTCCAGGCTCTAGCCATCGATCAAATGTTCTCTTTGCCACTCACTCACTGCGTGGGCACTGACTGAGGGGTAACTGCGCCCCCGAGCCAGGGGCCCAGACAGACCCATCGTGCCCACGGAGCTCACGTTCTCAAGGGGAAGACAGACTCCAATCAGAAACATCATCAGAGACGGTATAATTATGTGGGTTCAGAGCATCGGGGGGCCCCAAGGACACATGGCAGGGGGACCTCATTGCTCCAGGCTGTCCCCAACCTGCAGCGGGACAAGGCTGGCCGGTAAACACAGCCAACGCCTCCCGTCCACCTCCCAGAGCCTGGAGGAAGTGAGCAGTTTACATCCGCGATCGCGTTTCAGCCTCGGTAAGAGCCCTGTGAGGACGAAACCGTTCTTATTCCCCTTTCGCCGATGGATGAGACAACCCAGGGTTGAGAAGGGGAGTCGGGTTACCCCGGGTCACACAGCTGGCAGAGCCGAGACCCACACCTCGGGACGGGGACCCCAGACTTCACCCTTCTCCCTGTTCAAAGTTCTCTGATATCAGCCCCTTCTCATGACTTCTCAGAGGAAAAGAAACATGACTAATAAATCAATATGTCGAATAATAACAAGCACGCGCTCCCTCCGGACAGTCCCCTGTGGTAGAAGCAGGTGTGTTTTTTTCGGGGAGGAGGTGAGCAGGAGGGGAACGTGGTGAAAGCCCCCACGTCCCCCCACGAAGTCTGCCTGACCTTTAATTACTTACAGATTTGATAGAGTATCATTGCACGTGATTTATTCCACCGAAAGACTGATTAGTCATACGACTTGAATTGTATTCCATTTCCCATGCAGTTTAAGATGATTTAGTGCCAGGTAGAGACTAACCCCAAAGTCCTTGCTTCAAAGAGCCCAAGTCCCCCTGGTTGTAATGCACCGGAAAGGGGAGGCTGTGTCAGAGAGCAGCTCCATCTTCGCTGACCTGCAACCCAGCGAGCATCCGGTTCCTTCCCGTCGCGGCGCTGGGGCGAGGGCTCTGCTGGGTGTCTCAGCCTGGGTGCTGCGGACGCTGGCTCGGGCCCCTCCCTGTGGTGTCCTGCGCACTGTGGGGTGTCGACCAGCATCCCTGGCTTCTTCTGCCCCCCAGACGCCAACAGCACGAGCCCCTCACAAGCTGCGATCATTAAACATGTCCCCAGATAGTGACACCTGTTCCCTGGGCAGCCGATTGCCCTTGGCTGAGGACCACGGATGTGGGCGTCACCGATAGGGGACATGGTGGGCACCAAAGTACGTTCTTTAGAGAAGAACAGATGAGCCCATTGACAAGTCTCGCTTGCACATGCCCAGTGGAACGTGGGGGAACTTTCTCTGAGGGGAAAAATCGCAGCTTTTCTTCTCTCGTCATTGCAGAGACAACATCCTTCGGCCGCCACCTGGGACACCCTCGGAGGATGGGCGCTGCGGACCTCAGGTTTCCGTAGGGGTGTCCCCCTCAGGCAGCGCGCTGTGAGTGGCTGGTACGTTTCAGTCTGTTTCCTCCCGTCCATGTTCCGGAGTCTGCGAGAACCAAAGGGACGGCCAGGACTTCCCGAAGAAAAGCCAAAGGCTCAAACATGGGGCTCCTTTGAAGAGGTCCGAATTCTGGGGCACACAGTTCCGTTGAGTGGATTGGCTTTACCAGCTTCTGGGGTTCAGATCTTAGGAACCCCTGTTCCTTCAGCCCTTCAGGATGGCCTTTGATGTCACTCTGTGTGTGTGTGTGTGTGTGTGTGTGTGTGTGTGTCCCTAACACTTGGCAGGTGCTAATTATGGAAATTTGTGGGACAGTCCTGCTCTCGACAGCCCCCGCCCCCTTTCTCCCTCAGACAACAAATAAAATAGCCTCGTTCTTCTTTGCGGCGGGACCACCAAGGCTGAGCAAAGAGCGGCCAGCCCCTCCTCCCGAGGGCCCCCTCCCTCGCGCTCTGCTCCACTTGGCTCTTTCAAGGCCGTCTCAATGAGTGGCCTTGTTGAGACTTCCGCGAGGGCCCCGGCTAGAAGGGACCATTAAAAACAGTTTAATCAGAACAAAAGAAGTTCTGTTCTTATTGTCCCCCTGGTTGCCGTTTGGACGCAGCGGCTGAAAATCGATCTGCACCGAGCAGCAAGCAGATCCGGGCCCGGCCACGCCGCAGAGCTCGCCCTCCGCCGAGATTCCCGGACGGACCCTTGGAGCAGATAATTTACAGCGAAAGCCAGACACAAGGAGAGGCCTTTTTATTTGGCCCAAATGTTTCCCATTAAGAGCCTTCGGAAGCCCCTGGTAACTGGAGCTCTCTTCTTCCTGCACGAGCGCAAGGTGATCATGTTCATGCACACAGGGCCGCTGGAAAGGACGCCTGGGCTGGGTGCGGATCCCGACCTGACCGCGAGGACCCGAGTGGAGGGCGCGGCCAAGGACCAGAGGGGGGCGGGGCACGGGAAAGGGGCGTGTCTTTGGGCTGATTTTTAAACGCCTCCCTGGAAGCTTTGTGGTTGTTGGTGATTTTCTGCTGCTGAGAAGCCCCACGCAGGCAGGGGCATTTGTGGTAAACCTCCAGAACTTTCCGGAAACAGAGAGAATTGCCCCAAAGCGGAGCTGCTGGTGTGTCATGGAGAACGGACTTTTGTGGTCAGCTTTCTGGATATTTGCATGAGTTCGGTGCCGCTGATTCCTTAGAATAGACAACCTAAAAGAAGTTATTTTTAAATTTTGGGTTTTTTTTCAAAATTAGTTTTTAATTTTTTTTTTCTGTATTGGCAAAGAAGACGTTTTTAGGGTGGAAGAAGCTTATCTGGGTTGACCTCTGGGCTCCTGGTCCAGATCTCCAGAAGGGTCAGCCCACGGGGGGCTGCGGGTCGCTCTCACTCTGCAGAGCCTGACGCAGCCTAGAGCAGTTTTCTCTCGGCCTCTGGAGCAGATCTAAATGGAGGCAGGCAGAGGACAGGCTCCCCCCCCGTTTTGGACTCAGCGTCGGGGAGAACATGCCCGCTAGGGCCTGAGGGGGCCCCTCACACACCAACCCCCAACAACTAGCCAGAAAGTGACATGGGACCAGTTCCATAGAAGCATCTCTTTGTCGTGTCGAATGAAAGCCCCAGAGAAGCCAGTGCCAGACCGATGTCACCTGCATCCTGGTGCCCGGCCGCCCGGAGGGCACGGGAGCCCGTCTCTCCGGTTCCCCGGAGCAGCCCCTCGCTGCCCTCCCGGGACACGGCAGCGGGCGAGGCCGATCTGACGGCCAGCCCTGGAGGGGATCGCCGTTTGCTGAGGAAAAGTCACCCTGCGGGCACTTGCCCCGGATTGTCCCCTCGATTCTTCCTGGCAACACCAGGGAGATACATTAGAGCAATAATTCCGGCCGCTTTACCAGTGAGAACGTGCAGACTCACAGAGAGGCTCTGTGAGTCGGTCGTGCGGGCTCACGCGGGGAGTGAGCAGCCAGTTCTGATCGGCAGGCCGGGAGGGCCTGACAGTCTGGTCCCCGTGATGCCGCCGCCCCCGCCCCTGCGGCTGGTCCGCCCACCACACACGAGTCGCAAGGGCTCCATGCAGCAGGAACACACGTTCCGTCAAGAGTCGGACTGTGAGTGTTTTTCACTCTGCAGACCCCACGGTCTCTGCGTAGCCCCTCGACTCTGCCGTTGCAGAACGAAAGCAGCCACAGGTAACATGGAAACACACGGCTGTGGCTGTGTGCCAATACAACTTTATTAGCCAGGATACGGGACTGCCCGTGGCCGGCGGGCCGTCATGCATGCAGACTCCCCGGGCGTCAGGAAGATGGACTGAATTAAGCCTGTGATGTGCTGAGGTGGGTGCTGCTGGCTGCCGACCCGGTACCCACGCTCCCCTCCTCCCGTCCTTGAAACCAGCACCATTCCAGAGAGAAGTCCTCACTGGTTCGCCTCCCTGTCAGCTAAGGGCGCCCGTGTGCCCCTGCAGTGGCCGAGGAGATGTGAGGGTGAGAGGTGTTGACGTTAGTTTGGAAAGGCCATCATCTCCCCTGGTCCTTCCTCCCCTTTCCTTCCTCCTGACTGGAAGGCTGACCTGGTGCCTGGGGCACGCTGGACCCATGAGGAAGCAAGCCGCAGGCTAAGGACCGCAGAGGAGGAAGCTTAGGGGAGGAAGGTACGTGCCAGGTACGCGCCAGCTGCCGTCCTGGGTGACCGAGGCAGGCGCCACTCTGCCTCTGGTGCGGGAGCTGCGGCAGCGGAAACCGGGAACCACGCTGGAGCGAGTGTGGGGCTCTGCGAACTCCTCTGTCCCCGGGGGCACGAGGAGCACCAGCTGTGCAGAGCCCCAGTGCAAAACCCAGACAGCAGCACAGAGCACCCCTCTGGCTCCGCCCCCCCCCAGCCGGTGAGCCCCCGGCGTCCAGAGGCTCTGCCAGCGGCCAGGCGAGGAGGACCGCTCTGGAGGACGGAGAGGCGACTCGGCCGTGATAACTGCCAGTTCCTGGGGAATCCGGACGCTTGTCAGATAGGGGCTCCTTTGATCGGACCTGGTGCTGGCATCTGCTGATGTGGCCACCCAGCATGCCCTGCCCCCCTTTTCCTGGCGACAGCAGCCCCCTGCCTGGCCAGAAGTGCTCCTGCCCCATGGCATGGGTCTCAGGTGAGGCTGATCCAGTGTCCTGACCCCCACCTTGACATGGGTGGGCAGGTGACCTAGCCAGGAGATCCAGGTGTTCGGTCCCCTGGCCCAAGAAGTGAGCCAAGACCAAGATGTCCTCTCCTGAGAGTAAGGGAAAGCGAGAAGCACCCCATCTCCTCCAGGGCCACCCGCTGACGCTGTGTGTCTGGGGTGGTCAGCCGCCAGGTCCCCTTGCCCCACAGAGGGACCCTGTGTGTGGGAGGAAATAATGAAGCTGACATTCAAGCAGATGCCACACTGGAGGAGAGAGAGCCAGAACCAGGGGAGGAGGTCCCCATGTGAGCCCCGGGGACCCAGCCGCGCCCCAGCCCTGCGCCTGGGACAGCGCCTCCCGCCCATTGACCGTGGCTTGTATCAGAGGCACTAGACAGACGGCTGACTTAGTGAGACAGCCCAGGGGAACACGGCCCTCTAATTAGCGACAGAGAAGACCTGCAGTGATGAAACCTGTTTCTCTTTCTGGAGCTCGTCGTTCTGTAAACCTACGTGGCCAGGAAGGAAGTCCTGCTTCCCAGGAAGTCCTTTGCAGAGTTGTAATGACTGGGGGGAGGAGAGGTCATGCCAGGTGACGGCTCCGCCGAGGCGTGGAGGCGTCCGCCGCACCAAACTCACCTGGAAAGTGCAGCTTCTGGGGGAGGCTGCCTGGAAGCAGGGCCGCACCCAGGCCCCGGGACCTTCTGTTCTGCCGGAGACTCGGCTTCCAGAGGGATCCCTGTCCACACGGGGCCATCTCCACCCAGGACTTCGCCGCGTCCCGTTCTGGCATTTTACCTGTAAAAGTTCTGCCTCGGAGACAGACCCGCCTTTTAAACACGGGATGGTTTTATCTGCTTGGCCTGTTGACTGCTTAACGCGGAGGACTTCCTGCAGCCCCAGAGGCTGCGAGCTGACCTCTGAGCAAGGGGACTCAGTGCGGCCACTCTCAACCGGGTTTGTTTTTTCTCCTTCAAAACTGGAAATAAAAGGACAAAATGTCTGTAAATTAAGTTTTCTGGTCACAAAGAGGCTTTGGAACCCCTGCGAAGTGTCCTTTTGTTTTTCCGGTTCCCACCTCCCACCGCCAGCACATTCCCTCCAGGCATTTGGGAACCAGAGAAGTTTACCCCATGAAAACCAAACCAGGGCCGTGGTGCCAGAGCTGTGGAGGGGCCGGGGAGCCACAGAGGACGGCATTGGGGTGGGGGTCGGGGGGGGGCGTGGCTGGAGGCGTCGGCAGCTGCTGCCCTTCATGGAAGGCCTCGGTTGGGGGGAGCAGCCTCGGACCTGGGATCTCAGCAGCCGCTGAGGTCTGGGTTCGAGGTGACTGCAATCGTGGTGACCTCTTTGACGTCCGGGGACATTGTGCTTCCCGGTGTGGCAACTGCAGATGATTCCCTGGGAGCACACCTGCCAGAGGCGGCGGGGCAGGGCCTGGCTGGTGAGGGGGCTGAGCCTCCTACCAGGAGAAGCGGCCCAGCGCCCAGCAACACCAGTGTGTGGACTCTGCTGGCGGGCGGACAGGGGCCCCGGCTGGACGTTGGGGCTGAGTTCCTCTGGCTGTAAGAATTAGGGACCCGGTCAAGCCACGCCCAGAGAGGGGGTGGTGTCATCAAGACATCTGTGTCCAGGAATCTGGGCACAGGGACCCATCAGGCCGCAGGAACAGCTGGCGTTAGGAGGCCAGGCAGTCCACATGCCCTTGGGCTTGGCCTCAGGGTCTGGGCAGGTGCCGACGCCCCCACTAGGACACCCTTTCTCGCCGGGCCACGCACCCGGGGGCGCCCTTGCAGGCATCATCTTTCCAGGGGGGCCTCCCCGACCTGTCGTCACTCTCCGCCGCTCTTGGCTTTCCTTTCCTCCGTGGCATTTGCCACTCATTCTCGTTGCTCATCTTTCTCCCCGCACTAGTACATGAGGGATTTGGAGCGTCTGTCCCCCCATTGCTGTCTCAAGGCCGAGGGACTGTCATCTGGTGGAAACTGAACAAATGCACGTGGCTGAGTCCGGGAGCACGTCAAGGCCCAGCGTTGCCAGATGCGGCCCCTCGGGGAGCACCCACCGTGCAAGACTCTGGAGACCACGGCTCTCGAGGACCAGGGTGGGGATGGTGACCCGGGGCCGCGCAGCACACAGCCTGCGCTGCTGCACATGGTGGCCCGGGCGGGCGCCTCTGCAACACCAGCTTGCTCCTAATCAGTCACTTTCTGCATCCGGCCCAGCCCGACCCCCGTTGCCTCGCGAGGAGCTGCATTTCCCCAGAGTTTTGTACTTCAGGCTCCCAAGGGAACGAATCCGAGAGGCCTGGTGAGTCGTCTTGCTCCAGGCCGGGGCGTCGGTCCCTCTGGCTAGCTTGAAATGGTGGCCATCAGGTGACCTTCTCTAAACAGAATCATCTAATCATCCCTGTCCCGGGGGGACTGGGTTGCCAGTGGGGGCACCCACCCTGGCCCAAGCCCAGGCGGGCACTTCACGCCACATCCCAGCCAGGCCGCGCTGCCCTCACACCTGGCTGACAGGTGAGGGGACGGGCCTGGGGACTGACACGGGGCTGTCTGCACTTGGACTGGACTCCATCCCTTTGTCGTAGTGTAACCCTGGGAAAACAGCGCCGTCGCTCCGAACCTCGGTTTCCTCACCTGTAAAATGGGCACAAAAACAATGCCGTTGACAGAGTTGTGAGGGTTGAACGGGGTCGCACGGATGATGCAGACGGCGCGTGTGGAGACCTGGACCGTCAGCTTCATTGATCATGATGCCCGTGAGCGTGTTTTCCTTCACAGAAGAGCTTCCCCTCGCAGCCCGACTGGCGTGAGGGTCGGGGAGGGCACGCACCCTGAGCAGTGGGTAGAAATGGGGGTGGCTGGCTTTGGGGGTTCATGTCCCTGGGACTCGTCCTCTGGGGGCCTGAGTCCCTGAGGGAGAAAAGGAAGCCCCCCTTGAACACCTGACGGTGTGGCCATTCCCATCTGTCTCCATCTGCCAAGGCCGCATTGTCACCTGGTCTCCCTGCCCAGGCTGGGCTGCACGATGAGGAGCCATCTCTCAGCGCCTCGGGGACAGGGTGCCAGTGACAGTCCCAGCTGCTGATTCTGAGTCAGACGGAAACCGAGGCGCACCGTCAGGGAGTTCGCCCGGCCAGTATTTGTTGAGTGTCTACTACGTGCTGGGTGCTGTTCTGGGCTCTGTTTACGGTGGGGAACAAACCCACGCCCACGGGGCAGTGGGGGTGGGAGACAATAAACAATGTCCCATGTCACAGGCAAAGGGAGGACGTGGCCAGGAGGACAGGGAAGGCCGGTGTTTGGTCGGCAGTCAGGGAAGGCTTTGCTGGTGAAATGACACTTGAGCAGAGGCTTAAGGAGGTGAAGGAGGAAGCCGTGTGGGCATCAGCCGAGGAACCGTCCAGGCAGACGGCGCGGCAGGTACCAAGGCCCTCAGGTGGGCATTTAACCACAGGGCAGAGCCTAGGACGGAGCAGAAGCATCTTGCTTTACCCAGAAAAGCCCGTGAGTGTAGAATTGCCAGCTGTAAAATACAGGACGCCCAGTTAAATTCGAATGTCAGGTAAACAATGACTAATTTTTAAATATATGTGTCTTAAGTGGCATGGGACATTCTTATACGAAAACTTAGTCATTGTTTATTGGAAAGTCTAATGTAACCGGGTGTCCTGTGTTTTTATTTGCTAACTCTGGTAACCTTACTCAGTGGTCAGTCATCGTGGGAGCCGTGGAAGGAAAAGTGGTGGGCCGGCTTCGTGGGGGGGTGGTGCAGCTGGAAGAAATGATGGAGCCAGGATCGGGCTGCCCAGGCCCTGAACACCGGGTTCCCTTCCCCTGGCTGTGTAGTCTTGGCTAAATTCTTCTTCTTTTTTTTTTAACCCTCATCTGAGGACGAACTTAATTGATTTTTCGAGAGAGGGGAAAGGAAGGAGAGAGAGAGGGAGAGAAAGAGAAACATAGATGTGAGAGAGAAACATGGGTGGGTTGCCTCTCACGCACGCCCCCACCACTGGGGACCAAGACTGCAACACAGGCATGGGCCCTGACTGGGAATCGAACCCATGACCTTTTGGATTTTGGGACGATCCTCCAACCAGGGCCTGGCCAAACTCCTTGACCTGCGTGCCTCCATATCTTCCTCTGTGAAACGGGAGACGCGGCATCTAATCTTAGGGCAGCGAGCCCACTCAGGAAAACCTGCAAGGGGCCCCCGGTCGGGGGGCTGCGGCACGGATGCCGCCCTCACTTGTCTTCGCAGCGCGTGCAAGGTGGGCTCAGGTCCACTGGTCTCACTGGGTGTGGGGTTTCAAAGGCGGAGGAAATAAAGATCGAACCCAAAGTAGAACAAGGAATTAAAAAAAATATATTAACGCAGTGAGGGAGGAGAGAAGAGTTAGGGTCTGATTTGGCCGGGGTGGGGTGAGTCTTTCCGACCTCTTATGAGTGTTCCTCAAATAGCAAATCGGACGGAAATGCGTACGGCACATCAAACCTCGGCGGTTCTCCGGTTCGGGTCGGGGTGGCCGGCGTGTCCCCCAAACCCAGCGCAGGCCCCTGGAAGGCCAGCGGTAAGCTGGTTTCACAGAACCTGCCTGGCAGACAGCTTTTCTTTGGCCTCACGGTTAAAAGCCAAAGTGAATTATCCGGCAACAAACGCCCACTGAAAGCCATCACATATAAACCCAAAATTCCAGCTTCTCTTGGAAATTAGAACTATCTGGTAGCACCGGTGTCCAGTTCCTGGAGCGCATCACCCATGGCGAGGTGGTTTCCGGCCCGCCCTGGTCCCTGCCTCTCCCTGCTGCGTCTCGGCCCCGTGTCCACCTGTCACTGCGTCGGCACTCGCGGTCCCCATTAGTGAAGTCAGGTAGAAGGTAAGTGCTCCTTGGGCCTCCCGCCACAGGCCCTGCACCTGGGAATTTACGTTCCCCCGCCGGTACCTGTGGGCACTTTAAGTGCAGAAAGAAGCAGTTGAAGAGAAGCTCAGAGGTGCTCTGGGCATTTATCAACACCGATTAGCCACCCACTGTGGCCTCTACTGGCCTCTACTGGCCCCGGAACATTCAGACAGGACTGAGACAGACCCTCCCTGGGGCATGTCCGCATTTGAATTCTGACTTCCCCGCTCCGCCACCAGCTGTGTGGCTGGGAGCAGGTTCCCTGAGGTATGTGAGCCCCCATTTCCTCGTCTGTGAAATGGGGATGATAACAATGCACATCTCCTAGGGCTGTCCCTCGGAACAGCACCTGGCAGGTATCTAAGTTTTCACTCGGAGCCTTGAACAGTCGGCGGCCCCTTCAGGGATGCAGGGACTGGCCGTTCCGCAGCCAGCCCTTGGACAAGCAGTGTCTGTGCCCCTGGACCTGGGTCAAAGTGCACGGTCGCAGACCCCCTGGGCCGGCTGCGGGGGCGAGGGACAGAGGCTGCATCTTGACAGCTCCCCGGGAACTCACCTGCACAGCCAGGGTGGGGAGGCGCTGCCTTAGGGTCCCACCGAGGGGCGGAGACCTTCCCCCAGACCCCTAAACCGGCGGTGGTGAAGAGCCTGGGCTGCGGCGGCCGATGTGACTTTGGGCGATGGTGTCCCCACACACAAGCCGTGTGCGACTTCTGTCTCCTTCTCCGGGGTCCGAGCGGGTGGCGCAGGGGCTCGTGGCTGGTGGGCGGGAAAGGCTTCGGACTTTCGTCAGCCGCTCTGCGCCCGTCCGGGGAGACGGAGAGGGCTCCCGCCGAAGCCGGAGCAGGAGGAGTAACGCTCAAAACCAAACCAGATTTCCTCCCGCCAAGGAAGGAATAACAGTAATAAACAAAACCGCAGCTTCCCCTTGGCTGTCTGGGAGACCCGGGAAAGCCCGCCTTGGCGGCCGTGGGCTTGCCCCGGAGTGTGTGTGTGTCTGTCTGTGTTTCCCACTCAGAGCTGTGGCCGCTGCCCTGCGTGCTTGAGGCAGATAGAAGCCGTTGGGTGTCTCGCTGCTCTGCTTCTGGACTGCGCAGGGAAAGCCCCCCGAGTGAGCCCACATGGAGCCTGCCTCCAGCGCAACAAAAGAGCTGCTGGGAAAATGACATTTCCTCACAGGTGTGCTCCAACGGTTTCCTCTCCGGGGTGGCGGACCTCTTTGCAGACGAGGATTTTAAAGTCTGTGCTCGAGGAAGCCCTTGGCCTCCTCTTCCCTGCTGGGGTCTGGGGCCCAGGTCACCGGGCCTGCCTTGGCCAGGTGGGTAGATGGAGGGCACAGCCCTCAAGCCCCCAGGGCCGGGCACCGTGCCCCCCCGGGAGCCCCAGGCGGGCTGAGCTTCCTCCGGGCAGACGGCAGAGGGGCTTGGCGGAGGAAGACGAGGTCCCTACCTCCCGCTGAACATGTGTGTCAGCACAGTCCTCTTCTCTTCTTACTGCCTTGGAGACGTGTGCTGACTTGGTCAAAATCGCCGCGGCACGACGTGACCGATGGCGTATGCAATGAAAACCCCTCGCCCCGCGCGGGCAGGCGAGCGAGGGGTGCGGGCCCTCAGCCGGGCGGGCCAGACACAATAACACCCTCCCATTTCCAGGCCGTCTTTCATCCAGGGGAGCGGGCCCAGGTGCGGAGCAGACTGGCAGATCGGGTTACGGCCTGGGAGTCCGGGGATGGGTGCCTGCCTGTGCCCGGGGAACCCCGCCCAGGGGTGGGTGGGCGGGAGGCTGGCTGCTGGGGGAAACGGGATAGGCCCCTGGGGAGTTCCTGGGCCCTGGAGAGCTTGGGGGGACAGGCTGGGGGGGGCACACAATGAGAGGACAGAATGCAGGGGTTTGCCTTTCACCTCTGAGCCACTCTGCCACTCTGCCCTCTCGCTGCTGCTTCCCGGGCTGGGTCTCTGAGCCGGGATGAAAGGGCTCATCTGTTCGGCCAAAACGCAGACCGTCCTCAGGCTTGTGTTGTTGTTGGTGAACTCAGGAGGCTTTCCTGTGAACACGTTTTTCTCTTCCTCCAGATGGCAGCTAGCAGTTTACCCAGCGCTTTCTCTGGGCCCCAGGCACCTTGCGAAGTCCTTCACGTGAATCCTCATGGCAACCCGAGGGCACAGGCTTGGGCCCCCGTGGTACAGATCGGGGAGCTGAGGCCCCCAGGGTGCAGATGGGGGAGCTGAGGCCCCCAGGGTGCAGATGGGGGAGCTGAGGCATGGAGAGGTTGAACCCTTGGTACACAATTGCAAGTGGCGAGGCTGGAGTGTGCGAGGTGGGCTGCTGCCTCCCACCCAAGACTTTCTCCAAACAGTCACGGAGCCTTTGCTGGTGGCCTCCGCTCTGAGACAGCACCCGATGAAATCCCGGCCAGATACTTACCGCCTGCCTGCTTGCATTCACTCACTCATTCATTCACTCACTCATTCAGCAAGCATTCACCGAGGGCCTGGTGCCGCCTGGGGGTCTCCCCTGGGGGAGAAGGCAGGGGAAATAAAGAGCCCCCCCCCTTCCCGGCATGAACCATAGGAAAGATAAGGTCAAATCGGGGGCTGTGGGAGCTCAGAGGGAACCTTATCTCTTGGATGTGGAGAGCCTGTCCTGTTTGCGTCCCGCCTGAGAGAAGATGGCCTCCCAGAGCAAGGGGGGCCGGGCAAGGGGTCTGGGAGGCGCCTGACCTGGGGGCAGTCCGCCGGGCTCCTAAGATGAGCTGTGCTCACTACTAGTCATTCAGCAGGTACTTCCCAAGCACCGGCTGTATGCCGGGCTCAGGGGGGCTCAGGTGAGACGCGCAGAGGGGTAGCCCGTAAGCCTTCCTGCAGGGCCTTCCCATGGCTGGAGCGGGGCGGGCCGCACAGAGGCTGACCAATCAGTTGTCATGTGCAAGTTGGGGTGGTCCCTCACCCCAGCCTTACTTGCTGGGTAAAATCTCCCCAAAAGATCTGGGAGTGGATTAGAACTCACAGGAGTAGCATTTTAGCTTTGGAAAGAGCGAGCGCCTTCGTCCCAGCTGGCATTGGAGGCGGCAGGGCCGTGCAGAGGCTTGGCCCCTGGCAGGAAGGCCCGCATGCGGCGGAGGGGGGGGCATGGGCAGCCGGGTTCCCACTGCCCACCCTGCAGGGCACTCGCTGCCTGCCATCCTCCCAGGGAGAGCCTCCTCTTTGCCCTCCGCCCGGGACTCAGGTCAATGGCACCTCTTCCAGGAGATCCTGTTCCTGCCTCCCACCACGTCACCGGGTCATCTTGTCCCGTCCCTTGTCACAGGCTGACCCGGTCTGGGGTGCACACTCTCCAGTGGACACTGGGCGCCGGTCAGCACTCCTCCGCCCGCCTCGGTAGCCCGTGTCAGTTTCCCGTCATCCACAGCGCCTGCCCCTGGCCGCTCCCCCGACCCTCCTGCATGCCCCGCTCCCCTGGTTCCGGCAGTCGAGCACGCCGTGGCCTTGCCTGAGAAGATCCACACAGAACCACAGCCTCTCCTCCTACCCCACACTGCACGCAAGGATCTCGCTTTGCTCCCTGGACTGAAAGCCAGCTTCATGTGGGCGGCCACCGTGTGGGCTCACCCACTGCTCTGCCCTCCGGCCCGGCACTGTGCCCGGCACCCGCATACACCACGCGATTCTCGGGGTGCAGCACAAAATGAGAACGGGGGCCCTTTCTGCATAGGTCATTAATAAATGTAACAAGGCAACAGCGGGGCACCAAGCCAAGTGTGGGGTCCTTGTGAGGGAGGGGGCCTGGCCACCCACATTGGTGGCACACTCCTGAGGCCTGCCCTGCCGGACGCCCAGCGAGCGCTCAACAAACCTTTGCTGAGGGAAGGAGTTAGTGGATGAAGGGCAGGTGGAGGGCGCTTCCCCAGCGCTTTGAGTGACAGGCAGGTGGGCAGAAGCCCAGCCCCAGCCGGGCGCTGGATGCGGGGCCTGCCTACAAGATCTGAATGGCGAGGACCTGCACGCGAGGCCTTGCATTCTCTTCTCCTTGCCTGGCTTTTGGGCTCCCCTGGGGACCCTCAGGCTGCCACCCTTCCCCAAAGCCCCCAAGGGGTGCCTGGCAGAACCACCTCTGCTCCAGGAAAGCTAGGAGACCGGGCTCCTCTGCGGGTGAGGCTTAGCCACACCCGGTCCCCAAGGGGACCCCAGCCCCCCATCCAGCCCTTCAAAGGCCCGGAGCTGACACCCTGCCCCGCACCTCCCATGCGAACCTGGCTGTGGGCTAGCTTCCGTGGGGCAGGGCGGCCCCACAACGGGAGGAGGCACAGCTGAACGTTCATGCCACCGTTCTCGCTGCCACCTGGGCAAGGAGTTATGTCAGTCGCATGTATGCAGATAAAGGGACTAAGGCTCAGGGCAGCAGCAACTCACTTAAGGCCCCCCGCAGGCTCGGAGCTCTGGGGGGGGGGCCGGTGCCCAGGTCCGGTGCGCACTGGGCTCCGTCCGGGCGGGTGGTTCACCGTTGTGAGTGGGATGAACAAGCGAGCGGAGGGAAGAGGGGAGGCCCGGAGCGGCCGTCTGCCCAGTGAGGCCCCAGACACAGACCCTCCGAGGTGCACTGGGTGCACACTGGGCGCCGGGCAGGGGCTGGTGGGGAAGGTCAGAGAGCCATGGGCGCCAGTCTCTGGTCTCAGGCGGAGGTGTGGCTGGAAATAAACAGAGCCCCAAGGGGGAGGAGCCGGGGAGGAATTCTCCAGCTTCCACGCTTTCGTTTGTGTATTAAACAACTGATTGTGCAGCCACCGTGGCCGCCAGGCCCTAAGTTCAAGTCATGGCGGGTCCAGGGCAACCAAGAAAAGCACCAGCTTGGCTTCTCCCCCCCCCCACCCCCACCCCCCTGGCCCCAGCGGTCCCTTTCCAGTGAGGGAGACAAGGCGACAAGGAAAGCAAGACGAGCGCAGACAGTCATTGCAGACAGGGAGAGGAGTTACAGAAAATAAAGCAAGTGTGTGTGGGAATGAGGCAGAGCAGTGACTCCAGCGGTGCCGGTCTGGGAAGGCCTCCCGGAGGAAGGGGCACCTGAGTGGCGCCTTGGGCTGGGGGAGGGTCGGTCAGCCTAAGCGCTGATGGAGGCGGTGGGGGAGGGATCCGTGGAGGGGGGAGGGTTCCGGGCAGAGAGAATGGCACGTGCAAAGAGACACGCGGGTGAGGAGTTGGGAAGGCGCCGAGGGGTCACAGCGGCTGGGGCAAAGGCGGGCAGAGCGTCGAGAGGGGCGGGGGTCGCCTCCTTCGGGAAGCCTTAGGTTCCCGCGCACCTTACACAGTCCCCAGCTTCCCCCACCGCGGCCGAATCTCCAGGGTCGCGCTCTGGCCTCCTTCCCGGTCCGCACTGCCAGTCCGGGGAAGGGAGGGGAGGCCGCCACGGATTCCTCCCTCCGCACCCCCGCGGCGGCCGGCCAGGCGCTGGGCACCCCGTGGGCACTTGACAAATATTTGCGGAGCTCGCTCTAAGGAATGAATGAACCCATTGGGCGCAGCTAGGGGGAGGGCGGGGCCGAGGGCAGGTGGGAGGCCGCGGGCGCGGGAGGGGCCCCTGGAAGTCCGTCCTCCTCCTCCTCTTCCTCCTCCTCCCCGGCCCCAGCGCGCACCACTCTGGCGCTCCCGTGGCGGCCTCTCGTGCGATCCAGGGCGCGCAGGCCCTGGAGAGCGACCCGGGGTCCCAGCTCTCGGCGCGGGAGTTCAGAAGAGGGTGGTTCGCCGCCGCCGCCCGAGGGCCGGAGCGCGAGAGCAGCGAGCAGAAGAAGCGCCCTCCCGCCGCCGCCTCGCTGCCTCCCCGGCGCGCGCTCGCCCGGCTCCTAGGTTTGCTGGCTGCTCCTCCCACCCGCGTCCGCCTTCTTGCTCGCTCGCTCGCTCTTTCGAGCGGGTTTCCAAGCCCAGCGGTGCGCCCGGACCAGTGCGGGGCGAGGGGCCCCCTGGCCAGAACCGAGCCGGAAGGGGGGGTCCCGGCAGAGAGCAGCGGGCCCGGGAGGGGCCATGTCCGGCGCGGGCGCCGCGGGGCCCATCTGCTGCAAGTGACCTAGCGGCGTGGACCGCTGCCTGTCCCCCTCGCCACCTGGGGCGGCGCGGGCCCCGGTCCCGGGTGCCCAGAGCCCGGGTGGCGCGTAGAGCCGGCGCGATGCACGTGCGCTCCCCGCTCGCCGCGGCGCCCCACAGCTTCGTGGCGCTCTGGGCGCCCCTGTTCCTGCTGCGCTCCGCCCTGGCCGACTTCAGCCTGGACAACGAGGTGCACTCGAGCTTCATCCACCGGAGCCTCCGCAGCCAGGAGCGGCGGGAGATGCAGCGCGAGATCCTCTCCATCTTGGGCTTGCCCCACCGCCCGCGCCCCCACCTCCAGGGCAAGCACAACTCGGCGCCCATGTTCATGCTGGACCTGTACAATGCCATGGCGGTGGAGGAGGGCGGCGGACCCGACGGCCAGGGCTTCTCCTACCCCTACAAGGCGGTCTTCAGCACCCAGGGCCCCCCTCTGGCCAGCCTGCAAGATAGCCACTTCCTCACCGACGCGGACATGGTCATGAGCTTCGTCAACCTCGGTGAGTGAGGGCAGGAGGGCGGGGGTGACCGTCTCGCTCGGAAGGCGCTTTGGAACGGGGAGGAGGGGGCCACCTCTCACATCCAGCCCACTCTGGCCGTTTTCGCCAGCAGCACCTGGCCAAGGCTCCCCTACCCCAGGGTCCTAGTGGACCCCACGTTGTGCGCACCCCAGGTAGAGCGAGCCAGGCTCATTTGCCTGTGGGAGTTTGGGGGAGGGAATTCTGGTCTGAAGGCCCCTCCGGGCTAAGTTGGCTGCCGCACCTCTGGAGCTGGAGACGCCAGGCGGGCCGCGGCTCAGTTCAAAGCGCGGAACTTGGTCATGTGAGCTGTGCCCTGCCGCGGCGTCCGCTCCACCTGGATTTAAAGGGCCCTGCTCGGCGAAACTGCCTTCCCGCCCTTTCTGGGCCCCTCTCGGCCCTGCCTGGCCCTGGCGTTGCGGGCGCCGCTCCCCATCCCCCACCTGGTGAGCCCTACCTGTCCGCTCTCGAAGCGCCCGCCCGAGCTTGCCGTGCGCCCGGAGCGCCTCGGGGCCCCTCTCCTGGCCGCCGGGCGCCCCCTCGCTCTGAGCTCTCCTGGCTGGCTGGCGCTGGGGAAGAAACGTTGCCATTGCGAGCTTTCTATTTTAAATATTTAATGATAGGTCCCGGGCGGGCAGAATCCATTTTCAGCGTTTATCACATGTGGCGTGCAAACCACGGCTTTTGGCGATTGGGTGGCGCGGGATCTGCGAGCAGACGCCACCGGGGGCGGCTGGGGGACCCGGCTCGGGACTGGAGCCGCGACGGCCCGGGAGACGCGAGGCTGGGGCGGCGGAGGGGGCGCCGCCGCCTCCTCCATCCCTGCACGCACACTCACCAGACTTGCTCCAGCTCACCCCCGGCAGCGCTGTGTAGGGCCGATGACCAAATATTTGGTTTCCGAGATAACACGCCCCGATAGCGCTGTGTCCTGAGCCGCTTTCCTTCTACACGTGTAACTTGCTGCGAAAATCCGAACGGAGTCAGGACAGCCAACTCAACGCCCACGGGCGCTGTGTCAACACGGAAACAATGATCCCCAAGCCTCCCACCGGGCACTGCGGGCCTGGATGGAGGGCGCGGGGAAGCCGTGATCCACCTCCATGCTTCCGGCTCCAGATAAGGTCCCTGCAGTGCCCGAGATGCCATTGTCTGTCCTTAATAACAGCCAAACAATCCAATAGTGAAATGAGCTTCAGCGAGCAAGGGGTGGGAGGCTTAGAGGTCTAAGGAACTTCGAGAAAGTTTAACTGATACTAAGCAGCCTGTGAGAATGATGCAGCTCCCCATATGTCCTGACTGAGGGCAATCTCCAAGATGTATGAGGTGGGGGAAAGCAAGGTGCAGATCAGTGAGGTTCTGTGTGCTGGTGCATCGCCCCTTCCCACGGGGAGAAGACCCCAGGACCTGGAAATAGGTTTTCCCGGGGAGAGGGGCGGGGCTGGGGCTGGGGCTGGGACTGGGGCTGGGGGGTGCTTAGGGAATGGGAGCTCGGGGTCTGATCTTTCATCATCTGCACTTTGGTCCGTGTGGCTTTTTCTCTAACGATGTGTATTTACGACCTATACCAGAAACTAAAGAAAAAAAAATCCCAACTGCCTAGAAATAGGTAAATTAAAGCAGACCCCTGTTTCTGTTCGGAGGCTGAGGGTGAACCAGGGCCCTTCCTCTGGCCAGGGTTTACGGCCCCGCCGTTGGCCTGGGTACCCATGGCTCCCGGCGGATGCAAGCAGGTCGCGGTGGCTGCCTTCGGAGCCTGGCTGGGGTCATTAAAAAGGTATTTGTAAGCCCTGGCTTTGCAAATTCCATGCACAAAGTACCCTGCTGCTTGGGGACCAGTAGCGGGGCCAGACCCAGGCGCCCCACCCCCCTTCCCCTGGAGAAGGACTGGGTTGCCAAGTGGGTGCCCCTGGGGATCTTGGGGCATGGCTGTTTGTTCCCCTTGATGGTGGGGGAGCAAGCTAGAACTTGTCTGGGAAGGCCACAGCCGGGTGGTTTTCCTCCCCTGGCTGTACACACACCTTTCAACCCCGTTAGTTCCATTGCTTTCATCTTGAAAGGACAAAGACGGGCTTGTCTGAGCCTCTTAATCAGCTGGGCTGGCTCCGGGCTTTGTGGGACAGCCCTGACTTTCTCGGGTCCTGCTTTCTGGCACATCCCTCCAAATTAGAAGGCAGAGCGGCTTTTTTTCACAGCGCGCGCTGACCTTGTTTTCTTTCTTTCTCTGCCCCCAAAACGCGAGGTGATTAGTGGGGTGAAAACCTGGAGTGCAGTTTGGCAGGACTCTTCTGTAGCGGCTTCTAAGCTTGACCTGTTTCTGCTCAGCAAGGGGATAAACTGCCTGTCCCTTCCAATCTGCTGTGGTCCTGGAATTTCTCCCCAGGAGGGGCTTGGGGGAGGCTGGAGGTGCGGGCAGGGGTGTGTGTGTGTGTGTGTGTGTGTTGTGGGGGGGGTGGTGCGTGCAGGAAACTTGCTTGGAAGTTGAGTTTGCTGAGAAAACACTCACTTTTTCCTTGGGTTGCAAATCATTGATCTGTAACGTAGCAAGTTTTCTAAAGGTGTGTTTAGTCTCACACTTTACCTAAGAGTGAGAAAATGTCACTTGTCCATATCAAACCATTGCTTGTTATCATGTAGGGGGCCTGGGGGGATTCTGGGGGGGCTGTTGATGGAGATCTTGTGGGGGGGAGGGGGAAGGGGAGGGGGAGGCGGACCCTCCTCCCATCACCGCATGCCGTGCTGTCCTGCAGGGCTCAGGAGACCTCTGCCCGGGTTCTGAAGGCTTTTGCAGACCTGGTGCCTGTGTTCTTCCTTCTGTCTGCAGCCAGACTGGGTTTTGTTCCTATAAGTCCTCGGAATTCAAGCTTTTTGCCAGGCCGAGTGGGATCCGCACTGGAGAGGGAACCAGAGGAGCATTTATGACAAAACCAGGTGCTGGGAGAGAGGACTTCAGGCCGCACCTTAGGACAAAGACCGGCCTGCTCAGGGAAGCCCGGGGGGACTCCGCCGGAGATGCCGGACGGACCCTCCCATCGTCCCAACCTGAGCCCTCGGAGTTCAAAGGCGGGACTTGTAAACTGGTTTGGATTAACATGCCCCGGGCTCCCCTGTGCAGGCTTAATTTTTGGAATTCGAAACAGGCTACCTCCTCTTCAATAGTCCCCAAGCAACGTGAATTCTGCCGCCGGAATCCAGAAATCCTACCCCCCCCCCGCCGCCCCCCGCCACCCCCCACCATTCTTTCTTTGGAGAAATCCGGCAAAAGAAGCCTGCCAGCATGTGCAATGCATGTTTATCTCCAGTTCAGGCTCTGGAGGAACCCACTTTGTTTAATCTTCGAAGCTAAATTAAAAAAAAGAGAGAGAGAGAGAGAAAGTTGGAAACCTATCATTATCGGGCTCCGCGTATAAAAGTGGCTTTTGTGGATGCAGCGGAGGAGGGGCGAGGGCTCGTGCTGCTTGACTTCTCCTTTGTACCATCTGGCGACCCCTTTTTTTGCTGACAAGTGTTTGGCATTAAGATCTCTCCTTTTGCCCCTTCCGAACAGGCCCTACCACTGTAGAGTATTAGAGAAAGATTCTGTTACAGTTTAAAAAACTTCCTTCAGGGAGTGCTCCGGGAAGGGAGCACGGGCCGCAGGCATCTGCAGCTGTAACCTGGCTTGTGTTAAGATTTGGAAGGGCCGCCCCGCATTCCAGGGCGTGGAGCGCGGCCCTCACTGGTGAGCAGCCAGAGGTTAATGCAGATGTCACACAGGCTGTGTCCCTTCTCCCTCTCCCTGCCGCGCCGCGCGCCCTCGCCGCAGGAGCTCGCCAGCGGCGGTGTGCTCAGTAACCCTTTCCGCATCGCTCCCCTTAAACCTCGTTCTCCTGCTTCTATAAATCAAAGATCTCCCCCTCACACCGCCACCGCCACCACCCACCACCGCCCTCTCCAAAGGATATTATGTGACCTAGATTTGAACTTTTTGGATCTTCTTTGAATTTCTCTCCTGGAACCAGAGAGCAGGTTAAGGCTGAGCCCTGGGTGCCAGCTCGAGTGGCTATTTTGAGTCTTTATTCCAGGCTTGTCATTTGGTTGGGGAGTGGCCCATCGGAAGGGTAAGGGAGGCGGCCCAGATACGAATCGATTTCAGGGGTGGCGGCGAAGGGACGACGCGCCCTGGACGCACGGAGAGAAGCAGCCGCTTCCGGGCTGCCGCTCCGGCGCGCTGCCGGTCCGGGGCCTTGCGCCGCCGCACAGAGAAACACAGCTGGAGTGCGATCCCCGAGCACCGGCGTGCCTGCGACGGGAGCCAAAGTCACGTGGCCGCTGCAGTCGGAGTCAAGTGATGACTTCATTCCAGGGAGAGTCCCCTCTAGGCTGATTGATCGCCCCTATCACTTGAATATTCCTCCCCCTGTTGGGTAAGGTCATATTTGGCCCACTGCAAGACGCAGAGTGTCCTAACCCTCCCCCGGGCCCCACCCCGCCGCACCCTGCCCACCCGCTGCACCAGCTGAGCACTTTGAAGGGGGAGGCCTTTGCACCAAACGGCTCCACGTTCATTTCTCTGCAGTCGCTCTTTAGACCTCGCCGGGGGCTGGTGACACAATTCTGGGTTTTTTTTGTTTTTTTGTTTTTTTGTTTTTTTCCTTTTGCAAGTTGCTGCAACTGTTTCGCCTCAATGCACTCCGGCCCTGTCACCGGGGGTGAGGGCACGGGCGGGGCTGTGTGGGACCTGTCATGGATTGTCAGAAGGAATGCGAGGATTAGCCTTTAAAGCGTGGTGGTGGGAGAGGCCTGCAGCTGTGTACACTTATTATAAAAGATTTAAGTCCCACTGGTAAAATCAATATATTGAATTGCGTGACCCTCTGCTTTTAATTAGTTTAAATCAAACGCGCCGGTGCCATTCGCCGCCTCTCGCCTTCATGGGGTGAGGAAATACCAATATTTACATAGAAACTGTTAATTTGTGGTGAAAATGATAACACATTTAGCTTTACACACCCAAATTGCCCCGACTTGATGGATCCCAGACCCGCGAGGCGTTGCGGGGGGTGACGTCACCAGGGCGACGGAGCGGGGTGGTGGGTGACCTCAGGGACGTTTGTCACGTAGACCCCTGGGTGCACCAGGTGCAGGTGGGGAGAGCTGTGGGTGGAGCGCCCCAGGGCGCTAGTCTCTCTAGAACCCCGCCGGTTCTTTCATTGCCCGCCAGACTCGTGGGGACCCACTCACATCGTATCTAAACTCTTTCCTCTGGAGCCGTTCCTTCACAATTGGGAAGCAGGTTCTGGCTTCTCCAGCGGTTTTGATCTGTTCTCCCAGCACGCTGGGTCCTCTGCGCGGGCCGCCCGAGGCACAGCGCTTTATTCATTCCAGAGCTCCGGAGGCTTTTTTTTGTTGTTGCCAGTTGCCGAAACGGTTGACGCAGGGAGGGTGCGCGCCCTGCAGACCGTGCGGTGGGCGGGCGCGGCGATTACGCCAACCGTCCACTGTGAGCTGTGTGTTCAGGCTGCCGTCGAATTCCGGGCTTCGCAGCAAATGGCATTTGACAAATCACATTTGACAAAAATGGGGCTTGGTATTTCTTAATATGGAACAGATATTCCACAGTGAACCTTCCCCGGTGAAAAAAAATGACGCAAACCCGATGGGAGAGGGCCGTGCGGATGAACGCCAGCGCCGCCGCGGTGCGCGGCTCCCCCGCCCCCGGAGCGGAGTGTTTATGATTTGGGGGACATTAGGCGCGTATGGAGTTTGACACTTACTTATGTGCAACCCCCCCGACCAGCACGTGCTATGCCGTCCTTTCAACATTTGTGTCGGGCGGCGGCGTTGGGAGCCGCGCAAAGCCCGTGCTGATCCGCGTGGAGTGGATTGAATTAATGACAACTCCGAGAGCACCAGTTTTAGGGTAATTGCTTTATTGTTTTGGAGCCAGGGCGCTTCTAATCCGGTTCCTGTACAAACATGTTTAACGTGTGTTAATGCATTTCCAAACCAGAACCTCTCAGCACAGCCTTGCTTTTCATTAATTGATGTCGGTAGCCTGGTACAGTATTTCAAAGGGCTGGCCAAGTACAAACTGTGTTTCCAATTTCCTTCCTTTCCTGTGTTTGGAATGCCAATGTTAATTTGTTCCCATGCAGGAGCGGGGGGCTGCCAACTGCGGCTTTCCATAAAGGGCCTCACGGTGAAGCCTTCCAGCGCTCGCCATGCTTGGGGCTGCCTGGCCCAGTTCCCCGACACTTTGCAGCTAATTCTGGATGATCTATGGGGTGGGGGGCTGGGGGGCTTTTCCTGCCGTGTAACGGAAGTTCTCGGTGACAGCGGAGGGTGTGACTTGGCCCGGGAGAGTGGCACGACATCCACAGTGATTCTCTTTCGACACAGCTTAATCCCACATGTCTGTTTCCCGGGGGGCTGCGTCTTAGCTGCACGGCCTTGGGCAAGGCACTTAACGTCTCTGAGTTTTCTAAAGCTGGGGAACCGTCCCCTCCTCCGCAGGTCCTCACGACAAGACAAACCCTGTATCACGTCTGTGTAGAGTCTGGCACACAGTAGGTGCACAGTAAATGGTAGCCCTTGTGTTTGTTGTGGTGTGGCCAGATCACTATTCGCTTCGGTACATCAGTCCAAGTTTCAGTTTTTAAGGACTGAACCTTAGAATGCTGACACGAAGCCACCCATGTCACTTTAAGGATGTCAAGGACAGGGCCCCAAAGATGTGTGCGCACGCGTGTTCCCCTCCTCCCTCAGAGATCAGTGACACGCGCGTGAGCACGCCGGACTCAAAAGAAGGTGAGGAGTGTGCAGTGCGAACTCTTTCCCGCCCTTGCGGCATCAGCGGCTGTTGACAAAGCCTCACGCCTTGGGAAACGGACCTTGGCGTGAGGGCTACACAGGAACTCTGGGCCGTCTTGCCACTCTTCTCTACATCCAACATTCTTCCCAAATAAAAAGAAGCTTTACTTTCAAAAAGCCGCCTCGCCGGAGTATTTCTTCCCACCCCTTGGCTGGAAGGCGGTCAGAGCACAAATTGTCTTTCCCTTCAAGGGAGTGGCGAGCCCACAGCGTTCGTGAACAGAACGGCACACAACTCCCCCCAACTTTTTATGGGAGCAGGTGCAGGGCTGCCCCCCGCCCCCAGCTGCGGTCAGGCGGTGACAAGGCCCGTGGAACGGGCTCAGGGCCTTTAGAAGCGTCTGGAGACCAGAGCACCGAGACCCCGTCTCCAGGGCCTGAGCCGACTGGTGGGCTCTCTCTCTCCGCGTTCCCATCCATCCCCCCCACTCCCACCCCCACCCCCACCCCCACCGGCTCTCTCTGGACGGTCTGAGAAATCTGACTGAGTGAGGATTACGTTTCCCTGCATCTTAGCGGTCACGTGTTGTTCTCTCACGTCTTTATCTCCCCAGAGTCGCTTTCAAGTTTCCATCTTTTGTTGTCTGGCTTAATTAAATTTGGCTGTGAATAAAAACTGGCGCTGTTTCCCCGAATCGAGGGCTTGCATGTTTTGAAGCATTGGAGTTAGGCCTGTGCTGTCTTGTAACGTCAGCCTCTGTCTCGCTTTCATGTAGTTTGAAGAAGAAGAAGAAGAAGAAAAAAAAATCTAAGCACTTAGCATGACAGGCGGCCTCCAGAGCGCTCATCTGCCCAGCAATTGAACAATACACACAAAGGCAGGCGAGTTATTCTGCGGTTTCCATGACTTGTGTTTTGGCCTTTGATAAAGGACTTTTTTTTTTCCCCTTGACTGTGTTTTCAGACATGCGTCCTCTCCTGAGCTGGCTGTGCCTCGCAGAACTCTCACGGCATAGGAGGTGTCCAGACCTCGGCTGCGTGTGGGCGCAGAGACGTTCTGAGACACTCTCGCTAGACGGTTTTCAACGTGGCATCCCCGCTAATAATTTTTTTTTAAATGTTAGGTATTTATTTTTAGAGAAGGGGAAGGGAGAGAGAAAGAGAGGGAGAGAAACCTCAGTGTGTGGTTGCCTCTTGTGCGCCCCCTACTGGGGACCTCACCTGCAACCCAAGCACGTGCCCCGACTGGGAATCCAACCGGCGACCCTTTGGTTTGCAGCCTGCGCTCAATCCACTGAGCCACACCAGCCAGGGCTAAATTTTTGAGTACACACTCTAAATAGGAATACGTCCTGCCTCTCTTGTTTTACGACGGCTTGTTCCTAGTAACGAACCGTAGAAATGATCCCTGAAAGTATAGTCTTTACAATAGCTTGTTCTCAATAACACAAAGACAAAAACAGAAAATCTAACCAGGAGGCACTCGTAAAAACAATCCAAAACTCTAATGCTACCCAATACACATTTTAACTCATTGATCGTTCACGGACGCAGAGATTTTCATTGTAATATGGAGACAGGTCACTCATTTCGCCATCACTGAAGCTGTCAGCGTCGACCCAGTCGGATCTTTCAGAGTCCTGGTTCGGCAGCTTGGGATCAGCGAGCTCAAGGTTGGGGTCTGGAAATTTGATCTTTTTGGTTCTTCCTTTGTCTCGTCAACATAAACGGATTTATTGTGCGATGACAGTGAACTCCTCAATCTCAGTAGGTTTGTTGCTCTCGCATACTAAGTTACGGCTCCGTCGTGGGTTGGGAAGGGGCTCGGATCCCTTTTGAAGGTCACCGATTATTACGCCAGAGGGAGCAGACCGTGTGTGTTGTGCGGGGGGGCGGCGGGGGGGGCGGCGGCTCTGAGCTTTTCGCCTGGAAGTGACCCAACGCTTCTCACATTTCGTTGGTCGGAGCCAGTCACATGGCTCAACCGGACCCAAAGTGGGTAGGGTAGGAGGTTACAGTTCCACCCCTGGCTTGGAGAGCGCTAGTGAACTCTCACACTCCTGAAGGTGAAGGCCGTCTTACCGGATTGAGAGGTGGACATGGAGCCAGGGAGCTGTCGGTTTCGTGACTGAAACGAGATCCTTGCTTTTAAATCTCACTCCCCGGTAAAGCGGAGGTTGTCGTCGAAGCTCAGCTTGCCTGTTTCCACCTTCCCTGACGCCCGGCGGTCCTTGAGATTCACTTAGTTGTAATTGTGATAGTTCCCCCTGTGTCCCCACGGATCCCTCTGGCCTCTCCCTGGTGCTTGCACCGCATTTCGGAGACCAGCGTTTCCAGGAGCTCCCGCAGCACTGAGACTGAGCTGTTCTCGTGGTTCAGCAAGAAGAACCACTTCTCTCCAGCCCCACTTGTAAAATGTCCTGCCTCTTCAGGACTCGTCTTGCAGCAACAGTGAGCTTTAGCTTCAGTTCGCTGCTCCGCGACCCGGAGAGGTCAGGAGCCTGACTCCAGTGCTGGTGCCGCTGTGGGCGCTTGTCCCGGCTGGCGCGGGTCGGCTCTGAGCAGGGTGTGGCTGCATTCTCGGACCCGTGTCCTGGATGGGGCCGCGGCTCTTCCCTCCCCGCTCCCCGGGACCTTGGGGGCCCTTCCCAGTCCAGGCAGGACCTTGCACGGCTGAATCTAGACACCAGACTCCGAGACTCCTTCATGATCTAGATGCATCGCTGTGCGAAGCCCCAGCGACCCGGTGGGAGGGGTGAGTCGAGACCCCTCTGTAGCTGTAATGGATTCTCACCGCCTCCTTGGTCGGCCCCTTACCTCTTCCCTCCACGCTCTGCACAGCAAGCGCTGTTCCCGTCTGGGGGGGTGAGGAGACGGTCAGCCCCGCCCTTGCAGAGCCAGGAAGTGGCGGGTTGGCTTTGGGATCCGGCTCTTGCAGAATGCAAAGCCATCCTCTCTTTCCCCCTGGCCCCGTGGGGGTACATAAGTGGGGTAGGGGGTCCCCAAAACAGACGCTGAGCCCTTGGCCTTGACTTGGTGGGTGGGTGCCCTGAAGGGTAAGATCCAGACCCGCAGCTCAGACCTTCCTCTTCGTTATCCACCTGCTCATGGCAGCAGCCTTCCTGTCCTCGGTCCCTCCCTCCCTCGGCTTCTGCAGCGCAACGTAACCGTCGGGGCAGAGGGCCCTGCGTGCCCCTGCACTGGGGCTCCTGCGTGCTCCCACACCCTGGGTGGGGAGAGTCCGGGGGCAGCCAGAGGGGGGTGTGTTTTTTTTCCAGAGCTGGATTTCTTTTTGTTTGTTTTTAAATTTTTTTTTAAAGACTTATATTTAGAGAGAGTGGTAAGGAAGGAGAGAGAAAGAGAGAGAGAGAAATATCAATGTGTGGTTGCCTCTCATGCGCCCCCCCACTGGGGACCTGGCCCGCACTCCAGGTATGGGCCCTGACCGGGAATCGAACCGGCGACCGTTTGGTTCGCAGCCTGCACTCAGTCCACTGAGCCACACCGGCCAGGGCTAGAGGCGGATGCTTTAATAGCAATACCTCCAGACGCTGTCTAGGAAAGACCATGGGGATGGCATGCGCCACGTGTCCCAGAGTATCACACACTGTAATAGCACAACGTCAGCCGCAGCCTAAACGTCCGCGCACGGGCAGGGGATTGGAGAAATAAGTGTGTCATGCATTTACGCAGCCACCAAGAATGGCCAGAAGGGCACACAAGCACTGCCTTTTTGTGGGTCGACACAGGCTCAGAACAGAAAGCCAGTTGCAGAAGGAGGTTTAGGGTGTCACCGTCTGTCCCCGGGTCAGAGCACACTCACAGGGGCACCACAGGACCCTGGATGTGGTTGGCGGGTTCACACCCACACACACAAACACACACACACACACGCAGCGAGCCTGTGGACCCGCACCAGCTGCCCCCCGGGGAGGGAGGCAGGCGAGGGCTGGGGCTGGGCACGTCTTTCAAACACACGCCCGCTGTTCCTGTCCGGTTTTCTTTCTCGGAACCACAGGAAACCATCAGGAAGCGCCGTGTCGGCTTCTGGACTGGATCTTGGAGCAGAACTACAGCATCGGCGGCGAAACTGGGGCAACCCGAAAACATCTAGAGTTTGGTTAATAGTGGCCCGTGGACCTTAGTTTCTTAGTTTTGACAAGTCTCTCCTGGTCGTGGAAGGTGTTAACGTCGGGGGAAGCTGGGCCGGGGTACACAGAAACTCTGTACTATCTTTGTAATTTTGCTGTGAAACGGAAGTTATTCTAAAATAAAAGGCTTCCTTAGGAGAAAAAAAAAAGCAACCACTATATTAAGCCTTGTTAATTGTTAGTGTGGGTAGCTGGATGTTGGTTACATTTTTGTCTGCATTCTTTGTGATTGCATTCCCCCGCAACCCAGAAAGCCCCCCTGCTGGAGGGAGGGAGGGAGGGAGGGATGCTGGCTCTCGGTGGTGACCCCGTTTCCAAAGCTTGGATCCCGGAGGGCCGGCCTTCACGTGCGCTCAGGGTACCACACCCCAAAGCCCAGTAACGCATCAACCCCCAGACCCACGAACACGATGGGGCCTCAGCCAGCAAGCCCTGCGCGGCGGTGCCCTGAGACCTTTAAAACTCCGTCTCTGTTCATAAGAAGCCCCTTATAAAGCAGTCATTGGTTTATGAGCAAGAAAGAGGGGGGTGGGGGTCGTTTCGGGGTTTTCGGTTTTCCTCTTGGTCCTGAACTTCGTAAAATGCCCCCCACCGGCTTCCCCCTTCTCAGGTTCCATTGCTGAGTGACTTGACCTAACATTGGTGGAGAGAGGAGCTCTTTAAAAATGGCAGTGGGGCCTCAGAACCTTCCAGGGCTAGTAAATGTTTATAGGGTGGAGGTGCGGGTTGGTCATTTCCTTTAGGAGGAAACAATAAATGAAGCTACTTGCTTATACCTGCCCCAACCCTGAGCGCCTCATTGTCTTCATCTACTGGGGGTGGGGGTTGGGCAGGGAGGGGGGAGAAAGGGGATCGAGAAATCTCCAGGGATCTCGCGGCCCAAACACCCCAGGAGTTTGGAAGTGCCGCTTTTAGGCAGGTTTAGGACAGGGTGTCCCGGCCTCGGCGCTACCGACGTGTTTGTTTAGCCTGGCAGTTCTCGGCTGGGGGCCTTCTGGGTTTTCAGGGTATCGGCTCCTTGGCCTCTGCCCACCAGATGCCAGGGGCGTTCCTCAGGAAAGCCGTGGCAGCCAGCAATGTCACCAGACGTTGCCAGACGTCCCCTGGTGGGGGGGGGCCCACCGCCCCGCATTGAGAGCCCCTGGTGTAAAGTCACTTTCCTCAAACTCGGAGGCGGATCGGAGCGCCTTTGCTTCAAACCCACTGGCCCATGGAGGGCGGCGAGTGGAGAAAGCGGCATTTCCAGGCGCTGGGGCTACTTTCCGGTTGAAGGGAGCCCCGGTGGCTATCACAGTCCCCTGGGCACGCCGCTCACCCCTCGCCTGCCTGCGAGTCCCACGCCCTGGGGACGGACGTGGAGGGCAGAGCCCTGAAGGTCGCATCCTCCCGGGGAGCAGAACGTTCTCACAGTGCCTTTCGCCCGATGATACTACCGAGAGATCACTAAACACACCCTCGGAAAGGGCGCTCCCCTACCCCCAGCCTTCCTCAGGAGGACCAGGGCAAAAGCCCTCTCCCCTGCTTCCCTCTCCCGCTGGTCCCTCGGTGGGGGCGAAGGGGGGTGGGGGGCAGGCTGCCCTTCCTGAGCCCCCCTGCAGCGCAGAGGCCGCCCAAGCAGGGTCCCTGCCTGCTGTCTGCGTTGGCGAGCGAGAAGCCCTGTTGCGCCTTTTGAAAGGTGATTCCTAATCAAAAGAACAACAGTGTTTCGTGCCGTGAAGACGAGGCGAGATTCCGGGCCCCAAGTCGTCTGTGGAGCTTTGTCGGAACACGCTCACCCGTGGGCGCAGCGCCTGGGCGCCCCCACACTTCAGGGACCGGGCGTTGTCGCCACGGAGACCATACGTCCTCCAGGGGCCAGACTGTGTCCTCTGTGGCGCATTCCAGAAGTTCGCTGACCCCTCCCTGCTTTAGGCGGCCTGTACCCCTTACCTGGGAAAGGGTAAAAAATACTTTTAAAAAGCCTGCATTTTATCTGCCCCTGTGTCCCTCTGAGACGCCCAGGGACACACAGACACCCTCTCTCCTCCCCGATGGCCAGAGGAGCTTCTGCTAGTTGAGGAAACTCTGGCTTCAACGTGTCTTTCTGCAGACTTCTCGGCGTCTTCGGCGTGGGACCCGCACTGTGAACCCCCGTCGAGGCCCCGGAGAACTGTGCGTGCCTCTTCCTCCACTCCTCTCGTCCTGGCAGCCCCCACCCGTGTCTGTTGGCAAAAAATTCTCCCAAAATACTCCCGCCGCATGGCATCAGGCTCCCGGAAGGTCAGCTGCTGGCCGAGACGGGCACCGGCCAGGCCAAACACGGGCTGCTCCGGAGCCGGCCTGCTCGTGTGGGTCCCAAGGGCCGCCGCCGTCTTGGCATCCGGGGCGGCAGGATCCGCTGCCCACTTGTTCCGGGGCCAGAGCAGGGTGTGGGTCAGGCTGGTACCCCTGCTGAAACCGGGGGGTGGGCCCAGATGTGTTGATCGAGGGCAGGACGCACCAGGAAGCTGGTTTTCTTGTCACTGACCCTGCCGTTCTGGAAAGCTGCCTGGTGCCCACTCACAGCTGTGTCCATCGGTTTTAAGTAAACGCTGAGTGGCCGGGACCTGGGCGTGACTGCCAGCTCAGGGCACAAACGCTCCCCTCAGATTCAGGCCCTTGACTGTGGGCTGGCCCACTCTTAAAAGCAATCAATCAATCAATCAATCAATCACGGTCACATTGTCCTCTGTCTCTCTTTCCGAAACCCTGTTTGGTAGACTCAGTACGGCAACATTCCCACTGCCCTGCCCCCAACCCCCATTTTGGTGCGGAGCACTGACGTTTTTCTGTCTTCAGTGACAACCCGCTTACACCAGCCATTCACCCAATAGCGTGAGTCCTGCCTTTGCTTTTACACATGGGAAACCCGGGACCTTGCCCAGCTTTGTGGACACCAGGTCTGGCCTTGAGTCCCAGGTCACTGGTGTGTGACCTTGGGCAAGTTGCTACAGGTCCCGAAGCACTCTGGGCCTTGGTGGCCTCTGCACTGGGCAGCCCAGGTGGCCGCCGCAACAGAACCCCCCAGCCTGGGTGGGCTCAACCACGGACGTTCATTTCTCCCCTTCTGGAGGCTGGGAGTCCGAGATCGGGGTCCCAGCCCGGTCGGGTCTGTTTCTCTCCACTTGGTTGCAGACCGGACACATCCTTGCTGTGTCCTTGCTGGGGAGCGATCGGGGCGGGGTGGTCTCTGATCTCTTCCCCTTCTTGTAAGGGAGCGAGTTCCCTGGCGGAGACTCCGCCCTGATGAACTTGTCTCACCCTAGTGTCTTCCAAAGGCCTCATTCTCCAAATGCCAGCTATGTCGGGGGGCAGAGCTCCATCCAGCACATGGATTTTGGGGGGACGTAATTCAGTCCGTTCCAGTTCCCCTCTAAGAGGGGTGGCTCGGGGCCCAGGGCGGCCGGGGTCAATGAGATCATGGCAGGGAGCTCTCGTAAATGGAGGGCCACGCCTAGGGTCCCCCCTCTGGCTGCACAGTGTCTTCTAGTACCTTCTGTGGTCATGACAGTGGACTCTTGCCTGGTGTCCCGGTCACTCTGCCAGTTGCCAGTCATGGGGGGCACCTGGAAGTCCCTCCCTAAGTCTAGCTCGGGCCCTCGTATTCAAGACAGTGCATTTCCCCGGGGTTGTTTCCCATTAGAAAATGATGTTTGTGTTATTCACTCAACTCTCACGCCAGATTCTGACAAGAGGCCTGGACACCGGCAAACAGTGAGTGAGGTGCCGCCGTCCCTCCCGCGGGGCTGGGCCGAAGGCAGGGGGCCAGGGCCAGGGCAGAGCGTGGGCGCAGAGGAAGCCCCCTTTGAAATCCCTGCGGGAGCCGCCCTGTTGGACGGAGACGCCCTGTCTCTGGGGTGGGTCCCCGCTGCCGGTGCTCCTCCCGCGCTGGGGCGGATTGCTGCTTCTCCCTCGGCACTCGAGACGGAATAATTGGCCTGAGTCAAGGGCCCATGTTGTACCAAAATGCTCATCTTTAGACACCAGCACCGCCCTCAGGGGCAGAGATGCTGCGAGACAAATACCCCTGAGGCATGCTCCCTGCTCCCGCGGAGAGGAAGGATGTCTCGTTCAAGACTTGTTCTAAGTCACAGAACACCCGCCAAAGCGCCGAAAACGTGTCATTATCCCCCATAACGGCAAGCCCTCGGGGAGGTCATCCCAAGTTTGGGACAGCAGCCCAGTGATATCGTCCAGTTATCCATGATCTTTCCAGCTTCCCTCCATGATCCTGAAATTCCTCGTGCCCGTTACCTCAAGGCTGCAAGACGGCTGCCACAGCCCCGCACATCATCACTGCCCCAAACACCCTCACAGTTAAGGCAGGACAAAGGGAAGTGTCCAAAGACCTCTCCTTGTTTATCTATCCCTTGGTTTCCTAGAAGTTCTTTAGGAGACTCCTTAAGTCCCATGGGCCAGACTGGTCCATAAGGCTGGGTCTTGCTGCAAGGAAGGATGGGAAGGTACAAAATTGACCCGTGGCCACCACAGGGGGAGGGGGAGGAGGAAAGCGTGCTGGAGGTGGTTGCTAGGCAGCCACATTCAAATGGTGTATCGTTCTCTCTCCCTCCTTCTTGTTGTCTATGGGACCTGTAGCTGGGTTTCTAGAAGTTAGTTGCACATGTAGTTTGGCTCAACTCTGTGCCCAGGTAAATAGAGGCCCCATTCTAGCTTCCCAAGTGCCCAAGTAGCTGTGCCAGTGAGAATCCGTGCAGAAGAGCAGTGGCGTGTCAGCCTCAGGGCAGCCAGGCCCTCTGCACCCCGTAGAGAGACTTTAGTTTCTCTTTAAATGCAAACCTGCGAGTAGGCACAGCTTTAACCCTAACTTTGCAGCGCGCCTGGGACTCCGGCCAGCAGCCAGGTGCTCGCTGAAAACAAACTTGGCTGTGTTTACGGACCTCTCCCGATCTTCTTAAATAAGGGGCAGAAGTTCTTGGAAATGACCCGAGCGGGTCACGCACCACGGTCCCCTGGGAAGAAGCAGAGGCCAGGGCGGGGCGTGGTCCGAGTCCTGCCTGAGGGACAGACAGGTGGCTCCCATTTCCCGCTGGGTAGAGGATGAACAGATCAAGGCACTCCAGGCATTTTAAGAATCTGCGTCACTGTTTGCTCCCCGAGGGTGGAGAGCTGCGTGGGGGAGAAGGGCCTGCCCTGGTGGAGCCGCGCAGGCCCAGCGGCAGCCTGGAAGGACCTTTCCGGTCCGTGGGGCCTGGGCGCCCGGGTTGCTCAGGCTCGTCTGCAAGCAGCACTGCCACCCGAGTGTCTGCTGTGTCCTTAGGCCGCTGGTTGGAAGCGATGGTCCGGGGGAGAGGCGGTAGCAGCTACTCTCAGGGCTTGTTTGCGTGAACCAGATCGGCGCACAGAATTTGATGGTTGTAAGCAAAACAAATACATTCAAACTACTTTAAGGAGGAAAAACAAGGCATTCCCAAGCCTGGGGAAAAGACTCACCGGCAACTGGAAGATCCTTAGAGGGTCCAGGGGTTCTTCTCTCCACATCCCTCAGCTCTGCACCAAACAGCGCCCCCCTCACCTCTCTGCCACACCGGGTACGCTGCTACCCTGCCTACCGGGAGAGAGTCAGCCATCCAGACCCACCGGTAATCTGGCTAGCCACCAGCCCGCTTTCCCCGCTTCCCTAGCTGGTTGGAGCGGCCATGGGTGCTGTTGTAGCCGGTGAGACCCACGAGGGGGTCTGCTAGGGGCAGAACAGGGTGCGAGGTGGCTCTGAACGCTTTGCTTCCTGATGCGAGACAGCTGAGCAAACAGAACCGTCTCTCCTTTCCCCCTTGTTCCTACCTTGAATGAGGCTCCGTGACGTTCAGAGCCACGGCAGGCCTTTTGTGACCACGAGGCAACACACCCAAGGATTGAGCACCAATGTGCGGACAATAGCAGAACCAAAACACAGAAGACACTCGAGTTCTTGAAGACATGGCCGAGCTACCGCACCCACCTAAAATTCCCGGGGAGAGACGCGTAGGCAGCCTGAACCACATGCTCACCCGTGGGTCAGTGGGGTCCAGAAGGCAGATCAAGCTACATGAACAAGGTTGCAGGGGGGTCCACTTCTGGCCTCCTGTAGCTGGGGTTGGGGTGGGGGAGGGGTGTGCCAACTGTCCAGTTATAGCTATGCCATTCTAATATAGCTAGCCATTCTCATGATAATTAATTAATAATTTCCATGACAACCATTCAGGTGGGGGCTAGTATTACCCTACCTATTTTATAGACCAGAAAACACGAGCACGGAGAAGCTGGCCCAGGACAGCCAGGGAGTGTGATTGAACTCAGGTGTCATTACTGGCCCCTCCCTCTTGGACTGGCTCCTGAGATGCTCCTTGGAGGAGAAAGGGTTTGGAGCAGGTTAGTAAACGGGCTTCTCAAGGCGGGGGGGTCCTGTGCGAGGGCAGTAGGGGGCCACATAAAGGTTTCATAGCGACACGCTTTAGGCATAATCATAATGTCCCGTTTCCTTGGTTATCCGAGGTTCTGGGACCAAGATGTCACATTGGTGACGGTGGAGCTGTCTTTCCCCCACAGAGCACCCACTGCACTGACTGCAGCTCCTCCGCTGGAGGAGGTAAGGAAACGAGGACCTCTTGGGTAGAGCTGGACACGGGGCCAGCCAGACTTCATTTATTAGCAATTGGACTGTCGATTGGAGTGTGATGGGCGTGCAGAGCCGTGCACAAGTCGGGAACAGCGAGGGGTGTTGGCAGCGTGAACACATCTGGGTAACCGGTGCCCCCCCCATCGGGGATCCCGACCTCCTAGAAGCCCCTCCCACCCTCACCCAAGGGCGATCGCCGCCCTGTGTTCTGAATCCATGGCTTAGTCCCACCTGCTTTAAAACTCTGTGTAGGTCTCCCTGCACAGGAACTCTCTGAAATCACTGCTGATCACTTCCAACGATTTGCAGGGGTGACCTCAGCCAGGACGGGAGGTCTGTTGGCAACTCTGCTGGGGGCATTCAGCCGAGGACCCCAAGTGTCATTTCAAAACCGGTCTTCGGTTTGCTCTCGGATTCTGCTTCCTTTGCCAGAAATAGGTTCGAAGGACGACAATGCAGTTTTGAGGGTGTTTTGATTGTTCAGCCGGGGAGTTCAAGCGTAGGTTCTTAGAACTGTGCCCACAGCATGAACGAGGCTCTCCAAGACTCTTATTTTGAAAGGGAGACGGGAGCCCAGCTCGAAGGAAACGCAGAACAACCTTTTCCTTTGCTGCACCTGCACTGCCGGGGCCTAATGAGTTTAGGTTGATGGAACCCAGACCTCAGGAAGGATTATAAATTCTCATTTGATTTGATTTGCTTCTAAAGTACCTGAAACCAGCTGTGCCTGCCCAGCTGACCCAGGGCTCTGGCTGCTGTGGGGGAGGGGCAGGGCAGGCACCCTCCCATCCTGGGAAAGGGGGTGCTCCTGGGAAAGGGGGTCGTCCTGGGAAAGGGGGTCATTGCAGCAGCCCCTCTGCCCACCCCGGCTGCTCCCAGGGCCCCATGGTGGCCAGCCTCTGTCTCCTTGAATTCGCACAATAGCCACCTTACCTGGGCCTGTGAATGCCCCCATCTTTTGGAGTGAGGGGGGGCGCTGAGCCTCCCAGGGGTGGCTTACCTTGTCCCGAGTCGCTGGCGGTGATGGGCAAGCCTGCGCTCCAACCCGGGCTGTAGGTCCCCTGGCCCTTCTCTGCCCCGAGGGGCACCTTTCCAGACCTCTTCACTGGGATCCTTGGGGCCCTGCCCATGCCGGGCCCGGGAGTGCATGGATGGTGTAGTACTGAAAGGCGCAGCAGTGATGGCCACCCCCGTTCCGGACCTCCCTGTGCGCCGGCGCTGCGCAGGCGTCCTCCGTGCCAGCGGTCCTCAGAGTGGGGCCCCAACGGGCAGCAGGGGCATCTCCCGCACACACGTGAGACACACATGATCCCAGACCTCCCGCATTAAAAACACCGGGAGGCGACCCGCCAAAGCTGGTGCCGTTCTCATGACCCTCCCGTGTTTGCGGATGAGGAGTGATTCGCTGAGCGCCAGGTGGGTGGGAGGGAGGGGAGGTGGGGACCCACACCCCAGCCCAGCCCTGCCACACCGTGGATGGCCGTGTGTGTCCCCTCCCCACTCAGATCTCACTGTCGGAGGTGAAACCTAGAAGACAGCTCTGCAGCCCCACCAATGAAACGACGAGAGTCACTGTAGTTCCAGGAAGGACAGGAAGGGGCTGGGAGGCTGCGGGTGGCCGGGGGCTGTGACCACCCAGCTGAGCCCCGCCCCGCCGAGTGCAAGGGGCCGCGGGGCCTGCGTCCTGGAGCCAGGCCCCTGCCCCGGCGCCCCTGAACTTGGTGGGTCTGATGATTGTCCAGGGTGATGTCCTTCCCCAAGTGACAAGCTTGGGTCCTCGTGCCTGTTTCTCAGACAGAACTGAGACCCACGGAGCCGCCCGTGTCCACCCTGGGCCTGGCACACTATCCGGAATTGACTTCTCCCCCCTTCCGTGGAGTGTCTCTCCCCGAGGGGAACGCCGCTCATCCGTCTCGGAGAGCATACTCTCGGGCGCTGGTTGGCAAGAAGGTCTGTGCGTCCTGGCGTGGCTCTGGGCCGCCTTTACGTCATCGCGCTGACTCCGCAGAGCGGCGCTGCGAGGCGGGACTTTCCGGGACGCTGCAAGGCCTCTGCGTCCGTGCCACCGCCCAGGACGGGAGCCCCGGGCCCCGTGGGGCTGTGTAGATTTAACGCCACGCACGGAAATGAGTGGGAATGCTGAGTTCCCAGCCGGGGCGGCCCTAGTGGCCGGCACAGATGCAGAACTCAAACTCGGAAGTGCCAGCCCGACCGTATATATATATATATATATATATATATATATATATGGCGACATCACTCGAATGTTGGCGACTGAATCAGGCACAGCCCATGAGAGGAGAAAGGAGGCTTCAGGCCCATGAAACCCACCCCGTTGTTGCAGAGAGAAAAGCTGAGAGACCCGGGGAGCCCGGGGTCCCCTGCCACAAGCCGAGAGCCCAGAGGGGACCACCACCCAGGGCTTCTGACTCCCCTGAGGTTTGCCTGTGAGCTCGGGGACCCTGACCTCGGCCTGGGGGACAGTGGGCTGGGCCGCTCCCTGCTGTGAGGCTGTCCCGGGCAGCGCAGGGCGTTGAGCCACGTCCCCGGCCACTGGACACGGGTAGCACAAAGCCACCCCACGAACCCAGGCAGTACCCTGTGTCCCTTGACAGGGGAGGGCGAGGCCACCGTTGCCCCTGGTGGACAGTGGCTGGTTTGGCTGAAAATTGTAACTAGTGTCCATTTCTCCCCCTCACTTTTCAGTTAGCCAAGGATGGGGTTGGGCCCCAGAGGCCCCTGGGGGCCGAGTTCCTGCCCCGAGGAGGTGGGGCACCCGCGGGTGAGGGCCCGTGGGTAAGGGCCCGCGGCCCCGGTTTCTGTCGGAAACACTGACAGGCACTTACAGCCCGTTTTTCTTCCCCGCGAGCGAGCGTCTGGGTCTCTTTAGGCGAACGGCTGGCTTCGGCCCTGGAAATAATTAAACCCATCTTTGTTCCCCTCTCCCCGCCCCAGCCCCTAAACCCTTTGGTCCGTTCAATTCACAATGATAACATTGTTCGAGCAACACCGCACACATGTTGACACCGAAGTGTTTAATCTGGCGGCACAGTCCTTCTCCGGGCCCCACCCCCAGCCCCACATCTGGGCGGCCTGCAGCCCCGGGGACACGAAGCCGGGCCGCCGGAGCTCTTGCCCACGCACCTGCATCTCAGGACGCGGCCCCCGGCCTCGAACAAGGAGGCAGTGTCTCGGAAGACCCTCTTGGAGCGCCCGGCCCTGGGACCCCAGGTGGTCCTGCCGGCCGCCTGGGTGTCGAGAGGGAAGTCGCAGCGTTGAAGCAGCAGCAGCAATCCGGGGGTTGGGGAGACAATGCCTCTTGTGTGCCCTCCCCCAGGCAGGGCCCTGGCCCCCGATTTAGGGGGCTGGGGGGGCTGATGGGGAGATGGGTTAATGCTACAGAATCTTCCAGCTGTCAGCCTCTCTCAGGGGCGACTCTGGCTTTGGGCCAGAGCAGAACCGACAGGCCAGAGAGAGACCCGAGCGGGCTGCAGAGTCTTCCGTCTCTGGGCTCCATTTCTAAGGAGAGGAATGCTGTGACGTGTCACGTGGGCCAGGAGCTTGGCCTGCATCGGAGCCGTCCGTGCGTGATCGTCTTCACAGGTTCAAGGTTGGGCGGTTCCCGGTTTGAGGGAGAGACTGCGGCCGAGTGCTGAGGGCCACGTGGGCACTCAGACTAGCTGTACGGCCGTGGGCAGGTGACTTGGCCTCTCCGAGCCTCGACGTCCTCATCTGTAAAATGGGCCCGGCGTGCGTGCTCCCCGTGTGCGCAGGGATCCCACGAGATGGCGTGTGTGACACCGGGGACAGGGCATCCAGGCCGGTGGGCGGGCCTTGCTCATGGTGGCCGTCCACCCCCCACCAGCAGGGTGGCCACTCTCGAAACGAAGCCTCAGAGAAGAGCGTGTGGCGTCCGGGATGTGGAACCACTGGAAGCCTCGTGCGCCGTGGGTGGGACTGTCACCCGGCGCAGCCTCGGAGGAGAACGGGGTGACAGTTCCCCAAAACTCACAAACAGAACCACCACGCAATCCGGCCATTCCGCTCCTGGGTCTCTGTCCCAAAGAATTAAAAGCAAGGCTTCAAAGAGATACTTGCACGCCCATGTCCAGAGCAGCGTCTTTCGCAGCCGCCAAGAGGTGGGTGCAACCCCAGTGTCCATGGACGGGTGGACGGGTGGACGGGTGGACGGACAGACAAAATGCGGCCCCTCAGCACAGCGGAACACCAGTCGGCCTTGGAAGGAAACTCCGGCGCACGCTACAGCAGGGGCGAGCCTCGGGGACAGGACTCGGGGTGGAGTCAGTCAGCCAGCACGGAGCAACTTGACTGCACGCACCCACTGACAGGAGGCACCCGGGGTCGCCCACCTCACGGGGACAGAAAGGGGAACGCGGGGCGCCAGGGGCTGGGGGTGACTGGGGAGCGGGCGCTGGTTTAACGGAGACAGACTTCCAGCTTTGACAGATCACACGCACTCTGCACACTGGTTGCACAGCCTCGTGAATGGACTGTACGCGTCAGGAAGGCTAAGATGATGGGTTTTATGTTATGGTTATTTTACCACAATTAAAAATAAAACTTTAAAAAACGGCGACCGCGACCTGGTAGTTTGGGGGTCAGGTGTGTGACCATGGCAACGTAACTGGGCTTCTTATCAGCGCCCTGTCCTCTGGCAGGACAGCGGGGGGCCCTCACACACCCGCTCGGGGCGCTCCGGGATTGTCAGTGCTTGTCGGCGAGGACACTGGGGTGCCAGGAGACTCTAGATATCCGCTCGACAGCGGCTGTCGTTTTAGACTCGTGTGCAGCGTTCCCTGCCTTGCCTCGGGGGGGTCAGGACCGTCCCCTCCCTTCTGCTGCGTCGTGTATCAGCTCTCGCGTCACGAAGAGTCCGTGTCCCTGGTAGAGTCGCTGGGTGTGTCTGCTCCTCCCTCGAGGACGCCTAGGTTACGGCAGGACTCTGGCGGCCTTTCAAGGGCCTTCCTCTCACCACGGACGTCATCGGGTCCCGAGTCCCAGTGCCGCGGGGCTGGGCGTCCCTCCTGACGGCAGCCTCGGGGACCTCAGCCCCGGTGACAGCTGGCCTGTGCGGGTACCTTTCGGAGGAAGGTGTTCCCCTGCGGGAAGGGGCGGGGTCCGGGTTGCAGGTTGCAGAGTTAATTTGGGGTGGGGGCTCCTCAGCAGGCAAGGGTCCTCGGAAACTCATTTCGAGCTTCCGGTTACGTGGTGGGCTTGGGCGGGTTCTGTGGGGTCCCAGAGCTTTAGTCTCATTAAAGGGGTTCGGGGGTCTGCCCCAGCCGTCACTGGAGCTCCTCCGTGCGGTCTGAGCTCTCGGAAACCAGTCTCTGCGTCAGGAGCAGAGTCCCGGCGCTGGGCTTGCAGGCTTTCCCTGGGAAGCGTGCCTTGGCCCATAAAACGTTTGGTCCCATCTCACAGCTTAGCGGCATCTCTGGGGCAGACCGCATGGTCCGAGGGTTAACCAGCCTCTTTCTGGAAACCACACAGTTTTGGAAGGAGCTGCTGGGCGGGGACGCTGGCCACCACCCGTCTACTGACTCACCTCGCCCGGCCGGGAGCGGGCTTGGGAGAGAGTGAGGGCAGCTCTGTGTGGCTGACCGCCCCCCGCCCCCCCAGTGCAGAGGGCTTGTCTGCCAGTGGCCCCTGTCTCGCTCTGCAGGTGTCTCTTCTGCCTGGATGTCCCCGTGAGAGTTACTCCCCGTGAGAGTTACTCCCCAGGAGAGTTACTCCCCATGAGGTCTGTGAAGCCGCCGGTGACGAAACCCAGGGAATGGTCGCCCCGTCCTTTCAGATCTGAACCTGGCCGCCACCCGGTCCTCTTATCTTGCGGGTCCTGGGTCCTGCTCCTTCCCCCGGGCCACGTTCTCCCGGGGCAGGGGGCCGTGTTCCCCATCCCCCTGCAGCCCCCGCTGTCCACCCGAGGTTCCCTGGTCTCTCTCATCACCTGTGCGTTTTCCCCACGAAACGTTATCAGCCGTCGGCCCGGCCCGGCGGCCCCGCACTGGGCTTCTCGCCAGGGTTCCGGACCGCTCTCTGTTCCGCCGTCCAACCCAGCTCTCCCCTCGGGCTGCTCACTGTTCGCCCCAAGTGTAACCGGCCCACGGCCACCTGTGTTCCCTTCCCTCCACGTCCCCTGCAGAGCTGTCCCTGCGGTGTTCACACCTGCCGGCGGCACCGTGGTCCGCTGGGCACCCCCGGCTCCCGGGGGACACCCCTTCCCAAGTCCTCGCCCTTCACCGGCTCGTGTGTGGTCCCAGTTGGCTTCGGCCCCTCCCCCGCTTCGTCTCCTGTCCACTCCGTCTCCCCCGCAGTCCAGACCCCGGACGGAAACGACAGCCACTTTCTCAGGCAGCCAGGGTCGGTAGTGGCTGCCCGAGTGCCAGGTTGAACGAAGGGTGTTGGGATTGTTTAGTGATGCCTGCCTTGGGTGCAGGAAGGGAGAACGGGGGCACGAGTGCCGGATACGCATCACCCCCGGACCACACCCTCCTTGGAGCTCCCCGTCTCTGCTCTCACCCCTGTTACCCACCTCCTGCTGCTCCGCCCGTCCTCTAGCGAAACCAGATTCGATCCAGGCACCGTCCGGCGTAACGCTGGACTGAACTAGTCATGGTTGATGGGGTCAGTGGTTGACCCCTTAGCGTGGCACCCAGGAGCCTTGTCGCGAGGAATTAGCTTGCCTCTTCCTTGTTGTTCTCAGCAGACTTCTTGCCCCTCACCAACTGGCGGTCTCCCTCTGCTTGCCCGCCCTCTCCCGTCTCCGGGGCTGGTCAGCCTCAGTTCTTCCTGAACATTCTTCCATTCAGCACCTTTCCTGGGAGGGACCCCCACCTCCCTCCCTCCCTCTCTCCCACCGAAACAAAGGCACCGGGATTCATGGACTGTCACCGTGGAGATGATGTCTCGCTCGGCCCCACACCCTGTTACCCCCAAATGCTTGACGTGAGAAACAGTGAGGTGCACCTGCCGAGGGCGAGCCCTCCGCCCTCTGACCCCACAGTCCCGCCTCGTGGCGTTCCCCCGGCAGGAATGCGTGCGGATGTCCGCCGAGGCACGGTTGGTCGTGGTCCCGCACTGGAAAGGGCCCACGCGCCCATCGAGCACTAAGCCGAGGCCTGTTCCTACAATAATACGGGGGGGACGGCTGTGGAGATGAATGAGCTACCACCGCAAGCAGCCACCCGGGGGTGCAAGGGGCGGGGCGGGGTGTGGGCGCAGGTGAGCGGGGGCGGCGGGCGCGGACGGAGACGTGCCCAGCAGGCGAAGCGAGCCTGTGGCGCTGGGCGTTCGGGCGGCTGGCGTCTTTGGGGAGGGGGACGCCGGTGTTGGGGAGGGGGCCTCGTGGGGACCTCCCCGCTGCTGGTCATCGCTGTGCCGTGTCCTGCTCTGGGCGTGCGGCCACCTCTGATCCGTGTGTTTTGCTGTGTGCGTATGACGACTGCAGTCGCTTACTTGACGCCTAGACGGGAATCACGCAGAGTCGTATGTTCGATCCGGTGGGTTTATGGAGCCCTGCCGAGGCTGTGCCGGACACCGGGGGTTCCAGGTGGTGGAGAGTCACGGACCCTGTTCCCAGCGGTCAAGGGGTCCTCCTGTACCTGGACACTGTCCAGGTGCATGGGCAGCTGTTTCATGGTGCACACTCTCCTGGAGATGACCGCCGTTCCCCGGGCATGTGTCCTGCCTGGGCACTGCTGGGCGTCTGTGTAACTGGCTGTGATGGCTTTGCGCAGAGCCAGCCGCCTTGGTGGCAAAGCTATCCACCTGACTCTGGCTTCAAGGGGATTGTTCGAAGGGTGCCTGCGCAACTCCCAGACTGTAAGACCTGGGGGGCGGGCTGGACTGCCTGTGGAGCAGAGGTTACCCTGCATGTGAGAGGGGCGTGAGCACCAACTCCCCACGTGGGACGTCCTGTCCCCCCACCTCTACCCTGTATCGACACCCTGCGCCCCGGAAGTTCCCCTTCGAGGGCCAGCCTTGGGGTTATTACTCCAGAAAGACGCTGGGGTCAGCCTTGGGGACAGCGGTGGGGCTGGCTGCTGGCCACAGGCTGTTTTCCGGAATCCACTTTCTCTGGACTTACCAGTCGGTCTTGGGGATTTGGACCCTTTTAATCTTTTGAAGGTGAAAGTCTTCGGTAATGCCTGGGAGCTCTTGTAGCTGGTGGGGTGTGGAGTGCAAAGGGCCGCAGAGAAAAAGCTGGATTTCTGGGGTTTCTGGCTTTTCTTAAAAAGCCCGATTATATGCACCTAAAGTGTCCTCTGTGGACACAGGGAGATAGCGACGCTAGACATTTGTTCCGAAGTCCCAGACTTGGGAAACCCGCCACGGTAAGGTAGGAGGACGGTGTAAGGATGCGTTCCCTCCCTGAGTGCATACCTGCTTCCGTCTCCACTTCGGGGGTGCCCATGTGACAGTCCCAGCCCCTGAGGTGACGGGGTGGATGCCACGCCGGGGAGTGGCTCCCACGGGAAATGGAAACTCCGGGGAAGACGAGACTTGGAATCGGGGTGGGACTTTGAATGATTCACTGCTCTTTTAAAAAAACAATGACAATTCTTTCTTTGATAAGTCACAGAATCACTTTCAGAACGTGGGATGATAGGGCTTCAGGGAGAGCAGAATGGCGTGCGGCTCATGCCTCCTGTCTTAAAACAATTAACGAAGGACATTCGCTCCCCAAGCCATTCCCAAAGAGCCTGCCAGTGTGGCAAGGAGTTCGGATGGACACTTTGTTCACGAACCCCTTTCAAAAGAGAAACTTTGTAACCCTGCTCTCTTAATTGTCTGATATCTAAAGGGTCTTCCCAGTTAAGATACAATTTAATCTTATATATTGAAACAGTTACATATAGACCTGCTATAATAAACTTTGTATCTGTGATTAGGTATCAATGTTTCCTTTCTCCTTCGGGTGTAGGGGTTCAGCAAGTGCACCTGTGTGAATGTCACGCTCATTCAAATGTTTCTGTATTGTTGGCGCTATGGCACTTTTTGCCCCAAATGCAGTTATCTTGGGGACACTACGTAAATGCCCACACACAGACTGCTGCTTCTGCACGGGTGGCCGTTCTCCTGGCTCCTTGTTCCGGAGACCCTGTAACCACGGCCAACACAGATTGCTTTCCATGTGCCGGGCTCCTATTGTCCTCCCAGCAACCCACCGAGAAAGGGCCACTGCTAGTGTCCCAGAGGAAGGGGACGCACACGGAGGTTAAGCTAGCCGAGGCCATGCAGCTGGTAAGGGGCACAGCTGAGACTAGAACTCAGGCTGCCTGGCTCCAGATCATGTAAACGTCAAGAGTGTGGGTTTTGGAGTTCTGCCTCTCACCTAACTTTTACCTTGGCTAAGTCACCTACCTGGCTGCCTGGGCCTCCGTGTCCCCATCTGTGAAGTGGAGATGGGTCCTGCCTCACTGGGGTCCATCAGACTGGCGCAGAGTCCCCACCTTGGGACCCGCCACAGAGCAAGCACTCATGAACGTGCATCCTTTTTTTTTTTTTTTTTTTGCTCTTCTGGGTTCTTCGCCCGTCGTCACTGCAAACCGACCAGGGTCGCAGCCCCCATGCCCTGCCCGGGGGGCGGCTGAGTTTGCTTCTGCAGGTGCGGCCAGTCCCAGCGCTGGGAGCAGGGAATCGGAAGCGTTCTGGAGTCCAGCTATTTTCCCGGCATCGGGCTGGGGCTCCCCTCTGCTGAGTGGGGGGGCATCGAGGGCCTTTCTGGCCCTCAGGGGATGGGCTCTGCTGGGCAAGGGGAGGAAGACGGCTAGAAGGGGAGACTGTCTGTGTGCTCTGTTGGTGTGGGGCCAGGGAATGGGACTGGCCCTCCTGGTGCCGTCCCGCAGCTCCGGGTCACCTCCTGCACAGGGGGGGTATCTAACGGCAGGTTTCAAGGGGTGGCCAGAGGGGTCGGGTGGGTGGGGGGACCTGAGAGGTCACAGCAAAGGGGTGGGGGCTGCCTGGGTGCCCTTGACCGCTCACTGGGGGTCCAGGATACTCTCCAAGGGCTGTCCTTTGCCTCGCTGCCCCCCTCCCAGCCCCCTGCAGAAAAGCACTGGGTGGGGGTATGCACACATCCTGCCCAGGTGATGCCCGTCCCGCCCTAGACAGACGTGTGGTCTCCTCCTGGCAGGCCCGTAGGAGTCTCCCGGGCGGCCACACTGTCCGGGGGACAGCCTGGCAGTGTGGCCAGAGCTGAGCACACACAGGCCTGCTTCTCGGGCTGCGCATCCAGGAGACGCGCCGAAATAAAGGGCCCGGATGCTCATGGCAGCCCCGGACTGCAGACCACCCAGAGAGACGCCCACGGGCAGGGGGAGGGACACCACCGTGGCACAACCACACCAGCCTCATCCACAGTGGTGAGCATGAGTGGGCGCCCACAGCGGTGTGGGCGGGTCCCAGCTGCCCTGCGGAGGGAAGGGGCCGGGCACAGAAGAAGGTCCCGCACTCGCCCCTGTTCAGAGTGATCATCGGCGAGCACCGCCGACCTAGCGCTGGGGACGCTCGCGGGGAGGTCGGGGGGGGAGCACGGCCACGTCCTGTTTCTTCATCGGGAGGGGGCTCCACGGGGTGGGGGGGTCACTCTGCGACAATCCGCCGCACGGCGCACACATGGTTTGCGTGCACGCCGCGTGTGTGCCGTAACATGTGAAAAAGCTCTAACAGACCAGCACAGGGGTTCACGGCCCAGCTGTCAGCGTCCCGAGGCCCCCCCTAGTGGGGGCGGCACCGGGGTGGGAGTCCCAGCTCCCTGACTCCGGACGGGCCACGCCACTGCTCCGGGGTCTCGGGTGCGCCCCCTCCCAACCTGCAGGTGGAGTGAGCTCAAGGGGCGGCAGAGGGCTGGCTCCGGGCACTCTGCCATGCCTTCCCCCCATCCCGGGGTCCCCTCCCGAGGCTCACCCGATCCCCCCACTGTGTGCACTCCCTGGAAGCTGCTGCCAAAGACCCCTCCCTCCTTCTCTGCCTTCATAGACCAGGGTCCCCTTGGCCATTTTCTGCCCTCAGGTTCAGCCTGGCCTTTTTCTTAGACGGGGTCAGAAGAGAAGTGTTCCCTGTGGGTATAAAGGGATGTGTGAGCGTGAGTGTGAGCGTGAGTGTGTGAGTGTGTGAGCACAGCTGCAGTCTGGCTTCTGGAGAGCCCTTTCCTCCAGCCCGCTCTCCCGTGGAGCCCAGGGTCCCAGAGGCAGGGGCACGCCTGTGCCCAGCCAGGTCCCCTAGCCGTGAGGACGCCACCTGCCCCCTCTGCCCAGGAGGGAACAGCCGGATGAGTGGACCGTTCTCCAGCGCCCCCTGCCCTCACCCCAGTATCTTTCCCGCGGAGAGCCGTAGGAAGGGTCCCCGGGACCCCTGGAGCCGGGTCCCTCCTTCCTTGTGGGTGCTGCTGCTGCTCGCTCCCGGCCGAGCAGGTTCCTCACCCCCAGGCGGGAAGTGCAGACGGGCCGGGTCTCCCAGGAGATGAAAGGAGCTGCAGATGCTGCCAGCCCTGGGGCCTGGCCGGCGGCATCCTCCCTGCAGTTGATGAGTCCCAGCCTCGCTCCTGCTCCGTTCTGGTCCAGAGGATGCAGGGTCCTCGGGAACCCCAGGTCCACCCCCAGAAACCTGCTCCTGGGCGTGTGCCCGTCTCGAGTTTGCCCTCTGTGACCTGGGCACGGGATCTCGGCCTGGGCTCACCGCCCACGTCAGGGAGACACGCTGAGCCTCTGTGCCTTAGTTCGCCTTGGAGTCCTTTCCCAAAGCTCCCCGCCGCCCCGAGACCCCCCCATCCCTCCTCCTGCTTTTAGTCCAAGATGGTGGGTGTAAACCCCGGCTGCTATGGGAAACATCTGGGTGCTTTAGAAAATACAGCTGTCCGAACCCCTCCCGCAGAGTGGGGGGCAAGGACTGCAGGCCACCGGCGCCCCGGGTGCCCACCTGCCCACGCCCACTTAGGGCGGTGGAGGTCCACCCAGGTGGAAACGGGCAGACTCTGCAGACAGGGGCCCGGAGAGCCGGTGGGGAAATGCGTGCCAGGGCCCCCCCCACCCCCCCGGGGGCCCAGGGCACCAGCGCTTTCCCAGCGCTGCCGCCGGGTGATTCGCACAGGCAGGCGCCGAGGGGCGGGGCCGGGCTGAGGTTCACTCCTAACGGCTCTGCCCGCGGTCCGCCAGCCCTCCCCGAGGTCAAGCTGCTTCTGGGAATCACATCACTTACCTCAGACGGCAGTGAACGAAGGAGGATTGTTACCCCATTTTTCAGATGGGGAAATGGAGGCTCCTCGGTTCCTTGTCCTGGCCGATCAGCACGTCGGTGGCCGGGCCTGGATTCCAACCGGGGCCCGGCCCCCCCCGGGCCCCGAGTCTGTGCAGGGCCTCTGGGATAGCAGGGGCCGGGCCCCCCGTTCCCAGCAGGGCGGGTGCGGAGTCGCTGCCCTTGTTTCCCAGGTGACCACGGGGTCTGAGCCTGGGGCGCGCCCGCCTGCCACGGGCCAGCGAGGGGTGGGCGGTTAGTGCCAGGGGCAGCCGGCGCGTCCCACCGGGGCCTCGTCCGCGCGCTTGGGCTCCGAGCCGGGAGAGGGACCCCCAGGCACTGACGCGCCCCCGGGGCCCGTGTGTGTTCTCTCCCCTCCCCAGTGGAGCACGACAAAGAGTTCTTCCACCCGCGCTACCACCACCGGGAGTTCCGGTTCGATCTGTCCAAGATCCCCGAGGGGGAAGCCGTGACGGCGGCCGAGTTCCGCATCTACAAGGACTACATCCGGGAGCGCTTCGACAACGAGACCTTTCGGATCAGCGTGTACCAGGTGCTGCAGGAGCACTCGAGCAGGTGGGTGCCCTGGGCGGGGCCGGGCTGGGGCGGGGGCGGTCGTGGCCGCGCGCCCCCAGAAGCCCCCGCCACGGTGGGCCAGGCCCCGGACTGAGTATCTCCGTTACAGAAGGCCTGTGGTGCGTGCCTCCGCTACTTAAAACCATCCGCATCCACGACTCCTGTGCGGAACGGGGATGGCCAGGCTGAGCCTGAGGTTGTGTAGCCCCGTGGGGGTATTATTCCTGGGTGGCCTGGGCCTGGAGCATTTTAGGGGCCTGGAAGTGGCGGTGGTGGGGGGGGATGAGGAAGAGGAAGGAACGTTTTTGAAGGCCTTGAAGGTCTACCTCTCTCCCATTCATCACCCTGTGCCCCAGCATGAGACGTCAGGCAGCCAGCCGGAGTGGCCGTGTGTCATGGGGTAAGGGCGTTGAAACCCCCAAACCAAAAAGAAACAGAGAACTCTCAGCCTCCCTTCCGCCAGCCAGGCCAGGGACCAAAAGCTGGCGTTGGAAGACATTCATCTCTTGAGCCTCTTTAGTTTCGTGGTCTTCCTCGAGGTACGAAGGCTAAGAAGGTGGGCTGGACCACGTAACAAGTGCTTTCGTCAGTGCCGAGAAGGACAAGGCCAAGGTCGTCCCAGCCATCGGCTGGGATTTTGGGGCATCCCAGGGACCAGACTTGCACCCCCACCTCGGCACCCTGTTCTTCGGAAATTACTGGAAGGGGGGGTGGGCTTCTCCTGATGGGGGGGTGCTCTAGCGTCTTCAGTCGGGAGGGGGACCCGTTACCCCAGCAGGGCGGTGGGGACCGTTAGCACCTTGTCTGCCGGCTGCCGCCAGGTTGGGGGTCGCCTTAAATACTGAGAGAACCACACCTGTCTCGGGTGTTTCCGAGGTCTTGCGTGTGCTGGCTCGTTCCACGTCCACGCAGCCCTTAGGGCGGACCCCGCAGAGGTGATGCTGACAGGGGCTGACGGCCGCCCGTGGGGCTGTGACGACTGACAGTCCCAGCAGCCGCCGCGGAGAAGGCTTGCTCCCGCCCGACCCCCCGTGCTCACCCACAGGTCTCGCGTTCAACCGTTCTGACCTTTGTGTCAGTCTGACGGGTGACAAATGGGACCTCACTGGATGAACCTGGCGTTTTGGAGCAGCCCCCTGTGGTACTGGAACCTGGGTGTGGGTGCAGGGGAGGCGGCAGTTGCCCCCGAATTTTACTAAAATGCTCAGGTGCCCCACTTACCAGCGGGGCGGGGGGTGCCATATGTGTTCCCTGTGCTCTGACAAACCTCCAGGGCCTCTTGGACCAGAACCTGTGTCTGACCTTTCTCATGAGGGCAGATTAATGGGGGGGGGGCAAACCCGGTGCCCAAAGCTGTTCGTCGGTAGCACGTGGGCAAACCCAGAGCCCCCCTCACTCCCGGGCCCCGGCAGGCTCCCACACCTGCCTCTGAAACTCTACCAGGGGGCTTGCCCTCAGGAGCGTGGCCGCCCCGACTGGGGTCGGCCGAACAGACCTGGAAGGGCGGGCTGGTGTCACCTGTGCCGCTCCTCCTGCAAGCTCTCCAGGCGGCCAAGGGTTCCCCTTCCTGGCCGGTGGTCGCTGGTCGGTGGGGCGCTGGGGTCAGCCCAGGTGTGGCTGGCACTGGCCCCTCGTGCCGTGAGTGGGCGCCTGTGCTTCCGGACTGCCCGGGTCCTCGGCACTGCTCTGGGTGGGAGGGGCGCCAAGCCCACAGTGCCCACGGCCCCTGGGCCCACCCACTCTGGCCCTCGCACTGGGAAGAGTGCCAGAGCCCCCGAGGTGGGCAGGATGGAGGGCAGAGGCCACTGCCTGTGGAGGGAAGCATGGCAGACCTGTGGGTTGTCGATGCAGCAGCCACTGAGCCCTCCGTGCCTGCTGGGAGGCCAAGTCCATTGTCAGCCATGGTTTGAGCACCTGCTGCATACCGTGCACCTCGGAGCCAGTCCGGGCCCTCCAGGGGTTCACGTCCAAGGCCAGGAAGTGACGTGATGGGGGCAGAGTATGGAGTGGGGGGTGCAGGGAGAGGCAGTGCGGGGGATGGGGAGATGGGGCTGCTCCCTGTGGATTTCTAAATTTCCCTTCTCTCGTGAAAGAAGGAAGCAAGCCCCTCATTCTGCAGCAGATAAAACATTGCATTACAAAAAAAAACAAAAAACAAAAAACAAAAAACAATTAGCCCTGGCTGGCGTAGCTCAGTGGATTGAGCGCGGGCTGCGAACCAAAGTGTCGCAGGTTCAATTCCCAGTCAGGGCACATGCCTGGGTTGCAGGCCACGGCCCCCAGCAACAGCACATTGATGTTTCTCTCTCTCTCTCTCTCTCTCTCTTTCTCCCTCCCTTCCCTCTCTAAAAATAAATTAAAAAAACAATTAGTGTTTTTCCATAGTGGGTTGTTTTGTTTTTTATTCCAGAAGTAAGACCATCCGACCAGGTAGTTCCCCAGGTGGCATAGCCCAGCCCGTAAGAGTGTGGGCGTGAGTCCCAACACTGCGCAGTGCGGTCTTGGGAAGCCGTGGCCCCTCGGAGCCTCGGTTTGCTCCTCTCTGCGGCGGGGAGGGTGACTGCATCCACCCCCCAGGGCTGTGGTGAGGATGAAGCAGGTCAACATCCTCATAATGTAATAACTGCTCGGTAAAGTTACACTAATATTCATCACTATTGTCATCATCACCACCATCATCGCCATCATCATCATCACCATCATCACCACCATCACCACCATCATCACCACCATCACCACTATCATCATCATCACCATCATCACCACCTTTACCACCGTCACTGCCATCACCATCACCACCATCATCACCACCATCACCACCACCACCGTCACTGCCATCACCATCACCATCATCACCACCATCACCACCACTATCGTCACTGCCATCACCATCACCACCATCATCACCACCATCACTATCACCACCATCACCAACATCATCACCATCATCATCACCACCATCACCATCACCACCATCACCATCACCACCACCACCATCACCACCACCATCATCACTGCCATCATCCCAGGAACGCAGAGACCTCCTTAGGCGCGTGGAGAGCTGTGGCCCTGCCTTCCCCCTCTGTGCTAACCCTCCGTGGGGACAAAGGCCTGGGTTTGTGTGGAGGTGGCACCCTGGTCTGCGCTTCCTCAGCCTCGTAAGCCGAAGGGCCTGTGGCTGATCTGGTGATCCCCAGGGAGGAGCCAGGACCCTGCCCGCCGGCCACCCTGCTGTGTGGCCTGCTCGCCACGGCTGCCCGGCTGTGCGGAGCTGTGACATCTGGCTCTCCGGCGAGCCGCTGCCGGAGCTCCAGGAAAGCCCTGGGGTGCCGGGGATTAGCTGGCGTGGGTTGGCCTCGGCATCTCTCCCCTTGTGACAGCCACTTTCCACCGAGGCCTCTTGATCTCTCGGAATCCAGATCAAATTCCAACAATGAGCCCAGCTGGAGGCCTTCCACGGCCCTTGGGCCCGGCGTGCAGCAGGGCCCCGACAGCTGGGAAGGCGTGCTGGGACCGCCCTTGGCGGGCTGCAGGCCGGGGAGGGGGAGGCTGAGAGGCAGGTCTGAGGTCCGTGCCCTCGGCTCCAGGGGCCTTGTGGGGGGGGGCACTGGAGGCCAAGGCATCCGAGTGTTGCCCTCCTTTTCTGGTCCCCACGCCCAGGACCTGGCCAGCCGGGGCCCCGTGTCTTGGAGCTGGGCTCACACGCCCGTCTGTCCCCATTGGCTTAAACTTCAGTTTCAGCTGGAGGTGAGGGCGTTTGGGGGCCGGGGTCGCAGGCGTTAACAACTGGTTTCATTCCTGGAAACTAGACTCTGCACTTCCCCTCCCCCTCCCCCCCCCCGCCCCCCGCCGCGCCCCGCCCTGCCCCGCCCCGTCTGTGGGGGATCTGGTTTCACTGGGAGATACACCCTGGGGGCCGGCACAGGCCTTCAGGGCAGCAGCACCCTCCCACGGGGCGGTGGCCACTGCCCAGGTCTAGAGAATGTGGGCAGCTGGATGAAAAATGCCCCGTGGTCCGTCCCAGGGACTTTGGCTGCCAGGAGGGTGACCTCAGAGTGGTCTCTGGGGCCAAGATGGGATCGGTGGCAGCCTGAGTCACTGTGAGGACGAGGGAGCTGTCCCTGCAATGGGCTGGGGAGGGGCCCGGTGCTGGCTTGCTGGCTGCCTGCAGCCCCCAAGGTGGCCCCCAGGCCGTGAGGAGCGAGGAGGCAAGCCCTGGGCCCCTCTGCTGCCCAGGGTTGGGGGGGCTCTGCCACGGGCAGCCCCCCGCAGCCCAGCCCAGGCTCTTAGCCCCCCCCCCCACAAGGAAGAGGCGTCCCTGGGCTCCTCAGCAGTGCCCCCCCACCCCCGGGAGCCCAGTCTGGGGACATCCTTGCCACCTAACAGCTCAGCTCAGCCGTGTGGTTCTGGGAGATCGGGGGGGAAATGTGGTTTGGGGTCAGCTGGCTGGGGTGGCGCCTGAGCTTCGGCCTTTCTGCCCCCATCCCCACCCCAGGGATGTCCTCAGGGTTAGGTCTGAGGGAACAGGGAGAAGGTTCAGGGGTGCGGAGTGTGGAGGACGGTCGCTGGGAGGGTGTTGCCGACCCTGCAGTGTCCCCCAGGGCGGCCCCAGGGTGGCAGGGCCTCACACCCCTGCCTGCATCCCTCGAGCTACGCAGGGCGAAGGGCTTGGGAGCAAGACTCTGAGTTTTTCTGGCTTCTGGCCCCGTGGGCTCGTCTGGGCGGAGGGACAAGGTCACCCTTCAGAGCACCCCCACTGCCTGCCCGCTCCGGGCTCCGGGCTCGTCCTCACGTGTCGTGCTGGACACTGCACCGTGGCTGTGCCCCTTGTCAGCGACCCTACGGAGACCTGTCCTCCCACTCCCAGGTGTGGCGGCTGCTCCGGGAGGGGAAGTAACTCAGCGGAGGTCGCGCAGCTAGCGAGGGGCAGCGTCGGGCCGGGAGCTCGGGTCCCGGATTCCCGGCTCCTGTTCTCTCCCCGCTGGTGCCGGTTTCCTCCCCGGAGCTCCTGCGGGGCGGCAGGTGGGTGCCCCTCTCTCCCTGCCCCGCCCAGCGCAGGCTGGGGGTGGGGCTGGGCGTCGGTGTTGTTACAGCTCCCGGGTGATTTCCCGGGTGGCCAGGGCCAGGTGGCTAGGGCCCCTCCTCTCCTTCCCCAGTGAGCCGTCCTGTGCCCACGCGATGGCAGGGGAGCCATTTCTCCCCGTAACAGGCCCCCAGGCGCCCTTCGGCCTGGTCTCCCAAAGGTGACTGTTCTCCCCCCCAGGACTGAGCCCCAGCTGTGGCCCAGGTCCCGAGTGGCAGTCTGAACGGCATGGGGAGGTGGCGACTGAGGGCACCAGGGCCCTTCGGGCTTTGGTTCTGGAGGCTTCTGGAAGCTTCTGGAAGCTTCCAGGAGCCTCCCTGCTGCCCCCGAAGGCCTACGTGCCCGGTTCCATGTCTCCTGGCCTCTGTCTCTCGCCAGCACACCTCAGCCCCAGGGTGTGAGCTCTGGGTTGGAGCCGCTTCCACAGGAGTTTCCCAGACAGCTCCCCAGTAGCCTTTTCTCGGGGGGTGGGGGGGGCGGCGGCTGCCAGGGCCCCGCCGGGACGGCCCGGAAGGTCTGGGGAGAGCGCACCAGGGAGCAGTCTCCGGGTCAGGGGCGCCCCGGCCGGCTTCCCTGCTGCCCGCCCCTGGGCCCCACTCCAGACCCCGCCTGGAGCAGCCTGAGCAGCGGCCGAGGGCCTCGGGCGTCTCTCGGTCCCCAGTGGGGTCCTGTCACCAGTCCGAAGGGGGCTGCTGCTCTGGGAAAAGGCTGCCTCCTGGGACCCGTCGCTGGCCGCGGTGGCAACGCTGTGTCCAGTCCAGTTAGCGCTGGTCACCGCGCAGCCGGCCCGCCCTGCTTGGCCCCCCGGAGCCAATGGCCCCTTGGCTTCCTGTCCTGCGGGCTGAGGCCAGCGCGGGGGTGGGGGGGGGCTTGGTGGCTTTTGATCTTTGTGCCATTTATTTCCTTCCATAAGCCGTCCCAAGCCTGGCTGCCAGGGGAGAATGGGGGGCGGGGTGCAGCGGGGAGGCAGTGGTGACAGATCTGATTTGCTGAGACCTTGCCAGGAGCAGGCCGGCACTCAGCAAGGGGCACGCGCCCCGTCGCGTTCCTCCCAACGGCCTCGAGAAGTCCGTCTTCCCCCGTTTTGTGGGTGAGGCCACTGGGGCACAGGGCAGTCAGGTGACCCTCCCGAGGCCACGCGCCGGAGGTCAAGTTCAAAACCAGTTAATAAGTAGAACTTCGGAACTGGGATGCATCGGTCCCGGAATCACCTTGGCACCGAGGACTCTTAAAACCCCCAGAGGGGATGCGCTCGCTGCTCTGCTCTCCTCCTTCCAGGATCTGGGGGACCTCGGTCGGGTCCCTTCACCCCTTTCATGGGGCAGGAGACGCCTCCCCTGAGACTCCTCCCAGGAGTGTGCAGGCGGACAGCGCTGGCGAGGGGCCGGGACCCCCCACGGCGAGCGGATGGGGGTCCGGGTGTGTTTCTGGGAGGGGCGACCCCGAGGGCGTGTCCTGGGCTCACTTCCTCCGTGCCCGCCCTGCGCCCATCCCTCCTCGTGGATTGAGCGCTGGACCTCGAAGGCCACGGTGAGCCGTGTCCCCAGGAAGCAACAGTCCCCTTGCAGGCCCGCCCGGTGGGAAGGGGCTGCTCCTTTTACCTCTCAGTTGATTTGGCCGCTGTCTCCCGAATTCGCCGCGTGATCGTCGCCCCCTCTTTTCTCGGCACCACCTCCCCGGACCTGGGCGAGGAGAGGGCTGCCTTCGTGAACAGCGACAGTGACAGAGGCGACCGTAGTGAGCACTCACCATGTAGTGAGCAGACTCTCTGCAGTCCTTCCCAGCCCAGCCCCCGGCGGGGGGGGGGGTGGGGGCGCCTTCACCCACCTCGCTCCGCCGACGAGGAAACCGAGGCACACGGTCACAACGGGAGGGGCTCAGGGCAGGAAGCGGACGCCCCCCCCCCGCCCCAGTCCCATTCGTTTGCCTCCCTCGGCGGGTGGACACGTATGTTCACTCCCCTAACGCATCCCGGGGATCGGCAACAGCGGGGACACGTGTTTCCCGCCCAAGGAAACTGAGGCAGAGAAGACTAAAGACCTGTGTGGCTCATCCCAGCAGTCCTGACGCCTCTTTTGTCCCTGGAGCCTGGCGCACAGTAGGCGCTCTGCAAAGCACATGTGCGTGAACAGACGGAGGAAGGGCCCGACCTCCCAGCGCTGGCCTCCTGAGTCCACCCAGGCTCTTCCAGCGCCTACCACCTTCTGGCACCCAGCACAGGTGCGCACGCGCGGCAGGTACCTGTCGGCCAGGGAGCGCCGGTCCCTGACCCTCGCCCTCCCGGCGCCTCCCGCCCCGGGCCGGTCCGTCCCGTCCCGGTGTCCTCTCCTCCAGAACTGAAACCTGAGCACGCCTGGTTTTCGGTCTTTCTCCGGCATCTGAGCCCCATTTCCAACAAGTGAAAATTGCCCGTAATTATAATACTTTTCGATCTTAGGGCCGTTTCCCTGTGATGATTATAATTACATTATTTAGAGCTTGTGTGCCCGTGGGTACCCGAGGGTGGGTTGGTTCTCGTCTGCAAACAGGGGATCGTTGCCTGGGCCGTGGCCCCGGGTCCCCTGCGCTGGGACGAATTCGGGGGGAATGGGCGTCGGCATTGGGGGCGGGCCGTATAACTCGATCCGGGGCTTGGAGTCCAAGAGCACTTCATTCTTGGACCTGCGCTCGCCTATAGGAGCCTGTTTTTCCAAATGTATTAACATCTGTGTTTCATATCAGGGCCTGTAATTGCTTTAGCCTTTTTGGCAGGAGACAAAGAGAATTAATATTTTTCAATTTGGTCACGGGCGGTCATCTGTGGCCGGGGAGGGAAGCCCTGCTCACACATGCTCTCGGCGGGGACGGGGGAGTGCGGGCTCCCCCAGAAGATAATGTTTTACAGGAGTCCACCCCGGGGAGGAAGCGCTTGGTCATCTCCAGGTCAGGGCAGAGCAGGAGCAGGCCTCTGGGTAACTGCTCCCGGGTCTTCCCAGCGCCGGCCCTCCCTTTGTCTCCCCGCTGCCAGCCTCTGCCGGAGCTGTGTTCCTTCTTCCCCTTTTCTCCCCTGCACCCCCCCCCCCCCAATACCCATGGCTCTGCCCTCTGCCCATCCCAGAGTGTCGGGGGGAAAGCCGACACCTGGCCTGCATTCCAGCGCACACGCTATCGCTTCCCATCTGGGGCCCGCGGCAGGCATGGCTAATGGATTGCAGCACTCCTTCCCGCCAGACCTGGACGCCGGTGCAGCCGCACCGCCGCGCGCAGTGGCCCTCGAGGGGACCCTGCTGGTCTCCGGGCTCAGGTCAGGTGTCCCCGGAGCTGACCCTGCGCGGAGGGCTGCGTCTGCAAGGGAATGGCTAGGAAATGTTTCCTGATGAGGGCAGAGCACGGGGAAGAATGCCCGGAAGGGCCGGCAGCCAGGCAAGGGGGCCAGGCCACGCGGAGCCCCCGGAGGGTGACTTAGGCCCCCTCCTCCCGAGGGGCCTCTCGGCTGCGGCCCTGCTGACCTTTGGGGCAGGTCACTCTCTGTCGTGGGTCCTCCTGGGGGTGCACGGCAGGGGGCTGAGCACATCCCCGGCCTCCACGCACGAGAGGATGCGGCCAGTTTCGGAGACTCAGGGCATCTCCAGACACTGCCGGCTGCGCCCTGGGAGGCAGAACCCCCCCTACTGGGGTGGAGGGACAGGTGTCGATCCCCGGATGCTCTCAGGTGACGTGGGGGCTGGCACCTGAGAGCCAGGCAGGAGAAGCGGAGGTGCCGCCCTCCTGGACGAGCCCCGGGGACGGCTGTGGGCCCTGCCCCTGCTCCACCGTCCCGGCGTCCTCCTGCCTTCCCGCCCGTGTGGCTCCCGCGCTGCACCCCCTGAAACACCACTCCCGGGCTTCCCGGGGCCCCACGGGCTGGGCCTCCGGAGCGAGAACCGGCTCTTCCCCGGGGACCCTCACGTGGGTCCGCAGGAGGGTTCCTTCTTCCCTCAACGCCGACGCCATGGGTTGCGGCTCTGGGCTTCCCCCTTGTTCCTGGGGTTGGGCCCACAGCTCGGGCCGTGAGAGGGAGGCCTGGTGGTCCGAGAGTCAGTGTTACTGATGGGACTGGGTTAGAAAGAGGGGTCCCCCGAGAAACCCATCGTCCTCCCAGGAGAGGAAATGGGGTCCTCTCCTGGGCTGTTCGTTACGTGTGCACAAGCCCCGAGTGCCCAGGGGAGGACTCGGCGAGGCCTGTGGCCCAGGCACTCCTGCGCCGGGCTGAGTCCAGATGCCCACGGCGTCCTTGTCCATCTTTTTTCCATCCCTGCCCCCCCACCCGGCGGCTCCCGGGGCCACCTCTCAGACAGACTGCATGCGTTCAGGCCCTACACTCGGAGCCTGGGCCTGGGGTTCCCCGGAGGGCGACGGAAAATGAGCGTCCCGGGAAGGCCTGTGGCGGGCCGGGGGCGGGAGGAGGCGTGGCCCCTGGCTCGCTTCCTGGGGGGGCCGTGGCCCCCGCCTCTCCTGTCCCTCGCCACCGCGCTCCGGTCTGCGCAGCCACGGTCCGGATGAGTCAGACACCCCTCTGACTGCACGTCGCGTCCCTCCGATCCGCCTGGGCTCTCGGAAACCTTGAACCTGGTCATCGCGACGCAAGCTGCTGTCTGCGAGGGCCGCTGTTAAGTTCATTTCCTCCCTCCCTCGTCTGCCGGCCGCCACTCTTCCCTTTGCTGCTTCTGGTTTGGGCTCCTAAAACAGCCCGTGGTTCTTTAAAAAAAAAAAAAGGGTAGGAAAGATGACCCGGCCCGATAACTGTGCTGGTGGTGGTTTGTTTATTCCTTGAATGTGCGTGAAGAGCCTGAATTTACCTCGTTCTATTTTGGGCCGGCGCTGGAGGCAGGAGGAAGTGGGACAACCAGGGAAAGTCTCCGAGATGAGTCTCTGCCCCTGGCGGCCCGCCCGCCCGCCCGCCCGCCCCCGCCGCCGTGCCAGCCGCACGCAGCTGCCCAGCAGCCTGGGGTTTCCAGAGCCGCCTCGGGAGCTCTGCAGGGCTCCCCACAAGGCCCGTTTTTTTTTCCCCAGGGGGACCCCGGAGGTCTTTCCGTGTCACCGCAGACCTGTCTCCCAGCACTGCCGCCCCCGGCGTGACTCACCAGTGCTCATCACTCGGGAGGTCGGACTAGGGAGACAGGGCCCCCAGCTTCTAGGAACTCCGGGGCCCAGTCCTGGGACTTGTAAGCAAGGGTGGGGGGTGGTGAGAGTCGGGTTCAAAAGCAAATCCGAGGTTGGCGTTTCTCCCCAGCCGCGGCTCCCTGTTGTCGAGGCCTCTGGGTTCCTCCTGACACGTGCGGATGAGGAGCTGGCTCTGAGGCTGGGCCGGCACGAGAGTGGCCGAGGCGAACCCCACACAGCTGGCAACTTCCCACTGGGGGCTCTGCTGGGGGTCACGTGGCAGACCCCTGATCGCACAAGCAGGCCGGTGGAAGGGGGGGCGTGGAGGTGCCCGCACGGTGGCCGGTGTCTGTGACCCATGGGCGCAGACCGGGGCGGCGTGGGCTGAGGCCCCAGGGAATTGGAGGCACCCGAGGGCTCTGGAAGAACATCTGTCCTTCATTCGTCCTTCCCCTTCCACGAAGACGAGCTACAGACCGTGACGCCAGGAGACCTCCTCGGCCGGTCAGAATGCCCTGAAGACACCAGCGCATCCGCTCACCATGAATTTCAGACCCACTGCGGGCCGTGCTGTCTGCTAGGCGCTGGGCTAGGACAGCGGCGAGCCAAGGAGGACGGGTTCCTGCCCAGGAAGGGGTTTAAAATCTCGTGGGGAAAGAGGAGAACCCAGAGAACCGGGCAAGCCCCTTCAAACACCAGCCCGAGTGCTAGGAAGGAGGGCCTCAGAGGGCCAGCCACCCACGAGGATTCGCCCATCAGGGCGCTGGAGGAAGCTTCCCTGGGGAGCTGAAGGGTGAACGGGTGTGACGGAGGGAAAGGGTTAGGGAACAGTGTTCCAGGTAGCGGGAACAGCATGTGCAAAGGCCTGTGCTCGGCTGGCACCCGGGCAGCTGACCGTCTGAAAGGAAGCTGCAGTGGGAGGAGAGGGGAGTGAGAAGGGTGTCGGGGGTGGGCCACCCAGGGCCTTAGAGGGAGGGTGCCCCCCCCCAGAGTTAAAATAGTGCCTCCTCCCTCTCCCAGAAGTTTCCCACCTCAGACCTTCTTCGGTTACATGCCACGGAAGACTTTAGGGCGTTTGGGCTTTTCATCCTGAGAGCCAATCAGGGGCTAAGGCAGGGCAGTTACCTGTTCAGATCTGAGGGTCTGAAAGCCCGGAGCGGGCTGCTGGGGGTGGGGCGCACGGGGCGGGAGGCAGCAGCTCTCCCTCCGCCGAGGGAGCACCTGCAGGCTGCTCTGAACCCCGCTCTCCCCCACCCCGTGACGGGGCAGAAACACCCCCCTCCAGGTGCCGTGGGCTTCCGCGAGCCCTCTCCGTGGCACGGAGCCAGGCCCGTGCTAGGATGCCGTGTCCTGGAGGAGGGTCGCCCGGCCCGGCTGTGCTCTCCTTGCTCAGCGCCTGGGCAGCTGCAGCTCATGGGAGCAGGTCCAGGCTGACTCGGGGGTCTGCTCCAGCCCACGGCCCGAGGCCGGGCCCTGTGCCAGCGTCTCCCTGCAGCACCCCATTCACTAGACAGACCAAAGAACCTCCAGGACAGAGGTGGGCTGGCCCAGGGCCACTCCCCTGGGGCCCGTTGTACTGCAACTTCCCGAGGACCCGGAGCCCTAAGTGGTAACGCCTCCATTCCCGAGGACCACCCTGGGGACGTACGTCCTCACAAAGAGGATCTTGTGCTCGGCCCAGACCCCCAGGCTGCGTTCTCCTGCGGGTCGGGGCACCCCGGTGGGGGAGCGCCTTCCACCTCCCGCTGTGCTCCTCCTCCTCCCTCTCCCCGCCAGCCCCTGTGGGCCCCCCCGTGGACGCACAAGTTCAAGAGCCCCTTCACACGCCATTGCCGGAGTGGACATTTCTTTGCGGCAGGACTTCCCGGAGGCTTGAAGGAGCAAGTGTGCACGGTGGAATTTCTAAGGAGTAGAGGTCGTGGGGTGCTTCCCGGCCTTACTTACATACAGAGATCTTTCTCTTTTTTTTGGTAAAGATTTTATTTATTTTTTAGAGAGAGAGGAAGGGAGGGGAAAAGAGAGGGAGAGAAACATCAATCGGTTGCCTCTCAAATGGGGACCTGGCCCGCAACCCAGGCACGTGCCCTGACTGGAAATTGAACCGGTGACTTTTTGGGGTGAAATACAGAGCATTTTGTCGGATTTCCCACCCTCTCAGTTTCTTCTCTTGTTTGCCCTTTCACGGGGAGGCGGTTTTCGAGACCCTGATAAACGTCCGATCCTTTCCTGCGGACGGGGAAACTGCAGCCCGGACCTCGATGGCTGCGGACTCCCTTTCTGACCTTGACCGCAGGGGCTTCCCGCAGTCAGGACCGGCGTGTGCTTGACCTTCTGCGAACGCCCAGGCGCGGGGGTGGGAGGAAGGAGGGAGACGGGCAGACGGAGGGTCACGGGGCAGGGGGGCCGTGGGCCGCCGGCCCGTGGGGGGATTCCATGCGTCTGTGTGTTTTTCCACCTTTCTCCCCGACGACTTAATTTTAGCCTTCCTGGATATGCCGTCTTCAAGTGCGTTTAAAAAAAGCTTTGGACCTCCCTGACTTCATCTTCCCGCCCGGGGGACGCCAGGGACTGTTTGGCGACGGGGCACAGAGGCAGGGGCAGGGGCAGGGCGCTCTCTGAAGCCCGAGGTGGGGTGCTGGGGCCAGGGCTGGGCCCTCCCCGGCCTGGGGCTCAGGAGGGGCCCTGCCTGGACCGACTTCCTCCCAGGCCGCTTTGATCTCCTCCCCGGCTGGCTGGCTGCCCTGCGGGGCCGGTGTTCGCGGGCTGGTCTGCCTCCAGGTGCGCGGCGCGGGCTCCCCAGCCTGACTCACCCGGAGCGGCAACACGCCCGCCCTCCCCGGTGACATCATGGTAGCCTGGGAAGCTCTGGCTTCTCCGGCGCTCCGTCCCGCTCTCTGCCTTCTGACGAGCGAGCGTGCGGCAGGCTTACGGCTGCGCAGCTCGAAAACGTCCGGGCGCGCGGTTTTGCAGAGAGCCGCAGGGTGAGGGCGAGGGGTCAGAGCAGGGGTGACCCTCAGTGGCGGCCAGTCCCCGTGGGGGGAGGGCGAGGTGCTAACCCCTGCCCAATGCTCTCCCCGGCCCCCCCGGTTCTCTTAGGGCCAGAACCTTCCCGTGGCCAGAGAGGCCTTGCAGGCTCCAGCCAGCACCCCCGCCGCATTCTCCGTGCACCGGCTCCCTCGCCCCGGCAGCCCCGCCCACCACACCGCGCAGCCTGTGCCCGCGGCCGGAACGCCCTTCCTGCCCCCCTGGCTGCCTCAGCCCTGCTCATCCCGGGGTCCCCTGAGGGATGTTCTCCCTGAACACCCCCACCCCCAGTCCTTTCCCCGGTCCACTGGCCCAGGGGACCCATCCCTCTCCGTCCCGCCCCGAGTCAGGGCTCAGTGACCCTCGCTGCGCGGCGCGCCCACCACCACCGGACCAGGGCTCCGTCTCCGGCGGCCGTGGCCCCCGCCCTAGCAGAACGCCCGAGACGCGAGAGCCGCTCCGCGGGTTTCAGGACTTCGACTCCACTCGTCCCCGCCTGCTGCTGTGACCCATGACCAGACACTTAGCGGTTTCGGGCAGCCCAGGTGGGGGCTACCTGACCACTCCGGAGGCCAGAAGTCCTGGCGGATCTTCTCGGACCCGTGTCAGGGTGTCCCCCGACTGCATTCTTCCTGGGGTCCCTGGGGGGGGCGTGGTCCAGTCCCCTCGTCCTTTCCATCTCCCAGAGCTGCCTGCAGTCCTGGGCTCCTGCCCCTCCCCCCGCCCCTCCCCCGCAGCAGGATCCTCACTCTGACCCCTGCTTCTGTCCCCACGGCCCCTTCTCTGACCCTCCTATCTCCCTCTTCCACGTATAAGGACCCGCGTGATGACTTGGGGCCCGTCTGGGTGGCCCCGGGCCGTCTCCCCCTCAGAAATCCTCAGCTCAGTCACACCCACCCAGTCCCTGCGCCACGGAAAGCACGAGGGTCCCAGGTTCCGGGGTCAGGACTCGAGGTCTCGGGGCGGGGGTTGTTACTCTGCCGACCACAGCGTCTGGAGTTCATGTCCCTCCCTCTGCTGGGGCGGGGCGGGGGGCTGTCCCAGGTGTGGAGGCAGGGGCACTGGGTGGCCCAGCTGGAGCCCGTGGGTCCCCTGGCTCCCGTCTGGAGGGCCCCGGGACTGGAGTGACACTCAGACGCCCCCTCAGCCCCGCTTTGCTGTCTCAGGGCTGGATTCCCTGGGGCCGTGTGTGTGTGTGTGTGTGTGTGTGTGTGTGCGTGCCCTCGCACGCGCGTGTGCAGAGCCGTCCTGTCTCCAAGGGCCCGGTCCAGGGCGTGACGCCCACCCTGCATCCCACGCGGGGGTCTTCCTGCCCCTGGAGCGGACCCTGGGTAGGGCCCCTGAGATCATGGTCTCCAAATAGTCTCTAAGGAGCCAGAAGGGGAGAAGAACGACTTTCCGCCTTCCCACGTTGGAAATTTTAAAATACCCACTTTTCCGTCGTGGTGGCACTTTCCGGGGGAAGGTGGGCTGAGACTCGGGGTGGAAGCCAGCCCCGGTGACACGTGTGGTCCTCCTGCTCCCCGTGGGGGAGGTCTCACCGGTCCTCGTGGTGTCCCTGCGAGGAGTCTGCACGCCCGGGACACATGCTGTCCTCAGGCGAGTGGTTAAAGATGACCACCCCCCAGCGCCGTGGCCTCAGGGGTCTCCGGTGCCTCACAGAGAGCAGGGCTTCGGGGGACCCACGTTCCAGGCAGGGACCAGGGCACCTGCTGAGTCTTCCCTCCGGGCGGTCCTACTCTGCGGTGGCTGCTGCATCACCAGTGAAGTGGGGCGCTCGGCGGGGGGGCTGGAGCGCCCAAGGTGGCCCCTCGCCCCGGGGCCGGCTCGGTGTCCCTCCCAGACCCGCCTGCTGCACAGCTCCCGCCTCCTTCCCCTCCCTGCGCTCCGGCTCCGCAGCCGAGTGGTCAGACCCCTTCACCCGGTGGCTGGCTTCCCGGAGAGAAGGGCTGAGCCCCTTCCCCTCCAGCCCTGGACATGGCGGGGCCCCCTTCCACGGGCTCGGCTGGTCACGGCAAGCGGTACGGCCCGCCCAGACGTCAGAGGTGGCGCAGACGGGGCCGGTGTGTGGCAGGGCTGCGCGCGGTCCGGCGACAGCCGGGGTCGTTAGTGGTCAGAGCTGCGGAAAAGCTACGGCTGTGGACGTGCGGATACACTCACTTGTCTGGCGAATGTTGGGGGTCAAAAGACCCTCCTTTGAATGGATGTACAGTCTGTTGACTCGTGGGCCTTTGGAAGTCACATAACGCCTGGGCCCGAGACAGACGCGTCCCCAGAATGTCCTGCAGTCCCTGCAGGAATGCACGCCGACCCCCGAGTGACTGCTCGGGGCTGCAGGGAAGCCCCGGGGAGCCCGGACAGTCTGTGCCCCGGCTGGTCCCCACTTGTCTCATACCGGTCGCTGGAGAAGGTGGCATTATCCCTGCCTTACAGAGGAGGAAACTGAAGCGCAGGGGGCAGCTGGCTTGACCTGCCTGCCTTCTCTGCTTCCCTCCACCTGGAGTTCATCCCCTCTAGAATTGTCTCGGCCTCATGCAATGTCGTGACAAGAACCTGCACAGCAGGATCCAACAGCTCCCTGTGTCTCCCATCCCCTGGGGAGAGGGTGAGCTGGGGAGGGGAGGGGCCTCAGTGCCCAAGTGTCAAGATCACGTACAAGGTCTATGGACATGGACCAGCGGCCTCACCTCCGCACTTCGCTCTGCTCGTTTGGGAAACGGGGGCGGTGATCTCACTGCTGGGGAGTTCCAGGGACCCGGGGCCAGGAAAGCCCCTAGGATTTGAGCAGTGGGCCGGGCGGAGCTGTTCCCCCTTCGGCCCTCCCCCGGGCTGGGTCCGGGCGGCCAGTGTGTTCAAGGTAAATACACGTGTCACAGAGGGCTGGTTCAGTCCCTGGATCTCAGAAATACTGCGTTCCAACGAGATGCTCCAGGTGGCAGCTAGCAAGTCCCACTCCCCCACCTCTCTGTCTGGCCTTAGCTGCTGGGCGGTTTCTCCGCGGTCCCGTCCACGTGGGCCCACCTCTCGCCGGGCCCTTCCCTGGGAAAGCAAAGCCGGCATCGGCACCTCGCTCTCCCCGCCGCGACAAGGCTCCCCTGGCCTGGTGCCTCCAAAGGGAGGCCTGGCCCTCCCAGGCCTGGCTGCAACAAAGCGCAAACTGTGTGGCTCGGAGGAGGCGAGCCGGTGCGTCCGCGTTGATTCACGGGTGAGTCAACGCCAGCCCGAAACAGCTGGCCCTCGGAGTCACGGCCTGTAACAAGAGAACGCTTAGTATCGCTTGGCAGGGCCTCCGCTCATCAAAGGCCTAGTTCTGTTCCGTAAGTCACTATTTATTGTTCCGCTGCCCAGAAGAGCCCGTCCGGAGAGCTGGTCACATTTTCCTACAAAGAACAATTTCCCAGCAGAGTCACCACCCAGGTGGTGTGGGTGTTTGCACAGGGGCCCCGGGAGCCTGACTCAGGAGGGGGATTGTTTTGGTTTGGAGTGCCTTTTCTTCTCTCATCGAGCTGTTGAGGACAACTGACCAGCTCCTTGACAACCTTGGGGACCCTCTGTGGCCAGGAAAGTCATCGGGGCGGATCGGCGACGAAGCCGGAAGGGTGTTCCTGTGTGGTGTCCAATCTGGGCGGCCACCCCTCAGGCCGGTGCTGCCACTGCCTCTGGGAGGCTGCTGCTGTGAAGGGGGTCAGGGGGTGGGTTAGGGGAGATCGTCTCCTTGTTTTTATTCGGTTCAGACATGCAAGTCAAACTTAGGGGCTTCAAAACCCCTTGTGTATCTGAAAACACTTCTTTTTTTTTAAGATTTTATTTATTTATTTTTAGAGAGGGAAGGGAGGGAGAAAGAGAGAGAGAAACATCAATGTGCGGTTGCTGGGGGTCATGGCCTGCAACCCAGGCATGTGCCCTGACTGGGAATCAAACCTGTGACACTTTGGTTCGCAGCCCGCGCTCAATCCACTGAGCTACACCAGCTAAGGCTGAAAACACTCCTTTGCTTCTACCCTGTCCCTGCGTCAGAGAGAGGACTTTGGCCGGGCTGGCTGGGAGACAGAGCAATCACTGTCTTCTGTTGTGGCCATGTTTCCTCAGTCTCGGATCGGAAGGCCTGTTTCATTCATTATATCCCATTCCATAGATCATGCATTGTGTCAGTCAGCGTTTTCTGAATTGGGTTCTGGACGTGGGTGAGCCTCACTTGAAGAGGGGGACTTCAGGGAGCCTGTGGTAGGGATAACCCCCCCCCGCCCCCCGTTTCTGTCCTGTGGCTTTGGTCATGCTGTCCGTCACCGTGGAGTGTCCCGCCCTCCCGTGGCCAAGGGCCAGCCGCGGACTTGACTAGGCCAAGGAGACTGTTAGGGGGGAGACGTGCGCGGGAGGAGGTGCAGCTCGAGTTCATTCTTCGGCCGCCGCGATGTGCCCGCCCGCACGGGCCCCCGCTGCTGTCCGTCTCCGAGCCCGGTTCTCCACCCTGTGCTGGCTTCCCCGAGGGACCTGTCCCCTTCCTGCTGCACTTCCAGTGGGAGCTCGAGACACAGGCAGACACCGCGGACCGCGTGTCTGGGCGGCTCCCCGCGAGCCGGGTGCACGCTGACGCACCCAGCGAGGCCTGACGTGTCCGGCACGCAGCGCACTCGCCATGCGGCCAACCCCGCACACCGCGGTCCCCAGGCCGCACGGGGGAGGTGAGCGGGGATGGTTGGCTGTTGTTTCAGAAGGGAGAGTGGGGGACAGGGCCAGTGGGAGACACGGGCCTCGGGCCTCATCTAAAGGGGCACCTGCCCTTCAGCTCCAGCCAAGGGCTGAGTGGGCGTCAACTAGTCAACTACCCCCGAGCAAAGGTCGTGTCCAGAAGACCCGTCTTCCTGTGTGGTCGCAAACTCGGGCTTACAGGTGGCCTGGGCGGGTTCCAGTCCTGCCTCGACTTCCTAGCACTGTGACCGGGAGAGCAGCTCTGCCTTTCGGAGCCTGCGTGGAGGTCTGCGCGATGGCCTGGGTAGCATATCCATCCACCTCACATGGTTGCGGTGAGGGCTCAGGGACATGGGGCCGGCCAGGCCTTCCCACCCGGGGCCTGGCACGCGGTGAGCGCTCGGTGAAAGTTGTTGCATGCGACGGCTTCATCGGTGAGCAGGGAACGTTCACCCTCACCTCTGGGAAAGCGAGGTCACTCCAGGCGAGCCGGGGATGGCCCACGGCAGGGGCTGGTCGGGTGTCGCCCCTCATCGTGCCCGGTGCCTGGCCCGGCGCGGGGGCCCACTGTTTTCATTGGCCATCTAGAGACTCAACATATACTGAAACTCGGAATCCTTATAGTTAAAAGTACAAAAGAGATGTCGTGATACTCTACGCACTAGAGTTCTAGCTAGGAATGGAAAATCCACCCACCCGCCCACTCGTCCAGCTGTCGTCCATCCGTCTGTCCATCCCTGCAAGGTCAGTCGGGTCCCACCCATGTTGCCGCTGCAGCGTGTGAGGAAGAGAGAATTACAGGGCTGCCCCTACCAGGGACACAGTCTGGGGGTCCGCCTCCTGACACCGGGTGGTCTCGGAAGACGCGACGTAGCCTGGAGGTGAAAGGCGTCCGTGCTGGAGCCCGGCTTCCTGGGGCAAGTCATGGTTGGGCCTCGTACTCGACAGGGATGGTAACGTCCCTGCGCCTCGGGGCTGAGAGAAACGGATGCGAGAATGTGTGTAGACCGCTTGGGACAGCTGTCACCTGGCCAACGGCGAGTCGTTTGGCAAGTGGGAAGTCCTGTCCCTGTGGCACCCAGCAGCACAGAGGTTGTCTGACTCCTGCCTTCCTGGACTCTGCCTTCCTGGCACCCCGCTCACGGATCTCAACGGCGAGCTTGCCTCGTAGCCACCCCCTGTGCCCCATGTGCGTCTCTTTGCGCCTCTCCCGAGGTCCCTTTTCCCACCACAGCTACCGAGGGGTCTCCATGCCTGGGTCTTGGTCTGATGCACCCAGCTCTGGGGACCAGCAGCCCTCCACCTGCCTCCCCACCCTGCATGGTCCTCGTCTCCATCAACATCTGGCTGGATCACGGGGTGACTGAGCTGTGACCTGCTGACCCAGCGCCTGCGCCCCCTCCTCTCTCGTAGGGACTCGGACCTGTTCCTGCTCGACAGCCGCACCCTCTGGGCCTCGGAGGAGGGCTGGCTGGTGTTCGACATCACGGCCACCAGCAACCACTGGGTGGTCAACCCCCGGCACAACCTGGGCCTGCAGCTCTCCGTGGAGACCTTGGATGGTGAGTCCCCAGCCACCTCCCCTGCTGGTCCCGGGGCAGCCCGTATCCTGGACTCATGCAGGGTCTCCACCATGCTCGTGCTTATTCCCACCAAGGGCGCTACCCCTGGCCCTCCCCAGCCAGTCCTCGGTGTCCCGCCTTTTGGTCCCGACGGAAAGCAGCCACTAGCCGCCCCCCCACCCCCCCCCCCCGCCACATGCGATGATTACAGGGTAGGCACCTGCTGTGTGGGGTCAGGCCTCTTTGCTCTGTGCGGCCCCACAGCACCAGGGTTCGGCGTGCCGACTCTCACCCACCCCAGGGCTGCGGCATTAGAACCCGCACTTGAACGAGAGCCCCTGGTGATCACTCAGCACACGACAGCTTGCAACGCACTGATGCGCCCCCTGCACCTCAGGGCGCAGGACATCCTGGGCTGTCCTGTGCATTGCAGGATGCTTCGCAGCAACCCTGGCCTCTACCCACCCAGTGCCCATAGCCACCCCCAGTCGTGACATCCAAACACGTCTCCAGACATTTCAGAATCGCCCCTGGTTAAGTAAGGACCACTGCACTGGCTGGTGCAGGGCATCAAGCCCCTTCCAAGAAACTGTAAATGTGGTCGAGTCACAAATACTTGGGGAATTCGCTGTTTGCCTCCCCCCACCCCCAGCACCATTCACTCCCCTCCGCACATCCGTCTTGGGCAGACGGAAGGGTGAGTGGGGAGCTGGGGTGGGCCCGGCTATGCCCATTTCTTCTTCCCCAAAGTGTAATTCTTATTAAGTGGGGATTGTGTGGGGTGTGTAGCTTCTTCCTGCACCAGTTTTAAGAAAAAAAAACACACACAAAAAAACAAAAAAACACTTACTGCAAAGTAGGTTAATGCATGCCCCTGGCTCCCAGTTCAGTGGTTGCAGATGTGTGCCCCAGTGAATAGTGTTCCCCGGGCTGCCTTCCCCCAGCTGCTGAGTTCCACCTCCCAGAAGCATCTGCTGATTTCACGCGTTTGGGTATCTCTTCAGAGACACTCTCTGGGTATTTCAGCAATTACCTGTAAATTCTGCTTTCCTTTTTTATTTTCTTCCCACAAGCAGTGGCAGAGTGTATACAGTGTCTTCACCTTGCTTTTTTTTTTTTTTTCCAATCTGGCAACTTAACCTTGAAAGTTAGTCCTTTTCAGCGATTCAAGAGCTTCGCCGCTTGCTAGAGGCTGGTGTGTGTTTGCACGTGTGTGGAGCGTGTCTCTGCCTCTCACTCGCCGTGGGACTTACCCCAGCAGGCAGGCAGTGAGGGCCTGGCCCCTTGGGCTGTTCCGTTGTTCCGAGATTAAAGGAATTAGTATAGGAAGGGTTTAAAAACAGTGTCTTAACATGCAGTGTCTTAACATGCAGGGAACCACCCCCCTGCACCGGGCATCTTGTTAAAATGCAGATTCTGATTCAGCAGGTCTGGGCGGAGCCTGGGAGTCTGCATTTCCAACCAGCCCCCAGGCGATGGAGAGGCTGCTGGTCCCTGGGTGGGGCTTTTAATTATCCAGGGCTGGGAACCGGACTGGACTCACGGTCCTCGCCCTGGATGAGAGCGGTTATTATTATTATTATTGTAGTTGCCATTGCTACCGAGAGTGACTTACCCAGCCCCCTGGAATGGATGACTGGCTGGCTGTTTTCTGGTCTTTCGCGCGCTCGTACAGGCAGGGCAGCAGCGGAAAACCTCAGTGCACGTGGCACTGCCCCTCCAGGGAGTGCCGCTCCGGGACGGTTGCCTGCAAGCGGCACTGTTCATGGGTTTGATAGATCCTGTCAATTCGCCCTGCATCGGGGTCGTTCCATTGGCACCCCACCAGCACCCCACCAGGGCCCCTGCTTCCCGTCCCTGCCAGCACGGGTGCTCCTCCTCCACCACGCATGCTAATCCAGCCGATGACAGGCGGGATCTCGCGGGTTCGCTTTGCTTCTCTCTGTCACGAGGTGCTGGTGTTTGTCTTCTTTATACTCTGGAGTCAGGTGGCCCTTTGCAACTTGAGCTGCAAATGGTTTCCCAGTTTGTCGTGTTTCTTTTTATTGGGGTTAATGCTGGGTCTTGCCAAGTGGATTTAGACCATGTCGCTGAATTGTATGACCTTTCCCTTTACCCCGCCTGGGCTCTGCCCGGTTCCCTTCCTATCAGAGGCCAAGGGGAGTGTCGCCGGGTGTTCGCAAGACGCTGCCTAGAGCCAGGGCAAGGGTTGGGCCCTGTCCCCCGGCCCAGTGCCCCTCCCTGGGACTCGCCCGTCCAGGTGCTGGGCATGCTGTTTGGTGTGGCTGCCGGGGTCAGGGAGAGGGCAAAGTTTTCCAGCTGGCCAGTCTGACCAGTGAGGCATGTGAGTGTTGGGACCTCTGGGGAATAAGATAAGCAAGTGAGCCCAGCGTCTCCCAGACCACAGGCTCGCAGCTGTGAAATTCTCCCTCTCCCTTCCGTGGAGTTCGTGCAGCATGGCACCCACCAGGATTCCTGGGGCGGCATGGTGAATGTACAGATTCCTGGGCTCCACCCCAGGCCAGTTGATGCCTCAGGGGAGGGTGGGCCTGGGAATCTGCCTTTTCCACAAGCTCCTCGGGTGACTTGGGGCCTGGGTCCGTGATGACACTCAGCTGAAGCTGTGCCCTGGGTCCTGGGGTGCTCTCACTAATAAGGTGGGCTGACTGGCTTCCTTCCGGTTCTGGGTCTCCACCTTCCCCTGTTAGATGTCTGTGCTGATGAAGCTCAGCAGGGCCTGCTGCAGGGCCTGTGGGTTCCAGGGTTTATGTGCTGGGCAGTCTGGTGCCCACCAGCTGTGTGCCAGCCTGGGCTGCCGGCAGAGACGGCACAGGCCCTGCCCTGGGACCACCCACCGGCATGAACTGGGACTCCATGGGCACCGTCGCCTCGGGCAGTGCCTGGAGAAGCCATGTCTCTGGGTGGCAGTGCCATGCCCAGCTCCTGTCCCCAACAAGGAGGGGAGGAGACGGGCCACCGAGTCAGGGGTAGAGCATCTAACCCTTGTCCAGACCTAGCTGGCATCTTGCAGCCACCAGGCAGCCCTGTCACCTGGCGGGGCCTCCATTTCCTACCCATGCAGGGGCTGTTGGCAACAGTGATGCAGGTGGGCTCCCTTCCACCCTAAGGGGGCGAAAACCTCTTTTCAGAAGCCCTGTGTCGGCGCGAGGTGAGCCGCCTGCCCACCTGCTCTCCAAATGTCGCCGGAGACCACCCAGGCAGCGCACGTCTGCTCCCGCTTCCTGTGGCTGCGGTCCTCCTGTCAGTCCCGTCCCCCCTGCAGCGGCACAGCTGCGCCTCCGCTCCGGGGGTGTGCCGGGGGCGGGGGGCGGAGCCCGTAAACTCCCGGACACCTGTGGCTCATCGGGAGCCAACTGGGAGTGGCATCTCCTCTCCAGGACAGGACGCGGCTGGAGGGAGGGCTGGCATCTGCTCGTCTGTCCCTTTGCACAGAAGAGAGGGGGAGAGGCAGCCCCTCCCGGTCCGAGCACACAGGCTGCACTCGCATCCCTGAGCGGGGGTCCTGGCACATGAGGGCCCCCAAGGAGAGGGCTGTCCAGGCGGTGCTGCGGAGAGCCGAGCTCTCACTGCAGACCAGACCCCGGGCCGGGCTCCTGCACAGGACAGGAAGTAGGGCGGACGCCGGTGCCCCTGCAGGCAGCCCCGTGGGAGCCTGGGCTGCTGGTCCAGCCTCGAGGTGCCTGGTCCCGTCATCTGTCCCATGGGCTTCATCGTAACGGTTGGGAAGAAGACAAGAGCGAATTCATACAGAATGCCGGCAGCCTCTCTGTGCTCCTGAGTGTTAGATGTTGTCCTGTGGTTGTGGGTACGTCACATTCTCGCAGTGACCCTGCCCAGGGAGCACCGTTGTCATTGCCACCTCTTACAGGCGAGAAACCGAAGTGAGAAGGCCAAGCAACTTGACTGAAGTCCCTCAGCTGTAGGGACTCCTACATGTCACCGTGGATTCTGACTCGCTCTTTGCTAGAAAGCCTTCCGAGGAATGTGGTCACCAGGGACCAGGCCAGGTGTGATGAGCCCTAGGGTGCACGGCCGGGTGGGACCCTAGGGCGCCCCGGCCCCTGCCTGGCTGTTCTTGCCCCACCCCCTTGCCGGGGAAGGATGGAGTTCGGAAAAGGAGCCAGGAGCCAGCGGACGTCCTGCAGGACCAACCAAAGCAGCCGCGATACGGAGGTGGCCGGGGCCGCGTCTGACACTCTCGGGCTCCCCTTTCCATAAAAAAAAAATACTGGAAGTTATAGTTTATGACCGTGTTGATATAAAAACAAATATAATCCTGGCTGGATTAAAAATGAAAACATTTTCTCTGACCCTAAACAGTTCATATTTTGTCTTCTGATTTTAAGAGACGTTCAAGCATTTTCACGGGCCCCGACAAGAGCCATGGGCCTGGGCACCGTGCCTGAAGGACCAGCCGGCCCCTGGCCCCGCGCCCCAGGCCGGGCAGGGATGCTGGCCGCACCCACCCCTGCCCCCGCCCCAGCCCCGGCTGGTAGGACCGGCTCCCTGCGGTCAGCAGCGTCCTCGCCTGCCGAGGAAGCACGTCTATCCACGCAGCCAACACTGGCCCGTACCTGCAGTGAGCCAGGGCCTGCCACCGGCCCCGGGCCACGGCCCAGACAGCAGGAGGCTTTGCTGTCCGGTCGTTCTGATTCTCGCAGGAAGAGACCGGGGATGAGGGGACCACGTGCCGGAGGTCGGGGTGAGCCTGTGAGGTGAGGGCGAGCCAGAGGGCCCCCGGCAGCCCTCCGGGTCGGCACGCTCAGCATTCCCCACGCTGCCCTGGGCTGGGGACTCTTTCCTCCTCACGGACGCAGAAGCATCTGGCCATTTGTGCCCAAGATGAGGACTTGGCATCTTGTCTGAGTTCACGGGGTCTCCCCACCCCGCCCCGCCGCTCCCTTGACCACAGCAGAAACAACTGGGAGGCCCAGGAGGGCAGCGCTGGATCAGCCCCGCCGCTCGGATCCCAGAACACCATCTGGTGGCCTCGTTTCCCCGTCTCACACTTCCTGCGGGCGGGCCTCCTGCCGCTGCCCGCCTCGCCCTGCGCCCCGACCCCAGGAGGGCCCGTGCCTCCCCACCGGCCCGTCTCCGCCCCCCGGAGTTGGACACATTCCGGGTGTCTGTGAGCAACGAGCATCGGGTGCGAGGGCCCAGGTCCCTCTTCTTCATCACCCCAGGTGGCACGCACCGGATGGGGCCGCAGGGCCCTCACGGGACCGAGGGCCTCTGCTGCTGAGGGGTCGTGTCAAGCCGCAACAGCTGGGGACGGCCCGGGAGGTGAGCCGCTCGCCCGTGGCGGCCGCGGAGGCGAAGCCGGACACAGCCGAGGCTGGCGGGCATCCTGCCCGCGAGCAGCTGCCCCCGAGGTGCCTGCGCCCCGGCGATTGCTTCACATCCTGTTTGTGCAGAAGCTGGAGCGGGAGGGAGGCGAGGGGGCCCGACGCCCCAGAGGCTGGGGGGGGCCCTCCCGGAGCCGGGTGGGCGTCATGGCGGGGATGACGGGACGGGACAGGGCCAAGCAGATGTCACCAGTGTTAACTGCGGTCCCGCTTGTCACCTGGGCCTCGGTCCATCGAGATGAGTGGCTGGAATTAATGTTTTGCACAATTAACAGGGAACATTCCTGCGCTGTGGGCCTCCTGGGGGCAGCCGATGTCCTTGGGCCTGGAAAACAAAGGCGCCACAAGAAAACCGAGGCGCCGCCCTGCCCGTGGGCGGGTTGTGCACCCCCCTTTCCTGAGAGCCCCCCCCCCCCGTTGTGCTCTGTGCTGCCCCCGGGCTGGTGCTCTCTGGGCTGGGCCTGCTGATTCTGCTCCTGTCACCAGTCCTTGCCATCAGCTCCTTCCCAGAGTCCTGCACCCACACCACCACCCACCTGGGTCGCCTCATGGAAGGCCTTCCTCCCTGTGCCTCAGGGGGCCCTTCCTGCCCTTGCAGGCGCAGCCGGCGGCCCACGGCCACGCCCAGCGGACTCCCCTGTCCGCGTTTGCCCCGGCATCCACCGGGGTCGGCTGTGGCTCAGTGGCGGAGTGCTCAGGCGCGCGTCAGCCGGGCCGTGGTGTGACTGTGACTCCGTCTCTGCCCTCCCTGCCGGTGGGCCCCCGGTGGGTGGCTTCATGCCTGAGGCCTCACCTTCCTGCTCTGTAAGTGTGGAGCCGGGCTCGGAGCAGACGCCCCGAAATGGTTGTTTCCCGTCTTGGCTGAGAACCCGTCGTGGAGAGAGAGCCAGCTCTGTCGGGAATACTTTCCGTGGCAAGGAGTAGACAGGAGGATGTCTTGTCTCCTGGGGACATGCGTGGTTTTCTGCACGAGCCCGGAAGGACTGGGGTTGGTGGGAGCAGCACCCGGCACACTTTCCGGGTCCAGAACCAGCGAGTGAGTGTTTCGGGCGTCGCGGGTCCCACACTGTCTGCAGCAGCCCCGCCGCCTGCGGTCACGTGTGAGAGCAGGCAGACCGTGTGGGTGACTGCACGTGGCGGGGTTCCCATACGACCGTTTGCAGAAACAGCTGGCGGGCTGGGTTTGCCGGGGGGGGGGGGGTGCTACAGTGTGCAGACCCACCCCCCCGGGTTAGAGGGTCCCCACAGGGCGGACTTCCCCTCTTGGGCCTGCACTCGGCGTGCGCTGGCGTTGTGGCCTGAGGCTCGTCACCACCTTGCCGGCGGTGTCCGCGTCCTTGAGGGTGAGGGAGGATGTTCTCTTCTCCTGCGGCGCCTGCCGCAGCCATCCCGGAGGGAGCTGCCCGTGAGGCTGGGAAGGGTCCGAGCGGCCACCTCCTCCCCGGGTGGAGGGCCAGGGACAAGGGCTCTGTGCACGGCGGAGGGCCTGCCCCGGCGGCCGCTGCCTCGCCCAGTGCTCCTGGGGCGGGCCCTGCCCGCTCGGCTCTGGAGCGGCTGCCTGGGCCCTGCAGGGAGGGAGCAGGAGCGCTGGCTCTGGGGCAGGCGGACACCCGAGCGTGCAGTGGGGGATCGGCCCCCCGATGGACTTCTCTCTGCTTCGGTCGCAGAAATGAAAATACGGGCCGCACAAAACCCTGTCCTGGGCGTTTCTCATGGTATTCCTGGAAGCTGGCTCCTCTCTGAGGTCCTTTACCAGGTGGGGAGCAGACAGATCAACAGCCTGCAAACGACAGGGATGCACGGCTGAGACCTGCGACCCCGCAGGTGAACCTCAAAGGCTTGCAGACTAAAATAAGCCACTGCACAAGCCTGGGGTGCCTGTGCACGAAACACCGGGAAGATGCAGAGCTAGAGGGATGAGACCGGGTCAGCAGTTACCGGACAGGGTGGCGGAGGTCGGGGGGGGGCGTGGCTAGCAGAGGCTGTCCCCCTCGGCCCTGCTGATGTCTCGGACCGGAGCTTTCTCTGCGGTGGTGACTGTCCTGTGTGTGAAATCCCCTAGTCTCCACCCCCTCGATGCCAGGAGCACTGTCCTCAGGTTGTGACAACAAAAATGTCCTCAGACACTGCCACCGGTCCCCTGGGGAGCAGGGGGTGACCCTGGGCTGGACGCACTGAGAGAAAAGGCAGAAGAAGGGGGGGTCCTTTCGGGGGTGCTGGGGCTGCGCTGTGCTCTGGTGGAAGAGGGGATTATACAAATCTGTACACATGTTAAAAAAATGACAGATCTGTGTGCACAAAGTTGACTTCACTGTGTGTTCATTTAACCAGTAACATTTTAAAAAGGCAAAATGCAAAAGAAGCAAAACACAGCAGAGAGAGGCAGGCCCCAGGCTCTGAAGAATAAACCAGCAGCTCCACTGCCCCCCACCCCCCGTCCCCCACTCCGGGCTGCTGCCTGCAGGGCATCGGCCAGAACCGTCCACCTGGTGAACCTCTCCACCCTCGCTTACCAGTGGGATGCCCCGTTAAACTTGAATTTCAGCTGAACCACAGGTAATTGCTTAATAAAAGTACATCTCACATATTGCAAACATTATTCTTTTATCTGAAATTCAAATTTAACTGGGTGTCCTGTATTTTTATTTGCGAAACCTAACAACCCTATTCTTGGAAAAATCTTCAGGTTTAAAAAAAAAAGTCTATTAACCCTTGGCTGTAATATAAATCTTTTTCAGCTTTGCTAAAGACACAGACCTTTGGTAAAATAGCATGCATATCTTTTTGTTTTGGGTTTTTGTTTTTTTTTTTTTTCAATTAATTCAGTCCCCTCAGTCTCTCTGCCTAAGACATTTGTCCTGGCTCCCTACTCAGTGTAACTTTGCCCTGGACATTTATTTTCAAATATTTGATTTATTTTTAAAGAGAGGGGAAGGGAGGGAGAAAAAGAGGGAGAGAAACATTGACATGAGAGAGAAACATTGGTTGCCTCTCACATGTGCCCCAATGGCGGGGACCGAACCCGCAACCCAGGCACGTGCCCTGACTGGGAACCGAACCGGCAACCTTTGGCTTTGCAAGATGACACCCAACCCACTGAGCCACACCGGTCAGGGCTGCCCTGGACATTTAAATCCAAACAATCCAAATGAACATTTGCACGTGCAAAGGAGAACCTCTATATGTAATATCGTAAAATGAAAAGGAGTTCCTTCCCCAGCCAGCCCACATGCCCTCTCCCCCAGGATAATCCTTCCCGACCCTTTTTGGGGGGATATTACAGTAAAAATGAACTTTATGCACGAACGAACCCACATATGTTCGTAGGGGGCTTTAAATGTCTTTCCTCCCACCTGTAAATCACACTGTATCATGTTTGGCCTCTCCCTCTGGGGAGAACCTGGGGGGCCCTTCCTTCTGTGGGCCCCCGAGAGCTGGGGCCTGCTGGTCCTCAGGGCGACCGACCCGCAGGGCGCAGGGCAGTGATGGCCGGACCCTGTGCCCGGGATACTTGCACCGAGATCCCTTCAGGCACCCCGGCAGCCGTGCCCCCGGACTGAGTTATCCCGAGTTAATACCACCCCGCACGAGTCTCAGGCTTTGCCGGGAGAGACCTGGCCGCAGTGACGCACCTGTGCGCGGCCCCGTGGCCCGGCTTACCTTGGGGAGGGTACAGGAAAGCCGTGGCTCTCCACCCGGGACGTTGTGCCCCCCAGGGGACACTTGGATACATTTCTGGGACCACCCAGAAATGCTGCTGCACACCCTACGACACCCCTGCGGCCCCCGAAGAGCCCGAACTCCCCATGCCCATCTCTGTGCCCAGCGCGCACCCTCACCTGCCTGGCCTGCACAGCCTGATCGGCGGCGGGGGTGGGTGCAGAGACCTGGAGACCCTCCTCGTTCTGCTCTGTCGCCCACTCCCCCGCCAAGGCCATGGGCCCCCGGCCCCGGCCATCCTGACGGCCGCCGCCGGCCCGCCCCCGCCCCCGGCCACCGCGGCAAGGGTAGGGTTGCTGCACCCAGAGCTGCGTCGCGTTCGCAGATGAAGCATTTTTATTTTGCCCTTAAAAGCCTTCCAGGGGGACCGCAGATCCTAGGGGCTCAGCTTTAACGGCTCTTTTTACAGAACCGCTCCAATTAGAGCCGGTGAACTCGGGGGAACCCCGCTCAAGAATGCAGGAGGGCGCGCGTGAGAGGGGTTAATTTAGGGGGAAACCGTGGTGGACGGGGAGTTTGGTCTTTGAAACGCTCCTTGTTAAAAAACCAAAGCGGACCCCTGGAGCTGGCCTGGTCCTTGGGAGGCCAGGTTCCCTGGCTTCCGCCCGTCCGGGGGCCTCCGGGTGAAGTTGGTTCCAGATGTGGACGGGGTCCAGGGCTCCTGCGGCACCGACTCCGCCGCCTCGGACCCCGGCCGCCCGGGGAGGGGGCGCCCCGTCTGCGGTGGCTGGGCAGCCGCACCTGGTTCAGGGGTGATGCGTCCTCGCGCAGGGTCCCCTGTCTCTCCGAGGACAGGCTTTCTTTGTCCTGTCTCTGGCTTCCCCTTTCTCCGGAACCTTACCTCCACCGGCGGAGACAGGATGTGAGCCCGGGAAGGCTGGTACCGGGCCAGAGCGGGGCCTGACCCCAAGTCGGTCTCCCCTCGCTACCGAGCCAAACCCAGCTGCAGTGCCCCGCCGCCACCTCCCACCCTCCCCTCCGGGCTTTTCTGTGCTCCCCCTCCCACCCCTGCCTCGGTTTCCCCTCCTCAGTAAAGGGCCCCACCCGTCTTCCAGGTGCCCAGGCCCCGAGCTCCGAAGTCAGGTATGGCACCTCCCTTTCTCACCTCTTACATCCGATTCCTCGGCTAGTTCCCTCCATTCTCCTCCCAAAACAGACCTGAGACTGGTCGTCTTCCAGGTGGGGGTGTTGGACTCCAGTGGTAGGACCCTCGGGTGACACCGAGGGAAAGGTACACGGGACCTCCCTGAAGGCTTTTTTTTTTTTTTACAAACTTATGTGAGTCAGTAATTCTTTCAAAACGAGACATTAAAAATGCGTTCTGAAGGCAGCATTACAAACAAATTAAGGAAGAGCTGACCCTCTCTGGCTCCCCATCTGTCCCCGTCCAGGACACCTGGCCCTGGTCGCCCTCCGGCTTCGGTTCCTGACCCCACAGCGCAGCTTCCGGGGCAGCCCGAGGTGGCCTTTGGCCGACAGCTCCGGCTGCCCACTCCTCAGGCCCCGCACGCCCGTGGTTGCCACTGCACGCGGATGTATGAGTACCCTGCGGCCGCAGTAACAAAACACCACACACTGGGGGGCTTAGAACCACAGAGCTCCAGTCCCTCACCGGCTGGAAGCTGGAAGTCCAAAGTCAAGATGTCCCAGGACTGTGCTCCTTCCAAGCCTCCGGAGAAGCATCCTGCCTTGCCTCTCTCAGCTCCTGGTGGCTCCTGGAGTTCTTTAGGGCTCCTTGGCCGTCTTTCGTGTGTGTGTGTGTGTGTGTGTGTGTGTGTGTCTGTCTTCACATGGCCTTCTTCTAAGCACACCAGTCACTGGATTAGGGCCCTTCCTAATCCAACGTGAACTAATCCTGACTGACTTCATCTGCATAGACACCCTTCCAAATAAGGTCACATCCTGAGGCTCTGGAGGGGACACTGTTCAACCCAGTCCATGACCTCCCCCTTGTACCCTCCCATCCCCAGTCTCTGCTCCAACCAGGGGCCAGTCTTGTTGAAGACACACACCCCCAGGGCTCCCAGCTCTGAGCCTTCGCCTTCCCAACGTGCCCTGCCTGGAGTGGCCTCTCCCCAAACAGCCACGTGACTCCCCTCCTCTGTTACCCAGTTCTCGGCTCAAGGGGCCCCTCCGTGCAGAGGGTGGGAGACGGGAGGGCTGCCTGGGGCCATTCCCGCCCTCCCTGGCCCGGCCCAGGACGGCCCCACCTCTAGATGTTAGGTGGGTCACGTGACTTGCTTTGCCCACGGAGACGTGAGTGGGACTTCCTCCAGCCCGAGACCCTCTGCAGACCCCAGCCCAGCTCCTCGCCCTCCCCTCCTTCCAGTTTTCACCATGGGACCCTGGCGGCTTCCTGCCAGCCTGCCCCCGGGCCAGGGAGTTTTCTCTGTGGGGTCCCCCACTGTGTCCTGAGCTCCTAGGACAACTGGGCATAGGGCCGGGGCTGGGAGGATGGACAATGAAGTGTGAGGCGCACACCAGACCCCCACTAACCACGTCTTCTACGCATCTGGCTGCTTCCGGTCTAGGGCAGAGCATCAACCCCAAGTTGGCGGGCCTGATCGGGCGGCACGGCCCCCAGAACAAGCAGCCCTTCATGGTGGCCTTCTTCAAGGCCACCGAGGTCCACCTCCGCAGCACCCGCTCCACAGGGGGCAGGCAGCGCGGCCAGAACCGCTCCAAGACGCCCAAGAACCAGGAGGCCCTGCGGATGGCCAACGTGGCAGGTACGCCCGGGGCGGGAGGGTCCAACCACCGACTCCAGGGACCCGGGGTGGGGGGAGTCCCAGCGAGGAGTGACTCAAAGTCACGTGCTCCGCAGATGGCCCTGGAACAGTGCAGCAGGAGGCAAAACCCACAGGCCCCCGCTGCTGCCCAGAGCGCACCCTCTGAACTGTGCACACGTCATATATTCATTCAGAAACGCAAGCACCAAAACGTGAGCGTGACAGGACGCCCACCGCGCTTCCAAACAGACGCGCCGTGGCTGTAGATGAGTGGCAGGATCGGGCGAAGGGGTGGGAAGACACCACACCGACTCCCCAGGGAGGCAGGCTGCTGCCGCCGGCCCCGTGGGGAGGAGGAAAAGTGGGGGCCTGTGCTGTGCCTTTAGCTTTAGTTCTTCAAGGGAAAGATATTGGAGACTCCTGGCAAATTGGGACACTTGTTAAATACGGGTTTTTTTCCAGCCGGAGTCCCGGTCTCCCAGCGCTGGGAGGTCATCGCGGAGCTTACCCACCTCTCCTGGCTCCCAGGCCTGGGGTTGGTCCTGGGGAGCACAGAAAAGGGCGTGTTTAGATTATGCAAAGCAGCCGCACCCCCGAACCTGCCGTAAGCTGTCCGCAGCTTCTCTCACCTCACCTAGCTGATTTTGAACTTCCTGCCCATTTTCCTCTTCGAGGGAGAGGGACGTTGGTCGCTGTGGGTGGGGAAGTTGCCGGGAGTGGGGGCTCCCTGGCCCCCAGGGGCCCGGGTGGGTGGAGCTCGGTGGGCGTGGGGGCTCAGGGTCGGTGCGCAGGGCTCTGCAGGGGTTCTTTTCTGGCAGGTGCGTCATCTCTTTCTCAAAGGGGTCTGTGGACCCCCCCCCACTGAAAACCAACCGAACCCCTGACTCTGTTGGGCACCTTCTCCATGCAAGGCTCTTGGGGGCTGGGCTTGAACAGTGAAAGCCAGCCGTGGTGCCCTGGGGACGGTGGACCACGGGAGGTGGCCGTCATTGATGGCCACACTGCTAACAGGCCTGAGAGTTGGGGGGTGGTGACTAGGAACTCACAGTTTGGGGGCTCAGAGAAGACGTCCCAGCTCAGAGCTTGGGGGCAGGCGGGTGCCCAGGAGGCCAAGCTGGGTCGGCTCCCCGGCCCACAGCAGGGCTCGAGACAGCAGGCTCTGCGGGTGCGGACACCTGTGGTGGGAGGTCGCGTGGCACCTGTGAGGGGCGGGGAGAAGGACGCGGCAGCTGCTGGGACAAGGGGCGGGTCAGGATGTTGAGAGGAGCACATGGGAGTGTCTTCTTGAGAGCCACATCTTGAGCTTGAACTTCATCCAAAGCAAATTTGGAAGCCTTTGCCAAGTTTCAAGCTATGGTGTGGGGTGTGGGTGGTCAGACCATCCTTCGCTCCCTCCGCTGCTCCGAGAACAGTGGGGAGCAGGGCCGGGAGGGTCTTTCCCTGTCGGCCAGGCAGGAAGTGCTGGTGAATCCCACCCCAGCAAGGACTCCGGGTCCTGGCGTTCCGTCAGGGCTTCCTCAAAGACTTAGGAGTCGAGACCCAACTTCCCCACCACATCCTCACCAACCCCCCCAGCAAGTCTCCATTTACATCACCCCCAGGACGGGTCTCTCGCTACCTCACAGGGCAGCTGCTCTTCCTTGCCTGGCATCTGCCTCCTTCCTGTGGATTTCTGCTTCCTGGCCCTGTTTGACCTTCACCGAGACCCTGCCTGCAAGTTTGATAGGAAAAGGAATATGGAGGCCTGCCCCGCGCGCCCCCCCCCCCCGCCACGGGCTCAGTAAGGCAGACCTTGTGTGTGTTTGCACACGCGTGCACGCACATGCCCGTGTGAAGGGCTTTGCCTGCGTGAAAAGCTGGGAGTCCCGCTGCAGGCCACACACGTCGGCCCCGCCCTGGCGGCAGCCAGCCCGTTGTGCGCTGGAGGGAGACAAGCTGCAGCGGTGCGCTGCCCCCCCCACTCTGCTCCCGGAAGCCCTTTCCCAAGGGCTCCCCCACCCCCAGGCTGTCCAGGGCTCCGCACAGGCTGTGGTTTGGGGCCGAGACACTGGGTCTGCTGGTCCCCCTCCCACACGTTTGGCCCCAGCTCCCTGATAATTGGCCCTTTTCACCAGGGGACCCTCGGGGCGCGGGCTGGGCCCCAGCACCAGTTACAGCTTGTTGGCTGCTCAGGCCGGGGCTCCGGGGGTGGAGGAAGCAGCAGCCTTGCCTCCCCTGGCCCCCTGGCCCCGGCCTTTGGGGCGGGAGGGGCAGGACTGGAGGGGCAGCGGCGCTGGGGCCTACTTTTCAAGCGTCCCTTTCCTTCCCTTTCTGCACCAGCGGCACCAGCTGCTTGGTGCTGGCACCATGTAAAGAAGGAACCAGAGCTGTATGTGGGCTCAGTGAGCAGAACGTGCCACAATTGATTAGCAATGTCTGCTGGGAGCAGAGGCGGGGCAGGCAGCGGCCTGAACGCTGCCCTCCAGCCCTGTCTTAAAGCAAAGCAGTGATATTGGGCTCATGTGGAAACCCAAGGCCCAAAGGCCCAGGGTAGCTGAGTGTGTGTGTGAGTTGTGTGTGTATGTGGGGGGGGGGGTGTCCGAGAGACAGAGATAGAAATTTCGACGTGTTTACAAACGCTCAGTCCCCAACCCCAACGTCTGCAAACCGCACACACTTCTGGAAAACCCCAGGGCATCATTTTCACGCCTCGGAGACCTCAGCTCTGGGTGTTTCTGGAAGGTCGGTAGGATCTGACTTGGTGCCCTTGGTTCACTCTCGGTGGCAGTGGTGATGGGGGCTTTGTCCCAGGCCCTGTTGGTCCCCTCTGTGGGCCTTGTGGTGGGGTGTGGGGGGGGGGCTGGCCTCCCACGGCGAGGCCGGTCCAAACCCCTCTGGGCTGGCCTCTCTGGGCAGCCGGCCTCACGGAACCCGGGCAGCTGTCGGCGTCTGAACCACATTTGTGTATAAAAGAAACCAGTGTCCTCAGGAGGGTTGGTCCGGAGGGCTCTGTGAGCGGAGGCCCTGCGGGCGGGAGGGGGGCATCGGCACCTCCCTGGAGGGACTGTTGTGGGGGCGGAGGGGGGGGTGGAAATGCATTTGAAGGCCTTTATGGCTGAAAAGCTGCCCCGCAGCTATGGGGGTTCGGCTGCGAGGAGGCTAACGCCCGTGTGGTTCGTGCCCCTCTCCGCGCCTGCCCCTCCGAGCAGAGAACAGCAGCGCCGACCAGCGGCAGGCCTGCAAGAAGCACGAGCTGTACGTCAGTTTCCGCGACCTGGGCTGGCAGGTCAGTGGCTCCCCCCGCCCGACCCCCCACCACCCTAGCCCCCCCGAAAGGCTGTGGGCTGCACCCGGATGTGCAGGGAGTCCCATTTCCCCTCCATCCAGGTCAGTTAGGACTCTGGTGTCCAGGGTCCTAACCAGGGTGGGGGGATCTAGGGTACGGATCCGTGGCCCCCACAGCCCCACGCGCTGCCCTCCCCCTCCCCCCGCAGGACTGGATCATCGCGCCCGAGGGCTACGCCGCCTACTACTGCGAGGGGGAGTGCGCCTTCCCCCTGAACTCCTACATGAACGCCACCAACCACGCCATCGTGCAGACCCTGGTGAGTGCGGCCGCTGGGGGCCCTGGGGGCCGCCACGCCCTTCCTCAACTCCTTCCGGCTGGGCCCTTACTGCGTTAAAGAAGGGTTGACAGTTATCTTTTCTGACTGTTGACACAAAGATGCGTTTGATTTTTGACCCCAAGGTCCCTAGAGTTTATCTATTTCTTTTATTTTTAAAAGAAATTAGCACAGCTTGGTGGGCAGCTGTCACTGTGCCTGCTGGAGCAGTGGCCCCGGGCCTGCCTGTCTGGGGGCCGCCGTGCTGGGCTGCCAGTCTGTCCGCTCCGTGTCAGGAGGCCCGTCCCTGCCCCATGGTGCCTGGTCGTCCCCCAGGTGGGGGGCTTGAGGGCTTGTCCCCCCACCCCCACCCCGCCACGGCTCCTGTGTCCACCTCCTGGCCTGGCACATCGCAGTTCAGTCCTGCAGGGGTGTTCACTGCTTGTGGAGGGTCTCCTGTCTGTGGGGATGGCCTGGGCAGCAGGGGACAGTGCAGCAACGACAGCATGGACCGATGTGGTCCCTGCCTCTGGGCCTCGTTTTCCGAGGGGGGAAACGATCGGTGAACAGGTGAGGAAACCAGAGAGGGAGGGAGGGCCGGAAGGTGCCAGGAGGGTACCAGGATTTTAAAGAGAAGGGCCAGGTAGCCCCAGGCTGGCTGCTCCAGGTGGGGCCTCATGGGGTCATGGGAGGGGTCAGTGTGGCGATGAGATCACAGCTCTTTGCAGGGCGCCCAGCACTGAGGACACACACCAGGGGCGACTCTTCCTGCCCCACCGGCCACAACGAGCCGACATCTGGGGTTTGCTTCAAAATTATTCGGGGTGGAAAGGCTGGGGGGAGGTTTTGACGTTAGGCTGTGAAACTGTTCACGGCAAAACGTCCAGAAGGCGTGCGGGTCTCAGTCGGAGGCCCCAGGCCGAGGCCGGTGAGCTGAGCGCTCTCACTGGGCGCAGGTGGTGTGTTTTGGAAACCCAGACCTTTCCCCTGGAAACCAAACAGCCACACCCCCCGGCCTGTCTGGATTAGTCAGCCTGTCTGATCGCACGGGCTTTGGTTGCTGCAGTCAGTCTGGGTCGGTCTGTGGCTGAAGAAGAGAGACCTTTAGTTTGCCCCAGTCCTTACTCTTCCCTGTCGTCTCACTCCTGGCTTCATTCACTCCGCAGTGACGCCCCTGTGGCCCCTGGCCCTGGTCCTCCGTGAGGCTCGCAGAGCCCCGGGGTGAGACAGAGCAGCAAAGCCGAGCAGCTGGCCGGCTCCTTTCTCCATTCCTGCCTCGGCACCTGCCCCTTCCTCGCGGGCGTCTCCCCGGTGTTCGCCCACCTGCCTTTCCTCCTATTGCTGTGGTTCAGGAGGCAGAGCAGCCTAGTGGGGTCTAGACCGTCGGCACCCAACTCAGTGGCCAGTTCACACATGGCTCCCAAGGCTTGGCCTGTGTAATATTTAAATGAATCTCACCTGTTTCTTCCCCACGTTTTTAACTGTGGCTGCGAGCACTCTGAAAATTACCTGTGGGACTTGCATTACGTTGTCCTTGAACAGGAGCAGCAACCCCTTTCTGAAAAGGGCCAGAGAGTAAATATTTTGACTTTGAGAGTCACAAGTTGCCGCTGCTCCGCTGTGCCCTGGAACCCAGATGCACCCGTGAGAAGGGGCGTGGCCGCGTGCCGATAAAGCTTTATTCACAAAACCAGGGAGCGGGGCAGGGCTGGGCCCCCAGGCTGACCCTGATCCAGCCCAGTGGCTCCCCACGGGAGGGCAGTTTTGTCCCTTAGGGATATTTGACCTCTAGCCGCCCTTTCGGACGTCATGAGTGGGGCTGGGGTGGCATGCTTCGGACTCCGGGGCCCAGGGTGCTGTTGACACCCTTCAGTGTCCAGGGCAGTGCCACCCCTCCCCCACCCCGAGACAGCTCCGGCTCTGCGCACGCTCAGTGAGTGTCGCCGAGGTCCTTCGCCCAAGCAGCAGGACCTGCCCCCTGTAGACGTAAGGAAGCCAGGGAGGCGCGAGGAGGGGCCGCGTCTCGCCGCCGCCGACACCCCGGTGTGTCTTCCAGGTCCACTTCATCAACCCCGACACGGTGCCCAAGCCCTGCTGCGCCCCGACCCAGCTCAACGCCATCTCGGTGCTCTACTTCGACGACAGCTCCAACGTCATCCTGAAGAAATACCGAAACATGGTCGTGCGGGCCTGCGGCTGCCACTAGCCCCCACCGGAAGTGAGACCCCGTGGGGCCGCGTTTTCCTGGGCCCCGCATCTCACCGCCCCACGGCCCCGCCGCCCACCGCGGCGAGGAGCCAGCAGACCGGCCGCCCTATGCCGCACCCTCCCGTCGCCTGCGCCGAGTTGGACGGTGCGGGAGCATCAGGGACTCGGGGCCGCAAGTGACTTTTGATCCGTGTTTCCTCGTCACCCCATGGACTAGAGCCTTCCAGCTGCGGCAGGCCAAACCTAACAGGAAGGAAAATGCAGGAAGAGAAACTGCCCGCCAGGGTCGCGGGCGGAGTCGTCTCGGCCGGGAGCCGCCCCGCCCCCCGGGTGACTGAGGGCGCCCATTGGCCAGGCCGCCCCGCAGCGGCGGAAGGGGGCGTGGCGAGGGGTGGGCACGCGGGCGTCGGTGCCGAAGGAAGAGTGACGCGGAAGCTCCTGTAATAAATGTCCCAATAAAACGAATGAATGAAAATGGTTAGGATGTTACAGATATATTTTCCTAAACAATTGATTGCCATTTCTTGGTTTGCTCTGATTTCGTAAACAGAAGCCGCGGCCGGCGGAGGGCGGGGGAGAGGCCCCCTCTTCATCCCACTTGGGTTTTTGTCTGAGGTTTCCAGAGACCCGGGGCGTACGTGGACTCGCCCAGACCCAAGACGGGGCTGGGGAGGGAAAGGGCAAATTTCTGCTCAGAGGAAGGGGCGTGTTGACCTTGAAGGAAACCCGTTTGGTCATCCAGCGGGGCATGGGGTGGCAGAAACTAAAAAATAGACACTGAAGCCCCAGCAGATGTTTGCAAGCGGTTCTCCCGCACCCCTCCACGCCAGGACGCCAGTGTGAAGGGCAGCGTTCGGCCAGAACCTTCAACTTGACCCTGACCACTGACTGGCCCACGTGGCACTGTTTAAAGAAGCACCAAGGAAACCTAGCTCTCGCTGGGGCTGCCCTCTGTGCCCTAAGGAGGCTCATCTGTGGTTCATTACTGGCCGTGTTCTGAAGTCTGGGTTCGGACTGGGCCTCCGAGGACCCCTCTTTCTATGGGAGGACCCCTACTGTGGGTTCTGCACGCAGTGGGCTCCTTGAAGCCTCGTGGGAGGGATGCTAGGTGTCGGGTGTGCTGGGTGCGAATCTCAACGGAAGGACCTAGAAGCTGTTTGAGAGTGATGTCCTAATCTAGCATCCTGATTTAGAGGTGCTGTTTCTGGCGTGGCTCCTGGCAAGGGCCTTCCTCCCCTTGGCCAGGGGGCCCCCTAAATTGTGCACATCCCACTCTGCCCCCAGCCCCAGCGCAGGGCTGGCAGCACAGGGGGCCGGCCGCCTGCGAACAAAGGCCGGGGTTCCCCAGCAGGTCCCTGGAGCCTGCCGTAGTGGGAACCGTTGTCCCTTCATGACTCAGTGGGTCGCTGGAAACTCTGGGGAGACGTTGTTTGTTACTCCCTTTTGTTTTTTCTTCTCCAGTAGCGTGGGCTGCCACCTCCCCCCTGCCTGGCTCACAGGGCAGAGTTGCGGTTTGGGTTACACTTTGCTTTGTCTGTTGGCAGATCTGAGGATTTTCCTGTGATTCCGTGTGGGTGCGATCCCCTCTTGGTGCAAGTTTTCCCCCCCGTTAGGCCAAACAGCCTCTGGTTAGCATCGTTTGTACATTGAAATGTGTAAATAGTTGTTATAAAGCAAAGAAGTTATTTATGTCCATCAGAAGCTCCTTCTAGACCCTCCACCAGTCGCCTGTTTGGGACGATGCTTTCGCTTCCCCCCAACCTGCTTATGTTCTTATTTAAGACTATTTATTAACGATCGGACCGGTGTACCTCCAGCTGTTGCACAGAGCGGTCCTCGGCGAGAATTCTGTATAAATAGACGAAATAAAAAGGGTTTTGACTTTGCAATAAAAGGAGGCATTTGGTTCTGCTTCTTGGGCCTGTGTATGTCTCTGTGTGTTGTTTTTCTCTCTCAACTCCGGACACTGGCGTTCCCTCGGGCTTCTGAGAACCCTCTGCCTGGCCCCCACGGTTCACACGCTGTTTACCCTCCGGGCCCCGGGGCGACGGGCACGCGTGAGTATGCGGTGCAGCTGTGTGGGGCTCGGGGCAGGAGCGATGGGGCCCAACAACCAACGTGGACTCGGTAGGCTCGACTACAAAGGTCCTTGCCTGGGTTACCCAGAGTGCAGCTGTCAGCAGCTGTTTCGGAGAGGCGGGGGGTAAATTAGCTCTGTTTACTGCGAACATAGTTGAAAGGTTTAGTCATCCCAATAAAACAGAGGCACAAGAAGGAAAGAAAAAAAGGTGGGAGGGGAGGGTACACCCAAAACTTTAAAGCAACACAGGCCCCAGAGCCGGCACCATCCACTGCGGTGGGTTGGGGGCTGCGTGTTCCAGGCCCCAGCCGAGGACGACCCTGACGGCACGCACAGAGCGGCCACACGGCGTGGGACCGCCTCCGGGCTCCTTCTCGCTGCGAAGTGTGCACTAAGGTCACCTGATGAGTGTTAGGATGCCGGCCATTGCTTGGCCAGGCCGCTCTCTCTTCCCTGGTGCCTCAAACACTCGGCGGCTCTTAACAAGTCCCAGCGCCTGGGATTTCCAAACCCGCCTGTCATCGTCCTGACACACAATTTGCTTTTGTCCTGTTTCCAGGCTCAGGCCCAGAGTGCACACCAGAGGGCCAGATGCGGCCCTGCCTGGTGTTTACACATCTTTTCTAAAAAGCGAGTTCATTGCCAACGTGCTTTAGAAAATAAGAAGATTGGGGTAAGGGAAAAAAATCCCAAATTCTGGCTTCTCTCGAGACATGGGCACATCTGGCCACGCTGGGTCCCCCCTCCCTGCATGGAAGCTCTGGGCTGGAGCCAGAGAACAGTTCTTGCCGCAGTCTCCACTACTCCCTATTGCCTCTCACAAGGGTGCAAATGTCCGTTGCTATGTCAAAAAGTGTCGATACCTATTTATGTGTCCCTCCTAAGAGGAGGAGAGTGAAAGCCAGACCGAGAGGCCCACGCACGCAGGGAGAAGGGCCGACAACAAGCCCGGCCCGTTCGCCCCGCTCCCCCTCCCCCTTTAACACCCAGCCAGGCTCCCGTGGGCTGGTGCGACTGTGGCTGCAGCACCACAGGCAGGCCGCATCTTCTGCCCACCACCCCTCCCCCTGCTGCGGTCCCTCCCTCTTGCTCATCGCCACCGCAGCACCTTTTTCATTGCCGCCTCTCTCGCACGGCGGCTCCCAGAGAACCTGCATCAGGAATCACTGCTCCCATTACGCGGCCCGACGTCACCGCTGGCCATTTGGGGCACCTACGCCCTGCAAACAGTGTTTGGGCACAGAAGACGCACTGTGACCAAGGGACAGGGGAGGCCCCGCTGTCTCGGATGCATGTCCAACCCCAGGCAGAGTGGGCGAGCCCACAAGCCGTCCCGGGGTGGGTGGGGCACCCTTTGGAGCTGGGGAGGGGGTGAGCCCAGGGCCCGGAGGAGATGGGAGGCACCCCAGTCAGGGCCGGCTGAGGAGGGTGTTGGGAAGGAGCAAGGCAGAGTGTCCAGAAGTCCCCTGTGACACAGCCGGGCCCGCAGGGCTGAGGACAGCTGCCCAGGGACAGCGTCAAGGCCAGCAGGGGACTGTCACCGGCAAAGGGTGGTCAGTTAGAGGGGTTCTCAGACGTGACACTCAGACATTTGGGGCCAGGTAAATCTTCGTCACGAGGGGTGCCCTATGCGTTGTAGGGTGTACGGCCTTCCTGGCCTCTCCCCACTAAATGCCAGTAGCGCCCCTCCATGGGGACAGCCACTCACATCCCCACACATCGCCACCTGTCCCCTGGGGGGCACCATTGCTCTCGGTTGAGAACCGGCAATTGAGACCGAACTCAAGCCAACGAGGCCGCTCTCCTCTCCCGCGCACTCGGCCCCAGCGGCACCCCTCCGCGCTGCTCCCCCCGGGCACCCTCCTGCCGCGGGGCCTTTGCACGTGCTCTGTCCCTGGCCAGGAGCGCTGTGCCCCCAGACAGCCGCGGGCCGTTCCCTCAGCGGCAGCGTCGGGCCCTGTGGGCGTGTCCTCTGGCCCCCCATGCTAACGGCGTCCCTGCCGGGCCGTCCCTGCCCTCGCCCCCTTGTCTTCTCTCCACCGTGCTTACTGCCACCCCCAGGACGGAACGTTTCACCGGCTGATGGGGCTGGTGCCCGTCCTGCCCTGCAGGGAACGAGAGCTCTCGCCCGTGTCGGTCCCCATGCTGCCCCCAGGGCCCGCCCACAGCAGCGCTCCCTCGACAAGCCTGACGGGAAGGGTCCTTCCTGTTACTAACCGGGCCCCAAATCGGGAGACCTGGGCCCTGCCTACGGGGGAGCGGGGGGAACGTCCTCAGAGGGGCCTGCGCCCCCCCCCGTCCCACATGGCAGGCAGAGTCGGGGGCTCTCTGCTGGCTCCCCCGGGCAGTGCCTCCGGACCCCCAGGGGCACGGGTTCCCAGGTGGAGAACGCGGCGGGTGCTGACTGCTGACTGGCTGCTGGCTCCCGCCCCGGACCCCCGGACCCCTGGACCCCAGGACCGGCGGCTGCCTCCTCCATGTTTTGGGTCCCGATCCAGGCAGGGAGGCGGCTGGGGGGCACTGGGGGCCACGGGGCTGACATCAGACCCGTGTTCTCCCCGACGCGCGTCCTTACTTAATGCCACAGGGAAAGTTCATGTGTTGGGGGGGAGTGAGGGACAAGTGTGGAATGCCGAGGTTGGCCACCCTGTGCTCAGAGGCCCCTGCCCTTGTACTTGACCCCCAGGGGTGCATATCCAACTTAATTAAGTTACAGGACGCCGCATAAAAATGGTCGCAGTCGCCGGCGCCGGCAGAGAAATCGCACATTTGAGCTCTGACCCTCTGTCAGTGAACCCAGACCCAGGATCTCCCTATTTTAGGAGGTTTCAGCAGGCGTTGCCCCGCCCCCTCGCTGAGGGCAGCGTTGGACAGCAAGGGCCCTGACCCTCCCCCGACCCCACACCTCGGCCCGTGGGTGGGGGGTGAGCTGGGGGTGGGGACAGTCGCTCTGAGCTCACCCCTCCATTGGAGAGAACGGCCTTCAGGCTCCACGGGGCCTCTCCGGCCCTCCAAGCCAGCGCTGGCCTTTGTCCGGCCCTCGCTGAGTGTGCTGACGAAGGAAAGGGTGACAGGTGACCCGAGCCCCCATCCGCGCCGGTCCTCCTGAGTGGTCCCTAAAATAACACCATTAGTGGGGCCCAGCGGAGACTCCTTATCTTCGGAGCCCGCCCGCTGATAACACTGAGCAGGTGCCACCGACGCCCAGAAGAGACAGGGGGCCGGGCGCTCGCACGGCGCAAGGGTCCCGGTGACGTGCCGGGGGTATAAATAGTCCGAGGACTGCGAGCCTGAGTGTGCAGGTGTGACGTGAGTGGCGGGGCCGGGCACACCCGGTCCTGCACACCCGCCGACACCCCCGTGTGCGCAGGGTCCTGCCACTGCTCCTGCCGTGTGTCCTCCGCCAGGGCGGGGCTTGTGAGCAGCGGGGGGGCGGGGCGGGGGGGGGGACGCCGGTGGACTCGCCTCAACATTCCTCTCCAGGCTCGGCCCAGCTGCGCCCCCTCGAGCCTGCCGTCAGCTGTGGGGTGCGCACCGTCCGTCACTGTCAGGGCCCCAGCCCTGGTCTGGCTCGTCATCCGGACGCTCCCCTGAGGAGCACCGATGGCTCCTGAGCCCAGATTCAGGAATAAGGACACACACACACACACACACACACACACACACACACGGGAAAAGGTAAAGTGCTCCCCAGGAATCCAACCTCGTCCCCTCTCCGGATGTAAACACCACACACACGACCGGGCCTCTCAGCGCTCACAGACTTCAGCTCGGAGGGCCCCCAGCCCCATTCCAGAAACGGGGCGCAGAGCAGGGAGCAAGACCGACAGGCTCTCCCGCGCCCCCGGCAAGAGACTAGACACAGCCACCCAAAGGAACCCGGCGAGCACGCGACACCCATCGAGGGGAGACAGATGGCGGGTGACAGAGACAAGCGATGAGTCCCCGAAGGGGTGGCGGTGCCCCTGACTGCCTCAGGACGGGCTTCCAGGGGCAGCTCCTCTGGTCAAGACTGTGTGACCATTTACTCTTTTAAAAAGATTTTATTTATTTATTTTGAGAGAGAGAGGAATGGAGGGAGGAAGAGAGGGAGAGAAACATCAATGTGTGGTTGCCTTTCATGCGCCCCCACCTGGGGACCTGGTCCACAACCCAGGCCTGTGCCCTAACCGGAATCGAACCGGCGACCCTTTGGTTCTCAGGCCGGCACTCTATCCACTGAGCCACACCAGCCAGGGCTACTTTTTGTTTTCCACCGAGCAACAATACCCGTGCAGAACAGGCACAGATGTGTAAGAGTGAACACTCACAGAGTAAATCTGGAATGCCGGACTCTGTACCTGGAACAAATGGAGAAGCAGCATCGCAGTCCCCGGGGGTCCCCTGTGCCCCCTCCCAGCTGCCACCCCGGCCCGGGGTAGCCAGTGCCCTGCACTCCCACCCCGTGGGTTGTTTCCTGTTTCAGAAAAGCTGCGCCACCGAGCGGGGGGTACGTGCTCATCTGGCCTCTGGGCGTCTGGCCTCTTCCCCAGGCCACGTGGGCGAGATTCCGCCGTCCTGTTGGGCTCGGTGGCACCCCGCTCGTTCTGGTTGCCGGGTCGCGTTCTGCTCCGTAGATGCCGCCCACAGGCTGACCTGCAGCGAGCGCTCCGTCGACGGGCGCTGGGCAGTTCCCGGGTCCTGCCTCATGAGCCCGTGCCGCTGCCCGCACCCTCGCGCGTGTCTCGGTGAGCACACGGAGGCGCCTTCGTGGGGTCCCCTCCTGGGAGCGGACAGCGTGGCCCCATCACGGGGTGTGTGAGCTGTCCCCGCCAGTGGACGCTGCCGAACGGAGCCTCCGAGGCGGCCGAAGCCCACACCCTGCCCAGACGAGGGTCCCATGGGCCCCCCTTCCTCCTCGCCGGAACGTGACACGGCCGGTCTCTTTGCCTCCACAGGGTATGGTGCGTTGCTCGACTGAAGTTTGAATTCTGTCATTTAACGCCCCTTTATCGAGGCGGATCCACAGCCGCACGACGGGCCTTTGGGACAAGGTCAGGACCAGACACAGACCAGAGGAAGCTCTCCCCACATTGGGGGTCCGTGCACAGCAATCCCCCGTGCACCAGGGGGGGTGGTCTGGGCATTTCCATCCCTGACCCGGTCCATCCGTAGGGGGCGCTGTGGTTGTCCCCCAAGCTCTCTGAGTGAGTCCCATGTACCCAAGGCCACTTCTTCCCCACGTGCACAGAGGCCCTGGGCAGGCGGAGAGAGAACCCAAGAGAAAAGGCCCAGAGAGAGCGACTTGTGAGGAGCCGGGATTTGAACCCGGGTCCTTCCCACACCCACCCTGCTCCTATCCCCAGCGTTACTTTGCCCATGAGGGTGCCGCCTGCCTCCCAGGTTAGGGGAGACCAGGCTGGCTCGACTGCCACAGACCAGCGATTGCCTCTTGTTCCTTGGCCCCTGCCCCAGACCTTGAACTTCACCAACGTGGGCGCCCACCATCTACGAACCTGAACCGGCATCCAGGCAAACGGCTTCTTGCCCGAACCTGTACGTGGACAAAGGAAAACAAAAACAAGTGAGCTCATTGCTCGCCCACCCAGCGCATCCTGGGGGAGGACCAGCAGTGGCTCCGCCCACGAGCCCCTCTGCAGGAGCAGGCAGGCCCCAGCCCCGCCGTTCAGGCTAAAGGAGTCCCTTTGCCCCACGGATCCCGACTCCTCGGTGCGGCTGGCTGCCAACGCCAGGACCGCTGTGGGGAGGACAGCGATGCATTTCTTTATTTGGGACTTAGAGGCAGACTGCTTGCCCCACCAAAGGTGTTGTGGGAGGCTCCACAGAAAACTCAAACATGTGAAAAACAGGAAGATCGCACATAAAATCGGAGTAAGAGCCCTTGAAAAGGGATCAGGACCCTGGCTCTTGTGGCTCAGTGGATTGAGCACTGGTCTGTGAACCCAAGGGTCACCAGTTCAACTCCCAGTCAGGGCACATGCCTGGGTTGCGGGCCAGGCCCCCAGTGGGGGGACGCTTGTGAGGCAACCACACACTGATGTTTCTCTCCCTCTCTTTCTCCTTCCCTTCCCCTCTCACTAAAAATAAATAACCCTTTAAAAGAAAAGGGGATCAGGGAGTTAGTGTCGGGCGCCTGGGCTGGGACAACCACACGTGCTCCAGGGGCCGTTTGGGGGATATGGCGCCAACCCCAGGGGAGGCAGGCCAGAGAGACAGCAAAGCTGGCCCCTTGCTAGGGTGACCCGAAGTCCTGGTTTGCCCGGGACCGACCGACCGACGGTCTCCTCGGAGCGTGGACACTGCTGTGCTGATGCTGAGAAAGCCCCCGGCCGCCTGGGGCGGGGCGGCCACTCCTGCCCTTGGCAGTGCCCTTGAGCCGCTGCACCCAGCTGACTCTGAGGGCTGGCCGCCCCTTGGCATTGCAGATGTGTGCACCAGCGAATTCCTCTTGCTCCTTTCTTCTTCCCCACAGAAAACTGTCCTTTTCTTACCTTTCAGATTTAATCTTTATTTGTGCAGCGGTAAATAAAGAATAAAGCTGTGCAGGCTGCGAACCAAAGTGTCGCAGGTTCGATTCCCAGTCAGGGCACATGCCTGGGTTGCAGGCCATGACCCCCAGCAACCACACATGGATGTTTCTCTCTCTCTCTCTCTCTCCCTCCCTTCCCTCTCTAAAAATAAATAAATAAAATCTTTTTAAAAAAGAATGAAGCTGTAACGCAGACTTGATACCACAAAGCAGCCGTGCTCGACCCTCGGACAGGCTGGGGCCCCCAGTCCTGGCTGGGGTGCTGCTGGGTCTCCGTCATTCTGAAACCCATTGTCCCGGGCGTGTTCGATCTGGACGTTAGTGTCTTCTAGGAGAAACCACTTTTTCTTCTTGGCTTTTGAGCCCTTCCTTCTGTTTCTACATAACGTGCTCACATGGTCCTTGCTCGATTCCCTCCCTTAGGCCCTCACCCTCACTGACCTCTCAAACGGCAAAGGAGGGCCGAGACCCTCCCGCCACCTCCATACGTGGGCTTGCACCCCCCCTCACCGTGACCTCTTGATCTACCGCTGACCCTAAAGTTTGGTGACAGTATTATGCGGTGTTTACCCAATGGTGGCCGTGGAAATATCAGCTACCGCTCCATCCTGTAGCATCGTTTCCTTTCTTGTAAACCTTTTTCTCCCCCCTGGAGTTTATCATTGCTTTTAGAAAATAACCTGCTTCGTTTTCTCTGCATGCATCACTGCCTGTGTCCCAACCCCCCCAGAAAGCCCTACAGCGGTCCTCAGCGCAAACACAGTGCGTCATCCGGCGGGCGACTCTTCGGTGTGGCTTTGGGTTGGTGTTGCAGTGACCGCTCCTGGTGCCCCTTCTCCGAGGCTCCCAGGCCGGCGGTCTGCACGTGGGCGGTCCCCGCGCACCCTCCTGGAAGTGGGCCTCACCTCCCTTCTGGGACGGGTCCCCAGCTCCTGCAGCCCGAGCCTTCCTCTCTCGAGGCTGAGCCTGAGGAGTGGCTGGGACAAGGACTCAGGAGCTACCTGGGACGAGACACCCGGGAGAGAACTTGGTGGAACTGCCGATAACGGAAGACACGGCTTTTCTGTCTCACGCCTTGACGGGGTGAGAACCCCGCGGAGAATTCGCGCTAGAGAGCAATTTCCCCCCGATGTTTGCAGGCTCACGAGGCTTGCTCCGTGCTCTTCGGAGCTGCGATATTTTTATTTTTTATTTTCTTTAGGATGCGGTTCCTGCCTGCGCCTGAGATAGTTCGTCGGTGAGTTTCAGCGTTGCTGCCGTGAAGTCCCGACTCCTGTGTGCGTGTGTGTGGCCTCTCCCCCGCGTCTCTCTGAAAACCTGCATCAAACTCAAACACGTGTGTCCTTTTTATTTCCAGTGCCCCGTCCTTTTTTGAACATTATGCCAACTTCTCCCTCATTTTGATTTTCTTTCTAAAACTCCTGCCAGTTGGAAGCTGTGTCCCAGGATGGAACCTCCTGTTTTTCTTACCTCTTCCTTCTAGTTTTCCACCTCCTGGTTTTTATGCCAGATCTGGGGGCCCCCCTTCACCTTGATCTCAGTTATTCTACTGACTCATCGCTGTTTTAGAAGAGTCCGTTCTTGCTTCTTGAAGGTTCCTCTTTTTTTCTTAGAATCTTTTTTCCCTATTTATTTATTTATTTTTAGAGAGGGAAGGGAGGGAGAAAGAGAGAGAGAGAAACATCAATGTGTGGTTGCTGGGGGCCGTGGCCCGCAACCCAGGCATGTGCCCTGACTGGGAATCGAACCTGCGAAGCTTTGGTTCTCAGCCTGCGCTCAGTCCACTGAGCTACGCCAGCCAGGGCGGTTCCTCTTCTTTTTTAAAGACAGCATTTTCTTTTTGTTTCACAAATTTAACCTTCTGTCTCTGTGAGGCTCCTGACCGTGGTTTTTGTCTTTCTCTCTCTGCTCTGTCTTCGTTTCCCGCGTCCTGTGGCTTTCATTCCCGTGTTTCTGCTCCTGGCCTGGCCGTGGGGGGCGGGTCCCTGCGATGGCCCGAGGGCGGGGCCTCCCTACCGCCCTCATGCACCTGGACGCACGGCACGAGTCCAGTTTTGACAGCAGGGTTGCCCCGTCCGTCCGTCCGTCCGTCCGTCCTTCTCTGACGCCATCCCTGCCTCTGGAGCAGCTCAGGTTTCGTCTCTCCGACCTCCCGTGTTCCAGCCCGGGCAGGCGATGGAGTTCGGGGGCCTGTGCCCCTCCCCCCCCAGTGCCCCTTCCAGACCCCCTTTCCGCTGGGCTCCGGAGACTGTCCGCATCCGCGTCATTTCCTTCTCCCACCCGTGGGTCCCCTCACGTGCTGGTGTCCCCTCTTCCATCCCTCTTGCTCTTGGGGTGTATGTCCTTACTGACAAGTTCACGTGTTCCCTTTTCCCAAGGGTCTCGGGGTGCAGCAAAGAGAAGCACACGCCTTCCGTGTAGCTTCACCAGGAGCAGGGTGACCCACACGCCCTGGCCTGTTGGGGGACAATCTTGGTTCTGAAACCGGAGTCCGACGTCCCAGGAAGCCCCCCTCCCAGTCCTGGCGAAGCCTCTTCCCCCAGCTGTCCCCTCGGAGACTCCTTTGCAGGACCCCCCTGGTCCCGGGAGCGAGGCCTCCTGGCCGCGGCGAGTGGCGCGGCCCGACTCCCCTCACAGACGCTCACAAGCGTCTGGAAAAGTCCCTGTATTTCTGGAAACCCCAAAGATAAACGGTGTGCACGGCTATCATTACTGAAATTGCTGGCTGCCGCGGAGACGTGCGTGTCCAGTGGCCTCCCGCCCGCGCGGCCCCCGCCCCCGCCCGCGCCGCCCCTGTAATTATAAGAAAGCGCTTTAAATGCTTCCGGCCCAAACAAGGCCTGGACATGCAGGGAGCGGGCCGGGCGTCGGGGCTGGGCATGGACGGCCTCCGGGGAAGGGCCTGGAAGGACTTGCTCACGGCCCAGAGCCGGGCTGCGGGTGATACCCTCACCGTCTCTGTTGCCACGGGGGTTTGTTGGCGGAAGAGGAGTCAGGCGGTCCCCGTCGGCAGCCCCCAGTCTGCCCCATGGGGGGTGGGGGGGCACATAAGGGAGGTGACATCTCTCTGCACCCCCACCGATGAAGCTGTGTGTGTGGATGAACTAGCACTTCAAGAAAGAGGCAAATATTTTTAGGAGGAGCTGAGCTCAGCAGTCACTCCCACGTTAGAATAAATTAATTTACACCAAGAGGGAGGGAAGCCCAGGATGGGGCAGTCGCCAGAGGCAGGGGGGAGCGTGTCGGCCCAAGGGACACGTGCGTGGACTGGACGCTGCCCCCGCGGGCTAAGTCCCACCCCCACTCATTTACAGGCTGCGTCATTCGGCCTCCCTGGGCCTCTGTCTCCTTATCAGCAAAATGGGTATAATTACAGCCCCTCCTCCCGGGGCTGTTGTGAAGAATAAAAAGAAATATCACGTGTGTAGCTTATTATGATAATAAGGAACAAAACAAGTGCATGAGGACTTGTTATCATCACTGTGATTAGAGTCATCAGGCTTGTTTTGCCATTTTCCAAGGGGCCCAGCTGACTGCTGGTGGAGATGACCCCCACCTGCCGCAGGTGGCCACCGCCCTAGTTGGATGGCACCAGCGGCACCAGAGGCTGGTGGCGCCCATCCTCCGGACCGGACAGCGAGGCCCGGGTGGTCTCACCGAGCACAGTGGAAATGTGGCTCTTTGTTCAAAAAGCATGAAGCATATCAAGACAGCCCTGGCTGGTGTGGCTCAGTGGAGTGAGCGCCAGCCTGCGAACCAAAGGGTTGCCAGTTCGATTCCCAGCCAGGGCACATGCGTGGGTTGTGGGCCAGGTCCCCAGTTGGGGGCACGTGAGAGGCAGCCACACATCAATGTTTCTCTCCCTCTCTTTCTCCCTCCCTTCCCTTCTGTCTAAAAATAAGTAAATAAAATCTTTTAAAAAAGAAAGAATGTTGAGACAGGGATGGCAGAGCATAAACCAGGGAAGGGGACCTGCGTGACTGCACAGCTCTGTCACCAGGATGCTACCTCAGGCTCTGGCTGCGGTGACAGCAGCTAACACTTGGTCCCTGCTCCCCTGGGCAGGGCCTACGCTACACCCACCACCCGCAGAACGTACCGAAATGGACAACTAACTCGAGGGTGGCCGCCACCGCTGTCCTTCACAGGGGAGAAGTGGAGACACGGGACCCTGTGTGGGGAGCTTGGGGTGGGGTGGGAGTGGGGGGCGGCATCAGGCAGGGAAGGGAGGCAGCCAGCAGAGGCACAGCTCTGTGCCTCAGTCTCAGTGGGGACCCGGGGGGACAGTGTGGAGCTGGGACTCCAGCGAGGCGAGGATGTTTATCTAACCACTCCACCCATCACAGGGGCAGAGCTTCCGGGGCATTAACTCCCCGAACACCAGGTGCGCCCTGCGTTGTGATGAACACATCCGGCCCTCCCAACCCTGAAGGCAGGTGCCATTACTCTAATTACAGACGAGGGGACCGAGGCCTGGGCAGGCCAAAGAACTGGCGTAGCCCTGGCTGGTGTGGCTCAGTGGGTTGGGCATCGTGCTGAATACAGAGAGGTCACCAGTTCGATTCCCAGCCAGGGCACATGCCCGGGTTGCCGGCCAGGTCCCCCGTTGGGGCATGTGCAAGAGGCAAACGATCGATGTTTCTCTCACTCTCTTTCTGCCTCCCTGTCCCCACTCTCTAAAATATAAATAAACTTTTTAAAAAATAAATTTGCCCTGGCTGGCGTAGCTCAGTGGATTGAGCGCGGGCTGGGAACCAAAGTGTCCCAGGTTCGATTCCCAGCCAGGGTACATTCCTGGGTTGCAGGCCATAACCCCCAGCAACCGCACATTGATGTCTCTCTCTCTCTCTCTCTCTCTCCCCCCTTCCCTCCCTAAAAATAAATAAATAAAATCTTAAAAAAAAGAACAAAAAAAATTTTTTTTTAAATTGTGTAAGGTCATAACCCTTGTGACTAGTTGAGCCGGGATTTGAACCCAGGCTCAGGCCCAGAGCCTGTGCTCCTCCCCGCAGGGCCTGGCATTGGAGATGCAACTCCACGGGGGCCCTGCGGGCCGAGGGCCCAAGGTCTCTGCTCCAGAATGTATCCAGGGCCTGGGCCTGCTCGGGCCACTGCCACTGCCGCCCCTCCCTGGCCCAGGACCTGCGCCTGTAGACGGTGGTGGCTCTGCGGGGCCTGGGCTTCCATCACCGTGCTGGACCCTTCCTCAGTGCCTCCCGCTCTGGCCTGGGCGCCTGCCACTTTGATGTGGTCCCTGCTTCCGGTCCCGCATCTGGCCGGCACATTGGAGGGACGGGCATCTGAGCCTGCCCGCTCCCCACCCGTGTCCCCTCTGCTGGTCTCCACAGCTGCTGCCATCCCAACATCTTCCAGATTCTGTGTTCCTGCCCGGGGCTCTGCCTTCAGAGCGGCTGGGGGTCGGGGCCTGCAGGCGGCTCCTGGGGGAGCCCCCACCCCGACCTGCTCTGCAGGGCAAAGAACAGGACCCACGCTCGCTGTGGGGCAGCCAAAAGCTGCCCGTGGGCACCTAGTGTTGCTTTGAGCTCTCCGGGCACCCTGCCCAGTGCCCCAGCCGCTCCCTCACCGCCCCCCAGTCCAGCCTCCAGCAGGGCAGCATCGCACAGTGGGGACCACCGGCACCTGCCCAGCTGCGTGTTGTCACGTGTTTCGGAAAGCACCTTCTTGCACCCGTGGGGGCGGGACGGGGGTGTGAGTCTCTAGGGACAACTCAGGCTCACGCCTGGGCACCCAGAGATCACAGCCACCACCCCGGGCCTCTCGCCTTTTCATGGGGCCGATGGGGGAGACGCTGGGCTCGCGCAAGCCGGCTGGGCGCCCATTGGTCAGTGAGGGCTCCACGTGGGTGCATTGTGGACGCCCGAGCATCTGGTTCGAATCCAGCCCCCACTCTCAGGGCTGCGTGACTGACCCACTGAGTCTTCCCCTCTGAATGCGTCCAAGGCAGAGGCAGCCCCGCAGGTCTGCTTGAAGGTTAAGTTCAACATATATTCCAAGTGCCTGCCTTAACACCTAGATACAGCACTCAGAAAACGTAGTGGTGCATTTAAACAGAAAACAGACAGGGGCCTCCCGTTTAAACAGAACTCAGCCAAGTTTTCCAAACTGCTTGGGTTGCAAATGCCAGCCTCGGCCATTGGGAGCTGTGTGACCTCGGGCTGGTGACACAGCCTCTTTGTGCCTCAGTCTCCAGGTCTGTGAAATGGGAATACACACAGTGCCCAGGTAAAGGGTCCCTGTGAGAATTAAATTAGTTAATACACGGAAAGTGCTTTGCCCAGGCTCTGGCACCAAGGAAGCTCTCTGGACGAGTTGGTTACTTTCTTTATTATTTCCCCGTTGAACAGATAAGCGACTTATTCAGTTCAGGGAATTGTTTTGAAGACTCTTTCAGGGCGTTTGCCCGTCTCATGATGGGTGACGCCCAAATACACCTGCCCGCACTGCGCTGCGTGGTCAGCAGTTTCTGGCCAAAAAGGGCGTGACCCCCGTGTCCCACCCTCCCTGCTCACCCCCACTCGCCCAAGCGACTTGTTTTTGTTCCCCAAGATGAAAAAAGTCCCTAAAGGGAAACATTTTGCCGACGCGGAGGAGGTGAGACAAGAAAATGGCAGAAGCGCTAAAAGGCACCAAAATCGACGCATTCAAAGCCTGTTGCGAGCCGTGGAAAGAGCACCTGGGCAGGTGTATTGCATCAAAGGGAGAGTACGTTGAAGGTGACTGGACTGTAAACATGTAAGAATACACATTTTTATAAATAAACTCCAGTTTGGGGGTCCCCCCAGTGCACCAAGAGAACGGAAAGCGTTCACAGCCACAGAGTGGAAGCGGCCTGAACCCCGCACATGTGGACAAACGAGGGTGCCCCCCCTACTCGGGGAATAGGATTCAGCCAGAAAGACAGACGGATGGAGCTCTGACGCTCGCTGCCGCGTGGCTGAGCCATGAAAGGAGCCAGTCCCCGAAGCCCAGAAGTAGCAGGTGATTCCTGTTGCAGGAAGTGTCCCGACCTGGCACACGCAGAGACACGGATGACACATCCGTGGTGGCCGGGGACTGAGGGGCGGGGGTGTGGGGAGTGACTGACGAGTAGTGGGTCTAAGGTGTCTTCTTTTTTTTAAAGGGACACAAACATTCTGGAAGTAGGTAGAAGTGACGGCTGCACGGAATCGGGAATGCATTCAAAGCCATCGCATTAAAATGATTTAAGTGCTGAGTTTTGTTTTACGGATTTTATCTTAATAAAAAGCACAAACAATGTCTACCCCCAAGGAGCGGGGCCTGGCGTGGGACGAGAACAGAAGCACCTGCCGAGGTCGGCGCGCTCCTAGAACGGCCGCCCCCCAACCCCCGACCCCCCGACCCCCCGAGCCCGAGCTTCTCGCCGGCGCAAGCCAGCCAGTGAGTGCTGCGTCCGGGCCCGGGAAGCTGGACGCAAGCCGCCTGCGTGAGCTCCCCCGGCCTGGCTCACACGCACACGAGGACGAAGAGCCCATGGAGGCCGGAGAGGAAACGGGCAGGGGAAGGGCCTGCAGTACCGGGGGGCAGCGCGGGACAGCCGCGTGCGCCCGCTGTCTCCGTGAAGACCCCACTTCGTGGGGTGTGATCTCCCCATTCGATGATGAAACCCCTAGAATGCGTCTCACGGAAAATGTAGACCCCTACAACACGGACGGCACACCGAGGGAGAGCCTTGGGCTTGGAAACCATCCTCGGGGAAGCGGTTTAACCTCCCTGGGCCTGGGTCTCCTCCTCGGCTGCACCATCCTGATGGGGAGGCTGCGAGGGTGCCACGCCAGGTCTGGCACAGCGCCGGGACGCCAGGTCTGGCCAGGTCTCCTTCAGTGATGCCGGCTACTCACGAGAAAACAGGCCCTGACGTTTAGTCCACAGGGTGGTGGTTTCTGGGCCAACCTCAGGGATGTGCAGGGACACAGAGCTTTCTCACCCTCCAGCCTGAGATTCGACTTTGGGAAGCGAGATGGGTCGCGATTTTAATAGACCAGAGTCTCCCGGCCTCGGTCCTGTGGGCACTGGGGGAGGATCCTTCTCTGCGGGGGGCTGCCCCCGAGGACGGACTGCAGGATGGTAAGCCGCACCGCTGGCCTCCACCGCTAACTGCCCACCCCATGGCCACCCCCATTCGTCACACCCCAAAATGTCCCCCGACATTGCCGAATGTCCCCTGAGAGGAAAAGCACCCCTGGCTGAGGACCAGTGCCGTAGAAGGAAGCATGAGAACAAAGTGATCATCATCGCATTTTATCGTTTTTTTTTTTTTCTCTGCTTCTAGAGAAGTCTTGAGAAACACCGTATCAGGTGAGTTTGCCAAAGTCACATTTCAGGGTGACGGACGACCTCTCAGCTTGGGGGGGGGGTGATGAGACGTCTGAACCTGGAGCCGAAAACCCGGTGTTCGGGCCCTGTCTCTTCGCCACCGTACGTGTGACCTGACACACATATTCCTCGGTGTCCTGTTTCGTCTTGTCGCCCGGGGACACCCGTGCACCTCACAGGGGTCCTCCAGAACCTGCGGCCCTCGCCTGAGCGAGCGTGCCCCAAATGGCAGCCGTCAGACAGCCACGTTATTCTCCAACATTCTGTGTAAACCGACTCCACCCCCTCCTCCTTCTCTCCTAAACGCCCACGTCAGCCCCGACTCGGGCAGTGACTCCTCAGTCACGTGCCGGGTGTGGTGCTCGCTGTGTTTTTTTCTAAAGCCGTCACACGTAAATGCGTGAAATAAAAAAAGGTGCCCACGTCCTGCCCGAACCCATCTCGCCTGCCGCTGGGGTCTTCAGAACAGCCTGGACGAAAGGGCAGAATACACGCATACAGGTGCAAATCCTTTGCAATATTTAAAAAAAAAAAATCTCGTTGCAGGTGCAGGATGTGACGGGGTGACTTCAGGACTCGGTGGCAGAGCTGGTCTGGGACGCTGGGGGTGACACTCGTCGCTGCCTGTTCTGCTCAGCCACGGCCCCTCACTCCCGCGTCGCTGCCGCTCGGACGTGGCTTCTGATGCCCTGGGACGGCGGTGAGGTGCCCCAGCCTTAGCCGCCGGGGGCTCTCTGGTGGACCAGAACTGCCCCCACGCGGGGCAGCTCAGGGGACACGGAAGGCTCTCGGACGGGCCCCGATCCCCCCCTGGAAGCCTGTCCTTTGTGTAGGCAGAGGCAGCGCACCGGACGCATCTGAGACATTAAAGGGAGCTCGGGGCAAGCCCCCCTCGTGGTCAGAGGACGGGACGTGGTTGTCCAGGAAGGTGACTCTCCAGGGGCCGTGTTGCTCAGGGCCTCTCCAACCTCCCCTCCAGCCTGCAGGTGCAGCTCTTCCTACACGTCCCCACCCTTGTCTAACCCCCAACCTCCAACGCCCCAGAGGCAGGGACCCCTTGGACCCCCCGCCCCAGCCCAAGGAACCATCCCCCCAGGAGGGTGGCCCCCTTGGCAGCTGCGTTTGGCCACACACCCTGCCTGGGCAGCCCCGGCCGGTGGACTCGGGCCGATGTGACCCAGGCTGGGCCAGGCGCCGGCTCTCTCCGCGGAGCTTGGACTGAGGCGGCCAAGGGAGCTCGTGGGGGACCACCCCCGCAGTGGCCGCCCCTGTGTGTCTGTCTCCCCCCGGCTGCAGCCCTGGGGCCTGGTGCGGGCCCCCCGGACCCTGGAGGCACCCCTGCATCCTCGGAAGCAGGTGAGTGGAGGCCCAGGGGCACCTTCACCGTGACCTGGGAGCTCAGACTTGGGGTTCGCCCCCAGGTTGGGAGTTAACACTAGCGTGGGGCCCCAGGCCCGCGGCCAGGGCACCTCCCCGACGGCTCTGGGCTGCGTCCTGAGCACCTGGACACCTGGAACGCTCCCAGGTGCCTCCGCTTCCGTCCCTGATCTCACCTCCACCTGGTTCTGTGCGAGAGGGCTCTGCTGCGCGCAGCCCGGGAAAGAAACAACTGCAGTGGTCCTAGAAGCTTCCATGCACTCCCACCGCGGGCAGCCTGGGCGGGCGGCTGGGGCGTGGGGCTCCCCCCACGCCCTCCCCCCACTCTGCTGGGTTCCCGCGCGGACCACTGCTGTGGTTGGAACACCCCCAAGCCTATTCCTGCCGCAGGGCCTTTGCACGGGCATTGGTCTCTGCGGGAACGTTATGCCCCAGAGTGCTGCCTGGCTGACTCCAGCATCGCTTCCCTCAGTGCCCAACCCAGCACCACTTCTCCCGAGAGCCCTTCCCTCCCTGGCTGCCCATCTCGGCCCCTCTGGACACATCCCCCCTGCTCGCTCTCGTCCTCGCATCCTCGGGACCTGGGGCTGTCCTGCTTGTTAATCTGTTCGCTTCTTTATCAGTGACAGTGCTCTTGCTCAGAATGCAAGACCCACGAGGGTAGGGGCCCGCTCTGCCCCCCGACTGCATCACCTGGGCCCGGCCCAGGCTCACGGAGTATTTTCAGAACGCATGAAGTCCACTTCCCAGGCGAAGAAACTGATCCCCAGCTCTCCCCGGAGCCCCCAGTGAGCTCACCCCGAACTCTGACCTGGAGCCCCTGTCTCCAGCCCGTCACCGGGGTGCTCTCTTGGAAGGCCCCCGTCCCCCGCCCGGCTCTGCACCCTCGGTCTGGCTGTGATTACGGGTCGCTGCCACCCACCCACAGTCGAGCAAACGTGGAACAGCTGTGCCGCCGGAAACCGCCCCCGGCTCGCCCCCGGTGCCGCGGGGATGTCTTTCGTTAACGTCGATAGGCTTTTAACGTTCGTTTTTTTTCTCTTTGTGCAAAATGCCTATCATTAATTCTGACTTGCGAGATCAAACAGTTAACAACGTGTTGATCCTAGCTCGCTTTCAAGTGATGTATTGTACCATTTTGGAGACTTATGGGCGGCTGCTACTTTTTTTGACAAACACATCCAAGCCGCGAGAGAGGGGGCCAACCAGCATCCCAGGAAAGGAAGTAATTAACAGCCCCACGCCGAGGGGTCCAAGACCACTGCGTCATCCGTTTTATGGAACACTGCCTTTTTCTTCTGCGTTCTGCTGGGCTTTTTTTTCCCCCGACCAAAGGAAATGAGCCTCTCCAAGCCATCACTTCGGGAGGCATCAGAGGCAGAGTGGGAAATGAAAAGGCTTCACTGATCATCCTTGAGCCCCCCCTGCCCCGCCCTCCGTGTTGTCAGGACTCTGCAGCGCTGTTCTGTGAATGGACTTCTTTCTTTCTTCTTTCTTTCTTTCTTTTCTTTCTTTCTTTCTTTCTTTCTTTCTTTCTTTCTTTCTTTCTCTCTTTCTCTCTTTCTCTCTTTCTCTCTTTCTTCCTTTCCTTCCTTCCTTCCTTCCTTTCTTTCTTTTCTTTCTTTCTTTCTTTCTTTCTTTCTTTCTTTCTTTCTTTCTTTCTTCCTTTCCTTCCTTCCTTCCTTCCTTCCTTCCTTCCTTCCTTCCTTCCTTCCTTTCTCTCTTTCCTTTCTCTCTTTTTTCTTTCTTTCTTTCTTTCTTTCTCTTTTCTTTTTCCTTCCTTCCTTTCTCTCTTCCTCTCTCCCTCTCTCCCTCTCTCTTTCTTTCTTTCTCTTTCTTTTCTGACTCTCCCCTGTCTTCCCCGCAGAGGAACCCATGGTCTTTCAGCACTTTGGATGCCAAATATCAATAGTCCCATGGCAAGAACCACATTCTCAATGCCTCCAGGGACCAAATGAAAATAGAAGCCAGTGACACGCTCAGGTATAAGACACTAAGGAGTGGTGGGGACTGTGGCAAACTGCAGAACCCAGGCCTGGCCCGCAGGGGCTGCCACTACTCAGAGACACACAATGGGTATTTGGGGGCCATGTTCAAGAGAACCTGGAAATGTGTGTGTGTCTGTGTGTGTGTGTGTGTGTGTGAGAGAGAGAGAGAGAGAGAGGGAGAGAGAGAGGGGGAGAGAGAGAGAGGGAGAACTCAGAAATACTACACAGGCCAGCTGGGAACAGATGGCCCAGACCCCCAGCCTACAAGCCCTCCTCTCTGGCGGGGGCTCCAAACCAGAGCGCGTGGACCCGTAGAACAAGTCAGGGAGCGCAGGAGACGAAACAGCCCCGGAGGAAACACGGTGTATCCTTGGGGAATGTTACTTTCATTAGAAGATTTTTTTGTGGGGAGGAAATTGTGGAATGCCACTGATAGGCTGTTAAAACCATCGTTTTTACATTAAAACCAACTGAGTCAGAGAGCAGAGTATAAAAAACAAATCAACATTTAGAAACCCCAGAACTCAAGGACATTTTGCTTCTGCCGCAGCACAGGCCCCCTCTCCCGCGGCCCCTGCTCACACGCTCCTCCCGTTCTGCGGCCAGGGACATTTGACGGAAAAGGTAGAGACTCGGTTTTCTCGTCTGTGAACTGGGTATGATCACCGCACCCACCTTGCGGGCTCATTCTGAAGCATCAGCGAGATCGTGAGGACGAGGTTCCTGGCCTCCCCAACCCGCCGCCCGTCCTTCCAGTCCTCCCTCTGAAGGTGCCACCCGGTCCCTGCACTGTCCCCACGCCGCCCCACACGAGCGCAGCGGGAGAGGCCACTCGAAGCCGGTCCTGGCGTCGGTCTCCCATCTCTGGGAGAAAGTTGTGCATCTAAACGGCCTCAGAACAACCGGGAGTGCACCCTGTGCCCCGCGATCTCCGTGGCCAATGTCCTGTATCTCTGGACATCTTCTGCCTCCAGCCGTTCCGGTCTTGGCTTCCTCCGGGGCGCAGAGACGTGCACTGGCCACGGCGCCCCTGGGCGCCTTCCAGGGCTAGGTGCGCGCGGACACGCAGTAGGCGCTCGCCGAAGTTTGGTGAAAGTAAAAGCGTTGCCAAATGAGCCCCCCAAACAGGCCGTCTGCTTCAGTGAAATCATTTCTGGCAGAATTCTGATGAGATGCAAGGATGTTGAGTGATTTATGAAGCTGTTAAACATACCCTAAATCAATCTCACCCTTTTTTTTTTAAAGGTGGGGGTGGAGAAGTGACATCCTTCGGGGAAAAATAAGGTCTCCGCGCTCGAATTTGCAACCTGGGGCCTGACATTGCGCAGAGAACGGCCAGGGCGGTGACACAGAGCCAGCCGGTGGATGGGAGTGTGACAGTTTTAATGTTCCCCAAACCTTGCAAAATGTGCATCCAATTAACCACTACCGAAGGGCTTTATTTATAAAATAATACTTTTGTGGTCAGGTTGCGCTTTTTCCACTCGTTTCTGGTGCGCGGGGTTCGGGTTGCAGCCTCCCGCTGTGGTTAACGGAGACGGAGGTCTCCGCGGCCCCGGCGCTGGGTGCGGTCCGGCCGGGGCGGATTTCCTGGTGCAATGTAAGGCTGGACACTTCCCTTCTCAGGGCGGCCTCTCCGAGAGACACTCACCGGGGTGCGGGGTCTTGTAGGAAGTGCTGGGGAGGGGGGTGCGGGAGGGAGGGGGGACGTTGTTGACCTGGGGCGGGACTGGATGGGCGCACTCGAGGGTGAGCCAGGAGCCCCCACTCCGCCCGCGGGCCCCTTCCCTGGAGGGGGCGTCTGGAGAACAGTGCGGTAATGGGGGACCCCCCCGGCCCACTCACGGGGTTGGTTTCCTTCCATGAAGCCGGTTGTATTCCTGGAGAGGCGTGTGCGTGGCTACGTGAGTGGCGGCCGAGCCCGGTCGGTGGGGCGTCGGGGTCTGGAGCCCGTGAGAAAGTCAGGGGCAGCGTGGTGCCGGGGCCACCGGGCCTTCTCTGCAAAGGGCCAGGTTACCCATGTCCCTGGGCAGGCCGGGCAGGCCGGGCCGGCTCCCTCGACGCCACTCCATCCTGCCTTTGTGGCCGCGGACGACGTGGGAACCGACAGGCGTGGTGGCCCCAATAAAACCTGACTCACACCAACAGGCGGTGGGTCGGACGGGGCCCTGGGCCCGCGAGTGCCGACCCCGGGTCAGCACGCCGGGGACCGAGACGCCCAGAACCGCAGCCAGCGGGCCACTCTGCCCAGGAACGAGGGGAAGGCCCTGCCCGTCGTGGGCACGAGCTGTGTGTGGCCTGCCGTCTTCCACGCCCTCTCAGCCAGGGGGCAGGAACCTGCCTGGAGGGGCCTGGGTCCGCCCTTCCCCTGGAGCGTTCCTTAGGGGCACCCGCAGAGCCCCAGGCGGTATCCCGTCCAGGTGGTCCCCGGCTGTGTGCGGAGCCGGCCTCCTCCCCCTCCGCCCTCGCCCTCAGTTCCCAGCAGCCACGCCTGTGCCCTCTGCGTGTCGGGAGCAGGGCCTGTCCAGGGTGCTGGGTCTGTCGGCCGCAGCGGGCAGAGCAGCCCGAGGGCCCATGGGAAGTGCCCCGAGCTGAGCAAGCGCTGGGAGGCCCCCAGGCGCACCGGACAGCGGCCCGTCTGGGCGTCCCGGCCGCGTGCTGGGGGGGGCCAGCTGGCCCTCGGCCTCCTCTTCCACAGGTGGTGGGCGTCGGCGTTCTGTGTCCATGGACCCCCACAGCGCCAGGGGCCCTGTCACCCGCCTCCACCTGACTTCCGGAGCCCCGGGGGAAGGCGGGAGTGTAGACCACGCACAGGTTCATTGTCGTATCTGTCAGCTACTGACACGATAACGCCGCGTAACACACGGTTCCAACGCTCAGCTCCAGGGGGGAAGGACGGAGCCCCCTAGAAGTTCATCTGCAGGTGCTCTCGTTACCCAAACACCGACGAGCACCCAGCAGGACGACCCTCCCTCCCTCCTCCCTCCCTCCCTCCTCCCTCCCTCCCTCCCTTGAGCCAGGGGCCTGGCCTCTGCGCCCCCACTAACCTGCCCAGGGGAGGCACGCACGGCAGCTGTCCTGGGCGGGGGCTGTGATGCCGGGGGTGTGGCTGTCTTCACCCAAGACTCTGCTCAGAGCCGAGGCCACCCATTCCTGTAGCTGCTGGGGGGACGGAGACTGGGGCCCTGGACGGAGGGGACCCAGGTGAGCACCGTGGCGCCCCACAGTGGCCCTCGGGTTGGCACGGGAAGGTGGAGCAACAGGGACGCACCCTTTACTGTCAGGGCGATGTGTGTGTGGGGGGGCATGCTGGCCTCAGGTCACGCCCCGAAGTGTCCGCGCTGGGAGAGGAGGTGCACTTTAAACATGGAGGTAAAATTCATGTCACGTAACTGAGCCCTTTTAAAGCGTGCAATTCAGTGGCATTTAGTATATTAACGAGGTTGTGCAAACATCGCTTCTGTCAGGTTCCAAACGTTTTCACCAAAAAGGATGCTCTGCGTCCAACCCCTCATCTGTCCGCCCTGACCCCCCACTCCCCTCAACCACTGACCCCCACCCTGTCTCCGTGGACCTGCCACTCTGGGCCCTCCGTGGGAACGGGGTCCTTCGCTCCGGGACCCTCGTGCCTGCTCCGTCACCGCTGTCAACGCACATGCTCCCAGGCTGGTACTGCGGCGTCGTAAACGGCAGGTGCTGGGTCTTTTCCGGGGAGCAGGTGTTACACCCCCACACTCCCCCCGAGTGGAGCTGTGGCAACCCAGCCGTAGACCCCGAGTCCTGCAGGGACGCACCCGGGTCTCCGGGCTTTCTCGGGGCCGTTCCCAGGAGGCCCTCAGGCTAAGAAATCCTGAAACACGTTTTCATTCCGTAGCACATCATCTCATGTAACCCGTTACTTTCTGCCTTCGATGAAGCCACTGTGGTGTGAGCTCTGTCATCCTCGCAGGGGGAGGCCCCTGGAAGGGGGGGGCACAGGATTGCAGCCCGTTTCTCCCCACCCCGAGGGAGTCAGGCCCTCCCACTGGGAGACCAGCTTCCAAAGGACAGTTTTCAAGTTTCCACGTTTCCCTTCCTCTGGTTCGGGGTGGGGGAGGGCCGTTCACTTGTACAGCCACGGGATGCGAGTGATGTTTCTCTTGGACCCCCTTCTCATTCCCAAGGGCGTCGCCCTGGGGTGCTGGCACTTACGATTTTATTTATTTATTTTTTGAGAGAGAGAGAGACAGAGACATCAATGTGTGGTTGCTGGGGGTTATAGCCTACAACCCAGGAATGTACCCTGGCTGGGAATCGAACCTAGGACACTTTGGTTCCCAGCCTGCGCTCAATCCATTGAGCTACACCAGCCAGGGCCTGAGCTGTGTTTCTTAAACCCACAGAGCCTGTTTACTGTTCGCTCAGCCCCGGGGGCACCCACTGCCCTCCCTCCCTCCCTCCGTATTTCCGGCCGCCCCGCCCCACCCCACCCCACCACTGCTGCCCCCCTCCCCCCCAGCCCCTGGTGTCGGCCGCCCCAGTCAAAGCGACTCCAGGCTCTAGGACGGGGCCTGGGCTGTGGGAAGTCCCCAGAGGGGCTGGGTGTCACCTTCCCGGAGGAGCCCCGTGGAAGTCCCCCGCTGGAGAAACGGAAGATCACAGGCCTGGGGCGGGGTGGGTAGGGTTCAAGGGCAGAGGACCCCAAGCCGCGTTCTCCAGGTGGAACCCAGGGAGAGGTCCCACCGGGGCGAGTCCCCGTGCCAGGGCGAGAGGAACAGCCGAGAAGTGGCTGCAGCTCAGCCTCGCAGCAGAAGGGGCCCCAGGCCCGGGCAGGGAGCAGGGAGAGTCCGTCTTCCTCCGCGTCCCCAGTGGGCACTGCAGCAGCCAGCCCCCGGGATCGGGGCGGACTTGGGGGCCCTGGAGCTGGGGCCTGGGAGACGAAGGACGAAGGACGGTGAGGTGACTCCTCGGTGGCTGAGGAGGTCCGGCTGTCGCCCGGGCTCTCTGACAGGAGCCTTGAGGGAGGGCGGGGAGGGCCCGTCGGGGTGGGACTATAGAAAGTGAGCACCAGGTCCCTCCTGGGGGGTGACAGTCGTCTCTGACCCCCGCGGGGCCAGCCCAGAGCTGTCAGGCAGCGTGTGTGTTCCAGGTGAGAATGTCATTTTGAGTAGGCACACATGTCGCTAATTAGAGCCCTTTCAAGGTCACCCAGACGCCCACTCCTGACAGGTGTGGCCCAGCAACGTGGGGGAGGGGGAGCAGCCCTGGGGCTCAGGAGTGGACAGCGAGGCAGAGGCTCGAGGGTCCGAGCCTGCCTTCCCCTGCCCCGCCCTGCTCACCTTGGCCTCCCCCACTTCTGCCTCCCCCCCCCCCGCACCTCCCAGCTCCTCATTCCTCTCCCCAAGTTCTGCGCGGCTCTCCCCGGGACGGGCCCCCAGCCACCTCCCCCGAAGCTCCAGAGGCACTCAGAATCCACAGCCCCCCGTTTGACCAGGGCCCCCCTCCCCAAAACCTCCGGGATGACAGAGACTGCACCTGAAGCAGCGAGGGCGCCCACAGCAGGGCTCAGAGGCTGTCGGCTGTCACCTCCCCCCGCTGGCCCGTGTCCTGCCCTCCCCCCCTCAGTTCCCGCGCCCCCGGCCTTCCTGGCCAGCCCACAGGTCAGGGTGGAAGGTGTGCTCCTGGGCGTGGGAACCTGTCCCCCAGGCACTGATGGGGCCCAGCTGGCAGGGAGGCACCTCGGGTCCTCAGCCCCTCCTCCTCCGGGCCGGATCCCATTTGCACGGTCCTTGCAGGTGCTGGGGGTCAGAGGGGCCCGGCAGGGAGGGGGCACGCAGGGGCTGAGGCCCCACAAGGTCAAGGCTCTGCCTGGGAGAGCCTGGTTACCCGCGGGGGCGGGAGGGAGTCTGAGACGGAGCCACAGACCCTGGGAGCTCGGGTCTCACGCCTGCTTTCCCCTCCCACGGCCCCTCCTGGGGAAGGGACGGACATTCCGCTTCCCAGAGCGCCCAGGTCCGACAGGCCTGCCTCTCAGGTGGGCCGCCGCCGGCCTCTTGGGGCGCCCGGCTGGGCGGGAGGGGGCCAGAAACCCCAGACTCTCCAGGCGGCCGTGCCAGAGGCCGGGATCCGTCCCCACGCCCTGCCTGCCTCTGCCCTCCGCGGGCCCGGCGGCGGCAGGAGACAGTTCCAGGAACCCTGCGTCCGTCCTGCGCACAAGAGTGGAACAGAAACACTCGCCGTGACGAGGCTCGGGGCCAATCCCGAGTGGCAGGAAGCACCACCGGCGTCCGGCCCGACGGCATGACACGGCTGTGTCTGTGGCGTCGCCGTGTTCGGTCCCAGAGCTGCACCTGCGCAGGGGCCCACGCTGTGCAGGCGGCAGGGCAGGGTCGGTCTGCACCACACAGGCGCTCCTGTGGGTGTCTGCCCTGCCGCACAGGAGGTGAAAACAACGGACGGACAGGCAGAGATGCCGACCGGGTGGCACAGAGAAGCAATTTAAAATCGCTGTTACACCTTTCAGTGTTGGGTTAACCTGTTTTCACAGTGCGAACGTACAACCAGAAAGCGACACTTCATATCTAGCAACAGCGATGTCGCAGGGACGTGTCTGCGCACCTGTGCCCCCCCACCCCGTGTGGGGCGGTGAGTGCCCCTCCCCCCACGGCCCCGTGCTCGCGGGTGGCTCCCGGGAGCTTTGCTCGCACCCCTGGCGACTGCTGGTGGGTCAGAGAGGGGCACTGACGCAAGCTGGGCCATCAGAGTCGCTCCCCTGAGAATTTCAACTTGGGACTGGGAAGAGGCTGTCATCCGGTGGCTTCCAACCATAATTTGGGGGTTGTGGGACAGCCACCACCACCGCCGCCGCCACCCACAGCAACGACGACAAGAGTTCAAGTGCACGGGGCCCTTACTGTGTCCCACAAACTAAGTAAGAGTCTCTCACCCAAACCCACTCAGTCCTCCCCGTGTTACAGACGGGACCCTAAAGCACTGTGGGGCGGGGGGGGGGCCTGGCCTGCCCCAGCCCGCTGCGCTGGCCCTGGTGCGGCCGGGAGGCGACCCCTCCTGCCCCCCGGCACCCTCTTCAGGAGGCAGAGCCCACGCGACACGGCAGAAGCCCCGACGCATGAGCTCTCCCTCTGGGGCCCGTGGGCCAGACACGTGTGGCTTTCCCCGACCTGCTTCCACTCCACACACGGGTGGGGGCGGCCGTGGGCGGCAGGGGCAGGCGGGGTCCCGGGGTCTCTCACGGTGCCTGCGGCCAGACTCTGAGCTGTCAGACAGCCGTGCTTCCCTCTTCACCCCCGGCTCGGCCGGGGCTCCTGGCTCCCGCCCGAGAGACCTGGCCGCCGGCCTCCAGGCCTGCATCTGGTCACCACCCCCTCTGTCCCGGGCGGCCCCAGCCCCAGCGGTCTCCCTCCCGTCTCCCTGCCTCCAGCCGCCCCAGGCGGCAGATGCCCTGCAGGGCTCCTCTCTGTCCCCAAGACAAATGTCCCCGGTGTGGCCCCAGGGCCTGCCCTGCCCAGCCTCCCCCTCCCCCTCTGCTCCCTGTGGCTTGCACTTCCCGGAGAAGGTTGTGTTCGGTGTGGCCGCCAGGGTCCCCCCAACACTGTCCCTCTGCAAGGACCAGACCAGACAACCGTCGCCGGTTCCGCAGGTACCCCTATTGTCCCGTCAGATCCTCACCGGGCCTCCGTCCTCTCCCCGGTGCATTTCAGCAGACCGAGGGTCTGGGGGGCTTCCGAGTGGAAGGGCTGACGGGAGGGACCCTCCAGGCTCCGCGCCCCAGGCCCCTGCACCACCTGCCGTGGAGCCCACTGGAGACTCTCTCCACCTGCAGCTCCGAGCTCGGGGCCGCCAGGGGAGCGGCGGGGCTGCACCTGGGAAGGAGGCCTGGCGCGAGTGGGTCTGGGCTGCAGTCGGCCCCTGCTGCCTGCTGCCCCAAGACCCCGAGCCTCCCTTGGCCTCAGTTTCCCCTCCTGTAAAATGGGAGTTAAAATGCATGCAGCCTCGCCACCACAGTCGAGCGCGGGGAGCAGGGGAGGTGCCAGCTGGGAAACTCAGAGCCGGCAGCTACGACGGCCAGCGCTCAGTGGGCTGCAGCCCGCGGTGCCGCGGCCTGCCCTTCCCGCTGTGGCCGGGCGGGGAGAGGCCGGCGCGGACGGCCCGCTGGACAGTGGTCGTTCGGAAGCTGTGTTCAGGAGCCACCGTGTTCTCTCCGGGACCAGCTTTGGTCCCACGGGTCGCCTCGGTTAAAGCTGCCATTTCCTGAAGGCTTTTCCCTAGACGAGGCGAGGGGCTACTTGGGGGTGCAGAGCACCCCCCGACCCTCCGAGTCCACCCCCCAGTCACACCCTTGTCCAACAAGGCTCAGCGGCCGGGTGGGGGGTCACGCCCTGTGTCCTCCCCTGCAGAACGTGGAGGCCGTGGTGACGTGGAAATGGGATGACGCAGGCCGCAAGTCCAGCCCCACGCACCGCCCTTGGTGGGCTTCAGGGGGCGCTGTTTGCGCTGAGATGCTCAGCACTGCCCTGCCGTGGGTGGCCTGGGCCGGTCTCCCGCTGACAGAGGAGAAGAGTCCTTTTACCCAGGGCGTGTCCCCGAGTCTCTCGCACCGGAATTGGAACTAGACCGCAAGCTTTGTCACCGCAGGTGGGTGTGGTCCTCCCCGCGTCACTGAGGTGTGCCCCAGCCCGCAGGAACAGTCAGGGCGCACGCTTATCGAGCCCTCCTCTACGGCCCCGCCTTCCTCCTAAGCCCTTTTTGCAGACGGCTGATCTGCATCCAAATCCCAGAGCTGGGGGTGGTAGGTGGGGAGCCCCGGAGGTCTGGCCCTGACATGCCACGGACTGGGGAGCACCCGTCCAAATGGCCCCGCGAGCCTCCATAGCGCCCGTGGGCCCCGCACCGCCCTCCGGGCCCAGCTGGGTTTGCCCCCAGCTCTCAGGGTTCCCACCTCCGCCTTCCAGGAGAGCCACAGCCTGTGTCCCGAACGACGTCCCCAGCTGCCCCCGCGGCTCTGTGGGGACTGGGAGGGGACCCTGAGGTCACGGGGCAGGGCTGGCCCCATGGCTGGGGGGCCTCGCTGGGACGGACCACAGGGCTGCTGTCAGCTCACATACTCAGGAAGCCGGGTTGAACCAGAGGTCAGATTTCACTGCAGATCTAGAAAGATCCTCGCTGGTGAGGCCAGCTGAGACCCTGGACCTGTGAGGGGACCATGGGGACTTTCCTGGCTATTCCCACGGAAGCTTCAGGGCTCAGTGGGTGGAGAACTACAGCCGACCCGGGGAACCCTCTGGGTGTCTTTGAGCAGGCAGCGAGCCGGCACCGGGGCCAGAGCCCCCCGGCACTGGGGACGCACAAGCCTGGCCTGGCGGTGCTGGCGGCACGGGCCTTCCCTCGGCTCCTGGAGGCAGGTGGGCCCGGCAAAGGTGAGCTGGGCTGGAAGGAGAGAGGGCGGGCGGCCCAGGTGCCACGGCGGGACGGCCTTGCCGGGGAGGAGCGCTCCCGCGGGCTCAGACCTGGACGAGGGGCGCCGGAGGCTTCCCCGCACTCTGCAGGGCCCCGGGCAGGGTCTGAGTGCATGTTCCCTGCGGCAGAGTCTGTAAATGGCCATGACCCTTGCCCCTCCCTCTGGCCTCCCCCTGTCCTGTGACTCTTGTCCCGTCTCCCAGCACCAGGCAGGGTCCGTCCCGCCCTCCCAGAGTCTGGGCTGGCCTGGGACGACAGCACGAGGCAGGAGAGGTGGCGTCCCAGTTCCAGCCGCCGGAGGCCCTTTGAGGCCTGGCGCCCCTCTTCTTGGGCCCCCACCTCTGCTGGACAAACAAGCCCCCACTGGCCACCTGGAGAACAAGAGACAAGGGACACGGGGCCCAGTCCTGCCCCTCACCCCAGCCACCGCCTTTCACGGGAGCAAGGTCCCTGTGGACTAGCTAGCTCTCTCCGGCTGACCACCGACACAAGTTCAAACCCCAGCCGTGGTCAGTGGAGACCATCCTAGGTCACAGAACTTTCCAGGGGACCGACCCAGTCCCAAGGAACAGGGAGTGGGGGCTGTCTGAGGTCTCTGGGTTTGGGGGTGCTGTGCTGATAGATACCACCTCCCCTCTTTCCTTTGGTCAACACCCCCACTCTGGGCTTGTCATTGCACGTTTGATCGTCTGTCTCCCACCTTACAGGCCTAAACCCGACAACGGGTGCCGAACGGCTACTCCATGCCAGGCACTGCGCTGGGCATGGGACGTGGGGTGCAGAAGGGAACCGAACCCCTGGCCAGAGCTCGCAGCGCAGGGGCCTCTCAGGGTCGGTGTGAGAGCTCAGTGGGGCCGAGCACGGCCGAGGGCGTTTGGGGTGGAACTCCGCCCCCTACCTGCGAGGGCAGAGGCCTGGCTGCAGGCCGGCGGTGGCCCCGCTCACAGAACCTGCGCGTGGGGTGAACCCTGCCCCTGCGGCAGTCGGGCTGACTGTGCAAGTCAGGGGGACAGCCTTATGGGCGCTGCAGACTCATTCAGATGAAAACGTGGGCTTAGGAAAGAGGGGAGAGAGAGAGAGGGAGGGAGGGAGGGAGGGAGGGAGAAAAAAAGAGAGAAAGAAACAAAGGAAGGAGAAAAGAAAAGAAAAGAAAAGAAAAGAAAAGAAAGGAAGGAAGGAAGGGAGAGAGAGAAAAAAGAGAGGGAAAAGGAAGGAAGGAAGGAAAGAAAGAAGAAAGAAAGAAAGAAAGAAAGAAAAAAGAAAAGAAAAGAAAAGAAAAGAAAAGAAAAGAAAAGAAAAGAAAAGAAAAGAAAAGAAAAGAAAAGAAAAGGAAAGGAAAGGAAAGGAAAGAAAAAAAGAAAAGGGGAGGAAGCAGGTGTGCAATATTCCACCCCAGCTGTGCAGTCAGACGGAGTGTCTTCCACACTGACCACAGGCATCGGCGGTCCCCCGGGGTTTCAGCCGTTTGGGACGATCTGTGTCGTGACTCCCTTCCCCACACGGAGGTCACCGAGGAGGGACGGCAGCTCGGAGGCCACGTCTGCGAGCTTTGCACAGCCGAGCTGGCGGACGGAGCAGCCCTCAAGTCATGAGCAGCCGGGGGTCGGCTAGAGCCCTCCGCCCCCCCCCCCCCGCCCCACCCCACGTGACCCGGGGCCTCCTGGCAAACGCGGGCTGTGGACAAGGAACAGCCAGCTCCCCGGGCCCTCCTGCTGCCCCCACACCCCGTCTCACAGCCCCGCATCCAGGCCGGGCCCCGAGCAGGAGCCGCAGCAGGGCGGGGACCGCGGCCGTGGCAGCCCTGGGCTGTGCCTGTCCCTCTGCCGGCCCGAATCCGCCGACGAGGCCAGGCTGATGGAAATCAGAGTGCGGAGCTCCGACTGCCGCGGGGAGGAGGGGGGAAATCAAAGACCGAATCTGCGAAACGAAGCCGGCGAAGAGAAAAGAGAGAGGAGGTGACATTCTTGAGCACGAGCCAGAAGGACAAGCAGCGTCGGTCAGGTGGACATGCGGGGACACAAAACCCCGGGTGGGAGGACAGCCGTGCAAAGGCCCTGGGGCAGGGCCGCAGCAGGGAGGCCGGCGCGGACCACACTGGCCCGAGAGGAGGCGGTGGGAGTTTTTTCGGGGTTAAAGGGCGGGCTGAGCCTGAAAGAGCCGAGGGGGGAGGCAGGGCCCCCCACCCCCACTCTGAGAGTGACCGGGCCAGGGCGGTGTAGTATCGCGGCCGTGAACGCCAGGGGGCGGGCTTGTTCCTCCGCCAGCCCTCGGCCCCCGTGCGGGGCCCCTGCACCTCCTTCCCACCCCTCCCCCCTCCCCCTCCCCCTCCCCCCTCCCCCAGCTTTCCAACTCGGGAAACAACGCTGGGGCAGTATCTTCAGGATCTGCCTTCCTTTCTTCTCACCACAGAGAACGCTGACAAGCGAGAATCGGCCGTCCCCGCCGCGGCCGGACCCCCCCAGGCCGGAGCGTATCTGCAGAGGGATCACCTGCCGGGAAACGCGAGCCCGGGGCCGGCCCCGCATCGGGTGGGCGTTTCGGAGTGCCCGCGCGATACGCGTCCGTATGTGCCAACAAGGCACAAAACCGGTGTTGCGTCTGATCGCGGATTTACACGGCGCGGTCCCGCCGGTGTCACCTTTCTCCCCTCTCCTGTCCCGGCGATCGGCTTAAATTCTACCCCAGACAAAGAGCTCCCTGTTGGCCCTTAATCCTCAAAGGGGGCGCTTTGTTCCGGACTCAAAAACCTCATTCAACTGCGCTGGCAAGGGGCTGGCATCGCCCGTGCCAGCGGGCCCACCGCTTCCAGCCCCGAGTGGGGGCCTTCATCCGAGAGCCTCGGTGCGATTTGTGGTGTTGTTGTTTTTTGGGGTGTTTTTTTTTCACCCCTTGCAAGGAGAGCCGTCTGTCACATGGCACACTTGTGGAGCAAGTATGGAAGGGAGGGCAGGGGAGTCGGGGCAGGGGGGGGGCGAAGAGGTTTCTCGGTGCGGGGAGGGGTGAGGCATGTGGGGTGGGGGGGGAGCATGGATTTCTGGGGAAAGTGGGGGGCTCTGGGGCTTCAGTGAGCTTCTTCCCTGCTCGACAGCTGCCCCCTTTCGTATCAGTGTGCAACGCTGTGTAACAAAGTGCCACAAACTCCGGGGCTTAAAACGAGCCCTGTCTGTTCTCTCTCACGTGGGACGGAAGTTTGGGCCCAGGGTGACGGCGCCCTCTGCCCCAGGCCGAGATCTGCGACCCCCCCTCCCCCCCCGGAGCTCGAGGTTCTCCTCCCAGCTCGCGTGGCTGTGGCAGGGTTTGTCCCCGGCCGTGGGACTCCAGTCACGCTTCCTTGCCACTGTCAGAGGTGGGCCACCGTCGCCTCCTGGTGGCCGGCCCCCTCCATTGCTGACCCTGGGTCCCCATTCCTCGCAGTTGGAAGGACCCCGACAGGCACACTGGTGGCCGCATGGGCGGGAGCGCCGAGGGGCAGCTTACGCGCCCAGCGGGCCAGCCCGCCTCAGCGCCGAGGGTCAGCACTCCCAAGTCGGGGCGGCGTCCCCTGCTCGCGGGACGAGAAGGCTCGAGAGAGGCGGCTGCCACCACGTCGGCAGCCCCGTGACGCCAAGGCTGACGTCTCTGTGACGCCCTTGGCCTCCTCCTCAAGGCCATGAGACACGCACAGTATTTTTTTACTGAGGTGAACTTCGCATCACATAAAATCAACCAGTTTAAAGGGAACAATTTGGTGACGCTTGGTGTACCCACCATGCTGTGCCACCGCCACCTCCGTCTAGTTCCGAAACACATCTGTTTTCCCAGAAAGCAGGTGCCCCCCAATCGCCCCCTCTCCCCAGCCCCAGGCACCCCCCGATCTGCCTTCTCTCTCTGTGGGTTCACCTGTTCTGGACACGTCATATCAATGGAATTATACAGTCTGTGGTCCTCTGTGTCGGGTTCCCTGCACGGAGCCGAATGTTGTGGAGACTCATCCACCCAGCAGCAGGTGTCAGTACCTCGGCCCTGTTCACGCCCGAGTAATATTCCACCGTGTTTACGTACCAGGAGTTGCGCGCCCACTCGCCAGCTGACAGACACTGGGCTGCGTCCGCTGCGGCTGCCGTGAAAAGCGCTGCTACGAGCCTGCGTGTACGTGTATTTGCTGGAGTACCTGTTTCCAGTTCCACGGGAGGCCCTTTCGTACGCCCTTATGTGGAACTGCTGGGTCACCAGTGGTTCTATGTCTGACTTTTGGAGGCCCCCCCCGGCTGCCTTTCGGCCGCACCACTTCCTGTTCCCACCAACGACGCACAAGGGTTCCCAGTTCTCCACGTCCTCGCCGACACTTGTTATTTTCCGTTTTTAAAAATCACAGCCATGCTGGTGGGTGGGACTCTGTGGCCTCGATTTGCATCTCCCTATCGATGTGGAGCACCTCTCCACGTGCGTGGGGGCCACCGGGAGGTCTTCTTTGGATGTGACCCCCTGGGAGGCTCGGGGGCTGCTCCCAGCCATTAACTGGGTGATTGGCTCGTGAAATCAGCCAGGAGGGACTGGGGGACTTTTATGGGGAATTTTCTGTTCCAGGCAAATTCCAGGGCACGATTTTACAACCACCACTCAGAGTCACAAGGAAGGACAGGGGCTTCCGCAGAGGGTGGGGGCACAGGGTCACAGGTCGGGGTGGCCGGCGAGAAGCATCGGGGGCAGGGAGGCTGGGCGGCGGCTGCGTCGAGATCAGGCCTGAGCCCTTCAGTGAAGTGCCTCGTCAGGCGACCCCAGCCAGTGTCCTCGGGGCCACCCCTGGGCCCCCCTCGTCCTCCACCAAGACCCTGGACTTGGTCCATGTCAAAGGGAAGCCCGAGAGGCCCGTGGTCACTGGATTTTCCTGGGGGGACTTTAGCATCTGCCCCCCAGACTCTGCCTGCTCCTGCACAGGGAGACACAGACAGATGACAGACGCGGTGACGGGGACATGGAGAGGTGGGGGCTCAGACACACAGCCACGCGCACCGAGGAAGAGAGGGGGGTGAAGGGACAGAGGAGCTCCCCCAGGGAGGCAGCGCAGGGGGCAGAGACAGGGCCAGACGACAGAGGGGGCACCCACGGAGGGAACAGAGACGGAGGGAGAGATGGAGGGAGAGATGGGGGCGGCAGAGAGTGAGGCCGAGGGGCAGGGGCGTGCGGCACACAGGCAGCCCCTCCGGGGCCCAGCCAGCCCCCATCCATCCGTGCCGCTGGGGGGCAAGGGCTGGGCGGTCTATTGGAGCAGCGGGGTGGCCCCCACAGACGCCCCGTGTGGCTGCTGCGACACGGAGCTGTTGTGTTGTTGTGACAGTGCTGTGTGTGGCTGTACGAGCGCATTGGTGTGTGTGTGAGCCTGCAGGCGCTGTGTGTGAACTGTGTGTGAGAGTGAATGTGTGGGCATATGTGTGTGCCAGCGAGTGTGAGTGTGCAGCTGTGAATGTGTGTGTGTGTGTGAGCGTGGGCATGCCTGGGTGTGAGTGTGTGTGAGAGAGAGACAGCCCAGCAGAGCAGGTGCCCCCTGGTGGGCAGGTAGCGTCGCCTGCATCAGTGACAGGAATCTGCCGGGAAATGCCTGCTTGGTGTTTGTTTCTGCCTCATCCCATGACTTCCCACACACAGAAAATAGTAGCAAAACAACAGCAGCGCAGCCACGGCCCCTGGAGCAGGCCTGCAGACCGCTCCCTCGCCCGCCCAGCAGTTACGCCCCGAGTACCTACTGTGTGTCAGGCGCCGCAACACCTGCAGGGTAACAAGGATCAGTCCCCTTTTCCAGGTGAGGAACCTGGCTCTCCAAGGGGCGACTGAGCCCCCTTGGCTACTGCTGGGCGTCCGTCCGAGACAGGCTCACAGCCGGGCGGCTACCCCTTAGCCTGTGCCCTCGCCACGCTGCTCTGTGGGCGCCCCCATAAGCCTCCGGGCCCTGTCCCCGGCCCCTTGCTCCCCGGGGGGTCCCACCATCACAGCACGGACCAAGCCCACGGCGCACACTCATACCCTGTCTGCCTCCCCTGCCGGCCCGTGAGTCTCAGGGCATCCCTGTGCCCCCAGCTCCCACCCCACTGCTTTATATGTGGTTCTTAAATGACTAGACGAGAAAAACATCTCCCTGCTCCCCTTTGACTGGCCGCCTAACCACCAGTCCTTAAAACTCCCCCTCCTCCAGGAAGCCCTCCGTGATGTCCCTCCTTCCCCAGGCTCTCGAAGCTCCCTGGCCCCTGTGCTATCCCATCACGGTGCCCATGCCCCCCCGCCCCTAACCAGACTGTCTCATTCACTACTGTATTGCTTGGCACCTAGTAGGTGCGCAGAATGTGTGACTGAATGGAGGCTTCCTAGGTGTGGGGAGGAGGAAACTGCTGAGAGGGAAGGGTTAAGAACTTTGACCAACAGGGAAGGGACAATAAGGACAATGCTGGTGACCTCCTTTGCCCACCCGTCCCAGGGCCAGAAGCAATTGACCTGGGCCCAGCCTTTTATCAAGCCAGGCAGAGGCCCACACAGGATGCAGAGCCAGCGGCCCAGGTTCAAGTCCCTGCCTCACCACTCACCGTGTGCGTGGGTGTGTGACGTGGGGCGGGCACCACCTGGGTGTCTGAAATCCCTCCCGCACCCCAACTGCTCCCTTACCGATGCATTTGCTGCCCTCTGGTGGCCACAAGGAGATCTGCCGGGCACCCTGGAGGCCGCCTCTCCCAGGTTCTCCTGGCTGGCTGGGGGGGGATCCCTCCCTCTGGGTACCCCCACTTTGGGGTGGGCTCAGGCATGTGCCCACCCAAGCTGCCGCCAGCGTGGTAAAGAGTAGAAGGCCATTTCCTGGGATGAGACGGCCCGAATGCAACCCCCCGTCGCTCCTGGCTCTGGCAGGAACGATGATTTCTGCTCAGCGGGGTTCCCCGTCCCTGTCCTGGGGAGCAGACACCACTGGGACCCGGCCAAACCCACAGCCCGTTCTTCCCGCGTCTGTCTCCGGGTCCCTGGTCCCAGCGGAAGTCCAGACGGACCCGTGCCCGTGTTTCTGATCGTTTTCCAAGAAAACAAAGGGAAATCAACTCGTTAATGAAAGCATTTTGCTGAGCGGCCCTTTTCTTTCAAAACACGGCTGCGGTGTCTACCAAGGTTCTTGGGGGCGCAGAGTTGGGGCCCCCGCCTTTGACGCCTGCCACCGAGGGCACCCTCGGCCTCCCATCTTGTCCGGCCTCGACCTGCAGCCCACAGCAAAGGTCCGGGACAGCGAGACACCCCCGGACCCTGAAGCCCCGAGAAAAGGCGCCTCGTGGACGCCCGCCCCCGCCCCTGCCCCGTCCCCGCCTTGCTGCGCGGTTCCCCTGGGGAGTTTTACTGTCAGCTCTGTCTGATTTTCAGTAAAAGCTCCTAAAATCCCTCTACTTTGGGCCACTCGACTTTTTCGAGAACAGAAGCAATGTTACGATTCTCGTTAGTGAAACCACAAGTCCCACTAGCAGCCTCTCTTCTGGGGCTGGGGGCGGGGAGTCTAAAGGCACAGAGTTCATTAGGAAATTCGGGAAGGGAGCGGAACACTCCAGGGCCTGTTTTGTTCCCGGTGCCTTTGGTGTCTCACCTCGTTTAATCCGAGCAGCAGCGGCGAGAGCTTTCACCTCGTTTCGGATGGGGAGCCGAGCCTCCGAAAGAGGGGGCTCCCCAAAGATCCGCAGCTGGTCTGAGGCGACGCCGGGTTTGAACCAGACGCCGCTGGGACCCTGCCCGAATCATCCCCTCCCCCCGCACTGGACAAGCCTGTGTGCTCAGGGGCGGCTCCTCCCGTCCAGTGTCAGCCTCTGTGCATCGGGACCAGAGGGTGCACACTTCCCCTCCAAGGGACCCCCTAGGGAGGGTTTTCGGCATACGATCTCTGCCAGTAGCGTGGAAGTGCCCACCGGCCACACTGAAGTGAGTGGGGGTGGCTGTTCACAAAAGCGGGGGATGAATGGCTTGGCCTCCAGGCCACAGTTTGCTAATCCCTTGTGTTAGCCAATGGGGGCATGAAATTCTCCTTGCCAAGTATTGGATGTCATTGAAGGGATTCCAGCAAAGGGATTTCTTAGTCTGAAAAAGGGACACTGGATGGCAAATTTTCTTCTCTGCATTCGAATACAGCTGGTGAGGAGGTGATGGTTGGAACACTGGCAGCCTTTTTGTGCCTCGAGGAGACAAGCCTGAGGCCCAAAGCTGACCCATGGAGGGCAGAAGAATCCTGGGTCTTCGGTGACGTTAACGAGCCCCCGAGTGAGCAATCTGGCACTGCCAGCCCTCCTCCGGACTCGTGATGTGAAGTTATAAAGACATGGGTTTTTTTGTTGTATTTTTTAAATGTATTTATTTTTACAGAGGGAAGGGAGGGAGATAGAGAGAGAGAGAGAAACATCAATGTGCGGTTGCTGGGGGTCATGGCCTGCAACCCAGGCATATACCTTGACTGGGAATTGAACCTGCGACACTTTGGTTCACAGCCCACACTCATTCCACTGAGCTACGCCAGCCAGGGCTTAAAGACATGTTTTAAAGCACCTCTGGTAGAAGTCTGTTTCTTTATAGCCACAAGTCTCCTAACTGATAAGTTGTCCAAGGTTCATTCTCTCCCTACTTCCCGACCGGGTTTTCCTGGCTTCGGTGGGTTTATTTTATATGACGCCGAGAAGAAAAAACACCAGTCTGATTCGTGCCAGAGGAAAGCCGGCTGCTCCTGGGAGCCGGCCCAGTTACTGATGTGTGCGGGAATGGACGGCTTCCGGTTGGAGTGTTCACTGAGGCCGTTTCGGCCTTATTCAGCCAGTTGTGATGCAGCGCAGTCTCGGCTCCAAGGCAGGTGTGTTCTGATTACGGGGAGGCGTGGCCGGCCGCCCTCCCAAATCACCGGGCGGGCAAGTGGGTAGGTGGCCAGGAGCCCACAGGGCAGCCTGGCGTGCGTGTGGGGGTTTGTGGAAGGTGCCAGCAGTGAGCCTGGGGCCTGGTATCCCCTGCTCCACGCTTCCACTGCAGATGCGGAACCAGGCGGTAAGTACAGGCAGCCCGAGGAGGTCAGGGCGGCCTTCCTGGAGGAAGAGGCATCCCAGGCAAGCGCTGCCAGGCGGAGGCTGTTAGAAGGCAATGGTGGGGAGAGGGCTTTGCACAGAGAGAGCGGCTTAGGCAGAAGTCGTATGTGCTGCTGAGACAGCCCGAGACTTCTTCTGAAAATTAAGTCCTGATGCTCAAATTTGCCCTCTGTTAATGCAATTCTTGAAAATCTCTGTGAGTGCCCCCCCACAGAAACATCCATAGAGCTGGGTTCGCAACCTTGTCCCACAAACCCTTGAGCTACACTGGCCTTGCTCAACCTGGGCCCTGTTGGCGCCCTCTGCTGGCGTCTGGTGGGAGGTGAGGCTGGGATCTGGGCAGCCGGGGGAGGGGCCGGGCAGGGGAGGGGTGCCAACGGTAAACCAGGGCCCCCCCAGAAAGTGGGGGCAGACCCGCCAGGCTGCCCCAGGGACATTGCCAGCTCTTCCTCGTGGTACAAAAGAAGCACTTCCCACAGTTCGTTAAGGTTTTTATGTCCCCTTTTTATTAAAATTAAAAACAAAATACATCAAAGGAGGCTGCAAACAGGAAAGAGCCCCTCCCTGGAGCCGCTGGATTGCCCAGCGCAGCTGAGGGCCCTGGGGGCAGGTTTGTGCCTGGTGGGGGGGGCTGGGGTGCCAAGTGGAACCAGGCTCTGTGGGGCGAGGAAAGCATCTGGGGGTGCCCCTCTCTGGGCACGGTGCCCTGGGGTCCTGGCCGCTGCGGGCCGCACCAGGGCCCACAGCCCACCAACCCCCCACCTCCTGCCCCAACCTGAGGCCCCAGTGTGTGTCCCCAGGCATTGCCTCCAGGCAAGCGGGACCCCTCGTGGTCTGGGGGAGTGGTTAGTGGTCTGGGGGGGGGGTGGACGTGTCTGAATTGAAGTGGTTTTGCCCTCCCCCCAGTTCTGAGTCCTGGGGGGCCTGGCTAACACCCAACACATAATCCGAGTGGTGGGGGAGCTTCCCCCTCCGGCCAAGGGCCACCCAGATGCCAGTGGCTTCTCTTGTCCCCCCTCGGCCAATGCCAGAAACACTTGGGTGTTCTGAGAGGTTTCCCTGAGCTGGGGCTGCTGCCCCTGAATGAGGAGGACCCCGCCCCGCCCATTTAAAGACCCCCACCTCCCCATCGGATGGTCCCCAGACTGTGGGGGTTGTATTATGCCCCTGTCAATCAACAAACATTGCACGGCCCTGGAAGGCGTCACGGGGAGGCTGACCGCAGACCGATCTTCTGGCGGAGGGAGGGGCGGTGCGCTGGCCTCCGGGGGCTGGCGTGGCACATCCCCAAACTGGGCGGCCGGAAACCACGGCCGTGTTCGCTCTCGGTTCTCCAGGCCGAGCCGAAGTCCAGGTGCGGGCAGGGCTGGGCTGCCCCCAGAGGCTCCAGGGCCGAACCTTCCCGAGGCTTCTCCACCTGCTGGTGGCTCCTGGGCTTGTGGCCACGTCGTTCCGTCTCTGCCTCCGTCCTCCCACGGCCTCCTCCCCTGTGCGTCGCCGGCGAGGACACTTGTCGCTGGGTTGAGGGTCCACCTGCAGAACCCAGGGTGATCTCATCTCGAGACCCTCAGTCACAGCCTCGAAGACTTTTCCCACATAAGGTCACGGTCACGGGCTCCAGGGGTCAGGGCGTGGACGTATCTTTGGGGGGCACCATTCATCCCCCTTACAGATGCAGACGGAACCGCCTGGACAGAGGCGGATGCGAGGTCAGAATAATTATGCCCGAGGCACGTGGGAGCCGGGTGCTACCCAGCCACCGAACCCCCTGCCTGTCCTCTTCAGAAGCATCCGTGCCACCGGAGACCGAGGCTGGAGAGTGACGGGCCAAAGGAGGCCAGGACTCAGGGCACCTGGAGGCCTGGCCTGGGCCTGGGCCGGGCCTGGGACAGGGGAGACTTTCTGCGGAAGCAGCACGTGGGCCCTGGACCACGGCGGCCTCGCCCGGCCCCTCTCTGGGCCGTCCTTGCTCGCCTTCACACGGGGGTCAGGCGGCCACGGTCACCCCCGAGTCACATCCTCCATAGCTTCTCATTGTCTTAGGACAAAACCTGACTCCTTCCCCAGGCCTCCAAGCCCCACGTCGCTGTCTCCCCGTGGCACCCCCTGGTCCCCGGTCCCCGGGGTCCCTCACCCCAGCCACACAGACGTGCCCAGGCCTCGGGTCCCCAGCGCCCTCCCGTCACGGGGCCTTTGCCCTTGCACCCCCTCTGCCTGCAGCGCTTTTCCTCCAGATGCCGGCTGCCTGTCTCCTTACGGTTTAGATCTCACGATCTGAGTGATTGCCTCCAGGAAGCCTTCCCTGACTGCCCCCGCCCCATTCTTCCTTGGATTCCTTTGCACTGCTGTCTCCGGAGCCCTTACTGAAGTGCGTGACTGTCCTGTGTGTTGGCTTCCCGTGTCGCCCAGCGCCAGCAAGCTCCACGGGAGCAGAGCTGGATGGTGACGCCCTGCGGGGTGACACCGTGGGTGCAGACGGACAAGACGCTTAGCCGACCCCGGGGCTCTCACGGGCAGACAACCCCCGCACAGCCAGCCCCGGGGGGGGCACCTTTGCTCTCATGGAAGGGGGGGAAGCACTGTCTGGTGCACTTCAGAGACGCCACCGGGTCAGACGCTCTAACCACGGGCAGACGTGCCTCCAGACGCGGTTCCCGGGGTTCAAGGTTAGGGCCTGGGGGTTGTGGGAACCCGGAGGAGCTGGAACGGGGGCGAGAGGGGCAGCTCCCTGTAATCCCTGGGCCGTGGTGAAGGGCGTGCCCCCGCTCTGCTGATTAGTGAGGTGGGTCTGGGAGGGGTCCCCGAGGCCGGGCTCATCTGCGTCCCGTGAGGCAAGCGGGGCGCCGCCAGCGGCTGGTGAATCAGCACGCAGCGCCTGGGTCTGATCCTGGGATCTGGCACGGAATCTGGCACAGGGAGGCGCCGGGAGAGGGCTGTTGGAGGCCGGTCTCCGTCCCACAGGGCGGTGAGCCCGCCTCGAGTGAGCCCTGAAAGGGCCTTACGGACCCCAGGTCCAGACCACAGGGCCCCCGGGGCGGGAGGTTGGCACATCGGGGGATCCTGAGGTCCCGGGGCCAGCGCGGGCCTCCCTGCAGTGCCCGGGGCGCTAGGCGCGCAGCTCGCGGATGGACACAGACGGCGGCTGTGCGTCCGAGCCTCCAGCCCGAATCCGCTGCAGGAACCAGGCCCCGGGGAGGGGGCTGCGGGCACGGAGCCGCTCGCCGCCTTTCTTCTCTCTGGGAGCGCTGGCTTCCCGGGCTGCTCGGGCCACGTGCAGGGAAGCACGGCCGTGGGCAAGCCCCAAGGTTCGCGCCTTACCTCTCCGACACCCGGGGAGCGTTTCCCAGTTTCCCAGGGAAGGGCCCTGATTGGCTCCCGGCCTCGCTTCTGGACCAAGCGAGCGACACCCGGACATCGGGGTCGTCCTGCGGGGACCACGTGAGCGCTGGCGGTGGGGGGCGTGTGGCGTGCAAGAAGGGCTGTTTTATGAGCATGCTTTCACATTTTATTCATTTACTTTTTTTTTTCAAATTACTGAGTGTCCTCCCTCCCTTCCTCCATGAATTCATTTGCTTTTTCACGTGTTTGTTCACTCATTTTAACATCCACGGGCACCACGCCCTGGACCGTTCAGCGGGTGTTGGCAGCGCGGGCGGAGAGCTCGGGGTGCGGGCCCGGAGCAGCGCGCGGGGCGGGTGAGCCGGGCCCTGCCCTTGGAGCGGCCTGGAGGGACACTGTCGTCCCGTCTAGGAGCAGGGCTGCGTCTCCGTGACAGACCTTGGGGTGATTGTTATTTCCTTCTCTGCGCTTTTCGGGAACGTTCTCTAAGTGTGTGACATTTCATGTAAAAAACACCGCTTTCCGCTGAGCCGTGTGCCTTGGGACCCGTCGGCACCGACAGAGGCCGCTAGGGAGCAAGAGTTCGGCCAGGGGCGCGTCCCCCTGGGACGTCCTGCGGGCTAGAGTCCCCTCCGCCGCCCAGACCCCCTCCCTTGGTGCTGCGGCTCCTGGAGGCCTGCTTTGCGGGGGGGGCGGGGCTCCAGAGGAAAGGGTCTGTTCGCCGCTGTTCCTGCTGAGAAGGACCGGGAGAGTGGCCGCCTGTTAGGGTGCCCAGTGGCCAACAGGGCACCTCTGCACCCCGGGGCCTCGCGGCCTGGCCGCAAGTGAGCCACACTGGGGGATGGTCCCTAAAATCTCTCCTTAAATTTTTTAATATTTATTTATTTATTTACTTTTAGAGAGAGGGGGAGGGAGGAAGAAAGAAAGAGAGGGGGAAACACCCATGTGTGGTTGCCTCTCGTGCACCCCCTGCTGGGGCCCTGGCCCGCAACCCAGGCATGTGCCCTGACTGGGAATCGAACCGGCAAACCTTTGGTCCCCGGGCCGGTACTCGGTCCCCTGAGCCACAGCAGCCAGGGCTCTCCGTCTACCTGAAAGCGAGCTGCTCTCCCCACGGCCAATTCTCTGGCTGTAAACGGTTCCCTGGGGCAACAAGACCCCAACTGGGACGTGGTTGGGACCCTGGCTTGGGCTCACCAGAGGTCACAGGTCACCCCGAATTCCTATGGGGTCAGCCCTGGAGCAGGTTCAGCCCTTTAAACCGGAGGAGCTGCCTGCCCCCTGGAGTTGGGGTTGTGGGAACAGGCCCCTCAGAGGCCACGTTTCTCTTCGTCTGATGGAAAAGGTGGTGGCAAGGGGAGGGGAGGCGAGGAAGAAATCTCCCACCTTCCCAGGAGCAGCAGGTGGGTCAGGACCCCGCCTGCCGGGAGGGGCTGCCTGGGGCCCAGAGGAGCCCTCCCCCACAAAGGGCTGGCTCCGGGGTTCATTAGCCGCCAGGCGCACTGAGCCGGGGAAGACTAAACAGAACCTGCTTCTCCTCAGTGAGCCGGTCCCGTCTGCTCAAGGGACCACGGGACAGTCACCTTCGGGGCGTGCTTCCCAAGGGCCAGCTCACTGGCAAAACAAGAGAAGAAACGGAAGATGCTGGAAGGCTTTTCTGAAGGCTACAGATGTTCTTAAAGCCAAAATACTTCTGTTCTGCAGTTGCTTCCCACTCCCCTTTTTGCTGGGAAATGCCTTGTCCTTCCTGAAACACTGGCATTGGTGCAATAACAGGTGGACCCCGCCCCAGCGCACCCCCAACACTTTCGGTGTTGGCCCTGGAAACTGTCCTGCTGTGTGGCCCCACAGGGAGCCCCACCAGGCAGGCAGGCGGGCTCCTTTGCTCGGTCCTTTCCGGAAGAGCCTGGGTTGGTCCTCGTGGCCAGCAGAGGGGGCCCCGAGAATGCCAAACCCCTGCCCTGGGTCCTGCGCCAGTTGGGACCTGGCTTGGACCCCGCTCCGCCACCTGGGACGCCCTGGATTGGTGGGGAGATTCGGGATTCTGAGAAATGTACCTGGTGACTCCTCATCCCTTTTAGCATTTCGAATTTTGAATTTTTTGTCTTCTTGCCTTGAAGCCTCCTTGCTTTAAATAGGTGGTTCCCAGCTGCACATTGAAACTTACCTGGAAGGTGAGGCAAAAGCCAGAAATTCTGGTCCTGTGGGTCAGGGTGGGGCCCCAGCATCAGAACTTTTACCATTCGGCCCCCTCCCCCCTGCACCCCTAAATCCTGTTTCCAATGGGTTGAGAACTCCCACCAAATACACTGGCTATGGGAAAAATGGCTGTTCACAGTTTTTAGAAAGAGTGTGTTGGGTTGGGTTGGGCTGGGTTTTCCTGCCTGGGGCAAGTATCTTCATTCTTAGAGGGCAGTATTCAGCAGAGCACGAACAGAAGCTTCCAGCTGAGGCAGGAAGGGTGGGGGAGGGGCTAGCGAACACCCCACCCACCAAAGCGAGGGCACCGGGCCTGGGCAGAGCTGGCTCGTCTCCCTGACTTGCCTGCGTCTCAAGCGGACCCACCTGGGGGCTGCGTGGCTGGCCAGGGGGACCGGGCCAGGCTGCGGGGAGAGCGGTGAGGGGCCGCCTGCTCCCCGCACCCGCCCGAGCCGCGCTCCTGCAGGCTCGCACGGCCCAGACCCCGGCTGGTGCGAGGTGGTGGCATGTACGGACGGCTTGCAGAGGTATTTCCCAACAGTAATCTGCTCCACAAAAGCCGTCATTCAAAGTTCGTGCAAGGCGATAGAAACCCCAAGTGAGTCAAAAGGTATTTGGGGGGCAGTCCCTCCCCCGGGTAGGGATGAGTAATCCCTCTGAGAGCCTCCGAGAAATCAACAAGAAAACTGTCTCCAGGGAGAAAATCCAAAATAAGGAACTGCTTAGGTCGGAAGGTCTGCTCGGATGCCCCTGTTGGGAGCTGTTCACAGGTGGGGACTCCTTCCCCAGGTATAACAACCAAAGGACAAAGGACTCTCCCAGGTGGCCCACTGTGAGACAAGAGACAGGTGGGCCTCAGAGCCTTGTGGGGTGTGGGGTTCGGGGTGCGCCACCAGGCCGGAAGCACTCACAGGACTGTCCCTGACCTGGGGACCCGGTGCCCTTGCCCTGACAGGTCGGGACTCGGGCCTTGCCGCTGGGCAGTGGGGGCTCAGCCCTGCTGCCTGCAAGAGCTGCTGTTGGTAACCCCTCCGCTCAGTCCCCCGGCCAGGAGGGGAGGCGCCACCAGCGATTTCACGGCCCTGCTCCCCGGCCCCGCGTCCCCGCCCCCTGCCCCTTCCCGGACGGCACTTCCCTTTTCAACCTTCTTAAAGGGAGTTCTCTTGTCCCAGCATGGCCTTCACACTCCACACGCCGGCCGGCCGGCTGAGAGCACCCCAACCCGCAGAAACACCCAGTGCGCTGAGGCCGCCGGGGCACCCTTTCTCCCGCAGAGCAGGGCAGCCGGCCGACGGGCGGCACTCGGAGATGGAGACGTCCAAACCCCACCCTCTCTTTTCCCAAAGTCCCACTGCTTTAACTCATGCACAGGGGATCGTACTCGAACCCAGAGATTTTTTTTTTTTACTGGCAAAAGCAAGGTGAAGCCTGTTTCCTAAAACTGTCCGCCCGCAGGAGGAAGGAGAACAAGGACGGATGGTGTAGAGCCGCTGGGGTGGAGGGAGCCCTCTCTCTGCCCCCAGGAGGCGGCCGAGAGGCGCACGTGAAATGGACGCGGCCAAGGCCTGGGGTGCAGCTCGGCTCGGGAAGCGCCAGTTGCTACGAAGAAATAAATATGGAAATAACAATCTAAATCAATCGCAGACGAGGCCTCCCGAGTCTCCAAGTCGTAAAAATTGGATCCAATGTAATTTAGGCCACATCAGAAGTCGGGCTCAGAACGAGTATGGTAGGGAAACTACAAATTACGTTTTTAAAGACATCAGCCCGTAATTATAGGCTTAATTAATTACACGAGGGATTTGTCCTTAAAAAGGTGTGTAAAATGCGTCCTGTTTCGCTCGGGGGGGGGGGGAGGGGGGTGGCCCATGGGAAGGAACCCCGTGTTCCCACAGGCCTGGGGACACTGGGTTTTGCTTGAAAGGAGGGAGGCCCCTCTGCTTTGCTGGTTGGAAACCCCAGACACGCCCTTGAATGAGGGGGAAAACAATCACAAAGAAAGTGTGGGCTGTTCAGGCGAAGGAAGCCCCATGGCAGAGAGCGAATTTAAAAGTACAAGTTTACACCTTAACTTCCGCCCAGATATAAACTTATGTTTCAACCCGGTGTGAATCGTCCCAGAAATTTTTTGACAACTAACTGCTGTGGGCAGACCTATTTTTATGGTGTTTGTACTGCATTCTGTTTAAAATTCACTTAGACCTTTACTTAATTTACTTAAAAGTAAATCTACTTAAAGCCTCTTTTTTTTTTTGGTTATCAGTTTTCGTTAGTGTCTGTGCATTTAACGTGTGGCCCAAGACAACTCTTCTTCCTCCAGAGACGCCACACGGCTGGACACCCCTGCAGCACCACCTTGCGCGTTGTGCCAAGAACAAGAGGAAAACGCAGCACAGCGGAGGCTGGTCTTTACACCTCTGGGTCCTGAACGAACTTTTTTACACCTCGGAAGCACAACTCGCCCATGATCTCACTGACAGTCTTTGGCTGGGAGCGAGGCGCCTGCCCCTCGCCTGGGTGCCTGGGGTTCTGGGCAGGTTGGGACGCTTCGGGCTCCTGGCAAGCGGCAAGAGGCTGTCCGTGGCTTACAGCAGGAAGTCCCGCGCCCTGAGAACCCCCTTAGTCCCGGGGAAACCGGGGAGGTGGGCCACCCTGGTGGAGGGCAGTCAGTTCCCTCCTGCGAGCCTGGGCAGTGCCAAACTTAGGAAGTTAGGCTGGTGGCCGGAACGCCTTCCCCTGAACACAGGTGTCAAAGGACGGTGGCCCCCTACCGAGGGCTCAGAGCCGCCTTCTTGCCAGCCGGAAGCTGGAACCTGTGAGCTCCTGACAGAACGGTTGCCTGTGACCGGCATTTAGCTGGTGACAAAAGAAAGGGCAGGCCGAGACATCTGTGTGGTGCTGACACCGTGGTCTCGGCTGTCACCAGCCAGAGCACCAGAGCAAGGCCTGGGACCACCCCGCCCCGCCGTAATTTGTCATCGAGGTCAGCCCTGCTGACCTGCACCGTCTCTGTGTGATGCGGACCCTGGGATCTCAGGATGCCGACCCACCGACCGACCCTGAGACCTGGCTCAGCCCAGAGGGCACCCGCCCGGGACCTGGGGAACGTCCCGCTGCAGGCAGCAGGCAGGCAGGCTCGGACTCGACCGGGTTTGCCTCCCTGGAGACACGCACAAGATGATGCAGTGTGGCCCCCCTTCCTCCCCCCGACCCCCTGCACGTGGCCCGGCCCCAGCATGGCTGGGGGGTTGGGAGACTTTGCAACATACAAGGAGGCTGAGTGGGGGCCCGGAACACCCACTCACCACTCGGTGTGGCCTGGGCTCCCAGTTCCGCGCAGCAGCCCGGTGCCCCTCCCCCGGCTGTGCGGCAAGCAGCCAGGGTCACACACCTCGCCCGGCCCTGGTGGATTTAGTTATGTTACTTGCCCCCCCCTTCATGACTGTTACCATTTCATTAGATAACTCCACGGGACAAAGGTCTTGTATTTTCCTGCCTATAGTCAAGAGATAAAAACTGGTAGCCTCCTCTGGGTCAAAACATGCCACATTTATTTGCTACTCATATTGTTTAAATGTTTTAAAATTGTTGTTACCTGTTTGAAAATTGAGAGATCATACTCTGTGACTGAGATTTCTTGATGCTCTTAAAAACAAGCAAACAAAAACCCAAACAAACGAACGAAACTGGAACCAACTGGCTGGCTCTGGCTGTCAGCCAGGGCTGGGTGGCGGAGGCTTTCTGGAATGAGACGTGATCCTCCCGTTTGCCCCACTCCGCACCGCTCCCTATTGTGCAACCTGGCCTCTGTAGGCCTTGCCGTTTCAGGGAGCAGACTGAATTTCCTCATCTACTCCTCTGTGTTGGGGCGCAAGGTAGCTACCCTGTGTGACCCACACCACATTCGACTAGGACTGCTAGGCGCCTAGCAAATATCATCTCTCCTTCCTCCCTGCCTCCTTTCCCCTCTCCTTCCTTCTGAACAGAGAACCCTGCTTTTATTCTGAGTGGTAATGTGCTAAACGACTTTCTTTCTAGATTCCTTGCAGGTAGAAATGATCCATGAGATCTAAGGGGAAGGAAGTCATTTCACTGCATGGGGCTGCTTGGTAGGCTCCTCAAAGGCAGGCTGACTCGGCTGAGAAGTGGGCCCCTTTTCTCAGTGCAACCCCCTCACTCCTTTCTTCTGCCTAGAATAAGTCTCGATGGCTGGAGCTCCAGCAGCCCTACTGAACCATGAGGAAGCCTAGGACTGGGGTCAGTGCCGGTCTGGCCTATTCTCCTCTGGGTATCTCTTAAATGAGAAGGAAATGGGCTTACCTTATTTAAGTCACTTATTCGAGTTCTCTGTTATTGGCAACCCGATGTAATTCTAACAACGTACTTTCTTCCCTTCACTTCCCTTCCTCATGGATGTATGTTACAATTCGCCTCCAGGGGTTCCTGTAGCTTCCAGCTTTGCAGTTTTGACTGAGCCATCCAAAAGTCAATTTATAAACCTGTGCCCAGAAACTAGTGAATTCTGGGTTTGTGTAGTCCGCAAATACATCTTCATATGATCCTTTCATCAGGCTGTCCACTAGGAGGGGGTAAAAGGCAGAAATGGAAATATACTCTGTTTCAAGAGCTCTAGATTATTAGAGTTCTAGAACTTTCAGGATGGGAGCTTTAGGGTTCTGGTGCTCTTTATTAACATACATACATATTCCACCCTGATTTTTTCTTAGGGCTCTAGAACCTTCCCCACAGGAACCCAGCACTTAGAGTTTGCCCTTAGAACTAAACAACCTAAACCCTTATTAGGGTTGAATTTTTCATTGGGGGCCCAAGACATATTTTTCTTTAAGGCCTTGGAAAATTTAGCTATGGACTCAAGAATTTTTCCTGGGTCTTTAGAGTGCCAGGGCTGCCCAGCAGAACCTTTGTGGCCTGAGGAGGTCACTCTGTGTCCACTCTGTCCAATGTGGTTGCTGCTGGCCATGTGTGGTTGCTGAGCTCTTGAAATGTGGCCAGTGCGGCTGAGGAATGGAAATTTAAATCGTATTTAATTTTGCCCTGGCCACTGTGGCTGGGTTGGGTGGAGCATCGTCCCGTGGGCCAAAGAGTCAGGGCACATGCCTGGGTTGCAGGTTCGGTCCCCCATCGGGGCATGCGTGGAAGGCAACCAATCCATGTTTCTCTCTCACATCAATGTTTCTCTCTCTCTCTCCCCCCCTTCCTCTCTCTCTCTCTAAAATCAGTGAATGCATCCTTGAGTGAGGATTTTTAAAGATTATATTTAATTTAGCCCTGGCTGGCATAGCTCAGTGGATTGAGCGCAGGCTGAGAACCAAAGTGTCGCAGGTTCGATTCCCAGTCAGGGCACATGCCTGGGTTGCAGGCCATGGCCCCCAGCAACCACACGTTGATGTTTCTCTCTCTCTCTCTTTCTCCCTCCCTTACCTCTCTAAAAATAAATAAATAAAATCTTTTAAAAAAGATTATATTTAATTTTAATTAGTTTAAGGTTTAATAGCCGCACGTGTCTTGTGGCAGCTGTACTGTTTAGTCCTGTTTTCTCTCCTGTAGACCGGCGGTTTTCACCCAGGGCGCCGCAAGGACTTTTAAAACATGTGATGCCCGACTGCTGAGTCGGGGGCAGGGGCCTCTTTTCCCGTAGATTGTCGCATACAAAAATGACGGCAGCCAACGCAACAGCAGCCGTGCGGTGTGAATGAATCAAAGTTATACCTATTTTTTGGGTCAAATCTACAAAATATGTATTTTTTTGGTGTGCTGCAGAATTTTAGTCCTTCGTTTGTGCACCACGGGATGAAAAAGGCTGAAACTCGCTGCGGGAGAGGGTGGGACTTTCCCTGGAGAGATCTGGCCTGATTCCCTCCCGCCCGGAATCTCAACACCCCGTCTGTCGTTGACCTAGTTTCCGGTCAGATCTGGGGGTCCCACACCCCTCCCTAGCAGTCGTATCCTCCTCCTCTGCGGCCTCGGCCCCCCCACACCCGACCTCTCACCGCTGACCCGAGCACTGCATTAAATGACATGTCCTGCGCAAAGGGTGCCTGGCAAGTCAGTCACTCACCCAGAGGCACCAGCGTCCCCACTCACATCCGGGCTTCTCCCTCCTCCCGCGGATCCGCTCCCGGAGGGCAGAGCGCCGGTTCCCTTTGCAGCCCGGCCCAGCGCTCAGAGCTACGGGGACTCAACGGTCAAGGGACTCGAATCGCTAAGGGACGAGCTGATGACGCAGTCCTGCAGAGCGCCCCCTGCAGGGAGGCTCGCCGTGGCATGCGCCTCTGGGGCGCATTGGGCAGGGTTATTACCTGGAGCCTGGGCCTCAAACTCGGGTGCGCCGTCTCCACCCACATGGCCCCCCGCAAGGACTGTGTGACGAGGGGGTCCTTTTTGAACCCCTTCCACCTTTTGAGTCAACCTTCTCTGCCTTTGAGAGCCAAAGGTCCCGACCTTTTAGGGTCGTGCCGTTGCCCCTAGGGCCACGCTTTCTTCGAACTCCAGCATCCCGATCTCGACCCTCTGACCGAACCCGGTCGGCGGCGTCCGTACGGACTGCACAGCAGCGGCCGTTCACGGTTTGGGGGCTAACTCAGCGCCAGACCCCGCGCTGACCGCTTCCTAACAACCACACTGTGACATTTTCAAAACACCCCTGGCAGCCAGGCCCCGTCACCTCGCCCATTTCCCACGGGGAGACACCGAGGCTCACAGAGGGAAAGTAACCCCACCAAGATAGCCCCCCCAAAGAGCGTCAGTGTCAGGATTCGAATCCAGACTCCAGAGCCCCCCTTGAAAAGCCACGGTGGGGCGCTTTGCCCGCCACCGGCTCGCCGCGCAGCTGCCTCCGACGCCTGGCGCCCTGGAAGGTCACGCCGAGGAGGCAGTGACCACCGCCCGCCTTGCTCCCCCGGTGAGAAGCGTTTTCAGACAGGTCTAACCCCGGGACTAGGATGGCCTGCGACACACGGAACGCACAGTCCCATTTGAACTTCACACCAACACTGAATACTTTTCCTGAATCAGTGCCGTCGTGTCCCTGGCAGCGTGGGGGACATGCTTACACTAAAGCAGCAGTCATTTGCTGTTTACCTGAGGTTCTCGCGGACCTGGGGGTCCTAGACTTCAGCTGCTCTGTCTGGCAACCTCGGCAGGGCAGGCCCTGTCCCCACGCCCGCAGAACGGCGGGTCCCCTGGTCTCGGGGACCTGTCAGACAGAGGTCGCTCCCATGCACGTCTGCATCAGAGCCGAGGGACAGGAAAGGAAGGTCTCCCAGGTAACAGTGAGACACCCACGGGTGCTCATTAGACTGCTAACTACGCTGCACCAGCTCCCGTGGGTGCCTGGCCACCGCCGCCGCCGCCGTTTGCAGGAACGCCGCCGGGGCCGGCAGGGCGGGGCCGCTCCTCTCATTTGCTGCCAAGATTCGGGGCTACCAGTGACTCTTGCCAATCTCGGGCTTAATCATTTAGCAGTTGTAAAGAACTCATTAAACACGCCAGGGTTTATTGGAAACGACTCCCGCCGTGGGGAGGTGGGCCAGCCCGGCGGGAGCCCCGCACCCACCTGCTCTGCATGAGCCCATGAGAAAACTGCTGACTGTAGCAATGACAGCCAGTGGGCTGGGGGAGGGGACGGGTGGAGGGGGGGGCGGGGAGTGGGGGGAGACCCTGCAGCCCCAGGGGCCGGGCCTGCAGAAGGGTGACCGCCGGTGCCGAGTCCCTGCCCACGCCCTGCCCACCTGGGCCCAGACCCGCCAGCCCCTCACCTGCCTGCCGGCAGGCCTGCCCTCCAGGGGCGGCCAGCTACTCCCTGCGCCCGGGGTTCCCCCCTCTGAGGACGTGCGGTCCAGATGTTCTAACAGCCCCGGCACTGGGCTCCCCATCCTGCTGTGGTCACTCAGGTGACCGCAGGGAGGGAGCCCCCTCTGCGCAGAGGGGGGGCACAGGCTGCCCCCCACCCCCGGTGCCGGCTTCATGCCCTCGGCTCTGCCTAGCTAGGCCCTTATTATGGGATGTGGACGTTGTGCCCAATCTTCTTATTTATGCCATAATTCTAGCATTTTCATCGGATCCCTCCTGAACCTCACCCACTGCTTTTAGTTTACTTTTTATTTTTGTTAAGATTTTATTTATTTATTTTTAGAGAGACGGGAAGGGAGAGAGAGGGGGTGGCGAGAAACGTCGGTCGCTTGCCTCCTGCACGCCCCCTGGGACTGAATCCGCAGCCAGGGCAGGTGTCCTGACCCGGAACCCAGCCGGCGACCTTTTGCTTTGCTGGACGATTCTCCAGCCACCTGAGCCACGCCGGCCAGGGCTCCCCCACCCCTTTTAAATCGTGTTTGAATTTTGTGGGGTGTGGGGGCTGCTTCCATAGTCTGGTTCCCAGGTGCGGAGAAACTGGGTGAGGAGACACCGCAGGTGGGGAGGGACTTTGAGGTCGCCTCTCGCGGCCCATCCTGCTATCATCTGGGCACGACCCCCACGTCCCTGTTCTCTCTGCTGCCGTCTGTTCCCAGCACCACAGCCAGGGGGCGCTGTGGAAACCTGAATGGATCACAGTTCCTCCCCGGAGCCCCCGCAATGGATTCCTTCGGGCTCTGTGCGGCAGCCAAGGGCACGGTGACGACCTACACAGCCCCTAGAGCAGGGCCTCTCAGCTTCTGCGCCTTTGACACTTGGGGCTGGGTCATTCTCTATTGTGGGGCTGTCCCGGGCACCCCACTCTCCAGATGCGGGTCACACCCCTCCCCCAGACGTGACAACCCCAAACATCTCCAGGCATTTCTAAATGTCCCCCGGGGAGCCAAACGCCCCACGTGGAGAACCTTCCCCGTGGAAGGGGATCCTGACCCGCCCCACCCCCGATCCCCAACCCGCCTTGGCGCTGAACACCCGATTTAAAACAGCCTCCGACCGCAGCGCCGCCCCTGGGCATGCTTTGTTCCCGGCACGGAACTTGTCGTCGGACGTGGGTGCAGTTCTTTGCGCATGAAATAGGAAGAATATTGCATGGGGCTGGGCCCGGGTGCAGCGGGTGGGAGGTGGGGAGGGGGCTGGGCTGTCGCTCCAGCTGACAGGCTGGGGCAGACTAGAGTCCCACCCAGGCCGCTGCGGGAGACCCGCACCACGTGAACGCCAGGGCCCTGGCTTCCTTTCGGAAATAAACAAAGACACGGAAAAGTTCGATCGGGGGTGGGGCGTGGAACCCTTTCCCACAAACACGGGAAAATGCAGTATTTCGCAGATGCCATTTTAAAAACATCTTTGAATTCTTTCCATGTCATTTCACCTATTGGTTTCTTCTTCCTTTGCTGAATGTTGTTTTAACATGGATTTTAAATATTTTATCCCTTATTTATTCAAGAATTTTTAAAGACAGTGACAATGAAGAATTCGGAGACATCTCTCTCCAGCCTGTGCTGTCCTGCCCATCATAAAATCTGACACAGACCAGGGACGTTTATAAAGCAAGTCCAAGGTTTTCTTTTTTTTTTTTTAAGATGACAAGGTTTTAATTAAAAGCTGTTTCAGTTTTGTTTGAAGATTTTACTTACTTTGTTTTTAGACAGAGGGGAAATACAGGAGAAAGCGAGGGAGAGAAACGTCAATGTGAGAGAGAGACAGCCATCAGTCGCCTCCTGCATGTCCCCAACTGGGGACGCGGCCCTCAACCCAGGCAGGTGCCCTGACCGGGAACTGAACCGGCGACCGACCCACTGAGCCACACCAGTCCGGCCGAATGACACGTTTTAAACAAAACTCAGCATCAGATCTACCCCACAGCCCTTTGTATTTGGTCCCCCTTATAACTGAAGTATTTCACGAGGATGTTATTTCGGCCGCTCCCTGCACGTGCCCCAAGCCTGTGGGCTGGGCCCACCGCTCGGCCTCAGCGTCACCATCTCCTGCGCGCGCCGCCCCCGGTGCCAGCAAGGGGAGAGCACACCGGAGAGGAGGGGCCGCGTTCCCGGGCCCGGCGCAGGGCGGGGCGCGCGGGCGAGCTTGGGAGGCGGAACCAAGGGTCTTGGCTACAGGTGGTTTGTTCAGGTGCCCTCTTTAGCACGTAGCAAACGTCAGCTGGTTGTTGGTCTTTGACAGAGACCCCGAGACCCAGAGACACTCCCTCCACCACCGAGGGAGGGCAGCACGCATTCCTGGGTTCAGAAAATACTAACCGGACGCTCAGACTGGGGGTGCTGGTGAGCAGGGCCCACGCGCTTACAGAGGGCTCCCTGGTACCCCTCGCGGTTGCAGGCAGCCGGTGTGGGCGGCCAGCGGGACAGAGCGCTTGTCCCCTGGAGCTCCCGTTCTCGTGGCAAAAATAATGATTCCCTGGCAGGCGCGTTAGGAGTGGTTTGCATGCATGAACCTGCTTAATCCTCACGTCAGCCCTCTAAGGTAGCTGTGGGAATTGTCAGAGAGGTTTGCTGACTACCCGAGGTCACACAGTAGGACCTGGGGCTCCGGGCACGTGCTCAGTCTTCCTCGGGGGTGGGGACGAAGGTGCACGGGTGTGGAACGGTGTCGGCTGTTTACGGCATCTCGGGAGGGGCCCAGGTGCCCTTGGCTGGGGGTCCCGGGCAGGGTGCTGCGTGCTGGGGCAGGACCACACGGTTCTCCGAGTCAGCAGCTGTGCCCCTGCGACTCCCTTTCATCCCAGGAAGCCCGGCTTTATTCGTGTGAGATAAAGATCAGCCGCTCAACCCATTCCAAATTTCAAGGGATTGGATCCTGGGACAGCTGGCGCTGGCTCAGCGCGGGCTCACGCTCACGCTCGCCCGTGGGTGGCTCCCGCCGCAGGAGAGGAGTCGGCCGAGTGGGCGTTGTAAGGAAACTCCAGGCAGACGTCCTGCAAGCGTGTCTCCCTGGGGACAGAGCCCCACGCGCCCCAGAAAGGCCCCTGGCGAGCTCGCGCTGTCTCGTTTCTGCGTTAGGCATCGCCAGGCCGAGCAGGAGGGTTCACTGTGCTTTCATTGCACCCCAGTTTGTGTCGGAAGCCGGGAACTACGCACAGGTGTTTCAGGTGGAACCCAATCCCCCTCCTCTTCCCGCACGTCCAGCTTCCGGCCCTTCCTGCAGTGCCGCAAACTGCCAGGTCGAAGGGACAGCCCCCAGCCCTGCTGTGCTCTGTGCCCTGCTCCACTCCACCCCGGGAACGCCAGTTAGCTCGTTGAATGTCCACAGAAAAGGAGAAGATTCACATTTCATTCCCTCTCAGTTTAAAATAGATGCATTCATTCTCCGCAGACTCAGGTGTCTGCGAAATCTGACCCCGGGCCATCACCAGAAACAGGGCGCAGGGCAGTGGGCTGGGACCCAGGGAGCCGTCGGTCCCCGTGGTGAGGAGCCAGGAAGGATCTGGATGCTCAGCGGTGAGGGAGGGTGCCCCTGCCAGACCGCAGGAGGAACGGGGCCTTGAGCAACCTCGGGAGGGACTGTTTTCCAGGACAAAAGGACATGGGAAACGTCTCGTGATTCGAGACGAGATGATTAAAAACTGCCTTCTAAGCTGCAAGTAATGAAGGGAGTTTGTGTAATTACATCTCAAGTGTGGAGAGAGAGAGCGCCAGAGATTGAACAGAACTATGCGAAAACAGCGATGCCCTTATCTCTGGGTAGTGGAATTTTATTTTCTTTTTTTTGTATCTCTATTTTCCAAATGTCCATGTCAATAACCTTTCGCTTCAGATAATAATCAGGAACAAAAATGTTGTTTTTAAAACAGAATGAGTGTGTCTCTGTGAGTGGTTGGAATCTGATTTTTCCTTCCTCTCCAGTGGATTACCTTTCGATTTCCAGCGTGAACACATACGACTCTTATGGAGGACAAGACAGAGCATCATTCCTTCTGTTTTCTGGGGGAAAGACAGAACGTATATTCCATAAGGCAGGGGTGGGGGGAAGTGACATCAAGTCAGCAGAGAGGGGAGAAAGTCCCAGCTGCAGGTGGCACACCGGCGGGTTTGGGAAGCATCTGCACGTCCCTGGTCCCCGTGGCCTCGGAAAGGTGCGAGGACACAAAGCACATGAAGCAAAATGCCAACTAGAAGATAAATCTGCTTCGATTTCCAAAAGCACAGAAACAAGATTTCGTCTGTGCCTCGGTAAAGGTGTTCCCTTTCCCCTCCTCCCCGCCTGGTGTCGAAACCGGAACCAGCCGCGGTAGCTTCCGAGGTGTGCTAGGTGTCACCAACAGGTCCCCGAAGCCGAAGCCGGTTTCCCACGCGCATGGTTTCAGCTCGGAGCCGTTCCTCCGTGTGCGTGTGCGTGTGCGTGTGCATGGCTGGGACTCGCCCGCACCGGAGGAGGGTCCCCACCCCCGTGCCCTGCCAGGGACTCCTGTACCAAAGATGCGTGTGGCATTCCCCTAGTCACACCTCACAGAGAACGAGCAAAACAGAGACAGACTCATTGACAGAGAGCAGGCTGAGGGCTGGGGGGGTGGGTGGTTGGGGGGTGGCGGGACGGAGCAAAGAGGAAAAAGGGCTCATGGACATGGACAGCAGTGTGGGGGTTGCTGGGAGGAGGAGGGTTATAAAGGGGATGGGTGGTAATGGAAAAATACAATCATAAAATTAAGTGGATAGAAAACTATTTCAGCAATGCAGAAAAAAAGACGGAAAACAATGTTATAATCATTTTAAAGATCATTTTAAAATGTCTTCAAGAATCCCAGGATCTCCAATAAACCTGCTTCAAAAAAAATCCGTCACAGCCACATTGTGACGAAGGGGCCAGAGGTCCCACCGTGCCCATTTTACAGGAGGGAAAACCGAGGCTCCGGGGGAGCGGCACCGGGGCTGGCTCCCCCAGCCCGGAAGAGGGAGGGCACCGCCCTGCGTCAGCCTGTCTTCCAAACCCTTACGGAATCCTGCAAGTGAGAGCGAAGCCCTGGGTCCCACGGAGAGTCCTCGGGGGGGCGTTCACCTGGGAAGCAGGTGAAAGCGCTGCTGTTAGGGGGCGCGGGATCTGTGGAGCTTGGCCGATGGGGCAAACAGAGACGGCACTGACCGGGCCGCCCGTGCCCACTGCCCGGGGTCGGCCTGCGAGGAGGCCAGCGCCCCTGAGAGCTCCCCTCCCCCACCTTCCGTGAATAGCTCCCCCGGGCCCCCCGCAGGTGAGAAGGGCTCAGGGGTGTGGAACGCGCATCTCTTCTCTCCACCTGGGGTTGGCCCAGCCAAAGGCTGTAAATCAGGCGACGGCCACACAGGGGCGGCCTGACACACGGCTCAGCTGTCATCGCAGCCGCTCGGTCGTTCCGATTTTTATTTTTCTCTGAAGCTGATCAGTGCAGCGTGAGTCACTCCGCGGAAGGTGAGACCGCTCCCCTGAAGTGAGGGTGCGCCGAGCAACGGGGGTGTCTCCCAGCAGCCTCCCCGCTCCCAGAAGGTGCCGAGGGAAGGAGCCATCGCCCCGCCAGCCCAGGGCTCTGGGGGGTCTGGTGCACCCCGCAGCTGTGGGGGGGTTGCCAGATAAAACACCGCACGTGCTGTGTACAGGACATACACTAAAAAAGTATTTGTCGTTTACCTGAAATCCAGATTTCACTGGCCATCCTGTCTTACATTTTATCTGGCCACCCTGGCTTGACGCCCTTCTCCCCCTTTGATCAAACGGAACGCACGCCCAGCCAAACTCTGCAGGACAGAGGAGGATTTCCAGAACGAGGCTGACCTCCCTACCCCCTTGACTAAAACCCTTTCACCACTTCCTGCTGTTCTTTGCCGACTCTGGGCGTGCGTGAGGTCCACGCACCGAGGACTGGAGAAGAGACAGGTTGTTGAAATTCCCCTAGAATGTCGTCCTCAGCAGGTCTGCGGCGGGCCCGAGAGGTTGCATTTCCAACACGTTCCCAGAGGAGGCAGCTGTCCAACCACCTCCATGTCCGCAACCCCCCCCCCATGGCCCTCCACGGTCCCGGCACCCCCTCCAGCGGATCCCACAGGCCTCTCCCTCGCCCCCTGGCCCCCCTGCACTCAAGAACCCCCAGGAAGCCTTCCCAGTCCCTGCAGGGCCTCTGCCCACGCTGTCCCCCGCCACGAGCGTTGCCCCACCCCCTCCCTGTGACCGGAGGACGGAGGCAGTGTGATGACGCCTGTTCACAAGTGTGCAAACGGAGATCGGGAGGCCCCCGGTCCCTCGCCCAAAGTCGGGGGGCTGACAGGAGGTGGAGCTGGGGGCTCGGGTTCCCTCTTCCTGTCTCTCGGCCCGCCACAGTGCTGCTGCGCGCAGACGGGTGTTAGCTTTTGAGTTGGTCTTGGGAGACTGCTACTTGTGAGTTGGTTATCCACCCTTAGACTGAGCCCTTGGAGATCGGGTGCCCTGGGTTTTGGGAAACAAGCTCACGTCCGCCCTCTGACACCTTCAGGACTTTGCTCACACGCCCTGTCACGGTCCCAACACTTGTCTGAGCTCAGAAGTGCTAGTCCCCTGCCCCCAAACACACATGCCCACACAGGCAGAGGCCTGGCCTTTACAGGTTGCCATGGCAAACAAAAGCCCGTTCCCTGCAGCTTTCCCGCATGATCCGATGATGTCAACTTCCTGTGTTCTAGCAAACAGTTCCGCTCCTGGCATCTGCCAAGGAAGGCGACCCGGGTCCAGGTGGTGAATACAGGCCAGGTTGTTAAGGCGGCTGAGAGACTCCCTCCGGACCTGCAGTCATCTTCGGGCGCTCTTGGTTCTCAGAAGCCCCGGTTTTACCTTCCTGCTTTCGATTCACTCATCCATTCATCCATCCATCCATTCATTCATTCATTCATTCATTCATCTTTCCCTCCACGTGCACTCGCTGAGCACACCAGGCGCCATTCTGAAGCCGGGGCCCAGTGGTGAGCAGAAACAGACGTGGCCTCGGGCCCCGTGGCCCCGGCCACCTCATCCAGTGACACAGGGGCCAGCCAGTCACTTGGACTGGGCTCAGAGCCGTCCAGGAGGACAGGGCCCTGTGGGGTGCGTGCGGAGTCCCCTCCAGGCTGGTGGGCTCGGACAGAAGCCAGGCATGAGCTGACACCCGGATGCGAGCAGCAGTTAGCCAGGCAAAGAGAGGCAGGAGCGTTCCAGGTGAGGTCCCGGGACCAGGAAGCCCTCCGGAGCCTGGAACAACACCCCTTCCGCCCCCTCTGGGGGAGCCCCCCCCCCGCCCCGGCGTCACACGGCGGCTCCTTCTGGGGCACACGGACAGCTGGAGGCGATGACAAACGAAACCCTGCATCGTGAGGATGGGACCCTGTTGCTTCTGCTCTGGTCCGCCTATCTTCGTCCTGGGCCGGGACCCTGCGGCCCCAGGTCAAGGCTGAGTAAACGAAGGCCACCGTTTGTCCAGCTGGGCACAGCGCAGCAGCACCACGGGGTGGGGCCAGGTCTCCGGCTCGCTGGGTCCAGACCAAGAGCCTGCCCTACCAAAAGGCCCCACTGAATGGGCGTGTTTTCTGTTGGGGGTTTTCCCATTTATTTTTATTTTCCTAAAAGCCACCGATGGAGTCGTCTTAGCTCTGGGTTGCTTATTTCGTGGTTGTTTGGGTTCATGTCTTGTGGGGAGCGGAGAAGAAGGTTTCCGCTCTCTCCCTGGAGTACAGCTGATGGGCGTGTCCCCCTAGCCCTCCGTACGGGCGCCCACGTTCAGCCCGAGAGGGTCACAGGCACAGTTTCACGTCATGAGCTCTCCACTGCCCACCCCCCACCCCCACCACTTATTTTTTTAACCTGCAAAATCAGACCTGAGTTTGACTCTTAAAAAATGTGCGATGCTATCTTTCCCCTGCAGCTCCGAGTTGCATCAGGGGCTGGGCTGCCCTTTGCTGCACCAGGAGCCTGGACGGGGGAGGGGTGGGCTTTTGGGAGGGGTGGGTGCTTGGGGGCCCTTGTTCCCAGACTCTGGAGGCACACAATTTCCTCACAAGGAAGGAAAGTCGGGCAAAGAAGGTGCAAACTCGCCAAGGACACGTGGCACCGTGTGAGCGCCAGCCCGGAGCCCCTCGGCCACGCCCTGTGCACCGTCCCCCCGATCTGCCCTTTGTTCCGTCCCCACTGCTGTCCCCAGGCCAGACTCCCCACCGCCAGGACGACTGGCGCTCGGGCAGGGTCATTCTCTGCTGTGGGGGACAGACCTGGCCGTGGTGGGCTGTTTCGCAGCACCCCAGGCCCCCACCCACCACCTGCCAGTCGCTCCCCTTCCACCCCTCTGGTGTGGGCAACAAAAATGTCTCCAGACGTGGGGGGCACACAGCTGTGCCCGGGTCGGCACCATGGGCCCAGTCCAAGCTCTCACCACCGCCGCCCCGCTGGCCTCCTCCCGGGCCTCCCAGCTGCCCCCGCCCGAGCGGTCCCCGGAGGCTCGGAACCCTGCTCCCGGAGGGCAGACGGCAGCACTGGGCCCAGACCCTCAGGGGCTGTGAGGGCGCGGCAGGCGCTCGGTCGGCACTCGCTGAGCGATGGCAGGGGCTCCCGCGGGCTCCCGCGGTGTCCCCTCGGCTCTGCGTCCGCGCTCAGTGACCCCGCACCTGGGCTTCTCCATCCTGGTGGCTGAAGCCACCCTCCCCGAGAGTAGCGGGGAGGCCTGGGCAACCCGAGCTGTATCCAGCGGCCTCATCCCTCCCTTTTTATGGAGAGGAATCGGTGCTGGGGCCGGCCCCAGTCACCTCCCCAGCGTCCTCCTGGAGCTTCCGCTCACGCCTGCCTGACCCCAAAGCAGGACCATGTTCAAAGAAACTCGTCTGAGAGAAATCTCCAGCCCAGGCAGCTGGTGACATAAACCATAGCAGGCTCTTTGCTCTGCCGCTTTGGGTGACATGGGACAAGTCTCGTCATCTCTCCGGGACTCAGTTTCTCCCTTTCGGACGTGCCACGGTTGCAGTGGTCACTCTGCATGTCCCCGTGGCTCTGAGACGTGTGCGTGGCACTTCCCACCCTGCCCGTGTCCCCGGGGCCCCAGCCTGCGAGTGCCAGCCACCCCCCCCCCCCACCCCGCCCTCGGGCTGCCGCAGCGGGAGGCCCCGGTGAAGTTCTGTGCCTTCATGCGGGCGAACGAGTTCCTCCCGGCCCACACTCGCTCCCGGCCCATTTGGTTTCAATTCTCCCAGTGCTCCGGCGCCCCCGGCCGTCCGATGAGATAAGATCGTGCAAACGTAAACCGAGAGCCCGAGAGCCTGGGAAAGCTCGGCCGGCCGGGAAGAGGGCATCTAGAGCTGCTGGCACCACCGTCCTCCCTGCCTCCTGGGATGCGGAGTCACCTGGCTGGGTGACCGCAGCGATGGGCGGGGGGGGGGGCCCAAGGGGTGGTCCTTCTGAACCTGGAGCCCGTTTCCCAGCCCAGAGCCCCCTGAAGGGCTGGGGTTCCGGGGGCCGTGGAGACAGTCAAGGGCACGGGGATGCAGTTGCCGGAGCCCTGTCCCAGGTTAGAGCCGGGCAGGGCCCACACTCAAACGCGGCCAGGGGATAGGCGGGGACTGGGACGGACGCCAGGCCTCCAGATCCTTCCAACAAAACCAGGAATTTACATTCTTGTGCGAAGGGGCCCCAACCAAAGGCAGCAACTGCTCCCACGGGGCTGGGGACGGCCAGGCTGCGCTCCGGACATCGGCCTCCCTTCGGCCTCCTCCAGCTGACCTGCTGGCTCTGGGGCTTGTGTTTCCTTATTTAATGAGACATCACCACGGACCCGACATGGAGCTAAAAGCATGACAATTCTCAGTCCATTCAGTCCCCCTAACAGCCCTGCAACGTGGGAAATGTTACCATCACCCTTTGACAGATGGGGAAACCGAGGCACAAGATGCTGCTTCTCTTGGCTGGTGTGTTGTGATCCTTTGCGCTTCCAGTTAGGAGAGGTTGATTTTTCAACTCATTTTTGAGCTGTTTATTATAGTGCCTGCTCTCAAAACCTCCGGCCGGGTGCTGGTGCGGGCAAAGGCACAGCGCTGAGGGGCCAGGGCCCACCCCACATCCCCCTACCCGGCCACGTGGGTTGGCACCCCGAACGGGGCAGGGGAGCAAGGAGTTTCGCACCTTCCCCTCCCAGCATGTTGGGCAATATCCAGACACACCCTGGTGGTCCCGGCCGGCAGCGGGAGGCCCCTGCACCTCGTGGGTGGGGGTCAGGGTTGCTGCTGAACGAGCATCCCACAATGCACAGGGCCGCCCCCACACTGCGAACTGTCCTGCCGCAGTGTTGGCGCCCTGGTTGAGAGACCCGGCTATGGACAAATGACACAGGGGCGGGGACCCTGGCTGCACAGGACCTGGGACAAGCCCTCCTCTCCCCGAGCTTCAGACCCCTCATCTGTGAGCTGGGCCTGTCATGAGCTGCCCGAGGGCTCTGTGACCCCCAGGGAGACCCTGTCCCGGCCCCTGGTGCAGAGCCGGCTCCTGGTGGGAGCTCAGGCAGTCAACACTCGTATTCACGCCTCCCTCCTTTGCTGGGAAGTCGGGGCAGAGGGCTGCTTCTGTGTCCCTGCTTCCCCGAGAGGGAAGGTTTCGAATTAGGATAAAATGTGTCCTCTGCATTGTGGTTGAACACCTTTCTAAAGAGTCCCAAATGCTGCGTCTCCCTGATTCTGAGGGCCTGTTAACTACGGTGCGGACCTCGGTTTAACAAGAGGTCTCGCAGGTGGGACAGGGACGCGATTCCACGGCAACCGTACCTGCTGACTTCAAGGTGCACCTCAGTCCTGTCCCCAGCTCCACAGGGACCCGACTTGCACCTCTGAGCGGGTGGCCGCGTGATGCTGTGCCGGGAGCAAGTGCAAACGGAGTCCCCAAAGCCATGACCAGCCACGTTTGTGCTGAGGAGGGCCCGCTCCAGGGCTCGGGGGACAGTGCTCAGCATACCAGGCGGTAAACGTGTGTAAGAATAAATGAGAACGAGTGGCCCGTAGCCCGGCCTCTGCTCTCACCGGGAGGAATCAGGGCAGAGGCCAGTGTCCGCTCGGGGCAAAGCAGAGGGGGTCAACCATCCCCCAAAGCCCCTCCAATGAGGCGAAATCCATAAAAGCAGAAGAAACTGATAGAACATTGGGATGGATGATGGACGGACTGATGGACGAACGGACAGATGAACGGACGGATGAATGACTTATCCACGAAGAGCGAGACGGAAGCAGATACACAAGTGTGCAGAGAGGTCTTTCAGGCACGCATGACCCACTGAGGTAAAAAAAAAAATAATGCAGTTTGCATATGGTGCCCCTCCAATCACCCAAAAAGTTTCTTTGCAGAAAATGGCTAATCCCGTGGTGATTTCCGGTTAAAGAAAAGGTTAGACAAACACCCAAAGACACGGGCCCTTGCACGGACGGGAGGCTCAGAAAGGTGTTCTCCTCTCCTTCCCTGGCTCAGGTGACCTCTGGAGGGAGTCTTCCTGGGGCCGAGTGAGAAACAAAGGCTTCCGCCCTTCCTCTGCTCAGTGGGTGCATTTCTAGAGAACCCAGAGCAGGCGTCGGGGCTGCCAGCCTCAGAACCAGCCAGGCAGGGGCCGTGTCCTGGGCCTGCTGGGCCAGCGGCACGACTTTGAGTGAGTTACGGACTCTCTCGGCACCTCCGCTGACCCACCTGTACGTGGGGCACATCTGCGGCACCTCCACCACAGTGCAGTCAGGGGACTGAATGCGACACTGTCTCTTTAGGACTGAGCATGCTGACCGGACAGCCGTGCACGGTGGTCGTTCCCGTCGGCTCTGCCACGCCACGCTCATGGTTTCCAAATAAACAATGCTGCGGTGGAAACCCCTAGACACACCCGAGATGCAACAGGAAGTGGCGTCCGGGGCTCTGACGGAGGATGGCTTCTGTAGAGGAAGCGGGGACTCACCTACAAGGGGTCAGCCTGAGCCAGACCCGTCCACCCCCCGCCCCCGGCCCCTACCAGGTCTGCCGTCATCTCCTCAACAGAGCTTGCCCCAAAGGCCTTTTTCCTTCATTCCTGCCAGGTCAACTTTGGCTTGCTGTCAGAGACTGCAGCAGCAAAGCCAAACCCTGCCTGTGTGTGTGTATACCTTTGGATTTTTTTTTCTGTGACTCGCTATGGGATGCGGGTGGCTGGACAGAGACGATACCCTTCCCAGAGACGAAAAGCAAGTCACGGTGGGTTGGGGGTAGCTATCCCCAGGACATTCCTTGGGATCTTGGAATGTGCAACAGGACCAGACATTTTAGCACGACTCTCAGAGATCATGTAAAAAAAATGTACTGTGGTGAACATAGACAACATAGATAACATTTGCTGCTTGATTCGGTGGCATTAAGTAAATGTGCAATGTCGTGCCACCGTCACCTCTGTGATTTCCAGAACTTCTTCATCGCCCCACACAGAAACGGTACCTGATAAGCAGTAACCCTCCAGCCTCCCCGCCCTCCGCCCCTGCCCCGGTTCCTTGGAATTCTCACCTGCTTTTCGTATTTATGATCTTTCCTGCTCTCTCTATTTCTTGTAAGTGGAATCACACAATATCTGTCTGTCCTTTGCATCTGGTTTATTTCACTTAGCATGTACCAGAACTTGATAACTTTTTCTTTTTAAGATTTTATTTCATTTTTAGAGAGAGGCGAAGAGAAGGAGAAAGAGAGGGAGAGAAACATCAATGTGTGGTTGCCTCTTGAGTGCCCTGTACTGGGAACCTGGCCCGCAACCCAGGCATGTGTCTTGACTAGGAATTGAACTGGAGACCCTTTGGTTCACAGCGCTCAAACCAGCCAGGAAAACTTCATAACTTTTTATGGCAGGATAACATTCTATTTTATGGGCATACCACATTTGTGGGTTATTTTCACCTTTTGGCTATTGTGAATAATGCTGCAATGGATATTGGTGTGCAAGTATCTGTCTGAACCGGCTTTCTTCTCTTCCCCTTTCTCTCTCTCTCTCTCTCTCTTTTTTTTTGGCATGTACGTAGGAGTGGAATTGCTGGGTCATGTGGTAGTTCTATGTTTAAGTCTGGCAGAACTGCCAAACCATTTCCCACAGGGGCTGTACCATGTCTGCATTCCCGCCAGCAATGCGCCAGGATTCCAATCTAACCACACCCTCATCAACACTTGTTTTCCTTTCTTTAAAAAAAATCACGGCCGTCCTAATGGGCGTGAAGCGGTGTCTCATCACAGTTTTGGTCCGCATTTCCATAATGACTAAGGACATGGAGAGCAGTCCCAAGTGCCAACTGGCCATTTGCATATCTTATTGGAGAAATGCCTGTTCAGGTTCTCTGCCCATTTTTAAAATTCGGCTGTTTGTCTTTTTGTAGTTGCGTTGTAGGAGTTCTCTATCTATTCTGGATAAGAATCCCTCATGAGATATTTGAGCTGCAACTATTTTTTCTTGTTCCACAGATAGCTGTTTTACTGTACTAATCCTGTCCTTCAAGGCATAAAAGATTTTAATGTTGCCAAAGCCAATGTACGAATTTTTCTTTTGCTGCTCATGCTTTCGGTGTTCAATCTAAATATATATTGCGGAATCATCCAAGGTGGGAGATCACGTCCAATCACTGAATATGACTTGTCTCTCAGGCTTTGTCACAAGTCCCTGGAGACAAGGACACTGAGTCCCCCGCTGTCCTGTTCTACCCAGCGGACTGAATTGACCAGTGGGTAGTTTACATATGTCATTTTATGTACATACGTGTGCATGCGACTATGTATGTATGTAGTCAGTTCAGCAGACTCTTCTGGGCCCCTTCTTTGGCCACTGACACCAGGCCACAAGGGCTGCTCCAAGACTCAAAGCTGGCCACGGTAGCCCATGCCTCTGACATTCGATTGGTCCAGTGGCTTGTCATGTAACCCAAGCAACCAATGAGAACTTCTCTGGGACTGAAGGGCATTTGCCGGGAGAAAGAATTCTGTCTCCCTGGAAGCTGGCATAGGTGGCTGCATTCTTCAGCACAGGAGGAAGTCTCATGCGCTGGAGTCAGGAACGAGGCAGAGAAGGAGGCAGGTTGAGACCGGCAGGGATGAGCGCGAGCCGGAGGGGTGGGGAATCCCCGGCGTCCGTGCCCGAGGCCCGGGCTCCTGCCGCTCATCCTAGTGTGGTTGGTGCGTGTGCGCTCCGGGACCCTCCTCCAGGGACACAGCCAGTCCAGGCCCTTTCCCTTCAGGTCTCTACGGGTGGGCTTTGGTCACTTGCAAATAAAACCACCTCGAAGGGTCCCCGCAGCCGCTGCCCCCTTGTTCTGCGTTGTCAGCACCCGAATCCATCCTAGTCCCCGCCTCCCTCAAGCCCTCACTGCTCTGCGTCCTCTGCCCACGCCCGTCTCTCCGAATCCGACTTCCAGCTCAGTCTACACATCTCCTGGGAGCAGCCCCGCCCTGCGCCTCCCAACTCCCCGGGCACAGTGCACTGATTTCCTCCCGCGGACCCTCGCATCACCCTATCACACTGCAGTGTTCCCGTTCTGCTCACACCACTCCCCCCCCGCACCGCGGGCTCTTCTTCACGGGGTCTCAGCCGGTACCAGCGGAACCACCGCACTGGGGCTGGCAGGCGGACCGGCACCGCCAATCCTGGGCGCCACCGGTTACCTGCTGTGTGACCTTTGGGCATGTAATTAGCTGTGCGCTGCCTCGTTTGGAAAACAGGGTTGGGGATCAGGGCATGTCCTTTCCGAGGGTGTGGGGGGGGGGGGTTCGGTGAGATGTGCTTCCTGCAGCGCTCTGTTCTCAGGCCTCTCCTGCGTCTCCTTGCTGCCTCTTCCAGGCTCTCCAAGCCGCTTCCCTCAGTTTCTTGTGACTCACTCTCAACCAGACCTCTATCGCAGGCAAGAAAAAACAGGCTTTGGTGGCCCAGTCCAAGGGCAAACTCACAGCAACCTTCTCGACCTCTATTTGTATTTGAATCCCGGGGAGGACTCTGATTGGTCCGCTTGGGTTTTGGGCCCACCTCTGGACCAATCACTATGTTCGAGGAAATGGAGCGCTCTCATTGGCCAAGTAGCTTCTGTGCCCGCCCTTGGGGTGGGAGATTGATAGGCCAACCTGGACCACAAAGAGCAGGGGGAGCGTGGCTATTGAAAGAAACATAACCTTTCCGCTATACTGAGATTCCTTAAGTTATTCTTCCCATTACCCTCAGAAATGAGTAACATCATACCTGGTTTATCCAGGAAGGTAAAGGTTCAAAACAAAATTTAAGAACCAGGCCCAGGCTCGGGAAACGCCCCTCCCTCCTACCTGCCCACCCTTCTTTGCACCCCACCAGCTCCTGCCCTCGGACCAGCCGTGGGAGGGATGGTCCTCTCCGCCGGAGTCTGGTTCCACATCAGATTTGGGGGTGACACCGAGATGAACGACCCCAGAAAAAGAAGCCACAGGCACAAGTCTACGGGAGCTGGGTGGGGCTGCTGAGGGCGGGACCCCGTGGTCCTCGCTCACGCACCCACGGGACTGCCAGGAGTCGGAGCCCACCCAGCGGCATGCAACGGCAATTTCAGTTCTGGTCCCCTGCGCCTGCCACACGTGTGTGCGTTACACCCGTGCATGTTACCCCTGTGCTGGCCCCACTCCTCCAGCCTCCTGTGCTCGCGGCACCTGCGCTTGCTGGACCTGCGCTGTCCCACTGCCCCAGCCCCTGCTCTGGCGACCCCTCCGCTCGGCACACCTGCGTGTGGTACACCGTTCCCGCTTTCAGAAGAAGGAGCGCCCACAGGTCCTGCCCCGAGGGCGGCGGCCGGTGGAGCTGAGCGCGAGGGTTCTCGGACCCGCACAACCGGGTCCACACCTCAGCTCTGCAAACACCGGCTGTGTGACTCAGACGGAGTGCAGCGCCTCCTCTGGGCCCCCATTTCTTCCCCCCCCCCCCCACGGGTGCACTAATCATCACGGCTGTCCCCCAGGTTTTGGCGAAGAAGCACTGAGATGGCGGATGCGGAGGAGGCTTGGCTGGACGCTCATTGGCCCAGGCCTCTCCGAGGAGAGGCCCTGGGAAGGGCCCCCTCCCCCTCGCCTCTCTCAGGCCTGTGTTCTGTATCCAGTCTGCAAACGCTCACCGAAGCTTTCCGCTCCGAGTCCCCTCACCGCACAGGCCGTGGCGCCAGGCGACTCCGAGGACGGCGCATGTTTACGGATGCACTGGTTTGAGTTTGGTAAGCTCTGGCCGTGGGGTTCCGGGCGGAGGTGAGCAGGGCCACGGGGGTGCAAATTCGAGGAGGCGTTCCCAGGACCTTGGCACCCACTCGGCCCACCTCACTCCTTCCCGGGGGCTCTGCGTCCTCCCTCCTTCCGTCGCCTTCCTACCGCACGGAGAAACAAAGTCTCCAGCTGGGGAATGTCTCCCAGTCTCTGCTGTTAGCGGCTCTCCTTCCGAGTCCACGTGACCGCAAGGGCCGGAACTTCACCGAGGAAGGGCCAGACACCCCCCTTCGCCTCTGAACGGCCCCACGTGCCCCGCCTGTCACTACAGCCACGGTCACACGGAGAAATCACTCCGTGGCCTCCGAGGAGTCCCAGGAATCTGAATGCTCTTGTTTCAGCGGGAAATCTGAGTCTTAAAAAAACAAAACAGGAGAAATCCCAAACTTCCATGTGAAGTTTGAGTTTGACTGGAAACATTTAATTCGTTTAAAAATAGACATGGAAATGTTCGCCGGATGTTTTCCGCCAGCCGTCAGGCGCTCTCTCCTGCTCCGCCTGGCTCATTAACAAATTAACATGTTGTGATCGCGCCGCGAGAAGTCGCAACAGAGCCGCCGCCGCCGCCGCCCGCGTCCCCAGGCCCCGCGGGCCCGCTTCCCAAGCCCTTGCAGAGAGTGCAGATTGGACGCTTTTCATAAACGCTCGATCATTTTAATTAAAATTTGCCCTCCAGCTATCCTTCGCAGCTTTGAAGTTGTTGGAGTTTTGTCATCTCGGGGTGGTGAGCGTTTGCAGTTGATAATGTCAGAATCTGTCCCCATGGAAACCGTTTCCCGGCTGCTTCTTCGGGACAGGCTCCAATCTGCCGGCCTGTGGGTTTCTTGGTGGTTCAGGAACCCTCCTCCGCCGAGGGCGGGGGTGTCCCCTGTGCGCAGCGTTGAGGTTTGGAGACTGGAACCCGGGAGAGACGGAGAATTACTCGCAAAGCGCTCTGATGGAGGGGAAGTCGCGGCCGCTCTGAATGTGTCGTTTTTCCTTCACCTAAGGAAAGGAAGATCACCCTTCTGTGGCATCTTACGGAAATGGCTAAGGCACTCGAAGCCCTGACACTTAGAAGGATGAAGAGAAGTGTCCTGAAAGCTGCAAGATTGCATCTGAGCTCAGCCCCGTGACCAAGGCATGCTGGGAAGGTTTGGGGGTGTTTTGTTTTGTTTTGTTTTGTTTTTTAGCGAGCACGTTTGGGAGTCACGTGGAAGCGCAGTCGGGTCCCGAGGCTGTGGAGGGAGTCACGGGGCAAGTGCAGGCGAGCTGGAGCAGATGCTGGGGGCCCCACGAAAGCTCCGTCGAGAACGCCTCGGAACCTTCAGGGGTCACGCTCCCACCCCCACGTGCCCAGAGGGATGACGTAACTGGGCGGGACGTGCGGAATGCGCCTCCCTCGCTGGGTCCTGGTGGGATCCAAGGCACGCACCCCGTTACCCCCAGAGCAAGCGCCCCACAGCCAAGGCGGTACCCTCCGGGAACCACCCACAGGGGGCGCTGTCAGGGTTCGCTGTCACCAGAGAGAGAACTATTTCACCAACACGAGCACTTGAAAGGCGGGGCAGGGAGGCTGGCTGACCCCCTCCAACTCTCATTCCCCCGATCCCCGAAATTAGTGGTGTCGACACACTGGATGGCACACGTCTTTAAAGGTGCCGCCGGCACAGACATGGGGACGCTGGGGGACCATGGTGTGGGTAACTGGGCCTTCTCTCCCCTTCTCTCGCTGGTTACCGCGCTTAGGTGGGCAGGTGTGCAGGGAGGAAGGGCTGTTAGAAGCATCTCCCTGCCCACCGCCCCCCTGAGTGTGGGACTCGGGGACACTCGGGGGCCGTTCTTGGGTGGTTTTGCACAAACGATGAGCGTCAGGCTGTAGAACTTGCAGAACCGGGGCCTCTCGATCGAGCAGCTACAACGCATCCCATCCCCTGCGGAGTTGGACAGCACCGACGATAATAATAATCCCTGACACTGATCCCGGGCTTACACGGATCCAGGCGAATTACGGGCTCTGAGCCGCGGGATCCTCGGGATGTAAGTTAAGCCTGTGGTTTACACGCAGTTCCTCGTTCACTCTCCGCAGAAACCTGAGGGGACGGGCGCAGGGACCGCCTCCGTCTCACCGCCGAGGGGACAGAGGCCGCTCGCTGGGAGCTACCAGACGTGCGAGCTCTCTGAGGGGCCAGAATGGAAAAGCCTGCTTTCTCTCTCACAAACGCAGTTGTTTTTAGAATCTGGGATTCCACTCCAGGGAAACTTCAAAACAAAAAACGAGCGGGCTGACACAGGACTGCCAGCGCTCGATGTTGCCAGGTATGAGCATTTACGAGGGAAAAGGAAGGCTGGCATCTGCTAGCACCCTCATTCATAAAAGACGTTTCCGCACAAACACACAGGAAGGAACGTTCCCCAAAAGCATTTCTGTACATCAGACACATCTCCGTCAAACACTCGGTCTGGTATCTCCTCCCTCTCTCTCTCCTTCTCTCTCTCTCCCTCCCTCCCTCCCTCTCATTTTGCCCTCTGCTCAAGGCGTGAAGCTACCCAGGGAGGGCTGGAGAACACGCCAGCACAGGTGCACCCTGGGACCTGCATCCAGGATACCTGCTCTTCAGTCCCAACCTGGGGTGGCGGTGGGCCGATTTTGCCCCCAAGGGGGCACCTGTCAATGCCCATTGTCAGTTTCTTATTTCACAAGCTGGGGGTCAGGGGGAGGGTTTGTTACTGGTACCCAGCAGGTAGGGCCCAGGGCCGCTGCCCACACCCTCCCATGCCCTGGACGCCCCACCTTGGAGAAGCGTCCTGCCCGCCTGTCAGCAGTGCCCAGTGTGGCAGCCGGGTGAGCAGGGTCCACTGGCCACAAAGTGGGTGTGTGGTCAGAGGAAAACCGTGTGGTCTGTCCCGTGAGCCCCCAGCATGGTCTCTGTCAGCCAGGGAAACCCTACTTTCCCGTCTTTGGGGAGTGCTCTCGTGACCCTGCACTGAGGTTTTGCTGAGGTCGGCGTGACTGCGCGTCTGTGGGCCGCCCCACCCCCACCCCCCCACCCCCCCCCCACCCCCCCAGTTGGACGTCCCGCCCCAGGCCCGGCTGCGCGGAGTTATTTCGGTCTGCGGCGCGGGGCACTGTGTACACACCCCGCCCGCGGAGATCAAGCAGATCTGTGAACCGCGGTTGTGATGGGAACTAATTAGCATTTCATAACATTCAGCAGGAGAGAAAAAGCAATGAGTCTTTAGAGCAAATAAAACCCATTTGCAAATGTAATATTTTTCTGTCGAGTTAATGTCTCTAACCATTACCTCCCTTCCCCCGCCACCCCTTGTGGGACGTATTCCTTCAACAGCTCTTCGCCAGGCCACACTCTTCCGAAGGCTTCGCGCCTGGCTCTTCGCAGGCTGAGGTGCCCGCCCTGGGCGTCGCCTTACACCTGGGACCTGCGGCCACGGCCAAGTCAGCCCATCACCTGTATTCGGACAACCCACGCGCTGAGAAACGGTTTCACAGTTTTAAATGGCCTGGGGTGGAAGGGGGGAATCAAAAGAATAATGCTTTGTGACATGCAAAAACGATACGAAATTCAAATGTCAGCGACTGCGGGCATGGGGTTTTACTGGCACAGTGCCACGCCTGACTGTTTGTTTTGTCTGGGGCTGCTTTCATGCTACAACGGCGGAGCTGAATCGTTGTGACAGAGAACATATGGCCCGCAAAGCCTACAATATTTATCATCTGGCTCTTTACAGGAAAAAAAAAAAGTCTGCAGACTTCTGATGTAGGGGAACACGCTCAAGTAAACTAGTCAGTGACGATTCTAAAAGACAACTGCTCCGTTTTAGAAAGTATGTGGTTCCGCAGGAGCTTGTGGTGGGGGGGACCGACTTGGCCTGGAGGTCAGGAGGGAGGGCTTCCTGGAGGAAGTGGTAAGGCAGTTGCGATGGGAAAGATGAACAAGGTCGCCCCCAGGATTCAGGGCCCTGAAACGTCAGCTTTCTCCTTGCAGCCCCTCCCTGTCTTCCTCCCGCCCCTCACCCCCCAGGGGGTCTTCACTGGGAGGGGGCAAGAGTAGGGAGAAGCTTCCTTTCGACTCTTCACTGACCGCTCCAAGTCCACGGTCTCCCACGTGGGTTCTTCCTTCCCTTCTGAGGCCTGCTGGAAAGATGAGACGGGTCTCGGCCAGGCCTTCCACACAGTTTGTGTTCCCACGTCTCCGAACGCGGTAACAACCCTGAGGTTCGTGTTGATTTGGAGCTCGCCGGGATTCCCAGGAAGTGGCCTGCCGTTTGTCCGGCTCTGGTCCAGCGGCAAAACTTCTCACCGTTTCCCCACGATGTCTAACACTTCACCTGCTTTCACTAGACAGAGACCGGCCGCATGGCCTGCTTCCCTCCTGGAGCAGGCGGTGCTTCCAGCCCCGGCCTGAGGCCTGGCTCTCAGTGAGAGGGCAGTAAATACCGATGATGAGCTGTGTCCCCGCAGGCTGCTCTGGTGCGTGCAAATTGTCAGGATCCAGCCTGCCTCGGGGCCACCATGCCCTGTTACACAAACCTCTGGCGTCAGACCAGCCTGGGTTCAACTCCCGCCTCTGCCGCTTCCTAGCTGTGTGCTGCAGCACATAGACAGGCTGGTGAACCTCTGCAAACCTGCCTCCGCGAGGTGGGGATAACAGCAGCAGCTGCCTCATTAGCTGTGGTGAGAACGGAGTGAGAACGTGCACACAGGGGGCTCAGCCTAGGGCCCGGCTCGGCGGCCCTGCAAACGTCAGCTGGCGTGACTGTCGGAGGGGCGAGCTGTGCAGAGAGCGTCCACTCAGAGCTCCTGCCAGCCCCCCTGCCCCACCGCAGAGCGTCCCCCAGCGGCCTGTGGACGCGGGTAAAGGACGCTGCCGTCTGTGCCGGAGGGAGGAAAGGAGAGCGCAGACTCCTGTTTGCCGACAGCTGCACGGAGCATCTTTGTAAGGACGCCAGACACCGTGCTCACGGTGGTCCCCCTGAGGAGGGGCGCCCGGTGGCTGTGAACTTCGAAGGAGAACGGAGTGTGTTTGTTTTGCCCTCTGTAGCGCATATGAACTTGGATAGCGCGTGTGAACTTGGAGCGATGAGAAAATGACCCATTCAAAAAGGTAAGCTGATCTTCACAAGACGAGATGCCCTGTTCCACGCGATGGATCCGAAGGCCCGAGGGGTGGGGGAGCAGGACGTCGGGGCTGGGGGTGGGGGTGGGACGGGGGGCGGGGAGCTCATGAACAGTCAGAGGAAAGCGCCAGCTACAGCTTTGCACCCACGGCTGCACCTGGGAAGCGGCAGCTCATTTCGTGAGTAAATTAACTGGGGGCACAGCTCAGCTCAGCAAACCGTCCCCTCGGCAGCTGACTCAAAGACTGTGCAGTGACCTGCCGGAGAGGGCAGGGGACAGCAGGGACTTTCTGGAAGACGTGGGGAGCAGCCGCTGCCAGGACCCAACGGGAACGTCTCACACGCATCGGGGGACGCGCACTGCGGGGGCAACAGCTTGCTCGTGGAGGCGGCCACTTTCAGAAAAATCGCTCTGGACATCTATCCACTTGTTTGGCCTTCCGCCGACCCCCACTATATGTGCTTGGTGACCTTGGACGTGAACTTGCTGACGGAGGTGATGCCGACTCAGAATGGCGTTCCAGAAGATTCTCTCCGGCAGCAAGCACTCACCAACCTGATGAAGTGTTCTCAAAGGTCGCAGCCCCGAAAGAGAGAGGCTAAAATTGACTGAAATGACTGGACAAAAAAAGAAAAAAAATTTTTAAGCGATCAAAGAATCCAAGTCAGAAAGCGAGAAGAAAGAAAAACACAGGAGCAAGTGTGGACTCAAAGAGAAACGTGTGCCTTTGTAACGACGAAGTATTTTCACTGGTTTGCCCTCGTGAAACACTTTACACAGTATTGTGGGAGTGAGGCCGAGCCGAGCGCGGCTCAGGTTAACCAGAATCGGAGGGAAAGGCGAGGAGGGGGGAGAGCTGTTCCGAGGGAGGGCAGAGGGGCGGAGCGCCCGGACCGCGGTTCCGAGGGTTCGCCTTCCCCGCCCTCCCGGTGGGGGGGACCACGTGGGGGCGGGCACTGACGGCCACGGGGGTTCACGGGCGGGTCTCAGAGGGCGTCACACTGGGGAAAACTCCACGCTCTAATGCAATGCGCACGGCACCCCTTCTGGGCTGTAAAGGTTACTCTCGGTTCTTCCCTCCCACGTCCCACATGTCAGTCACCTCGATGCGAGCGAATCACTGAGAGGGTGACTACAAATCCATTCACAGGTACATAGAACGAAAAAAGAGAAAGAAATCAGAAAAACAGATGGCTGTCTCCAGGGAGAGAGGAGGGGGTGGAACGGGGGGGCGGTCGAGAGCGGGGCGGAGACAGACATGGGTGCAACCTGTGGCCCCTTCGTGTGGTGGGGGCTACAGACGGGAGCCGGGGCAGAGGGTGGGAGGCCTGGGCTGGCCTGGGGGTGTCAGGCAGGCGTTTTCAAGGGGGGCCCCAGCTCAGCAGCAGAAGACGAGTAAAAATTAACCAGCGAAGATGGCGGGAACGAGGGCGGCCTTCCAAGGGAAGGGGACGAGAGAACGAAGCGACTGGACTGAAAACGCCTGGGGCCACCCGCTATCAGGCGTGGGGGGGGTGTTGGGGGGGTGACTGTAGGCTGTGCGTGCAGCAGGGCCCGCAGCAGAGGAGCCGGATGGGCCGCCTGTCCGGTCCCCGCGGGTCACGCAGCCAAGGTCCCGCCCGGCAGGCTTTGGGTGGCTCCGGGGATGGAGGGCGCGTGGGGCTCCAGCTCTGGAATGATCTCTCGGGCTTCTGGGCGGAGACCGCCCGCCCTCGCGCAGCGCGGTGGGCCCACGGACTGCACTGCGCGAGGGCCTTGCTGAGGCCCGGAGGCCGGGCTGAGCCCCGGCCGCCGCTGCAGGGGGAGCTGGGGAAGGAACGCTCCGCTCGGAAGGACGCCTAGGACGGCGGCGCCTCACCGCCCACGGCGGGGGGTTCGCCAGCCTCCGGGGGGGCCTTGCCGTCCGTGCCCACAGCTGTTTCTGCTCCGGGACCCAGCAGGCCCTGCGGGAGGGCCGGGTTCCCCGCCCTCCTGGGGGCAGGGGTCGGGGAAGCTCGGCCTGGAGTTGAACTGCACGTCCCGGGGGGTGGCTTCACTACTGCTGGGGCGCCTGGACGGGCCCCCATTTCCCAGGGACCAGGCAGTGTCACCTCAAGGCCGGGAACTCGTTCCCACTCCCTGAGCACACGACGTGCTCGAACCTTCAGTGCCGTCGGAGATTTCCACGGACTCCCGGGGCCTCCTCCCGTGTGCCCCTCCAATGCCGCCTCTGCCCGGACCACACGGCGTGGGGAAGGGAGGAGCGCCAGGGTCTGCCCTGCCCCGGGCGCAGCTGCCCTGGCCGAGCCCGGGGATTGGGGTGCAGACACGTGAGAAGAGGGGAGGGGCCGGCAGCCGATGTCCCCCACCCCCCAGGCCCCATCAGCTCAGCCCCTTCTCACCCCAGCGCTGGCGCAGGGTCCGGGATCACGGCCCGGTCAGGGACCAGGGGCTGACGGGCGGCCCCCAGGTCACCGACAGGAGGTGACGACCCCAGGGGTCAAAGCCAGGCGGTCCATTGATCAATGCCTCAGAGCCCACACTCCTCCCTCCCCTGGACTCCGCCGCGTCTCTCCCAGGGGCGCGAGCCCCCGAATCGGTCCCCCAGGCTCGGGCGAGGAGGTGTTCCTGGTCGTCCACCCAACACGAGCCGCCTCTCGCCTTTTCTCTTACCGCCGCCGAGGGAGGAGGATCCGGCCGGCTGCCTCCCTCCCCTCCCCCACCCGCCTCTGCCGATGATCGTAATGGCTTTTGACAGTTATTTGTACAATTTGAGTTACGTGGCACCGCCAAGACCTCTCTCCCGGGGGAGGATCACACGGAGCTGTTTTGACAGCTCCCGCCGCGAGGGCGGCGTGGAACGCACCCCAGTCCGGGACCAGGCCGAGGGCCTGGGAACGCCTTTGGCTGCGAGGCACCGCGGTGCGACCTCTCGGTCCGCGGGGACGGGGGCGAGAAGCCGCCTTCTGACCGGACGGGTCTCCAGTGTCGGGGGGGGGGGGGACGGTCCTGTCTGTCCTGCGCCCCCAGTTACAGGCTTTGGGGGGTGGATCTGAAAGACGGATCCGAGCCCCGCCTGACCCGGCGCCAGCCCTCCGACCTTTTTCTCGGATCGCGCCCCGCGGGTGGAGGAGGAGGGGCTAAAGCTCCAAACCTATCAGCTCCCTCCTCGTGAAATGCTATTTGAAAACCCGCATCCCCACCCCCCCACCAACCCCCCACCCCCCCCCCACCCGGGACAGTGCCTCGTCACTAGCGGGGCAATCCCGAGTGACGTTTCCAATCGGCAACCTCGTTCTTCCCCGCCCGGGAGCGTTTTGAAAGGGATTTCTGTAAGAAGAGCTTTCGGGATGCAGTTGGGCCCAGACCTTCTGGGAAGGGGAGTTGGGAGGGAGGGGGGAGAGGGAGGGGGAGTTGATGGGGGAGTTGGTGGGGGAGGGGGGAGAGGGAGGGGTCAATAAAACCAGGCCTATTGCGTCCCAGACCCGAACGGTGCTATTTCTCAGTTCTCCCCACACCATCAGCCCCCAAACCTCAAGCCAAACCATCTCCACGACGGAAGTGGCTCTGTTCCCAAGGAGACAGAGCGCGCCCCTGCCGCGCTCCCCCCCCCCCCAAGTCTGCGAGCTGGCTGTACCGCGGCTCACTGCGGGTGGGTGGTGCCTCCCAGCCGCAGAGCCGGAGGAGAAGTTCCCGCTCAGGGATCTGGGGAGAACCCCCTTCAGTCTCCACGTCTGGCCCTTCCCCGGGACTCTCGCGGGCTTTGGTGAGCCCACCTTTCCGAACCCGGGAAGGCAGGAACAGTTCTAGCAACAGAGCTCAGAGTCAGGGTGCTTTGTCGGGGGGCGGGGCGGGCGGGGGAGGGGGACCCTGCTCTGCAGCGAACCCCGCGTGCGGCCTGTGGTCACCACCGAGTTTCCAGGGGCCCGGACGCAGGGCAGACTGGCGTTTGTGCTGGCGAAACGCAGGAATTCCCCTCTCTGTGTTCACAGCCTGTCCCCCCCCCGCCCCCACTGAGTGTCTGAAACACTTTGCTCACTAGAGAAAAAGATGTAGGGGGTGTGTGTGTGTGTGTGTGTGTGAAGGAGGGGACGGTGTTTGCGTGGTGTGATTGTGGTCATGTGGGAGACACTAGAAGCAGACGCTGGAAAGACAGAATCAAGGTGAATATGAACAACGCTTCAATTCCCATTCACTCATTCATTCATTCATTCACTCACTCATTCATTCAGGAAATGTGTATTAAGCTCCTCCCAGGTGCCAAGATCTGAAGTCTGAAGACACGGCCTTCAGCTGCAAAAGCAGTGCCTGCTCTCTAGGAGTCAGCAGTAGACAAACAAACACCCCGTGCGAGCAGGTGACTCTCACTGACGGGTAAAAGCAGAGCAGGCCCAGAGGGGGACATGGCTGGGCCACGGGAGGGAAGGAGGGAGCCCCGCTTTCATCCGGGAGGGCGTTAGCGCAGGTAACTAGATACTAACAAAGGAGGGGCACAAAGGGAATCAGACTTCAAGACCAATACGCCAGGGAGCTGGCTCAGCCGGTGAGCCTGCTTGCTTCACCAGAAAGTTCCCTAGAAACTCACTGTATTCGCTCCTGCGTCTTCAGTGACTCTTACCACTGCCTCTAGGCCTCCCATGCGTGGGTCTCCCAGGATGCTTTCCTTGCAACCCCGTGAAAGGGCCCCGTAACGAGGGGATGGGAGCGTGGTAAGTGCCAAGGCCCTGGGGTGCCTGCTGGTTCGAGGACCAGCAAGAGGCCAGGGTGCCCGGGGGAGTGTGCGTGAGGGGGCGTGTGTGGGAGAGGCGGGCAGAGGGGGCCGGAGCCGTGGGGCCTTGGCACCTGTTGAGTCTGGTCCACGGGATCAGCTGGCCCCACCTGGGAGCTGCGTCCTGGGGACCCAGGGCCCGCAGGGAGCCGGAGCCCGCAGCCACTGCGGGCCGTGCGCCCAGGGCTGTCGGGGAAACTGGCGTCCCTGGCAGCAGAGCTAACCACGCCGAGAAGTGCCACCACCAGAGCGTCTTCCCCGTCGTCCCCCGGGGCCGGGTGTGCGAGGCGGGCCTGGGGGCAGCGCTCGCCCGCTTTTACAGAACCCCTGACCCCCTGCGGATCGCGGTCTTGGCCAGTCACTCTGAACGCCCGATCCGAGCCCACCCCTTTGACAGAGACGACGTGTCCCCTCTGTACACATACTGGGGTTGGGGGGACGGCAGTGAACTGAACACACGGCAGCCCCACTCTCCTGGGGCACTCAACGGTGAACGAAAATGTTCAAATGGGACGACCACATATATCCTGTGGAGGGCGCTGGTCTCCCATGGGAAAAGAAGGGGCAGAGGGGTGCGGGGCGCGCCGGGGTGGGGTGGGGTGCGGCTCTTTCCAGGGTGCTCAGGAAAGACCCCTCTGAAGAGATGACAGTCCAAGGAAACAGGGAGTGAGCCACGTTTACGTTGTGGGGAAGACCATCGCAGGCAGGCGGGACCAGTGCAAAGGCCCTGTGGCAGGTGGGAGGGACGCCGAGTGTGGCTGGAGCTGCAGGGCAAGGGGAGCGAGGGGACCCTGCAGGGTCCTGGAGGCCCTGGCAAGGACGGCGGCTTTTACTTGGCCCAATAGGAGACCCAAAGGGGTCTGGGCACAGCATCCTTCGAGGTGCACTTCTCGCCTGTTCCCCGAGACCAGGGGTCTCCGGAGAGACCCAGCTCCCCTCCCACAAACCCCCCGTCCGCCGGAGCGAGTGCATCGCAGGTTCTGCAGTGACCGTCAGTGCTCTGACCCTAACCCGAGAAGGAGAACACCTCAGAGGCAGCCCACAAAGCCTGCAGCGTGATTTTAAAGACCTGCCAGTTACCGTCCCCGCAGTGAGGAGCGGTCAGGTCGGAGGCTGTGCTTTGTTCTTGGGGCGCACAGATAACTCTCCCTGGCAGCCCGCAGCCAGGGCAGCTGAGACCCCCTCCGTCCGCCTCGGGGTGGGCGGGTGACAACGTGGCACCCCCCCCATGGGCTCGGCAGCATCTCCGGGGCGCAGCGAGCACCAGCAGCCGGCCGGGCAAAGGGGTGCGGGAGGGGGAGGGCTGGAGGCCCCTCTGCCACTCGTCTGCCCACCCCAGGGGCGTCGAGCTGGGAGCAGCAGGGAGGGACGTGCTCAGAAACAGCTGTGAGGACACGGGGCTCTCCCAGAGCAGGGCCGCCTGTCCCCGCCAGGACAGACAAACGGAGGCTTTCCTCCCGGACTTCCGCCCACCTGGCCGTCAGGCCCCGAAGGGACGGCAGCGAAGGACGGGGCCTCCACGGACCTCCGGGACAGCGAGGCGGGCTGTGGGCTGGGGCTGGAGCGGGACTGCGTGACCTGTGGGGGCAGACGCCCCCCCCCATGACTTCAACTGCTCCGGGAATCTCAGTGTCCGCTGGCAACGACCAAAGCCATCATCACTGCCTCCAGCCATCCCAGACACCAGAAACCAGGCTCAGGTGGGCGAAGGGTCTTGCCCATTGGGGAGCAGAGGCCAGCCAGAGCGCACTGACAACACCGGGCCCTTCGGCCAGGGTCACGGCCAGGGTCACGGGCAGAAACAAGCTGACTGGAGCGAGAGGCAGCCTCCCAGGCCTCTGCCCCTCTGCCCTCGACTTGAGCAGCTGCAGGCTCAGCCCTACGCCACTGTCCCCCGCGCCTCAGCGTGCTGTCCCCTGCGCCCGCCCCTGGCCCACAGCAGGGGAGGAAAGGACAGGAGAAGGGAGGGGGTGGGGCCCCAGTATTCCCATCTTATAACAGCAGAGCCCCCCCACTCACACACACGAGGGAGGGCAGGAAACACGATCCCTCTGTCCAAAGTTACTGAGGCTCCTGCACTGCAGGTGGGGAGGAGGCTCAGAGGGGTGTGTCTGTGACCCGAAGGTCGCCTACCTCCCACTGCGCCTGCGGGTCAGTCTGGGTCACGGGCACACCCGTCTGTTCCTTAGAGACACGGCTGGGGCCAGGCCGTCCTCCTGAGTGTTGTCCCTGAGTGGGGGAGGGGTGGGGAGGGGAGACTTGGCGTGTTCTCGAAAGTCCCCCTGCGTCCCATGTGGTGTTTTTTAAACTAGGAGCATACATTTCCTGGGTGAGCTTCTGAAACTGAAGCTACGCCTAAAGAAGCCTTCGATACACGGGGACGACACATTATGGGACTCAGGGGTCGGGCGGGGGTCATTCTGTGGCCCCACAGCCCTCAGCCGGTCTGATTGGGGTGGGGGGGCAGACGGCAGCCCAGCAGGTCCAGGGCCCCAGCTTCTGCGTCTCTAACCAGCTTACCAGGGATGAATCCCCACCTGGGGCCGGGGCTTGCGAGTGAGGCTCCACCTGAACAGTGTAGTTGTCAGGAGCCTGGACGTGGGAGTCAGGCGGCCGTGGGCTGAAACGCCAGCTGCTCCACTCAGGAGCCGTGTGGCCTGGGGCGCGCTGCCTTACCCCCCTGGGTGCTCGCTGCCAAAGCGGGGGTGCGTTTCCTGTCCCATACTGGTGAGGATTCAAGGAGGCGCAGAGTGACTGCAATAAAAGTGGCCGTATTGTGACTGCTGTCCCTTCGTGATGAAAGTAAAATGGCTTTGAGAACTGCAGAGACGTTCTGTGAAAACTGGGCTGGGGAGTCGAGGGGTCGCGGGTTCGAACCCCGGGTAAAACAAAACACGACTGCTCAGCGTTCCCAGGGAGCCCCGGCCTGCGATGCGCAGTCAGTCACCAGGGCGACGGCATCAACGTGATCTCGTGTTTTCGCCCGACATGCTGGGACGCCACCCGCCGTCTCCCGGGCCGCCCGCGCGCACGGCACCGCCCCCCCCCACCCCCGCCCAAGGTTTAGATTGGCAATTCCGGGCCCCTGGCGGAGAGGCTGTTTGTTTAGTGTTACCGTCTCGGGTCGCTTCCCTACAAAGCCAGCCTCAACAGAAGCAACGGTAAACGTACCCGCGTCGTGTCCCCACACGAAGCGGGAGGCCGCCTCCCCCTCCTGACGGGGGCCGCGGGGAGCTGCCTCTGCCCGGGTGCGCTCCCCCAGTGCGTCACCGCGGCTGCTCCCCACGCCCCCGCAGCCAGGGGGCGGGGCTGACGGACGGGCCTTCTGGTCTGCGCTCACGGCTGGGCCCTCGCGGCCCCGGGTCCTGCCCCGGCCCACGGGTCCCTGCGCTGGGCCAGCTGCGCTTCTGGTCGGACGGGGGCAGCCCACTGGGGTCAACACTTGTTTCCTCCTCTTCTTGGGATCCCCTCGCAGGCCCAAGCCAGGGCCACTCCACTGGGGGCCTTGAGGTACCCCCCCCACATCGGGCAATGTCTGGGGACGTTTTTGGTTGTACAAGGGGGGCCCAGGGGACGGGGCTGGCATCCTGTGGGCAGAGGCCAGAGATGCTGTTCAACTTCCTGAGTGCCCCTCCCCCCAAAACTTGTCATTAAATGGTCACCCCTGAGTCACAGTGTGTGCCAGTCCCTTCGTGCTCGCCCGACCTGAGAAGTTCAAGCTCAGAGACAGCAAGCCGCCCCCAGGACACAGGGCAGGTGAGTGGCAACCCTCCGCCCCCGGCACTCTGTCCGGGTCTGCGGTTCGAGGCCAGGGCGTGGGCACTTTCAGGATGAGTCCCGAGGTGAGCCTGCAGTCGGGCCAAGACTGGGACGTGCCGGCTGCTGCGGCTGCGCTTTCTCGCCGGCGCCTGGCAGCAGCGCAGCAGAGGGGACTCTCTCTCTCTCCACAGCGCGGAGGGGAGAGGCCCGGGCGTGCAGGGGCAGGCGGGCGGCGCCGTGTCCCAGGCCTCCCCGGCCCCAAGTCCCTGCGTGTGTCAGTAGTGGGAGACCCCGGCCCGGTGAGGAAGTGGTGGTGGGTTCCCCCTTCTCTGTGGCCCTCACCCAGTCAGACCCCTCCTCGGGGAACCAGGGCGCCTCCCCGGTGCAGGCCAGGCCCAGCGGTGGTGACTCGGGAACGAGAAACTAGAAACCGTCCAAGCCCGGAGCAAGGGCAGGGCTGTCCCCGGGGAGGCGCCGGAAGCCCAAGACATCCTGGGCTTCCTGCCCGCGGCACCTTGTCTCCAAAGCTGGAGAGGCCGAGGGTGCTCAAAGGTTCTGAGCACCCTCCTCTGACTTCTGCCAGATCCTGGGCCCGGACAAGCACTGGGGGTCTTCCTCGCACCCAATCCCACCCGACAGGATGGTCAGGGGATGCCCTGGGGAAGGCGGCTTCGAGGAAGGTGGCGTGGGAAGTGCGGAGAGAGGCTTGCTTGGCAGCGGCACTGACAGATGTCACCACCAGGTGGCACAAGTGAAGTGCTCTGAGTTTCCCTTTGTTCCCCCCCCCGCCCCCTCCGGTGAAACTGCTGCCCTTGACTTATCCCAGCAGCACAGAACGTATAGATGCGTGTGGAGTGTCTTCCACGGCCAACGGAGACGATTTCGGGTACGAGTGTTTGAAGCAACCACACCTCTGTGTTTCTGAAGTTCATCGCGGCGTCTGGCTCCTCGGGTGGGTGGCAGCCCCGGCACCCCACACCCCCCGGGCCTGGCCCTGGCGTGCAGGGACCGCTCAAACAGTCTGTTCAGGGAGTAAATGCACAAAGCTGGGGAGGAACCCACAGGCCCCTCTGTCTTTCCGGGAACCAGCCACTCCAGTGCCGGTCCCCTCTGGCTTCCAGGGCCAAACCCCGGGGGCCGGCTGGAGGGGGCAGACGCCCCCCACCTGCCCCGCCAGGTGCTCCGCACCTGCGAAGAGAAGCCGCTTGAGGAAATCGGAGGGAAAAGGCAGCCCCGGGGGGCATCCACCTTGGCTGTGGTTCTTTTTCCCAGGAGGCCGCCACGCTTTCTCGGTGACGTGGGGCGTGTCCTCGTTCTGACTGCCCTTCACCCCACCTGGGGGCTGGGGGCAGAGCCCACCTGAGAGCTGACTTACCTTCACAGGTGCGTGACAGCTGACCCTTGAACAGTGCGGGCATCCGCTTGTACTTGGATGTTTTTCAGTAAATACAGTAAATGTATTTTCTCTTCCTTGTGACTTTCTTAGTGACTTTATTTTCTCCAGCTTACCTGACTGCAAGAAGACAGCACATAATACATGTTGATCGACTGTGTATGTTACTGGCAAGACTTCCGGTCAACAGCAGACTATCAATAGTGGAGTTTTGGGGGAGTCAAAGTTCCATGTGGCTCTCTGGCTGTGCAGGGGAAAGGGATCGGCACCCCTGCCTCCTGCATTGTTCAGGGGTCAGCTGTGTGTACTATCTGACACACCTCTCGGACCTAACACATCCCAAATGGAACTTTCACTCTGGCCGTCCTTGATCCCCACCAAGTCCATGACATTCCGTGAGCAAACCCCATCAGCTCTGCCTTTAAAACAGACCCAGGGAGAGGGGCCCCCAGGGAATCCTGTGGCCTCGTCTCCCCCCCCGCCCCCGCCCGCATCTCTCTTCCCGCTGCCACATACAGTTCCTGCACCCAACGACCGGGGCCACCCCACTAGAGCACCCCTTTCCAGGGGCGAGGTTTTGTTTGCTCTTTCCCCCGCTGCATCATGGGTACCTGGACCGTTCTAGACCCAGGATACGGGTTGAGCGCATCTTTTTAGAGGAAGAACGCATTCTGGGTCTTGATCGGCGCCCTTACGCACATCACGGCCGCGCTCCCTTCGGCAGCGGGGTCTCCATTCCCGTCCTCTCTCCGTAGGCTCACTGGGGCTTCGGTGCCCTGGAGAGAAGTGAGGGATCCCCACTCTCAAAGAACTGGCATTCTATTTGGGCAGAAGCCATCTAGAGTAGGATTTGGGAACCGCCAGTCAGAGCTGTGGGCCGAATCTAGCCACCGCCTGTTTTTATATGGCCCAGGAGCTAAGGTGGACTTTTACATTTTTAATGTTAAAAAAAAAAAAGACATCCATCTTTCACAGAGAACAGTTGCTCATTTTGGCCTCTTAGGCGGCAAAGTCTAAAATATTTACTGCCTGGCGCTTTTTCCCTTGTAGGAAAAGCCTGCAGCCCTGGCTGGCGTAGCTCAGTGGATTGAGCTCGGGATGTGAACCAAAGCATTGCAGGTTCGATTCCCAGTCAGGGCACATGCCTGGGTTGCAGGCCATGGCCCCCAGCAACCGCACATTGATGTTTCTCTCTCTCTTTCTCCCTCCCTTCCCTCTCTAAAAATAAATAAAATCTTAAAAAAAAATGATTTACCTTTTCGTTTAAAAAAAAAAAAGCCTGCAGGCCCTGGGGTTGAGTAAGCAGGAAGTGGGCACCAGGGAAGCCGTGAGACAGGTGTGACTGACTACCCAGAATGAGGCGTCCTGTGCCTTACGCAGAGGGGAGGGGATCCGTGATGGCCCCGCGCCACTCTCTAGTCATTGAGAACCCAGAAAGAGTCAGACAGCTGGGCTCACGGCTTTACAAGTCAGGTGCATGGATGAGGAATACTGGCCACTCCCAGTGCAAGGTCAGTGAGCAAACCCACGCTCTGGACACGGCGGTCCACGTGGCCCCCAGGTCCGGGCTGGCAGGAGGGGGACCGCGGACTTACTGAGGATGCACACGGCCAGGCCCGCTCGGCCCTCCCGCACCTCTGAGCTCGGGGCACAGTAATCTGAGTTCCCTCCGCTGGCCGGACGCCTGAGCGCTGCTAGGGACCAGCCGGCAGCTGGAGAGCCTCGGGACACCGTTTGTCCAGGCGCAGGCCCGGGACGCAGCCCTGACGCACGGACACAAGTCCTGACCCCGGGGAGACCCTGCCCCCTGCCTCCGATCCCACCTCTGCCCGTGCGCGCGTCACTCACGCTCTCCGCCCCCCCCCGCGCCCCCCCCCCGCCCCGCCCCGCTTTCTTGCTGGAGCGGGAGGAGACCTGCTGCCCCCCCCCCTCCCCTCCCCTCCCCTCCCCTCCCCTCCCCTCCGGGCTGCAGGGACGGGGCGGGGTCTCGTACCGGAGTTTCTCGGAGGGGAAGTCAGGACGCACAGGCCCTGGCTGGGGGAGGGGCGCTCAAAGACCTGACTATCGCCCTCTAGAAAGTTCTGCTGTTTTCAGAAACGAGATTAGTCGCAAAGTGAACGATGACTGTAAAACGACAATGCTGTGCCCTTCCTGTCCCCCAGAAAACGTCAGACTTGGAACAAGGAGGCCTTTCCGCCCGCCCTGGGGGCCCAGCTCTGAACCCCGGAGGGAGGGCAAGAGGCGGGACCTCCCGGTCACCCCGACACCGAGTCCGGCCCGGGCAGCAGCGGCCTGTTATTAGGCATGATTTATTATTAACCCTGACTCCGCTGTTTAATTTCCTATCGATCTCGTCACGCCACCGAAGCACCTGGCAACACCTGTCTGAGAGACTTGCTCATAAACACCCGTTTCACGGCCGCTCCTCCAGCACCTGGCCAGTAAACGCGGCCGCCCGGGCCCGCATCCCCCTGCCGCGCCTTGATGCGCCGCCAGCCCCTCGGCTCCAGAACCAGCTTTATGGAGCCCTTCCCCGCCCGTTCCTCCTCCTGGGCGGCTCCCCAGCCGAAAGCCGGGACCCCCTCGACTGGAATAACCAGTGACGTTTCTAGAAACTAACCCGGTTGTTCTACAAACGGGCTGGGCCGGCAGGTAATCCTCCCCCAACGCCAGGGAACCCTGGGGAGACCGTTCCACTGATTTGTCTCCCCGGCGGGACTCATTCCGCAGGGCCGGCCCCGGTGTCTCTGGCAGGGCCGTGCCCGAGGAGCCCCTCGCTCTCTCCCGGGGACTCCGGGAGGACAAGTGTGCTCCCGGGACACCCCTCCCCACCTTCAGCCCCACATGGGCCTCGCGTGTCCTTGCATTAACAAAAGTGGGGGGTGCCGCTGGCGCCCTGCAGACCAGGGATGCTGCCAAACACCCTACCCAGCCAGGGCGGCCCCCCAAGAAGGAACACGCAGGCCGGGGGGGGGGGAACAGGGTGGCGACCATGGAGCCCAGACCGCGCTTCTGTGGTGGCTCTGCTTCTGTTCCCTGCGTGACCTTGAACTTCTTGTTCCTAAGCCTCACTCCTCTCCTTTGTCTCAGACAAAAGTCAGGGTGAGTGGCAGGTCCGTTTCTCCGAGGTCGGGCGTGGGGTCTCCCGGAGCCAATGCAGGCCCAGCGCTGAGCGGGCGCTGGCGGGGGGGTGGGCCCCTGATGGACCCGGCTGCGCCGGCGCTCTGGCCGCCCGCTGGCCGCCCGTCGGTCCAGCTCACCGTGCACTGGAGAAAAGGTGTCTCCGCAAACTCCCGCCAGGGTCGGAGCTCAACACCAGCGGCCCTGCCAGCCCGACCTTCTGAGCCTCTGAAGTGGGTCACGGGTCACTGTCAGGATAACTGGTGGAAACTGCTTCCCTTTTACAAGGGGGCCTCTGGGTGTCCGGAGACTCACCGAGTAATTATCCCATCAAACATAAAGCGGGGGGGGAGCCCTCGGAGCGAGCATGAACAGAGCTGTCAGAACGCCCTTCTCGCCCTGCCCCCCCCCCCGCCCCCGCCAGCCTCCCTTTGATGTGAGTCTGTGCTGAGCATTTAATGGGGAAAGGCAGAGCTCGGCCCCGGGCCCGGGACACACGCCGGGGCTGGAGAAAGGCACCAGTGTCCACGGCTGGAGAGGAGACGGCTCGCTCCACCGGGGGCCGGGCGGGGGAGGGGCGGGGTGCCCCGCTGGTGGGCTCTGAACCCGACAGGTGGCTGTCAGGCGAGTGGCGGATTGCCCGGGGGAGGTGGGCAGAGGGTGGGGGCAGGAGAGGCAAAACGTGTTACCAGGCGGTGTTGAAACTCGCTCAGGGGTGTTTGGCTTTTGGATGATCTGATCCTTCGTGCGGTCCCGTGACGTGCGGGGGAGGGGGTTTCTCAATCAGAGAGGTTGGGGGGCCCCCCCTGCAGGACTGGCATAGGAACCAGGACCAGAGGGAGGGACTGGACCAAATGGGGTCTGTGGCGTGGACCCAGGCGGGTGGGCCTTTAGCAGGGACTCATGACAGTGACCTTCGGGGTGGGGGGTGCCTCCCAAGTCTAAACTGGAATCCAGTGTCTGCTGGAGGCAATGGGAAGGGTGGCTAGGTTCCTGCACAGAGGGACAAAGCGCCACTGCTCTGGGTACAGGCCCTTGGGACAGAGAGAACGGGAGGGTCTGTCCCGCCGCGGGACCCCGCCAACGGGCCTCACTCCTTTCAGAGAGAGAAGCTGCTGCGGCAGCCACAGGCGCGTTCTCCCTGGGCATCCTGAGACTCTGCAACGAGCCTTGTGGCTCCGGGGCCAGGTGACCGAGTACAGGTGCCCCGGAGGAGACGGCCACAGGCAGCACCACCTGGGGGCATGTTGGCGGGCGGGGACTCCAGGAGCTGCGACGCGGTGCCCCGGGGCCGAGGGGCAGGGTGCTCCCTCGGGCAGCAACAGCGGAGGCCACGGGGGCCGGGAGGCAGGACAGAGCCCAGGGCCGGAAGGCTCGCCGCACCAAGGCAGAAACCGAGGCCACAGGGGAGGCGTCGAGGACAGGTCATCATGGACGCGGGATCAGTCCCGGGCTGGGCCGGGCCCGCCCCGAGCACGGTCTGCACACCCCCGGCTCACGCCACCTGCACAGCCACAGAAACGCTCTCATTACCGCACCTCTCGGACACCGACACGGACGCGAGGAGAATCAGAGCGTCCTGCCCAAAGCTGAGGCTGGCGCCCAGGTGTCCCGACCTTGGTGTTGCCGACCCACGCCTCCCCCCACCCCCACCCCTGCAGAGGGCAGCTCCGCTCCTCATGTGGGCAGTTAAATTTGGGGAAACGTGATCTTTCCTTTGCTCCAGCCTGTGATTTCAACCTATTTTATGTAGCAACCAACCCTTTCCTCTAACAATCGGATACGGAAACCCAGCCGGGAAGGAGGGGTCAAGATGGAGCAGATCCGATCTTTCTGTCCGTCAAACTGAGATGAAAATCGTTCTCACCTCTCAGACTGGCCAGTGCTGTAAGGGCCACTGATGCCCGCGGCGGGCGAGGGTGTGGGAAGACCAGAACTCTCCGGAGAGACCATGGGCCGGGCCGGGGGTGGGGGTGTTGCTGCAACGTTTTTGGAAGGTGCTGGGGCTGCCACATGCCCTCTGACCCGGCAGCCCCACTTCCAGGAACGCACCCAAAGGGCGCGCTGGCAGGAGAGCCCCCGGACAGGCCGGGGACCGCGAGACACGGTGTCCCCGCAGCAGCAAAGAAGCCACAGACTGCCCCACCGGAGGCCACCCATCGCTGACCTTGGGGGTCCGTCCATGGCGCCGTGCTGCCCGCTCTGGGACCGCGTGGGCAAGGGGCGCCTCGACACCCACCTTCACATCTGCTTCTCTCACTTAGCGCGATGCGCTCGAAATGGAGCCGTGTGGTGCGGGTGCTTCGCTCCTTTCCATTCCGGGACAGCGCTCCCTCGTGGGAGGGCACAAGCTCTGTCGTCCAGCCGCACAGCCCCTTTGCGTGGGTCCTTTTCCCCGACTGAGGTCCCCGGAGCTGCCCTGAACGCTCCGGTGCAGGCCTTCCTGCGCCCAGATCGCTGGGTTGGTGGGTGGGCACACGTGTAACCTTCATGACAATGGCCAAATAGGTTTCCGGAGCTGAACCGGTGCGGGCCCGCACCAGCAGTGCACGAGACTTCCCTGTCGTTTCCCGCCCACGTTAACACTTGCTGTCGTTAGTGTTTTTCCTCCCGGCCTTTATTTTAACCGTTCCGGTCAGTGCGTTGTGGTATCCTCTTGTTGTTCAAAAAGTATTTTTAGTGGAAAATACTAATACGCAAAACAAGGGCTACATCATTGAGGCAGGAGAGAGAGAAGTTAGGGACACCCCCGACCAGTGGGCAGAGGAGTGGAGGCCGACATCACAAGCCAGTGAGCCGTGGGGCCGGCCGGCCAGAGCCCCCACCTCCGCGGTGGTCAGAGGGAGACGGCTCATGGCAGGGAATTACGGGGGTGGTCGCAGAACTCAACCACAAGGACTCGCTAAAACCAGATCAATTCAAGATGGAGGAATAATTGACCGGAGAATCACCCTACAACTCATTAGACTGTCGTAGTGACGAAAATTGACAGTGCAGGGGGGCGGGGGTGCTGAGGGGGTGACGTTTCTGGAACGGACCACGTTGAGAACAAGGCCCCCCTCCCAACCAGAAGGCAGAGATGGAACTGGGCGCCACGAAGTTCAGGAACAGCCCACCCTTGGAAACCCATAGAATCCCAAGAACCAGCGGACCACGCGGGCAATGCGCGAGGGTGCCCGCATCCCCGGGGACGCGTGCCTTTCCTGGTCTCACTGCGGCGCCCGGGGGGCGTGCACCGGGGAGCGGCGGGCGGCAGTGGCTCGTCCCGGGCTCCCCCCTCCTGTCTCCAGGCCTCTCTCTCTACCTGCGTGAGGCCTGCTTTCGTCCTCGCTCGGACTCGCCCTGGAATTCTTTCCCGCCCGAAGCCGAGAACCTGGCAGCCCCGGCCCAGCCGGTTCCTCCTCCGGTGATACTGTGGTCCCTTCTGAGTAATGTTACATGTTAACTATAGTTTACCTGTATCTGCATATGTATATATATAAGAGAAATTCACAAAGAAAAAATTGTTGAAATAGCGCATCAGAAAATGTTGCTGTTCATATTTCTACAATGCTGAGTTATCTCGCTGTAACTCACGAGCAAGCTTGAGCAGGAAATGGAAATCATTCTGTGGTGCAATACAGGGCGCAGGGTGCTTGAAAAGCCGCTGGGAGTTTGGGGGTGGGCTCAAGCCCCCAGTGGCATGTTCGAGTGACCTTCCATGGGACCACAACCTCAGAGGCCACCTGAGGAACCACAGAGTTCAAGAGCATGCGATGGCACGCGGCTTCCCGACACCAGGGGAGCTGGCGCTGGGCAGGGGAGCGTGGCAGTGGCGGGGAACCCCACCTCTCACACGCAGCAGGTGCGGGACGGTGGGCTCACCGCGGCGGAGAATGGAAGCCCGCATCCTCCGACAGTCTGGTGACAAAACGCCAGTCCATGTGGCACACCAGACGTCAGGTGCCGAAGGAACTCGGTGTGCGCCCTGCCGGACGCCGGAGTCCCGGCCGCAGCACCGGGTCGGTCCATCTCTGCACCGAGAGCAACGCAAGGAAGGGAACAGCAAGAAAGCTCCGTCCCAGGCACCTCCAATCACAGACAGCAGCACGTAAAGCGACCGGAAATCCCGCCGCCTCCCTCTCCGACCGGTCCCGAAGTGGGGGGCCGTGTGCGGAGGACGACAGGGCTCCCGTGGGAAGGAAGTGCCGGTCACCGGGCTCCCCTCTTCCTCCAGGACGCGTGCGTCACGCGTGTGCACGGGGGTCGACACGTGCCTCTGCTCATCAGACCTGTGGCCTCGGGCCCGCGACTCCCTCCCCGGACCGCGGCCGCCGCACCTGTAAAGGGAGGCCACCCACAGCGCTCGCGCCGCAGGGCCGTTCACAGGCGGAGTGACGGCACGAGGGTGAAGCCGTTGGGAAAGTGCTTGGTGCGCAGCGGGAATCCAACAGGTGCAAACCGGACACGCGGTCGTGCGCAGAGACTCCAGTCCACACGGCCCACACGCCATCGACTCGAGTGCTCCGGCTTCACGGGGCCGTCGTCTGGACTCCACGCAGGAACGGGCGTCACGTGAAACATCGGTGTGCTCATCCTCCCTCCAGACCGTGCTTGCGGTGTCGTGGTTCTGAAGAACAGCTCCGTGCAGCGCTGGCTCAAGTGAGTTCCTGGATGCTTGTAGCCGCCCCTCAGTCAACGCGGTGTTCATTTTCGCTGTCCTTGGCAACCCCCTGGCGAATGTGACATTCTTGTGATAGCAAGCACGACTCCTTCTCCACATTTACTTGACTCAGATAAGACAGTCGGGGAAGTGCACCATCCCTGTCACCGAGGACCAAGTACGGATTTTATCAGGAAGTTTTAAAGCCTTCTCTCTGAATTGGCTTCTTAAGACCCACGAGTGAGGCTCTGCCTGCCACCCACAGTGTCCACAGCTCCGCGCCGGGCATGGGAGAGGGACCCAGAGGGAACAGGGGCCAGCCCCATGCTTGTCCTTGGGCACTCCCGGTGGAGACAGGCACACAGGCCAGCTCAAAGGCACTGGGTGCCGGGCAGTCCCGAAGGGCCAACGGCAAGGGCACTGACCCTGGGATCCAGTACACAGTTGGGTGAGCCTGTCACGCCTCATAGCGATGCCCCGCTCCAGCACAAGGAGCCACTCAGGACAGCGGCAAAGAGCTCTGGCCTTGAGCCCCCACGGCCCGGGTGCAGAGCCCGACTCCAGCCATTACCTGTGGACGGCCTTGAGCAGATTCCACGACACCCTGGGCCTCAGTTTTCCCCGTCTGTGCAACGGGGACAAAGACGGCGACCCCCACCTCGCAGAGCTGCAAGATCATGCGCCCTGTTGAGGGCACATCTTGTCTTAAAGACGAAATCGTGACTCCCAGATCCAAACTAGGGATGAGTCAAGGACTCCATTTAACCCCTCATTAACAAGGGAGCCACTAGCACGTCAGAAATGGTCCTGGGGATAAGTCAGACACACCGGTGAGGAGCATGTAGGCCAGCAGAAATGCTGGAATCGATTTACAAATACATGCAGAACTGGTCAAGAGTCCCAGGGCAATCATCCATTGAGTTCCAGGAGCAAACCTCCTTTGCAATTCCGTGGGCAGTCCGTCGTTTGCATGATGACTGTGGATAAAGGCCGTGAGAGGTGCTGCCCTTCCCTTAGGGAGCGGGGGGCACTCGGTAGCCTCCTTTGCCCCTTCGCAGTTCCTCCCGACAAGGTGGACCGGTCCGCACAGGCGAAGTCCTCCTCGGTCAGCACCAGCGATGGCGTGTATTACTTCCTACCGTGCGAGAGGGCCCCCCCCCCCCACCTCCTGCATTTCAGGGGCGGGCAGGAGGCCGGGAGGGAAGGAGAAAACCGCAACCTGGGCCCGGGCGTGTGCTTGGCTGAGACGGACACAGCTGGAGGGTTAGTGAGCGTCGGCCTTGCTTGGGGCTCCTCTCGGCTCCTGGGCTCGTGCAGAAACACGGGGCCTTTCGTGGGTGGCTTCAAAGGCCCTGAGCCCAGGCCTCGGCGCAGGGCTGCGGTGGGTGCAGCCCCACAGAGACCCACCCCTCGGTCCAGCCTGTGGACACTGAGCCGCAGGCGGGGGAGAGGCAGATGAGAGAGGTAGGCTGTGCAGTGGGGTGGGGCGTGTTCCCGGCACACGGCAGGGAACCGGGTAGCTACGCCTTCTCCCACTTACTGAATACGCAGGGAGCGCTGGGGGCATGCTGGACACCGTGCCCGGCACAGACCAGAGCACAGAGCGCGTGACCCCTGCCCCCGAGAGCTCACACTCCAGTGAAAGACAGACGAGCTTCGCACCAACGACGTGAGCACGCCTGCCATGTGTTCCGAGGTTCCGTACCGGTTTTGTGTGACCTCGTCGGTCAGGGGCGCGTGCCCCACGAGCACACAAGGCTTTGGGTACGTGGAGGGCTACTCCATCCGGCTGGTGTCAGTCACGGCGTCCCCTCTGTCCAAAGAAGCTGGTGAGCAGGGTGGCAGACGTCTGGAATCTGGGGCAGCCGGGCAGGCTTCCCCGGGTCCCCCCCCCCCGCAGGGCTGTAATTGTGGGCACAGTGAAAGTCTCACAGCAGATCTGTGGGCTGAGAAGCCATGACCTCAGGCCTCGCACTTGACCCCCTCTGGCCTCAGTTTCCCCAGGAGGGGCTGCCGAGACACATAATTACAGTTTGTCTGCTGTGAACTTGGAGCTGCTGGGATGAGCGCCTTCCTGGGCGTGGCCCCTTTCATCCTGCCTGCACTGCAGACCCAGGAGAGCATTCAAAGGCTGGTTTTGTAACCCAGGTTATACAAGTTTCTCTGTTCGGGAGGGTGAGGAGACCGGCTAACAGCCCTGCCCAGAGACCCCGGCCACAGATCACTGGGGAGATCTCACCCCTGGAAGGAGAGACAACCGGAGTGACCCCGTGACCCCGTGGCCCCTGAGGGCAGGTGGCAGCCCACAGAGCCCAGGGAGAAAGAAGCCGCAAGGCAGGCTGGGACTCTGAGCAAGCGGCATGACTTGGCCTTTGCACGGCCCCCCCCCCGCCCATCGTCGTTCCTGGGACCCGGGAGAGTCCCCGGGGGAGTGAGCTGGAGGGTCCCTGGGGGTGACACTTCCTCCGAGGATTCCGCCAGCTCCAGTGGCAGTCAAGGGCCCCGGACCAGAGGGGTGGAGGGCCGGCACTCAGCGTGGGTGGTCTTGGGGGGCGGAGGCTTTTCATTCCCACCGGAATCCCCTGCTGCTGCCCCGACCACACCCCCAAGCCTGGCTACTGAGGAAGGCTTTTCGCCCCGATTCAGCCTTGGGCTGGAAATAGCAGAAAACTCACTGTCTCTCAGGGGACAGAAACCTGGAAGGAGGTGGCCGCAGGCACCGTGGGGTGGCCCTGCAGCGTGGGCGCTGCAGGCTCCCTGGCCGTGCCCCCGTGGCCGCGCGATGACCGGTTCTGCGTGGTTGGCATCACTCGTGCATCCGTGGCGGGGCAGCAGGAGCTGACGGAGCGGGGGGCCTCCACCCCCTTTGCCGGAAAAGCGGACGCTGCCCGGAAACCGCCGCAGGGCCCTGGCCGCTGCCGGTCCTCCCCTGGGCATGCCCTGCCGCCCGTGGGGCCTGGTGAGCTACTGCCCAGCCGCGTCTCTGGGGTGCCCTCAGGAGCGCTCTCGGCAACCGCAGCTCCCTCCCCGCACCGACGCTTCCTCCCTCCCCGCACCGACGCTTCCTCCCTCCCAGCGCCCTCGTGGGGCCGTGGGGCCGGACTGCAGGGCCCGGGGCGGCGGTGGCAGGCCCTGGCTCACTCATGTCACCCCAGCCGGAACTTGCACATCCAGAGAAGTCTTGAAGGTCGGGCCAGCAGGTAGCTGGGAAAACCCTGTCCCCTTCTGTCCTTTCCCAAGACCCAGGCCCAGTTGGGGGATGACGCTGGAGTGCGGGGCCATCACAGCAGAGTCCTGGCTGCTCGCGCCCCATGTCCCACGGAGGCAGGGTGCTGGGCTGGTGCTGAGACGCCCACACAGGGCAGGGTCTCCCACCCACGGGGCTCAGGGGCCCGTGAGACACACAGGTTTAACAGACGTGAGAGGAGCAACACAGGGCGGACTGTCCACACTGCCGCCGCCGGATGCGGGTTTCTGAAGCCAAAATTAGAACCAGAACCAAATCAGCACTAGAAAAACATGCCAATCTACCTCAGGTAAAAAAAAGAAAAGTTTAAGGGCAAAAAGAAAAATAACCAGAAGAGCAAAAACACCTCCTGTTGTCACGCCCCTCCTCCACCTGACCCCCGCCGTCCAGTGGGATCTCTCGCACGCTCACCGGCCCGTCTGGACCCTGGGGGTGGGACCTATGGGCACCTCTCAGGCAAACACCTTCTGGCTTTAGCTCAACCCTTGAGCAGAAAATTGGTGTCGTAAGCCACGCGGAAGTCTTTAAACATGCCTATCCGTTCGCTTCCCAAACCCCACCCTACACGACGCACAGGAGCTGACTCGGGGAGCTGAGGAGTCTCCCCGGTGGAAGCGGTGGGTGGGGGAGAAGGCAGGTTTCCAGGAGCTGGTGTGGGAGCTGGTGTGGGACGAACACAGCCGTGCAGGTACTGTCCCCGGACCAGGACGGCTTCTGTGCTCTCGTTGTGAAATCCCCAGCGGGGGCCTGCTTTTCCTGTTGGGCTCATTTGCATGGAGGAGAGACACAGGTGAGGGAGGTTTCGAAACTGGGCGAAGGGGCACAGGACCCAGAGAGGGTCACCCGCCAGCCCCAGCACCCCGACACAGCCGGAGACCGCGGTCGCTGCCGGGATCGCAGACTCTGCCAGCCCCAAAGACCGCCCGCACGCTCTCTGGACAGGACGGCCTGTACCCAGCGACACCCTGTTGTGCAATCGTCGGCCCCGAGGGACTGCACGCATCTCGTCAGGGGAAGAGCGTGTCCCGAAATCTCCGCCTCGATTGGCATTGTCTCACCCGGCCCTGCGCTCCCTGACTTATCCTCTGGCCTCCCGTGAACCTGCTGCTCGGCTTCAATGACGCGCCTGCGAGTCTGCACCCTGGTCTCGGCGCGCCTGCCCGTCCGCGCCAGGAGGGGGCAGCGTTTTCCTGCCGAGCAAAGGGCTCTGAGGAGCAGAGAGCTGGGGCGGGGGAGGTTGAGGGAGCGATCCCAGGACAGCAGGGTCTGTTTTAACCGTCCACACTGTTGCCGCGGGACGAAACGGCTTTGTGAACCCCACTGGACAGGTCTCCTTGTCGACGCTTGATTTGGGGGTGGGCGTGGGGTCCTGAGGGGGTGCACTACACAGTCAGGCCTTGCTTCGGTCCTTCGGTGCCTGAAGAAGCATCTGCAGGTAAGAGCAGGTGCCTGCACTCTTCCAAAAACAGAAGGGACACGGAATCCCCCAACACAGAGGCTGGCGGGCGTGTGACGGCGACCGCGGAACCCCTTCCCCGGAGCCTCGGAGGAATCGCCCACAAAGCCGACGTGAGCCCGTGGGAGAGCTGTGAGCGGAACGCCAACGTTTCACTCGCTCGTCGTGGTCGGTATCACTATTCCCTGCTCTGTCCCCAGCAGGCAAGGGCGGCCTCCGCCAGCTGCAGGGGAACCCGGTCTGCGGTGGCCAGCGAGGCCCGGACGGGGGGGCAGGCGGGTGGGCGGGAGGCGGCCGCAGGAGCCTGGGCTCGGCTAAGTCCAGGGCTGAGCCTGCAGAGGAGGACGCTGCCTTTAAAAACGCCCCTTGGCCATCAGTTTCTCCATCTGCTCGCCCTTCTCACCTGCCCCGCCCTTCTCACCTGCCCCGCCCTCCCCGACCCCTCCGAGGCCGCCAGGGCCCAGCACGCCGCATGGTCCCGACCGCCGGGGCTGGTGTTCGCCACGCCCCTCGCTTTCCCGCCAGTGTCAGGGAAGGACGGGTTCCCTCGTTACTTGGTGTCTCCGCCAGCAGCTGGGGGGTTCCTCCTCCGTGAGAACAGGAGCTGCCCCCTCTGCCTCTCTAAGCTCCAGGCGGGCGACGGGGCCAGACGCACGGGCGCGGCAGGTGGAGCGGGAAGGGCAGGTCCCTCTGCCCTTCACTGACCTCCACGCCAGGCTCCCTCGGCCCCCGCCGGACAGACTGTCCCGCCGGCCACTGGGACACCCGGGCAACGCAGCCGGAGCCCTCCAGCCTGGGGTGAGAGTGCACATCCAGGCCGGTTCCTGCAGCGACCCGGGAGCCCCGGGGGCTGCAGGCGGCTCTGGGGCAAGGAGGTCTGGGTTCGGGTCCCGGCCGGACGACGGGGGCAAGTGACCGCCTCACCCCGAGATGTGCCCCGTAACATGCGAGTGGGACCTCGTAGGAACAGCGCCGCTGAAATGCACGGCAGAGGCGGCAGAGCACGTGTCCCCAGAGCCTGGTGCACAGCGGGCGCGCAGTGAACTCGCTGGCTGAACCAGAGCAAGGGAGGCTGCCCCGCTCGGAGGTGGCCACCGGCTGGGACCAGACGTGCAAACGGCAGGGACCCACGGGGGTGTGGGGGTGGTCTGTCCCCTCGTCGGCAGCCCCCTTGCGCCTGCCCCCCCTGGATCCAGCAAAGCACCGCGCTCCCTCCAGAGGAGAAGGCCTGGGTGTGAGCTGCCAAAAGCCCCTGGTTAAGTGTTCATATAAACTCTGAAGTGCTCTTTCCAAACACGTCTGCTCTGTGGAGTGCTGGGCAGACGGTGAAGTCTGTCCGTGTATGTGCATTGGCGTGGTCTCCACGACCACGTGAGGCGGGGAGTGATGTGGAGCTCCAGTGAGGTGAAACTACTTCGCGTGGGCGTACATTTTTCCTGTGCACTTTAGGGAGGCCTCTGCACCCCGGCAGGGCACCCCCCGCCCCGTGGTCCCTGTACGGAGAGGTCACAGCAGCAAGGACAGCACAGCCTGGGGAGGTGACCTGGAAACCAGCTCACCTGTGGAGCTGGTGCCGACACATCTGCTCCTCCGGCCTTTAACGCAGAAGAGGCTTACAACCAGCAGCACTTGTTAACTACATAAGAGATCCAGATGAAGTAGTGATAAGACAAGAAAAGAAACGAACCAGGGAAAAGACACTCAAAATCTGTGTTGTTAAGAACAGCACAGGAAGCCCAAGGGGCCGATAAACTGCATGACGGAAAAATAAGTTCAGGTCCCCGGCGATTTTAAAACGCAGGTGACAACAGCAGCCAGGGTTCAAAAGCAGCAACAACAGCCCAGGCGTGGGCGAGGAGGTGAGCAGGCAGGGCCTCTCAGACGTGCCGGGGGGGGGGGGGGGGCTGGTGCTCCTAGGGCGGCCTGGCATTTGTCAACGTGTGTCCACGGCTTAAAGACACACGCCCCTCGTCCTAAGGGAAGAACTAGAAATGGGACCCAGAAATGTGTTTAAGGGTATTTGTCAAAAACTGCAAGAGCAGAGAGACCGGGGATAACGTAAGTGCCCAGAGGGGCTTAGAGGCCCGAAAGCCATTTGAAATCACGGCCTAAAAAGCAGGTGTCTGGAAAGTGGGTAGAGACAGACTAGGAAGAGTTCCACCCCCAGTTATCGTGGGTGATTTTTATTGTCTCTTAGCATAACTTTCCGTATTTTTGTAATTTTCTCCAGTGAAGAGATTTTTGTTTTCGAACCAGAAAAGGAAATCATGAGCTGTTTTATTTTCGGTCATGCCGCGGGGCAGCCTGGTTCCAGTGATTTATTCTGATCTATTTCGGTGTTCTTGAGCAAGAGGGGGGAACTGACATTTGGGGACTTAGCCTCCCGGTCAGCTTCACCATCGATGAAACAGAGCCCCCAGCAGGGCCTACTGCACAGCGCGGGTGTGACGGGGAGAGGAGGGGTCCGGCTCCGAGCCCTTAGCGCGGGGCCTGGCCAACACAGCAGCCGCTCGGAACCGCTCGCTGCTGCGATGATGCTCATTACCCTTCTGGCTACTGTGGCTGTGTCCCACGGAGGAAAGGAGACAGAAAGGGTACCCGAGCTGCAGGCCTAGGGGAGGGTCTGCAAAGCCGTGAGGACCCTCCAGAAGGGAAGGCCATGGTGTCCCACGGAGATTTCACGGAGGCCTGGAGAAGGGTGAACACCAGCTGGGTGGAGAATGGCGGGAATCAAGCCCCAGAGGTGGGGACAGGCTTGGGTGGAGGAGATGCCAGGGCTCTGGGAGCCCGCGCTTCTACTCTCAGGCTCTCTGTCCTGGGGCGAGACCAAAATCTGCGCCTGGGACTCTCCTGACTCCAGCCCCGCCCCAAGGCCCTCCTCAGCCACGCCCCCAGCCAAGCTTCGAACCCACCCCCGCCCCGCCCCTAGCCCCGCCCCTAGCCCCGCCCCAGACCTCGTCCTCAGCTGCTGTAACCACAGCTTTGCGCTAACAGGCGGGTGTGCAGCAGTTCAGCTTCTCCCCCAGAGATGGAGATCCGGGTGGGGATGGGGGCAGGCAGGGTGCTCTGGGGCAGGTCCGGGTCCCTAGCCAAGCACGCCAATGCGCAGCCTGCGGTGTTGGCACCCGAAGAAGTCATTTTACAGTCCTCAGGTTCCAGTCGGTAGAAATAATACTATTGAACATTTATAATCCAAAATAGCCTTTTTATAGCAAAACAAGAGCGGCGGATGCAGGCCCCACGTGTCGGCAATGACCACCACCTGACGTTTTCCGAGCCTCTGTGCTAGGGGCGCTCCCAAGCCCCCCGCCGCGGCTCCCACCAACTCCCCGGCAAACTCGCCGCGACCCCGGCCCCTGGGCACCATCAGCGCCCCCACTCGGACAGGGAAGCGCAGTCCCAGCAGCTAAGGGCCTCGTTCAAGACCCGCAGCTGAGAGGCGGCAGGCCCAGGACTGGCACGCGGGCGGTCGGACTCCAGAGCCTGTGCACCTCCTCACACCGCCCGACAGGCAGCGCGATGTTACGATACACCCCGCGACGTGGGCTGGCCGTGGTGGCCGCCTCCGACGACGAAGAAACTCGAATTAAAGCAGAACCAACAGCAGGTGCACCCTACGAGCTGAGAGAGGGGTCTATGGAAACCAGTGCGATGCTTGGGCAGCGACACACCTGCCCACACCTGGCCTTCAGGGCTCACCTGCCCTGCGCTGGCCGCTGTGCCGGGCACCGGGGCTGGGCCCGGCCCGGAGGGAGCTAACGCTGTGGCCGGGGAGACTGGACGCTTGGGTGCGGGCCAGGTGTTGTCAGGACTGACTCACCGGGTTCCAGCATAAAAACCCTGGGCAGCTCAGACGCTGCGTCAGGTTCAGTAACGGCCCCTAAAGAGAGCCTCCCCTAATCCCTGGGACCTGCAAGTGTTACTCTATTTGGAAAAAGGAGCTTTGCAGATGTGATTAAGTTAAGGACCTTAAGACGAGGGGATAATCCGGGATTGTCCAGGTGGGCCCCAAATGCCGCCGCGCGCCCTTGTAGGAGGGAGATGGGGAAGATTAGACGAACACTCACAGGAAAGGAGAGAGCCAGGGGGGGGGGGGGGCCCCCCGAGATGGGCGTGCTGCCGCCAGGAGCCCCGGCGAGCCCGGGAAGCCACGAAGGCAAGGAGCTGGGCCCTCCAAGGGAGCAGGCCTGGCTGATCCTGGATTTCAGCCCCGGGGCCTGCACCAGCCTCCCCGACTTCCAGGTCTGTGGCAGAGTCTCTCTCTGCCCTGCGTCTGTGGCGATGTGTTACGGCAGCCCGGGGGTGGGGGCGGGGGGAGGGCGGTGCAGTGGAAAGAGCAAGGGGGGAGGGGGCCAGCGACAAGGACCTCACTCCGGCTCTGCACTCTAGAGCCGGGAGCGACCACTTAGCCTCCTCCTTCTGCCTCTCTCCGGCTCCCGCCCACGCAGCGGAGGGACTGTCCTTTGCTGTGTTCGTGGGAGCTGGCTTGGTTGCATGTGACAGAACTCCAACCCCAATGGCAGAAGTTCAAGATGCCAAACAGGTTCGTGACTGGGTAGCTTCAGGCTCAGCTGGATCCAGGGGTTCAAGGGAACTTCCCCTCTCCCTCCCCATTCCCTCTCTCTCGTCTCTTCTTCTCTTACAAGTTAGTTCTGTGACCTCCTCCTGCAGAGGGGCTTCCTTCCTAGGCCTCAGGACTTGCTGACGACCAGCTCCGTCTGTACATTCTCCCGGCTTACCCGGCTCCCCCCAGCACTGAAACTGCCTGGGGACAGCTCAGAGTGGCCAGACCCCTGGCCCGTGCCCAGTGCCCAGGTCCCATCGCTGCGCCAAGGGAACGGGGTGTTAGGCTTGGCCTGGCCTGGGTCACGGGCCTCCCTGTGGCACGGAGCAGGGAGTGGACTGTGGAATTGGCGACGCCCACCAGGACCTCAGGGACAGGCTGCAGTGAGCAGACCCCCAAGGGCAGAGGGGTCAGGAAAGGCTGCCAGGGGAAAGGGCAGACAGAATCAAGGACCATCCACCACAGCACCTCCCGGCGCCGTCACAGAGCCCGAGAGGGGACTCGAGAACCTGCTCTGGTGGGACGCGCGATGACCGTGCCGTGATCCCCGTGGGCGGCTACGACCTGAGCCGCCTGGCTCCGCCCACACGCTCCCAGGGCCCCTGGTTCCCGCCGGGTCATCCCCTCCTGTCCCTCCTCCCTGACCACTCACAGGCCTGGCTGGGTGTGAAGGGGCCGAAGTTTCCCCACCCTGAAGCTGCTCTTTGGGACACTGAATTTAAGCTGTTCATTAAGAAACGAGATTCGGAAAGAAGCTTTGACCCGCCCCACCTTCTCGTCCGGGAGATTCGCAGAAGAACCTGCTCCAGGAGGGGAGCCGTGGCTGAATCACGGAAGGACCCCCCCCACCCCCCCCCGCCGCCGGCTTCGGTCAGGAGCTAACGCTCCGGGCCCGCTAGTTCGATGCCCGCGGTGCCTCACTGGCGCTCAGCTGCCCGGAGAAAATGTGCGGCCACCCGTGTCCCTCAGTCGCCCATTCTCAGGCCGGTGCCCCAAAATGTCGCACACGCCCAATGCTGCCTCCTCGCCTTTAGGATTCTGATGCTTGCGTGAATTCCCCTGCACGTATATTAACAATTTTATTTTCTCCTGGTAGTCTGTCTCTGTTCATGTGATCACTAGCTCAGCCGGGAGAGCTTAGGTGGTGAGAGGAACAGTATTCATCCTTTTTGGCCCCCACGCCTGCACCTGCCTCGACCAGGTCAGGGCAATGGGGGGACCGGAGTGAGCGGGCCGAGGCGGGTCCTGGCTCCGGGAGAGCTTGGCAGCCCCGGGAGCTCCGCACTAACCTGGCAGGAGAGGGGCCAGTGAGGGCTCCTGAACGGGAGACCAGGCATTGAAACTGTAGTGACTGGAGGACAGTGGGAGCCCCCACATCGGAGTCATGGCAGTCGCTTCATAAAATCCCTTGGACGAGTCACCGCTGGAGTCCCGGCTGGGCTGCTGAGAGACGCCGCACCTCGGGGGTCTTGCACACGGGCCGTGCAGGTGCGCAGGCGCCTGGCGAGGTGAGCAGCAGACCGGTCACCGGGCTGCCAGCTTGGGCGTTCCTGCGTCCTCCGGAAGTGCGGTTTCTGGTCCACTGGCCCCGTGCGGAGCAGCACGAAGGAACCCCGAGTGGCTGTGCTCGGAACGCAGACCTGTGGTGGGTGGGGTCAGATATGCAGCTGGTACCGAAAGTAGATACAAAATGTTTGCAGTGTAAGATACACACCCAGTCCTGAAAGTAGATACAAAATGTTTGTTTCTATCAACTCCATGTTGAAGTGGTGCTATGTTGAGCTAAATAAATTGTATCGCTAAAATTGATGTCACCTGTTTCTTTTTACATCGTGAATGTGGCTACTAGTTACGAGTACTCCCGTGGTCTGCCCGGGGTCGCCCAGGGTCGCGCTGTGCCCCGGGGATCTAGCGCACCTGCATTTCCTTCCGGTCCGAACCGCCCACGCGCAGACCAGGAGACGAGGTTGAGGGACAAGGAGGGGACGGCAGTGCCGCTCAGAAGCTGAGATAAGTCCTCAGACTGGCCTGGTTCAAGGGCTGATCTTTCATGCTCTACATACACCAAGTTATTTATAGCATCAGCCACGGTGCTTCAGGCCGCAAATGACAGAGTCCCAAACTGAAATTGGCTTAAAAAAAAAATCAGCATTGACTCTCCCACACAAGCAGTTCCAAGGCTGGTTAAGAGACTTCCCAGTGTCACCCAGACCCCGGGGCTTTCCGCATCTCTCTCTGTCCCTGACACGTGCTGGTTTTGTCCCAGGCCATCCAGCCGGGGTCTTTTGCAACTGCAGCCGCTTGCCGAGCAACAAGAGGACACGGCTCCTCGTCGGTCTCTTTCTACGGGGGAGAGAAAGCCTCCCCAGGAGCTCCTTAGGACCTCATAACTCAGCGTGCGGTCCACAGCCAGCAGCAGCAGCAGCAGTGCCGCCTGTGAGCTCGCTAGCCCTGCAGGATGGCACGGCCCACCCCGGACCCGCTGAAGCAGAGGCAACATCTGCGCGGGATGCCCTGCAACTCCCTGACACTTGCCAGTCTGGGCAGCGCTGCCCCGGGGAGGCCTCCCTGAAATCTGATTGGCTAGAGCTGCACCACATGCAAATGCCTAAACCAGCCCCCTGGGGGTGGGGGAAGGGAACAGAATTACCCTGATTGATTTATAACCGCATCATCCCCACCCTGGGCTGGCCTGGGGAGGCAGCCCCTGCCCCGAGCACAGCAGGATGGACCTGGCTCCCCAGGAAGGAAAGATCGGGTGTGGGCGCCTGGGAATGGTGTGCGGTGATGACGGTGGGTAGGCAATCTTGAGGCCAACAATTCCTCGGAGGTTTGATGTAAAAACAAAGGAGACGAAGAATATACACTAATATGTTCATTCATTTGTTTCACCCAACGCTTTTTCCCCAGTACCAGATACTCTTGGACGCCGAGGTTTCGGTGGTGCATGAGACACTCCTCGCCTCGTGGGCGGAGCTTGCACCCCAACAGGGACGACGGGGAAGCAGCGGCAGGGCCGCAATAGGAGCGTAACTGCAGCCGTGGAAAGTGCCCGGAGACGACGAACGGTGGTGCGGAATGCGGAAGGCGGGCTAGGCGGTGCTCTCCCGGGAGGGAGGCACGAAAGCAGAGACGGGGAGGCGAGGAGGGGCTCACCACCCCTGAGCCCAGGGGAGGAGCATCACGTGCAAAGGTCCTGGGGCAGGAAGAAACTTGGCAAGTTCAGGAGTGAAAGGATCTCTATGGTCTGGGGATGGTATTTAGTACATGTGTCTGGCTGGGTTGTCAGGACATCTGTTCCGACATCCGGAGCTTCCCTGACTCCACCTCCGACCCTCATGGTGGAGCAGGAGCCTGGCACACTGGGCCGGGTGGGCGGGCCCCGAGCAGCAGGTGTGACATCTGTGCTGCCCCACCCCCACCCCCCGAAGAGGAGGCTTCTCTCCTCACCACGAGCGTGCAGCCCTGTCTGAGCCGCACCACATCACATGGTGCCTGCTGGCCTCTCCATCTCTCTCTCCTGGGGGCTGGGGTTCCCTTGAACAGAAAGATGTGCATTTGTCCTCATTTGCATGCCCAGCACCGTGCGTGGCGGCTGGGACTTGGTCGGTGTTTAATGTAAGGTTGCTGGGTGGATGGATGCATGCCTGCCTGCATTCACGGCGGACAGGTGAGGTAAGACCTATAGAAGCCCACTGCCCCGAGCTTCCAGGGACTTCCAGAGCTAATCCGGGCCGGCACTGTGCCTCTGGGTGTCAACCCCTTTGACAGACCAGGCGGCTGAGGGTAGGCGAGGTCACAGAATGCTCGCAGGCCCCAAAGTGACGGTGGTGGCGAAGGCGGGGAGTGTGGCAGGCCGAGCCCTGCCTGCCTTGTCGTGGGCCACGCTGCCCCCGCCCTCACCTCAGGGCGATCTGAAGACCGTCCCTGCGCCCCACACCTCACGGCTGGAAGGGGGCCTCCGCCCCTTGCGTGGACCAGGGACCGGAGCAGAAGGAAGCCCAAGCGCGGGGAGAGCAGCCCCTCAAAGCGCTGCCCCTGCTGGTCGCCCACGCTCATTACCGACGGCCGCAGAATAAAGCCCCCGAAACAATAATCACGGGGTGCTCCCCCCAGTTTCTACGGATCGGGGGCTCAGAGCAGGTCGGCGGAGCAGCTCTGCCGTGGGGCCTCTCACGAGGTGACGGTCAAGAAGTCGGCCAAAGCCGCGGCTGACCGAAGGCCTGCCCGGGGCTGGCGGTCCCATTCCACGGGCCCGGCCCCGTGGCCGACAAGTCGGTGCTGGTGGCTGGTGAGAGGCCCCAGGTCCTCCCCACACGGCCCCTCCACAGGCTGCTTGAGGGTCCTCACAACATGGCAGCCGCTCCCCCCCCCCAACGAGGGCGCCATCCCAGAGGGGAGCAAGCGCCAGAGGAAGGGACCCCGCCGTGTGTGGGCATCAGCCCCAGGAGTCACGGGTCGCCTTCCCCTCCGCAGGGGGAGGGTCAGGGAATTTGAGAACGGGTTTTAAAATGCTAAATAGATGCCCCAGACCACCCCTTGGCCTGAGCGTCTCCAGCCCAGTGGGGGGTCAACTGGTTAGCCAGTGCACACCGGCAGGCCAGGTGCCCTTTCCTGGGTGCCACCTGATGGTCAACCTGCGACACGCACTTTTATCACAAGGGAAGACACATCTCGTGTCAGCGGTGTCTTCCACCACACGCCTGTGAAGTGGGGACCTGAGGCTGAACGCCCTCCTGGGCTGGTCTCCCCTTCCACGGCGAACGGAAGGGCGCCGGGAGAGCAGGGAAGCACTTTCCTGCCTGCGGACGGAGCTGGTCCCCACCCTCCCCCAGCCTTCCGGGCTGGGGGGCTGCCCTGCCGGAAGGGGGCTTCTCGGTCCTCATCCGTCTCCCGGAGGAGACAGCACTGGACCTGGCCCTCCGTCGAGAGACTGCCTTCCCCAGATCGCCCGCCTCCCTGAGCCCCGGCGAGCGTCCACGGCGCCGTGGGCCTTAAAATCGGGCGTGGCGTCAGGTGGGACCCGTCAGCCTGCTCGGGGCACGACTGACGCAGCGGAGGACACCTGCGCAATGGATTTCCTAATTAAAACGACATGCACCCTTCAGCCCAGCCATTCCACCCCAAGGGATTCATCCTCCAGACACACTGCCACCTGGGAGGCAGGGCTGTGCACGCGGACGGACGGACGGACGGACGGACGGACGGACCTGCAGCACTGCTCCCTGTACTGAGAGATGGCAACACTCGGACCACATGCACCCTCCCTCGGGGGCTAGCGAGACAGGCAACAAAGTAGCCGTTCAACAGAGCGCTGCGGGGCTGGTGAGAGAACGAGAAGGAGCTGTCCCCTGGATACAGTTATGTCCCCTGGATACAGTTATGGGAACTACGCACCCAGAGGGAAGACATCGTGTATAGTTTGCAACTGTTTAACCCAGAGCCCCTTTTAGCTCATTAAATAGCGCCATGTTTGAAAGCACGAACGCTAAGCTTCTACGTGCTCACGTGGAAAGTTGGAAAGTGCCCACTTTGAGTAGTTCTGTTTATGCCGTTTTAAAAAACGTCGCCAGCAGAGTGTGAGCAGGAGACCTGGGCGCCCCCGGACGAAACACGGCGTGATCTCTGTGTTCTAGCATGTTCCACACGTTCTCGGTTTGCAACGGTCTTCTCGATGGCTTCCGTCTGCGTCAGTGTGGGGGGCACTCGGTGCGGGGGCAAACTGGGACAGCCCTCTTTCTGGAGGGGACGCCGGCATTTGTAGCAAACACTTAAATGCTCACACCTGTGATCGGACAGGTTTCCTTGAATGCATCTGCCCCGTAGAAATAAATACTCAGATGTGTGTACACAGATGTGGGTATGAACAATTTCTGCCTGGACACGGATGGGGGAACATTGGAAACCACGCAAATGTGCATGAGCGGGAAGCTTCCTGAGTTCAGACACCTCCGAACTCCGGAATCAGGTGCCAAGAGCGTGAGGTAGCGAGGTCGGAAGGGGAGAGTCGGGACGCCAGGACGCAGTGCAGAGGGGAAGGGCCGGTGACGATGCGCGGCTGTATCTACTGAAACCAGTGGCTCTCAACAGGGGCGAGGGGGCCCCCAGGGAACAGGTGACCACGTCTGGAGACATTTTTGGTTGTTGCGCTGGGGGGCAGGTCGCTCCTGGTGTCAGGTGGGGAGAAGCCAGGGGTGCTGCTGACCCCCCTACAGTGCAGTGGGAGCCCCCCGCCGCAGAGAAGGGCCCAGCCCCAGGGTCCCCAGTGCCGAGGCTGAGAGGCCCTCACTGACACCCCGAGAGTAATCCCGGACCCGTGCTGGCTTCTCCCCGAACGCTGACCGAACACAGGACTTACTACTAAGAGCACTGCACACAGGACAGTCACCAAACGGTCGGCGGCAGGAGGAGAGGGACAGAGCACAGGCTTGGGGTACTTTTATGTCTCACCTAATTCACGTTCATGTCACCAGCTGTTTAAAAGAGCGGCTTTATCGTCACGGCCGGCGGGAAGGAAGGAAGATAGCTGGCCGAGGCCGATCTCCGGCACACCGGTGACGTGGCTCCGCCCCGTCTCCGCACTGGGCGCGGTGCAGGCCTCGCAGGGCGGGGGAGAGGACAGGCAGTGTCCCCGGCTCGGCCTTTGGGGCACAGGACGTGCTCGGTAGATGCCCTCGTCCTCCTTGTCCCAGAGGCACCCTGAGTGGCGTTTTGGTTTACGCCCAGAACACTCTCCAGGCCCTTGGCTGGCTGCTCAGGTTCAAGGCGAGCCCCGGGTGTCCCTCCAGGTTCAGGAGCGGAGTTGGTGCAGGTGCCTGCCGTGGGCTGGGCCACAGCAGGGGAGTGGGGGCCTTGGGTTTGCCCACCTCTGTCACCTCTCTGGAGCCGGGCCAGGTGAGAGAAGCCGCGGCCTCCGCCTGCCCCTCAGGCCTGCACAGGGTTAATGGGGCAGGAAAGCGTTCGTGAGCCAGCAGAGGGTCCCCCCTCCCCCGCCGCCAGCCCCCAGCACGCTCTGCCCAAGGCAGGGCTCTCCCCACACCCCAGGGGAGCTCAGCCCACATTCTCCCCGCTCTGGGCCCAGAGCTGACCTGGGTCCAGGAACCCCGGGGGCTGCAGAGGCGGTTTGTGGTGGAGGAGCGTTGTCCTGGGAGACGGAAAACTTCCCAATCAATGCAGAACGGAGACAGAAAACAGGGCTGGACAAGAAGCCTGCTGCCCTCCCCACCCCCACCCCCCCGCCCCGTGTAAGCCCCATTTAGCAGCAAACCCTTAAGCCGGCGCTTGTAAAAAGCCGCTTGTTTGGGACTGACCTTCCCATTCATGTAACGCGATACTGCACGCTTGGCCGACCTCGGCGAGCAGCTAGACAGACGTCGTCAGCTGGGCGCTGCCGCCCCTCTATTGAGATGGTCCTGGGAGCACATGTGGGAATGGGCCTGCCCTGGAGACTCGGGGGACAGGCGGGGCCCGGGCGGTTGGGGGGAGCCCGCCCCGGCCCCGACCCCCGGCTGCGGGAGGAAGCTCGGGGCTGGATCTCCGCGCACGGGAGCAACGAGGGTCAACAAATAACCAAGGAAAAGGAAACCTTTAAAAACAGGGACCCGGTTAAATGGCCCAGTAAACACCCCCCACCCCCCCACCCCCGGCACGGGCCGGCGGCATCTGGGCTCCACGCGGACGGCCTTCCTTCCTCCCCGTTCTCCGGCTAACGACTTCCTTTCGCAATTTCCTGGAGGAAGTTGTTGAAATGGTCTTCCAGGGGTAAAGTACGCGGGGCGATTCTCAGTTTTCAGCCTGGGTCTGCTTTCCCCGTCGAGTCCAATCTCCTAACTAACGTGGACAGCAGCGTCGTGGGGAGGCCCCGTGTCCACCTGCGGGGGGGGGGGTGAAGGGCCGGGGGGGGGGGTGGGCCAGCTCCGCGCAATCGCTGGGGGGGTGGGGCGCGGGGCCCACCCCGCTGCTGGGCACCGTCGGGGTCGAGGGGGGAAACGTCCCATTTCCCCCCATTCTTCCATCCCAAAGAACAGCCGCAGCGACTACTTACGAAGCACTTCCTAGAAGTTCTGGACCTGTGGCGCCGGAGGCGGCAGCCACCAGCCGCAGGCGGCTGCTGAGCCCTGGACCTGGGCTTGGGTGACGGAGGGGCTGAACTTCCACTTTCATTCAGTTTCAATTAATTTCAATCAGACGACCGACCGTCGAGTGGGTTGCGGGGAAACCCGGGTGTGCTTGGAACCACTTGGGCGTGTGAATCCGCTCTCTCGACTGTCAAGTCGACAAGACCCAAATAGAGATCAACTGTTTCCATGGAAGATGCAGGGCCTGGGTTGAGGGGCGCCGTCCGTGGGAAAAACACACCAGATTTCACAGGCTTTTTAAAAGAACGGATGATGAAATGATAATAATTCTTGCAACAGACTGGGTTGAACGGACGGCATTGTTAAAACGAACGCCGCCCAGATCTGTTGCACAACTGCATGAGCGTGCAACACTGCGGGACTCTGTGCACTTACAATCGGTTCAGGTGGCAAAGTTCATGTCCTGTGTTTTATGCCACAGTAGAAAAATCAATGTCACCTGTTCCTTTCACCTGTACACTTTTTTTTTACAAGCACTGGCCTAAGGATTCGCTTCACTTTTATAATGTGGCTGCTGGAAAACGTACAAGAACACTGATGGTTCACACTACAGTTCTACGGGGCAGGAGTGTCCGTGACACTCCTTTAAAGAGCGTGCGGCCCGACCAGGTGGGGCTGAGGACGGCAGCCCCGCCCCTGGGCCCCCCCCCACCCCGCTAGCCGAGAGGAGGAAGCAGCCCACTGCACAGTCACAGGCTTGCGGCTGCAGGGTCCAGGGAAACAGTTTGCACTGGAACCTGCCTCCCATCCACCAAACCCTTCCTGCTTCCCGGGGTGGGGGAGGGGAGCATCTGGAGACGTGACAGTGTGGTGGCTTTGAGCTCGGGCTCAGCGCACGCGACTCGCCCCCGGCAACTGTCAGGCCAGTTAATCAGAGAGGACTCGGCCTTGAAGCCGGTGCCTGGGGGTCAGCCCCCGCGCTCGCTCCTCCTTCCCCTCCTTCCCCTCCGCCACTGGAGCGGCAGTAAAACTGCGGGGCCCCTGAAAGCCTCGCTCCCCGCCCCCCGCACGTTTCCAAAGCCCTCTGGAGGAGGGGGGCGGCGTCCCCTATCCCCGGAGCCTCAGGGCTCAGTGCGTGCGGAGCTGCAGGACCCAGACAGGGGGTTTCCATCCTGGGCTCTGCAGGTCGAGAGGGCGAAGTGTAAGCCTTGTGTTCATGTGCCCAACCCCTCACCCGTGTGACCCAGGCCAAGCCTCCTGACCTCTCTGAGGATCAGTTCTTAATCTGCAGAATGGGAACGGCCAACATCTTGGGTAGGGTGTGAAGAAGTGCGTCAGTTTGCACAACCCGCTCAGCGCACAGTCGGGCCGTGCAGGCCCTGCCCCAGGTGGCCGTGCGGGGCCGAGGGCAGTCTGTGGGCCCTGCCCTCCAGCGTGTCGGCCGGCCAGGGCCCCCAGCCAGCGAGCACAGGCCTGGCTGCTCACCTAACTTCAGTGCTCACCGCCCCCGCCCTGCATCCCCCAGCTCTCAGAACCATCCACGCCGGCTGTCCCAAGTTGGCGGTCGTCTGGGGGAAAGGCAGGAGACCGCCGTGACGGGGGTAACCTCAGCCGGCGGGTCGTGACCTGCTGCTTTGAGCACTCCCCGCCACACAGCGCCGGCAGCCTGTGTAGCCAGCGTGAGGCCCAGGCTGAGCCCGAGACACGTCTGGGGCTGGGGCTGCCGGGGCTCCACGTGGCCCACGGTGACGCCCGGCCCACGGTGACTGTGATGAACTCTGACAGCTGTCACCGCGCGTCTCGGGTCATCGTGCCGTGAAGGCTTGGGGCAGAGGAGCCTCCGCTGGGGCTGGGGACAGGACGTGCCACGGGCAGTGGGCACGCTGAGTTCCGCCTCCGTCGCTTCCCGCCGCAAACGCCCGCAGAGCTGCACTGGGCCCCGGGCCGGGCCAAGGGGGCTGTCGTCGGGAGCGAGCTGAGGGGGATGGGATTCTTGCCCCCAAGGGGCGAACGTCCCTCCCGAGACAGTGAAGCAGCGGAACGTGACAAGCGTCCGGCGGGGAGGAGCAGGCAGGGTGCAGGGAGCCCCGGGGCGGCGGGCTGCCCGGCGCGTCCTCCCAGCTCTCTGGGAACGGGGAGAGCTCCCGGGGACCTGACGGCGGGGCCGGAAAGCTGCCAGATGAGACGCCAGCCCGGAGCCCGTGGGGACAGGGGACAGGAGGCTGTGGGCTGCCCGGGGACAGAGCCGCCCTGGCTACAGGACGGGGCGGGTAAGAGGTCTAGGTTGGGGACTTTGCGGCTCCAGGAAACATTCTAGGGAGCCAAGGGTTCGAGGGCTTCCGCTGTATGCGGTTTCAAAAACCTGCGATAAACCGTAACCTGAAAATAAGGGAGTCCAGCAGAATTCTGCAGTTTCCCACCATGGCCAGTTTGACACCTTTTGTTTCTTAAATGTCACTTTTAATGTATTGCCTCCAGGGCTAATTTTGGGATGTCTCTGCTTTGCTGTCACTTCCAGTGGGTGCTCTGGCCGCTGGTGCAGGAATCGAGGACGGGCGTCAATACCGGAGAAGGAGCGAGAAGCACCCACCGTGCGGGGGGTGCAGGGGGTGCAGGGGGCGGGGGCGCTGGACCTCACGCCTGAGCGGGTCTCGCCCTCCTGCGGGCCAGACGCCGTCCCCACCCGTGGGAGGGGGCCGGGCATGGCCGTGACTGACAACTGCTAGGCGGGGCAGTGGCCCTGTGCCGGCGTATTCTCAGCACCTGTCATCGCACGCTGTCAGCGGAGCGCTGGCGTGCGGTGTAATTTATGCCGTGAGTGTCGGGAGCCAGCGAGGGCCGTGCCGGAGCCGTCACGCGGCCTCTGCTGCTGACGAGCGCGTCTGTCCCGACAGATGCTGGGGTTGGACGGTCGGGGGGACCTTCAGTCCCGGGACAGAGGGTCACTCCCGCCTGGACAGCCAACAGCAGAGCCATGTGGGGAAACACGGGAGGCAGGGCCAGCTCGGGTTTGGGACAGTCCACCCACCACCGGCCACTGCGTGACGCCAGGAGGCCAGTGACAGGCGCCCCCGCCACCCAGAGACCCTCCAGAGCTGCCGTCATCTCCCAGCCACCCGAACGCGAATGTCTGGGTTGTGCTCGAGGCCAGATTCTCGCTGAGTCTCAGCCACGCGTGGTGGCTGTCCGTAGCCCCACGCCGACGTGCACAGAGACGTCGGTGCACAGCCGATCTTTCGGAAAATGCCAGCCGTGGGAGTGTGCGAGTCACCTTCGACAGCCTGCACGCGCGTCTGGGACGTGGGAGGGGCGACCGCGGGCCTTTCCGTGTGCAGCCGTGTCCCGCAGGTGAGCACGGAGGGTGCGTGTTCGAATATCACGGTCTTACAACCCTGCACGAAGCTCAGACTTCCCACGTGCAAATTCATGTCCTTTTCCAAGAACCAATTTCCCGTCTTACGTAGGGGGCTTGGGCTTTTGTTTTGGCTCCGTCCTGGAGGAGTCGAAAGGGCAACTTCTGCGCCGACTGGCTGCCACGTGGCGTTACCAGAGCCACAAGCAGGTGCACCCCCTTCCCTTACCACATCCCCGGAGTTCACGAGCGAAAACAGACGGGGGCCTGGAACACAATCGACTTACCCGACGGCCCAGAGTCACAGCGCTCACTGGCTACAGAAACCAGGGTCCGGGGAACCAGGAGTCCACAGCGGGCTTCCCTGGGCTCTCGTCGCGGTGTCCGCAGGGCTGCGCCCCCTGGAGGCTCTGGAGGAGAATGCATGTCTTTGCCTTTTCTGGCTTCCACAGGTGCCTGCTCTCCTTGGCTTGTGGCCCCTTCCTCCGGCGTCCAAGTCTCAAAGCTAGCGGCGCAGCATCTTCCTGACCACGGTCACATCGTGTGCCTCCTGTCCTCTGCCTCTTGTCCACTTTCAAGGGCCCCGGTGACGACCCCGGGCTGGCCTGAATGATCCAGGCTCATCTCTGCGTCCGGGAGTCCGTGGATCGGCAGCCTCGATTCCATCTGCGACTTGAATTTCCCTTTGTTCTGCAAGGTTACATATTCGTACGTCACCGGGATTCAGGTGGATGCCTTGGGGGGTGGGTAGGGTTCTGCCACAGTTTAAATACGGTGGGTTCTAACAGACTGTCCCCAGTTCGGATGCTAAGGAAGAACCACATGTCACCACCAGAAAGTCTTTCCACACTCCGCCCTCTTGCCTCGTTGTGGGGATGTGTCCATGTGTCCATCCGCAGTCACAGCACAGCGGCAGCAGTGACGCCCAAACAAACACCTGCTCTGCCCCACGGGCCGTCTGCCGGGGGCCACCTCACCCCGACACACCTCGCCGGGCGGACCTGAGGCCCGGGAGGCCCACGGCCCGGGAGTGAGCGGGCGTCTCCGCCCCCGTGTCCCTCCCTCTCACCCTGTCGCCCCACCACCACCACCCCGGGACCCGCTGTGCAGACGGAGACAGAGTCAGTGAACTTGACGTCCTTGCAGGTGACAGTGAGGTCAGGCATCTAGTACTCACCGACGTCTGCTCCTTAAAGGGGGATGGGAGTCCCGAGTCTGAGGACTGCATCCACCGAGGGCCCCGGGCCCCCCTTTCTGCCACAGGTCCTCCGTGACAGGGCTGCCTCTTCCTTCTCGGAAGGAAGAATGCCACTTGCAGGCTTCCTGTTTCCAATTAACGGGGGACAGTCCAGCCACCAGGCTCTGTCTGTACCAGTTTCAGATGGACTCTAATGTTTGAATAGCCCCATTTGTCAAGAATGTCACCAGCAGAAACCAACAAAAAAGCCGCATGAAGCAAATAAGCCGGCGCATTCTTTCTTCCGAAGGAGGCTCTTTGAAGCTGCACAGAACGTCTTTCAGTGTCCAGAGTGATCTTCCCTGCGAACTGGCTTACTCCTGCTTCTCTGCTCCTTTCCTTTTCCCGATGCGGAGTCATCCTTTGGAGACAAGCTGCCATGTGCCTGGGCGCTGAGAGGCTGCGGGAATGACGCCGGGCTTGCTCTCCCCCAGAGCGCCTCCTGCCCGGGACCCGAGCGCAGCCTGCGTCCCCGGCCAGCGGGGCGCCCTGGGAAACCAACTCGGCCCGGGAGCAGAAGGCGTGGGGGGGCGGGGCTCCCCGGCTGGGAGGCCGCGTTCAGGAGACCGCTGCCCCTCTCGCTGCGTTGCGTGGTGCTGCCACACCACTCGTATCTGGCCCTTTCCCACTGAAAAGGCCAGAGGACATCCACGGACTCTGCAGACGTCTTTTAAAGAGGACGGGATGCCGCGGGAGGAAGCAGACACCGTGCAGGAGGTTCTGGGACCCGCGTGTCGTCGGGACCCCTGACCCGGGCCCCAAAGCCCAGCTCTCCCAGCCGCCCCCCAGCCTGGGCCCCACTCTCCTCGTCTGTGAGACCCGGACAACCCTGCCCCCCACCCCCCGCCCCCGGGTCGGCGGGGACCTTAAACCAGAAGAGGTGTCCCAAGGGCTTTGTCCGCTGCCGGCACCCAACACAGGCGGTAATGGTTTCTCCTTAGTGCAGCCATTCTCGCTCTTCCTCTCTGGAGTCCACCCACACGGGCCTCCTCCCGTTACCCGTTCTGTCTCCCAGCGGGCCTGCTCACGTAAGTGCTGCACTCACGCTCGTTAGACGCTCCCCGTGTTCTGCACGCACAGTCCCACCAACCACGGTCCACGGTTTAACAACCGATCACGATGCCACAGAGCCGCGACTCCGGGGCAGTCGTGGGTCCCGGCTGAGGGGTGGGGGCCGCTTCGCTCGCTCATTCCGTTTCCTCTAACCGTGTCCAGCCAGGCACGGCTCTGGCCACTTCCGCCTCCGGATGCGGTCTGAGCACGGATCAGTCTGGATGGCCAGGTTCAGCGTTGTTATCGTCACAGTCGCCCCGCCGGACCTCGCAGCCCCACCTCTCGGACACCCGCGTGGACACGGCCCGCCGCAGGGTTCCCGCAGCCCCTGACCGCTCCGCTGGTCCCCGGAGGGAAGGACGGGACGCGGGACACCGAAGCGGAAGGCCGGTGCTGGGTGGCTGACGGCTCGGAAAGACGCCCTCCCTGGACCAGGGGGAGGAGGACACCCTCACCCTTGGAGACAGGGGTCAGCGCCGACTGAGTCTGCACAAACACACCTGCCCGACCCCCCTCCCCCGCCCCGAGGGCCCCCGGGATTTCCCAGCCCCTTCCCCGCGACCGACCGCCCCCCACCCAAACCCTGGTGCTCCGTCTGGACACATCCTCCAGCTGACTGTGCCTCGTCTCGGTGACACGCACCTGTCAGGCCGAGCCTCGTCCTGTGGAGCCCCTCCCCCCACGGCATGTAAGAATAGCAGTATCACACGAAATACAGTTTGTATGCTCTTTCTCCTGTTAACCTGTCCTCGGCCAGTTCACTCCGCAGGCCCCGGTCTCAGAACCGTAAGGAAGGGTGGAAGAAACGTCTCTCGTCGTGCCAGCGCCCGGCGCCCACCCCCCCGGTGGGCACCAAACGTCAGGGCCCGCGCAAGGGTGAGGACAGCCCCGCGTGCAGCCCGGCCTGAAGCTGCCCCGGGCTTCCCACTCCCTTGAGCCAATAACTGCCCCCCCTTTTTTAAATCACGCCAGTTTGCAACCAGCTGAGTGCTGAGCATCGTGCCCCCCACCTTACAAAGGGGGTACAGAGTGTGAGAAGTGAAGGCACTTCTGTTTGGGCCGCAGCGCAGGCGGCAGAACTGGGCCTCGCGCCCCAGTCTGTGTGGCCCTGGAGCCAAAGCAGCGCCCACGACAGGAGGCTCCTCCCCCTGCCCGGGGTGGCCTTCAGGGCCCGCCCCCCCACAGCAGGCGTGCAAGCAGTTCCCGTGGGGGCCGTGAGAATGAGCGGAGGCGGGCCTGCGCAGGGTGGCCGGCCCGCCGGGGCGGCAGGTGGGAGAAGGGCAGTGAGAGTCTTCCTTGGACCGAGGGCTAATCCTTTCTCTCAGAGGAAAGCGACCTTTCCGACAGACATGCACAGTTTCCTCGTTGGGCGGTTTTTATCTTCACTGTAATGTACTCCAGGACTGCGATTTCCGGACGGGGCACGGGTGGTGTGCCCGGAAGACCGAGACGAGCCCCCCGAAACCAAACGGAATGTCACATTCTGCATTCTGACCATGTCGGCCTAGTGGCTGCCTTTCCGCCATCAGCCCCAGGGGGCTGCTCGGGACAGCTTGGCTATGACTCTGAAATCCTCCAGGATTGCCAGATCTCACCGGAAATCTGATTTCACTTTAAAAAAAAAATGCATTCCAAACATGAGCCGTGATTTTTAAAAATGCACATAAATATTTGCAATCAGGATCGCCTGGGCTCTAAAGATAAACAGTCATAAAACAATATTGTGACCGCATTTTCCCCTCCTGCTAAACAACTTCCTCCGAGGGGGAAAGGTTAGACTAATCAGAGGTAAATCAACTGCAGCTGCAGCCGACCCCTTCGGGAGGAGGGGAGGGTCTGCGGGGAGGGCGCCGCATGGCCCCCCCGTCGGCCAGGTCCGCCCGAGGTCGGGACGCTGGCGGGGGACCCCCGCCCCGGACACTGCTCTTGCTGGAGCACCCGGACGCCCGTGGTGGCTGTCCCCACCGCCACCGCAGAGAGGGAGGGGCAGTGAGGGGGCACACCGCCGGCCTTTCTGCCTCCCGTGGCCGGTCTTGTGAGGGGTTCCAAGCTCGATGTTACTTCAAGTGTATGCATGTTTAGAAATGCTGTTTTTTAAAAAAAAAAAACACAACAAAAAATAGCTTATTGTTTTAATTTGCGCAGCTGCAAGCTGCCAGCAGTCTTCCGCCCTGCGGCGGAAAGAAACTCAGCCCCCAGGTTCGGGGTGGCGCTGTCCAGTTCGTCGCGAGCGCTTGGCCGACGCTGAGAGAGGCAGTGGCGCGGCGGCAGGCACGCTGTGCCCCGGACTTGGGGGGTCCCTGGCTTGTGCTGCCCAGGTGACTTTCCGACCCGCTTCGTCCTCAACATCAGTCACCGACGGCAGGCTACGGGCTCCCCGTGCCCATACCGGGGGCCGGGTTAGTGGCTGAGTGTTTTCGGGGTTCAGGTGAAGGTGATGCATTCGTTCATTCATTCACTCAACAAACATTTGTCCAGCGTCTCCCGGTCACCAAGATACCATTTGTGCGCTACAGACACAAAACAGCAAAGACCCGCTCTCCCGAGGCTGGTGTTCTAGTGAGGGAGACAAGCAGTGCGCAGTCAGCGAAGTGTGTGTGTGTGTGTGTGTGTGTGTGTGTGTGGAGGGGGTAAGTGCTAGGAACAAACACGAAGGAGGGAGAGGGCCTGGGGAGTGGGGGGAGGGCGGTGCCCTTTCATTTTGCATTTGTCACTTAACACTGGGTTCTGATAGTCCCTTTCCTTGCAACTCCCTTTGTTCAACAGGCGACACCTTTCAGGGATGAAAGGTGGCGGTGAGTCCAGAGCTTCAGAGTCCGAGTTCTGGAACCAGGCGGTGGGTTCAAATCCGACGTGCCACTCATGAACGCGGCGACCGGCTCACCGTCAAAGCACCGGAGTTCTCTCACCTGCAAACCGAGGGCGAGGACCAGACCCAGGTCACGGGGTGCAGGCGGCACAGCACGTGCGCAGAGCCGTCTCGGCGGGGTGTGCCACAGAGCAAGCACCCGCAGCGCCCCTGCACCGCCCCTGCCTGCAGCTCCGGCGACCACTTTCCATGGCTCTGCAGCATTCAGGAGGGAGACACCCCGCCATGCACCTTGGCTGCTGCCCGAGGATGCGCCGGGCGGGTCCAGCTCTGCTCTGGCGGTGCCGGGAGAACTTCCTGGTCGGCTCCTGTGCACCCCCGACCCCGTGTTTCTCGGGCCTGCTCCCCCCGCTCCCCCCTAGAGGGGGACACACGCATGTTCCAGGGGAGCCACGCCACCGCCTCCCTCTCCCCAGGCGTCCGGTGTGAGGGGCCCCTTTCCTCCGACCCTCCCTGGCACCAGGCGCTGCCAGTCTTTGAAGCTCTCGCCACTCTGACGGGTGGAAAATGACTTCCCAGGCTGTCTGGGGAGCATTTCACGGACGTGCGGCGGCGGGGGGGGAGGGCAGATGTCTTTTTGTGCAGAGGGTTTTGACCCAGCATTTTCCCCTTAGTGAATGACCTGTTCTTAGCCTTTAACTCCTCCCCTTTCCGCCCCTCCCTCTTTTAAATCGAGCATCTGTTTTCCAGACGAAGGATGCCCAGGGCCTCAGGCCGGTGCGTGAGGCCACCCCGTCCCGCACAGAAGGACCAGCCAACCACTAACATCGTGAGGCTCTGTGTCCCCGTCAGGCAGCAGGCGAAGCGCATGCCAGGACTCCACTTACTCCGTCATCACAGCTTTCCTGTGAGGGGGACACAGTGCCTATCTCCACATAAACAGACGGAGGCACAGAGAGGCTTAGCCCCTGCCCCAGGGTCACGCAGCTAGGAAGCGGCAGAACTGGAAGCCGCACGCAGGCACGACTGGCCCCGTTTCCTTCACTCTTCTCAGCAGTCCCTGCAAAGCTCCCCAGTGGCCCCTCGGCCTTCGGCCTTGGGGTTCTTGTTTTGAGCTGGGCCCACACCACCTGGATAGATGCTTCCTTCAGTGCCTTAAAACCCTCCCACGGCCCTCCCCCTGGGTGGGGCTGCTTCCTGTCGGGACGCCCCAGGAAAACAGCAGCGCCTCCATCCGGATCGCTCGGGCTGGGGGTTTTGCTCTGCCTGGTCCTGTTTTCGCCCCACAGCGCGCCTGGCCCAAGTGAGCAGCTCTGCTGTCTCTCTGCAGGGTAAGAGGCGCTATCGCTGAGGCAAATATTGACTTATCGGTTGTAACTACTGGTGTTGGAGACAGGAAGAGGGTCTTTTTTTTCCAAGCGTGTGAGCAGGAAACGCACACCCAGGAGCAGACTCTCCTGTGGGTTCACTAGGCCACGTGCGCCGCGCCTGCCCCTTCTATTGCTAACTCATCGCAGAACCCCGCGCGGCGGCGCAGTGAGTGCTGCTCCCCTGTCACAGAGCGGGAGACTGAGGCTTGGAGAAGTCCCGAGACTCGCCCCCAGGGGCGAGGAGGGGCGGAGCCGGGTTTGGAGGCAGGCCTCTGCGTTCCCGCAGCCAAAGGCAATCCCAGCCGCTGCCCCGGCCCCCCCGCCCCTGCCGGACGGCACTAGACGGTGTTGCTGGGGAGGCTGCGACTCGGTGAGATTTCGTTCACTGCGGCGACCCAGTCTCTCTCTGTCCGAAGGAGCGCAGGTGCCCAAGAGCACGAGAAGCACCACGAGACAAAGCCACCGCAGGCCGGTCCGCCTGGTGGGGAACCAAGTCGCTGCTGACGGACCTCTGTGGCCGCAGGGACCGGGGGGGCCTGTGGCCCGACACTGGCACAGGAAGGAGGAGCCCCGCCTGAAAGAGGAGGCTGCCGAGATGAGGAAACCGAGGCCCGGGCCGGGAGGAAGCTGCCCCAGGTCACACTGCCCTGTTTGAAGGGACAGTGCAGCAGGCAGGACAAGGGCCCCCGAACTTGTGGAGGCCACTTTACGTGGCAAAAGGCACTTGGCAGGTGTGGTTAAGGACCTGGAGAGGGGGGACTGTCCTGGACTGCCTGGGAACCCACGGGAAACACAAGGGTCCGTCTGGAGGGAGGCAGGAGGTGAGGGTCAGCAAGAGAGTGGACGATGCCGGGCTGGGACGGCGAGGACGGAGGAAGGGGCCAGGAGCCGGGCAGCGCAGGCGGCCGGCGGACACCGGAAAGGGCCAGGGCGAGATTCTCTCCCCCTGGGGCCTCCAGGAGGGGCGCCGACACTTCGGTCTGGCTGGGCGGGTCTGGGTGGGACGGGGCGGGACTTCGGCAGGGCCGGAGGAGCGTCACGCACTCGTGTTCTTGGAAGCCGCTGAGGTCATGGTCATCGGCTACAGCAGCCACGGGAGCCTCCCAGGGCAGCCCTCGTGCACCGCCCCCGAGCTCACGCCAACTGCACTCGGGTTTGAAGACGCGGAATGGCTCGCTGCTCACCGCGACGGTGGGGCGCGGCGGGCGCTGACCAGTTACTGGGGCGCAGCCCCGTCCCCTGGTCCACGGGTCGGGTCGTCTGCGCCCGTCTCCCGCCCCCACGGCGAGGCTGCGCACTGGGCGGCAGAGACTGGGCGGCAGAGACTGGGCGGCCCGCACGGCCGAAAGCCGGTTCTCCGTGGCCCTCCACAGAGGGAGGCTGCCACCCCTGCGTCGTCACGCGAGGAAGCCAATCTGAGAGTGGGAGGCCCGTGAGCACACACTTGGGTGCCGTTACCCGCGGACCTGAAATACCGCTTTCATTCGGCCCCAGGCCAGCTCTCCCGCTGCCGCACAACGGGGAGGGGAGCCCGGTCAGGGGCCGAGAGGTCGTTGCCGGGCTCTGTCACTTCTCCTGCCACGTCTGGGGGGCAGGACCGACGCCTCCCGGCTCCCAGGTCCCCTGACCAGTCAGTTCCCCTGACGTTTCCCGGGGCAATCACCTCTCGCTCCGATGCACACCCCTGTCTGCGGGAGAGGGGTGTCTGGGGGCAGGTCGCTGCGGGCTCGAATCCCCGCTCCGGCACTCCCGCGCTGTGCGACCTTGGAAAGGTCCCTTCCCCTCTCGGAGCCTCTTCCCTCACCCGCGAGGCAGGGATATTAACTGTGCTTTTACTGCTGGCTGGTTCCTGCGTGTCCCTATTCAGCCGTCCTGGGGAAGTGGGTGTTGCTTATCAGGATCATTATTATAAAGCCCCTGGCGTGAGGCCTGGCCTCTACAAAGGGCTTAAAATGGAAATTCTACCCTTTTAATTTTTATGTTTTAGATTTTATTTTTTAGTTTTAGACAGGAGGGGAGGGAGAAAGAGAGGGAGAGAAATATCCATGTGTGGTTGCCTCTCGCGCGCCCCTCACCGGGGACCTGACCCCCAACCCAGGCATGTGCCCTGACTGGGAATCGAACCAGTGACCCTTCGGTTTGCAGGCTGGCGCTCAACCCACTGAGTCACACCAGCCAGGGCAGAAATTCTACCCTTTTAAAATGTGGGTGGGCCCTCTTCATAGTTGTATGGAAAACAGTCCAACAGTAAATCAGAACGCAGGAACAAACGATGCTGTGTGTACCGATGCTGTGTGCCAACCTTTGCCCCCCCACCCACGGCCTCCCCGGGTGGTTTTCTGCGGGCCCAGGACAGCGGCGAGTGCGCGGCAGGCACTCCGTCCTGGTGTTTGAGGGCTGCCTATGATACGTGACGGGCATGCTCTGCAGCTCTCTTTGAGCCTCCGGCGCTGGCCGCATCTCCGGAGCAAGGATATTTATTCCCGGTCGGTCGGAGCTGCTCCCACAGCAGACTGGCTCTCAGGGGTGTGGGGGGTGCCGGTGGTCAGCCGGGCTGGACGTGCTGTGCCTCTGTCCTTGAGGGGCCTGAGCTCCTGCAGGGGGCGAAGGCCTGAAGTTCTCCACCCCCAGGCCCTCTCTGGCCTCACTCTGGTCCCCGCTGGAGAGTCTGAGATGCTTCCGACACAGTGGGCAGGTCCAAGGGGCGGGAACCTGGGGAGGAAGGTCACTGCCGCGTGGGTGGGTGGGAGGGACATGGCTCAGGTCCCACGGGTCACGTTGCAGGCCTGGGTTTTATTCCAGGGGTGACGAGGAGCCACTTACAACATTTACACGGGGGAACAAGAAGACCCCATTTCTATTTTAAAAGGAGGATTGTGGTTTACATTGTGAAAGGATCTCAGGCGAGGAAACTGAACCTCCCGAGTGAAGTCGCTGGCCCAAGGATGCACGGTGAACCCCTGGAGCCCCTTGTCCCCAGTAACCACAGCCGCCGTTTCCAGAAGGCCCTCTGTCCGCCTCTGAGCCTCAGGCTTGACGCGGGTGGTCCGGGTGAGGAGGATGCTGGGACGGAGGTGCAGACACTCCTGTTGACAGACGAGGAAGCCGAGGCTCCGAGAAGTGACGCCACTGGCTCAGAGTCACTCGAGAGGAAGCAGCCGGAGGCGCCGCTGCTGCCCGGGCCCAGCGTCCCCCCTGCTCCGCACCGCGAGGCCACGTGCGCCCACAGTCACCGACACAAACTCATTCAGCCTTTGGACCGCCGCCCGTGCAGCCCCCCGCACCCCGGCCCCATTTCTCTTTTTATGGAGAAGCACTTGGTGTTCCTTTGACCCAGCCCTGCAGACCGCAAACTATGAGGAACCAGGGTTTCTATTCCCACCTCCCACGGAGTCCCCAGGGAAACACAGGACACCGGTGAAATGGACCGCAGACACACGGAGATCACGTTTTTGAGTACACATCTGCCCCACATGTTACCTGGGCCTCATTTACATGAAAAAAAATTCATTGTTCATCTGAAACTCAAATGGAGTTGGCTGTCCTGTTTATTTTTCTGTGTGTGTGTGTGTGTGTGTGTGTGTGTGTGTGTGTTTGGGGGGGTTAAATTTGATCATCTCAATTCTAGCAACATGGGCACATCTATCTCCATATTTGCATTTCTCCCCAGGAAAACATCCTAAGAAATCATTGGCGGGACATTCTTCCTCTTTCAGACCCTGACTTTCACCTGGGCTTCCCGAGGAAGGCCGGCACGTCCCTGCCTGCCCCCCCCCCACAAGCAGGCAGATCAGCACAGCACAGACAGTGACAATCCGGGTAGAAGAGCCGTGCTGAATAACAGGCCGTCCACACGAATAAACCCGCCCCCCCCCCCGCCGCCCCGTGTGGTCGGTCTTCCTTCCTGTTTACTGTGTCTTCTCCCTAAATGACGGCCGTAATGATACACTTGCTATTCTTGTCATTTTTGCTCCGTTTGATGCCCGCGACGGGGAGAAACATTCCTCGTCTGTCAGGAGCGCCCGCAGGCAACCAGCAACCCCGCTCAGCCCTCCGAAGTAATTAAAAACAATCAACCAAAAATGCGAAGGGGGTGTGGGACCCCGGATTCCAAACTCCACCTACTCAGAGCGCAGCCAAAGCCCCTGCTTGAAGACTTCCAGCGATTTCCATTTAACTCTTTGATGCACGGAGGGGGGAGGCGGGAGGGGGGCTTCCGGGCGCTCCCACCCACAGGGCTGGCCGGCGGCGGTGGGAGCACCTGAGAGCCCCCACCCCCGGCCGAGGACGGAGTTTCCTTTAAGACGAAGAGGGGTGGGGAAGTGCGGCCCAGAACACCGGAGCCCCTTCCCGCCTCTGGCTGTTTGCAGTTTATTCATTTCTGGCTCCTTAAAAAGGCTTACAGGCAGCAACCAAAAGAATAATCATGTAAACTGTCTCTTAAGCCAACACCAAACGACACTTTTGTGAACAACTGCAGGTGAAATTAGATTGAGGGGCTGATCTATTGACATTTTAAACGGATGATCTAAAATATTTTTTTCCGTGACAGGAAAGCCTGCAAATTTCCAAGTACTGAACAGTGTGATGCGCCACCTCTGCGTGGGTACAGTTGGGTCTGGCAGGAGAGGGGAGGGGCCGCACCTTCCAGGGGGCTTTGAATGAAGACCTTGGTCCAGTGTGGAGATCCAGCCCCCTTCTGGGGCCAAATACACCTAAGCAGACGCGTCATTCCACCACGCCTGGGCCCTGGTCCTGTCCCGGGTCTGACCTCCCAAAACAGCCGGGTGGTGTTGCTGCTGCTGCTGGGCTCCCAGAGAGCTCCTGGCCTCCAGGGGACAGGGGACAGTGACTGTGAGCAGCCAGAGAAAGGGACACACCCCAGACAAGGGCCCAGGACTGCCCCCGTTCATGCAGGATAAACACACCCACAGGCCAGTTCTTCCCCCGCTCTCTCATGGGGGAGGAGTTCCATGGGGCCAGCCTTCCCAGAATCCTACCTAACTCCGGGCTGGGTGGGGGGAGAGGCTCAACTCCACACCCTCCCTTTGAGACTGGGGTCTGATCCAAAGTCACAGAGGGGATCAAAACCATCCCCGAGACATGTTCACGGGCCCAACTGGTAGATGCTGAAACGCGACAGGGCACTGAGCGGGCGCAGGTCTGCGGGACCAGGCCTGGTTGGGGAGCGCAAGCTGGAGGGGGCTGCTTGGAGGCACTGTGGCAACAGCCGCCGCGTCCCTGCGCACACAGCCCTGAGCCAGGCACTTCCACCGCTGGGCACTAGTTTGGCGGCACAAGGAAAGTTTTGTTTGCAGTGACAAAAGACGGAGCCCAATCTCAATGTCCGTTAGCAGGCCACTGGTTAAACTGGTTCCTTCACACCGAGGAGTATGGGTCCAGGCACCGTAGGGGAAGAGCGAAATGCGGAAGGATGTGAACTGTCCGCACGTTCACTTCCTACCTAGACGGGGAGATGCGCAGATACACACGGCTGTGCGTGTGTTTGCAAAAAATGTGAAAAGAGATACCTCTGGGGGGGCAAAATCCAGAAACTCCGGGGGAGGATGAAGTGGGGTGGGGTGGGGGGGTGGAGAGGAGGTGGGGGAGAAACTTTTTGCTGTCTGTGTTTGAAAAAAAGTGTTTCCTGTGTGCATTACTGTTTTGACACTGAACCTTAAAACACTTCAGTACGACTTAACCCCACTTCGTTTTCTGCTCGACGATAACCCCCCATCCTGCAGACCGGACTCAGCGTGGACACCAGCGTCGCGGTCCAGAGCCGTGTCCGCACTTCACGAGGCCCACAGTTCCGCTTTGTCAGTTACACAGCCTGGCCTACCATCACTGGCCGCGTGGACCGGAGTTTCCCAGCTTGGCTTTGGGACCCCACGTAATCTGCCCTCTGCTCCACTGTCAAAAGGGTTAAGGCTCCAGGAAGGACATCAAAGATGAAATCAGTCCTAATTGTTGGCTGTACGAAAAGGACTTCACTGACGAAAAGGACTTCACTGACCAAAGAAAAGAGTGATTCAGTAAGATCACAGACGCCTCTTTCCCTAGTGTGACCCCCCCCCAAATTTCTGCTAAGGAAAAGGGAGTTTCTGGGTGGAAAAGGACAGGATCCTTTAAATGTTTGCATATTCATGTGGATGAGGGCTTGATTTTTGTCTAGGTCTAATTCTAGCTCTAAATATAGAACATAGGACAAGCAGCATCCTTTACCTGTGAAATAACAACTACTCCTCTTAAGGAGATCATTGAAAGATGCACAAAAGTAGCAGGTATAAATGTATTCATAATTACATTGTCTTAAAGAGGAAAACATGGGAATAACCACGCCCATCAGTGGGGGTCGCTTAAATAAAAAAGGGGAGCCCCATGCTGGAAGTGGCGGGCAACCATGGAACAGGAGAACGTACATCAATACTTACTGACACGAAAAAACGTCGTCGAGGCTGGCTAAATCGGGCTGTAAAAATGTCGCGCGCATCCCAGGGTCCCCGCCGTGTGAGGGCAGGACCGTGTGGCACACGCAGTGTGATGTGTCATGCAGAGGCTTACAGAAGTCACACACGCACACGCACAGGTCCGGGATGGAGAGGGGCCGTTACTTTTCTGCTTGCCCTGTCCGTACAGGTCGAGTTTTCTAGAAACAGTGGTTTTTCCCTGTCTCACTAGCTGCAAGAGAAGGGAGGGGAAGGGGGTACTCCGGCCTGCGGCAGGGGCTGGCTGCGGGGAGGCGGGGCCGCCGCTGGGGGGAGGGCAGAGCGGAGCGCCACTCACTCCCGCTGCGTCCCTCCGCCCCGCACCCCCCCCCACTCCTCCACTCCGCAGCCGCCGCGTGCCCGTGATGTGCCCCCGCGGCCCAGAGGCAGCTCTCTGTGGATCCTAGCAGCTGCAAAGGCAGGGATTCCCACGTGTGCACAATCATCCCCAAGGTCCACGCTCACTCCAGGTGCTGATGAAGGCAGGATGGCGTTAGGTTGAACCACAAGGAATTGCCAGCTTCGCGGGGGGCGGGGGGCGGGGGACGGGGGGAGGGGTGTTGAAAGTGGTCGGAGAGCGGCAACGTCATGTGGTTCAACACAAGCCGCTGAGCATTCTTTTGAAATATCAAATATCCAGCTCCTTTTCCCTCCTCCCGCCCCCTCCAAAATATCTGGGGTGTGGCTGCTTTGTGGTGCTCTTGGCAGGGGCCACGTCCGCGTCCGCGGAAACGCACCAGTGCCTGGAGCGGAGCCAAGTGCGGGGCTGTGGGACCCGCCCGATGCGTTGCTCTTGTAGTTAAGAGAGCAGTTTTAGAACACGCGGAAAACCGCACCGAGCGACCCGCCGCGGCCGATCTCAACGCTGGAGCGGGTCCGAGCCGGTCTCGCGCAGGCGCGCGGGGAACCGGGGTCCGCGGAGCGGCCGCGCGGCCCATCTGCCAGGACGGGGCCTCCGCGCCGCCAGCCCCTGACCTCCAATCTGTCACTCTCGCGGCTGAAAGGCGGCCGCGGGAAAGAGCGCCTCCCGCTCCGCCTATTCAGAGCGTGAATGCAAAGTGGTCCGAGTTGACCGGCCGCCAGGCTCCGCGGCTCCACGCCGGCGAGGCCCCCTACAGTTCGCGCAGCCCGGCTTCAATGCGGCCTCCAGGCGCCCCATTCAGGCGGGCCTGCATGCAAAAGAGACGGCCATTAGATCATCGTAATTATCCCATGGACATCGCCCGCGGCCCCCGCGGGGGCCCCGAGCCCATCAAACGCGTCTCTAATGAGGCGCTGCGGGCCCTTTGTGCGCGCCGCGCCCCCCTCGCGCGCCGCTGCTCGGGCCGCAGACAGGCGGTCCCTTTCAGGCGCATTCACTCCCCCCGACCCCCGACCCCCAGGGCTCTGACATCAGCAGCCTTGATTTGTGATCGTTTTCACGGGCGCACACTCGACGCTTGTTTCCTGAGTTTCCCGCCGGCCGCCCACCCCCACCCCCACCCCCACCCCCACCCTCCTCCCCCTCTTTCTGCGAAACTTATTGGAATCTAACAGGCATGGGCCGGGCACCACAAAGTGAGCCCGCAGCGTTCTCACACAGCAGCCGAGCCCTCGTGCCAATAGCGACAACCGGGGACTCATTATCTAGGTGCGCGGACCGCTAATCGCCCCCACGCTCAACAATCCCCAGCAGATGTCCACGACTTTATGAGTTTTAATTAAAATGTTCTACTTATTTTTATCAATGCACTTCCCCACCCCCCCACCCCCCAAATTAAAAAGATGTTACTCCCTGGTAGTGTTTTGCAAATTCCCCCTTCATCAGGGCGATTAAAAGACTCTTATGTGGAACTAATCGGGGTGTTTTTCTCCTCTTTCCTTTTAACGTGCTGCTGCTAAGTTTTTTTTTTTTTAAGAGAGAATTCATTAAACTCGACGTTTAAAAAGATTCTGTTTTCTTATGTCACAACATAGCAGCGGAACTGTGTACGGTTCTTCCTGCCGATGCAAACGATGGCAATTTACACGAATTCCTCAGTTTCAGAACGTGGTTTGACAGAAAAACCCAACTTAGCGTTTTCCAGTTCCTTTCCTCCCAAACTGTTTGACCCAGTGAAGGGCGTCATTGTTGCCCCGAGACTGCAAGTTTATGAAAGATCCACTTAAAACAGCCTTTCGGGCTTTTCAAAGATAAACTCCATACTCTCCCCACGACTTCTTCAGCACATGTGGTTTTTAATGTAATTCTGTTTAACCGCAGCCATAATTTAATTTGCCATAAAACTGAAATGAAAGGACAGGACAAACGAGCGTTAGACGCAAATGTCAGTTAAAATAACCATTTGCCGAGAGGCCAGGACTGAGAGAAAATGGCATCATTTCATTGTAAGTCGGGCACCAGAATCTGAAAGAAAAAAGAAAAGAATTTCTTTTTAAAGGTACACCGTCGTCTCTGAGTGCAAAACCTTGGCCTTCGCAGGAAATAGCACCACGACCCCAGGGAGACTGGCCCTGCGTGAAAACCTCGGGCGCTGAGCGAAAGTGAATTAATTTTCAGGAAGACGACTCGATCAGGACAACATAACGTGCGCTCTACAAGGCATGGATAACAATTTCCAGTTGTTAAAAATCACTGCCAGTCAGCGCAGGAAGTGAGAAGTCAAGGAATAGGGGACTTTCCATTACAATAAAAAACAAAACAAAACAGAATTCCAAATAACAAGCTTCAGATGATGTCTCTATTAACAAGATTCTTGGGTTTTATTTTGATTTTTCTAAAGAGTTTATTTATTTTTAGAGAGGGAAGGGAGGGAGAAAGAGAGAGAGAGAGAAACATCAATGTGCGGTTGCTGGGGGCCATGAACTGCAACCCAGGCATGTGCCCTGACTGGGAATCGAACCCGCGATGCTTTGGTTCACAGCCCGAGCTCAATCCACTGAGCTATGCCAGCCAGGGCTTGATTCTTGGGTTTTAATATAAAGAACCTCTTTTTTTTGTAGCCACTACATTGTTTCACCTTCCGATCACGACTGGTTTGAGTCCTGCAGGGTTTTCAGAGCCACGGCGCATCGTGCGTAACCAGAGCTTTACCAATCCAGCCAACCCCTGGCGTCTCTCCCCCAGCACCCACGGCCTCCAGGTCCCTCTTGGAGCCATCCTGGTGTCTCCCCAAGGCCCTCCGGTGACCCATCTCCACTGACAGTCACTTTAACCAGCGACACAGAGTGTCACCCGTGTCTCCCTCTTGGGACCTCGTAACACAGAAACCAGTGGCCACGACCCGCAGGAATGGAATTCGACGGCTTTAAAGCTCGCACACACGATTCTGCATTCGCTATGACATCCCACAGCAAAGGGGTGCTCCTGTCCCCCGACATGCAACCGAAGTTCGCAGCAGCAGCAAGTTAAAATCCTGCGCTGCGTGCGTCCCAGTTGGGGGTGGGGGTGGGGGTGGGGGTGGTGGTGGTCTTGGGAGTCTTGAGCATTCCTCACTTGCCATTCCTCGACTACGAGGTTAGGGGAGTAATTGAGTTTGATCGTTAGAAAAACCATGTCGCTTCCAAAACTACAACCCGGGGCGGGGGGGCAGCCCCGATCAGCCGCTCCCCTTGGCAGACCCTGTGGCCCTTTCCCACGCAGACGTGGCCTCTCGCGTGGAGCTGCTGTCCCCTCTCCCGTGTGGGGGCTCGAGGAACACAGGCGGCTGACGTGGGGGCTGTGTGCCTTGCATGAGTCAGTGTACGGGGAACCCGCAGGCGCGTCGGCGCCGTTGGAAATGCTGCCCCCCTAACCTGGTCGAGGAGTGGAAAGTGAGGAATGCTGACCTCAGGACAGCTGAAGCGTGGCCGCCCAGGTCCCGAGGCTGTGGCAGCCCGCAGCCCAGCGGGGCCCCTCGGGCAGCCCCCCTGCTCACTCTTGGGCCCAAGGTGTTCAAGTTCAAGCCTAGGAGATGCTGTGACACAACGCTCTCCAACAGACGCACAGCCAGCGCCGCAGACGGGAGCCACGTGCGCGACCTTAAGTTTCCCAACAGCCGTGGTTTGCAGAGAGCTGGTGAAGCTAATCTGAACCACATCCTGCTCGGCCCGTATACCCCAGATACCATCGCGGCCACTTGTCGTCAACATAAAGATGCACGGACAGGGCACGCACGTCCTTCTTGGTACAAGCCGTGGAAGTCGGTGTGTGTTTCACACTCACAGTGCATCTCAGTGAGGGCCAGCCACGCTTCCCGTGTGGAGGAGCGGCGTGGGGCTCAGGGCGGCCACAGTGAGCAAGTGCCCTGCAGCGCCGCAAGTGACAGGCGGCGCGGGGACCTCACGGCCCGGCTCACACCCTGGTGCAGCCCCCTACCCGCCATGTCATGCGGGCTCTCTGAGCCTCGGCCTCCCCCCTGCTCGTGTGTGGGCGTGGGCGTGGGCGTGGGGAGGGCGGGATGGGACCGGCACTGACCTCGCAGCGTCCGTGTGCGCTGGAAGCAGAGACCTGAGAACAAACACGGGCCCTGCCCTCGTTCAGCCCCCAGTACGTCCTGCTGCGGATCCGACACGTGTTTAGTGAGCACGTAGCAGGTGCCGGGTACTGTCCCAGGTGGGAGAGAGCCGCAGTCTCGTGGGGGGACAGACGAGAAGCCGGAGAAGCAGTGACACCACGTGTCAGGTGTTGACAGAAGACGTGAAGGGGTTATTCTTTCACACAGTCGTAGCAGGGACAGCCTGGTGACACTGCAGCCAAGACGTGGAGGAGGTGAGGTTGCTGGGCGCATGGCCATCAGCAGGAAGGGCATTTGGCGCAAGGGAACAGCCAGGGCAAAGGCTCTGAGGCAGGAACGTGCTCAGCGTGTGGGCGGAGCAGCTGGGGGGCCAGGGCGGCGGGAGCCGAGAGAGACTGGACAGGGCTTGGGGTGAGGCCAGCAAGCGGGGTGCAGGCTGGACCCTGGACGTCTGCGGGGTGCGGCGAGGGTGCGGACCTGAACTCAGGGTGGGGCAGGGGTCCTCGCAGGGCTCTGAGAGTCTTCAGAGAATCCTCCTGCTGCTCTGTGGGCGAGAGGTGGTGCGAGGGGGAGGACACGGGAGCCCCTTCCCGGGGAGGGGCTCCCGCGGGAAGCCGGGGAGAGACGTAGGTGGTCTCGGCACGGGCAGAATGACAAGGGGCGTGTGCTGCCAGCAGGGAGAAGAGCTCCTGCTGGACTGCCCTGGGGGGTGGGGAAGGGGGGGACACCTGGGAGGACGGGGTGGGGGTCGGCGTCGGCGCCTGAGCGGGGCCGGGCAGGGGAGGCGGGCCTCGAGCGCTCCGCCCGGCCTGTCCCACAGGGGCTGTGAACCTGGCGGCGACGGTCTGAGGCAGGCCCCGGGGCTGTCCCCATTCCACAGAAGGGACGACAGGCTGGCAGAGGTGAGGATCACGGTGAGTTCTAATGCGGGCAGCCGTGTCTCCAGAGGCCGGAGGTCTCCCCTCCACAGCCCCCGGCGCCCTGCCCCCGCCCCAGCATCTCACAGGGTGAGGACAGGCCCCTCATCCACCCTCTGCTTGTCCCTCGCAGAGCCCGTGGGCGGAGGAGACACAAGGGCTGCGGGGCAAGAAGCACCCTCTCCCCGGAGCCCCCGGCCCCAGCCTGGGTCCGGCCCGAGAGGTTCTGGAGCTGTTCACCGGGCCCTCGAGGGGGTCTTCTGCCTCCCACAGGGCAGGGGGCCCCGCAGCTGCGGTGACCCTTTTGCAGGATGCCACACCTGTCTCCACGGTGAGGGCCCTGTGGGGGGCGGGGGGATGCACGTTCGAGGGCAGCTGTGATGGGCTGAGGGGCGGCCCCAGGGATCTCGGGCGCAGGCCCCTGGGGCCCGAGAAGGTGGCCTGACACGCGGGAAAGGGGGCGTGATCGGAAGGTCACCCCGGCTCACCCGCTTGGGCCCCGGACACGGCCACACGTGCCTGTGTCAGAGGGATGCAGAGGGAGCTCCGACTGCGCAGAAGCGGCTGACGGGACCCTGAACATGCTACGCTGCTGGCCTTGAAGAGCAAGGAGGGGCGGCGATCCGAGGAACTTTCGTTTTTTAATTATCGGGAATTTCAAGACAGCAACAGCAGAGCGCTGAACCAAGCACCGGGCCCTTCGGCGTGCGGACGGCGTGTGACTACCCAGGTCACACCCCCGCCCCCAGGGCAGAAGAAAGAATCTTCCCCGGACAGGTGCACAGGGAGAGCCCCTGCCCCAGCTCCGGGCCTCCCAGCGAGGCAGGGAGGGTGGGGTGGGGGTGGAGCCAGGTCAGGAGAATCCAAGAGGCATCTCTCCCCTCAGGGTCGCCCCACGTTGGCACACGACGGCCTCGGAGAAGCTGTCTTGGCTTGTCCCACTGCACGCGGACCTGTGCTTCCCCGACGGGGGGGGGGGGCTGCGCCCAGAGAGGCACCCCCTGGCCCAAAGCGACGGAGCGGAGCCTGGGCCCTGGAGGCACGCCACTGTGGCCGCGTGACGGGCCCTGGGAGGGACTGTCGGGGAACCGCGCCACCTGCCCTTCTCCGTGTCCTCGGGGTCGCCTGAGGACACCAGCAGGCGCGGGCCCAGAGGACGCCCCTCATACGGGAGTCCGGGGTGCGTGCTCCCCCCCGTGGTGCGTGCTGCCGCGGCCCACGGGTCCGAGAGCGCGCCGCCAGCCGCGTCCAGGCCGGCTGCAGGGGCACCGGCCAGGCACCGCCTTCGGCGGCCAGGCACCCGGGCCTGCACAGTGTCACTGGAGCTCGACACGAGAGGCAGAGGCTGTCGGAAACCCCAGCCACGAAGAAAAGGGGGTCCGGGGTGGGGGGGGTGCACAGACGAGCAGCCCCGGTGCGTGCTCTGCGAGCAGGGCCCCTCCTGCGAGACGCGGCGCGTGGGGCTGCCCAAAACGCCGAGACGCCGGTGTGAAAAATAAACGTTGACGTTAATTCTCAGGGACGAGGTTTGGTTTTATTTACTTTCACCCAGAGCAGAACCCTCTCAACATAAACTCCTCGTCCCGACCGACCCCCACACAGCCAACGGCACTCCCCCCCACACAGCCTCACCTTGTCCCCTGAACAGGGAGACGGGGCGGGGGGGGCAGGGTGAGCTCGGCTGGCTCCCCGACTCGGGGTGGGGGGCTGGTTCCAACGAGGGCGGGGGGCTGGCAGCGGCAGGGCATCGGGTCCGAGCGAGGTCAGGTGGTTTTTCTGAATTCTGCAATCCCTGGACTGGAAGGGGGGGAACAGGCCTGCCCGGTGGGAACCGTCAGGGCTGGCCTGCCAGAGAAAAGTGAGGGCTCGGGAGAGAGAGGGGGGGACATGCCGGGACCAGCACGGCGAGCTGTGGAATTCTTCTGTGCGCCCCTCCAGCAGACACCGGACACGCCGCTGCTGCTCCCCGGCGGAGGGTTCCGCGAGGCAGGTCCTTGGGGAGCGAGAGAACAGACCCGCCGTTCGGCGGCTGTAGCGGACCGGTCGCTGGGAAGTCGCACGCCGGGGCCTGGGGCGGTGCTGCCGCTCCCACAGGGCACCGGTCCTTGGCGAGAAACGCATCTCCTGCCGGCGTCACACACAGAGGGAGGGGTGCTCAGAGGAGCTGCAGGGCTGAGGGGCTCCGGGCCCGCCCCACCGGGCAGGCGACCGCCGCCACCGCCGCCGGCCTGCGTCCTGGCGAGACCCCCGCCTGCCTCTCCGCTGGGGCTGTCCCGCCCTCTGGGGACCCCCGCAGGGTCTGCAGACGTTTCTGTTGGTCACGAGTTGGGGAGGGTGTTAGTGGCGTCCAGTGGGGAGAGGCTGGGGATGCTGCGAGACATCCGTCAAGACCCCTGGGAGCCCCCACCCGGGACGAAGACTGTGCGGCCCCGACGCCCACAGCGCCCGAGTGGAGAAGCCCCGGTGGGTGTGCGCGGTCACCCCCATCCCCGCTGCCCCCCGCTGCCCCCCCGCTGCCCCCCGGCAGCGGAGCCGAGAGCGAGCCGTCTCTATCGTCTCATAGGGGCCTCCGTTGGTTTCTGCGACCGTCTGGCCCCACGGGACCCCGCCCCAGCGGGTGCTCCTTCTGGCGGCTCCTCGGCCAGCTCCCACGCGTGCCCACCCACCGCGCACACTGCCGGTGGCCGGTCTTCCTGTCCCTTCCCTCTGGTCCTGTGGAACTGCCCCCCTCCCGCCCCCGGCTGCCCCCAGGAGAGACTCTGAACCCGACGCCTCCCCCTGAGGAGCGCTCCCCCCCCCGCAAGGACTCGGCACCCACCTCAGCGGCAGCGAAAGAAAGAACCGGTCATGAGGATGCAGCGATTCTGGGGGATGCCGACGAACGGCCGGGTGCAGCCTAGCCTGTGGGCGGAGGGGGGGGCTGGAGGCGGGCACAGGTTCCCCTCCTCTCTCTTCATCCCCCACCTGTTTCTGTCCCCTCACTGTGCCTGGGGCTTCTGCAGAGGACCGCCCAACCTCTCTGACCGACTCCCGTGACATCGTGAGGTCCCGCCCCACAGGGAGGAGACCGGCCCTCCCCTCAACACACCTGGTTTGCCAAACTGGAGAAAACCTTCTGCTTTCAAGGGGCTCTCGTGATTAGACTGGGCCCATCCAGGTAATCCCCCTCCTCCCGACTGACTCCACGTCAGCCGATTACCAGCCTGCACAATGTCACAAAACCCTGTTTGCCGTTTAAAGTCACCGAACCCCGGGAGCGGCGTGTCAGCGTACTCTCCGTCCCGGGGCTCAGGGCAGGGAATGGCAGGGCCGTGGGGGAAGTCCGCCACGATGGGCCAGAACACACCGTCAGAGAGGACGGGTCCCTTTTTCGGGCTGGGAGGGGGACCTTTCTAAGGCTGCCCCCAGCACACTGGCCTGTGTGGGTCCCCTGCCCACACCCGGCTGTGGAGGAAGCTGGGAGGTGAGCTCTGGTACCATCGGCCTCCCCTGTGGCCTCCAGGGGCCCGGCCAGGGAGAAAGAGGACGGAGGAAGGAGACGGCTGTTAGGAGGCAGCAAGAGCGTCTGTCGCACGTACTCAGAGCAACAGCCTCCCTTGCGTTTTGTCCAAATTGCTGCCTTCAGTCTGGAATGACATGCTGACTCATTTACCCCTTTATTGCCTGCCGCCCCCCAGAGACTGGTCTTCCTCTGTGAAAGGCCGCCTGGGACACAGGACCTGTCACTCACGAGCACGGGCCCTACCACCCCGCCCCCTCCCCCAGCGTAGGAGGAAAGTGCTGGGAAGCTTTGGTGCTGACGTGCATCGGTCGGTCGGCCTCTGCTGCGTAACAAATTGCCCCAAGCTTAGCGGTGTCAAACAGCCAACGTGCACTTTAACCTTTCACGACTCTGCTGGTTGGCCCGGCTGTCTTCTGGTCTGGGCCAGCTCGGCGGGGGCTGGCCGGTCCAGAAGGGCCTCACTCCCCGGTCCGGGGCCGTGTCCAGATGTCCAGATGACTGGGCCTGTCGCCGTGTGCTTGTCCTCAGGGGGCAGAAGGGGTCCCAGCAGGAGCAGGGACAGCACACCCAGAGCAGGAACACTGTTCCGTCTTCTGCTTCCGTCACGATGGATGACGTCCCACGGGTCCAAGCAAGTCCCGTGGCCGAGGTCCAAGGTGGACAACCTAAGAGCTCCTCCTCGTAATCGGAGAAGCGGTAAAATATTGTGGCCATTCTCCTCCCCCCCCCGGAGGAGTCCTTCTATAGCCGTTTCTGAGAAGTAGAACACTGTTTGCCAGTGGCCAACAGACTGACACACAGATGTCCCCTCTCTGTCCTCACGCCTGGGACAACAAAACATGGTTGAGGAGAGGCCAACCCCCACCGCCCGGCCATCCGGCCCCGGTGGAAGTGGCCCTTGCAGAACCGCGTGGGAGGGAGGAGCCCGGGACCCTGCGACGGAGTTTCCGAGAACACGCTCAATCCCGTTCCCGTCGCTGCCACTCAAGTGTTCCATTCGGGGGAGACCCACGCTGCGCCCCAAGTCCTTCTGTCTCAGCGTTCCAAAGTCGCTGCCGTTGACAGCCACACTGAACTTCTCACGCAGCGCGGCCACGTTCATCTGTCAGGAGGGAAGCGTCGCTTCAGACACCCTGGGCACCTTTCATCACAAGCTGCAGGCACCTGTCAAAATGCAGCGCACCTTATAAATATGCATCGCGCCGGTTCTCGTGTTCCGTGCCGGGAGAGGGTATCGATGCTACAATTAATTAGCCTCATTTGCATTCAAGACTAGACATAATTAATTTCTTCATTAAAAGCTTTCAACATTTCTTTGTAGAGAGTGCAAAAGATCATTGATGAGGTTTGAAGAAGCAATTAGTAACAAAATATGTCAGTGCCGGGATGGGGAGACGGCGCCAGGCTCACCCACGCCACTCAGAGTGAGGCCGGTGCTGGGACTCGGGCGCCGGCGTCCCACCCTCTCTGTTCCCGGGTGCCGCTTCCCGGCAAGGACGGTTCTGCCCGCTCCTGCTTCCTCCCCAAGCCGCCCTCCCCTCCCGCGTGGTGCCCGCGGTGCTTACGGAACAGCGCTGGTCAGAGATGCCGGACAGACAGACGGCTCCTGGCCGTCCTCGCCGTGTTCTGGCGGGCAGGGAAAATCAAGGCTCTCCCGCCCCATACAGCCCCTGCGACAACTGCGACAGAAATCATCGTCGTCGTAACGAACGTTTACGGGTGCTTGCCACGTCTCAGGCGCTGCGGGAAGCTGCCCGCGCACCCCTCCATTCGGCGCACCCCTTCATTTGGCGCCCCCGGGACGGCACTCTGAAGCTGCCGTTACAAATCCCCAGGGAGCGCGTAGGGATGGGAGGCACGTACCACGGCCCACGGGCCAGACCCCGCCACCCTCGTTCGTTTACCGACAGTGACAGGGGTGAGACGTGGTGGCAGAGAGCACGTGGCCCGCAAGGCCCCGGAGACTGGCCGCCCGGACTTGTGTGAGTCTCCGGTTGCTGTGGCGACGCGTCACCACGAACGTGGCGCCTTGAATCAATGCAAAGGCGTCACCTCGCAGCCGCCCGGCGGGCTATGAAGGCGGCCCAACACAGAATCATAAGTTTACTTAAAACCTGTTTTTTCCTCTCAACAGTTTTCGTTGGCGTTTGCGTATTTAATGTATTTGGCCCCGAGACACCCAAAGGTGGGAGTGTTGGAGGCCAGAACCTGAAGGGGTCTCCCTGGACTAAAATCGAGGCCAGGCGGCATTGCCTTGGGGGCTGTGGGGAGAGTTCGTTTCTCTGCCTTCAGCTTCCAGAGCCGCCCGCGGCCCCTGGCTCAGGGTCCCCTCCTCCGGCTCCCAGACCGGCAGGGGCCAGTGGGGTCTTCCCCACACCGCTCTCTGACACCTGTCCTGCCTCCCTCCTCCCCTCAGAAGGACCCCTGTGAGTACACGGGGCCCACCTGGAGAATCCAGGCCGCTCTCCCCGCCCCAGAAGCCTTCCCTCAACCACACCTGCCAAGCCCCTTCTGCAGTGAGAAGAGACCTGTTCACAGGTCCCAGGGACCAGGACGCAGACACTGGGGGCCCCTGGTGTGCCGACTGCACACCCTCTACAGGGCGTCAAGGCTTGCGGCGTCTCTGGGCCACACCGGAAGAAGAAGAGTTGTCCTGGGCCGCACATTAAACTGACAAGCACTAATGAAAACAAAAAATCTCATAATGTTTTAGGTAAATTTATGATTTTGTGTTGGGCCGTATCCACAGCCATCCTGGGCCGCATATGGCCCATGGGTCGAGGCTGGACACCCCTGGTTTGCAGGGAAACCGCTCGGTAAGGAAGCCAGTTAGGTAGCTGCCAGTCCGGCCTTCCAGGAGCACACGTCCGCGAGCACCTCTGAGCGCCCTGCTCGGCCTCTGCACGACTTAACACAGACACGGGGAAGGCTGCGGGTTTCAGCTCTCAGAAGCCCAGTGCATCGTAGGTGTCCAATTCACATTTGTTGAGTGGATGGATGGATGGATGGATGGATGGGAGGAAGGAAAGATGGATGGATGGATGGGTGGATGGGTGGATGGATGGATGGATGGGTGGATGGATGGATGGATGAGTGGATGGATGGATGGATGGAAGGATGGATGGATGATGGATGGATGGATGGAAGGATGGATGGATGATGGATGGATGGATGGAAAGATGGATGGATGGATGGGTGGATGGGTGGATGGATGAGTGGATGGATGAGCCAGCAGGCGGGTAAGTGGCAGCACCATTTTCCCAAGACCCTATAACTAGTTCGTGGAGGCCCCAGGACAGGAATTCAGTCCCCAGACCCCAGACCTGGGGCTCTTAACCAGCTCACGCGCTTCAGTGTCCTCCCAGTCGCAGCCTCCAAGAGTGCAGGGAGGGCGGTGTTGCCTCCCCTCCACCTTCTTACGTTTTTTAGCCATTGTGTCTGAGCTATCTCCTCGTTGGAAACTGCTGTGGCCTGGACTTTTGCTGTGTGGGCTCACGGACGGTCGGGAACAGAACGCAAGCTCCGTAAGTGCTCCCTGTCGTCGTCGCTGGCTCACTTCCCCCTTCCTTAGGGCAGCGAGGCCCCCGGCCCAGGGAACTCGAGAAACCCGGACATCGGGAGGGCGGGGTCTTGCCCGGCTCCCTCTGCCCGCCTGCCTCCTCCCCCTCCCCTCTCTGGTCCACGGTGTGCTGCAGCCCAACCTCCCCAGGGAGGACGGTGGCTCCACTGTCCCCTGCGGTCATTCCACACACACTTGTCCCACGGTCAATAAACCACCCAGGAGAAACCGACATTCAAGCACCTTCTCCCTGTCTCGATGGCACCCGGAACAAGCCTTCCCCTCTCCGGCAGGGTGACTGTCCCGGAGTCTCCTGGGACAGGGTCACCTGCTGCTCATCGACTGGGAGAACGCACCCAAGCCGCTTGTCCTCCCGACCCTCCCTTTCCTCCTCCGATAACTGGTGACAGCCGTACCTCACAGAGTGGACATAAGGACCCCCCCCACTCCGGTTCAAGTTCACCCGACCCCAAGACAAGGGTTCTCCCGGGCCTTTCCTGCCCGTCCAACCACGTGATCTCCGACAGGAGTCTCACCAGGAGCAGACGTGCCGTTGTGCACATTCGGGAGACAGTTTTCAGAGCGGAGCCAGGAGGAGAGCAACACCGAGGTGCAGCCGGACCTCGCCCACCCCGTCAGGGCCGGCCGTGGCCCGGCCCCAGGACAGTGCCCGGCACACAGCAGACACTCACCAAAGGTCTACTGGGTGGACGCGTGGGTGGGCGGAGCCCTTCAAAGCAGGAGGTCACGTGAGCTAGAAAAAATAAAATGGGGAAAACTGGAGTGTAGGACTTCACGCACCAGGAGGTTAGGGGGTGAACGCGACCTTGGGTAAAATCGGAACCCTGTGCAGCTGAATGAAGGGACAGGAAGGAGCTGGTACGAGGGCAGGTATGTGTCTCCAACGGGAGGTCACACCTGTCACAAAAGCCTGACGGCCTCAGCAAGACCCTTCTCTCCCTCCGCAGCCGAGGAGGAGACTTGGGCTTCCTCCGGCGCTGAGCAGGCCTGCGTCTCCACCGCCTCTAGACACCCTGCACACGGGCTGTGCTCGAAGGGCTCAGGGGGCTCTGGGGGGTCGTGAGCCACTCGGGCAAGACGCCTCTCCCACCAAGAACATGCTGGAAGGCTGCGCCGGGGCAGGCGGGCGCAGGGACCCAAGAGGCCCGGAGCCAGACATAGTATGGTGCATCACGCACACCCTGGGGTCTCGGGTTCGAGGGAGGAAGGCCCCAGAGGCAAGGTGCCCTCCTCGTCACGTCACGTCCAGGATACTTGCTGTCGCTGTGACGTCACCACGGACCTGGACCTGGGTCACCCGGCTGAGGTCACGTCGGCCAGCTTTCTCCCCCAGGAGGGGACTCTGCCTCTCCACGTCATGCCCTCTAGACCGAAGTCGCTAAGTGCAGCCCGCACCTGGGAAGTTGGGGGTCGGCTACGCCCCCCTTCACTAAGGGTGGGGTCTCTACATAGATTATTTGGAATTTTTCTACGTGAGGAATTTGTCTAGCTTTATGTATCTATCCAGCATGCCATCATTTATTCATTTACGTGGACGGTACGCGCGCGCGCACCTCACGCTCTGGGCTGTGATCTGACACCACCGTACTTTCCCACCAAACTGCTCCAGCTTCGGCCACTGGGGCCTCCTGCCGCTGGCCCCCGTGTCTCTTTCACGGGCCCCGTTACTGGGGTGTTGCTTTTTAAATCAGTCCCTTACTTTCCGGCATCACAAGATCCTTCGGGCGCATCGTATCTGGTTCCCGCCCCAGCCCTGGGCTCAGCCCCCTCCCCAGGGAGCCCCCGGGGTCCCGCCATGCGAGAACCATGTCGGGGACTGAGACCCGGCCTCTAGAAGTGCTCCTTGTTCCCGGGGTGTCACCGCCCCCAGGTTCCCTGGGCTCACAGAGCCAGGACGGGTGTGTCTGCCGGGTCTTCGGGAAGTGGGTTTGGCCATGTGCCCGCTCACAGAGCCCGTCTCTGTGTCTTGGGTGGGGAACTGGTCTAGCCAATCAGCGCCCGGCCTGAGGCAGGCGACGGGCTACACACCTCTGGACTCCAAATCCAAGGCTAAGAATAGAGGGGGTGTGGTCTCTCCAAGGACACTCAGGTGCGGACGAGGAAGAGGAGAGATGGACGGCCCACAACCAGGACGGGTGCCGGCACCTCGGGGTGGGGCAGGGGCACCCGTGAGGGAGACCAGGAGGAGGACACAGCTCCTGCGCCCTGACAGTGGGGAAGTCCCCTCGCCTCTGGAGAACGTGCCGGGCAGCAAGCGGCTCGGGGAAAGGACACACTCCACCGGCTTCCGTGCCCAGAGTCACGTGTACATTAATGAAATATTTTCAATCTTGTCCTTCAGACCAGCTGGCTTGTCTCCTAATAGGTTCCAATTAAATCCTTTTTAAAAATTACATTGTTGTTAAAGACTCTGCTATCTCTGTAAGATTTCCCCCCATTCCTTTTGGCCCCGGTCCTCTCAAAATTGCCTTGCCATCCGCCTTTGCTATTAAAAAATGGAAAATTGCACCTAATTAGTCAAATGTGAATTGTATGTGGCTATCACAGCCCAATGGTTGAATTTCACACACCATTTGAAAAGACACGGCAGAAATGTCACTGTTGATTTCCTCCCACACTCCAGCGACACTATTCAATTACAAAAGGAATTATTTGGCTTTCTGTCGTTGCAATGCTCTAGCAATATGCTATTAACCTTTATTGATTTTTGCTTAAATATATTCAAGATGGGTACATTTTTGCAAATCTAATGTGCTGGTATTTAAACGGAAATATTTCACTAAATGGATTTTCTTTTTAAATGAAACTTGCCAAATGATTATAAATGACGGGAGATGAGTTTGGAACTTCAGTGGGATGTTGCGAGAGAGACTCTAGGAAGAGGAATTTCCGTGCTCCCCAAGGGGCCCAGGGAGTCGGAACGGATTTTGTGGGGAATGCGCGTGGCATGGAGGACAGAATTCTTGCCCCGACGGGCACCGGGGTCAGCGTTGGTAGCAGCGGGGCCCCCGCAGGTTGCTGCGGGTCTGGGGCCGGCTGGGGAGGCTGCGGAATGGCGGCTGGCGGGAGGCACCCCCTCTGCCCGCCCCGCCCTCCCTCGCGGCCTCAGTCTGCAGTTACAACGGTTCCTCTACTTTCTGAGGATTTTTGTGGGTGTGGTCCGTTGCCTTTCACTGTTGTCCTGTGGTTTAGAAAATGTTTAGGAAACTTCGGCTCAGCCGGCCTGGGTGCGGAGAGGACACTACGAAATATCCGATAGAGACCTGGCTGGTGCCGCTCGGTGCACTGAGTGCTGGCCTGTGACCTGACGGGTTCGATTCCCAGTCCGGGCACACGCCTGGGCTGCCGGCCGGGGCCCCAGCTGGGGGCGAACGAGAGGCAACCAATCGTTGTATCTCTTGCACACTGATGTTTCTCTCCTTCTCTTTCTCTCTCCCTTCCTCTCTCTCTAAAAATAAATACAATCTTTAAAAAAATTTTTTTAAAAATCTGGTGGATTTACACACACTTATGTGTGCACCTACGTGCACTTCAAACACTCGCCAGCTCTCAACAAGCGCCATCCAACGAGGCAACGCCTACTTGGGAAACCCCGACCCCCTGTTGGGGTCGTCCTTGGACTCTATCGAGTGTGAACGGGTCGGAGAAAGCGCCACTTCCCAGACTGCTTTGGGAGAGGCACAACCTGGCGAACCACTGAAGCTGGTATCTACGACGTCAGAAGGCTCAAGGACCCGTCTTGGACAGCTGACAGCCTTTAGTGCTTTCCAAGAAAGCGGAGCGCTCCGTAGCACGGACAGAGTGATGCCTCCTGTTCGCTGTGCTTGTTTCAGACCAGAGCCTTTGCCTTCCTGCGGGCTGACCCAGCGCCCGTGAGCTGGGGCCAGAAGGACCAGGCGCGGCTCGCACAGTAAGATCAGCAGTGACAACCACCACCGTGGTGCACTCACTCTGTGCCCTGGGCGCGGTGGGGGGTGGGGGGTGGCTCCACCTTCACCCCGTTTGACCAAATCTTTGGGTCACCATTGACGTCGCCCACTCATACGCTTATCCTGTCTGGAGGCCAGGCCTGAGCGCCTCTCCTCTGTGCCCCTCCCCAAGCCACCCCCACGTCCCATCTGGACCCCGTGGCCTCCCCTCTGGGCTGCCTGCTTCTGCCCCACGCCCCGACCCACGTCCCTCCTCCATCCTCTCGAAGGGCACCAGGTCCCGTCGCACCTGCCCAAAACCTCCAGGGGCTTCCTGCCCCTCCTGGCATGGAATGCAAGGCCAACAGAGCCCCTCCTCACTGCCTGCCCTTTTCCTGTCTCATCATGCTCTGGAGAAGCACCATTCCTGACCTTGAACTTGAACCCGACAACCGTGATCTCCTTCAAGGCTTTTGCATGAGGTCTTCCCTGCCCCCCCCAGAGCCATCTCCTCCCAAACACCCAAGGGGCACCCTGCGTCCCTCTGACCACCTCCCCCCCAAGAAGCTGCTCCCACCCTCCCTACCCTGCCTTGCTTGTCCTCGTAACAGCGCTGACCCTCACCGACTGCAAGTGCAGGGATCCCACCGGCCGCGCCCCAGCCGAGGCCGGGCAGGATTAACCACCTGCGTGGGGGCCTGCTCTGAGCCGCACCCTGGGTGGGGCCCTGAGTCCTCACAGCGTCCCTCCAGAGCCGCCCCTGCAGACAGAGAAGCTGGGGGCGAGCCTTTTCGGTGAGGGGCCAGGGAGCAAGCGTTTCCACTTCGAAAGCCGCATGGTCTTGTGCTGTCGCAGCTGCGGGGTCCCGCTGCTGTGGCAGGAAGACAGGCGCGGGAGCTGGCCCGCTGGGTGTGCCCAACGACTCTGGAGGCAGGCGGCGGGGCAGCGGGGGTGGGGGTCGGGATGGGTCCTGGAGGGGCCCAGGGGGTACGCCTGGGGCGCCAGAACGTACAGTCAAGTGTACTGGAAACCTCACGTTAAAGCTGCGTGTCCGCTTAGACTCGGGAGGGCTCACGAAGCACAGGCCCCGTCTTGCAGGGGTCAGGTCCGCCTGGGTCAGAGTCCCATTCTCCCATTTTCTAGCTGAGTGGCCCAGGACAAGTCACTGAGCCTCTTGGGGTCAGTTTCCTCGCTTGTGAAATGCGGCCAGTAACAACAACAGGTCCTACTGCACAGGGCTCCTGTCGGGAGTAAGTGTGCCGGCAGGCACGGGTGCAGGGCCTTGCAGAACACCCAGCAGCCCTGCGGGCTCGGGGAGGAGGGAGGCCCTCACAGACTGGGGCTGTCGGGTGCTCTGGGCTGCAGGAGCGGCCCTCGGGGTGGGGGCCGCTGGGGCGGGCGTGGGGGCAGGTGCCGGGGGAGCCCCGAGGAGCGGGAAAGGACAGCACCGAAGTGCCCCGCCTGCTGCCTGTCCGCTCTCGTGTCCTTGCCTCCTCCACGCCCGCCCACGCCAAACCAGCCGCGCTGGCCTTCTCGGCGCCCCGGGCGTGCTCCGCCTCCCAGGCCGGTGCTCCGGCACAGAGAGCTCCTCTACGGAAATCCCCAGCCTCCCCGCCCTCTCCCCTCCTGCTTCCTCTCCAGGGTCACCTGCCCGGACCAGCCCATCACAGTCGTTCCCACCGCCCGGTTTCACTCTCTTCAGTGACCCACCGTCACGCACGGCTATCTATCCTGTTCATGGGTGTGTGCTCGCCTCCCACCCGTGAGCACCCTGCGCGCCGGGACCTGGTGGGAGCCATCTGTGTCTCCAGGGCACAAGCACTCAGCGAGCGTAACTCCACGTGAGGCGAGGGCGATGGTGGGCGGGGAGGCCCACGCCCAGCACCTGGTGGCTGGGGGCAGGGGGCCCGCCGCCGCACCTCCCGAGCTCACGTGCTCGTTGCGTACAGGGATGGCCGGACGGACGTGCAACGAGATGGCGTGGACGTCTGGCTCCGGGCACAGAGGCACGGGGCGGGGAACAAGGGCAGGCAGGGACTGGAGGGGCTGACACTCGGGCCAGCACGGCGGTTCCCATTCTTTACACTCGGGGGCCCTGCCTTTGCCGTCCCAGGGGTGCAGAGCTGGGCGGGAGGCCCACAGTGTCCCGAAGGTGACGACAAACTGAGTCCCTGGGATGCCGTAGCACTTTCCATGCGTCAGCCCAGTGCTCACAAAACCTCTGCAAGGAAGAGCCTGCTGCTACCTCCAGGCTTCGAGGGCGCTGCTGGGGGCCGGCCCGGCGGGCAGGGCTGCAAGTCCGTGGCAGAGCAGGAGTGCTGAGCACCCTCGAGTCCGCTCTTGGCCCTCGCTTTTGCAGTTTGGGGGGGCCCAGTCTGCTCGGGGCATTTCTCACTCTGACTTACGTCCCCTGTCTCCGGGCCACTCCCGGGAAAGCCAGGCACCCGTGCACGCGGGCGGCAGCCTGTGGCTGCCTGGAGGGCGGAGTCGGTGACCCAGGAGGCCGAGCAGCCGCTGAGTCAGAGCTGACTGCACCACCTGCAGGGCGGCGCCCTGGGGCTCCCGAGCCGGAGGGCCACTGGCCCCGCCCTGTCTGCAACCCCTGGGTGGGGCCCCCGCCAGACCAGCTGCTCTGCGGTGCCGCACCTGGAGACAAAGGCCAGGAGAGCTCCGGCGTGGGGATGTCCAGGTGCTCCTGGGTGTCACGCAGCCCTCCTCTGCTCCCTCCGAGGCAGGCAGGGTCAGGCGGGGTCAGGCGGGGGTCACAGGCAGAGCTCTGGTCAGATGGGCCTGAGTTCAGACTCCGCCCCTTCCAACCTCTGGGGGCCTAGAGACGCCCCTCCGCCTTCCTCAGCCTCAACATCCCCATCTGTAGAGGCGGAGCAACGGCAACGAGAGCGCCTTCCTCGTGGGGCTGCGGTGAGGGTCGGACGGGGCGGCGTGCACCGTTCCCCCCGCGGTCGCCGGCCAGGACCCCGGCAGAGGGCACAGGACCCCGGCAGAGGGCACAGGACCCCGTGCTGGGGCTGCCGGCGTCGCGGCACCGCTCCCGGCGAGCAGCAGCCTCAGTCCAGCTCCGTGTGCCCAGGGAGCCAGGCCCGGTGGGTGCGTCGGTCTGGGCCTCGCCCTTCCTGGAGGCGAGGCTCTCCCGCATCCATCCCAAGGCCACCTGGGATCGCCGCGGTGCACGCCAGAGGGAAGGGGGGCCGCCAAGGCCACCTGCAGCCAGGCTGGGCAGGCCGCAGGGGCCGTAAGAGTCCGTCCCCGCCGGTCGGGGTGTCGTGTAGGGCCGCGGCCCCGTGCTCTCCCTCTGCACAGACCACCGTCGGTTTCAAGGTCGGCAGCCAGTGGGGGTGGTTTTAAACGACGGTGGACACTGTTACAACAGGGACCGTGATGACAGTGAACAGCGACCCTCCCTGAGGCACCGAGGGCTGCAGAGCAGCTGAGTCCAGTGGCTTTGGCCGAGCCGGCAGCCCCTCAGGACACACGTCACCTGAACACAGGCCAGGGCTACCCTCGCAGGACACTTCCAAGGGAAGCCAGGCAGCTCATCAAGAGGGGGCGCTGGGGACCCCACACCCACATTCACGACGTGCTCTCACGAGGAACGTCGCCCCCCACGTACTTAAAGAGCACCTCTCGGAGCCCCTGGGCCATTTCTGTGGGTTACCTTCTCTTACACACACACACACACACACACAAAGTCTGTTAACAGTGTATATGCACACAGCATAAACCCTCCAACGCAATGCAAGGTGATGTGGGGACATGGAAGCCCCTCCCCGGTCCCAGAGCCCCCAGTTTCTCGGCTCCGCTCCCTGGGGACAGCCCGACCACTGTCCCTGAGCTCTCGGGTGACCGCCGTGAGGTCGCCTGCGTTTCCTGCGGACACGTGCACCAAGGCTCCCTTTCTCCCCGGCACCGCGGCTGTGCCCCACACGGCGGTCCGCCGCGGCCGTCAGGGGCGCCAGCGGCCACCCTGGGCCAGCGCGCAGAGGACGCCCCGCTCCTCCCGAGCGGTGCCGCACGGCCCTCTGCAGACGGCCCTCGCTCGGGCGGCCTCGCTCCAGCACGCCCACGGGCACTTGGGGTGCTCTCCGGCCCTCGCTGTTCGAGTCAGGCTGCACGGACAGCCCTGCACACAGGCCGTGGCCACGCCTGCGTCGGGGGCACCGGAAGGGCACCTCTGCTGGGCCTGGGAAAAACCGTCCGCCGGACGCCCGCTGAGAGCTACAGACGCAGAAACAGACGCTGGCCCATCGCCCACCAGAGGTGACACGCCCCCCGGCTCTGATGGGTGCCTCCCCGAGGAGTCCGTCTGGGCAGCCAAGCGACCCCTGGCCCAGGGGAGAGACGCGCAGAGAGACGAGGCAGCGGGAAGGCAGGGGCCCGTCTCTCGGGCTCTGCCCCTCGCTGCTGTGTGGCCCTGGGCAAGTGGCTCAGCCTTTCTGGGCCTCCGCTGCCTCGTCTACAGAGTGGGACGGCGAAACCACCTGCTTCGCGGTGGTGGCGGCGAGGGCGCAGCGACTCGGTCCAGGTACGGCACGGAGACCGGGGCGTGGCAGAGCCGGGGCTCCGAGGCCAGCCTTGACTGCGGCCCGGGTTGAGGTCGTCAGGGTCACGTGCACGACTGCAGGGCTCGGTGTCAGGGGCTGGGCCGGTCGCGCGTTACCACCTTGAACAAAGTCCCTTCTGCCAGGTGCGAGTGTTCACAGCTACGTCTGACCTGCCGACGTAGGCAGGCCTGGGGACGTGTGGCCGACTGCTGTCCAGGAAAGACCGGCGCCACAGGTCAAGTGGCAGAGCTGGGGTGCGGGTTCCTCCTCCTTCTCCTCCCCGCTCTGACTGGGGGGGGGCGGGGATCATGTGACTCCTTCCCTGCCGACTTAACTGACGCTGGAGCTGGGCTGAAGTGTCGGCTCCTCCGGAGCCCAGCTGGGCCCCGGCCTAAGTCCAGGTCCCTTTGTTACAGCTGATGACCCTGACCTCCTTCAGGGGCAAATGGAGAGTCACCTCCTAATGAAAGCTGAACACGGCCAATATTGTAAATTTAGCTCCTATTGCAGCGTATCCTCCTCACCTCTCACTGCGCAATGTGGGGTTCGGTGGCTGTGCTCCTGGAACTAAGTCACTGCTGTCTCGTGCCCGCACGTCACAGACGCAATGCGTCTAGGCCACTTTCCTGCACGCTGCAAGGCCGCCCCGACCCTAGCTACCTAGGCACACTCGCCTCGACAAAGCCTGGCTCATCAGGACCGTGCTGTCTTTGGAAATGAGTCTATCGCCCTGGCCGGTGTGGCTCAGTTGGTTGGAGCGTCAATTCCCGGCCGCAGGTTCAAGTCCCGGTCAGAGCACATCCCCGGTCTAGGTCCGCACGGAGGACACCCCATCTTCTCTCTCGCATCGATGTTTCTCTCTCTCCTTTCCTCTCTCTGAAAAGGTAATGAAAAAAGGTCTGATTGGGAAAAAAAAGACCGTCTTCGGTCACAGACCCCAAACCCTTCTTGCTGCAGATGCGTCGAAACCACGAAGACCCAGATGTCGGCAGATGCGCGGCCGGCTTCAGGCGCAGAGCCCCGCGGGGACGCCCGGTGCCCCGGCTCCGGGAACTGCCTCCCGCGCCCGCCACCCAGGAAAGTGCTGACTGCGGGGCCGGCGTGGCTCCCGACGGCCGCGCCCCGCTCCTGGCTATGTCTGCACACGCAGACGGGCAGCGGGGTGCCGCGAGCTCCCGTAACCGGCTCTGGCATCCCGTGTGGACTCGGCAAAAAGACGTCTCGGAAAACCACTCGAGCACCGGCAGGCTGCCCTTCCGGATCGTCCCTGGCATCCGTGGTGTTTACATAACATTCCCATCTGCTTTCCCGCGGCAGGCTGTGCGTCTGGCGGCAGAGCGCTCCACGGGCTTCTGCCAGACAAATTAATTCCCATCGCTTCCCGCTTCAATGATCAATTTCTACCTCGTCGTCACGAGGACTGGATCAGCTCGTCACGAGGACTGGATCAGCTCCGGCCGGTCTCCCAGGTCGTCTCAGACGGAGGACGACTTTTAAACGGCAAAGACGGGGGGAGAGCCTGTGGTGACCGGCCTCAAGGTGGCCCCCGGCGACCCTTGCCCCCCGGCGCTCCCACCTGGGCGCGGGCCCCTCACGCTGAATCCCGACTGGCCTGCGTGAGCAGGAGGACGCCGTGGAGCTTGGGACTTCGAGGTGAGGTCGTGAGAGGCACCAGGGCTTCTGACTTGTCCTCTGGGGTCACGTGCTCTGGGAGGACCCTGCTACTGTATCGTGAGGACACGCCAGCATCCCCACGCAGAGGCCCCATGGGGAGGAACCGAGAGACCCCTGCGAGAGGGGGCCAGCGGGTGCACGCGCCACTGGAGAAACGGGTCCTCCAGCCCCAGGCAAACCTCCAGGGGACGGCAGCCACGGGAGAGACCCGGCCAGAACCATACCCCCCCCCCCGCCCCCGCTAAGCCGCAGCCGTCCTCCTGACCCAGATAAACCGCGGGAGACAGGCGGGACTGCTTGTTGCTCGGAGCCCCTGGGTTCGGGGATCGTAGGTAACTGGTAGAGAACCTCGGGTATGAGGCTGTGAAACTTCTCGGGAATCACACACAAGGAAGATCTCCCACCACTCTCTCCGGAGAGGAGGAAACTGGGAGGTGTGGAGGACGAGCAGTGCACTGTGCAGAGACAGACACCTGCGCTGTCTCGGTGCTAAATGACAGCTGATTGGTCGAAGGACGGCCTTCCGGGGAGTTTCTGGTCCATCTGCTTCCGGGTCTTCCCCGCCCCACGTGGTGTTTGCTGCCCCTCCACCTGGCACGGGCTCCGCAGATCTCCGCCCACTTCCCCCCCTCCCCCCTTCCTCTCTCGGCTTCGGCTCCCAGGGACCCTCCCCCTGCAGAAAGCGATGTGGTTATTTCCCGCGAGAAGCTGGGGTCTTTCCTGGGCCAGGCACGGTACATGCAGTAACTCAGCTCGTCCTCCCAAGAGCCTGAGACCAGTCCCATGATCGCCCCATTTTACAGGTTAAAAAAAAAACACTGAGGTTGGCCACACAGCCAGTAAACACCAGAGCTGGGACTCTGACCCTGTCCCATCGGCCTTGACGCACTAGCGCTTAGCCAGCCTGCTGCTGGAGAGGGGGCGGAACCCCAGAGCGCGGGGCGGGCTGAGCCGGGGAGGCACCACGGAGCAGGGGGTGCCGTGTCTGGGACCCAGGGGGCAGGGGCGGGAGGTGGGTTAGGGTGGGCTGGCGTGATGGAAACTATGACTCATGGTTGTTTCATTTCTTGTCCCTTCTTCAAATTTCACAACTCCTAATTCTGTGCATTAGCACACTTTCAGCTTAAAAGACCTAAAATGGATTTCGCTTCCTGCACTGAACCCCAACGAATGCAGTAGTTGGCGGTGAGTGCACGCTGGTTCGCTCATTCCTTCAGCCCGTCAGTCACCGAGCACCTGCCGTGCGCCAGGCTGGGTGCAGGCTCGAGGGCACAGCCACAGCCGCCTGGACAAAGGTCTCCGGCCTCGCGGCGGAGGGGGGAGAATGGGGAAGCAGTAAGTGACCGAGCAGAGCAGATAACCATACAAATGGAACAGTAACAGCTTTCAAAGGCCACTGAGGATGGAACAGGAAGGGTTTGGGGGTCAGAGTTCCCGGGAGAAACCTCCTTTGGGTGGTGCAGCTGGAAAGCTTTGGCCGTAAGCCTGGGCCCGAGAGGCGGGGGAGGGGACGACCCCACCAGGCGGCAGGAGTCCCGGGCGCAAACACCCTCAGGGGGCGAGGAGTGGGGGCTACTGAAGGGCCTGACTGGGGCCAGCGGGAGGGCAGGGGGGCCACCAGAGTGGTCTGAGGAGGGGAGAGGGGCACGCGTCCGGTCCGCCTCTATAGGGGTGAGGCCAGGGTTCGGGGTCTTATTTCAAATGCCTGAGGATGTCATTGGAGGGTTTGGGGACAGATGTGATTTTTTAAACAGATTTTATGTAGCAATTTCAGGTTCATTAAAAGATTGGGCAGGAAGGACAGAGAGCCCCCATCTCCCCCGCCCCACCATGGGTCTCCCCATCACTAGTATCTCGCAGTCACACGGTGCATCGGTCAGAGCCGACGAGCCAACACCGACACGTCCCAGCCAGCTCAAGTCCACGGCTCACACTAGGGTCCACTCTCGGGCCGTGCCTCCCGTGGGCTCTGGCAGGCGCCCAGTGGCCGCAGATACCCTGACGGAACCGCGCAGAATCGGCCCACGCCCCGAACGCTCCCTCTGCCCCACTCTTCGTCCTCCTCATTCCCCCACCCCCACCCCGGCAGCTGCTGACGTCCGGTCGTCTCCAGACGGTGTCCTTCCCAAAACCGCCTGGAGTCGTGGTCACTCAGCGAGCAGCCGTTCGGAGCAGCCACCTGCATTCTGCGGCCAGGTCCCCCCCCTCCGCCCGCCCTCCGTGGCCCGGCAGCCCCTTCCTCCCCGGCGTTGCCGCGCTCTCCGCAAGCGCCTGCCTGTGTGGCGGGCGGCTCGTCCAGGCAGCTGCGCAAGGGCGTGGGAGGGGGTCCCTCCACGTCCTTCCACGGCGCGACGGCTCGCCTCTCGGTGCTGCTGCGTGGCGCTGCGTTTCCGGCCGTGCCACAGCCTGTTTGCGCCTCCGATCAGCCGCGTGGGAATCGGCGGTGGACTGACGGGCTGACTGTCGTCTGTGCCCAGGACGGAGGGGAGGCACAGGCTGAGCGAGGCTCAAGTCCCGCTGCCCTGCCCCGGTCCTCCCGGCAGCCTCGACCCCGCTGGACACAGCCCTGACCCCAGACAACCAACCACCCGGTGGCAGCCAGCCCGCAAGCCCCAGGTTCCCACGGCCTGCCCTCCCCACCCGTGAGCGCCCCCTGGAGTGACACCACGACAAAAACAAAAACACAAAAGGGGCTCTGCATGACGAAATCGTCCTCGAAACCACTGCCACACTCGACAACAGCACAGTCAGTTTTTCCACAGTGGCTCCCAACCCGCAGCCCCGTCTGCTGGGAAGCCAGCAGACGGGACTTTGAAGATCCCGCTGCCCTCTGGAGGGGGGTGGTTCAGAGCCGGGCTGGGTGGCAGTGTGGGAGCGCGCCTCCAGACGGGCCACCAGAAGCTCCGCTTTGTTTGGGATCCCTTCAAGCACAGGCAATAAATCAGCCTCGTCCACGGGCGCGCTGGGAAGAGGGTGGCCCACCGCGCCTCAGCTCTCAATGCTGTGTTTCAGATCAAGGGCAGCCTGGGGGGAGGGGGGTGCCCCCCCCACACTTCTCTGTTGCTCAATCCGTGTTTTCAGCGCGGGTGCTTGCCACCCAGGCTGGGCGCAGAACAACAAGGACGGCCGGCGTGCGGAAAGCAGGCTCCTCACACAGGAGGCGGGGAGGGGGGGGACTGCCCGGTGCCCAGGGGCCCCAGGCCGGCGCCCGGGAAGGGGCGGCTGGGCCTGCTGACCAGCACATCACCTTGCAGTGAGGGCCCAGTCCCAGGCAGGGAAGGGGCCGCGAGGAGCCCACCGATCTCCCTGAGCCCTGATCTGCGCGTGAGGGAACCATGCCCCCCTCCCGGTGCTCGATGGTTTAGAGGGTGGATGTAACCCTGCCCCTCTAAAGAGCACTGTTACGGAGGTTTGATTAACGTAGCGTCAAATGCAGCCATCCAGAGCCTCCAGTTCAAGGGGCTTCAGCGCACCCGGACGAGTGGGCTGCCCCCCCCCACTCCCGTGGGAAGGTTTCCTGGCCCCGAGGTCCCTCCAGCCTGGCGGCCGTCAGTCCCCGCTCCCACCCCAAGCGCAGGGAGGCGGCCGCTCCGGAGCTGGGCCCAGAGTGCGCGCTGAGGGGCGCCTGGCTCGGGCCGTCTTCTGCCAGCGCGAGTGTCTAGAGTGGGCAGTGCCTCCTTCCACTGCAGCCCCCGGGTCTGCCCCTGCGCCCCTGCGGGGCCGCCCCCACGGCAGCCTCGTCGGTGCGCCTGGGCCGCTGTCAGGAGACTCTCCCGCACGAGTGCATTTCCCGGGGTGGGGGGGGGGGCGCGGGGGGTGTGCTTGGTACGCAGCCGAGAGTCGAACAGAAGCGGAGACTCTGGAAAAGGACAGCCTTCATGTGTTTAAAAATTGTGTATGCACACACACACAAATAAAGGACTGGAAGGAAACATCCCAACCTTTTTGACAGTAATTATCTCGAAGTGACAGATTTAGGTATGATACTAATTTTCTTTATACTTTTTTGCATTCACCAGATTTTCTGCAACAGACACGCCGTATCATAAATATAAATGAAATGACTCATTTGGTTGAAAAATAGAGATAATGCATACATTCTTGTCTTTATGATTCAGTACAGGTGGATTGATTGGTTCCTATGGTGACGTAGTTAAAAAAATATGTATCTTTAAAATCCTCACACCGATGTCTGATTTTGAAGCAAAGTGAGAAGCAGTAAGTGCAACAGCCCAGGCCTCGGTTTCGCACACGGAAGCGCACGCGTGCGCACGCGCAGTGCCCGCGGCACAGACGAGACTCCTCCTGGCCCAGGGTCGGCGAGCGTGAGCAAGTGAGCTCCCGCAGAACGGAGCTCCCGCAGAACGAACCTCGCTCGCCCGGCGGCACCGAATGCCCTCCCACCGGCGGGCTCTCCAACACAAGGCCAAGGTCAGAAGCCTCCTCGTTCTGCAGAGGAGGCCGCCTCTCCGTGTGTAGGAAGCTAGAAATTGCTCTGCTGTGCACCCCTGCACAGGCTGCACCCCATGGCGGTCGGCTGGCCCCTGAAGGAGTAAAACGCCTGTCTGAGAGCTGCCCCTCGCGCAGCCATCCTGGCAGGGCAGCCCCCTCCGGGGAGGGCCGGGGCCGGTCCTCCCGGACGGCTGTTTTCTACCCGCCGACGGTCGACGGGCGCTCGTCAAGTCTGTTGGGGAAGCACTCTTTCTTTTATTTATTTATTTATTTATTTATTTATTTATTTAATTTATTTTTAGAGAGGGAAGGGAGGGAGGGAGGGAGAGAGACAGACAGACATCAATGTGCGGTTGCTGGGGGTTATGGCCTGCCACCCAGGAATGTACCCTGGCTAGGAATCGAACCTGGGACACTTTAGTTCCCAGCCCGCGCTCAATCCACTGAGCTACAGCAGCCAGGGCGGGAAGCACTCTTTCTATCTGATACGTAATAGTACACTTTGGCCAGGAAACTGGCCATTTAAAATAAAAGAAATAAAACACTTCAGTTTCCCCAAAGCCCCCTTTTCTGGTTAAATGAAACTAGTAATGTCACAGTAAATGTAAGGCAACGCTAACTGTAACTCAGTGTGACGGATGTGAAAATGCAGGCACACACACACCCCCCACAGGGATCACAACATCAGCTACACTGTTATCGCGGGTCCTCCTGCGTAGTTAGCTCTTTTCTTCAGTCGGATCTCTCAAGAAACACCGTCACAGAGAGTCCAGTACCACAGACTGTAGTTTAGGCTCAGTTCACGGTGGAGAAGATGCAAGGATGCTTCTTCCTGGAACGTTCTAGAACCGAGGTCTCTCCAAAGGTGGTCATTCTGTCCCCCAGTGAAATGTGTCTGCAGACGGTTTCTTTGGTTGGCGTCCGACGGGCAGAGCCCAGGGGCGCTGCCAAACCTCCCGAGGTGCCCAGGGTGGCCCCACAGCAAGAGCTGGTCTGGTCCGAATGTCAGCAGTGCTGAGGCTGAGAAAGCATGTTCTAGAACAAATAGAAACGAATGCTGCAAAAACCATTAACGTATTCACAACTTGGCTGCCAGCATGCCGATTTCCTGGAAACCAGAAATTTGTGCCCTTGAAAAACATCAAAAATGACAACAAATTTGTTTTGGGGGAGGATCAAGGGTGCTTTAGAGGGGACTCATTCTGGCACCGCCCCTTCACCTGATCGCAACTCCCGCTTCTCCCAAGTCCGCAGAAAACAGAAACAAAGCCTGCACTTCGCGCCTCGCCTCTCCTCCCGCCCCCAAACCAGGCACAGCTGCCAGAGTTCCCGAGACAGAACCGCAGACACGGAGCTGAGCCTTCAGCTGCAGATCCATCCCCACACTCTTAGGGGTTTACGGGTTGAGCTTAACAAAGAGTCCCCAGATGTCGCTTGTCGTTTCTGGAAGGTGGACTCCGGACGGTGATGATTCCCCGCCGATGACTGCACTCCCCAAGCTGACCACCACACGCGGGTCGCTTCATGGAAAAGGAGAAGAGCTTTTCACACGCACCCAGCCCTCGTCTGACCGCTGCGGACCCCTCCGAGGGCCACTCCCGGCCAACGCGAGGAAAGAAGAAAAGCCGTAGACAGTGCTCCCCAGCTGCGGACCAGGGGAATGGTCTCCTGCTCACAGGCGACAGATTAGAACTGGGACACCTTCAAATCCGGCTGCGAGGGGCAAAGGCCCGGGCTTTGCCATTAAGGTCACGAAGGAGGGGAAATCTGGAAGCCTCAGGAGCGTGGCCGACCTTTTTCCGGATCTCCACTCCCTTGAGAATGGACTCTGACCCGTGCACAGCCTCGGGCCCCCGTCCCGGTCACGTCTGAACAGAGGTCTTCCCAGCTCGCCTCTGGGGTGTCGGCGAGCTCAGCCTGGCCCCGCACACGGGCAGAAGGCGAGTCTGGGGCTTGGGCAGGACCGGCTCCATGACTCCCGTGGCCCACAGCCACGGTTAAATGCGGGCTCTTTGGACAAAACCTAGGATTTCAGGATGGAGACAAAGCATTCAGTCAGGCGTGGGGTCCTTCTGAGCGAGGGCGCCAAGTGACCGCCACGTCCCTTGGTTACACGCTGGCCCTGGGTACAGACCCCCAGTGCCCCGGAAGGGCAGGGGCATGATTCTGTTTACAAGACAAGAGGAGCCTTTAGAAGTGCTGTAAGGGCAACAGCGGTCCTGGCCTTTGAACCAGGAGAGCTTCAGCTTTTGCAGAGTGAGAGGCAGTGATGACCCTGACTTTGACCTTGAGCTCACTTGCATGTCACCTGAGTCAATGAGGTGGCCGAATCTATGACCACACTCAGACATGTTTGAGGACGGAGCCCTTCTCTGCACAGTGTCTCGAGGGACCGGGGTTCCACAGGGCACACCTCGGGCAACCCGGGCTTGGCCCATCAGTGCCAGGAACCCCTTCGGGGCCACTCCTCTGTCACGTCACGTCATTCGGGGGACCAGACCGGGGCCGGAGGTCGGCCGAGGTTGCAGACACGAGAGCAAGGTGGTTGCCTTCTGGACGGCCATGGGGTGTCCTCGCTGAGCCCGAGGCCGGCACGCACAGAGCATGTGCAGTCACGGGGCCTGGAACCCGACCAGGCGGCCCCGCGTGTCACACTGCACAGGCCGCGCGCTCACATGGGGGGAGGGGCGGCGGGAGAACACCTGAGCTCCGGGACCTCTGAGGGCAGACAGATGCACGAGTTCCGTTCGGGAGGAGGCTCGGCCCACTGCTCCCGAGTGCGCACGGGTGTGTAATTTAAATCTTATTAAATCGCGAATCTGGGTCAGTGGTAATTTATAGATTACCTTCATTAACTGGATAAAAATAATCACCAACTCAACAGTGAGTCATAACAGCAATTAAAAAAATAAAGTACAGCTCTGCACTGGTTGGGGTGTGAGGACATGTCTCCAATTACTCCCCGAAGATGCTGGAGATTGGAAAACATCAACATGCGTTTGGCCCGAGACAACTCCCTTTTTTTCCCCCTTAATTCTCAAGCCCTTCAGGAGAAATTTAATCCATATGTTTCGGATTCGTTTACGTTTAAACCATCAAAACAGTGTTTGTAAGGAGCATTTGATGTCCAAGAAGCCTTTTTTCTCTTCTGTTTTGAAGGCCTTTGGTCTTTGGATCAGGAAGTCGTCATGTGCCAAGATGAAACACTGCTGTCCGAGTAGGAAGGCAGGATGGGCGCTCTCCTGGCCCCCCCCCCGCCACCTGCCCTCCTGCCCTGGGGGTCTCCCAGGGTCCCCGGGCACCCTCCGGAGCCCCTGGGAACTGCCCAGGGTGGAGAGAAAGCCCCGAGGAGCTGGGCTGCACAGCAGTGACCCGCTAGGCTCCTGTCCAGAGGCAAGAGTGGCAGCCGGAGCTCGCTGAGCGCCTACTAAGTGCCAGGCACGGGGCTGAGCCGTTACCAACCAGCCAACGAGGCAGGCGTGCTCACCAGCCCCGGTTCACGGAGCGGGACACTGAGCGCAAAGCCGGCGTGTGACTGGGGTCAGAGGCCGAGATCCCGAGCGTTCAGGCAGGGACCTGCCGCTCGGAGCATTAAACTGCCCAGCAGAGGGGCGAGGGGGACGTGAGGTGGTTTGAAAGGTGGTCAACGCTATACGGTGAAATGTGGGGAAATGCTGCCACCGCCCCGCCTGGAGCACTGGCCACTGCTCCCTCCGGACCCTCCCTCGCGTGGACACCGCCGCCTCGCCGGGGAGGAAGCGGACGCCGGGCGAGCAGTGCCCCGGGCCAGTGCGCCTCCCGCAGCCGCCTCGGCGGGGAGCAGGGCGGGAACGCCACACTCGTTCCCCGAGCTGCCGTGGGAATTGGGACTGGTTCCTTCTAGAGGCTCTGGGGGGACCCCCACGCCCCGCCAGGGGCCATCGCCGGCCCCCCTGACCCACAGGCCCACGCCCCCGGCTCTGCCTCCTTCAGTGCACAGCCTTCCTCCCCATCTCTCTGCTGCCCCTCCTCGTCGGCCCCTTGAGGGACCCCCCCACCCCGGCCTTGGGCTCAGGGCTGCTCTCACCCAGGACGACCTCAAACCGAGATCCTCACTGTGACCACGCCTGCAAAGACCCACACTCCAAGCAAGGACCCGCTCCCAGGTTCCGGGGGGACGTAAGGGTGGGAGCTGCCACTCACCCCCACAGGCTGCACCATTCCCAAGGGCGGGGTGGGCGGGGAGGGCTCTCAGAGGAGCAGACAGTGTGGCAGACACCAGAGGGATAAGGGGGGGTCTTGGGGAGGGCCCTGATGTCCCCTGCCCCCCTCCCTCGGCTGTCAGGCAAACAGCCCCACTGCTACTGCGGGCAGCTCCTGGCTCTGGCGGTGACGCGGGACGCGCGGCCGCAGCGGGTGCGCAGCACGGCCAGGCGGGCCGGCGCTCTCCGTCTCAGGGTGGGGTGCCGGGGTCGAGGGTGGACAAGCAGAAGTGTTCCCAGGAGTGAGCCCGGCCGGCTGACAGCCTCCTGGCCCTCACCTGCAGAGTCCCTGCGCTTTGCCTACGGACTTCCACAAGGGCCACTGTGCCATCGATATGCGTTTGGGTTAATTTTTCTGCTGACGAAACGAATTCCGGACGCGGCTGAAGGGAGCGCACGCCGGCGCCGTCTCCGGAGGGAGAGAGCGCGCGGACGACGTCCCCGGAGGCCGCAAACGCGTGGCTCCCCGACCGCAGGCACGAGGCCGAGTTCCGCCCACGGCTGCCCCCTCTAGGACGTGAGGCCTCACGTGCTCCTCTGGCCCTGTTTGAGGGGCAACCCCCCTCGGCCGCCGAGAAAGGTGTGGCCGTGGCCAGCTACAATGCCCTTCCGACTGCAGTGTCCCGCCAGGAAGACGGGACAGTCACAGACCCCCCTCGCAGAGCCGGCTGGGAGAGGACACGAACCGGCGGACGGGCAGCGCCCGCCAGGAGGCCCGGCGCGCGGCGGGAGTTCACGGCCGGCCCTGCTCTGTGGCCGACATTGGCCGACGCGGCCGACACCCGAGGGGCACCTGCGGCGGCGAGCACCGCGCTCCACCCAGACGCACGGACGGGGACTCGGCGGCGGCGCTGTCCTCCTCAGGGGCCCCCACGCCAGTGCAGGAGACAGAAAACGGACAGGCAGGGTGCCACGGACACCGGGGGTGCCGCGCCCAGAAACGGGACAGAAGAGGGTGAGGGACAGAGGGTGCCTGGACGGGAGGGGGTGCTGTCCTGCACAGGGAGGCCAAGGGGGGCCACTCGGGAGCTGGCACCCGAGCAGAGACAGTGAGGGAGGGAGGGAGGAAGGGAGGGAGTTCCAATCCTGTCCTTCTCCGCCAGGTCATACTGTCCCCCACGGGACTTCTAACAGGGACTGGAGACATTGCTTGTTGTCACAATGAAACGGGTGACGGGGCGAGGAGGAGGGCAGTGGCATCTGGTAGGTCAAGTCCAGGGGCGCAGCTCAGCACCCCGCAGGGAGAGACGCAGCCCTGCAACAAAACATCACCCGAGGGCGGGGAGGGGGGCTGAGGGCAAGAAGGTGAAGGGATTGGCCAGAACGTTCACACGCGTGACACACGGACGCAGAGGCCCGTGTGGTGACGGCCAGAGGGAAAGGGCGGCAGGGGGAGGGGCCGGGAGGGCAGGTGCAGGGGTGGGGGGACGGGGGGGGCATCTGTAAAGCGTCAACACCAAAACCCAAGTGAAAGACCCTCGGACTCGGGGCCAGCGGTGCCAAGACCTTGACACCTGGAGTGAACCTCCCCTTTTCTTTCCATGCCCATATTTTTTTAAAAATTAGCAAAAACTACATCATACAATACATATGATTTGTAACCTGCTCTACACATGGGATAATATATGGGGAATTATACACACATTGAAAAAGTGTATTTATTTTATAATTCTTTAAAAGCAATAGAATAATCCAGGCTATGCAAATACTGTAACGAAGTTCAATGACTTTTTATTGATGGGCGTTTAGGTTGCTTCCAGTTTCTCACTGCCGAAAACCACCCTGGCAAACGCAGCCTCATCCCAAACGGCCTGCCCACCGGCCCTCTCCCCTGGCGTGGACTCCCTGGGCGGCTGCTGGGCGGAGGCGCGCGCACGCCTCGGGGGCTCACGGCCGACTCTCCGCCAGGCTGCGGAGCGGAGGAGCAGGCGGCTGGGCTGGCACGTGACCGACACCGGACCTCAGTGTCCCCTCCTCTGAGAAGTCACTGGATGACAGTGCCCAGGTGGTCCCGACCCCTCACCGACAAGCGCAAAGCCGGCCGCACGGGGACTGGCGCCCAGCACCACGTGCCCCCTGGGGCTCTCCAGTGGCATGCCCCCCCCATGTCCACGCTCAGACCAGCGGGGACCAACGTCCGGAACCACCGAACCCCCCCGCCCTTGCCCGCCCATCACCAAAACCGGCACCGCGGGATTCTAATGCTGTGCATCACGGGGTGTCTGCCCGTCACGTGACCACAGTGGTCGTCTGCCCGTGAAGGAGGTGGGGGCGGTCAGTGCAGTGCTGTCTGTGGAGCGGGCAAGTGACAGCGGCCCGCACGCCGGCGCCCCCTGCAGGAAATGCCCGGAGACGCTCACCGTCCAGCAGTTCTCAGGGCCGTGTGGCCACACCCCCTGACGGGAGGGTCGTCACGCATACAAATTCACTATATACATATACACATACACACATATACACAGACATACATATATGTTATATATATTATATATTATATATTATATATATATATATAATATATATATATTTTATATATATATACACACACATACACCAGGCAACCGAAAGGCACCGTCATTTATGAGCGGAGCCGCTGGAGGGGACGCCGCGAGGCCAGTGGCCACCGCCTCCAGGCGAAGGCGCCCCCCGTGAGTCTTCATGGAGCATGCACAAGTAGACCGCGTGAAAAAACACAGTGACAGTCCCGTCTCCCACCACAGGCTAACACGTGTTCCTGGTGGGCCGGGTTAAAACCGTGAGTGAGTGAGCAAATAAACAACTGAAGTAAGGAAACTAAAAGGACTACACAAACAGGTGTGGATGCTTTATAATCTTGGCAAGGGAAAGAATGTTTTAAGGTATGACACCGAAGACTAACACTGTAAAGGACAGCGTTACTACCTAAAAATTAAAATAAACAACTATGAATAGCATATAAAATAAACAAGCTGAGAAATGACAAAACTGGTAAAGTTAGGCAGAACAGCTAAAACGTGACAAATGTATGGTATAGCGCCTTCATATACAAAGAGTAATTGTTTACCAACAAGAAAGAAGGTCAAACATACTAATAGGCTATAAGCAGGCAAATGTCTAAATAAGAAACACGAACGACAGAGAAACCGAAACCACTGCCTCCGGCTCAGCGCCGTCCACACGGCGCACGTTCGGGGAGACGGCCGTCCGGTGCCTGGACCTGCCCCGAGTCACGTAGTCACAGCTCGCCCAGCCCTGGCCAGGGGCTCCGGAGACCGGGGACGCGCACAGGACTCGGCTCTGTCCCCGGGCCAGCCAAGTCAGCGTACGTGCAGCAGCCACCGGGGAAGGGCCTGTCGCTTCCCGGCAGAGAGACCCTGGCCACGTGCCTTCCCCCTTCCTTGCCTGACGTGCTGAGCAAGGAGGACGCAGCATTGATACCTGCCCGGTGGGCCTGTCGCAAGCGGGAGGCAAGTCCGCACACGAGGAGTGCTCGGCACAGCGCCCGCCCGGCTGAGCACAAAGACCCAGCAGCGCACCCCCAGTGCGGAGATGGAGCCGGCCTGAGCAGCGAGCACCGCCCACCACTCACCGACGCGCGCTCAAACCCCCGGGTTTGTGCGGAGGACACACCGGGCACCATCCACGGTGACGACAGAGGCTCCCAGTGCTAAGGCAGAAGCTGAAGTGGCCCCACGAGAGGGGAGATGATTTCTGAGAGGTGACCGACGGCAGTGGCGATGGTCTAGGTGGCCGTAGGACCCCGTCGCACTGTCAGCGGAAGCTTCCTGGAGGAGGCGATGGTTGTCCCAGGCAGAGCAAGCGGTCACTTCCAGCTCTCAGGTGTGCAAGGGGACACAGTCACTGCAGCCCAGGCGTCCGCACTCTACCAGCCTCGTGTGTGTGTGTGTGTGTGTGTGTGTGTGCGCGCGCGCATGCGTGTGTGGTGGGGGAGAGAGAGAGAGAGCGCATCTCCTCGTCTGCGGGAAGAGGACGAAGGTGGCATTCCTCGAGCGGTTGTGGGAGGGTGGGAGACGGGCACGGGAAGCACCCATCAGAAGGCCGGCGTGCCGGGCAGGCCTCCACTGGAAGTCCGTCTCTTCAGGTGGATTTTCAGTGGGTCGCACCACTGACCTCCGAGGCCACTGCTCCAGAGCTGGGACTCCGGCGGGACACAGCTGGCTTTCACTACCAGTTCTGGGACGGCTCCACCTCAGGGTTCTCGCTCCCGCCACCGCTGACCCCTCGCCATGGTCGGGGGGACCGGGGGGTGGTGCGGGGGGCTGTCCTGTGCACTGTGGATGTTTAGCTGCATCCCTGGCCTCCCCAGTGACTGCCAGAAACAACGCCCCCAACTCACGGTCACCGCCACCCAGTTTCGACACCCAAAAATGTCTCGAGACGTTGCCAGGAGTCCCCAGGGGACACACTCGCAGCGCTGAGCGCCACAGCTCCGGGTCAGCGCGGGGCCCTGGGAGCGGCCCGGCCTGGCAGGACAGGCCCCCTCCAACAGAGGAAAGCCTGCACTCCACTGGGGTCCGCAGACCAACCTGCAGCCCCGGGAGAGTTCTGTCTGGTCCGGGAGACGGTCTGCGTCTCCCCGGTGCGCCCCGGCTGGCGGACCGAGCGCCGGCCTGAGGACCTGTTAGAGTCCCGCTCAGGGCACGTGCCTGGGTTGCGGGCCAGGCCCCCAGATGGGGGCGCAGGAGAGGCGGCCAGCGCACACGCTCGCACACTGATGCTTCGTTTCTCTCTCCCTTCTTCCCCCTCCCTCCAAAAGGGAGGGGACAAATAAAATCTTAAAGAGAAAATCTCCCGAAGGAGCTGACAACATAGTCTTTCACAGGACTATGGAAGACTACGGTTTCCCAGGAAAAACCAGGACCTTTCACATGAAAGCCCAGCTTTTACCCTGGAGACTGGACGCAGCTGGCCACACTGGGTCTGCCGTCCAACACGCAGCCGTCGGAGGGGCCTGAGCCGCATCTGCCAGCCTCAGATGGGCTTGCGCTCCCACTGGCCAGAGTCCCCACACCCCCCGTTGTCCCCTAAGTCCCAAGGACCAAAGTCAGGCTCCGTCTGTTCCATTCCATCTTCACAGCCCTGCATGCCTCAGAAGGTGCTTGAATCCGGAACTCAATCTAATGCACGTGCGTGTGTGTGCGTGCACGCACGCAAACACACACACACACCCTTGCACGCACACACGTGCATATATGCACATGCATAGGAGCACACCTGCATGGGTGGGCATACACCCGTGTGCACAGGTACATGCGCACAGGTGTGCTGTGTGTACACACATGTGCACACTCGCATCCCCCACACACACACACACACAGGCTCACGCCCACCCACAGGCTCCCAGGGCTCACCTGTGCCCACCCCCCACAGCCCAGGGCGCACGGCGTCCCTGCCGCGCACACCTAGCAGTGAGGCTCTGCCCTTTGAAGTCACGCCCTCCTCCCGCAGGGACTCTTTCGGTGTCACGCGGGTTGATGGATGGGATGGCTCGCTCAGACACTGCCGCGTGTGTTTATTATGGCGATGAGTGTGGGCTGGGCCCTTCTGGCTTATGTAAGTGTCAGCTGGTGACATGTGCTCTACAGAAGGCAGATGTCAAAGCAGGCCAGGCAGCGGCACGTGCGCCGAGACCACCCAGGGGCACCGCGCACGCCGGCCCGGACCCTGGTCGCCGCCTTGCTTCCCTGGCCCCCGGTGAGGGGACTGCAGGGTGCAGAGGGAGGGCGACGCCGGCCACCAGCACGGCGCACGAAGTCTGCGCGGGCAAGTGTCCGCAGCCAGCAGACACTGTCCCCCCCCACCACCGGACCGGCACACCCGAGGGCAGCGCGTGCCTGCGGGACCCTCCACTCTGTTCTCCTGGGTCGTCCACTCCACTCCCAGGCCCCGCCCCAGCCCCACCGAGGCCATGGCTCGGACACCGACGGAGGCCAGTCCCCACCTCCGTCTGAGTGACAGGAATTGCGCCCCGAGGTCTCATTCGTTGTAACGTCACTGGGCACTTCCTCCTCGCTTCTGCTACGTTACGCTACCCAACACCCACCTCGACGTCGTGAGGAAGGTGAGGAAGGTGAGGGAGGTGGCTGACTCCACCCCGACGGCGTGTCAATAGCTGAGATGTGCTGAACGAACACTTAGGGGGTGCCGGGCGTAACGCCCAGCATCTGACAACCCATCGACTACCCTTCCCACAGTCTTACGAGAGGGGTCTCCTGCCAGTCCCACCTCACGGTCACAGACACCGAGGCTCCGAGACGCCCTCCTCTGGCCACCCCCCTCGCTGCCACTTGCTAGGCCGAGGTGTACTGAGCGCTCACACGTGACAGGCGCCGTGTCCGCCCCCAAATGCCGCCCTCTCAGTCAGTGCCCCCGACAACCCTGCGAGGCAGACGCTGTTGTCCCCAATCCGTAGATGAAGGGACCAGTGTCAGCCCTGGCTGGGACTCCAGGTCAGCGGGGACAGTGTGCCCGCTGGCCTCCGGGGATGCGGAGCTCTCAGCACTCAGCACGCAGGCCCAGCGTGCGCCGGCTGGACCAGCCCAGCCGCAGAGGCGCAGGCACCCAGCAGCCAGGAGCGCCCTGTTCCTGAAACAAGGAAGGGTGCGGAGAAAACCGGGAAGCCCACCTTCATCCCCATGGAGGCAGGACCTCCGCGGCCCTGTGGGCGCGCTCCCAGTCCTTCCGGGCCAGCGGCTGTCATGCGGCACCTGGGCTGGGTGGGGTCACCTTCTGGTGCCCCATCCAGGCCGTCTGGTGTTTGACGCACGGCGGGATGGCAGGCAGCAGACAAGTCTCGGGCCTGCGCTCCCGGGCAGCCGCTGTGGTGGAGCCGGGGAAGGCCGGGGGGCCGGGCACTGGAGGGCCGCCAACCGTCCTGCGGTAAAACCGGGGGAGCTCTGGGCAAACCGGATGAGCCGACCACCCGACCTCAGAAATCCGAATCCTGGCCTTTTGTCGGGCAAACAAAACCGCGTTTCAATCAACAATGCATCCTGCTGAAAAGTTACATCTCCCTTCCCACCCCACCACATGGTCACGTGACACCATTCTGGCCCAGGAGATGCGAGCAGAAGTTCCAACCAGGGAAGCTCTTCAGAAGGTCTGGTTCTACAGGTCAGTGAGTACGTAGCAGAGCGGTAACTCGTGATACGGGCTGTGAAGAAAGGGGTGCGAAGAAAGCAGGGTTGGGGGCGCCCGCTTAGACGGGGAGCCCTGGGACACAGCAGGTGGGCGGACGCCGAGGGCGCGAGGTCTGTGCCGGGGCCCCAGGCCGAGGGGCCGGCACGGAGCGGGGGCAGGGGGCAGGGCAGGAGCGGCCCTGGGCGCTGGGGACACAGAGGGAGCCGCATGGCTGGCACGGGCACGGCGGGTCGGGGAAGCGGGGCCGCGTCCTGCCGGACCTGGAGGCCTGGCTTTGGATCTCGGTTCTGCCCTCAGCAGCTGTGTGACCGTGAGCAAGTCAGTTCACATCTCTGAGCCTCGGCTTCCTCACTTGTAAAATAGGAACATTACAGGGTGTTTTGAGACGAGAAAAAAACAAACGCTGACAGCATTATGCACTCAGCCCGTGGAGGAAACGGCAGCGGTTGCTACTGTCAGCCCCCGGAGGGGGACTGTGTGCCCACGCGATCGTGACGTAACCAATGACTCGGACACACACCGTGAGCCTCTCTAACACAGCCCTGCCGGAGCAAGCACGGTTTCAGGCCACGGACACTCCACCAGCGCGGAGCTCCTCATTCCGGTCCTGGCAAGGCCCCCCTGCTCCGCCCACCCCGCTCTGCCCAGGTCCCGGACAGGTAATTACAGCTCTGCAGACACAGGGAGGACATTGTCTAGTTTCTGGAGTGTCTCCCCCACCCGCTCGTAACGCACCTCAGCGGCAGCAAATGGTGCATTTCCAGCAGCCCTTGCAGGGGCACAGGGAGGGCCGGGAGGTCACGGCCTCGACCCTGCGGGCATCCAGACGCCCAGCCCGCCGCTGCCCCCGCCCCTCGGGCCCTCTGGTCCCGTAGATGCAGCGGGGGAGGCTCGGCCCCCTGCAGGAACAAGCACTGTCCCCGCGGTGTCTGCTGGGCTGCGTGCAGCCGCAGAAAACCTCTGAGCTACGGGGCAGGCTGAACGCCACCACCCTCTTCATAGAGGGCCTTCGTGAGCGTCTCTCACGGCCCGTGTGGCTTCCGCGTCTACGGGCTGCGTCTGGCTCTATGGGGGCAGAGGAGCTGCCGCAGGCCCGTGGGCGACTTCTCGGGTCAGCCCCGGGCGGTGAGCCCGCCGACACTCAGCACCTGCTCTCCCGGCCGCACTTGCCCTCCCCCTCCCCCTCCTCCTCAGGGGGCGCCTGCCCCGGCCGCGGGCTCCTTCTCATCGTGTCCCCCTCTGGACCCTTGCAGACGGCCTCCCACCTTAGGCCGGCTTCCCCGGAGGCAGAGCCTGGCACCTGAGTGGTCACGACTGTGCTGCCGAGAAGCCCAGGGCCGACGTGGGGGAGCAGCAGGCTGGGGGCAGGGGAACAGTGAGGCGCGATTTCAGGTGAGCGGGAGGGTGGCTCTGGCTGACTCCGAGGGGAGCCACGGAGGGCACGTCACCCCAGGGAGCCCGCCTGGCCTGGGCGGGGCAGCCCAGCCGCCGCGGCGCCCCCAGTCCGTCTGGCTGAGGGACGCCCTGCCGGAGTGGGGTGCACACACTCCCAGGGACTTCTGCATCGCTGGGCCTCCCCGGCACATTCCCAGGAGTCCCCGGGCGCCCGGCGGAAGACCAGCCCCACGGCGGCAGCGTGCTCTGCTCCCCCGGCGTCCCTGCACGGCCTTCTCCCAGGTGCGCTCCAAGGCCTGCTCTGCCGGTGACAGCTGGGGACTCCGAAACACACTGCCCAAGGCAACCAGGTAACCACGGTCCCCAGAAAACACAAACTAAATGAAATGGAAACGAGCAACCTACCACACACAGAGTTTAAAACAACGGTCCCAGGGATGCTCAAGGGATGCGCGGAGAGAATGGATAAAGTCAGCGGGAACTTAAAGAGACAGAAAGCATGACAAAGGGCACAGAAACCACGAAGAAGAGCCGGTCAGGATGAAGAACACAGGAGCGGAAGCGCAGGCTGCAGCAGCAGGGACCGCCAGCGGGTCAGAGGGAGCACAGGGTCAAGTCAACGATCTGGAAGACGAGGCAGCGGAACACACCCCATGGGAGCAGCGAGAAGTAAAAAAAAAACTTTTAAAAACGAGAACAGTTGAAGGGACCTCTGGGACAATTCAAGTGCAGCAACATCTGCCTCGCAGGGGTGCCGAACAGAGAAGAGAGAGAGCAAGAGATTGAGAACCTATTTGAAGAAACAATGGCTGAAAACCTCCCTAATCTGATGAAGAAAAAAGACACACAAGTCCAGGAAGCACAGAGCGTCCCAAACAAGGTGGACCCAGAGAGCCCCCACTCCAAGACACATCGTAATTAAAACGTCAAAGGTTGAAGACAGAGAATCGTAAAGGCAGCAAGAAAAAGACAGTCACCTACAAGGGAGCTCCCATAAGACTGTCAGCTGGTTTTTAAACAGAAATATTTCAGGCTAAAAGGGATGGCCATGAAACAGTCTAAGTGAGGAAAAGCAAGGACCTTACAACTAAAACTACCTACCTAGCAAGGTTAACATTTAAAATTGCAAGAGAAAAAAAGAGCTTCCCAGACAAGAAAAAGCTAAGCCACCACCAAACCAGTATTACAGGAAATGTTAGATTTCTTTAAGAAAAAAAAAAAAGAGGTGGAACCTAAACATGTATAATAAAATGGTAACAAATACATACGTATCAATAACTGCCTGAAATGTAAAGGGGTTAAATGCAGCAAGGAAGAGGCACTGGGTGGCTGAATGAATGACAAAACGAGACCCATGTTCACGCTGCCACAAGAGACCCATCTCAGACTGACAGGCATCAGACTGAAAGTGAAGAGATGGAAAAGGAGATTTCATGCCAATGAAAGTTAAAAAAAAAAAAAGAAGCCAGGATAGCAGTACTCATGTCAGACAATATGGACTTTAAGACAAAGAGGTCAACCCAACAGGAGGATATAACCCTTACAAGCATGTACGCACCCAGCACGGAAGCACCTGAACACATAAAGCGAACACCGCTGGGCACGAAGGGAGTTACCGCAGGCACAGCGGGGTACTTCTCTAACTCCGCGCTGACTTCCGTGGGGCGATCTCCGGACGGAAGGTCAGCGAGAAACAGTACCCACGGGTGGGGAGTGGGGGTGGCTGGGGTGGCTGGGGTGGCAGGGAGCGGCAGGGGGAAGATGGAGACAGCCGTACTTGAACAATAATTGGAAAAAAAGAAACTAAAAAATAAGAAAGAAAAAAAGAAAATCAATGACACTAGACCAGATGGATTGAACTGACGTCTTCAGGGCATTTCACTCCAAAGCAACGGACACACATCCTCTCCAGGTGCACACGGAACAGTTTCCAGGACAGACATGTTAGGACACGAAACGAGTCTCTGTAAACTCAAGAAGACTGACTTCATATCGAGCATCTTCTCCGACCACAATCGTACCAGGTCCTTATCTGCAGAAGCGTCAATGACATGAGGTCGTGGTTCCTGACACATGATAGGTGTTCCGTACCTCATCGATAAGGCTGCCACACCCAGAATAAGCCCCGGAGGTTCCGGGTGGGTTTTTATCATCATCCTTCCCCGTACACAAGAAGTGTCCACCTGGCATTTATTGGTCGGCTCACGCAGCGGCCGAACTGCAGGAGAGACTGCAGTAGGAGGGTCGGTGCAGGGCTACCAGCCCGTTCTCTGGCTACCAGCATGGGACCCCCGGCCTCCACGGGACCCTGCCACTGGCGGCGGCACCAGACTCCCCTCCTCACTGGGCAGGAGGCGGCGGGAGGGACGTGGGGGGAGCGAGACCCTGGATTCTGGGATAATTGGCGCCCCGGTCTTGGGCAGATGATTCCAACCTCTGTGAGCCTCAACCTCCCCGTCTGTCAAATGCGGGTCAACGGGGTGGCTCTGCGGCCGTGCAGCTCGGACAGGCGTGGCGGAGATCGCCTCCAACGGCGGAGGTGAGAGCGTTTTGGAAAACAAGCATGTGGACACACACCCCGCCATTGGGCGCCTCCGAGAGGCAGGTGGAAACCGGGTGCTTCAGAAGGGTTTTACTGCGACCCCCTTCGCGCCTCCCCGTGCTCGCGCACACAGGACTCGGGAACCTGCCGGGGCCTCTGCTCTCCGTCCCAGGCCTGGCACTGCGCCTGGCACTGTGCACGGCTGAACGACTGAAGTGCAAGAGCACGGGCTCAGGGCAGGGCATGAGAACCACCCGGTGCCCCTGACCTCGTCTGTCCTGGCGCTCCATCTCCGCCCTGGGAGCAACGTCAGCCCGGAGCGGTCACGGGCTGATTTGGGATGACCCCACCTGGTGACCCGGAGCCGCTGCCAGCAGCACCCTGGCGCCCACGAGGCTTCAGAGGCGGTCCACTAATGCCGGGGGTGGTAACAGGCCGCTCTTGACCAGGCTGTGCCCGGTGACCGGCGGGCCGGCGGGCCTGCCACGGCCTGACTGTCTCCCTGAAGCCTCCGTCGCCGCTGTGAGACGGCACTGTCCTCAGCCTCGCTTTGCAGGCCGGAGGCCAAGGCACACAGAGGCGCCTCTACCCTTCTCCGCCCTCCCTTCTCCCTGCAGCCGAGGCCTCCCTGGGCCAGGGCTCCGCCCCTCCTCACCCACAGGTGGGCCCCTGTGCCCTCACCCACAGGTGGGGAGACAACCATGCTCCCACGCTCCCATGTCAGGGCAGCCCAGCACCACAGCCACAGCACGGACGCCCGAGCTCCATGCGCTGGGATCAAATCCCGGTACCGCCACTCAGCTGCTGTGTGGCTGTGGGCACGTAGCCCAGCCTCTCTGAGCCTCGCTTTGCTCCTCCACAGAAATGGGAACCGTAATGAGTGTGCCCCCGTGCTGGGCGTCTGGGGGACCGCAGGAAGATGCAGCCACATCTAGTGGGTGGGGGGTAGGGCGGGGAAGAGTAATGGGGGCGGGGGATGGGAACAACTGTAACTGAACAATTTCTTTACAAGACACGGCCACATCTAACACAGCAGTGCCGTTGCTGAAACCCAGACTGGGCTGCACAACCAGCTCCTCGGGGTCTTCAGAGAAAAAAGGTTCACTGCAGCCCCCTCTCTGGACCTCTCCAGGCCTCTCTCGGTCAAGGTCTTTCCTGGGAGCGCCCGGCCCCCGCCCCCGAGCGGGAGGAGCTGGCGGCGACCTCCTCCGGTCAGGGGTCAGGCTGCGGACAGAAGGGCAGAAAACGCGCCTGTCTGCGGGCGGAACGCACACCTCCCCACGCGGTGAACTCACTCGTGGTCACTGCTTCAGAAAGAGCCAACAGTCAGGCGCCTGCACACACCCACAACACGACGGACTCTTTTCCCCACTGGATTTTAGCACATCTGTGCCACTCGATGGGCCAGGTAATGCTAGTTCTTCCAGAGTAAAACAAAATCTTCTGCTGAAGACACGGCGCCAGAGAATCCAAGACTCCCCGTCTGGCCTCTCTCATCCTGCAGGAAACAACGAGGAGGAGCCGGCTCTCCCCGTTCCCCTCTCTTCTAATTAGCACCGAATAACAAAAGTACCCCAGTAGCACCTCTTCTCCCAACTTTTCTAACAGCCTGTCAGAGACTGAACAGTGTGAAAAACAGCTCGGTGCATGAGCGACTTTGTCATTTTTCTCCGTTCAGATAAAATGATTTCACGGTAGGGAAAGGGGCCAGGGTGGGGGCTGGGAGGCGTGGGGCAGGCAGGGGGACACGCGGCGGGCAGGGACTTCGCCTCGAGGATTTGGACCAGCCGTGTGACCTTGAACAGCGCCCCTTCTTCCTCTGAAGGCCAGCTCCCCGCTCTGGAGCGATGTCTGTGCCTGGCAGGTCAAGCCTGGCGCCTGGGATGCGCCACCCCTCCCCACCCCGGTGAGCAGGCAAGGTCTCCGGAAGGTCTCCGGGAGGCTGGGTTCGGTGGCCGGCAGCTGCGAAGGGATTCGGGATTAGAGCACTCCCCTGCACCGTGCACGTTTGTCTTCTGGAATCTTCTCAAGGAGATGAAGACAAACGTCGTGACCGCATTTTACACTGAAGAGAGGGCCCCGAGAATTTAAGTGGGTTTTCTGAGCTCATGTGGCCTGGAAAGGTGCAAATGGGGAACCAACCGGAAGCTGTCATTCTCCCGCGTTCTTCCCCCGAAGCCAGCGGATCCCCAGGCGGGCTGGGGTGGGGGACAGCGGCAGACACTACCTTCTGGGCAGGGCTGCCATGTTTAGCAAAGAAAACACAGGATGCCCCAGGGAGTCAGAATTCCAGATAAACAAGAAGTAATTTCTGGGCATGCTCCAGTTAGTGTATAAGACACACCATAGAAAGTTTATCTAAATGTTTGTATCTGAATTCAACTTGAACCAGGTATCGTATATTTAACCTGGCGATTCTACCCCAGGGGTCACTGGGCAACATCTGGACACATGTGCTGTTGTCACGACTTGGGAGGTGGAAGGAGAGGCTGTGGGCATCTGGGGGCAGAGGCGGGGTGCTGCTCAGTATCCCCAAATGCGCAGCAACGCACTCTCCTGCCCAAACCATCCACGGCGCAGAGGGATGCGGTGCTTGCTGTCTCGGCGTTGAAGACACGAAGGCGGCAGCAGTTGGTGGACAAGCTCAGCAGACTCGCGTGGGCATCTGCGTGAACACGCTGCCCCAGTCAGCAGTCAGCAAGACGGGAAAGAGGGAGGCGCAGCCACGGCCATCAGCCCCGCCCCCCCTCCCCCCCCCAACGGGACCCTCATAGCTGGGCTGCGCTGTGCAAGCGCTCGGGGGAATCTGTGAACTGGGTCCTGGCACCCACTCCCGGGCAGGCCGAGGTAGACGTGATCTGCTGATCCTCCCTGGAGAAAGGAGGACTTGAAAAGGAAATTAAAAAGCTGTGCTCTTCTATTTGTTGTCACAATCTCCAAGAGACGGCGCTCAGAATGAATCACCGTGTGCTGGGGAACGTGCCCCGGCCGCTCCCCGCTGCGCCCATCGCGAGCCCCGTGTCGGGGTGGGTGTGCCGCGCCTTGTCTCAGGGACTGGGGAGGCGGCAGGCGGCACAGTCGGGTCCTCCCTCCCCGCCCGGCCCACCTGGCCGGCTCCGCTTTGGGGAAGAACAAGGCAGCCAGCTTCTTGGGCTGGGCTGGCGTCGCGGTCCCAAGGGCTGAAGAAATGTTTATGGCGTCTCCAATCAGCCCTGCTAACTTTGCCCCGAGTTTCCCAATGCGCAGGCGCCTCGTGTCATGACCTGGCCTGTGGCACCAGGGACCAGAGCCACAGGCTTCCAGATGGACGGAGCCAGCCCTGGGCTGCCCTTCTCAGTTTGGGTTTTTATTGGTTTGGGCTTTTGTTTTCTGTCGGGTGGTGTTTGAGGAGGGCAGGGTGGAGGAACACACTGGTCGTGTGTGTGTGCGTGTGTGTGTTTTGCAGAGATGCAGCTCTCGACTTTGAAGTTCAAGACCAGTTGTAAATTCCTTGAAGTTCGTCCTATTCCCTTTTATATTAGCATGTTCACAAGCTCTGGAAGACTGACACAGCTCACAGGGAAGCACAGCTGGGTCGGTCCTCCAGCCGGGGTTTTAATTCGAACCAGAGCCGCCCGAGCGCTGCAGCCCGTGTTTACAAATGCAGCAGGAAGGGCCGCGGCCCCGTGATGAAACCATCAACCGTGGGCGCGCGCGGGAGGGAGCCCCAGTTGGGTTTAATTAGGAAAGGAAATGCCACAACGCTCTAAATGCCTTCCCTAGTGGAAACCTTCGCACCAGATGCAGTGCCACAGTAAAAATGGAAGAAGAAGAGAAAAAAAGGAAAGCATTTCCTAGGAATGTGTTTAATAGGAATCTAGGTCTTCGTCAGTGAGGGCAACCAAGGAAGTCAGGTGGGGGTTCCTGGCGTGGGCATCACGTGACGCCCTAGGTGTGGCGGGAGAGGAGAAGGCGCCGGACACGCGCACCCACAGCTCTGCATCCCGGTGCGGGAGAGGCGCCCGGCGCGGCGCGCACACGGGCTCTGCTCGTCCAAGGCGCTCGGCGGAGGGATCCGAGGTGGGAAGTCTCCTCGCCACACATCCCGTCCACAGGAAGGGCCTCCCCCCGCCGCCGAAGGTCGCAGAGCCCTGCCGACACGCTGGGGCCCCCACACCGTCTGTGTGTGTGCACACGGCAGGTCCGATGCCGCCAGAGGAGGACAGAGACGTGGAAAAGGGAGGTCAGTGCCGTGGCTGCAGAAGTTAAAGGTCAAAATTTAAGCAAGACCCACGATGCAGTTTCCAGACCCTGCCGTCCGACCCTGTCTGAAGCTCCTGCTCATATGAGCCGACCTTTAGACACAGGCTTTCCTGTCCCGAGCGCACCTGGGCTAGCTGGGACACAAGGTCCCTGTCCCTCCGGACGACGGCCTGTCCGCCCCGCCCCGCCCCGCATTTCCCCCTGGCTGCTTTCCGTCCCCTCCCCCCCAGCAGGAAATGATGTCCAGGGCACCTCCCCCACTTCAGAAGGGCTTCACGGGACGTGGCTGATTTTTATTTTGATGGGATTGCAGAAGAAATAAATAAGTAAAAGATAAACACTGATGACGAATGTATACTTTCCATACCGCCCAACCTTGGCCAACACATGTTGAATTTTCACGCACCCTTGGAGCTGATTGTTACCAAAGTTCCATGTGCACCTGGTTATGGGACCAAAATACTCCGCCGGGAAGATAAACAACGGCCGCGGAGAGTCAAGTTCATTGGAACCATCTTGGTGAGCAGGGACCTTGTCTGAGGGGACCGAGGGGGGCGCTCAGGCGAGCGCCCCCTTTGCCCGGCCTTTGAGACCGCGGCGGGGAGTGGCCACGCTGGGACCGCGGCCAAGCAGCCCTGGAATCGGTCTGTCCCGCACCGGCGGGGTGACCAGAGACCACACATTTGAAAGGGCGGTGACAAAGGATTATTTTGAAGACTAAATGGGGGCCCGTGTGGGGTCCTGCCCACGGCCAGCCACTGAGGGAGTGCCCGGCAAGTGGCAGTGACTGCAAGGCAAGCCACCCAGACCGCTGGACGAGGTCGGACTTTCCAGAGAGAGAGCCATTTTGATGTGTCCAGAAACCTGGAGGGGAGCCTGACTCTTCCACGCCTTTGAATCTGAATGATGAGTCTCGGGGAGCCAATTGGGGCTACCTGTGCGAAAGGGAATCGGGGCGGGCTACCTGACCTTCCGCGGCCGCCTCCTGCCCAGCACGGAGCTCCTTCTCACCGTGTGTGTGTGTGTGTAAAATATCTTGACTGGCCTTTGTGTTTTGTACAAGTCTTCCATGTGCACCCTACAAATCTCAAAACATTTCAGAAGTATGCAAGGCCTCCCCCCCTGCGTGTTTTAACCCCAGACCTCCAGGACAGCCCCCGTGGTGGGAAGGGGCGGCCCACTCCGGCCCTGTCCGCGCTCTCGCAGACGCGCCCGCAGTGCGGCCGACAACGCGGGGGCACCGTCTCACCCCTCTCACGGCTGGCGCAGCCCTCACGTGCACGCATGAGTCTCCACCACATTTTTAACAGACTTTTTTTAGAGGTTTTAGATTTACAGAAAAACTGCAAAGAGGTCCAGAGACTTCCCATACTCCCCCCGCCCAGTTCCCCCGTCTGCGGCTGACGCTGCTGCCGCCCACTCGCTGAGCGTAAAGAACAAACCGGTGCTGACGCACGCGCACTGGGAACCGGAGGCGGGGCTTACCCAGGTCGCCCTGGTTTTTCCCGGGGGTCCTCTTCTTGGCCCGGCGTCCCACCCGGGGCACCACATGACACACAGCTGGCCTGTCTCCCTAGCTCCTCTTGCCTGTGGCAGTTTCTCAGGTGTCCCTTGCTCTTGATGGCCTTGGCGGCGTGGAGGAGGACCGGCCGGGTACTTTGCAGAACGCCCCACCGCGGCGATCGTCTGATGATTTTCTCACCATGGGATGGGGTGATGGTTTCCGGGGAGGAGGCGGCAGAGAGGAAGTGCCCTACTCATCACGTCCGAGCGGGGCACAGGCCACCAACCTGACACCGCTGTCGGGGACCGTGAGCACCTGGCTCAGGCCTACTTTATTTTCAAACGGTTACGAAGTGTTCCTTTGCTGGGAAGTAGAATCGTTTTTCTAAACGATTGATGGTTTCTAAACCACTTGATGGTTAATGTGTACACATATAATATGCACAAGCATGATACATGTTTCTACACACACGCACACACATGAATGTGTAGCCTCACACTACCACCTTTGCTGGACATTTCCGAGGCTCCTATGACATGACTCCTGCAAGCTGACTGGTCAGTTTTGCAGGATAAGCGTCCTTGAAATTCGGCCAGACCCTGCCAAACCGCTGTCAGAAAACAGTGTTCCAGGTGGTCGACCCCGGACAGGTGCCAGGTCTCCACGGCTTCCCAGCAGCGCCCTCTGCCCTCTTTCCCGTCTTGGTCAGTGTCTCGGGGGAAACAAACATACTGTGCGCTGAGTCTGTGGCTCTCCTGGAATTCGACCACTTAGTTGGCGCACCCAAAGCCTAGTGATTCCAGACAAGACTACGTTATCGGGCCAGTCCCCAAAGAAAACCTGCTTGATGCTAAATACACCTGGGAAACGGCGGAGGAACGCAAGAACTCAAGTCGAACTGCACTTTCCACTGAAGACGCCCACAGTACCGGATCTCTGCGCTGAGCGTCTCCGCCTCCCTGGCGAGAAGACGCTGCGCACGGCACGCCGGGTCTTCCTTCACTGGCCCGCACGGCTGCGGCTCGTCTCCACCTTTGAAATGAGCCCCCGTCTGAAAGGCTTGTACCTCGGAAACCAGGCCCAGCCCTGACGTGGACGGACCTGGGTTTCAGTGTGTGCGGCCGCTGCTCTGGTCGAAAATTTATACAAATCACGGGGAACCAGTGCTTTCAAAATTGAAGGTTTGACAAGTATTTACATGCTGAATGAGAGCCAAGCTACATCCACTTCTAAATGTTTATGCCGACGCGACAGCTGCACCAGAGCAAAGGCAACGTGGGCACCCTGAGGCCCGCGCCCAGAGATCGCCGGCCCTGCCGCTGCGGGCAAACACCGCTCAGCGCCCCGCCGCAGCCCCAGTCCCGGCCTCCCGGGTTAGTCCTCAGGCCAGAGGAGCGCTGGCCACCACCATCGCCCACGTCCTGTGGTCCTTTCCTAAACAGCCCTTACCGAAGAAGGGGCACTACACCGAACCCGCTCACTTGTTCGTGTGGTCACAGTCTGCGTCCCTGCCGGAACGGAAGCTCCACGAGGACAGGGACTTGGTTCTGCTCCCTTGCGTACCCTGGGACACGGTGCCCGGCACTCACCAGGGGCTCAAGAACCCTGTGCCCTCCCCCATCGCTTCGCCACTCGACAGCCAGGCCTTCTCTCCGAAGTGCGCCAGCGACTCCAAGCTCTCCTGCTCCGCTCAAATACTCCCAGCGGCTCCCGGAGTGAATCCCGGCTCCGAGCCCATCCCCAGGTCCTGTGATGCTTGACCCTGGCTACGTCCTGCTTGACCCTGGCTACATCCTCCTTGACCGTGGCTACGTCCTCAGGGCCGTCGCTCTCCTTCACGCGCTCCTAAGGCAGGGGGTGTCTTGGTTCCTTGAAGATGGAAGGCACTCTCGCTTCTGGACCTCAGCGCCGTGTCCCTGAGGGGACCCCACTGCTGCACGGGCCGGCCCAGCCTCACCCGGCGATGCCAGCGAGGTGGCCCCTCCGCCACAGCGTCCTGCCTCCGCCCCTCGTGTGTGTCTCCCCGTGGGCCTCTGTCTCCCCTGGTCCCTTAGTCCTCCCCAAGCAGTCAGGGTCACCGGGGGCAGGCAGGGCCAGGGGACGTCTCCCTGGGACAGACCTGAGACTCCTGGGAGGCACTGAAATGCGGAGATTGGGGGTCAGAACTGGGTTCGGCCAATATGCCCAGCCCCTCCTTAGAGCTCTCCGAGCTTGTCCTTCCCCATCTGCAAAACGGGGACCACGTTCTCTTTCTTGTAGGGTTATTAAAGGTTACATAGTTTGGTCTTTTCGGGGGGGTAGGAGTACGTACTTACTTTAAAATAATCCTCGCCTGAGGATATGCTTATGGATTTGAGAGAGAGAAATAGCGGGAGGAGAGAGGAGGGAGAGAGAGAAACATCAAGCTCAGTGGCCTCCCACATGCGCCCCAACTGGGGATCGAACCTGCAACCTAGGTATGTGCCCTGACCAGGAGTCAAACCCACAACCCTTTGGGATACAGGACAGTGCTCCAACCGACTGAGCCACCCGGCCAGGGCTTCAGGGATTTATTTCAGAACACCCAACACATACGGCAATGGTGAACATCTTCCCGGAGGGCTCATCGGAACCCGGACCTCCATCTCGGTTCGGAGCTAAGCAGCTGTTACTTTTCGGTCACCAGCACCCGTTTCCCCCACTGTCCATATTCTGGTAACAGACCCCGCCCTGACGACACATGACTCAGGCTAGACCAATCAGAGTGGCTTAGTTTGTGGGCTCACTATTGGTTCAGAGCGGGGCATGGGATCCAAGCAGAGCCAATTAGAGTCCTTCCCTGGGGTGCGAACAGGCGGCTGGGGGAGGGAAGCTCTGCTTGCAGTCCCACGGCTCAGGGGATCTGGCTGTAGGGGAGTCTTCCCAAGGGGGTACCGAGGCACCGAGAGGGGCGAGGGGCCAGAGGAGGAGGGGGATGGGGGAACGGGCAGTAGCATGGGCTCAGCTCCCGCTGCTTCCTTTCTCACCCGTTCTTCCCTTCCTTCGAGCTCCGCAGTAAATGTTCCCATCCCTAAGCCATTCTACTGCGTCCGGCACAAATAACGCCCCTTCTTTATTACAAAACCTTTTATTACAAAATCATAAGCATGTAATTCTGTAGCATAACAATATCACACTCAAATACACCCTATGACATTTTAGGTGAAATGTTCAAATTAAAGCTGTAAAATTATTACACCTATTACATGACCCTGCCAGCCACACTCGGGCAGGCCTTACTTCTGCCGGACCCTGTATGTGTCCCTTCGGTGACGCAAGCTTTTACCGAGTTCGCTGCACTCACGCCCGACAAAGCCCCAAACCCCTATCATTTCAAGCAAGTCACCCTGAGACTCAGTTCTCTCCTCCTTAAAATGACGGGTCACAATTCTGAATTCCAAAGGGGACTCTGCAAAGATTCCTGGATAGGAACTGGGACTCAGGCTCATTTAAAATTGGTATTAATTTATTATGTTTATAAGATGTTCCAAAGTGTCGCAGGTTCGATTCCCAGTAAAGGTACATGCCTGGGTTGCAGGCCACGGCCCCCAGCAACCGCACATTGATGTTTCTCTCTCTCTTTCTCTCTCCCTTCCCTCTCTAAAAATAAATAAAATCTTAAAAAAAAAAAAAGATCTTAAAAGCCCATATGTGACTTTCAAGACTTGTTTTGTTGAATTAAGGGGGTGGACAGTAATGTTTTTCTTCCTCGTGAGCAATTTAATGGCACCAGGATGCCTTGGAGAACTCGGTTTTATAGCTCCGACCGAAACCTGGACTGCCTTTTTGCCCTGGGTTCCAAGTTACCGTGGAGGTTCCAAGTTACCGTGGAGGACACGCTCCACAGACAGGTCGCCCTCCCGGCCGCCGTCCGATGGGTGTCGTCCAATGGGGGGTCGTTCACCAAGAGGGCGGCCGGGAGGCCTCTGGCCATGACTCTGGGCGAGACGGGAGTCACAGCGGGGTTGAAGCGACGTGTCGGGAACCGCCTGCGTTGTGTGAAAAGGCCTCTCTGGATGCTTTGCGGGGACCAGCCCGGGACACGGAGGGGCGGGGGTGGGGGCGCCGCAGGGGCAAAGCTGGGAGACTAGTGGGAGGTACTGGAGGGGCCCAGGCAAAGGCGGCTCTGACCAGGCGGAGGAAGTGACGGCAAGTGGCGGGGTTCCGCACACGGGTCCCAGCAGAGCTGACAGAACTCGCCAAAGAATCAGGCGAGGGATGCGGGCTACTGAAAGGCATCAGGAAAGACTTCATATTATTGCTGATTATTAAAGGAACAGAGGAGTCTGCTTTGTTCGCTCTTGCGTTCCTGACACTAAGCAGAATGTTGAGAGCAGTGTAATACAGCAAATGTGTTACAAATGTCCCTTTGCTTTTTGCTTCCTGGAATGCAGATGTGATGGCTGGAGCTCCAGCAGCCACACTGATCATCAGGTGATGTAGTTCAGCTGTCACAACTGGAAATGGGGGGTGGCTACTGGTGAATGGGGGAAAGGGACGCCACCAAACATCCTACAGTGCCTAGGACAGCCCCACAGCAGGGAATTATCCAACCTCAAATGTCAACAGTGCCGAGGTTGAGAAGTCCCGAGGGAGACAAACAAAGGCGTAAATACAAGAAAGTGACGTGTCTGTAGTGAGAACAGCCCAGGAGACCGCAGGGGGTGAGGGGTTGGGTGGCGCACAGGGGAGGCCCTTGGCCAGTGACGTCTGTGCTGAACCCGAAGGAACGCACAGTGTTGGTGGGCAAAGAGGGACCAAAGAGGGTGTGGCGGGCAGACGGAATGGCATGTGCAAAACCCGGAGTCGGTGTCTGTGGAGGAACCAGGGGTGACTCGGTGCTGCTGGAGGGGAGCGGACAGGGGAGAGCGGAAGAGACGGGGTCAAAGTAGAGACGAACAAAGGCCCCGTCACGTGGAGCGTGTACCTAAGGAGCCTGACTCGGTTCCCCCGTGACCCCAGCGGGTTCCGAAGCAGGCGAGCAATGAGATCGGATCTGCTGTGTAGGAAACCAGGCGAGGAGACCCTTTGGGAGGCAGTCGTGGCCATTCAGCCACACTTAAAGACCGCAAGGTGGGCACAGGGGGTCGCACGCCTTCCGTCTCCGACCCCCTTCTTCCTGTTGTGCTGCTGCTGCTGCTGGGCCCAGGCATGTTCTGTTGATTTGTTTTGTTTTGTTTTGAATGCACATTTGGTGCGTCTGACTCGACGCCGGACCTCCCTCCCCCTGGGGCAGCCTCTGCCGGGGCCCCGGAGGCCTTTCGGTTCTCGCTGCAGGAGCGGGCACGTGGAGGGCACTTCCAACAGCCCCTCCTGGGCGCAGGAGCCTGGACTGCCCCTGCCCCTCCTCCGGGAGCCCCCCCTCCAGGCGCCCAGCTGGGCCTGTCTCGAAGCCCATCCCTCACGAGGCCCCGGCCTCGGGAACAAAGGCCCCAAACCACTTCCAGAAACTCGATTTCATGCTCCCAGGTCTTTCGCCACCCCCGGAGCCTTTTCGCTCCGAAAAGAGCGTGTTCTCGGGGAGAGACAAAACAAAGTGCAGCATTTCTGTTTCGTTCCAGTAAATGCTTTGAAAAGTCCCAGCCCCCCTTCTGACAACTGTGCTTCCTTTGTGAGCCGCTGCCACCAGCCCTAATTGCCTTTTACTCCTCGGAAAAATCAGTGTCCTTTGCTGAAAACTTCTTTAAAAATTATTAATCCTGCCCCCTCCCTCGTCGTTTCTGTTCCCACATGCTACTCTATTCCAGTTTGCTCCTGCCGCGGGCTCTCCGAAGCCGAGGACCTGGGCTTGGGGAAGGACGGGAAGGAATGGACAGAACAGCGGCTGGCGCATCACACTGTCTATTTCAGGTTCTTTTCTAGAACCGCCCAGCGCACCGCCTGCTGCTCCTCGGGGCCCTGCTCACAGCGAGGAAGACCGTATCACCTGGGTGTGCAGGGTCCTGGCTACAGGTGTGGCCTCCGGAGTTGGGGGCCTGGGTTCAAATCTCAAACCCACGCCCTGCCAGTCACCAGCTGTGCTCGTGTGGCCTTGGCAAGTTGCTCCACCTGTCCCAGCTCAGGTCCCTACGCGGGGATAACGGTGACCGACCTGAGGAGCCGAGCTTCTCTGCAGAGCCGATGAGGTGCCCGAGGAAAGCATCGGCTCCTGGCAGGCGGTGAGAGCCCCTTCACTCTGGTCTCTGTGGTTTGCTTCTCTCTCTCTGCCTCCGTCCCCGTCTCTCGCTGGAAGCCGGGCCAGTGTCTGACTGACTTGCCTCATTCTTCCTAAGCCCTGGCTCGGCCCAGGGGCCCATAGGACACCAGCAGTAAGTCAACATTCATTAAATGAACAAAAGATTGTACAGCAAGAGTGGATCTTTTTCTAACAGAAATGACTTTGCACTTGACTTCAAGGAGAAGCCCGGATGAGCACCCAGGGTCAGACAATGCATTCTTCTCCAGGGTGAGAACTCTGTGCGGTAAATACACGGAACACACAGAGCGCAGGGAACACGCATGCAGGGCGAGTGTGGGTATTAAGTGGGGGAGGCACGCCCCCTCTTCCTGGGAAAAGGACAGTGGTGGGCGGAGCCCGATCGGAAAGGGATCACACTTCCAAAGGGAGGCCGGATGGCAAGTGGAGACTCGTCCCTGCTCCTTAACCTGGTGGACCGCCCACCCTCCATCTCCGAGGTCTTCCCCTTCAAGTGGGAGACAGGGAGCTGGCTGGAAACCCAAGAGTGAGGGGCTTCTCCTGCCGCACCCCCACCCCCCGCCCCCGCCAGCACTCGGAAGCGACTGCACAGCACACCCACCAGCCATGAAACGCGGGAAGAAAGCCTTTGTCACCGAACAAACTATTCCACGGACAGGAGGCTTGCGGGACGGGCAGACCCGCATCGGAGCAGCTTCAGGGGACGGGGAACCATGCGGCAACCGCCTGCCCTTCCCCACACCGTGTCCCCGCTTCCTCCCAGGCAGGGCCAGCAGTGGTAAGGGCTCCGGAGGAAGCCCAGAGAACAGGCAGGGGAGCACCTGGGAGAGCAGGTAGCGCCTGGGGCAGGCTCAGAGGTGGTTAGGTAGGGCCTGCGTGTCCCCTCTCTGAGTCAGCTCCTTTAACTTATCAGCCACTGAGTGCAGACACTAGGGGCGGTGTCCCCTGCACGGGGCGCGACGGGGAGGAACCGCGGGCCACTCCCACGGCCTGTGGAAACCTCGGCGGGTCTGCCGCGGCAGAATCGGGCTCCAGCGAGAACAGGCCGGGTAGGCACGTGCCTGTGAGGGTGCCGCAGAGCCTGGCCAGGGGCAACCGTCCTCGCCCCTCGCCCCCGCCCGTGGCGCCCCGTCCCTCTGTCCTGGGCGAACCCACCGGGTTTCGAACCCTTCACCCCGGTCTTCGCCCTTGCCATTCTACCGAGCAGTAAGATGCTCATCCTCTTTCTTCCGAGAGGCCCAGACAGCGAAAAGCAGGGAGGCTCCTCGAGGTTAGGACGTGATCCGGGTAAAGGTGCAAAGACATTTTGTGACCAGAGACGCATGTCATGCGGAAGGAATTTCCCCTGGAGGGATTCAGTGAGTCTTAAGGTCACTGGGCCAGAGAGGGAGAATCAGGCTCCAGAGGTCCAGTCTAGCCGAAGGGTGCTCAGAATTCTCAGGTGCGGGGGGCTGGGCGGGGCCTGTCTCAGAGAGGACGCTCCTTAGTGCAGCACAGGGAAGGGTCCCGGGGGGGGGAGCAGGCAGGGCGACGCAGCCCCAGGTTCCAGGGAACAGCAAGGGGCACCTTTGGGAGGGGTCATTCTTCCTGCCACAGTGACCAGAGCCCATGCGTCTGTCTCCCCAGCACCTGCTGGGGAACCCTTACTCTGCTCTCTGTTCTTCCCTGCTGGCCGGGAGTCCCTTCCTTCACCCCCTTCCTCTGGGTATGGGGGGGCGGGAGTCCGCACCCCAGGCACGTCCGTGCGCTGCCACTGGGAGGACGGCGATGCCCACTCTCAGCTCCGCCAGCTCCTCCCACAGGTGGGACCGCAGTCTTATGCGCCAAGGGACCTCAGCTGGGGGTCAGGGCGAGTCCCGAGATGAGCAGGGGGGGAAACCGAAGCCTCCGTGCCCACTGCCGGGTGAGCAAGCACCCGAGCCCGAGGAGCCCCCTTCCCAGGCAGAGAGGAGAACCCCGGGGACGCCGGGGAGTCATGCCCTGGCGGCCACCCCTGCAGCTGTCCCTGCGGCTTCTAACCCTCCAACGAGCCAAGTGACAGGACCCAGTCCTCAGCCGGGGACTCCTGAGCCGGGGCCTCCAGGGCCCGTGCGGGCCACCAAGTCCCCTCACTGCAGAACACTGGCATGTTTCTCACAAGGCGAAAACAGTGCGGAAACGTGTCAGGTTTGGGAGTGCGGTCCCACGCTCCCTGCTGAAGCCAGTGGGGCTGCGACAGCACATGTGGCCAGACAGGACCGGCCCTGGAGGAGAGGTCCCGGGTGGTCCCCGCTGCTCTTCGGGTAGACGGCTGCACCGCCAGGGCACGCTCCGCGTGTACCCCGTGCGCCCTGACTCGGCCTTCCTGCCGCCTCCCGTCCGGGGCAGCAGCCTCTCCCCACTCTCTGGAGATGTCCAGTCTGCCACCCACCCCCGCTCCGAGGCCCCCTCCCCCCTCAGCCCCCTCCCCAGCTGCTCTCTGTCTACTGACACCCACTTCCCACCCTCCCTGGGCCCCCCAGTTCCTCAAGCGCGCTGCGCCTCCACCCGGCCTCGGGACACTCGCACAGGCTGTTTCCTGGGCCCGCACGCCCTTCCAGTCGTCAGTCACCCGGCCGACCGGAGGTCACGGTGCCACAGAAACCACCCCGACCCACGGCCAGGCGGGCTCCCCGCGCCCTCTGACTGCAGGAGAGCCTGCCGGACAGCCTCTGGTTCGGCACCAGTCCCCACTGGGTCCCAGCCGGACGCCGCAAGGGCAGGAGACGGGCCCCTCTGTCACCGCTGCACCCCAGGGCCGGCACAAGGAGACGTGACTGTTGGGGTGAGGGGAGGAGCCCTTCGGGGGGGCAGGGGGGCTGTGAGCTGAGTGCCGCCTGTTCCTCCTGCTGCGCATGCCATGGAGCTCGACAGTGAAGAAGCGGCCTCTCGACCCATCGGGGTCGCTCAGAGCTCTTCGGCGCCAAAGCACCGGGCGTCCGCCGTGTGCCAGGCACACCGCCGGGCGCCACAGAGGGCCGACGGTCCGGTGGGGAAGGACAGGCGAAAGGGGTAAATGCCCACGTGTACATAAAGCTGCACGCTGGGGCAGGGGCTGTGGAAGACACACGTGAACGGGACGAGGCACGCTGGCCGTCAGATGGATGTCCGCACCGGCCTCTCCGAGGGGGCGTGTGTCGGTCCGCCAGAGGAGTGTCGGACGACCCAGAGTGGGGCGCGAGCCTGAGCTGACCCAGGGCCCTGCCCCCACCGGGCGCTGTTCTCAGGGCTCCCCGTGAATCCCCTCGTTAACCCTCGCACTGGCAAGTGGCGGCCAGCATCGTCCACAGGCGGCCCGCGAGACAGGCCCGGAGAGGTTCGGCAGTTTGTCTGAGGTCCCCAGCCTGCAAGTGGCAGAGGCGGGGTCTGTGCGCAGGCTGTCGGCCCCACGCGACCCCTGGGGGGAGGGCTCCAGGCCGTGGCTCAGCAGGCGCAAAGGCCTGGGCATTGGAGGTGGACCGCAGCCTCCCCCGCGCCCCCCGCTCAGCTGGCCCGGAGGAAAGGGGGCCAGGCCTCCTCTTGGGCTGGAAGGCAGGTCCTGATGGTCAGGGAGCAGCCGAGGCCCTGGGCACCACAGAATGGGAGGGGGGAGGGGATCATTACAAATGGGGAAACTGAGGGCTGGAGAGTTGGGAGAGGTGGGTCCCGGCCTTCCCATCTGTCCATGCTCCTCCCGCCGGGCCAGCTGCTTCCCTCCTGCTCTGTTCCCACCACCGCACCGCCCCGCCCCGCCCCGAGCCCACACGGGGCCCGGAAGGGGTTCCTTGATCAGTTCAACTGGACTCAGGAGACCCAGGCACTGCCGGCCCCCCAAACCCACCCTGCCCCTGGTACCAGTCCCACGGGGCCGTCCTCAGCTGTGACCAGGGACTCCAAACACCCACACGCAGCCACCACTCTGAGTGTATCTGCGTGTGTCTGTGAGTGTGCACGAGGGGCCCTGAGTGTGCATGTGCACGCATGGGCTGCGCGGCCCTGTGTCCCAGGACCAAGGGCTCGTCGGGTGGGGATGGGCGGATGGTCCGCCTGCCGGGAGAGAGGACGCAGCCTCCCGTCCTGCGCAGAGCCCAACCCCCAGGAACCTGAGGCTGTAAGGAGGGGGCTGGGCGGGGGGGGGGGGGGCGGCGCTCTCCTCTCCCCCAGCAGCCGCCTCGCCCGCGGTTTGGCCCCTCAGCGAGAACGCGGTTGCCTGGGAACTGGCCCCACAGACGGCGAAGTGTTGTTTTCTAGACCGTGATTGATCGGATCACCTGTCCTTTCCCGCCCCGGTTATTCCCTAACCGGACAAAAGCAGGCTTCTCTGGAAGAGTCGGCGTGAGCTGCGCTCCCGTGGAGACGGCCACCACGACTCTGACGAGCAGGGTGTCAATAAGCGACATCACAGGACGGGCCCCAGAAGCAGGACTGAGAAAACACGAGGGCCACGGGCTGGCAGAGCTGCCCACCAGCAGGTGCCCGCTGAGCCGGCAGCGGGCAAGGAGCCCCGGGGACGCCGCCACACTGACCCCCCATCCGGCACCGGCGTCCCCGTCTGTGATGGGGGGGCTGGTCACTTCCCACGGGGCTCTTCCCACGGGAGTCTTACAGTGAATATACAGAGAAGCGTGTGTCCCCGTGGGTGTGTGTCCCCATGCGTGTGTCTGTGTGTGTCCCCATGTGTGTCTCCGTGGGTGTGTGTCCCCGTGTGCACACGCGCACGTACAAGCCTCCAAACCACACGCCTGGCTCCCACAAAGCCTTCACAATTAGGGACGACGGGCGTTTCCATCAGAAAAAGTCAGCGGGCACCTGAGGCCGTGGGTTGGCAGTGCCGCTGGGTTCTCACTAACGCTCATTTTTCTCAATGAAGAGGGCGCCCCTGGGCGCCGTCCTCGGTCACGTGGCCGCCACCCGCTGCGGGGTGAAGACCGCGCCTGGGGCCGTGTCTCTGCTCAGTCCACTGACCCCCGGGGGGGCGCGGCCTGGCCGAACCCACTGGACACGCCCTCATTGGCCCCTCCCGCTCCTTTCCCTGCTCGAGTCTGCTCGAGCCAGCACCTCCTCCCCGGCCCTGCCCGAGCACGAGCCGACGGCCCCTCCCCCACCTCACCGAGCGGGCGGGTGGGGGGGGGTGGCTTCTGCAGGACCCCACCGCTGGCAAATCGGGGCTGTCGCTGTCAGCTCGACTCAGAAGCTTCGGGGGGGGGGGTGGGGGAGGGGGTCTCGGTGCTGTCAGGGACAGAACCTGTTGCCAAGGAGGGGCCGCAGACCCCAAAGCCACTGGCGGGGTCCCGCCCCGGCCCCCAACGCAGGGTCTGGCCAGGGGGCCCTTCCCTTTGGGGAAACGGGGCGAGGGCCCCGCTCTCACAGGTGAGAGGTGGCGCCGGTGAGTTAGCCTCATCCCGCGGAAAACTCTTCCCCGCCGCCGGGGCGGCGTTTTCCGAACTCACTCCCTTCCTTGTCAAACAAATCTCTTGACACGCGTGCCTTGAGGTCCAGAAATCACACGGAAATACTCGATGCCCTGCCGTGAGCCGCCGGGGAGAAAAACTCCTCCTGACGGACACGCCGACGAGCCATTCGGGGAATGTGTCCCCGCTACTCACCCTGCGCGGCGCGGAGGTGCGCAGGCCCCTCCCACGCGCGCGCTTTCAGGAAAGGAAAGCAAATACTTGCGGGGAGCGCGGGGCGCGGGCCGGCCGGGACGGGGATTAGGGTGTGGGGCCCGCCAGGAAGTCGCTGAATGATCCGTTTTATCCACAGCGTGTCTGTTGGTTTTGCTTGGGGATTTTTTTCTTTCAGTAAACATCATTACACGGCAGTGCGTGTTTTCATTGCTTTCTGGAGAAATGACAGATGTTTGCAACCGAAGATAAAATGACCAGGGTTTTTTTTTTTTATTCCTCTTTCCCCTTCTTTCTTTTGAAGCACCAGGAACACAGCCAGGGAGAAACAAACCCCAAATGTCAGGGAGGTCCCTGCAGCTACCTCCTCCTCCTCTCCGCCAGGACGCGCAGGGTCCCGCCCAGCCCTGGCCGGGACGGCTGGGAATGGCAGCGGGGGGAGCCGACTCCGAAACCCGGAGTGAGACCTCAGGACGAGACCCCGCCGCGGACACCATCAGACTTCGCCCCGGCGGCCAACCGTCACCTCTCCGCTCTCCTCCGCCAGTGGTCAGCCCAAAGCATGCGGCGTGGCGTTACTAAAATTCCACAGCTGACCAGAAAATCTGTAGGGAGAGCAAACATTTGTTGTTTCCTCCTGTTGGATGTGGCTGAAAGAATTTGTCTCTTCCCCTTTCTTTCTGATCAGACTTTTTGATGCTCACAGAACACCGTGCTCACCCTGACTGGGAAACCGCTGGCCTGCCCCTGGGGGTGGGGGCCTCTTTTGGGGGAGGGCCTCTTTTGGGGGAGGGCCCCTGGGGGTGCATTTTGCCCCTGGCCAGCACCCTGGTGTGCAGCGGCGACTAAAAGGCCTGTAACACATTCTTTCTGTGCCCGGCGCGTTCGTTTCCTGAGGCTGCTGCAGCCAATCAGCCCAGACCCAGTGACGTGAAACAACGTGAATTACTCTCTCACGGTCCCGGAGGGCAGAGGTCCAGAATCAGTCTCTCGGGTAGAGTCACACGTCGGTGGGTGCCCTCTTTGTGAAAGCAGCAAGTTCGGGAGAACCTATTTCCCTGCCTTCTCCAGCTCCTGGGGGCCGCCCGAGTCCCTTGGCTCGGGGGTCCTCGTCACTCCAACCTCTGCTTCCGTCGTCACACCTCTGCCATTGCCTGCGACCCTCCCACCTCCTCTGTCATTGCGTGCAGCCCCCCCCCAGACAACCCGGGATGATGCCCCATCTCAACGTCCTCAGTCACCAGGTAAGATGCCATGTTCACAGGTTCTGGGGACAGGGCGTGGGCATCCTGGGGGACCACTGCTCAGCCTACTACTGCAAGTAGCTGTTGCCATTATTTGCGACCACGTTACTCTGGCTGACACAGCAAAGGTGCGAACCCAAGGTCTAAAGTTGTTGCGTTTTGTTTCCAACTTGAATTAGCAGGCCACAGGAGGGGCTCGAACCTCCGGCTTACGGAAGCGCTAGGATCACCGTCTTTGCTCTGAGTTATGAAGGTGCCTGCCCGACCCCTGAGGGCACTGCCTTCGCTGCTCCACTGGTGGGTTCACGGCCGTGGGTCCCCGAGACCTACCCCACCTTCCTACCCGAACGCTTCAAAACTTGGCAGGTGGGGACAATGGGACCAAGGTGCCTCTTGGCAACTCCGGCCAAGGACAGAAGGGTGTTTCTGGGCAGAGTCTAGATAGGAAGGATGGACCGACGGACGGACAGACGGACGTTGGGATGAGCGAAGAGTGGGAGGGGGATGGGAGGAGGGAGGGGTGGATGCGGGTAGAGAACAGGGTGACCAGGCGTCTGCCCGGGTGAGCCCCAGACCCAGGGAGGCGGAGGGGACGCAGCAGGATGCGTGTCTGTGGCACACACACACACACACACGCACACACGCACGCACGCACGCACACACGCGTGCACGCGGGACAGAGCGGACACGCTGTGCCGCTCTGCTCCGTCCCGCGTTTGAGACAGGAGTCCTCTGAAAATGAACCTCCGGGGTTGCCGGCTTTGTTCCTGTGAAACACAGGCCTCCGCTCACAACCTCACTGCAGAGGGAGCCCCCACGCCCCCCGCCCCGCACCTCCCGTCCATCTGGGAAACTCCAACCGACGACCCGCGAGCCAGGGACCCAGGAAGGACGCTGGGGACGCGAGCCAGGGACCCAGGAAGGACGCTGGGGACGGGAAGAGGACAGGCGCAAACGCTCTCCAGCGGCTGGAGAAAAGCTCGAGGTTTCGGGGGAAAGTAATCATCCTGTAATTGACTGTTTACTAATGGAATCTATTAATTTATAGCCACAAAAGAATCAGCTAATTTGTGGTTAATGGTGTTTAAAAGATAAACAACAGATGAACTCCGTGGAGCACAACCCCGGCTCCCGGCACCCTCTGCACAGACGGCTCCCGGTGCAGGAGAGGGAGGACCGTGGTGCCGCCAGTCCGCAGGGAGCGGAGAGACTGGGGAGGGAGCGGGGCGTCCCGGCCCCCCAAGGAGCCCACTCCCCCTCGGCAGCGTCCTGCCAACCTGCACACCCTCCCCTCCCGGACCCCACGCCATCCCTGCCCTCCCCCCTCCGCCCCACAGCAGCCCCTCCCCCCACCGGCCACGCCAGCCCCATGCTGGGCCGGGGCCCTCACAGTGTCTGGACCACCTTCCCTTCCTCCCCTGTGTAGATGAGCCCAGATCACTACGAGCTCCCTGGACAAACGCCCACTCGCAACAGAGGGCCCCCCCCGAGGGTTCCCCTGCGCCACCTGTCTCAAGGGTCCCTCCACACCCCCCCTGAAGGGGGTCCCGGTCTCAGCCCCACTTCACAAGTCAGAAAGCGGAGGCCTGGGGAGCTGGGTCAGCCTGCCCAGCCTCGCGGCGTGTGCTCTGTGCGTCCAGCGCGGGGGTCCAGCCAGCCCTGCCTGACGCCAGCACCCGAGCTCGAGCCCAGCATGTCCCAGACCCCCACTCACCCTCGTGCCTGCCTTTCCCCCATTTTGGAAAGCTACCTGTATGTATGATCTTTCCTGAAACCGGCTCTTCCTCCTCCTTTTTGTCTTTTGATTTTAGCTTCATCGCCAGCAATATTACCGAAGTCTGATGAATAAAGAATACCTTTGTTTCTAAAACAAATTTGGAATAAATACCCCAGTACTAAATTACACGTGTTCCTGGGTCCCACCTTGTAATCTTGCAAACCACCGCAGTACAAGAACAGTACAAAGTCTACCCATGCATCCCGAAACGCCCCATCCCATGGCTCTGTGTGCCAGCACCGCAGCCGCCCTGCTGCGGACTCCGTAGCCTTTCACCCCCCAACCCACCCCCCCCCCAGAGCAGCCCTGGAGGCCACGCCCCCCCCCCCACACACACAGACACCCTGGAGGCTACCTTGGCTCCTCCTGTGCACGGACATCCTTCCCTTTGTGGACAGGACATTCATGCCAATGGCAAACCACAAAAGGATGCAAGTAAGGATACAGGATTCATTCCCCCAAGTAGGTGATAAGATCCTTGAGAATTACAAGAAGTCTCCTGTATCCCGAGGGCTGCACCTGGTGGGAAACGCCCAGATGCACACAGGAGGTGGCTGGTGGGGACGCGGCAGGTGGCAAGAGAGAGCACAGTCACAGTGAGGTCTGGGCCAGCCTGAACCCACGTTCCTTCCATTGCCAGCAACGCTCCAACCTGGCTGGCAATGCCCCAGCCCCCTGAGTTCCCTCAGAGCCACGCTAAGGAGCATGGGCCTGGGACCCCGACCCGGCCAGAGGTGCTGGACACCCCCGAGCCATTACGATGGGTCCAGAAGGGAGTCCACACCCCCCACGCGGCCGTGGAGTCAGGTCCAGGACTCACTGTTCCAGTTTCCGGGGACCCTGCCCTGCTGAGCTGGACTCTCGGGGACGTGGGCATGCAGGCAGTCTTCTCCCCCCACCAGGAGCCTGTGAACTACAGTCCCCACGCAAGAGGCAGGCGCGGGGAGACAGCACAGGGCCTATGACATTGAGAGCCTCTGCCCCCCTCAGATCTTCCCTCAGACAAACCTCCTTTGGGCAGAAGCTTTTCTGAATTGGGTTTTCTGTTCCTTGCAAGCAAAACACCCTGGAGGAGCCCTGGAGGCACCTTCCACTCCCGCCCCGCCCCCCATCGCTTCCCGCCCAGCCCCAGCCCCAGCCCCAGCATCCCCGGACCTTTCATCCTCTGTCCGCGCCCTTGCTGGCTCGCCCCAGCCTCACTCTCGGCTCCACCCCAACGCTCAGAACAGACCTGGCGCACGGGGGGTGCCTGGTAAGTGCCTGTGGCATGGGCCTGCCTTGGTTTCTGCTCCTGTGAAATGGAAGGAGCCACTGCTACGACCCCTCTCAGGACCCTTCTGCAGGGCTGTGCCATGCTTCCATCACGGCTCCCCAGACCTCTGGGGACACGGCCATCCGGTTTCCCCCAAAGGCACGCAAGTGTGTCCAGCAAACTACCTCCTGCTCACAGGGAAGGAGTTTGTATAACTGTCCTCCTTCCCGCCTTCTTCCACCTACACGAGCTCATTAAGCAGGAAGTCCCTCTTGGTGTCTATCCTAAACTCTCATGCTGCAACTTAAGCCTTTTCTCGGGCCCAGAGTTCAAAGGACATTCCAGGCCAAGAAGAGCAGAGCAGAGCCAGTTTAAAGCGATGTAAAAACTTACGAGGAAATAAAAGCTCAAAGACGCCCGAATTCTTCCCGTGGCCGGCTTCCGACTTCGCAGGAAGTCCCTTTCTCGTCTGCACCTAGGAGCAAAGCTCTTCTGGACACGTGGGTACACAGGGTGGAAATAAAACAAATAAACTATCTGTTTAATCGTTCCTATTGTCAAAACAATGGCTGGGCCAACATACCCGGGCTCTGATTCATCCCACTGGCACGCCTTGGCGAAGGGGGGGGGGACTCCGCATTTCTCGCCCATTTTCCAGACGAGCTCGGGGAAGCTGGGGGTTCTGCAAGCACACGCCAGAGTGAAGCAGCAGAAGCGCAGCCGCCTCCCTCCCAGGGCCGGCACCATCTCCTCGCAGCTAAAGGAAGGCAGCCAGCTGCACCGCCGAGGACGGGCACCCGGGGCTTGGGCTTCTCGCTCTCTCTCTCTCTTTCTCACTCACCGCCCCCCCACACTGAACCCCTACCTCCCTAAGCCCCCCCCCCGGACTGCAACGGGGAGGTCGGATGAGTTAACCGTTGTAAGTATTTTTCCTAGTTTGTGCTTTTCATTGTATCTGTGGTGTCTCTTGCCGTCCTGGAATGTTTACTGTTCATATGGTTGAGTCTCTTTGTTTTTGTCTGGGGTGTCTGGCCTTCCGTGCCTGAGGAGGGCTTCACTGGGGAGTGGTCTTCAAGGCCCTACTTCAGCTCGCAGGTCCTGGCCAGGGGGGTGAGAGCGGAGAACCCTGGTCGTCCCCGCGCTCATGCACTCGGCCCGTGAGGGGGCTGAGGCTCTGCCGCCAGCAGACACGGCGCCTGAGGTCGGCAGCCCTGACCCTCCGCCCGGCGCTCTCTCTGCTGCTGAACGGGGACCAGTGAGAAGCGGGAGAAGTCAGAGGGCTCCCGGCCGCCTGGACGCACCACCAAGTGACGGTCACAGCCTGTCCGAAGCCGACAGGCCCCTCTGTTCACTGTGCACACACAGGTCTGTCCTCCAGTTCGCTCTGGACATCTGCCCAGCTGCCCGCGGGGGCAGCGAGCCCTCAGAAGCATTCCCCCCGAAAGCCCTCCTAGGCTCATGAGGGCAGACACCACCGACGAAAGGCAAAATGGTTCGACATACACACACAAAATTCCTGGACGTCAAATACCACAGCTGATTATATTAAAAGACACAGAACTAGGGAAAACGACCTATTCAGATGCTTACAAGAGACAAAGCTCTCCCAGGGCAGTAAGGAAAAGTGAGAGACAAGTCAGTCACGAAAGCGGAAATGCAAATGGGCGATCCGCTCAAGAAACACGCTCGGAGTCATTAGCAACCACAGCAACTGAAGTGCAGACGACGACGAGATCACTCTCCTCGCCTGTCAGGGCATCGGGAACAGAAACGCGGTGTCGGCAGGACGGGAGAAACGGCAGCTCTCGGCCCACCGCGGGGACACCCACGCGCTCAGCTTTCCCGGATTTTGTAAGGCGTACTAGGCTCCTTAAAAACATGCCGTTTCTGTGCTAGCACCCTCACATCCCAGGCGCTGTTTAGAAGCTGTGTACGAGGAGGGAGGTTCGTCCGTGCCATTCACACGGGAGAGCTGGCAGCGGCCGCTCCGCGGGAAGGAGGCGGTGACGCCCACTCCAGGGCAGAGTCACGGGGCGGGGAAGCGTGGGGAAGAACGACGCCTCATCCGAGGTGCCAGTGTCCGGCGAAATTTCAGCATCGGGGCACCAACAGCACGAATGCACACAGCACGCCAGTTCTGAAGCACGCACACGTACATGAACACAAGTGCCCAGCAGAGAACATGGAAAAAATACGCCCCACATGGCGGAGAGCAGTTTTCCCCGAGGGGCAGAGCTAGCTGCGTGCCTGTCTATTTGCTTTTCTGTGTTTTGGCCGCTCTGCGCCAGGCCCAGCGAGGGCGGGGGCGGCGGCGGGGGCGAGGGCGGGGCGGGCGTGGGAGGGCAGACACGCGCCCGCTGCTGTTGGGGACGGTGGTTGTCACGAACTTCCCAGACCACCCGGACAGCACTTACCAAGAGTCTCCACACGCGTGACCCATCGCACCGGCCATTTCACCTCTGAATCCTAGAGGTGAACGACCCCTAGAGGGGAACGACCAGCGATGAGCGCGAAGATTCAAGTTCAAGGACGTCCGCTGCGGAGTCACCTCCGAGAGCGCGGAGCTGGGCCCCGCCCGAGTGCGGGAGGACCGCGAACCGCTCCGGCAGCGCCGGGCCGCTTCCCCGGCAAAGGGCTGCGCGGCCGGCAGGGGTGACGCGGGACACTGAACCAGACCACCAGGCGGTCGCGACACAGAGCGAAACACAAGTTTGAGACGGCAGGGACTGCTCGGCGGCGCTGCCGGGAAACAGCGCACGCGATGAAGGGTAAACGCGCGGGCACGGAGGAAGGCCGGGAGGGAGCGTTCACGGTGCGAACCACTGCGCCGGAGGGTTCGGGGCTGGTCTGCTCTTCTTCGTGTCTCCCTACATCTTGCAATTTCAGTACGATGAACCTGGTACTCTCACAATCATAACTTTTTAAGGAAAAAAAAACCAGAAACATGTACACTCAAATAAACGGGTCATTCGTGTCTGTGAATTCCAACTGCCCGGCCAGGCTGCTCGGTGTTGACAATCTCGCCGCTACTTCGGGAATCCACGGCCGGCCTCGGGATTAAAACAGGCCCCTGCAGACACCCCCTCTCAGGGCCACGAGAACAGGCGCCGCCCTCGAAGCCACGCCCAGCCGGCCCCGAGCCTCCCGAGGGCTGAGGGGCGGCCTGTTTCCCGTCTCGGCTCCCGCTGGCACCGGCCGCGCAGACACTTGCTCAACCACCTCCCTGTTGTGTAATGATGCAGATCCGTCCCATTCTCAGAAACCCGCTGTCGGGACAGACAGAGGCTTCCACATGTGAGCTCTGGAGCTCGGCCCTCTTCCCTCTGGGGTCAGTCAAGCAACCCATCCTCCTGGGATGATTCAAGTCACAGAAGGCCTGTGGCTGCGTCCCTTTGTCTGCATAGATGTAAGACTCCCACTGGCCCTCGGTGCCCCTGAGGGCCACGGTGGGGCAGGCTGCACGGGAAGAAGCTCCGAAACGAGGGCGCACATGATGGAGCCACGGCCACTCCCGGCCCGGGGGTTAGTGGGAGGGGACCCGGCAGGAAGACCCAGCAGCTGGCAGCGAGTCGGGGACCACGGGCAGCGGGGCACCTTCCCGAGGGAAGGGGCTCTCCTTGGCAGCTGCCCTACATGCTGGACTTGGGAGGAACCTGGGCCCCACCACAGGCACGTTGGGTCCTATCAGGGCAGCCCCTGGGGGTGGGACCCTCCCGTCCGTCCTCGAGGACTAGCTCCGCAGCACCCCGCCTGCATCGAGCCTCGCCCGCTGCTGCATTTACGACGATCGGCAAAGCTGGGCAGACGCCAGCAGACGTGGCTCACAGGACGCACACCATCTCGCTTCCCCATCCTCCACTGCGACAGCGGCAAATGTCCCCTGATGGTGGGGGGCAAAACTGCCCCTGGCCAGGCGGCCACTGCACCCGACAGCACAGGTCTAGCAGGGCAGGGGGGCAATGCGACGGGCCACCGTGGTCTGGGCGAAGCTCGTTCTAACAAGAGCGAACTGGCCGGCTCATCCGAGATGCGGAAGAGGAAGCTCTCTCACTCCCCCATCAACTGCGCTTTTATTAAACATTCGCAGCGTCTCCTGCAAACGTTGTCGCCTGAAACGTGGCTGTTTTAATTGGCAGCTATTCCTGTGGGCTCCTGCTTGGAGAACAAGAGCCGCCGAGAAACCAGGGCTCCAGGCGACTTTGCTCCGACACAGACACGCGAGGGGAGGTGTGACGGGAGGGGAGCTGTGCTCGGTGGCCCCCCGCCGGCGCACTCCGCAGAGACGACACGGTCGGCTTTGGCACGAACCGTGGGCTAGTGGGCGCTGGGCGCGTGCCAGGCTCTGTGCTGAGCCCCCTCCACGAGTCTCCCAGTTCACCCCCCCGCCTCTGTACCGGTGAGTCCTGGCACGTTCCCAGGTTACAGACGCGGAGGGGAGAGGAGGCTTCAGGAGGTCGAGTAATGATGACACGTTTCGTTCGATCCAAGCCATTCTGGAACCCATGGGCCACTAGGAAACAAACACAGCCAGCGATCACGGCGCAACAGTACAGGCTGCAAGATGAACCCTGATTCCAAAGCCATTAAAATATGCCTGAAAACCTCAGGGCTAAATACAGCCCAGGACTGGGTTGGACCCAAGAATGGGGGGAAAGGATATTAACGGTAAAACTGGTGAAACCCAACACTTCATAGAACTGTACACCTAGAAAGTGTGAGTTTTACTGTATGCAAATTGTTCCTCAATAAGCCTGACTGTTTAAAAAATGTCAGCCCCAAGTGAGATCCAGCTTGTAACTGTGTCATTCTGACCACAGAAGTATTTGGGGCATAAAGCAGAATTTGTTATCATCGCTTACAAACCAGGAGATTTCATCTAAAACTGTGTAGATACAGTCTTCTTGAAAACTCAGAGGCTGTTATAACGCCGGGCTCCTCCTTCTCACATGGTATCAGCAGGTCTGACCGGTAGACCCCAGACACGAGTGTGAGCTCCCCAGTTTGCCCCAGGCCCCACCACTCCCTGCTGCCTCTCTGCTTCTGAGCCTGCCTCGTGCATGCAAGGACACCAGCCTGTGGGTAGGTGACTTTGGAGACTCTTGCTTTAAACTCTGCAGCCGGATGGCTTCAGAAAAAGAAACCCAAACTAACCAAAAGCCCTGTGGCACAGACCGCCGGGTGCCTGGCCGTCACCGGTCCCCTGCATCCTCTCCAACAGAAACCCAAAGTCACGAAGCCAGAGATGAGCTCAGCCCGAAGGCCATCTTGGCGCCTCCTTTGTGATGGAAGTGGCCACCGATTTACACGCAGAAGTCAGTGAACGTGGTGCTCGTGGGGGTGGTTCAGGGGGCTGGCCAGCTGGGGGGGCCCCTGCCACCCCTGCCCCCCTTCTTCCTGGCTGGAATGCAGACACGATGGTGCTTGGGAGTCGGGGGTAGGGACACAGATTCCTCCCCTTCGTTCCCCTCCGAGGGGCGGCTTTTCCGTGCCACAGCTCACCCACTCCTTTCCTTTGGTTGGCTTGTCGTGACTTCGCCCAGTTCTGCTGAGATATCACTGACCCACAGCACTGCACACACTTAAACTTGCACAGCACGGCAACCGGACACGTGCGTGGGCCACGAAATGATCGCCCAGTAAGTGGATCAACACCCATCACCTCACTTAGTTACAAACATGTCTCTTCCTCGTGACAAGGACTTCCAGGGTCCGCTCGGCTGGCGCCTTGCCAGGACACCAAGCCGCGTGTCACCCACCACGGTCGCCCTGCTGCACTTTACGTCCCAGGACCTGATTTATTTCCTTTCTCGAAGTCTGGACCTTCTGGCCCCTTCGCCCATCTCCCCCACGCCCCACTCGCCGCCCTGGCGACCTCGGATCTGCCCTCTCCGGCTGTGAGTCTGGCGTTTCCAGGGTCCACGTCGAAGTGCCATCATGCGCAGTTGTCCTCCACTCTCTGACTCACTTCCCCCAGCTGCACGCCCTCAAGGTCCATCCACGGTGCTGCCTTCTTTTGCTTGCTTGTGTAGCCCGGCCTGAGTTTACTTCCTGTCACTCGCAACCAAGAGGCGACTTGGTCAACTTTCTGCAGCACGGCTGACACCAGTCGCCTCGTAGGGACACCAGTCAGTGTTTGCTCCCGGCCGCACCCCGCCCCCGGGTGCAGCCCCGCCCTCGGCTGGGCCTGGGTGCTCTGCGCGGAGCCAGGAGGGCCGAGTCTGCGGGAGGGCCCTTCTCTCCCCCCTACCCCGGAAGGAAGGCGAAGGACCAGTTTCCGCAGCATCCGAGCACAGGCGGCAACCACAGGGGCAGCCTTTGCGGGCAGAGCCTCCCCCGGGGGCGGCCGCAGTGATGCGCCCTGGAGCGGCCGCCCTGCGTCCGGGAAGAGGTCCCTGCGCACAGACCTGCCTGGACGGGCTGCCAGGCACGGGAGGTCGGCCCTTCCAGGCCCTGAGTGGGATCCCTTCATTCGAGGCTTTTGAAGAAAGACACGCCCTATTCCTTCTGGCCGTGCTCTCCTTTGGATGAAGTCCCCAGGCCAGCTTCGCAGATGGAGACGCAGAGGACCGTCCCGGGGACTCAGCCCAGCTCTGCCGGAGAGGGACCGAGAGAGGGCCACCACCGCGCTCGGAACAGCCCGGAGACGCCCAAGCCCCCGGTCCACCCGGCCGCAGGCCTGGAGCAAGTCCCAGCGTCATGGCCCCCGAGTCAGCGCCCGGCCTCCGTCCCTGGTCGGTCTGCGAAGTCTCCCCGAAGTCCTCAAACCTGAAGCCAGCGTCCAAAACACGTGAGGCTTCGCACGGCAGTCGGCCGTCCTGCCCTCCTGTGCAGCAAAGGCCTGGCGACATGCCCAGGTGGCAGCCCCAGCTGGAGCTGAGCAGCCGTCCAGGGCGCAGACGTGCCCGGCTGCCACGGCCCCGCCCCGGCCTCAACCTCCTCCCGCCTGGCCTGGAAGCGCCCAGACCTGCGATCCAGGTCCAGCCCATCCGTCCAAACTCCCGAGTCTCATCACCCTTCTCCCCTCGCTCCGCAAACTCGTCAGGTTCTCTGCCTCCTCCCGGGCCTCACGCGTGCTCCCTGCCGGGACTGCACACCCCGAGGCCCTCCGGGGCCCAGAGAGGCTTCTGCTGAAATGTCATCTCCTTAGAGTGTCTTTCTGACGCGCCCTTCTTTTCTTCTCTCCCTTCTTTCTGTCGCTGCTTCTTTGCGTTCGGTCGTCTTTCCTCCTCCTCTCCCCCTCCTCCTCCTCTCCCCCTCCCTCCCCACTGTCCCTCCTCAGCGTCGCCCTCAGGGGCACTGGACCTTCCTTCCACACTCCCACGGGCACGCTAAGGGACAAAGGGACACGCGACCATGCCCTCCTGCCACACGCCCGTCTCTTCTGACTGACAAACCAGCACGACCCGTTTTGATAAAGGGAACTTCCCTTTGCGAGGAATCGACCCCTTCTGTCTGAACCACTGCCACCTTCCATGGCCCCCAGAGCCTCCGCCCTCCCCAGATTCTGGGGTGGGGACCCCAAAAGAGGGGAGACCTCCCGGAGACTTCCGACACCCGAAACGAGGTAAAGGACATTCACGGCTACAGTCTCCTCCATGCCACGCCCCCTCCCCCCAAACACGTGCACCTTTGTCCCCAACCACGCACCCTCTGTGCACTGTCTTCTCTCTGTAAACAGTGGGCGTGGCTCCCAGCTGCTCCCCTTCCTCACCTCAGAAGACGTGGAGGCTCATGGGGCTGGCGGGGGCAGGGGGACAGGAGAGGGGGTACCCAGGGTAAGCCAGTGGGGGTGGGGGAACCCCCTACCCAACAGAGTTCTGTTCTTAAGGGAGGGGGAGGGGTCACCTGGCAATCGACCCTCACACCGTCTTGGATGCAGCCCCTCCTCTCTGAGTCACACACCCCCCTCCCCAGCCCCACGCACGCTCTCCCGTCACCGAGGCGCAGTAAACGGGAGAAGCTGTGTCTGCGCCGGGGCGGGCGCGCCCCGTCCACGAGGGCTCCAACGTGCCGGTCTGCACCCTCCAGCACTGCCAGGAAGCCACCACAATGGGCTCGGCTCCTCCGCGTGTCGCAGCCTGCCCACAATGACGGCAGGCTCCAACCTTCTTCCCCAGCTCTTTGTGCAAGGAAGGGAAGGGAAGGCCAAAGCCGCCCACGGCCCCACGGGCCTCCCCGAGCCCAGGCTCGACCCCGCTCACGTGCTCCGCGGAGAGGGGCTGGTGGCCCTGGTATGCCCGCAGTTCTGCAAGGGCAGTCGGGAGCCCCGGGCTGCACCCACCACCAGCTCCCTGGCCCGGCACACACCGGGATGCCTCGTGGCGAGTCGCCTCCCCCGGAGGTTCACAGAGGACCGGTCCGCCAGAGTCCCCGCAGCACCGAACAAGGGCCGCTCAGACAGCCGCCCCGCGAGCACTGGGAACGCCAGGTGCCCGTCGGTGCGCCCTGGCTCTGGGGCCCTGCCAGGGAGCCGGCCGGGGCATGCCCATGTCGCTGCCTCGGATCCCCACTGACTACCTCAGTGTCGTGGGCTGAACAGTGTCTGCCCCCAAATGCATGTCCCCCAGGACCTCAGAGTGTGACCTCATTGGAAGGAGGATCTTTGCAGAGAGCATCGAGGTAAAGATAGAAATAAGGTCACCCTGGGCTGGGGTGCGAGGTCCAACAAGAGTGTCCTCATAAGGGACAGGAAAGGACACAGAGGGACAGGCCACGTGAAGACGGAGGCAGAGGCTGCAGGGACGGAACGCCGGTGCAGCAGCACAGGCTGTCTCCGAGGGAGTCCCCACGGCCCGCCCCTCGAGCCGGACCTCCGGCCCCGGGGACCGCGAGAGAGCAGGCACCTGCTGCTCTCAGCCACCCGGCCAGCGTGGGCTGGAGCTGAGCGACATCCCTCCATGTCTGTCTGCGGCGCAGAATGTGCCCTCTGGGGGCTGCCGAGGGCTGGCCAAGTCAGAGCGAGAAACCGTCCAAGAAAGCTAGACGACATCACCACCTTCGTCCCGCGGCCACCTCCGGCAGCAGCACCACTGGCACCACCCCCGGCACAGGCGTCACCCGTCCGGCAAGCACGGGCTGCATGCCGCGTGCCGGGTGCCGCGCACCTCCCCGCGCTGGCCTCCCCAGCAGCGCTGCAGGGCGGCTTCCGCCGCCCCCACTGCCCGGACGAGGGAACCAAAACCTGAGAGATTCAGTTAACGTGCGCTGATGTCTGAGCTCAGACAGACAAATCCCCACCCCACGGGGTCACTAGCTGTGACTTCTGGCAAATTCCTCACGGGGCTGCCCCACACACGAGTGCCCGCCTCACAGGGCTCTCGCGGGGGTGAGAGAAGTGACAACCAGAAGGCACCTGGCCGGCGGTGAAAGGCGCAGGTGTCGCTGTCCTGCTAGAGGAGGGGCTGCCCTCTCTGTCCCCAACCCTGGCCACATGACTAGCCCCATCCACCCCTGGGGATCTCGGAGTGCAGGAGCCCGGAGCTGTGAGGGCCCGAGGGAACCAGGCTGTTTCCTGCACTCTATCTAGCTCATCCCCAAATACCCCGGTGCCCTGAGTCCCCCAGAACAAATCCAAGCAAGTCCCACACCCCCAAGGACAGGGCCGGCTACATAATTTGCAGGGCCCCGTGCAAAACACAAATGTTAAAAAAACTACTAGGAACGTGAACTGACAACAGAGCACTGAATGGAGCACGGAGCCTTCCTGTGCACGGGGCCTGGGACTGCCCAGGCCACACGCCCAGGAAGCTGGCCCGGCCCCCGGACGCTGCCGACCTTCGTGGGCATCCTGCCCGGGCCCTCTGCTGTTGCTCCTTGTATCTGGGTGACACCTGCCTTCTCCCTGTGACCCACCCCCCGGGGCTGCAGGTCTGGGCTGACGAGCACCCCCACGCTGAGTGGGAACGGGGCGCCTGGAGTGGTTGAGAGCCAGGTTCCCGGCCCGGGATCAGGCTGTGGGAGCCGGCGTGAGGGCAGGACCATGGGTAAGACCCTCAACCCCAGCAAGCCCACCACGCACCCCAGTGAAACATGTGAGTCCACACAGATCGGCCCTCTTTGCACGCCCTGCAAGCTGCAGCCTGCCTCGTCCGGGATCCGGTCTGGTCCGCCTCACCCCATCCGCCCCCCAGAAAGGGGCAGGAGGCAGCCCCGACCCAGCCCCGCCCTCCCTGGGGCCCGCACTAAACTCTCTGTGAGCGCTGCACGGAGAGGCAGCAGCCGATGCTGGTGCCGCGGTTCCACCTCAACGGGGAGCAGGGCTGTTAGGCAGGGAACTGAGAGGCAGGGGCCTCAGGCCCCGAGTGCAGCTCCCAGCCACGGGGAGGGCACCAGGGAGGGGGCGGGGTGGGGCCCGGCGCGTGAGGCCTGCTATTTATTGGTAACCTGCAGTCTACCGAGTCCTCTCCATTCACCCAGGCTTCGGGCAAAGGCGGCGGCAGGCCAGCTGTTTCTGTAAAGGGCCGAACAGTCAACAGTCCAGGCGCTGTGAGTCACGTGGTCGCCGCTGCAACTCCTCCGCTCGGCTCTGCCCTCGCACCAGCCCGCAGCGCTGCAGACGGCTGGGGGTGGGGGGGAGTGGGCGTGGCCGGGCTCCCCAGCGACTGTGTTCAGGAAAGCAGGCGGCGGCGGCCGTGGGGAGAGTCTGTGCGGAGCCCAGGACTGTGGGACTCAATCGGCCTGCCACTGAGTCGCCTGCCCGGCGTGTGCTCCCCCGCTCCGCCACAGTGACACCCACTCCCGTCTGCCCCGACAAGCCCGCTGGCTCCCTGCTGGAAACCCGGTCCCTAGAAAACCAGAGGCTCAACAGGACTGACTCAGTGAAGTGTTTCATCCCTGCCTGCAGATTAGGAAAAAAAAAAAAAAACCCACCACCAAGGTTTAGAGAGAGACAGTAAGTGGCCTCAGGTCACGAAGCTGGAAGAAGACCCGGCTCTGCAGAGGTTTTGCTGTAAAACTCACGGATTAAAAAAGCCAATGTTTCCGGAGGCCAAATAGGTCACGGGAAACGGAGCGACGGGGGAAGTAATGGGGAGTGGTGGGGACTGCGGCGCACTGGGGCATTACACTCTGCCTACAGGGGTCGCTGCTCCTCAGCTCCAGGCACCCGCGGGTGTGTGGGCGCGGGGCCGGCAGGGCCAGGTCTTCTGGCTTCCAGAGAGAAGCCGGAAATCCGCGCTTTCATGCACAATATTCCAATTCTGAAACGCTGGCAAGCGTTTGGTTTTCTTTTTTTCGTCAACTCCGTGCTGGCCAAAGCAAGCATGCCATCACTTTGTGGCCTCTGGCTTGAAACGAGAAAATACTTGAAAAGCTTTGTCCCTGAACCCTCCTTTCCCAGCGTACCTGCGGGTCAGGCTGCGCAGCCGGCCTCGGATCGCCGGGCGCCCAGAATGGGGACCTGGCGACGGGGCCCAGCCACGTGCTTCGGGACGTCCTCCCAAACCTCTTAACGCGCAGAGAAGGCAGCGGCAGCTCGTTCTGGTCGTGAAAGCAAGCTTGCTTTCTCTTCTGGATTTTGGTGATCCCCTGAGGAGGCAGATGGGGCCCCTGAGGATGTGGAAACCCCTCAATTTCACCCTCTTTATAGGAAGATCAGGGCCCGCCCCTCCCTGGGGCTCACACCACAAGAGGATACTGGGCACCTCCCATTTCTCCAAGTGAGAAGACCTTCTCGCGTGGGAGACAGCGGTGGTTTATTTCTGCCCAGTGCTCACCCCCGCTCCGCCCCGTGAGTGACTCCCTCTTGCCTCCGGGGAACTGCTGCTCCCCCCACTTCCCTGATTCTGATTGGGCTGTCAATCATACACTTCCCCATCACCAACCTTCGAGTAAGACACTGTAATCCAGGTCTGGCCAATCACAGTACTCCATCTCCCTGGCCATTCTGATTGGCCGAGGCCTATGCCCATGATCCAGTCCCGACCAAGCAGAGCCCTGCCCTGGGATTTTGCAGGAGGGCCCTGAGACATCCACGCTCCGCAGTGCTCTGTGCTTGCCACGGGCAAGGCTGTCTCGTGTGGAAGCCTGGCTCTGTCAACGTCCGTGACCCGCCCACACTTGGCACAGCTGCACAAGGGAGGTCCCGCTGTGGAAGAACAGCAAGAGGCCGGACAGACAGAGACCTCGCAGGGAACAAGAGAGTCCTGAGGACAGCGTGTGAATCCATGAGTCCATCTTCGTGCCCCCCAATTCTGTGAGCCAAACACTGCCTTTACTCAGCTTTCACTAGTTTTGATGGGGGCTTTGTCCCAGGGACCAAAGGACTCTGCCCCCCAAATGCTTCACCAGTATCATGCACAGCCTAACTCTAGCCTGCTCCTCTGAGGAAGTTCAAGGTCAAAGAAGTCACCTCTATCCAGAGGTCAGTCTCACAGGAAGAACTGGAGAGAGAGGGCCAGTCACCTGGGTCCCGTTCAGGGTTGTAAGAACACCAGCCCTTCATAACTGTGTCCACCAACACTCCTAGCTGCAGGGAGGACCACAAACACTTATCTGAGGGTCTGGATGATTTGGCGGAAGCAGAATTGGTTTTTTTTTTGTTTTGAAATCTTGTGTTTTACCTTATAAATCTATACAGAAATGTGCCATTCTACTCTGTAATATACTAATAAGTAATATACAAATTATCTTAACTTGTCTTAAAGGGGCTTCTAACCAGCTCTGAAAACCATGCCAGGGCTCAGCTGTGGCTGTGGGCACCCCCGGCACATCACGGCTTGCTGGAACCGGACGTCATCCCTTGAGTAGCAGGCTACACGTTCTACTGGCTTTCAAGCCAAGAAGCAATGCCAGGCCTGGCCGGGTAGCTCAGTGGGTTAGAGTGTTGTCCCAATACACTAATGTTGCCGGTTCGATCCCCAGTCCGGGCACTTATAAGAATCAACTAATGAATGCACCAATAAGTAGACAACAAATCGATGTTTCTCTCTCTACTCTCTCTCTCAAAATGATTTAAACATTTTTTTAAAAATAAGCAAAGCCAGAGGGGACCCTCGTGTTTACCCTCTAGAGCATTAGGTCTGGTGTGCACTCGCATGCCTTACCCAGCATCCCACAGTTCACTGGCACGCCCTCCTGTGAACTGGGGACAATGACCCTTTGAGGAAAGGTCTCACTCACCCTGCCAGCCTAAGTGAGTCTCCTAGGCATGCGAGCTGCCTCTGGGGCCGCTGGGCTGGGCCAGCCTCGCACCCAGCTCGGCCCCCACAGCCCGTGCGCCCCAGCTGGAGAAGCAAAACAGGCACTCTTCGCCCCTTCCACGAGGTGTGCGAACACAAGATCCCACCCAAACGGCACTCGTTACTGGGCGTCATCTGCGGGCATCCATCCTGTCCCGTGACCCTGCCTGAGCACCTCCCACGTGGAAGGTGCTGGAGAAGCAAAGGGACTGAACACACTTGGGTGCCCAGTGCGATCACGGGCTCCTGGGCCCTCGGGTGGCCCTGCTGGGAGAGGCACGGTGGAGACGGGGGGCTGCTTCGTGCTGGGAGCCCACAGGGAAGCAAGGGGCCCTGGCACCCCATTTGCTGGCCATCGGATATGTCGGGGACACAAGATTTGGACGAGCAAGGCCCCAACTTGGAGGCAAGGGAGACAGGCCCCCAGTCCAGACTCACCGCAGTGCTCAGCACAGAGAGGGACACAGGGTCTCCCGCCCACACAGCAACACCGGACCGATGCGTCACCTTCCACGTGACTTGCTCCGCAACGCCAGAGGAACTCCACCGCACATCTGTTAGGAGCCCGGCCCATCATGGACACTAGGGGTGCAGCGGAGAGGGAGACGGGTCCCTGCTCTCGGAAGAATCCTCTCTAGCTCCCAAACAACTATATGCTGCTCACAACAATGCAACAACAAACACGCACAGCGCTCAGCCGGCACCCCGCCCAGCCCTGCGTGTTCCCTCAGCTCATCTTCCCGGTAACCGTGTTTCCCAGTCTCCTCCATTCCACAGTGGAAAACACTGAGGCTCAGAGAAGTCAAGCACCTTGCCTACGGTCACGGAGCTGGTAAGTGGCAGAGCCAGGTAAGTGGCAGAGCCAGGCAACTGAACTTAGAACTGTTACTATCAATTACCAATGATGGAAACTTCCTGAACTGTTGTCACATCCCAGGCACTCTCCTAAGCACATTATGTATATTCAAACACGAACCGACCGTCTGCTTTTTGCACAGAAATTCTTCGGGAAGGGCTTATTGTATCCATTTCTCATGCAAGTAAACTGAGGCCTTCAAAGGGGAGGGACTTGCGCAAGTCCTCAGCGCTGCTGGTAAGAGGCAGAAGTACGACCGAAACCCGAGCCTCCGTGACCCGTGCACTTGGCTGTGTACACAGGCGCTCTGCTGCCTCCCCAGGACACAACTTCGGCTCCGTGGAATGTTTAAACAGACCCAGTGGATACTTAAACGAATCACCGCATTAAATTCTGGGCTGCTGCCGCTTCGGTGACTGCACCTCTCTGCACTCCCGTCCCGGAACCGGCGTTGTGTCTGCCGGCCTGGAGGGCCGCTAGAAGGAGGAGCAAGTATCAGTTTTCACTTGTGAAAACAACCTGCCGTTGCCTCCAGGGGAAGGCGGTGCCTTCTGCTCTCACGTGGAAAGGAGAAAGAAAGAAAAAAGAGGTCTTACAAGTGACTACTCATGCTTTCTCAGCGCAGCCTGCCCCTCTTCCCTCCTGGCGCGGCTCCCGGGCGCCGTGCCCGGCAGCGGCCTGCGTGCTGCTGTGTCCCTCCAGGGCCGCTGGGCCTCAGGGCGCTGGCGGCGCTGAGCACGCCCTAGAGTTCCCATGGGGAGGAGGCACGCCTTCCTCACCCGCAGCTTCCTCCCCCGCCCTCCGCAGGCCCGAAGGACCACGTTCCTTGGCCCCTGAGTGGGCGCCCTGGGTCACGAGGTGGGGAGACCACTGAGGCATACAGTCAGACGATGTCATCGCTGACGGTGGTGGCGGGACCTTTTGCAGGGCTGAGAGACATTCCAGGTGGGACAGACCATCCTCCTTTCCTCGGGTGGGGGGGGGCCGTGCCGCCCACCCACCTTCCCCTTCTTCCCTGGCCAGCTCCTGTTTGTCCTCCAAATCCCAAAGCTGGCTGCACTCTCTGCCTGCGGCCCCCTCTCCCCAGAGTCCCCCAGAGCTGGTTCTTTCCCATCACTCATCACTCGGGGCCCCTCCTAGGAGAGGGCCTCCCTGACCTCGCCGGAAGTAGTTCTCTCCGACACCTCCCTTGCTTTCTCGTCTTTTTAGCGCGCCTCCCTGGGTAAAGCGATCTCGACTCCGTCAGACCTGCCTCCTCCCACAAAGTCAGCCTGAGAAGGGACCCCCGTTCCCCGCCAAGCCCAGGGGGCGTGTCCACTGGAAGGGTCAGCTGCACCCTGCTTCCTTTCCACCTGGAAACCCCCGAGCAGACAGGCGACTCCTTGGCTGGCTGGAGTCAGCTCACTTTGTGGAAGAACCCAGGGAGCAGGAAATCGAAAGGAGTCATTTCCCTTCTCTGGCCAGCCTGACTCGGGCCCACGTGGACCAGACCAAAACCCAGCAGACTCTGCAAATGGGGGCTCTGTCTAACTTGGACCCCACCTCGCTGCAGAAGCCTCACCCCGCAAACCTTCCCAAATCCCAGACATGAAGAGGCAGAGGAGGGCAGTGGTTGGGAAGCTCTGGAGAGGGAAACCCAGACTCCAGGGCCAGCTCCGGGGCTTGCGAACAGTGTGCCTGGGGGCGAGCCGCCTCACCTTGCCCCGCCTCCACCTCCTCTCCCGTAAAAGGCCGCCTCCGGAGGCGGACGGGTCACAGGCTGCGCATTCAGCCCGACGCCCAGCACGCGGCACGTGCTCAACGAACTGCGGCACTGACCGCAGTCGTTACAACCTCCGCCTCGGACTCCTCGGGGGATCCTCTCCCTGAAGGAGGTCTCTGCTTGCACCCGCCGTAGGCTCTGCCTCTAAGAGAAACTTAATTCCAATGTGTCTGGTGGCCCCCCATAAACCTGTCCCAAGCCCAGTTCGTGAAGAGCTACACTTTGCTACTGGAGTTGGGATTTGGGCTTTTATGTGTATGAGGCTCCCCGGCTTTCTTGTTTCCTTCTTTTTCTTTCTAAAAAATAAGTCCTTTTAGCCCTGACCAGTGTGGTTCAGTGGGGTGGAGCACCGTCCCACAAAGTGAAAGGTCGCCGGTTCAATACCAACCAGGGCACAAGCCTGGGCTGAAGGGTCGGTCCCAGGATGGGGCGCGTGCAAGAGGTAACCCACTGGTGTTTCTCTCCCTCTCTTTCTCCCTCCCTTCCCCCCTCTCTAAAAATAAATAAATAAAATCTTCAAAACCAGGAGAAAAGAAAGAAGAGAAGAGGAGAGGGGGAGGAGAGGGGGAGGGGAGGGGAGGGGAGGGGAGGAGGAGAGGAGGAGGAGGGGGAGGGGAGGGGAGGAGAGGAGGAGGGGAGGGGAGGGGAGGGAACCCCGCAGGTAACACCAGGTCTGCCCAGCCAGCTGTGACCGAGGAAAAAGTCATGAACTTTCACGCTGACATGCTTTTCTCCAGCCACGTGTAAAATGCGATTTGACCAGTTTTATAACAAAAACACCTCTTCCCCTTTAAGATCGAAACCCTTCCTTTCTGTGGAGCCACGGCTCACAGAGCTCTTCCCTGAAAGCTTGCAGTGCTCAGACCGCCTCTCCGTCGCAGGGCCTGTCCCCGGGGTTTCTCCAGCCTCGGTCTCCCCACCCACAGCAGCGGCCCTGGTCCCTAAGAGAGGAGGCGCAACCAGCGGCTTGGGACGCCCCCCGAACCCCGATCAGTCAGAGCGCGGGGCACGCGGCAGATGGCAGCGGCACACAACCCTGGACGGCCCTGACGACGAACGCCCCTCCCGTGACAGGGTCATTTCCTTCTCCCGCGCGGGCGGCCGTCGTCAGGCCGCCTCCTGGGCCCTTTCCCCGCGGCTGGACCAGTCTTTCTGGAATCCCCGCATTTCTTTTCCATGAGACTCGGCGGCAGGCAGGCAGGCAGGCAGGCCGCGGGAATGACGAAAGGAAGGAGGCCAGTGGGTGCACTTCGGAAGGGGCTGCTGGAGATGCGAACAGCTGGAGGTGGCGCGCACCCTCCCGCGGGCCCTGGTGGGGAGGCCGCCCCCCGTTTCTCGGCAGCCCCCCGCGCCCGTCACCACCTGAACTGGACTCTTGAGTGTTCGACCTTTGGCGTAAACTCACTGGCGATGCACGTGGACAAACACTGTGTTGGAGCTCTCCGTTGACCGTACCGAGGTGTGTCACTCTCAAGTCAAGTGGTTTTCACTGCTTTAGGGGACACGGGCACGCTGTGACGCACACACGCACGCAGGCTGCCCGGCAGGCAGGGGCGCGTCCTCCGCTGCGGCCCTCTGCGCTGTTCCGCCTGCTAACGGTGAGCGTGTGCGCCTTCTGACATGGGGAGAAAACCTTAGGAAAATAAAAATGTTGCTCAATAAAAAACAAAATGGCATGTGGGCCCATTTGTGTTAGAAACGAAACCCACGGATGATGTTGACACGTGTGAGTGCCACGTGTGTGCGTCTGCTCGGAAGCATCTCTGGAGTCACACGCGTTTCAGTAGACGCGGCGGTCCTGTCGGGATCCCTGGAGAGCCGTTGCTCCTGCGTGTCCTCCTGCACCGTCAGACACAGTTCCGGTCCCGGTTCCGGTTCTGTTTCCCGCAGGCGTGCATCCCAGTGATGGCGGAGTTGTAAGGGGACACTTGGCGATGCCTGCAGACAGTTTCGGGTGCCCGACTGGGGGGCGTTGGAGGAGGTGCTGCTCCTGGCACCCCTTGAGTAGAGGCCAGGGACGCCGCCGAGCACCCTACAGCCCACGGGACGGCCCCCCACTAAGGTGGCACTGGGTCAGGACGTCCACGGGCCAAGGCGGAGAACCCCAGTCACAGTCAGAAAACCCCAGTGGAGCTGCTTCCAGCCTGAGGGGTCCCCGCTGCTCTGCACGGGGCCTGGTCTGCCCCAGGGGCTCACCTCGCCCTGGCAACAGAGCGAGACAAAGGCCACCCTCTCTTACAGGTGAAGAAACTGCGGCACGGCACGTTACACACTTTGTCTCGAGCCGGCCACCATGCCCCACACCCATTCTGACGCCCCAAAGTCTGCCCTGCAAAGGGCCCCCTGCACCTGAGGGCTCAGCCCCCTCCCGAGCCCCTGGGCGGCAGCAGGTGTAGGACTCCTGCAGCCCCCGCCCCTCGCAGGGGCTCTCTGGGGTCCGCACTTGCTGGCAAAGAGCGAGGCTCTGAAGCTGCCTTTTGGGTGAGACGGGCACCCCACCCGCCCTCATTCTCAAATACCCGCCAGCGGCATCCCCACCCCCTCCCGGGCCGGGGATGCCGCCAGTGGCCGTCTCGGACTTCTGTGAGGATTAAGTCTCTTAAAGATAGGAAGTATGCGTTGCCTCAGCTCTTATGAAATTGACTTGATTTTTTTTTCTTCTTTACTCCATTGTCCTTCAAAACCAGGACCAACTTACTGCCATCAAAATTTAAACAGAGAGAAGGACCCCGCCCCCAAGAAATCCAGTTCCACGCCTCCCCTCGCCCCACCCCAGCCTAAGACAGCACTGTGGCCTTCAGCAAGGAATTGTACAGGTTGGATTTCCGCTAAGCAACACCCCACCCCAGCCTGTCCAGGACAAGCCACACAGAGTCCCCCCGCAGACGGGACAGTTTCCCCGCGTGACAGGGAGAGCCCACGCGTCCCTGTGCACCGCCACGCCGGGGCAGCCGCTGGCCCGCGAGCCCGGCCTGCCCGAGGCCCACCGGGCGGCAGCGGACAGCCGCGCGGGGAGCTGTGGGAACAACGAAGGGGGGCAGACAGGATGGGACTGGGGCGTCTCTGCGCTCAATGTGGAAATAATCATTTCTAAGAAAAACAAATTAAAAATTAAAGGAGCTTCCTGCTGCATGATTTAAGATCTGGTTTGACTGGAATTACATCAAAAGGCATAAAATATAAACATTTCACAGAGTGTCTCTCCAGTCTCCGTCCCAGCCGCCCTCACTCCACACACAACACACACACACACACGCACACACGCACGCACACACGCTCGGCCACGGATGGATCCGATGTCAACAACGCTGGAAGAGAACTGCAAGTCACACGGGCCAGCCCCGTCACTGCAGGGACGGGGGAGAGGCCAGGGCGGGGTGGCCAGAGGTGGGCGGGGGACCTGCCCCCAAAGGCACAGCTAGCTGCGGGCCGGGACGAGGACGGCCGGCCGCAGGTCCTTGGCGCCAGGGACTCACGAGGTTGGCAGCGTGTGATCACCGACCCCTCTCCCCCCCTGACAGCCCAGGGAGCATCGATGTCCTCCCCCAGGACCCACGCGAGGAAAGTGACCTGAGAGGCCACTCACCAGGCGAAGACAAACTGGGACTGAGCCCCGCGCTTCCCTGCTGTGCGCACGGAGGGAGGCCAAGTGATGGCTCCCCGAAGTGTCCGCGCCCTGTGGCCCAAAACGCTGTGCCGATGTCACCTCACACAGCAAAGGGACTGTGCAGCTGTGACTGAGGGTCCAGAGACGGAGAGTACCCTGGACGAGGGTCCGTGTCAGGGGGAGGCGGGAGGTCGGGGTCAGGGAGAGGTGCGGAGACGCCGCGCTGCTGGCTCTGAAGACGGGGCAGAGGCCACGAGGCAAGGGAGGAGGAAGAAGGCGGGGAAGGGCGAGAAACAGGACTGTGCCCTGGCGCCTCCCGTGACGGCTCGTCTCCACGACACAGATGAGAACATGGAGGCACGGAGAAGTCGAAAGGGCGAGTGAGCGGGAGACCCGCGCAGGCAGCCGGCCCTGAGCCTGGGCCCCCATCACCGGGAGGACCCGTGGGCCTCGGGCCTCAGGAGCGGTCTGCAGATAACCGAGGGTCAGCCAGAAGAACACACACTCCAGCGTTCTGCACAGGCAGGGGCCCCTGTGCCAGAGAGCAGCGGAGCCTGCCCCCAGCCCAACCGGGAGGCTCCCCGAGCAGATGACAGGTGGCCGTCAAGGGACAGCAGAGCCCCAGGAGATGACCGGGACTATGGCGTCACGGTGCCCTCATCCAGTACATGTTTTCTGGGCGCCTTTTTGGTGGCAGGGGAGGAGCGGACAGGAGTCCAGGGGGTCCCAGCCTGGGGACCCACAGGCGGGTGGGAGGCAAAGGAGGCACAGCATGGAGGTCAACAGTGTGACAGGGACGGGATGGCCACAGAGACCGGGGCCGCCCCCGTGCTCAGTGTCGGGCCCAGAGGAAGGCCGGGGAGAGAACAATGACTGTCTCACTCCCGGCCAGGCTCTCCTCCCTGCCGCCTGCACTCGCTCCCCAGCGTAGGGTTTGTACCGCGAAGACTCTCTCGAACCTTCTCCCCAGAACAGAACCTTCGCCCGCCAACCTGCTGCATCACAACACCCAGGAGCCGGTGGGGAACGCAGGCTCCAGGACGCCGCCCCAGACCCACCGAGCCAGACCCTTGACTTTAACCAGGTTCCCCCTGATGCCGGCTGGAGGGCTGGCAGCTCGCTGGGTCTCGGGCTCTCTGCAGCCCTCACACCTCAATAGTGTCAGCTGCTGGGTGCAGGGGGACATATTATTTTTTCCCAGGGGGACACATTAACATCACAGAAGGGCATCTTTCAAACTATCTGCAAGGGGGGTTTTGTAAGTGCACGTTTCTCTGCGCTTCCATCAGCATGCAGACCTGCCTTTTAATCTCCTTTCACAGCTATACCTGGGCCAGCAGCATCCCACCCTCCCCTAACACCCCCAAATTCCCACCCAAAACCTCCTCTGGTCCACTTCAAACACACTCTCCCCTCCCAGAGTGGAGGGCAGGAAGCGACTGAGGCAGGGACCGAAGAAAAGGCTGCCGTGGCCGGGGACTCATCCTCAAGACCAACGCCGGCTGTGCCCTGAGCTGGCACTGTGCAGACAGGGGCACCGGAACCACCCAGACAGCCACGGACAGGGGCTCAGTGAAAGCGTGTTAAAACCGCACGTGGTCGAGTGAGATGCGGCCACTCCGCACGACACTGAGGAGTATATATTAATGTCCCCGTGAGCTGGCGGGTTAGCAAGCAAAAGAGCGGGCATAGCTCCATCTTTGTAAGACAAGCATATACATACAACTTAAAATGTTGAGCCGATAATGGCTTCACTTTGCACCCTATTATAATAAAGTAATTCATATGTTTTTTAAAATCTCACTATAAGAGATTAATATTTTAATTTTTAAAACCGCCACATGAAATCGTAGCTATTTGGCTATCGTGACCTACAAAAATGGCAACTGCACATGGTTTGATCTAATATGTGTAAACACTTAGGAATAATTTGTAACTTCTAAGCAAACAAGACAACTGCAAGTGAAAATACCGTGCATTGTTAAACTGTGCGCACACAGTGCGGCAAGCGGTCAAAAATGCTGGCCCCCTGGAGTGCCCAACAAAAGCAAGTTCAAGTTCCGTGTGCCGGCGCCTTGGAAGGTGACCCCGGTGGGTGAGGGCTGGAAGTCCCTCTGACCATCTCTATGGCTGAGCTGTTAAGATCCAGAATGTTCTGTAAGGAGTTGGAATGGCTTGATCAAGGGTTAACGGGGGCATTTGGGAGAGCTCAGCTCTGCGAATGCCATTTTCCGTGGACATGCTCCCGTCAAGTAGTAACAGCCGCCCTCTTAGGAGGGTCGGCCACCCAGCAGGGGCAGTGCTGGGCATGTGCACCCTTGGAATTGCCCCAAGACCTCAGGTGGAGGCGACTCTTGTCACTCCCTCTGTTCTGTAAACCAGGGACAAAGGGCCGACGCCGGAAGCCTGACCGCTGCGGGCACTGCCAGGGGGACGCCTCGCTTCGGCCCGGCCCCCGGCCAGGACGGCCCCGCAAAGGAGGCGGCGGGACCGGGGCCGCACGCGCCGCTCGGGGTCTTTCTGGTTCAAAATACTAAGACAATGAACCCCGGGCTCCGTCAACAATCCAAGCCCCAAAGAAAATTCTCGTCCGGCGTATGAGAGCCCAGGTTCCAGAACACTCGAGTAAAATAAATTAAAAGGTCCTACCTTCACGCCGGAAGTCGCCCCGCGGCCTCCGTTCACAGGCGTGGGCAGCTCTCGGCAGGGATGCGGATTGCAAAATCCCGGATCGCCGCAACGAGCAAACGCTAGAAAACCACCACATCGCCGTTGAATGCACTGGGATTCACACAAGCAGGTGTTTAAAAGCGAGCTCGCACTTACTGGTCTCGTCTGGCCCCCTCGGCAGGACTCCCCGCTGACCCCGGCCCCGGGGTCAGGACGGCGCAGCGCACTTCCCCACGGGGCCCTTTGTAGCCTGCGCTTTCACATCCGCAGATTCAGTCCATCGAGGAGGCTCACAAAACAGTATCCCCGCATTCCCAACTGCGAATTCGCTACCAGAAAATGCGTTTTTCTACTAGCGAATGGTTGAGGTGGTGGGTTGGCAGGGCTGGCTGCGGATGTTTGACCACGCGCCATCTGCACCCCTAACCCCCGCTTTGTTTAATGCCAACTGCGCTATAAAATACGGGGAGCCGGGCGGGGAGGCTTGCGTTCCGGAGTGCGCAACGGCCTAGTCCAGGGTTGCAGGCGTGACCTTGGGAGCCAGAATGCCCAGTCTGAGTGCCAGCTTGGCTGCCTTCTGTGCCACCTCGGGCTAGTTACTTACCCTCTCTGCACCTCAATGTCCTGCTCTGTCAAATGTCACGAGGATTGCATGAGCCGGGTGGACAGCGCTTACAGCGTCTGCGTGAGGCCCATCATAGGGCTAGAGAGGGCTTATTACAACCTCTGTCTGTAACAATAGAGGTTAGACGGTTTCATTATAAAGCAAGAGCTCCTCTGTATCATCCCAAGAACTGCTTTCCCAACTGGTTTTTGTGTTTGATTTTTAGGAATTTAACAGCAGCTTCCACAGGAAAGCTGCCATGTGCGTGCATGGTGCTGGCGCTTCATGCTCGGGCCGTGGGGTGGGCGTGTGAAAGCGCGGCCCCAGTGCCTCGCGGATCCCATCTGGTCCCCACACTTCCTGGCTGGGTCCCTGGGCAGTCCGCCTCCTCTGGGAGCTGCAGCTTCCTCATGCGGCAAATGTCAGCCACATCGAGCTCGCCCCACGCAGTGTCTGGTGCGCTGGTGATGTAGAAAGTGTGAGATGTCAACGCTCCATCTCACATCCCCCACCATGTTGCCATGTTAACGACCCTCCCTAAGGGTCTCTTCCCAGTCCGTAGAACCCATTTTCCTTGAGATCGGTGGAACCCTGGCTCTGCCACCTACCAGTTGTGTGACCCCAGCTGGACCCCTGGCCAGGTAGCTCAGTCAGTCAGAGCGTTGCCCAGACACACCAAGGTTTTGGGTCCGATCCCTGGTCAGAGCACATACAAGAATCAACCAACGAATGCAACAATAAAATGACCAATAAATTGATATTTCTCTCTCCCTGTCTCTCTCTCTTTCCCTCTCTAAAATCAATAAATAAAATATTTTTAAAAGTTGTGTAACCTTGGAATAGTTACTAAACTCCCCAGAACCTCAGTCTGCCTATCTGTAAAATGGGAATACCATGGTTATCTAGCCCTATGGTGGTGGGAGGATTAAGTGATATAATGAATGTAAAATGTTGAACACAATGCATGGAATATAATGGATGCCCAATAAATGGAGAGCATTATTACTCTTCCTAATCTTCATGAACACCGTGGAATAGACCCATTACAATGGGTTCCATATAGAACCTGAGAGAGCTGAGCTCAGAGGTTGAACACGTGCCTTAGATCACGCAGGTAACAGGCAGGGCAGGTCTTAATAACCTCTCATTGTTTCCTGTGTGTTTGTCGTGTCTTCCCATCTACCATGTGGCTCCAAGATTTCTGGTGTTGACCCTGGTGGGTACGAACCAGCTCAGTCCATCAGAGAGCTCCAGAAGGGTGCAGTGCCTGCGGGCCTGGCAAGCCGGAGTCTGAAGCCCAGCCTGGCTGTGCCAGGCTAACAACGCCCACTGGGACGGAAATCCCACCCAGGCCTGGGCCTTGTCTGTCTTCTTCCTGTTCCCCTCCCCAGGAACCACCTGGTCTCCCCAAGAATCACCCTGTTTGGATTCTAGATCAGCGCATGTACAAAGAACTGGGAGTGTGCTCTCAGGCTTGAGTGGCGGCAGCTCATGACCCCCAGCACACACCCAGGCCCCGTGGAGCCGGGGTGTGGGGCCCCAGGCCCAGGTCTCTGTGGTGTACGAGGCAAAATGTTGAGGCACAGCGTGGAACACCCAGACACTCAAACCAGACAATGGCAACACGCTGTCACAAACGGGGAGAAGCATTTTGGAGAGCATGGTATTCCCAATGTTTGCCGTTGGTGTGCAGGAAACTGCCAGGCTGCCAGACAAGGCAGACCTCCTGGTGAGTGAAATAAATGTGTGTGTCTCTATGGAGACCCCAAACTTAAAGCAGGACCCGAAAAACTCTGCCCATGAGTTTGCCAAACGTCAGGATTATGGACAAGCAGAGGTTGGAAGAGCTGAAGCCAGAGTACGTGAACCACTGAGGAAACCACTGTGAGAACGAGAGAAGACAACCTCAAAGCACCACCAACAGCGAGGAATGGAGAAGCTGAACAGTGGACTCGGCCAGAAAGAACACGTCGGCGGCAAGACCCACCGGACCGACAGGTTCGAAGCACGGAGAGCTAAGTGGATGCCACCTGGAGGAGGGTGATGAAAATCGTCACTGACAGTTTTGCAAAGCAGAAAATAAAGGATATACATGTAAAGACTGTATTTTCAGAATCTGTCACTACTGCAATGTGATCTCATGGCAAAGCTGTGGAGGTCCACATGGCTGCCTACCAAAATGTCAAAAGGTTGATGAAGACGATTTAGAGGTTTTCCGAAATTCTGTGTGTCCACCTGGGGGCCCGTCTCGTTGAGGCAAGGTGAGAGCGAATTCCAAGTCACCTCTTCAGAGACCACACCAGGCAGGTGTGTGCTGGGGCAGGACGGGCATGCACCTGTCAACTCGGAAAGGCTCCATAAGCAGAAGATGGTGAAGAGGGTGAAGGCTCAGATGTAACCGAAGGAGAAAATTAATTTTCTTAAGTAAAGTGCACATTTCCATTTTTACCTTAAATGGCTTGGGATCCAGAATTACTAAACTGTAAAACTTTATACGGGCTCGTACATTAAACCTCAAAAGGAATCCCGCTGGAGATGGGAAAGAATTAAAGAAAATTCGTGCTGACAAAAATGAAGGCTTTGAAAACCAGTCCACACCTGTCATTTCAACATCCTGTCTAGCAGTACGTGATCTTTCTGTATAGGTTCCATTTTTTTTAAAAGATCATGTCTTTTAAAAGTATTTCATGGTGCCTGGCTAGTGTAGCTCAGTGGATTGAGTGAGGGCTTCAAACCAATGGATCGCTGGTTCGATTCCCAGTCAGGGCACATGCCTGGGTTGCAGGCCAGGTCTCCAATGGGGGACGCATGAGAGGCAACCACACATTGATGTTTCTCTCCCTTTCTTTCTCCTTCCTTCTCCTCTCTCTAAAAGTAAGTAAATAAAATCTTTTTTAAAAAATGTTAGAAAAGCATTTCATGTTAATGTACTACATATACCTAGTTGAGGTTGCAATGGTAATAGATGAAAGGAAATAAAATAACAATTCTACTTGCTGCCTTTAGGTTACAACACTGTGCTTTCACTGCCAGGCCCTCTGATTAAATACATACTCTATTCCATAAAGCTATAATCGAAAAGACATCTCTCTTTCCTTGCTTCACTTTTACTACAACCTCAAGTTTCATCGCTTGATACACAAATTTACTTTTCAACACAAGTATAATCACCCTTGGTTATGAGCAACAGGAACCCAGAATATCCCTGTTTTACAACCGTGCACACAGCATGACTTTTAGCTTTGGAAACAAAGCCACATGCAGCCTCGTGCTGGTTTTAGGGAAAACTGCCGTCACACCAGCGCTGCAGTGGGGGGACAGCTTTGGAACGCCGTCCCTGGGTGGGATGCGGCCGCAGAAGACACCCTGGGAAATCATAAATTACGCAAAATTCTATGAAAATTGTACCAAAACACCACCTACTGAAAAGGAGCATGTAGTGACATTGACCCCTGAAAATGCGGAACAGTTGGATCAGAGCCTCGGGGCGTGTCTGATGCTTCTGCTTCTTTGGACAGGGACCTGCACTTTCGTTACTTCACAGATCCCAGTCAGGCACACAAAAATTATGAAATTTGCCCTGGCTGGCGTAGCTCAGTGGATTGAGCGCAGGCTGCAAACCAAAGTGTCGCAGGTTCGATTCCCAGTCAGGGTACATGCCTGGGTTGCAGGCCATGACCCCCAGCAACCGCACATTGATGTTTCTCTCTCTCTTTTTCTCCCTCCACTCCCTCTCTGAAAATAAATAAATAAAATCTTTAAAAAATTTTTTTAAATTATGAAATTTGTAAAATCATCTGGGAAAATGACCCAAAAAAGCAATTACGCATAACAGAAAAACACTTTCTAGAAAGCTTAAAATAAAAGAAAAGGAACCGGGCGTGGCCAGAATTCCTCTCGAAAATCCCAGCGCTCCTGCACGAAAAACTCTGCAAGCGGGGTGTGTGCAGACACGTTTCCAGGGACGAGGAGGGAAGCGGGGTGTGTGCAGACAAGCCTTAGTGGGACGAGGAGGGCGGGAGGTGGCAGTGAAAGGACTCCCCTCCCTCCACGGGGCGGGGCAAGGTGTGGACAGGTGGGGAAGGGCGGGCGTGCACGCACACACATGAGAACTACGCGCCCCGGCATCCCTCCCCTCCCCAGCGTGTGCACAGCTAACAGCTGGCGTGGCGCTCACCCTCGACCAGGCTCCCCTACAGCGTGAAAGCAGTGCAGGCGGGAAGGTCGGGGGGCAGAGGCAGTGGCCCTGCACTCTTTCTCCCTCCCTTCCCTCTCTAAGAATAAATAAATAAATAAAAATTAAAAATAATAATAAATGAATAAATACACAAAATGGAATTTTCCTTTATACTGTAAAGAGGCTTAAAGGCCGGTCTCTCTAGGCAAGAACTTATTTCTAAAGCGCACAGTGTGTCCACAAGAAAACTTGGGGCTCCCCCACGCTCTGAATCACTCCCTTATTTCCCCATAACGTCACAGTCCTTAGAGAACTGGAAATCGGAGAGAAATCCGCTTCTTTTGTTAAGTCATCCAAGTATGAACGGCATCGCCATGGAAAAGAAACCAAACCTCACTCCGGATTTCGTCCTGGAGGGCCACGGTGCTTTGGACAGAACGCTCTCTTTCCGTGAGGAAACCGCATATTTTGAAAAAAGCTTTTTTGAAAAACAAACAAAGAAACGCTGCTCCCAGTGTATTTAAATCGGTAAGACGTTCTGTGTCCCTCCTGCATCCAGTGCAGGCGTGGAATGATGTCACGGGCACTTGGCAGACCAGTGTCAACAACAGGGGAAGAGAAGCGTTGCGGAGTGAGGCGGGAAGGAAGGGAACTCTCAAAGGCAAAGTGGAGAGACCTGGCAGGCCCCGCCCCCGTCCCAGGGACCAGGGTCAATGTCAGCCGTGACAAGTCACGTGCATAGCGTGTCCCCTTGATATGATGTGATAAGAAGGCACGTCACCTCGGGGGTCTTCCTCCCCCCAACCCATGACCCCAGTCTATTTGTGAGAATAACATCAGAGTATTCCCAAGTGAGGGATCGTCTACAAAACACACCATCTGTCTCCTCCAAGCTGCCCAAGCCCCCCAACCCGAAAGGGGTCTGGGAACCCCGTGGCCGGAAAGAGCGGGGGAGACCTGGCCTCTGAATGTCATGCGGCGAGTTGGGTGGGATTCTGGACCAGAAGGAGGGCACTGGGGAAAACTAAGCAAATTTATATAAAGTCTGGGCTTCAGTTAATAATAGGGAATCAATAGTGGCCCCTTAATTATAACGAATGTACAATATTAGTGCGTTAACGGGAGAACTGGGTTCGAGATAAATACATGGAAACTGTATTGCACTTGTGACTTTTCTATAAATTTAGAAGTGTTCTAGCCCTGGCTGGCATAGCTCAGTGGATTGAGCGCGGGCTGCGAACCAAAGTGTCGCAGGTTCGATTCCCAGCCAGGGTACATTCCTGGGTTGCAGGCCATGACCCCCAGCAAACACACATTGATGTCTCTCTCTCTCTCTCTCTCTATCTCCCTCCCTTCTCTCTCTAGAGATAAATAAATAAAATCTTAAAAAAAAGAAGTGTTCTAAAATTAAGTTTGTTTTAAAAAGAAACAAATATTGCAACCTTGTGTAGTATGTTTTTCATTTGTTTGAAGAAAAAACTTTTTTAACAATTGATTTACAAAGCCAAGGGCTCTGTTTTGAACTTGACTTAGTTTAGATCCTTTTTCAATTTTCAAAGTCAAGTATAGTTTAGTTTTTCATTCATAATTTCTATCATTCACCCAGGATTTTTCCTTAAACCACTGCTAATGCTAATTCTATCATCTTTAATTGTTCCTTTTTTATAAAGTACCTACTGTTTTCATTATTAATCTTCTTAGTTCTCAAATACCAGCTTAATGAGTCCTTCACATTAAATGATCACTGTTTAAATAACTCTTGTGGTTTCTACTTTCCTGACTGGGCCCTGATTTGCATGCGTGTTCACACAAGTCACCGAGTCTCCAAATATTTGCCGAGTGCCTCCTCGGTGACACAGACTGTTCCAGACAAGGAACCACGCTGGTGACAAGAGCATCTCTGCCATCAGAACCTCCCAGCCTACTGAGAGCAGGCGGAGAGGAAACACTTCACAAACAGCGCAATCCCACGGGCAGAGGACGGTCAGGAAGGTGATCCCACAGGGCGGCGTTGCAGAGAGAGGTTCAAGGTGCCTCGGTGCGTCTGGGGCAGATGAGCCATTCAGAGACCCGAGTGCTGAGCCAGCCACCTACAGACCTGGGGAGCCGGGCCCACGGGCGCCAAGGCCTGAGCAGGGGGAGAGGCTGCTCTGGGCGAGGACGGGGGACGGGGGAGGCTTCCCCCTCGGGCGCGCCGAGAGGAAGCGATGGTCTCGAGGAGGCCCCGCAAGCCGCACAGGCAGGTGCTTGGGAGCAGAGGGGAGACGCTGCGCCCTAGTTCTCAGTGGGACGGGAAGTCTGGGGGGTGTTTGTTTTTAAGTGAGGGGTGGGATAGGATCTGATTGAAGAGACTATGGAAAAGTCGGACTGCGTGAGGGACAGGGTCAAGGGCACACGACTGGTTAGAGCCAGCTGACGGGTCCGTCCAAGAGACAATGGGCCCCAAACTGGAGGTTGAAGAATGGGAGTGGAGGGAAGCAGATGGATTTGGAAGTCATGGGGATAAGACCTACTGAGGGAGGGGAGGGGAGGGGAGGGGAGGAGAAAAGAGGGGAGGGGACTGAGATGGCTTTGAAATCGTTGGCTTGAACTGGGCGGGTGTCACGGGCTGCGGTAAGGCAGCAACCTCGGAGGGGGAGGGGCGAGGAAGGACCGCTGCTCCGATCTGGTTGTGCCGGGTTGGCACGCCGCCAGATGTCCAGGTGGAGCTGTCACGTGGGCAGTTGGGGATGCCAGTTCCAGTTCGGGGGAGAGATCCAGGCAGAAGATCCACTGCAAAGTCATCAGAACAAGGCGAGGTCCCCTAGCCGGGGGCTACAGCAACAGACAGAGAAGGTTCCAGTCCGAACCCCAGGGGGAGGGGGGAAGAGGGTATGGAAAGTGCCAGCAAAGGAGACTGAGCAGGAGGAGCCAGGGAACCAGCGTGAGCACCGGTGCGTGCAGGGATGCAGGAACCCAGGGGGTGTGCCGAGAAGGCGGGCTCCGTCGGAGTGACTGCTCTGAGAGGTCAAGTACAAGGAGGATGGAGTTGATGAGGGCTTTCGTGAGGCGCCTCAGGACGGGAATGGGCACGAGACCCGAGAGCAGGTGGGGAGGGGGGGAGGAGAGCACTGGGCGGAGCCGACAGTGCCCTGGGCCCTGTGCTCTGGCGAGGAGGCTCCTTCCCGGAGAGTGACAGCCAGGTAGGACTGAAGGTCTGCGCAGCAGTTCTCAGCCGGGGGCGGTGTAGCCCCCCAGGGGACATTTGCCAGTGTCTTGAGACATTTTCCGGTTGTCTCACTTGAGGGGCGCTCACTAGCATCTTGTAGGCAGGGGTCAGGTCCTGTCAGCACCCCTTCTGCACAGAACAACCCCTCCCCAGAGAGAGGACTCCCCAGTCCCACGGGCCGGGAGTACCAAGGCCGAGCCCTGACAGGTGCAGCCCAGTGGGTTGAGCATTGCCCTGCAAACCAAGAGGTCACCGGTTCGATTCCCAGTCAGGGCACATGCCTGGGTTGCGGGCCAGGTCCCCAGCTGAGGTCTTGCAAGAGGCCACCAATGGATGTTTCTCTCCCACGCTGATGTTTCTTTCCCTCTCTCTCTCTCTCCCTTCCCTCCCTTCTCCACTCTCCAAGAGTATTTTTTTAAAAGGCTGAGAAATAGTGGTCTACAGGAATGACCCAAGGCTGGGCATGGAGGTGCAGGGGATTAAAACAGACGATGCAGGAGAGGAAGGATGCAGGAGAGGAGGGGGAGATTCCAGGAACGAAGTCCTCCAAAAACCAGAGACGCGCACCGCGGGACACCAGCGTGGGGCACGTGCCCAAGACAGGGACGAGCCTCCACTCCCCCTGCAGCAGGAAGACAGACAGCGGGCCCCCTCTTCCTCGACAGTCGCTCCCACTGCTCCCACGGCGGGGGCCCAGGCTGTGTGTCCTGGTCACAACTGACTGGGCTTAGGGTGGGTCCTTGCCCGAGCTGGCCCAGTTGGATTTTCTGTCCTGGGAGCTGGAGGGGACCGTGGGCTTCCGGTGACCTCTGAGCGGTGGTGGAAGCTGCCCGCGGTGGCCTGTGTCCTGCAGTGAGCAGAGGACAGGAGGACATCTGATGGACAAAGGGGGGAGACTGAAGGCAACCCCATAGCCGGCTGGACAGCGCGGAGGGAGAGGGCTTCCGTGGGGGCTCTCAGTGGGTTCCTGACCTCATCGCCACCTCTCACGTGGTCGGGCCTCGCTGCCGGCTCCGGATCCCCCACTAGGGCCCGTAATTCTTTAAAAAGTCGATCTTCGCCCTGGCTGGCGTAGCCCAGTGGATTGAGCTGGGGCTGCAAACCAAAGCATCACAGGTTCGATTCCCAGTCAGGGCACATGCCTGCGTTGCAGGCCATGGCCCCCAGCAACTGCACATTGATGTTTCTCTCTCTCTCTTTCTCCCTTCCTTTCCTCTCTAAAAATAAATAAAATCTTTTAAAAAAAGATGATCTTCATGCTTAAGCTAATTTGTTGTTTGTGACCAAGTCATCCCTAAGCCCGTGTTCATTGTTTAATGTTTGGGAAGGGCTAGAAACATAAATTTTTTATAGGTACAAGCAGTTACATGGACATCTATCAGCTGTGACATTTTTGTGACTAACGGTAGTGTCGTTTTTGCCTGTTCAATATCCATTCTGCTTGGAACGTCTACGGGGATAGGACATGGGACTGAAGCTGGTGGTGGGCATTTCACCTTCTAACGGGGATGATCTACCCTGGAAGGAAGTCAGGAAAGGAAAGCAAACTTGAGAAACGGAGAATGATTGCCGATAACCTCTTTCAGTGCCTGGATCCAGCTGTGCCTGAAGCTACTCGCCTTTTCAACAACATGAGCCAATAAATTCCTTCCTTCCTCTGAGGCAGTTCGCATAGGGTCTCTGTTCACCTGCAATTCAGTAAGTTGCAGGAAGCTTCTTGAGCCAGGGACCTGCGCTCAAGAACCATAAAACCGTGCTCCTTTCCAACCCTGAGCTGGAAAAAAAAGAATCCCCAGTACTGGCTGGACTCTCTGGCACCTGCCTCCTTTTTTCAGTGTTTCTGAAGAAAAAACACACTCAGAGTGCACTGTGGGTCCTCCGAGTACCCCAAGGATTAAGAGAGGGGGTCGAGAGGAGAGATGAGGGGGGAGACCGAACCTTCTCTCTCTGTAAGAGCAGGGATGTTGTCAGCACCAGGAAGGTGGGGCCAAAAAGGGGGGCCACGCCGACCGAGGCTTCATCACCCGCGGGTGTCTGAGCTGGAGAGGAGGCTGGCCAGGCGGACCCGCGGCCTCCAGGTGGGCGTGGGCGTGGCTCTGGAGCTGCCCGCCGGCCGGCGAGGGACACATTTGCCTTTGGCTGCCACCACTTCCTGTTTTCAAAGGGCAGGAGGCGTTGCTCAGGAGACGGACGCCTCGGCCTCTCTACTGGACAGCAACTACTTCTCCCCAAACACTATTTTTGCTGCATTCAGTGGAGATGAATCAGACACCAATGGCTCCAATTTATTTTATACAAAACAGAATTCTGTGATGATGGGAAGGTTCGCAAGACCGGTGGTTTTTATTGAGAGCAGAAGAACAATGAATCGTTCCAGGATGTGAGACCACACCCACACCCCCGGCTCCCCCCGCTGAGCCTGAGCTGGGGCTGCGCCCCTCAGGAGGGACGGCGGGCTGGCTGCAGGCCACCTCTCACCCGGGGACGGCTCCTTGGGGCGAGGTCTTAGAAACACTTCGTCTCTTTCCCCTCCAGGCCCGTTTGGGTGCTAGAAATGCCACCCCACCAGAAGCTGGGCTCCTGGTCTCTCCCACCTAACGCTTCTCCAGCCCACGAGTGACCGCGCTCCCGCCAGGAAACACGCTCCTTTCTGACCTCTCCAGCCAGCTCTCGGGCCGATGTGGGAGCGGGTCCAGGGACGTCACCCAGCCCTGGAGCTCTGGCCCCGTTTCAGTCCGACTGTGAAAACCACGGGAAGGGACCATCAGAATGAGGTGCGCTCGGAGTCCCAGTGCGGTCCGGGCGATCTGGAATTCTCTCAAGCGTGTGTGGCCACCTGGTGGGGCCACCTGCAGAGGGTCCCTCCTCCCGTCACGGAAGAGCCCGGTGCGAGGGCGTCCTGGCTGCGGACGGGCGTGCAGGCACAGTGACCTCGACACAGGTCAAGAAACGGGTTGCAAGAAAAGCGGGAGACTGGGAACTCCAGCAAACGGCATTCAAATCTGTGTCCGGATCGTCCCTCCAACACACTGGGTCTCAACGGGGGACAAGTCTCCTCCCCCCAGAGACGATTTTTGTCACGACTTGGGGAGGTGTGGAGTGGGTGGAGGGCAGGGATGCTGCTACACCTCCTACAGTGCACAGGTCAGTCCCCCCCCCCCCCCGCAAGGAAGCGTTTGCCCAACATGTCTGTAGTGCCGTGACCAAGGAGCGCGGGGCTAGCCGCATGCCGGGGTCTCAGAGAGAGGAGGGCTCGGGAGTCAGGCCCGAGGAGCTATTTCTCCAAACCCCGCAGTGTAACCAGGGCCCCACGGGACCCGCCCACAAAGCCAACCACCAGCAATGCGATTCTCACTGGCTGGCTCGCGGCCTCGCACGCCCGAAGACTTTGGTAAGACTGTTTCAGGGCACTGGTGCATTAATTAGGAGTGCTTCGGCTGCCGAGAGCGACCTAAACGGGGACTTCAGAGATGGCCTTCTCTGTGACTCTCGGGCTTTCCGCCCCCGAGTACGAGATATTCCTCAGCGCCATGGCCCTCCCTCAACCCCTTCCCCAGCAGCGGAGCCGGCTGGCCGGGAGGGCTGCTGTGTCGGCCTGAGGCTGGCTCCCAAGAGGCCCTGGGGCCCTGGGACTGCCACCCAGGCGAGCCTGGGCTAGCCCGTGGGAGGAGGGGAGCTCAGGAGGGACCGAGCAGGAGCTCCCGGCCCAGAGCCAGCCAGCCCTCACCTGCCTGGGCCGGCCGCAGGGGACGCTGTGTTCTGTCTGCCCCGAAGGAACGCGGGTGCGGGCTCTCCGTGCGAGGCGTGGACCCGCAGCCAGGCTCCCGACACACTGTGGCCACAGGCGACTCTGGGCGAGGAAAGACACCCCACTCATCAGAACCATCCCAACGGCAAAACCAGCCGAGGCTCTGCAGCCTCTAAGTCGCAGCGTCAGGCAGGAAGGGCAGCTTCTTGTCCACCATCTTCCTTTCCCCTCCCCCACCCCCATAACCCCACCCGACCCCCTTTACCTCCGAAGGAGGCACCCCAGGAAGGAAGGTGAGTGGGTCGACAGGCTGGCGTCCCGCGGGGCGGGCTGGTGGCAGCGTGCGAGGCTGCGGGGCCCGCCCACGGCCTGCCTGGTCCCCCACACTGCCTCTTTGTGCCCCGGCCGAGGCTCCCCGGCTTTCCCCCTCCTGCAGATGGTTAGCTGCTCCGATTGTTCCCCTCACGCGGCCGGTCCAAACCGCAGAGCTTGGCACCACCTTCAAACCTCCCGTTTGCCAGCGCCTGTTTGTCAGCTCCCAGGCGAGCTGGTCGGGGCTGATGGCTGGCAGGCACCCTGTTCTCCGGGGGTGGGGGTGGGGGTGGGGGTGGGGGTGGAGGGAGGCCCAGCGTTACATAAGGCCGCAGCGCGGGGCCGTGCGCGCCTCCGGCGGCAAAGGGCTTTGGGAACCGGCAAGGCCGCTGGCAAGACGAGCGGGCAGAGCCCCTCTGTCCCGGGCTTCCTGCTCCTGGTTCCGACGGAGGGGCAGGAGGGGATCTTTGGACGGACTCCGCCTGGATCACGCGGCAGCCCGAGGGGTCTCTTTAGAGACTACGTGTGATCACGTCGGCGGAGCCTGCTGATGCCCATGACTGGCCGCTCAGCTCCAAGGGCGAAATCCTCGAGTGGCCGCAGACTGGACCTTCTCTCCCTGCATGCCCTGCCCCTCCCCCCCCACCTCGCTCATCATGCCCCATCACACTGGCCTTGCGTGGCTCCTCCCACACGCATCCCCTCCCCCGGGGCGTTAGCCCACACGGAACTGAACCCGAGCACCATCCGTCCCTGTGCTCCGGAGCCCCGCTCAGCAAAGCGGCCCCGGCCCCGTCTAAGGGGCCGCCTCTCGCCTCCCCGTCCAACGCTGGTTACCGCTGCGCCTGCACACCTGTTTCTCGGGTCGCCTGGCCGATGCCCGTCATCTGTCTCACAGTCAGACCTCGGCCTGCGTGAGAGACCGAGCCGTTCTGGCCTCCTCGCTGTATCTCAGTCCCTGCGCCAGAGGAAGCGCTCGATAAATACTTCTGAACGCCTCCAAATAGTTCCTGCACTGCAGAGACGCCCCTACAGCAAGCCCCCACACCCAGGGGGTTGCTGCCAGCCAGCCCACAGCTGCCCGGCCTGCCCCGAAATCTCCCCTGGGGCCGTGTTAGCCTGCAGTCTGCTCTAGACCTTGCAAGCAAGGGATTGGGACGGGAGCTGAGCCCACGGTCAGCTGGTGGGGAGTGGGGAGTGAGAGAACGGCCGGGCAGCCTAGCCGCAGCTCACAGAAGTCGGCACCCTCCGCCCCAGGGGAAGGGTCCCCACTCACGCATTCATTTGTTACCCAAATAGGACTCCGAGCCAGATGCTGGGGCCCCCTTCCCGAGCAAGCAGGCATGGCCCCTGCCCTCTCTCCACCAAAAGAGCGACAGAGCGCAGGGGTTAAGAACGTGGGACCTGGAGCCCGGGTTCGAATCCCAGACTCCTCCTCCTTCCAGCTGTGCGTCTTCGGGCACCTCGCTTCGCCTCTCTGTGCCTGAACTTGCTGTGCCCTGATCGAGACCGTGATAGTCCCTGCCTCACAGGGTGCCGTGAGGCTTGAATGAGTAGATGCTGATAAAGTGTTCGGGAGAGCGTCAGCCAGCATACAGAAGCGCCCTATGAAAGTCAGCATGATCGTTTCGAGCGAGTGGAGAAGGTGAATGTTAGCGAGAAAACGTCTGGTTCCAAACGGCCCCAGCCACGTGGGGCAGGACGGAACCCTCCGCCTGTCCGCACCACGCCCAGCTGACGCACGCGCAGTCCTTCCTTTCCCCTTGCTGTTTCGAGGCGGCAGCAACAGCCACCGCGGCAGCGGCGAACACGCCCCCTCGCGGCGGGCAGCGCGTCCGCTCTCCAGCGTCTAGGAAGGGGGGCCCGGGTTTTGTGGTGAACAACTGGACTTCGCTGGTCTGGACCTTCGGGATCTGCGCGGAAAGAGGACACGGGGGTGTTTGTGGAGAGCTGGAGAGGACAGAGAGGGGCCCAAGGCAGGCAGGAGCGCGCTGACACTGGGGCGCGGGCTCCCCGAACTCCAGACCTTGCGCATCGTGTTCGCGTATTTTCCGCCCGACCCACTGCCAGCCACACCTGCGGCAACAGAGCCCTGGCAGATGGAAGCACACGCACGGTGAGAAGCGACCGTGACAGTGAGTGCGCCCGGGGCCTGGGACCCACCCGGAGGGGACCCTGGGACACCTGGCAGGGCGGGGAGGGGCAGCTTACCGACTTACACTGGGGGGGAGGGGGCAGGTGGAACCCCCATGCTGGGCCTTTCGCAATGCTGCAGCACCTGAACCGTCCCATGGGCAGGACCGCTTTTCAATCCCAGCAAGCCCCCCTCACACCGTCCTGGGTGATTGACTTCGTTTGTCTCCAGAAACTTCTTTTCTCCCCTCCCCCACCTCCTCAATTGCCCAGAAGCCTCTTTAGCACCTTTCTGAGTTTTGAACATCTGTGCCTCTGATTACATGCGGCACCAGCGCTGACAAGCTCCTGCCACCTGGAGAAATCACACCCCAGGAGCGAGAAGGGGCGCAGTCTGGGCCCAGCAAGGTGATGCCACCTCCCGCCCCCCGCCCCCAACACGTCCACGGGCTTTATCTCTGTGATATGATACCAGGAGCCCCCGAGGGGAACTGCAAGGAAGAAACAGTTGGGAGCCCTTCCCAGCTTTTGGGGTCAGAGACCCAGCCTCGGAACACCTGCCCCCGCCCTGCGTCAGGCCGTGTCCCCCAGACAACGGGGGAAGGACGAGGTGGACTTGTCGCCCGGCATGGGGCAGCCCCAGCCCCGGGGTCAAGGATGCTGCCCTGAGTCACCTCGGCAGCACGTTCCCTGGTCCGGGGGCTGGAGCAGCCGGGAGGAAGGACCCAATCGGAGAACGAGCTCACTGGGCGGCTGTCATTCCAAGGCTGCCCGTCAGAGGCCCCCACACGCCATGCGCAGCCCCCGCATGCGCGGCCCCCATGCGGAGCCAGGAGGTCCTGAGGTCCCCCAAAGACTCCTGCGGCTGGTAGGCAAATCTCGTGAGATTTGTAAACGAGCCCAAGTTTTCTTCTCCTCCTTTCAGTTTTTTTGTTTTCCCTTCTGCAGACCCATTTCTCTCCTAGCTGAAGCCTGGCCAGACAGGGTTACCTGATGACCGAGCTGACGAACCACCCGAGAACCTGGGGCGTGTTCTTAAACCTTCTTTCACTCCGCCCATACCCCATCCATCCCCACCTGCTGCTGAGTTGGCTTCCGAAGCATCCTTCCACCCTATCCACTCCGCCATCAGCGCCACGCACCCCCCCATCCAGGTTTCCCCCACCTCTCCCCTGCCCCCAGCTGGCCTCCTGCTTCCACACTGGCTCCCTCCAACCCACTCTTCACGCTGCTGGGCCCTGTGTGCCAAGCGAAAATCACAGCAGGCTGCCACTGTGAACTGAGAAGTACCCCCCTCCCCCCCCCGCAAGAGGCATGGCCATCCAGAACCGCAGATGTGGCCTCATTTGGAAACGGGGTTTTTGCAGAAGTAATTAGTTAAGACCCAGTGGGATTAGGATGGACCGTACACCAATGCCTGGCACTCAGAAGACAGGACGCACAGAGACCCACGGAAAGGAAGGCCATGTAAAGGCGGTGGCAGGGGTGCAGGGAGGCAGCTGCAGGCCGAGGCTGGACCGCAGCCACCGGAATCGGGGCCGGGGGGTGGAGTCTTCCTGGAGCCATCAGAGAAAGCACCTCCCTGCCGATACCTCAGGGTTTGGACTTCCAGCCCCCAGAGCCGTGAGAGAATGCATCACTGTCATTGGAAGCCACCTAGTCTGTGGTCATTTTTTTTAAAAGATTTTATCTAGTTAGTTTTAGAGAGAGGGGAAGGGAGGGAAAGAGGGAGAGGATCACCAATGTGATACATCAGTCCGTTGTCTCTTGCACATCCCCAACTGGGAACCTGGCCCACAACCCAGGCATGTGCCCTGACTGGGAATTGAACCAGCGACCCTTTGGTTCGCAGGCCGGCATGCAGTACACGGAGCCACACCAGCCAAGGCTGTGGTGATTTTTAACTGCAGCCCCAGGAAATTCACACAGCCCTACCCCCACCCTGCTCAGCCATGGTGTCACCCCATCAAGGGCAGCCTGGGCTCTTGGGATAATGAGGAAGTGCATCTTGGATTTCCGGCTCCTTCCAGGTCCGATCGACCCCCAACCCCATCCTCACCTGGCTCCCCACCCGTCTCTGCTCCAGCCTTCTTTTCGTTCCATGTTTCTTCCAAGTTCTCTCCAGCCAGAGTCTTGTCACTCGCTGCTCCCTCTGCCTAGAACTCTCCCAGGAGAGGGGTCTTGGTGGCAGGGGGACAGAGGGGACCCTGAGACCCAATTCTGGACACACCGGCTCCCCCCCGTGGAGAACATCCATCCAGGGGGAAGGTGAAACCTGGAAGAGAACTTGGCCCCATCGCTCACTGATTTTTTTTCCAGAACCTTCCATGGGTTTCCAGTTTCTCAGCACCAGCCCAGTGTGCCCTTCACTCCAAAAGGTAGACCTGCGATGCTGACCTTATATGGATATTTTGAAAGAGCGCGTCTGTTTCGGCTCCAAACTCTGAACATGACCTGTTGGGGACTTTCCATCTGGCACCCCGACAACCAAGCGCCGAGACTCCCAGGTCCCCGCACATCCCCTGGCTTCGTGTTCTCGCCGTGAAAGGCCCTTTGTTGCTCTCAGGAAGTGTCGCGGTAACAATGGACGGCTAATTTCGCTCCTCCGGCGGGGCTGGACTCAGGCCAGAAGAGATGGGAGGCAACGGGCTGCTGGGATGGGGGGCACTCCTCCCGCTAGAATGAGAGCTCCCGGAGGGAGGCCGGCGGGCCGGGTCTGCCCTCAGCTGTGCCCCCGGGGGGAACTAATTCCAGTGGGCGTCTCTCATTCCGCGCCCAGCATCCGCTCAGCCCTCTCTGCATGACTCAGTCCCCTTGACTGCCTCTGGTCCTCAATGTCTTCGGCTCGGCCCAGGGGGAAAAAGTAAGAGCCCAACCCGGTCAGAACATTCTGTTCCATGGGGTCAGGGATAAGCTTGTGGCCCAATCAGAGCCAGTAACTCACAAGAAGGCTGCCACTGAGGCTTCTAGAAAGTGCCTCCGGTTCCCCTAGTTCTGGAATCCAGAAGCTCCTGTCCGCCTGGAGCTGCTGACAGCCCTCTGTTAGGCTGAGAAGCGGGGACAGAGAAGGTGGCCCTTCTGCTCCTGGAGCCCAGGATCCAGCCTCCCCTGATGCCAGATTTGATTCATTCTCTGGGTTATTATTGTTGTCCGCTCTTTCCCCCCTTAAATTAGTTTGGATTGGGTTTTTAACACATGCACCCACAATGGGCCTGTCCAATTGTTTGAATGAATGGAGAACTCACCTCCAGTTCATCTCCAGCACGCTGCCCACCGATCCAGGACACAGGGCTGTGCACAAGGCTGGATGAGGTTTGTACGACCCAGATGTCCACCGAGGCCTCCGGGCCCTCGGGGTGACCCTGACCCCCTCCGCGTGAACATCCAAAGGTTGCCCGTGGGATCTGTGAGTCCCACCCTGTCTGATCGCCTGGGGGGCCCATGGGTCCTGAGATGTGAACTGACATGGTGGACGACCCCCCAGGGCCTCGGGGTGCCTTCTCCCTTCCGCACCTACACAGGCACGTGGGGGAAGCAGCCGTGACTCCCCCTCCCCACCCCCTCTCCACTCTCCTGAGACAGCCTCGGGGAAAGGCGCTGTTGGACTGGGCGGCTCAGCCTGCAAACAGCTGCCGGTGGATTGTCAGACATCCTTGTGCTGGAGAGACCTGCGGCCACACCCGCGGACCGCTCCATCACACGCAGTGCCCAGCCTCCCGTGGACTCCCCGCCTCTTCCCGCTCCTCCCGCCCACAGGTCCCTGCTGCTTCGGCGCAGACTCACGTCATCCTCCGGCCGCCCGCCCCCCACAGCAACTTAGCGCTTTGTTTTCACAAGGGGAGACGGTTTCCTCCCCGGTGGGGATTCTCAGGGTGAAGGTCTTCATTGCTTTCCCTCTGCTGCAGAAGTTAACGTTGTTACCGCTGCCATGCAGTGGGAGTGCCTGCCACACACGCGCCGAACACTGCACTGGGCCCACTGTGCAGATGGCAAAATGGAGTCTCAGAGATTCAGTAGCTTGCTCAGGATCCCGCGACTTGTGAACGGAAAAGCCCAAAGCCTGGGCTCCTTGCTTTTCTGGCAGGTGCCCCGCAGTGACCGGGCAGAGTGTCGGCCCGATTCTCCCTTTGGGCCAGTGCTGCCCAGGGGAACTGACTCTCCGTGTGATGGGACGTTCTGTGAACCCACGGTCCCACGTGGCAGCCACGGAGCTGGTCCTACACGGCCAGTGGGACCAAGGAGCTGAACATTTTATTTTTTTTATTTTAACGGTTTATTTTATTCTCATTTGAGAGAGAGCGGACGGGAAAGAGAAGCAGTGATGGGCCGCCTCCTGCAGGCCCCCCAACCGGGGACCCAGCCCGCAACCCAGCCCACAACCCAGGCACACGCCCTGACTGGGAATCAAACCAGTGACCTCTCAGCGACAGGACGACGCTCCAACCAACTGAGCCTCAGTGGCCAGGGATGAACATTTTACATGTTAATTAATTTACATTACATTTACATTCCCACACAGGGCTAGTGGCTACCAAGTCAGACATCACTACTTTAGAACAACTGTTCACCTGAATTTAGAATGAGCTTCGTACAAGGGAGAAGGGAAACCTTAGTGTCTCCAAGGAGACACTAAGGACAGGCCCCTGTCTCCCACCAGCCCAGTCTCGGGGGGACCGATGGCCCACAGCAGCCGCTGCCCTGTCCCAAGCCGCCATTCCAGAAGCTCGTCCCTCCGAGGACCTCACTGCATTCCCAGAGGGCGCTGGGCGCTGTCCGCTTCAGCCCGGCTGCACCCTCTGTCTAGAGAATTCTCCACCCTCTCCCCCCTCCACAGCCCGTTGGCCCAGCTAAGTCCGGTCATCCTCAAGGTCCCAGATGACACATTACTCCCACCAGGGAGCTGTCCCTGACCCCTGCACTGGGTCCCCAGAGCTCCCCGCCCTTTCCTCTGTAACGCGCAGCACAGCCACACCGAGCGCGCACGGCTCTGCGGGTAGCCTGCCCACCCCCTCCGGGCAGGGCAAGCCGCACGTCTGCCTTGTCCATCACTGTATCCTTGGCAACCAGCTCCGAGCTCCGCCTACGGCAGACATTCAGGTAGTGTTTGCCAGTCAACCGAGCGAGAGACGGAAAATCTGAACGTTAACTTTCTACTGGTCCCCTTGGACCTAGGCCATGAGTGGGCAAAGTTTTCTTTAAGGGGCCAGGCACTGAAAATCTGAGGCTTTGTGGGCCCCACAATGTCTACTGCCGCCACTCAGCTCCGCCAGGGAAAGACAAAAGCAGCCATAAAAGATATGTAAATGAATGGGTGTGGTTGTTCCAATAAAACTTTATTGAGAAAGCCAGCAGGGGTCCGGATTTGGCCCCCAGGTGGCGGTTTGCTGAGCTCGCCCCAGGCTCTCCCAGGCTCTCCCGGGAATCTGGGGGGCAGCCAGAGAGAAAGGGAGGAGAGGGGGCGGCACTCAAAGGCTCAAATGCCCTCAGGGCGGCGGCATCTGGGCGGGCAGGAAGGAGAGCATCTCCTCCAGCTCTGCTCTGTCCAGGGGCGGGGAGCAGAGGACACTTCCCCCAGACAGCTCTCGGGCAGGACTTGGGGGAGCCTCCCAACACCGGGGCAGGGAGCGGATGAGCCCAGGTCTCCCAGTCTGAGGCTCTGGCCAGGGCACAGGACCAACTCCGGAGCCAGGGAGTTCGTGCCGACAATGGGAGCCATTGATGGAGAACAAGAGTCGTGTTGAAAGCCCGTGCGTTACTTGTCCAAATTCGCCAAGGGGATGTGGTAAGCTGGGCTCTCTCCACATCCTGATGTTGCTGAAAATCTGGCGCAGAGGGGCCTTCCTGTCCTCAGAAGAGCCCCCAGCCCCGCTCCGGGGTCGGGGAGCCCTGCTCAGGGGCGCGTCCCCTCCTTTGTTCTGGCTGGAGGAGCCAGGCGCTGGCGCGCTCCAACCCAAAGACACGCCAGCGAGTCGTCTGGCCGTCAGCGAGGCCGCCGGGCTTTTCCCTGGGCCCGGCCTCGGGGGAAGTGGCTGCCCAAGTGGGAGATGCAGGGCTTTTCCTAACTGCCTCTTTGGACTGGGTTCGATTTGCAGCTGTTTGTTTAACTGGCGTTTGGCTGAGTGGGTGCTGCGCAAAGGGGTTCTCTCTGGTGAAGGCAGCCCTTTGTTTCCCAGGTACGCCACCGCGGCCCGCGCATGCGCCCTGAGGGCGGGCCGGGAGGGAAGGGAGGCGTCCGAGGCCTGGGCACCGGGCCCTCCGCTCGCCCCACGCCCAGCCGGGTGTGCGCCCAGCCTCGCCCTCCCCCACTGTGATAACGGAGCGGCGCAAAAGATGCCCTCCTCTCTCCTGGGGCAAGAAAGCTCCTCGGCAGGGGACACCCCGAGCGGGGAGACGGCACAGACCCCACGGCCGGCGCAGAGGCGCACGGCTTCCTGGCCGACCCCTCTTGAGTCAGAACCTCGGCTCCGCCGCGCGGAAACCTCAGGCCCGAGCCTCCAAGGGCCTCGCCGTCTCCGTTTTCCTTCTCCGTCTTGATGCCGGCGGGCGCTTCAGGATCGGCGTGCGCAGAGTGCCTGGCACGCTGGGCGCCCAATGGATGGGGCCGTGGCTGCTCCAGGGTCTTCTGTTCTACTGTCTTTCCTTCGCTTGGCGAGCCCGCATCCTCCTCTCAGGAAGGCGGTCCTCGGAGGTCAGAACTGTGGCCCTGGGCCCAGCCTCCCGGCCATTGGAGAAATCCCCGGGAAGAGCCCGGATTGGCTCAGCCTGGGTCACGCGCCTGGACCACAGAGACTGGTGCGGCTCAGTCGCCTGAGCACAGCTAGGCTCCAGGAGAGAATACAGAGGCCAGACAGTCCCATCAAAACCACGTAGATTGAGCCCTGGCTGGCGTAGCTCAGTGGATTGAGCGTGGGCTGTGAACCAAAGTGTCGCAGGTTCGATTCCCAGTCAGGGCACATGCCTGGGTTGCAGGCCACAGCCCCCAGCAACCGCACGTTGATGTTTCTCTCTCTCTCTCCCTCCCTTCCCTCTCTAAAAATAAATAAATTTAAAAATCTTTAAAAAAAAACCAACCACATAGATTGAATGAATGAATCACAAAGATCAGCTTCCCAGGAGGACCGCCGTGAGATGCAGAGAAGACAGGGTAAAGCGTCCCTTCCACACCCCTGTGGGGTGCTTCATGGGAAAGCACTTTCCAGTGGCCTTGGGTCGAGCCAGCCACCCTCAGAGAATGTTGGGCGAAGGCCGGCCGCACACACGGGCTCCAAGTCTGCCGGAACGCTGCCACCGGCGTAACCATCCAGGGGGCACCGCGTTCCAGGCAGCGGCAGGCCGGGGGAGAGGGGGTCCGGAGCCAGGCGGCAGCCTCTGGAGGTCTGGCCCTTCCGGGGGGGGGGGTCACCCCATGTGAAGTAACTGCAGACGAGGAAGCAGATGGAAAGCCACTGTGGCCTGCTCCAGAACACTCTAGAATGAGATGGACACAGGCCCTCTCATTTAGCTCTGCACATGCTGAGAGATGCCCAGTGGTTGGCAGTGTGAGCCCCTGGGTCAATCAGGGAGGCCAGGGTTCAAATTCACATTCTCCCATTCATTCGTTCATTCATTCACTCATTCACTCACAAATACATCTGTCGACCCCTCATGGTGTGCCCCCCCCACCCCAGAGGTGACAGTGGTGAGTGAGCAGACGTGGCCCTGCCGTCAGGCTATGCCAGTCCGGCCAGGGTGACGGCTGTTAACACAGTGTCGCCAAGTGAGATTGCCCCTGGGGAGAACCCTAGAATGCCAGAGAAGTCTTGTCCTTTAAACCCAGAATCACGGCTGAGCCAGCCTGAGCCGGTGAAAGGCGGGAAGGACCCTCCGGCGGAGGGAACGGCTAGTGCAGCGTCTCCCCTCATCTCTGTGAGCGGCAGACACACTGGGAGGTTCAAGGACCGGAGTTCCGGCGGGGGGAGCAGGAGGTCAGTCCACCATGAGACACTCAGACCTGGCAACCTGGCACAGACAGGAAGTGGGGGCGCAGTCCAAACGAGAGGCTCAAAGACAAGAGTCTGCACCCCTCGGACGTATCCACCACTGGGACTGGGGCTCCCCAGGGGCTGAAAGTGCCGAAGGAAGGCCGGACTGCCCCAGAGCGAGTCCTCCGCCACCGCAGCGGGCACCTGCCAGTGCACTGTGCCCCACGCTCCTCCGAGGAGCCACCACCCGCCCCAACTCACTGCGGTGCTGCAGGAGCGACCCCACTAAGCCAGTCACGGTGCCTGTCTGTCCCCTCCACTGTGTGAGGCGAGACTGGGCACTGGCACTCAAAGAAGGCAGGTTCTCAGTGCTGAGTGATGAGAGAGGAAAGGGAGAGGCAGATCTCACTGAGCCCCTGGATTCAGCTGCACCTGAAGGCCAAGGATCCCGGGCTTTTTTTCTAGGGCCATGAGATCATGCGTAAACTGTTTTTCCTAAGTAAATCTGACTTCAGTTTCTGACATCTGAAACCCAGATGTGCCTGAGAACTCAGGATGTCCCAGATTATGGGACGGTTATACGTTGCATGTGCCGACAATGTGACACCCCTTGTGAGGTCTGGGGAGATACCTCAGTTGCACATGTGAATGTATGTCTAGAGCAAAACATGCATACTCTCTCCGGCTGGGACCGACACAGACTGTTAAAAAGCCTTGTGTCAGAGTCTGCTGCCAAATGAGTTGCACCAAACATGAAAAAAGCACTTCCTGTTTTGATAGTGTTTGAGGTTTTGCATTTGTGGTTAAGGGATCACGGATGTGAAATACATCAGAAATCCAATCTAGTCACACTTACGGACCCTGCCGTGGGCTGGGCACCGGGCCAGGGGCTCCCCACAGACAACCTTCTGAGCCCGGTCATAAAAAGACGAGTGACTTTGCCAAGGTCACACAGCCAGAGGTACCAGGCTTGGGACCCAAACCCAGGTTTGGGGCTGAAGTCTATACTTTTCTGCAGTAAATTTTCCACTAGTCCACAGCAAAACGAGAAAAGCCCGGACAAGATGCTGGCTCTTTCCATAGATACAGTGTATTAAACCTGAAGGCTCACTTTTATTCTGATTGTCTACCTGCCTTCTGGTGTGCAAATGTCCTCTCTTGAAGACAGGTCAATGACAGTGGACTCTTTTTCAAATGCCCGCACACAGCAAAATAACTGTCACCTAAAACGTTTACCAAAATTCGGCGAGAAAATGTTACCGGCCCAAGGTCCACAGGGCTGCTGCTGCATCAGCCCTGGAGTCACAGGTCTTCACAGAAACCGCAGGCAAAGCCTCCGCTCCCCGACCCGCAACCCGCGGTCCAGACGCGGGGACCGACAGGAAATACAACGTGCGTCCCCGAGACCAGGCGGTTCGTGCCATGGCTCCCATCCAAAGCAGCTCTCTCCGCGGGGACATCGGTCACATCCGCACCTCGTCGCCTGCCCTGCCCGCCTGCTGGCTCCCGGGGAGTGAGAACCCCACGTCCCACCTGCGCGCTCAGGCCTTGGGGAAGTGGCAGTGTGGCCTGTCCCCAGCCTATGCCCAGGGGTGCCCACATCTTTTAAGAGCTGTGTCAAGGATGATGCGAGGTGAAACCTGGAAAGCCCCTAGCACCGTGCCCGACAGACGGGGGTGCAAGGTAAACACTCGCTTCCTTCTCTCTAAAAACCGGTGCACAGGATGGTCTTCGTAAAAGAAACTTCTCAGTTTGTGTGGGGGGCTATCGGTGGTCTCGTCCAATAGAGAATTTCTTTTTAAACAAAGGCTTCACTGCAACTACAACGAGATACCAATCTGCGCCTACCAGAATGGCTGAAATCAAAAAGATTGGCAACGGGCAGAACCCCCGAGGAGGTGGAGGAACCAACCAGAGCGCCCCCGCCCGGCCGCCCTGCACACCCACCACGAGGATGCTCGCCGGCACCCGCTGGTGAGCACACACAGATGTGTGTGCGCCGGGAACGCAGCAATCCCACAGGTGGGCGGGGGTGGCCACCAAACAAAATTCATGCCGACAGAGCAAACGTCCATCAGTGACGAAAACAGATGGTAATATGCTAACACAACAGAGTGGCCACAGCAAAGGAAAGAAAGAAAGAAAGAAAAGAGAGTGGACCACAGCTCCTGGACCACCGCCTGGAGGGCGCCCGCAGACCCAGCGCCCGGCAGAAGCAGCCGCACACGGAAGAGGACGAGCTGCAGAATCCAGCCACAGGGCGTCTCGGAGGGGCTGACGGTGTACGTCACCCCCTCTGAGCCTCGGTGCCCAGAATTGTGGTCAGACGCTATTCTGGACGTGTCCGAGACGGTGTTTTGGGGCGACGTGAACATTTTAACCAGTGGAGTCTGTGTAAAGCAGGCCGCCCTCTCTAATGTAGGTGGGCTGCATCTAATCAGTCGAAGGCCTGTGCAGAGCAAAGGATTGACCTCCCAGAGCAAGGAGGAATTCCACGGGCAGACGACAGGCAGACCGGAACGACAGCCTCAGCTCCTCCCTGAGTCCCCGGCCCGCCAGAGACTCAGCCTGCAGACGGGGGGTCTGCCAGCCTCCACGACTGCGTGCGCCAGTTCCTTCCAGTAAACCCTCCTCTGGAGGGGCAGCCTGTCGGCTCTGTTTCCCTGGCGAGGTCCGACTAACACAACACTCACAGCCAGCAAGGCTCACCTGGGATGACAGTGATAAGATCGGCGGTCACCTGTGGGTGGGACATTCCTGGGCGGTGGTGAAGGAGCTTCTGGAATGCTGGCAATGTTCTGTATCTTGATCTGGGTGTTGGCTTCCCCAAAAATTATCTTTGTAAAAAGTCATCAAGCTGTAGACTTAAGAGCAGTGCATCTTATTTTACTGGGGTATGCTATACCCCAATAAAAAGTGTAAAAACAACACAGAACAAAAACATTGTCACTCCCCGGGGCTCCACCCCGCCCAGGGCGCTCTCTCTGCACCAGGGTCCAGGGCAGGGGCTGGAAGGGACCGACCGCTGCCTGGGGGATGACGCTGCCCAGCTCAGAACTCACCCCCTCGTGCCTCCAGCCGGACCCGCTCCGTGCTCCCGCTGGACACGGAGGACTCATTCCCAATGCTTTGGAGTTCACACTCCACTGTGGGGGGGGGTGTTTTAATTAAAGAGTCACAGACACAGATGAATGATTACAACTGTGACAAACGCTGCGAAAGGAGCTACTGCGGTCGCGGCCGAGACTGAGGGGGCGCAGCCTGTTTGGACAAATCAGGAGGACCTCCTGAAAAAGTTACAACCCAGCTGAGGTCTGAAGGATGAGCTGGAGACAAGACGCCAAGACGACTGGCCTGGGCCCCTCACAGACAGAATGGCAGGTGCAAAGTCCCTGTGGCCGAGACCGGAGGGGCCCGAGCAGAGAGACTGGGGGAGCCCAGTGCTGGGCGGCCCCGGCGGGGGGTCTGTGGAAGCCAGCCCAGCGACCTCACTGTCACACCAGGCCATGACAGTGCTCTGAGTTCGCGGTGAGGCGGTGCTTCTCGACTGGGGAGGGGCCGGTGAGGAGGAAGGCAGCCCTTCCAGGGGCCGCTGGCAGCGTGTGTGAGCTTTCTTGGTTGTCCCAACTTGGTGGGGCGGACGGGGTGCTGCTGGCCCCTGCTGGGTGGGGGCCAGTTGGCTGAATGCCCTGCAGTGCACAGGGTGCCCCCACGGTAGAGAACCGCCAGGCCCAGAACGTCGACAGCGCTGAGGCTGGGAAAGCCAGCTTCAAGAAAATAAGGCCTCTGGGGTTAAAAGCAGGGGGTGTGGCAGAGGGGCGACGTGCCCGGAGTTACACGGTGAAAATGCCCTGACAGCGGTGCGGGAGATGGGACGGTCTCACCATGACAAGGACAGCTGGTGCTGCCCCTCGACTGAGCACCTACTACGTGCTCGACAGCATGCCCAGCACGTCGTGAGCATCACCTCGCTTGATCCCACGAGAGCCCCAGGAGACAGGCGAATGTGCCAGGGAAGGCACCTCCATCCCCTCAGTCCACCCGGCTGGCCAGAGGGGGGCTTGGGCTCCGGGACCCTGGGGTGCCTCCTCAGACAGGCAGCCGCGTCCGCCCGGCACGAGCCGGGACAGGCCCCCATCTGGTCCAGCGCCATCCTTCCTGTGCACCCAAGGGGCCGGTGTCTGCTCAGTGTCATGCCTTCCAGCCACAGACTGTTTGGCCATCCTCTCCCCTGCAAACGACATGAGAGCGACATGACGAATCACGCCTGCCTCGTGGAATTACTGCGGAGAGTAAACAGGTGGGAGCCCACCCCTCAGTCAATTAGGGCTGCCCTTTAATCCTGCCCACGTTGTCAAACACGCTGTATTAAGACCACATTTTCTGCAGACACAAAGGGGGAAGATCACGCAGGGGCGCTCAGAAAGGGCTCCTGGTTCCTGCGGCAGGCCGGGGCCCAGCTCCCCAGGGGACGCCCCTTCCCGGCCTCCTCTGGCTCCTCTGTTTTGCTCCTGCAGGGGAAGAGTCGGGCCCCAGAACCGACCAAATGCCGGGAGGTCCCTGGACGGCAGCCCAGGGAGAGCTTCTCTGGGGAGGGGTTAGACCCTGAGGACGAGGTGGCTAACATCCGGGGGCCTCCCCTGGGGTGGGGTTGGCCAGAAGAGAGGGGCAGAGCTGCTGGGAACACCCACTGGGCACCCATCCTGCCTTCCTCTGGCAACAGAACCCCGTTTTCTTTTGAAGGAGTCATCCATCATGTTCAGCCTGTCTCATCGATGCTCCACGCACACCAAGTCATATGACCCAACGTGGCCAATCAGCACGTGGCCAATCAGCACGTTCCTGTTCAGTGCCAGGAATCTCGAAGATGACCAGTTCCTGCCCAGCTGGTCCGCTGATGCTCAATCCTAAGCACCCACGGCGACTGCTGACCTGGAAGGGTCCATGTCTGACCAGGGCCACCTCACCAGGACAGCCAATCTGACCGCGAAGCCGAGAGAAGAAAGTAGAGCCCAGAAAGATGGAGACCACATCCTGCAAAGTCATGGGAGCCCTGGATCCACCTGTGCCTGAAGCTTGCCTGTGCTTGGACTTTTCACAGTCATGAGCCAATAAACCCCACTTTTTGCTTACGTTACTTTGCAGTGAGGTAGCTAGCTCTATTTGCAAACAAAGAGTTTCCACAGTGACCCCACCTCGGTTCTGCAGGCGTCTGTCGAGGGCCTGATCCAGCTCAGTCCCAACCAGCCTCGATGGGTCCTCAGCCACGTGGACGCAACAGAACAGAAGAACCCTCTCTGTCCCCTGTGTCTGGGCAGCGAGTGGGATCAGAAGCAGATGAATCAGGCCGGCCCCTTTCCACTGTGAATCCCAGAAAGGACTCATGTGTGCGGAAGGAACGCCGGGCCTTCACTGGCTCACGAACAGTGCTGTCGACTTCGGGAACGGCCGAGGCCCGGCGATCAAAGGCGTTTTCAGGAACCACCCCCCACAAACTCACACTTGGTCTCGAACGGACTCTCGCTCCCTTGCGCCCTCCCTCCTGCTGTTGATCTCTCTCTCCATCCACCCATCTACACGCACATTTCACCGATTCTCAGCTTTTCACACACTGATATCTCCGAATTCAGAATGTGACTGACAGCCAAAGGCGGGCTTGTTTCCTTTCTCGGTTGCATATAGAATAAAGCATCCATCTTACCATCAGAGGGGTTTCTCTTCCACGGCTGCTGCTTCTCTAGGCGCCAGCCTCACCCGCTGCAGAGGGGTCTCTCCGGTGGAGCGGGGCGGGGGCCTGGCCAGAGACACTGCAACATCCCAGAGGACAGGGAGAGCGGATCCCCTCCAGGTCTGTGTAGGAGGTGACAGGGAAGGACTCTAGTGGCCCAGCGTGGCAGCCACTGTGGACTGGGAGTTGCGGAGCCAGGCCAGGCCCGCCGCCTGGGGCCCCCGCGCCCACACTGTCAGCTCCACCAGAGCCACAGGGCGCGCAGGAGAGCACTCGAGGGGCTGGGGCCGAGGAAGGGATGCAGGACGAGCACCGTGAACAGGTGTCCTCGACTGCACTTGGGACCCTGCTGCTCGAAACCAGTGCGCGCACCGGCCGCAGAAAAGTGGGCGAAACCGAGGGGTGGCACATGAAACCTCCCCAAAGCCACCGGTCAGCGCCGCACACCAGCAACTCGCTGGCGCGTTTCAGAGTTTTCGGTGACAGCGCTGCACAGGGAACGCGAAGCCAGGTGTGCTCGCCCCGCTGTCCTCTTTGCAGCCCAGCCCTACTCCCGCAGAAGCCCGTCTGCACTGGCCTGGACTCCACAGCCCTGCGCATGGCCTCTGCCGGCCCGGCAGCCGAGCCAAGAGGCAGACGGCCGGCTCTGCCAGCCCGGCCTGCGCGCACATGGCCCCCATCTGAGCTGCTCGCCATCCCCGTCCCTCAGCCCCCACAACGGGGTCAGCCGCTGGGAGGAAGGCGGGCCCCCTGATGCCTGCGCTCCTGGCCTCCGGCTCTGGTGTGAGTGGGCACAAACACTCGGGGATGCATGCTTGCGTAAGGGGCGTGTGCAAAAAAGCATGTGCTTGAGTGCATTTGCACACATTGGCATATACCTCTGTGGGCTTACACAGAGTGTGTGTACATACAAATGTGTCCAAGGAAATATGTACATGTGCATGCGTGCGCATCCACATGGGTGTGCGGGCACGGTGGCGGGGCTGCACTCAAGGCCTGACAAGGGTCCCGGCTCCCCGGGGACCCTCCAGGCTCAGGCACCTGCCGCCACACCCGCCCCAGTGGAGGCTGCTGATATCTCCCCGTCCAGAGCTCTCACCTGCCCGGCTCGTGACCTCCACGCCCTGCCCTCCCCAGCACGCGGAGGAGATCACCTGGCGTCCTAGTCCCTATCTACAAGATAAGAAGCTAAGGCCCGGGGAGCTGAAGTGAGCAGCAGCCTAGGGTCACACCACCACTTGGTGGTGACACAGACCACTGACTGTCTCCTGACCTAACCCCACGATTTCTCCACCAGAAAGGGGAGGCTCAGGCCCGTTCAGATAACAACGCAACACATTCCCGCATCCTTTCAATGAAACAAACAGGCCGGCACCACCGAGAGGCTGGGCCCCGGGGCCAGTGGCTTTGGGTGCAGTGCCCCCAACCCTCTTGGCACCCCAGCCACTCCATTTTGGACAACGGGGGCTCAGAGAGGCTAGGCAGGGCGTTCAGCTCCCACAGCTGCCTAGATGCCACAGCCTCAGGGCTGCCCTCCAGGACCGAGGCTGGGAGTCGGGGCCTCTCCATAATAACTGCCCTGGGCCTCGGAGGGCTGCCCCATCCAAGCCCGGGGCCCTGTCCCTAGGGCACAGCAGGCACCCAGCGGCTGGCAGGCACCACCTTTCCCGGGACTGGGGACATCTCTGAAGGGCCCGCTCAGCTCACAGCTCCCCCAGGGAGTGGGCTGAGACCCGCTGCCATCTGGGCCAGCTGCCCACCTCCCTCACAGGTGAGGCTCCCGAGAACTCACCCCACCCAACTCCCGGCGCACAAACCTCTGTTCAAACTCTGCTCCCCGAGGACTCGCCGAAGACAGACAGGAAGTGCAGGCCTGAGCCTGAGGCTGATGGGCTCCCCCGTCCGGGATGTCCCACCCCCACTCTGTCCTCTGACCCTGATGCCCACCTGGGCTTTAGCGCTGTCATCTCCAATGTCCCAGCTGCCTCGGAATACGGAGCTGCCTGAAACTCAGTCACAACAGCCATTGGTGTTTTCTGCCATCGAGACTCACCAGTTCAAGTGTCACCTCTGAGGGCCACACGGAACGTACGACCCCTCCCCACCAGGGTCACGCTGAACCCTCCCTGAGCTCCCCATGCCCAGCAGCATGGCTGCCTTCCAGCCACGCGGTCCCCCTAGGGGCATCCTCACAGTGCTGTCTGCTGCTTTGGTCGGGACCCTCTCCCACGCCCGGGCAGGCAGCCCCACCCCCACCCCCACCCCCCCATCCCCAGGGCCTCTTCCGCTCAGCTCTCCCCGCACCCAAGACTCTTCTAAGGCACTCTGAAGACTCCTAGCGCTCAGGCTATCCCCTGGGGCAATTAAACCAGGGCCTCTGGAAAAGAGAAATTGGGATTTAAGTTCCCAATTAAGGTCAGGGGTCAACAAACTTTCTCTATGTAGGGCCAGACACTGAACAGTTGAGGCACGAAGCCCTGGTGTCTCTATTGCAGCTACTCGACTCTGCCTGGGCAGCCCGGAAGCAGCCTCAGCCAGTGTGGGCATGGCTGTGTCCCAATAAAACTTTATTTACAAACACAGGCTGCAGCTGGATTTTGTCTGCCAATCCCTGCCCCAGCACCAGCGGAGACAGAGAACTACCATCGTAAAGCAATCTGGAAACACACAAAACAAAACAGAACAGAACAACCCTGTTCCTCCGCACGCGAGCCGGACTCCTGCCTGGTTCTCGCCAGCAGAACCAATGCAGAGCCTGGACCGGTGTGGCTCATCTGGCGTGATGCCCAGCAAAATGAAAGGTCGCCAGTCCAATTTCCGGTCAGGGCACAGGCCTGGGGTGCAGGTGCCATCCCTGTCAGGGTGCCTGCCAAGGGCCATGGGTCGATGCTTCTCTCCCTCTCTCCCTCCCTTCCCCCTCTCTCTTTCAAAAAATAAATAATAAAATAAAGAAAAAACAATCCAGAAATAAACAGGCAGCCAAGGCTCCAGCCAGCCAGTCGTCTGTGACTAGGACACACACCCAGCACGCACGGGACTGTCCCCCTTGACACCGGCGGTCCCAGTGTTATCAGTAAAATGGCCCCAATTTGCTCTCAGAAGTGCCCTGGCCTGGACCCCAACACCAAACACGTGGATGGCTAGTTGATCCCTCTATCATCAAACCCCGACCTCAATGTTTGTGTTACCAAAATGACCTCATTCTGTTTGTTAAATTATCATATTAGCAACTGGAACCTAAAAAGTAAATCTATGCTAATTACTGGAAAAAAAAGAGAGAGAAAAGGACACAATTGTGCAGGCAGGAGGGAATGCTTCACGAATGCTGGGCGGCTGAACAGAACAGAAAGAACGTTCAACGACCGCCCTGCAGGCATTTGCAGGCTGTCCCACTAACTTGAAGACGGTTCCTTCCACCAAGACCACTGCCCCTCTCTGTGCTCCTGCGCATGGGGGGAGAGGGGACGCGAACCAGCACGAACCCTGCCTGGATCGACCACCGCGTGAGGGCGCGAGGCTGCCCTGGGGGCACGGACCCAGTGCGGGCTTGTGACTCGCGCTGCAGAGGCAGAGCCAACTGGCTCCATCCCCTGCCGGCCAAGAGGACAGCCGGGACCCGGGCCAGCCTCCGATGGAGCCTTCTGGACGTGCCCTGGCTCCCGGGGGCACGAGGAGGGTGCAGCTGCCAGGCCACTTGGCAAAGACCCCGGGCTGACGGCTGGCCCAGGGGAGGCCTCTGCCTCCAAGCTGCATGGGGTCAGCAGGGCGAGGGACTGGGACAGGAACATCCTGGACAGGAATTCTGTTTTCTTGGGTGGAGCAGAACCCTGCAGTCCAAGGGGAAAGGAACATATTCTTAAGCAGCCGAAGCACCCCAGGCGTTCTTTAGCAGACTCAGAGCTTCGCAGCGCTCTCCGGAATGCTAAGCCAGGTGCCACTCATCCACAGGTCTGCCTGTTTCTCAGGCACTCTGGCATCTCCTGTGCACTCCGCTCCCACGTCCCTGTCCTGGGAACACCTTGGCAGCGGGCTCTGGGGGTGAGGCAGAGGGCAATAGTCATGGGGGGGGGGTCAACCTGCCTTGTTGAGCTGGAGGTCCCTGCTTCTCTCCCTCCAGGAACGTCACTTCACCTGTCTCTCAGGGTCCCCTTCCGCTGCGTCAGTCCCACGTGACACCACAGAGTGCAAAGGCCAAGTCAGGTGAGCCCTTGCCCCACTGCTAACTGGCCCAGGGTCTATCCCAGTTCACATTCCACATTCCAGGGAAAGAGGCACAGACAGGTGTTCTCAGGTCAGGTGCCTGCCCCTCACCCAGGTAGCTGCGCAGAGGCAGGGTCCACTGGCACGAAGAGACCGCTCCTGTGGAGGTCCCGGAGAGGGGCTGTGGGCTGCGCAGACGCCCAAAACAACGTCTCATCAGGCTCAGGAATCTCTGCAACGTCCACTGTGTGTAAAACCCTAGCCAGCCTCCGCCCCCCTCTCACTGCTTCCCACCCCACCACATCCACCCTTTCCAAACTTGTCACACACGCAGAGAGAACTGGACTGAATCACTACTGTCCGCAGCTCCGCCTCACAGTTCTGCCGATCCCACCTCCCAAACACGGATGGTTCTCGAGAGCGTCCTCATCGCCCTGCGCCACCCTCAGTGCCCTGGCTGGGCCACTGCCTTCCTCCAGGTTTCGGCAGCAGCCTCCTAACCGGATACCCTTCCCCAGCCTTGCGCTCCTGCACCCCACGCGACACAGCGGCTGGAGAAGGGTCCCTACAACGCAAATCCGATCGCTTGCTTAAAACCCTCTCTGCGTCCTCCTGCTGCCCACAGGGAAGTCTATGAACTCCATAACCCGCCTTCTCCACGGTCACTGGTTGCCAGCACACCCACCCCTCCTAGCGCTCTTCCTTGGGGGACGGGAATGTTGAGTGATTTCCCCAGCCTCCCACCAACACTCACCTAATTTCCTGCCCTGACGTTCTTCGGTGGGGAACCCACTCTTGGGAAACACCCTCTTCCCTCAGCCCATCCTTGAAGATGCATCTCTCAGGCTGCGAACCAAAGTGTCGCAGGTTCGATTCCCAGTCAGGGTACATGCCTGGGTTGCAGGCCATGACCCCCAGCAACCACACATTGATGTTTCTCTCTCTCTCTCTCTCTCCCTCCCTTCCCTCTCTAAAAATAAATAAATAAAATCTTTTAAAAAAAAGAGGATATCTTTATAAAAAAAAAGATGCATCTCTTTATCACGTCCTCACAGAAGTCTCTCCCAGCCTGTACCAGCCCACGCAGCATCATGGGCCCTGTTCTTTGTCTCTGCTCCCCCCAAAACCCACCGCTCCCACTGCACTAAGGGCCCCGAACCAGACCTGTGCGATCCGAAGGGGTCTCAGGACAAGGTGCTAAGCTCTGTAATCTACAAGAAGCTTTTACAAAGACAATGCAACAGGAAAGAAAAATAAGAAACAAGAACAGGAGGCTTATATATATAAAAACAAATATGTGAAAAAAAATTCTCCACCAGATAAATATCAACATAGACAAGGATACGTACGCCATTTTTATCGACCAGATTTACAAATATCAAAAAGCTTGACAATATCAGTGTCTACAAGGATGCGGGGAAACAATCATCAGATGTGTGACGAGAAACACGGATACAATCTCGTGGGCTGGGGGGTATAACTTGGCAAAAACCACAAGAGTTTTAAATGATCATGCCCTTTACTCCAGAAATTCTAATTCTATACAATATGGATGGCTCTGTAAGGGACTGTACGTACACTTTAAAGATGACTATTCAGTAGGTTCTTTCCAGCAGAATTTTTGTTAAAAAGAAAACAAAACAACGTCATCGTTAGACAGTAAATACGCCGTGGTCCATGTCCCCAGTGGAATGGCATACGGGCATGAAAAATGCGGCCATAAATCTGTTATTATTTGAAGGGGAGAAAAAAACGAAGTGCAAAGGAATGTGTAAGGCGTGAGGAAATACAGGGTATGAAGGGTCTACACCACACACGTTTGCACAGACTTCTGGAAGGAAAGCGTTGCTAGGTGACAGTGGCGGCCCCCAGGGAGAGAAATGGGGCCGGGCAACCAAACTTACTTTTCAGTAAATACATCCCCTTTATTCTGCTAGAACTTTATCGTGCCAATTTTTTTTTATCTAGAAATTTTAAGCGTTAAAAATAACAACCCTCGATGGTATTCCCCACCCCTCAGTCAGAAACACTTTCTGCCTCTATTAACGCCCCCCACCCCCCGCCCGTGCCGCGGAGGCTCACTGTGCACGCAGTTCCTCCCAGAGCTCATCTCTCCCAACCTCTGCTCTCCGCGGACACCACGCTTCCCGCGGGCCCAGTTCTCTGCACGTCCAGGGACTCTGAAGCCAGTGGATGCAAAGTGGATGCCAAGTCAAAGCCCTATAACCCCCAGTGCTGGCACCACCTGCCCTTCGGCCCCCACCACCAGGGCGTCTCTGCGGGAGCGTGCGCCTGGGCCCTTCCCACCAGCCCCAGGCGCCCCTGGCCTCCAGGCCCCCCGGCACGCTCGGCAAAGGCCGGAGCGCGCTCCACAGTGAGTCTGCGCACACCCGACGCAGCGCTCACCGCCGCGGGGGCAGGGCCAGGCCGGGGTGCGTGCTTGGGGGCAGAGACGTCGCCCGATCGGACAAGGACTTATGGAGTACCATTCCCTCCGCGGAATAGGTGCCGTGCGCCCACGACAGGCCCGGCTCTGTCCTGGGCACAGCGGTAGATTGCGCTCGCGAGCTGCCGGCCTAGCGGGGACAGTTCGGTGCTCGGAAGCTCCCGGTGTGGTGGGGGCGGGGGCATTAAATAAGGAAATGTGCGTAAGAAAGGCTCAGCTGTGTGCCCGGGACACGGCGAGCCCGCAGCCCGGCCGACAGGGCCGTCCCCGCCCTCCTCCGCTGACGTCATCCCCCCCCCCCCAGTGACTCAGAGGCAGGAAATCCGTACATCAGTACGTAGGTCTGCCGTGCGTAGGACCGTGTACGTGCATGACCGTGAGTGGGATCGTACGTATACGTCTGTCACGTATACAACTTCGTTATGATATGCGGGGGCGGGGGGGGGGACTCTGGTGAATGTACCCCACCCTCCCTGCACTGGCCCGCTTCGTGCGACTTCACTGAGACGCGGGCAGGGCCAGCCCAGAGTCACTCCAACCCCGCCAGCGCACAAACGCTACCTTACATCTAATTGTGACCGTAACGACACCCCCGCCCTGGGGTCCCCCTGCCCTGGCCTCCTCCCCGTTTTTTCCTCCCCAGCCTCTGTCCTCATCGAACCTGTCGGCGGCCCCGCTAGAACGGTCGCTCCAGGCGGGCGGGGCCGGGGGTCTGTTTTGCTCTCTGTCGACCCCCTGTCACGTAGGAGAGCTGGCGCATAAAGGGCGTCGGAGGTGCCTGTGCTGAGCGGATCCCCAAGGGAAAGGAGTACGGGCTGTGTGCCAGGAACAGGGAAAGGTGCTCGGCGTACATCATTTTTACTATTCGCCAAAATAATCCTCTCATTTGGGGACTCCCGTTACATTGTCCCCAGTGAAGCACAGAGAGGTCAAGCAACAGCAGGGACACACAGCTGGTTAGTGGGGGAGCCAGACTCAAGCCCAAGCGCACCCTTCCTGCTGGGGTGGCCTGGAGGGGCACAAAGCTGGTAAAATGTGGCCTTGGACCTCCTGGCCCTCACCCCCCCACTGCCCTGCAATCAATGAGCTTAACGGTGTCCTGCTGGTGCCTCTGTTTCAGCCGGGCAAAGACACGGAGGGTCCAGTGAACCTGGCAGGGGCCCAGAAGGCTTCTCCCAGGAGGATGGCAGGGCCGAGCCCACCCACGAGGCTGCACAGTCAGCACTGGCCTCAAATCCTGACTCTGGACCTCTCCAGGTGTGAGCACCCCCGCTGACACCGGGACACGCACGGGAAACAGCATTGCAGCTGCCCACTTGGTCCTCCACGTCCTGCCCGCCCCCCACCGCCCACCGTGGGGCTGCCTGCTGGTACTGCCTGAAATGAAACCTATGAGTGGGCAGGCACTGCCCCAGCACCGGATGTGCATGGGAAATGCATGGGAAACTGAGACTGGCAGAGACTCATTTACTTACCCCTAGTCCCACAGCTCTGCAGGGACAGAAGCAGGAATTGCACCCAGGCCAACCCTGGCTCCAGAGCCCTTTTTAACAGCTCTGCTGTTTTTAGTCAATCCATAGTTTTTTACAATACAACCACACCGCATTTGCATTTCATTTGTTAAAAAAAAAAAAAATTGTTTGATGTAAAGTTTGAGAAGCTACCATAATTTTCCTTATCCTTTTTTTTTTTTTTTTGGTGACTTTTTGTTTGGTTGGTCGGTTTTTGCAGCCCTCTGCTTCTGAAGAGTGGAAACTCCATGGAAACAAATGGGAACTGAGGACCCAGGGTGACGCTCAGACTAGAAAGGGGAACCGCCCTGCTGGAGGAATTGTAAATCACTCAGCAGGGCGGAGCCCAGGTAGATCTGATGTCCATTTCTTATGCAAATGCATCTGTTCCAGATGCAGAAAGGCCAGTCCCAGTGGGGGCTGAAGGGTGGGGCCCACGGAATTCCCCACAGGCCTCGGTGGCCACTGCTCTACGATTGAGCTGCTCCCAAGTCCACTTTCGAATGGAAGAGAGGTGGGGCTGGGTGGGCCCCAGCTGCCACCCACCTTTTGATGATCCCATCTGCAAAATGGGAACAAAAGGGTGCCCCCTCCGGAGGGGAGTCGCTGCTAGGATCCTGTGAGGGCAAAGGGCTCTGGTGAGGACTGTTATGGCTAGACTGGCACCTCTGTGCTGGAGACCAGGTCTATGTGATTCACTGCCATACTCTATAAATGAGCTGGCACATAGTAGATGCTCAATAAATACCTTAGAAATGAAGAATTGCTATGCAGAGTCCGTAGAGACTGACTGAACGGTAGTTTCAAAATTCCAGGGTCAGCCCTGTGTGCGTAGCTCACTTGTTAGAGCATTGTCCCTGCCCCACCCCCACCCAGGTCTGGGTTATGGGCTCCATCCCCAGTCTGGGCACATTCAAGAATCAACCAATGAAACCATAAAGAGGTGGAACCACAAGTCGATGTCTCTCTCCCTCTCTCCCCGTCTGTCTCTCTCGCTCTCCTCCTCCCTCCCTCTCTCTAGGATCAATAAATTAAAAAAAAATCCAGGGTCAACCAGAACGGCCCATGAGTGCTTTGCCATAACTAAGACAGGGTGACAGCGTTGTCCCCAAACACTGCAAAGGGACAGTGAGAGGGCAGGGGCTGGTGTGGGCTACAAACGCCATTGGAGGCGAGAAAGAACCTGTCTGGTTCCCAGGGTGCACTGGGCCTAACACACAGTAGGTGCTCCGGGAAGCTAGCTGAGAAGCTAGCTGAGCTCCTGGAAGCTAGCTGCAATGGAGAATGCGGGTCCCTTCAGAAGATCATGAACTGGTGAAACTCTCTTATATCACAGTCAGACATTGTGAAGGAAGAGCTGAGAAATGGCTTCAGCTGAAATTTGAGACACAGCCGGGCCCCTCCCCTAAATTCTGGAACCTGCCTACCTTGTACATGCTCCGGGGGCTGAAAGTGAGGAGCAGCGGGAGCCGGGTGAAACACGCGTGGGTGCGTGAGTGTGGGATCGCACTCTCGGTGGCAGGCAGGCCGGTAATTAAAGCCTTCCTACCTCTCTCCAGGGACCGTTTCCTGAAAAGCTCCATTCATGTAATTGTCCTTCCTCCGAAACCACCACCGGGCAAGACGCAGCCACAAGTCTCAGAGCCAGTAGCTGCGATCCTGCTTCTGGCTGCCCAGGATTATACCCTTTGGGGGAAGCGAGGGATATCTGATCTGGTCTGATGGGCTCTGTGTGGGCGGCAGCTTTCACCGCCCAAACCGTGAATCGGCCCGCCTGCAGGACCCAGGCTAGGACCCCCCTCCCTCCTCCATCCCAGGCCCTTTCCTGAGACAACCCCGAGTGTGATTCGCAGAGGTAAACGGTGCCCCTCCCGGGGACTCAGGCTACGGGAACACGGCTCGATGAGAAATGGTGGCAGCTGACGTTGTGTGTTGGGTGCTCGCTTCAAACTCTCATGGGTGGGGCTTTGTGTGGGTTTTCTCTTTAGATAACACAATAACCCCTTTGCAGAGGCTGTTGGGTCTGAACCTGCTGCCCCGCCCCTGTGGCCTCCAGGGTGCAGTGACTCCTCCTGGGGCAGACACAAGGTGAGCACTCAAAAAATATTTGTCAGGAAAGAGCAGACAACGGTCCATCGATTCGTTCATTTGATCATTTGAAAGTATGCTCCATTCTGGTTACATGAGAGGGCCCAGCCATACAGCAGAATACACGCAGCTCCAACACAGTGAGATGTTTCTTCATGCATTGACATAGAAAGATCTTCAAGAAACATCCTTCAGCGAAACGAGAAATAGGAGGAAGACAGAGAGAGAGAAGAGACACAAACACAGAGGCGGATGACAATGTGTGTGTCTCCAGGGGCCTGCACTCAGATGTCTGGTACGCGTCTCAGACCCCTCCCCCACAGCCCTCCAGATCCCCAGCCACCCCCCTGGATGCAAAGCACAGGAACCGGGTCCCGCCTGGACCAGCCCGGACTGCACCCATCCTGCGCATCCGCCGATCTTCTTGGTTCTCCTTCCAACGTGCACCCCAGCTCTGGTCAGTTTCAAGCACCAGTATGTTTAATTCCATGGTTTGCTGGAACAAGTTGCCACACACTTGGTGGCTAAAACACCAGAATTTTTTCTTTCTTTAGAGTTCTGGGGACCAGAAATGTGAACTGAAGGTGCCAGCAGGGCTGAATTTCCTCTGAAGGGGAGACCCCTTCCTTGTCTCCTCCAGCGCCTGGTGGCTCCTGAGTGCCCTAACTCACGGCAACAGCACTCTGGTCCCTGCCTCCATCTTCACTGGGCGTCTCCCCTTCCCTGTGGGTGTCTCCCTGTGTCTTCCCCTTTTTCGAAAGCCATCAATCATTGGACTTAGGCCCCACCCTAAACCTAGGATGACGTTATCTCAAGACCCTTAACTAATCACTCCGTGTCCAAATAAGGTCACATTCTGAGGTTCCAGGTGGACAAGACTTTGGGGGGAACACTGTGCCACTTATTACACCGAGTCACCTCCTCTTATTTGATGATGGCTGCAGTCTCCAAACTGTGTCCAAGTTCCTGAACTTGACCTCCTCCCGCCTATTTACATTGGTCCCTTTACAATGCAGCCGCCAAAGCAGTCTCGCCGGAAAGAAGTCAGGTTCCATCAGTCTTCTGTGTAAATACCCGAGGGCCCCACCTCAGCAGGAGCAAAAAGTACAACTCGTTTAAAGAGGCCAAGACCCCGCAGTCCTCCCAGTCACTGGGCTCGGCCACTGGACTGGAGGCTGCGCCTTCCCAGCTGTTCCTTCCATAGGCTGGCAGGATCCCCACTCCGGGCCTTTGCACTTGCTCCGTCCTCTTCCCGGACCACCAGTTCAGCCGCCGCTCACTCCCTGTCCTTGCAATGCAGCACTGTTGGGGGCTTTATCCTCACCCGAGGACATGCTGGTTGATTTTTAGAGAGAGGGGAAAGGAGGGAGGAGGAGGGAGAGAAACAATGATGTGAGGGAGAAACATCTCTTGGTTCCTTTTCATACGCTCCCTGGCTGGAGACCGAACCCACAACCGGGCACGGACGGGCCTGACTGGCAGACGCCGCCCAACCAGCGGAGCCACACCAGCCAGGGCATTAACGCAACACTTTTTACTTTTCCTCCGAAGCACTTCTCACCATTGAACGCTCAGTGTGTTTTACGGATGCGTGGTGGTCATGGTCTGGGTCTCCCCCCTCCCTTGGAGGGTGCCACATGAGGGCAGATTCCTTTCTGATGAGTCCCCAGCTCCTAGAACCGTGCCTCGCACACAACAGGCACTCCTGAGTTCAAGACCTCTGGAATGAATGAGTGAATGAATGAATGAAGTTCACAAAAAGATCAAAGAGAGGAAATCCAGAACCCGAAGCTTCTCCATGAAAGATCGCTGCGCAGGGAATGATGGGCCCCACCAACATTTGGTAAGTTTCTTTAAAATGTGTTCATTGTAATCATGGGATATTTTTTCTATCCGTAAAACTAGCCAAAATCAGGAATATAGTACTCTGCCCTGGCTGGGCGGCTCAGTGGGTCAGAGCACCGTCCCAGTGCACCAAGGTTGGGAACGTGACCCCCCGTCAGCACACATACGAGAAGCAACTGGTGAGTGCATGCACAAGTGGGCTCACAAATCCACACTTCCACCTCTCTCTCTCTCTCTCAAATCAGTTTCTTAAAAATGTCTAAAAACAAGAACCACTGGAGATGCAACCCTTGCATCCTGCCAGTGGGGGAAGTACTCTTGGGTCATCCTCTCTGGGGCCAGCGTGGCAGGAGGGTCACTCACAGCCTCAGGAGCAGGCCATTCTGTCGGGCCAGGCCCTGGGCTACTGAGACCCTTCACTCTCTCTGTGTCTCTTTCGTGTCTCTGTGTCTTGGGCACACCGTGACTCCTGGCTGGGTCTTGCCTTGTCAGCCGTGCACAGGGGGCTGGAAAAACGAGTGCCCTCAGAGGTGTCGCCTCGGTGTCCTGGAGTCAGAGGGAGACCCTGGGGACCACATCTCAGCTGTGACATTGGCTCAGCCCCACTCAGGGGACAGAGAAGCGTAGCCTCTTCCTGAAGATTGACATGAAATCATGGGCGGAAGACATCTGGCCTAGACCTGGTGCATAATAAATGCTCAATAAACAACATCTACCACTGTCTTCACTTTTAAAAATCACTGTTTGAAAGGCATAAATGTGATGCACCGTTTAGCCCATTTTTTCTTTCTTCCGACCAGTGGGTAGCCAGTGACGTCCGAGGCCCCTCCCAGTGTTGACAGTCAAAACACTGCTAATGAGCCCCACCCTGGGGCTGGCCCCAGCCCCACCCCCTCGGGTCGTAAACTTGAGGAATTTTGAGCAAGCCCCGCCCTGCAAGTCCATTCCTGCCATTCCTCGTCCTCTGGGTGTCAGGCTCCCGGAGGTAGCCGGCCTCAGCACCAGCACGGGGCCCATCACCTTGAGGCTCCAACACAGGTCACCTGCAGGGGAGGGCCGGCCGCAGGGGCCCCCGCCCCGAGGACTTGGGTGCCCACTGAGAGCAGCCTCCACAGCGTTTTCCTTCCCTGCAACTGACTTCACAGGGCTTAGCTGCACCAAGCTGGTCTGTGGCGTCCTCTGCATCTCAGTAACTTTTGCTGAGATCCAGTCCGGGGAGTTTTACGCCTCCCCTCCCCGTCTTTCGCCCCGTGCCCGAGCTCCGTGCGGCTCATCCATGCGTCCTGCGAGCTCCGCCTTCAGAAGGTTCCCCAGGTCACTCCAACCCCCTTTCATTGTGGCTCCTGCAGCTGGTGAGCCCCCACCATCCCTTGGCTCACACCTCCATGCTTCCCCTACCCACTGCGGCCCACTCTCCAGGGAAAGTGATTACTTTCTATGTAAATCCCAATGTCTCCCTGCTTGCAACCCTTCCGTGGCTTCCCGTGGCACCAGGAGGAGACTTGAACTCCTTTCCTAGGTCTGTAAGGCCCACAGACCTGATCTAGTCCTCACCCCCCGCCCCAGCCCCTACCCCCAGCTTCATCTCCTCCAACCAGGCTGGTCCTTCTGCCAGGAGAGCTCTGTGTTTGGTTCTGCACAGCTAGCTCCTTGTCACCTATCAGCCCAAATGTCACCTCCAAGGTGACACTCCCGGAACACCCCAGGTAAAGCACCATCTGCCCTGCCCTGCCCCCCCCCAGCAACTCATTCACGCAGCCTGCAAGGGGGTGGGCAGGGAGGGGGGAGGAGGGCAGGATGGCGGACTCCACCAGAACTGGAAGCTCAGCACCACGTCTCAGGTTCTACCCACAGACACGCATGCTCGAGTGAGCCTCGTGCCCACCGCAGCCCTGTGACAGCCACAGGAGACTGGAAACGTCCCATGCCCCGTCCGGAGGGGACGGTGGCCCGCACATCACACACACAAAAGCACACCTTGCAAAACGGGGCAGCTCTGTGGGACCTGGTGAGGGACCTTCACGTGGTAAGCCAAGGCGAAGCGTGAGGTGCCAGACTGTGTTTGGGTTAAAAAAAGAAATACGTGTCGTTGTGTGTCTGCACCCAAAATAGCTCTGCATGCACACCTACTTGGTAATGAGACGTGTCCCCAGCCAGGGAGGCGGGCGCCGGGAGACGGGAGCGGGAAGGAACACGTTCGTCTGTCTATCCCATTTGTGCCTGTGCGGACACGACATCATCGTCATCATTATCATCATCATCAGTGCCCATCACCCTGATGTGATCTGGCTCGTTTGCTTGCAGGTCACCTCCTTCCAGGGCCTTCGGAGAGCAGGGAGCGTGTCTCTGAAGGATGATGTCCCTGTCAGCGGTGGCTGCCCACGGGTGCCAGAAACACTGCCCCCGGCCGGAAGTGAACATGACACAGTGCCTCCCCAGGGGCTGCTGACCGTGGGCAATGCCGCCCTTGAAAGTTCTTCTGTTGCAGAAACTGCCGGGGCGGCGACATTTCCACAGACCACCCATCCCTTCCTTATGCAGAGCCCACCAAGCTGGTAGTTCTGCACGAGTGGGGTTGTTCGCACTGAGCGCTGGCCCCCCAACAGATGGTGGGCTCCACAAGGCAGGGTCCAGGGTGCCTTTGCTCACTGGGGTCTACCCAGGGACCAGCATGGCGGGTGGATGGATGGATAGGTGGAAGGATGATGGATGGGTGGATGGGTGGATGGACAGATGGACAGGTGGACAGATAGATGGGTGAACAGGTGGATGGATGGATGGATGGATGGGTGGATGGATGGAAGAATGCCTCAGTTGTTCTGATAAGAGATTCACTTCAGGACTTCCTGACCTTTTGGTAAAATGGGTTGATCCATTCATTCCGTGGGTATTTATGGAACATCCAGGAGCCCAGCTCCCAGCTGCTCACTGGGGTACAGCCCTGAGCGGACCACAGGGACTTCCTAGACAGCAGGAGCCTGGAGGAGGCAGATGCGACACAGCCGGTTACCGACACCGCACGGTGTGACAAGAGGTGCGACGGGAACTGAGAGCACACCTAAGCCAGCCTCGGCTTGGGAGGGCTCCAGGAGGAGGCGGTGCCCAAGGTGAGAGTCAGCTGAGAGCAAGCTGGGCAGGTGAGGCCACGGGGGGCCGGCCGAAGAAACACTCCCAGGCAGAAAGTCAAGCCGCAGGAAGGGAGGCGGCGAGCGCAGCAGGAGCCCTGAGGGCTGAGTCCACTCTGCCGAGCTGGGAGCTGGGGACGGAGCAGGGACCCTGAGCTCCGCCAGAGCCCCGCCTCCCCACTGCTCCGCAGAGGGTGGGAGGGGCAGGGCACCGCCAGGGGGACACCAGGGGCCCCCCTCCCTCCCTCCCTTCCCTGCTTACTCTCCCCCTCCTCTTCTGAGCTGAGGTGGTTCCCTTCCACCTAGCTAAAAAGGAGCCAAAGACCAAGTTTTATGGAGAACTTCCTGGGTACCAGGCACTGAACCAAGCATTTGGAATAACAGGAGCATGTATCTCTCAGAATAATGTCTCTAGCCCTTCCCAGCTTACAGGACCCTGGGGCACCGAGTCCTTCCCAGCGACCTCCCGTGGCCACCTGCCTCCAGGACAGCCGCTGCCTCCCGGGGCTGTCCCGTTTACCAAGGGAGGGACCTTGAGCAGGCAACTCACGGCAGCCCTGTGCCTCCGTTTCCCCAACTGTACAAGGGGGGCTACAGTGCCTGCCTCCTACAGTTGTCGGGAGAAGAGCCTGATAACAGTGGCCGGCATTCTGAGGGCTCAGTTGGTAAGTTCTCACTGTGTGGGGCTCCGTGGCGCCCAGCCCCAAGCAAGGTCCCCACAGGCTGCCTCCCCAGGCGCCCTCTGCCTGGGCCTCCAGGGCCCCACCTGTTAAATGGGCTGCCGTAGGGCTATTGGGGGACTCCGTAACAGTGCAGGTGTGTTTTCTCTCCTTCCGTAGGTTCTTCGTTTAACAGTAGGCGTCTGATTTTGTGTGTGTATGCGTGTGTTTACTAAACCTGGTGTTTCTCTGGGTTTGAGAGCGGGTTTTGTTTGTTTTGACCGCAGGCAAGTTAAAACATTCACACTGGACGGAATGAGTGGGGAGTCTGGCCCCTGCCCGCTGCCCCCTGCCCCGAGAAGGGAGCCTCTCAGGGGGTCTCCTCTGTCCTCCCAGACGTCTTCTAAGTGTGAAGGGGCACCGAAGGGCGTTATTTTTGCCAACAATAAAAAGGAAATTGGGACACCTGAATTCAGTCTGCCATCAGCTAGGGCTAGGTAGCGACAAGAGGCAGGCAAAGCAACAACCGAATGCAAAGCATTGAGAAATCGCGTCTTTCGGGAGGCGTGCTTCAGTGGTTGGTGCCTCCTACCGCGGGATTCTTTCCGCCTGGCGGGGAAAGAGCAGCGGAGCCATGTCTTCTGCTCGCAGAAAATGAATCCTCTCCGCCCAAAGTGGGAAAGAACCGGAAGCGGGTGAAACGCCCACGGGGGGGGGGGGGGGAGGGGGGAGGGGCGGCCTTTTCTCCGCCAGGACGTTGCTCCAGGTGAAAACCCTCCGCTGGGACCCCAAGTCCGGACACAGAGGCTCAGAGGGGGCAGGGCTCTTCCTCCCCGCGGACTTGGCACGGGCTCGCTTTGTTCATGCCGTTAAACATGCGCTCACTTCCCGTCCTTCCTGCGCTCACCCACCCTGCCGGCCTGCCGGCGCTCTCTCTCACGGGTGCAAGCGACGCGTCTTTGTTTTTGGAAATGTTATACCGCACAGAAGCGTATCCGGTCAAATGTGAAGCGATGGAGTCCACCACACAGAAACACGGTCTCTGAACAGTGTGGGTAATGCTTCCAGATTTTCCTTCTGTGTTTACGGCGGCTTTTCTCAATCCCCGGACCGTTCACGTTTAGAGCTGGATGGTTCTTTATCGTGGCGAGCTGTCCTGTGCATTGCGTGCATTGCAGGGTGCTCGGCAGCACCCCTGGGCCCTAGTCACTGGATGACGGCAGCATCCGCCCATCCGCCCCTGTGCTGGTCCTCGGACACGGGCCGGCGATACAGCTGCCCTGGCCCCCACCTTGCTGAGCCCAGACTCTACTGGGGGGGCCGAACATCAGTCCGACGGGCACATGCTAACCCATGTGTATCAGCTGAGCTCAAGAGACCAGAAGATGGACTCCCTCCTGGTGGGTCAGTGCTGGATGCCCACGGGGCCCTGAGCAATGAAGAGGCTCCCAAGAGGGGCTGTCCGACAGCAGGGACCACCCAGACACCCACCCTCGCCCCACTCAGCCCAGAGTCAACACGGACGCTCCCTGAGCAGGCTCCCCGGGCTGCGCATGGAGCTCGCCAGTGCTCGGTGAGACCGCGGAGGGCAGGCCGCCATGCTGCCGGCCCCGGGCGCTTGGCGGTCTCCTGGGAGAGCCAGAGAGTTGAACCGCAAAGAGTCCCTTGGTGATCCCTACATCATCCCAGACCCAGAATGTCTGATTAGGTTAGTAGTAGGTCAAAGGCAGAGAAGCATTGATATATAGTCCTTCCAAATGCCACTGATGACCCACAGGTTTCGAGGCCACTGCTCTGAGGTGTCGATATTGGGGTGCCCATGGGTATCATCCGGTTGCATGAAACAAACAAGTAGAATGAGGAAGCAGAAAAAGACCTCCAAGAGTTTAGGATTTGCTTTGGACAGAAGTGAGGCGGTGGCTCCTCCCCCAGAAGCTGAAAGATCAGGCCCTGGGCGGATGCCCTGGCCACCAGGAAACAGCGGTGGCCATCCGTCCGTGTGGATAAGGCGGAACCTGCAAGGAGTGACGTTTCGTTTAACAGCGAGGAGCCTCCGTGGTGTTCGACCGGACCACAGAGGTGGCTTGCTCGTTCTTTATGCAGGGCTGACGGGACCCCCACGTTTGGAAAAGAACGCGCAGAAAGACGCAGGGGAAAGAAATACCGAAGGAAAGAGCACTGCCCCACAGTGCCAGTTCTGCAGCAATGCCGAAACAAGCAGCACACAGGGGGCAACCGCAGACGACAGAAGCGTGTGCCCCCCGACCCCCCATGATCTGTAAGGGAGAAGCCTTCCTGGTCCCTTCCGGCTTCCGGTGGTGGCCAGCCAGCCTCGGCGCTCCCGGGCCCGTGGCAGTAACTCTCTAATCTCCGCCTCTGTTGTCACCCGGCCTTTTCCCCACATGTGGCCATGTAGCTGTTTGGGGACACAATTCAATCCCCAACACCCAGGAAGTCCCAGGGGCTTCTGGTCCCCTCAGGAGCCAGGGACTAAGGCACTCTTTCCAGCCCACCCAGCTCTCACCTGCGTGTGTCACTCCTTCGGTCCAAGGTTTCCCGTTGGAAAATGCTGAGAAGCCACAAGGAACACTATGTAGCGTGAAAAAACCGCCCCTGAGATTTGACCTTGAAAAGATTCTTAACACAGCTATTCTTCGAAGAGGCCCCTGGAACTGTGCCCTCAAACGGGCTCACTTTCCATGTTTTCCTTCTCATCTCCCTCGTCAAGATGTTATCCCAGAGGCAGTGAGACCACGCTGCTTATGGTGGCGCCAAAAATAACTGAGCATTCCAGGAGACCATGCACGCCAATGTCAGAGTAATTGTTTCAAATCAGGGAATCAAGTTTGTGCCCTGGCTGGTGTGGCTCTGTGGATGGAGCGCCAGCCTGCGAACCAAAGGGTCGCCGGTTCAATTCCCAGTCAGGGCACGTGCCTGGGTTGCAGGCCAGGCCCCTAGTGGGGGATATGCATTGATGTTTCTCTCCCTCTCTTTCTCCTCCCCTTTCCCCTCTCTCTGAAAATAAATAAAATCTTAAAAAAGAAGAAGTCCAGTGGGTTTCAGCATAAGATTATGTCCCATGTAACTAGTGGATGAAGACTCTGAGGGCACAATAGTTCTGGCATCACCGGCCCTTTGCCACGATGCCGGCCTGGGTTGGCAACACCAGCAAGGGGTCAGATTTCGATGGCCGCAAGTGTCACCAAGCCTCTGCACATGGTGGCCTTTGAATGTCAGAGAAGCGGACGGACGACTGTGTCCTGGAGGAGAAACCCAAGTATGGTGCGATCTGAGAGGGGGGAGTCGACCCGTGTCGTGTCGGGGGTGTGACAGCGCCCTGGGCAGGGCACACCTGTGCGTGGCAGCGTTGCACTTTCCAAAGCCAAAGCTTGTCTCCGACGGCAGGGAAGACCCTCACCGCCGCCCACTGAGCCTGGGGCAGCTGGGGAGGACGTTTGCTCAGGGTCACTGCCACAGGAGGGCCACGGAGAGCTCCCTGGCCTCAAGGCTCACCTGCGGGGGCCTCAGGCTGCCCTTGCCTTTGTGACCACCGGGAGCTACTTCCCCAGTTCTCCACCCACTTGTGAAGGAAGACAAGCTGCCGCCTTAGGGCGTCACTGTACCCCCCCCGCTGCCCCTGCGGGAGGGAAGGACTGGAGAACTCTCTGGAAGTGACAGCAACCCCTCGGGACTGACAACAGCTGGTGTCCAGCATTCCCCCCAGGAAACCAGGCAGCGCGTCCCCCAAACCCCCCACCGCCAGGTGGTTAGAGGAGTCTGCCTCTCACCCACCCATGACCCTACCTGTCCTGTTTTCTAACATCCAAACTCAGCACCTTTAGGTCTCTGAGCCTCTCCTGACCCTAAACCCCCCAAAAGAAAAGAAGGACAGCGAATGTGACGGAATCGCTGGCAATGAGAAACAGCCGGGGCAGGCCGTCCCTTTCCTACCTCTCGCCACCGACCGCACACACGTGGAAGGTAAAACCTCCGTGACGTGCAATTGGAGACACCCTCCCGGACCTCCCGGGGAACCCTAACGTGAGCCGTCTGCGGAGGCAGGGGCGTCGTCGAGGTGCCAGGTGCCTGCTGGCTGGGCGAGGCTCCAGGCCCCCATGCACAGTCCTGCTAAGGCATCCCCGTCACCGGCGGAATGCTATGCGCGTGCCTGCAGACAATGCTGGGCTCTCCCTTCAGTGCCGACCGGGGGCTGAAAAGGAAGAAGCTTGTTTCTCCTCCCAGAGGGCAAAGACTTTCACCGGTGTCACGTGCCTCGGCGAAAAGCCCCATCTGTCACAATGCCAGAGCCAAACAAAGGCACAGGGCAAAGGGAAAAAAAAGGAGAGAAAGATGTGCCAGCTCACTCATGCAGGGCTTGAAACAAACCCTCCTCCCGCTGGCGGATGGGAGCCCGAGTCTACCATCCTGAGGACCCCTCCTCCCCTCAAGCCATGGCCAGGCGCCCTTCTTGCAAACCAACAAAAGCCGGTGGGAAAGCCGAGGCAGCCAGGGGCGTCTCAGGAGGGAGCTTTGGAGGGGCCTGGGTGGTTGTGCGTGGTGCCAGCTCAGGAGCTGGAGAGAGCTGTTGTTAGCAGCACACCGGGCCCGGGGCAGCCAGTGGCCGTCCCCGGGACTTCCAGCGGGCACGAGAAGGGAGCACGGAGCCAGCCTTCAGCCCATGGCTCATGACTCACTTCGATCCCCGGTTGACTTTGGGGCATTTCCAGAACGTTGGTCTGCACTGCGATTCGGCACAGCTCCGAAAAGCCAGACTGGAGTCCCAAAGCCAGTTAAGGTGCCGAGAACAAAATAGTCCTTTTACCTTCGGCCCTTTGCCCCCGTGACTTCCTCTGAATACCCGGTATCTCCCGTCTCGATTGAGAAATAACTGCCAACGTAAGGCTTCTTTAAGCTGCTCTGAAGCAAAGCAATTGTGATTTTGACATGTCAACCAGATAAATCCAACTCAATGAGAACGTTCAGTGGCCAAGGACGGGCTGCCAAGAGCAAAGTATTAGGTTGGCAGAGTTTAAATTGCTTCACATCCAAAGCCAACATGAAGTCAGGAATGGCTGGGCCCTTGGGAGGGTTGTGCATTAAGGATTACGAGGCTGGAGTTGAAGCAAAGGCCTTATGCACCGTGGAAAACCCTCAGCCCTCACTTCCCTTTGAAGCCCAGCCATTCGTGCCCAACTATAAACACATCGCTTCCTGGACGACACGCCAGGCCACTTCAACTCGAAGTCAAGTCCCGGCGGGTGCGCGTCCAAGATCCTCAAAACATCCAGCAAGTTCGTGAGCCCTGCCAGACCCTCTTGCTCTCCACGTGGACCTCGGGGACCTCCCCCCACCGCCCCGCCTGCCGGCGGTCAGCATGTTGAAGGGATTCACACGGCTGCGTCTCCACACACAGGAGACTTGGGTTTTCTGGAAGGACGAGCCCGCGCCTCCACGGCATACACCTAATGCCAGGTCCTGCAGGGAATGCCTACCCAGGGAGTGCCTACAATCACTTCATTCTCAGGATTTTCAGGTGGCGACCTGGACACAGAATACAGTGTTTCCCAACAGGGAAGCCTTACGCAAGAGACATTATTCCCAAACTGTGTCTCTCACACTGTGGTCGATAAACCGTCCCTCCAACACTTCCCAAGGGCCCCCGGGGTGAGTAGGATGGTCCTAGACGCAGCGGAGCACCCCTGGTGAGTGCAGAACCCGGGGCGGCCGAGCAGAACTGCAGGGCAGAGGAGGTGACACTTCCGATTTCCCCTGGGATCACAGTCACAGCCTCCCTGCTCAGTCAGTCCCGGGAACCAAGCCCAGGCCAGACACCCCAGCGCCGCCCCTGCCGCCCCCGCCCCCGAGGCTTCGAACCATCGCGTCATCAGCAGACGGGCACAGCGTCTATCGAGAATACTTTTTATTGTACAGGTATCATATACACAGCAGTGAATGGGTGAGCGTTTACAGGCACGGAGTTCGATTCCCAACCTCCACGGCACCACCCCGTGCACCGCACTGCACGCTGCAATCTGACATCCATCCGCCCAGCAGGAGTGAGACACCAAGTTATTATTGCTTTGTGAACAGAGAGCTTCGATTACAGAGGATCTTTCGCACCAAGAACAGAGAGCCCACCACCCCAATCCCTACTAACACCCCGTGTGCATATGGCGTGTGAATCATACCTAAGCATGTGTTTTAGATGACCCCACCACCTTTCAAAGCTACTGAAAACAGAACCCCGTGTCTCAGAAAGTCATTAAGAAGTGCACCCGTATTTACAGACCCGATTAAATTATGCATAAATAAACTCTGTACACATGACAGTTCCTCCAAATAACAGCGCTTTCTCCGGGGCTGGGGCGGGGGGTGACAGGCAACCAGAACGCTTCATGCCTCCTTTTTCAAGTTTCCTCAAACACCCAGATGTGAAATAAATATGCAAATAAAGCTTCAGTACCTTAAAGGAATGAACGAAGTCATTCCAAAGAATCTCCCATTGGCAGAGCTAATATTTAAAGTTAAACAACAAGACAACAACAACATAAAATCAGCAGGCTTTGTCTCTACAAGGCGTGTAGAACCCGAAGGCCCCTCTGAGCGGGGGCTTTATGTGTGTAGGATACCACTATTCCTTTAGTTGCTAAGCGGGTAGAATCTGCCTCCTACCGTGTGTAGGATCTGATACCCAAAAACACTAGATAAATACTTTTCTTTTAAAAAAGATAAATATTTAGTGGGCACAAAAGCCAGCAATGACCTCAACACACCGCAACAAGTTTGTATGGGCTTGAGTCACGTCAGATTTGACATTTCAACAGCTTAAGCGTGTGGGTTTCCGGTTAGCCCAGGGGGCGGACTGAGAAGGTTTGAAAACGTTGTAGCACCGCTTCAGAGATGGGAAGAATGGGGTTCAAAACAATAAAACATCAGCTTAGTGAGTGAAGAACCAGTACTTGTCACCTTCTGATAAGGTATCCAACGCTTCAGCGCCGGAGAAATACTAAGGACTCCAAGAGGTCATGGTCAGGTCAAGATCTGGAGATCCAGAGAGAGGCCTTTTTAATGGGAGCAAGGGTAACAAGCTCAACTTGTCCCCCAGGCAAGAGGAGCCCCCCCCCCACCCCGTACCCCATCTGTGCTGGTCCAGAGTGGTTCTCGAGAACCAGCCCCCTCTGGCTCTTCAATGCTCGGTCCCCACCCACTTCATTTCCGGTGCTTCTCCATCTTCTCCAGGGTCTTGCCGGAGTCGGCGGGGCTCTGGTCGCCGGGGCTCAGGTAGGACTTGTCCAGGACGAGCAGGGCCTCCTTGATGTAGTTCTGCACGGCAGACACGGCGGCGCAGATGGCCTGGCTGCCAAACCCGTGGGTGATCAGGCTGAAGTGGGACAAGCAGTTCTGGATGTTGGCCTCCAAGACTGGGGCGGGGCGGTTGTTCCCGTTGGGGGTGCGGTCTTGGTTGAGGAGGTCTGTGAATTCTTTGCACACTTGTCTGTGAAGACAACACACACCTGTGAGCTCGCCCTCAGTTACCTTGAGGGGGACCGGTGGGAGGCAATCAGAGAACTTCTGGTTCTCTGAGCCACGGCAGGAGGCTTAAAAGGAATACTGATACCCTAGCCCACTGCGGCACTTAGCACCTACTGTGTGCTAGTCAGCTCCTTCAAGCACTGTCCCGCTTAATCCTTACTGCAATGGGGAGATATCAGGATTAACCCCAGGTAATCCAGTCAATGGCCAAGGTCACCAGGACTGGTTTAGGTGGGGTCAGGATTCCAGCCCAGGAGGGTAAAGGGGTGTTTGGTGCTGGGTGGGTTCAATAAACCAATAAACCAATTCAGAGACTCACACATTTCCCCAAAACCCACTTTTTATCCAGGCTGGTTTGCTGTGCTCCCCACTTCCTTTTACCCCATTTCCCGACTTGAGCGGCTCTGCTCCATTTCCCCTGATTTTACAACCAATTTACTGTTGGTTTCTGTGAGAACCCCACAGCGGCATTAAGTCGCGCTTGAGACATTTAGCTTGCCCACTGGCCTCCTGCAAATCCGATCGTCATTGCGTTTAAGAAACTCAGGTCTGGTGACAGAGGAGGCAGAGGGCACATAATCTCGACTGGGCGTGACAAAACAAATAATCTCTTTAACACATTTTTGCAAGATATGCAAATACCTTCGTGAGAGGGTGCTCCACCTATTTGGAGCTCCACAGCTAAGCAGCTCACAAAACCTCACCAGGGGAGGAGCAATACATTTATTCATTTTACCTGCTCCTTTAAGGTATTTGACCTTGAAAATAAACTAAAAAGAGCTCCGAGCTGTGTCCGGTTGCTCTCCACCCTCAGCTGACCTGTCTGTCTTGAGCACCAAGGACCCTGCCGGCCCCTCAGCCTCCAGGTCTGAGCAGTGGGCCGTCAGAGTGGGGGTCTGGGCACTCACTGCGCGGCCAGCAGCATGTTCTTTCTCGCCATCATCTCGTTCCGTCCTCCCAGGTGCGGTCTGACCAGGTACTCGGCCACGGGCTTGCTGGGGAACTCCGCCTCACACACGTACGCGAAGTCACGGGCCAAGTGGACGGCCTCCCCTGGAACCACGAGAGACATTAGGATGCGGATGGCCACAGCCACCACAGACGCGCCGTCCCCTCCTCCCGCACCGGCCGCTGTGCATTCTAAAGGACCACAGCCCGGCCGCTGAGGAGGGACTCGCCTAGGGGCAGAGGGCGAGGTCCCGCCATGGGTGGAGAACAGACCCCCAACACCTGTGACTGCGCTTGAACAAGGCTAACCTGCCCCCTGCCCGACTTGGACAGAGAGACTTTGAGACACACCCATGCTTTTTCTTGGCAATAATAAAAAAAAACTAGTTCCCGCTGTGGAGAAGAAAATTTGAAGATGAGTACGTTTGACCACCATCTAACCGGTCGCTTCTCTTTATGAAACTGGCACTCAGTCTTTGACACGGAACTTTCTACGGGTCACTAGGATGTTTCTTTAAGAAAAGGAGGCAGGAGTGGTTTTCCTGGTGGAAATGGTAAGCGCCCCAGTTACCGACTTGGAGATTACCACACACCCTTTGTCCCGGGCGCTGGGGGAGCAGAGGGAGAGAGGACCAGCGGCCTCACCTCCCCCCACCCTGCAGAGGTGCCGGGCGCGGCCTCCACACTGCCTCCACGCTGCCAGGCTGGTGGTGGTGCTTTTCAGAAACCCAGATGGCGCCCCCTCACCCGCTCGCCTCCGCAGACTTGCTGAATCAGAATCTAAGCGCCATTGTTCCAGCACCCTTTCTCGCGCAGGCACCCCTACACCAGCGGAGACCCATGCGTGCGCCACGCGCACGGAACCCTGCCGCTGCGTCCCACGCAGACAGCTGGTCCCCAACAGGCAGTGAATAGGCAGCTCCCTGCCCCCTCCCCTGACCTCCGAAGGCACTTGTGAGAAGGTGGAGTGTGGCCCTGCCAAGGCTCTTTAGCACCCTGAGGCCAGGGGGAGAACGTGTTTAAAACATTGCCTGGCTGCGAGGACACTACCCCTCATTGGCTCCCCCCCGCCAGGGCCAAGCGCCCTGCTGATTGGGCCAGGTGCTGGGCAGCTGGAGGCTGCAGAATAAGCCTGCAGGTACCAACACCTCTTTCCCCGGCCCATTAAGAGAATTAAGAGTGTGTGTGTGTGTGTTTTTTGTTTTTGTTTTTTAATTAATTCAGCCCTGACCAGCTAGCTCAGTTGGTTAGAGCATCGCCCAGATACATGAAGGTTGTGGGTTCGATCCCTGGTCAGGGCACGTACAAGAATCAACCAATGAATGCATAAACAAGTAGAACAGCAAATCAATGTTCCTGTCTCCTTTCTCGCTCTAAAAATCAATTAAAAGTACATAAAATAAAACTTACCTCAGTTTTTTCTCATTCTCCCTCCCACCCCACCCCCTTTAAAAGGCTGTATTTCCAGGTTGGATGGTGCAGGCCCATTCACGAAACTGAAACGTCACCTCCTACTATCTCAGGATTGGGGAGAGGGGCTCACCTGGGGGACCCCATGCATTTTTCTTTTGATGGGGGGGGGGGACAAACAGTGGAATTGTGATCTGAACCAGGCCCCTTGTGTGCAGGGCTTCTCTTTGCTGACCACAATAATCTCAGTCCTCCATGGCTACAAAAGCCACAAGCTCCGCTTCTGCCCACCAGTAAGTGCCTAGCTTTTTGAAGGCATACTAACTGATGGGCGGCACCTTCAAGCACCGGTTCATTTAAACAGGAGACGTCTCAACACCCCATAATGTGATTTCTTTGGTTAGAAAAAAAAAAAACATTTCTTTTTCTCACTGATTTCCTGGGGAACCCAGAACAGATATTTAAATGCTAACTTACTGGACAAAATGACTGCAACTCATTCTAATGCACTGAGGACCATCTGAATCACCTTCCTCTGGCTCTGCCCAGGACCAAAAGGCGTTTTAAAGCTTTCTTCGTCAGAGAAACAGTAGAGACGCAACCCAGCACATAAAAGCACGAGAAAACGCCACTGACCTTCTACCAAGGACGTCAGGAGGGTGACGTGAGCAGCCTTCCGTCTCCCGGCTGGAAGGTTCAGCCCGATCTTGTCCAGCTTCTCCCGCAAGGACCGGCCTCCATTCTTAGATTTGGCCCTGGGCGCGAGAGAGTGTTGTGGCTCTTCCGGAGGCCACGCTTCGAACCCCCAAATTCCCAGCCTGCCGTCAGAACCGAAATGGGTCCGAGACTATCTCCACCCTGTGCACCGGTGCCACATGGCACAGGGAGTCCTCAGGACTTCATCCCGGTAAAATGCAAAACTCATTTTTTTCTTTAAAGCATGGCCAACTTTTTCTTCTTCTTCTTTTTTTTAAAATCACAGAATACTGCAAGCTGTACTGGAGGAGTCCATACACTTTCACTCGTGAACACCGCGGCAGCTCCGAGAACCTCCCTCGGGGAACAGAACCCCCGGTGCTTCCCCTCCCCTTAACACAGAGGCCGCCGCTCCGTACACGGAATAAATTCTAACCAAATGATAATTCGCTGGCGCTGTTTTAGCGCCTCTTTCTACATTTGCCACTTTCCAAAGGAGAAGACACGCACTAAAACCCTCTGAGCTGATTAGAATGCGGTGTTAGGTCTCCAAGTTACATAAATGTTAAAAATACCTCCCGGTCCTTCCTTGCATTCACCCCCCCCACCCCCCACCGCCGCACCCCTGCTGAGAACACCCGTGTACCTTCTGAGGACACCTCCCAGCAAGGAGGCGTTCAAGCACTCGGGCGGGGACAGCCGCCTCTGGACTTCAGCCACGGTCACTTTGTATTTCGAAGTGGAGCTCAGGAGCGACAGCCTTCCGGGCACGGAGCAGAAGACCTCGCCGGGGTTCATCACAGCCCCCACCAGCTCCTTCTGACAGGGGAGACCCAGGGGGTTCTTGCTCATGGAGATGGGGCCTGTGAGTGAGGATCAGAGGCAGCGGTCTTGGGGGGTGGGGGGACCCCATCCCAGCCAAAGAGTGCTTTTCCCACCAGGAACCAGAGCCGCAAGAGCTCCCTACCCAAACAAACAAACATCATCGCGTGTGCGGCTATAAATGGCAGGGGAGGGGGGGGTTTTGTGTGGTTTTTTTTTTAAAGCTTTGCTCTTCAAAAATGATCGAATCTGAAATTCACAAGTTAACACCTTGGGAAGTTAATTAGTCAAGATCCCAAGCATGGAGGAGTTTCATTCTCTAGCCACCTGTTAAAAATCTGTTTAATTAGAACATTCGTTTTAAAAAAAAAAACTGCTTCGATGCTAAATAAATGGTGATTTTGTTTTTCTTACTTGAAGGAACCACCAAAATCACAGGGCACACTCAGCTCCTTTGCCAAAAACCTTCTGTGCAACCGATCACGATAGGCTTTTAAATACAAACAAACCTGTTCTGTTACAAATTGACTGGGAAAGGCAGTTTATTTTGAGGGTTTTTTCCCCCCTTTTAATCCATTTTCCCCCAGTTGATCTCAAAGCAGTTTAACTTCAAGTAACAGACTACCTTTAATTTAGGCCCACTCCCTTTCCCAAAACAGCCACACTGGAAATCCCGTCAGCCCGTAACTTAATTTCACCAAATACAATAATCCGATTTTCCAAATCCCCTTCCCACTTTTGCCTGCAGAAAAAAAAAACCCAGCCCCCGCCAGACCGCCCAGCCCGGTGTGTTCCGGCCCCGTGGGTAGGTCCCACGGGTTCAGGACGTTTTCCTGCGGGTCAGAATTAAGGGCCCTCGCCCTAGGCGTATTTGAAATGGACAGTAAAAATCACATCCACCCATTCCGCAACTGAAGCTGCGGCAGACCCAACCACTCGACTAAGGCACGTGGTGTGGCTTTTCCCCAAATTAAACCGCGTTCACTCTGGAAGGCTTCCTCCATCAGGGTAAAAAAAACAAAAACAAAACCAAAAAAAAAAACCCACCTTGAATTCAGGGAGTCACCTATCCTTTTTCGTTCAGGTCGAAAGAAACCCCCTCTTTCCTCGCTCCTGAAAACTGCCTTCCCTCAGTTCCTGTCGCTCCCCCCACAAATACCCCAAGCAAACCACCAAAGGCCCCCGCCTTGCCATTAAATCAGTAACTTCACAACACAGTTAACAACCAGGCACCGGTGCACAGGCCGTGCGTGGCCCTACCTTTGCGAATAACCGTCTGATCATGCAGGAGGAGATGCTGCTCGTCCACGATCTGGGGGAGAAACGACAAAGTTTTCTTTCCGTTCCGAGGAGCCCGGGCAGGGGGAGGGGCAGAGCCCAGGCGCCGCTCACCTGCACCTCCTCCATCTGCTGGCCCACGTCGTGAAGGCCCAGGTTCTCGGCCAGGCCCGCGGCGTCCAGGGGGTGCGCGTGGGGGAGCAGCAGGTCGGAGCGGCGGTAGCCGTCCCTGCGGACGCCCATGGCGCCACCGTCCAGCCCGGAGATGTGGGGTAGCAGGCCGGCTGGGCGCCCGTGGTGCGTAGGCAGGCCAGCCCCGTCCTGGCTCTGGCGGCCCGGCCAGGCCTGCGGCTGACTGCCAGTGGGCGCCGGCTGGTGGAGCGGGTTGATGGCAGCGGCATACGCTTCTCCCAGATGTGAATACGGGTCTGCCGAGGGCGAGTAAGCCAGCTGCTGGTAGGGAGGTGGAAAGTAGGGCGGTGGCTGGTACTCGGGGACTCCGGCATGGGAGAGCGGCGGCGCGGGGCTGTAGAGGTGCTGCCCGGCCGAGGAGAGGTGAGGGAGACGTGGGTTCCCATTGCTGCTCCCCTCCTGGCGATCCTGGGATGGAGAAACCGACTCCCGGTTAGTACGAAACCCCGCTACTTCGAACCGGCTGCAGCCGAAGCGCTGAGCCGTGCGCCCCACCGCGCCAGCCCGGACCCAACCCGCGGGGCCCGCCCTCGGGCCGGAGGTTACCCAGGAGCCATGTGCCCCGGGACTTCGTTGTGAACCGCGTAGGAAAAAGGAGATTGGTGAAAAACCTGGGGGGTTGGGTGCTCAAAGCCCCGCGGCGAAAGTCTGGGCGCTCCGACGCCCGAGGCGCTCGAAGGTACCGAGGGCGAGCGCCAGGCGCTGGAGGAAGTCCGCCCCGGGTGCACGCGGCGCACGCGGCGCAGCGCGCTCTCGCTCACCAGCCCGCACATGTTCGAGTCGCCGAGCGAAAGAACCTGGAGTGGCGCCGAGCGCGGATAAAGCGCCCAGGGCGGGAAGTGCGCATCTCCCCCGCCCCAGGGAATTTCTCCTCCACGCCCTCGGGACAAAGACCTCCCGGCGAGGGACACTCCCTAGTAGGGCCTGCCACCCGGCGCCGCGGGGGAACTCCAGAAGGAACTCGGGGAGGAACGCGCCGCATCCGGAGCTGCCCTCCCTGCTAGCGTATCCCGAGTGTAGATAGGAAGTGATACCGCCCTGCCGGCCAATCCGTGTCCCCTCAAGTGGGAACACAAATGGAGACCTAAGGTCCCGAAAACTGGGCCACCTTGCCTGCGCTCGTCCCCTCGCCCCGCGGCCGCCCGACTTAGTTCCCAAAGGACGAGTCGCCCTCCCAGTGCTCCGGGGTTCAAGGGGTGGTGGGAACCAGGAGAAACATGGCGCTGTCGCCCCCTGGCGGAAGAGCACGGGGCTGCCGGCAGGGGTACCCCCTCGAGGTAGCCAGGGCGCGGTGCGCTCCCGCGGGCCCCCGGCCCGGCTCCCCTCACCCAGCGCCCCGGCTCACGCCTCCCGCCACCTGCGTCGCCTTCCTCTTCCCGCTCGACACCTCCCTCCCTCCCACTCTCCGAAACTCTAGCCCAACCTGTCCGACAGGCTGGAGCACTCCGAGCGCTTACGGCCCCATCTGGCCTCAAACACCCCCCTCCACGCTCCCCAGCCCCCACCTCTCCCGAAAGCCAAACTTATGGTGTCTTCTTCTCTCCCGAGAAGGTAGCGGGGCAGGTTGACAAGCCCGACTCGGAGGCGACTCCGCGAAGGTGCCACAGGCAGGTCGCCTCGCCTGACCCCTTGGGACGGAGATTTCGTGCGTAAAAGCCACGTCTAAGGAAAGGGTTGTAGACGCTTTTCCGAGAAAACGGGAAGGAGGGCCGTTTTGCTTCGCGAGAAACCGACCGGTAAGCTTTGTGGGTGGGATTTACCATCCTCTTCCCAGGCCCTGCTCCCGGCGCTAGAGCTTTAGGAAAAGGCCCGATTCAGGAAGGGGGTCCCGGAGAAACGGACTAGGGGCGTCCGGAAAAGTGGACCCCGTCCCATCGAGGGGCAGCGGCGGCTGCCTGCTTGCGGCTCCTGCACCCTCGCCCCGACCTGGGTACTCGGGCGGGGCCGGGCTGCGCCCACGTGCCCAGCTCACCTCGCAGTCCTCCTCATACTTGACATTGTCAGTTATTTTCCACAACATGGCGTCTTGCGTCCCCCAAAACAGCCGCCAGTTAAATCCAGGCTCCCCCCACCCCCCCAGCGGTAAATCCAAAATTGGGGTCACGGTGACCAGGCGTCTGCCACCGCTCCCGCCGCGCGCGGGTCTCGCCGAACTGGTCACTGGACGCTCATCCGCGACTCCGCGAGCGTAGATGCAGCCGCCGCCGCCGCCGCCGGCGTACAGGCCTCTGGCAGGGACCCGAGAAGCCGCGCCCGCACAGCGTGTCCCGGCGATAGCCGGGGGACCCGGGCGCCTTAATGAGAAGGAAATTATCATAACTCCTCCCCGGGGGCCGGCGCGAAGGCCCGGGCGCCGGGAGGGGCGGCCCCCAGCCAGTCCCAGCCTAGCTCCGCCCCGCACCCCGAGCAGGCGCTGCGCGAAGACTCAAGATGCAGGGGGCTAAAAGAGGAGTGGGCGGCACCTCTCCGGGAGCCTCGGCCGGCGGAGCCAGGGCCCTCCGTCGCGCTTTCCGTCCCCACCGTGCACACCCGAGACTGGCCGAGCCCGGGACCTGAATCTAAATACCTAAGAGCACCCCTCTTTCGCCTAGAGCGCTTTCCCCCGTCTTCTAAAAGAAGACGTCACGCTGAATTAGAGACCCGCCCCCCCCCGCCTTCGGGGGGTCTCCACAGCGGGGGTCCCTTTATCTCCTAAAACGTCTCACCCCACCCGCTCCGGACAAAGCTTAGGCTGGGATCCTGCAGCTGGAACCCCAACTTCTTGGAGACGTTTCCTTCCCGTCCGGCTCCATCCAGTACCTGCGAGGAGATGGGGGAGGCAGGCCCTCGGGGGAGTTTATCTGCCCCAAGCGCCTTGGGGCTCCAATCACACCGAAGTCTAGGGCCACAGAGTCTCCGCCTTCGCCGGAAGCTGCATCCCCCGGTGCCCTGTGGACAGGGGGAAACCCACGCACCCTCGCCCAGCCCTGCCCTGCCCTGCCCTGTGCCAGCTCCGCAGCTGCTTCCCACCGACCGGACACTCCGAAGCCTCAACTCCGCGGAGAAAAGAGGTGCCGGGCCAAATAAGACCCAAGAGCCAAGGGCGGGGGCGGGGGGCAGGGAGGAGGTAGAGAGGGAGGGGCTGGAGAGGCCCCTGCTGGAGAGGAGAAGTACACCCCCCAGCTCCGCAGATTTAGGCGGAAAACGAAATTTCCTTCCACATGAACTTGGCCTCCCCCCACACACACACACATAATATATATTTGCCACTGAAACTTGAAGGCAACGGGCAATATTTCTTAAAATTTAAAGAAACGAAATCCACCAGCCCAGTGATTGTAATTGGCTTTTTTCACTGCCAGGTGAAAGCCGGTAATTCTGAAGGGTGAATTCTGTTGGGACGTCCCATCTGGGTATTTGAGCTAAACATCCCCAGGGAATCGGAGAAGGGGGTGGTGAGGACCGGCTTCGGAATGCAGTCATCAGTCCCTCTCAGTCCGGCGTCGGGACTGGAGTGGACACGACTGCCTGACCACGGAAGACTGCATCCGCCGCCTTTCCACGGCTCCTCGGGTTTGTTTAACCTTTCGCCATTTCTAAAACCCAGATGGGCCTAAAATAAGAGCTTAAAAATAGGCAACCTCCAAGCAAAGTGTCCTCCTCCTGGCCTCAAGAGTGGGCAGGTCCGAGGCGATCATTGCGGCTGGATGTGACAACAAACCTGGAAATGAGACCCCTGGGGGCTTTAGGGCACATTTGCGGCGTTTTGCACTGAACAGTACAAAGGACAGTGCACAGACGACCCCTGACATGGCGCTTCCGACACACGGGGACCTAGGGGATAAAAAAAAAAAAAACACAGAAGCAGCGCTGCGGTTGGGGATTCAGGGGTGGGGGCAGAGGGTAGCCTGCGCCCTGCAGGAGTCGCACCAGGGGCTCGGCAGGCAGGCTGGGATCCCGGGCACTCCAACGGGGAGATTGTGGCGCCTCCTTGGGGAGCCTCTGCCTTCCAGGTCGGCGTCTCCGAACCTCTTCTCCACGCTGGGCCTTCTAAACCCGGGGCTTAACTGGAAGACCCGGCCTGGGGTGCAGCTTGAACAAACTGTCTAGTCTGCGCAGGCAACTTTACCGCCGGGCAGGGTGGGGCCCGGGCTGAGCAGAAAAGTGACTCCCCCCCACCCCAGACCTGTACTGTCTTTCTGCCCCAGCGCTCCCCAAGCCACCCGGAGGGACGGAGATTCCTCCCAGCCCGAGGCGTCTATGGCAGAGGCAAAGAGACACCGTAAGGGTCGGAGGGCCTCGGTTCAGGAACCCCTAGGGAGCCCGAGTTTACGAACGGCTTGGCAAAAGCCATTCACGCCCAAGGAAAGCTCCCTAGACCCCGGCGAGGCCGCGTCTCCCAGGGGAATGCGCTGCGACCAGACCTCTTCTTCGGCGCCCTGGGTGTTGAAGAGGGCTCGTATAAACCCTCAGTCTTCTCCCCAGAGAGACCTCGCACACCCTCGGCTTCGGAGCCGGAACCCAAGCACACGCCCCTTGGTTAGAGCGCCGGAAGCCTCAGCCCTTCCTAAAGCTCAAGTATTCTCCAAGCAGTGAGCTGGAGGGGGCGGGGGGTGAGATGGGCGGAGGTTTGGGGGGCCTCCCACAAGCAAGACAGACCTCCCTGCAGAGTCCCGAGCCCCGCCCCGCCGCCCCCCCTCGCCGCCCTCGCGCCCGAAGACGCGCGGAGTAGCCGCGCCCTCTGGGCACTCACTGCCCGGGAAGGGTACCTCTGCCGGACCCTCCGAGGCTTCGTACCACCAACGCAACGTTGAGATCCCGGGGCAAGCCTCGCCGGCGGCCTCGCACAATCAGGAGTATCGAGGTGATGGGTTGTCAGACTCTGTCGCCCCCTAGGGAGCCAGCACACGCGCCGGAGCCCTGGAACAAGGCCCCCAGCCGCTCCGATGGCCCAAGAAACGCGAGACAGAAGGTGACGCGGTTTCTGGAAGGACATCAGCGCCCCAACTGTGCAAGCACCTCCCGAGAGCTGTGGGCGGGTGCCTCGGGATAGAGGGCTCCAGACACCGGGCGGGAGTCCCCCAGCCACCCCCACCCCCACCGCAAACCGGGACAGGAGGCGGGGCGGTTATAGCTGGATTGGCGGGCCTGTGATGACTCCTCTTCGCTCCCCAGAGAGGGGGAGCCCGAGCTCCAGGGATGGCCTCCGAGCGGCAGGCGAGACCTCGGAGCGAGACCTCGGAGCGTGTCCCGCCCCTCGGAATAGCGCGACCTCTGGCTGGGACCAGTTCGGCAGAGCTGAAAAGGTGGGGCTTGCGGCTGTCCGGGAAGAAGGCGCCCATTCCCGCGACCTACCGTCTAGAGCCCCCGCTGGACAGACACTGTCAAAGAGCGCCGGAAAGGTCTAAACCCACGAAGGCGCACACCCTGCGGCGCTACATGCATCCGTTCACGGCCATCCGAAATAACAAGAAAATAGCAGTGTTCAAACAGTGTGCAAAGCGCGAGTGCACGCCTATAGATGCTTCTCGTCTTAGCCCCCGTTCAGCCCCGCTACTCCATTTTCTGCTCACTTCTATGCGCGTCCCGCGGAACCGTGTGCTGGAAGGGGCTTCGCATCCTTTGGCTCTTCCGAGCAAACGTCGGCTTTCCCCCACATGGGCAAAGCCAGACCCCAAGGCGAGAGGCCAGGAGGTCCCGTGCTCCCGGGGAGCGCCCTGATCCATCTCTGTTCCGGGCCGGTACGCGCGTTCACCGGCGCCGAGCCCTGGCCAAGGGGAGAGAGGTCGTGGGTACAGTCTCTAACTCGACTACCGTCGACCCATTTCTCAGCAGGCGAAGGTGCGTTTTCGGTTATCCAACCACCTCAAAGCCTGGGACTTGCCTGACAATTCAAGGCCACCTCCCTAGCGTCTCTCTGGGACCTGTTAGAGACAAGCCTGGCTCTCGCCTCCCCTTTCCCAGGGACCCCCGCCCTCCAGAGGCCTGGATGGGCTGCGGAGTGCCTGTCACCTCTCCCCGGTCTCATCCTTGAGCAACCTGACCGCTCCAAGCGGAGGCGGGAGGCCTAAGGCGCGAGCGCAGGGCCTTCTTGGCTCGCTACCGCTACCGTAGAACACCAGACAGGTCCAAGCCAGCTACGGCCGGCGACCTTAATGCGCTTATCTGGTCGCCGCCAGGTGGGAAAGAGGCCCGCTGCGGCCAGGAGCTGGGCGGCGCCGTCGCCGAGTCCCGCGCCAGAACCGTGCAGCACTCAGGAGCCACCCGGTACCCTCCAGGGGCGCCCGGGCCACACAGCCGCATCCTCGCCCTTGGCAGCCTGACCTCCCGCTCGCCTCTCCTCCCTGCTCGGCCCTGGAGTCGCATCTGCCCTCCACCCAACACCTCTCTCCTCACCCCTCGGAACTGGAAATTCATGTCGCCAACTCTTCAACCCTCAGTGACTCGAGAATTTTAAGACTGGGAGACAGGAACGTTGAGCTTCCCAAGGGCCAAGTCCGGGGCCGTAAGGTGCTCTGAGCATTTATTTAATTAACCGAAGGGGGAGGGGGGCAATTCGCCGGCAAAAGGGCCATCCCGATTGGAGGACACACCTGAAAGGTCCTCTTACTCCTCCCCTCCCCTCCCCCCTCGGAAAAGAGCGACCGGCGGGGAAGGGTCATCCCTTGTGTCTGCGCGTGGCGGCCCTAGCAGGGCTGCTCCCATCACGCAGTTGTCTCAAACGTGGTAGATGTCGCGCTGCCACGGGGCATTTTTCATCTGTTTTGTCTCCAAAGCCAAACCTATTCACCTTTGCGTGAATTCCCAGCTGTTATTTCCAGCTTTGGTCCGCTTCAGGCGCCTCCCCGGTTTCCAGGTAAAATCGCACCGGGGGCCCTGGGGTTCCCAGGAGAGACAAAGGTGGGTGGGCACGGGGTCTTATTAAGTGGCAAAGAGATTTGTCTGCGCCTCAGTTATCCATGCTGTTCACCTTCAGAAAAGGGGCGCAGGGCGTTGGTGACAAGAGTCACAGACAGGAAGAGAGTGGCCAAGAGTCCAGTCAAGTACAGTCTTCTTCAGGAAGACTGGACGTTCAGACGCAAACGCCATTTACGGACCAGGCCATCCGACCTGACATTACGGGGCCCACGCCCATCGTCCGGGCCAGCAGGAGAAATCAGGTTCGCACAGTTCGGTCACCGGGGGTCCCTCCCACATGGCATCCACACCAAACCTGCCCCGGCCACCCAAAAACAGTTTTTCCACCCTCCCACCGGGGAAGACGAGTCGCCAACGTATCCACCACACTCCTCCACGTCTGTCTACAAGGACAGAGAAACAAGTGGTAGGACAAACTGCAGTTCTCGACCCCACCTACTGGTAAACTCTCTCCCAGTTTCGAGTTTCGGTCTCCGGTAGTAGCCTTCAAAGGCAGTTTTTAAACCGGACCAGGAAGCTCTTACGGCTGAAGTGTCTGTGGACAGAAACAGACATTTCTACACTTCTTCAGACAAAAAGTGATGGGAGCACAGTCCCAGCTTCCGAGCGCGGGGGCTGACGCATTCACTCAAGACCACCACTTCGGGCAGACCCAGGCAGAGAACAAACCTACCAAAACATGAGCACATTAGAAGGCGTAACTAGGATTTTGATCATTCGTATTCTTCTCTTCTAAGATCAACACGCACTCCGCTTTTTCGGTCTGGCCGTAGGAATAGCTGAAACAGGGCACAGGCCACACTCTGGGAAGCAGCTGTTCCCAGCAGTGGGACGGGCCCTGGGGGGGAGGGGCGCAGAGAGAACGCTGATTTTTTACTTCCTTATGGTTGCCATTCTGTTTTCTTTGGGGGAGGGGTTGCAATGGTCTTGTTTTAATTATTTTCTGTTTTACAGGAATACACTAATCACTGTTCACATCCTGATTGTATTTCAACATTTCTACCAGACAGGAAATTTTTGGGTCATTATATGTTTTCTAGTCTTCTTTGTTGTAACTGTATCATGCTTTTACCATTTAGAAAAATATATAGTGACAACTGTGAATGCCCAAATACATCATCTGACCTCGGGTACGAGTACCTGTGACCGTCACCAGGCGTGACCATGAAAAATCAGCACCTGGGCAAGGTTTCAGCCTCCCTAGGGTCCCTCTGCTCTAGACGGTTTCCGCTCTTGAACTCTGCAGGGGACTCCGGGCCCACAGCCCAGGCAGTCCCTTCCTGCCCCACGCACTCTTCAAAGTAGCGTGAGCCGGCGACTTTTCTTCATGTGGCCTCAAACACTGCTTTCCCGGCACCCGGTGCCAGGCTCCAGAGTTCTGCGTGTAAGGACTCATTTCGGTGGGGCCATTAGCCCGAGAACCACAAAGCATGTTAAAAAGCCGAAATGGCACCATGGCAACCCAGGGATCGGGAGGGAAACCCCAGCCAGCAGAAACCAACACGGCAAGAAAACCAGAGCCTGAAAGGAGGAAAAGACGGTCTCTCTAGATCCACTCTGTGGCGGGAAATATACATATCGTGTCCCACAGCCAGGCACACGAATTGGAAAGTCTGGAAGACTCACACCCGTGTATGTATTCTTTTCTCACCTGAACACAATCCTTAGCTTCGAAAACTAGGAATTAGAAATGTTCTATGCCAACATTCTCTCTTGCCAAGATGGGCTTCCATGGGCTCAGAGAGGACCCAGAACACTGCCCTACCCCACCCCATCCGCCCTAGTTGGCAATACTGAGTTTTCATGTTCTGCTGCCTGGGCAGCCCCGGGGCGACCGGGTCCAGTTTCGTTCATTGGTCAGTTGGAACGCTGTCCTCCATTCGGATCTCGCACACAGCCTGTGGACCCCCAGGCTCCGGCCCCGTGGCAGACCCCCGAGCCTGGAGCTCTGTGGCTGAGGCCCACAGGCATTAAGAGATGCCTGTGGGAACAGGTGTGGACTCGCCCCTTCCTTTGTTTACAGGTGAGATCCCGGCCGTGTAGAGGGAGTCACGTGCACATGTTCCCAGCGCGTAGCTGCCGACCGTGAGAGAGTCCTCTCTTCCTCTCTGTGATCCAGGTCGCGGAAAGACTTTTTTTACATGGAAAGGATGCTCTTGTATCACACGTTGGCCTTTTGAACAACCCGTTTACCCTGATCAGAACCGCTCATTGAGACTTCGATTTTGTTTTGGCTTAAAGAAACAGTTTTTCCCTCATGCATGCTATTAGTTATACAAATTCTATAATTCATATGGGTTTGGGGGAACGAGAGGCAAGGGAGTTTATCTTAATTGAAACATGTTTAAAAAAGCAAAAGAATTGGATCCTTCCTGCCTATATCTCCTCCTTCACCCAGGGCATTTGATTAAAAATCCTATTTTTTTATTATATTTAGGGAAATGCGGGGGCCCCCAAAGCGGTCATGACCAGAAACCAAGGCTTCCCTATTGCGCCGCATCCACACAAGCGAGCCACCCGACCTCGCCACCATCCCCAGGAGGGGTCAGCAGCCACGAGCCCCCCTCACCTGGGCCGCCTAGCTGCCCATTTGGCCGCTGACTCCCTCCCCCCGCACCCCCAAGGGAGGGCATGTCAGTTGCTTGCAAGGTCAGGAACAGGAGGACAATGGCCAGGGCTGGAATCAGGGTGAGGAAGCAAAGTGTGAGAAGCCACCACAACATTTCAGTAACCCAGACAGTCATTTAATGCACTGTTTTCAGAACATTAAGGCGAACACCAAAAGTCCTTGATGAACAAAATACCAAAATCTGACATGAAGACGGGCTACAGTTGTCCCTTTCATGCACCTGCGTCACTGAGCCGTGGCAACGATGACTTCTAATCAGCCCCCCCGTGTCCCCTGCCAGGTGGGTTGGTGACAGTTGACAATGGCAGGTGGCCCGATGGGGGCAAGGAGGGGCTTTGATTCATTTTTTTCTCCTTGGGGGCCACTTTATAAGCGCACATAGGAGCCCACACTTCCCGTAACCTCGGGCTCCAGCGTTGCCCGGCCTCGCCTGCAAGGGGGATGGCCAGTGCCCTCAGGGGACCGGTCCCGAGCCAAAAAAAAAAAAAGATAGGGGTCCCAAATAGCTGAAATGTCCTATTGCGTTTAGGATGGTGACTCGCTCGTGACGCTGGGAGGCTGGCGGTGTGCACTTCTGGAATTCACCACACCCTCATCTCACGCCGGCAAAGACCGCGGGCTCCGGGGCCTGGCGGTCTCCAGACCCCGGCTGCATTCCTGAAGCAGCACAGTTCAGCTCCCCGGTGCCTCGGCGCTCGCCCCTGCAGAGCGGAGGGCGCTGCGCTGGCCTCACAGGGGTGGAGACCCAGCAGACACACTATGCAGAGTGTGTCCAGCTAGGCCTGGTAATAAAAATGTTACGTAGGATCCGTCACCATGGCTAACGCTGGGCGCCTCCTTACCCCCAGAGCACTTGTCTGCGTCCTGTGCTCCGTGCCTGCGGTGGAAAGCGGCCACTCGGGCTGGCCCACGCACCCACACACGCCCGCACCCCGGGGGCCGGCCGGCTAATCAGCAACGAGAGCGAGCAGCTCGCAGGCATTGCTCCCCTGTTCAACCAGTCACCCCCCGCCCCACCCACCTGAGTCCCTGCTGGGCCACCCACAGGCAGGCCGTGTGCTCTCCGGTGACTTCTGTTCTAGAAGGGGAGGCGTGCGTTCCTCCGCTTCAGCCCTGGTTTTGAGGGCCAGCGATGGGCTAGGTTCTGCTGCCCCGGGGGGATACAGAGGGTTGACAAAAGTGACGAAATCCCCAAACTCACACCATCAATGTATACCCGGTCGGAGATGTAGCATTCAGTACCCATAGTTTGCCATGAAGGATGCGCCCCGTGTGCAGTGCACACCCACGTTTTAATGCTGCCCATGTATAACGTGCATCCGTATTTTCCCCTCAGAAATGGGGGCCAAGAAGTGCCCCTCGTACACGGCAACACACAGTCATCCATTGCAGTGGGATGGAGAAGGAAGGAACTTCTAAGCCCTTTGCCTGCATCATCTCATTTAATCCTCAGAGGCGCCCCACCAGGTGGGAGCGACTACTGCTCCGTTTGGCATTTGTGGGAATCCAGGAGCGTGGAGGCTGAGGGACTTGCCCTTGCGGGCCTGGCAGGTGGCAGACATGGGTAACCCAGGCCACCGCTGGCCTGTCTGTTGAAGACTGCACACCCAGCCCTGGCTGGCACAGCTCAGTGGATTGAGCGCGGGCTGCAAACCAAAGTGTCGCAGGTTCGATTCCCAGCCAGGGCACACGCCTGGGTTGCAGGCCTTGACCCCCAGCAACCGCACATTGATGTTTCTCTTTCTCTTTCTCCCTCCCTTCCCTCTCTAAAGATAAATAAATAAAATCTTAAAAAAAAAAAGACCACACACCCAGTTAGGGCCTGAGGGCTGCCAGGGCCCTGAGGAAGTGCAGACTTACCTTTCCCAGGTGGGGTGCCTAGTGTGGACTGGGGACACGGGCCCTGGGGTGGCAGCAGCAGGTGCGGCCTCTGTCACAGCCCCCTCAGCAGAGAGGAAAATGTCCCTGTTCCTCGCAATCACGCTGTGGGGAGGGGTTACCTTTGGCCAAACAGGTAGCTCCAAAAAGAAGCGGCACATTTGGTTTCATGTGTATCAGTCATTTGTGTGGTGTTGGCAGACCATGTGTGCTACTTGCCCGTTTTTCCGTCAAGTCACCTTCTCTTCTTTATTTCTTCAATAACTCGCACAAATGCGTTACTGTTTAGGCCTTCCATGCAGCTGGTGTTGGGGGAGGGGGAGTGGGGAGGCTCACGTGGTCTTCGGCAGACAGACCTGATTTTTCCTTTTCCCCAGTGGGGGCTCCGCAGCGCGGCGGGGCCGCCTGGAGTGCCGCTCGCGATCTCGCACGCCGACCCCCACGTGCATCTCCCCGGCCCCTCCCTCCTCGTGTGCTTTCCCAGAGGAGTCCGCCCTCACCTTTTGCCCTGTTTCCAGCCTGCCTCACCCCTCTGATTCACGTCTTCCAGAAAAGTCCTGGGATCCGTGTGTCACCTTCCTCCCCACCCCCTCGGTGCACGCACGCACACGGATCTTGCACGAAGGCCTACATTTTGAATGGAGTTGCTAACAGTGTGTCGATAGAAAGATCTCGTGTCTTCACACGGAGAGGGCTGCGAGGAGGTCTCTTCTGGATCTGCAAGAGACCAGCAAAAGGACGGCCTGAGGCACGGTCCTCGCAGGACGATTTTGTCCCCCCAGGGGACATGTGGCAATATCTGGAGGTATTTCTGGTTGTCCCAGCTGGGGGAGGATGAGCCTGGCATCTTTGTGGGTGGAGGGGAGGGGTGCTGCTGAGCACCCCAGGGCACAGAACAGCCCGCAGGACAGAGAGCTATCTGTCCAAAATGCCCACCAGGCTCCGGAAGGGTGGCCTGGGGGAGGCCCACGAGGGCGCAGGGTGGAGGGACTTACCTGCAGCCTAGCCCAGGGCTCTTCCAGCTCCTGCGGAAGGAGGCTCAGGGCTCAGGGTCAGGTGCAAGGTCAGGTACTGGGCCCTTTTCCTCTTAGGTCACCTTCATTAGGCTGCAGAACACAGGCTTCTGTAACACTAACTCTTACCATACGAGGGGGGACCCAAAAAAACTGGCATTATGTTCTGCAGGATGGGCCCCTTGTAGCACAGGCTTCCCCCACTAGGCGAGTGTCCTAGGAACCCATCAGTATCAGTGGACCAGCCCTGGCTGGTGTGGCTCAGTGGATTGAGCGCGGGCTGCGAACCAAAGTGTCGCAGGTTCAATTCCCAGTCAGGGTACATGCGTGGGTTGCAGACCATGATCCCCAGCAACCGCACATTGATGTTTCTCTCTCTCTGTTTCTCCCTCCCTTCCTTCTCTAAAGATAAATAAATAAAATCTTTAAAAAAAAATCAGTGGACCGAATGGCGTTGTTGTGAGAGGCTGAGTTTGGCTCCAGTAAGTTTTTTTTTTTTAAGACTCAGTGCATTTGCTGATTTCATGATGGGTGATTGATGAGCGCACCCGCCCACACTGCGCTGAGTGTTCAGCCGTTTCTGACCAAAAATGACCTGACCCCTGTGCCCCACCCTCCCTAGTCACCCCACCTCGCCCCCGGTGACTTTTTTTTGTCTCCCCGGATGAAAAATGTCCTCGAAGAGACATGTGTTGCCAACAGGGAAGACGTGAAACCAAAAAAAAAAAAAACGGCAGAAGCACTAAAAGGCATCAAAACCGACGCGCTCAAACCCTGTTGTGAGCAGCGGGACAGACGCCTGGACGGGCGCCCTGCATCGCAGGCCGAGTCCAGTGAAGGCGACTGGAGTTCACACATGTGAGAACAAGTACACAGTGTTTTAAAATGAATTCTGGGTTTGGGGGGTCCCCCCTTGTACATATTTCTTTCTTTAATACTTTAAATCAATGTTATTGATGTCTAATTCTTTTTTTTAATTTTTTTAAAGATTTTTTATTTTTATTTATTTTTTTAGAGAGGCAAGGGAGGGAGAAAGAGAGAGAGAGAGAAATGTCAATGTGTGGTTGCTGAGGGCTGTGGCCTGCAACCCAGGCAGGTGGCCTGACTGGGAATCGAACCTGCGACACTTTGGTTCGCAGCCCGAGGTCAATCCACTGAGCTACGCCAGCCAGGATGATGTCTAATTCTTTACACTATACAACATACTGACTAAGAGCGCGGTTTGATGAGCTTTGACGAGCGTTTACACCCATGTCGTGACATCCTGTCCCAGGTGTAGAGTATTTCTTGTTTCCCTCACCCCAGACCGCCCCCTCCCGCCCCTGCACCGTCAAGGGTGCCCGTCTCCAGGCCCAGGCAGCCATCCATACATCTGCTGCCATCACTCCAGGTGACTTAAAACCATCCTCAAGGTCACAGAAATAAAATGTATGGAGGTGTGTGTGCTTTTGCATCTGACTTCTTTCACTCAGCGTGACGTTTGTCTTTGCGGTGACCCGTGCTGTCGGCGGGCCGGTGTCCCCTGCCCGGTGTTGCTGAGTGATGGCCCGTTCGTTGCCTTTGTGCATTCCGTCGCCTGTTTGTTGACCGACATTTATTTGGGTGATTTCTGGTTTGGGGCTTGTCTTTGCCAGCTCTGGCTGCTGTAACGAGACACAGAGACTGGGTGGCATGCGGACAACCGACATCTATTTCTCACAGTTCTGGAGGCTGGGAAGTCCAAGGTCAAGGTGCCAGCAGAGTCAGCTAGTGTCTGCTGAAGGCCGGCTTCCTGCTTCACAGCCATGACAGAGGGTCAGAGGGTGAGGAGCGCTCTTCCATAAGGGCACTGATTCCTCTCCCGAGGACACCGCCCCCTGTGCTCTGACCTCTTGCTTAAATCCCGGGACTGGCACCGCTGGCTTATACGATAAGAACATGTGAAAGTGTATAAACAAGCTGCCGGTTTCCCCGTGCGGCGGCACCACTGTGCCAGCAACGCCCGAGGGCCCCTTTGCCCTACGCCCTCACCAGCGCTCTGCACGTCAGTCTGCTGGTGTTCGTCCTTCTAGTGGGTGCGCAGTGGCGTCTCCTGGGGGTTTTACTTTGCATTTCCCTAATGGTAAGTGCTGTTGAGAATGTTTTCCCAGCTTGCTTCTGTCTTCTTTTGTATTGTGTCCAAATCTTTGCCTATTTTCTTTTTTTTTAAAGATTTTATTTATTTATTTTTAGAGAGGGAAGGGAGGGAGAAAGAGAGAGAGAGAAACATCAATGTGCGGTTGCTGGGGGCCGTGGCCTGCAACCCAGGCATGTGCCCTGACTGGGGATCGAACCTGTGATGCTTAGGTTCGCAGCCCGTGCTCCATCCACTGAGCTACGCCAGCCAGGGCTTCTTTGCCTATTTTCTGAACTGGGCATTTGCCTTATCATTGAGCTGCAGGGATTTCTTTATTCAGAACACAAGTCACCCTTTGATTTTCTTAGTGGTGCCTTTTGAAAGGCAAAGGTTGTAAATGTTTATGAAGTCCAGCTTATTTTTCTTAGTTAACTAAGTCTGTGCTTTCTGTGTGCTCGTTAAGAAACCCTTGCCTTGCCCCAGAGCATGAAGAATTCTCTATGTTTTCTTCTAGAAACATTATGGGTTTAGCTCTTTTTTTTTTTTTCACTTCTGTGGACATTTGGCATTCATTCACGGATGCGCTGTAGGTTGGCAGGCATGGGTATCCAGTTACAGCACAGTTTGTGGACGGGACCACCCTTCCCTCCCTGACTGCCCTGCACACCTCGGTGGAAAACCAGTCGGTCACCTAGCTGTGGATCTATTTCTGATTCTACATTTCCTTCCCTCCTTCTGCCAGGTTAACACACTCTCCCGCTCAGAATACGTCTTGAAATCACTGGGTGTTCTCTTGAAATCCGGTTGTCCTTTAGAATGCTTTTGGCTACTCGAGATCCTTTGCATCGTCATAGAAATTTTAGAATCAGATGACCAAGCCTTACCAAAAACAAACAAAAAAAAATACCACTGGTTTTTGCTGGGATGACATAGTACCCAGGGTTCACCTCTCGGAGAATTGCTACCCTCCTCCTAGATCTGAGTCTCCCGCAGCACAAGCGCGGCCTTGTGACTCGGCGATTGTTCCATTTATTTGCGTCTTTTACTTCTCTCAGCATTCCTTGGGAGTTTTCTCTATCCAGGGCACTCACATATTTTGTGAAATTTATTTCTAAGTTTCTAAAATTCTTGGAGGCTACCAGCAATGGTGACGCCTATTTCAAATGTTGCCACTGTTGTTGTATTTCTATTCTTTTTGTTGCTTGTTGCTGGTATCTGAAGAGAGAGTTGCTTTCTAAATAAAAGAGTTTTGTGTTGCCCTCGTCCCCGGAGGCCTTGATAAACGCACTTATGAGTCCTACTGGCTTTTCCGTCGCTCTCGTCGAATTTTCTACCTAAACGGCTTCCCTTCTCCCTCTCCACCTGCACAGCTTCTGTTCCTGCCCCAGCCCCAGCCTCGGGTGGGATTTCTGGGAATTTTCAGCTCCCTGCGCTCCGGGTGGTGGTCTGCCCGCCCCAAGTTGCAGCTATGCATTGGCTCACACAGGTGCAGAGGCAGGCAAGTCCCGAGATCTGCAGATAGCGAGCTGGAGACTCCAGCAGAGCCGAGGGTGTGCATTCCAGTCCCAAAGCCAGCAGGCTCCAGACCCAAGAAGGGTGGAGGGCTCAGTGCTAAGTCTCAGAGCTGGCAGGACGAGCATGCTGGCTCGGCTGCCAGGCAGGGCTCCCCCCACCTCCGCCCGGTTCCATCCAGGGCTCCAGCCGATGGCAGGAAAGCCATCCCATTGGGGGATGCGGGGGCGCCTGCTTTACTCAGTCTAGGAATTCTAGACTGATCTCCTCCAGAAAAACTCCTCACAGACACACTCACAAGAATGTTTGACCAAATGTCTGGGCCCCAGGTGGGTTGTCAACTTGATACACAAAATCGCCCATCATAATATCCACGCAAAACTCGGGGTGGGGGGCTCCCGGAGATTTCAGGAGCTCCTTATCTGAGTTCCTCCCTCCTCTCCAGTTCCTCAAGTTCTAGCCACCTCAGTCTCCCCGAACTCCAGTCTCTGCCTCCCAGGGCTGCCTCCCGGATTTGCCAGGTGCAGCGCAAAATGAAAATCCAGGCCCTCCCTGGTTCGCAAGCTCAGGATAGAGTTTCCGGATCGTACCAGCAGAGCATTAAGGCCAAGCTGGAGGCCCTCCTACGCCCAAGGCCCCCCTCAGCTGTGCAGGGCACACTCCACTGGCCGAATGCTGGGCGGCCACACAGCACGCATCGCCACCTTGCTCTCGGAACCTACGGCCCTCTGACCGCAGGCGGTGCCGTGTCTGAAAGGAGTTGTTTCATACATTTTACTCAGTGTTGCAGTTGTTTGCAGCCGAGAGGCCCGGCCACCCCGAGCTGCCCCACTGGGGCTGGGAGCAGAGTCACCTTTCATGTATGCTTCCTGTACCCGCACCAGGTACCATGTGAGGTGACTTCATTATTTTTACAGTTTACGTTTCAGGGCAACACATGACCGCATCTGTCTCCTGACATACTGGAAATGTGATGGCTAACGCTATCACCCAGCGCGATCTGCATTCCCTGTCCCAGCTCTGCTGCCGCCTCCGCTCCGCCCGCTGAGAAGTAGCTGACCACGTCAGCGTGGGTGGTCACCTGGGTCAGGACCCTCTCTCAGCGTTCACCTGCGTGTCTCTGACCCCATCAGAACCGCCCACCCCAGGCCCCAGACATCATCCTACACCGGGGCGTTCGCCCCAGAAAAGTGAAAACACACCCGTAAGGAGAGGAGCTCCGTGCAGGGTTACCCCGAAGTGGAAAGCACCCAGATGTCAATCATTAGGAGGGGGAATAAAGGAACCGTGTTGTACCCACACAGCGGGGTTCTGCTCCACAGGCGAGAAGCAGAAACCAGCCCTGGGCACCAGAGCACGTGTGAGTCTCACAGGCACGCCGTCCCGGCACAGGGAGCCAGACACACAAGTATAGATGAGTATACTATGGAGTTCACTATGGAGTGAACTGTGGAGTTCAGATTCAAGAACAGGCGGAGCTCGCCAATGGTGGTAGACGTCAGAATAGCGCTTTACTTATTTGGTTGGAGGGAATGAACTGGAAAGGCCAGGGGGATCTCTAGGGAGGGGGGGGATCCTGCGATGTCCCAGAACTCCACATGGGTGTGGGGGACAAGAGTGTGTTCCCTCTGTGAGTGCTGATTGCGCCACACACTTCAGAGGTGGCTACATAAATAGTATCGAATGTCAACTGTACTTGAAAACATTCAATAAACACATGAATGGATAACAATAATGTTTGGATACACTGAAGGAGGCAGGTAAGATCGTAAACGTAAATGCTCACGGAAGGGGTGGGGGGGTGTTTCCCCTCCAGGCGGCGGGCCGGAGTCTCCCGCTTTGTCAGCGGGACAATGGCAGATCTCCATGAGAATGTTCTGCTCTGGTTCCATGAGGAGCCGCAGCAAGCCCAGGGCCCCCGAGTCTAGCAGGGAAGGAAGCCCGGCTTTTAAATACAATAGGCACCTTCTGGATTGCTTGTTATTTCTGGGGAAGGCCTCCGGGGCTTTCTGGCCAAGCTCTCCCTCCCCCTCCCACCCTCCACCCCCCACCCCCCACCTTCAGACCTGAGGATCTCCTGTTTGACTAAAGGGAAATCCAGCAAGTTCTGGGGAGACGAAAGGGGTCCCTCTGGTCTCAGGGCGAGGCAGGAGGGGGAGGGGAAGCAGGGCCTGGCTGGTGGCAGTGGCCAGTGTCCCAGGTTAACACTGACACCCACCGGGCCCCTTCAGAAACGCTACACCCTCCACCCACTCCACACCCCAGAAGGTGCCCCTGTGGGCGGGGGCTAGGGGAGGAGGGAGGGTGCTTCCCACCTCTCAATCATGGGATCTGAGGCAGGGAGCTGGGGTGCCCAGTCCCACCGGGAAGGCCTTCACCCAGCCGGTCCGGGAGCCGGGGAGGAGCGAGCGGCAGGGGCAGGAGCCGAGGCCTCCAGCGGGGCTGTGTCCCAGGCCGCCGTCCCATGGCGATGTCTGCGCGCTGATGTCATTTAACCATCCTAATAACCCCACGAGATGGGAACACTGATCACAGTCCTGTCGCTGATAAGGACGCCGTGTCCGGAGAGGACCGCCCAAGGCCGCAGACCCTGGACACTGGGGGTGGAAGCTGGGCCTGGCCACTTGAGGCCAGAGGTTGGTACTAACCACTACACTCTCCTGCCTCCCACGGAGCGGCAAGCCCTCCCGGACGGAACGCACGGTTCCCTCGAACCAGTAAGTGTCGATGAAAGACCCACAGCGTGGGCGCCCACGGGGAAGGCACGGGGTCTGCAGAGACGAGAGGGGGCTGGCGGCCAGCCACACCTGACCCAGGCACTGTTGTGCGTGACCGCCCCCGAACCTCACGAGGGCCCAACAAGACGCGTCTGTCCTGCCCACATTCCTATTTCCAGGTGAGGAGAAGGCTCGGGCCGTGAGCAGGGAAGCTGGGGGCTTGGCCAGCACCCGAGCCTGCGGGAAGTGGGCGCAGCCTGCACTGAGGCCGAGGGCCCACACGCTGAACAGAGCTGTTCCAGCCAGCGGGGCCGTGGGGCCCCACAGCTCTGGGTTCAAATCCCGTCTTCACCCGTCACTAGCAATTTACACGACCGCTCTGTGCCTCGGTTTCCACACATTGCAAACACACACGACACTCTCAGCCTCTTGGGTTTGGGGCAGGGAGGTAAGTGAAACGCAGCGTCTACAAAGCCCTGGGTGGGCGCTGGACACGGGACCCCTCTTCAAAGGTCACTGTGTGGTGTGTGTGTCCAGTATCCACAGGCTTCTGCGTCCTCGGCCTGAATAACTAACTGGTCCCCTCTCGGGCCAGGTGTCGGTCCCACATGTCACCTTCCCAAACTGGCCCTCCCGGTCGTCCGGGTCCACAACGGCCCTCCACCCTGGAATTCCCTGCCCTGCCCTGACTTGCCCCGCTCGCATTGTTCATCCCACAGGTATTTACGGCCGGCCTCCCAGGTGCCAGACCCGGCGCTGGGGAGCGCCGCGGCAGCCGGAGAGGCCCGGACCTCCCGTCCCAACGGTGACACCACCGCCCCCATGCTGACAGAAGCGACGCTATGACGAAACGGGGGGTGCCGTGGGTGCAAGGTGGCCCGGCCCCATCGGGGGGTGCGACAGGTTTTCAGATGAGGTGACCCTGAAGCCACGGAGGTTCTGTAGGCCAGAGGAAGCAGAGGGCAGGGGAGAGGAGGGAGGGCAGGCCCCGGGGGGGGGGGGGGGGCGTTCCCAGCGGGAGCCCAGCTCAGGCACCGGGAGTGAAGGTGGGGTCAGGAGGTCAGCGGTTTCGTTCAGTCCACAAACATCCCTCCTGTTGTGATGACCACCACGCGTGTTTGGTAAACAAGGTGCCCCTGAAGCTACGGGGGTGGCGGGTGCAGTGGCCTCTGTCACCTCACAGACAGCACTCGGGATCCTCCAGGGTGCCGGGTCTGGCTCGGGGGGTGGTGGGGGAGCCAGGCGGCCAAGCCCCTGCTCCCGACCTTATTACCATGGTGGTGGCGGGGAGGGCGGCCAGTGACGGCCAGCCTGACACCTGAGACCGGCCAGGTGTGCCGGTGAAGGAAAGGTAAGCGGTAGGACGGAAGGGCGTGGAGTCGGAGACGGAGTCGGTGAGCAGCCCTCCCCGTGGAGGTGGCCCCCACCGCATGCTCACGGGGCCCCAGGCCCACAGAGGGTTCAGATTTGCCCCTCGGGGCCTGGGGGCAACTCAGGCGTGAGAGTCCAGCCCCAGGTGTCAAGCTCCTTGCTTTCAGACACAACCATTACCTGCCCCTTTGAGTCACCTGTTCATCCAGCTGATGGCCCAAACAGAAGCCCCCCGCCACCCCCGCCATGCCCCTGCCGCCCGCAGGCTAGTCAAGGCCTGGGTGCCGAGAGGACTGGAGAGATTCTTCTGTGCTGCGGGAGTCAGGCACCCATGGGAGCTGGGGGCCCTGTGGACTCCTCCAGCCGCGGGCTGGGGGGCAGATGCAAACTGGGGGCGGGGTGTCAGAGACTTTGAGGCTCCTTTAGCTTCCAAAACGCTCCAACCAAGGGAAGCAGACACCCTGTCGGTGCAGACAGGGCCCATGTCCTCACAAGGTCCCCGGCAGGGGGTGGTGGCATTAGGACATCATAATGAGTGGGGACACCCCAGTTTCTCCCCAGAAGTGGCCATGATTAAGCCTGGTGAGTGTCCTAGCAGTCCTTTTTGTGTACGCACAAGCCCATGTGTCCTGCACACAGCTCTGACAGAGAGGACCCTACCCTTCGCCATCTCACTTCGCCACGTGGCAACGTTCTGGGCTGACCTTCGACCTCGTTCTCCGCAGCCCCGCCTCTTTCCAGCCTCTTCCCCACCCGACGGTGGGGGTGGGTGTGATGGGCCCCTCTCCCCACATGGACGGGCCCACTCGTGTGGCTCCTCCGTGAGCTGCCTGTTCGTGCTGTCCACCCACGTTCCCCTCGCACCGCCTCTTTCCCCGTCTGGTTTCAGGTGTTCCTAACGATGCTGTTTTCGGGTCTGGGTCTCGGACCCAGGGGGGACCGAGGAATTCATGCGCAGGAGCTTGTGTGTGAGGTGGGACCGCCAGCCCTGAGTCTGCAGCCCTTCCCGGGTGGGGCCCCGCCCTCGTCATCTCCTGGATTCCCTCACCAGCAGGATGAGTCCGCGACCCCTCTCAGCCCTTTCCTGACGGCCCAACAGACGTGCCTAGGTGGAGCGGACGGCGTCCCACCTCCGCCGCGTGCCTGCCCTCACAGCCCTCACCCCCACTCTGCAGGAAGAGCCGCAGCATGGGGGACCCCACCACCCCCAGGGGCTCTTGCTGTTGGTGGGGGAATTCGAAGGAGAAGCCCCACCCCCGCCCCGGCCTGCAAGACCCAGAAGGCAGGAGGAAAGTGGGTGAACCCGGAGGGAGCACGGGCCCCTGCCCCCTGGGCAGAAGATGGGCAGCCTGCTCCGTGATCACCCGTGGTTCTCATTCAACGGGCAACTTGGTTTCCGTGGGTCTGCACCGGGGTTTTCAGTCTCCAACAACCGCGGACAGTGTAAGGCATCTGCCAGTTTCCATAGCTTGTCTGCTGCTCCCCTCGTCTGATTTAATCACACACACACACACACACACACACACACACACACACGCAATTTCAAAGGCACTTGTGGTTACATAGTGAGAAATTCTGATTCCCTTCTGCTAGGGGCAATGGTCCCGTTGAGACTGGGTGGCTGGAATAACCAACAAGGAAGAGTCTTTGCCTGTTAGACACAGGCACTGAAGTATTTCTGGGAGAATGATACAAAGTCTAGGGTTTACTTTAAAGTTCTGGGTGGGGGTTGGGGAGAGGGGCGCCGAGGGGTGGATGGAGGGCAGATGACCCAGCATGGCGCCTGTGGGCCAGCGATGGGCCCAGCGTGAAGGGCGGGCCATTGCCCACCTCGGCCCACCTCTGGGCGTGTTGGAAACATTCTATGATGATAACAAGTAAAATGGAAACACAACCGGAGCCTGATTTTCCAGAGAGAGGAGGCGGTGAAGCTTGCGCTGCAGCCGGCCAGGCACCGGCCGCTGCTAGTATTATTCTAATTAACACCATTATTATTTAAAAGACTCGTAGTCAACTGTCGTGTCCACGTGATGTGCATAACGCACAGGAGATCAGGTTTCAGAAAGCGGTGTTCGTTTTGTGGGTTCTTTCCTTCCTTTTCTCTTTATGGGGGGGGAGATACGGCCTTTTGAATTTTATTTTTCAATTCCAGTTGACATTCAGTCTTGTTTTATACCTAGTGGAGGACACAGGTTAATTCTTTTCTTCTGCTGTGGCCGTACCCAACGCACACCCATCCAACTTTACTGTAGAAAGGTACTGTTCCTGGCTGGCGTAGCTCAGTGGATTGAGCGCAGGCTGGGAATCAGAGTGTCCCAGGTTCGATTCCCAGCCAGGGTACATTCCTGGGTTGCGGGCCATGGCCCCCAGCAACTGTACATTGATGTCTCTCTCTCTCTCTCTCCCCCTCCCTCCCTCCCCCCCCCAGAAATAAATAAAATCTTAAAAAAAAAGAAAGGTACTGTTAACGTTGTCTCTCTTTTTTCTTTAATTTTATTGCGTTTTCCCATTACCATTTACCCCCTCACACTCCCTCCCCCCCGCCCACCCCTCCCGCACAGCCACCACACTGCTGCCACGCACACTGTCTCCTGACACAAATGTTTACTCTCAGAGGAGCGAGGGCAGGCCTGAGGGGTGGCTGTTTGTGGTGGCCACACGGAAGGGAGGAGGGCAGGTGAATGGGTGGGGACAGGCGTTTGCATTTTCCCTATTTTATACATTTCTGGGTTTTTTTAAAAATGTATTTTGAAAAAAATTACCCAGTGATGCATGAGTCTACTTTGGTTCTAACGTGTTGTGGAAATATGTATCCACGTACAGCTACTGGGTGGGTGTGTGTCCATCTGCACAGCCTTTTTCCAAAAAAGGCAACTTGGCTCCTGAGGTCATCCAGCTATTTCTTGCTCGTCTTCCTCCTCCGTCTCCGCCCCTCCCCTCCCCCTCCCGCTCCTTCTCTTCTCCGCCTCCTTCTTCCTCATCCAGGTTTTTTTCTGCCAGACTTCTTCCTCTGCGGTGCCCTTCCCGGACCAGCGGCAGGCGCATCCTAGCTCCCGGGCGGTACCCCGGCTGAGGACACTGGTAGATCCTTGGAGTTCCGTATATTCCAGTTTGCACATCTCTGCCCACAACCTTGAGGACGATCTTACTCTTCGCTCTTTTACACAAATCCACCCCCTAGCAGTAGCCTCGGCCCTTCTGCGCCACACTCTGTGGCCACATCTCACTTTCGAACATCTGCGACGTGGCCCGCTTTATGGACTTTAAATCCCATAATTGCTAAGTCCAGAGGATCAGTCTCCTCCGGGGTCGGGGAGCTGAGGGGTGTGGCCAGGGAGTTGCCGGGTTGGTTATTCTAGCAGCTGAGAAAATAGCCCAGAAGAATCTGGAACGTTTATGTTACCTGGTGGCGGTGAATCTATGAGACACCCCCAACCTATAAGCAGGGTGATTAAGGAAAAACTGGAAGGACCCCCCCCCACCCCCGGGAGCCCGGCACCAAGCCACACTGGCACGCAAGCCACAGCCGAGGGAGCCCGGAGGCTGCTGGTTAGTTCCAGTCCCGGCTCTGGCTGACTGTGAAAGGTGGTTTCTTATTCAAGTTCGAATAAAGCAGCCAACAGGATGGATGCTCTGTTACTCTGTTCCCGACGGGCCCACCGGCACGCACAGAACCAGGGCGCGGCACCTCTGCTGATGCTGCTGGAGCAGGCTTGTCGGCCACGGGCACGCGAGCCCCCTGGCTGGCCTCTGCTACGCCCTTCGAAGACTCTCCACCAGCCCCCTCGGGAGACCGTGCCTCTCAGCACATGAAAGCCCTCTCCCGTGCAATTATTAGCATGTCCTAAGCCTTTTTGTAAGCACCAGGCAGCAGAATAAGCATTACCTGGCAATCCACAATACAGTTTCCGGTCTGGGGGGTGGGGGGTGAGGGGGGAGCCGGCCTCAGTCAAGTCCACAGAGCTACGGAAAGGGGGATGTGGGAGCGAAGCTACTCCAGGCAAGAGAAACAGCGGTGGCTTGCTAAACAGCAGCTCTGACCCCACAAAGCCCACCTACCAGCTAGCTGCTGCGTCGAGTCTCTGAACAGGACGAGGCGCCACTCAGGAGGCGTCTGCCGCCCGTCAAGGGTGACAGCGGGACTGGCAAAATGACCCAAGCCATCCCTGCCAGCCTCGGACGGGGGGGGGGGGGGTGGGGGGGCAAGGCTGGCTGGCCTCCGAAAGGCGGGCGCCCCATCCCTAATCCCCGGCCACTCATCCCTAATCCCGCCACGGACCCTAACCGGAACTTTATCCCTGGGAGGTGGGGTCGCTGGGGGTGGGAAAGGGCACCCGGTCTGCGAGGTTCCGACAGGGTTTACCGTCGGCGTGTGCTCTTTTGATAAAAAAAAAAAATACCCGTTGCATTCGGCATGAAATCAGCCGCTATTGGTACAAAGGCAACCGCAAAGCATAAAGGCGTTGAATGAGGCTTTTAATACCCTATCTACATAAATGTCCTTGAGGACTTAGCAAGTGGTGAAAGGTGCCTTTTCGCATCCGCGGAGAAGGAACAGGTGACTCAGTAAGGGACCTTCAGTGGAGGGAGTTAACTTCTTATGCCCGGAAGTCTCACAACAAAGAAGTAAAGGTATAGACTGATGAAGAAACAACAACAACAAAAAAGTCAAAATGCATGTGACGTTCACACCACGATATGAAGAAAAAAATGTAACAAAACTTACTACCTTCAAGTTTCAAGTAGGAGGTATTTCAGATATTTAAAAAAATGGAAGGGAGGATAGGGTACCCCGCTGTGCACCGCCCCCCAACCCCCCAACCGAGAAGGAAAAACGCGACAGCACCGGCCACCGCAGGCCAACAGAAGTTGGGGTGCTTCCTTCTGTGCATCCTGTCAGGCTGTCGCTCCCCACGAAGGACCCGGGGACCCCCAGGCAGGCACAGAACTCGGCACCGGCGCCAGCACCCCGCCTGCGTCCGCGCGCCCCTCCCCCTCCCCCACCCCCACCCCCACCCCGAGGACCGCGCGCTCACGCACGTGTTCTGCCCCGGGAGCGAGCAGAACGGCGGCGACAGCGGCCCACGGTGCCCGGGTGCGGCGTGCCCCGCCCGGCGGCGCCACTCTCTGCACAGCGTTACCCTTAATTCTCGGGTCGGGAGTTCGGTTTCCTCCCCATGCAGCAGACGCGGCCCCTGCGGCCGGGCAGGGGCGGTGGGCCTCGGCAGGGGGGAACACCGAAGGCCGCAGGCCGCTGGCCGAGGTGCTGTCCTCAGCAGGCCGGCCCGCCCGGGGGGGTGGGTGGGCGACGGTGGCAGCGGGCAGCGTCAGGCCCGGGCAGAGCCGAAATGCGGGCTGCGCTGCAGAAAGGGCCTTCCCCGCTCTGGGGACGTTCGCCCACTTGCCCTCGCCGGCCATGCTCCCAGACTCGGAACGGTGGTCCCCTCCACAGGCGGGCTCTGCAGCCCCGGAGGACGCGTTAGCAATGCAAACGGTCGGGCCTCGCCCTGGCCCTCCCGCACGGAAAGTGGCGGCCGCGAGCCCCTGCAGTCGGCGGGCCGGCAGACGCAGGGGCAAGGTCAAGCTCGCAGCCCCCCTGCTCGGCCTGGGAGATTAGATCTGCAGGTCTCTTCCCTTAGCCTGGGCTCTCGGGAGGGTACGGCCTGCGCGGGCTCTCGGGAGGGAGGGAGGGAGGGAGGGAGCCGTCGCGGGACGAGCCGGCAGTGGGAGTGCTCCGCACACGCTGCTAATGCAGGAGGAGCCGGGGACGCCCCGGGCCCAGGCCCAGACCACCGCGGGGAAGCCGGGGTGGCAGGAAAACCGGCTGTGTTCCTCCTGCCCGCAGAGGATCTTGCCTTTGCTTTGTGAGAAATGCAACATCTGTGAAACGCAATAAAATGAGGAAGTCCCTGCCTTGGCGGGGTGGCTCAGTCGGTTGGAGTGTCGCCCCCGCACCCCACAACACCAAAAGGCTGAGGGTTCGATCCCCGGTCTGGGCAGATGCCTAGGTTACCGGTGTGGCGCTGGGGCACTGGTCAGGGTGTGTGTGGGAGGCAGCCGACCCGTGACTCTTTCTCACATGGATCTTTCTTTCTCTAAAATCAATAAACTTGTTGTCAGGTGAGGGTTTTTAAGAAAATGAGGAATGCCTGTAATTCCTCAAATAATCATCTACACGCCCACCACGAGCCCCGGGCTTTGCAGGGGGCTCTTCCTCCGGCATATCTCAAGGTCGGGTCCAGTGGGGACACCTGTGAGGAGAGAAGCCGCCTCCTGCCCCCGCCCCCAGGAGCCCAGTTCAGACAGCAGGGCCTCGGTTCTGGCTGAGCACAACTGGGGTGCAGGAAGCAAGAGGAGGGGGTTGGGCGTGCAAGGGGGCAGCGGGAGACTCAGACGTGCGATTTCTGCTGGTCCGAAAACACCTGTGCTAGTATCGTTACACGGACGCACCACAAAAGAAGGCGTTTTTAAAACTGTTTTTTTGTTGTTGTTGTTCTTGTTTTTCTTTTTTTAAAGAACATGAGGTCTCCTTGTGGTGTTGGAGTTTTTCTTTTTTTTTAAAAAAGATTTTATTTATTTATTTTTTAGAGAGGGAAGGGAGGGAGAAAGAGAGAGAGAAACATCAATGTGCGGTTGCTGGGGGTCATGGCCTGCAACCCAGGCATGTGCCCTGACTGGGAATCAAACCTGCGACACTTTGGTTCGCAGCCCGAGCTCAATCCACTGAGCTTCTCCAGCCAGGGCTAAAAGACGGGGTTTTTAATCACGAAAACAAGGTGTATGGGTGGCCCAGAACACGAGAGAACAGAAGGAAAGGAAAGAGTTGACGTCTCCACTCCCTAAGCCATTCTGCTCCTCCACAGAACTGCAGCATTTTTTCAACTGCCGTAAGGATGGGGCTGCCTCGTCATGGTGTAACCACCGACCTGGACGGTCCGGCCTACGGCGCGCCTAGGCTTACGGCACAGCCCGTGGCTCCCGGGCCACAAGCCTGCAGAGCAAGCAGGTCACTGCACAAGACAACAGGAGATTCCCTGGTGCCCGAGAGACGGCGACACGGTCCAGGGGCGCAGTAAACACCAGACCGATGGATGCTGCTGTCGGCCCGCCGGACACACTGTTTTACAGCAAACTTCTTTTTCTTGCAAGCAGTGGAAAGAGTACACTCTCCTAGTGATAAAACAGGGTCACAGACACACACACCGGTGACATTGTTGTTTATTATCCTGATCCCGGTTGTGTACTGTACATAACTGTGTGTCACCACAAACGCGTGAGTGATGGGTTGCACTGTGACACGACACCAGCGACGGCGTCACGGGGCGATGGGAAGACTTCGGCCCCATCACAATCTCCTGGGGCCACCGTCGTCGGATGTGCTGTTCCTCACTGACAGCCGTCGTCATGCAGTGCACGACTGTATGTCGTGAATGTGCAGAACCGAGGGCCCACGTTGCCTAGCATCCCCGTGGCTGGGGGGCTTCAGCACGGTGTGCGTCTGGCTTTGTTAACCACATAAGTACAGAGCAAGTTACAAATGTCCTTCTTCAGAGCTTCAGGTAGGGATGACCTCCAGGGCTTTGTTTGAGCCAAAACAACCCTGGGACACGGAGTCCTGACCCTGCACCGAGTGTGTCCCTGTCTTCCCGGCACCCTCTGTGGGTAACACTGATCCTCAAGCCCCAGCCCCTCACCGGCTAAGGAGGCTCCTCTGGACGCCACCACCTGCCTCCCAACCCCTCTCCCCCCATTCCTACCTCCCATGAGCATCTAGCCCACCTCTCCTTGGCCGTCAGTTTGCCCACACACGGTCCCATGACATAGTCCAGCAAGGCCCTTGTCCCTTCCCTGTCACTTTCCGTCTGGCTTGTTTAGAGTTGTCCTCTGTGTGTCTGTAACCTTTCGGAGCCTAATGTCACAGTCGCTGAGTCACCGGCAGACCCCGCAGGGCATATCCACAGAGGCCTGGGTGAGGACGGGAGGGGCGGGAGGCCCGGGACGCGGGTTTGGGTGAAGTTAATGAACATTTGCTGGGTGACTGTTCTGTGCCAGGCAGTGTTGCTAGAATTTGGGGGGCAAGGGTGCTTCAGTCTCACAAAGATATTTCTTTTTGAGTTTGTTTTTTTTTGGGGGGGGAGGTTGAGAGAAAAATATCAATTTGTCATTCCACTTATCTATGCATTCCTGGGTTAATTCTTACGCGTGACCTGGTCAGGGATTAAACCCATGATCCTGGGGCATCGGGACAATGCTCTAGCCGACTGAGCCACCAGCCAGGGCAAGACCTTCCTGCCGTGATCACCCTTCCTAAAGCCGCCTGTGCACAGCCATTCCGGTCATGCCACCACCCTGCGTTCACCTCTTACAGCTCAGCCCTGACCCGGTCTCACCTTATTAGTGCCCTTCTCCCATCCACGCACCCAGGAAGAACTTCTGCTTCCCCACCTCCTCACCAGCCATCGGGGTTTGCAGACTCATTAACTTGTGCTGACCCGACGAGTTAGAAACGAAATCGGGCGTCAGTTTGTACTTCCCCTGATCGTTAGCAAGGATGAGCGCCTTCATTCACTTACAGGTCGTTTGGGTTTTTTCTGCGAACTGCCGGTTCACATCTTTTGTCTATTTTTTTCTGCTTTCTATTGTTCGTGTCCCATCCTAACCTATAGGTGGTCTAGATGGTCTTTTCATTTAGGGTTTTGTTGCTTTTTTTTTTGTCATAGCAAACTTTCCCTTAATGCAATAAGTGCATCAACATTTTTTTGATGGTTTTAGTTATTTTATCTTGATTTAAAAATCCTTCCCTACCCTGATGTCATGGTGATATTTCCTATGTTCTAAAATTGTTTGGTGTTGGCTCTGGCCAGGTTAGCTCAGTTGGTTGGAGCATCATCCTGATACACCAAGGTTGTGGGTTCGATCCCCAGTCAGGGCACATGCAAGAACCAATCGATGAATGCATCAAGAAGCACAGCAACAATCAGTGTTTCTCTCTTTCAATCAATACATTTTTTTAAAAAAATAAAATGAAATAATAAAAGTTTTGGGGGCTGCCTTTCCTGTTAGCTCTTTAATCCATCTGAAATTGACTTTGCGCACGGTCTAGTGACAGGGGTCTAACTTACCTCCTTATGCCAGCCAGTTCCCAGAGCCATCTGTCCGTCACTCCATTTCCGACAGAAGCGTGGGTCTTTTCTGAGTTCTCTTCGAGGCCGTCGGTCTGATACCATACTGTTTCGTGAACAGGGCATCAGAGGGACTGTTGAAATCTTTTAAGGTAGTCCTCTTTTGTTTTATTCTGCAAGACTTTTATGGGCTCTTCTTGATCCTTTAGAAATCAACAAAAAGCCAAATTCTAAAATCCAGACTCTTGAACCTAAAATCAATAGAGAACAGAGGAATGCTAAAATCATCCTTGCCAAAATTTTCAACCCATTTATCAGAGGGGGTGGGGGTTTTTTTGGCTTCTATTACATTTCAGGAAAATTGATCTTTCTGTAAAACTTCCTTTCAGCCCTGGCCAGGTCACTCAGTGGGTTGGAGCCTCCTCCCGATACCCCAAGGTTGCGGGTGAGGTCCCCGGTCAGGGCACGTACAAGAAGCAACCAATCAATGCATTAATAAGTGGAACAACAAACTGACGTCTCTCTTCCTCTCTCTAAAATCAGTTTCTTTAAAAAATCTTCCTTTTGTTTAGTAAAGCATTATAAATTTCTCCCCCTAACTTTTGCATCTTTTATTAGATGTATTCCTAATCCTTTTTGTTGCTATAGTATATTCTACCTTATTTTGACTTCATGTCTAGTTCTTATTTCTTCACGTATAGAAACTATTATTATACATTTTTATTTTTAAATAGTAATATTTCCCCCCGGTAAGCTTACGGAACTCATTTACTTTTTGTAATAGTTTGTTGAGTCTCTTGGATTTGGGATGTAGTCAGTCATACGATCATTGCATTATGAGATTTCTTTCCCCCTTTTAATCCTTATGCTTATTCCTTCTTTTTCTTTTTTTCTCAGCGGGGATGGGCTTGGCTCAGAAACAAGGGAGGGAGCTCTGAGGCTCTGATGAAGACAATTTCTGTTGGGCTTCTGTTCGTGTGTTTGGTCATATTTTTAATAAAACAGCTGGCTTTTCACTATAAAAACAAAACGTGCCCAGGACCCAAACTCATCCCCGTGTCAAGGCCGGGAAAGACTGTCCCGGGCCCTGGCCCGACTTCCAGCACCGCGCTGAGTGCGGGTACAAACGGTTGGAGTTTCTGTCTTCCTCCTACACTTGGGGCGCCGTGTCCACCACCGGAATGATGTTTACTACCTGTGCGTGTGGGACACTCTTTCTCAGCTTCGGTTGCTCTTCTAGGAAGAGGCTGTCGATTTGTTTAAACCTGAATGTGTGTGGAATTCCATCCAAGGCCTGTTCTGCACCTAGTGATACGATCAAGGAGCCTAAACATGTCTGTTGAACGAATTGTCTGTTTTCGACTTCCCAACCACCCAATGAGTCAGGTCACAGCTTCCTCATCTGTAAAGTGGGCAGATAAGACTCAAGGAGGGCTGGCTTTCGCAAGAATGACCTGCCCGGAGATGTCAGCGCGGAGCGGGAGGCGGTGGCGGGTCCCGAGTCTGTCATCTGACTGTTAGCTCTTCCTGCGGGCCCACGACTGCAAGTCAGCAAAGCAGGAGGAGCTCCGGGTGCACGCAGGGTGGGGAGAGGGGAACTGAAGGAGGCCAGAGACACCCCAGGTGGTTGGCTCCTGGGGAGCAAAGGTCATTTTTGATTCTGCATTTCCTTTGCCTGACATTGTGGGTTCCCAAATAGGCCATGGAGAGGCCTGGACATCAGTCACCACTGTAACCAGGGTCCAGTCTATGGTCAGTAGCTGGTAGACAGAGAGACCCTGCGAAAGAGATGGACAGCAGCCCCATGGCTTTAACAGGGCTGCCGGCTAAAACGCGGGATGCCCAGGGAGACTGGAATTTTGGATAAACAATGGACATTAGTCTTAGCAGGAGCAGGGTATACAACTATCGCATGGGCCCCAACTTACACTAACAAAGTGTCCCCCTCTGCTTTCCCCCAGCCTCTGCGACTCGTGGTTGGGGGTCAGCCCCCCCACACACAGGAAGGCAAAGTCTTCAGTTTTAGCGTCGTTTCGGGGAGAGAGCCGATGAGCAGTGAGTCACTAAGGGCGAGGCCGCCGCTTAGCAAGGACTTTCCAGACCAGGACCTCAGCCCCGGTGACCTCATCTGCTAAATGCGGAGCGCTAAGGTGCCCGGTGTCCCCGGGCTGGTGGGACCGGTGAGCGAAACGGCCCACATGGGCAGCATGGCTCTGGGCAGCAGACCCACCGGACCCCAGAGGCCGGCTGCACGGAGGCCTCGGTGGTGGGGGAGCTCTCACCCACTTCGGGGCCTGGGCGGGGCCCGAGGACTCACCTGACGTGAGACAAGGGGCAGGAGAAAAAAAAAACACGTTTCATTACATTGTCACCGGTCCCTGGGGCCCTCCAAGACCCCCGAGAAGTGACCCGAGCAGGGAGCTTTCAAACCCTTTAGACAAAGAGACGCTGCCCTGGTGAAGAAATGACAAGACCACGGGGTTCGAGTGAGTAATTTGCAGAGAAGGGACTGGGAGACACGGCGGGGGAGGGGCGGCCGGGGATAAAGGTGACTCCAGCAGGTTTGTCTGTGCAGATTTATCTCAGCATCTGTTCCAGGTTTCTGGAACATTCTCTTCCTGGTACAGGGAAGACGCCTTTCTTATGGGAAAGGTTACGGCCTGTCTTTAGGTAGGAAGGGGGTGGTCAGAGAGCCCTTCCCTGGACTGCTGGTTCTCAAGGGCCGTCAGCTCGAGATAGCAACCGTGCCCAGGTGGCATTATTTGGGGGCAGAAAGCCCTAAACTCCTTTAAGGCTTTACATGTTTCCGTGGTAAGCTCTGTGTACGAATACAGTTACTGTCAAGGAAAATCACTGCTAAGAAGAAGTTTTCAGGACTTTTTCTCACACCCTCTGGATGGCTATAATGGGGAAAAAAATAAAGGAAGATGACAAGAATTGGAGAGGATGCGGGGAAACTGGGACCCGCAGCCGCTGTGAAGAGCAGTTTGGGCATCCCTCAGGACGGTAGATGTAGGAATTACTAACAACCCAGCACCTGGGTGTGCACCCCGAGGAAACGAGAGCAGGCTGTCCAACACAAGCTTGCACACGCGTGTCCACAGCAGCACCGCACACAACAGCCACACGGTGGAAACGACCCAAGGGTCCCCCAACAGACATGCCTGTGTGGTCCATCCACACGGGGGGACACTACTCAGCCACAAGGAGGAAGTGTGGCTACTCGCTGCGGGACAGGGGGCCCCCCAAAACACCCCATTCCGGGAAGGCGGCCGGCCACCAGAGAGCACGTGTTACAGGGCTCCCTTTCTGTGAAATACGCCGAAGGGGCCAACCACGGCGTGTGGGCTGTCTGGGCTCCAGGCTGCCTCTCGGGCGATGGAAACGTCCCTGAACGAGACATTGATGATGGGGGTGCCACGCTGTCAGTGCCCCGACTGTTCAAATGCCGTGTGAGTTTGCCTCCGTTTTAAAAATGGTATATCCATCTGATACATTTATATCCATTTCAAACCCTGCAGGAGAGGTAGCCATCCCTCCATGGGGAATAAAAGACTGAACACACGAAGGGAAGAGAAACTTTAAATTCTAGGCTCTCTCCCTGGGGGGGGGGGGTGGCTGCTGGGGGGTGTTCGTCTGCATAGGGGCACCCCGAGTCTGTCCCGTGTCCTCGAAGCCGGACGCTGAGCGTGCAGGCCCCTTCTGGCTTGTGCTTTTCCCGCCTGAAGTCCTCGTGGTGGGGGTGGGGGCGGGGGGTGTTCTCGGTCTTTTCCCTCCAAGTCCGGGGGTTTGTGCTAGCCCTTCTCTGCTTTCCGCTGCGTTTCTCCTGTGATTTTTCCTCATGCCTTTTCTCTTTGCTGTACCTGCCTTTTCTCTAGGGCTAAGGATGGGGGTATCATTTTAAAAATGTCTTTGATGAATGGTATTTGGGAATAATGCTTTCTCTGCTGCTGTGGAATGACACCTGCCGCCTTTTACCAAAGCGCCCCGCCCCCCGCCCCGAGAGCTGCGTAGTACGAGATCCTTGTCCTTCTTGACACACATTTGAAGAGTCAGAATTATTCCAAAAAGGCTGTATGTTTACAGTAAACAAAGGTGAAGCAACAGATAAGGGGCGTGGCCTAGCCACCGCCACTTCCCAGAGGTCTGGGTTAGGGTTCACAGCAGGATGAGGGGGGTGGCTGGCGAAATGCCAGCATTTTAAAGGCAGGCTCGGGTGCCAGCAAGTCTGGGCAGCTTCTGGGTGGTCCCGACCCCTGACCCTTGAACGGGAGACGAGGGCCCACACGGACGCCATGCCCTCCTCCTTCCTCCGCCCGTTCCACACGGCCTCCACGCCATGCCGCTGGGCCGGGCCAGGGGCTCGGCCACGTGTCAGCCAGTGAGATGCCGCGTCCGACCCGGTGTGAGGCGGTCAGCTCTGGGGCCTGGCTCTGCCCAAGTGTGTGTGAGGGGTGGGGGTGGGGGTGGATCGTGGGGTGGGACTCCCACAGCTCTGAGTTCAAACCCCACCTTCACCCCTCACCGGCAAGTCACCCAGCCTTTCCGTGCCGCACCGTCCACACGCCTGAAACAGAAATGACACCCTCAACCTCTCGGGTTCCGGGGAGGGAGCGGGAAGAGCAATGCCCTGGGCGGGCATTCGCACGGGGAGCCTTCACCTTCAAAGGTCACTCTGCGGTGTGTTCAGTGTCCGCACGTGTCCGTGGCATCAGCCGGGGAGGAGCCCTGACCAGCCGGTCCCCTCTCTCGCGGGACTCGGGTTATGCACCCCACCTGCTCAAGCCGGCCTTCCCCAGCACCCCCGGGGCCACAGCGCCCCTCCTCCCTGGGGTCCCCCGTCTCTGCCTCAGTCGTCCCCTGGCATCCTTCACTGCACAGGGACTTACGGGGCCCGTGTCATGTGCCGGCGCTGTGCCGGGCATCAGGGACCCCACAGTGAACAAAACACACCAGGCTCTCTCCTCTCCCGGCGTCCCCCCCGAGGACAGGGTCTCATACACAAAGGGGCCAGACACAGGCGGCCTCAGTAGACGCCAGGGACCAAGGAGGAACTACGGAGTTGTGAGGCTGGTGAGAGGGCTGGGGCCTGGCAGGAGCTAGAACCTTCCAGCGAGGTGGTCAGGGAGGCCCTCCCACTAGGGGCTGGAGTTATCACAACCTGCAGTGGGTCACTGATTTGTCCTTTTCTTATTTATTTCCTGTTGGCCCATGTCAACGCCCCCCCCCGCCCCCTACTACAGGATGGGAGCCCCTGTGGTTTTGGGGGGGGGCTGCCCGTTAGTTCGAGGCTCTGTCCCCAGGAATCACCTGGGTCCCTGAAACTCAATCCCGTCACTCAACATTTAGTCACAGAATTAAAAGGGGGATCCCCACTCTCCAGCAGGGCTCAGATCTCAAAAAATAAAAATGAAAAAAACCAAAACGTTAAAGTGGGAAAACCTAGAACTGGCCGATACCCTCTCGGAAGAACTTCATTCAGATAACACCGTTAGGTCACTCTGGTCTTCAGGGAAAACTGAAAAACACAGGGACCGTGGTGGGGGCCCAGGTTTTAGGGGAGGCGGTGGTGTAGCTAAAGCTGCGCCTGACCGAGGCTCACTCACAGTGCTATTACTCCTGCGGGTGTCCATGTCACCCAAGGGGCCTGGACGACCCACGGCGGTCCGTCGGGCGGCTGCGGCTGTAATTGCAAGGCCAGGCCATTTCTTCGGGACAGAAGGGCGGCCTTACAGTTTATCAGACAGGGCCTTTCTGAGCGTGAAATGGGGCGATGTGACTCATTTCCGCAGCTTCCGAGAGGAGCGCAAGGACACCTGGTCACAGGCAACTCTGGTCCGTTGACTCTCAGGCCGGGGCTGGAGGCGGGGCCTTTGTGCCTCCAGGGGACAAATGGCAACATCTGGAGACCTTTGAGGATGTCGAAACTAGGGGGAGGGGTTGCGTCAGGCGGTGGCGAGTGGGTAGAACCTCGGCCCCGCTGCCAAACGTTGTCCGATGGAGCACTGGACGACCCCCACCCCCACCCCTGCGCCCCGCGCCCCGCGCCCGGGAGTTATCCGGCCGCCATGTCAGCCCCAGCAAGACTGAGAACCCCTGATCTCCCTCGATTTCTCAACCTGGTTGCAGACCTTGCAGGTCGCTCTGGCAAAACAGCAACGCTTGTTTCGCTGTCCCCTGACAGCACAGGGCCGCCGGGCCCCTGATGTCACCCGTAACCGCCTCTTCACCTCCAGCAGTGCGGAGGCATTCCGGTGTAGGGCTCTGCTGCCCGGGCGTGCGTCCGGGCCCATCCCCCTTCATGGACGCGAGCTCATTCTGGTCCGTCTCGTTATTACCAAGACAGATAAAAGCCTGGTTCACCTGTTGGGCCCGAGTGTTTCTGGGGACGAGGTTCCAGGAATTGAAACTGCTGAATCTTGGGGTTCCCTCAGAGCTCTCCTACGGCGCTGGAAGTTTTCAAACCAGCGCGGCGTAGCACCGTCCTCGAAATGCACATATACGTGGCCGTGGGCTTACTCCCCCACGGGGGACCCTTGTCGGGAAGACCAAGGCACACAGCATTCCTTAATCTGTTCCTATTAAGAGTCTTAACCTGTTCCTACTGGAGCCAAGAAATCCCATCTGATTGGACGGCGATAACCTTGCAAAGGCCAAGCCTGAGGTATGCTGATTACAGGAGAAAATCCAGTTTGTTGGGGACGTTTGTGTTCAGGCCTCAGCCCACCGCGTAAGCCGCACCCGAGAGCCCACTGCCCGAGACAGTTCCTGGGTGGACCCGCTGGGCAAGGGGGGTGCTGAGCAGGGCCAGTTTTGGTGGGGCCGACGAAGGATGCTCTGTTTCTCACCAATTCTGGGTGTTCTCAGGGGCCGCCCAGCCGGTATTGTCTGTCCTGACTGCGCTCCTGGGGGTTGGGAGCATGGACCCTCCCTGAACGTAGGGGGTGGCACCTTTGAGGCTGCTGCTCAGGGAGGGAAGAGCTGCCCCGCACACAGACACCCCCTTTCGTGGACACTTCCACGGGGGGCAGCCAAGTATTTGCGTGTGAAGGACGCACCGAACTGCCCCCCTGGTCTAGGCGCTGGGGTACAGTCAGGATGGAGACCGGCCTCATTTGGGGTCCCGCGGGGCTCCTGATCTAATGGGGACAAAATCACGCAAATACCGAGTTACACAGTGTGGCTCTGCACTGGGGGTGGGGGTGGGGAGACGACCCCAGGCAGAAAGAATGGCACTCGGGCCTGCTAAAGCGCCTTTAACGTGGACAACGCTTCCCGCTCGCTCCGTAGTCCCGGAACCACGCCCCTCTCCCCTGAGCAGAGCTAGGAACCCGAGCCTCGCTGCATTGAACTGCAACCATGTAACTGATCATCCGCGGGACCCTTCGAGAACAACGAAAAGGCACTATTAATAGGGACGCCGGGAGGGCGGGCGAGCAAATGGGGGAGCGCTGTGCGCAATGTGGGCGGAGCCTCTGTACGTGCGCCGGCACCCTCGGAGGGGGCGGGGCGGGGGGCGCTCGTCCTGATTTTACAGCTGAAGAAATGGAGCCACGCGGCAGACTCGACCTGCCCGCACCCACCCAGGCAGGAGGTGGGGAAGCCAGGATTTTGGTGCGGGACCTTTGGACCCCAAGACCCAAGAGCAGAGTTGTTAGGCTACACTGCCGAGACTGGACTGAAATCCTTGCCTTCAGGGTGGTGGGCCTGGCTCAAGTGGCTTCAACCTGCCGGGCCTGTAGGAGGCACTGAACAGAAAACAAAACAGGGGGGACTTTTATTGTCGTAACTGCGAGAACTGAAACCCACGCAACCCCCTGTAAGGCAGTTCCGGCCTGGGGTCCCGCGACAGCCACTTCCCTGCGCGTCCCAGGAAGTACCTGCTTCTGGGAGGACAACACTAGGCAGGCGCCCCCTCTCCCTGGAGGACTCGGGCTCCCCGGCCCACCATTCCTAAGCTGCTGTGTCAGAAGCTCCCTGTCCAGTCCGGACTCGCTCCTGGCTTGGCCTGACCTGCTTTGAAGTCTCTGGGACTGGGCCAGGGCGCTAAACCCGACCAAGAGCACTCCCTACGGTCCCTGTAACGACCTTCCCTGAGGGAGGTCTCACGAACCCGGCTCTGAGCCACGAAGGGCAGGTTTTCCTGGTGGTGGGGTTGCATCGATGGTATGGAGGTGGGGGGGGCACTCACAGGGTGATTCTCGGTCGTTCTATAAAACGGAATGACCGAGTGCCGTAGACCTAAGAACGGCTTCCAGAAAACGTGACCTGACGTGGCCAAGGGACCTGGCAGGTGTGATTAAGGGTCTTGAGTTGGGGAGAGTAGCCTGGGTTATCCAGGTGGGTCCAATCAATCATAAGGGTCCTTGTAAGGGGGAGGGGAGAGGGTCAGGGGCTGGTGGCAGCGATGGCTTTGCCGATGGAGGAAGGGACCCTGAGCCAAGGAATGGGGGAGGCCTCTGGAAGTTGGAAACGGCAAGAAAACAGATTTCCCCCTAAAGCTTCCGAAGGAACACCGCCCTGCCAACCCACTTGAGAATTCTGTCTTCCAGAGCTGCAACAGAATAGACACAGTGTTGTTTTAAGTCCCTGGGTTTGTGGTAATGTGTTACAGCAGCCATGGGAAACAAACCCAGCAAGCATGCGAGAGAGGGAGAGGGAGAGAGAGAGAGAGAGAGGGAGAGGGAGAGGGAGAGGGAGAGGGAGAGAGAGAGAGAGAGAGAGAGAGAGAGAGAGAGAGAGAGAAAGAAACTACGTGGTAATTGTCAGGCGAGAAGAGCAGTGAAGCCACAGTTTGCAGCTAGACCCCCTGGGTTCAAATCCTGCACTTGCCACTGCCAGGCTGGGCAGCTCAGGCTGAGTTACTGTCTGAGCTTTAGTCTTTCTGATAAGAAAGGAGAATGATACAAGTAACTGCCTTGCAGAGTAATTGTGTCGATGAGCCTAGAGCAGTTCCTGGCACACAGTAGGTGCTTGATACATCTCAGCACTGAGGTTAGACATGGAGGAATTACCCTGGCTGGTGTGGCTCAGTGACCTGAGTGCCGGCCTGTGGAATGAAAGGTCACTGGTTCGATTCCCAGTCAGGGCACATGCCCGGGTTGCCGGCCAGGTACCCAGCTGGGGGCACACGAGAGGCAACCCGATTGCTGTTTCTCTCACCTATCATGTTTCTCTCCCTCTCTTTCTCCCTCCTTTCTTTCTCTAAAAATAAATAAAATCTAAAAAAGAAAAGAAATGGAGGAACGTGTCCGTTGTCTCAGGATACAGGAAGGAGCGTGACTGCTGGGAAATCAGGCTAATCTCGGTGAGGCTATCGCTCTGTGTCACCGGTGTGTAACTCATCCTCCTGACATTTCACTTCTGATCTCACAGAGCCGGCGGGAATGCCGCAGAAATGATTCCTATGGACCCACTGCGTATAGGTATATGGTGCATGTTCTTCATGAGCGTGAAGCAAGGTGCGGGGCGGAGGGAATTTGGAGTGGTTCGTTTTCTGCACCCCCCCCCCTTTTGCATGGCCCCACAGAGGGCATGAAATACCTCGGGGAAGGAGAAAGGCGGCAATGGCATTCACAGTCAACAGCAGGAACATGAAGGTCATGGCCGGGGCAGGCAGAGGTGGGGTGGATAATGCAAGGGGTTTGAAACTGAAGTTTCAATGACTTAATAGAAAAAGAAGGAAGAAAAGGGGGGGAACCATAAAAATTATAAAAAAAGAAAAAGTTAAAAAAGAAAAAGAAGGAAATTCTATAAAGTGGGTCTTCTGGACCAGAAAATTTTCAAGTAAGTTACACTGCATCTCTCTCTCTCTCTCTCTCTCTCTCTCTCACACACACACACACACACACACACAAACACTTGGACACCTGCTTCTAGATATGATTGCTAACCCTAGAACCCGGGAAGATGGTTCTGGGGGGCTGTGAAGGCCAGCACACGGGGGCCAAACCCGGTGTTCCTGGATTCCTTTTTTTCTCCTGAGAAGCCATCAGCATTTCCATCAGGTCTTCCTGAGGAGGGTCTGGACCCCCCAAAAGTTCTGGGCCTCCTATGTGGGAGGAGCTGAGGGAGCTGAAGCCCCGTGGGCCCCATCTTCTCACGGTTCCCCCTCAGATGTGGGCTCCCGCTCGGTCTAGGTAGGAATGGGCTGCCACTCCCTAAGATGGGGACGGGTCACCCAGTCCGCCCGCCCGTGGAGGCAGAGCTGGGGTCGGTGCCGGCACACTCCCTGCGGGGCCTGATGCCTGAAACTGGTGGAGGGAGGCGGCGCTCATGCAAATGAGCTCCCACAACTACCGGGAGGCCCCACCTTCCAAGGAGAGGGTCAGGACCACCCAGAAGCTGGGGGGAAAGACGCAAACCTCCTTATTCTGGGTCCCCAGGTCCCGCACCGCTGCCTCCTAAGTGCTGACACCTCTGCTGAAATACTTATTGTTAACACTATCCTGAAACCAAAATTTTCCTGAATGCAGGTAACAGGGTCCCAGTTCGAAGACAAAAACTCAGCAGATGAGGCGAGCAAACGCCTAAACACACACACACACACACACACACACATACACACACACGGACTTGGTGTGTGATAATTGGCATCATCTTCCTTTCAGGGGAAAAGGGAGGGGCTCCCCAGTAAATCCCATGAAGTCCCATTTGGAAGAATGAGAAATCAATAAGGCCGCGATTAGTGAAAAGGGGAAAACCGGACTTGAGCCTTCACCTCGCCATCGGCTGGGCCAGCCCCCTGCCACTCCTCCCCCCGCCCCCCCACGGTGGGCGCCTGAACCCCGCAGCTCCCCGGTGGGAGTAACAGGGGGCACCGGCAGCCCCGCCCGGGAAGAGCTGCGATTCTGCGGGTCCCAGGAAAGCTTCTTCCTCCCCGCTCCCCGAGAATTACCCCCTTCACCCCAGCTGAGGTCTTTCCAAAACTCGAGAACAGCGAATCTCAAGCGGCAACGCGCACGGGAAGCACCCGGGGGGCCTGTTCCCCAGGGCACCCCTGCGCAGCAGTGGCAGAGTTTGCGATTCCCGGCCCGAGTGGGGCCCGGGAGCCGGGCGGTGCGGCGGCCCACACCGGGCGGGCGAGTCGCGGGCCTGGCGGTGGGGGCCCGCAGGGCGGGGCTCTGGGAGCCCGAACTCAGCGCCTCGCCGACCCGTCCACCCACCACCGTCACAAAGGGGGCGGATTCCGGGCGCCCACCTGCTATTCACCGGGTGATCCTAGCGCCCGCCGTGCGCCACGGCCTTTGCCCGGGGCTGGGGTCCTGCTGCCCACCGCGCGGAGGAACGCAGGAAGTCAGAGCTCAAAGCAAACAAGTCCACGCAGGAGTCCGGCGTGGGCAGCGGGAGGAGGAGCCCGGCTTACATTTTCTTTGTCCCCCATAAGCAGTGCAATCAGAGTTTTATCTATCAACTTTTAGTTTGTGGATACCTGCGTTCATTCTAATTCACTTTTATTATTTTATCATTCTGTCCCTCCCACTTTCTCTGGGCTGACTCTGATGTTTTTAAATTTTACTTGTTGCACGGACATTGAGCTCACTAATTTTAGTCTTTTCTCCTCTTTATATATGTGCATTTAAGGCCATATATTTCCCTGCAGACACCACCTTAGTTTAACTAGGTAGGGGCTTCGTTATTGTCCAGCTGCATTTTCTCCTTGACGTTTGTTTTTTCCTCTTTGACTCACGACTTCTTTAGATTTGTCTTTACATTTCCAAGGACATAGAATGTTTGGGTTTTCATCATGTGGTGCATAGAAACATAATACAACTTGAGTTTTAATAACATTTGAGAGGACAAAGTAAACAGTTTGCTCCTGGCAAACCTCAGTCGTAAAATCCGTTTTCATTTACACCAAATAAGATGTCTCTGAGGTGGACGGTGGATGCATTTTCATGGGGCCTGGAGTGTGTGGGGTGGCGCCCACTGGACTGTGAATGTACCTGAGCCCCACAGACACCGCCAGCTCTGAGACAGACCAACGGTCCCAGGCAGGAGGTGCCATGGCAGGTGAAAGATGCCCCCTGGTTCCGAGGCACCTAGAGGCAGGGGGGTCCAGAAAGAGAGCACCCCAACTCATCAGCCCTCCACCCCTCATCATTCACCCACTGAGACCTTCCTCTGGAGCGGGCCTGCTCTTTCTGACCTGCGGGCTTAGTTAGAGACGCTTCCGAGGGAATACAGGACAACGGCAGAATGGAACGGGGGCTTTCCTGTCCGCTGGGTTGGGGACACGGTGAGTGGCTGACCCAGGAGACAGTCTGTGAGTGGGCGCCAGGTCAGCCGGGACCCGGGTGCTCAGGGGAGGTCAGCCTGTGGGTTGGGGCCTGCCTGAACCAAGGAGCCCCATGGTCTCCCCAGGCTGTCCCAGGACCTTCTGGGACAGGCTTCTGTTTCCCATTAAATGACGGGGCCGCCATCGTCCGTCCCTCCGGGCCTGGGGTATTTCCAACAAGGGACGTCCCTGCTCCTCTTCCCACGGGCATGGTGTTCGGGGCAGGAAGAAATCCCCGGAGCCCTCACACACCCCTCCCTCCTCACTTTGGAGGCCCGGTCCGTCTGGGCCCTGGGCAGGCAGCGGGGGCAGCAGCGGGGAGCTGGGTGGAGGGACAGCCTATACCTGGGCGGTCACAGTGCGTCCGCCACAGAGGCAGGAGCGTTCGGCCCGCCCTCTCGTACCCTTTCCTTCATTTTTCACAAAGCAGTGGCTGAGGGTAATCGGTGTGCTCCAGGTCCCAGAGTAAAGCTAAGTAAGCTGCGAAGACAGGTGTCCTAGGAGAACATGTGCCTCCTCCGCACCCCTGGATAGCACGCCCCACCCCCCAAGAGGCCAAAGCGTCTTGCAGCGCTGGACACCTCGGTGGCCGTGAGCCCAGTAGCCAGAGCTGAGTGGAGACGGGTTCAGTTCCGGCCCCCTCCCTGGGCTCACACACGGCACAGAGCTTCCCTGCATCTCTCCGTCCTCTGCTGCGACCTGGAAACGAACCCGTGGCAAGGCTGCCGGGGAGGAGTCATGGACTAGTAAGGTTATAAAGGTTATAAAGCTCCCAGGTCCTTCCGAGAAAACAGGTGTTTGGTCCTAACGAGACAGGGGGCCGAGACAGGGACGCAGTCTGCTGGGACGGAACAGTGGCAGACAATGGTGAGCGGGTGGGGCAGGCCCCTCCCGCCCCCGCCCTGAGTGTGTCAGCTTCCTCCTCTGTTGAGTGACAAGTGACGGGGACGCTGGGCTCGGTGTTCACTGGGTGCCAGCGATTCCGCGCACCTGGGGGCTCCCTACCGAGCCCCACTCACGGGTCTCTGGGCCCCTCTCGTCGGCAGCAGGAAGGAGGACTCAGCTTCCAGAGGGCCCGCGCTGGACCTGTCCTCAGGAGCCCCCCTGGGACCCTGGGCCCTGCGGGGTCCTCACCTGGAGTCGCGGCTTCGGACTCACTGCGGCACTGAGGAGCTGCCAGTCTGCACTCCATGGCGCGAGCCAAACCTCGCGGCTTCTATGTCCTTCTCTCCCTGGGCTTCAGCTTCTTGTCTAAAACAAGGAGTCGCACCCAAGGACCCCCAAACTCCTCCCAGTGCTGCACATCCAAGCCACCCAGGCATCTAATTTTCATGGTTGAAGGGGACACGGAAGACAGGCGTTCTTGTATTAATTCAGAAAAGCAATACCCCTCAACCATGCCTAGGAGACTCCTCCACAAGCCTGTGGGGGTGAATCTCATTTCTCTGTGGGTCTCATGTCTCCCCGGAGAAACGGCAACATTGCTCTCTGCACGATGCAGATAGGAAAACGGAGTTGTCCTTGCTCGTGGCTGGGACTGGTCCAACCGGGACTTGCACATAGGCCTTTAGACCCCAGACTAGGGAGGGGCGACTCATTGGGGTCCCACCTCTGCACGCAAAGCTCGGGGAACCGAGGTGGGGAGTGTGCAGTCCCTGGGTCCGGCCACCAGGTGGCGAGCAGGCTCTAACCACGGCCAGTAACGGGGAGCAGGGGCTCCCGCGGCTCCCGCAGATGTGTGTGCTCACACCGACACCCTACTTTCTGTCTCCAGTTCTGGGTCTGGTTCTCCAGAGATGTGCAGCGACTTTGAAAACCAACCCAAAGGAAAATCAGGTCGGGGGAAGTGTTTTGAGAACTTCTCCGCCGTAGGGGCCCCCACCCCCCGCCCTGCCCCGCCCCCACCGCCCCCTTCTTCCACCCCGCCAGCAGCCTGCCGCCCTGCCACACCTGCCCGTGAGCAAGGGCCCAGCTGGGTAAGCGGACACGTCTGGAAGGGGAGCCCCGGGTGCCCCGGGAGCCCTGCCATTCGTCATTCTGTGGCTCGGCGATTCAGGGCGGGAGGCCCTGCCTGGGCTTGTGGGGGCCCGTGGAGTCAACCGCTGCACTCCGGTTCGAGGGTAATTTCATTCATCCTCTCGGTCACCAACACTGACCCTGCCCCTACGCTCAGGCACCGGGAGCGGAGCTGCCACGGGGCGTCAGAACTCCGCAGCAGCGTGGGCCTGCTCCCCAGCACAGCCCTCCAGCCATCCCCAGTGACAATGACAATAACAGAGAGGCAACACGATCAGCCAGGGGTGTGTTTGAAATGCCAGGAGCCTGTGCTGACGTGATTTAATAGGTGAGAGGCAGGCGCCGATTCCGTAATCTGTCCTTGGAATAACGCACCGCCCATTAGGAAGGGGGGAAACGTGGTTTCTGTAAAACCCAGTGAAGCATCTTTTTTTCCTGTGAGCCATGTACGCATTTCACGGATCAAGTCTCTGCCCTTCCTTCGTTTTCCGAAGATCTGTCCCCGTCAGCTGACCGCATACCAGGTAAAGGTCGGCGTTTTTCTGGTGGATGTCAGTATTTCTATCCGATGCTATCCTTGCCTCCTGCTTCAATTAATCTGTGACAAAAGGCGGCAGGGGAAAATGACAGGGCTGTTATGCAAACACAGTTTTCCTCATCGCTCCTTGGGGAAGAAACACGGCTCTGACTCACTCTTCTCCATCTGATCTGATCTGATCTGATTTTATTTTGTTTTGGGAGAATGAGTCAGGGAAGGCTTTCTGGAGGAAGCGATATCTAGGCGAAGCCGAGGATACAAGGATGAGCGGAAGTCTATGAGGACTCGGGGGGGGGGTAGGGGCAGGAGGTGACCCCAAGAAGGGAGCAGCAAGTGCACAGGCCCGGAAGGGAAAGAACATTCTGGGCCCGAGAGCCTGCCCGTGTCTCTGGGAGCTGGGTAGCCCTGGGGACTGGAGAGGGGGCGGGGCCAGGCCCTGGAGGGTTCCGGAGACGAGTCACAGAGGTTAGGCGTCACCCGAAGAGCACTCGGGCGCACGGAGTGGTTGTCCGCAAGGGATCTGATCAAATGTTCATTCTCCAGAGGTCTCAGCAGCAGAGGGAGGGCCGGTGACTTCTGAGGAGAGTGCTACAGAATCCAGCGGGCGGCCGACGGTGGCCTGGCCTAGGGTGGCAAAGGGACAATGAGGAAAGTGAGATCTTCACTCACCAATGTCACCCCAGCGAAGTCAATACAAATGAAACAAAAAAAAAATGCAAAAAAGAAGGAAGAAAAAGAAAGAAAGTGAGGTCCGAGGGGCATCTGGGAGCAGAGCTGACCATCAGTGGCTGACTGGCTGGGGGGCTGGGGGGCTGGTGGGGGTTGAGGAAACCGAGCACAACAAGGTGGGTGTCTGGGCTGAGGGGCGGTGCCGTCCTGGAGCCAAGAGGACCGGGGAGGAAGCGGACAGGGAGGCAGGGGGAGGTTGCGTCACGCACACGTTGAGTGTGGAATGCCCACAAGGCTGTCACGTGGGCGATGGAATGGTTCGGTGACCACGAGACTGGAGACACACGCGTGAGGGTCCTCAGTCACCAGACCGTGTTTAAAGCCGTGGTGACGGAGGAGACCGTCCCATGAGCGCCTGGCTATGAAAGACCATGCGGGACCTGGCGTTGAGAAGGAGAAAGAAGAGGAGCGGGGGAGGAATGGCGGGGGCGGGGGGAACCAGGCACAGGTCCCAGGAGGAAAGCGAGGGGAGGGAGGTCGGCGGCGTCAAGTGCAGTGAAGGAGCCCCGGAACATGAAGACTTGAATGCGCTCATGAACATGGCCTTTGCGAGAGCAAACGCAGGGAGGCCCCAAAGCCAGACTGAAGTGGGCTGGAGAGTGGGTCCGAGTGGGGGGAACGCACAGGGTCGGAGAGACAGGAGGGTGGGCGCTGGAGGGCCACGCGGGAGCCAGGACCGGGCGTCCGCCCTTGTTTCCACATGGGAGCAGTTCCGGGGGCTGGGGGAAAGCGAGGGTGGGGAGAAAGGGAAGTTCAGGAGAGAATAATTACAGACTCGAAGTCCTTGAGAAAGTGAAAAAGAAGTGGGGCCGGGGGCAAAGTGGAGGACTGGCCCTTTGGAAGTGCAGGTTCTGTGTTTCCTCCTCAAACCGGGAGAAGCGGAGAGAAGAGGGAACACAGAGGGAGGAGTGGGCCGGGGTGCCGGCGGGACCGCACCCTTGGGCGCTGGATTTGGGGAGCAGGAGCCTCCCGGCGTGACGTGGCTCGTCTCCAAGGTCTGAGGCAACTGGCCCGAGAGGTGAGTCGACTTGGCCCTGGGATGGAGGCCCCGCCCAGTGCAAAAGCCCTGGCTCACCCTCGCCGCCGCCGCCGCGGGCAGCCTGGCTCTGGGCCCGGGGAAGGCTGCGCTGGGCGGGAGCTCCACCCGGCCGGAGGCCACCCCAGAAAGCCCCGGAGAAAGTGGTTCCCAAGAGACTCTTCAGCAAGACTTCGGGTCTTGTTTGTGCAGAGAGGAGAGGGGAGACCGACCAAGGGCCTCCCCCCTCCCTCAACCCTGCCGGTGCCAGCGGTGCCCGCTCTGCCCGCCCTGCCCAGGTAAGGGCTCTGGAGAGACGTCCGCCGACTCCGGGCATGTAAGGAAGAAAGGCAGGGAGGGAGGGAGGCGGAGGGGGAAGACAGGAGCAAAGGAGGAAGATTCCTTCATGTCAAGGTGTTTCCCAGGGAGAAGCTTCCAGAGTGACTTGTCCCGCCCTCCCACACATAGCTGAGCCCTGTGCAGGCTGAGGCATTTGGCGGTGGCGGCCGCCGGGCTGGGGACCTCGGCCTCAACCAGCTCAGGTGGAGGTGCAGCAACCCCTGAATTCTGGACCAAGGCCCCCGCGTGAGCTCTAAGCCAGCAGAAGTAGCGCCACGTCCGTCTGCTGAGCACCAGAGTCAGGTGCTTGAGAGGCACCCCAACCCTCCTCGCTCTCGCTTACTCTTGCTCTGCAGGTGGGGGGTCAAGGCTCAGAGAAGGCAGGCGCCCACCCCGCGCTTGCCCAGCCGGGGAGCGGCGAGCCCAGAACCCCAGCCCCTGTGAAGGCGGAGAGGCAGGACGGGTGGAGGTTATTCGGATCTCACTAGCTGGGCGATCTTGGCAAGGCAGCCACAGACCTCCCTCCTCGGCTTCTCATGAAGTTTGAGCGAGTTCATGTTTGTAAAGGGCTCAGGAGGCAGAGTCAAAGGTGCCATATTCTATCTGGCCTTTATTACAGGGGGGTTCGCTCTCCACCCCTCCATCTGCAGCAGCACCCCCGCGTCAGGCCAACCGCCGTGAGCATGAAGAGCGAGCTGCGTAGGACGACGCTGCCTCGCGGTCACTCCCCTGCGTTCCAACAGACCGCCCCTCCTCGCCCGCAGAACCTCAGGAACGGGCAGTCTGGTTTTCTTTGTCTGTTTTGGTGTTATCGTTACACGCCAGTAAAAGCATTTGGGGCCGAAGCACAAGCTACTTTGAAGAAGTCTTCATTTCCTCAAAAGGAAACGATAATCACAAAAGGTATCGGCCACACCTCTAGGCTGTTGCTCCGGAAATGTCACCGTAGTTTTTCTCACAAGAACACATGCACTAGCCATTCAGTTTCACCCCAGTGAACAGGCTCACAGCTCAGACTGGCTTAACATTTGGGGGTATCTCCCCGCACGGGCCCGGGGCTCCCGCTCTGAGTCTCCAGGCTCCACCCTCCTCCCCACACCTGCCCCACGCCCAGGTGGAGCGCAAGCTGGCCGTCTCTTTCCGTGTCTCTTTCGGGAGGAAGGAGGCCTTCCCCAGAAGTCCCCTAGCACACAGCTGCCTGCTGACCCCCTGCCTGGGATCACATGCTCAGGTTTGGGAAGGACGCGACCATGACATAGCCATCGCAGGCCGGCCGAGCGCCACGCCATCGAAACACCTGTTCAGAAAGGGGTGCCCGCGGCAAGTCGGGCCCTGAGCGAAGGGGAAGCGAAGGCCTGCGACTCCACTAATAAGGGTTGGAAAGGAGTGTCCCTCGTTACTGTCCTTGCTTATGGCCTTGGACATGGGCTGGCGGCCGGAGCTCCTTTGTTTGCCTCTCTCAGAGTTCTCCATTATTTTATAACAACAAGACAGTAACATTTCCAGTGTTTAAGAAAAACATTAAAGGCCCCCAATTTTTTTAAAAAAGGCAATGCAATACATTTGAAAGACGAGAGGGATGAGTAGTTCTCGTTTTTTTCTGGCTTTACCAATCCATCTGGAAGTTGGCTGGGGGGCGCCATGCGGGTGTCTGGCATAATGAATGCAGGGGTCTCCTGGGACGCAAGAAGGTCTGCTTTCCAGCCCTCCCTGCTGGTTCGAGAAACCCTCTCCAGGCCCCACCGGGGAAAGGCTCACCTTTATCGAGTGAAACTGCTAGGACCAGGGCAACCTGGCAGAAATCCAAGGTTACGGGGCACCGAGATTGTAATACCTCTTTCAGAGAGAGGGAAATGCCGAAGAGGCAACCATTTCTAAACAAGTGACGGCCCTGTGGGCCTCCAAGAGACGTGAGGTGACAAGGAGCCCCACGTCCTTTGCAAATCCGTGCAGGGTTTCTACCGAGGAGAAGCAAACCGGAGGAGAAGCAGGGGAGCTCCTGGAAATGAGAAAACCTGGACCCTGTCTTGGGTCCTCCTCCCTGCACCCCCCCGCCCAGCCTGATGGACAATGACCCCGGGCAGAGAAGAAAGCCTTTGCCCCCCGTAGGACCGCTGGAGCCTATATGGGTGGGGCAGTGGGGGGGTGTGGAAAATTCAAGAAGCTGAAAAACAGTTTCATGTGGATGGGGCTGGGACAGGGTCAACAAGATCCCTCAGCTGCTAGCCTGCTGCTTCATAGATGTGCAAAGTTGCAATACCTTGGGTCAGGAGACATGACTTAGAAGATGATGGTTAGCCTCTAGCAGAGTTTAGAGACCAGGCCGGGCCCCAGAGAGAGCAGCTGGGCGGGGCTTTGGGGACGCCTCCCAAGGCTCCCCAAACTCAGGCGTCTCCCCTCGGCAAGCTCAGTTCCAAGAACATTTGTCAGGGAACCAAATGGCCACCGTCAGGCTCCTTTGGAAACGGTGGTGGCAGGGAAGCACGAGGCAGTCATTAAAGCCGATGGCGAGGAAGGGGTTCACCGACTCGGAAGACATTTTTAGTTTCCGAGGGGCTGGCCAACGTGTTCTAGAAAGGGCCAGGAGAAGCGTTCCCCACTTGTCATTCATCCTTGTTCTGGAAACAAGGGCCCCCACTTTCCCTCTTCTAGCCCAGGTCCCCAAGTTGACCCAGGCTGGCCAAGGACGGGTCATGTGACTTAGGCCTGAGCCTCAGCATCACCTCGGACACAGTGATTGGTCGGGATGAGCAGATACTCCAGAAAGAGCCAATGAGAGGCCGCCAGACCACCGACTGGGCAGCCGAAGGAAGCCCTCCCTGGCCTGGGCTCCAGGAGCTGCTGCGAGCCCCGAGCCAGCTGGGGCGAGGCCTGAGCGTGGAGGTGAGGGGACAGAGGGGAAGCCGGCAGTGGGGAGGGAGAAACCAGAACCCGCGGCCAGCACTCGCTGACCTGGGTCCCTGGCACCACGTCTACCCTGGTTTGGACTTTTCCATCATTTGAGCTGGTTAAATTTTCATTCTGTTTAGCCCTATCTGGGTTGCAACGGAGAGTTGTTGTTGTTGTTGTTTTTTAAGATTTATTTTATTTATTTTAGAGATTGGAAGGGAGGGAGAAAGAAGGGAGGGAAACATTGATGTGTGGTTGCCTCTCGCACAGACAGCCCCCACTGGGGACCTGGCCTGCAGCCCAGGCGTGTGCCCTAGACTGGGAATCGAACTGGCGACCCTTTGGTTTGTGGGCTGGCGGCTCAGTCCACTGAGCCACACCAGCCTGGGCAGGGCTAAGAGTCTTAACCGGTACACTCGGACTGCGGTTCTGGACACATCGCGTGCGGTTCTCCCTGCCCTGGCCGGCGTGGCTCCCTGGGCTTGCCCCTGTCCTTCCCCAGGGCTGAGCGCAGGTGTGAGCCACCCTCTTCAGGGGCCTTTGCTGAGCAGCCCCCCCCGCCCCCACCCCAGGCTTGTTGGGCCTCGCAATATTGGTGTTTGCACACACTCTGTGTGCTGGCTTCTCACTGCGTCCGGGTAGTGACACCATCTCTGTCTCCCGCTACGATCCTGGAGTAAGTCACAGGACAGTGACCGCAGCAGACCTGGATTTTGGAGTCAGACAGACGCCGGTTCAAATCCCGCTGTCGCTGCCTCCCAGCAGCTTGACTGCAGGCAAAGCAGCAACCAGCTCAGCTTCCTCATCTGTAAGATGGGGGTGAGAACAGGACCCCCACCACAAAGCTATTACACAATTTTGCAAAGTGCTTAAGACTGAGGAAGGTTTTAAGCTATGATGTTAAAAAGCACCTAGGGTACTTTGTAAGTGGACCCGGTCTCTGGGTAATGCAGGCCAGAGAGGAGTGTACGTGGAGGGCTAACGGTGTCGAAGGGAAAGGGAAAGGCAAGAGCTCCTCAGACGGGGCCTCGGCCAAGCTGAACCCAGGTGAGGAGCTGTCTCGTCCACTCCCACGGAGCTGCACGTGTGTTGGGCCCGCGGCTCCCAAGTCAGATTCACGGGGGAGCAGGACAGGGCGTCTCTGTCTTCACCGATGGTCCCGCCAAGAAGAGAGCAGTGGCCCTGGCTGGTGTGGCTCAGTGGATTGAGCTCCGGCCTGCGAACCCAAGGGTCACAGGTTCGATTCCCCGTCAGGGCACACGCCTGGGTTGCAGGCCAGGTCTCCAGGTGGGGGAGCATGCAAGAGGCAACCAGTCGCTGTGTCTCTCACACACGGACGCTTCTCTCCCTCTCTTCCTCCCTTCCCCTCTCCCTGAAAATAAATAAATAAAATCTTTTTTTTAAAAAGGACAAGAACAGGGCGGTGCGGTGAGGGAGGGGCGAGGGGTGGCTCCGGAGAGAATCGGACTGCTCCCACGGAACGGGACACGACGCCTGTGAGCAAAACCCTGGCACCACTGCCTCCTCCTCGCGCCAGCAGCCAGCGGGCCCCCGGGGCCCCCCAGGGCCCGTGGGTATCTCCCCATCGGGGCCCGGCTCCAAGAGCCACGCACGCAAGCACAGTCTCCCTGCTTCTCTTCCGTGCTCACGCAAAAATGACTTACGGACGCCAAGACTTAGAAACGACCCGTGTGACCACGGACCGGTGAGCAGCGGAGGGAAGCGTGTGCTCAGTGGAATGTCACGCAGTCTTCCACACGAGGAGACCCGCCCTCGGTGACACGGGCGGGCCTGAGGGTGCCGTGCTGAGTGAAGTGGTCAGGCGGAGACAGGCGCCGGGGGATCTCACGCACACGTGAAACCCGAACACGTGGGAACTCAGAGGGAGAGAAATCAGGCGGGCGGGTGAGGGGCCAGGGGTCAAGGGGGCCGAAAGGCCCCCACGAACTTGTGGTTGTGGGATCAGTGGGTTTCAGGGGGGGTGACGTGCGACATGCTGACTGTCGTCAGCACATTTGTGTGGCACACTTGGAAGTTGCTAGGGGAGAAGATCTTAGTTCCCCTCACAAGGAAGAAACCTGTGACTGGTCGAGGGGATGGACGGCCACTGACTCCCTGTGGTCGTCACTGTGCAAATGGACACACATGTACCCCTCAAGCGAACACAAGGCTACATGTCGATTCCGTCTTCATAAAGCTGCACAACAGCAAAAATTACTTTAAGTTGCCCTGGACATGTAGAATACATATAAACACACACATGACACACGTACAGATTCGCACACACGCATGGATATGACTGTCGACACGACTCGGGGTGGGGGACGTTCTGACCGAGTCTCGTCTGCGGCCATGCCATCCTGAACGCGCCTGGTCTCGTCTGACCTCGGAAGACAGGGTCCCTTTTCTGTTCTTTCTGTGCTGGGCCACCTCCCTCTCTCCTCTCCTCGTCCCCTGACATCAACTCCCCACCCTTACCTTGCCCAGGTGAGCGAGCCAATATTCCAGACTGTCCCTAGGAGCACACAGTCTTCTGCCCGCCGCCTGCCTTTCCCCCATTGTTTTCCCAGCCCGGGATTCCGCGGGACGTTCCGGCACCTTTCTCCTCACTCAACATGATGGTGTGGACACATGACTCTCCTCCATTCTTCTTATCTGCTGCAGAGTGTCCCAAGATGCAACGCTCTTTTTCCTGTGTATAGCATTCTGTCCCTGGAACACCCAAACTACACCAGCTATTTAAAAAACAAACAAACCCAAAACCCCAGAATAAGTCACAGATTCTGGTTAGGTGGCTGGGTTTAAGATAAACACACAAAAGCAACAGCTGCCCTACACCTTAGCAATAGGAGTAAGAAAAAAAATTCATTCACAACAGAGACTGAAATAACACAATACTTAGGAATAAATGTAATAAGAAAGCAGGGTACTTTATGGGGAAAACACTAATATCTTATTGAATCACATCACACAGAATCGGAACCAAGGAGGAGACATACCATGTCTTGGAGTAAAAGAAGGTAAAAATAATTTTATCCATTGAATACAATTCTGACTCAACTTCCAGTAAGAATTTTTTCTTGGAGGGATTATGTCATGAGTTGAATTATGTCTTTTAAGAAGATACGTTGAGATACTTTCCCCTAGGACTTGTAAATCTGACCTTATTTGGGACTGGGGGGACCCTTACTGCAGTATGCCTGGTGTCCTTATAAGAAAAGGAGAAGAGAGCCCTGGCTGGTGTAGCTCAGTGGATTGAGCACGGGCTGCGAACCAAAGCATCGCAGGTTCGATTCCCAGTCAGGGCACATGCCTGGGTTGCAACCCCCAGCAACCACACATTGATGTTTCTCTCTCTCTCTTTCTCCCTCCCTTCCCTCTCTAAAAAATAAATTTTAAAAATCTAAAAAAAAAGATAAATCTTAAAAAAAAAAGCACTTGGAACCTGGCTGGTGTAGCTTAGTGGATGGAGCCCCCACCTGCTAACCAAAGGGCTGCAGGTTCGATTCCCAGTCAGGGCACATGCCTGGGTTGTGGGCCAGGTCCCCAGTAGAGGGTACACGAGAGGCAACCTCACACTGATGTTTCTTTCCTTCTCTTTCTCCCTTCCTTACACTCTCTAAAAAAATAAAAAATAAATAAAAAGAGCATGTGGGAGCTGAGACCTCTCTTTACTGGACTGAAGGGCTCCCTATACAGTGATCTTATAGTCAAACCACAGGGACGAACAAGTGCAGCTTCCAGAATGTTCTAGTCCCCCTTTGCCAGGATTCCGCTTCTATGTCCACCCGACACTGAACAGAGGCAGTGTGGGTCGCCAGCTAACACACAAGGTGCCCAGAAACACTTGAATTTCAGATCAACAAGGGATACATTTTTCGTGCACGTGCGTCTCGAACATTGCGTGGCATGTGCCCACACCCAACATTATTTGTTCACTGCACACCTGACATGGAGACGCCCACGGCATCCTGTATCTTCGGTTGCTACATTCGGCCCCCCTCCCCCGAAAGCGGAAAGCATGTGGAACCTAGAGTCAGCCTTGGATTGGAAGCTTCGTTTAAACAGGCTTCCGCTGTGTGGCCTCAGACACGCGGATAACCCTCTCCGGCCTCCCCGTGGGGCCCGCTCGCTGGTCACCCTGTGCCTGGGCGACCCGCCTGGGGTGCCCGGACTTCTACCCCGCAGCCGGCCGGAAGCAGTGGTTTGCGGTTGGGAGAGCCACGTCAGACAGTGTCCTTCCTGTCCCTGCGAGCAGTGACCGCCGACCGGGGTTTGGATGGTGACTCCGGTGTCTCTCTCACATCATCTCGAGAACCCCGGGGGCCTGGGGCTGTGCGTGTCGGGGTGGGCGCAGAGGGCCGCGGCGGCCGAACGAGGACGAAGGAGACCGGGGAGGACTCGTGTCTGGTTTCTGAGCTCAGGCGGCTTTGGGCTCCGGGCACGTTTTTGTATTGGGACTGATGGCCCGGGGTCAAAAGGTGGCCTCTCTGCTCTGTCCAAGGGCAGGGAAATACGTCGGATGTGCAGGACCCTCCGGGTTCCACCCTGGGGCTGAGAGGGTGACGAGGGGGTCGGGGGGGGCGGGCAGGGGGCCAGGAGGAGGGAGCCCCCTCCTTATTTCCAGGGCCATCAGGCCTCTGCGTGGGGGCTGTCCTGCTGACAGCCTGGGCGAGGGGGTTGAGACTACGCCTAGTCAAACATGCAGACGGCGTCCAAGGGGCTGTGCCACCTCCTGGGAGACGGGACCGGAACTCTGAGCATGGCCCGGGTTTCAGGGGTGTGCAGCCCACCGGACCCTGCGCTGGCCCAGGGCCCGCAAGGCCGCCCTGCTCCGCCGTGGTCCTGAAACCCGGGGAGCTTGAACAAGAGGCCCCACGTTTCCACTGCGCGTCAGGCCCTGCCAGTGAGGTATCTCTCTCTCCGGCTCGGAAGGAATGAGGAACCTCCTGTGCTCTTTAAGATGGTCACCGAGGCTGCAGATAAGACAAGAGCCGCGGGGGAAGAATGTGGTCTTCCTGCCGTCCGGGAGTTGAGCAACAGCGGCTGCTGGCTCACCCCCCGCCGGAGACTCGGGGCGGGGAAGGCAGCAGAGAGTGGGTGCGAGGCGGAGGGAGGGCTAGCCTCTCCAGGGTCCCCCCACCGTCCCCTCCGTGTCACGGATGACGACACGGAACTTCAGAGACGTGGGTCACTAGCCCCGGTTCCCACGACAGGAGGCGAGGGAGCCGGGGACCCCTGCCCGGCTGCAGAACCCCGAGCTCCTGGTCGGAACAGGCGTTAGTGTAGTTCTCAGGCCCCGCGCCCCCAACCTGAGCGGGGCGCAGAGAAGCGTTCCTCCCTGCTACAGGGGTCATGCCACTCGCGGACTTCGGGGTCTGGCTCCTTTCGCGGAGCACAGGGTTGCAAAGCTTCGCCCACGCCGCGGCACAGGCCAGCCCGCGTCCCTTTGCACCGCGGAGTGATATTCCGGTGGACACACACCGCCTTCCTCGGCCCATCCGAGATGCGCGCCTGGGTGGGTCCCGCTCTCCGCCGCCGTGAATCACGGCGCCGGGAACCCTCGTGTAGAAGCCGTTCTGTGGACACACTGCACTTTTCTTGGTCCATTCCCTGCGAGGGAATAGGATGAGCGTATGTTTCCCATTTGGAGGAAATGTGGACCTTTTTCAAAAGTGCCTGCGTACTTCCACATGTCCACCGGCGCCGGCGAGGGTCCCCAGGTCCCTAGGTCCGCCCCCCCACCTGCTCTGGTCTGTGCTCAGGATCCCAGCCCGCCAGGGAGGCCGAGTGGGGGCGCCTTAGGGATTTGACTAGGGTTTCCCTCTTGGCTAATGACACGGAGCATCTTTTCATGTGCTTATGGGCCCTTTGTGTGTCTTGTCTGACGAAACGTCTATTTAACTCCTTTACCCGTTTTTTATTGGGTTACTTGTCGTGTTACTGTTGAGTTGTAAGTTTTTATGTATTCTTTTTTATTAAGTTTTTATATATTCTTTTTTAAAAAGATTTTATTTATTTATTTTTAGAGAGGGAAGGGAGGGAGATAGACAGAGAGAGAGAAACATCAATGTGCGGTTGCTGGGAGTCATGCCTGCAACCTAGGCATGTGCCCTGGCTGGGAATCGAACCTGCGACACTTTGGTTCGCAGCCCACGCTCAATCGACTGAGCTACGCCAGGCAGGGGTTTTTATATATTCTTAACACTAGACCCTTGCAGGCATATGATTTAAAAATACGTTTCCATTCTCTGAGTTGTCATGAAAAAATTTTTAAATTTCTTTTGTCTTTTAATGAGTTTATTTATTTTTATTTTTAGACAGAGGGGAAGGGAGGGAGAAAGAGGGGGAGAGAAATGTCGATGTGAGAGAGATACATCAATTGGTTGCCTCTCACATGGGCCCCAACGGGGGACCAAGCCTGCAACCCAGGCATGTGCCCTGACCGGGAATCGAACCGGCAAACTTGAGTTTTGCAGGGTGAACCCCAACCAGCTGAGCCACACCAGTCAGGGCTGAGCTGTCTTTTTTGACTTTGTTCATTTGCCTCGAAGCCCAAGTTTTTAATGTTGATTAAAAGTCCCATTTCTCTATTTTTCTTGGGTTGCTTATTATGCTTTTGGTCACACTGCTTTTGTAATCAGAAAAAAAAAAAGTTAACAGTTCACAGAAAAGTGGGCTCAGAAACTATGCAGTTGAATTATTCGACTGTCCGCAAGCAGCGAACAGTTAGCTGGTCTTCCCCGGGGTTTACTCTCGGCGGTTAAATGTGTTTTTGTCTTCCTCTTGGGTAATTTTGCAGGTTTCTGGACAAAGCCTTCGGTGCTCTGATGAACAAGATGTCCCATCCGACAGGTCTGGGTGTAAACGGGATGAGTCATCGCTGAACTGTCCTCGGGAATTCTAAAATTAGCCAGGCGGCCGCCATCCCAGGCTCGCTCTTTGTTCTCGGTGCGGCCGGGCTGCAGGGCGGACACCAGTCCCAGCGGACGGTGGTCGCGCTGTCTGCAGTGACCATCGGACCCTGCGCCGGCCGGGGACCCAGGCACCCCATGTGTGTGTCACAGCAGAACACCCGGGCAAGCTCAGACAGCCACCGTGGGGGGCTGGTTAGATGGCGGCACAGCACGTTCTGGAAAGACAAGGGCCGGAATGTGCTGGGGGAGGGGGCAGTCAGATTTCACTCCACCCTCTTAGGCTCGGTACACGGGGGTCTGGGAATGAAACGACAGCCAGGTTCACGGGAGAAAAGGCAAACAACGTTTATTACTATGCCCGTACACGGGAGTTCGTGGAAAAGAAGAAAACTCAGGCAGTAAGATGGGGGCAGCGTGGGGAGCTTATATGCCCCGTTAACAAAGGGAACAGAGAGGGGGTTCCGGGGACCCGTCGTGGGGCTGTGACTAGGAAACGCGTGGGGGGGACCAGTGCAAGGTGAGGGTCCCTCTTTCCCCCGGGATGGGGGAGGGGGACACCAGGTCAGCGGCAAATGTCCGTCCTGCTTTCACGTAGAAAATCGAAGAGAAGCCTCTTCCTGCTTCAGTGCCTCCAGCTGGAGGAGCTCCCTGTGCCAGAGCCGGGTCGTTTGGGGCGCCCTGTCCTATCCCCCGGCCCCCTGCCCCCAGCCCCACCCCGAGACAGGGCTCCAGGCACCGCACAAACGAAGGCACCACTGAGGGTGGAGGTCAGCCCTCTGAGGAATGTGGGTTTGTGGGACAGCTTCGCACCTCTGCATGCCCCCCTGACCTGGGGGGCTTTTCCATAGCTGATCCCCCGCCTCCCAAGGGGCTGTGCAGGAGTGTCCCTCAAGGGGCCCGCCCAGACCGGCCGGCTCAGGAGGGTCCTACTTTAGTGTGTGTGTGTGTGTTTTAATATGTGTACAAATACATAAATGTATATATCTCCTCACCTGAAGACTCTTTTTTCATTGCTTTTAGAGAGAGGGAGGGAGAGAGAGGGTGTCAATGCGAACAAGGAGCATCGATGGGTTGCCTCCCCTACACCTGCGGGCTGGGGATCGAACCCACAGCCCCTCGGTTGGGGGATGACACTCCAACTCGCTGAGCCACACTGGCCGGGGCTCCTTGGGGTGTTTTATTCACAGCACTTACCCGCTCTGGGCGTGCCATTGTATGGGTTTGCCACCACCTGTCCCCTCAGTCATCAGACACCCCCGTCACAGTGTGGGGTTCGATGCCCCCCACACTCCCAGCGCCCAGAGGGGACGTGGGTTTTTAAAGAAGGAACACTGAGGAAGACTCTGCTGCACCTGTTGCCTGCATTTTGTGTCTCTAGTCATCTACCTGCGGACGTCAGTTGCTTCTGCTTCTTGGCTGTCGGGCATCTGTGGGGTGTGCAAACGTCTCGTCTCGGACGCCCTTGTTTTTGACTCTCTGTGCCTGTGCTGGACCGTGGAGTTGCTGGACCCTACGGCAATTCTGTTTTTAAGTTTTCTGTTTCCAGTACTCACTGGAGGATATGTTGTATTGATTTTCAGAGAGAGAGAGACATGGAGGGGGAGAGAGAGACAGAAACCTCGATGTGGGAGAGAAACATGGGTTGGCTGCCTCCTCTAAGTGCCCGGACCAGGGATCGAACTCACAACCTGGGTCTGTGTCCAGACCTGTGGGCCTCACGTCTGAATTCACACACGCGCTGGGGACGGCGTTGAGCAGCCTCCTGGGGCCCGCAGTTCAGTGAACCCCGAAGTTTACCCACAAAGGCAGGGCGGTTTCCTAAGAGCATCAGGAGTGAACTCGGGGTGTGGGGGCCTCCCTATCAGCACTGCCCCCACCCCTGGCGGGGGGGCAAGGAAGGGGCTGGTGTGGTGAGCAGCCGTGGAGGAGGGGGTGGAGGAAATGAGGAGGGGGTGGAGGAAATGAGGAGGGGCTCACGCAGGAATGGGGTTGGCAGTGGGGGGGGGCACCGTCCTGCCCACCAGGAGCCCAGTCGTTCATTGGCGCCTCCCTGAATCTCACCGCAGTTCACCCACCTGTCCCCATCACCCACGTCACCCCCCTCGGGCGGCCACCCTGGGCCTGGGCTCGGTGTCTGTGACGGCTGGGGGAATGCCAGACGGAGGAGCCTCAGCCCCCAGCCCCCAGCCCCCCCAAACCCCCTGCCCCGTCTTTTCGCCAGAGTTCTGTCCTGTGCATTTGCCAGAGGGAGTGGCATCCCAGCTCTGTATGTCCGGGAGGTGACATCTTTGCTCCGACACTGTTCCTCACTCTGAGGGTGGCTCGCAGCACTGTGGCAGAGAAGTTTTCAGGAGGGCCGGATATGCACAACCGTCACATGACATGTGATGATTCCGTGCCCGGGATTCTGTTACTTCAACTGACACCCTGCTCTCAAGGGCCCCTCAAGCAACGCCTTTGGAAAAGGTGCTGTTCTTTGTGATGGACCGCGCCTGCCACCTAGTGGCAATTCTTGGTAACTGCAAGGCACTGCGGCACCTTTTTGGATGACTCAGGCAGAGTCCAGCTTTAAGAGTCTCCACACTTTAAAAATCTCTTTCGACTTTCAGCCCCAGCTGGGTAGCTCAGTTGGTTTCAGCGTCCTCACGATATGCCAAGGTTGTGGGTTGGATCCCCGGTCAGGGCACGTAGGAGAATCAACCAGTGAGTGCACCATTAAATGGAACAACAAATCGATCTCTCTTAAATCAGTTACAAAAAAAAAAAAGCCTGGTGACGTGAGAGTGGCTGCGCAGGGTGGGCAGGGGAGGCAGGCCTGGGCTCGGCCTGGGTAGCCGGGAGGAGGCAGGGCAAAGAGCCAGGAGGGGTGGGAACCCCCAGGGGTGGCGGGCCAGGGGGAGGCTGGGTGCCGCCCCAAGGGCCGGGGGAAAGCTCAGGGGCCGAAGCCTGGGACCACTGCGTCTCACATCACGTTTGTTTGCATGGGACAGGAACTCCTTGGTCTACCGTCCCCCTCAGTGGAACAGGATGCGAAATCTCCTCGGGAAATGTCGGCCACGAATGCAAAATTTGAAAAAAGTTACCGGGGGCCACATCATATTCTCCCCACACCACCCAGCAACCGCGCCCCTCCCCGGGGGGCGCCCACCCAGGAGAAGCGAACACGGATGACCACACGGGATCCAAGCACGGGTCTTTGTCACACGGACCTCTCTCCGTGACAGCCAAAAACTGACAATGAGCAAAACACCCCTCCGTAGGTGGCTGATGAAACCCACTCCGCAAAAGACAGGTGTGCTGGGTTGGGTGGGTGGGTCTCAGGTGTGTGTCGTGCGAGCGAAACAAGCCAATCTCAGATGTCACGTGCAGCAAAATTCCATCCACGTGACACCCTCAAAACAACAAAATCACTGCAATGGGGAGCAGATGTGTGGTGGCCCAGGGTGGGAGGGGGTGGGGGAGGGGTCGGGTGGTTGTGAGGGGCGGCAGGGCGGAGGTCTCTGTCTGGGGCACTGGAATTACAGTCCTGCGTCGTGGCTGTGGTGCAGTTACAGGAATTCACCCTGGGGTGCCAGGGGAGAGCCCCTCCCACATGCTGTTGCAGTGGCATGGGGACTGTACTGTAGTTAGGTAAGACGTGGCCCCCCCGGGGGAAACGAGGTGAAGGGTACAAGGAGGTTCTCTGGGTAGCAGCCCCTCTTATCCGTGGGCAGTCGGACCTGAGACCCCCAGTGGATGCCTGAAACCGCGGATAGTACCGACCCCTGTATATACTGTGTTTTTTTCTGTATGTGCATAGCTACAATAAAGGTTAATTTATGAAGTAGGCACAGCCAGAGACGAACAGTAACTAATAATAAAACAGAACAATTACAGCAACACACTGGAACAAAGGTTATCTGAATGTTCCATCTTACTGTCCTGTCCTCTCCTTTTCTTGCCGAGATGACAACATGCCCATGTGACCAGAGGTGCCTGTGCATGCGGCAGCGAGACCGGCACGAAAGTCTTTCTCCTCCGTCACGATTTCAGAGAGGAGTCCGTCCTGACCGTGGGTCTCAGCGACCTCAGCGGAGGATGATTTTTGAGTCCAGAAGCTGCGGCTGGCACCTAAAGCAGCACTAATGGCTGCTCCGCGGCGCGTTCGCCCTGCACGGCCGCTGTGCTGTGCGCTCCGCGGCCGTTAGTAAGTGCGGCGACGGCGACCTGTACACAGGGCCCCCGCCCCCACCCCGGCAGCTGTCACGTGACTAACGCGCAGGCGCGTCTGCAGGGTGCGGAGGCCGGACGTAGGGGCGAGTCCCCTCCGGACAGACATCGCGAGATTTCGTCCCAGCCACTGAAACAGCCCGCGGAGGAAACCTTATGAATTGTTTGTTTCGGGAATTTTCTGTTTAACATTTTTAGATGGCCGTTGACCGTCTAAAACCATAGGAAGCGAAACATGTACTACATTTGCAACTTTGCGTGACTATAATTATTTCAAAGTAATAAGTTAGAAGAAAATGACCGTGGGCCAAACCAACATGGAGTGGGAGGGAAGTGAGGTCCCGGAGCCAATAGTTCGTGACCTCTGGTTGTGGGGTCCGGGGACGTTCCGTACTCCTTTGGTCCCCCTTCCCTGGTTCGGCGGCCAGGGGCGAGGTCAGAGGGAAGGTGCCGGAGGCATCCTAGGCATCTAACCAGCAGCTGGGGAGTCCGTGCTCGGCTGTCTGCGTGCCCTGACCATCCTCTAATGCTGGGTAACAAAGTGCCACCAGCTCAGTGGCTTAGAACAACACCCATTTGTTATTTCACGGTTCCCGTGGGTCAGGGGCACGCATCTGGGTGGGGCGCCTCTGCTCAGGGTCTCCCCAGGCTGAAATCCATGTGTCAGCGGGGGCTGGGGTCCTCTCTCACGGTGGCCTCTTCTGGGCCCCAGCTGTGGCTGGGTGCCTGGCGTCTTCCTAGCTGTTAAGTAGGGACCCTTCCCACGGGGACCCGTCATCTCACAGGATGGCGTCTCACAGGTCTGGCTTCTTCTGGGACTCCAGGAGGGGGTCTTGGCGCTAACAGGGCCTCCTATGGCACGATGCAGTCACCCCGTGACAATTCCATCCCAGTCACAGCTGCTGCCCCCACTCACGGGAGGGATTAGATGGGGTGTGTGCCCCTGGGGGTCATCTTAGAACTCTGCCTGCCACCTTCAGCCAGGTATGTGCCACCTGTCCTCCACGGTCTTTGGGACGCCACCTTGTGAAGTCCCCCGTCCCCTCTGTCTTTGCCTTGCGTCCTACCCCCCGCCCCACAGGGTGGCCACAGGGCGGTGTGATCCCCTCCCCCAGAGTGACTTCTTCCTAAGCCGCAGACCTCGGCGCAGGTGACGGCTGTCACTCCTGCGTTTTGCTCACACAACGTAGACTCAGCTCCGTGACCGGACTTGCTCCAGAATCTTCACCTCCTTGCTGGCTCTGGAGGCGCAGAACCGCGGTGACTCCCACGGCACGGCCGCGAGGGAAAGGATTCCGCCCACCGCTGGGGCGAAACCTCCTGGGTGAACGCAGCGGGGCCGGCAGCTGCGGGGACCCAGGTGGAACCACACGGCGTGGAGACAGGAGAGTTCGAGTGGGCCGCAGAGGGGAGGAGCCGTGCTGAGCGTGTCCAGGGCTGAACCCGACCTCTCCCGCATTTTTGCGGAAAACTTGGCACGAAGGTGACTGGGTTGAGGACGTGTGGTTTTCTGGGCAGAACTGTGATCTGCAGACCTCTGCTGGGCCAAGTCCTGGGGACGCTCTTTGGTGGGAGTCGCTAAACCAAACGCACGGCAGGTTTCCTTCCGATGCACATGCCCGGCCGGCTGTGCTCTGCAGAACTGGGGTGCTCGGTTCTTCCCGAGGTTGTCCCCCGTCTCTGAACGCTGGTGGCCTGCCCAGAACCACACGGTTGGGATCTATGAGGCTACACTCCTTTCTTCCTGTGTGACAAATAGTGGGTGTTTGTGAGGACTACAGCCGAACGCCTGCCCTGGCTGCTCACATAGTTTGTGAGTTTAGCATAAGCGAGGGGCCCCGAAGCGTCTCCTGTACCGGGGGCTAGAAAACAGTTTCCCTTCCGGGGCACACGGTTTCCGTGCCATCATCCGGCCCCGCCCCTGAGCACAAAAGCAGCCACAGACAGATGGGAGTGGCCGGTGGCCGCGAGCCAGCCGATGTTTACGAACGCTCCAACCTGAATGCCATGCCACGATGGTTCGTTGTGTGATTTTCCCCAACCATTTAACAATAATAAAACCATCATTGGCCCCTGGGCCCTACGGAAGCTGCCAGCGGGCTGGATTGGGGCTGGGGCGCACAGCGCGGTGACCACTGGCTTTGTGGACGGTCACCTCCATTCTCGTCGGGAATCTGCCCCAAGTTGATCTCACAGGTTCAAACCCCCGCAAAGTATTTCTCACTCCTTTGAGTTTCTTCAGTCTTTGGTGAACATACCTCGCAGAGAGTCCCGTTTGCTCAAAAACAGCCCAGGAGTAATCCCAGCCCCTTCCGCCCTGCACGTTGACAAAGGTGTGACCCAAGATAAGAGTGAGGTTGACCAGCGGGGAGAGGCGGGCAGCGGTCCCCTAATGCCCGCTCGGCCAATGGGAATTAACCCCTGTAGTTGGGAAGGAAGGCGGCGGAGGGTCGGGTGGGCACGTGTTAACGTGGACCGAAGCGGAAACAAGGGAACTCCCACGGCCCCCGCCCCCGCCCCCCCACAGCTGACCTCTCTCTCCAGGCCCGCCCAGCGCGGCTGGGGGACTCTCAGGCTGGCCTGCACGCCGGTCAGGAAGCTCACTGAAGAGCCGTAAGCGGACGTAGTTTCCCTCGGCCGTGTTAACATGCCCAAACCTCCACATTTTTAATCAGCGTTAAAACGAACAGGCATATCAACCGGTCGAGGAAGCCCTGAGTAGCTCAGCTGTCTCCAAATTACACTGGAAATAGGAATTAATTCTCCATTTTCCTTAGTCCAATCGGACATATGTAACCGCTGGTTGGTGGGAGAAAGTCCATACATAATGAGGTGAAATGAGCGAGACTTTTCTGCTGGTAAGGAAATCAAGTGATTCTAGAATCCTCCTTCCCCCCACTCCTGTATATATATCCACAGCCCTCCTAATGTAATCATTTTATCATTTTTAAACCTATAATTAAAGTCCTTTATAAGGTAATAAACCATAAAGATAATGAGTGCCGTCTTTTGCATAAAAAGCTAATATAAAGATAGCAAGTATGGCCCTGGCTGGCGTAGCTCAGTGGATTGAGCGCGGGCTGTGAACCAAAGCATCGTAGGTTCGATTCCCAGTCAGGGTACATGCCTGGGTTGCAGGCCACGGCCTCCAGCAACCGCACATTGATGTCTCTCTCTCTCTTTCTCCCTCCCTTCCCTCTCTAAAAATAAAATAAATAAAATATTTAAAAAAGAGTTAGTATGCTTTAAAAAAAAAGATAGCAAGTATGAAAATGACGTTAACATCTTATTCCAAATTTCCTACACCTGGTCCCACAGGGGCCCTGGCACCTTGACCGAGGCGATCACCCAGGCAGCCGTGTCTCTGGGATACACTTCTCGGCACCCGCAACTCTCGAGAAAGTGAGAAAGGCCACAAACACAACGTGAACCGCTACGGCGACCGGTTTCACATTTATTTTTTTTTTCAAGTTTAACAACGGAGGAAAAAAAAAATCTCCCATTTGAGATTTTTCTTCAGAATAGTTTTATTGGTTTGCATATCCTTTGTCAACACTCAACTTTTTCTGTCCTACTCCGATACACAAATCCATTCACTCGCATTCCTCCTCGCCCCATATCTCATATATCGTCACGTTATTTTGAGGGTCCGAAGGCACCTCGAAGACCGGGAGCTTGAGGCTGTTGCCGCTGGCCGAGGCGTCCTTCAGATGCCGCACCCTGGAGAGGAATTTCACGAGTTCCATTTCGAGCTGGTGCAAGGTGGTAAAGGCGAAGTCTTTGCTGGGGGAGGCGTTCTGGTTTTTCTTCAGCAGCGCGCGCGGCGAACAGCCTCGAAGGCCGGGAGGACTCTTTTCCTGTCGGGAGAGACACGCAGGGTGGGGAACGCCATCGGCTTGGGGGGTTTGCACCCAGTGCAGACACAGCCGGGCTCCCCGCACCCGAGAGGAGGCGGGTCTAGCGTGGCTCTCGCCCAGGGATTGGCCCGCTGGGGCCACATCTGGCCCACGGTCTGCTTTTGTCAGTAAAGTTTTATTGGAACCCGGCCCACAGCCCTGCTCGTGCACTTGCATGCCGTCTAGGGCCGCTTTCAGGCTAAAAGGGCAGAGGTGAGTCATGGCAAAGCTGAAAATATCTCCTTCCCGGGCCAACCCTGCCCCAGCCAGTCTGGACAGGCCCTGGGATCTGTGTAGCCGAGACTGAGCGGCCGGGTTCCCGTTTCTCTCCCCTCCTAGAGTTAGCCCCCTGGGGGGGGGGCGGTGACCTTCTCGCCCCTTAGCCCCTCCCCACAGGTTTCTACCTTCACCTGGAATAATGGTATCATCTCCACCTGGTTCAGTGACCAGCAGTAAGTCAAACGCTAGGCAAGTTAAAAATCGGGCCGTGAATCTGGCTCTGGGAATAGTTTTGACCTGAAACACGCCAAGTTCTTCAGTCTGTCCTCCATCTGCACACACTCACCTACCTACGGGGCCAAAACACCAAGCCAAGGTCTCCTACACGCGACCAAGAGAAGGTGGCCTTCCCCTGTCAGTCCCAACCCCGGGGTGTCTGGGCACTGCTGTCCTCCCGAAGGCTGCGTCAGGACAGGAGCCTGCCAGAGTTCCCCAGGGCCACCGGGCAGGGACTTGGCGTCCCCATCCGTCCTATTTCACGGTGCTGCCCGGAACAAGTAGCACGTCCGTTCCTCCGAGTCTGACATTTCTGAGATGGAACCAATGTGGTCTAAAGAATGAACCCGTCCTGCCCTGGCTGGTGTGGGGTGAGGCTCTCAGCGGGTGGGGCGTTGCTCCGCAACCCAGAAAGTTGGCCGTTCGATTCCCGGTTGGTCAGGGCACATGCCTGGGTTGCAGGTTCAGCCAGTGGGGGGCGCTGGAGAGGCAACCGATGGTTGTTTCTCTCGCATGTGGATGTTTCTCCCTCTTCCTCCCTCCCATCCCCTCCAAAAAAAAAAAAAAGGAAAGAAAAAAGAAAGCAAGGAGCCACGCTCACCTTACTCCTCTCACTATACCCTCCTCGAAACTTGAGAACCGCGTACAGTACCAGCACGAACAGCAGCCAGAGCCACTTGCTGGCGAGCCAGCCTTGGGCGTGCTCGGGGAGACTCTGCCTGACCCGGAAGTGCCCCCCGCAGGGCGCCTGGCCCTGGGGCTCCTTGACGTTCCCCCTCACGGAAGAGAACATAAAGGCGCAGCCGCAGGACAGGCACAGAGGCAAGAACAAGAACCATGTCAGCGTCCGCATGGCGAGCAGAGGTGGGGGAAGAAGCTGCTCATGGTGGGTCTGGTTGCCCTCGCACCGGGAGACCGGGGGCCTAGGGCTGGGCCCTCCCTGCGTGATGTCACAGAGGCCCCGGGCAGGGGCCGCTCTGGCCGTCCCATTGTGACGGCGGCAGGGCGGAGGGTGACGGGCCCACAGGGGCCCGGGAGGGGGACTGGGAGGGAGGAGGGGACATTTGCAGCAGCAATAAAAAAAAAGAGACACTGGGGTGACCGGAGCGCTGCCTCCTTGCAAGGCGTTCTGACCCTGGGGCTGCGGGCTGATGCCTGTGCTGGTCTCCAGTTTGCTGGATCCAGGCACGTGGTGTTGAGCACGTGGCCTGGGCCCCGCCGTGGAGCAGAGCCCCTTGAGAGAGATATTAAACCAGGGGCTATACCCTGGGAGCTATGGGTGTGTATCGTTTGGCCTACATTGTTTCTAAAATTATTTACTTATATTTAAACGTTGGGGCATTTTCATTGAAAAACCTAGATTTCTGGCTCCTTCTGAAAATATGGAAGATCTGAAAACACTGGTCCCAATAGGAACTGCCCATCTAGGCGGTCATGTGCTTTCCACAGTCCCCACCATTCCCTATCGCCTCCCACTCGCCGATTTTACCTGCAAGCCCTGGGTTAATCGAGGGTGGACTTTATTAAAGCTGGGATTAGAGCGGCGGGTTTTAAGAGCAGGGGTGAGGTCATGCAGGGAGGCCTCCCTGAAGAAGGCGCTGTGGTCGAGTTGGAGGAATAACCAGGCGGGACTCGACTCCCAAGCACGTGTGAGGAGGACCCAGAGGGCAGCCCCACCTGGAGGCCGAAGCCAGGAGCGTGGCTGGGGCTCCCTGGCCAGGGCGTTTGAAACCACGAGCTTCCCCGAAGGACGTGAAACGAGAACTCCCAGTTCACGGAGCACAAGGCCTGTGCTTGCCCGCTGGGTCGCGTGACTCAGACCTGGTGCCCAGGATTAGGGTGATCCCCGAGCACGATGAACGGACCGCAGGGCCCTTCCCACTCCGTGCGGCCCCGGGCAGCCACAAGGCCCCGTGCGACTCTGTGGAGCGCCAGGGGAGGGCGGGGAGTGGGCCTGGGCCGCACAGCGCCCCCTGCTGGGGGACGGCAAGCTGTCTGGAGAGGGGAGGGGCCTTCTGGCCGGAGACACGGGGGCAATGAAGTCCGCCCGTGGGCCCTGGGGGGCCACGACCGCTGTTGGGGCAGCGCTGGCCTGGTGCCTGGCTGCGGGCCGAAGGGCGTGCCCGTGACCCTCCGGGGCTCGGCCCGGAAACCGCGACTCCGGCCCAGGCTCTCCTCCCGCGGCCCTCGTGGGGCAGCTGTTCCGCCGCGCTGAGCCGCACCTTTCCTCCGCGATAAAATAACAGAGTGAAGGGAAAAGGCTACAGCTAGTTAACAATTTAACTGGGCTGCAAACAAAAAAAAAAGACTTTACCAGAGAAAGAAAATGGCTAATCAGGCTTGTTCTGGAAAAGTCCACCACAAGAACACACTGATATTAATATAATTTTAATGAAAGTGCTTCCATGTCCATCTCCAACATCCTCAGGGCCAAACTGCCCACCACGTGAGGCGGAGCACACGGACGCAGAGCGGCCAGGGTCCTCTCGGGCCCCGACCCACAATCCTCCGGGGCCTCGGACATGGCCCGTGGGCGCCCCCACCCCCTCCTCTGACCCCCCACCGAGTGGGGACCGGCGCCCCGGGGCTGCCGCGGAGAACCAGCCGGCACCGCACTCGCACCACCGCCCCCAGGACGCGGCGGGGAGGCCCGGACTCCCGGCTCTGGCCCCGCAGCCCCGCGGGAAGTCCGAGTGACTACTGACGCCCGCACACGTCACGGGGAAACGCCTGGTTTTAGGCACAGTCCCCTCCGTGTCTTCTGCTGAGGGGAAACCGGAATGGATGGGACATCGCGGAGTTACTTCCGTCACTCGGTTTCCTTACAAAACGCGAGTGGCAGACAGACGCACAAGAATACGGAGAGAGGGGAGAAGAGGCCGGCTTGCTTCATTGTTGTATCGAGTCTCCAGGTGCCAACTAACCCGCTCTCTCCCGTCTTCGGCAGGATCAGCGGTGAGCCCCCCCCCCCCCCCGGCCAAGCACCTGGCCCCGAGTCCCGGCCTCTCAGACGCCCCCGCGAACAGACCTGCGGGCAGCAAACCGTCCGCACGTGAGTCGAAATGAGCCAAGCACACAGCCACGAGGCGTCGGGACCTTTAATGACTGCGAGCACAGACGCGCAGGCCGCGCGGCCGCTGGGGCGGGACGGAGCACTGAGCGGGGGAGCGGGTGGAGGGGCCCGGGCGGTGGCCCAGCGAGGTCACACCCCTCCGGGGCGAGAGTGACCGCGCCGGCAGCGGGGCTCGGGGGACACCCTGACGGCCCCGCGAAGAGACCCTGGCCCCGCTGGTGCCCGCGGCACCCGCCCCCACGAGCCCGAGCCCGAAGGGGCGGGCATGGGGGCGCGGCCGGCTTCAGAAGCAGTATGACGTGTGAGTGACCCAGTGCGCCGACTCCTCCTTGGGGCGCTTGGCGGAGCTGTGGGTCGTGAAGATGGACTTGTAAGCTTCGGACTCCTCGCTGTCGGCGATGGACCTCTTCGGGGCGGCGCTGGGCGGCTTCCCGGCCTTCCCAGAAGAGCCCCCGGTAGCTGTTGGGAGGTGAAAGCAAACACTCGTGGGTGAGACTCAGGAGCCCTCCACATACTAGATTCTCAAAGGGGGAAGCCAGTCTGCTCTCCCGGGAGTCTCCCTCCTCGCGTGGGAGGAAGGCCGAGAGGCACCGCCTCAGTCGGCGACAGTTAAGCTGCCACTTAGAACCACGCCGCCCACCTAACGGCAGGGATGAGCGCCCGGGCCCAGCTCCGTGGCCGGCGGGCGCCGGAGCCTCCTGGCCGCGGGTGTGGCCAGCCCGTTTTCCGAGGGGGCTGCTGCACGCAGAAGGGGACTGGAACCCGTAACCACTGTGGATGCTGCTCACAGCACGAGACCACACGCCCTTTCACCCGGCGTTCTCTCTGTGAAATAAGCGCTGCTCTTGGAGTTCAGGGCAGTGAGTTTCAGGACAGGTGCGCGGCGGGAGGCAGGTGCCGTGCACAGGGGGCCCGGCCTTGGGGGGCTCGACAACGCCCCTGCCCGTCTGGGCCCCGTGCGGCATCTGGGCGAGAGCCGTGCGGCTCGCTGGCCTGGCCGCAAGCATGTGCTCGACGGGGCGGCTCAACAGGCCCTGCTTCAGGGAGCAGTGACTGGGTGTGGGTCCCCAGGGAGCTCGGCGCATTGTGGAGGCAGGACTCAGGGCCCCAGTGCCCACGGGGCCCCGGCCTCCCAGCTCGCGCCCACAACCCCGGCAGCTCTCCCTGGGCCCCGGGGGACCCACCTGCGCTCCTGGGAGCCGGGGCGGCCTTCCTGTCCTGCGAGTCTGGGCCGGGCTCTTCAGGCTTCGCTCTGGACGGTCCTGCGGGCCCGTGGGAGGAGCAGGGTCAGCGCACATGGGACGGACCGCGCACACGGCCCTGCCGCCGGTCCCGCCACGGCGACCCCTTACCTTCGCCGACATCCGGTTTCGACGCGCACTCTGCCGCCTTGGGCTTCTTCGCTTTCTGTGGGAAGAGAGGGGGGCTGGCTGGAGGGGCCCTGCGCCTTCCCGGTCACGGACGCGCCCCCCCCCCCCGCCACATGCCACACAGGAACCCATCTGTGCGGACCCGTGTAAATCCCGTGTTCCGGAAATCACACCCTCGGAAACGGTCCACGGAGAGGACAGGCCCCGGCGGTCGCCGGCAATGCCGGTGGTGACCACGGCACACATGGGAGCAGCTGGAGGCACGTGACACGGGCTCACGCGGCTCAGACAGCCCCGCCGGGCCGCACAGGGCCCACCTCACCCCCGGGCCAGCGGGGCTCTTCCAAGCTGCCCGACTGCCTGCACGTTTGTCTGCTCAGACCCACGGGGGTCTGAGGCTCTGCTGGGGGCGCTTCGGCCGCCCTCCTCAGCTGCGGGCAGACTTCCAGGCGGTGGGGGTTGTGCTCTCAACAGTTACATCGGGCAGCAAAACTAACAAAAAGAAACCAACTGCTCCCAAACCACACAGCTGTGTCAGAACTGCTTCAACCACAGAGAGGATAAATAGACCCTGGTTCACTGGGAGAATTCCCTTTAAAAACGCCATTCTCCCACGCAGCCAAAAGAGGGCACCACAGCCGTACAGGCTGATTACTTCGGAAGGTCCCCAGCACCGGACAGGGCGGGAGGAAGGTCTTTCCCTGGCGGCAGCAGCCTTGCACTTCTGACGCGTACGCGCAGTGGGATCTGCAACGTTTGTATCAGACACAGAAACCTGCGCTCACGTCACACACACAAGCCACACGTCCACACCTGAGGGTGACGCCCAGGCCTGAAAACCCACAGACTCGGACGCGCTCGGAGCCCGGTCCCAGCGGAGGCGGTGCGGGGAGCACGCACAGCGCAGAGCCGCGGGGAGGACCGGCCCTGTCCCGTCCCCAGCTGCGCCACATGCGGGACACGTGGTGGTGCCCCGGTGGCAGCGTCCAAGTGCAGGCCCCAGGGCTCCGCGGAGGGCTGTGCGGAGGGGGCACATCACCCCCCCCCCAGGGCTCTGCACCCCTCCGCAGGAAGCCTGGGGCGGGCAGGGGACACCAGTGACAGGGCCAACCGGCTGGTTAATGCCACGCGGATGTCTCCAGAAGCTTCCGCTGAAACACCCCTTTCCCCCTTTAAACTGGAGCCTGACCGAAGAAGAACAAGCACATCCTTTCTGGTAACTGTCTTCTGTCAGAAACACGTCACGCTTGTTTCTCTCCCTTTTTCTCTCTGCCCGACGACAAGGACACCACAGCCACTCAGAAAACCAGCCCGGAGCGAACACGCACGCGCACAGACTTTCACACACGCCCCCACCGCCCCCGGCCGCGTTCCGTCCCGCGCCAGGGGCACGGTCTGGGTCACCCCTGACCACGCAGGGCAGCCGGCCCCGGCGCAGGGGAGCGGCCGGGGGAGCCCGGAGACGCGGGTGAGGCACCCGCGGGCTCGGTTACCTTCTCCAGCCTGGCCCGCAGCCGCCTCTCCTCCATCCGGGCCCTCAGCGTCGCCACGTCCTCCTTGGGGCCGTTGAGCACGATGACGTCGTCCTCCTGGAAGGCCGCCCCGCACTGGGGAGAGCAGAAGAGGGGGAGGCGGTCACCAGGGCGGCCGTGCCCCCCGACCCGCACGCTCGGCCCAGCCGCAGCCCCTCCGGCGCCCGGGACCCCCGCTGCTGTCCTGCCCGCCGGGGGGCTGAGCCGGCTTCGGGGCCGGTGCCTCAGGGGGGCTCCGTGTCCTGTCTCCAGGCCCATCCCTTGGGGCCGCTCCTTCTCTGGGTGGGCGGGCCACGGCCACGTTCTCACAACAGCAGAGAACGTGGCCGAAAGAGACACTGTTTCAAGCCAGGGTGGAAGGGAATGAAAATCAAAGCCAAAGAGTTCCCTAAAAGGTCACGTGACCTTACAATCCCTGCAATGTGGGAGAAGGCCCATCACACCATACAGTTTAAAGGAAAAAAAAGCTTATGATAATCTGAAAGGCAAAAGACAGCTCTTTTTGTCTTGAAGAAGTGCACCCCCACTCGTGTTGCCTCTTGTGTAAATTACATGTGTGTGCCATACATCCATCACGTTTGTTAAGGTTTTCGTGTAACCTTTCTCGTCTGATCGGGTGGCACGTGAGGCCCGGTGGCCCCCTTGGAGCTGTGCGCGTGCACAGCAGCAGGCAGGCGGGCGGGCGGGTGGCGCCCTGTTTCCTCCGCTTCCCCTTCTCCCGGGCGTCTGGCTCAGAGCACCCCCCTTCCCGGTTCGGGGCGTGGGCGAACAGGTGAGCTCAGCACCCAGCCAGCCTCAGCCCCAGGGCTGGGCCCGCAGCGCCCGCAGCTACATGCTTCGCAGGCCGGCAGGGCGGCCTCTCCGGCGAGAAAGGACCCGTCCTTCCCTGGACCTGCCGGACGGAACGAGCCCCTCCGCTCTCGGGATGCGCTCGTCTCCACACAAACCCCCGCCCCCCCGACCCCCCAGGGGCGCCCGCTGACAGGCTGCTCGAAGCTGTTCTTATGTAAAAGACGCACACGCCACCCCCACAGCAAAGCTGCAGCCCGCTGCAGCCCAGTACGCTTGGGGAGCCCAGACTCCTCCTGCCCCCGCCTGCCCCCCGACAAGTCTTCCCGTGGCAGCGGCAGCGTCTGCTCTGCAACCGGTGTCCCGGGTCAGCACACGCAGGCGAGGCCAATCCGCTCTCATGTGACTCCGCGTGAAGCCCGGCACCCAGACACAGGATGGCGAGTCCCTGGGTGTGGGTTCACGCCCCTCAGCCTCCCCGCTAGCAGACGGGGAGCCCCGAGAGGATGCCAGCAGGCGAGAGGACCTTCCGAGCCTGAAAGGGAAGGGTGCTGAGTACCAGTACCCAGCGGGGCCAGCCGGCACAGGCGAGCAGACCCCGCCCCTTCTAGAAGGCGTGCCGGCACAGGTGTGCCCCGGCCCAGCTGGCGTGTGTCCCTGAAGTCAGGCCCTCTGGACACACGCGGACACACTCAGATTGTGCCAAACGCTATTTAGGAAGCAAGCCAGATTTTAAATAACTTTTAATGATCCCTTTTGGGGAAAAGGGTCAAACCACCAAATCTGGCTTCCTATTCTCAGAAGCATCAGAAGCATCTGCAGCCACCGGCCCACGGCGCGGGCCCTCCCCGGCCTACGGAGTGCGAGAGCGACCCGGCGGCCCCTGCTGCCGCCCGGTTTGTCGGCGGAGCCGCGCAGCCCTGACGAAACCCTCTGGGAGGCCAGGGCGGCAGCTCCTCTCCACTCTACACCCGGGACGAAGCAGCACCAAGTCCTCAGGGACAGGAGGGAACAGACCCGCCAGGAGGCTCTGTTCACGCGCCTCGGGCGGCAGCCGCGGCAAGAGGAGCAGCCGAGGGCAGAGGCCAGCCCGGGCCTCGGGCAGGACCCCACGCACGGGACGTGAGGGGCGTCTTCGGGTAAGTGCTCGCTGCCCGGCAGAGAGCAGGCGCGGCGGAGCCCGCGCAGGGATTAGCAGTAAGATGAGGCCCGTTTTCCTCCGCCCCCTTTAGGGCCCTGAGCCAGAAGTACTGGGCTATCAGTAACGCTGCCAGACGCAGGTGCAGTGCAGCAGGCACCTTTCCTCTCAGAAACGGCCCGCACTGTTCGTTCCCGCCGAAGCCAGCAGGAGCGGAACGGTCTGAGTGCGAAACCCGTGAGAATCCCCAGCTTTAGACGCCGCTGTTTGTGTCCCCCCCGCACACGGGAGGCGGCGACTGAGTCGGCCTGAAGCCACGGGCAAACCCTCGGTCTGCACGTGACCCCTCGGTCTGCACTTGCGCCGGTAACCATGGTGCCGTTTCTGCCCCCGTGGTTCTGAGTGGACAGCCTCAAGTCCCCTGCATGTCCAAGCGGCCGGGAGAATGCGCGTGCGTTTCAGGGACAGGCAAGCTGCGGTTAAGACAGCTCTTTCCCCGGACGGGACCGTCTCTGAGGTCGAGCCCAGGCTCTCGTCACAGGCCCCAGCAGCTCACGGAAACAGCGTGTCAGCTTGCAGTGCGCTTTCCGACGACATTCTGAGCCCAGCGACGACAGACACAGAATTTTCATTGCTGTGGCTGCAGGGCCTTTTTTTTTTTCTTTAAAGGACAAACACACAGTTTATGGAGAGAGTGTAGCTGGCATTCCTGGCCTGGGGGCTGCACTGCTGTGGGGGCGCGCCACACACCCCAACCCCACACAGCACCGGGCAGCCTCGGTGGGAGGGTCACGCCCTCCGCTCCTGCCCCCACCCTGGTGTCCCTGGAAGGCAGCCCCATCCTGCACCCCCACCTGGAGACCAGGAAATGGAGACCCAACTGTTTAATCCAGTTCAGCTGAGAGGAATGGTCCAAACAGTAATACTCTAGAACACACGGCATAATATTTTAAGTCTGTCTTTAAAGATGCCCGTTATCTATTTACTGGGGGGGATTATTACCTTTTAAAAAAACGTGTAAAAGACTCAGCAAGAGGAGTTCATGTGGGACGTTGCTGACTCCCCACGGAAAGTCTTTACAGCAGAGGGGGCCCTATCACAACAAAACTCCACGCTGCCCTTGGGGGAGCGGCCCGTGGTGACACACGACACCCAGCCCAGACTGCTGCGTCGTGGCCCTTGGGGCTCGCTGGGGGGCAGGGGAGGCCACAGAAGACAAAGACAACAAGAAAAACACACTCTCGGGCTCTAGTTAATTAGGACAGTGAGGTGGTTTGAAACAACGCTTTGCAAGTATTTTATGCTTAGACAAAAACATAAAATGTAAAACGATTCCACTGTGGGAACTATAATCGGACACCAGTCCCGTCACTGCGGAAATTCTAGCACTATACAAAGGGAAGAAATGCAAACAGCACCCTTAACCATGCGTCTGGTGAGTGCTTCTACTGGAGGGTGCTCTCCGGCAGCTCTTGGGCGTGTGCGCGAAACGAATGCATAGTCCTCGAAGCATTGTTCACTGCCCGGAAGCCACTCACCTGTGCTGCACATGGCACGGGTTTTACGGCGGTCCCGCCACCAAGCTGCCGAGGCGGGGACCGGAGCGCACCGCGGCCCGGGAAATCTGACGTAAGGACCGACAGACAGCACGGGGGAGAGCCTTGAAACTGCAAGGAAGGAAGCGGTGATACGTGCAACGGCGTGGGTGCGCTTCGGCCTCGTCATCCTGAGAGAGAGGAGCCAGGCACAGAGCACTCCGCGTACGAGTCCGTTTGCAGGAACGACAGACACGTCCACGGACCCACAGTGGCCCACGGGAGTCTGTGGCTGCCCAGAGGGAGGGGGGCGGGAGGGCAGAGGGCGGCCCGTTCCCGTGATGACTGTGCTGCCGCCCCCCAGGCGGGCACGCGCAGAAGAGGGCCTGAATCACACACCTGCAGTGCGTGTGCTCCAGCAAAGCTGGGGGTGCACAACACCCTGAACTCCGCCCGTTGTTCTTTCAGGAGGCCCGAGGAGGAGCCGTCGCGCCATGGTAACGAGAGGGCGCCCGGAGCCCACGGCATGAGTCGGCTGCGCGCCGCCACCAGGCCGGGGCTGCTCGTGGGCGTGGCCGCCTGTGTCTCCGCTCTCCTGTACTTCAGGAGTGCGGCTCCGGGGGGACCGGGCGCGGAGCCCCCCACCCCAGCAGTCTCGGAGTGTGGCTTTTATCCCGACGAACTGTGCTCAGCTTTGCTCGAGGGCAGAGGGGCAGCCTCGCAGGTCGCACGGTTCTGCAAAGCCCCCCTGGGACCGGGAGTGCCCGCTTGCCTGCAGGCCCCGGGAAACTGCTCCCGGATCTCCCGGGCGCTGCGCTTCGTGTCCAGGCCCCTGTCTGCCGAGGAGGGCAGCTTCCCTCTGGCGTACGTGGTGGCCGCCCACGAGGAGCTGGTCCCGCTCGTGCGGCTACTCAGGGCTGTCTACGCGCCGCAGAACGTCTACTGCGTCCACGTGGACGGGCGCGCCCCGGAGGAGCACAGGGCTGCCGTGCGGACCCTGGCGAGCTGTTTCGACAATGTCTTCATTACTTCCCCGAGGACGGAGCCGGGGGCTCAGCCCGGCCTCACGAGGCTCCAGGCAGACCTGAGCTGCATGGAGGGCCTGGTCCACTCCGGAGTTCAGTGGCACTACGTCATCAACCTCTGCGGACGGGACTTCCCCATCAAAACCAACAGAGAAATCGTGCGCTACATCAGAAGCAAAGGGAATGGCAAAAACATCACTCCTGGGGTAATCCAAGTGGCAAAGACTAAGTCCAGGACGAGCCAGAGTCAGCCGGAACCCACGCCCAAAGGGAGGGTCTATGTACCTCCAAATGAAGGGTTCCAAGAGGAACCACCCCACAACCTAACAGTCTACTTCGGAAGTGCTCACTACATGCTAACGAGGGCGTTTGTCCAGTTTGTGCTGACTGACTCCCGTGCAAAAGACATGCTCCGCTGGTCCAGGGCCCTGCAGAGCCCAGAGCGCCACTACTGGGTGACTCTGAACCGCCTGCAAGGTAAGCACCACCCAGCAGCACGCGGTGTGCTCGGCTCGGGGCGGGGGGGGGGTGGCAGGGGGAGCTCATTTTTAACTAAAGAGTCTCTCTGTTTTGGCTATTTCACGTGGCTCGGTCCACAGCTCCCCGTTCTCCAAGAACAGGTGGGGAGCAGAGGAGTCTCTGATTGCAGGGGTCTGAGGTTGACCGAGGGGGCGCCCTGTCCCCAAACCTGCTGCTTTGCTCCCCACCTAGAAAGAGGGGTTTCACACAGCACAGAGCCCTCTGAGCAGCCTCTGCGCGAATCCCGGGAGAGCTGTTCCCGTCCTCGCTCACACAGTGAGCACCACTGAGTCCTGGCAAGCACCGGCACCGTGCTAGGGCCTCCTTCAGAACGAAAACTACGAAAGGGAGTCATTCCCAGTGGCAAATGTGATCTATGAGGTAGGTTCTGAGAGGCGGGGGGAGCTGATGCCCCCTCAAGCAGCCTTATTTCCTCCTTGTGGACGGCTGCTGGGCTCCCGGGGGCTGGGGGTGTCCAGCTGGAACGGCTGAACTCATCAGCCCGGACGACAGAACGATGACCCCAGCAGCAATGGGCTGGGGCAGTTCTACAATCTCTCCTGCCCACTTGAACCCCCTTTCCAGCCGCCGCAGAGGGCTGGCAGAGCAAACAGAGCCCAAAGAGGCCCCACACAGCCGTGGGGGCCACGCTGTGAACCTGGGTCAGGGTCCAGGGATGCAGAGGGGGACGAAAACGAAACCCAGGCAGGAAGACGGAGACGTGAGGGGTGGTCGCCCAAGGCCACCGCCAGGGCAGTGCCTGCCCCCAGCCCCCAAGAGCAGCCTGCTACCCGATGACAACTGCGCACTGCGAGCGGGCTGGACTTGGCGGCCACGGTCCGCTGGCGGCTGCGTCCAGAGGAAGTGGAGCAGGCGGCCCTGAAGAAGAACCCGTCCGACAGGAGCGGATGGCAGGTTCCCCGTGTCTCTTTCTCTTCCCCGCAGACGCCCCGGGCGCCACCCCAGGCGCAGGCTGGGAGGGCCGCGTTCGAGCCACGAAACGGAGGGGCGAGGAGGGAGACGCGTGCGATGGATGTAAAGGTAAACGCGGAGACAGATCCGGGAGGAGGAGTCTTCTGGTTCCACAAAAGCGAGACAGCCACCGCCTCGCTCACGTGTACAGAGATCCGGGGTTAGTGGTGACCCAACCGGCCTGGAGGCAGATCTTCAAACCTTTCTATTTCAGTGTAAGATTCACACAGCAAAGTGCAGACACTGTAAGTACTTGGGGCCGATACAAGTTCCCAGCATGAACATGCAACGGGGCTGCCGCTTTCCGCAGTCTTCCGGCAGAAACACACGAGCTGCCGGCTTTCCCACTGGCCCCCAGGCTCAGACCCGAACGTCCGTCAGCGGCCAGCTCTGTGCTCCCCGGGCCTCCCCAGCGGAACAGGACAGGGAGAGGAACGCAGGCACTGCTCCCCACCAGGGCCCCCCACCACCTCCGAGCTCCCCTTGGGCTCCCGCCCGTCTGCAGGAACTGCAGGACCTGCAGGAACGAGGTGTTCCTGAGCGCAGTCCGGCCGCTCCCTCGCTGTGTCAGTTGCGACAACGCAGGGTGGAATCGGGCAGGTACCCGAGTCCTTACGGAAGTCGCTACGCTGGGCGCCTCACCCCTGATCTGAGTGCTTGCTCCATAAGAAACTGGGGACATTTTTTTATTACAGGCTTAGTTGTTGGAAAGGTTGACTTTCCAACCTACTGTAAGTGGCTTATGTGTTTTGAGAAGGTTTTCAGTGACATCTCGCAGCCACGGATTCACGTGGCTCGTTCAACCCCTGGGCAGCCTCGGCCACGCCCTCTAACGGGCGAAGGCGGCCCTCACCGGCCGCGTCTGAAGGGCTGCCGTGATTCCTGTTCTTAAAGAGGCAGCCGTGACCCAGCTGGGGGACAGTCGCGGCAACAGCGCACTCACGGCAGGCTCCCCACGGTCCGGTTCCAGCCCTTCACCAGTGAGCACTTCTGCTCGGCACAGGGAAGGTTTTCTGACGATTTCGGTCTCAGTGGCTGTTTCTGTGCATGCAGTCCCGCCCCTTTTTAAGTAACACTTCCTCGGGGTAGGTGTTCAGGCACGGGTGCCTGGGGGCAGGGGGCAGAGCAGGGCAGAGCCGAGCAGAGGAAAGAGCAGGGTCCCCAGAAAGGACAGAGCATCCCCCCCCCCCACAAGCTGAGAGCTCACTCCTCCGCACCCTGGAGGTGACGGTAGAGACCCCCCGCAGCGTCGGGGGGGGGTTGGGGGAGGGCTGAGAGGAGGAGGAAGAGCCGAGCGCAGTGACGGGCACATGAGTTCGCCCCTGAGTTCACCTGGAAGGACTCCGGTCAGCTCTGGGTTCCGTTCACGTCAGACACGCCGCACTCTGCGGAACCGGTCAAGGGCTGAAGCAGTTGAAAACTCTGAAAACCCACTCGGTTCTTACGAGCATGCCCACAACCAAGAAAAACACCGCACAGTTCCCGGGGCTCACAAGGGCAGCGATCAGAACTCAGGTTTCCCAGGCGACCAAGTGCTGCACCTCCCTCGTGCTCACGACCAGCTCAAGTCCCAGGGTGTCCACCTAGAGGAGCCACCGAACATTTCAGCGATCACCGGCAAAAAGAACGGAAACTCCCCTTCCATCGTGAGTTCAAAACTAGACAAAGGCGGCCTATCAACGTCATCACGGAGGCCCTGTTTACTTTGAACTCCTGTGAAGCAGAGGGGCTCACGGACGACCTTAGGAGCAAGTCACTTGTGTGTGTGAATGTAAACTGACACGGGCCCGGCCTGGTGTGGCTCAGTGGCCTGGGCGCCGTCCTGCAGACCGAAAGGTCGCAGGTTTGATTCCCGGTTAGGGCACATGCCTGGGTTGAGGGTTTGGTCCTCAGTTGGGGGTGTGCGAGAAGCAACCAATCAATGTTTCTCTCCCTCTATTCCCCTCTCTCTAATAAGTAAGATCTTTAAAATAAAAAGTAAAAAGAAGTGAACTGACGCGGGAACAAAGGCAGCTAAGTTTCTGGGTCTCCCCCTGCAGGCCGCTCCGACCCGGACAGCTGTGTCTACGGGCCAGCAGACCTGCCCCGGCTGGTGTGGTCGCCTTCCTTGTTTGCCAGCAGATTCGAGTCCTCCACGGAGCCTCTCGCGGTGGCGTGCCTGGAGAGGTGGCAGCGGCAGCGCGTCCTGCAGCAGGCAGAGGTTCCCGTGGAACCGCACTGGCGTTTCCCTCGGCAGAGTGATTTCCGTGGGAACTGAGCCACCGGGCTGCGAGTTACGAGGAGTGTGTGCTTTCTTGCTGGCATCACCCTGTTTCCTTGACTTGAAATACGAGAACATTCAGCCAGCGAAGAGAGATGGGGAAATGATCCTTTGATACAAGTGAGCTCTGGACAAGACTGCTATTAATTATTGGCCGCTTTCATGGCTTTGAGAAAGGGATCACGAGACTGCATCTTGAAGCCGATGCATTAATGGGGATCTCGGGGTAATTTCTCTAGCTTTCGAGGTACAGAAACGTCTCACTAGCATGCACGGTCTCCTGTTCAGTTTTTCCTTAGATTCTCCCCACCTGTACAAGCCTAAGGCGCCTGTGCTGGGTGCTGGATGCTGAGGCCCAACATTCCCAGAGCCCACGAATGCGGCAGAAGCTACAACACCCGGAGGCCAGAGTCTGAAAAGCGAATCTGCGGACCACTGCCGAAGACACACCCCCTCCCTAACTGATTTTCTCACTTTTTCAATCCACCCCCCAGCCCCCATGAAGGGAACTCACAAACAAACAAACCACCCAGTAAGGGTGTAAATTTTTGTTTTACTTCTGACTTTAAAATACCCGTACACCCCACTCACCCATCACAAAGACCCGATAAACGAAGCCAGAGAGCTAGCAAGTCAAATGCTACCAAGTTCGCCCCTGTACTCTGGACCAGCGCGTCTCAGAATTTACTGTGCACGCAGATCCCGGGTGTCTCGTTAAAACACAGGCTCTGATTCTGCAGGTCTGGGGAGGGGCCTGGGAGTCTGCATTTCTTCAAAAGAGAAAACAAAACCTCCCAGCTGACGCCGACACTCAGGACCAAGGGCCTCTGTCTGAGTGACCAGCGCACCCGTTCCTGTGCGACCTGTAATCCCTCCAGCGCGCTGTGACGTATTACAAGGAGGAAGGGACACAGTGGGGATACGATTAATTTCCTGGCCGGTGATTTGTTTACAGTGCAAACAAAACCACCTAGCAACTGCGTCTCTTGGGACCTGTCTACTGGCGCCAGCGTGCACACCCTGGGCTTCGGAGCCCAGAGCCAGGCTACTTCGAAAAGCAAATGGAGGTGGGACTGCAGAGTGAAACGCAGAAAAAACCCACACCCTGAATGCCACCGAGGTTCCTGCCGGCTTCTCTCAACTTCAGACGCCACCTAGAAAGTGAAACGCCTGCTCCGGACTGTGACCACGTCTTCCCAAAGCATCGCAGACACTGTCCTTCTTCCTTCAGGCAGCAAGGGCTGGGCTTCACCTCCTCTTCATGGGCTCAGCCAGACTGCATTTCCCAGGCTCCCTTGCAGTTAGGTATGGCCACATGACTGAGTTCTGGCCAGTGGCATGTGAGCACCACATCCAGATCCAGGCCCAGCCCATTAAACCCCCCTAAGCTAAATGCTCCCTTCTGAGTCCCCATCAGCTGACAGAATGGAGAAGACTCCAGAAACCAGAGGAGGTCCGACCCACCTCTGAGCCTGAGTCCTTGCGTTTCCCTGGGAAGAAAGCGGGCCGGCTGGAAGCTTCCACTATGTCACCCAGTGTCACCGCAGTGCTCGGACCCTGAGGGCGGTGCTTAGTACGAAAGGACTCGAGAGAGTTTGAATTAGAAGTACGAGGTTGACTCCTGATAACAGTATATAAATTTGTCACTTGATTCTTCGCTTCAAAGTGTTGTTATTTGGGTTTGGGCCTAAAAAAAAAAAGTGTGCAGGGATTTAATTCCTTAGTTCTGCATATTTGAACCTGAAGCCCAGAAAGGAGAGGTGGCAGTCCCGGGCCAGCTCCGGTGCGCGAGCCGCAGCCGACCCGCACGGGGCCCTCCACCCTGGTTTCGTGAACGAATGGATGAGAGACCCCACCCCCGAGGGCCAGCGAGTGCCCCCGCCCAACGATCTCCTGGGTTGTACTGTTTCTGGCTGCGCTGTGTCCCCCAAGTGCTGAAACCCTAGCCCTAGTACGTCAGAGTGTGACCTCGCTGTAGATGTCCTTAAGGGAGGGGTGGTCCCTCGGGTGGGCTCTACTCCAGGGTGACAGGCGTCCTGAGAAGCAGGGAATGTGGATACAGAGGCGGACTGCACAGGAGAAAGGCCACGTGAGGGGACGCGGGCCCGGAGGGCCATCTGCAAAGCAGCAGACCGGTCTGGACGGCTCTCCCCCTCCCAGCCCTGGGCGGGAGTGGGCTCTGCCGGGGACCTCGGCCTTCGGCCTCCAGGGCTTGGGGACGGCACATTCCTATTGAGCCTCCCGGTCGGGGCACCTTGTGGCGGCGGCTGTGGCAAGCTAACAAGTACTCGATGTCCCCAAGCAGAGGCAGTAGTTATGTAGGTTATATGAGGGGAAACGTGCTTATTACCTTGCTCTTTTGGCAACAGATATTATTTATTTTTTAAAAAGATTTTATTTATTTTTAGAAAGAGGGGAAGAGAGGAAGAGAAACATCTATGTGTGGTTGCCTCTCCTGCGCCCCCTACTGGGGACCCGGCCCGCAACCTAGGCACGTGCCCTGACTGGGAGTCAAACTGGCAACCCTTTGGTTCCCAGGCCAGCGCTCAATCCACTGAGCCACACCAGCCAGGGCCACAGATGTGTTTTTAAGAACACTTCCTCCTCCCGGACACCTTCTCGAACGGCGGCCAGCGCCCCTCCTCGCCTGCAGGAGGGCCCGGCCTCTCCCCTCCCTGCGCACCCCTGACGCAGGCACTTCCCCTTTCCTCCGCTTCCTTCCCTTCCCTTGAAGCGCTCAAGGCGCACACGCGCAGGTTGGCTGCAGTTCAGCGAAGTTTCCCAAGCACCTGCACAACGATTTCAGAGTTCCCTGGTAGTCCTGCATTTTCACAAAATAAAGCCAACTTCTCTGTAAAGCTGTTAGGCGTGTCATGCAACGTGCTTGCTGATGTGACGTGTGAGGTCAGCCAGTGCAAAGGAACATCGCCACTAGTGTCAGCAATAAAAACATAACTAAATAAATAAAATTAAAAAAAAATAACAAACTTTGCTTCCATCAAAAAAAAAAAAAAAAAAAGGAAAAAAAAAAGAACGTTGCCCACTGATCCAAGAGATAGTCACCATTACGGGGGGTAGAGCAAAATATGTTTGACTGCTTCAGACCAGAGCCCCCCAAACCGGCAGCCCATTAGAATTAACCTGGGAACTTTCACATAAAAGGAGAAATCTGCGGGGCGTCCACACCCACCCCAACAATTTGGGTTCAGGGTCTGAGTCGGGGAATGGGAGCTTAGCAAACCACTAGGGCAATTCAGATGGGAGCCCGGTTTGGGGGCTCCTGACTTAGGACGTCTGGCTCCTGCAACAATCTCAGCTTCCCTTCCCGCCTCTCCCGTTCACGCCCTTTCAGGTGTGTAGCTGCAACAGCCCCTCACACACGCCTGGCTGCCGCACACACGGCCGAACCCAGAGGGGATGCGCGGTGCCCTTCCTACGGACAGAACCTCACGCCGGCCGCCAGCCAGCCGCACTCCCGCTTCCCCACGGCACCCCCACACGGGCTCCTTTTCCACGCCCGCCCTCCAGCTCCTGCATGGAAGGCTCACTCCCTCCGAGTGCCCACTGGGACCTGCTCCCCAGTCCGGCACGGGGAGTCCCCACCACCCACCCGGATCACACCTCGGCCCGTCTCCCCCGTCTCCCCGTCTCCCCCGCTCCGTGCCGCAGTCCTGAGCCCGGGCCCCCATCTTGGGCCGCCTGGGCCTCTTCCTCCCCCAAGTTCGGCTGCTCCTCCCCCCCTCTTCTCAACACCCCCCATCTCTTCCCCCATTCCCTCCCCCCACTGCGCACCTACCATCATTCACAACAGCACCCCACAAATGGCAGGTCAACTCTGCCAAAAGTACTGTCGGACCAGAACATTTTTCCTTCAATCTACCCATTGTTTCTACTTAAATTTACTTTATTTATTTCTAAGATGTTATTTATTTCTAGAAACAGGTAAGGGAGGGAGAAAGAGAGGAAGAGAAACATCAATCAGTTGCCTCTCACACGCCCCCAACCAGGGACGAAACCCACAACGCAGGCACGGGCCCTGACAGGGAATCGAACAGGCCACGCTTCTGTTCTCGGAACGACACTCAGCCCCCTGAGCCACACCAGTCAGGGCTCTCCTTAAATTTACTTTAAAAGTCAACTTTGTAGCCCTACCCTAAATTTAAAAAGCAGTACCCCTTGCAATAGATATAAAATAAGCATAAACACAAAGACGATACAAAACAGTCTCGCCAGGCCCTGCCTGCCAGGCTCTGTGCGTGAGGTCCACCCTCGCAGGGGCTCGGGAGTGGGAGAGGTGTTCGGGCCCCCAGGGCCAAACGGATGCTGTCCCCAAGGCACGCCGACGCTGTGCAGGAGCGCCCACCCGGGAGCCACCGCGCCCCGATGTGCTGTCCTGTCTGTGGGCCGCCCGCTCGGCCCTCCTCCCCCAGCTGGTGTGTCCCGTCCCCACCGCCGGGAAGGCCTGGCTGAGGGGGAACGGCTACCTTCAAGGCCTAGAACGAACACCTGCCCCTTCACAAAGCCATTCCTCACCCCCACGGTCAACGGAAGCTCTCTGGCCCCTGCACGCCAATGACACCTTTACCGTCCACTGGGTGCCTGGCCCTGACAACACGGCGGAGCATGATTGTCCAGGTGACTTATGTCCCTGCAGGAGGGCAGTCTGCTGAGCGCAGGGCCGGTGCCCCACGCCCTGCTGCCCTGGGGCACCCACGCCACGTCTTTAGTGCAGGAGACGCCGTCGGTCCGGGTGCGTGAAGGGCACGACCCCACTCCTGAGGGCACCCTTCCCGCCTTTCCTCTGGAAAGCTTCACGGACAGACCCCAAATTCTATGATGGCTTTACTCATCATCGCCCCAGACCGACTTCTTCCCTACCAATTAATCACCTTTCGCCATCTCTGCACCCCCAACAGACGGAACCACCCAGGGCGCCCCCTCCACGCCTGGCCTCTTCTGTAGAGGGGCCGTTCAAAATAAGCGGCCACCTGGTCCAGCTCATCGCTGCCTCTGGCTTCCCACCGCTCCCGGGGCGGCGGAGTCCAGCAGCCCCGCGTGCCCTGCGTGGAGTGACCCCCGCCTGCCCCCGGCCTCGTCTCCGTCTCCTCCGCCCACTTTCTGTCCCTTGTCCCAGCACAGACCTCTGCCCCGCACGAGCCTCTGCTCAGACTTCGCTCGGCGGCCTCCCCCGCACCCCGAGGGCCTGGCTCCCCCGCCAGGGGTGCCTCTGCCCGCTGCAGACCGCCACCACGGGGCCCCTCTCCCTGGGGACGGCTCCCTCTGTGTGTCCGTCGCAGCCCCTGCCCCACCGACGCGGCCTCGCTCAGGTGCCGAGTGTCTCTCTCCCCAGCCGGACAGTGGGTCCCAAGCGGGCAGGGCCACCACCCCTGCCCCCCAAACAGTGCGGAGGACCGGGCAGGCCCTCCCGGCCGTTCGGCGAAGCCGGTGAAGGAAGGGGTCGCTCACGAGGGGGCGAGGCGGCGCGGGAGGTCTCACGAGTCCAAGTGGGGTCTGCGCGAGTGAAAGGCAGGCCAGAGCCGCTGGCAGCACGACACCACACCGCACGCCGGGCCTTCCCTGGGCCGGCAGAGCACCCCGACGCAGGCGTCCCGGCTGCAGTGGCAGCGCCACGGGCCGGCAGAGCCACGGGCCCGCAGAACACCCCGACGCAGGCGTCCCGGCTGCAGCGGCGGCAGCGCCACGGGCCGGCAGAGCCACGGGGCGGCAGAGCCACGGGCCCGCAGAGCCACGGCCCCGCAGAGCCTCGGGCGTTTCCCTCCCTCGAGCCCCACACCAGCGTCTGCTCACCGTCTGCACATTCACCGAGGGCGCTCGTGCGACATCCCTGGGGGTTTGAGGGCCCGGGGGAGAGCCGGCCCTCAAACCCCCAGGGAGGAACGGTGCATTTTCAGGGCCGTGAAGGCGCCCCGTATGACACTATGATGGTGGACGGCGCACGTCACTATGTTTGCCAAACCCAGGGAACTCGAAGCACCAGGAGTGACGCCCAGAGGACACTACGGGCTCTGGGTGACGAGGACGGGCAGCGGACGCACCACTCAGCGGGGACGTGAGGACGGGGAAGGCCGTGCTGGGGGGAGGCAGAGGGAGTACGGGAAATCACTTACCTTCCTCCTCATTTTACTGTAAACCTGAAATCCCTCTAAAAACAACAAAGTCTCATTTAAAAAGAAAAGGAACGCCCTCACGGTCCCATGGGGAAACGGCCTCGGAGCTGCGGACGACACTCGGCGGAGGGCGGCGGGCTAGCCAGAGGCCTGGGGCGGGAAGAGGGAGCGGGCAGGGCCCACCGAGGAGGCTGCCGCCCTGGAGCTGAGGTTCCCAGAAGGCCCCCTCCAGGCCGGCGGGGCGGGCAGGGCCGGGGCGGGCAGGGCCGGGCCGAGGGAACACTGGTGCGGGACAAGAGCGGCTCTCAGACCCGGTCTGAGCTGGCCCGGCAGGCGAGGCCTCGCCACGAGAGGCGGCCTGGGTCTGCCCCCCCGCCCCACGCTTCACGAAGAGCCCAAGGAGGCTGCAGAGACACGTGGAAGGGGGTGCTCCGGACCACCCGATCTCCTCGACTACCGAGACGGGACCATGGGCGTGTGTCAACAACTCACCGTGTGACAAACTTCTGCTTTTATCTCCTTCAACGCTCGCTCAGAAAACACGCAACCGCAGCAGCGCAGGAAACAGAACCTGGAGAAATAACCCGAAGTGGAGAATGACTTAAGGGTAAGTAAAAAACTATCGCCCACATCATCAACTAACATTTGTTCAGTCTACCCAAAGGCCGAGAACCACACTGAAAAATGGCCACACTGTGTTGCATTTATATATATAAATTAAAACCACAAACACAGGCCACAGTGCCGTTCCCATCCTCTTGCAGTAAAGCCTTTGGAATAAAGTCTCTCCTATAAATATAAACGGCCAACACGTGTAACAGATGCTTGAACTCAGCTGTAATAGAAACAGTTTTCGAAACGATGACCTAATAACGCCTTCCCTCTGTGGCAATAACGAGAGAAGCTCAAGGACCCCGGCGGCCGGCGAGTGTCAGAGGGAACAGCCCACTGCTGCTGGGGCCGGGTGCACGACGGACGGACGTGAGGCAGCACGCCAGGAGGGCAGCCGGATGGGGTCGGGAGAAGCGCCACTCTCCAGAATTCCTCCGGGTGGCTCCGAAGTGGCGTAGTGCGGACAGCGCCGCTTGGGACCGCGGAAAGAGGCAACACCGGCATGCTCCTCGGTGAGGGACGGGACAGCTGGGTAAAGTACGGACACCCACACCGCTGCTGCGAAGGGTGAGGCAGCCCTGGCCAGCGTGGCTCAGCAGGCTGGAGCGCTGCCCTGTGACCCGGGAGGTGCAGGTTCAGTCCCCAGTCGGGGCACTTGCGGGAGGCAGCTGAACAAGGTTTCTCTCTCGCACTGATGCTTCTCTCTCCCTGTCCTTCTCCCTCCCTTTCCCACGCTCTGAGGTCAGTGAGCAAGTCCTCGGGTGAGGATGGAAAAAGAAAGAATGAGGTAGCCTCTACAAAGGCCATGAAAACATGCTCAAATGAGAGAAGTAGGGGAAAGGTTACAGAATATGCATAATACGACTCCGAGACCTCGGGGAGAACACACGTTCGCACTCGGACCCGCAGAGGCGTGGGGCAGTGGGTGCGGGTGCTGGGAGGGCCTGGGGGGGAGCCCCCGAAACACCACACAACGAATGACCCCGCCTCTGGGGGTGGGGGCTGGGCATGGAGCACTTTCACTTTCCACTGGACAGAGTCCTCTAGAAATGCCACAGTGGGAGGGTCTCCAATTTCCTAGTAATAGTAGCAGCCGCAGACCACCCTAATAAAACCCGATTCCCAATATTATACTACATTCATTAAGTGTTGTTTAGGACCCCCCCAAAAAACCCATTTTATGGATGCTTACTAATTAGCAGTAATTTAAGAAATTTGTTGTTTTTCTTTGAAAAAAGGCTCAATGTTTTTATTATACTAGTAATTCATTTCTATTTTTTATGCATTTAAATCTTTACTACACAAACTTTACGAAATATAAAACAAACTGACTTTCCAGTGCGAAGGCCCCGTCAGCAGGAGGGCGCGGCCAGAACAGGCGAAGCCTGGTGGCTGGCGGGGCAGAGGAGGAGGAGGAGGAAGGGTTAGGGTTAGGGTTTGGTTCTCCGGAGGTAATCTCTGCGCAGGACCCAGAGCTGCGGCTGTTTCTGCTAAGTTCCTCTTCTAGAGCAAGTCACGGTTTTCTTAAAAAGAAGTGGGGAACTGACACAAAAGGTCACTTACCCTCCGCTGCTATTTACGTGAAATGCCTGGGGTATATAAAGCCATTGGGCCAGAAAGCAGAGCAATGGTTGCTGGGGGCAGGGGGTCAGGTGCTTGAGTCTGGTGCCCAAGGACTGCCTGTTCCACCCAAACGGTGAGTGAACTGCGGCGTTTGCCGTGATTATTTCCCAGGTCTGTTTGGGTAAAACTGGTGACCAGGAACCGCGTTTACTGAAGGGGCACAACCCGACGCTCTGACACACGTCTGCACGGAGGAGCGGTCAGCACAGTCCAGCTCAGCGATCACCCATCACCCGCCGGTCACCGCTGAACGGGAGGTTTGGGAGACAGGCCCGAATGACTTAAGTTCAGGCCCTCTGAAGAAGAAGAAAGTCTCTCCGCCCGTCCTTCCGGAGCACAGCGGCGGTCCTCTCTGCCGAAGCCTGCCGCAGGCAGCACCCCTGCGTCTGAGACGTGCACGTTTACCCACGTGCCGGGAAGCTCCGGGCGAAATGTGCTCTACAGCTCAGGGGGTTTCTCACTTGGGATGCTTTCCCCCCTTCCCCGAAAACAGTGACAGTGACTGCCCCTCAGTGTGTGATGTGTTAGATGGAAGATTCCGTCTCGACTACCAGCTGTGAAAGACCTTTCCCAACGGTGGCAACAGGGTTTAGAGCAACACCCCACACAAAGACACCTACTAACCCATTCAACATTTGCATTTTTTAAGGGAGAAACATACACAGGTCACTTACACGCTCTATACAAATCTCAACCTGAAGGCTTCTGGCGCTCCAGCCAGCGGACTTGCAGCTACAAATTCAAATCAAGTTATCGTCAGCTGGGCCTTCGGCTGACCGCCCACCCACACATTCTGTAACACTGTTTCCACGCACGGTTTTCAGCAATGACAAGGAAACGGGCTGTTTGACAGCAAACACTGGCTCTTTGTGTCCTTCCTGCAGGAACAGACCGGGTAACCAGCCCATCTCTTAAGCAGCACAAGCGACACGGGGGAGGTCTCTGCTAAACCCCTCCTTGCCTCCAGCTCCCCTGCTCTCGAGATCAGAAGGCCACAGACGACAGAGACGAGCGGACTCGGACACCAGGTCCCAACGGCTGGTAGGGCGCGACCTCCGCGGGCCGAAGGTCCCCCCCCCCCCCCCCGGGGGCCTGCGTGACTCCCAGGCTCCCGCACAGCCCCCCCAGGACCAGTGTCCCCTCCCGAGACGCACCTGTGCCGGCCGTTCATCTCCAGGCCCACGACCGGGCAGATGAACCGCGCCCGCTGGAGGTCGTCGTGCTTGTCCCCTTTCGTGTTTCCTCTGTCCCCTTCCCAGGCGGGATTGTCAGAAAGCCTCAGTTCTGTCACATTCTGTGAAGAGCCATCGGTGTTTTAATAACGTGTTTGATAAGCGGATCACCCGTAGCCTTAGTAACCACCCAAACCAACAAACTGTTACTCTAGTGCCTCCCCATTCACACCTCTTCTTCCTGGCTACTTTCCTTTGGACGCCAATTAACGTGGATAGGAAATTAAACCATAAATTGGAAGAGAAAACACGATTTTTAAAATTCACGAACTAGCAAATAAGTTAGTTAAATTCTATTTCACAAATATGCTGCTATTTAAGGAAAAGTGACTTCTACCATGAAAAAATCGGTCCTCTGAAAGAAAGCTTCATGATGATTTCACCCAGAAAGGAGCCTTCCTTCCCTGCTCAGGACCCCTCACCGAGGCTGTTCCGCACCCCCAGCCCCCCACGTTCATCCGGCCGCTGAGGAAACCGTGCCATCTGAGGCCACCATGGTCTCATGGGCATTAAAATGAAAAGTTCGGGGGGTGTAAAGAGTCTAAAAGGCAATTAAAAATACAATAAAGATAAAAAGGTTAAAAAGTAAAATGAAAAGTTCGACCACATATATTGAATACTGTGGTTTAAGTATAGACTTATATAAATAAATTTTAACAATAATCACATTTTTGACGTAAGATAATTATGTTATCATGGTTTTTTTAGGAGGGAATTCTCTTCCCACAGCAAAAGATGACAAAAATCAGCAGTTATTTCTACAGTACTATGATTAGCTCCATTTCAGAATTACTAATTTGCCTGGAATGAACACATCCCGTGTTCTGTAATCACTCCAAGAACTCAAACGAAAAGCCTACTATAATAATAAAACATTTAAAAAGAAAGAGAAGTGAAAAAAGAAAAAGCCCAAGGCCTCCGGCCAGGAGTCCGGGCTCTGGTTTGGGTGTAACCCAGCCGGCCCCCCCGCCCGGACGAGGGCTCCGCGGCGCGGGCGAGACGCCGGTCGGACAAGCCGAGGGGCCCTCGGCCCTGCACTGCTTTCCCGGTTCCCCTCTCACCGGCCACAGTGGACAGTGCTGTCCTCTCAACCAACTTCCTTTACTAAAAACTTGTTTTTCCAATCAGAACTTCTAGTCAGCAGGACAGAACCACATGGTTTAACAGTGGTCTAAAATTCTCCAATGCTGTAAAGTATCTTCCGAACCAAAAACTCAAGTAGCTAAGTTTTAACTAAAAAACGAGGCGTCCCAACGGTTATGCAGCATGGGAAGGGTTTCCCAAGCTCTTCCGCACATATCAAATCCTAACAGGTTTACAATGCCGAAAATACAGGTGCGGGACCTTCAGGCTGGACTTCAAGTGACCGCCCCAATCACACCTCCATCGGCCAGCCGGGTGGGGCTGCGGTCCCCAGTATCTGAGGTCAGGCTGTAAGTTACATGAATTCCACACGATACGCCTCACCCACGGAGACCCCAGGGGCCCTCCCGAGCCGCTGTCTCACCTTGATGCTCTTAATGTGGGAGGCTGCCTTGCCGGGAGCCTTCTCGGACGATTTGTCCAGCAGAAACTCAATGACGGCATCTTTGTTGTACAGTCTGCAACAATAAAGGTGCGTCAAAACATTCTGGCCACAATTAACCTTCGCACGAAGGATGAAGACTAAACTGTGGATAATCCGAAGTCATTCCACATTCGATAACAGAAATGCTCAGCCTTACTGAAAAAGGAAATCTAATCCTCCCTCAACTATGTCCAGGGCATACAAAGAAACAAGCTAGTTTAAAATCAAGGGTCAAGAACTGCCTGTCTGAGGGCTGGCTGGACCTTAACCGGGATTTTTTTTTAAGATTTTATTTATTTATTTTTAGAGAGGGAAGGGAGGGAGAAAAAGAGAGAGAGAGAAAAAAAGAAACATCTATGTGTGGTTGCTGGGGGCCATGGCCTGCAACCCAGGCATGTACCCTGACTGGGAATCAAACCTGCGATGCTTTGGTTCACAGCCTGCACTCAATCCACTGAGCTACGCCAGCCAGGGCCTTAACCGGGACTTTAAAAATTGGGAAATTTAATATAAAAGTGCACACTTTAAACTTTTCCTGAACAAAAAAACAAAACAAGCAGTTAGAGAATCACCGGGCCCACCACGTTCCTGGACTGGTGCCGTGGGGTGGGACCGAGTGACAGCTACTCTTTGGACAGCACACGAACTCTCCAGCTGCCCTCGGGCCCCACGATCCCTGTAACCCCGCATGGCTCCCGAGGGCCTTTGCGTTTATAGCTCAACGCCTGCCCACCCGTGAGTTTTCAACCCGTGGGTTAAATAAGCCAAACTGAACAGGGGGTGTACCAGTACGCTCACAGAGAATGATAACCTAGGATTCACAAATGTGCTTGCAATAATTCACATTTGGTGAATCGAGAACTGCACTGACACATTAAAATTCTTTTCAGAATCATTTAATAAAAACTCATTTCAATTAAGGATCCATACCTGCCAAGTTCACAGGCAACTATCGGTCGCCTTAGGATTTCTTGACTTAGAGCACAATAGTTCCATTGGGCCACCAACTCAGCATCTTTGTCAACCTAAGAAAAGAAAAAAAATTCTTTTAGATTGACTTTTACCTCTGAACACAGTCCACAGTTCTACATATAAAGGCTCATTCTGTAGTATCACACTGGTGATTTTTGTTTGTTACAAAGACAGTGACACAAGAAGCTGGGATTAAAGAAGTCAAAGTAACCAATACTGTGGCAGATGAAGTCCCCTCTAGACATGACACCTACGATCAAACAGTTTGCATTAAGCCATTAGGTTGCTCATTCAAGCTACATATAAATATTAATATTTGTATCTTAACAGTAAATTTGGGAAGCCACACAGAAAAAGCTAGCAGTGCAGGTTAATTTATAACAATGGAAAGGGCTCCAAAGTTTTAGCAGGATTTAAGGACTAAAAACTGATAATATAGGCATTCATATTTAAAAGTTCAGCACAAAGACTATTTGATTCTTTATAAAATCACCAATTTAACAGAAGTGTTTTTTGCAAAATGTTCACTATGGGCACAACAAACCCTTATCCACAGTCTGAAAATCTAGATGTTAAGAAGCTCCATAACCTTCCAATGATAGTTTTACCCATGTAATATTCCACATCCCACTCTTTCCCTTCCTAAAATGCCAAACCTGAATACTGTAACAAGATGGCACATTTGGTAGAAAATAAAAATAGAAAAAGAAAAAACTTCCCTTAGATTTGATTTTTGCAGCAAGAACTGCTTAAGTGTCTGCCGTGATGCAGGCACTGTGCTAAACAGTTCCTGCAACTTCATCTCCTAGCCCTCAGAAACACCCTACGGCTCAGCATTTGTGCCTTTGTTGTTGAGGGAAGTGAAGCACCAAGAGGTCGCCCCGCATGTAGACGGAAGGATCTAGAACACGAGCAGGCTGGCTCCAGAGACCATGCTACCAATCACTACTCTCTATTATTTCAAACCAAGCCAAACCCACACCACCGCAATTGTTATTCCACCCATCCCCCAGATCCAGAGCCACGCTTCGGCAATGTCAATAGCTCTTATGAAAATTCGCACTGCAGTGGGGCACCGAGAGACCTGCCACCGGTGGGACACTGTCTGAGATGCTTCGAGTGCCTTCAATTAATGAGCAACCACTAGTTCTAATTCTGAAATCCTGAGTAACTGAAAGGGAGTCTAGGTTTCACTACCTATGGGTTGTGAGATCTTGGTCGTGTTATGGTCTCCATTTCCCTGTCAGGAGCATGGAAATGATATATAATTTGACAAATTACCTCTAAGAGTTAGGACTTATTCACTCGTTCATTAATCCATTATACTGTGCTTAGTGCGCTAGGGGCTGTGCTACTTACAGAGGGGGGAATGGCACAGGCTCTGCCCCCAGGAGCTTCCTGTCCTCTGAGACCGTCACTCGTCAACCACGAACGCAGTGTACAGGGGGTTACAGCGTTTTTAAGAGAAGGGCCTGGTCTCATATGGGCAAGGAAACGCTGTGGGAAGTCTTTCCCGAGAAAATGATGTGCACACAGAGCTCGATAAACAGCAGCCATTTGTATCATTGTCACTACAGCACAGAGGCCTCGAATCCTGGCGCTGTCACCAGCGTTGCGCTTGTCTCCTTTCCTTTCCCCCTCCGTTTCCGCGTCTGCACAGTGAAGGCAGCGACAGTGTGTACCGATGTGACAATTGCATGAGACACCCCATGTTAAGGGTACTGCCGGGTGAATGGCAACAGCAAGCACGCAATAAAGGTCGGTTATTGACACTGTTGTTCAGTTTGAGTTCTCCAAATGGGATCGAAGAGCGCAGCTGCGCCTAGAAACCCGCTGGCCCCACCCCCCCACCTCTCCTCGCTCCTTGGGGGCCCCGCCATTCTCAGTCCCCACCGGGCCCAAGTCGCCGACCTTCTCAACTTTCTTGGGCCCCTTCACCAGTTCGTGCCTCTTGGGGATTGTTCCTCCGTCGCAACCCATCGCAAGCCGGGCGTCTGAGGCAGCAACAGTCCCCCGCAGAATCAACTTCCGGGGTCTCAGGCGACTGCTGCAGGCACTTCCGGCGCGCCGCCATGACGCGCAACGCCCGTCTCGACGCAGCGGGGCGGGGTCGTTGCCAAGTCTCGGTTGCTACGGAGAGCGTCGCTCGGTGCTGGGCGCGGCCCCGTTGCGCGGGCTGTCCTAACACTGGCGGGTCCCCAGCGCGCTAAGTAGGGTTTTGAGTGTTTCCCCACAACTGCCCCGGCCAAGGCTCTTGCCTTCCTCTTTCCGGTGGGCGCTGGATTTCTGCTGCACCGTTGTAATCGCTCGCCCACGCTCCGGGGGCGGGGTCACTCCGGAGCACCTGCGGCTCTGGGGCCCCGTCCCACCTCAGCTTGTTTGCATCTGGCACATCCCTAGACTGTGAGCGCCTTGCGCGAAGGACCGCTTTTTATTAATGCATTTAGTGATGCATATGAATGGAATCTATTATTCAGTTAATATGTATCTTAAAAAAAAAAAAGGACGCATTTGTGTTGAACACCAACTGTGACCTAAGCACACACAGCAAATCCTGGGAAAGGATGTTACAGGTGACTCTGGGGGAGTAAGATCCTTTATCTGGAGCCTGAAACTTTCTGTTACTGTCATGTAAATTGCATATATATATATATATATGACACTTTGCATACAGTTTGGACATGCATGGTTTTCATGCATAGCCTCCTGATGTATGAACAAAATTTTTATTTTTTATTTCTTTTTTAATCCTCACCTAAAGAGTATGTTTATGGATTTGAGAAAGAGAGAGAGAGAAACATCAATGTGAAACATCAATTGATTGCCTTCTATACATGCCTGAACCAAATTGAACCTGCAACATTTTGGTGTACCAGATGACGCTCCAACCACCTGAGCCACCCAGCCACATAAACTTAAAGGTACACTGATGTTTAAATGCCCTTTCTAAGAGCTAGGCTGTATTATGTCTACAGGGAGAACTCAAATCCCTTGCAAAACCGCTGCTAACACCCATGGTTGTCTGCTTTCAAGCTCTGGACCATCCCAGTATTTGGTCCATTAATTATTATAAATATTAGGAAAAAGCCTACTCACAGCGAGGAAGGTGGACCTTCGTGATTGGGTGTTACCCTGCTGACCACGGTGAAACAAAAAAGCTGAAAATATTCCCCACTTGGCAACAGAAAGCCTGTGGATCTGCAAACATCAAGGGCCATAAGATTGGAACTAATGGGAATTGGAAGAAAATAAACCCTTTAATCGGTCTGTCATTGGTTTGTGGTTTATTGTCATGCCCATGAGAGTGGGGACTTCGTTTTGTTCCCTGTTGCATCCTCAGTGCCTAGAAGAGCCTTAGGCAGACTCAATAGTCATCTCCTCCTCCATAAACCACAACGAAGTACAGACTCTTTCAAAGAGGAGCAACACGCCCATTTATGAAACACCCTGAAACTGGCGAGGACTATTAAAATCCCATTTGCAGCTGAGGGAACAGAGGCCTGGAAAGATGAATGACTTGTTCAAGGTCACACAGGCAAGAAATGAGGGCTGGCAATGGGTTCCAAGATTTTCTGTCTTCCCTAACAGGACAGAAAAGCAGATACATTAGAGCATAAGCCCACCGATCTTTAAACAGACTCTCAAACCAGTGCTCTTTTGGGGGCAACTAACTCTGCCGCTTGTTGAGTTCATTTGGGGAAGAAAAAATTTTTAAAAGCTGCTCATTCTATGACCATACCCTGGGCGATTTGGAAGCATTCTTTCTTCTGTCCTCTCAACAACCTTAGGAGGTAGGGGCTATAATGCCCTCTTTTTTCCAAATGACAAAATTGAGACTGGAATGCACAAGATGTCTCGGGGCCAGGGGCCCACAGCAGTGGCAGGCAGATGAGGGCCTTTCTCAACTGAGACCCACTAAGTACAAATGCCACGTTCCTTGACCTCTCCCCCCGAAGCTGCTGATGACACAGATGCCGCCTGTTCAGGCGTTGGAGCTCAGCAGCGCAATGCTTTTTCTCTTCCTCCTTGGTTTCCTCTTTTAGAATATTGGTCTCTAAAAACTATAGAATATTGGCCTCTAGGCTGCTCTGTGCCACAGACTGCACACGGCTACCACATTTGTGGGGTTTATTATCATTCTCAATAGCAACTCGTTTGTGTTGAGAGCTGGTTGCTGGTTGCATTTTGCTCTTTATTTGGCTGGAGCCATCTTGTTCTCCCAGACACACTGGGAAGCAGGTGCTGTCACCTGAGGCTTCTCCCCACTGCCTTAATTGAGTAAACTAACGATGGCCATTGCTTCACAAGGGTCCTTGGTGACAGGGTTGCCCTAGTCAAGCTGTGGGCTTGAAGGACGGGAAGAGGGAAGAACCACGGAAGAGAAAACCACCACCCTTGAGCAAAACCAGTATTTCTTAACATCGTTGGGGTCCTATTGACCTGTTGGAGACTTTGATGGCACTTTGGACTTATTCCCAGAAACACATCCATCAGTACGTAGGAACCTTTGGTCCAGTTTATACACGCAGGTGTCTCATTCCCAGGCTCCTGAGGCCCAGACTGAGAACCAGTGCTTGAAACGCTTCCACAGCCTGTTACAATAGTTTCCCAACTATTTCAGATTTCTAACCTGGGGCCGGTTTGATCTTCTGTGAGCTCCACCCCTGTGCTCTTCCGCAGATGCCATTTAAAGCTCTGTCTGGGAGATGCCGACATGCAGAATAGCTCATTTTAAGAATTAGCATGAGAAAAAGAACCAACTATGGGTGGGTTAGGAATCTTTGAGAATTTCCCATCCATCATTGACGCTTACTCTTAGGATGTCCCCATGAGGGATAAAGTAAAATGAAGTGGAAAATGAAGCTGATTACTGAGATAATTCAGGACAATATTCACTTTTACGTTGCAGTTTTAGAGAAGTATTAAAATGTTCCAGGAATGCACAGGGCTTACATGAGCCGGCCCTGGCCACCCCTCCCAGCTCACGCTGGCTACTTTTCTCTCCCTGACTGTGCTGGTCCTCCTTCTCCTCACCCTCGCCGCTCCCACACCCTTGCCTTGCTGTTCCCATTCCAGAAACACTCTTCCCTGGGTGCAAAAAAAAAAAAGAAAAAAGAAAGGCAATAGTAAATGCTTACACAAATAGGGAACCTTTGCAAAGAGGCAGCTTTTGGAGACCTGGGGAGGACATACATTTTAAAAAGATGTTTTATTTTAAAAAAAAAGCCACCACCAAACCAGAAAGAGGGCTCCCCAGTGCTTGTCACACTGGAAGATCTCTTAACGGGGCTCCTCACCACTTCCATCCTCCTGGTAACAGTTAACTTAATTCAGGTCAGGTTGCTACCACCACGACCACCACCACCCCCGACGCCCACCATTTCCTCTCCCCCACCCCCCCGAACCCACCCCAGGAAACCGCACAGCATTCTGGGCCGTAAGGAAAAGTACTCAGCAAAAGGATGCTAAATGCTCAGAAATGTGACCTTCTTCTACTTTTACATTTTTTCAGAAGTAATTATTCTGTTGGATCAATCAGTGGCAACTCATCCCATGACGGCCATCTTTCAAAAAAAAAAAAAGGGAAGGAAACACATTTAGCTAAGAGCAGCAGTTCCCATGGTTTTAAACCCAACAGTTTTGTACTTTGTTGACAAAGGTCCTCTGGACTCATCTAAAAAAAATATATATATATATATGGATGTAGATGTATCTCCACATATATTCTCATCTATGTACATGCAAACATATGGTATTCTGAAACTCACAGGGCCCTGCTCATCAACCATTGGAGACTACACCCCTTACGAGGGACTGGATGAGGTGAAACCTCTAAAGCACAGCATCTGGGACACAGGAGTCCCTTGATGTGCCTGTGCTGTTGATGTCACTGTTGTGTGCAGGTCATTCTGCCCCCTGCAGTCAAGCGCTGCCCGTGCGTCGCCGCAGCAACGCCTGCTCCCAACCGCTTTCCCAGCTTCGGCAGGGGCTCCTGTCACGACACAGTTCTCCGGCGGCCTCTGGCATTCCTGCGCATCTTCCGAGCAGAGGCACCGTCGTCAGTTGGTCCTGGTCTTTCGTCTCAAGGATTTTTTTTTTTAGCAAACGGCCTTGGAGGACCGAGATCATGTCTCTTTCCGGAGCGGAAGGGCAGGTGTGTTTGCTGCCCCGAGTACGGGAGAGGCCGTCTCCCTCCGGGGCTGGGCCTGCTCAGGTTCCGAGCCCACCGCGGGAGAGCGGGGCTTCCTGTGCTCAGGCTGCTCTGGTTTTGACACACACCCCTCGTGTGCACAGAATCACACGCCCCCACGGGACTTCGGGGGGCACGGGGAGATGCAGATAGGCAGCTAAAGTTCTTCTGATGCTGTAGGAGAAGTCCTTCGTCTGTGCATAGCGCCTGCCTAATATCCTTAGAGGGATCTCAGGGAATTGGGATGTCCTCGCCAGGGTGGCCTTGGGTAGTCGTCTGGGACCTGGGGTCTGGGGAGGGCCCCCCTCCCCACCCAGGGCTGATAAGAACAGCCCGGTGTGCCTAGACTCTACAAACCACATGACTCATGCTGAACGCCTGCTTTCTTCGGAGAGTCTGAAGTTTTTGTACGCGCCACGCAGGGGCTGCTGACGTGATCAGCCCCCATAAAAACCCTGGGTGCGGAGGCCCTCATGAGCTTCCTGGCTGGCCGCATTCCACGTGGGTTGTTACAGCTCGTTACTGGGGGGAGGAAAGGGTGTCCTCTGTGGCCGTGGGGAGAGGACTCTTGGCAGCGAGAACCTGGTTTCCTCTGCCCTCGCCCTTCACTGTGACAGGTCACGGCCACCGTGAGTCTGACTATGTGCTGAGGCCTCTGGACCCTCCTCCTGCATCACTGGACCTGGGGGTGGCCTTGGGGACCCCCGACGTAGTCTCTGACCCCAGAATCTCACGTCTTCTCTCTGAATTCATGACCCTGTGGCGGGCTAACCTTAACCTGAAGGAGGGGGAAAGCTCAGACGTTCCACCGTTCTTGGCAGGAACATCTCTTGGCCTTTCTCAGGACCCGTGTGGGTCTGGTGTGTGGGCCTGGTGTATGTGTGTGCGCGGTGGTGAATGCCAGGTGTCGGTCCACGTGGGCTTTACATGCCCTGCTCATGGTGAGGCTTTGAGGGGCAGGCACCGGATCTAAGACAGTCTAGCAGAATCAAATCTCTTGCTTCTCCTCTGACCACAAACCAAGAAGGGTGCGACATGGGGCAGCTGCTTCGCAACCACGAACATTAATTTAGTAGAGAAAGTGGGGCTCAGACCCTGGGCCTCGTGGATGCAGTTGGAACACCCCAAAACCAGCTGGTCTGGAAGCCAGCTGGCCCCTGGATGGTTTGAAGGTCCTTGAGTTGACCCATTTCCTTTATTTGTTTAAGAGGGATTGGATGCGGTGTTGGGTCCCTCGTAGCAGGAGTCCTGGCTGATACAGATGACAGCTGTTCAGAGAAGGTGGGTCCCCCCGTTGTGGTGTAGAGGACCAAGCCTCACCAAGCGGGCCCCTCCCTCAGGAACCCTGAGACTAACAGCAACAATAACCAACCTCCCAGCAATTTAAAAGCACCTCCTAAGCTCAGAGGAGCAGGTAGGAACTGAACCTGGTTCCATTTCAGGTGACTTCCAGCCCGGAGATGCTGTTTCCAGGCAGAGGTATGTTGTGGCAGAGATGTGTACAGGAACGTGGACCTTCACCTGAAGTGTGAAGTGTGGGATGATGTAACCATAGCAACATGAGGTAAAGAGCCAGCTGCACTTCCTGGACCACAGCTTTGCCTGCACCAGCCTCGCCTGCACTGCACCCCTCTGCGCACTTTGGGGAGGGGCAAGGGAATAACAGAAGTAGGAGGTGGAGGCTTTACTTCGGTGCCAGAACCCAGGCAACACGGAAGAACGACTTTTTCAAGGATGTTTCATGATTATATTTATATAATATTATAAACATTGAGGTATGAACCTTTGCTGATTGAGCATTCTGAATTTATCAATACAAACTCTATAATGTACAAAATAAATTAATAGGGAATCCAACAGAACAGGCTATGTTGCAAATACAATATGCATCTTTACCACGATGAAGACAAAATAGAAAATATAAATATATATGTGGTATAAGACAGAGACGCACTTTGTACCAGTCTCACAGAATTAATTCAATACTCATCACCTTATCTGACAGATGCAACAGAAGTAACTATTTGAAAATAAGTCTCCTCCCTCCTTACTTTTCCTCCCTGGCACCTGATAGACTGTACATGCATTTCTCTGTCACCGACGGTCTGTCTCCCTGGAGAGTGTAAGCTCCCCGAGGAGAAGGTTTCTGTTTCATTTACGGCTACCTGTGCAGCACCTAGAATCTGACTACAGCAGGTGCCCAATAAATAAATCAGTGTTGCATGCATGGATTTAAAACGGGCACACATTTAACCAATACAACCACTGGTTTCTACGATGTCACTCCGTACACTGACCTCCCATGACACATACTTAGCCAGGTCCTTACTGAACACCGGTCACCCTTTCCCTGACTCTCTGTGGGTAAGTCAGAGTCCGGGGGGGCCCCCTGGGCACTCGGGAATACCGGCTCTCGGCACGTGGCTGTTTCTGCCCTTCGCTCTACCCCCAGGCTGGCCCTTCCCATGAGACAGATCGCACAGGACAGAAGGAGGGAGGGAGGCTCATTCCAACGTCCCTCTGAACTGCCGTGTGTGCTGCTCCAGCTTCTCGGCCTCGGCCTGGAGGTGCCCCAGGGCCTCGGGGCTGGGGAACTGGAGCACGGCGTGCTTGGTGGCCAGGGCCAGGTTCTTGAGCAGGCTGCAGAGGTGGCTGCTGCTGCAGAGGATCTCGTTGCGCACGTCCCTGTCCTGGGTCTCCTTGCACAGCGTGTCCACCAGTTTCTGCCCTATCATGATGACCAGCTTGCTCTGCGCGATGAAGATCTCCGGGGACTGGCCGTGCCTGAGGCTGCTGTGGAAGACGCCGATGGCTTTGAAGAGCGCCCCGAAATAGAGGCGGCAGTGCTCCGAGAGGTGGACCTTCTTCTCGGGGTCCCGCTGACCCGGGGGCCGGGGCACGGGGTACCTTGCGTTCTGGAGGAGAGGGAGGAAACGGCAGGTGAGAGAGGGATTCCAGCAGCAGCCTGTGCTCAGCTCCCTTTGCCTCTTTTTGCCCCATTTGGTTGACTTTTTATAAGAAAAGGGGCCACAGTGTAACATTTGCCCAACAGATTAATGTTAATGTTTTCAAAGCACTGTCATGCAAAAACTATAATACATACAAATCTAATACATTGCATTATATGTAATCTTATTTTATTTTTTAAAAAGATTTTACTCATTTATTTTTAGGGAGGGGGAAAGGAGAGAGGAAGAGAAGGAGAGAAACATCAGTCTGTGGTTGCTTCTCACGCACCCTCTACTGGGGACCTGGCCCGCAACCCTGGCATGTGCCCTGGCTGGGAATCGAACCTGCGACACTTTGGTTCGCAGCCCACGCGCTCAATCCACTGAGCTATGCCAGCCAGGGCAAGAAGACACTTTAAAGAATTAAAAAAATCCTTTCTAACCCTAATCAGAGGTAAAACCTGAACCTCAAAACTTTTCAGAAGAAATCTAAATATGCCAACTTACTGTCTTAACACTAAAATATTTCTCTTGCTTGCTAATAAGGTGTCATCTAGACTTTCACTGCCATGAATTTTATTTTCTGGAATCCAGAACCCACTCTGGAAAGAGGCTCAGCGTCTAACTTAGTGGCGACCGTGCCAGGTGACCGACGAAAGCCCTGTTGCTAGGTTGCAGGTGAGGAGGCTGAAGCTCCCTAAAGAAAAGGGGCCGCCTAGAGCCGCTCACTGAGCAAAATAAAGACCTGGGGGCCCACGATAAGTTGGGGAGTCTGCAGCTCATCCTTCCCATGTAACTGCGTACTCCCTCGTCAGCCCAGAATCTCCAAGTGCACAGTCTGGAAGTGCTCAGACAGTGTCAAGGTCTGACTGTGTCCTCCCTACATTCTTGTGTGGAAACCCTACCCTCCACTCGGAAGGCAGGAGGAGACAGGGCCTTCGGGATGTGAGTAGGGTCAGATGAGGTCAGGTGGGCGGGGCCCCCGTGGATGGGTTAGTGCCCTTATAGGAATCGTGGAGAGCTGGCTTCCCTGCTCTGCTCCCTGCCCTGTGAGGACACAGAGAGAGGACAGTCTGCAGCCCGGAAGGGGGCCACCACCGGGGCCATGCTGGTCCCCTGACCTCAAGCCTCCAGCTTTCAGAACTAGGAGAAGTAACTTTCTGCTGTTTACAAGCCACGCCGTCTGCAGGACTTTGTTACAGCAGCATGAACGTCCGGGAAAGTGAAGAAGAGATCGGTGGGTTGGTTGCATTGGGTCTGGAGCAGAGGCTGGAAGGAGAAGCAACCGTCTAGACTGGGATGTCAGCCTCAGAGCTTGCAAGTGTTAACTGCAGGTAAGTAAAAAATGTGCCGTGATTCTCATCCTGCGGGGGCTGGAAATGTGGGGAGCTATCTGTGGCTGACCAGGGAGCCCTCCAGGCAGGCAGGGGCTGGGGGTGCCAGACGTCCACCCCCGCCCACTGCAGAGAACTGTCCCCCCCATGGTCCATGGCCCTCCACCCCCACGGAGAAGCACTGTCCTTCTACAGTGGTGGTTTACTAATGTGGTCCCTGCGCCAGCGGCTCCAGCTTCCCTGGGAACTTGTCAGGAAAGAAATTCTCGGCCCCACCAGAAACTCTGGAAGGGGGGGCCTCTGGGTGTTAAGAGGCCCTGCCGGAGACTGTGACCCACTCCCAAGTTTGAGGGGCGCTGGTCTGAGGCCCACCTCGGCTTGAACAAAGAGGTGCGACCTTCAGCAATCCGGGCAGACCCCAAAGAGTGTGGTCTGAGAGCTGAACAGCGGGGGCCTGGGTTCTCATCCTAGTTTGCCTCCGAGAAGGCAAGTGATCTCATCCACGTGACTGGACGTCTCCGTGGCTCCTCATCCCACCCCCACCTGCAGCCCGAAGTTGGGGTGGGGCCTGAGGTGGGGGTGGGGCTGGGGGAGTTGAACTGGTTCACCCCCTGCCTCCCGGGCCTCTGTCACTCAGAGAAACCCCTCCCATGTCAGGCCCTTCCCGCCTTCCTCTTAACTGGCTTCATCCTGGTCTTTTTAAACGGGTCCATGTACGTTAGTCTAAAGGGAACGTTCTGATTGGGTCGGTGAAAAAAACTGCCGTCATTTTGAACTGGTGAACGGCAATGTGCTGCCGGCAAGAAGAGGCGATCAATGAAAATAAACACAACCGTAACATCTTTGATTTAAAAAAAAAAAAAATGTCTGGTGTCAAAAGGTGTTGAAGGTGCCCAAGCCCCAAACCAAGATGGCTTTTCTTCTGTAGTCAGGAGCCTTCCAAGAGGACGTGGAAGTGGGTGGGAGCCCCCGGGGTTCATGGCCACGCCAGCACCGCCCGTGACCGGCTGCAGAGCACCCGGCGTGGTGTCCCGAGTGGCTGAAGGACCGCGTGCCCCGTCTAGGAGCTCACCGGCCCGTTCATCTCCCCAGTCCCTTCTACCGGGAAAAGGAAACCCCAGATCCCCTCCCCGGCGGGCGGGGGAGGCTGTGCTGTTGAGTGGTTCCCAGCAGGAAACCTCTCTAAGGATAAAGCATCTGCACTGGGAGTTTTGGGGGGTGCGCGACCTCGCTTACCTGCATTTCGAAGCCTTTGCTTCCATCCCACCTTTGTTCCAAGATGGGTTTTACTTCCTCTTCTAGATTAGGCAACTTCTGAAAAAGAAAATCCATTCGAATCACCCCCATGAATGGCTTTTCCTTTTTTACTACGGGATACCTATTTAAGTCCAGTTTAACATCAGAGCCCTCCTCCTTATAGTTTTGTTCTGCGTCCCTGATGCCTTTTTCAACAAAAGGACATTTTGGCCACCCAAGGGCTGAACTGTGTCTACCAATATGGCCTTGTATAGTGACACACAGGTTTTTGCTTTGTTTTGTTTAGATTTTTATACATGTATACTTATTTATTCAATTGGGAAATGAAAAATATTGAAATTTCTACTTTGTCTAGAGAGCGTTAAAGCTCTTAACATGACAAGGCTCGTTAGCAGAACGCCAAGCCACCGACACCACTGGGCCCGAAAGCACCGAGTTATCTACGGGACAGAGCCCCCCCCCCCCCCGCCCCCACGGTGCCCCTGGAGCCTTGCGATTCTCGAGCCCAAGTTTCCCTTCCTGCCGTGCTGCCTCTGAACCCCCGCAGGCAGCAGAGCCGTGCTCGGGGTCACAGGCATCTGGAGGCCGCGATGGCCACACACAGCTTGGGAGAGTGTTTACACTTCCCCTTCCGTTTCTAAGAAACACACAGACGATGACTAAATTCGTAACTTAAAAAAAAAAACGCAAGAAAGCTTGATGGCGAGATTAAGACTCAAAAAGAATGGATTTCAAAAGCTCTTTTACAGCCCCTTTTAGTTTTAGCATCAGGGACGTAAACGCCAAACCCCCAGATTTCCAGAAGACACCCGACCTGCCCCAATATTAAAATATGTATCTTACTTCTTAATGAGACGTCACCTGGAATTTTACTTTCATGAATTTTATTTTTTGGAGAGTGGGTTCGGTGCCCCCGGCAGCCTGTACCACTGCAGGAAGACTCTCGGCATCTAATGCGACGGTGACTACTCAGACACATATGGGAGGGCCCTGTATACGGTTCACTCAGGACTCCAAACTCACCTTTCCCCGGGCGTTTGTCCAGTTTTTCTCCAGCAGCTCGGGGGAGAGGCCGCTTTCCCTCGGTTTGCTGGTGGGAGCGCTCCTTTGATACGACTCCACTTCCCTCTGGGGCAGCTGGACGCACCTCGCGAGCTTAGGTCCTGCGCCGAGGGTCGAAGGCACGGCGTCTCGCTTTTCGCCGTTCGGCTTGAAGAGGAGCCTCCCGTTGGCAATGACCATGGAGGCGAACCTCTTGATGTCTTCCGGAACCATCCGCGCCACCATGACGAATCTCTCGAGGTCATCGGGGCTGTTTTGGGCTTTGTCCGTCACGAGGACCTCCAGGGACCAGTGGCAGCCGTCCAGGCTCTCCTTGCTCTCCAGCAGGGCCTGGTAGGAGCTGCATATCGTCTGCAGCTGGTTCCTGATTTTGGCCTGAAGGTTGCTGTCGGTGAGGTGGCAGGCGGCCCCACAGACGCCCTGGGCAAACTCCAGAAATTCTCTCAAGGCTTCTTCGATGTGGTCGGTGGCCCTGCGGATGGCGTCGATGTTGGCCTCCAGGTGGTCTCTCAGCCTCCACGTCCTGCTCACGAAGAGCATCAGGCCCGAGACAGAGCTGGCCACCCTGTGCTGCAGGGCCGTCACCAGCCCTTTGGCCAAGTCCAAGTCCAGGGGCGGCTCTTTGGCGGCCGACTCCTCGGAGGAGGAGCCGGACGAAGAATCGGTGGAGGTGGAGGAGCAGGAAGAGACGACGCTGACTCTGCTGTCGGCGCTGTTGACGGACAACCTGTCCAGCTCGGGGCAGGGCCATGCGGTCTGCCGGGGGGCCCAGGCGCGGCCGCAGTCCCCCTCGTTCTCGGGAGCCCCACGGCCTTTCTCCGGCTCTTCTGCAGCCGGAGGGGCGCTTGGCCTGGCTTTAGGGACGTCGTAGATGTTTGGCTTGGTGTTCTGCTGCTCCACGCGGGGAATCAGAAAGTTCGAGGGAACCCTGTACCCTCCTCCGTCCTCCGAGGGGGTGGCGGCCTTGGGCGCTGGGACGCAGGGAGCAGGGCTTTCTGGAAGGCTGAGCTGCTTCTGCGTGGGCACGGTTCCACTCAGGTGCGGTGTGAGGGACCTTGCCCTGCTCTTCAGGGGACAGTGGAAGCCGGTCATCGGTCTGGGGAGAGCATGGGATTCCGCTTTGTCCACGAAGCCCGCTGGAGATGCATTTCTTACTTCGGCTTTTTCGGGGGACACCGGGGTGTCGTAAATCCACTCTGACTTCTGAGGGTTCGGCAATGTCTTGTAGCAGGCCCTCGTCACGGCAACAGTTGACATCACCGGAGCGCTCTGCCTCTGCGGAGAACCACACAAAGCACCCAGCTTAGCGGCAGCAGAAAGAAGTGCGCGCAACTCACGTGGCAAACTTGTGCCACACGGAAGGCCCGCCCCAGCTCCTTCGGTGGCTCCCCAGTGCCGCCGCCGGTCAAGGCCCTGCACAGTCTGGCTCCAGTCTCCCTCTGAGCCTCCCTCCTTCCCACTCTGTCACCTGTAAGGCCGGCCGCCCAGGCTGTCCACCTGTCCCTGCACCCATCGGAACGGTCGCTTCTTACCGCGATGTTTCATTTCACCCAGACTGGTCCCCTGCCCTAGACGCCCTCTCACCCCCTTCCTTTCCGTCTCACAGACGCCCGTGCGTCTCTCGGGACACTGCCGAGTGCCCGCTGTTCTGCAACAAGGCCTTCCCCGATAACGTGACGGAACCCAGGACCGGTGGAGAGGCCCAGATTTCAAGCAAGGGCATTCCCCCCGACGCAAGCGAAAGCCTACGCCAACACGGCTTGTGTCTGAGGTCGGCGGGGCTCTTGCTCCATCCCTGCACGGCAGGGGGTCCCTCACGCTGGCCCTGAGTCTGCCCTAGAAATGGAGGCCGGAGCAGCGCGAGGACTGGTCCCAGCCATGCCTGGACCCGGCCGCGGCGAGGGGCCTCCGTGAAGGAGGGTCCACCACGAGGCACTCGCAATGCGCGCTCGGACCAACCTCACAAAGGCCCCAGGGGAGGTCCCGGCATTCCCACATCGGACCTCAGCTCCGGGTCGTACTTACGCTGGGCGAGCTGGCCGGGGGGACGCGTCCTGCCTTCCGGGGGCTGGCGGGAATGTCGTACAACTGCTGCTTCTCTGGCTCCTGGGGAAAGACCGAAAAGCGGGGCGATGTGGACGTTTCCTTCCTGCGGGCCGCCCATCACACCCTCACCCACACCCGCCAGTGTTCGGGGCCGGGGCTCCCGGGCACGGTGCTCTGTGCTGGAGGCTTAGGTGTGGCGGCGGGTACTGTCTGGACTGCGGACTTTGTGCGGTCACAGATGCTTCTCAACCGAAGCAGGGAGAAGGGGTAGAGAGAATGAACCGCAGCGGCCTGAGCTCAAAACAGCGGTTCAAGGCCCTCCGTAAGTTAGCCTTGAGCCTGAGTCACGGGAGAATAAACGAGACTCGGGCTTCCTCTGTCCTCTGTCTTCCTCAGCAGAAATTGTCCCGGGCTTAGGACTCATGTGTTCATCGGGCACATGTGCACCGAGAGCCTACTGACTAGGGGCATCAAGCCCAATGACATGTGTACACCCAGCCGTGAGCGCGAGGCGCGGCGGCTGCACAGATACCGGGTGTTTCCGTGTGTGCGGCGGTTAGGAAACACTGAGATCGGGATGTGAAAAACAGTTTCTTTGTTCCTGAGCGAGGTGAGGGAGCGCGCAGACAGGTTTTGCGAAGGAGAGAAGCAGCTGGAGCGTGGAGGGCTGCCGCCCAGACCTCTAGGAACCACAGACTCTGCGGACCGGGCCGGGCAGCGGGGTTCAGGCTGCCGGCGGTTCCGCGCCACCGCGGGAGCGGGAGAGAATGCGGCCGCAGGGCAGCTGGAGGGGCCCGTGGAGGGAGTGGAGCTGTCCTCTGATTACGTGACGCTCGTCTTACAAATCCGATGTACCAGCTACATACGAATCAGCTCAAAAAGAACACCTACAGTTTCGTCCCCAGGGGCAATCAATGTTAAGATGACCAACGGTGCCGTTAAGGCTGTGGCGTGCAGGGCGGGGCAGGAGGAGGTTTGCAGTTGTTCATATGGAAAACGCTGCAGTAATTAACAAGCCATAACGCAAGAATGAACTCCGTGTTTTGACTACTCACAACTGTAAACCTACTTTTGTTCCAGCTTCTACATCCTTCCAAATACTCTTAAAAGTGCACGTATGCATATGCATATGTGTGTGTGTGTGTGTGTGTGTAGATATAAAGTATGTATTCCACAGTAAAAGTAAAAAGTTTAAAAACATTCAGCTTTTAAATAGTGCTGATGTTCTCCTGCGCAGGCCTGGGCTCCCCCGGGCATGAGGCTGGCTTCCGAGCGGGGGTGTGCCCTCCGGAGCCAGGCACAGACAGGTGGGCGGTCTGCGAGACGCTGGGGCCCCCACGCTCTGGGCGGGCCGCCCCTCGGGGAGCAGGGCCGGGGCGAGGCTCACCTTCGGGGCTGGGGGGCAGCGGCTCTTGACCGGCACGTCGTACAGGACGGGCGAGGAGGCCCGAGTGGGTCTGGGAATCGACAAGATGGCCTTGGGGAGACAAAGAACGAGGGAAAGGACGTGTCACCCACGTATTCCAGCACGCCAATCTCTGTCCCACCTCAGGGCCGCCCCAGAGGCCGTTCCGTCAGCTCCCGCTCCCCTCTGAAGCCGCCCCCTCCCCCCGTGGTTATGTGTCTGACTCTGTGGGTCCCACTCGCAACACCTACAGGGAGCAGGGGCCTTTCCTGTGTGTGGATTCCCGCCCCCAGACACCCAGTGTTTCTGGGAAGACATGGGTTCAAGGTGGCCGTCAGTTCAGGGACCCATCCGCGAAGGCTGGTTTCGAGAGGCGAGGGGGCGGGGCGGGGGGCCGGGACGAAACTCCGGGTCAGGGCCCGAGAGCACGTCCTTCGTTTTCACTTGAAACGTGAACAATTCTCTTCTCTGAATTTAAACCAACACCAAATGTGTTCTTTATTTGGTGATTAAAAAAAAGACCAACGTGTTGCATTAAGGAAGTTGGAACAAAAAGTAAAACAAGCCCAGAGCCGTGGTTACCCGGCGGGGGGGAAGTGACCAGGAGCGGGCGCGAGGCATCTGCTTCTAGAGCATTTAGCTTCATTCTGTTTCTTTTCCCTTCTTTTTTTTTCTTTTAAGCTTTGTTCTGTTTCTTGATCTGAATCCTAGCAACTGAGCTGTACCCTTGGGATTTGTAGGTTAAACGTCGATAGAAGAAGTTAATTCAAAGAGCAGACAGTGTCACCACAAAGTCACACAGACGAAGGTCAAAGGCCTGCGGAGGTCTCTGCCCTCGGCGCTGGCAGCCTAGGGTCGCCGACGAACGGGCAGACCCGACCAGGACGCTTGACTCTCTGGCCTTCGGCCGTGGGACCCTGAATGGCCCTTGTCACCTCCCTAGGAATCGGTGTGCTCACTGGTAACATGAAGGGTTGTTCTCATCTGACGGACCCCGGCGGTCCCTGTCGGCCACAGAGACGTCTGACGCGGCCACAGTGGCTCCTCTGTTAGGACGACAGGAGAACAGGGACGTGTCTCCACCATCTTGGTTTTTGATTCCTGGCCGACCGTCACCTGGTGAGAGTCGACCCAGGGTCTCCCTGGCTGTGTTCCCGCCTGTCGGAGAACAGCACCACGCCGGTGGGCTCGCCTTGCTCTAGCAACAACCACGGGTGCTCGGGGCGTGTTCCCCGGGCAGCCTCAGACGCAGGGCTAACCACTGGGCTAACCCAAGCAAGCGGGGAGAATGTGTCAGCCCGCTCTGTAGATCAGAAGACTCCTCACCGATCGTCCACTCCACTTCTTAGGTTCCTTCCTTCTGGCACTAGAAGCGGCGGCAAAATGATTTAGGATCTCTGAACAGGGCAACTGGAGGCGACCTTGGAAATGGTCGGTCCCTCCGCCCTCATGATGCGGAGGAAGAGGAGAAGTATGGGGGGTGCTGTGATGTTTCCGGTCACCCGGCGTGGTCGTGGCTGCCCCGGAAGCCAAGTGCCCCGGACTCCTGGTTCCCGAGCCACAGGTGGGCTCTCCGAGACCCTCAAGCACAGAGAAGGCAATGAAAACAAAGGGGTGGGTCAGAGGGTGGGGAGAGCAAAAATGTAGCGAGGGCAGCCACAGAGGAAGCTTCAGCAGGAGTGAAAGACAGAAAAGTTCCCCCGGGGGTTTTACGGACTCCACCGCAGGAGCCCCACTGCAGTGGCGCAAGGCCCCTGGTGTCTGAATTCCCCCTCGGTGGCTGTGGTTTCTGACAGACGGCCATGGCCTGCACGAGCCAGGGCTCTGGTGGTCAAGGGCGAAGCTTACAGCTAACGCCCTGGCCCTTTCTGTGGAGACAGTCAACACTCCTTCCCTTTCACACCAGGTGTCAGCTCACAAGCTGAAGTCCATGGTGACGAGGCCTTCTGGTAGACCTGGTCGCTCCATCCATCCAGCCAACGCTGGCTGTGAGGGACACCTGGTGAACTGTGGACAGTCCCCTCTGTCCTTTAGGGAGGGCGAAAATGGCTTTTTCTTCGTTTGTTTGTTTTCTTCCGTGGCTTTGAAAAGAAACTTCAATTAGCTTCCGATGAGGCCACTTGTTTTTCCTGGGGGAACCACCAGCCAGGCCCTGCTCCGAGCCAGCTGCTGAGATGGCAGCTGAGCATGCCAGGCGGGGCTCGGGCCAGCTGTTCTAGAAAAGCGACTCAGGGTTCACCCCAGGGACCGGCTGCCGGAGGCACAGCCAGCTTCCCTCCGGTGTTCGCAGCCGGTGCCCGAGGGGCAGCTGTTCCGTGTGACAACTGTCTGGTTCTCTGCCCTGCAACCCAGGGAGTTAGAAAATCTGAAGTATTCGGAACTTTCCAAGGAGCCGACAGCTTCCTGTTTGGAGGTGTGTTGGGAGCTGGTGCAGAGGAGGCCTGTGTCGTAAGCACACGGTTCCTGGGGCCACGGAACACCCAGTGGGGCAGCGGATGTTCCTGGACCGGGGCCTTGTCGGGACCTCTGCCCCGAGCTGTCGCCAGAGAAAAAGTGTCATCAGAGCTGAAAGCCAAGTGCATGACGGCAGGAAATGCCCGTAGTGACTGGAGACCCTGCAAATCTGTTCTGTGTTCTTCACACTTCGAGGAAGCCAGGGCTTGGGGGGAAGGGAGATGATCCTTCTCCTGTTCTGTTCTCATTCCTTTCTTTCTTTAAGTATTTTTTTTCATCCTGCATTTGCAGAATGCTTCTTTTCCTCTTCATTCTTCTAAAATTTTCCGTTTTTAAATTGCGATGTCGTACACACCCTCTGCGTTCACAGAATCAACTCCCTAATGTCTCGGTTGATTAACTTTTTATGGGTGTGCACCCTGGGGCTGCCACAGTCTTGGGTGCTGGGGCCAGAACCGCGGATGAAATCAAGGTCCTTGCCTAAGGCCGTCTTTCATTTTCTCTTTGACCGATTCTGCTTCCTCCTGCTATCCGCCGCGGGTGTGCGTTCTTTCCAGCGTGTGAGCAGGCGCGCACACACACACACACACACACGCACGCACAATGTTATTTTCAGTTTTTGCTTGTTTGCTTGGCTTTTACTTTAATAGCTCTTAATGCCCTCATAAAAATACCTCGTAGCACTACTCCGTCTTTGCTTCACGGTGGCACACCAGTTGGTGGTAGGGCCACGCCAAAGTTCTGTAACCGTCCCCTTGTTCACAAACACTGAAGTACCTTCAGTTCTTTCCTTATGACAAACAACGCTACCGCGGCCACGGCCTCCCCATCCGGGTGTGTCTCTGCCTTCTTGTGCGTCTGGGTCGAAGGGCGCACGTACACTTGAAATCTGATGAGTAATTTCTTGCCTTTGACCCCGTGGAAGTCCAACCCTCCCATTCAACACTTGCTATCCTAGTGTTCCTACCAGGGGTCGAAAAAGGCCCCCCCGTGAATGTCCACGACGCTTCCCAGCACAGCGTGGCGGGGGGGGCCTGGAGAGTGGGGTGTCTGAGGGCTGTGAGACACTATCCACGACAACAACGGAAGTGGGGGCCAGACCCAAGCCCGCCCCGTCCTGCCGACGGTCGGTTCCCACCTGGTGCCTTTGCGCGGATGCACCCCGGTGCCGGAAGGCGCAGCTGCACCCCCTCCCGTCCTTCCCATCACTAGACCCCGGTCCTTCCTTCGGACGCACGCTCACCTGCTTGGGAGAGCCTAGCATCGTCTCACAGACGACCCTGGTGCCAGCCGGGGGGGCTGGCAGTTCGTAGACTTGGACGGTGGGTGACGACGTCCCCTCCACCCAGCTCTTCATGTGCTCGTACACGGGGCTTGGAGGCGGGGGCCCGAGCAGGGCGGGCACCCGGTAGGTCTCCTTGGGGCTGGCGAGCGCCTCCTCCAGGCCTGCCGGGGAGGGGGGCCAGGGCCCGTCTGCGGGGGCGTCCGTGAGCACTTGCAGGCGGTTGGCCGGGGCCAGGCCCTGCCTCCCGTGGAGAGAACACCTCCACCAGCCCTCGCTTTCCGGCACGTTCCGCTCCAGGACGGTCAGGATGTCCCCTCGGCAGAAGGCCAGCTCGTCGCAGCAGTCGGGGCGGTTGTCGTAGAGCGCCCGGGCCAGCAGAGCCTGGGGGCGGGGCGGGGGGGGGAGAGAGTTCCGTGTTATTCCCGTTGCCAGCGACCGAGGCCCCGGCACCACGCCCTCCGACGCGCATGGGAGCACATCACTACTCTGTCTCTGTCCTCGACCCCTTTACCTTGCCCCTGCTCTTTGCCTGATCCGTCCCTCTCCATCTTTGGGGTCTCCGTTGAAATGTCACAACCTCGGGGGAGTCTTCCCTGCACCCTGAGACCAGGTCTGCTCTCCCTAACACACCCTCATGGCCCTGACTTGATTTGGGGCGACAGTAACCCTTGCATAGTCGTTGCATAGCCAAGTGCGGCGTTGCCCATAGTTGGGTTAAAACTCTGGCGCTGTGACTTCCCAGCTGTGTGTCCCTGAGCAAACCGGCTACGCTCTTCGGGCCTCAGTTTCCTGCTCTGTGAAATGGGAGGAGTAGTAATAGCTTTTCTTATTGTGAGGGTTAAATGAGTTCATATGTCTATAAAGCTCATTGAACAGCAAGCATCCAGTTACCGGCACTTGGTAACGGCTCAGCCAGGCTCGGCTGTCACCGTCATAACTACGGTGTCGCTCTTTGTCTGGTTCTGGGTGTTGTTCCGCTGCACTGGGCTGGAAGCTCCGTGTCTGCAGGGACCTATCTCGCTACTCTGCTGCCTTACCTCCAGAGCCAGGTGTGGGCCCAGGTGCATAGGAGATGCTAAAAATATGCTCGTTAATTCACGAATGACGACACAAAGACACAGGGGCGAGTGACGTGCCTGTGGTGACACAGCCAGCATGGAAGCCCAGCCTGTTTCCCTAATTCTCGGACATTCGCTCTTTCCGTGAACCACACGCTCCTCCACAAAGTCACTGGTGGTGATGGCTGACTCCCTTCTCGTTGGAACTTCCCTCCGTAATTAAATGAAAGCATTTGCTTCTGCAGGTTTGACACAATCGCCCCCTCCCATGATATCAATGCATGTTTGTTGCAGAAGAAGTAGGTTTTCTTATCCCCATTATACAGATGAGGAAACTGAGGGTTGGAGAGATCACATGGCTTGTCCAAGGTCACTGGGACTCTGCTCTCCTCACATCCATTACTGCGTCCTTCCCTTATAATCCACTTTCTAGACACCAGCGGGATGATGTTTTATGCACGCATAGTTGATCATGTTGATCGCTTGTTGAAAAACCTCCAATTGCTTAGACCTGCACTTAGAAGAAAACCTAAACCTGCCACCTGATCGTGCCGCCTGATTGGCTCCTGGCCACGCCTCCTGTTCATTTCCCTCCGGCCATGTGGTTTTCTGCCTTTGCTCAGACACACTAAGCTTGCTTCCACCCCGGACCTTTGTTCTTGCTACTCTTTCTTCCCGGGACACTTTGCCTTCAGGTCTTGGCATGACTGGCTCCTCCTCCTCCAGGTCTCAGCTGGAGCCACCTCCTGCAGATACCCTGTTCCCCTGGCCGTGCATGAAGGCTAGCTCCGTCCCCCCCATCCCCTCGGGACTGGGAGGTGATCATTCTGCAGGCACGGTGGAGAAAGGACTCAGCCGGGGCAAGGTCAGGCCAGCAGTGTGGGAAGAACAGGGAACATCAGTGGCAAACATTCATGGGTCACCTGCGTCCCTGGTACCATGCAAACCTCTGTATAGATAATGCGGGATGCAACTGACACACCTCGACAAAGGAACCTGAAAGCAGCCACAGTGGTCACTGTGGCCCCTCGCAAGGCATTTTTTACTAGGGTGCTAATTGGGAAACGCTTGTGTGAATAGTGCAGAGATGAGAAAGGACATACATTTATATTCTTCTTCCCTGCAGACACACAGGTAGTTAGGGTCTGGGCACCCTAGAAGAAGCCTTCGTAACCAGTTTCCAAAAAAGGACACCCCCCGCCCCAATGCCCACCTTCCCACAGCAGCTGGGAGAGGGGGGAGGAAAGTGCACAGGCATTTGGAAGGAAGAAGGGCAAGGAGCTTAGGGAAACAAAGACATTCCTGGTGCTCACAGTGGCGATTGCCTCTCTGCCGGATGCATTGGGCTAATCTGCGTTCAGTCAGCAATACACTCTGGGCGTCAGAAGCAATAACCAGAGAATTCTGGGGCCTCATCCACGGATTCACTCATTCACCCATCCATCAAGACTGCACTGAGCGTCAGCTCTCCAGAGTGGTGGACGGAACAGCTGGTCTCAGGTCAGTGCGTGTTCCCGTGGGGGACACACACGCCGCTCAAAAATAAATGCAGTTGACGAATCAGAAATCAATACGGTTCACCCCTGAACAGTGGAGGGGTCAGGACCCCCACACAGCAAACACCCACATGTCGCTGTTGACCACCCCCACACTTAACGACGACCAGCCTGCTGTTGAGGAGAAGCTGCCTTCCTGATAACATAAACCGTCGATTAACACACTTTTTTACAGCGCATGTATTCTAGATTGTGTTCTGATAATCAAGTAAGCTGAGAAAATTGTAAGGAAGAGAAAAGTACATTTTCATTATGTATTGAAAAAAAAAAACTCTACACGTCAGCGGATGCCTGTAGCTAAAACCTGTGTTGTTCAAGGGTCAACTGGGCAGGGATTTTGCTTCTCTTAAGGGCCACAAAGGGAAAGACGGGAGGCTGTGAGAACCGGTGAGAGCAGTTGGGAGGAGGTGATGGGTGAGGGATTAGGGAGAGTCCCCCCGGCAACAGGGCGTGGGAGTTGCGACCTGGGGGGTGAGCAGGGATTAGATTAAGAGCTGGGGAGAGATGTTCCAGGCAGAGGAAGAGAAATGTGTGCTGGCTGGAGGGATGGAGTGTGTGTGTGTGTGTGAGAGAGAGAGAGAGAGAGAGAGAGACAGAGAGAGAGACAGAGACAGAGAGACAGAGAGAGACAGAGACAGAGAGAGAGACAGAGAGAAGTGTGTGGGGAGTTACGGGAACTGAAAGATGACCAGGCTGGGTGGAGAGACGTTCAAAAAGGATTGGGGGCTTGATTTCTGTGTGTATCTGGTTGCTGGGTGGGACAGGGACCCGAGGGAGTCAGTGGGAAGCTCACGAGCCAGAGTCCCGGATGAGGTGGGTGCCCATGGCTCAGCTGAGGGTGGCGGTTGGATGCGGGGGGGCAGGGGAGCTGTTGGGAGGAGGCGGTGAAAATCGCACGTGACCTTGGAGGTGAGTCTTGAGAGAGGAGAGAGACGGGCGGGACTCTGATCGCTAGGGCGGGAGGAGAAACACACTGCGGACTGGGAAGCAGAGAAGGAGGGTCTCGTGCTGCCTCCCGCTGCCTCCCGCAGTGGCGTGGAGGCCAGCGGCCACTGATGTCACGTCCTGTCCGAGACTGTGCAAGCTGCTCAGGGTTTGGGGTCCGTCTGCCCTCTCCTGCTCCTTCCCTCTGTCCCCTCGCAGGGGTCAGATCAACCCTGGGGGCTCCATCCTGCTGCTTCCTCCTCTCACGCCTGCTCCCCTTCCGACTCTTGTCCTCCTACAGTTAAAGAGTGAGTGGGGGCGGGGCACAGAGACCCTGCGATGGCTCCCATCACAGTGGCCAGAAATCCTCATTTCCTCGGGAGGATCCAGCACCTCCTGACGCCGCCAGCTCCCAGCTGGAAGCAGTAAATGACACGTCCCACAGGATGCGACAGGAGACAGAGAGTGTTCAGTGGAGAGAGCGCTGAGCCACTAGGGAACGTGGGCCCCTTCTCTCTGCATCATGGGACCCGGAGGTTAACAAGATGGACACTTGTTAACCTCCTTCTATTAGCTGCCTTCTCACAGATTCCATACGCCCAAGCACTTCTAGCTAGTCTCAGGGGAAGGCGGCAGAAGTGTGTGCACATTCCCTGGGAGGGCCTCGAGAGAACAGTTAAGGACAGACCCCAGATTTCTTAAAAGCACACGCTGTCGATAGTTCAAATCCTTGGCTGTCTGGGAACCGGGAACCACTCCAGCCCACAAAGACTTCTCCTGGATGTAGGGGCTTTTTTTGCTTTCAGATCAGTGAAATAGTCTCTTTTGAATCTTCCTTCACAGGGCGGCCGAGCCTGGTCTCCGAGAAGCAGGAGACAAGGCCGAAGGGAGACTGAGCTATCCTCAAAGACGGGCTTCTCCCAGCGGTGTCCTTGGGTGTCCTTGGGTGCCTGGCCTGTTATGTAACTGCACAGACAGCCTTGGGGAGATCAAAGCAGAGAGGATGGTGCAAGCTGTTGGCTTGCGAATGTTTATTTTCCATAGTTTTCTTTTTTTTAAAAAAAAGCTCATTACATTTAAAAGGAAAAAAGTTTCCAAGAGCCTAAGAAAAATCCCCTTACCACCTCCTTTTTCCCACCCACATTCTCCAAAAAGGGGAAGAAAGACGGAGGAAGGAGGACAACCCCGGGGGAGAAACGGAGTAGCTACAGGACACTTCCGTTGCGAGAGGTTTTGGCGGGGGCTGTGCTCCGCGCAGAGACCCCGGGCAGGTGGAGAGGGCAGCGGGAACGTGGTAAGGAGGCACAGCAGAGGCCCGGGGAGGATCCCACCCGGCAAACCGCGCACAACTCCCGTCTGGCCCGGTGTTTGTGCGCAGAAGCCAGAATCATCCTGCGGCTGGCCGGGGACGGGAAGCACGGTGACGGGAAGGGCAGCGAGCCTCCCGCATTCGCCTGGACACTCATTCAACGCCAGAAATACCCTAGAAACTCCCGGCAGACTAAACGTCTGTGATTCTTAGCATTATTTCCCCATAAATTATTTCCCCAAGAGAAGCAAGGCCTTCTCTAGTCCCTCGGGTATACGCTGAGTCGGGCGCCGTGTTAGTTTTGCTGGTGACGGTTTGGCCAATGCCTCGTTAGCCAGGAACAGTGATGCTGAGCTTCGAGCACCTCGCCCGAGACTCGGCTGTCCCACCACCCGGGGACTGCTACCGATGTCCTCTTTCAGACACGAGAACGCTGGGCGCAGAGAGGGGGAGCAAGTACCCTCAGGTTTCTAGGCAGGAAGGAACAGAACCAGGGTAGTTTTGACTCCAGAATCTGCTCTTTTAGCCTACAAATCCTCGTGTTTAGCAAAGACCCCGTCACAAGATGGCAACAGAGCGAATGACTGAGGGTGTCCCTGGAGAGAGGGACGGTAAGCCGGCAAAAACGTTTTAGCTCAGTGGGTTCAGTTGAGTGGTTCTTTACCAGGATTAGATTCTGGACTAAGAATCCAGGAGCTCACTAAATGTAATCACTGATAAATGGTCTATTTGTAAAACGGAATCCTGTACAGCCATGAAAAAGACAAGGTGGGATTCAGATGAGCTGACAAAGAAAGATCTAAAAATACAGTGCTAAGTTAAAAAAAAAAAGCAAGGATGCCTTCATTTGTGCTTTTGTGAGCATAGCGTCTTTCTGGAACATTCACATCCATGACCAGGGCCCCCCCTCCGGACGGGGAGGGGGAGTCCAGGAAAGTACAGAGACTGGGTTTGAAGGAGAACACGCTTTCTGTCTGTGCCCACGGGCGCAGCTGGAATCTGTCACCCATGGGTGCTTGTTTTGCTTCTGCAATTTAAAAATCTTGTTTCAAATCAGTCTTCCTTTCTGTGGGAAGAAAACGGCTTCCTCGTCGGGGAGCTGGGGACCGTCCCCGTAGCCCAGGCTACTCCCAGGCCCGACTCCCAGCCACCCCGACTCTCGGCCCTCAGCCGGGAGGAGCAGTCTGCACACAAGGGTGTCTCACGTCGGGGAAGCCCTTCTTGGGTTTCTGGGCAGCTCGCACCATGGACGCAAACCAACCCCCCGCCCCGCCGTCACAGGGCCTGTGCCACTGAGGGCTCTCCCAAAGCCGCTGAGAAGAGCTTGAGCAGCTTTGGAGAAACCACTGGTTTTGTGTTTCTCTCCCCGGCTCCTGGACAGCCCAGGGCGCACAGAGAAGCCACGAGGACCTGCCTGGCAGACCCAAAGCGCCCAACTGCCAGTGCACTGGGAATCACGGGAGGCTAGGGTATTTCTGGCACCAAACGAGTGTCCACCAGGCGCATGGGGGAGGCTCGCTGCCCTTCCCGTCCCACGCTGCCCCGCCTTGGCCAGTGGCACGAACACCGGGCTGGACAGGAGGGCCTCCCAGAAGGGGACATGCTCCCAGCGAGGCACAGGCCACCGCAGCTGCGCGCTGTGTGCGTGTGACATGGGGAAGGCCGTGAGTGTGACCCCTTCCTCCTTTCCTTGCATGTGGAGGTCTGCCGTCGACATGGGAACGCCACACCGCTGGCTGTTTCCTCTTTGTCCCGTCCTTGCCTGTCACTCACATTCTCTCTTTCCCTCCCTCACGGCCCCCTGGTCCCTCGGCCCCTTCCTCCTCGTTCATCTTCTCCCTCGGACACAGTCCTCTGAGGCAGGAGCCATGACCTTGACTCTTATGTTCCCTGGTGACGGGCAGTCGCTTTCCATAGCCACGCTCAGAAGCAAAACTCCACGAGGGACAGGGAACTGGGAGTCGCTTGAGAGAGCAGAACAGGAGATTCCACGGTCGGAACCAGCCCCGAGACTGGTGTCTGTGTCCACCGATGTCCGTCTCGTGTGTCGTGGCCGATGCGCGGAGGGACGCAGCTGGCGGTGCGAGGACTGGGCGCAGCTCTGCCTCAATGGCCCGCGTCTCATCCTCAGCCACAGTGCGAGTTTGAAAAAGCGAGGGGACGGCTAAGGAGGCTCTTGCATCGCCTTCCAACGTAAGGAAGACTTGCTTCTCTTGGAACTGTTTTTAAAGAGCTGAGCCAAGTAAGCAGAGGACAGGTTTCTGCTTCCGTCTCCTTTGGGAAAAGCCGGGAAGCTGTTGAAGGGGAGGCTCCGGAGCGTGCAGAAAAGGATCTGAAGTCATCCCATCGGAACTCCCTTTTCCCAATCACTTTTACACTGAAAGTAACACTGACGCTTAAGAAAAGAACTGAGTAGAATACAACCTTTTAAACAAAACATGAATTCTCTCCTATTTTTTTTTTCTTGTTTCAAAACCTGGCACACGAAACAGCTCTGGATGATTCCCACCGGTGCGGTGTTTATCCGGTGAACGCGAAGGCTACTTCCTGAGCTCGGGGGAGGAAACGCCGAGTCACGGGCCCCTTCCCACGGGGACTCCGAGCCCGGAGCCCGCAGCCAGATGCTGCCAGTGGGTGCCCGAGGGGAGCGGCGCAGATACTCACATTCACCTTCATCTTCGTCCTTTAAGGAACGTATTTGTGAAGCTGATTATCCCTTGTCCTGGAAAACGCCGGCAGAGCCACTCCAGCGGGGGGTGGGGGTGGAGGGGGGGCCCTGTGGCAGGCAGCAGGGTGTGCTGGGGTGCCGTCAGTTCTGGGGACAAACACGCTTGTGCATGCACGGTGCGGCCTCTCTGCAGCTGTCCTCACCAGGTGGCCCGGGCTGGCAGCAGCGGCCACGGGCAGGGAGGGGGGCAGTTACATCACACATCCCCTGGACGTTGCCCACGCGTCCCTCCCACCCAGCGGTGCAAAGAGCCGGGGTGGCGAATTTATCTGTGGGCCCTGGGGACACAGATGTGCAAAAACCCCAGCGAACTTGGAAATGAGAAGCGATGCGAGAGGAAAAGGACAACTTCAACGCCTCTGAAAACGACCCTGGAGGAGGGCCGTGTGCTGCGGACAGGCACAGAGCTCAACTGATTTCTCCTCCATCACTTTGACCTCCGGCCCCTCCGGCCTCGAAGGCCTCCCGCGGGTTCAGACGGAAAGGCCGCTCGCTGCAGGGACTTCCGCGGCCGCAGAAAGCGCTGCCTTCCGGTGAGACTTTGAGGAAGAGGCTGTGGCCGGGAGAAATTCCCAAGCCGCCCAGGGGCGATGAGACATGTTCTTCCCTGATGCCCGAGCGCCGTGGGTGTCCGGTAGTTGTGGGTCCTGACCAGATCGGCTCGTTGGGATACACTTCTCCTATTCTCGGGGATCTCGGGAAAATGCGCTTTTGGTTCTTCCATGATTCAACAGTTACTTCCTAAACACCTACTGCAGGTCTGACAGCGTGTGCGGAGGGTGGGGGGCGGGCAGGGGAGCCAGGTGCCCTGGATCTGAGCTCAGACCGAAAGACGAGGCAGCAGGAGAGATCTCCCGGGCCTTCCCCGCATCGGTGTTTCTGGGTGTGGCCCCCCACGGGCCCACGCGCTACCACACTGTCTCCTGTGGCCCACAGTGCACTGGGGGGTCCATGTCCGTCTCCCTGCCGCCACCTCCACCCAAGCCCACCCCTGAGTCCCTGAGTCATGACTGGGTTTGGAAAGAGGAGTTGCCGGCAATGTTGCACCAGGCACATGGTGGAGGATTCGGCCTGCGCTCGTGAGAAACTCGTGGAGGCAGGAGGGCGAGTAAGCGAGATGTCCCAGGCCTCGGTTTCCTCATCCGGAAGAGAGGCGGCTCCCAGGGCCGCCCCGGGCTGCAGCAGCTGGTGCTCCGCGGGGCTCCCTCTCTCCCGCTCACCTCTCAGTCCGTGAGAGGCAGCAGGGGGAGGGAAGAACAGGACAGCTCCGGCTGGGAGGCTCCACTGGTTGGAGCATCGTCCCGAGCACCGAAAGGCTGCGGGTTTGGTCGCCAGTCGGGGCACAGACCCGGGTTGCTGGTGCAGCACCCGGCCGGCCGAGGCGCAACCGATCGATGTTTCTGAGATCGATGTTTCTGTCTCTCTCCCCCCCCCCTTTCTCAAATCAATACAACGTATCCTCCGGTGAGGGTAAAAAGAAAGGAAAACAACTGGTAGGTTCTCCCCCTTTCCCCTTCCCTTTCCTTCCTTCCTTCTGTTTCGGAGGGGAAAGCAGGGAAGAGGCCAGGAGACAGCAGAAGGTGTCGTGTGTGTGTGTGTGGAGCGATGGCCATGACACCAGCTCCAGCTGGGAGACAGCTTTGTCTAAAACTGTCTCTTCAACTCCGTGTGCCAATGAACTACATGCGTACGGTCACATCCATGTGCCGTCTGTACTTTTTTTTTACTTAAAATGTTAAATTAAGCCAATTAAAAAACAACACACACTCCCCCCAAGCAATATTACATATGAAATGCCAAGTCTCATGAGTTAATTTTCTTCCTAATGCCCATTAAGATATATAGCTAACCCTAAGAAATGTTCTCTCTCTCTGTGCACTGCACCTAAGGTCACCCTGTTCCGGGTCAAGGTCCCCTCAGGGCGGGATGTTTCTATCTGATCGGTTAGGAAGAATGCGATGAGCCGCAGAGAAAGAAGCGAAGGTCGTCCATCCACTTTCTCTCTCCCAGGCTCATGTTTGGGGGGGTGATGGGGTGGGCCCGCCAGGGGCCGGCCTGCTGTTTAAGCGCTTCTCCCTTTCTGTGGAGTGTGAATGGCTTCCAGCTCGCTGGGTTTCTGCTGTCAGCAGCGGGCGACAGAGCAGCCCACGGCCGGCCTTATCTGGGTGCCACAGGGAAGGTTCGCGAGAAGCTGCGTGTCGCCTGGCCTCTGCTGTCCCCAAGCTGTCAGTCCCCTGACTTTGGGGAACGTCTGTGTGGGAAGCAAATGCTAGAAACACTTGCTGCTAGTGACCGACTTCGTCCCCAGGGCGAGCTTCCCTGCTGAGCCGAGGAGGACCTTTCGCAGGGCCCATGCTAAACTTTTTGTTAACCAGCTGGCTGGTGTGTCCGAGGGCGAGGGACCCTACCGCTTTCTTTTCCTGTCTCTCCCTTCTCTTCCCCTCCAAGTGGCGGACGTCCTGGGCAGCGCTAAAACAAACCCTGCTTTCCACTCTGCGGAGAAGGAACAGTTTAAAGAAAAGGAACACGCTGGACATGCACTAACTTACAAACTCATGGGGGGAGCGGCCGGCTGGGAGCCCCGGCCTCGCCTGCGAGTAACTCTTCCACGGTCTGTGTCTGTTTTGGGGGTGGGGCGGGGGTTCGGGAGCCTGCAGGGCCCCCGTGCCAAGGGCCAGGGGGTGCAGCCCAGGCCCAGCAGGGCCCGCTGCATGCTCAGCGCCGACTCTGTCCTTGTGCCGTGTACCCAGCGGTCCCCTTCCATTCCCACGGACGAGGGGCTTCCGAGCCGTGCGTCCGGAAATGGTCCCTGCACTGCTCGCTTCCCCTTTTGGAAGGCCCCGCATGTCGGAGGGTTCGAACATCCCCCGAAGTGGCAGCTCTGTCACCAGCCTCCCCCCCCACCCTTCCTCCTTTGAAGTCCTCGCCTCTCTGGGGAGTTGTCATTTCCTCCCTGAGTCATCGAGGTTCCAGAATGACCACGCTGCGTTTCTACGGTCACTTCCCCGTTTCCATGCGTGTGGGCTGCCTTCCTTTGAATAGTCTTGCAGCAGACTTATTTTTAACTCCTGGGGTGGTGGCATTCTGTTTAGCTTTGTTTTTTTCCTCTTTTTCTAAAGAGTGAGCTTGTAGAGGACATACGGCGTGAAGACAATGCAGGTGGCGTGGCAGGGAGAGGGGACCAGGCGCTTGTCCTCTGCGGCATTTAGAACTGTGCCTGGCCCAGGCGAGCCCCTCACTATCTGCGGAATGAACCAAAGGCGCCTTGCCTCAACAGCAAACAGAGATAAGGTTGGCGGGGAAAGAAGTTTCCAGAAGGTGGATCGCACATGTAGTTAAATACACGTTATTTACGCCTTCCTCTACTATCGTTTCTGCCCACATCCCTCCCCAACAGACTCAAACACCCAAAGTTTTGTTTTTTAAAAAGAGTAAATAGGCCCTGGCTGGCGTAGCTCAGTGGATTGAGCGCGGGCTGCAAACCAAAGCGTCGCAGGTTCGATTCCCAGTTGGGGCACATGCCTGGGTTGCAGGCCACGGCTCCCAGCAACTGCACGTTGATGTTTCTCTCTCTCTCTCTCTCTTTCTCCCTCCCTTCCCTCTCTAAAAATAAATAAATAAAATCTTTAAAAAAAAAGAGCAAACGGTTGTTCTCTTTGTCCACTGAGAACAGCAGGGAACTGTCCCACAGGGAGGCGGAGCCACCGGCTCTGTCTCCGAACTAGGGTCTCGCTGCTGCTCTCCCCGACCCACAGTCCCCTCAGTCCCCGCAGCCCGAGTGAGCCCTTAAGAACACAAATCACATCTTGTCATCGCCTGCTGTAAATAGAACAGCGACTTCCTTTGCAAGCAGAATGCACTTCTTCATGCTTGCAGGGCCGACCCTGCTCACCCCGAGGCCTCGTTTCTGACCACGCCCCCCAGCTGGTTCTCTCTGCTCCGCCAGCCCTGGCCTCCTTACGGATGCTCGACTCGGCTGAATTCATTTCTACCTCAGGGCCTTTGCATTTGCTGTTCCCTCTGCCCGCCACACTTTTCCCACCACTCAGGCCTCTAGAGAGGCCCTTTCTGGCCGTCGCCTCTGTCAGGCCACCTTGCTTTGTTCTCCACGCAGCATTGTTCACCCCCTGAGACCACTGTGCCGTCCACTGATGCATTTAGTGCGTTTGTGGCCCCGCTGGTGTGGCCTCTCCATGTGGATGGCCCCGGCCTCCAGAGCCCAGCCGCTGCGTGTGGAGTGGACGGCTGAACTGGGGGCAGCGAGCTGTGTTGTGGGTGAAAGGATAAAGGTCAGAGGGAGACCCTAGGTCCTGTGATCTTGACTTCAAAGGCTCCAACCTAAGGCCACATCTGAATGGGAGAAGGAATGGGCCTTTTCTCAGAGATCTAGGCTGAGTCGAAGGTCAGGCTGGGGCCAGATGGAGAGAGTGAGCTGGGACTCTGCTCCCAGACATCTGACAACGAGGAAGTCCTTGTCCCCGGGGCAGGGCTGTGCTGTGAAGGCTCCCTCTGCACTTCCTGCACCTCCCAACACACACCAGTGCAAAGTGTCTGTGCACCTACTGTGTGCAGACACTGCTGTAGGTGTAGAGAGTCAGCACTGAACAGGAGAGTCCAGACCCGTCCCTGGAGGAGCTGACTCTGCAGAGGGGGCGACACACAGGCGAGACAATTCCCGCTCTTGATCAGTGGGGACCAGGCAGGGGAGGGCAGAGAGGAGCGCGCCACGGCCAGGCCGCAGGGGCTGGCGGGAGCGGACTCAGGCAGGGCCCCTCGGGCCACGGCGAGTTCTCCGAGCACAGTCCCCCTCGCCCTGCTTTGACAAAGACTGGCTTTAAAATGTCTGGCGTACCATCTGAGAGCTGCGGAAGGTCAAAGAAAGCCTCAACTCACTCCCCACTCGCAAAGGAAGCGACTCAGCAATCCTCCTTCCATTGCTAGACGTTTGCCCCAGGGTGGCAGGGTGTCTGTGCTCAATGGCGCTGCTCTCCAGATCACTTCTGTGGTGTGTGTGCACGGACACAGACACACACACACACTCAGAAGTAAACCTCATCCGCCACAAACGGCACTGAATCTCTAAAGTGTATGCAAACTCGATTTTTGAAGATGAGGCCCTTTTGAAACGACCCACACTCCAAAACAAGGACTCCCGTATAATAAAACCACGCATTCACCTTGACTTTCAGACCTAATTTTGCAGCATTTCTGCAACGGCGTTGAACATGGACTCAATCAGCTGCAGTCCAGCAAGCCCATGAATGCGACGTGACAGTTACCTCTCCGCCACACGCCGCTGGATTGCAATCGCACCATCTGAGGCCAGCATTTCCTACCACTCGTATCATCATGTTTAATTTTCAGTTTCCTCCTTGTTTCATAAGCCAATGAGGGGAAAAGATAATACAAGTCGATTCCACATAATCGGCGACACACAGAGGTGGAGGAAGCCCTGCTGACATGGAACTGTTGGCCGGCACAGCCAGGGACGGCGGCCGTGGACACTGTGCGGGGCCCACAGGCCAAGGTCAGGGTAGGGAAGGCGATCTGGCCGACCCGGGAGGCACGGGAAGGTTGCTGTAAAGGGCGGAGTACCGCTTCGGCCGGGTGACCCCCCAGAGCACCGTGGTACCAGTTCTACAGCAACCAAACAGCCTGTGGGCGTTCAAACTGACGCGGTGGATCCACGGTAGGAAAATGCGTGGGACTCCGACTTGTACTTTCCATTGCGAAAGGCAGGAGGCTTGACCGTGTTCAGCAACTGCCCCTACCTGGGTAAAGCCTTGCACAATAGTTTCTCTCAAGCCACACCAGGGAGCGTGTGGTCACAGAACAAATCCCAGGTTGGAAAAACAGACACACAAACGCATAGCAGCCAAAAAAGCAAGAGAGGGTATTTTTGGAAAATGGGAAGGGGGGACTATTAGGAAGGCATTATTCCTTCGACGGTATACTTTCTTGGGTGCGACCACAGCCCTGGAGCTGTGGAGGAGAATGCCCTTGCTGCCAGCAGATGTGCTGACGTGTTTAAGGGAAAAGGGTCATTCTCTCTGCAGCTTGTTTCCCAGTGGGCGGCCGTAACGGAGTGTGCACTTGGCCCTCAACATACACAACAAATGCAGACACTGTAACAAACTGCCAGGAGCCCGTGAGCCCCAGTAAAGGAAATGCATGAGTTCACTAAATGATTTCCCCCCCGGTTTTCCCAATGGCTAAAAATTTTCGAGGGAAACAGTTGGGTACAATATTCTGGCTAAGACACGTGCACATGACCTGTATGAGAGAGATGTCATGCATTCATTACTCCGCTATAAATTCCACTAACGACACCTGTAACTGTTGTTGAAATAATAAAGAACACATGTTTCCTGGCTGGTGTGGCTCAGTGGATTGAGCACTGGTCTGCAAACCAAAGGGTCGCTGGTTCAATCCCCAGTCAGGGCACAGGCCTGGGTTGTGGGCCAGGTCCCCAGTATGGGGTGAGCAAGAGGCAAACACACATTGATATTTCTCTCCCTTTCTTTCTCCCTCCCTTCCCCTCTCTCTAAAAATGAATAAATAAAATCTCTTTAAAAAAACCATTTAAAAATGTTTAAAAAATATCTAAAAAAAGAACACATATAATTCACAAAAGCAGCCTCCCCATTTAGTAACTGTTTTATTTCTTTTTTCCTGTTCTACTTATATTTTTAAAAGGTGCAGCAAAGTAACCCTTGAGCTTTCCCAGTAACCAGTGAACTTGCCTGGTTAAGTTTTTTTTTTTTTTTCTGGGCAAGTTATTATTATTTTTGGTAGCCATTTCAACTTCCTAAATAGTGAATCTTTTTTGATTCCTGTCCCAGACCTGAGCTCCACTCACACGGACCAGTGCAGAAGCTAACACGGAGACGGAGGGGGCGCCGCCACGGTGCGCTCGGGAGGGGAGGCTGGAGCCCAGGTGTGGGCTCTGCTCTGGGGAAGCGGCCCCACGTCCATCAGGACGTTTGGGGGTGACACCGGTGCCTTTGGGGTCCACAGAATAGAGAGCTCGGGGGAGCTGTAGAGGTCTGTTAGGAGGCGAGTGGACACAAAGAGAGAGACTGCGCTATCTCCCCAGAAGCTCATTTCTGCTGGGGTAAATTTCATCCATCTCTGAACCCATCTGCTAAGGAGCTTTAAGCGCAAATGTTTTCCACACGTAAACCGACACGAAACCTTCCCATCCCAATATTACACATTGCTGGCATGCATCCCGCAACCTCAGCAGAAACTCAGAACAACAGCCCGTCACTGTCCTTGCAAGTGGCAGGCGGCCCGACCCTCTGCCCGCTCCGACGGCCCCGGCACTCACCCTGGGCGTCCCGTCCATGATGCTCGCACCTTTCATGCTGCGGTGTGTGGAGCGGCCCTCGGCGCCCCGCGGCTGATATCTCTGGCCTCAGCGGCGGGTTGTGCAATGCCGCGGCATGCTTCGGGCTGGTTCTCAGAAACGGACTTCTGTGGAGCTGGCTGCCAGCATGGGAGAGTGTCAGAGAGGTTCTCGCAGCCGGCGGGCTTTCGGGAAACCAGGTGAGGCCAGACGAAAGGGGTGAAGGGAGGGAGGGGGACCAGGAATCCTGGCACACTCGGTCCCCGGCGCCTGAATGTCTCACGTCGTTTATAAGTGGAGACGATCACACATTTGTTATGTGAAACCAACCGCAAAAAAAAAAAAAAACCCAACAACCAAAAACCCACTCTTCTGCTTTATACGTTGAAGTTCCTACTTCGAAAAGCTTGGTGTGTGAGCGCACAGTGCTCTCATCCCTCGAACTTGGAACAGCTCACAGCACACAGACCACACTCTTTTCCCCGACTGGAGGCCAGCAGCCCAACTTCGAGATAGCTGTCAGCATTTCTTCCTTCCTGCCCCCCAAAATTTCCTGTGACAGCCAGGAGAGAACGAGCGCAGGGGACCGCCTCGAAGGACCGTGTGGCCCCGCACTTTCCTCGCCCGGGGCCGCCCTGCCCCCTGCCCTGCCCCCCACGCCCACCTCCTGGACTTGGCTGTCAGCACCGAGGGGCTCACACTCCCCGAGTGCCCACCGTCTCTGCACCGGGCGATGCTGGGCGCCTGTCCTTACAACCCCATGTTATCTCTCGCATCTCTCCCACCCACCATCTGTACTTGAAACCACAGCCGGAGCTCACACAATGCTCAGCGTTATTGCTGAGTCCTTTGACTTTCCCTAAATTCACACTCAGCATCCAGAGAGGAGCTGCAGGGGCACAGACTCCTTGCAGGGCCGGCTGGCCTTTTCATTGCCTTTGCACAAACCGGCGCCCATCCTTCCGAGCCTGGCTCAGGCTCCACCTGCTGCGAGCTGTCTCCCCCACCGCTCCCTTCCTGCGATGACAGCAGCTCTTCCTGGCTGGTCTGCTCCTTGACCTGTGTGCAGTCCCCCGGGGTCTGAGCGCTGGGAAGGAGCTGCCGATGAAAACCACCCGTATTTTAAATTGTTATCCTTGTTGGAAGTGAACTTCCCAGACCAATGAACTGACGGGTTGCCGATGGGAGCCCACAGCGAGGCGGGGACAGCAACCCCGCAGAAGGCACGGAGACCCATTTCACAACCGAGTGGAAGCGGGGCGTCTGCGGAGAGGGGGGGCACAGAGGGGCGCAGGGGAAGTCCCTTCCGCAAGGCGTCCGAGGAAGGCCAGGGATGAGAAGCTGGGGCGGATCAGTGTAGGGGCAGACTTGTGCCTAGCTGAGACACCGTGAGCGTGCAGAAAACAGTAATAAAAAGGAGAGATGGAATTAGCAAGCTCCACGTAAGGAAAACTTGCAGACTCATCTGCCAGGGCAGTGGGTCACAAAGGCTGAGGTTGTCCATGACAGCGGGACTCGCAGGAGTGTCTCGACCCTGTTAGTCTTGACGGATGAGACGGGGCGTTAACATGGCACCCCGCGATGTGCATCGCTCTGACCCTGGCAGGGCGAGGGGCGTCACGGAGCAGCGGGAGGCTTGTGTTAAATGTTGGCGCGCTGCTTCTGGCTCTGCTGGGTGGCACGGGTGGCCCAGCGCCGGAGGGGAAGGTGCCGCTGAGCCCTGGAGCTGAGCCGGAGGTTCATGGTTCTGGGGCAGACTCCACGAAACCTAAATCCGATGCTTCCCTACATAGACCCGCGGGAGAAAATTCTAAAACAGGGTGGAGCGGCTCAGCCCAAATGTCCCTTCTCTATGACTCACTCTTGTCTAAAACAAAAGTCACATATCCCTAACACCTGCGGAGGGGCTGATGGAGGAGGGGGGGAGAGAGAGAGAGAGAGAGAGAGAGAGAGAGAGAGAGAAATTAATTTGGCCCCAAACCCAAACTAGTTTCTACAATAAACAGACTGCAAAGGGTGAGGGTGGGGGAAGACAGGGGTGGCATCTGAAGATTAAGGAACTTAAAAGACACAGCAAAGCACGATGCATGGGCCTCATTTGGAGTCTAACTCAAATCATTTGCTAGGAAACTCGAACACTGACTAGGTATGTGACAATGTTAAGTAACCGATGTTACTATTTTAAGGTATAATGATGCTATGAACAGTGTTTTTTTTTTTAAAGTCTTTATCTCTGAGATATACACTGGAATATGTATAGATGAAGTATTTGTGAAATCCCCTTCAAAATAATTCAAGAAAGGGGAAGTGAACAGAGGTGTAGATAAAGCAAGACTGGCAAGGAGCTGAACCCTGGGGAGTCTGCTGTTCTGTACTGTTGACATTCAGTTGAAAGTGCAACAGCTTTAGTAATTCACACACCGCAAAATTCACCCATTAAGTATTTTTTTTTTAGCATATTCAGAGTTGTGCAATTTCAGGACATCACCGCCCCTCCAAGAAACCCTGTACCCCGTGGTGGTCATTCCTCTGTCCCCTCTCAGCAAGCCCCTGCCAACAGATGTTTCTGTTTTATTATTCACTTTCGTATGTATTTGGAAAAGACTACAAAAGGGTGGAGAAACGTGCTGGAGGGTCACACGGTGAAGTGACAGAGATAAAACCTGAACCTGTCTCCCAGGGAAGAAACAAGACAGACTTCGGCCGACTCATGTCTGCCCGGCTCCCCGGGGCAAGGGCCGGACGGCGACACCGCCAAACCGAAGGGCTGCCCCCAATTCAAAGTGTAGATTAGAAGACCCAGCCCTGGCTGGCATAGCTCAGTGGATTGAGCGCGGGCTGTGAACCAAAGTGTCGCAGGTTCGATTCCCAGTCAGGGCACATGCCTGGGTTGCAGGCCATGACCCCCAGCAACTGCACATTGATGTTTCTCTCTCTCTATCTCCCTCCCTTCCCTCTCTAAAAATAAATAAATAAAATCTTAAAAAAAAGACCCTTTGCATGCCTTTTTAAAATTTTTAAAATATATTTTATTGACTATGCTATTATAGTTGTCCCATTTCCCCCCTTCACCCTCTTCCACCCTGCACACCCTCTCCCACCCACATTCCCCCCTTTAGTTCATGTCCACGTGTCGTAAGTTCTTTAGCTTCCACATTTCCCCTACTATTCTTGCCCTCCCCCTGTCTATTTTCTACCTACCATCTATGCTGCTTATTCTCCGTACCTTTTCCCCCTCTCTCCTCCTTCCACTCCCCTGTTGCTAACCCTCCATGTGGTCTCCATTTCTGTGGTTCTGCTCCTGTTCTAGTTGTTTGTTTAGTTGGTTCTGCATGCTTTTCTTTAGGAAACACTCCTTATTGGCCCTGAAATGAAATAGACTAACCCCTACGGAGAAACTGGTGTCGTGTTTTTTGTGAATGAGGAGCTCGACTTCTCAGTCGGCCACCGGGTCCCGCCACGCTTTTTCTGAATGAAAGGCCTTAGACGTTTTGCTGGGATCTGTTTTGTATTTACTTGTCAAGGCAAATGAGTCTCTCCTGCGCACAAACATTGCAAAAGTGAACTATTCTAGGAAACAGGTCGGCTTTTGTAATATCCTGCCGGCCCGAGGTTGCAACGGCTTGAGTTCGAGAGAACCATGCACATCACGGACACTGGAACGCGGTCGTTGTTTCCCCTCGTCAAACGTGCTACGGAAAACGGCACGTTGGATTAATGTTCCGTGCTGAACCTCCTGGGTCCGGTCGCTTCAGTAGCTCCTCATCCGCGTGCAGGGAGAGGCTCTGTTTGCAGAACTGGCGTTCGTGAGCTTCCCCATTGTTTCCACCAGGACTCAGCCCTCAGGCCCCCGGAGTAGCCGCGTTCGAGAGCCTGAGGCTTCAAGCACAGCTGGACACGCGTGAGGACGCCCAGAGCACTGGGCTCGGCAGGAGACTCCGGACCCCGCCGCTGTGCAATCACTGATCGTCTGGCAGATTGCACCTTCAGGAAGGTAACTCACACACAGTTATTTGGGTAAGAGTAGCATCTCGTGAGCGGCCAATGAATTCATCTACATCCCCTAACGCAGGGACGAAGCAGGGAGCACTGGGGTCCTGCAGCTACCGGAACTGGCGATAACCCATTCTGATTGCCCGAATCTCGATCCCAAGGTTGAGGGGAGAAGGAATCGGAGCAAGACTCGGGGAGAAAGCAAAGGCGTTGCTGTGGGTGTCGGGGGCCACGGAGCGGGAGGGAAGGGCTGCGTGTGGCCGGGAGAACAAGGAGAGAGGCAGGGCTGGAGGTGCTGCCGCAGGCAAGCGGTCACCGCGGGTGCTCAGAAGGTGAAGGGCAAGTTCACCAAGAGGCGACGGAAAGAGGCTGCAGAGACGAAACCCTGCTACGGAGCAGAGGGTGAAAACGCTGGAGAAAGAGCAAAAGCGTAGAGTAAGGAAGCTATAGAAATGTCGAACGTTTTCTAGAAGTTCTCTCTGGGTGGCTGCAACCTGCTGGGTCACTTTTGAAGTCTCCTGATCCTCGGGCCCATGTGGGTTGCCCCGCTGCTGTTCTTCAAACATCCTTAGGATCGTGCACTCGGTAATTCCAGTGTCTTTCCGAGCATAACACACTTTGCATCTCTCCTGATTGTCACAGTGGCCACTCCCTACATGGTCATCGGGGGTGGACTCACGGTCCTGAGCCGCAGCAGGGTGGACTGCGGCCTGGGTCCAGATGTGCTCTCCACGGACAGTCTGAGGTGCTCCTCGGGTGTTGGGGGCCCTGCCGCCTGGAGGGGCCCGCAGGTCTCAGCTCCTGTCTCTCCTGCTGCGTAGGGAACGTGAACTGGCCCTCTTGCCAGAGCGACAGCCGGCTTGTGGGTGGGACTCCCGAGAAGACCCCTGTTGGCCAGCAGAGCTGGGCCCACACCCCTTCTCTGAGGCTGGTTGGGGCCAACCTCTCCCCTCCGCCAAGCAGGGCACCCCTTGGGGGTCTGGGCTTCCCTTCCGGGCCTGGATCCAAGTTCCCACCCTGTGAAGACCCAGAGCTCGGAAACGAGGCTAGGAGGGTTCACGAGTGTGCTGGGTGGGATTTATAGCTTAAACACACGTTCCACCCGGGTTTGCAGCGGGAAGGCTCGCGGAGCACCTGGCCTGCCCTGTTTTCAGAAACAAGTCTCCCTCTCAGAAGTGCCTGCCCTTGCCCCAGCCTGTTTATGTCACGTTTATAAAAAAAAAAGACGCTTCAGTGGTTTCACTGCTTCCAGTGAATTCTGGGGGTGATTTTGATGAAGCTTTCATCACAGAAAAGGAACCTGTAGCCCCGAGGGAGGCCTGCCTGTCTACTTACCCCGCCCGCCCCTGCCCCCCAAGGGAAAGCAGAGCTTCAAGCAAAAGCTTTCTCCACGCACGTTTCTCTAAGCGACCTAAAGAAATGGAATTACACCCTCGCTTCTGAATTTGGAGGGAGCGGAGAGCAGAAACACACCGCCAGAGGTGATTCAAGCACTGCACAGAGAGCTGACTTCTGGGACAGAGCAATGAAGTGAGCCCCGAGAAGTGCCAGTCACGACCGCTCCAGGAGAGCTCACATTCAAACACGGAGACAGTCGACGCCAGCTCCGAAACCACCGACTAGCTTTCAGTCCTCGTTATGTAGGAAAAGTTTATTTTAGAAATCACATAGCTTTAAAAAATAACACAGCACTTCTGAGTTTTTATCCTGACAGTTCTTACTCACTGAGTGTCAGGGTTTTATCAGTACAATGAGTTACGTGCGTGTGATACTTCTGGCATCTATACCAGCTGTTGAACGTTGATGTAATTTAAAACAAGTTTAAAGAGTTCATTTTGAAGACACACAAAAAAGTATCTCAGTCTTGGAAACAGAAGTCCTGGAACTGCGCACCCCTCGCCGAGAGAGACGATTCCCAAACGGGAAAAAGCGGCATCAGTGTTTTAGGTCACGAGCCGCGGGAAGACCGAGTGGACTCGCAGGAGCGCAGAGCAGTCGCCCTAGTGCGCGCGCGTGCGCAGAGCGGCGGGGACGGGCCAAACCTCTCCCTTCACTTCAGAGGTTGGAAGCAAAAGAAAAGTCAGAGAAAGTGGGGAGCTGTGTTTGGTAACTTTTTTGGTAGAGCTGGTTACCCTTGTTCCTAGTCAATTGTTTTCTTTTAATCTTTTACTTTTTAATCCTCATCTGAGCACATGCTTATTGGTTTCAGGGAGAGGGGAAGGGACGGAAAAGGGGGGAGAGGAACATTGATGATGGGCTGCCTCTTGCACACACTCTGACCGGGGACCGAACCGTAGCCTGGGCATGTGCCCTGACTGGGAATCGAACCCATGACCCTTCGGTTTACAGGACTACATTCCAACTAACCGGGCCACACTGGCCAGGGGGGTTTCTTTTAGTCTTATAAAAGCAGTACCTATAGAAGGCCTAGTTCAGATACTAGGGAATCAGGACACAAAATAAAATTCACACACTACACAGCAAAAGACATACATCTTTGTCAACCTGAACCAAAAATGCTGTGATTTAACATGCTAAGAATGCTTAAAATTGTTTCATAGACTAAAGAATTAACATCATCCTTAAGGACGACTAAAGAATTTTTATGCAATAAACTTCAGAAAACTTTAAAATCCCTGTAACATAAAATAATGAATCTATTTAATATTTTTTAACCCAATATTCCCGGATTATATTTCTAGGTGCTGCTACCCAGCTCATGAGTCATTCGTATTTGGGATAAATATAAACCGAAGTTATCTTTGTGAGTGGTATAGGTTCTCTGACCCAGCTAGAGCTGAGTCCACAGAGGTACTGTCACTTTCTAAAAAGTTTCAAGAAAAAGGAAACTCATGTAAATTGGTTAACTGCAGAAATCTTCTGAGAACACAAGTTTCAGTGTGCCTCCATGCTGAGCAGCCGAGGTTCGTGCTGAAAAGTAAGATTCAAAACGACACAAGAACAAAGTCCGTCAACATGAATCATTCAGGAAGATAAGCAACACCTGAGGGCAGGGGGCTCCCCCGATTTTGTTACGATGGGACAGGTTTTTCAAACCTGTCTCCCATCAAATGGTGATGATCTCACCAGAAACACGTTTACTGGAGGCAACGAGGAGATGACGTGGGAGGTGTGGTGAAGGATGCCTCCCGTAACTTTTCAGACGCACGGCCACTAATTTCATTGCAGTGAAAGGGTGTTAACAGTGAAGGCGCAGAGAGGAGCTTTATCATCAGGACGCCACTTCAGAGCAGGACTGGTTCTCTAACGCGGTTTTAATGGGGCACAAAGCTCTCGGTTCTCGGGCGGTCTGCCTGCTCCTCCGCCAAACGCGCTCTGAAAGGGGACACACGGGGAGGGCGCGGCCCAGGCAGGGACGGACCAGGAGCCCGACGAGAAGTGCTCGGGAATCCACCTGAGGCCTGGGAAGCCCTGGAACGCGCGCTCTGTCCTTCTTCGAGTGACCGAGAGAGGCAGAGAAACAGCAAGTCTGTATTTACACAGCCGATGACAGTCACACTGTGACAACCTGTGAATGCAGAACCGCATGGCTCTGGGGCTCCCCCTTTTTCCACCATGATTCCGCATCAAGGTAAAAAGGGTCCTTTTGCACAAATCCCAGCAGGCTGTGCAGGGGCAGCCCGACGGCCCCAGATGGTACAAGGACTAGCCACCGAAGCTGGTGACAGGACCCAGGGGAGGGGGCAGAGTCCTGGAGGGAGGAGCCACGGGCGGGCGGGCCCTAGTCCGTGGTGGACCTGCGGTACCAGAACCTGGCCCGGAAGTCGTCGCTGCAGGTCATGAAGCCGGGGTTGGTGGGCGAGTGCACGATGCAGCGCACGATGTTGTTGTGGCCCAGGGACAGCAGGTTGCGTCGCTCGGCCGTGCGCGAGTCCCAGCAGCACAGGCTGATGGTCCTCTCGTCCGGGAGCAGCACGTAGTCCTCCGTGTGGTTGAAGACGGCCTGCGTCCGGTGCACCTGCCGCCCGCTCAAGCCAGCGCCTGCGCACAGACCGAGAGGTTAGGGGCCGGAGCCGGAGGAGCTGTCCAAGCCCACACCTGGACCCTCGCTCAGACTGCCCCGCCCGGTCACCGGCCCCACTGACTCACCCCACTGCCGCAGGAAGAGCGTTCTGGAGCTGCCGAGGCAGCTCTCGTTACTGTGAGGTCTGGGGAACACTAGAACCGCGCGGAGAATAGAACCACCCCTGGGCCCGCCCCGTAAGGCAGCCTTGTTAACCTAGATGCACTCCGGGGCACAAAAACCTTATTAAAAACAATACAAAGCTGGGCTTCATTGTATGTCTTTTCTATTGTACTTTAAACCAGCGGTCCAGAACCTTCTGGCACCGGGACCAGTTTCGTGGAAGACGGTGTTTCCACAGACAGAGTGGGGCTGGGAGTTTTACAGGTGGTTCACCTCCTGCTGTGTGGCCCGGTTCCCAACAGGCCTGGACAGGCACCGGTCCTCGCCCCGGAGGTGGGGACCCCTGGTTTGAATCAACCCCCTGCTGGGCGCATTTTCCATTCTTTCTACTGGCTGCAAATTCCCCATTGTCTAAAAACATCATTACCTATTTAGACCTTTTCCTGCTAGGCGTTTAGTTTGTATCCAATTATAAGTAATGGGGTGATAAACATTCTTCGTACAGAGCACATTAGTTCCAAAGAACTGAATTCCTAGGAATAGAACTACTGGGATGCATGAACATCCACTCTCTAAAAGAAAGCTTTATGCTTTTGTGTAACCATAAAAAAATCTTTTTCAAAGTGCTATACGAAATGTAAATAGAAGCTGCCTGGTAATTTTGCACGCACAGCCAGTACTTCGATGACCAAGTTTCCCACTGTCTGAGCCGCACGCTCATCTGAATACCCTGTAACCCAGAGCACACATCACGTGCTGCTTTTATTCAACGGTGTGCAGTGGAGACCTATAAACAAGCAACACAGCGTAATGCGTAAAAATACAAACTTTGGCGTCTGACCTGGACTCACCCCTTATTAGTGACGCAACCTTGAACAGGTGATGCTCCACCCCTAGGTCTCAGTTCCCTCCTCTGTCCCGCGGGTCCCATTACGGTGCCCAGCCCCAGGCCCGCTGTGGGGATCAGACGAGGGCAAGCGTGCTCAACAACTGTTACTAAGCAACCTGCTCCGGAGCCATCTGCATGCCCCTCACTTTCCGCTGCTGCAGACACTGCTGCACGGACACCTCTATGAGCGCGTGTGCCTGCCCGCCCGAGTGTTTTAGGTGGAATTTCTAAGAGTGGGTATAGCAGGCAAAACAAACAAACAAACAAACAAACAAACAAAAAGCAGGACAGAAGAAGCTTTACAGTTGTGAGCGTGTGGAACAAGGGTTATTCCCGTGTGACTTCCCATAGGGACTGCAAACCTACCTTTGCCCCGCCCTGTCTGTGTGTGTAAATCTCTCATACAGGGCCCCAAACCACCTCTCCTGAGTGTCGCACGGACACGCTAACGTGACTCCCTGAAGCGTCTGGCGGCACCACACAACGCCGCCCGTGTGGTTCCAGGGACGGGACGCGCACAACCCAGCGCTCGCGCGGGCGTTCGCCGCCCCGTTCCCTGCCGGACGTCGGACCTGTGTCCGCTGTGCGCGCCACGCACATCTGCCCCTCCGCCCAGCACCTCACTTCCCGGGAGGCTCCCCATCTTCACTTGAGTCACTCCGATGCCTTCTTGTTGCAACAGGCACAGTCTTTTCATCGCAATGAGATTATTTTTCACAGTAGCCTCATACAGAAGAGTTTCAGTAAAGCCGCCCACTACGGTAGGAATGACTCATCCCCGGAATGGCCAGCCGCACCGTCCGCCCCGGGGCTGGCGGGCAGCGGAAGCCAGCCTGGGTTCCAGCGAGCCGAGCTACGGGAGGCTGTGCTGCACCCTAGTGGCCCAGCGGCCACCGCGCTCCCATCTGTTCTCTGCAACGCCCACGGAACAGCCGGGCAGAGCCCGGGCAGCAGCGCTTCCTCGGGAGCTCTCGGGTCGGGCCGCAGTCCAGGTGACTCTGGCACCTGACATGAACGTCTCGCGCCAGAGGAAACTGGCTGGGGTCACCTACCAGACAACAGCCTCTGCTTCCACAAGGACCAGAGGAACGAGAAACTATTTTAACATTCACTATAAAAACTAGACTTGAACAGACTACCAGTGAAAGGATCAATTTAAATCCTGTCATAAGGAACTCACAGGCAAAACTGTGGCCAACCAGAGAGCTCCAAGAATTAGTGAGAATCAAATGGACCTAACAGCGTTTTCCTGTCCGAAAGGCCCACTTTACACCCATGGCCAGAACATCCGTGGCTGCACGTCGGGCGGCCCCCCCGCTCGCGGAGGAACGGGCCAAGCCCTCCGCTCGCGCCCTCACTGCGGCTTTGCCCGGACCGCAGAGAGAAGGGCCGGCCACCGTCTGCAGACGGACCAGGTTCTCGAATGTTGCCCGCATAGGAGCAGACCTAGTTTAGGCTGTAAGGTATCGAAAAGAGCAAAATTAGGAAACTGTGCCTCTATTTCCAGCTCTGCCTCTTACGGACTTGGCCTCGGCGAAGCTATTTCACCCTAGTTTACGCCTGGGTGTCCCCTATTTAAAATGAGTTCTTGAACATGAAAAATGCTACATAATGTTGAGTAATGTCAATTTCTCACATACCCGTGTATCTGACCAGCGTTCGTCCTGTTGATATTTCCCACAGTTTAGCCACCGAGTCTTTGCCACTTGAAAGAATGTATTTAGAATTTTTGGAGAAAATGGCAGAGCAGACTTCAGCGCCGTCGTGCGCCTTCTCGAAAGTGGTGATGCACCGGTTGGAGACGCCGTCCCACAGCTTGATGCAGCCGTCCTTGCTCCCGGTCACGTACATGTTGGCGCTGGGGTTGTAGTTCACGGAGCAGATGGCGTCCGTGTGCTGGTCTTGGGGGTTGCAGGAGACGAAGCACTGAAACGTGTTGATGTCGTAGAGCCGAAGGGTGGGGTGCTGGGTCCCGACGAGGATGAAGTCCCCGGAAGGGTGGAAGGAGATGGAGCGCAGCATCTCCGCCTCCTGCGGGGCAGAGACACGGCCGTTACACCGCCGACCGCGCGATGGCTCCCTCCAGAGACGGGGTGGGAAACGCTCGGTCTGAGCGAAGAGCCCGGGGCACGAGGATGGGGGACGACGCAGGCATGAGAAGGGACGAAGCACTTTAAGGCGCCCACTGTCACTTCCAGCAAACGCCCGAGAGCGTCAGCTGCACAGTGTTTGTTCCTCTAGGTCGTACTGCAGTGAAGCTGGCGGTGCGTCCTTTTAAACAGGGACCTGCGACCCTGAGGGGGACACACCCCGGCCCCCGCTGCACCAGCTGAGCCAGCAGCAGTCCCGACTGGCCGGGGACGTGGGCGCACGACGGCACGCGAACTACCTGCCAGCGGACCGACCCGCGCGCCCCCTGTGGCACACGTCCCTGTCACCGCGCTCGGGTGTTACAGCGCTGGCCCCAACCTTTTTGGTACCAGGGACTGGTTTTCCTACAACCGGGGAGGCGGGAGGCGGGAGGCGGGGGCAGGGGTAGGGGGCAGGGCTCAGGCTAGCTTCCCTGGAGGCCTGGTCCCTAACAGGCCACTGGCTGGCACTGGTCAGAGGCCTGGGGACCCGATTTGTAGTCTCTGAGTACAGAGACTGCTTCTAAAAAGAGAGTAGTCACACAACCGCTCATTTTATTTAAGAAAAGAAAAACGTAAAACGACTTCCCCCACATTCCTAACCTGAATGTACTTGAAGGCTCTTTTTGCAGAGGGTTTGGAGTAATCAAATAATTTCAGCGTGTAGTCCCTGGAGCCAGAGGCGAGGATCTGTTCGGTTGGGTGGAAAGCGAGACACGTGACCTCGTCCACGTGGTCGTACAGAGTCCGGATCACCGGGTGGTTTTCCATGTTCTGCTGCGCGGTCTCGTTCATCATGACCTGGGCGGCCGAGAGAGGAGGCGCGCAGTGTGAGGTCCGCCGGACCCGAGGACACGCCCGCGGCCCTGCCCGGGCGGACGCCCCTCCCTCCCCTCCCCTCCCCCGAAGGCACAGGAGCACGGGACGGCAGCTCTTACCTCTATGGGCATGGCGCTCTTGGCCAGCATCCTTTCCGTGTCCAGAATCTTTATGGAGGCGTCAGCAGACCCAGTAGCTATGAGCTGCCCGTCTCGGCTGTAGGTGGCCACGCGGCACGGTCCTTTATGGGACGTGACGTAGCAGGTCTCGTACTCCGACGCCTCTGGGGACATGGTCTGCACGTCTGCGTCGAACTCCAGGTCAATCCCCGTGCCTGGGGCGACAGTGTCGGAGCGGCCAATCGCATACTGAACGGCTGTATCGTCATTTTCCATTCCTGAAAGGTGCAAAATGGAGGGCATGGAAAACGTCATTTTAAAAGGCCAAGACAAAGTTCGGGATCTAACCTGGGAAAGATGACACCTAATGTTTGACCAAAATAGGCGCAGTGGCCAGGGCGCTGGCACAGCGACCCCCTGCAAGGCAGTATGGGTTGCAAAAGGTTAGGCTCCCGTAAGTAGTCACCTCAGCTGGTTTTTGCCTCCGAAATATAACTACAGAAACCCCAAAAAGTAGTTCTATCAATTGTCCACTTTCTCCCATTCCAGGTTTTAATATTGTTAGTGCCGAGACCTGTTCCTAGCAGCTCTGACGTTTGTTCAGCCAGGAATACTGTTAAATGCACTGAAGTTTATCGCTGTGTGTTTAAGCTGGGGGCCAGGGAGCTTGGCCGGCGGGAGCGGCGTCTCCGTGCGCCAGGGCTGCAGTCTGGTCAGGGCACGCGCAGGAATCGACCAATGAATGCACGGATGGGTGAAGCCACAAATCGATGTTTCCCCACCTCTAAAATCAATAAACTTAAAAAGATGTGTTTCAAATTTAAAACAGCTCCACCCATCATATAAACAATGTTTATCAGCACAGGAAAAATCAGAAAGGCAGATGAACAAAAAATAAAAGTGACCTTCCATCACCCAGAGATAACTAATTACTACTGAAACGGTGGCATAAGTTCTCCTGGACCTCTCTCCAGGCGCAACGTTGTTTCACTTCTTACAACACAACTGGAGCCACATCACATGACCGATCTGCACAGCGGGCGCTGCCAGGTCAGAGAGCGTGAGCGTGCCTGGTGACTGTGTGTTTCGGTGAGTTTTCTGTGTGCTGTCGGGTGGGGAAAGGCCCTGGTCTTGATGGACGTGCAGCCATGCTGGGGGAGGGATGGACTGCACGGGCAACAGTACGGAACAGTCGAGGCAATTTCAGACCATTCTGGTACGAAAGGAGCGAGACCGCACGTCAGAGTGCGTGGGGAGGCGTGGGCCGGCAGCGGGGCTATCTCCGGAGAGCCGACGCGGACCCTGGGCCGACAACTGGGGCTGAGACTCGGGGCCAGTCAGCAATCCAGTGTCGGCATGCTCCAGCGTTCGGACAAAGATGCTGAGGCTGGAAGCAGCTGGAAGCCTTTATGACCTGGGTCACGCCTGCTCTTCAGCACCTAACGCTGCACTCCACGCACACCAGGGACGCAACCACACGGAAGCAGTCCGGAACAGCTCTGCTGTGTGAGACATCCGCAACCCCGTCACGGGGCCGGGGAACCCGCACCCACGGGCGACTACCTAGCTTGATGAGGTGCAGGAGCTGCTCGGAGGGCGCGCACACGGACTGAGGCTTGATCTCATTGATGAGCCCGTTGGCGATGCTGATGTAGCCGTCGTAGAGCAGCTGGCTGATGATCAGCTTGTAGAGCTGCTGCCGGTCCTTCAAGCCCACTTTGGTCCTGTACATCTCGGAGGAGAGGAAGACAACGTCTCTGCCGGCTGCAAAGGGAGAACAGGCAGGGGGTGAAAGGGAGCAGCACCAGTAAATCACAGGAGCCTCACAGATATGGGGTCCGACTCGCAAGGCTCACACCCCAGCTCTGCTACCTCTGCCCAGCGACTCGTCTGAGACCGGGTCCGCGGCTGTCAGTCACGTCAGTGAAGGCACACAGGGCGGGGCACACAGAGGTCACTCAGGTCACGCCAGCTGACTGATCGAACTACCCACCCGCGTTTCTATTCTTCCCTGCTCTCCCAGAGTCCTCCACTTCTTCTGTTGATAAAACATCAGCTGGGGTTTGCAACAGGTAAGCCAGGGGCTGTCGCTGGGTGTCCAGACACGACTGTTTCCACCAGCCGAGCTGTGCGTTTACTGAGGTCAGTTCTGTTCAGGCTCGTTCTAAAGCAACTGAGGCTAAGTTATAGATTTAGGTGGTAAATCAAAAGGTGAGGGCAAAAAACCTACTATGCTATGAAAACTTAAATGCTTTGGAAAGAGTGAATTGCTTCATAAAATATTGGCAAATAAATATGGCCAAAACAATAATAAAAAAGAAGAAGAAAAAATTAAAAATCTGAAGGAAAGCACTTTCATTTATTTACAGGTGGCCAAGTTCTCCCTCGGTCTTGGAAAGTGAAACAGAAAATGGTAGACGGTAAGTTTTTGGTTTGTGGGGAAAAAGGACTCTAAATGGAGAACATGAGACAATTTGATGGTCAAGCCAGTGTCTGCACGTATGCGCACCTCAGGACCGATACCCGAAGGCTGGGGGAGCCTGGAGACAGCAATAAGCAAAAGCCACACGCAGAGAGGTGGCTGCGGCAGAGAAGACAACGGAGGTGAGAGCGCGGGGGAGATGACTGTGAGAAAGGAGAGGACTGAGTGGGCAGCAACACCAGCACCCCCAGTACTGCTGTGCTTTACGGGGGTGATTCTGGAAGGGGGGTGTTAGAGGAGAGGGTTTGGAAAACCGTGTCTTCTAACTACACAGCTCCCTCTGGAGAATTACTGAGGCTCCTGATCATGAGAACAACTATCCATTCCTGAGTGTTTATGTTTTATCTGAATCCTGAACACCATCCAATCAAGAAGGTCCTGTACAACCCTGCTCGCAGATGAGGAGGGGAAAGAACCTGCCCAGGGGCTCACCATTCGTGCCTGGGCGGACCAGGGCTGGGAAGCAGGTGGTCCGACTCCGGAGGCTGCTGTTCCTGACCACTCCCTGTCCGGCCCCTTAACTTAACAACACACTAGCTATGCATTATGGGACACTCAGTACAGTAGAAGATGCACACTGTGCAGGTCATTGATACGCATTACCTCATTCAGTCCTCGTTTCATCCCATTTAGGAGATGGGCAACTGAGGCCCAGAGTGGTTAACTCACCCAGGATCAAACAGCTTGTAAATGGCAGAGCCTGGATCTTCACCCAGGCTATTTGACCCCCCAGCCCGAGCCCGAATCTTATTGCGCAGTACTGATGGGTGTTAATGACAACAGCTAACACTTACTAAGCACTTGCCAGACACCATGCTAATAAGAACTTTCGAAGGGAGCAGTAGCTCACTGCATAAAATCAAAGTACACGCAGAAACAAATGCATACAAATCTATGCTTGTGTACACAACACTAGGACTCGACAGAGAGGATGAAACTGGATCAAAGACGTTAAGAAATCCACTGATAGTAAATAAAACGTGGCTGAGTAACTCGTGCAAGGTGAGAGTGGCCGCCAGGATCGTCCCTATCAGAGCCCAGCACTTAACCGCTATTCCATGCCGTCTCATTCACACGTGCCAGAAGCATCGAGGGGGTGTACAGACAGAGTATAAAAAGCAAAGAAAGGAGGAACCCCGCCTCTCAACTCCCACAAAACGCTGATCTCGCCCGGCTACTAAGCGCCTAATTACCACCCCCCAATTGCAGGTGAGGACGCCGAGGACAGACGAACCCAACCCAGAAGTGGTTATCTTCGGAGGTGGAAGACGGACCCGAGAGAGAACACAGCCCCTTCCCGGGCGCTCCGCTACCATCCCGGCACAGATGTGAACTAAGGATGCAGTGAGGGAGGGAGGGCTCAGGCCCAGCCTGGCAACGCAGGACGCACGCCTTCCCGCTCACCATCACCCCCTCCTGCCCCACTCCAGTCCTTCCCGTGATCTCCCAAAGGCTTCAGCCCGACCGCCCCAGCCGCTCTCCACGGATCCCGGGCCCCCAGTACCCGATAGTCCAGCTCTCAGTCTCCCGCTCTTGTAGAAAAATGGAGGCGAGGACCCTGCCCGATCGATCACTCTGGGCGCACATCCACTGCGCACGAGCAAAGGACGCCGCGCCGAGCGCTGCGCTATCGATCGGCCCACTCTCACTCGCCTGTCTCGCCATATTACTTACTGGCACCTTTGAAAGTTTCCTTCACTTCCTTCGACTTTATCTCCTACGAGGCGACCCTGACGCCAAGGGGCTTCTATCTCACAGATGATAGCACGTCCCTGAGAGCAGCGCTGGCGCTAGAACCTCCACGAGACTGGCAGGCCGTTGGCTCCCCCACTTCCGGGTTCTTACGGAGCAAGGGCGCCTGCGCGCGCTGTCTGCTTTCCTTGGACGTGACTCAATCCGTCGCATTGGCTGTGAACCAATGAGAAGGCAGCGCCTCTGTAGCCCAGGCCAATCAGCTTTCCGGTCAGAGAGAGTAACTCCTATTTAAATTGACTCTTTGAATCCTAACGGCTCGGCTTTCGGAAGGACGCGGCGGCCTTGGCTCCGGGGCCGGAGCTAGCAGGTGCCCAGGCCTTGGAGCAGCTCCTTGAGGCGAGAGGGCGAGGGCGGCCGGCAGGACCGGTGGGAGGGAAGCGGGCGGTGGGGCCGCGGGGCTTGCAAAGGAAGAGTTGGATGGAGAAGGCCTTCGTCGGCCCCGCATCCCCCTCGGTCCTCTGCCTGTGCCCCCTCCCCTGTCTGTCCCCCTCCTTTCCCCGTCTCCCCTCCCTTCTCTGCCCCCTCGCCCCCTCCCTGGTCTCCGTCCCCCGCCCTAGCTTCCCCAGCACCCTGCTTCTCATCTGCCCCTGTGTACCGAGGCGCCCTGCCTCCTGGTCTTTATGAAACCCCTGGAGTGGATGGGCTGGTGGGGCGGGGATGCTTTCTGCTGAGATTCTCGCCTCCAGTGAGCACCTGGGTGGGAAAACGCACGGACGGTGTTTACTGCCCTGGCGTTTACGGCCTGGTGGGGGTGGGGAGGCAGGCGGCGAACCAGCAAGATTAACTTCCAATGGCGATGAGCTTACGAAAGTCATAACGCAGTGATGTGTGCGGTTTACCGGGGGGACAGAGCAGCCAGGGAAGGCCCTTGTCCTGGCCAGGTGGATGAGTGGGCGAGTCCGTGGTCACCTCTTGGGAGAGGCCTTCCCGGGCTCCTGCTCCTGGAACCTTAGACGCCCCATGTTCCTTAAACGCGTAGACCCACCTAATGAGTCAGAAGCACTTGGATGTAGGACTTAGGTGTCTAGTTTCATCCAGCTCTCCAGGTGATTCTGAGGTTGCATTGAGAACTAGCGCTGTAGCCCAGCGCGTGCTCGTCTTGTGGGGATGTGGTTAAAATGCAGCTTCTGACCTGTTAGCTCTGAGGCTGGGCCTGGAAGTTTCTCTTTCTAACCGTCCCTGTACTGTCCTGGACTTCCTGTGTCTCCTCCTCCTTAACTGTCCTTGATTGAATTAAGCTGCCTTCCGCACCCTACTCATTTCGTTTCCTCTCCACCCTTCGTTGTTTGTGTAGATGTTAATTAGTAGGTTCATGAAAGAAGGGAAGGTGTAAACCCACAGCGCTATTAGATCTAACGGTTTTCCTGTTTAGAGTAGGAAGATTCCTGGTTTGAACCTCCGGGGTCTTAGGAAGGTCACCTGGTCATGTGACTCCGGAACCCGGCTGTAGACCAGACTCACCTGAGAAGCGGTCTTCCTGGGCCTTCCTCCAGAATTTCTGGATCAGAGTCTGACTCCATTCTGCTTACTGCTAACATTCCTGGGAAGAAAAGCGAATGAAGTGGGAGCAAGTGCCTGTAGTTTCTGAAGACGCATCTGGCCCGTGGGATCGCATTAGTCGGCTGTTGCTGATTAGTAGGGAAAGGGGAGAAAGTGGTGGAGCTAGTGAGACATTAACGTTTGCATAACAGAAGCGTTTGTTTCCGTCTCTTTTGTCCACTGTTCACACCAACTCACTGTTTGAAGTGAGGACTTTAGGCCCTTTCGGCTGCAGCCCAGCTTCAAGGTGGGGTGATTTGCATACTCAAGAATAACTGTGAAAGCGTGGGGGTGGGGAGTGCTTTCTTGCCGGAGTCTGGAATTCAGAGGACACGTTGGGGAAGAAAACTACAGAAAGTACAGAAAAAGCTCTGCTTTCCTGTTGATGTTCTACTTACTTGGTAGGTTGGCCTGACTCACGGAGTGGGCTTACTGAGTGTTACAAACTGTTTTTATGATAGTTTTGTTAACGGACTAATTGATTCCCCAAATGTTGGCGTACATACTATATATGGCCCAGGCATGTTCTGGGGGGGACCTGGAACAAAAGGACCATGCCCTTGTTCTCATGGAGCTTGCTTTTTGAGATCCTGAGCTGGTAGCTGGACAGCTTGAGTCTCGGGAGGCAGACAGTAAAAAAGCACAAGTAACATTATGTGAGATGTCAAGTAAGGCCCATGAAAAAGAATGAAGGAGAGATGGTCTGAAACTGGAGTGTCTGACCAGAGGCTGAATGCGATGGAGGAGCAAGCCAAGTTTGGGGAAGAGCTTCATGGGGTGGAGGGGACAGGGAGTACAAAGGTCCTGTGGCAGGGGGCTCCTGAGGAAAGAATGGAGCCCGCCAAGGCTGGTGCGCAGCAGCTAAGAGGAGATGAGGTCAGAGGTCGTCAGGGTCCCCATTCTGAGACTGCGGAGGAGGAGGCCCGAGCCTGAGCTAAGTGAGGAAAGGAGTGGAAAGCAAGTGACTGAGCTTGTCTGCTGCCGAGCACCCCAGGAAGGTGGAGGAGGAGGAGTGACTTGTGGGTTGGCGCCGCAGGGGTCACTGAGAGGTGGACTACTGGGTGTGGGCGGGCTCCAGGGAGGTGAGAGAAGTGAGGGTAGTAGAGAGACCAGTGAGGACTGTTCTAGAGCGTCGCTGTTGGAAGGGGAGGTGAGTGATGTGGCTTGAGGTCAGTTGCGGTGTAAAGAGGACTTTTTTTTAAGGCAGGAGGGACGGAAGCAGGCGGAAACACTGATGGAAGCGGTCTGTTTGAGAGGAGGTGCTGGAGCGGAGGGGGCAGTCAGTCCAGGAGTGGGGCCGGAGAGCCGGGGGCGGGGGGCGGGACGCAGTGAGTGCCCCAGGGGAGAGAAAAGGCCCCCACCTGCCCACTGTCACAGGGGAGAAGGGTGCTCCCTTACAGCCCCGTTTGGACAGAGGAGACATGGAAGGTTCTGTGTGCTGCCGGGCCTGTGACCTGAGCTAGCAGAGCAGTGCTTTGGAGCAGGTGGGGCTGTATAAATTAAAGGCTCTTTTTTTTTTTTTTCAGGCATCATGGACAAATCTAAAGAAAACTGCATTTCAGGGGTGGTTAAGGTAAATGGAATAATGTGTCAACAGTCTCAATCATGTTTATAGAACCCAAATGGAGGTCCTTCTTCTACCTGGAATTGTTGCCACCTTCACTTTAGATTTGTAACTTCAGATCACTGTTCTCGGCATTCAGGAACACTTCGTTGACTCTCTCACTGTGTCCCTTTTGTTCTACTTCATCTTACACTCAGCTGATCAAGTCTGTATCATTCCGGCGCAGGCAGGGTAGTAATGCTCACAGTAGGCGCCTAATGCTTGGCCTGGGCTCGCTTGCCAGAAATTAATTTCTTTGCCACAGTGCGTTTCGGCCTTGATTCGGGGAGTGGCAAGTTCAGAGGAATGTCGAGCACAAGTTAGGGAGTGTTTCCTGGGACCCCGCTTTGAACCAGGTTCCGGGTCAGATGCAGGGGCTGGGAGCACACGGTCTTTGACTTGGAGGAACTTGGGGCCGTGCGGGGGCCGGGGGGGCGGGGTGGGAGCCAGTTCCGGGCCTTGCTGTACATCAGTAGGACCGCCGCGCTTCCGAGGAGGGGCACTCGCTTCGGATCGGGTTAGGCTGGGGTCCAGGGAGGCTTCCCCAGGAAGGACCCCCGGTCTCAGTGTCTGACGAGTGTCTGCGGGGCACCCGGCTGGCTGGCGGCGTCTCGCAGGTGAAGACCCCGTGACGGCAGCACTCCCCAGGAAATCAGCCTAAGCGTGCATATTGCTCGGGCTTTGGCCGGGGGTAGGGCTTGTTTTTACAAGTCTTTGTCTTTGAGTAAATGGACACTGGCCCTTCTTTGACTGGCTGGAGGCATAAAAGGACCAATTAGAAGAAGCTCAGCCGGAGTCACTGTATTTGATTCTCCATTCGAGCGATGCACATCATTGTTAAAGACTCTTCTATTTGAAATGTTTGTCATTGCCTGATTGCCTGCCCTGTGTGGATGCCCCTGATTTCAGAAGGGAGCGGCTCCGTGCTCGGAAACCCTGTCTGGCACCAGTGAGCTGGCGGGGGGATTCGGGGGCCTCCCTTTGCGGCAACGCCTCCTCATTCATTAGGGCCTCTCCGCCCAGCGAAGCTGCAGGAAGTGTTCCCTCCTCGTGCTAGTTTGATCAGCTCAGGGTCTTAGACTCAAATTAACTGTTTTCTAAGTTGGTGATATTCTACTTACAGACACATAAATAATATATTTTGGTAATAACTTTTATTTTGTAAAGATTTTATTTATATTTAGAAGGAAGAGAGAAAGAAGGGGAGAGAAACATCGATGTGTGGTCGCCTCTCACATGCCCCCAGCTGGGGACCTGGCCTGCAACCCAGGCACGTGTCCTGACTGGGAATCGAACCAGTGACCCTTTGTTTCCCAGGATGGCACTCAATCCACTGAGCCATACCAACCAGGGCTGTTTTTGTAATAACTTTTTAAAGAACCTGTGTTTGTTTTCTTTTTGCCAAAGTTGTTTTGATTCAGATCCTTTTTGTAAGTAGTACTTGCGAAATAATCAGTAATAATGAGCCTTTTGTCAAAAATCTGGCAATTACAAAAAAATTCAGACTATTTTCTTTGTCTTTTAAAAGTTCTTCACTTGAAGATAATCACTATTGAACATTTTGATGTATTCTTTCCATTTTTTTCCCCCTAAACATGTATTGTCAAATTTTAGTGCCATCGGGATTTTGATACCAAGTTTCTGTATTGCAGCTTTTTGCGAAGTGATAATTCCCGAGTCATTGACTTCTTAGAAAGTGTTTCTCCCTCTTTAAATGGGACTTTAGTTAATGACCATTAGTTTACGGGAGCATGGGTTTCGGGGTGGGCGTGGGGAGGGGTCAGGAAGTAGCATTCAGGTGGTCCCTCCAGCCACGGATACTGACCGTGTCCTCCGGAAGTGCCCGTCAGCACAGCTTTCCCCTCCGTCTGTTACCAGTGACACCCCTCGCTTTGCTGGCTAGAAAACAGATTCTCGGAGCATGCAGCCTTGGTTGACGGAGACCTTGACGCTTCTTTCACTTCTCCCCCCCGCCCAGCCCACGGTGCCGCCGGGCGACGGCCCGAAGCGCGTCCCGGTGCCTCAGCAGTTCCCGTCGCAGCACCCCGTCCCTGCGAACAGCGGCCAGGCACAGAGGGTGCTGTGTCCTTCCAACTCCTCCCAGCGAGTGCCCCCGCCGGCACAGAAGCTTGTCTCCGGCCACAGACCGGCTCAGAGCCACCTGAAGCAGAAGCAACCGCAGGCAGCCAGCGCCCCTCGCCCCGTCTCCAAGCCGCCGCACAACCCGCAGAAGAGTGAGCAGCCCCAGCCAGCGGCCCCCGGTAAAGCAGCTTCTGGGGGCTCGTTGGACAGTCATGCTTCCTGGTTGCTTCGGGGAGAAAGCGAGTGTGCAGACTTGTGTTTCGTGTTGTGTAGGGCCCTAGCTCTTGTGTCAGTTTGATGTATGATACACGATAACGCGGCTGGGGACAGAGTTGGGTGTCAGGTTGGAGTAACAGTGTCTCCTGTGGGCAGGCCTGGGTGAAGAACGCAGACCCAACTCCTAGCTGCGTGGTCCCTTGGAGGGACCGGGAGGCCCCGGGGTTCCGGAGCCTGGAGGGAGAGCGGGGAAGTGGACTGAGGGCTGCGGCAGGCAGGGCCAAGGTCACGGAGGCGCTGTGGGAGCGGTGGGCTTCCTCCCCCGCACCCTGGGAAGCTGCGGAAAGGGTGTGAGCGGAGGATGGACGTGCCTGTGGGGGCTCACTCCGGGTGTGTGGGCTGAGCTGGGGTAGTGATGCGGGACTGGGGGTGCCGGACAGCGGCGAGGCCGCAACTGGGTGGGCAGGGTGGGTGTTCGTCGTCAGCATGTAGCTCCTGTGGAGGGCGTGCGCACACCGTGGGCTCTGAGATGAGTCTCTCTTCGCCCGCCGTGTCTCTCCCGACCCCGGCACCGCGCTGTGAAGGTGGTCAAGGTCACTGACTCCGTTTCACGGAGGGGGAAGCTAGACGCAAGGCCTTGACTCACTCTGAGACGGCCAGGAGGGGCCAGGAGGGGGAGGCGCGGGCGGGAGAGGGCGGGCAGGGACCGGACACGGGGGCGGTGGTTCTGTGGATGGCGTAGTTGCCCCGGAGACGGCGGGCTGTGGAAGGAAAACCGGTGTGGCCCTGCCCCCACGTGTCCAGCAGCCTACTCTGCTGCTGTCGGGCGGGGGTGCTGGACAAGAGCAACCGTCCGGTCTAGACTCCGGCCGATGACACGGCGACTGGAGCGCCCTGGTGGGCTATTGGTTTGCCCCGTTTTGCTGAATTGGTGGCTTCTGTTCCCTGCAGTCCCCCCAGGAGGAATGTGGGGGGGGTGGCTGGCTGAGGGGCAGCTGTATCTGGTTGGTCCTGTGTGTGGGCGGCGTGTGGACAGTGGGCTAGCCCACAGAGCGGGGAAAAGGGGGCCAGGTGGGAGCTGGTCAGGGACGGGAGGACGTAGTTCTGCTGCGGAAACTCCTCACTTGGAAACCGAGGCTTTGAGGGGAGCCCGCGCAGTCCCGAGTCTTCGGGTTGCTGGCTCGCCTGGCGTACAGTCCGCGCGTACTCGCTCCAGAAGGATCTGCAGGCGTCACGGGGTGGCAGTCGGGCAGGTTGCGGTGCTCTTTCTCCTACAGAATGAACTAAAGGTGGCCCAGGTCTGTAATTCTGGACATGTCATTGATAGTTTGGTGACCATTCTGTGACTCGTTTCTGTTCACAGGTTTTTAACTCATTTTGTATAGTGATTCTAAAAACAGGTTTTTAAATTATTCTCTATAGGAAATAATTCTGAAAAGGAACTGGCATCGAAGCAGAAAAACGAAGAATCAAAAAAGTAAGTGTTTCTTACTTCTGAAGTTCTGTGCTGTCATTCTATCAGAATGCATCATTTAATTACAGATTTAATTTTGGGAACTCTTTAAAAGGTAAATAGCTCTTTATATTTTCATTTAAAAATATAAATTCCTAACCTTTTTCTAACCTTTATAAAAAAGAAAAGGGATTTTAATGATGGATGTTTACTTAGGGACTTGTTTTTTTTTTTGAACTTGAGACTAACGCTCGTGTGAGTCTGCTACAGAAGTGTGTAACATAAAAGAAGTTTCTGCCCTCAGAAGGGACCCCTCCGTACGGTTTATATGTGCTTCTGTATGATTTTCAATTCGTATATGGAAGTACAAGTCTGTTTAACAATGAGGTCGTGTTGCCGAGCCACGCAGACACGCCGCACGGTCACACGGGTGTTTCGACAGTGTCCCTGTGTTGTCGTGTTTTCACGAGAAGGCTGGGCTGTGGCGTGTCCCCCCGGCGTTGCCTGAAAGCCTGCTGCAGTCCCCGAGTGTCGGACTCTAGAGCACGGCAGGGGGAGCCGGGAGTGGCCCGCACGTTTCCTGCGTCAGCTGCCCAGCAGAGACTTCCTGGTTCTCCGGTGGTTCTGCCCCAGCTGCCTGGGGGGTCCATCCCGCCTGCTCTGCAGGAGGGGGTCTCACCCCCAACAGGGTCGGCATCTCCAGGGTCGGAGGAGAGGAGGCTGTGGTCTGTTCGCCAGCGGCCCACAGGTGGTTCCGGGCCTTTGCCCCTCCCCACGCACTTACCTAGCCCTTGCTGTGGTCTGTGGTGTCAGTGGTCGTCTCTGTGCCTTCGGACGCCCCCTTGAGTGTGTCGGCACTGGAGGTCCCGAGTGCTCCTCGTCATGGATGGAGCCGGTGGCCGCCCGGCTGGGTGGGGAGCAGGGCGTGTAATGTCTGTGGTGACTCATTAATGGTGGCTTTGGCTTGTCTGGCAGAGGGTGTGCTCTGAGTACGATAAATATAAAATTATCTGTAGGGTGTGCCTACTACTCGTTAACTGTTAGAAAAGACAATTCGTGTTCTTGATCTGTCAAACGATCACATTTTTCCCTAGAAGGCAGTGGGCTTTAGAAGACTTTGAAATTGGCCGCCCTCTGGGCAAAGGGAAGTTTGGAAATGTTTACCTGGCGAGAGAAAAGCAAAGCAAGTTCATCTTGGCGCTGAAGGTCCTGTTCAAGGCCCAGCTGGAGAAAGCAGGAGTGGAGCACCAGCTGAGGCGGGAAGTGGAAATACAGTCTCACCTAAGGTGAGGCGCGGGACTTCGGGTTACTCGGATAAACGGTTACAGATTTCTTCCTGGGGGGCCTGCTTCACAGATAGTCCTGCAGAGCGATGAAATTTGTCATTTTTCAGAGATTTTCCTAGACTTCGGTGGCCCTGAAAACTATTTTGAAGATGTATGTTGAATGATTTACATGAATAATTTGTTTTCTTCTTTGGTGCATCATGAGGGGAATGACACCTCCTAGTCTGAGCGGAAGTTACAGGGAGACCGCAGCTTGGCTTTGGTCGGTGGGTCTTCAGTGTTTTTTCAAACAAAGCGGTTGCTGAAAGTTGGCCTGTATGATGCCACTTTCCCTGCGTGGCGGCCACTGGCTGGGGGTGAGACGGGCTGATGGCGTGGACGGGCTGTGCCCTCGGCCGCCCGGAGTCCCCGGCCGTGCACCCCAGGGCCGTTCTAGAAGAAGACCGCTTTTGAGTTTTGTCCCACGGCCTTCGGTATCCAGCTGCTGTGGTGATGCCAAGTCTCTTTCTTTTAACTTGAAGGGAACTGATATCTAGCTGAGTTCTTTCCGCCCTAGAAATAGACACGGCCTAGAGGAAGGAAATAGTAGCCTTGGATAAACCGAATGCCTTGAGATGCGTGTAAACTGATGTGCGGATATGTGGATTTGTGTTAGAGTGGGTCTGTAGTTTCAGATTCTCAAGTTGGGGGCCGGGTGGGGGTCCTGTGAGCAGGACCAGTTCTCAGCACTGGTGTCACGGGAAGGGTTGGTCTGGCGTTGAGCGCACATTCCGTGGTCGTGGGTCTGCTGCGAAGCCAGGTGTTAGAGCGGCCGTCCTTTGTTGCAGGCACCCGAACATCCTCCGGCTGTACGGGTATTTCCACGACGCCACCAGGGTCTACCTGATTCTCGAGTACGCGCCCCTCGGAGCCGTCTACAGAGAGCTCCAGAAGCTGTCCAGGTTCGACGAGCGGAGGACCGCCACGGTGAGTGTCTGCCTGCTCCCCAGACCGGCCCGGCCCCGCCCCCGCCCCCGCTCCTCAAGTGGGCGCCCCGAGCTGCAGCGGGGGCGGGGGGTCTTCCTGCAGCGGCAGCTCGGTGGGACCGCACACCGGCAGGGGAAGGCCAGTCACCGTACCGTACGTGCAGACGCGGTCGGGTACCAGGTGGGATGTCGGGGCCAGTTTGTTTGCAAAGCAGTTTTTCTGTGGAAGTGTATGTGAGTGGTTGCCTTTAAAAAATGAACTATCGGAGAGTAACTTTTTACAGAATAATTGTGAAGATAAGTACAGGCCTGTTCTCTCCTGTGGACAACACACACTTAATTTCCCCATTAGCACGGCACGTTCGTCACAGCTGGTGACCAAGTGTCAACGCACAGCTGGCAGCGGGAGCTGGTTCTGTACTCAGAGTTCCTCGGCTTTAGTTTTCCTCGTGGTCACACTGGGCTCAGGTCGCAGACACGTATGTCAAGGGTACGCACCGACCTGTCGTGGTGGCCGGTGGCCTTGACCCCCTGGCCAAGGTCGAGGTCGGCACCCTTCCCACACCGTGTGGCTGCAGGGGAAGCTACCGACTGTGCACAGCCGCACTGACGGGGTGGGCTATTACGACGCCCCACCTGCGGTAGGGCAGAGCGTCTGCACACGTCGTGTCGGATCTCCTCCTTGCGTATCCACTCAGTCATTTGTTAACATGGACTCCTCGGTTTTGTGTTCTTGGAGCTGCAACCCAGCGCCGGTTTATTTCGTTGCTGGAGTTGTTCCAGTTTTGTCCACTGGGAGCGCTCTCACGAGGTCCCTGTGTTCTCTGACGCCCCCCTTCACTGTGGATGTGAGGTGGTGGCTTCTTATTTCAAGCTTCCTGACACTGCAGGACGCTCCAGTCTCGTCTTGTGTCTCTCCTGCCCGACCCTACACTCACCACTCCTCCAGAGAGCGCCGGCGCCTCTGCTGGAAAGTGTTACTGGGAGCCGCGATCCGGCTGCTCGATGGGCTCGTAGCTGCCGAGTGTCTTCTCGGCGCTCAGCGGACAGAGAGCAAACGTGTGCTCACTGGTCGGTCCGGGCGTCTGCACGTATCTGTCAGTAGTCCTGTTGATCCATCTGCGTGTGTATGAAGCAAAGCACGAGGCATTACCTTGCTTTTCTGTAACCCTAACCCTCCAACACTGGGAAACCTGGGTTCCACCGCCTTCCGTCCAGTGGTTCGGTCACTCGGCGCCTGTGTGCACGGACGGTGGTGCCCGTGATCTGGTCACTCGGTGCCCGTGTGCACAGACGGTGGTGCTGTGGTTCGGTCACTCGGTGCCTGTGTGCACGGATGGTGGTGCCCGTGATCTGGTCACTCGGTGCCTGTGTGCACAGACGGTGGTGCCCGTGATCTGGTCACTCGGTGCCCGTGTGCACGGACGGTGGTGCTGTGATCTGGTCACTCGGTGCCCGTGTGCACGGACGGTGGTGCCCGTGATCTGGTCACTCGGTGCCCGTGTGCACGGACGGTGGAGCCCGTGATCTGGTCACTCGGTGCCCGTGTGCACGGACGGTGGTGCCCGTGATCTGGTCACTCGGTGCCCGTGTGCACGGGACGGTGGTGCCCGTGATCTGGTCACTCGGTGCCCGTGTGCACGGACGGTGGAGCCCGTGATCTGGTCACTCGGTGCCCGTGTGCACGGATGGTGGTGCCCGTGATCTGGTCACTTGGTGCCCGTGTGCACGGACGGTGGTGCCAGTGATCTGGTCACTCGGTGCCCGTGTGCACGGACGGTGGTGCCCGTGATCTGGTCACTCGGTGCCCGTGTGCACGGACGGTGGTGCCCGTGATCTGGTCACTCGGTGCCCGTGTGCACGGACGGTGGTGCCCGTGATCTGGTCACTCGGTGCCCGTGTGCACGGACGGTGGTGCCCGTGATCTGGTCACTCGGTGCCCGTGTGCGCGGACGGTGGTGCCCGTGATCTGGTCACTCGGTGCCCGTGTGCACGGACGGTGGTGCCCGTGATCTGGTCACTCGGTGCCCGTGTGCACGGACGGTGGTGCTGTGGTTCGGTCACTCGGTGCCCGTGTGCACGGACGGTGGTGCCCGTGATCTGGTCACTCGGTGCCCATGTGCACGGACGGTGGTGCCAGTGATTCGGTCACTCTGTGCCTGTGTGCACGGACGGTGGTATCCGAATGGTTAACCCGTCACCCCCGTGGGAAACAACTGGTACACACGCGGGAAGATTCATCTGTGTCTCCTCAGGGCTTGTTACAGCCCATTTCTTTTCACTGGTGAATAGCGCTGCACTGTGGGGACGTGCCTGGGTCGACCCCTTCACCTGTGGAAAGGCACCTGGGCTGCGCCCAGTGCCTGTGGTGGCTGTGCAGAGAGCTAACAACATCTGCCTGGGGGTCTTTGTGCCACGTGAGGCTCAGATCTGCTGGGTAAACACCCGGGGGCGCAGCTAACTGGGCGTGTGAGGTCAGCATGCGCTCGGCTCTGGGAGAGACTGGTCAGCTCTCTCCTGAAGTGGCTGCGCCACCCTTGAGTTTGCTGGTGAGCCAGAGCCCCTGCTGTTCCTCGTCCCACCAGCAGTTGGCGTTGCCACTGTTTGGATTTTAGCCATTCTGACAGGTGGGTCATGGCGTCTCGTTGTTAATTTGCAATTCTCCAATGACGCGGTGTTGAGAATTACTTCGTGTGCTTATTTGCCACCCCTGGCGTCTTCGGGGTGTGGGTTCAGATCTTTTGCTCATTTTTATATTGTTTTTTGTCATCTTAATTGTTGAGCTTTAATCGTTCCCGCACTTTCGATACACGTCCTTTACCGCACGCGTGTTTGACAGGCGTTTTCCTGTCTGGCTCGTCTTCTCGTTCTCTTATCTGGGGCTCTGGCAGGGCAGGCGTTTTAGATCTTAAAGTCCAGGATGTTAGGTTTCTGTTTTGGGGTGGTGTTTCCCCTCCATGGGTTGTGCTTCTGTTTTATTTGAATGAAATCACTCGTTTGAAGAAGTTGGAGTCTTAATTTGGGCTGTTTTCTATTGAATTGGCAGACGGGGGGGCCTGTTGAACGGCGGGTCCTTAGATTTGCTCCCGCCCGTGGTGGAGATCTCTGGGGACTGTGTGCACTGGTTTTTCTTTTTGGCGATGATTTAAGTGGCATCACATTCAGGAGGCTTCCCTGTTACGCTCTGAAATCACCGCCCTCTCGGTGAGTGGCGCTCTGGTCGTGTCCGGCACTGAGGGCGCGCCATTTTAACCTTGGCTGATTGCTCTCCAGATGAGCAGGAACAGGTCTGTTTTATTTGCTCTTACAACGTTAGCGCACCAGATTAGTGTGCTATTTAATTGGCAGTGAGTACTCCTACGGCTCAGCTTTCTTCAGTCCAGATGGAGTTCGCTGTGGTGCGAGCAGACAGGTGTTGGGAGGAAAATCAGACCAGTTCTTTGCAAGAGTCCGTGGTACTTGGGATGAATGCGCCCACGCGCCCCTGCTTTCCTTTTCTGTGGATTCAGACAGAACCAGCCGTAGAGAGCCAGGAAGGGGCGTCACCCGGCCCCGAGGGGTGCCGAGGGAGGGGTGCCGAGGGAGGCGTGCCGGCCCTGGCGCCAGAGGGCGCGGGTTTGCTACGAGCTGCTCGTCTTGCACTGAGCAGGCAAACGCGCCGCTTCCCGGCGTTCTGATGTCACTGGAGAGCGCTCTGTCCTCTTCACTGTCAGTGTGTTGTGGTCTAGATGTTGGTCTCTGCCTTTCGGCTGAAAAAGTGAAAAACGTCCTCTCTGGCAGTCATGCTTGGTCTGTGCCCATTTGTGTAGTAAACCTTCTTTGGTGCGGCATCCTGTTCGGTGCCATCTAGCAGTTGCTTTGGGAAAGCAGCCCGCTCGAACTTGAGCCAGAGCTAAACGTATTCTTGCAGCACACGGACACATTCTCATCTGTGTGTTGAAGCGAAGTCTGGCCTTGCCTGGCCTTTCCTCGTCTCGGTGGAAACAGCACTCACCGAGGGGCTGGCTCGCCTGCGTACTGTTAAGCTGATGATCAGTTTGCCTGGAACTTAACATGCCAGTGCGCCCGCTTCTGGTTTCTGTCTGTTGTCCAGGGGCATTTCTGTCTCTGACACTCCTCGTGTGGGTGTTTAGCTTCAAACACATCGTCTGTGGTCAGTTGAGCTTGGTTTTAAAAATGGAAAATGACTGTCCTTGAGAGATTTTTTTTTAAATTGTGTTTTTAAAAATGGTTTATGTCTGAGTCCCTAATTTGTACTGATTATTCAGTAGTGTCTTAATTGCTGGGGCATTCATTGTCATGGGGGGGGGTGTAGTTACAGCCCATCAGTGTTTTCCTTGTCTTCCGATGTCAGACCTGCTGTGCTGGCAAATAAGTAGCCTCGCACTGAAGGACTTGTGCTCCATGCTGAACACTAATTTGGTTCCATTGATTTTTTTTTTTGAGTCATCAGTTTGGTTTTATCTTTTGCTTTAAAACATATAAAACATGTTAAATATCTGTGCTGGGTTTTGTTTCAGAAGAGATGTCTAAACTTAACTTGTCACAAAATCTAAAACACAGATTTTTAATGCTTTTTTTTTTTTAACAGTATATCACAGAATTGGCAGATGCCCTGTCTTACTGCCATTCAAAGAGAGTTATTCACAGAGACATTAAGCCGGAGAACCTGCTCCTGGGATCAGCCGGAGAGCTCAAGATTGCAGATTTCGGGTGGTCCGTACACGCCCCGTCGTCCAGGTACGTGCCCGTAGAGGGGGACTCGTTGGGTTTCTGAAAGCCCCGGCGGCGGATCACGAGCTAGACGGCGAACTGCCCGAGCGCAGGGGCTGCGCGGAGCCGGGGCAGGGGACTGGCCGGGCACTCGGCGTGAGTGAGGCCCCAGCAGCGAAAGGGTGTCTTCAGGGACGTCGTTATCCTGCGACCACTCGGGCTATTTATTGCATCCTAGGCCTGGCGTTACAGATGCCGATGGGACAGGTAAGGTGTGACTAGTATGGGCGCAGGCGAGGTGCAGGGCTGCGGAGGGGTGTGACCCTGGCGTGGCAGTGGGTGGGACACGCTCCGGGGGCAGCACCGGCGAAGGCCCAGAGCGCAGGGCGTGGTTCTGCCAGAGCTTTGGCAACCACACGGGCCCCTTGGGTGGACCTTCCAGGGTGGTGGGTGAAGATTCTCCCTGGTCTACTGCTGTCCACAGAGTAGTCCTTCCTCGTCCCCTCCTAAATTGAAATCTTGTGTGAGCTTTGCAACCAAGAGTGAAGATATTCTCTACTGTTCTAAAGTTAATTTGGGTTTAAATAAACTTTTGAAACCACACATGAAGTAGAGCATTTAAAAGCATGCATTTACTGATAGGAATTTGTCCACTTTGGGGTAGGTCTTAAACAATTATAGCCAGATCACTTTAGAAAATAAAGCTAGTTTGTTTTTTTTATCTTAAAAATAAAGGTAGTTAAGGAAAAATCGTATAGCCTAAATATTGCCACGGCGTGGGTGAGCTTTGTTTTTGTCACCAACCACTTGTGATTGCTTCTAGCAATGGGTTGAATCTGCTTTAAAAAAAATCTGGTTGTCTGCCGCCAGTGGGCGCTGTTGCACCCGCTGAGGCAGTCCATGAATTGCAGGCTCTGTGCAGCACAGGGCTAATTAAACCTGTCCCTTCACTGTCCGGTGGTGTCACTGTGATGGGAAAGGTAACCGCGCTGCTCTGGAAAGGACATTTATGTCAGTGTGGATGGCCACTTCGCCCCGTCTCCCAGACGTTACTAGCCGGGAGAGCCGCCAGGTCACTGGGTGCCGTCTCCGGCACCTCGGTGGTGATGAGGGGCTGGGTGTCTGCAGAGCTGGCCCTCGTCCCCGGTGGCCGGCCACCCGGTTGAGCGGGCGCCTGCGCGCTGGCCGGGCCGAGCAGCACGAGCCCGCCCGGTCTCCGTTCCGGGCCTGCCTCCCGCCGCCTCAGCTCATCCGCAGCCTTCGCTAGAAAACTCCCGCAGAAGCGCTGGAGGCGGCCATGCGGCGGGCGGCCCAGGGCGCGCGCAGCGGTGGGCGTGCTGCCCTTCGGGCTGTGTCTACTTTTGCGGCGAACCTTCAAGAGTAGGTTGCAGACACCACGATTCCTTGTGCTTGGAGCACCTCGGTGCGCACCTCCTGGAAGTAAGGACATTGTCCCATCTTGTCCCGACCACTGGCACTCTTCAGAAAGGAACCTTGGTAACAGCCAACACTTAGCCCATCCATGCTCAGACGTTTCCAGTTGTCCACAGACCTGGATAACTGTTTTTTTTAAATCAGGATCCATCCAAGGTCCATGCATTCTATTTCTGTCTCTTTGGTCTAAACTTAGACCAGTTGCCCCACAATTTAAGATGGATTTTTCTGACCGCGGTGCCCCTTAGCTTTGTCCTTTATCCTCTGTATTTGCTGGAAATGGGAAATTGGGCCTCAGGGCTCGAAGGATATTTTTGGCGAGACCACCTCACAGGCCACCCCCAAACTGTAGCGTCTGCAGTGCCAGTGAGGCTAGAAGGCAGCGCACGCCCGTAGCCCCGGACCTAGTGCTTTTGTTGCAGTGGGACGGTTTCTCGTCCTGACGTTACCTGGCTCTGAAGCCTCTTAGCTTACCTGCCCTGTAAAAACTTCAGAATGCTAAACTGTACTCACAGAGAACTTTGCATGGCTGCTGTCATGTGGTAGTGACTGGGCAAGTTGGGGTACAGCTTGGTTGCCGCCTGTGTGATCTCGCACAGCCCCCTCGGGCCGTTTGCTGCCGGTTACACAGTAAAGTGGAGGTTTACACAGGACCTATGTACGTCCCAGCCCAGGACCCGGCCGGCTGGGGAGGAGCACTCAGCCAGGGTCAGGGGGCTGGCAGTGACTCCCGGCAGCTGCTGCTGCAATCACTCAAGCGGGCGCGTCAACCCGGGCCTCCCCGTTCCTAGGAGGACCACCCTGTGCGGCACCCTGGACTACCTGCCCCCCGAGATGATCGAGGGCCGGATGCACGACGAGAAGGTGGATCTCTGGAGCCTGGGGGTCCTGTGCTATGAGTTTCTAGTTGGGAAGCCCCCCTTTGAGGCCAGCACGTACCAAGAGACCTACAAAAGGATATCGCGGGTAAGACGCAGCTCTGAGGGACCGGTCGCCTCTGTCAGCCAGCACCCTTCTCCGTCCTACCCGCCTTCCCGCCAGGCTGCGTCGGAGCACTTGCACTGTTCTCTCTAAGCCTCGTTTTCTGACCGCCTGTCCCTTCTCCTGCTCCAGGTTGAATTCACATTCCCTGACTTCGTACCCGAGGGAGCCAGGGACCTCATCTCAAGACTGCTGATGCACAACCCCAGCCAGAGGCCGACCCTGAAGGAGGTGCTGGAGCACCCCTGGATCACCGCCAACGCCTCCAAACCGCCGAGTAGCCAGAAAAGCAAAGAATCGGCCAGCAAGCAATCTTAAGACTCTTGCAGGGGGAGGACCCCGTGAGCCAGGGCTGCTGTGTTAACTGGTTAACTGGTCAGATACACACCTCTTCACCTGCCTGTACTGCTGACGGCCTGCCTGCTGCCCGCAGCACTGTGGAAAATAAATATATCTACAGTTTTTTTCTGAGCAGGCAGTACGTCGTGCTCCCCCCTGGGGCAGTTCACCTCAGTAAACGTGCCACTGAAGCAAAAGTCGCCACGAGAATTGCACTAACTTCCCTGGTTTCATCATCAGGAGGCGAGGTTCAAGGGCAGCCGCCCCGTAGCCTGTTTGGACTAGGCGTCCTTGCCACAGGTGACCCGGAGCCCACGGCGGCCGGGTGGCCCCCGCACCCTGACCCGGTCAGTCAGCAGCTGTGCAATAAGCTCCCATGTTCCTGAGTGTGTGTGTAATTTATTGGGTGGCCGCACCTGGGAAAGCTGTCGGAATGAGTCTGTGACTCTTTTAAATGTTAAAATAAAGAGATGTGCATAGCCTTTGTCCCTTCCGGAATGCTCTGTCACCACCGTTAGACCTGCTGTCGGGTCCCCTTAACCACTCGCCTTTTGTCTGAGCCTGCAAGCTGGGAGCACGCGCTCTACCTCCGTCGCGGGACCTGCTCAGGACGCAGATGAGACACGTGGGTCTCAGCCAGTTCTACGTGTTCAGGGCCTGTACAAAATGTTGATGGTTTACGTGTTGTTTTTGTAAATACATTAAGACATATACAAAATGGTTATTCTCTGAAGCTCTCATGTTTTGTTTTGTTTTTTAAGTTTATTTTTAGAGAGGGGGAAGGGAAGGAGAAAGAGGGAGAGAGACATCATTGTGTGGTTGCTTTTTGCACGCCCCCTAGTGGGGACCTGGTCTGCAGTCCAGGCATGTGTGTGCTCTGACTGGGAATCGAACCGGTGACCCTTCGGTTTGCAGGCTAAGCCACCGAGCCACACCAACCAGGGCTGAAGCTCTCATGTTTTACCTTGACGACTGCAGTGCGTGTCCCAGGAGTCCACACGGCGGCCCCTGAGCAGTGGCCGGCCTCCACTTGGGCCTGGGCGGGGCGGCAGGATGGTCCGTGGGGGTCATGGGGCCAAGGTCCTAGAGCCGGCCCGGCCTGCGGACACCCCTCCGCCATTCCCTCACCCACCCCGCAGGGGCTGGGGCCACAGCTTGGGAGGACGGTCGCTGGCCATGCAGTAATGAGCTGGAGAGGTCTCTAGACCGGGGGGGGCGGGGGGGGGCACCTGAGGCTTGGAGGACATGGGAGGATTTGCAGGTTGGAGGCCGGTGCGGCCACAAGTTGCTACTGCTGACGGGGGACAGCGGGGAACCTGGCGCAGAAGTGGGGAGCGGTGGCTGTGTGACCTCGTGGTAGAATCCCTCATCCCTCCCCGAACCAGGGGTCTGGGTGTGACCTGTGTTCCTTGTGGCCTATGAAAGTGGGAGCCCCTTAGCTTCTTCCTGGGCCCCCTTGGTCACCTGGCTACCCCGGGGGCTTGTTTCTATTACGCTGGAGTTACAGTGTGTGTGTGTGTGTGTGTGAGCTTGAAACAAACTGCCCCAGTGGGAGTAGCTAAACTTGTGTCACTTCCCCAAACGGAATCGCACGCAGCAGGGAAAACAGCTCATGGTAGGGGCAGGACATTAATGAACTAGTCACACACGGCCCTGCTTTGCAGTCAACAGTTGGGGCTTTCCAGAAGAGCACACACGTTTCATAAACTTCACAAAGACGTGTATTTGTTTCACAGAATTTAAGCTGCTTGTTTTGTCAGAGAAAAAAAACGGGAGGTGAGCAAGTGGCTTTACATCTTTAAAATAGATCATTTTATTCCCAGTGGCATAAAAGCAGTGTAAATACAAGCAGTGTGCACATCCTGACGGCGCACTGACAGTGATTCCTTGAGTCCCTCCCCCTCCCCAGCTCTGCTGTCCGGGCCGCGGGCTGCGGGAGAGGGGCCGAGTAGAGTCTGGGCGTAGAAGGGACACTATGGCTGTTTGACGGGGTGACTTGTTTTATTGCTTTTGCCCATCCAGTCCATTCACATTAGTCCAAACAGAGTCAGAGGTTAAGATTTAAGCCCTTAAACCCGTGGGAGTCCCTGTCAGCTTTTCTGCATAGGCATTCTAGGGGTCTGTTTGGAAGGGAGGCACGTGTAGAGGGGGCCAGGGGCCCAGAGCCCGTGGCTGAAAGGAAGACCAGCCCGGATGAGAATGCCGCGGGCTGGCTGGTCCGAGGGAGGAAGGACCTCACACTGGCTGGCCATGGGGCATCTCGCCCGGCCGTGCGGATGTCCTCAAACTTAGGTCCCAGAAAGGCAGTTCCAACTTCTAAGGAGGTAAAACCTTTTGGCCGTGAGCCAATTGCTTTAAAAGGGGAAAAATATGGATCCACTTTGGAGACGTTGCAAGTGGAGAATCTGTCCCATCATGATTTTTTTTTGAAAAGCAATGGACAGGGGTCACCAACAGCCAACTAGGGACTGTCAGCAGCTAGATCAGAAAATCAGAACATTAGCTTATAGTTTCAGTTTTGTTTGTCCCCAATGCAATTAAACTAAAACATGGGTGCCAGGAAGTTGAACACAAGGAGCTGCCCTGTGCAGGGGGGCAGGGCAGAACTGGTTAAACGGGGTTCCCGGAGCCGGCTCAGCGTGAGAGCGGCTGCAGCGGTGGTGGCGGCAGCAGCAGCCTGAAATGGCACAGGCCCCGCAGGAAGGGGGCGCAGAAGCAAGTCCTCCCCTCCCTCCCAGCTGCTGTTATTTCACAGTTGTCTTCCACTTATAGCAAGTGCTACTAACTTTCCTTTTCAGAGAGAGTCAAAAAAATTTTTTTTAACTGCACATAACTTGAACTCAATTGAAAAACAGAAGTAGCAACACAATGTAAACACTGGGACAGCGCTGGAATGTCCGGAGTTCGAGACGCAGAGGGTTAGGCAAAGATTGTCTCGGCTTCGCACATGCGCAGTGTCCGTGCTCCTCTGAGGACACGGGCGTCGGGGGCTGAGGGATGCCATCACTGTGGGGCACGTTCCCACACTTTACCCAAACGGAGAAAATGACCCTGAGCTACTTCCCTGAAATTTGAGGAAAAGCCCCTGAGACGGGCCCCCACCCTGTCCCCATGCGAAGGGGTTTGGGGGCCAAGGAGACACACCAGACGTCCTTGTTCTCTTTTCCCTCAGACACGTGTACCGAGCGCGCAGGTGTTGGTGCTGACTCGGGTCCCGATGACGGAGGGTGCCGTCTTCCCTTCTGCTCCATTCATTGTAGCGCCGGCAGCCGCACTGCGGCGGAATATTGCACATTAAACCGCAGGCAGCCTGGCAACAAATACTGTGGGGAGGGGAGTTTTAAAATCGGCTGAATGAATCCTTCGTGGCTCTTCAAGAGCTTGAACTGCAGAACGACCCTCGCCAACGATCTTCCAGAGGGACGCGGGGGAAGCCGACAGCAGCTTACGGCGACGACCCATCTGGGATGTGTTGCTGACATTTTAGACCACGTATACAAGCTCTATGATAAATACAAGCCCTATGATACATTTCTAAAATGTAACAAAATTTATAAAGGAAAAAAAAGACAATCATTCAAACACCTGAATTTTGCCGGCAAAAGCGAAACACCCAAGAGAACACACAAAGTAGCCCCGGCCCCCCAACCCCACCAGAAAAACAACCAAAACCCTACGATCCTAAAACCAACCCAAATGTGTAAAGTAAAAGAAATAGGTTTCCAGGCCCCCTGTCGAAGGGCTAGCTCTTCAAGGCTTTGCAGCCGGAGGCTTAAAAAATCCCACTCTCCGAAAGTATCGGACGACCAGGGGCACGGAGACCAAGGTCACGCTGATCCTCACCGGCGCGAACAGCTTGTGGATGGCGTAGGCCACCACGAAGGTGCCTGTGCCTGTGGCCATCTTCGACTGCACCAGCGACTCTCCGAGCCCCAGCTTGAGCAGGATCGCAGGCACGTCCACGCCACTGCAGGGGAGAGGGGCGGACACAGAACCGAAAACCACTGTTACGGCCTGGAGGCAGCGGAGGCATCGATTTGGCTCTGAGGGTTGCATCGTTTTAAAAAAGCCTGAAGACGGCAGCTCGACAAATACAAGGTCCTGAGACAGAAGGTTCTTACCCACGAGGAGCCTTTCCTGACAGCACGAAACGCGTGCCTGCTGCCGCCCACGGTCTTACCTTGACACGAGCAGGTAGAACATGCCCAGGGAGACCAGTGAGATCCCAACGTGCAGGCCCACGCCGACGGCTCCGTATTCCTGAAAGACCTTCTTCAGCTGCTGGGACTTGCTCTGCTTTTTCTCCTCCGCGTCGCTCACACGGCTGCCTGTTGTCGCAGTGGTTTTGCTGGGGTCCTGAGCACGAACCAAAGAAGGGGGCACCCTCGAGGTCACCGCCAGCTTTCACAATCACGGAGTGTTCTAGTCTCTTGCCCACCCAAGGGGAACTCAGCTCCCCTCTTTCTTACACAGAGGGCCCAGGCCGGTGCCCCCTTAGCCGCTAAGCACAATGAAAGGCTGGGTGCCAGGTATCACGGGCAGAATCACGGCCCCAGACGTGTCCAGGTCCTAGTCTGCAGAACCTGTAGCTGTCACCTTCTGTGGCCAGAGGGTTTTGCAGATGCGACTAGGTGAAGGATCTTGAGTGGGACCCCTGTAATCAATCACCAGGGGCCCCCTAGGTGGAGAGAGGGAGGCAGGAGGGTCAGAGGCTGGAACGTGCCCCACTGCTGCCTCTGGAGCTGGAGGAGGAGGGGCCTGGAGCCAGAGCCCAGCGATGCGGGAGCCTCTGGAAGCTGGAGGGGCAGGAGATGGATTCATTTCCCCCCAGAGCCTCCAGGAGGAACCAGCCCAGCCAACACCTTGGCTCGAGTCCCGGGACACTCAGTTTAGTTTCTGACGTACAGAACACAACAGGGATACATGTGTTGGTTTCACCCACCAGGTCTGCGGTTGCAGCGGCAGGAGGAATTAACGCCGTAGGGCTCACGCGCTTGGGGACCACAGGGACCCGTGGTCTGAGTCCACGGCAGGAGCCCACCACAGCCACGCCAGATGCCACAAAACCTGCACTGTGGGCGCCGAGTATCAGGGAGTGGAAGCGACAGCCGATTTACTCCCGGACCAAGGCTCACCCCGGCCGGGGTCTGTGCAGGTAAAGGAAGGGCCAATACCCAGGCCCCACGCTCCCTGGCTGGGACCCGCACAGAAACAGTTCACGGCGTGTGGCGTCTGCGGGCATTTATTCCGGACTGCGGGGTCTGCAGTGTGCGGGAGAAACAAAAAAACCCTGCAGCACTGGATTAACCAACAACGACAAAGACCCAAACGCCTTCCCGGTACGGGAGGTGCCTTTCTTATCAGAAGATTTCTCTAACTCGGAAGCCAGACGGCAGCGCCCTGCTTGGCAGGCGGTATCTGGGGCAGCTCTAGACGTGGCCTTTGCAGGGGCCCAGGATGCCGTCTTCCTTGTGGTTTTAGAGCCACATTCGAAGGGCAAGAGGGAGGAGTGTGCCAGACGGCCCAGAACACCTTCGGGCAGGGGCAGGACCCGCGGGAATGAAAATGAAATACTCCAGGGCAGCAGTGCACACGGCGGAGCCCCCCACGGTCCCACCCCCCCAAGTCAACAAGGTGTGCCAGCCAGCACCGCAGGGGACCTCCCAGCCTGCCCCCGGCTGCCCGAGGCGGCTGACCTCTGGGGGAAGGCCCCAGGTGGCCCAGAAGCTGCTGGTCTGGTTGCCCAGAATCCTCCTTGATTTTAATCACACACAACAGCGACTGCTCTGCCCCTCCCCCCTGGAAGAGTCTGTACAAAACTCAAGATTTATCGGGTAAAACCATCTTTTCTTTACCTCCCGTTTGAAAGAGCATCCCCTTTGTTCCAAAACCTTGGTTGGAACTGAAAAAAAAATCAAGACCAAACGCCCCCTCAAAACCCAAACCCAAAACCCCCAGAAGCAATGAGACGGCTCAATAACAGAGGCCCGTCCCAAGGACACTGGCGCTTTTCCTAAAGAATGAAATTTGTTCCATTCAAGGCTATTGGGGATTAAATGCGAAGGCCGCGGGGTGGGGGAAACAGTGTTTCCTCGCTGCCTTTAGCTGTGACTTCTGTGTGTCTTCAGACTCAAAACAAACACTGTAAAAAGGGGGCAGGCCGGTGAAATCCAGTGTGGGGTGGGTGATGGAGTCCCAGAGACAGAATCTGACAGGCAGTAAAGCACAGCCTTTTTTTTTTTTTAAATCCTCTTTCGAGCGAAAGGGTCAGGCCAGTTCCCTGGCCCACCAGCCTGCCCGTGACTCAGCTGTCCCCACTCACTCGATGGCCCATAGCTTAACTGAAACTCTCTCCCGCCGTGTACCATAGACACCTGGCGCCAGCCACCCAGGCCGGCGGGCAGACTGACCCTCCTGCTCCTGGGAACAGCCCGCCCTTCACCCAGCCTGGTGTCCCGGCTCACATCCTGGACCCTGGGGCTCACACCTGGAACCCTGGGGCCCGCGCCCAGAAGAGCAAGAGATTAACCCCTTCCCATCCCCTCGCAGAACCCTGCGCTTGTCCTTTTAAAGACCCCCTTCCCGCCTCCCCCCGGGGTGCAGCGGGTCCCAACTCAGCCCGCCTGTAAGTGCAGCATCAAATAAAGGCACTTGGATCAGATCATCGGGTTCCTCCCGCCTCTGTCTCTTGAGCATTTGTAACACCAAGGACCTGCTTACTGATTTTAGAGAGAGAGGGAGAGAGAGAGAAACATTGATGGGATGCCTCCTGCACACACCCCAACCGGGGACTGAACCCACAACCTCAGCATATGCCCTGATTGGGAATTGAACCTGTGATCTTTGAGCACACAGGACGACGCTCCCACCAGCCACGCCACACTGGTCGGGGCCAGCACAGCACTTTCTGGAAAGGTCTGAGGAAAACCACCAGCGTCCCCAGGATGGGCCTCTTCTGTGGAGCCTGGTGCTGAGCGCAGCAGTTCGAAGGCTTCGCTTCTAAACAGCCCTCACGATCCTGTCGCGTGGCCGCCCTGTCGCTCCCTCTTGGACACACAGGACACTGAGGTTCGGAGGGAAGCCCAGCACCCGGACCGGTCACCCCTCGGCCACACGGCCTCTAAGCTCATCATCCGATTCCCCATTACGTCCTGTAAGAGTGGGCCATTCCCGAAGGAAGACACTTCCAGAACCTGCAGGCTCTGCGGGAGAAGAGCAAAGCTACAGCTCCTCTCTGCTGGCCAGCACGTGCGCCCTCCTCTTCCCCGAAGCCCCTGACCGTCTCCGCGGCCCACCAGCCGGGACGGCCGCTCCTCCGACCGACGAACAGCTGCAGATGGGCGAACTTACAGACGGCCCAGATGGTGGGCCCTGATAGGACGAACCACCCACAATCTGCAGTTCCAAGTGCCTAAAGACATTCTGACCCGCGGCTCGCATTGGCCGGGAGCCCCTTCCACGCCCACCCCGGACGCCCGGCCCGACCAGACGAACAATCGCCATCTGTCCACTCATCAGGACCGAGTGCGGCTCTCTATGCGGGGGGCCCTTTCCTTCACAACCACGAGTCTGGCAAAAGGCCTTTTTGGCCCAACCAGAGACATTAAAGGCGGCCAGGCTCCCAGCTACAGAGTAACCAGCATCTGTGGCAGGGCAGTGGGAAGGACCGAGTACTCAGACCCGGGGCACGGTTTCTTGTTAGCAGCCTCACGGTTACTTTTTAACTTTCTTGAGTTAGAATCTGACTTGGACAAGTTTCTTCCTTCTGCCTGGCTGGGGGAAAGGAAAACTCTTCAGGTGTCGTGAGCCCTGTCCCCTCCTTTCTAACCCTGGAGGAGATGGAAGAAACGAAAATAAGGGAATTTGTGAAGGGGGCGACTTGCAAGGAATGGAAGCCTTCCAGACATTCATTTCTTCGTGACGCATCACCTGGTACGCTAGGCACGGCCCCGGCTGCATCACCATTACACGCCCCCAGTGTCTGGACCAGATAAAGTGCTTTCATATGCTTGCATGTACATGTGTGTGCGCGCACATGCATGTGTATGTGTGTGTGTGAGAGGCCCCCTCCAACGTTTATAAAAGCACGAAAGGCTGTATTAGAAGGGACAGGAAGGTTTGGGGAATGAACCAAAAATCTCACCCACAAGTGGCTCGCATTGTTAGGAGTGACATCTGTTTTCATTCATTGGATAAGTAATATTACGAATACACACTACACTGTGTTTACTTTGCACCAGTTCTGAGTACTTTGAAAAAGTTCATTCATATAATCCTCACCACAGCCCTGCGAGAGAGGCACTACTGCCATCACCGCTTAATGGAAGAGGCTCCCGGGAGCTCAGAGAGGTTGAGTAACTTCCCAAGGATCACACAGGGATCGCCGGTGAAGGCTGGGACCCTGGCCCGCCGAGTCTGGTTCTCAGGCCTTCGCTCTTAACACCTGCGCTGCGTTCCTCACTTACTCACGAGGGTCTGCTCCTCACGAGGCGCTGCTCTGAGTGTGGGAGGTGCTGCAGCCCACTGAGCAGTGAAAACCTCGCCCTCAGGCAGCCTGGGGTCCGGCGGGAGGGGAGGGACCATAAACAGAAAGGGAAACGGTCAGGGCTGCCGACGGGGCAAGTGCTGTGGAGAAACACCGAGGACGGACGGAGGCAGACAGATGGAGTGTGCCAGGTGCCAGGTACGTTACCTTGATCTCCACTGACATTCTATGACGAGTGAATTAATGTCCCCTTTTACAGACGGGGAAACTGAGACACAGAAGTGAGGGGATTTGATCAAGGCCGCAGAACTAGTGAGTAGAGACAGGAACACAGGGAGTCTGAGACCACACTCATCGCCACGGTTCACACATACATAACACACACCTGCCCATACATGAATGCACAAATGCCAGTGACAGGGCCTGGGCTGGGGACGAGGCTGATGTGGCTGCTGGGACAGGCAGGCAAGCCAGGAGACTGTTCCAGAGAATGAATGAGAAGACACGGGGCCAGTGGGGCCCACCGCAGGCCACACTGGGGGGCAGGGAAGTCTTCCTGGAAGGAGGGCTGAGCCACCAGGGATCACCAGGAAGCAGCTGGGTGTGCACAGAGGGTGCCAGACCCCTGAGGACCCCCAACCTGGGCTCCAGATTTAGAGCCAAGATCTGCTGCCTGTCTGATGAGGGGAGTGGGCGGCAAGGAAGGAAGTCTCTCCATCAGTGCGGGAGGCGCGGTGAGGCCAGGGGTCAAACCCCCACCGAGCATCAGCTCAGGAAGGGCTAGCTAGCTGAGCACGGTGCACAGAACTGTGCCTTACCCTCTTGTCCGGGGTGTGCTACTTTTAGCCCTGGGAAGGCTCAGAGGCCTTCAGCGCTAGGGGTGAGGTCACACCGCTGGTGAGTGCAGGGGCCTGATGGCGAAGGGACAGCGGGGTCCAAAGCGGGAGGCGCTGGTGGGGCGGGAAGCCAGGCTCTGTGCACCCCAAGCCAGCGTGCTAGTCCTGTCTCTCATCAGACTGTTTTTTCTTTAAGAAGACACACGTGAAGGAAGCACAACTGTAGTAGATTTTTTTTTTTTAAAGTTAAGCCCGTGTTAACATTCTGAACGGAAACCAGTTTTCACTTATCATACAGAGAAGGCAACGGCCGAGAAGGAACACAGCGTGTCCTACGTGAGTCTCGCCTGAGGTCTGTCCTTTGGCGAGATAAAGAGGGAGGGGCAGCGAGCGCGGGGCGCTGGCAGCGGCCGGCAGCGCCCGCTGGGGCTCACTGGCCCAAACAGGAGGCTCTAAGGGGAGTTTCCAAAGGGAACAAACAACCCTGACGGCCCAGCGCGGACGCTGGTGCCAAGTGCAGGCCCCACCTAAAACTTGCCAGGTTACCGCCGACGCTTTGGCAACTGGGGGCTCCCTCCGCGGGCGCCTGTGCCCTCGGGCAGATCACTACTTCCCAGGGCCTCAGTTTCTCCCGCTGTCGAATGGGAAGTTCGCTTCCTTGGCTTGTAGAGATTAGGGGTCTGGGGACCGTGGAGGCGCTCAGTCTTGGGCAGCGGCGCGTGCAAAGCTCTCCTTTGGCAGAGGTGGACCGGGGATCGGGGTGCTCTGGCACCCGGGATCGGGGCCCTGGGGGGACCGGGATGGGGGTGGGGTGGTTTACCTGGCGGCCGCCGCCGTCCCCGCGGGCCACGGACGACAGCAGCCGGGCGTCTGGCCCGGGTCGCAGCAGCGGCAGGAATAGGGTTGGCGGGGCGCAGGGGGCGGTGGCGCCCAGGAGCCAGGAGGCGCGTGGCTGGACGCGGGCGCCCACCCTGCTCGCGGGGCCCAGCTGCAGCAGCAGCAGGCGGGCCATGGCGAGCGGCGAGCAGCGAGCAGCGAGGCGCAGCTCCTTCTGCCCGCCGGAATGGGAACCGGCGGCGCGAGCGCGGGTGGGCGGGGCCGGGCCGGGCCCGCCCTCCTCGGCCCCGCCCACAGGCCCGGCCCCGAGGAAGCCCAGAACTCTCGCGGGGTGGGCGGGGCCGGCGCTGGAAACCCTGGCGGAATGGGCGGGGCTGGAGAGGCGCGCCTTTCGGCTTTAGCCTGGGAGTGAATTCCTGCAGCCTAGATTCTGCCGCAGTGTGTGGGTTGCCCGCGAGTAGGAGGTCAGTCCAGCTTCCAGACTGAGGGGACTCGGTGGCAAGTGGCAAGGCCACACGAGGGATGCTCGTGTTTGGGAGCTACAGGCCGCCTCGGTGCTCAGTAACTATGAACGATCTTCGGTCTCCATTCTACAGGTCAGGAAACCGTAGGGAGCCTTCGCCAAAGGTCACCTCTCACCTCTCACACCTGATGCCGTCTAGCATTTTTTGTTGTTGTTGTTGAAACTGGAGGATCCAAAGTGTTTCTAGATCTTTGCTATTTTAGGCAGAAGAGAATATAGCACAGGCAACTGGCGCTTGGAAAATCTTTGGGAAGCCGGAGTGTGCCTATTAGGCTGAGCCCCCTGGGGAAGATTCCCTGGCCAGTCCGAGGGGCTGCCCCGCCTCAGCCACCGCTAGGAAGGTGGGCACAGGGGTCCGTCAGCGGAACGAGTGACCTCTGCCGCAGATGCCTGTCCACGGTCACGGACTGGCAGCGGCACACCCGGACACCCGAATTCTGCTGCAGAAAACCCCCACGTCTCTGCAGACTTGATCAGCAGCGGCAAGCAGCCCAAACTGCAGGAAGACGCCTCCGCCCCATGTCTGCTTTCGAAGTATCGTGCAGGTGCCATCCATGTGGCAGAAATGAATTCATATCCAGAAACCTAGCTGTGAGGGAGTCTGGGAAATTTCAGCCGTTCTGCCGGGACTGAGAGGTTGCCAATGCACCTCATGTCCCTGGTATATTGATAAAAGTGCAGTCATGCTGTGTATGGGCATTATTATAACACGAGTTCTTCACGCCATATGTCACCAATGTCTTTCCCCTCGGAACTGTATTGTGGAACATTGGTTAAAAGCTGCAGAGCATTCTATGGTATGGGCACAGTGAATTATTCAATCCAGCCTCCTGGCAGTGGATGCCATGGACTGGGTGTTTGTGCCCCTTCCAAACTCTTATGTCAAAGCCCTGCCCCTCAGTCTGATGGTGTTTGGAGATGGGACCTTCGGGAGAGAAAGAGGGTTAGCTTCTGTCACAAGAGTCTGATCCTCACGACGGGATCAGTGCCCTTATAAAAAGTGGAAGAGAGAGCTCCATGTGAGGACGTAGGGAGGGGGTGGTCAGCAAGCCAGGGAGAGGGCCCTCGTTAGAACCTCACCACTCTGGGACCCTGATCCCAGAATTGCAGCCTCCAGAACTGAGAGAAAACACATGTCTGTTGTTGAAGCCACACCGTCTGTGATATTTTGTTATGGTAGCCCGAGTGGACTGCTATAGATTACAGTGGTTATGTAGGTGATTTCCCCCCCCCACACCCTTTTTTGCTATTTTAAATTGAACTTAATTGTCAAAGCCAGCAGCCTTTTTTCCAGTTCCCATGATCTGTGACACCTTGCAGTGACAGACCCTGTAGTAACCCCCTCCTTGAAACTGTCTCATCCATTCGTTTACTGGCTCACTCGACACGTGCTCACTGGGTACCGACTGCCCACGTGTGGTTTGCTTGCGTCACGCAGCGCCTGCTGATTCTCCTCGCTCTGTGAGGGAGGGACTCAGGAGGAAAACAGGTCCGAGCGGAGTTCTGGAGCTCGTGACAATGAGCCATGGGACCTCCCTGAACCTCAGCTTTCTTTTCTGTAACATGAGAATTACGGTACATGCCTGCGTGACTTCCTGAAGGAATGCAAAACCACCCCGTGTGTGTGGGACAGGCGGGGGGGGGGGCGGTGCCCCGAAGGCTTCCCTGCCCACCTCCCTCCCCCGCACTGCCGCGGAAGTGGCCTTGTGGGACACAGCAAACGCCCCTGCAGACCTCCGCTGCATCGGACACTGCACAGACATAAGCTACAGCCTCTGGGGAAAGGAGATGCGGGCATTTGCTAATTTGTTTGGCAGCTACTCATCCAGCATCAGCGTGGTGCTTGGCGCTGTGCTAGGCACAAAGGGAGACAGAAGAAACACAGATCAGGGTCCCTGGTCTTGGAGACGACAAACGCAAAAGGAGCCCTTGAGATCCTCCACCCCCAGGACACGGGATCCCCCACTCTTTAGGCCCCCCAGACTCTTATGAAGCACGGTTCTTTGTTGTAAAAACTAACGAGGCTTATGTCCCCTTTAAAAAGGCTTACAAGTTTTCTAAAGGACATGCAGTAAGAAAAGGAAAGGGGGGGATCCCTTCCCTTTTTCCCTTTTTGCACCAGGGAAAATGGATTTCTTTTCCAGTTTGTTGTTACCTGTACGGAGACAGGCGTTCAACAAAAGAGTGCTGTATCCCTACAATGTCGGGCAGCGTAAGGGCCCCTTGCAAACGAGGCCAGGGGCTGGAAGTAACTGGCAGTGGAGTCCTCCAGAGGGAACAGTCCTGTGGGTGCCCAGACGGAGCTCCCTGTGCCCAGAGCCCGGAGCAGGAGCCCAGGGAAGCGCTGCCCGCAGCAGGCGGGGTCTGCGCCTGGCGTGTCCTTCCCGGCACCTGCCCACGTGCGAGCCATCACATCTGGTTGGTGCTTTATCTGACTCTTTTTTTAACCCCCAAATGGGATTCTAACAGGTGTTCTCCGTTTGCTTTTGTCACCCACTGTCCCATCAAGGACAGCTGTCCGTGTTGTGCAGCAGCCTAATCTCTCTTTCAGTGGCTGCCCCGTATTCCTGCGGTGGCTTTGCCAGCAGGGGTTTCCCCTCTCCCTGTTTGATGGGATACGTTCAGGGTCTTGTCAGCGGAGGCTGAGAGCCATTTATTGTGAGGTCGTTGTGAGGACTGAACGTACTGGCACGTGTAAAGTGCTTAGAATTGCATCTGGCTCAGATTGGGTCTGTATGGTTACTGGTCTATAGCTGTTACTATTATGGTATTCTCAATTAGTGATTGTTCTCCCATAACGTCTGTGTCTGTCTTCCCAGTCCTTCCCTTCCTTTCTTCCTCCCTCCCCCAAGTGCTCACTGCGCATCTGCCCTGGGTTACCCAGGTGGACAGCTCCGACACCGTCCCTGCTCTCCGGGGGCTTAGAGTTGGGTGGGCGGATGGGCAGGGGACAAAGAGCCAAGTGAGGGTAGCGTCATGAGTTGTGGCCGCCGATGGGTGAGCAGAGAGGCCTCCTCGAGGAGGCACAGGAGCAGACACGGAGCTTTCAGCGGCAGGGGGCCACAGGCAGAGGGACAGCAAGGGTGCGCTCCCAAAGAACCTCGAGGGCACGGGGGAGTTGGTGCCTGCAGCCGGAGGAGACCTGCGGGGCCACGGTGCAAGGGGCAGTGAGGGGCAGGAGCCGGATGGGAAAAAGTGGCCGGGAGCCAGATCCCCGCTGCAGTGGGCGAATGTCGGAGGGTTTTAATAAGGGGGGCGACACAGTGCAGTTGGCCACGTGGAACAGGTCCTCTGCCAGCCACGTGGAGACGGAGCTGGAGGAGGCAGAAGCCGGGCCCCTGGGAGGGTTTGCAGCACCCTGGTGCGAGGACGTGCCTCGGGCTCTGCTGGCACCACGGGGTCAAGGGGTCACGAGGGAGGGCCGAGAGATGCGGGAAAGCCTCAGGGACTGGCCACCGCCTGGAGGTCACGGAGGGGACGTGGCCCGCGGATGCTGGATGATCGGAGGTGCCTCCCTGCTCCGTGACCTCGGAACTGTGTTCCGTGCAAAGCCGGAGCCATTTCCAAGCGCAGGGCCTTGCGAGGCTCGGGTGGGCCCTGGGTAAGACGGATTCTGCAGAGGCCTTCCCAAAAGGTGCTGATGCGATGCCCTGGAACGCGAGCCTTGTTTTTGCCGGTCAGCCTGCAGTAAAACTGGCCTCAGCAGCGCTCGCCGTATGAGTGGCGTACCCACCCGCGTGCAGAGGGAGGACCCACTGCGGTGCATGCAGAGGCCTCGGGGACTGAACGCCCCACACAGCTGGTAAGGCCTCTGCGTGAACTTCAGCATTTCGGCCACCGGCGTCGGGGTCTCTCCTCCGCCCAGACCCACCTCGAGCATCCGCTCCTTGCTTGTTTACACGGCCACCCACCAACCTGGAGACGCCTGCCTCTTCTCCCGTCTCTCCGGCCCTCTGCGCGTGGGGGGCTGGGTTCAGAGTTCACCGGGAAGCTCCCGGGGTTGGGGACAACAGGGCGACAGCAGCCCTGAGCGGGGAGCCTGGGGCAGAGCGAGGTGCCCGGTGGGTAGAGTCTGCCTTGGGAAGGGTCCGAGGGAGGCGCTGGCGGGGACTCCGCTCCCCTTGTCTCCAAAGCCACCTCCTCCCTCGTCCGAGTCCACGCCGGCCAGTTCTCCAGCCTCCACACGCAGGGATGTCGGTTCATACATTTTTAAAAATATGTTTACTTTCATTGAATTAATTGGGACGACATCGCTTAGTAAAACTGTACAGGTTTCAGGGGGACAGTTCTGCAACGCATCACCAGCATTCTGTATTTTGTGCTCGCCACCCCCAGCCAGGTCTCCCTCTGTCGTCACCCAGCAGGGACCCTGCAAAGTGATGTTGGTTCTTGCATGACCAGGGAGTGTTTGCTCGCTGACCTTGGCCACCTCCCTTAATCCTTCTGATCTTATTTCCGTATCTTCAGGGTGGATACAATGATGCTACTGGCTTTATGGAAATGCCCCAGGTTGGACCCAGTAAGGCCCTAGGACAGAGCCTGACAAATGTAAGTCCACTGGCCACCACACTCCCAGTAGGCAGGAGGACGCTGCTTATTATTCTCTTTATCACATTATGTCACGCAGAGGAGAGTCAGGCCCAGTGTTGGCAGCTGCTGCTTGCTGCAGGGTTTGCTGCTGGCCACGAGTGCTCCCTGGGGATCCTCATGTTGGCACCTGTCATCACCCCCAGGGGCTGCAATTACCATCATTTCCAGTTTGCAGGCGAGGGTTTTAGGGAGGTTCCCGGAGCGTGGCCTGGGGCTCCTGAGCTGCCAGCACGCCAGCACGTGGGAGGTTAGATGGCAGCTCATCGAAGCCCCTCCTGTCAGCAGCCCCGCCCCCGCCCCCGCCAGCAGTTTCTGTGGCTGAGGACTGTGCATGTGGGCGATCAGGATCCCGGAGGTGGCAGGGACAGGGGAGCTGGGCGTCGGAGGCGACCTTTAGGGGACTAGGCTGCAGGGGCTGCCCAGGTGATGCTTGTAGGGACAAGCTTCTAGATAAGGGACAGTCCTGGGATTACCCTCAGCAAACAGCTCTGTCCTAGGCGCCCTCGCCCAGCAGGTGGCGCTGCAGGCTCTCCCAAGGCTCCGACTGCAGCGAGGCGAGGCAGAGTTGGGGCTCAGGTTTGGGCGAGCTTGCTGCAATTTGCAAATACAATGACCTAAGACAGCTCCTCCTGAGTGATGGAGTTCCTGGACCTTTCAGCAAATCGCTTCTGCATTCGAGTCACCAATTGTCTTTTGTGAAGCTGGAACAGGGAAATACCGGTAACCATTCACTCCTCTGAGTGCCTTTTGAGTGGTTATTGTGGCTTTTGTTTTATTTTTGCCTATTTTTTTTTTGTTACACCGAAATGGGTCCACACTGATGCAAATACATAGCCCAACTAACATGGCACCTTCAAAGAGAGGTGTGCAAACACAACAGGTACCGTTTTACAGGTGAGAAACCGAGGCACAGAGAGATGAACGGGATGGGGTGGTGGGGCAGGACGAGAACCCAGGAACCCAGGACAATCACCCCCCTTCCCCCACTGCACACTCCTCCACTGACTCTCCCAGCGGACAGTGGGCTCCTTACTCGGGGGAAGGAAACAGGGTTCAGAGAACAGCGATGTTTCCCGGGAGGTGCATCCGGGGCACGACACGGCGGTTGTATTCATGGCCTTTGGGACCTGTGGGGCGCAGCCTTTTCTGGGATCAGGAATGACAAAGCCTGCGCCCAGTGGTGTGAATTGCCAGCAAGGGCAGAGCTCGTGCAGAAGGGCGGTGCCTTGTCCATCTCAGGAGCGGGCGGCTGCCTCTAGGCTCTGGCACACTGTGTGCCAGAGGGGGTCACGTCCCCTGATTTCTTAAGGTCAGCTGTGTGCACAGTGGCCACCTGGCCACAGGGCCTCCCACTCCCATCCCGAGGTGGAGTCTGTTTTCTACCCCTTGAGTCCAGGCTGGCCTGAAACCTGGCACTTGCTTTGCCCACAGCACTTGGTGCAAGTGATGCCGTGTGTTCTGAGCCCAGGCTGCAAGGGGCCTTGCACATTCTGCTGCTCTTGCTCCTAGAACTCGCCCGCTGGGGGAATGGGCCGGGGGAGCCGAGTGAGGCACCCCCTCCGAGGCCGTCTGAGACCACCAGCCCCCACCTGACCCAGCGGCTGATCGTGAACACACGATCAAACCCAGCCAAGGTCAGCGGAGCCTGTCCAGACCGGCAGAGCCGTCTGGCTGAGCCCAGCCCGGATTGTGCCAGACCCAGCATCCTGAGACACAGAGGGACGCCACACAGACGGTGCTAACTGGCTCACGCTGGCTCTCTGCATTTAAAGAATGAAACTCTCCTGCTTTTTAAAGGTTGGCGATGAATAAAAAAAGAAACCCCAACAAACCAACACCTGTGCTAGCTGAACCAGATGTTTATGAGTTCCAGAGGGGGCTGCAGGGGTCGCCAGTTCCCAACGAATGCCGTAGAGCCTGTGGAACAGGAACAAATCCTGGTTTGCTGCTTGCAGAAATCTTGGCGCACGCGAACTGGTGTGAATTTATACATATGAACTGAATGTGAGTGTCAAGAAAGGTTTGTTGCAACTGCCCTCAGAAGGCAGTCGCTCGCCTGGGCTTTCCTCTTGTGGTGGGGGGCGGGTTTCAGCATTTATATCTACCGGTTTCTTTGTTCAAGGTGATCTCTGGTCCTGTTTGAAAATAGAATCTTTGCCTTGGCTGGCGTAGCTCAGTGGATTGAGCGCGGGCTGCGAACCAAAGTGTCGCAGGTTTGATTCCCAGTCAGGGTACATGCCTGGGTTGCAGGCCATGACCCCCAGCAACCTCACATTGATGTTTCTCTCTCTCTCTCTCTTTCTCCCTCCCTTCCCTCTCTAAAAATAAATAAATAAAATCTTTTAAAAAATAGAATCTCTAAGCTTCGATCGTGTACAAAGTCCTCATCTTGCTACTCACGGCAGTGAGCCTGGGCACCAGCAGAAAGTTAGCTTCTGCCCGCCAGCTCGTTTTCGTGACTTCAGGAGTGAGTCATCAGTGCGCCCCGTGTGGGCTGAGGACCTGAGTGTCTCGAACCAGTGTCCCTGACAGGGGCCTGGCGAGCGGCAGCACGACGGCGCTGGGACCCTCTTTCACACTCCAGATTCCCAAGGTCTCCAAGTCCTGTTGCCTGCATCGTTTGCGAGATTTTTAAAGAGCCGTTAAGACCGACGTTGGTTCCGAACACCTGACGTAATGAAACAGATGTAATTCCCTGAGCTCTGCAAAGCTGGGAAGGAAAAGAAAAAGCTTCAGGGGGGCGGGAGTGGCCGGTAATTCTTCCAGGGGGATCTTCCTCTGAGCTGTTGACCGGTGGACGGTCCATGAGACAGACAGGATGCAGTTGTGCCCGTTTTACACAGTGGGGCTCAGCTTGCCGTCCTCCGCCTCCAGTCCTTTCTTTTTTTTTCTTGCTCACCCGAGGACATTTTTTCATTGCTTTTAGAGACGGAGGGACATGGATACAGGAGCAAAGCGTTGATCAGTGGCCTCCCTTACGCGCCGGGACCTGCCTTCAGTGCTGAGAAGCGTGAGCTGGCCTGTGCTCACCAACGCCTGCCGCCTTCTTCCCTCTCCCAAGCTGCACTCTCTTCGGCTGATGCCCTGGGGGAGCGGAGGCACCAGGTCTCGGAACATCTCATCTCCGAGTGTGGATGGGGGCTCTGTCCTTCAGGATTGCCTGGGTGGGTGGGGGCGGGGGCAGCTCCTTTAAAATAAAAAGAGATATAATGGCCACGTAACATTGTGTAAGTGTGAGGTGTGCAGGGGTCGGTTTGATGCATTTGTGTGCTGTAATATGACTCCACAGTAGCGTCAGCGGATAGCTGATACTTGCCATTTCTTTCTTTGTATCGAGGACAGTTCGGATTGCCTCTTAGAGACTTTGAAGTTCAATACACAGTGTTGTAGCCACTGTGCTGTAACCGCTGTGCTGTGCCACAGGGCTCCGGCACTTACTTGTCTGCTAGTCGTCAGTCTGTGCCTTTAAGTGGCATCTCCCCAGTTGCCCCGCACCGAGCCCCTGGTCACCACCATTTTGCCTCTGTTTTCACAGGTTCAGTATTTCTCAGATTCCATGTGTAACTGACGTCCATACAATAATGGTTTGACTTACTGCACTTCGCGTGATGCCTTCAGGTTGTATCCATGTTGTCAAAAATGGCAGGATTTCATCTTTCCTCATGGTGGAGCAGTACTCCGTTGTGTGTGTGTATATATATATATAGTGTGTGTGTGTGTGTGTATACATATATACCACGTCCCTTTTACCCGATCATCTGGTGAGGGACATCCCAGTCGTTGCCATATCTTGGCTGCTGTGAGCGGTGCTGCCATGGACACGGGAGAGCAGCCATCATCCCCTTGAGATCCAGGTTCCGGTTCCTTCCGATGTGCACCCAGGAGTGGGCCGCTGGGCCACATGGCGTCTCAGTGAGGCCAGGCACGTTGTCCAAGCTCAGGAGCAATCAGCTCGGCAGGTGAGCTCGGAGGGGCTGTCTGCTGGGAACTGGTGCCGCGGGCCCCCATGGAACGGCTCTGCCGTGAGGAAGGCACGGAGACCCCACTAGATGGAAGAGGGCCGGGCATTTCAGGGACTTCCCGGAGGGGTTCCCATGGGCCCCACCCCGCTTGGCCTTGGTGATTTGCTGGAAGAGCTCACAGAACATAGGGAAACATGTACACCCTCCCCAGACCCTCAGCCCCGTCCTGAGGCCACCTCCCGCCCTAGCCCCTTCCCTCGGGGAGCTCTCAGCCTGATGGAGAAAATGGCAAGACGAGCACAGAGGAGCTAGGATTTTTAAACACTTGAAAGAAAAAAGGGTGTTGATGGTAGCACTAATATCTTCCCATGCGTTTCCTTTCCACACTGAATCACTACACAGAGCAGGACCACTTCTGAAGTCAGCGACTAATTCCTCCCCATAATTTTATGTCAGAGCAGCGGCTCCTTCAGGTCTCCGTGGTGCCCAGGGGAACAATGCGGATGCACCTGAAGGCCGTGCAATGTGTAGTGACATCTGCCGTCTGTGCAGGGCATCACCGCTCGCCCAGACCACCCGCTGGAAATTAGCTTCTCATGTCATTCATTCAGTTGTCCGTCCATCCATCCACCCATCTGTCCATCCATCCATCCAACAAATACTGACTGTGTGTCTCCCATGCTCCGGACACTGTCATAGGTGCTGAGGACCCCACTGGGACCAAGAAAGACAAAATACTGCCCTGAGGGAGGTGACATTGGCAGGGGTGTCCAGCCCACAGCCCAGGATGGCTATGGATGCAGCCCAGCACCAAATCATAAATTGACTTAAAACATCATGAGATTTTTTTGTGTGATTATGTGTCACAACGTATTTAACATGGGGCCCAAGGCAACTCTTCTTCCAGGGCAGCCCAGAGACGCCAAAAGGTCGGATCCCCCCTGCTAGAGGGAGAAAGACCCAAACCAAGTCAACACAAGAAAAATGGCAGCCAAGAACTAGATTTTCCGTGGACAGAGCAAGAGCAGACATAAAACAACGGCGTTTTCCTCCGCAGACCCAGGTGGGGAGGCGTGAAGCTTGCTCTGGTCCCCTGTCATCTGAGCAGATAGGGGCAGGGAAGTGAGGTCACTCTCAGAAGGTGGACATCGGCACACGGAGGACCTCAGCCGACTGCAGGGTCCACGGCCAGAGGCCGTGCACCGCGTGGGGCCACGAGGGCTCCGGCTGACATTCCAGCTCCCCGGAATGCCATCGCTTCCTTCCCAGCCTCCGTTTCTCCCCTGGGAATGACTCCACTGACTGCGGGGGAGTGGGTTGGGGGGTGGCGGCAGAGATGAGAAATCGAGTGTTCTTGGCACAGAGCTGGGCGGGTCGAGTATACACAATGATGTCGTGGTGACCTTGCAGATCTGATCTGTTAAACCTGGGGCTGGAATTAATTTGGAGTTTGGTAGAAAGCACAGCGAGACACCCACATAAAGAAAACCCAACCCTTTCGTGTTCTAAAGAGCGTCCTAATGGAAGGGAACTTCCTAACCTGTGACACGGGGAGGCCCGGGGTCCTCGGCACAGCACACACCGGCTCTTGGCAGAAAAACATCCCAACCCTCTTAACATTTCAGCGGTACGGAGCGGCGCATTTTGTCTCTCAGGCAACCAACAAGCTAGATTCCATTTCCAGGTTAAAAAAAATGTGAATGTTCTTCTGGGAAGGCTTGAATTTAATGTGCACATACAACAGGGACCTTATCTCTCAGCCCCAAGTCCAAGGCAGACGGCTGGAGAGGCAGACAGGCTCAGAAGATGGGGGTTGGGTAGCCTGGGTCCAAAACCAGCCTGAGCCGACTCCCATGGGGAGTGCCCATGGGGAGGATGGGCCCTGACCAGCCTCTCCTCCTCCCTGCCTTTGCTCTCCTGTGGGTGCCTCCTATTGCCCAAGCCAAAGGGGGCTTGGCTGGGATGGTCCCAGGCCACCAGTGATAAGGGGCTGGGAACAGATGGACAGAGTGACCAGGCCAGGGCACGAGTGCTGTCACTGTGAAGTCCATGGAGCCAAGGGCTCCATGGGCCAAGACAAACCCTCATTTCCCGGGCCGAGAGTTCCGCGTTGTCTTGGCAGAACGTGGTGAGGTGGCTCAGGCAGCTCCCGGTTCTTCCCAGTCATCCGTCTCGGCTGGTAGGCCTCCCTCGGTTCCTGGCACCATCAGCTGTGTCACCAGGATCTCTGCTAGAGCCGGGTGGTGGTTCCCTCTACTAAAGCTGCGGGGTCTCTTACATGTCCACAGCCACGTGGCTCTCCTTCACGGCCACAGCCACGTGGTCCTCTCTGCACAATGGCCGAGGGAGTCCCCACTCTGCCAGGGCCCCAGCTGCGTGGTCCTCTCCCATGGCTGCAAGGAGTGGGGGTCGCCACTCTGCCAAAGCTGAGTGGTGAGTCTCTGCTAAAGCCGCATGGTGATTCTCCCTCTAAGGGCCATGGGAGTCCCCACTCTGGCAAAGCCGCGAGATTCTCTCTCCAATGGCTGCTGCATCTGGGTTTAAATCCCCGTGCCAGTCTTCCTCTGCAGCCCCATTTCCGACTCCTCCCACACTTGGTTACACCTGCCAGTACTCTCATATCCTTCCAGTTTTACTGGGCCGCCATCACGGGTCTGGGCAGGTGTGGCCCCATGTCATGGAGCCAGTCTTCTCCAAGCTCCCACGCAGGCGCTGTAACTCGGGGGAGTTGCCTCCCAGTTATGTCTTGGTGGGGAAGTTACTTCTATCCCCCTGGCTCAGAGCATGCCCACAGCTATTTAACATATCTGTGCAACCAGGTAAAGGTTATAGATGTGTTAAATGACCACGCCAGAGGGTAGGTGCAAAGCTGTTGCTGTGCAAAACAACTCTCCATGTTCCTGCTCCGTGTGTTCCTTCCAGCAACCCACACCTGTGTGTATGTGTAGGGGGGTGAGAACATCCTAATATTTCCTGAACACCTTGAGTTCTGGACCCCGTTCCAAATCCCTACTTGGGGTCCCCCCTCTTGGCTGCACCCTGTTACACTTACCCCCTCTACCTGTGGCTTCGGTGTTGATTAGAACTCAGGCTCAAATGACAGTAAAGCCCAGTGTGTAAGCCCTTCTGGCCTCTGTGTGTGTGGGCCTGCTTGCAGAGGGCAAGCGGGAAGGGACAGTGCAGTCCTGTTCGTGACCATCGGGAGAGGTGGCGGTACACCGAGACGCAGAGATCGGGCGTCTAAGCCGAAGCCTGTCCTGACGCTTACCTGTGGCTGGCGGCTGTGGGCTTGAGGACCGGTTCCAGAGGGGTGGAGACTTTGTCTCCTGGGACACACAGGTGGGCGAGCCTTCCTCACCCTCGGGGCGAGTGGCACCGGTTGCTGGGGATCTTGCCCTGCCTGAGTCACTGCTTCTCTCCTCTGCCTCCAGGGACGAGAGGGTCTTTTCTTCAATAAACAAGCCTCTTGCGCAGTGGAAACTGCAGGCGGGGCAGAGCACGGGCGTCCGTCCCGGCCGAATCCTTGGAGCAAAGCGGAGGGGAGCAGCACCGAAACGGGCTCTGCGGGGTCGTTGTGGTTGGAACCGGCCGCTGCAGAGGCGGCAGTCACCTGGGGCCGCCTCCAAGGGGCGGGTGGGGTGTGGGTCCTGGGGTTCCCTCCTCCTCGTCCCCCTTCTCCCCACCCTCCTCTCCCTTGCTGTCCAGGCCGGTGCTGCGGGAAGTGTGGGGCTCGACCCTGGGAGTGCCCAATAATCAATACACCAGCACTCCGTGTTCAATCATCAAACACATCGGAGGGAAAGCGGCCTGGGAGATCAGCGGGTGGTGCGCAGAGAGCTGTGGATTTTTATAAAGGGATCTTAGGCCATATTGGCTCATTGGGCTCTTAGGAAAGGCGGAAGAGGTTCCCTGGTTTGCGGGAGTGATGGTCAGGGACATTGATATTTGGGGGGAGTTCTTACTATTCTTTTTATGGGGGTTTTTGTGAGCCCAGAACAAACAAGTAGGCTGCAAGGTAAATAGTTCACAAATTGGAGTTAAAACTAGGAAGGATGTCGATCCTGTCTGAGCCTCATGAAAATCCCGTAACGCGGATGCAGTAGGTGTGACCCCGTTTCACTGGGGAGGGAATGAAGACCCACAGGGGCCGAAGAAGGGACCGCAGAGAACGTGCCCTCCTGGGCCGGCATGAGATGTAAATTCAGGTCCTCGTGCGTGAGTGACAAGGGCTGCGTCAAGAGCTGCTGGGCCCGGGCTGGGCTCTGGTCTGCTCTGCTCTGTTTCTTTTTTATTTCCACACAGACTTTTATTCTAATAAAATGTGTTGATGCTGCAGAAGTATTTCTCGGTTGTTTTTATCATGGTTCTCTGCAAGAAAACATACACATATATGCTTTGCATATGTGCATATATGCAAAAATGCGGTTTTCTGGTATCCTAAGGCTTTTAGGGCTTACAATTTTTTTCCAGATTGAACTTGCCATTTAATTAGTGTTACTATAATTTACCCACATCATGTAAATTGATTCTAATAAAGGGAAATAATTACTGAGCATTAGGAGTAACGTTGTATCGGACTGCATCCCTTAGTAAGAGGAGCAGGGTTTTAAAAGGCTGTTGGAAAGCAGGACATTACTAATTACCATAATGATACAGGGGGCAGCATTCATCCTGCTCTCATGTTTAATGTTTTCTAGACGTAAGTTCTGAGAAACCGCGACAACACGGGAGTAAACGGATAGACATGAAACAGGCTTGCCAGAGCAATGCCACTCAGTTATTTAAAGTCCCCCGAGTCACGTGCTAAAAACCCCACGGCGGTTTGTCGCAAGATTGATTTTCAGTGATCTGCAAGCCTGCAGCTCAATTAGGCCCGGCCGTCATACTGATGACAGCGAAGAAGTGGAAGCTACTGGACTTGGGGAAAGACGTGTCCCCAGACTTTAGGGTGGGCCCTGTTCCCCAACAGTCGCCCCCCTGTTTGAGCCGGTCCTCTGGTGCGCGCCCCGCCCCCCCCACCAGTGTCTGGGTGTGAGGCTGCACGGGAAGTCCCAGGTGGGGAGAGCTGCGCTTTTCTTCTGCAGGGTGGGAGGCCGGGGAAAGAAAGGGTGGGGGGACGCCCTCTGCCCTGCCGTTTGGGCTGGGACTCCATTCTTTGGCACTGCCCTCTCTGTGGTCCGCGCCCCCCGGGCGGGGGCGGGCCAGTGTCCAGCCAGAATTCAGTAATGGCGCCCGTTCTGACTGCGTTTGCGTCTGGGTTGGCTCCCCTCTCCTGATGCACGTGGGCGGGCACGGGCGCTGCTCAGCGATGTCTGCTTCTCCTCCACTTCTGCACCCGTGGGAGGTCAGCTTGCCTCTGTCCTGGTGACTTTAGCCACGGTCACGTGACTTGCTTTGGCCAATGAGATGTGAGCAGACATCCTGGTTGTCACTCAAAGGGGGAAGCACTCCTTAGCAGTTGTAGAGTCCTGTAGGGGGGTGGCAGGTCGCCAGCACCCAGCGGGGCAGCCCCCCGAGGTCTGGGTCTGCAGAAGGGCTGCCCTGGATGTGGGGGGACTCTGGTCCATGACGGAGTGAATTTCTGAGGTGTGACGCCGCCGTGAATTTGGGGTTGGTGGTTTCTGCCCCGGGAACCCTGCATACTGTGGCTTATGCAGCAAGTGGCGTGGTTTGGCCTCTCAGGAATGGATTTGCACTTTCCATCTACAATAATTATGTGCACTTCTAAAGGGATGGCCTTAGAGCTGGGGAGTCAGTTTTAGGACAAGTCGTAGACGCACCCGGTAATCCCCTGTGAAGGCAAAGCGGAAACACCTGGAACTCGGGAGAGGCATGTGTGATGCTGTGTCATGGCGGGGCACGTCCGAGGTCGTGGCCACTTAATCCGGAGGTTCGGATTCGCAGGCAAGGAAAACCCCAAGCCAAAGGTGAACAGTTAAGCAATTTACTAAGCAAGAGCAAAGAGAAAGCAAGAATCGAGAGCGCGCATTGCCAGGCAGGAAAAACACCCACACCCGGACACAGACACTGGAAGCCCCAGAGGCAGCCGCACTCCGGGTTCACCTGGGAGCAGTTCCGAGGGGAGCGTCCTTCCCTCGGGTGGGATCCCACAGTCTCCCTTTGGGGGCTCTGCTTAAATGTGTTCTAGACAAAAGTGGCTACGTGCCCAGAGCCTTTAGTGACTCGATTGACCGGCCATTCCCTCCGGGAGAAAAGCCGGTTCTTCCCCAAGGGCACGGTCAATGTTCACAGGTACTGAGTGAAAAATGGTGCTTCATCTTCTGTGGAGAAGGGCTAGTTCTCCCCGGGAGACAGCACACCTATATTTCATTCTTACAATGAAAGGTCACGGCTTGGGCATAAACACGGAGGATCCCCAATATTTCTTTAACCTGTCAGATGTCTGAAATGCATGAGCTGTCTTCGGCTTGCTTCCGTGGGCTGTGCCTGAGCTAGAGGCGGGTTTCCCGCAGGGAGAAGAGCGACGCAGTCAGGTTCAAGGTCTGAGGAAGGGCTGGAAGCTGCAGGCGCGCTCTGGTGTAATGGGGTTTTATCGGAAACCCTGCGGAGGAGGTTTAGATGGATGGACATAAATATAAATCTCACCCTCCGGGCAGACGCTTGCCGACCGTCACCCACTGGGCTCTTCCATCATCCCTACGAAACTGTGCTTGAGGTCGTTTCCCCACCTGCGCCTGCACGTGGTGGGAGACCGTTCTTTGCGAGGGCAGCCTCCTGTGTCAGGATGCAGGAGCTGGGCATGACCGTGGGGACGCCTGGCAGCTCGTTGGGCCAGAAAGCGAAGATTTGCCCACACTCTCTGGACAGGGGCGAGGTGGGGAAATTGTTTACAAAGTGACCTTCAAGGGTCCCTGCTCTTCCCTCCCTTGCCCCCCGTCGTTGTCTTGGATGAATCATTCCTGCTTGCACAAGTCTTAGCTCGCACAAACGGCCCTAGGTCGTTTTTTTACATCATATTTGCAAACCATTTCTGTGATTGTGACTCATGGCCACGCTCCGACTCCGAGTCCTGCTACAGCCGAGCCTCGCGGGGAGACACGCCTGTCATGGAGGCGGCCACGGTCCAGGCTGGGCTGCAGATGCCCTTAGTCACCGCGGCCCCGGCGACAGGGAGGCTAATCACACGTCTTTTATAGTTCCCTTCGTCTTTGTGGAATTAAAGAGCGATAACGTATATGTGCTCGTCAGGATGTTCAAATATCACTCACACGTGCAAAAAGCAAAAAGTGCAAGTTTTCTGACCTCCTCCCTCCTCACCCTCCCCAGCCTGTAGACGTGACCGCCCTGAACCACGTGGTTGTGTTCTTCTAGGTCTTTCTGCAGGAACACAGACGTTTTAGTGATTTCGTCAGTTACAGCTGTGTTCTCCCTAAAGTAATACATAGTCAATGTGGAAGATATACAGAAGCATTTCTTTTAAAACAGACACATTCCCAACTTTTTAAGCTACCTATTTACATGTAAAAAAAATTTGACACCATGAAGTGGTTCTATGGACTGTAATACTTTTCTTGCCCTTTTTCAGAAAAGGACACGTGGACTTATTTCACCCGAGGTTGCACAGCCTGCAGGTGACCGAATACCCAGGTCTGTCTGCCTTTGGAGCCCATGTCCTGGACGCGCACCGTACTGGTTGCAGCTGTGGTTCACTCCATGAAAGGGCCGAGAGCTGCAGGTCATAAATACTAACGGCAGCCGGAGGTGTCGGTCGCCTGTGCCTGGTGCGGTCCCCGCAGGCTTCCTGCAGGAGGGGACCCTGTCACCGAAAGTCTGTTCTTAATTGAGAAGGAGGAAGGGTCCGTCATTCACAGTCCCCAGTCCCCACCCCTGGGGTTCCTGGGAGACTCAGCTGGTCTGAGAGCGCCCTTTGGTTTTCGAGGCGGATTTGGTTTTTTGCTCCCTCCCTCCCTCCAGAAGGAGTCATGTGCTAACAAGCAGGATTTTTCACCTTCCATTAGGGCACACATGCCGATAATTACAAATAGAAATGCTGTTTACACAGGGCCTTTGTCGGAACGCACCGCCTGCCACTTCCTTCCCGGGTACACAGAGCACTGTGTCCCTGCGTTTTGTTTTCGATGTGAAGTGGCACCGTGGGGGCGACTGCGTGAGTCACTGACTCGCCCCTCGCAGGGTCTGGAGCCGCGAGAGGGCCTGGAGTGGGTGTTTTTTCGATGTTAGAATCTGTCTCACAGGGTTACAGCGAGGCTCCAAGGACCCAACACCCAGTAGTAGTAGTCAGCACAGTTCCCGGCCTGGGGGCAGCTCTCCGTGCAGACGCACGCGCAGGCGAGACTCTCGGCTTCGCGTTATGCTCATTTGAAAGTCCTCTCTGCCCTCTCCATCCCAAAGGGGGTCCCCAGGCAGCAGCCACACTCCTTGGGAGACTGGCATAGTCAGAAATGCAGAACCTTAGGCTCCACGCCAGACCTGCTGCATCAGATTCTGTGCTCGAGCAAGATCCCAGGAGATTCTTGTGGGTGCTTCGCACTGGGAAGTGCTCTCCAAGCCAACACATGTAGAGGAAGGGGCGTCGGACCAGGTTGCATTACGGAAACCTGCTGGCAGGTCACGTTGGTGCAGAAAGACATCAGCCGCGGGACGCAGAGGGTACAGCGACCCTAACTGGGCGGGCATTCTGGGACAGCTGCGTAAGCCGCCGGTACTGGGTTTCTCCATCTGCAAAGTGACTCACCTGTTTTGGAGGTTCGTTGAGAGAATAACTGAAATAATGCGGAAGCTGATATCAAAGGGTGAAAAATAAGTTATTTTTATCTTGTTTACACAGAAACAGGACGTCATAATACCTACAGCTGTTAGTGTAATTGTCAAAGAACCCGACTCCCCATTTCCCGCATTTGCTCTCTCAGTGGCAAGGGACAAGACCTATTATTTGGTGCCTCGATTAAAATAATGGAGAGCGGCAGTGGCCCAGAAACTGGTATTTTCAGGACCTAAATGGGGGTGTTTTATAGTTTGGCTAAAAAGCACGACCCTAGAAAAGACGGGCATGGTGGCAATGGGGGTGTCTGTGCCGCTTACCAAACAGTCAGAATTGCAAGGCCACCTACGATTGTGCAGAAGCCGCCAGGGTGCTTCTAGGGGCTGTATTTTAACGTCACGCAGTCAGCAGCCACAGAAGCCTTTTATTTATCTCCAAACATGTCAAAGCAAGAAACAAATGATATTGTTCACATCAGCAGGGTGTCAAGGACAATACAACCCGCAATACATTTCAGCACAAGAAAAACACACAAGTGTACACCGGAGTCACAGCACGGTAGATGAATCCTTGGCGTGGGGGGAGGGGGACAGCCAGAAAGCACGGCGGGATGTTTTCCCGGGCAGGAAAGGGTCTCGCGGTCACACACAGCATGCAGTGCTCCATGGTGCAAGCCAGCCAGTCTTGCCCTGTGTGTGCGGGAACGAATTGCTGTCCTTGATAAGGTATAGACATCGATACCAGGATCACCCCAACTTTAACACCGTGTCAAGACAAAGGAGCAGTAAACACTGGAGTTTTCTTTTCTAGATAATGCTTTAGGAAATTGTAGGACAGAGACAGAGTCGTAATGAGCAAGAGCAGAGCTTCCGGGACAGTCACATGCATCCCCACGATTTCTCAAGCAACCTGCACCTACAGTGAGGCAACCTCTTGAGACACAGCCCCTCCCATCCACGCTGCTGTTTTTCAGGGGGCGGCCGGTGAGGGGTGCGGGGGTACACAGAGTGACCGACAGCCCAGCACACCTTCTTTAACAAGGAGTTCACTGCGTGGGGGACACTGCTGTACCGTAAATAGGATAATAGAGCAGCCACTCCAGGCTCTCACGAAGGAAGGGCAAAGCCATCTGAGCAGCTGGCAGCCGGAGGTGGAGGGCCGTGAAAGCTTTGCTTGGGAGAACTCTGAATCACCCTCCGGTCGGTGAGAATCCCTGCGTGTGGTCCCAGCAGACGCGGCAGGATGCGGGCTGTGCGAACCCGGGGCACCTGGGAGTGAGTGCAGCCTGCGTCCAGCAGCCTCCCCCGCGGGGGCTGTGGGGGAAACCGGAGTTTGTGACTCACCCGCGTTGGGATCCTTCCGGAGAGCCTGCTACACACCACTCCCCTTTCGGAGGCTTTGCGAGCTCAGGACCAAAGGCTGGTCACAGGCTGGCACCTGGCGGTTCCCCCTCTCTCCTTCTCTCTAAACACCTTGGCTGGAGGGAGGGTCCCACGTGACCAGACCCATTCCCACCGCCGCGCCCCCAGCGTCGCATCCTGCCCCAAGTTCACGGCCCCCGGCAGCCGCACAGAATCTCCCGGAAGGTGTCCCTGAGCTCCGGGCTGCGGAAGGCATAGATGAGGGGGTCCAGGACGGAGTTGCACACGACAAGCACCAGGTAGGTGTCGAAATGGGCGGTGTAGCAGACGCAGTGCGGGTTGGCGGGGCAGGTGATGATGAGCACCAGGTGGACGAAGAAGGGCGCCCAGCAGACCACGAAGATGCCCAGCAGGATGGTGACGGTGACGGTGACGGCCCCCTTGAGGCAGGAGCGCGGCGGCGGCGGGGCGGCCCCTGTGGGCGGCGTCAGGGCCGCGATGCGCTGCACATGCAGCCGGGCGGACAGCAGCATGTGCAGGTAGAGGGCGGCTGTGAGCAGCAGCAAGGTGAAGAACAGCGTGACCAGGCACACAATGACCGTCTTGCTCTCGGAGTAGACGATGAAGAGGACGCCTCAGACACCGCAGCCCGCCCAGATGGCCACGATCAGGGCGCGCGCCCTCCCCGCCGTCAAGATGCTGTGGTAGCGGAGCGCGCAGAAGATGGTGAGGTACCTGTCCAGGGCGATGGCCAGGAGGTTGCAGATGGACGCCACCAGGGAGATGCAGATCATGGAGTCGAAGACATCGTCCACCTGCTGCAGGAGCTGGTCCCCGAAGACCAGGGCCTCGCTGTCGACCACGGCGATCACGGCGGTCTCCAGCGCGTTGGACACACTCACCAGCATGTCGGCCGCGGCCAGGCTGCACAGGAACAGGTACATGGGTGAGTGCAGGTTGCTGTTGCAGGCCACGGCCAGGATGACCAGGGTGTTCTCCAGCAGGCTGACCACGCCCAGCACCAGGAAGACCTCGGGCTGGATGAAGGCCTGCTTGCAGCCGCCGCTGTGGTTGCCCAGGCCGGGGGACGGGAGGTGCTCTGAGCCGTTGGGCAGTGTGGGCTGGGCAGGCGGCGGGCAGCACGAGGCGTTCATGGCCGACAGGTGGGCTGTGCCGGGCCAGGGCGCCCGCAGGGCCACGGGGTGCTGCTGCTGCTGCTGCTGCTGCTCTCGGGAAAGGAGAGGATTCCCTGCAGACACCTGCTGTGGGTGCTTGTCCGGTGCACACTTGGGTTTGTTCCCCCAGAATGAAAGGATGGGGGTCGGGGGGGAGAGAGAGAAAGAGAGAGAGAGAGAGAGTCAGTCAGCAGGGGGACACACAGAGGACTTGGCCTGCCTCTCCGAGGCCAGCCGTTTTATACTCACTCCGTCCTGCTGCCTTCCTCCTCCTCTCTGCCCCTCACCTGCCGCCCCCTCTCCCATCCCCACCTGGGAACCGAGAGCCGGCCACTGGTTGCTGCAGTTACGGCTCTTTTCACAGCAAGACGGGGGACGTGGTACCTCGTGGTGGGAGTGAGGGGAGAACACTCAGTGTTCCGGCACTGGCTGGAGGCGAACGACTCCTACTTCATCTCCAGCGCAGCGAAGGGACCGCTGCGTGCCCACCCCAAGCGCCGCCGTCTGACTGACCGCGGGTACCAGCTCCCGGCTCAGGCAGCGGGATCGGAAAGCAGGCTGGTGCCTCCTGCTGGCCAGACTGTGCCTCTGTTGGCCGGCAATTCCGAGCAGTTGGTCCTGGAAACTGCGAAGGGATCCGTTCATCCGTTTACTCCTTCCGTCATTAATTTTCCAAGTAAACATTTCCTGAGCACCTACTATGTGTTGGGTCTCTGCTGCGTGCTTTATATTGTGGTGAGCAAGGCAGACATGCCGCGCCTGTGTCCCCTAGGCTCAGAGTCTGGGGTGGGAGACAAGAAATCAGAGAATTGTCTTTCAGGGGGATACATGCTTGACCGGAAGGTGGGGGGGGGCGGGGGGGATGGAGAGGGAGCCCTGGCTTGAGCGGTCAAGGGAAGTTCCTGGGGGAAGGAGCATCGAAGGTTTGAGTCTGAGGAAGAAGAGGCCGCCCAGTGGTGAGGAAGGGGCTGGGGTCGGAGGGGGAAGGCGGTGGTTCCCAATGCCGCCCGGCCCGCGGGAGCGGGCCATAGGATGGGGGTGCAGGGGTCCCACCTGGCCTCCAGGGTAAGAGACACCCAGGGCGGGGACCGGCACAAGTGAGTGTTCAGGTTTGCCAGGTGAGCAGGGGCACAGCCAGGGTTTGGACCTGTTGAAAAGGAAGCTTGGTGTTTCTGGGGAAACTGGAGTGGTTTGGCCTGGCTGGAGAGTGGAGCTGGGAGACACAATGTGGGAAGTCAGGCTGCCAAGGTTTTTTTTTTTTCCTTTTTCTTTTTTTAAGGTGAGAAGTGCCTTTGCAAAAAAGCATGGTGTCAGCCTTCTGTGGGAGTTCAGACCGTGTCCTGAACATGGTGGGGGGCTGTGGACCAAAGGGCTTTGGGCAGGGCAGGGCCGAGGTGCGTCTGCCTTTGCAGAGACTCCTGGTTGCAGGTGGGGGCTGGACCGGAAGGGGAGGAGCGAGGAGCCTGGGGGCCAGGGCTGCGCAGACCCAGAGCGAGACGGCGGTGCCCTGAAGCAAGGAGGCAGCCGGGGGGCCCGGGAGGGGTGGACTGTGAGTGTGTGGGAGGTGGCCGCCTGGGTGGGTCTGGGACTGGTTGGGACTCCGGGAAAGGGAATGCAGGGACACGCCCCCCCCGCCCTTCTCAAGCACCAGGCAGGATGGAGGTGATCTTTGAGCTGGAGAATGTGCAAGGCAGACTTCAGCAGTTGGCCGGAACACGGCAGGTTTGACGCCGCACACGGGGTCACACAGAGCCTGGCACCTGCACGCGCACCCGCCCCGCCCCCCCCCCCCCCCCCGCCCACACACACTCCACAGGGGCTAAGGAGCCATCTAACTATCACCGAACTCTGTATGTCAGTGTGCGTGAGTGACTAGGAGATAGAAGACACGTGCACACGGAAATAGAGGGACATTTAGGCTATTTAGAAAACACCGGAGTGGAGAGATCTCGGCAAGATGGGCAGCCCCAGATCCGGTGCGGACAAAAGCGCTGTATGTGAGCCAAGTCAAAGACAAGCAGGAAGAAACGTTTGCCGTAGACCAAAGTTACTGCCCCCCACAGAGAACCAACACTTTCGCATTAATAGGACAAAGACGGATTACCTCTTAGATAATGGGGCAACAGATGTGGCTGGAAGTCCACTGAACAGGAACTGCAAGTGGTTAATAAACATGGAAAGATGTTCAGCCTTCGGGGGAGTCAGGGAAGTGAAAATCAGACCGAGACTTTGGTACCATTTCTCTAGTTTGATGGACAAGGATTATGTGGAACTCCAGAGAGAATGTTGGGGGAAGAGCACCCTCAGGCACCCCCGGTGTTTGTGACGAGTCTCACCACCTGGCGGGGTCCCCTGACACGAAAACCGCGCTCGGCGGGGAGCTCCGGTCTGTGCACCGAAGGGCGGGAGAAATGCCACTTCTGTTCCTTTGCAACAGAGCGACTTCCATGCTGAACCGGCCGCCTTCCAGGTCGGGGAACTAAAACACAGTCTTCATCCTTTCGAGGCTTCTCCTGCCCCCTCCCCTGCTGGGTCATCCCCAGCGGTGTCTTTCTGGGGTGCTGGTCTGTGGTTTCGGGGCACAGGTCTTACCCAGACCACACTGCCGATTGGGTGTCTTCCCCGCTCTGTGGGTGGGGCACGCTGAGCCGGGACCTCTCCCTCTGCCCCCAGCCCCGGATTCTGTGCATCCTGTTCAGAGGGCAGGTGGGGCCTGGCGCTTCACGTCTGGGTCTCAGAGCCCCCTCCTCGCCAGTGAGTGTTGGTTTGGTCTCTCTAAACACGACTCCCACTTACCTGGGGGAGCCGCACAGGTGCAGGGCGGATCTTAATGGGATGAACTGGCTTTATTAATGACAACGGCCAGACAGGACGGTCTGGTCCATGTTTACCGTATGTTGTTGGCATGTGTGGGGGTATCCGGTCTGCATCTCTTGTAATAAACTGCAACAAGGAGATTCCCAAGCGGTGATCCACCTGGACGTTCTCTCTGCCCCAAAGCTCCTCCCTGGTGTGCTTCTTGTGTCTTTCAAGACCCGGCTCAAATGTGAGACATTTTTTATGGCTGTCCTCAGGCTTCACTCAGCGGTTCATTCCTCCTCCTCCACTCACCCCGACAGGGGGGGTTCATTGCTCCTCCCTCACTCTCGAGACTTGCGCAATGCCACATCTTTAGAGGTCACATCCCAGGCCCACGGAAGGGGGCAGCATTGTCCAGAGGACCTATTAGAAACAATTAGACTCTGTCGTCGATCTTAACTGTTTCTCAGGAGGCGCTGCCTCTGCTGCCTCCACGGTCCCCCTGCCCAGGAAGCCCCTAGCAATGGATCTGAAATGGTTTAAACGAACACAATAAAGGGATTTGCTTTTTGTCCTGCACAATGGAAATTTCAGGGGGGTTACAGAGTCAGATACATCTGGATTCAAGTCTCAATGAATGTAGTAACAAGGACCTGGGTGGTATCAGCTCCTGCTGCCATAGCAAAATACTGTAGACTGGATGGCTTAAACAATGAAAATTTTTGTGACACTTTCTGGTGGCTGGAAAGTCTAAGATGAAGGTCTGGCAGGGTTCGTGTGCTGGCGAGAGCTTTCTCCCTGGCTCGCCGGTGTGGGTCCTCGCTGTGTCCTCCCACGGAGAGCCCGTTGCCCCAACTTCAGACCTGCGGGGCCTGAATTCAAGTCCAATAGATGCCAGACTTCCAGATCACCTCTCCCCGCATCTGATTGGACAGGGCACACATGCCTGAGCCAATGGGCTGTGGGCAGGGAAAGGCAGTGCCTGGGTTGGCCAGGGCTGAGTCATGTGCTCAACTCTGGAGCCGGAAGTAAGTGAGAAGGACCATAGTTCCAGGAACTGAGAGTAGGGGGTGACTTCCTTGAGGGAAACGTGCTTCTGTTCCCTGACGCTGTTGCCCATCTGGCCCAGCCCCGGTGCACTGCAATAACGAAAACCATCAATGAATTATCTCCACGCTTTTCTCATTGCGTCAGCTACGAGAGGGTTTTAGAAGAACCACAGAGGGGCGGGACTGACTGACTGGCTCACCGACGACATCACGTTTGGACTTCGAGACAGTGAGAGCGTTTTCTGGGAGGTTGAGGGCAGATCGGAGCTGTTGCTTTTTCTGGTTTTGGACACAAGCTTTGCCACAGTTGGCTGTGTGACTTCGGGCTGGTTACTATAGCTCCCTTGCCTCAGTTTCCCTGTCTATGAAACGGGTATAATTACAGTGCCCAGTTCACGGGGTTGTCGTGAGGATGACATGATATCATGGACAACGTCCCAGACAGCGGTGTCTGTCTATCACAGTCTCTGTTACGGCGACTCAGTGCCCCCTTAGTGCCCTGGCAGGAAGCCCCGGCAGGTGGCGCATAAGGCCCGGGAGAAGGAGGGACACGTTCTAAAGCATCTGGCAAGCGAGGATCACCTTTTCCTGGGAGCTCACAGGAAAGCGAAGGGCCAGCGCCGGGGGTAAGGTGCAGAATCAAATACGGAACTTTGCAAGAATGTGCACGGCGTCCTCCTTCAGGGGCCTTGCCCGTCATCTTCTCGGTGTCGCTCCACTGTTAGCGGACGTGCTGCCGAAGCGCCCCCTGGAGGGCGAGCGAGGTAGGGAGACCTAAGAAGATACTGTGCTCCTCATTCTTGGCAAAGCGTCTGCCACTCAATGATTGTTTGTTGAATGGATGAGCGTCCGTGGGTGTGCAGAGGGAGACCTGAAATACCACTGCGTGTCCTGGTCTCGCGGGGCGGGGCTGGCAGCGCCGGAGTTCAGATGGGGTTTGCGCTTTCTCTAAGTGGCGCCTTGGCAAAAAGCTGTCTGACTGTGTGCTGCAGCCGTGGTGTGTTTTCAGAGTTTCCCCGTAGTTTGCAGGTGTTCTGTCCCCTTTCTGATTTGGGGAGTGCAGGTGCCAGCTGTGTGTGTGGAGAAGAGGGATGTTTAGCTAGAAAAAAACCCCATTACGGGTATTTTGGGGCCCGACTGCCAGATTGGAAACGCTTGGGTGGCCTTTTTCTAAGTGAAAACCTGGCAAAATAATTCGTGTTTCAGAGTGCGCACGCGGTAGGTAGGGGTAGCCTGCCTTCCTAACGCGTTTCTGTATTTTCAGATGTTTCTAGACAAGGACTGCGGATGCTTCCAAAGCCGTCAGGCAGGAGCGGATGGGCGCAGGGACGAGGGCTGGGGCAGCCTGCTGTCCCTCCTGCCATGGGGTGCGGGGCATGTGCAGCTGCCGCTGCCACTGCCGCCCCACGTGAGTTTGTCCTGGCCGCATGTCCGAGACGGGTGCTTAGCTCAGCTTGGAGCCCACGACCCCAGGTTCAGGGTTGAAGGCCAGGTGACCAGGTCCAGCATGGTTGTCCCGTATGTCTGCAAGGACAGATCGGTGGTGGCCTGGGCAGGGCTGAGCAAGCCCCCCGCGTGTGTTTCTGCGAGGCTGTTGAGGACATGCAGGGGGGTGAGTGAGCGGCCAGTCCTGGGCGGGAACGCGGCGGGCAGGGGTACGTGTTCTGCTGCAGGGGACGGGCGGTGACTGCCCTGTCACACACCGGGGTCTGTTGTCCTCGCCTGTGACGACGCCTGGAGGTAGACGCTGGCTCAGCGGTTTCAGGGCTCCCGTCTCCACAGCTCTCTTGACCTTGCTCTCTGCGGGCTCGCTGGTGGCCGCGTGGTGGTGGCCGCTCCACACGCCACGTCTACGGCAGGGAGGAGGTGGAAGCCAGTGGGACTCGCTCCCGTTTGTGAGGAAAGACACCCCTTTCTGCACAAATGTCCCCCAGTGGAATGGTGATTATGCCTCGGTGGCTGGAGCTGGGGCATGTGCTTGACCATAGCTGCAAGGGAGGCTGGGAGATTAGGGTAAAGGTTAGCATGATTGATCATCTTGAGCACGTGGTTCCCCTTCCCCTTCACCCCAAGGAAGAGGTCGCAGCCCGAGTTCTCCAGAAGCAGGCGCTGAGATGGAGCTGGGCACACAGGGTGTGTGTTAGGGGTCAACGCCTCTGGAAGGGGAGGGGAGAGAGCAGGACCGGGCAGAGGAAGGAGTTGCGCTCAGTGCAGACCTGACAGCTCTCACTCAGCCCGCCTTGGGGCACTCTGGGGCGTACATGGAACCTCCACGTCACCCCTATTGGGCCGGAGTGGCGGGGCCTTCCCACCCACCCTGGGGTCGGTCACTGGACGTGGGCTGGGCAGGAGGCGGCGGCCCCCTTAGGCCAGACGGCATTCCGCAGCTGAGGCCAGTCCTGGGGGAATTGTAGCTGGGGGCCTCTTGCTCTCAACAAAGGCAAGCCCTTCTTTGAAGAGAGACCTGGGGGGTGCGGCTCCTTCTTTGTCCCCAAAGAACAGGGACATATGCGGTGGCCACTGTCGACAGGGGTGTTCCCGCTGGGTGCACTGGGGACTGAGTTTCACCAGCCGGGCGGTTACTGGGGGAGGGCCGTCGAGGGCATATGTGGGGTCCTGGCACCCCTCATAGGAGGACCCCTAACTGCTGCCTGCCCACCCGAGGGTGCTGACCGCGGCACTGCCTGTGACTAAGGTGCCCGCAGGGTGGGCGGGGAGCGCAGAGGCCCCGTTCCGCACTGCCCAGGCATGAGCGGACAGCGGTGGCCAGGACCGGGAAGGGACCCAGGGACGGCTCACCCGTGAGCCGCGTGGGGAGGCTGGGTACGTTTCCTGCCATCTCTTCGCCACACCCCCACAGCGGCCAGCCCCTGCACTCTGTACTTGACTCTTTAAGGAACCTTGTTTATGTGCTTTATTCTGGAATCACTTTCAACTTACAGCAAAGTTGCAAAGGCGGTAGGTACAGCGAGTTCCCCCGTGCCTGTCACCCTCTTCGTCCCCGTGCTAATGTGTCACGTCACCGCGGGCCTCTGGGACAGCGTCAGCGAACCGGGGCCGGCACATCCCCGCTCACCGAGCTCCTCGTTTCCTCTCGATGTCCCCAGCTTCCCGGTCCCTCTCTGTTCCGGGGTCCCGTCTGAGACGACACACTGTGCCCTGGCCGGCGGGCTCCGCTGCGTGGGGCAATGCATCGTCTGGTGCTCGGAGAGGGGGCGGGTTCAATCCCCGGGTCAGGACACACACCCAGGTCTCGGCCGGGCCCCTGGTCAGGGTGCACGCGGGAGGCGACCAGCTGATGCTTCCCTCGCACGTCCGTGTTTCTCTCCCTCTCTTCTCTCTTCCCTCCCCCCCTCTCTAAAATCAGCGAACGTGTCCTTGAGCGAGGATTAAAAAGAAGACACCACGTGGTATTAAGCTGGCGTGTCCTCTTCGGTCCCTTCGAGGCTGTGACGGTTTCTGTCCTTGTGTCTCACGACCGTGGCCGTTCTGAGCAGCGCTGGTCAGACGTGGCGTAGAAGGGCCCTCCGTCTGGTGTGTCCGATGCGCGGTCCTTTGTCTGCTGCCTCCGGCTGGGCTGGGGTCACGGGTGTTAGAAGGTGTGCCACAGAGATGTGGTGCCTTGTCGTCACATGGTGTCAGGGGCACGTGACGTCCACGCGACATCACCGGGTGTTTGCTGTGGTCACTCACTAAAGGGGGGTGTGTGTCACTGAGTTTTGATGACTTGCTCGGCCTGCGAGATCTTAACGGTTGTGTGAGGATTTGTTCTGGGCCTCAAGTCCCTACCTTTGCTCGTGGAGGGGCCAAGGGAAGGTGATGCATGAACATTAATTAGCTGTGACACTGACGGAGGGCAGTTTCCTCATGGCTCTCCAGTCTTCTGTCTCCTGCTCCGTCCCGCCCTCTCTTGCCCACCCCGCCTCTGCCAGACCCAGCCCTGCGGGGATGTCTGCCTCCTCTGCTGGTGCACGGCAGGGACTACTTCCTGACCGGCCCTCCCCTCCCCTCCCTCCCTCTCTCTCTCTTCCTCCCTTCCTTCCTCTCTCTCTTCCTCCCTCCCCTCCCTCCCTCCCTCCCTCCTTCCCTCTCCCTCCTCCTCGAACATTTGGGTTCTTGACCAAGCTGTTCACAGAAAAAATGTCTCAGTTGTCAAAGAAAACTTCAGTTCTCGACCCAACAAACCTTTCATGAATGATTTGGTTTTCAAACAAGTTGCTTCTCCAATATCCTTCCAGAACAAGTTAGTTTGGAGAACCAAGGTTCCACTGTACTCACAGGCTTGTGCAACCATCACCACGACCTAATTCCAGAACGTTCTCATCCCTCGAAAGGAAACCCCAAACCTATTGGCGGTCACTCCTCCCTCACTACCTCCTTCAGCTCCTGGTGACCACTGATCCACTGTCTGTCTCTACGTGACAGTTAACAATACGCTCGTCGGGGCCATTTTTAACCTTTGGATTCCAAAAGCCTCCATTTCCTCACATTCTCATTTCTTCAAATTCAAAAACAAACAACCCCCCAAGAATGGTAAAATTTCCTGTTTAAAATTCAGTGTAGTCATTATAAGAACATTCAAACACCAACAAACCCCCTAAATCGTTTTCTTTTAATCTCTCGAATTCCCAGGCAGCGCTTACGCCCAGAGAACGAGTTATTCTGTTTCCTGAACACTTCGGTGCGGAAACAGGTCAAGGTAGTGTGTATGTGTGGGTTTGAAGAACTTTTCTTCTCTGCATTCTTCTGGATCCTTTTTTGGAAACTTACGGCAATAAACCAGTTTGCTTCTCCAAGGCCATTTTCCTGTGGCTGATTACCAAATTGCAGCAACTGACTTAAAATAACGATAGAAGTTTCCTGAGCACAGAACAAAATGACCCACGTTGCCCCAAGTTCTTCGAGAGGCCACCAGGTGTGGCTGAAGGAGCAGGTACAATGAATAAAAAAAAAAAACCCAAACCCTCCATGGTGTCCAAACATAATCTTTACATTTGTTGTAAAAATACAAACTATTTTTTCCTGGTTAAAAAATCACTTTTAACACTATATAGTTATATTTCTTTCTTTTTTTTTAAAAATGATTTTATTTATTTTAGACAGAGGGGAAGGGAGGGAGAAAGAGAGGGGGAGCAACATCACTGTGTGGTTGCCTCTCATGAGCCCCCCAACCAGGGACCTGGCCCCCAACCCAGGCACGTTCCCTGACTGGGAATTGAACCGGCAACCCTTTGGTTCGCAGGCTGGTGCTCAATCCACTGAGCCGCACCAGCCAGGGAGGGCTATAGGTGTTTTTCTTTCATCCGTCGTGAAATTGGGTGCCATGACCTTCCTCGACTCCTCTTATTTCCTTTACCTAGAAAAAGGTAAAAGCTCGGCCGTGACGGTTTCCCACGTGGTGCTGAGTTTGTAAATTAAAGGGACGCGGGTGCACAGAAACAGAAGCCCACCTCACAGAAAGGGGGCCCGTGTGTGTGTGTGTGTGGGGAGCAGCCAGCGCCCCAAGGACGGCCGGGTGGGCTCGGTTGCCCCTGGAGCCACCCCCTGAAGCAGCAGGAGGAAACGGCTCTCTCTCGAATGTGAACCGATCCACGCGACTAACACGAGTGTTTTCTTTGCTAAGGATGGCCTTTTTGCTTTAGTTGTTTTTTCAAAGCTGCGGCTTTTATGGAAAACATTCCTTTCAAAGAAAGAAAAAGTGGGTCCCCGGTCGGCAATTAAATCTGGGTTTTCGCCTCAAATGTCCCCATACTTTCCTGGGAATGGGACTGGCTGGGTGGCGAGGCCCTCATGTGGCGGCTGTCATGAGATTGGCCTGATTCCATGTCCAGGTCAGTGCCTTGGGGGGTCACCGATGACCGAGGACAACGTGTGACCACCAGGGGGCGGTGCTCGCTGTCCCGCCCCTCGGGCGCTGCCGCGCAGCTTCTGGACTCAGGAAGGGAAAACGACCGTCCCCTGAGGTTGCTGAGACCCACGGTCAGGGCGGACTCCTCTCTGTGGGATCGCCACGGAGGAGAAAGACGTTCATGCCGGTCTTGCTGCTCCATCAAGGCTCACAGGCACCTCGGGGCACGTGGGCATTTCATCATCTCGGCAAGAAGAAGGGAGAGGACAGCACAGTGAAGAGAGACAACACTCAGATCACTTTTACCAGCGTGTTGGTATAATTGTCTTACTTTAGCATTAGCTATTATTGTTAATCTCTTCCTGTGCCTGACTTATAAATGAAACTTTATTATAAGGCATGTATATGCCTAAATATAAGAAGAAAACGATATACATAGGGTTAGGTACTTCCCAGTTTCAGGCGCTCACTGGGGGTCTTGGAAAGTGTCCCCTGTGACTAAGGGAGGGCTACTGTAGATGAATTTTTTGGGCTGAATTTTTTCTCACTGTTTTAATGTATATTTCAATATGCAGCTGTTGTGTGTACCTTTTTACCCTGTTTTCTTTCCACTTGTGATATTAGGAACATTTTCCAATTCATTAAATAACTATTCTTTGGAAAGAACACCTCTGATGATTCCGGGACAGCAAAGACACGGGCTGTTGTGTTCTGCACGGTGTCTTCCAGACGCAGGGCCTGGCGCATGGTGGACGCCCCAGAATGGTTTGGGGACAGACAAGGAATTCAAGTGGGGACAGACCCTGGCGACCGGGTTTTCTGCCCGCGGGCGCTGACACTGCCGTCAGCTGTGTGCGTGGTGTCGTGGCGGGGCCCCTTCGGGGGGAAGCCCTGGTCCACGCGCTCATTTCTCACCCCTGTAGAAGTGGCTTCACCGAGTCAGTGAGACTCACAATGTAACAGTTCTGGGTGTTTACCGAAAAACTCCATGCTAAATAAATACATCACACCAGTCTGCGCTCTGATCGGCAACGCCGGCGTGTGCTCACTTACCACGTTCCGGCTACTGCTGAAGTCGCCATTTAGGAAAAAAGTTCTTGCTAGGGCTAAATTATGTCTTGTTTTTGTTTTGGTGAACATATCTGATTGCTGGTGAAGTTCAGTGGGGGTTTTTAGGTGTTTTTAGCATGCCCACTGATCATTGTATCTCTTCTTTAGAAAGCAGGACTGTTTGGGTCTTTTGTCCATTTTTCTGTGGGCTACAGCAGCCTATTTTAACTGGAGAGCTGGGGGGTTTGGGTTATCTTTCGGTTTGTCATAGAATACCCTTGCTCATCACGCTGGTAAAAAAAAATAAACATCACAGAGTAGAGACATAAACTCAACTTAGTGTAAAGCAGGTTCTTCCTGAAACCCACGGAAGGGGTTAAACCACTGACATACTTGATTACAGGTCTTGAATTCCTAGAAGGGTGTTGGGGGAAAAGACAAATAATTTTTTTCCCTGTAATATGGCGCCATCTAGTGGTTCTTGAAGATAGTGCAGAAAAAACCCTCTGCGTCTGGGATTAAAATGTAGTTTAACTTTCCCCACGTGCAGTCCAGGCCACCTGATTATTGATACAACGTCCCCCCGCTGCATTCGCTGTCTTTTACGTTAACCCTTTACATTGTAGTCAGAGTTACTGTTCTAAAGTTGCAGATCTGTGTTGGCTCTCTGTTTGAACCCATTCAATAGCTCATCATCGCTCTTACCAGAAAGCTTCATCCTGGGGTCTTCCATGATCTAGATCAGGGATTGGCAAACCCTTTCTTGCAAAGGGTCGGACTGTAAATATTTTGCGTTTTCGGGGCACATGGGCTTTGCTGTGACTTCCCAGCTCTGCCCCGGGGCTCTTGGTTGCCTGTGGACCATGGACTTGCCCTCCTCAACCTTTCGGAAGTGCATGGCGCTGCCTAATCAGCTGTTCAAAGATCTGGTGGCCTCATTCAGTCACGAGCCAGAGAAGGGTAACGAGCTGGTTTCCGGCTAAAAAAAAAAAATCATGCGGTCCTTGGAGACTTATCTAGGTTACCAACACACCGGAGTTCCTCAGACGCTAAGCTTTGCCCACTCTTCTCTGCATGTCTTTGCGCAGACGCCCTGACCCGCGCGGCATGCAGACCACGTGCAGTGGGGGCCGGCTGACCCGACGTCCCCACCCCGAAAGGGCAGAACTCCGTGCGCCACCTCCCGGTTACGCGGAGTCCTGCCGAGGCCTCCATTTGCTTCACCGAGCGCAGCGCCACACTTTCTCTGGAGCTTGGCGATTCCTCTTAAACGCAGACACGTTCGTAGTGGGCATTCTTCTGTATGAAGGAAACCCAGACTTCTGTGGGGGGCAGTCTAGTGCCTGGCAACAGACAAACCCTCCACCTTCCGGTGTCCTTCCGGTCCTCGAGATCACCCCGTTTTCGGGGAGCTGAGCGGCCGATGGGGTCTGGTGCCCCCTCCTGGCCCAGGCACTTCTTCGTATCCCCGGGAACGGAGGAAACTGGGGGAGTACAGATACTTTAGTACTGATGGGGGCTGCGGGTGGATTTGGGCAATTGGTGGAGGCAGGTAGCTGGCTGCCCGCTTGGCCAGACCCTGGCCCCCGAGTGTTTGAATCATGCAGTGGTGCTTCCTAAGCAAGGAGGGATTTTGCCGAAGGGGAAACACCAGCCGCATCCCTGCTGCCCCTTCCTGCTCCAGGGCTGGCTCCAGGCTGTTTGGACTAAGTAGACGGCCTCTAAAGGCTTCCTACAAAAAAAAAGGGGGGGAGGGGCGCATATTTTTGTTGCTCTTTTATCAGTGCAAGAATGGAAGTGAGCCTGGTCGGTTGCATGCAGAAGGACTCGGGAGATAACGCATTTTCTCACGTCCTAAGGGCTTTAGGCTCCTCATTAACGTGTGAAAGCCAGGAGCCCAGGCTGGGGACTGAGTTGCTGGTCTGAGATGGTTTCGGAGACCGTTAGGAAGCCCTTGCCAGCTACCGATGGCGGCGGTAATGGAGAGCTGGGGGAGGGTGGCTCTGGGCCTTGGACATTCGGACTGTGGCCAGTAACACCCGCGCCCCCCCCGCAGACTGAGAGGACGCGGAGGCCGGGTGCGCCTCGAGGAGCCACAGCGCCGCCTGGTGACGGAAGAGGGACAGGGACGCGAGCCCCAAACCCTCTCCAATCGCCTTTCATCTCGGTTATCCGACTTGCTCTCACCGCAGAATGTCAGCGGTTCTTCCGTTCATCTTTCCGGTGCAACTATCAGTGGCAACTATAACGCCAGTTCCTGTTGTTACAATAGTGCCCTTCATTTTCCTCGTACAGTTAGGAGGAAAGTGTTACCGTTCTTGCATCCGTGTCTCCATCAAATGTTCGGAAACCAAAAACGGAAGCAGAGGGCCCAGTTTCTCAGTACAAACAAATGGTAGGGAGCATGTTTTTTTACCGAAGGGGAAACTATTCCTCCGTGATTAAGACGAGCGGTAAAATAGAATGTAAACACATTTAGAGGTAGGTACACGCCAGGGTAGAAAATGTTTGTCATCTTACTGCTTACGGGTCCCTCACGGTACCGGACCTGCTGGCTTTTCCTTCTCTGCCGGCTGGGCTGGGCGAGTGCGGCGGAAAGTCTGTTCATGAAGGTCCTTTATTGACTCCCCCTGGTGCTGAAAGACGCTGGGGTCCGCTCCGGTCCTTCGCTGTGATAGGCAGCGTCACAGTGAACGTTCTTGTACGAGTCATCTTGCGTTTTCTGTCTATTATTAGTTTCTATTTTAATGCCTTTCAAACCCAGAAAAGTAGAGAGACTAGTCCTGTAATAAATACCTGTATTCCCATCTCCTATGTTGATAATTATTAATATTTGCTGGACTTGTTTCATCTATACTTTTTGTCAAATCTAAAGTGAATCAGACACCATTGCACCTTGCTCCTCAATAGCTTGTATGCACCTCTAACAATGAGATGGCATCCCACACGACAGATTCCCTGTCCCCTATAAGGACCTTAGCGACAGCTCCTGGATGCCTCCTAATGTCCTGCTCACAGTCCAGTTTCCTGGGCGTCTCCCGAATGGTTTTCAAAGCAGAATCCAATCAAGAGTCCCCAGTGTACCTTACCTTTGGTGGTTATAGTTTGTCCTTAAGTCCCTTTTAATCTAGGATAGTAACATTGCCCACCCCCACCCCTCTTTTTTTCCAATGACATTATCTTTTTTTAAAGGTTTTTTAAAAAGATTTTATTTATTTATTTTTAGAGAGGGAAGGGAGGGAGAAAGAGAGAGAGAAACATCAATGTGCGCTTGCTGGGGGTCATGGCCTGCAACCCAGGCATGTGCCCTGACTGGGAATCAAACCTGTGATGCTTTGGTTCGCAGTCCGCGCTCAATCCACTGAGCTACGCCAGCCAGGGTCCAATGACATTATCTTAAAGATACAAGACTGGCATCCCACAGAACGTCTTACCTTTTGGATTTGGGATTGCTTCCTAAGGATGAAGTTTAACTTCTGCTATCACCTACATTTTCTGTAAGCTGAGGGTTATGTCCTAAGGCTTAAATGGATCCAGGATAAACTTTCTGGCAAGAATATCTGTAGCTGGCCCTGGCTGGTGTGACTCAGTGGATTGAACGCTGGCCTGCAAACCAAAGGGTCACCGGTTCGATTCCCAGTCAGGGCATGTGCCTGGGTGGTGGGCCAGGTCCCTGGTAGGGGGTTCACGAGAAGCAACCACACAGTGATGTTTCTGTCTCTCTCTCTTCCTCCCTCCCTTCCCCTCTCTCTAAAGATAAATAAAATCTAAAAAAACCAAAGAGTATCTGCAGCTGTACCAAGTGTGCACACAGCAGGAAACCGGTGACACCTGGCTGTCCTGCGTTAGAGACGCTGACGTTGATCGCTGGGTGGAGAGTGGGGCGGCCCCGTGCCTGCCCTGCCAGGCCCCACGTCTCCCTCCCTCTGCAAACAGAGACTGGTCTGTGGTGGATGTGTTGATGCCACGCCCGTGTCCCGTTCCCTGTCGTTTGTCCTGGTCGCTGGCTCTTGTGTCCGTCACTGTTTCATCTGGGGTTGCCCACTGCTGGTGGACAACCTCCACCCCATCTTCTACTTTGATTGGCTGACATCTTTCTATAAAGAACACACTTCCTTTGTTTACTGGGGCTTTGGGTTACTCTAAATTACAGTTTCTGCTAGAAATGTGGGATAGATGCTTAGCTCTTTCCCGTTAATTACCGCTTTTTGGAGTCTGGAGATGGGACTGTCGGCACCTCCAGTGATGGCAGATAAGTTTAAGTTTTGTTTTGTTGGGGCCCCTCTTGTGTATCCATGTAGAATCACAGATTTTTTTTATAGATTTACTCTGTTTCTGTTCTTGATGCACCTCAGCTTTGGCCCCTGGGCACCCTGTCGGGTTGGCTCGTATATCTTTTGGACGTGAACTCAACGTTCATGGGCTCTTTCCTCGCTTTCTGGCACAACAGTATTTCCTAGACCGTACTTAGCTTCCTGTGCAAAAATGAAGACGGATGAGTCAGTTCTGAAAGTCAGATTATTGGATTATGTACAGTTCATATTTTTAAAAAGCATCCACTGGCTCCCCCAAACAGAACAGATTTGCTGCTCCAGCCGCCTCATGAGAGACCAAGTCTGTCTTCACTTCTGGCAGCTCTTGAGATGGCCGAACTCTAGTAACGTTTCCAGTCAAGTGGGTTACAATGGTGTTTGGTTGGTGCTTTAATTTCCTTTTCCCCATTGAGCATATTTTAACATATGTTTATTTACCCTTTGAAATTTTCATCCTTTTGTTGCTTTCTTATATCCTTTACCTATTTTTAAATAGGTAACTCTCGTTTGTTTTTTTCCGTTTTCCTTTTACCAGGTCACTGGAAGTAAGCTCCCACACCTGATCTTTATTCCTAGGCGTTACCAAAGAGAGCTTGTTCTCCATGATCCCCACTGGGGGGCACTGTTCACCCGTGTAAAGAACAGCCAGCCGTTATCCCCCTGGGGGAACTGGGAAGGCGGTTTGTGCTTACAACTTAGGGAGAGCCAGCTGGCCTGCCTTCCACTTGCCTGGGCATCAGATGCTCAAAAAGACAACCTCATTCCGTAAGCAGTTCAATCACCTGTGCCTTTTTAAACAAAAAAATAAAACTCAGACTAAAATCAGGTCAAATGGCAGTATGCTTCCCTCTTGGACGTTTTATGTCTCTAGAAAATCTTTTTCGTCTCTAGAAAATCTTTCTCATCTAAAACGAGGGCGGGCCAAGGAATGAAAAGCAGCCATGTTAAGGACCTTCCAACAGATCCACCCAGAGACGAAGACTCCTTCAGCTTCTGGAGGAGGAAATGCTTCCTCTTGCGGAGAAACTGGCTGGGACTCCAGCGTGCACCTGGCCTTGGCGGGAGCGTGGGCGTGGCACCCGGTCCGAGTTTTCTCCGAGCCGCCTGTTCCCCCCCGCAGGCGCTTCGCCTTTTTGCCTTTCTGATGTTCATGGGAGAAAAGTCCACCAAGTGAATTATATCGATTAAAGCCTAATCCTTTATAGGAGTTGGTATCTATTTTCAAAAAACCTTTTTTGCATAATAGGCACATAACAGTGCCCCAATCATGGGCTGACAGCTCAGATTCTCACATGCTGAGCGCACCCACGTCAGGGACACCGGCACCAGGGGACGGAATGCGGTCGGCCCCGAACCCCCTCGCATGCCGCCCTCTGGCCCCCCGCCCCCGGGCCCACCCAAAGTAACCGCTGTCTTGACTTCCCTTCCCAGACTTTAGCCTGTCTTTGCACCTTGTGTTAACGGGCACACACAGTGTGACCTCTTTGGAGACTGGCTTCTTCCTCTCCATACGACGTTTGTGAAATTGATCCGTATTTTTGAGCACGGTGGCAATACCTTTTCACCACAGTGTAATATTCCACCCTGTGGCTATGCGATGACTTACTCTGTTACTGATGCGCACTTGGGAAGTTTTTAGCTTTCTGGCCGTCACAAATAGGGCTGTAGTGAACATTCTAGATCATGTCTTTTGGGGAACATCCCTGGAACCCCGGGACGAGTATAGTGGGGAGTATAGTGTGGGGGTCTATTCATGAAGGCCAGTACTTTAGTGTGGGGATGCCGAGGGCGAAATGCTCCGCCTTCCGCAGAGATCAAGGAAGTGGAGCATTGGCAGCAGAAAGTGCAGGTGGGGAAAGGAGTCCCCGGGCATCGCACAGTTCTCGGCTCACGGACTGCCATCCGGAGGAAACCGAAGTGAGTTTTACTCTGATGGGGTACAAAAGAGCCCTCCCCCCTCCGCGTGGCCACCTTACTGTAAACACAGAAAAGAAACACAGTGTACTCCTCTTCCTTCTTCATTTTCAAGGCGGTAATTGTCATTTCATTCTGATGATAGACAAGGTCCATGACTATTATAAAATTTCAAGTAACATGCAGTACGATAGAACCTTGGCAAGACGTGTTCCGAGACATCAGCAGTGGTGACGGAGCCCAGCCGATCACTGAATCTCTTCTCTCCTCCTCCGCTCTCAAGTGTCCCGTGGAGCCAAAAGGGTTTCCCGTTTTTCGCGAGCAGGGGAACGTGGAGGGGTGGGCCACGCCAGCCCGCGAAGAGACGGTGGCTCTATCTGAAGCTGGGAAGGGCCGGGTGCCACGGGAACCCCGCCCCCCCCGCCGGCCCCGTCTACTGGATCAGGCTGGTGAGGTGCGTGCCAGGGTTCCAACGACGAGATTCCTAATTCCTGGCAGAGCGAGGGGAATCGGAAGCCCAGAATCTTCCCTGGAGTTATTTCCACCGGAGCAGGCACCGGCCACCAGGTGGCGCCCGCGTCGGCCGGCTCTGGCCGGCTCTGGCCAGCAGCCTGGCTGGGGAGCTCAGGTGGGCTGGGTGCCTCGGAGCCCACGGTGGTCGTTACCTGCCATCACTCCAGCCCGCATTTGATGTGGTTAGGCGCTAAGATTCCACTAAAGATACCCCCTCCTCACACCAGGGGATGTTACAGTGTGTTAATCAAGGCACCACCGGAAACCGTAGCCCCGGGTCAGCCACACGCCACGCCGCTGCTCCCCCAGAGGTGGGCACTCATTATTCCAGAAGTCTCTCTGAGCCTAGAAGGAGCCAGGCGTTTTCTCCCCAAGGCTCCCCTGATTCAGGAGGCTCTGGTGTGCAGAGAATTGCAGGGGGTGGGGTGGGGTGGGGGGAAACGGGGGTGGGGGAGTTGCCGGCAACAAGAGATTGTTGGGCACCAACTAGGGCGCGGAGGGGTCAGGGTGTTGGTAGCACCGGGTGTGTGACGGGAAACGGATCCCACCCTCCAGGGGCTGCTGGGGCCACCGGGGAGGACACGGGACATGCACGACAATGTAAATGGGCGCAGCTTCGTCATTGCAGCGGGGAGGACATTGGGGAGTCTGGGTTCTGCCGGCGGAGCGAGTTCAGGAAGGCGTCTCGGAGGAGACAGCCTTCAAGGCGGCGGAATCCCAGGCTCAGGCGCAGTGCGGCGCATGCGCCGTGGGACCGCAGGTGGCCGTGCAGCGCGGGCCCGCACTCGGGGTTTGGCTGGCTGAGCCCCTCACCACCCGCGTACACAGAAAGGAACAGCTTCCACTCGCCCTCCTGGGGGGCCTGCGGGACGCGGACCACTGACTCCCAGGGCCTGTCCCCGGTGGGGTCCAGGGGGTAAAGATGCAACCCCCAGAAACCCGGGGTGTCTCCGTGGCTCCGCTGCAGCAGAGAGCGAATCCCAGAAACGCATTCGCGGCCCCATGAAGCAGGAGGCGTTCGTGCGCAAGCGCAGTGGGAGGAGAAGTGAAAGGGCGCGAGTTTGCAGCTCGCAGCGCGCCCTCTGCAAGTTCTCGCCTCCACTCGCTGTCCTTCTGGTTCCGCCCAAGTCCCGCGGAGCCTCCCGCGGCCGCGGCCCCGAACACGGTCCCCGGGACTGGCCAGTCTGGGCCTCTCTCTCTGTCTCTCTCTCGTTCTGCCTGCTCTTTCTCCGGGTGTCGTCAGGTGAACGCCTGGTCCACCCTTCCCCTCCCTCCTCTGGGCGCGGAGGGCAGTGAAGAGGCCGGAACTACACGTGTTTGATCCCTTTGGGCATCACCGGAGAGATGCGAATGAAGAATGGGACTTGTATCAATGACATCTCGATGCTAAGCTACGCTTCTCCGGGTCGACACTGTTCTGAGGCCGAACCGTGCGTGCCCCAAGTCTCGGGAGGAACCGGATGAGAAGACCATCTGACGCGGACTCCACGTGGTACCCCCCCCCCCCGAGACTCTGTGCCTACATGAAGGCGCGTCCAATTAGGGGGTCCCGGACCCTGGGAGGCGGCCTCCGCGCTGCAGGTGGAGAGCCCCGGGGTCGGCGGCTCGGGCGGGCGCATGTGGGCGTTCGGTTAGCGCTGGTGCTGGCCTCTGCCTCCGAGCCCCACGGAGCGGCCTGTGAGGACCGGGGCAGCCTTCTCCTCCTCTCCCCGCGGCCGAGTGCCCTGTCACCCGCCCCCCCCCCCCCAAACAGTCGATAGCTAGCGGAAGAGGCGGAGGGGTCCCCGGTGAGCCGGAAGTGCTGTGCCCCAGCCGACTCCTCCCACCTGGGCCATCAGAGAAGGGTCAGACGGGAGGGGACCGCCCAGGTGGGGGAGACTCACGCTTGTGGGTGACGGGGACCTTGAGAAAGAGGGGGGGAGGCCCACCCGGGTGGGGCTGGGAGAGGACGTCGGGGTGTGTCCACGGGGACAGGCGAGCAGGTCACTCTGACGGAGATGAAAGTCGTCAATGTCAAACGGGGCGAGATTGACCCTGACCTTGGACGACAAGGCCCTGATTTTGGACTTGGTCCCGAGGGCAACGGGGACGGCTGCGGCTTTCCACATCGAGGAGCGAGGCCCGGGCAGGTCTTTGGGGAGGCGAATGGACTCCTGAAACATGTTTCAGCGGAAGCAGAGGGTGGGGGACACAGGGGGGCTGGGGGCCCCGACTCCGCCCGCAGACAGCCCGGGGGCCGTCCTGGCCTCCGCCGCTCCCTGTCGCCTCGGCGTGGCTCCACCTCCCACCTGCAGAAGGGGGGCCTCTCAGTACCTGCCTCAGGGGCTCCGGTGCGAAGCCCACTGACCACAAGGTGGGAACGTCCTACAGTGCTTTGCAGATGCCTGGCGGGCGCGGCGCTCCTGGGAACTCCCAGCTGCCCTTCCTGTCGGGGGGATGGACAGAGGGAAGAGACCCGCTGCCTCCCCGCTCTCTCTCTCCCTCCTCCCTCGCTCTCTCCTCTTCCTTACTCTGCAGCGCTTCCGGCCTCGGGGCCGCCCGGCCCCTTCCTTCACTCTGAGCCTGGCCTCCCCCGGCCTTTGCTTGCTCACCCTCAGGCCACGGCCCGCGCTTTCGGGGTCTCAGCTCAAAGCAGCCAAGGGGTGGGGTTGCCGGCACATTTCAGTTCTGCTGCGTGATGTCCTTGATGTTCACCTTGATCTTCCCAAACCTGGTTCTTCCCGCTTCACGGGCAGGATCCTTCTAGCATACACTTCTTAGGGTTGTTCTGAGGAGTTTAAAAAACGCATATATAGTGAGAGAGAACCTAGCGCAGTGTCCGCAGCCAAGTTTGACGAATTCTCAGCTACCGTCTTTCTGTCCGCCTTCAGACTACGGCGAAGGCCGTGTCTCACATCTGGGAGGTCATCCTCCCTAATGCCGTCTTCAGAGTGAATCACCATCTGTCTTTGAACCAGGGGACATCCTCTCCTTGACGCCTGGCTCCTCCTCTCGCTGAGCGCTCTCTTCCTCCGTCAGCGTGCATTGTCTCTACGCCCGTGTTCGCCTGCTGCAGCCGCTGTAGCAGAATACCGGGGCCGGGGTGGACCAAGCCCTTGAGACTCATCTCTCGCAGTTCCGGAGGCTGGACGTCCAAGAGCAGGGCTCCTCCTTGGCTCGCAGATGGCCGCCGTCTTGCGGTGTCCTCACGTGGCCTTTTCTCCGTGCGCGTGCATCCCTGGTGCCGTCCTGTTCCCCCGAGGAGGACCCCAGGCCTGTTAGACGAGGGGCCCACCCTTGGGACTCCGTTTACCCTTCGTTACCTGTGCGTGGGCCTGTCTCCAGATACAGTCCCTTTGGGCTTCGGGGCTTCAGGACAGGAACCTGGGCGAGGAGCGAAATTCAGTCCCTACTAAACACTCACTCAGCCCTCCTCCGACCTCACCCTGCTTCGCGGTCCTTTGGGCGCTCAGCCCCGGGACTCAGGTGGCTGTGCCGCGTCAGGTGAATACGGACCATTCCTCCCCTCCCCCTCCCTCCCCGTGGGTGGCACGCACTCATTCCCCTGCCCTTGGTTTGGGTTTCGGCTGCGTGGTTTTGGCCAGCGGGAGGCCAGGACGTGAGCAGTCGTGAGAGGTGCTTTGGGGTTACCGCTGCCGTCTCGAGCTCGCACCCACCTCCAGGAGCAGACCCCCCCCGGAGCGCCCTGGGTGTGTGTGCGGGGGTGGTGACAGACACGGGGAGCAGACCCGGCCCCCCTGCAGCCCGAACCCAGGCCCAGCGGAGCCCCGGCTGACCCGCCGGCACGGGCACAGGCCCATGGTTGGACGCCCCTGGGGTTTTCGGAGGCGGTTTGTTACGTGGCCTCGGCAGGGTCACGGCCGATGGACGCTATGGCAGGTGCTTCCCGGTGCCTCCCGTGCTCCGGAACCCAGGCAAACGCGCTGTGGGCCTCACCCGGCCTGGCTGCTGCGAGGCGCCTGTGACGCGGACGTGCTTACTGCTCCCGTCGAGCAGGTGGGGAGACGGAGTCAAGGAGGTTCCCCAGGGCCGGGCAGCCGGCGGGTGGCAGGGCCAGGGTCTGATGCCCGTGTCCTGGGGCCCGACACTGCGAGCTTCAGGAGGACGGAAGCGGCAGGTGCTGTTTTCAAAGCCCGGACTGGATTCCCTGGTTTCTGGCTTCCTTGGAATGGGCTCTTCTATCCCACGGAAGCCTGCTCTGGGTTGCATCCTCCCATCCACCTTGGGGTCCGGGACGTGGGTCCAGGAGCTCTTTTTTCAGATGGTCTGGACCCAGCTCCACAGACTGGCTTTCTGCCTGAGACACTGTTGCCTTTGGATGCGTCCTGCTGGCCTTGCATTCTGGCTGGGCCAGGTCATTTGTCCTCCAGGATGAGCTTCCCAGGCCCCCGCCCTCACGGCTTCCGGGAACTCCGCCCCCACCGCGGGCTCTGCCTCGCCCGCGCAGCAGCACGGAGTTTTATCTTCGTCCTTTTCTCCCCCACCGCGGCTCCTTTTCCTGTTTGCCGATTCCTGGTTTGGGGAGGGAGGGTCATGCAGATGAAATCAATTAATAGAGGATTTGCAGAATCGCAAGTGCAGTTATTAAAGGATGGTGTAATTAACGTCTTCACACTAATTGAAAATTTTCACTTAGAAGGAGCAGTCGAGTGCCTCCTCGCTCAAACGGTGTTTGCACACAAAGTGGCCCTCCTGGAAGATTCTTTAATGTGCAGCCGTGGGTCCCCGAGACCTTCGCGGCTGCGAAACTTGGGGGGCAAAGAATGGAGTCATCTCTCCCCTCTGTGTCCCTAGAGTTAGACAGCTCCCACCCTGGGCTGTGCTGCGCCTCAAGTCACAGAGCAAGGTCGGGGACCGTGGGCCGGAGGAAGGAGTATCAGATGCGAGGCGCCTTTGATGGGGAGAGCGAGGAAGAGAGAGAACTGGACGGCGGGCGTTTGCGGCTCTCGTTCCGCTGGGCGTCTCACGCTGCTTCCTCCAGCGCTGGCTGTGCCCTCGTTTCTGTTTGGGGGGTGCTGCCTCTCCTTCTCTCTGTCCAGGCCCTGGGCGTGGGGCTCTCACGCCCTCAGGCTCCAGCGATGCTCAGGTCTGTCCAGTCAAATGACGCACTTCCTCGCCCCAGGAGGTCGTTGGTGCAGGAGTGAGCATGTGACCCCCACCCCGCTCCCCAAATGCACCAGGGAGGTGCCGTCTGAGGTCTCTGCTGGGCCACCAAGCATGAGAAGCTCAGTTTCATTTAAGATCGAGAAGCTGCTGGGACGCGGCCGAGACCTCGTGGTTGCCATTTGCCGTTGGGAAGGAAAAGTGGACACGGCAGGCAGGGTCAAGGGGCACAGGTCATGGGAACCATTTTGAGGGCCTGGATCGGTCTCTGCCCGAATTGGCCTCTGCCCCTGAACTTTCCAATTGTGTGTGCCAACGTCTTTGTGGAGTATCTTCCTCTCTTTACTCAGGTCGGGTTGGAGTCTGCCTTTTCCAACTCGAGAGCCTGCCTAATGCAGCAATTATGTAAGAAAGTGTCGCCTCTGGGTGACAGCGAAGGCAGGTCATGCTAATCATCACAGGGGTGACATGCTTGAGGCCGGCGGCCTCTGGAGCTGGGAGCGTGGCTGGTTTTAGAAACCCAGAGGGTACGGACTTTTACTAGGGGGCTTTTGGCCTGGACTCTGGGATTCTTGGGGTGAATATCCCTGTTTATGAAGGAGGAACAGCCTTGGACCCTTCCCCCTGCAGACAGATCCTGACCTCTAGCCGAAGAGCCGTGATCTTGGGTCCTGTGAAGGTTTGGGAGGGCTTGAAGCTCAGTGCTGCTACCCTCAGGGGATGTGGCTTGGGAACAAGAAACGGCCCTTTGCAGGCCATGGGGTCCTCACCGGTGAAGTGGACGCAGGTACCACTTCTACTGCAGGGCGCCCACTTCTACTGCAGGGCGCCGTGCCGAGGGTTCACGGGCCCGTGCTTACGCGGTGCTGAACTTGATGCTTGGCCCAGGTGGCCTGTTCAACCCGCTGGCCGCAGCCGCCACAGACAGGCTTGGCACAGGCGAGCGTATTTCACGGAGCCTCGGGACAGTCGTGCGTGAGTTCTGACCGCCGGGGGTCTCAGCCCATCAGGGTGAGGACTTTCGGGAAAGGAGCGTGGTCTGTCAATCTGCCTGTGGTACCCGCCCGCTTAGTCACACCCCTCATACGGAAGTCAGTCTTATTTCACGACGAGAAGAACACAGGTGGGCGCCCACGTTGCTCTGGCGCCCGCACGGAGCCTGCTCTGTGACACGCGGGCATGCCTGCTTCCAGCCGGTGGCGACAATGGCATTTGGTTCCGCCGGCGGGCGCAGGGTGCAGTGGGAAGGGGGCAGTGGGGGCCACTGGGCCCCTCCGGGCCGGGACTCGGGGGATGAAAGCGCCCCGGCAGTGGAGAGCCTCGGGGAGCCGTCTGCCGCTGGGTGTCCGCAGGCAGATGAGGGACTGATGTCCCTCCCCATTTCACACATGGAGGGGAAAACACCTGCAGAGACTGTGCCACTTTCCCCAGGAGCCACCGAGCGCCTGTGTCACCTGTGCGAGAGGTGACAGAGTCTCCGTGTTGGACTCGCTCTTAGTAACCAGCAAAGGAGATGCTGCCCCCCTCCCCGCCCCCCGCACTGATGTGCTGCCTCAGGCTGTCTTTCTGAGCTGGCCTGATTTCCTGCGGCTGGAATGTCTCAGCCTCTTCTTGCATGACAGCGAGAGAAAGTTCCAGGTGGTTTTGGGGCACCCACCCACCTCATTGTGGCTGACAACTGGCCATTAGTTAGTATTTGTTAGACAGGTTACTGGAAATGTTCCTTCAGACCAGAGATGCGTCCTGTCCCTTTGCACGGGTCTGGGGGTGGTTTACAGACCCCCCAGAAGGCCTGGCCCCTCCGTTCACACCCTGAGGCACTTTGGCACCCAGTCCCTGGACCTCTCTGAGCCTCAGTTTCCCCTTGGTAAAGCAGAGACACTGAAAACATCTCCGTGTGCACAGGGCGGGTGCGGGCATGGAACGAACTGTGTCGTGCCTGGCACACGCCGAGGGCTCAGTCGGTGTTGGTTCTTACCGTGACCACATCTGCCTTCCTTCACTGTCAGCGTGGATGGGCAGATGGGACCTGGTCCCCCCCTCCACGTGGCGGAGTTCCCCACCGTAGCGCCCTATCACTCGCTCCAGTTCTCCAGTCCCTTTGTCTCCGGAGACGGCGATTCGCTTTCAGAATTCGTGTTTGTCTTTGCCTCGGTCCACGGGCCCTGTGCCAACGGCGTGGCTGTCCCAGTGCACGCGGCCGCCGCCTCTCTCCCCGTGGCCTCCCGTGCCCTCCGGTGCCCTGTGAGGGGAGCACACGGCCCCCCAGTCTCCCTTGGCTGACTCACACACGGAAGGAGCGAGCCGTAAATATCCAGAGGCGGATGGGTTTCCAGGAGTCCAGCACAGCGGGAGGGGGGCTGCCGGCAAAGCCAGGGCAGCGCGTGCGTGAACCTCAGTCGGCGACCTCCCCGCTCCTGCAGCCACGAGAGAGGGAGGCGCACCCGATGGGGGTCGGCCAGCCTCTAAGTCCCCACGGTGGCCGGGCCGGCGCTCCATTCCAGGTGGCGGGGATGTCCCTGTGGATGGGACGTGGACACCATCATGAGCACCGAGTTCTGGGGTGAGTTTCCAGCTGCCGGGGCTGATGACATGTCAGGGACTAAAGTCTCCGGAAGGGTCCGTGGAGCTGTGACAAGCGGGCCCGTCTGTCCTGCGTCGGCCACAGACCCTGTGTGTGTCTGGGAGAAGGCAGATCTCCTGTCTAGGTCTCAGCGCCTCCTTCTGTCCAAGGAGGAGCTTGGGTTCGTTCTCCAAGACGACAGCTGACACTTATCCAGGGTTTCCCCGGTCTGTCCCTTCATACGGACCAACTCACTGAATTTCCTGCACAGACCGCTTCCCTGTGCAGACAAGGAGAGCAAAAAGCACGTGAGGTTAGGGGCTGCCCAGCGCCGGTGGTGGAGCTGGGAGCTGAGCCCCGGCCGCCAGCTCCGGGCACGGCTGTCTCAGCTGGTCTGCATGTCCCCTCGCAGCAGGACCCTGTGTCTGTGCCACCCGGGCCACTCACCGCCTCTGTCCCAGGGCTGATGTGTGTGTGGGGCGCGCGTGGTTTGTAGAGTGCCCCGTTTCCCCGGGGGCCTGTCTCCGCGTACGGCGGCCCTGAGGGGCGTACTCACCCCGGCTCCAGGTGCGGGCACGGGGCTCGGGCTCGGGCCCAGCCACGGACAGTCCCTATGTCCCCTGGCTACAGCGATTGGTTCAGGGGTGGTCAGGTCGTCCCTGTTAGAAACTGAAGCCAATTCCTAGGTCCTGACAGAACTCAGGTGGCCTCGGGAAAGAGGAGCCCTCCTGCCCCGGGGGTGGCCGGTCTTGCAGGGTGCGCGCTGTGTGCTCTCTGGAGCCTTCACAGGGAGAGAGGCTGCTGGAGAGTGAGGCGAAAAGGGAGGGAAGAAGAACAGTGGGAGGGAGGGGCGTGGGGGGGAGAGAGAGAGTGAGAGAACAGATTCCTGATGGCATCAAAAGAACCCCTGCATCAGCCACACCTCCACTGACCAATTATTTCAGCAACAAACATTTCAAGACAGTTTCTGCTACTTGGCACCGGAAAAGTTGTCTTACATGTGTCATATTGACCTTGACCTTGACCCTTGACCTTGGCTGAAGAGAGGGAGGTTGTAGGCTGGAGGCCTGACCTCTGGAGCACGTGTGGTCATCGTTCAGACCAGGGTGCCTCAGCCCCGGCCGCACGGCCCCTGGGGCCCGGTCGGTCTTTGTGGTGGGGGTGTCCTGTGTTTTGTGGGGTGTTCAGCAGAACCCCTGACCTCCACCCATACAGGCCTGTAGCACCGGGGTCTCCAGCCCCGACTCAAGTTTTGGAAAGTAAAGACGTTTGCAGACAAGGCCAGTGTCCCCCGAGGAATAGAACCGCCGCCCCGTTGAGAAGCCCTGGTCTAGGTAGATCAGACCCGTCTGCTTTTCTTTTCTTTTCTTTTTTTTCAAAGATTTTATTTATTTATTTTTAGAGAGGGAAGGGAGGGAGAAAGAGAGAGAGAGAGAAACATCAATGTGCAGCTGCTGGGGGCCATGGCCTGCAACCCAGGCACGTGCCCTGACTGGGAATCGAACCTGCGACATAGACTTGTCTGCTTTTCAAGTGTGCTGTGTGGGTCTCACGTTTTCAGTAGGAGTTCGGAACGTGCTTGGGGTGGCGGCACGTGCTCTGTGTTTGGGGGGGCTGTGATGAGCGGCGACTCAGCCACTGAAAGGCCGAGTCACTTAGCACTGAGGTTGTCAAGTGCTTCCCGGTGAAAGCCCTTGATCTCTAGTTACAGTGCGTGTCACCAGGGGCGGCTGTCAGCCCGGCCACCTGGCACAGCTGCAGGCGGAGGGGAGTGGCCGCCAGCAGGATCCCCGTGTTCACTGCCTTCTGCAAAAGTATCACGTCTTCGTCATCGCCAGGGGAGCTCCTCCTGCCCTTTGCCTCTCTGGTCCCACTCAGCTAAAATGTCACTTCCCCTGGGAAGTCTCCCCTGGTAGCCCACCCTCACAGGGTTTCAAGTCCCCTGTGTGCTGGACCCTGTGGGCGCTGCACCCACATGCCCAGGGTCTCTCTAGCTGCTCCGGGGGCCGCTCCCTCTACACTGAAGGACTTCCCCTTGCCCACAGCCGCAGACAGCCAGGAGAGTCTGCGCATGAGCCTCCCACGGCGGCCCTGGCCTCCTGGCCGAGGGGCGTGGTGGTATGAAAGTACCTGCCGGCCTCAGGTGGGGGCCACTCGGAGCCATAACCTCCCCTCCGGAGTCCCCTGTGGGGTCAGGCCCAGGCTGCCCCTTGACTCTGCGGAAGGTCGCCCCTCAGCATGGTCTCCTCTCTTCTCTTTCTCCTCCTGCTTCTTCCTTCCAGCGTCTCCCTGGTTCCTCCAGGGCCGTTTTCTTAACACAGCCTTCCACGGGCGGGCGGGTGCCCGGCCTCCAGCTCCCAGGTCCTTATCAGAGGTTCAAATCACCGAGTGACTCATAGCCAGTCTCCTCCAGTGAAGCGTACCTGCCGGGAAGGCAAAGACCATCATCTTACTGATTATTAAATCTCCAGGGCCTCATACAGGAAGTGTTACCCGTTATTATTATTTCATTAATAGTTATGTAGATACTAGCCTTGGCTCCCTTATTAACGGAGAGTAAGGTATTGGAAGCCAAGATCCATGCTCGATAACCTTCCTGTGCTCTGCTTCGTCCGCCACTGGGCTTTGCCGGCGAGATCCATCCACGTTGGAATGGATACGTGACACTGAACGCTGACATTGGCCGAGCCCTTTCCCTGCGTCTGGCCTTGTGCTGAGCTCCTCCCCTGTGGTGTCCCATCGGGTCCTCACAGTGACCCTGTGATACAGGGGCAGTGGCCACGCTCGTTTTACAGAGGAGAACTGGGGTGCAGGGAGCTAATGAGGTGGCTGGCCCCCCAAGACACACAGCCAGTATGTGGCAGATGGGCTCTTGAATTCGGGTTCCGTCTGACAGCCCAACGGCCCCGGTCTTGCCAGCGTCCTTAGCTGGAAGGAATTCTGGGTGGCAGGTTGCCCTGCGTCATCTTCAAACTGCCGTGACTCAGCTGCCGCGTGAGTGAGTGGGGCTCGGGATGAGTGAGGCCGGAGTCAGCCACCTCGCGGCCCACAGGTGGGCTGACCTCGCTGGCTGCTCTGGTGCCTGGTCTTCACCCACCCCCAGGACTCTCACTGTCGAAGGTCCATTCTCTCTGACAGTCCTTACTTTTCTCAGAACAATGCCTCCAAGTGTCGACTGAGTCACGGCAGTAACTGAGGAGGTGAGAGCATGAAACGAAGGAAAGCAAGAAAATAGCAACGCTGATGGTGCGTGTCCTGCGTCAGGAGAGGACCCAGGAGAAGCTGGTAAGGGGGTCAGCACCAACCATTCTTATTACTGAGCAAAGGAACCAGGCTGCTGATAACTGGTGAAGTGCCCGGTAGTCGGGGCTCTTTCGTTCCCGAGTGATAGACACTAACGCAAAACGGCCGGGGCAATACGGGGAATTCATTGGCTTCAATAGATGAGAACGCCAGGTGCTGGTCCTAACTTCAGAGGTAGCCGGACCCATGAGTTCGGCCGCCGCGGGACCTCATTCCTCTGCCGTGACTTCTGGCTTCACCCGCCACCGCCTACCCTCCCGAACCCACGTGGCCACAGAGGTGGTCCCTGGCAGCTCCCCGGGTCAGGATCCTCCACGCCCATATCTCAGGAGGAGGACTCTGATTGGCTCTGTTTGGGTTGTGTGCTCTACCGTGGGCCAATCAGTGTGTCTTCGGTCAGAGGGCTCTTATTGGGCAGCCCGAGTCACATGCCCACCGTGGGAGAAGGCAGCGGGCCTGTGATTGGGCTGTGCGCCCTGGCTGACGGAGGGCAGTTGCTCACGGTAAAAGGAGGGCGTTGCCACGTGGGGAAGGATTCCAGGCAGAAAAACCCAGTGATCTGCTGAAAACAGCGCCCCCGTCGCCTTCAGCCGGTTCTGGGTTAAGGACATTCAATTCTCCAATTCATAAGTGACAGGATCCCGCTTCTTGGCTTTGATGGATCTGGCGTGATGAAAAGAATTTTAAGATTTCCTGATACTGTATCATTCCTCCAACGTATCATTCCTGAGACGCAGATTCTCCTCGAGGACATTATCTTTCTGATTCTTCTAATGGGATTCTGCGGAGTAATTCTAATGGGCTCTTCTCAGTCCTCCAACCAAGTCGTTTTATCTCTGGAAACACTTTGATAACATTTACTTATGCCATCATATACATTTGAAATGTGCTAAGCTATACTTAATCAATTATTCAAGTGCTGCGCTTAATCAATTATTCAATTATTTCTATGTTTCAGAGCAGTATGTAGGTCTAGCTTCTCTTTTCCAGACTTTGAGTGTCTTTTCAAATTTCTTCATTTTAAATTACAGATGTCAGATCTTTCTCTTTATTTTAGTTTTAAAAATTTATTGATTTTTTTTGAGAGAGAGAGAGAAACATTGATTTGTTGTTCCACTTATTTATGTGTTCATTGGTTGATTCTTGCATGTGTCCTGACCGGGGATGGAACCCACAACCTTGGTGTATCAGCAAGATGCTCTAACCAACTGAGCTACCCAGCCAGGGTAATCTTTCTCACTTTAGACATTGAGATACAGTTGACATACGACAATACATTAGTTTTAGGTACACTACATAGTGAGTCAGCATTCGGATATATTGAGAGGTACGCACTGTAATAAGTCCATTAGCATCCATCACCACACACAGTTATAGGTTTTTTTCTATGACGAGAACTTTTGAGACTCACTCTTTAGCAGCTTCCAGATATGCAGTCTAGCACCCTCAGCTGTAGCCACCACGCTGTGCATGACATCCCTGTGACCTACTTATTTTCCACCTGGGAGTTTGTAGCTTTCGGCTCCTCCCCTCCCCCACCTCACCACCCCCACACCTCTGGCAATCACCAGTCTGTCCTTTGCATCCATGAGGTTGGTGGTTTTTATTTTTTGTTTTTGAGATTCCACATATAAGTGTGATATGATATTTTTATTTCTTGTCCTGACTTCCTTCACTTAGCACAATTTATTCAAGGTCCATTCACGTTGTCCCAAGTGGCAAAACGTCATTCTTTTTCATGACTGAATAATATTCCATTGCATACACATGCCACATCTTCTTTGCCCATTCATTGGTCAGCGGACACCAGGTTGTTTCCATACCGCGGCTGTTGTAAATAATGTTGTAATGATCATGGGGGTGCATGCATCTTTCTGAGTTAATGTTTTCGTTTTCTTTGAATATACATATCTACAGAAGTGGACTAGCTGGATTGTATGGTGGCTCGAGTTTTCGTTTGTTGAGGGACCTCTGTGCTGTTTTCCACAGTGGCTGCACCAATTCACACTCCCACCAGGAGTGTGCAAGGGCGCTCTTTTCTCCATACCCTTACTCTTTGGTAATAGCCATTCTAACAGGTGCGCAGCGACACCTCCTCATGGTTTTGGTTTGCATTTCCCTGATGATTAGTGAGGTTGAGCGTCTTTTCACGTACCTGGGGACCTTCTGCATGTCCTCAGGGGAAAAACGCTCATTCAAATCCCCTGCCCATTTTTAATCACTTTGTTTCTTTGCTGTTGAGTTGTGTGAGTTCTTTATGTACTTTAGCTATGAACCCCTAATCAGATATATGATTTGCAAATATTCTCTTTTTCATTTTGTGCTGTGCAGAAATTTTCAGTTTGGTGTAGTTCACCTTGATTTTTTTTTTTTTTTGCTTTTGTTGCCTTTGCTTTTTGTAGCAATGCAGTTTTTTTTATTGTGGTAAAATACACATAAAATGTACCAACTTACACATCTTAAAGTGCACAGTTCAGTGGCACTGGATACACTGATACTATGATACAACCATCACCACCATCCACCTCCAGAACTCCTTTCACCTCGTAAAACTAAAACCCTGTAGCCACTAAACGACGCCTTCTCGCGCGGTGTGACTGCACTTTGCTCACCTGGTCACCCGCCGGTGGACACTTGAGCTGCCGCCACATTTTAGTTGCTGTGAGCAATGCTGCCGTGAGCAGGGCGCACACCTGTCTCTGCGACCCTGCTTTCAGTGATCCCGGGCACGTATCCGCACACATACCGGGTACATTGATGCACGGCTGTACCACATAGTAACTCCATTTTTATTTTTTTTGAGGAAGTGCCCTGCTGTTCCCACGGTGGCTGGGCTAGTCTGCATTCCCACCGACAGTGTAGCACGGCTCCCGTTTCTCCACATTCTGGTCGACACTTGTTATCTTCTGTTTTTTTTTTTTTTTCATAGTAGCCACCCTAGTGGGTCTGCAGTGACCCATTTTATTTTTAATTTTATTTGTTTTTTACTAGGTAATGCAGCTCTGTAGATTAAAAATGATGAAAAGATAACTAGTGGAAAATACCCTTCCTAGCCTAATTCCCAAGCCCTCCAAAAAAATTTGTAGCCACTATTACTAGTTCCTAGTTTCTTGTTTATTCTTCATGGAACATTTTTATTCATCTAACTACAAAATACATGTTTTTTTTCTTTTTGAGAATAAAAGGTCATCCAATTATACATACTGTTTGTACCTGCTCCTTCTATTTTCAATATATACCTTATAGTATATATTCACATTTGAATATAAAGTGCTTACTTATTCCTTTTTTCAGCTTTATAATGCTCCACTGTGTGGGTGTTTCATGATTTATTTAACCTGACCCTTCACGAAGGTCACATGAGTTGTTTATAACTTTCTGTCGTTAGAAATAACACGGCAACGCATAACCGCGGGCATTCATTTCTTTGCTCGTGTTTATTTATGTAAAATACACATTTGTAAATAAATTCCTAGACGTGTCGTTGTTGAATCAAAGGGTAAATACACACATTTGTAATTCTGATGGACATTTCCAAACGTAGCGTAAAGCTGATGCCCATTTGCGTCCCCCGAGCAGGGAACGGCCCGCATCGCCCACAGCCCCCCCCCCCCCGCACAGGGAGTCGTCCTGTCTCTGCCTCGAGCTGCTGGGCTCAGGGCTCAGGGAGAGAGCGTCCCCTCCCGTGTGGCTCCATTTCCCTTCTGCAGGGAAGACGTGAGACCGCGCTTGACCACGTTTCCTCACGGGTCACAGGTCAGGTTCGCATTGCCTGCCCTTGTCTCCCGGCTCAGGGCTGGTTCTCGGGAAGACACGCTTTGCTGTCCCTCTGTGCGTCATTCCTCCGCGATGCGCAGGAGGGGCGGAGACCGTGCTCATGACAGCTGGGAGGACCCCACGTTAAGGACGGCGGCAAATACGGGAACAGTGAAAGCAAACATAAGGGCGTCGCAGGTGTGGCCAGGATGTTTTAAAAAGCGAGCCACCGCTTAAAAAGTAAATCATTTACAAAGAGTGCTGTTCGGATGGAGTCCAGCGTAAGACAGACGGAGAGGTGGTGGTTTCCTGGGGCTTTTTTCCGAACGAGTCCACGTTTTGCTGAGAAGGTGGGTGCGAGGCAGCAGCGGGCACTGCACACACGTTCAGACCCGAGGGCAAGTCCCGCTGAGAGTCCCTGCAAACTCCCACGGCAGGTCCCCCAGCCTCGAAGTGGCGGTTTGTTATCGGGGCTCGTTACAGGGTGGCTGTGGGGGTGAAATGACATAATAGGAGTGACGGCTGATGGGGGGGTGTTGGGCATGCAGGGACAGTGAAGCGCCAGCCCCTGGGGATGTCACGTCCTGGACCCCTGTGAGTTCGGGGGACGCCTGGGCGTCACTGGGGTTGGGGGTGTTCCGCGTGTCTCGCTGAGGCCAGACCACTGTCGGGGCATTTCTGCTTGAGCAATCCCGGCCGATCATGCAGCGAGATCCAAGAAGAAAGCGATGGCGTTCCCAAGACACGTACCTGTGTTATGATGCCTTTCCTCATTAGAAAAAAAATATATATACCTGTCCATACCTGGTGTTATGTTCACAATTTTGTATTCTTTTTCTTAAAGGGGTGGGGGTCTCCAAAACTCTATGCAGTCCCACAGAGCTTAGCCGTGTCCCTGATGAATCGCTCGTAGCATTATGAGCAGAAGGTGTAGGGACAGGCGAATGCTGTCCTACTTCTGGCAAACGGACAGATGGGTCACGGGAATCACCAGCCAGCCGAGGGGGTGCCACTGCTTCCTTCTCCGGTTCCTCTGTCCCTGCCCGCCTCTGTGCTTTCCTCCCTCCCCTCCCCTCTCCCCAGTCTCACCCCTCTTTCTCTCTGAGCCCCCCCATTCCAGACACTGTCCTAAGTGCCGGGACTATCAAGTCCCTGCTCTCATGGGTCTGACCTCGTGGCCGCCGAGGCAGCAGGTGAGGACGCGAGGCGTGGATCGCGTGTTCTGCCCGGCAGTGAGCGCTGGGAAGCAAAGCAGAGCAGGGGGCTCCGAGAGAGCAAGTCGGGCGTTGGGGGTACTTTGGGTCAAGTGCGCAGGAAAGGCCTTTTTCAGTAAAGAGGTGGCATTCCAGCTGAGGTCTACACGGTGAGCAGGAGCCCATCCTGGGGACCGGAGGGGTGTTCCCGCAGCAGCGGAAGAGCAAGTGCAGGGTCACGAGGTGGGGAGGGAGCTGGGCAGGCGGGTGGCAGCTGGGGTGGCAGGGGGGATGGGAGGGGGGAGAGGAGGAGGGCGGAGGGGACCTTCAGTGAAGCCAGGGCTTTAGGAAGTGGCCGTCTGATGTGGGGCTTTGTTTACACGGTCAGAAGTTTGGGTTTAACTCAGCGCCTGCCTTGGGGGACGCCGGGGGACGCTCTACCCAGTGGGCCAGCTGTTCCTCCAGAGCATTCACAAGCCCATTGAGGAGAAGTCCGCTGTGCGCGGGGTTCCCGTGGGTTCCCCGTGAGCACGGTGTGCCAGGTGACTGTCTCCTTTCCTGTGGGGTTCACGAGAGGGAGAGAGTAGGGAAGCTCAGCGGACGTCATGCGTCACGTTAGCACGCGCTGAAATAACTCGTGATGGGCGGTAAGATCCGGAGTGGACATTGACGCCCTGCAGCAAAGGTGCCCCTGTGTGGACAGCAGATTCAGGTGGGGGCGCGGTTGAATTCAAAGAGTCTCTGCTTATCCGAGTTCTAGGGGGCCGGTGCTGGGGAGGAGAGGTGATACCTTTGACGACGGGATCTGAACGATTCCATAATACATGCACAGGTTACCCTTTGAAACACCTGTTAATAAAGTATAGCTTTCGGAATTTCTCTGTGTAGGTCCGTCCACGTTGCGTCAATTCCTGCCTCACCTGGCAACTAAAAATGGCTCTCTAGCTTTGTTTTTTTTTTTTAAAGGGGAAAGTAGAAACAATTTGTTTTAAAATATTCCTAGAAAGGAGACCTAAAGGACACTGAATGAAAGTGATTTGTTTATCAAGAAGAGCACTTCTAGCCCTGGCTGTCATAGCTCAGTGGATTGAGCGCCGGGCTGCGAACCAGGCATCATCGCAGGTTCGATTCCCAGTCAGGGCACATGCCTGGGTTGCAGGCCATGACCCCCAGCAACCCCACATTGATGTCTCTCTCTCTCTCTCTTTCTCCCTCCCTTCCCTCTCTAAAAATAAATAAATAAAATCTTTAAAAAGAAAAGAAGAGCGCTTCTGTAAAAATCAGTGTTGGTTGGTTGGTTACGAGGGAGAGAAACAGTTCGGCAAACTCCTGCAGGACGGGGATGTATCGGAGGCCGGGAGGCCGTCCACGGGGTGTGGGGAGGCCAGACGTCACAGGCACTGAACTTGGCTACTGTGCATCTCTCGCTACCTGGGCCCACACAGTGTCCAGTTTGGGAAGAGCCCCCTTTTGCAGTTTCCAAAGCCAGCTCAGAGGAGCCTGGCTTGGGGTGGGGCCAGCCCTTGGCCGGGCAAGGGAGCCAGTCAGAGGAGATGGGGCTGGTCTCCTAAGGACAGCAGTGTTTATTCTTGGGGGGCCAGCCAAAGACCCTCACGGGCGCCGAGGAACAGCTTGAGTACGGTGCTGTGACCTCCCTCCCCTCTTCGCCTGCCTGCTATGGAGTTCCCTGCCTGCTCACCTGGTGTAGGTGTTCATCGGCGCTCCGGGGGCCCCGTGAGCCCGTGAAGGCCCACAGAGAGGACAGAGGGAAGCACAAGACCCTGCAGGGTCCGCCCCAGGCCCCCAGTCTGTGTGGAATTGAGTGTCCAAGCAAATCACTGCTTTTGTTTCTTTTTTTAAAGATTTCATTTTTAGACAGAGGGGAAAGGTGTGAAAAGGGAGAGGGGAAACATCAATGTGTGGTTGCCTCTCACGTGCCCCCCACTGGGGACCTGGCCCGCAACCCAGGCATGTGCCCTGGCTGGGAATCGAACTGGTGACCTTTTGGTTCACAGGCCAGCACCCAATCCACTGAGCTACACCAGCCAGGGTGGTCCCGTCTTCATTTTGATGATGGTTTCTTTAGCCATGCAGAAGCCTTTTAATTCAATGTAGTCTCATTTGTTTATTTTTTCCTTTATTTCCCTTGCCACAGGAAATATATCATAAAAAATATTGCTATGTGGGATATCTGAAATCTTCCTTCCTATGTTCTCCTCTAGGACTTTTATGGCCCCACATCTTATATTTAGGTCTTTTATCCATTTTGAGTTTATTCTGGTGTATGGTGTAAGTTTGTGATCTAGTTAGTTTTTTTTTTTTGCATGTACAAGTCCGGTTCTCTCAACACCTTTATTGAAGAGGCTATCTCTACTCCATTGTATGCTCATGCCCCCTTTGTCAAATATTAATTGGCTGTAGAGGCTTGGGTTTATTTCTGGGTTCTCTGTTCTGTTCCATTGATACATGTGTCCGTTCTTATGCCAGTACCAGACTGTTTTGATTACAGTGGCCTTGTAGTATAGTTTGATATTGGATATCAAACTATATCCAATATCAATATCCAATATAACTGTGATCCCTCCTGCTTTGTTTCTCTTTCTTAAAATTGCTGAGGTTATTTGGGGTCTTTTTTCATTCCATATAAATGTTTTGAAATATTTGTTCTAGGTCTGTGAAATATGCCATTGGTATTTTAATAGGAATTGCATTGAATCTATAGATTGCTTTGGGTAGTATGGACATTTTAATGGTGTTACTTCTTCTAATCCATTAACACAATATATACTTCCATTTATTTGTATCTTCCTTAATTTTTTTCTTTGCTGTTTTATAGTTTTCTGAGTACAGCTCTTTTACCTCCTTGGTTAAATTTATTCATAGGTGCTTTATTTTTCTTATTGCTATAGTAAATGGGATTCTTTTCCTAGTTTCTCTTTCTGGTATTTCATTGTTGGTGTGCAAAAATGCCATCCATTTCTGAATATTGACTTTGCATCTCACTATTTTGCCAAATTCACATATTAGGTTGAGTAGTTTTTTGGTGGAGCCTATAGGGTCTTCTGTGTACACTATCACATCCTCTGCGAATAATGACAGTTTTACTTCCTCCTTTCCCATTTGGATGCCTTTTGTTTCTTTTTCTTGTCTCATTGCTGTGGCTAAAACTTCCGGTACTGTGTTGCATGAGAGTGGTGAGAGCAGACACCCTCGTGTTGTTCCTGATCTTAAGGGGAAAGCTTTTGGTTTCTGCCCATTGAGTATGATGATGGCTGTAGGTCTCTCATATATGACTTTCATTATGTGGAGGAATGCTCCCTCCCTTCCCATTTTGCTGGATGTTTTTATCATAAATGGGTGCTGGATTTTATCAAATGCTTTTTCAGCATCTGTTGATCTGATCCTGTGGTTTTTGTCCTTTATTTTGTTTGTGTGTATTGTGTTTGTGGGTTTGTGAGTGTTGTACCATCCTTGCATCCCTGGGATGAATTCCACTTAATCACGGGGTATGATCTTTTAAATCTATTTCTGAATCTAGATGGCCAGTTTTTTTTTTTTTGAGGATTTTAGCATCTACTTTCATCAGGGATTATTGGCCTGTAGTTTTCTTTCTTTGCCGTGCCTTTACCTGGTTTTGGAATTAGGAGGATCCTGGCCTCTTACAAAGAGTTTGGGAGTCTTCCCTCTTCTTGGATTATTCGGAATGGCTGGAGAAGGACAGGAGTAAGTTCTTCCTTAAATGTTTGGTAAAATTTACCCGTGAAGCTGTCCAGCCCACGGCTTCTGTGCGCCTGGAGCTTTTTGATTACTGCTTCAATTTCACTCGTTGTTACCTGTCTGTTCAGGCTTTCTGCTTCTTCTTGATTCAGTTTAGGCAGACTGTGTGTTTCTAGAAATGAGTCCATTTCACCCAGCTTGTCCTGTTTCTCGGCAGACAGTTAGTTGTTTCTAGCGATGTCGTACAACCCTTTGTATTTCTGTGGTCTCAGTTGCAACTTCCCTTTCATTTCTGATTTTATTTGTTTGGGTCCTCTCTCTTTCTTCCTCGACGAATCTGGTTACGGGTTTGTCAGTTTTGTTTATCGTTTCAAAGAACCAGCTCCTGAAGGTAGCGATCCTTTGAATTGTTCTTTTAGTCTCTCTGTCATTTAATTCCGCTCTGATTGTGACTATTTTCCCCCTTCTGCTCGCTCTGGGGGTTGTTGGTCATTGTTCCTCTAGTTCTTTTAGTGTAGGGCTGGGTTGTGTATTTGAGATTTTCCTCTCCCTTGATATATTATTCATGGGGAGACTGCTTGGGGTTTCAACGCGTCAAGCATCTCATCGGGGAGTCTGGCCGGTCCAAGCAAATGTCAGGAGCAAGCTTCTGGCTGCTCTAATTTTAGAGTATGTCTTTGTGGCCGTTCTGGGGACATGGATTCCAGGCCCCGACTGTGAATTCCTGGCGCACTTCAGGGTCTTCCCCTGGCCCCGGCCCCCTCCCTCCTGAGGGCTCCCCAGATGTGACCCCCTGCTGGCTTCCCGTGGAGAGGTGTGCTATGCCGGTCACCCCCAAGCTTCAGAGTTTTATCCTCATTCTTTCCAGACTGTGGCTTTGGGGAGGGCAGGGGGGAGGGAAGGCCCTGCCAATCTTGAGGTGGGTTCCCCTCAAAAGAAGAGACCTTTCCAAGCTCTCCCGGGCTGGTTGTGTCCAGATTCCCACTTCCTTCAGTCACCGGTCCTATTGTGTTTGCTTAACATTTGGGTCGCTGCCAGGTGATTTGCCTCTAAGCTATGCACAGAAGAAAAAAGCAACCATCCATCCAAAGTATTCAGATTTTGGCCTTAATTAAAATGCAGAATAAATATGTAAAGGCTAAAGAGCATGAATTATAGACACCAGGGCTTCTCCATTAAAATCGGCTTCCGTCTACAGAGGCGCGGGTGTGTTTACGGCGGGGAGGGAGCACGCGCGCGCAAGCCGGTGGACAATACAATCTTGGCCGCGTGCGCTTAGCAAGAGGGCACGGATCTGCTGTGAGAGAACGAAGCCTACCTTTCTCATTCCACCGCCTCCGCGGATTCCCCCCCCCCACTCTGTTCCAGGAAGGGCTAATCCTGACCCCTGTTATTCAAATTGCTCTGCAGAGCTGGGAAAGCTGCCTCCAGCCTCTTAAAAGCCCTGGCTCACCTGGTCGGAGGAGCAAAGCCCGCCCCACTCACTGCCCCTCTGTGGGACTAGAGGGCTGCGTGCCGCTGGGAGGCCTGGCAGGCGGGGGGTAGGGGGGCGCAAGGGAGCCGGCAGGGGGTCGAGCGGCCGGCCCGGGTCTAAAGCAAGGCCGGGCCATCGCTGGCTCACCTTGGAAGTTGGGAGCTGTGGGCCCAAAGAAGCTCAAATAGCTGGAATCTCTGTCAGTATGTGAATGTCCTGCTAATGGCCAGGACGGATCAAGGGAAGGAACACTGGCGTCTGGGGTTACATGCATACTCACTTCAGGAGTGGGGTTCTTTTTAACTCTCAGATTTTACAAATTGGTATTCATTAGAGGTTACATTAACAGTTTTTTTTAATCTTCATTGGAGGACTTTTTTTTTTCATTGCTTCTGGAGAGAGAGGGAGGGGGAGGGAGAGAGAGAGAGGAAGAGAAACACTGATATGAGAGAGAAACACTGATCAGCTGCCTCCTGTAAGAGGCTCCACAGGGGATCGAACCTACAACCCAGGCCTGTGCCCTGACCGGGAATTGAACCCACATTTCAGTTTACGGGGCAGGATGGTGCTCCAAGCAGCTGAGCCACACCGGCCAGGGCAACACATTGTTTTAAAGTATAGCATTGGGAAGAATCATGCTGAGACACAATCCACATGACTTAAGAAGTTTGAAAAAAAAAAAACAACAACAAATGAATTAAGTGTGAAAGTAACAATTATGTTTTAATCAATAGGGGCAGCAGGAAGGTGACTGCTTGTAACAGACGGAAAAAGCTGCTTTTCTAGAGCACTGGGAGTTTCTGTAGAATGAACAAGAATAGGAAAAATAAAGCAGTGATATGAAAAAAATTCCAGTGCCTCAAATGCAAAAACTGTGCATTACCAGCTTGTGCAATGGAGTCCGGTTCCGTGCCGCCTGGGCGGCGCCCCCTGGTGGATTTCTGAGGCAGGCGGCGCTGTTGGCACAGATGCTGCTTCGGGTCCTTCTGCCCGGAGGCAAAGCCGGTGGCCTCTCCTGGGGCCGGAGAGAGGGCTGGAGAGGGGGCGGGGAGACTCCACGTGCCCTCAGCTCTGTGGCTCCCTGGACCTGCCGGGAGCTGTCAGGAAGACGACTGTCCTCTCCCTCTGCGTCGTTTCCCAGGGCTCTGCCCTGAAGCGTGCCCGAGAGGCCCTGTCGTGGGTTTGTGCGAGGGAGGAGGACGGACTCCACAAGGGAAAGATGATCAGTGAAGAAAGCCTTGTTGTTATTGGAAGCTTTCCCCCCCGACTGTTTGAAGCAAAATTTTGTATCTGTCCCCCATGAAGTGATGTCCCCCAGACCTCAGGGGGCCGGTAGCATCTTTGAAGGTGGGGAGGGGTATACAGTCGGCCCAGCTACGGGAGCGGGAGTCGGCACACCCACGGGCCAGGTCCCACGGGCCAGGTCCCCTGCCACCTGGCTCTGTGAAACAAAGCCTCGTTGCAGCAGGCTTCTGATTCGTTTGCGGTGGGCGTTGGCTGCATTCAAGCTACCAGGGCAGCTGAGGCATTGCAATAGAGACGGTGTGGTCTTCAAAACCTGCAATATTTGCTACCTGGCCCGCTGCAGAGAACGTTTGCTGGGCCCTGTACTAGATCACAGAAACAATAATTGAATCCAATTTATTTTATTTACTTATTTTTTAAAAGAATTTTTTAAAGATTTTATGTATTTATTTTTAGAGAGGGAAGGGAGGGAGAGAGAGAGAAACATCAATGTGCGGTTGCTGGGGGCCGTGGCCTGCAACCCAGGCATGTGCCCTGACTGGGAATCGAACCTGCGATGCTTTGGTTCTCAGCCTGCGCTCAATCTATTGAGCGCAGCCAGGGCTTGAATCCAATTTATTTTTGAAAAAAACAAAACAAAACCCCTGAAGAGTTCAGCTTCTGTAATCATAGACCTAGGGGGTCCCTCCTCTCCCCACCAAACTTCCCCTGCCCCCCGTTACTCCTGGTGGCCAGGTCGGGGTCCAGTCTGTCGGACCGCACAGCACAGGTTGACTTGGTGGTATTTTAACAGGGAAATGGACAAACGTGGTTTTATCCCTCCCTCCCTCCCTCTCTCTCTCCCTCTCTCTCTCTCTCCCAAGCCATATAACTGAAGTCATGGTGTGACAGGCAAACCCTTTACTTGTGATGAACTGAGAAAGGTCAAGCTGCCCGGATCTTCTCTGCCAGTACAGCACCCGGCTGACTGAGACGCGTCAGACGCCACGCCCAGTTCCCAGGCTGACGGGCGGCCGGGCAGGTCCAACAGACAGGCCCGCCCCCGCCCGCCCGCCCGCTGTGCGACAGGCGCCACGCCTTCCCCACGTGCCGCTCCGCTCCCTGGCTGCCCTGGTGGCTCACGCCTCTGATGATGGCGGGCAGGGGCACCGAGGCCCTCGAAAGGCGTGTCATCCACTGTCCCCGTCATTATTTCCCTGTCTTCCCTGGGAAAGCGGGGATGTCAGGATCCTTGCAGGGTAATTACCACATCCACACACCTAAGAGATGCCGGCCCACGTGGGACCCCCTGCGATAACAGTGCAGCAACAGAAACCAACAGCAGCTTCTTGATTGTGCCTCCAGTGAGCTGTGCCTACCACGCCTTGAACTTGAAAGCGCTGAAAATCTCAGCATCTCACACGCCAACCCACTTGGCCTTTTTCTCCAGCTGCGTGTGCCCAAACCTGCCCGCCCTTCCCTGCAAGCCTCCCAGACCACACGGCGGCGAGCTTTCTGCTGCGGTTCAGAATTATGCGCTCTTCTAAAACCTTTCCCCTCAGTTGAAGAGTTTTGAAAAAAAATCTGTAAAATGAAATCCCTGAGAAATAGTAACCCGTAGGGGTATGTGCAAAACTGTTGCATCTTTAGCATCCAGAAGGACCTCCGGCTCTGACCATTTTAATTGGATCCCTGAAGCAAAATTATTCTTAGGGATAACCAAGGCCTATTTCTTAAATTATGGCAGAATTTGGCCTTAGGAAATTTCTTGTAATTCTCGTATATCAAAATTACTGGCTGTTTACATAAGAACTATTCCGCGGAGGATTATCAGCTTAAGGTGTAATTGTGGGCTAAGGATGAACGGCAGACACGGAGCGAATTCAGAATGTGGACACGACATGTAGAGGTCATTCAGGTTCTTTAGAGACTCATTCGTTTATTCATTTTCGTATTTCGATTTACTTCCCCTTCTTCCCTTGTTGTCTGGCTGAGCTTAAAGCCGTTCATTTCGGTGGGACTAGGTCTGAAAATGTTGGAAGGCTTCCGAGATAGGAGGCTTGCAGTTACCTCCTGCAGCTGTTCCAGGTGCGAAAGGAAAATCCCAAGCACGTGGCAGCGGGGACAGATTTGCTGCCACACATCCACAGAATCCCGAACCCGGGCAGGGGCAGCGGGTGGACGGGCGGACTCTGTGTGTCTGGACTGCGGGGCCAGGAGGAACATGGCCGCTCTCTTGGTTGATGAAGAGCTAACCTGTGGTCCGGCTGCACCCTGATGAAAAGGATTTCCAAGTTCGTCAGGCACCCCAGGGAAGTCAGAGAGGGGAGTTCAGGACGGAAAGTCGCCCACGGCACCAGCCATTTCTCTCTGCGTGGATGTGGAGGGCTCAGCTGATGGGCAGCTTGGGACAGGCAGGCGTGGGCAGCGGATGCAAGCTCACGACGTGAAGGGCTTGAACACCCCGCCGCTCCCACCGCTGGTGTGTGGCGAGTGGGAGTCCTTGCTGCGCACAGCTCAAGGCAGTGGAACCGGTCCCCCATCGGTGGAACGTGAGCTTTCCTGTGTCTGTGACTGCAGTGCCCTTTGATTCGCCCACTGACCCCAGGACAGTCACGGCGTGTCTGAACTTGGACGAACTCAGTAGTTCTTACCCGAGGGCGATTTGACTCCCAGGGGACAATTGGCAACGTCTGGAGGCATTTTTGACGGGAAGGTCTGAGTCGCAGGAAGGATGCAAAGCTGGGGTCACAACCTCCAATGCCCACAGTGCCAGGTAGGTGGGTCAGGCAGGACTTTGCATGTGAAAGGTGTAAGATTCTTCTTCATTTCCATAACAAACAGTATTTCCCTTTTTTTTGCTTTGAAATTTGTGTCCCTCTTGGTCAGTGGTTGAGTTTCCTTGTTATGATACAGCCTTTGTTACAGGCAGTAGCTTTGTACTCCACGAAAAGGAAGACCGCGAGTGAAACCATAAACAGCAACCTGATTTCAGTGTTGGAGGGCAATAGGGAGTGGTGGGGACTGTGGCCAACTGGAGGGTGACTGTCCTGCCTACGGGAAACAGCTGCTGTTCAGATCAGACACACGTTGCCATGGGGAACAGTGAGTGCGGGAGGCCTAAGTCTCACTTGTAAGGAGAAGCTAGAAACCTGAACTTTCCTGTGAATTCTCCATGTTTAAAAACACGTATAAGAAAGAAAACACGTCTGTGGATTATGTTTGTTTTGTGGAACGCCAGCCTGAGACTTCTGGTTTTCCCTTTAAAATAACTAAAATTTAGTTATTGTTATAGTGATTAATACTAACACCATTTCGGTAGTGGGGTTCATGGTGCTGAATCATCAGATTCCGGAGGCGTCGTTGAACTGGTTTCTCGTGTAACTGGCAGTTTCTCCCGAGTAGGGAATAGCTGCTTGACAATTCAGGAAACCACGTCAACTTGGGCTGTGAACGGATTGTTTGAGTAAGTGCCGAAAATGTAACCAGCCTCCTCCTTTGTTGTGGTTTTTTTTTCCTTTCTCTTCCTTTCTCTTTTTCCTTGCAGTGCAAGCCAAAAATATGTCTCTTCTTAGCCCTGAGGGTGGGCCGCGTCAGACCCCCGCAGAGCATTGGCAGAAAGACCTGCAAACCTTCCCGGGGGAGGCAGGCGGTGGGGGAGGGGAGAGGGGCAGAGGGGCTTTGTCCTGCTCTGAGGCTGGAAAAGGCTTTGTCCGGTGGCTTCTCCGTGCAGCTTCCTCCAGATTAAACAGGGTTTGGCGAAGAGCTCTGCTGAGATTAGTCTTACTCAGAAGCAAAAAGAAAACTCGAAAGCGCCAGTAGCCCGTGGAGTTAGGCCAGCAACTGCTACCAGGGAGTTCAGTCCCCTCTTCTTAGACCTAAGGCTGGACGACAGTGGGTGACGTGACTTAAGGTCCCGGTTAGAGACAGCTGGGTGAGAGCTCAAACTTTGGCCCCGCTTTGGGGTTACCTTGAGCAGTTTACTTTGAAAAGAGGTGATCATCATAGCTACTTCGTAACTGGCGTGGAGATAAAATGAGATGATGTGTATATGTCCAGGTGCCTGGCCTAGTATCAGTCCACAGGGAATGCTCACGGATTATCGGCTGTTATTGTTGTGACGGTGGACCTTGCTCACACTTCCCTTTCGTCTCCCAACTCGAGGCACGGATACAGGTGCCCTGGGGGGAGGCGGTAACCGGGGGAGTTGGGCGATGCCAGTTACCGGATGCATCACTCTGTTTTTATGCCTTGGCGTCTTCAAGGCAGAGGTTTGCATCATGGGGCGGGGTGGGGGGGCAGGCCGTAGGCCCTCATTTAAGAAGCCTCGAGACAGGCAAGATCAGAGAGTGGGAGGAAAGGAAGGTATCCGTCTGAGAGCCCTGACTCTGTGTGAAATTATTTTTTTAAACCAGCCTTGCAAATGGTTTTTAAAACTCATCACGCCCACAGAGCCCAGCCTGTCGAACTGGCTCTCCTCCTCCCCCCTCCCCGCCCCTGCCCACCCTGCCTTACCGAGAAACCACGTGCTCTCTCTCCTTTCTTCTCTTTCTTTTTTAATACATTTTATTGACTATGCTGTTACAGTTGTCCCATTTCCCCCCTTCACCCCCCTCCACCCTGCACGCCCTCTCCCACCCACATTCCCCCGCTTTAGTCATGTCCATGTGTCATACTTATAAGTTCTTTAGCTTCTACATTCCCCTACTATTCTTGCCCTCCCCCTATCTATTTTCAACCTACCATCTATGCTGCTTATTCCCTGTACCTTTTCCCCCTCTCTCCTCCTCCCACTCCCCTGTTACTATCCCTCCATGTGATCTCCATTTCTGTGGGTCTGTTCCTGTTCTAGTTATTTGCTTAGTTTCTTTTGGTTTTGCTTTAGGTGTGGTTGTTAATAATTGTGAGTTTGCTGTCCTTTTACTATACATGTTTTTTCTTTATCTTCTTTTCTTGGATAAGTCCCTTTAACATTTTATAAAATGAGGGCTTGGTGATGATGAACTCCTTGAACTTGACCTTACCTGAGAAGCACTTTATCTGCCCTTCCATTCTAAACGAAAGCTTTGCTGGATAGAGCAGTCTTGGATGTAGGTCCTTGCCTTTCATGACTTGGAATACTTCTTTCCAGCCCCTTCTTGCCTGGAAGGTCTCTTTTGAGAAATCAGCTGACAGTCTGATGGGAACTCATTTGTAGGTGACTGTCCCCTTATCTCTTGCTGCTTCTCTTTCTTCTGCGTCAGCAGCGCCTGCGCCTGCCCTGCCGGTGCTGGAAAAGGGGGAAGGTGGTGACCGGAGCCTGTGAGGGGGCCCGGGGGTTTCTGTGTTCTCCGCACTGAACAAAACCTGCAGGGGAAGTCACACTTCTCAGGAAAGCTGTTCATGCAGACACACGCCCCCTGCAGCGCTCTGTAGGATGTGAGATGCAGGGTGAGGTGGGCAAGGGCCGGGTCCGTCTGGTTTTCAGGAAGTATCAGCTGATGGGCTCAGTGGTGACTTTGGGAACTGCTGTGTGGTTAACATGTGGGGTCCTGATTCCTAACGTGCACTTACTTTCTTACTTTCTTACTTGTCCCCGTAACTGTCCCCGTGTGGCCCCCGTAGACCCCTCGCCAAATGTCGGTCCCGTGGCCCTGGCCCGAGCCGCAGCGGTGAACGAGTGGAATGTTGTGTAAGAAAACACATCCTTTGGTCAAAACGAGATCTTTCTAATCTTAACTCAGGTTTGCCTCTTCCCTTTTGGTGCTTTCCCAGCTGGCCAATAACCTCACTGTAAAAAAAATCTGAAGGCAGTAACTTAGGAATTCCCTACGCATTCTCGATGCTAAGCCATCCTGGGTTCCTTTACTTTATTCTTGTCTTTGGTCAGCTTTAAACTCTATGCTTGATAGGTGCTGGGGTACATAACCACCCCCCTCCCCACCCCTTGGGTGGAGGGCTCCTGGGGTAAATGGGGGCAATAATTCCAGAGCCGCTGCAGACAATCTGCAAGGCAGAAAATCCAGTTGTAGGTAATTAGTGGGGTTACCCCAAGATGCTTCAGAAACTAGCTTGGTATTGCCTTATGGTAATAAGCGACTGACTCTGAATAAAAGCCAATTTGAAATAGATCGACTACTAATTTCTACAATTATTTATACTTGTGTATGTCCCATGAGCTTATTATTGCCATGCGTTTAAGTTTAGCACCCTCAGGTATAACAGTTCCCGGTGTCGGCATGTGTTTTCCAGGCACTGGATGGAACTGTATTGAGATTCCATGCTACTCACGTGGTGTGGACACTCATTGCTGTCTCGTCCGGATTCACCCCTGTGAGTGTGGAGCAGTGACCTACTGCTCCCCCTCAGCTCTCTCTCTGTCCACCCACAGCACTTTTTTTTTCAAAGCAGAAATAGCTTTTTTTTTTTTTTATCATGAAAATCTCTCTCACACACATGGAAAAACTTCAGAACGTTGCAAAAAATATAAACCACTGTAACTCACCACCTAGCGATGATTCCCGAGGAACTTTTTGGAATAGATCTTTTGTCGGTCTGACTGTCTTGTGTATCTTATTGTCTCCTGTTCTGTTTAGAAACACAACGTTACCCCATCTACTCTGCTTTGTACTATGATTTTTTAAAAAAGATTTTATTTATTTATTTTTAGAGAGGGAAAGGAAGGGGGGAGAGAGAGAGAGAGAGAGAGAGAGAGAGAGAGAGAGAAACATCAATGTGCAGTTGCTGGGGGTCATGGCCTGCAACCTAGGCATGTGCCCTGACTGGGAATCGAACCTGTGATGCCTGGTTCACAGCCCGCGCTCAATCCACTGAGCTACGCCAGCCAGGGCTGTACTATGATTTTAATCACTTTATTAAGTGATACTTCATGAAGTGTCTTTTCATCATCAGTAAGTATAGATCTTTACCATTATTTTAAGTGATGGTGGAGTCGGACTCTGTAGGGTGTGTGTTGAGCACATCCGTCAGCACCGCATTGGCATCTCAGGGCCGCCTCTGACTCCAGCCACCGCTGTGGGGAGCACTTTCCCGGAGGCTCGGACCAGCTGTGCAGAGGCTGGCCAATGGGAGGGGGTCATCCTTCCTGTGCACGGTGCTGGGGCCGCTGGGTCCTTATGGGCCAAAAAATGAACTTCAGTCCTCACCTCGTTTCACACACAAGTATTAGCGAAATACTACGATCTATTAGTGAAATAGATCGTAGACCTAAATGGGAGGTCTGGCAATACAAAATCCATAGAAAAGATAGGAGAAAAAGATTTTTGATCTTAGCTTCATTCAGCAAAGATTTATTAGATAGGACCCAAGAATGATAGATCAGAAAAGAAATAATTGGTCAATTGGACTTTGTCAACATGAAAAATGTTTCCTTTTTAAAAGATAACATTAGAAAGTGAAAAGTTTAGCCCTAGAAGAAGAGAAGAAATTTGTAAAACAGATGTCTGATAAAGAATTTGAGTCTAAGTAATGAAAGAACTCTTAAAACTCAGTAAAAGAAGGTAACCCACTAAAAATATTGGCAAAATTTTAAACAGACATGTCACCAAAGAATATACGTGAATGGTAGATAAGCCCATGAAAAATCCCTTAACATCATTGGCCCTAAAGGAAATGCAAATTAAAATCACAATGATACCACTTTATATCCCCTAGACAGGCTAAAGTACAGGCTGACAGTAATAAGTGTGGGCAAGGATGGGAATGCAAAATGATACAACCTCTTTAGTAAACATGCAGACGGTTCTTACAAATCGAAACAATACTCACCATATGGCCAAACAATCCCCAAAAGAAGTAACAATGTATGTTTCCACAGAGACCTGTGCCTGCGAGTTCACAGCAGACTTATTGGTACCAGCCGCAAGCTGGGAACAGCCCAGGTGTCCATGGATAAACAAACTGTAGCGTGTCCACGCAGCGGAATACTCTTCTGCAAAAAAGGGGCTCAACCACAAATATGCACCCGAAACATAAATGAACCTCAAGAGCATTATTGTAAGTGATATAAGCCAGGGATGAGAGATTGCATATGAAACATAGAAGCTGCAAAAATTACACTGACAGAAAGAAGTTCAGTGGTTGCGGAGGCCTGGGATGGGAGTAGTGATCCACCACCCAGGGTCGTGAGGGGTCTCTCCGGGCGGCAAAAATTTCCTATGTCACGATTCTGGTAGTGGGTAAGAGTCAGCAACCGTTGTCGAAATTAACCAGATTGTATATTTGAAATGAGTAATGCGTATTGTATGCAAATTATATGTCAGTAAAGGAGATTAAAAAAAATAAGGTCTTTTTAAAAAAAAGATTTTATTTATTTATTTTTAGAGAGGGAAGGGAGGGAGAAAGAGAGAGAGAGAGAAACATCAATGTGGGGTTGCTGAGGGCCATGACCTGCAACCCAGGCATGTGCCCTGACTGGGAATCGAACCTGCGACACTTTGGTTCGCAGCCCACGCTCAATCCACTGAGCTACACCAGCCAGGGCAAAATAAGGTCTTTACAGGAAGTCAAATACAGGCATGTGCCATGGGTTCTGCTCTTGTAAAAAGAGCCACACCAGCCCGCAGGTCCAGGATCCTACTATCACCCAGCAGGCCTTGCTCGAGCTGCAAAACTTTCATGGTTGCCTCTACAAGAGCCCGTAGGTCCATGTTGCTGTCAGGATTGGTGATTCCATCAGCTCATCAAGGGGGAACTGTCTTGCCAGGAGCACTCTGGACCGTCTCTGCTGCATGATCAGCAGGTGTTGAGCTATGAGTTAGGTTGTCTCGACTGCTGCCTCTGACTGGCAGTCTTGTCCGTCCTGGGTCGAGGGGGGCCCTGAGGAGTTGGGAGCAGGCGTTTGCCCCTCGACCTGCCCCAGCGTGGCCAATGCCTGAACAGTGTTGGGACTGTTCTTCCATTTAGCCCTCTCTCTTCCCTCTCCCACCTTGTCCCTGCCCCACCCCCAGCAAGGATTTGACCCCATTTCCCTACCTTCACCCGTCGCCCATCCCTATGTAAAATATTCAGATGTCCAGGGAACGGTTCCAAGACAGTCTGCTCTCTTGAACTGGGACCTCGTTTCCCCCCTTCAATTTACCTTCCGCACAGCTTGATACGCATCGGTGGCACTGAATAAATAAGCCATAATTAAAACATATTTGGCCCTTGTGCTGTTTATTTTCCTCTTCTGAAACTCAGATTAGAATATGCATCCCATAGCTTGCATGTTTGAATACTAAGCCGAGGGGACCTTCCTACCTCCTTCCTTCTCTGGGGTTAGGGGAGACTAATTATTTTAACTAGGGGGATGGCATTTTCCCAAGATCCCTTCCCTTTGGATGCTTAACAATTTGATGACTAAAAAAAAAATATGCCTGTAGAAGTGAGTGGTGAGTGAGCAAACCACAGTTATGCCCTGGAAGGAAGAAACATTGAGCGTCTTCAGAAAAGTGTCCCAACGAGCATCCATGTGTTGCCCCTCCGCGCCAGGGTCTTGAAGAACCACACCCAGAACCCCCGGTAAAACGCGGGGAAACACCTCGAAACAACCTACTGCAGCAGGTTCCGGCGCGGAGGGGGTGGCGCTCTGCTAGGATATAGCTCATGGCTTCCTGTGCGCCGGCTGCTGAGGACACGTCGTGCCGTCTGATGTGTGTAACCATCTTACAACTCGGGGACTCACATTGTCTCCGTTTTACAGCTGGGCAAACGGAGGCTCGTGGAGGCTAAATCACTGACCCAAGTCAGCGCAGGGTTTGAAGCCGGGGCTGCCCAGGCCCGGGGCTGGGGTCGGCCCTGTCGAAATCGGACACTGCCATGGAACAGCGGCGCTGGTGCTTCCCCGTCAGGGCCGGCAGAGAATTTCACTTGCAGCAAGCAGCCTGCGATCCGAGTGGCAGCCAGATAATTAACTTGTCTCCCCTGAAGGAGCTTTGTTCGCGGGACAGTCTTCAAATGGGGCGTGAAAAGGCACTTGGCAAATTGCAAAAGGAAATCACGCTTCAGAGTGAAAAATGGATGCACATTTATCAACCGTGGGCAACGGACGAGCAGGCACCATGGGTTTGGGGCGGTTGCTGGAATGAGTCACAGAGTTGCACTCATGTGAGGGTGGCTGCGCTCCTTGACTTTAATCTTCTCCCAGAGCAGAGACCACTGCCCGATCATCGCATGGCCCGGGCCTCGCACGGGGTCCCTCTTTGTTCTGTTTAATTTCGCTGTGTGGGCTGCCGTTGTCACGATGGGGGACACCCCAGCGTGTCCTAGCAGGCATTTGCAGTGCTCCACGACAAGCTTTCAAGGTGATCTCCCCCAGGCCCCTTCGAGCGCAAGAGCCATTTTTAACACAGAGAGCGGGGTCCTCAAAAAGCAGCCTGCGTTTTCCTTATTTAAATCTTGCCATGGCGGATTGGGGCACGTTGCGAGACCGGGTTCCGCGGGTGCCAGCGTGATGACGCGCAGGTGACATCCCTGGGCGGCCGAGGACACGTGAGTCTGAGCGGTCCGAGGTGCCCGTAGTTCTCCTGTTTGATTTATCTGGGATTCCAGGGCACAAGCGGAATAATTTATTCTCCGTTTCCTTCCGCATCTCCTCCAACACAGCCCCCTTCCCCATGGCGTGTTTCGGACCTTAGTGCGGGGGGGTGAACGGATCCCCAGCCCTGACACCCCAGCCCCGGAAATGAGTGCGGCGCACCAGCTCCTGGGGCGCGCTGAGATGGAACTCCGAGCCGTGGCCTCTGCTCCTGAGCGGGGCTGGGGGAGAGGGTGTGTGGTGCACGTTTCAGTGAACGGAAGTAAAAACTGGCTTTAATAATGAAAAGTGAAATGGAAGCTTTTCCCTTTCAGTAATTAAACATCAGCCAACCCTACTGTTTCCAGTTTAAAAAAAAAATAACAGCCCTTAGACACTGGGAAGCATTCGGCTTTCCTCTTCCTCGGACTGTTGGATTCAGCGCGGGCGCAGGACCGTCTAGTACGTGGCCTGTTCTGCGGCCTTTCAGCCTTCCCACCCGGGCTCTAAGAGGCCGCTCTGAGGCCTCCCCGCCGACCACAGTAACTTTTCCAAATTTCCGGTGGCTCTGTTCTCGGCGGCCGCAGGGCGGCTCTTGGCACGTGCTGAGTATAAACGGCTTTGCCGCACGCTGTTGGGGTCCAGGGAGAACGACACGTTTCTAATCTACACACAGAAACGCGCCGTGCAAACACATGCGTATTCGTGTGGAAATGGGACGGAAGACATTCGCTTATAATTTTTCCCGTCTTTCCTTTGCCCTTGCCTTGAAAAGGAGGTGAGTTTTTCCCCCGCCTCAGGCCCCGGCGTCCCTTGGTTAAAGAACATTCTGTGTAATGAGAAGGGGGAAAAATGGAAGAAGTCGGGGAGGCCCGAGGGAACTGTATAATCAATCAAGGAAACAAACAAACCAGCAAAAGCGGGCAGAGAGGAGGGGAAGGAAGTCAGAAGGACCGTGCAGGCGGCGTTGGCAGGAAAAATTTCAGGGGAAGTGAAAGTTTGGGGGCTATTTTCCATGTGGGGGATGGTGAGTGGCAGAAATGGATACGAAATGGATACGAAGATGTTGGATGTGTGAGAATAGTATCCTATGTCTTACGAAGACTCTTGAGAGCGGGGTCAAGATTTGGGTCCCCATTTGTTCTATGTTTTGTCCTTCTGTTACTGTTCTTAATTTTTTGGATAGACGGGGAAAGAGAGTGTCAGCTGGGATCTGGTGGGCCTCTGATTATATCCAGATATTCCATCCACCCACCCACCCATCCATCCACCCACCCACCCACCCATCTATCCATCCACCCATCCGGTTTATTTGGCTGTTTCCTGTCTCTCTTGTGTGAAGCATTAACACGTGGATTTTAAAAAATAGGAACATCAATTATGTAACCTCGGGCGACACCCAAGCCTTCTACAACTCCCCACCTGCACGCTTTCCTGTCCTACAGCGAATAGTGAATCGGAGGGAGGCGGAGCCAGCTGGCACCGTGTCTTCTGTTTGGCCACCGGACCCGTTGGAGGGGTGTGTGCTGATTGGCTGGGCCCGGAGCAGGGTGCCGCCCAGTGTGTTGAGGGGGACGATGCTCCCTCCCCCTGGGAGGCTCCCCCAGGGCACCCTGTTGAGAATCCTGCTCCGTTGCTGTCACCTGCAGTGGCATCTGATGACAGGCAAAGCTGTTGACATCTCTGGGCCTGGGTCAGATCCACCGACCTCCAAGGTCTTTTCCAACTTAAACATGTCATGGCTCCACAATGTAAAAGGTTTTTAATTTATCCATGTGATGACTTTCCGAGGGGAGTGGAGGGGATGAACAACGGGCACCTCTTTGCCGTGCCCACCAGCCCAGGTGTTGCTGTCACCGTCAGGAGCCGATGTCACGTGCCCGTCTTGCCCCTACGCTCGAACCCTGGCGGCTGCGCAGCGGCTCAGCACCGCTGTCCCCCCGGGAGAGGGGCTCCTGGAGTCCTGGCTGCTCTCGCCTGAAGCCGTTGCCCTGTTTCTGGGACACGCACCCCCCTGTCCCCTCCACCCCATCTCCCCGGGGCCATTCCGCTCATGCAGGCCACCTGCTGCCGAGTTCCAAAAACCATGTCCCCCACTGGCCCAGGGCCGGTGTTGCCCCCTGCCCCTGTGGACACCCTGCTCTGGCTGCTTCGCCTGGACACCGCTGCTCTCCCGCCCAGCCCCACTGAACTCCTGGACCCCTCTCCGGGTGAGGTGATCAAACTCCCATCGTCTCTCGTCCCCAGGTGAGGGCTGGAGACAGGGACTGTCCGGGGAGGGAGGAGCATTTTATTTCCAACTGTGTTTAGAATCCCCAGCACGAAGCGACAATAAAAAGCAGACGGACTGACTTAGGAACCGCCCACAGATAAGGCTCCCACGTCTGCGTGCACCCGAGGGGGCGCCCCTCCCACCGCCCCGACGTGGCCCACCCGACTCCTCACCCAGTGTCAGCGTGGGAAGTTCACCGAGACGTGTGTAGCCGTGTGACTCACCCCCGTGTCCCCACGCGACCTGTGCCCCCACCGTTGTGTCTGCCTGCACCGGCGGAAACGCTCAGCGTGCATGTGTTGACTGAAGGAAAGGCGAAGGGGTAAAGCTGGGTCGTTCACTTGGGACGTCACGTCACACCGCAGACCTGGGCGAGCCGGGTTAGAACGAGAGAGCGAGCCTCTGGACCTGTGTGCCTCCCAGAGAGGGTGGGCGGTATCGTGGCGAATGCCCCCTTCCTCCTCAACAGGGGGTTAGGAGTCGGGGGGACCTTTGCCCCCATATCAATATGTGGCATAATCTCAGCGCTGCAGCCTTAAAACCCGAGCAATGAACTTGGCTTGGAAAAGGCAGCAGCAGGGAGCTCTTCTCCTCCGACACGCGGGGCTGTCTGTCCGGCAGATTGCGGCTGAAACCAGGGAACTCTTTGGCAAAGTTAATCGGCGCCCTGTGGGCGCTGTCCTCCCGCGGCCAGATGTGGCTGCTGGGACCCCCAGCGGCTCTGGAGCTCAGGGAGGACCCTCTCCCTTGCCAGATGATTCTGAGTTCCGCACGGGAACCTGCCGCCACCTAGCAAAGGGCCCCCGCCCCCGTCAAAGGAGCCGCTAGTTCTCGTGTGTCTCTTCTGGGCCAGACACTGTAAATCCTTCTGTGTGTGTTGCCTGCAAACCTGCCTCACCGATGAGATTCATATCACTACTATTCTGATTTCGGGCCGACGCAACTGAGGCTCAGAGAAGTTGAGCCGTTTTTCCAGAGCAGCACAGCAAGTGGTGGTGTCCGTGCCGACGAGACCCGGGCTGTCTGGTTTCCCACCTGCCGTCTCTCGACCTCTGGGGCGAGTGTGGCGCGCTGTGGTGCAGGTGCTCCTCTGAGCCGTGCCCAGGGCTGCCCAGGAGGGCACTGAGCGTGGAGGAGGGGCCCAGGGCAGAGGTGGCGCCAGCCTGGACGAGGGCCCGATTTACTCCAACTTCCTTCCTCTGGAATCTGTGGGGAGGGCAGTGCCTCACTGACATTGTTCCCGCCAAGAGGACCCGCCGGGCAGCAGAAAGGGGGGGTCCTCTCCCCGGGGTGTGGCCCTGGCCCTGGCTCTGCAGCGCAAGGTGGGCATTCCCCGGGCTCCTCACTCAAGGGACCTGCCGTCCAGCGCGTCCTGGCATTTCCCGGAGGGTGGCGTCTGCACCCTGGAGCGCAGACCGGATGCGTTCAGGGGGTCCTTGGAAGAGATTAATTGCCGCAGTTATTTCTTTGGATGTGCGCCGTCCGCACAGACCGTGATTTATGGCCGGGACTGCCGAGGGCCAGGCCTCAGCGGCGGGGAAGCGCGGGCCGGAGCCCCACCGGGTAACCCAGCTGGTGTAACGAGATGATTGGGGGCGAGTTACTAAGGGGATTCTCGCATGAAACACAGTTGACTATCGCAGTCAGAAAGGGGCTCTCTTCTCCATTCTCTCCAATGTTTCTGATTATAGGAGAAAAAACAAATCTTGTTTGGTGCTCGGACACTTTTTCCAAGGAGGCGGGGCCAGCACGCCCCACAGGGAACAGTGCCGCCCGGGGTCTGGGGACGACGCTCGTTTTCATCATATTTTCTGTGTCGCTGTTGCTTGCTGTCCATGGCCCGGGATGCTGGGTTCCACTGGGGGCCAGGATGTAAGGTTTCAGTGGAAGAGAATTTTTTCTATTGAGACCTGTAATGGACTCAAGTGAAGAAAGTTAAGTGAATAATGGGAGAGTGGAATGTGAGCGGGCCAAGCTGGGACAGTGGGGACTGCGAGGGCCGACTCTGGGGAAGCCCCGGCCCGGGGGTCTTAGCTCAGCCAGGGTGAGGACGGCCAGGCCGAGTGCGCAAGTGGTTGGGCCGTGCCGCCCACTCGGGGACCCTCTGCCTCCCGGCCCTGTTTCCAGCCACCCCCTCCATCCTTTTCCAGCGACCTCGGATCGGGTCCCCCAGCCACTTCTCTGCCAGCGACTCAGACCCCGCAGCCTTGCGAAACCACGGTGACCCAATTACTCCGGGCTGAGCGGCCCCGCTGGCGGCTCGCGGGGACTCGTTAACACGTAGTCGGTCCGGCTGGGAGCGTGGCCAACAGCCCTGCCCTCCCTAAGGACCGTGACCTGGAGCCGAAATGTGCTTCTGGTGATGCCACCCAGGGTGCGTTCCCGCGCTCCCCTCCCCTCTCTCACGCTCTTGCACCTTCAAAAACCTGTCCTGCGACACGTGATCTCTGGGTGGGGAGGGAGCGAATTCGGGGTGACCGGCATCCAGAGCAGTTCCATCCTCGGACTCCTGCGGGGACACAGAGCGGGGCGGCGCTGGCAGGGCGCAGGGGTCTTTGGGAGGGAGAAGTCGCACGCAGTGTGAGCGGGGCGCGGCAGCTCTGCGGGGCTCAGGCGCGCGCAACCCGTGGGTCGGGCGACGTCTCTGCGGATGTTTCCGGCTTTCTCCTGAGTCACACACTGTGGAGCTGAGGATTACTGGAAGCCGGGGGCCACCGACAGTGCAAAGTGGCCTCTGGGTCAGGCGGGCTTGGTAAATGAGATCGTTTGCTGACCAAGTCGCCGTGGGGACCGTTTACTGAGTCCCCCCGCCCCCCCAGTGTCCCATGGGCCTTGGTTTGGCGGATGAAGAGGCTGAGGCACAGAGAGGGGAGTCACTAGCCACAGGGCGTGTCTTTGGCAGAGCTGGGCTGGGGACTCACATTGGTCCGAGTTTTTCACCGGGACATTTCTTCAGTCCTTCGCTTATGCTCATGTGGGGAGGTCGAGATACTCTGGTTTAAAAAGAAATAATCCCAGGGTTCTGAAGCTCAGTGCCTCGGTTTCGCCACTTCCTAGCCGGGGAGTCGCGTTGCTTGGCCAGAGTCAGACGGAGCACGCAGCGGAGCCGAATGGAGGGTGAGAGACGGGATTGCGTGGAACATCGAGGGCAGGATTCCACAAGGACCGTGGAGCAGGGGCTGGCCAAGGGCTCCGGGTCCACCAGCAGCCGGAGGCCACTTACCGCCCCGGGGCCGAAGGGGCAGGAGAGAGAGTGGATCCTGGAGCCCAGAGAGACCTGAGGCTACAGGCAGGGACCCCTGACCAGGAGCTGTGGCCTTGGGGAGAGGGCCGCACTGGGTGTCAAACTGCGTTCCCCGTGAGAGGACAGGTAGCTAACCCCCCTGCCTCCCAGCCTCCAGCTTTCTCTGGGTGCCCCCACTGGAGGCTGGTGGGTGCAGCCCGTGGGATTCACATCCAGGGCGAGAAGCCAGGGCGAGAGGGGTGGGGACTGAATCTGGAAGGGTCAAGGTTAGCGTACCCAGAACAGAAACCTTCCCCTCCATGACTTAGTGAGCGTACTAGTCAGCTACCGCTGTGTAACAAGTCACAGCAACGTATAGAGGCATCAACAATAAACAACACGGCGGAAGCCCCTACTTCCAGCCCTTTTGGTCTCATCTCCGTTCTGTGTGTCTGCCAAGCGCCCTCCTGCTATCGGACTTAAGAGGGACCTTAAGTGAATTGTTTCTTCTGCTGGGTTCCCAGCCACCCCCCAGGCCCCATCCATTTTGCCACGTTACTTCTTCCTGAAGCTGTCTGTGGGCTTGTGCGTTAACGCCTGTCTCTGGCACCACCCGGCGCACGCTGTGAGGCTGAGCCTGCTCATCTGTGCTCCTGCTATGCTCCTCGGCCCTGGCTCGGGGTCTGCACTACAGGGGGTGCGCTGTGAATGTCTGTGGAGTGAATGAGCACATGAGTGAATTATTCTATGATGTTTTCCTCCCTCCCTCCTTCCCTCCCTCCCTCCCTCCTTCCCTTCCTTCCTCCCTTTCTTTCTTCCTTCCTTCCTTCCTTCCTCCCTCCCTCCCTCCTTCCCTCCCTTCCTTCCTCCCTCCCTCCCTCCCTCTCTTTCTTTTCTTACCGAGTGCCTAATAACAGCTGGGCTAACTTCCAGGAAGAGATGGTGCTGGTATCTACTCTCCTCTAGTAAAGAAATCTGTTTAACTCCCTGCAGGGAGCCTCTCCCCATGGTTTTCTCGAGCATAGTGGAACCTTTTAACACCACGGCACAGCTTATTAACATCACATGGGGTAGTGTTCTGTGAGAGACAAGTTAGAAATTTCTGTATCATAGTTTCTGTGAGGGCATGGATTGCATATCATCCATCCAAGTGTCCATCGGTCCGACCATCCATCGTTCCACCTCACAGAAAATATCACGAGACCTGTGATATATCTGGCACAGGGGTCAGGGGTCAGCATCACCTGAGTTGATGTTTCTCCCCCCCATCAGAGCCGCCCCGGGATCCTACTTGAACCTTTGCCATGAGAACCTGTGGGGTTTCTGGAGGGAAGGCCCATGAGATTGTGGGGCCCCTACTTGGCAGGCCCCACACTCAGCCTCCCACAGTTCAGCAACGTCACCATCTAAGCATCCCTCCCACGAGGGGTTCCAGTGGCCGGCGCTCCAGGTAGCAGGTGCGACCACAACCTTCTGAGCCCCTGCTCTGTCTCAGATCTCAGGGGGGCAGCGTGCCCTGCGACCACTGTTTCTCGGGGGGGGGGTGTCCCCTGCCAGACACTGATTTTCAGTTTGTTCAGCATCTTTTGTTGTTGTAAGGATCGGAGCGACGACTTCCAAATTCGTTACCTGGGGCAGCCGGCACAGAGGTCAGGACACGGGCAACACGCCTTTGAGCAGATGAAGGCCTCCGTCACTTCCTTTCCCTCCCCCGTACAGGCCCCCCGTACAGGCCTTCTTGTTCCTAGAAACCTCCAGATGTTCCCAGAAAGTAGGAGGGGTGACCAGAGGGCCAGAAGCCTGTCTTCGCAGGCCTGACCTCCTGCCCTGGGTCCCTGGGCCGGCCCTGGGCTCCCCCAGGCTATGCCCACGTCCTCAGGCCTTGCGTCAGCGCTTGGAGGTGGGGGACATGCATGGAGCCACGTTTCCCATGGCAACCAGGGCCCAGGCAAACGTCAGCTGGAAATCCAGCAGAGCAAGTGGATTTACATCCAGGTTAGACCTTCTTGAACCTGCCCAGCCCTTCGGCTGCAGCGTGAGTGTGGATCTGCTCTCTCGATGCGGAGCTGGCTGCCTGCTAATGGGCCCGCCCGGACGCCCACAGCAGACGACCACTGGCGCAGAGGATGGTGGGAAATCCTTGTGCTAACGTCTGTGCAGTGGCACGTGGCTTGTCCGTCAGCCACGCAGCGGGCCTCCTCCACACTTCTGGAGAGGATTCTAGAAGTTCCCTTGGGCCTGGGCCCCACACCGGCCCATCCCAGGGCCGAGGACTCTCAGCTGTTCCTCCTGCCACCTCCAACCAGCCCCCGTGGGCCTGACCTGACCCGCTGCCACTGTTACAACGTGTCTGGGCCCCAGGCTGTGAGCAGAGGGACCCCCAGGCCCGACACCATTCAAACTGCAAATTGGGCGAGGTCTCCCCGGAGGCCTCTCCTCCATGACCAACTCCTTGTCAGCCACAGGAAAAGCCCAGGTCGGGGCTTGTGCTGGGACGACTCCCCCCAGCGAAATAAAGTGGCTCCACCACGCCCGGATGACCTGGAGCCTTCTCGGGCGGACGGGAAGGTCTTTCAATTATTCAGCGAGTGGCCGTTAGAGTGGATTTGGAATCATCTATGTTCCAAGTTGGCTTTAATTTGTCTAAAGGAGATGATTTGCCCAAGTGCCTTTGACTATTTAAAGGCTGTTACCCGAGCAAGACATTCTGGTAATTGGGCATTTGATGTTGCTTTGGTGTCACCTTTATGCATATTGATGATCATGCGCACAGGAAGACCTTGTTTCGCTTTAATTGGGCTCCCTGCACGGGGCGGCGGCCGGGCGGGCCACCTGAGCTCTGCTGGTGGTGCAGCGCTCTCTCTGAAGGACCGGTGCGGATGGCGAAAGGCATCTTTGCGTTCTTTCCTCTTCTATGTCTTTGTTCAGGCCCTTCTGCCTGTACGGAAGAAGAATAAACCTGTGGTGCATTTAGCAAAAACAAGATAATGGAGAGGGAGGTCGTTTTCTTCTTTTTTTTCCCCCCACGAGGCTGTAGTAACATGTTAAGGAAGGGAAATGTCAGATCGCGTCAGGCAGCGACTCTAACCCTCCCCCGCACCCCGATTTCTTTGCACACGTGTATCCCACTCTTTTGCGCCTCCCGACCAGCGTCCCTGGTTACTCCACGGACACGGCAGGAGAGAGCTCTTCCCGGAGTTGGCAAGTTTTTATCACCTGACGTTGAGTCACCTCAGTGACACGACTCTCTGCTTCTGAATGCTGATTCCAGGCTCCGAGAGGGAACCGGAGGGCAGCCGGTGTGTGGCCGGTAGAGAAGGGGGACCCCGTGCTCAGGCAGCTCCCCGAGAGAGGGCTGTTTCCTCAAAAGACCTCCTGCGACAGGAGTACTTCATTTCTAGCATTGTCCCCACTTTACGGATGACAAAGCAGAGGCTCAGCTTTTCTCGCTGAGGTCACATAGCCACACCTAGCTTTTCTTCTTGAATAAAGGCTATTTTGAGGAAATGATTTTATTATGGATGAAAATGGGTGCTATCTACGTTGTAGATTTTTTTTTTAAGGAAGGGATTTTTCTTTTAATAGGGAGGCAGCGTTTAGCAACAATTTTTTTACGTTGTAATTTTGTCAGAAGGAGACACACTTTCTCAAAATAAAGTGAGAGTAAATGAGAGTGAAATTTTAGTAGCAAAGAGAACGATTCCTAAAATAATCCAGGACAGTTATGCAATCACAAAGTTCTCTGGTATCTCCACATTAAAAAAAAATTAAATGCAAGAAACAGACAAGAAGGGAATCATGATGCTTGATACAAATCAAAGTCACACCATTGGCCAAAAGGTTGAGGTATCCCAAGATTTTTATAAGGAATAAATTTCTTTCCTTCTTCTTTTTTTAAACCAAACTCTTCTTTTAAAAGATTTTATTTATTTATTTTTAGAGAGGGAAGGGAGGGAGAAAGAGAGAGAGAAACATCAATGTGGGGTTGCTGGGGGCCATGGCCTACAACCCAGGCATGTGCCCTGACTGGGAATCGAACCTGTGACACTTTGGTTCACAGCCCGCACTCAATCCACTGAGCTGCGCCAGCCAGGGCAGGAATAAATTTCTTAAAAACTAACCACAACTTGAGCTGGGCATGAAATTGGGCTGTTAGGGAGAAGGGGAGAGGAGGTCAGGCATTCCAGAGGCAGTTGTGAGTTCAAAGCAGGGCTGCCAACCCAAGAGACCGATGGCGGGGCGTCAGCTCACAGAGGGAGCAATCAGCACTGTGGGTTGAATGCTTCTGGGTGCGGGGGTCGGGGGGTGGGGGGAAGCGGGGTGGGAGGTGGGTCCTCTCTCCACTGCGGGCTGTGCCTGGGAAGGCATTGGGATGCGTGTGTTTGCTCTGGAAATCTGGGGGAAGGAGGGGAAAGATCTCTCCTTAGTTTGTTTCCTCCCTTTCAATGATCACATTCAACTTTTCTTATAATTTTCCAGTTTTCTCCCATTTATCAAGTCATTGCAGTAACATTTGCCCTGCAGGGATATAGTATTCAAGTCTTCTACACCGGCGGGTATCTCCCTGTTCTGGGCTCAACCGTATATGGCTTTTTTTCTTCTTTTTTTTTTGTAAGAATTGATTTATTTATTTAGAGAGGGAACGGGGGGAGAGAGAGAGAGAGAGAGAGAGAGAGAGAAACATCAATGTGCGGTTGCTGGGGGCCATGGCCTGCAACCCACGCATGTGCCCTGACTGGGAATCGAACCTGCGATGCCTGGTTCGCAGCCCACGCTCAATCCACTGAGCTACCGCCAGCCAGGGCGCTTTTTTTCTTTTTTAAATTCAAAGGAAACTACCAGTGAGACGGCAGTTTCAAGACAGCATGGAACAGGAAGGATGCAGATAGTTTAGGTGAGCAACGTTCCAACGTCCCCAGGAGTAGTTTGTCTAGAATTGCCTCCACAGTCCGTGTTTCCTCGTGGGCGGGGTTCTGCGATGGAGAGGGGCCTTGTGATTGGCTGGTCCACTCTTCGGAGCTTCTCCCGGCTGCTCTTCCAGCGAATGGGAAAGAGTGACTTATGTTACTGTCCCCGGAGCAGGTGGGACCGGCTCCATCAAGGCAGCGGCTTATTTGCCAGTGGCTGCCGGGCCCCCAACAACAAGGCGTGTGCACCAGCGTGGCCGACCGACGCTGGTCTGCATGCCAGGACTTCTCTAGTCCAGCCGTCCCTGCCCTGGGCTTCCGTCCTGGCCCCGCCCCTGCCGCACCCCAGTCCAGTCTGCCTGGGGCCGCGGGCGGGGGGGGGCGGGAGGCCTCACACGCCAAACTCGAGGGGACAGGTGCCTGCAGCACCTGCGATGTGACTTTAAATCCTTTCCTCTTGAATACATTTTTGTTACCTAAATGATTGTTCTTTGCTCCTTTTTCATAAATTACAGCTGCCCCAGGGATTTTGCGTCTAATGAACACGCATGGTTGACACATTCGGCTTGGCAGCCTGTCTCAATTTGCCATACAACACAGAGCTTGCTGAAAATAACTCTTTTGAATGACTGCTAGTGGCTTGAAGTCAATTAAAAAATACACAACTTATAAATATGGAAGAAAAAGCCATCTACTAACCAGAACCCCAGAACGTTTTCACACGGACACGCTAGATTTTAGTTCTGAGTGTACCGCGTGGACCAGCAATCCGAGAAAACGTTTAAAGCTGTTAGCACTTTGTCTGTGTTCATTAAGTGATGTAACAGAGCTTACTTTCATCAATGCCCCAAAATTCCAGCTGCCAGCGGAAGAGCAAACGTATGCGGATACTGCCGCAGAACTGCAGTGGGCAGAGGTGAGTGGGAGAGAGGGTGCCAGGGAGGGTGGCCGGGAGAAGCCCTCGCCAGGGGAGCCGTGGCGTCGAGACTTGAATGACCGAGGGGGCGGGCCAGGCAAGGGGCTGGGGGGCAGGTGGTCCGTTTAAGCCCCAAGTGAAAGCGTTAGCTTTCCCGCTGAAGGTCTGTCTTTCCAGACTTGACCCTTGGGAATGTCTTCCCTTGGTAGGGATGCAGAAGTTTGGTGAGATTTCCGTATTACTGATTCCCATTGTCGGGGCTACAGGTTGCATGTTTGTGTCTCCCCAACAAAAAACCTACTTATGAAAATTACCCAAATGTCCCATCTCCCGACGCCATGCTAGATCCCTTGGGTCCTCGTCCGAACGCTGCGGTTGATTGCACAGTGTCTACACAGTCATACTTACCCCTTTGGAGTTGTGCAAAAAGCAGCCAGAACAATCCCAGATGGTGGCTCAGATGTACTTGGTCTTTTGTCAAGTGCAGGGAGACCTTCTTTTAAATCGTGAAGCTGAGTGACTGAGGATTGTCTAAGAAAAGTGCACCATCTAACAGGTGCTCGTCAGTGACTCCTGCAGAAGCCGCCCCCACAGCCCGCGGTTTCCGGGCTGGGCCTCACCCCCACCCTGCAGACTCTGGGTGGCATGACTCAGCTGCCGCAGGGCCCGAAACTCAGCTCCAGGTGTAATTCGTCTCTGCAGCCCCCGGCCCATCCGATGTGAGGGCTGAACAGATCCAGAGAAAGGAAGGTGGAGGCAGGAAAGAGGAGGAGGAAGAGGGACTAAGTTAGAACAAGACGTCTGGTTACAGTAACACTGCCAGCATTTACTGAGTCTCTCTCCTTTACCAGTCACTGGAGAAGTTACTTCGATGGTGAGGGCATCTCATCTTTATGACAATCCTGTGACGTCGGTTTTGATGTTTCAATGTACAGATGAGGAAATAAACTGATCTGGTTGGCCACCGTGGCAGCCAGCATGCAAACCTCAGGACTTCTGACCACAGGCCATGGTTCTTCTCGGGCCCGTCGAGAGAGAAGTGAGCGCCGACGCACAGAGCTCCACTGGTGGGGAAAACACAGCGAGTGGCCCTTATTAGGAACAAGAGTAACGACGAGTAAATTCAATTACAAAATAAAAATAGCTCTCCTATTTTTATTTTACTTAAAAAAAGAGTAACAGTGGCAAAGTGGAATCAGCGGTATCTTCACTGCTGGCTAAGATATGAAAAATGAATCTTCATGAAAAAATAAAAGCAAAAGAGACAAAATATAGAAAACAATGGGTTTTCAAGACACTGGACCTCATTCAGATGAGGAAGGACCGTGATCCCTGAGACGGGAAACGGGAAACGGGAAAGGTGAGCCTGCATTTGCCTCGGGCTACGCCCCGTGAGAGGGTTTCCAGACTGGGACGCTGAGAGGGCTTCCTGGGCTGGGGTGGTGGAGCCGAGAGTCCAGGGAAGTCGGGTGGGCGGAGTTTCCAGGGTGGCGTGCCAGAGTGGGGAGGCACTGCAGAGGCCTACAGGGGCCCACCCTTTGAGTATTCAGCTGAGTGCTGAGCAGCACAGGCAAATCCAGAATGGAAGGAAACTTCCTCAGCTTGACATAGGGCAGCTACTAAAATTCTGCAGCTGACATCGTACTTAATGGTGAAAGACTGGATCATGGTTCTTAGGATCAGAAGCAAAACAAAGAAGGAAGTTCCAACCACTTTCATTCAACCTTGTGCTACTTCTAGCCAATGGAATAAGGCAAGAAAAAGAAACAAAAAACATCCAGATCACAGAGGAAGAGGTAAAGCTGCTTTTGTTTGAAGATGACAATCTCCTCCACAGCCTCTTACAAGGACCTAAAAAGAGCAACTGTAATTAATAAGTAAATTTAGCAAGTTTGCAGGTTCGAGATCAATACACAAAAATCAATTGTATTTTTATATCCTCATTAAATACAATTGGCAATTGCAGTTAAAAACAATTCAATTGACAATAGCATTACAAATATGGAAGACTTAGTGGTAAATCTCACAAAAATGTGGAGGATCAATGAATTGAAACTATAAGCATGAAATACCTGTGTGTGGAAATCGATAAAACATTGCTGAGAGAAATTAAAGAGGTAAGTAAGTGGAGAGATACACCATGTTCATACGTTGAAAGACTCAATTTTGTTAGGATGGGAACTCTCCCAATACTGATCTATATATTCCGTTTAATCCCAATCAAAACTTCAGCAGGAATTTTTGTAGACATCAGTCAGATGATTCTAAAACTCATATGTAAGTTCAAAGAATCTACAGCAGCCAGAACAATTTGGGAGAAGAACAAAATCGGTGGACAAATACTACTTGACTGCAAGGCTTTTTAGAGATCTATAGTAATCAAGATGGTTTGAAAAGATCATCAGGACTGGCAGAAAGATAGATAAATACATCAATGGAAGAGATTAGAGTCTGGAGATGGACCCTGATGTATATGGACAACTGATTTTTGGCAAAGGTACAAAGCCAATACAGTGGAGAAAAGATTCTCTTTTCAACTAGTGGGCTGAAGTAATTGAACATCCATACATAAATAAATAAGTTTTGCTCCATACCTCTGACTATATGCAAAAATTAAACTGGGTTATAGATCTAAATGAAAAAACCTAACATTGTAAAATTTCAAGGAGAAAAAACCAGGAGGAACCCTTTCAGACCCAGATTGGGCAATAATTTCTTAGATATTAGACCATAAGAATGACCTATAAAAAGACAATTGATGCATTAAAACTTCATCAAAATGAAACACTTATCCTTTTAAAGAATGGAAAGGCAAGCGACATACCAGAAACAAATATGTGCAAGTCATTTATCTAATAAAGAACTTATATCCAGGTTATATAAGAACCCCCCCAAACTCAAAGACAAACAACCCAATTTAAAAAAGTGGGCAAAAGATTTGAAAAGAGACTTCACCAAAGAAGATACACGTATACCAGTTCAACACGTGAAAAGATGCTTCACATCATTAGTCATTATGAAAACGCAAGTTTAAACCATATTTCGACACTACTGCACACCTGTGGCTAAAACAAAAAAGACGGACCAAGCAAAGCATCATTTATAATAAAGGGCGACTTATTGTATGTCGCTTGTGACCCCTAACGCTGTTGACAAGAAGAACTGAGATGGTTAGCGCGTGTCTAGAGACGGCATCGCCGTTTCTGATCCTGGGGGTGACTTTTTTTTTTTTAAAGCAAAAAAAAGGATCACCATCCCTGCTGCTAGGGGGCGTATCCCACATCAGACACTGTTCTAAATGCTTTCCATGTATTAACTTATTTAACCCTCAAACCACCCCCCTACTTTACCCGTAAGAAAACTGAGGCACCACAGGCCAAGTACCTTGGCCAGGGTCTGAGAACCAGTAAGGGGCAGAGCTGGGGCTCCACCCCAGCAGCCCTGTCCCCGCTCCCTTGGATGGTGCCGCCCAGGCTGGAACTAGGGGCCTGAAGGCACACTGTGCGCTGGGGTGCGGTTGGAGCTCGAAGGATCAACGTACCTCGTGCACATGATTTTACTTGGTTCTTTTTTCCCTTGGCTTTATGGAGGTATGGTCGGCAAATAAAAGTCGTTATCTATTCAGACTGTGCACTGTGATTTTTAAGGTGCGGCAGCGTGATGATTTAATACACGCACGTTCTGAAGTGATTGCCACCGTCAAGGTAATTAACACATCTGTCGCCTCCCATGGTTACCGTTTGCATGTGAGTGTGTGTGTGGTGAGAACCCTTAGGATCTACCCTCTCAGCTCATTTCAAGTGTTCCGTCTCGAGGAGAGGATCAATCAGTGGAGAAGGCCCTCATTCTCCAGGCGGAAGAGGGAATCTGTAGAGAGGCGCGGGCACCCGGGTGGGATTTTCTAAATTTCTGTTGGGTTTCATCTCCTGCTGAAAATCTCCCCTTTCTCCAGTGCGATCCCCCCTCCCTCGTGCTCCAGCCCCCCTGCCCCACGTCCCTGCCGATCGACATCGTGACACCGGCCTCACTCACGAGGCTGGGGTGCTTGTTCTTGCTGCTTTCTGCGGTCCGGGGCTTCCCGGAAGAGCAACAGCAAGCTGACATTGCACAGGCCTGGCTGCGTGTGTCGGCCACTCTTCTAAGTATTTTATGTGTGTTAATGCTGATGGCGTTTGCTCGACTCTGAGACACGTCGCTTGTTATCCACCCTCCTTCTGCCGATGAGAAGTCACCTGATATGGCAAAGTACGAGAGGGGACAAGACCTGGACCTTCTGGCTCCAGAGCTGGGCTCATAGTAATTGCTGGGGGTTGTGTCTTCCTCATCTTCTTCTTCGCAGAACCTAGGGCATAGTAAGCCCTTCATGGGCAGGATGCCCAGAGGACTGGGCTGCCATTGGTAGGAGCCTCACAGTCTTTCCTGGTGTCTAAAAATGTTTTTAAAAGATTTTATTTATTTATTTTTAGAGAGGGAAGGGAGGGAGAAAGAGAGAGAGAAATATCAATGTGCGGTTGCTGGGGGCCGTGGCCTGCAACCCAGGCATGTGCCCTGACTGGGAATCGAACCTGCGATGCTTTGGTTTGCAGCCCGCGCTCAATCCACTGAGCTATGCCAGCCAGGGCTGGTGTCTAAAATCTGACACTGTGCCGTTCAGTTGCATAGAACACAGGGCAGCGGGAAGGGAAAGAGAAGAGACGCCAGGAAATTAAATATTGATGAACACTCACAGTACAGGGGTTGGGGTTCAGAGCAAATGTGGGGGTCTCTGGGCGGGGGGTCTCTGGGCGGGGGGTCTCTGGGCAGGGGGTCTCTGGGCGGGGGGTCTCAGTGTTCTTTGTGCTGTCCTCCTGGCTTCCCTGGCGCAGGGCCTCTGCAGATGAGAATGACCCACACTTTGTTTTAAACGCACGCCGAGTGTGCTGGCCCCGGCAGTATTCCTCTCATTAGAGCCCCGGTCTCTTTTAATCATGTTCTGGGCAGATGAGTAGAATCGCTCACGTGGGCCAGAGCCTGGACCTCCTCTAAGGATCAGAAGATTTCCAGGATAGGTGAGTGAGCTCCAGCCCGCTTATTTTTTTGTTCCTTTGTAATTGAAATCCATCAATTAGATACTATTAAAGAGCCCGATACAAATTGTAAAACTTCTCTGTAGGAAATGAGCCTTTCCCTGAAAAAAAAAAGGTATCTAATTTTAATATTGCTTCTTTGTTCTGTAACGATCCAGCCTTAGCTCCCAGATGCCATTTGCTGCGTTATTTGGAGGGGGTTTATAAAACGGTTTGGATCTGTGGCTTAAAGCCCAGGGGACCCTAAGTAGCTGGTGTGAAACGGTCCCCAGCTCCACCCCAGGGTTCGGAATCTGCCCGGGCCCTCAGTCAGGGGCCCCTGGGTGCTGCCATCACCCCCGCCCTGTTTCCACTGAGCAGAGGCACCAGAAACATCCAACCTGCCTCGAAGTTCTGCTGAACCAGATTCACTATAAATGGTCTCAGCCACTGAAGGGGCGGAAACCCAGCAGACAGGCAGCACAAGCAACCAATCAGAAGCCAACAGGAGCATCCGCTGACAACGTTTGACAGGCCGGCTCTGACCTCCGCAGGCCAGACCTCTGCAGGCCAGACCTCTTCGCTTCCCAGTTCGACAGCACGACTTTCGGCCCGAGTCCTGCTGAAGGGATGCAGTGTGCAGGTGTGCCAGTGCCTTTAAGGTGCGCCTTAGCTCATTGATTTTTACCCTTTACTTTCGGCCCCTGGGGCCGAGGCTCCCCGCTCCCCGAAGACGCAGATTTATTTTAGATATTTACAATGTCCATACACCACTCCTTGGAGAATGCCGTGAGGCCCTAGATACGTAGAACGGCGTGAAACCTGCTTGTTTGCTTCCGCTGGGGACTTTTCTTCGCGATTAAAGCCTTCATTTTCTTCAAGGCTTATGGCTGCACGTCAGTAAGGTCTCTGCGTTCCAGCTACGCAAGCGGAACATGCAGCGTGCGCACAGCTCAGACCGGTGGGGTGGAATCTGGCAGGATCTGGCGGGATCGGACCATGTTGTAGCCTGCAGGGGCTGCCGCTCCAGTGAGACCCGGGGAAAGACGAAGCCGGGCACTTGTGACCACCTTCCCTGTGCGGGCAGTTCGGGAGACTCCCCTTCTCTTGGGGGGGCGGCGTGGTGTCCTGGCATCTGCCACCCCCTTGGCAACTGTGCTCGCCCCGTTTCTGACGGAGCTGTGTTGGAGGGGACGGCGTGCTTCAGGGGCCACAGGACGAATCGTGTCACAGGTGGAGAGGAGCCCGGCTCCGAGGCGTCCCCCAGGCACTCACGGCGCTGCCTCCCGCTGCTCCTGCTTTCCTCCCCTGTCTCTCCCTGCACGTCACCTCCTCCTCTTTCCCGTCCTCTCCTCGCCTCTCTCTCCCTTCCCTCTCCTTCCTCGTCTTTCTCTTTTCCCGACCGCATGCATGCCACACGCACTTATTGAGCACCCGCTGTGTGCCCAGAGGCCCGTGAGCACTGGGGCTGCACTTAGTGAGTGAATCCGAGTCTCTGCCACCCGCGGGTGGCCGTCTGGTCGGAGGATGAGCCAGTGAGCACCTGGGCGTGGGATAGGGTACAGGCCGGGACGGAGGGAGGGGACAGCGCAGTAAAGGGATGGAGCGGCAGGGGTGTTCTTGCCCTCGGCGGCTCGGAGAGGGCCTCCCTGGAGAGGTGACATCCATTTGGGTGTCTCAGAGAAGGACACTGTGGGTGGCCGGACCAGCAAGTGTGAAAGCCCCGGATGGGGTCGAGCTCGGTGTGTGTGGGGAGGGGCCAGGCCAGGCCCCCGGATGGAACTGGGCAGGAATTTGTGCGACTGACGCGTAAGAGACAGCACCGTGATGTTCGTAACGGCTGTTTCGGTGCCTCATAGTTTCCCACTGTTCTGTGTCTTTTGTTTGAGGTAAAATTAGTTAGAACATGATGTAGGTTTCAGGGGCACAAGATTGTGTCTGACACCAGCACACCCCACAAAGTGATGGCCACTAAAGGTCTAGTTCCAGCCCCTCCCCCCGAGGTCGCCTCCCTCCACCCGTTTGCCCGCCTCTCAGCCCCTTTCTCTCTGGCGACCGCCCATCTGTTCTCTGCCTCTGTGAGTGTGTTCCTGTTTCACTTTTGTCTCCCACACACGAGTGAGATCATACGGCGTTTGTCTTGTTCTGTCTTGGCTTTTTCGCTTAGCCCAGTGCCCTCAGGGTCCATGCACGCTGTTGCAGGTGGCAATAGTTCACTCTTTTCCACGGCCGAGTGCTACTCCGCCATATGTCCATGCTGCGTCTTCTTTATCCGGTCACCCATCAGTGGACGTTTGGGTTGTTTCCGCACCTTGGCCACTGTGAATAATGCCGCAACGAGCATAGCACTGTGTGCATCTTTTTGAATCAGTGTTTCGTGTTCTTCAGATAAACACCCAGCCTCGGAGCACCTGGGTCACATGGTAGTCTCATTCGTATTTTTTCGAGGTCTCTCCACACTGAGTTCACCAGCGGCTGCACCGTTTTTACATTCCTACCAACGGTGCACGGGGTCCCCTCTTCTCCACATCCCCTTCAGAACGGGTCGTTTCCTGCCTTTTTGACCATAGCCGTTCTCACGGGCACGAGGTGGTACCTCGTTGGGGTGCTGACGTGCATTTCTCTGTTAGGAAACTGAACATGTTTTCATGTGCCTGTCAACCCTCTGTATGCTTTCTTTGGAAAAATGTCTATTTCCATCCTCTGCCCACTTTTAAATCAGGTGTTGTCCTTGAGTTGTATGGGTTTTTTAGTTAGTTTGGATACTAACCCCTTTATGATCACTGATCTTAAGTCCTAGTCACTGCGTTGCTCCCGACAGGCCTTCGGAGGTGGTGAGGGCCTCACACACCTCTGGCCAGAGCCCCCTTTGTTAGGGGCAGAAAACCCTCCTACCTCTGTGAATAACAGAGCCACGCTCCAAGTAATGAAGACGAGACCGGACCATTCTGGGCTCACAGCTCTTCTCTGCAGAAGAAGAAGAATAAACAAATCAGATCACCACTTTCCGGGCTGGAGGGTTTGCCCAGTTGACCCCAGACCAGGTCTTCACCGCTGCCACACTGTGGGCCGGGGCGTCTCTGTTTTGGGGGCCACCATGGACACCGCAGGCTGTTTGGCAGTGTCCCTGCTCTCTCCTCACTAGGAACCAGTCACGCCCCTGCCCTTGCTGCGTGTGACAACCAAAAATTTCTCCAGACGTTGCCGCATGTCTCCTGGGGAGCAGAATCACCCCTAGTTGAGAGCCACTGGTTTAGGGTCTTGTCTGTAGGTTGTGCGGAGATTCCCTAAGTTGCCACCTTCTCCTCGCCTCCATCAGTGAGCTGAAGTGGGGTCAGACCCCTGTGACCATAAGGCGTCCGTCCCACCTTCAGGAGGAGAGCGAAATGCAGTGTGCACGGAATTTAGATGCTTGCTTTTGACGGAGAAAAAGGGTGGGTGCGACTCCATCATCGGTCTTCGCCTCTCCCTGCCATTCCTGTAGTATTGTGTTTGAAATCCCCCCAGTCCAGCATGATTTGGACAGAGAGGGCATCCCTAAATGTGGAACACCCCAAGTCAGGGTCTTCTTTGCCCAGCTGAAATCACAGCGTGTAGGCATCCCAGTCGCCTAGAAAGGCAGGCAAAGATAAACCAGCATCCTCACCGATTTCCGCGTGAGAAAAGTAAGTCGAGTTTGTGGCACGGAGTCGCTTCCCGTATAACTTACTAATTCTCGGTTAATTCCATCACTGGCTTGTCTCGCCAGCGGCAGTGGGCTTCTCTGCCCTCCGCTGCCCTTACCTGTGCCATCGGGATTTGCGGCAGAGAGCGTTCACTCGCCGTGGGGCTGGGGCTGCCCCGCCCCGCGTGGGCAGTGATGGGACGTGACCTGCTCCTCCGAACGCGAGCACCTCATATGGATTCTTCAAGCCGCCTTGACCCTCTGAGAGGAATGCCGAGTTACACCCGGTCTGTAAACAGGGGGTGGGGTGCTGTCCCCTCCCTTTCGCTGTTCCCCGCAGACTTTAATATACGAGTGAGTGATTTATAGCACGAGTGACAGAGCGGCAGCCCAGCTTGGGATTTTTTATCACGGCTGTAATACCACATCTATCATAGTGAAAAATGTCTACGAGATCATTTTCTGCCAAAGAACATCTTCCCAGATTCTATTAAGAGCTCGCTATCTGCATGAACACCACCACCTCTGGCTGAAATATATTGCTTGAAAATGGCCCTGGGGGCGGGGCCCAAGGGTGGCCTCCCGAGTGACGGACGTCCCCGTCGGTGGCAATCAATTAAGACGTGGTGGGGGAGAACCCCCGGAGAAGGGCGTGAGGAGGCTGGAGGAGAAGGCGAGCAAATGTGTTCTCTTGTGAGAAAACGGATTCCGCCAGGATGTGGCCGAGCCTGGCAGGTGGATGGATTTAGATCCTATTGTGTTTTCAGTTCCTGTCACATTTCCCTGGGAGACGTCAACTTCCTGCTGTTCCCAATTTTTAGAAGACTATAATAGTCCCACCTGCCTGTTGTTACCACTGTATTCTATTGGTGGTGATCTGTGCTTCCAGGAAAGGAGAGGAGTTTCACCTTGATCGGGGCCCTCGTTTGACAGAATCCTGTGCCCCAGCCGGAGTCGGCCGCGTCCCCTCTGGACAGGAGAGCTGGTCTTCGGCGCCAGTTGCCCATCCCCGAGGACCGTGTCCCTGGAGAAAGTCACTGGAGGCTGCTCTTTTCTTTTTGATTCCTTAATTTTGATTTATCCGATAGAGCTTTGGAACAGGCAGGATCATGACATGTTTTTATAATCGTGTGCTTCTTTCCCATGAGCTTTTGGAAGTTCTCTCTGCTGCTAACAGAGCTAGATTTTGTTGTTTTGTCTGGGCATTTGGAGACACGCCCCTCCCTTTCCGTCACCCGCTAACCCTAGGCTGATGCCTGTGTGTGAAAGGGTTGTCACTGAGTGTCCCTGATCAGGGAAGTCTCGGGAACTGGAAGCCAGTGTCAAGAGGAGGAGAGAGTGTGCATGGGTGGCTAATATGCATCAAGGATGCAACATGGTTTATCTCATTTATTCCTCATCACGGCCCTGGGAGGAGGTCAGCGAGGGTTAAAACCGGGCTCCGGTGAAATTAAATAATGCACTGTTGGTCACATAGCTGGAGGTTGAACTTGGCTCTGTGTGGCTTTGTAGTCAATGGTCTTCCTGGTGTACCTGCCCTGACAGGGCCAGGTTTGGGGATTAGGGTCCTGACATCAGCCCCTCCCCCTCTGTGGTTGTGGTACGACTGACCACTTTCTGCGGATGGCCACTACTCCAGCTTGCTAGCTTGCCCTTTGAGCTCCAAAGCCTCTGTGTTTCCTTCCCCCCAAGACATTTACGTGCATTTAAACATAAATGATCAGAGATGTATAACATGGCTGCTGACTGTTCGTGCTCCAAAAGCCACAGCAGTAAAACCACACAAAAAATCACCTGGAATTTGTGATGTATACATTTAAAATCTGTTTCGCATATGTCAGCTCATTTGACTTTTGCCTTGACCCTGAGGGGCAGGGAAGATGGGGTGCAAGGCGCCCATTTCCCAGAAGAGGAGACTGAGCTCAGGTTATGTGACGTGCTCGGGTGGCTGTGAGTCACGCCTGCTCCTCCAGGGAAACCCCGCTGCTTCTTGGCTTGAGGATTGCTCTGTGCTCCAGGCTCCGGGTCCCTAAAGTAGGTCTCAGGTTCATTTGGCAATATTTGCATTTTGTCTGGTTTCAATTTATCACTGAGTTTGTTGCTTTTTTTTTTTTTGCATGTGAGTCTAGTGTCAATGGTGCCGAGGGTGTGGCTCATCCTGCCACCAGGCGCCCCCAGGACGAGCAGGATAACCGAGTTTACCTTGCACGGCCTTGGTTCAGATGATGGTTTTCTTCCAAACATCAGTCCTGGGAAGTTCTTAGACGTTTTTACATTGTTTGGGTAGCATCGCCCTGGTTCAGAACAAAGCAATCACACAATTCTATGCATGCATTCATACATAGATGGCAAATATAAACAAAGTCGAGATGACATGAACATCGAGTATTCTCTGCTGCGTTTGCATTTCACGTTATGTCCTGAATGTTTCCGTATGTTATTAAATCTTGTATGAAAATGTGATCTTTATTGACTACATTTATAATATTCCCTTCCAGGGATGTACCTTTTGCATTGTTAGACATTTTGATTGTTTTCAATTTTTTTATTAAATTCTTTGCCTCTAAGATTTGGGCACACTTAAAAAAAATGCTTCTTTAGGACAGATTCGCAGAACCTGAGGAAAAAGAAGAGAGGTCGGAAGGGAACTGACTAAGAAACAGTAAGGACGGGTGGGCAGTGAGATCAAGTGCATGGAGCTGGGGACCCTCCCCACAGTAGGGACACAAATGCCCCTGTCCCCCACCCGCCTTTCGTCCCGTTGAAAACAATCTCTGTCACCTGCAGCCACAAGCAGTCACCGATCCTTCTGTCCCTCTGGCTTTGCCTCTCCTAGAAGGGGATATCGATGAAACCTTTGTCGTCTTACACGCCTGGCTGCTTCCCCTCGGCATCGTGGTTCCGAGCATGCGCTCACGCCGGGGGCGGTGTTCTGCGCCACTGAGCAGCGGAGTTCCCCTGAACGGGCCACCTCACGACCGGTGCACCCATTTGCTCGTGGATGGGTGTTCGGGTTGTTTTCGGTTTGTAGTTGTTACGGACAAAGCTGCCGTGAACGTTGAGTGCTCTTCTCTGTAGGAACACATGTTTTCATTTATCTTCACTAAGTGCCCAGAGACGGCTGGGTCTTGCGGGCGGGTCTTTACGAGAAACCGCGGAGCTGTTTCCCAAAGCGACCGTAGAGGGTCACCTTCCCGTTACCGCGGCCCGGGCGCTCCAGCGGCTCCGTGTTCTCGTGAATGCTTGCTGCTGTGCGTCTGTGTAGTTTTAGCCCCCGGTGGCATTTGGTGTGCAGTGATATCGCATTATAATTTTTTTATTTCCATATAAGAGCATTAGCTTTCTTTTTTAGTAGTGTTAACCTTTTTCTAGGGTACAATTTGATGAGTTTTAACACCTTTTCTTAATGAGTAATGATGTTGAACATCATTTTATGTTCACATTTTTATTCATATATTTTCTATGCTGTGGGTAACTATTCAGATCTCGTGCCCATTTTAATATATATTTTTTTGTGTGTGGGGGGTTTTAACTGTTGAGTTGTAAGAGTTCTTTACAAACTCCGATATAATCCTTTATCAGATACATGTTTTATGAATATTGGCTCTTAATTTGAAAAGGCTTGACTTTTCATTTTTAAAATAATATCTTATGCAGAATAAAAGTTTTTCATTGTGATCAAGTCCCATGTATCATTTTTTTCTTTTCTAGTTCAAACTTTCATGGTCCCATCCGAGGAGCCGTGGCCTGACCCAGGGTCACTGAGACGGCGTCTCTGTTTCCCACTAGTAGTTTCGCTGTCTGCTGTCTTGCGTTGAGGTCTGCGAACCATTTGGGGCTCGTTTTTGCGTGTGTCCTCGGGCACACTTTGGTCTTCTGCCCTCGCTCCTGTGGGAGCAGCAGGCTCTGCCCAGGTCCCCTCTCCCCACCTTGCAGGTTGCCTTCTGGCAGCGGGCTGGTGCCCTTGTGGGGCTGGACTTGCTCGTCTCTCTCCTTAGCTCTGTCCCGTCCTTTGTCCATAATCTGTAAACCATTTTTTCATGTGTTTTGCTTGGTTTTCTGGGTTTTTCCTATTGGACGGTAAATCTTAGCTGGAGAGAGACGTCCCGATTGCTGTTTTTTTCTGAATGGAAAAGAAGAAACGCATGCTCTCTTGTTTGGTAGGCATGTGAGTGACCATTTCCTTCTGCCGGGAGCATGCCCACGGAGATGGCTACACCCGGAACCCAGAACCAGGAACTATTGTAAAATTCCTCTGAGGTTGCAAACCGGCGGCCGAGCCCTGCCGTGTTTAAAGCTGAGCCTTGTTCAGAAATCAGGAAAGTGTGCTCTCTGGGCCTTTTCACTGTTCCTTCTGCCAAAGCCCCCGCCACTCCCTACGGTGCTACTCAGCCAACTCTCCTCTTGCCTATCACCCCTCTGTGTCCCGTGGACGCACCTGGCCTGTGGTGTGGCCTCCGCCACCTCCACCCCCTGTCCCTGCCTTACCCCCAGGGCCGCAGCCTCCCCGGCGGTCCCTCACACGCGTGTTCCGTCTGGTCCCATTAAGCCTCGCGATGATTTTTCTTCAAATGCCTCCACAGCGTCTGCTTTGCTCCAGCCCAGACATTGCAGCCAACGGGCCAGAGGCAACACCTGAGCTGCGGCCTGGGTCCCAGGTGATGGCGCAGGAGGGGTGACTGTGTTCCTCTGAGCTGATGGAGATCTCGGAGGGCTTCCTGGAGTGGGGGGGCGGGGCTCCTGGACTTCCTGGGAAGATGGGCAGGCGTTTGAGAGATGATGAAGGGAGAACTCCTTGTCTGTGATGCATTCGGACCCTTGACCCCTCAACCAACGCTGGTCACATCGCGCCCGACTCTGGTGCCGTGTTTGCTGCTTGGCCTCCCCGGCATCGTCACAGCAGGCCTCAGCCGGTGCTCTTGGCGCCGGCTCGTACAGTTGTTTCTTATAGCCCCGAACTCAACAACTGTGTTAGCAGCAGGGACCGGAGATGGCGTTTGGTGAGTGGGAGGATTCCGCCCGGTGATGTCAGAAAAGCGAAGAGGACTAGAGAGGCGCTGGTTGGAGCTTCCAGGACGGGACGGAAAGCCAGTCCGAGCACTGTCATGAACAGGGAGCCCTCCTCCCACCCGGCCTTCTGGTCCTCTCAAGTGCTCGCACGTTGTCGGAAAACACGCCCAAGCTCACCGCTTCCTTATCTGCTTACGGCCGGGGGTTTTGGTCATGCAAGAAACTTGCCTGAAGTCGAGCTCCTGCATTTATTACAGGATCCCATTTGGAAGTGTGAAGGAGACCTTTCTCGGCTGTCAGGAGGATGTGATGAAATGAAGACATTCGGGACTGACATTCTAGTAAATGTTGTATTTAAAAAATAATTCACATCCATCTTACTTTAAGAAAATCTATAAAATCTTTAAACTTTCAAATTTCTGAAATTGTGTCACTACGCTCGATTCCTATTAAAAAATGCGAATAGCACCAGAGGATTTTAATGGAGATGAGGAATTCCAGACCTCATTTTTATTTAATGTATGGGGGAATGAAATGCTTTCAATTAGCCCTTGGATTCTTCACGTAGAGTATTATTTAGAACAAATGGAGTTCAGAGACCTTTTAAAAGTTGAAAGACCAAGTCTTTTTTGCTGATTTGGAAGCAGAAAAACGGTCAGCCCCGAGAACTGGTGTCTTTCCGTGATGCAATTGAATCGAGTGTGGATTTGATGAGTTGGGGACGACCCCAGGTGACCTCTGTCAGAACAGAACCAGAAAATTAAAAGGGGGTCTGCAATCAGAGAAATTGAATAACGTTTTGAGTAAAATTAGTGGTGTGACAGAGTAAGCAGTACAAAGGCCTGCCGATGTCCCGACGTGACTGGAGAACAGATTTTAGGTCCCACACACGATGCACAATAACAGCAACCACAGCGCCTGTTGTGTTAAGCGGTTTCCCTCGTGCCAGGCGTTGGGCTGCCGTTCTGTACGCACCGTCCTTCTTCGTACCCGCCGCTCCCCGAGGGGGGCACGTTACTTTGTAGATGGAGACGCTTTGCGCGGTGAAGGTGCACGCCCAGCCTCGCGCGGCTCCCTGGAGGCGGGGCTGGGGTCGAGCTCCGGCTTGCCGGTGAGCACCGCGCTCTTCCCGGCTCACGCAGAAGCTACGGAGCATCAGCGGTTCTTCCCGTTCCCGCGGTTTAGAGGAGGAACCCCGCCCTGGACGGCTAAGGAACTTGCTACAGTCCCGCAGGGAAGGAACAGGGGGATCGGGACCAGAACCCGTGCATTCAGGTCGGATGGAGAGTGAGCCCTTGTGCTGTTTCCTGCCTCTGAACCCAGACAAGAGCCACGTGACCGGCGATCGTTCCGTGTAAGGGACGGTGACGAGACGGTGCAGCCACTGGAGGGATTACTTGGTGAGGATTTCCTTTTAGTGGCTGGTAATGTAGACCGGGAATAACCATCACTTAAGCAGGACAGGTGGTTATTGCTGGGAGGTGGTTCCGCCTGGTTCTTCTTCATTTCTGCGTGTTTCCCGAGCAGGGGCACTGACGGCTTTTGTTCTGGAAAGTCTCATCCAGGGTGTTTGCTGCAAATGGCTTGGGAAGAGAGAGGCAGTGTCCCCCTCTGGGGCGCAGAGAAGATTTGTTTACTGTGCAGTAGAAAGACAATGTCTCTTCACAGGGTAAAGGTCGGACAGGTTTGCTCACAGCCTATTATAAAAAATTGGGTTTCCTGAGTCTGGGGCTCCTGGGCTGCCCCTCGTTGCCTTGACTCCACCACCAAGCTCATGCTGCCGGCTGTGTTGTGAGAATAAAATCCTTTGTCTCTGACCTCGGAGTCTCATGTCTTCTGCCAGCATCCTTGAAAGTGGTGGGCTCACTTGTCAGCTTGTGCATAGGGGTCTGTAATCTCACTTGTTATGCTTGCTTTGCAAAATGCACAGGGTCCAATAGTTCGGACTCTTCATGGTTCTGGATAGATTTTTTTTCCTCGCTCACATAAAGAGGGCTGGAGGTAGGCAGACGACGGTTGGTGTCGCAGCTGCAAAAGCCAGCACCCACCTGGCCCTTTCAGCTTTCCTCTGCACCGTCTAACGCTTCCTGAGGCCATGAACTGTCTGCTGGCGCTCAGGTGGGAAGCTGGAGTAGGTGGGTGCGCGAGCTTTCCCGGATGTCCTGCAAACGGACAGCTTTGTAACTCAGTGGCTACCGGAGGTGTGAGGAAGCCTGGGAATCGTGGTCACTTGGCCGAGCACAGTGTCACTCAGTATATAATTGTTGCTCTGTGGCAAAGAAGGAGAATGGAGTTGGGTAAGCAGTACGCCACCCGCGCTGGGGCGATGTGGGCCCTGGGCTGGGTGTAAGCAGAGCAGGTTTGTTCTGTGTGAAGGTTTTCAGCACACATGAATGTCTGACTCCAAAGCCGAGCCCCTCCTCTCCTTGCTTTGCAGATGCAGAGTGGCGTGGGTGAAGGCAGACCCTGTTGGTGCGTGCGTGTCCACCTGCTCACAGAGACCCTTGTGTGCACGAGGCATCTGGTCGTGGAGGATGTGCTGCCCTTGAGCCCGAGTGGCCCTTGCAAACCATACTCTGCAAGGGTGCCCTGTCTCCAGGTCACTGCTGAATGCGCTGGATACCGATGAAGGCTCCCAGGGTCACGTTAATTATTTCTACGAACGGAGCCATTGGGCGTGGTCTCGGCAAGAAACTGTTCGGTGAGAAAATGCATTGGTTCGGAGAGTCCGTGAGAGCAGACTCCTTCTGCCAGAGGGGCTGTCCGTGTCTCTGTCCCCGACACCAAGGGGCTCCAGATGGGTGGTTGACACGTGTCCCCTGGCACTATCTTGGGGCCCTTTTGCAGGGGTCTGGCTGGAGAGTTTATCATGATTTGTTTTCTAGGCCATATGTCAGTGGCTCAGACGGCTTTCTCTTCCAATGATGAAATGATGCTAGTGGTAATATTCAAAGCAGTCTCCATTACTGGGTGTTTCCTATGTGCCGGCCTAGGTGCTTGGCATACATTACCTTATTTAATCTTCATGACATTCCCCAGAGGTTGATGTTGTTGTTGGCCCGGTGACATACCTGTGTGTATGAGATTTAAGAGAGGTTGTTGCATACTTTGTTCGACTTGTTCAGGTAGGCCAATGGTGTGGGTGGGGCTGAACATCAATGTAAGTCCACGTGACCCCAAGGTCTCAGCTCCTAACATCACTTTGTAGTGGCTTCCAGTGTCACAAACAGAAGAGCCTTAAATAAATCCTCCCTTCCTCCCTCCCTCCCTTTCCTCCTTCCTTCCATCCAGTGCGTGTTCCCTAACGTTTCCTCTGCACCAGGTGCCAGCTGTATCGTGCTGAAGGAGACCAATATGGTCCCAATAATTATGGAACAGACGTGTCATTGTCACTATGCTGTTTTTGTAATTATTATTGTTATTATTTAAAATATATTTTTAAAGATTTTATTTATTTATTTTAGAGAGATGGGGAAGGGAGGGAGAAAGAGAGGGAGTGAACCATCAATGTGTGGTTGCCTCTTGCATGCCCCCTACTGGAGACCTGGCCTGCAACCTAGGCATGTGCCCTGACTGGGAATCAAACTGGTGATGCTTTGGTTCACAGGCCTGCGGTCAACCCACTGAGCCACACCAGCCAGGGCCTGTAATTGTTATTTTTAATGTCCTCACAATATTCTACCATATCAATGTACGGTAATCACCTTCAATGTTACGTTACTGTTGAACAGGGACGTTTGTCCCTAGTCATTTTCTACTAGAGATGACAAGCCTCTTTAATCCTGTTCTAAAAAATAACACAGCTGCAGAGCATTCTTCAAGGGACATGTTTATGCCTATGCGTTTATCCTTGTGTTACTTTTTCTTAGGAAAAAAAATCTAGGGAGAGTCTGTTACTGGGCAAGAGGGCGAGGACATTTCTGTTCCTCTTCAAAAGTGTTAAAAATGAGGCATCACTAGGTGCAGACCCCCAGCAGGCACTTTACACATGTCATCTCATGCAATCTGCACAGGGAACTCGAAAGGAAAAGGGTTTACCCTACAGTCACCATCTGTATTTATAGATATTCATATATAAATATATATACATTATATATTTATATATTCATATATAAATATGTGTATGTAAATCATATATATTTATATATAAATTACATATGTTTATATGTAAATCATATATATATATATTAGAGATAGAGGAAGAGGGAGGGAGGGAGGGAGAAAGAGAAGCATCAATGTGAGAAACATTGATTGGCTGTGTCTCATACATGCCCCAACCGGGGATCGAACTCACAACCTGGGCATGTGCCTGGACCTGGGATCAAACCCACAACGTTTTGGTGAATGGGATGATTCTCCAACTAACTCAGCCACCTGGCCAGGACCGAAGTCCATTTGTTAACACAGGATCCACTCAGCTTATGCTTCTGAGGGCCACCCACTCGGTTTGTTTGTGAGCCAGCGGTGCCGTTCCTTTGAACTGACGTTGAGGTGCAATGCAGAATGGCCGCCTCCGGGATTCTTCTAGCTCTGCGTTAACCAGCTCACTCCTTCTGTGGGTGACAGCGGTGAATCCGTGAACGAGCAATGTAAACATTCAATAAATGGTAGTCATTCTTCATCACCATCATCATCATCATCATTGACATGCTGCAAGATTTCGGCTCAGGCTCTTCCAGGACAGATCGCCCTTCCTCACTTGGGTCTCTTCACCGAACACCGGGCACCAGACACTTCGGGAACAGATCAGGTGTGATGGAGTTATCAAGGAGGAAGACATTCGTCAAGACCGATCTCTCTCTCTCTCTCTCATTGAATGTTTCGTGAGAGTTGCTCCAAGTTTACAGAATGTTCTGGGAGGACAGGGACCCTGGGGTGGCATCAGGAAGCATTTCTGACATTGCTGAAGGGATCTTAGAATACAGGGCCTCGAGTCTCTCAGTCTCCAGTAAATTGTTGTGATATCTTTTCTCAACCAAAGTAAATACTCGCTTGTGTCTTCATTTTTGTATTGGTGATTTCGTCTTCAACTGGATCAAGTTCAGGCTCCCACAAAATTGGTATCCTTTCCCGTGGCCGGTTGTGCCTAATGGGCATCACAAGTCTCGCGTGGCCGGCCCGTGAAGCAGGGAAGACAGGAGGACCTGCCTCAGAGGTCCCTGCGAGCGTGAAATGAGGTGGTACTTGGAAGGCACCGAGGTGATGGCGGGCGTTTGCGAAATGGTCCTTTTCCACCATTTGCTCGTCATCATGCAGGATAACTTCCTCACACGTGGCCAAACGTGGCTGAGTTGCTAGGAAGATCTTCTAGAGATTTTAGACATGATCACTTTTAGATTAAAAAAAAAAGAAAAGAAAATACTAGTTCATTAATTAACTCATGCATTGAGTCACTGATTCATTGCACGTTTACTGAGCACCGTCTGTGCTGGACCCGCGCCGTGTCCCGGGCACAAAGCACTGAGCAAGGTGTCCCTGTACGAGACATCCAGGTGCCCCGTGGGGAAGCAGCGTTAAGGCTGGCTTTCTTTCCTGGCTCCTGTGACTGAGTGCGCGTGGCTGTGTAGCTGGGACTGGGTCTGGAGACTCCAGGCAGCCCTCGGTGATGAACTTCAGAGACAGATGGGGCCAGCGGGAGGCTTTGGGTTTTGTTGGTACTGAATGTTCAGAATACCTCGGATTGGCTTGCGAGGGTTTTTTTCCCCACCAGACTATTTAGCTCCCTCCCCACTCGATGAACATGAGCCTGACATAATTACAGCACAGACCATTTTCCATATTAACTCTTCGATGGGGAAGGCTGCCAGGGTGCTGGGGTGGGAGAGCCAAATGTGTATTTCTCTGCCTCGCAGAAATGTTCTTGGAAGTGCGGGCTGTTAAACCTCCAGGCCCCCGCCAGAAGGTGCTCAGGCTAGATCGGTAGCACTGGCTTGGGGCACATTGGTCCCAGCTCCTCAGATCGCTCCGGCGATTTCCAAGGAGGGCGTGCTATTCTGTTGTTTAGGAGAGCGGCCCGAGGGTCTCGAGCTGTGAGCGAATGCACTGTGCGTTGTGAGCACCCGCGGGCTTGAAGGTATCCGCGACCGGGAAACGGTGAAGTGATTTCCTTTCATCATTTTCAGGAACACTTCGGGGAACAGCCTGACCAGGGTTCCCCAGGGCTGTCTGTGAGGTTTCGGCTTTTATCCGTGAGTTCAGGGAAGCCCATGCAGGCTGGGCTGTGAACCTGGCAATGAGGTTTTCCAGTCACCTCTGGCTCCTGGTGTGGTGCCTGCCTGGCAGTCACCTCACCTTTCGTTTGTACATCTGTGGAGTCTGGTGCTATTTAAATGAACTTTTAAAATGATGCTAGATCATAAAATGACATTGTCCTCGTCTGCCTGGAACCAGAGGAGCAGCAATGCAGAGGTCAAAGGGCACTCTTCTGGGAGTCTGGACGCCACTGGAAGGGAAGGCAAATGACTCCACTTGATGCCTGTCTGGGATCAGGTTTGAACAGCGGCTAAAAGCTCAGATTCCAAAATCCCCACGGGTGAGGGGCCTTGTCCTGGACCTGACACCGGCAGCCCTGTGGCCTTAGATGTGTCCCGAGTCCTTGTTCATCCGTTGTACGGAGTTGTTGTAATAACCTGAAGAGGTGGGCGACCATTGGAAACACTGGAGGCGCAGCGGAAGACTCGAAGAGTTTATTGTTGAGTGAAAAGATGAAAGAACTAGTGAGTGAATGAATGGAAGAATGAATGAATGAAAGCAGTCCCTGCAGACCTTTCACCTGCGTGCACTGGTGACTCAGTATGACGTATGTTCAGGGACTCCTCCATTCAGGATCGGCTATGGCTCCAGGATTGTGGGGCCGAGGACGCAATGAAACCGCGCAGCCCCTTGCGGCAAAAATCAAGAATTTGAGACGGCGACAGCCGAGCGTGAAGCCAAGAGCAGGGCTCATCTGTGTGTGTGGGGCGGGCGTGGGGGACTGCACACGGGGGAAGCCTGCCGCTTGCTCTTACCCCCCGAACCCGCTGCCACCGCCGCCTGCCGCCCCTCCCCCCACGGTCACCGCCCCGTTGTCCATCAGCGGCATCGCCCACGGGCTCCTCCACTTTGCAAGCGTCTGCTCAGCTCCTCGGCAGTCTGGGTGAAGGCCTGAGAGGCAACAGGTGTAATTAAAATTGCTGAAACGCCTGGTTTTCTGCTCTCTGCTTCGATCTCTTCGAGGAAGGGGAGCAAAGTTCGTTCTTATCTACGCTGATGCCGTGGTTGGAAGAGGAAAAAGAAATATCACAGTGTTATGAATTCCCGGGTGCTCTTTTCATTTCCCCATATTACAGAGTTTGGAAATGATTTCATTTTTCTTACTAAATAGTGCATTATCTTCCCTGTGAAGGAAATAGCAGCAGCCCATGTTTATTGAAGTTGGAGGACGCTTACCAGAAGTTTCATTAATCCCCGGCCCCTGAAGTCGGAGGCCTTCTGATGACAGGAGGTTAAACCGGGACAACCGCCAGCCCTGTGTTTTCCTAACGACCATGGTCCCGGTATGAGTTGCTACCGTTTCAGAAGGACAAGGACATTATTTTTCCTGCTCTTCCAGCAGCCTGAGCCGTAGCGAGGTGTTTCAGTTACTGAAGGCTGGAGCTAATGAGGCCAAGGTCATGAGCTGGATCCCGATGTAGAGGGATTAGTGAGCCTCAAAAGAAAATCCAGACTACTCCTTCTGCTTTAGGCAGCCAGTTCGCAGTTCCTGACACAGGCGACACGTGGGGACATATGGTGGAAGGAACAAATCGGTCACCTTGCAGGAGCAGCAGATTCTGGTTCTCGCGCTGTACCTCTTCTTCCCTGAGCCCGGGGCCGCATCACCGACTGATCTGACAGCCTTTCCTACTGAGCTCGGACAGAACCTCAGAATCCTTCTTAGCACAGTGTTCTAGGTCAGGGGTCAGCCAGTGATGGCCTGTGGGGCTGCATGTGGCCCCCCCCTTGTTTTTATAGATAAAGTTTTATTGAAACACAGGCCCACTTGTTAGTTTGCCTATTGCCCATGGCTGCTTTCGTAAACTGCAAATGCAGAGTAGAGACATTGTGGCAGGTTCTGCGGCCCACGAAGCCTAACGTTCACCACCCAGCCTTCCCCAGAGCGGTGTGCGGCCCGCTGTGCCCCAGTGGTCACAGGGGCAGCCGGAGTTGGCACTCACCTGTGTTTTATCCCTGAATTTGGGAGTGATTATTCACTGCCCCAAATTCTTCTTCTTCTTTTTTTTTTTGAGAAAGATTATGTTCCACAGAACGGAACTCCCCTTCACACACTTTCTGTTCACTTAGGAACAATGGATTGTGTATTCTTTGTTTTATTTGCTGACTTTTAGCACCCAGAGGGTGTGAGAACCGGGAAACTTCGGCCGGCATTCAAAGAGCTGCGATTGGTTAAAGAATGAAAGGCCTTTGAAGTCTCACTGTGCGTGTTCCTGCTGGTCAGCTTATTCACTAACATTTAATTAAGGAAAGAGAGTGTCTATCGAAAACAATACAAAAACATGTGTCCTGCTGAAGAAAAGTCAACTTCTCCTTTGGCTATGTGGAGAGGATATTAACTCTTATTTATTATTTTGATTTTATCACATGCTTTTAATGTTCCTTTCTGTGATTCTGGGTCTTCTTCGCTCAGACTGCCCCCACTGCGCCCTCAGGAACCTCACTGCGTGCTCTGACGCCGAGTGCCCATGTGACTTCCAGCTCATCGAGACGGCCTCTGAAGGGTGCGTTTAGTTGCCAAGGACAGAGAGAAAAAAATCATTTACAAAATCCGGAATCTTTTTTTTCTCTGAAGAAAAGAAGTCCTTCTCACAGTCAGCTCTGGGTTGTGGAGTTGACAGTTTGATTTTCAAGTGGGCTGGAAGCGAATTGGACGACAAACGGCAAAAGGACACGGAAGGAGGAGCGTTAGGAAAAGGAAGGAAGTCACTTTCCTTGTCCATCTATGAGTAAGTGTTTGCCCTTGGCCTTGACTGAAACTTTATTCGACCCCCAACTCTTTTTAATAGGTTATTATTTTCTTTGGCTCCGAAGAAAGTCTTTTCTTCGGGTCACAGCCTCCTGCACTTCCTTCGAGGGACAAGTCTCCTCCCCAGTGAAAGGAGCTCTGCTCCCTACTCCGAGGCTAGAGCTGGAGGGTGGATCTAGCCAGTCACGGACGCAGACTCCCCTGGCCCTGGTGACGGGTCCAGGGGAGACACGGGATCCACAATGGCCTGTTTGGAGAGAATCACGGGACTTGGGCAGGGACTGGGGTGACGTAAGTCACTGGGGACCACAGCGTGAACCCGAGGATGAAACCAGTGCCCCACGAGGCAGAGCTGGAAGGGAGGGAAGAACCAAGTCCCCATGACATCATTGGAGTCCTAGACGGAGCCGTCCATCTCCTCTGGACGTCTGAGTTCTGTAACCAGTTGTCTCCTCTACTGAAGACGCCTCGAACAGGGGTTTCTGTCCCTTACTGTGAACGGCAATGCTGCACTCTCTAAGCAAAGATGGCCAGCTTGGTGACAGTGACCTGGAGGGTCACTGCAGTATTTTTCACTTTAGACTTGCACTCTCTGCCGAGTTTCCAGAGTAGTTTCGTTGAGTTCCTCAGTCCTTTGGCGTCTCTTGTGGAAAGAGCACACTGAGAAAGACGTGGAAATCCAATACAGTAATCAACCCTGGATAGTTTTTTAACTTGCTGGCAATTTTCTGTGGATCATTAAATTCCCCAAATATGAAACTCCTTCATTGAAATGTGGATCATGTAAAACAGCCTTGAATATAATTGCTATTTCCATGGTATCCAGATCCCCGAGGCCCCAAACGGAATTTGTGCTGGCCATAATAATTTTGCTGTTCCTACCTTTGGTTTGATTCTGCAGCACTGGGTGGCCCGCTGCATTTAACAAAACGATTTCTGTAAAACCGTGTGTGTGCGCGCGCGCATGCAAACATGCAAATGTTTTGTTTTCCGTCCCGGGCTGACTTGGTGACAATCAGAAAGTGTTTTGTCACAGCTGTCAACACCAGAGTCTGCGCTGATGGGCCCCTCGGTTGTCCAGGGAGATACCTCATTAACAGAAGTCATTAACAGATCCCTGTTTGAGATCTTGGAAAAACCCCAAAAATGGATGATAAAGAGGAATTGCTTTTGTAGGGATGTGGGAAATTTTGTCATCTTCCAGCACGCAGAGAGCCACTGGGAGGCTGGTGCTACGTCTTGAAAGCCGTGCGGGTTCAGACCAGGGGTTACAGGGGTCACGAGACGCCCCGCCCCCCGGCACCAGCCTGCATCCCTCCACCAGGGGAAGTCTCCGTTGGGCACGTCACAGTGACATCGTATTATGTGGTCAGAGACGGTCGTCAGGAAAGACGGGATGAGTGCCCGTGCCCACGCATCTCTAACCGCTACACTCCGCAGCTCCTTCCGATCCTGTCGTCATTTCTCAGCATCTCGTGAGACCCCGCCCATCGGCACCGTGGCAGCTTTCCGATGTTTCAGCTGTGCAACCTTTGTTCTGTGGTCCTTCCACAGCAGCACTCTCACGCACCGCTTCTTCCCACACCCCATCCACAGGGTCACTGCATGGCTCCCCGCCCCCCAGGCCTTAGGGGTGGTCACGTGATCGAGTCCTGGCCAATCAGCATATTTCGTTCCTTGGGCCACGGCAGTTGGGTCAAGGATAGGCGTGTGTTCCAAATCCGTCCAGCAGAGTAAATCCAGGATTTCTCTGGAAACTATTGGGAAGGAAATTTGCATTGTGCTAGAAATGTGAGCATGGTATTCCTGTGTCGGATCTTGCCACCACCAGAAGACATCTGAGAATTATGTGAGTGCAAAGGAAAGTGGAACTGAGACAGACTAGGTGCTGATGACATTGTTTGAACCCCTGGGTGTAGCTATTCCTGAAGCTAGCTTATCGCCCTAGATTTTTCAGGTGTGTGAGTCAATAAATATTTTTTTTTCTTAAACTAGTCTGAATTGGATTTCTGTCACTTGTAGCAAAAAGAGCCCTGAGTTATACAAATAATCAGAACCAAGCTTTATTTGCTAGGGTCTCTCACCTGTGTCCAGCATCAATAAGTTGGCAAATGAAATACTCAGGATTACACAGGCAGGCACTAGAGGAAATGTGAAAAGCAATTTAACACAAAAGGAGTGGAGTAATTCCATGAAGGTGGCTCCACTTAATAGGGAAGGAGATGCAGGCAGCGCGCTGTGAATTGTTCACTGGTGGAGAGAGTGGGATTCTACAAAATAACTGGGGAGCTCAGCATAGATGCAAATTCTTCCCAGAGATACCCTAATGCCCAGGCCTTCTCTGCAAATATGCGTGAGTGGGGGCTTCACGGATGGGACTTGGCAGTCCTTCCCGTTACTGCACTGGGCTGTTCTACAAGGGGCACGTCGGAATTGTCCTCAACCAGCCTCCTACCGGGGGCTGGCGCTCCCCCAAGGCAGTGACCGCCTGTCTCTCAACTTAGTGTGCCGGCTGTATACCCAAAATCATTTATTAATGTCTAAGAGCAAGGGCTTGAGAGCTAAAGAACCAAGTTCAAGACCCTCCTCTGTCCCTTGTGGGCCACGACACTTTGAGTAAGTCACTTCATTCATCTGAGCCTCAGGTCCCTCCTCTGTGAAGTGCAGGTGGTGTCAGCACCCACTTTGTGGGTCTCGGTAACAATTCAACGAGACCATCGACTCTCTCAGCCGTAGGGGTGCTGCGGACAAGGGTCTCAGCTGCGACGGGCACAGAAGGCAGCTCAGTGAGTGGGCCGAGGAACCCTGTTTGGGGGCTTCGGCATTCCACTCACATCTTTGGCTTTATCGCTACTCTCTTTCCCATTTTGCCTCAATTTTTAAAGGTAATACTTATTATGAATATCAACATAACAACACGCACTGTTAACAGGATGGCTTCTATTTACTGAATTCCTACTGTTTTCCAGACACTGCACGCCCCTGTCATGGGTTCTGTCTTATCGGGCAGATGTGACGGACGAGGGAGTGTTGGCTCGGAGAAGACAAAGACTCGTGGAGAGTCACGCAGGCCAGTGTGACGGAGGTGGGGCTCAGACCCGAGTCCGTCTGGTGTTCGAGCCGGTGATTTTCCACCACGGACGCTTTGCATTCACAGTAGGACCCTTTGCCTGGAATGCAAAACCTCAGGCTCCACCCCTGACTTAATGGAATTTGGCATTTTACCCGCCCCCAACGGGGACGGCCATGCACACTGATTTCGTGGAGCTCCTTGCTGCCCGACCTTTCAACTCCGTGTCAACACACCTACGCAGTGCAGAATGTTTCAGTGCTGCTCTTCATCGTGGCATGGGAGTCTGCTGACAATGTCCAATTATTTTCAAACGGCCATGGGACCGTGCTTAAAGTCATGTTTAAAGACACGGGTTTCATAGTTCATCCCCGGTGTGGCCAGCGTTTCTTGATCTCCGAAAGGCTTCTCTGTTAATTGTTTGCACGAGTGAGTGGAGTGGCCGTGGGGGCGCTTGCCAATTACCATCTGGTTGATGAAGTGGATTGAAAAATGAGATTTCTGACCGTTCTCGGACCGATCCAGTCCCAGCCTACAGAAGTGGTGTAGGGGTCAGAATTCTTGACAGGTTCAGAATTACTTTAATAATGTGAAAATCGAGGGTATTGATTGAATCTAAATCCCCCACAAATATAAAAACGTGTTGTTTGGGGAACTCCATGCCAATTGGAAATGCTCAGAGACTGTGGGGGAAAAAAATCCCCTGACTGATGGGAACCGTCTCTCTGGCCCGCTCCTCTGTTACTTTTTACTGTCGTGAGTTTTAAAGAGTATTCATGGCTCAAAGGCTTATTGCACAGTTTGTCTCTTGAGCTTTTCAGGTGGAAAAAGGGAAAGAGGTGGGTAGAATGTCGCCATGAAGTATTGCATCTTAAGAAGGAGCTTCAGTCCATTAAGGACAAGGCCGTGGGTAGGGGAGTGGACTCTGAAGCAATCTCCCCACGTTTGACCCTCCTCCCCCCGCCCCTTCTTAGCAGCTGGGCAAACTGGACAGATGACTTACCTTTGCCTTGTCTCTATCTCCCTAAAACTGCAATGACATAATAATACCACCTGCCTCTTCGCTGACAGGGAGGTCAAGAGGCTTTATGAAATGTGTAAGCACTTCGAAAAGCACGGAATAAATATTAAACCTCAGCATGCGCCTCACATCGGCTCCCCGAGCATCCGGCTGCCAGGCCTGTCTGCCCGACTCGGCCTGCATTTACGAATGCCTGGAGGGTGACCGTACTGACTCTGAGCAACAGACAGCTGGCAGTGGCTTCTGCACACACTGGTGACAGTTACGCAGCAGATAAGAGCCCTTGAGGCCAGACTGCCCGGGTTCAAATCTTGCTTCCACCACTTACAGATATGTGTTCTAACTCTTGGGTGTGATATCTTCACCTGCGCGTGGGAGTAACAGACGTGCAGGGTTACCGTAAGGATTCTACAAAAACACACAGAAAGCACATGTAACGTTGCCTTGCATGCCGTGTATATGCATTCAATGCCAGCTGTCATCCTCATTGATGTTTTTGTTATGAATTATTTCCCTGTGTGCAATTTTCATCACAGCCAGACTCATGCTCCTGCACCCCATCAATTCTCAACGAACGCAATGTTAAAAAAAAAAAGTGCCAAAAATCTGGCCGTGAGATTTTAAATGCAAACAAGGCTTAGGGAACACCACATTTTAATATTTTTGTGGATTAATTTCTAGTTAACTTTGTCTGAGGTGGAAACCGGTGCTGAGAGCAATAAAAGAAGAAACAGAAAATAATAAATGTCCCCCAATCAAAAAGACAGCAATAAAATGTTCCACCAGGGCAGCGAAGCCGTTCGCATGCCTTGGAATTGGCATCTTCTATTATCTCCTTAAACCACATCAACTGGCAAATGGAAAAATGTCACTTACAAACACAAAACAAATGGGGGGAGAAACCCGGGAGCTACAAGATTGAGTCATCTAAAGCCGGGCAACAAACGTCTCGAATTCTAAAACTTGAGGCGAGAGTCGGGACTGGAGATGGGTTGCGTAACGTCACGTACCGACACGCAGAGACACATGCCGTGATGAGACAGAGCAGGGAAGAGGAATCGAAGGAGTCTGGGTAGAAAGCTGAGGGAGAGCCTCTCGGAAGCAAGGACACGGAGCTGTGGACCACAGACACGAGGACGTGAATATCCAGAGAGTGGCCTCAAGAGCCTTCCGGGCAAAGGGAAGGGCAAGGGCAAAGGCCCCGAGGTAGGATGGAGGATGCCAGGTGAGCAGCCACAGAGCGAGCGAGGGAGTGTGGGGTGGTGGTGGCGAGAGCTTGAAGGCCGTCAGACAAACCTTGGATGCTGAGTAACTTGGGAGAATTACTGAATTTCTCAAAGGCTCTGTTTTTTTTTTTTCTAATCAGCAAAATGGGAATAGTATCATCAGCATGATTCTCGTGAGCAACCAAGGAGGTGATCTGTGGAACATGCCTGATAAAGTTCTTGCAGGGTGGCTGGTGCCCAAGAAGTTGTAGCTGATGCACAAAGCGAAATGGCAAAACCACAGTAAATCTAAAGGGAAGGGCAAGTAGCCAGACCAGCCTCACAGTTCCCATGGGTTCATTTCTTTTTCAAAAATATTTTATTTATTTATTTTTAGAGAGAGAGGAAGAGGGGGAGAAAGGGAGAAACACATCAAAGTGTCATTGCCTCTCCTGCACCCCCTACTGGAGACCCGGCCCATAACCCAGGCATGTGCCCTGACTGGGAATTGAACCAGTGACACTTTGGTTCACAGGCCAGCACTCAATCCACTGAGCCACAGCAGCCAGGGCCCATTTCTTATTTACCATGTGCAAGGTGTGCGGTCACAAAGGTAGGCTCTGGGATGCCGCTGTCCTCAGGGAGCTCTCTGTCCGGCGCAGGGGGCAAGTGGATGGGGGGGGGGCTTGCCTGGGAAAGCAGGACTTGGCCTCCACAAGGGGAAGGTAGACTCACCGAGATGTCTGTTTCACAGGGTCCCTTTAATTTCTGGACAGGGACACCTTGCAGGGAGGCTATTGTCATAGGAGATGGCATTCAGGTCTTGCTAGACTTTGTATTGATGGTTGGAGGATTTGATAAGCAAGCACAGTGGGGAGGGGCATCCGCTCACACCCCCCATTCCCAGCTGTATGGTGGAATTAGGAGGAAAAGACCGTGGCCTTGCGCCCCAAGGACTCGGCGAGTCAACAGCAGGCCATCTGCCCGGCGCCGGAGGAGGCCAGCAGACGCCCTCTGCAGAGCCGCGTTTAGTATTCATGAGTCTCTCCCCTGACCGGCTGGCGCTGTTAATAAAAACAGCGCCGGTTACCGAGGCTCGGAAACACATTTAATTCCTTAAAGCAGCAGCATCTCCTGGGAGCACGCACAGGGTGAGGAACTCGCTCTGCAAAGAGTCCGCCCTGGACGGTCGCAGCGTGGAAACCGTGTCGTCTCCACTGTCCTCACACGTGCCGCCATGACGGCGATGCGCTGGGACTCTCTGAGGCGACAGGACTGATTTTTAACACACATTCCAGAGTCAGCACAGGACGAAAACGTCCCGCCTACCAGGGTGATCTCCGGGGGAAACAGAGCCTCCACTGTCTCTCCCTGGTGCCGGCGTTTAGGGACCCGACGGGCTGTCGGCTCGGGGTGAATCCAGCTGTTGGGTGTCTCAGCGCATTCACTGAGAGGAGGGGTCTGTCGGTTTTCTAAATTACCAAAGATAATTTCAAAATACCAAGAACCACTCATTGAGGAGCTGAGTATTGTCAATGGTGAACTTTTTTTTTTTTTTTCCCTTCAAAAGTGGGTTTGATGTTTAGAAAGATCTGGAAGCCACTTAGGATCTGGTCTCAGGACCGGAAGGCCTGGCGGGCACCCAGACTCCCACACCTGGTGGGACTCTCGCCCTGTCAGCCTCACCTGTTCTCTGACCGCCCTCCACCTGCTGTAGGTAGGTCGGGGTTTTCAGGCCCCTGAGGTTTATGCAGTCCGAGGACACTCCATTGAAGAAAGTATACACCAAGGTCTTGCTTTCGAAAACACTCACAACCGTATGACCGCATGAGCTCGTTGCTGAGACCCTCACTACAGCCGCGGAGGGGGGCTCTCTGTAAGGAGGGGCCTGAAGCTCAGGGTCCGTGGCTTTGTGGCAGGTCCACCTGGGGCTGGTAGTTGTCCAAGAGTCCCTCCTTTCCACTCTGCAGCTTCAGCATCCGGTTCTGCCTTTCCTGTTTCACAAATACCTCCCAAAGGCATCCAGTTCCTTTGTAGCTCCTGGGAGGGTCCTCTTGGCCCGGCTGCGGTCATTTTGCCTGGACGGCGGCAGCAGGCTGCTTACCGGTTTCCTCCTGCACACGTCGTCATTGTGTCCCTTTTTCTGCAGGGCGGCCCGAGTGCCTGCTTGAAAGTGCAGATCCCAGCTCATCACTCCCAGCTTGAAACCCTGCCTCACTCCCCTGGGCCTTGAAGAGATCACCGTTTACTGGGGTCCAGGCAGGAACATTCTCTGAAATGATTTTCTGTTACTAGGTCGTGTTCATCTTCTTTGTCACATTGGTCACAGTGTGTAATTACCTATGTACCTATCGTCTTTTCTTGGTCACTTGTGTAGTGTTTGTGTCTCTGCTGAGTTTCATGTGCCAAAACGTCAGGGAACGCACCTGGTTTGTTCGACAGCACACCCGGGTGAGCGTGGCTGCCCATACAGTCAGCGTTCCGTTCCGTGTCCGTTGAGTGGGGAAGGGGTGTAATGAGCTGAGTGCAGCCGAATCAGTTAAAGACAAGGGGGGCCCACAAGAAAAACGAGAGGTTTTCGTGGGTCAGTGGCTGGACTGGACGGAAGGCAATGCCCTGAGGGGAGGATCGAGGACCAGCTCACGAACGGCCCTGCCGTTTGGAGGAAGTGCGCGGCCTTCGCAGGTGACCGCGCAGGGAAAATGCAATCCGACTCACATCTTGGTGGGCGGACGGGTTCGGGTGTGTGCTGAGAAGTCAGTTTCTGTCTCTACAGTCACAGTCTTCGTGGTTTGAGGGGCTTTGGGAAGGGACGGGACACTGGAAACCGGAGACACGGCCTGTGCTGGGATGGGAGAGGGTTTGCGGGGCAGGACGCGTCGCTGAGCCAGTGAGAGTGATAAATAGGTGGTGGTTTTGATTGCTAACCGTGTGGTGGGCGCTGCCTTGGCTGCTTCGTCTGATCTTCCAACAACCCTAGGAAGTAAGCAGCAGTATCTTCTCCGTTGTATAGGTGACGGTGCTGAGGCTGAGACAGCTTAAAGACCTGGTCTGAAGTCGCAGGGCTGAAGCCACAGAGTGGAAGGTCCCATTCTGCAGAACGATCTTTAGCATTCATGGATTTCTCCCCGTGAGAATGCTCTGTGAGAGACGGAGCCAGAATCCGACCTGCAGCGCCCAGTCAACACTTCGCTTCTCATCAAGAAACTTGCAGCAGCTAAATTACAAAAGCTGAACAGGTACAGGCATGGGTTATGTGGGCTCCTTTCAATTTTTTGAAAAGTTCAGACAAATTTTTCTTCCATGGGAGGGTGTGTACGTGTGGCCAGCGAACCTGATTTCTAGTGTACAACTTCCCAGTTATCTTTTTGGCAACTTACTACTAACATAAAAAAGTATCGTGCTCACCAAAAGACGACTGCGCTCTTATTTCCAAAGCTGTTAACGAGAAAAATTCGTTGCTATTTTAAGAATTTTCTTCCAATATTGTCAAGAATGGCTGCCTCCTCCTCAATGTATAATTTTCTCACTATAAACATCCTTTGCATTTTTTTCCCTCTCTTTCAAACTTACTTTCTTTTGCTCTTGGAGTGACACATTATTGATGCCGATGACAATGATGACATGAACAAACTGTGTCACTGCTTCCAAAAAAGCACAGAAGAAGGCCAAAACTATTGTAAATCAGATCTATGCTGTTCTGCGCTGGCTTCCTACCCTTTGCCAGGGGCCCAAGGTCATTTGACCCAACCTTCTCCAAGGAGAAGACACATCTCCTCTGTCGTTGGTCCAAGAAATCTCTGGACCAACAAATGCTCTGAAGCATTTTGAGTTTTGTTTAAGATTCTTTTCTATGAGTGATAGCATTGCGATCTGGGTACGCCCTGATTCCTTAGTTGGCTGTCTAAATTAAAAAACTCAAATGGTGACAAGAAAGACATCAAACAAAAAAAAATCCCCTTTGGTTCTGGAACCTCCATTGCTAGAGTTCCCTTAAGAAAAGAGGGAAAGAAAATGGTATTTTGGTCCAGGGCAGCAGGTCTCATAGCTAAGGAAGCCCCAGCCCCGAAGTCCGGCTTATGAAAAAGGAAGGTCAGGCTGAGCAGCACCCGAAGGGGTTCTTTCAAGAGCCCTGTCTCTGCGTTTGTTTTTCGGAGGACATGGCTGAAGGTTGGGTGTAGGGCGGTCGGTTGGGCCTAAGTGCATGCCACGCCTTTGGTGCCGTCTAAGTCACTTTGAGAGTTGCCTTTGCGTCCTCATCAAACATCGGCTGACCACGTCTCTGTGGTCTAGTTCTGGGCACTGACTCCTGTCTCGTTGCCCTATGTGGTTTGTTCTGTCCCAGGTACGGCGCTGTCTTGACTGCTGTGGCTTTATGGTAAGGCTTGAAATTGGGTAGTGTGATTCCTCCCCTCTCTTTGCCATCTTCAGTATTTTGTTGGCTAGGTTTTGGCCTCTCCCCATAAACTTGAGAATCAGTTCGTCTTTATTGATAAAATAGCTTGCTGGGATTTTGATTGCAAGTACATTGCGTTTCCAGATCAAGCTGCGGAGAATTAACATCTTAGTAACACTGAATCTTTCAATTGGTGAGCATAAAATATGTCTCCATTTATTTAGGTTTTCTTTGATTTCTTTCATCTGAGTTTTGTAGTATTTTTTTTTTGCATATAGATCCTGTTTATATTTGATTGCATTTACCTCTAAAGATTTATGTTTGGTGCTATTGTAAATGGTATTGTTTTTGCAGTTTTAAGTTCCAGTTGTTTATTGCTGGTATATAGGAAAGAAATTGACTTTTGTATATTAACCTTGTATCCGAAATCTTTCTACTTCTGTACTTGCTCATAGGCTCCAGGAAAGTTTATCTCTTTGTGCTTTTGGTCAGTCCTTTCAGATTTTCTACTCGTACAATCACATCATTCATGAATAAACACAGTTTTCTTTCTTTCTTTCCAATCTATATGCCTTTCATTTCCTTTTCTTGTCTTATTGCACTAGCAAGGACTTGCAGTGTGATGCTGAATAGGAGTGGCAAGAGAGGGCAGTCATGTTTTGTTCTCAGTGTTAGGGGTAAAAGCATCTACTGTATTTTTGGGGCTATAAGATGCTCCCTCCCCACCCCCGCCCCCCAAATTTGGAAGGAATAATGGTTGTTAATGCTGCTGTTGAGTTCTGTTTGCATTTACATTGATGAACTATTATATTATTTATGTTATTAATAACATAATTTTTATGTCAAAATTTTTTGAAGGTAAAATATTTTTTGCTTCAAAAATTTTTTCCTTCAAAATTTTTTTCCTATTTCCCCCTCTAAAACCTAGCTGTGTCTTATGGTCCAAAAGCATGGTACTTTTCCACAGTGAAGTATGATCTGAGTGGTAGATTTTTTTGTAGATGTTTTTCAATTGGATTGAGAAATAGACTAATTTCCCCTCGATCCCTAGTTTGCTGAGAGGTTTTTTTTTTATCACAAATGGGTGTTGGATATTGTCAAGTATTTTATCTGCTTCAATTTACACAATTATATGACTTTTCTTCTTTATCCTGCTCAGGTGGTAGATTACAGGGATTGATTTTCAAATGTTAAACCAGATTCATATATCTGGAATAATATCCATTCAGTTGTGGGATTTTTGTACGTTATTAAATTATGATTTGTTGATATTTGTTGAGGATTTTTACATCTATGTTCATGAGAGATATTGGTCTAAAGATCTTTTTTCTTATAACTTCTTCATCTAGTTTTTGTATTAGGGTGATTTTATTCTCATCGAATGAGGTAAGAAATGTTTCTTCTGTTTTTCTTTTTGAGTAGATTGTAGAAACTTGACATAATTTCTTCCTTTAATGTTTGGTAGAATTCACCAGTGAAACCATATGGGCCTGGTGCTTTCTGTCTCAGAAGGTTATTAGTTTTTTATTCCAGTTAATAGATGAAGGCTGATTTTATCAATTTCTCCTTGTGTGAATTTTGGTAGTTTGGTACCTTTCAACAGTTTGGTCTGCTTTATCTAAGTTATCAAATTTGTGGGTAAGTAGTTGTTCATAATAGGAAATCAGGTCCTTAGGACATTTAGTTTTAGATCGATGTCCAAATGTGTTTTATAGTCCACAGGCATACCCTTTGTTTTTAAATTGTTACTTTATTTCCACTAGTCATGATGAAAAAGAATAGGACTTGAATAAACACTGATACAGTGTTGGAGAACAAAGAAACTATTCAGCAAAGATATTCAAAATCCAAAGTGGTGTGAATTTGATAAAGAAAATCCCTTTTAGGATAAAATTCTATATTGGGAAGTGAGTCAGTTTTTGCCCATAATCTCTGATTCCGTTGTTATCAATTAAGAAAGAGGAATATCCCTTCATTTAGAATATTTTTGGAAAAAAAAAAGGCCACAGGAAAAGTGCCCAGTTAATAGCCTCGTTGTTATACAAGCTGTAAATTTAGATAGGCTAGTGGTCTGCGCTCCCGTGGAATACCAATGAAACATGCGAACAGAGCCGAATGCACAAGCAGCGCATTTACTTTCCAACCCATCCAGCTTTTGTTTCCGACGTCTCTGTGGCTGCACTTTGAACCTGGCGTTTTCCATCTTGGGCAACCAATCCTGAAGTTTTCATTTGGGTGTAAAATAACTTACGACATTATCTCCTCATCAAGAAGTAGCCTGGCCAGAGAGAATTCGGTGTGGTGGAATGTGATGGACAGGCATTTATTCCTCACTGTCGTCTCCCCTGCATCCGTGCCCTGCTCCCACTCACGGGGCTATCACGTTTTAACATACACACAAGCACATGTATAAAGAAGATCAATTAGAAGCAATAGCTTGTATTTGTTGAGCGTGTACCAGTCATTGTGATGCGCGCTTTATGGAATGGCTCATTTGATACTTACAGTGATGCTGAGATAGGTTGTGTATTATTATCTCGTTTATAAATTGAGAAGATGAGGCCCAGACAAGGTAGTTGAATAATTCATGGCCACACAGCTAGCGAATGGGTGAAGAGAATGTATATTAGTCTTCACAGTTGCGATCGCTTACAAGACTGGTTCCAAAGAGTCTCCTTTCCGTAGCCACGCTCCTTGATTTGTGACTCTGAAGCTCTTCTCGTTGCGGAGAAGAGTCTGTCTTCCCCCTGAATCGGGGGTGCTGTGTGACCTGTCTCGTCTAATAGAATGGGATGATGTGACTGACCATGGGTAGAAGGACAGATGGGTGGCCCCCTTTGCCACCATTCTTCATGATGCACCCCAGAAATTTCTGGTCCCATCCCAGCTGCTTTGGGTTCTTGGGAGTGTGAGTACCTCCTTGAAGTTTGTGTCCGGCACTTCACTTGCCTCCTTTTAGCCTCAGTCCTTGTCCACATTGTTACTGAGCTCACATTTTTACTCTTACCTGATTCACAGTCTGTTTTCCATTGCTAAACTCCCAAACCAGTAGCAGGGAGGGAGTAGGGTGCCGTGGCCAGCAGGGGTTGGACACCTGGGGCCCAGTCTCAGCTTTCCAAGACCCTCTGATCTTGGACTTGTTGCTTAGCCCTCTGGCCCTAGTTAATTTTCTCTAAAATGACAGTAATTATCATCCAAATCCCACGGGTTTGCTAAGGAGGGTTAAATGAGGCCGTACACATAACAGGTGTATGGCAGTGCCAGGCACCGTAAGTGCTCAGCCACTGTTAGGTGTCTTTTTTATTGTTGCTGCTACAACAATCCCTGCCACTATCGCTAGTGAATGACCGTTACTTCTCAGGATTCCAGGGAGGATCTAATGAGATTCTGTTAGCCCAGGACTCTGGGTGCTTGATAAGTGGTTGTTATTAAATTGAACGTAAATGCCAGTAGGAAGGGCAGCACATTAGGCTGACTGACAGTGTTACCTGCCATGCAGAGTTGTTGAAGGCAAGGACGCCAGCACAGATCAGTGGTATTTTGGCTTCTGTTCCTCCGTCATCATCGCTGTCACGATAGTTGCTGTTCTTCGACACATTTACAGCGCGTGGAGCCCTTCACGCCTATAACCGCATTTAATGCTCCGGCCAGTTCTGGCAGTAACTGCTGTGATTGCCCCCATTTTACAGATGAGAAAGCTAAGGCCCAGTGTACAACACAAAGGCTCTTCCTGCGGTGTCTGTGCATTGCCCCTCTATAGCTCTGCTGCCTTTTCTGTCTCTGCCAGCAGCTCACCACCAGGGGCCGCTCCCTGAGCAACGCCCCGAGACAAAGGGGCAGGGTGGGCCTTAGCGCGGCGTGGGCAGCGTGGGGCGCGGTCGGTCCAGAGGGTGGCGTGGGATGTGTCCAAATTCTGACTCCTAACAATAGGCAGGGAAGCGAGTATTGTACGCAAGACCCTTTCCGAGTTTAGACTCACCACAAACATTTCAATCGCGGGGCAAACCCTCCATCCATCTTCTTTTTCTGCAGTGCCGCCGGCGGCATGGCCGGCCGAGCCGCTGTGCTCCTGCGGCGTGGTTCACTCCGTTCTGAGAGAACAGTGTGTGCTGAGACAGCCACGGAAGTTATTATCAAAAGTAATAAGGAGTAAAAGATAATTATAAATTGGCATGAAATCTCCCTGATCCATATTTTATTAGTTGCTAGGTTGCATAAATCAGAGGTGGAGTGAGCACCAGCAACATCGCTCCTATTATGAGGCCCCAGATTTAACTTTCCGTCTGCAAAGCTCCCCAATCCCGGCACAATGGAAACGGCCACCCCAGTGAATCGTTGCGGCGGTCACGTGTGGCTTGCCTGGGTGTGGTGTGTCTTCACGGAGGGGCAGAGCTGTGCTCTGTTACAGTTTCATAGCGTATTTGATCTTTGAGCTACTAGCCAGTCTCCTTTCCTGAAATGATTTAGGGGAAAGTCAGCGTGTGGACAAGGTGGTCTCAGGTGACATCTAGAACTTTCTACCACCACATTTCTGTAATTTCCTATTTGGAGGTGAAATCTGCATCGTTCCGAAGCTTGAAGGGACCCCCGGGCTTTAGAGATGAGTACATGGGGGCTCAGATGTGTGCACTGACCTTCTGCAGTCCTGGAGTCACTGAATCTTCTGTATCCGTCGATTCATTCACTCGTTTACAACTATCATCATTCACTGCCCATCAGGAGCTTGTCCTGGGCCTTAGGGATCAACGTGGAACAAAACAGACCCGGCCCTTGTCTTCATGGAAACTGCCGACTAGTGGGGAAAATGGAAAACAAACAAATAATCATACTAACAACATGTAAGAGCTCTGTGACAAATCCTGTGATTCAAAAGTGCAGAGTTAACACATATCTTCCTAGAAGTGGAGGGGGAGGAAAGGCATTTGAACTGAATTCCCAAGCGGCATCGCCCAGTGTGGTAGCCCCTAGCCACAGGTGGCTGTTTAAGTCTCAATTCAAGTGAGTTTCAGTTTTTTTTTAAAAAGATTTTATTTATTTATTTTTAGAGAGGGAAGGGAGGGAGAAAAAGAGAGAGAGAGAGAAACATCAATGTGCGGTTGCTGGGGGCCATGGCCTGCAACCCAGGCATGTGCCCTGGCTGGGAATTGAACCTGCGACACTTTGGTTCGCAGCCCGCGCTCAATCCACTGAGCTACGCCAGCCAGGGCGTGAGTTTAAGTTTCAAATTCAGTTCCTCGGTTGCCTGAGCCACATTTCAAAGGTCAACAGCTGCCGGTGGCTACCGGCTGCCATATCGGACAGCGCAGATCTAGAACCTTCCAATTCCCACGCAAAGTTCTGTCAGGCGGTGGTGCTTGGAAGAATGATTGCGCTTCACCGAGCGATGAGGGAGAAGGTCGTTCTAGGGTTGGAGGCGGTTTCCTGGGCGGTTCCTTCGGCGAGGAAAGGGGCGTGGTCCACTTGGGACCCCCCCCCCCCTCCGAGAGCGGTGGGGTTCCTCCACACGGGGATCCAGAGGTGGGCGAGAGCCTGCAGAGCCTGCGGAGCCCGGTGGAGCCTGGCGCTTCTTCTCCGGTAGTAGCAGCTGCGGTGCTCGGTGCTCGGCCGCGCCCAGAGTTGCCGGGAGGCCGCTTCCCGCCTTTGGAGGAGGAGAGGGGAGGGGACCCGGGAAACCAGGGGATGAATGAAGTCCGGGCCAGCGCGGCCCCTCGGAGCCAGCACTGACGTCCCCCCGAGCGCGCTCCGGGAACCGCGGGAGCACCGCGGGCCGCTCTGAACACTCTCCATTCCCGGATTCCGTTTTGCATCGCCCGTGACCAAGCCGTCTGCCTGCTAAGGGACCCAGTGTGCTGCCCATTCTCCTGCGTCGTCCCTGACCTTGCGCTGACGTTGTGCCCTGGGAGCCTTCTGCTATGACCTCGACTGCCTTTGCCAAGGTCAAGCCTACTTCCTAACCCTGGCAGGATTCTCCAGGCGGTCTTGGGTAACATCCGCCCTGAGGTGGTTCTGCCCTGGAGCCTTTCCCTTTCTCTCTCTGAGCTCTCGGGTCCCTCTCCAGAGATGACCTTTCCTCCTTGCTTAGGTCCCTGCCCACCTCCTCCGTCTCCACCCTGAGGGTGGGGATCCGGACAGTCCTCAGGTTGGGACTTAATATTGACTTCGGGTGTACCTCCGGCAATGGGAAACGAGGGGAGCCCTCTCCTCGGAGGAGCGCTGTGGTCGAACATGAATCTGTAAAAGCCTCTGGCATCAGTGGGGAGAGGGGCACGGCTGCCCTGGGTTCGGGGTGCCCCGGTGAGAGCCCACCAGTGCCCAGGGGGGTGCTGCTGGTGGCTCAGCCCGAGGGAGGGGCGTGGTGGTGGTGGCGAGCACGGAGAAGTGGAGGCCCACCTTTCCGGAGAAGGTCTGGGCGACCCTCACAGACATCCCACCCCCCCACGTCCAGACAGGGCGAGTGGCCCCTGTCTCTGCTGACTCACCGTCGCGGAACTGGACAGGGGTTGCGGAGCTACGCTAACGAGGCCTCGTTTCTTCCCAGGAAGGCTCCGGTGCCAGAACTTTCCGACCGAAGGAGAAACAGAGGGGCCTGCAAGCGCTGGGGAGGACGGCGGGGGGGGGGTCGAGGTGGTGAAGCCAGCACGGGAAACCCGGGGAAGGGGGGCTGCCCCCTTTCTCTCCCGTGTTTCCTCTCTCACACAGCACCCCTCACCCCGAGCCCGACGCAAGGCGACTTGTGGAGACCCTCGCTGTGAAGGCCTTTTCAGCCGTCTCCCTCTGGAATAGCCCGCCTCACGTCAGTCCAAAGTCGGGGGGCGGGGAGTGTGCGCTAGCTCCCACACACAGACTCAACAGTTTGTATGGGACTTGAGAATAACTCCTGCGCGTTGATTTATTTTTTTTTCTGTTTGACATGACAGTGTTTCCATAGCAATGTGAACTTGAGTTTTCAAGAGGCTATTTTGATGGGGCTTCGGCAAACCACGTGAAATCACTAATTGTGCCCGAGTGTGGCTTCTTTGGCGCCGGCTTGTTATAAAGGAGGCGGGGGTGGGGAGACTGCACGGGGGGCGGGGGGGCGGGGGGGGCGTTGGGATGGCGCTGTTGGGCCACGCGGGCATCTGCGGTGGAAACCACGTCTTCCCTGCGCTTCAGGGCTGTGGCTCGGCTCCCGCTCCGTGCTGCCCGGGCCGGCCTCAGAGCAACGGGAAGTGCAGGCAGCAAGAATTTGCTTCTTCGGTCAAAGATTTGGGGGCTAGGGGTTCTCGCCGGGCCCGTTATTGATTGCTCTTCATCATTGTAATTGCATTTGTAAGGGCATTCTTTCCCTCCAGCTCACCTGGGCTGAAGTCCTCACCGCGCGGCACCCAAGAGGTCACCGGGCACCCACACGGCCCTTTCTTGTCACGGCACCCAGTCAGGCTGGCTCCTTCGTTAATGCTTCCTTGTAAACTTAATTAAGGCACCTGCTCGGTGAGGGCTGAGAACACTGAGAAATCAGCGGGCACACGCTCATTTCGTGTTGCTTACCAAAATGCGGAAAATCCGTTCGCCTCTGCGCCCTTTTACTGGTTTCTACTGAAAGCAAAGTACAACTGTGCCACTTCTGAGACTCTGGTTGCCAGGGGCAGATACCCAACCCGATTCCCTTTGCGTGTAAAAAAGATGCACCGGCTCGGCGGAGCAAGCGGCATCATCCGTGGCCTGTCACCAGCAGCCCAAGGCCCGGCACTCTCTGCACGGCGTCCAGGTATCTGCGTTAACAAGGAAAATACTCTGCCGTCAAGCGCTGAATGGAACACGCTTTCCTCGCAGAGAGGAGAGACAAAGAAACATCAGCTGCAGCGCTGGGTGCTGGTCCCCACGGCCGTCGGGTCCTCCCAACAGCCCACTCAGGGCCACCGGCTTGCATGCCCCATCCTGTGCTGCGGGAGGACCCTGTCCTCTCCCCACGGGGGACAGAGTTAGCAGTGGGGTTGGCCGCTGCCGTAGGACACACACGTTGAAGCAGAACAAAGGAGCAGACGTTGAGTTCGCAGTGGAAAGACAGTCCCCCGTGAGGCGAAAAGCCGACGACAGGCCGTGGAGACTTTATCTGGGAAGGAGTGCTCCAGCCCCAGGCCCATCCTTAAGTGGCCTCGAGGGGGTCGAAAGATTGCATTTCCCAATGGGCTCCGTTCTGGCCGAGGCCTGATGTGGGGGGGGGGCTTCGTGTACGAGTGAGCAGATGTGGGAAGAGCATGTTAATCTCCATCTCTCTGCTTCTTGTCCGAGTTTCCTTATCTTGGCATCATTCTCCTGCCCTGCTTCCCAAGAAAACTTCCATCGGCTGGCCTCGATTCCTACCCACGCAGGTGCCCTGCAGGCAAAGACGGAGCTCTTTTTCTTCTGCTTCCAAATATCATAACCTCGTGGGCCAACCTTGATCGCTTTTGCTTGGATCAGTTGTTGTGGCCAAGAGCCTGAAACATTGCAATTGGCGAGCACTGACCAGTGTGGCTCAGTTGGTTGGAGTGTTGTCCCGTGAACCAAAAGTTCATGGGTTTGATTCCCAGTCAGGGCACATGCCTAGGTTGCGGGTTCGGTCCCTAGTCAGGGTGCATGCGAGAGGCAGCTGATCGATGTTTCTCTCCCTCTCTCTTTCCCTTCTTCCCCCACTTTCTAAAATCGATTAAACATGTCCTCCAGTGATGATTAAAAAACCCCAAAACATTGTGATGGGTGAGGCCGGGGAGCAGGCCCGTTCTCGGGGACAGGAGGAGTACACTCCAATCGGCACTGCCCCCACCGGTCATGGCACCGGCGTGGGATGACGACAGCTTTCCAACGGACAGGCGTGGGCCCGCCCGTGAAAACGGGATGCCCACTGCACGAAGCAACCTCAGTTCAACCCAAGGGCACCTCTTTCCTCTTCAGAATCAAAAGAGAGCCACACCGGCCTGAATGTTTAAATCACGAAGGAAGCCTCAACATATAGACATCTCCAGGACCTGATTCCTAGAGTGTTTGATTCAGTGGGTCTGGGCTTGCCCACTGAACTGGTAACATTCTTAATGCTTTCGGTTATCCTGATGAAGTTATTCTGGGAAACATGGGTGAGGACCACTGTAGTAGGATGACAGGATGCAGAATCTTTAAAGAAATATTAAATTGAGCTAGTGTACTTTTAGGATGTGATATTTAGTGGCACTTAAATTCTTCAGAAATCGTAGCCTATTTTTGGTAGATATTGCCTGGTCCTTCCTATGCAGATGGAGGGGCAGGAGGGGAATCAGGCTTGAGGATGGAAACTGAAGACAGAAGTATAAGGCAAAGGGAAGTAGTGAAGGTGCACCATATTTTTGGCCACCAGCATCTGAACCCCTTTTCATTTGGGGCACCTTATGCAGCTTGTGAGTCTTGGTGCGTGGAATAATGACCTCTTATTTTAGAATCTGAAATCACCAGGAACACATCTGTCCAGCCTCCCTTGCAGCTATGGCTTAGATGTTGGTCCCACTAATGAGATACACCATCCTAAGGCTTTGGCTCGTGAGGTTGAGACACCAAATAGCATGGCTTATGGCCAAGATGAGAGCAAGACATGCTGGTTGCAGCAGGAACATTGGGAGATAGTCTGGATGCTTCTCTGAGACAACGGGCAATACCTGAGGCTGCGGATTTTTATTGGCTGGGTGGGTTTGATCAGGACTGCACGGGCACTTGGGGTAGTTTGAAATTAGTGTGTGTCATTTCCCATTCAGACCATCCTAGTCCCCAACAATTTTCTATTTACATCTGAGTGAGCTTGAGTTCCTGTAGAATGTAGAGGTCAACTGGGATGTAGGAAAGCTACTACAAAGCAGCCTCTCTGGGACAGGTGTCCTGATATGCTTCTGTAAAGTAAAAAGCAAAAAAACCAAAAACCAAAACCCAAGAAACTAGAGAGGATGCCAGCTGGTGGTTCTGGAGCTATATGGAACCCATGGCCATGTGTTGGCTAGCCCCAGAACATTTTTGAACTAGTTGCTGATGTCTAAAAGTGGTGGTTTCACCTAAAAAAATCTGAATTGATCTTTCCATTGATAAATCAAGAGCTGCCATTACTAGGTTCACCTTGTGCAGGGCTTACTAGCAGCTGCCTGCTGGAGGGGGAGGGGGGGCATGGGGGCTCCACCGTTCCAGTCTCATCCTGCTCACGTCACCCACTTATGGTCCCTGATTGGCTTTGGTTTCCATCTGCAAGCAGCCAGTGCTGACTCCGACTAATTTCAGTAGGAAAGGAATTTAATATTCCTTAAAGGAATATTAAAGGAAAGGAAAAGAATATTCAGTGGTTCACAGAATATCTTAGGGGACTGGAGAACTGGGTTAGAGGGGATGCAGACAAGAATGACAGCCTGGCTCAGCTGGTGCTACAGAAGTGGGACAACCGAGATGGCTCTGGCTCCTGCACCCCCTCCCCCCCCCCCACACCTCTCTGATGGGAGGTGCTGGTCACTGCCCCAGAACTGCTGCACCTGCTGCCACTTCTCCAAAAATGGTTCCGCAAGGTCACTGCTCCCTCTCATGTACAACATCTAGTTCAACAACATCTGCGGTGGGTAAGTCTGTTCACAGAGTTTGGGTGACATGCCCGTACCCTAGCTGCAAGGGAAGCTGGAAAATGAGTATCCGGTATTTTCACCTGTCATGGTGGGAGGCAGGCTCTGCTTCATAACGAAGAAGAGTCTCCAGACCTGGGAATGGGTTTCTAATATTTAGCAACCAGAAAGCATATCCGGTGTCCACCATAGCCCCCAAAGCACTTGAGTCTGCTACCCTTGCCTAAGACACACGGAAGCCTAATTAAATATTGGTTAAATGGAGTATAAGACCAGGACATTTTGGAAATTATACAGAGAGGGTTAGAGAGGAAGAAAAGCAGAGGAAGCATGGAAAGCAAAGGTGTCAGAGAGTGAGACACAGCCACTGAGGGGACAAGTTCAAAGTCTCTCATGCCCCCAAAAACTTTGCTCTAAAGCACAGCCCATCTAGTTCCCCATTCATCTTGCTTTTCTTATCTACTTTGCCTTGTACAAACGCTACATAAGCCCTGTGAAATTCATTTATTTTTATTTTTATTTTTTTTTTGTGGTCAGGAAATACTGGACCTAGCCCAGAACTTGTTCAGCTCACTCAATCACCAAACACCAGCTGCCTAAGTGATGAGTTGGTCTATCCAAGAGGTAGTTATTTAGCCAACAGACAGATGGCCAAGAAAGTCAAGTTAGTTGGTGTATTGTCATGCGGGAGGCTCACAGCCAGCTGCAATAGCCAGAAGCCAACGGATTCAGAAGCCGTGGTCCTGATATCACTTTGGACTTGTTCCTAGAATCCTACAGGTGCCCAGTTGGTAGATAAAGGGCAACCTGGGGGGAGGGAGGCATTCTCCTGACCCCGGTGGTAGGTAAGAAAATGGCTGAGCTGGTGGCGTGGCCAAAAAAGCGAGACCCTTGGAACCCAGCGTGAGGAATGTGAAAACAAGAAACAGCCGTGAAAATGGGTGTCTGGGGACAGGAAGGGCCACTGACGGCGCTCTTTCCGGAAATGTATTCAGTTCCAAGTGCAGCAGGCTGGCTTATTACACGTCATAAATAATTAGTGAGAACTAGAGAACACGTGAGTTAATTTTTGACTCTATCTAGTGTTATAATTGGAAATATGCTCGGAGGGGGCAGCCAGAGTTAGGACCTGCGGCGCACTTGACTCATTACTCCGGCAGGCATGGATCGGGCCTGTTCCGAGCGCCGGGAGCTGTCCTGGGGAGCCGGCTGTGCGGAGCACAGACCAGCCCACCCTGTCTCACGGGCCTCACAGCGCCGCACGGGCGACGCCCTTCGCCAGATACCAAGGCCCATGAATGTCAGCCTGCAGCGCTGGCGGGCAGCTAGTGAAACGCCCATGAAGTTATGAGGAGGTCATAAGAGGACCCAGCCACTGATTTAATTATATGTGTGATACACTCAATATGTATGTATATATATGTACATGGACGTGCAGGGGTGGGCGAAAGTAGGTGTACAGTGGTTCATGTGCAAGATACTACAATAGTTAATAAATAACAACAAAAAATAAACTGGGTTTCCCATACTCGTGGCTCTAAACACTAGGGGTGGTTTTGTCCACCCCTGAACATATGTGCATATGCACATACATCTTACATGTTAAAACACACACTCCAATATCTATGCAAATGTACACGTATTTTCATATGTGTACATGCATGTATATTTGCGTGCGTGTATATGCACATCCATTAACCTTGGCTTTTATTAAAAATTCTGTGATTTAAAGCCTGTCTCTTTCCTCTGCCAGAAGTTTCGTTCCCACTTACCATCTGCTGCTATTAACAATTCCGGGACAACAGTTAGTGCCTCCTCTGAATCTGGTGTCCCCAACCCCCCAAAAGCAGTTCCGGGCCCGCCAGGAGCACCTCGCCCTCGGTTCCAGCCTCTCTCCCGTGGTCTCGGGGAAAGGCCTTCGGGCATGAAGACATGTCCCACGGCAAACCCAGTCGCGTCACTGGGCAGCAGTGCCCTTTGGCGGCGACCTCTGCCCCCTCATCTGGGCAATGGGAGCGGTACGCTCCCCCCCCGGGAGGGGCGGCGATGACATGGGAGGTGTTGTTAGCCGTGGGGGTTTCCCAAAACACCAGGAAAAGCCCCGGTGGCGCTGGGCTGGACCGAGGGCTCGGGTCTGTCTGGCGTTGGTGCCCAAGGGAAGGGTTGCTCAGGGTCAGGCTCACCCTGGACAACCCTCGGGGATTCTCACTGTGGCGCCCAACACACCGGCTTTCGGGGAGCCCGCCGCGGCCCGGGCTTCCTTCCCCGTGGGGACGGACTGCTGCTTCCTCAGCTGAGCCCCAGAGCAAGTGGCTGGCTTGGGGTGAGCGGCCACGCCGTAGGAAAACACTTCTCTTTAGACACGGGAGCCGCATTCACCGGTGCCAGGTGGTCCCTCGGGGAGGCAGTGGCTCTGGACACTCTGTCCACGCCTGCTGTCCGCCCCACGCCTGCCGTCCGCCCCACGCCCTTGGTGAGGCCGAGGCATGCCGTGCTCAGTAGACTTACCTTTTGCATCGAAGCGGTTTCTCTCTCTTCCTCCCCAAATGCACACAGTTAAACTCAGGAAAAGTTAAACATCTCCAGACCCTTCAGCTGCCAAATAAATTATTGGATGGCTACCAGCTCCTCACAGCGCGCCTGTCTGCTCCCAGCGGCATTTAACACCTGCAGCGCCCCCCCCCCCCGCCACCGCCCCCTGCCCCCGGCTCTGCGCGGCTCTCTGCCTCCTTTGTTGTCGTTTTCTGACCAACTGCTCTTGACTTTGTGTCTAATTTTCACTTTGGAGGATCCATCTATTTCTGCTGGCTGCTGCTCTCAGATGCTCTGAGTGATGAGACCCAGTGATTAAGACAGCGGGGAAGAAAGCAAGAAAAAAGAAAATTAAACTCTCGGTCTGGTCCTTGCAGGGAGCTCACCAGCCAGCCAGCCCGCCTGGTGCCGCAGCCTCGTTGGAGAGCTTCCTTTCGCCTTGTGGGATCGTTGTGGGCTCACTCTCTGCAGCCTCCTCCCTCCAGGACGCCCCCAGCGGCCGTGGCTTAGTCCTGCAGACTCGGCTCTGATGACGGTCGCTGCACTGGGCGTCTTGGTTCTGTCTCACCCTTGAGCACACTGTCCTCCCCCGTTACACTGCCTGTGACGTCAGAGCCATGGCCTGTGTTCACCAAGAGGTCACGGTCCTGCGGGCCCTTCAGTCCTTAAAGGTTCCATAAGTTAATGAGAATAATCGCTACCTTTAATCAGGTACCTCCCATGTGCCCGATTCCGTGCTAAGTGCCCTGCTCATGTTTCCCCAGTCAAACTCAGTGATGTATGGACTGGGTACTATTTTAGGATTTCAGTTTCCCTGGCTGAAGGAAGGTTTGGAACTTTCCCCGTGGCCATAGAGTGGGAGATGACGCTCACTCTGATGCCCTGTTTTCCAGCACGGGGCCAATCGGTCTGACTGCAGAGGGACCCTGGGTGGGTGCACCTGGCCAGTAGCATCTCCGAAGAACTGCTTCAGATTCACCCGGATGTTAGTGAGTAAACAGATTCCAAGTTCATGGGCAGAACCATCACCTCAGACTCTGCATTGACACTAATCTCCCCAGCAGATTCTTACAAGTAGGAGCCACGGGTTGGGACGCTACATGCACCCTCCCCGTGTCTGCAGCAGAACTGAACAGTGGCCGGCACTCGCCTGCCCCCCGGCACTGAGCTCAGGCCCCCTGGGTGCTGACGGGGGTCGTAAAGACCCCCCATCTACAACGGAATCAGAAAGTTTGATATTACTCACGAGCTTTACCAGCTTTGCAAGGTAATTTTTTTCCCCTCCAGTGTACTGTGAGACTTTATATGCCCGGGCATCTTCCTAGACTTCGACTGAATGAGTTTTTAGAGTTGGATCAATATAACAAAAGAAAGAAAATTGCAGTTCAGCCAGTGCCACTTATGAGAAAGAATGTTAGTTCCTTTCCTCTCCAAACTTTAATTAAGCTTAAATTATGAAAAAAAAAGTTCGATGCAGTAGATTCCCACTGAATGGTTCACCCAGCACCCCGTTCCTTTAAAAAATGTTCAAGTGTGAGTTACAATGTAATTGCCGTGACCATTCAAATAGTAAACATCTGAAGTCAAATCAATGGGATTTCCTTTCCTCCTATCGCATTCTTCTGACATGACACTCTGCTGTCCAGCTTCCCATATTTTCCCTCTGCTTATTCGAACGTGCCCATAACCGTTCAGACTCACAGACTGTTAACGTGGCATCGCGTGGTACAAATTAACCCGCGTCACCCCCTCTTTCACTTCAGTGCATATCGCTCGTACCACTTTTCCAGCAACCGCCCTCTTCCCGCGGCTTGCTCCCACAGCCCACCTGGCCGCTGGGACTCGGTTGTGTGTGCATTGTAATTTTGCTTCCCTCGCCAATGGGTGGGCGCCCTAACCCAGGTGGGGCAATGAGTGTCCTCCCCGGGTTTTGGGGTGTCCTTTGGGTAGGCAGATCTATTGTATGTAAATTTTGGGAGGGTGGGTTGCTGTTGTCTATCTCATAGACATCGGAGAAAGTTAGACTGCAGTAACAAAGACAATGGTGCAGATGCCCCAAGCAGAGAGAGAGAGGCAGAGGTAACAGGTGGAACTGGAGCTGGAGATAAAGACGGAGCTGGAGACAGAAAGACGGACAGACGAGAGGCACTACTTTAGGCTCTCCACCAGACTTCGTTCCGCTCCCAGGGTGCAGTCCTGCTCTTGGGGTGCCCGTGAATCCCTCTGTGCCTCACTGGTCTTCCATCCTCAGTAACTAAGCGTGGACACAGAGTTTTAAGCCTATGATTTTTTTTGGACAAAAGTTTACTTTTCCTATCATACTTACAGTGTGATTTCCCCTAGGAGGAATAAGGACAAAGGTGTTACTTTATTTAGTAAACTTTGTGTGTGTGTGTGTGTGTGTGTGTGTGTGTGTGTGTACCTATTCTCTGCTAAATTCTGCCCTCCCTAAAAGTTGGTGACCCATAGAGGACACAACAACTAACCCAACAATTTTGGACAACTGTGTTGTGTGTGATGGCCGGGACAAGCACAGGTGTTTTGGGAAGGCCAAAAAGAGGCATTAAAATATGTCCTCAGCCCTAACCCCTAAGTCCAGCCGTGCCCCCCACCCCCCATCACCTTAGACGTGGCCTTCGTTGTACGTGCAGGAGACTGCATGTGTGTGAACAGTCTCACACAATTTCTGACTTATAAAATCAACTAAAAGTGATTGTCAAATCACCCATGTCCTTTCCCCCCATAAATAGCATCTTCCCGAGACACAAGTGGGCCATCCGCTGTCTCCAGAGGGAGTCTGGGGCGGCAGGGCGGGGGTTACTCAGCCCTGCGTGGAAACTTCTGGACTCACACGTTGGCTGTGCCCGGAGCCATTTCCCTCCTCCAGCTCCTGACCCTCCCTCGAAGAGCGGCATTCGCTGAACTTGATGACTATCCGTCTAGACAGCAGGAGCGATGAAGTGACCCAGCGGGCCTCGGGGCGGCTGTGATGGGGTCTCGTTGCCCTGCCTCCGTTTTCCAGCTTCCGCAGCGCGGCCCCGGGGGGCTCTTGCGGCCGCACGGCGCGTGGGGCCTCCCTTCATCCATCCGCGGGCTTGTCTTCAGGCAGGGTGCCCTGAGCTGAACACCTGCTGTGCCTGTCTCTGCCTTCTCACAGACGTTTTCTGTAGACACGGAAAATCGCTCACAGATCTTGACTGTCTCAGGCTTGCTTGAAACGTGGCTTCCCTGGGGGGCACTTGGACGAGCGGCCGTGGAGTTCACCGGCCACGGGAGCATCGCTTTCCCAGGCGAGGCCAGTCCTCGCCGGAAGGAAGCTGCCTGGAGGAGGACGGGGTGCAGGGAGGGCCCAGGGGGTGGACGGGAAGGCAGATCATTCAGGATTTCACCACGCTGCGGTCAACGGCGCCTTTGCCCCCAGACTCCTTCCCGCCCACAGCGGAACAGCCCAGTCTCGTGACTAAAAAGCTGTCCCGGAAAAGAAGAAGTGCTCATCCCACCGGGGGAGGAAGAGGAACCCAGTGGCATCTCGCCCCTGGCCTCAGAAAGACATCAGAGGAGAGGAAAGGGTCGCTGCCCTCCAGGCGGGCCGTGAGAAAGCCTGACGGGAGTTACAGGGTGGGGTGAGGGGTCAGGCGAAAGGCTGCGCTGGCCTCATGGTGAGGCATCAGCACTCGGGGGGCGGTGGCCATCTCCAGAAGGCACCAGGTCACCCCTCTGTGGGTGCAGCTTAGATGAGCGACGCTCAACATGGACACAGAGAGCGTGGCCTGAGCACCTGCCAATCAGAACTGGTGCTGGCCCCACGGCACCAGAGTCCGGGGGGCTTCTGTGGCTCCAGGCACCGACGCTTCCGTTGCAAGACTGTAGAGCGGGGGGCCCCGGGGAACTACCAACCAGGAGGAGCTTTTCCGAAGTTCACGGCTGGAACTGCCGTGTGGCGCCCACGGCCCAGTGGCCGCCCTCCTGCAGGACCTCGTTGTGAGGGACCAGACCGGAGATGCGGGCGTGGCTTCTCTGGGAGCGGGGAGCTCTCACATTCATGCCAAGGAGCTGTCCTCCCTTCAGGAAGGAGTTGGGAGCCATCCATGGCTGGCAATGTTCAGCAAACATCCGTTTAATTAATACTGAGTGCATCTCTAGGAGCTCCAAATGGCCGACGGGGACGTTGTTTTGATTAAAGGCACCCTGCAGGCCTGCCTCCGGGCAGCTGGAGGTGTGGAAGGAATTCTGGGAGGAGTGACGGGACCCTGAAGCGTGGCAGAGCTGGAGGGTTGTGGGACCTGAGTGGAGTCTCGCCCTCAGCAAGAGTAAGTGACTTGGCCAAGTTCACACAGCTGGTCACGGACAGAGAAAAGCCCTTCCCTCCCAGGGGTGGCTGCGCGGAAGGAAGAGGAATCTTGCCAGTCAGAGTCCAAGATGGCAGTGGGGTGGCTGAGCGGGGGTGGGGTGGGGTGGGGGCCAGTGGACAGGGCGGGGTGGTGAGGTAGGCACATCCAGAGAGGAGGGAAGCGTCGTGTTCTCAAGAGTGGGGTTGGCTTTTTTCTGGGGGCGCAGGTCTCGGGAGGCCTATTCTTGCCGAGGCAAGTCCTGCTTTCACTCTTTTTCTGGCCTTGCCTGCGGTGGATTCCGGGTGTGAGCGGCAAGGTGCGCTCCAGAGGCTGCCCAGACTGGAGTTCCCGGAGCGGAAGGCATCCAAGCACCTCCTCCCAGCGGCCCTCAAGGGCTTGGGCCCGCCCAGGCCTCCCAGAGCTTCCCAGGCCCCGGGGCTTTCTGTGGGGCAGGTCCCGGGCCAGCCGCGGCCACGACTTCCGCGGGGCCCCAGGTCCGGGGCAGAGTGCCCGGCAGGGGCCGCCGCCTCGCCTCGCATCCAGCTCCGCCGCCGCCGTGGCTGGCAGCGCCACGCTCTGCTCAGAAGGTGCTTGGCACTGGAGCCCCGCGCCGGGGAGGGGCGAGCAGAGCTGCAGCCCCCTCCGCCCGCCCAGACCAGGGAGGGGAGGGGTGAGCAGGCGCCGAGCTGGGGCAAAGCGCGGGGCTGTGGGTGCCTCTCCTTGCGCATTCGCTCTCCGCGCCGCGCGCGCGCTCCCCGTGGCTGAGTGGCCTCGGACCTGGACCTCGGCAGCCAGAAGCCGTGCACACCCGCTTGCTTGCCGGTGCGCTAAACGCCAGGTGGGAGCTGCTTAGCTTGGGTGACCGGACTCCTTCTCCCCCTTTCCCGGGAGCCCGAGGGCTGAGCTGGAAGCCCAAGCCCCGGGCGCTGCGCTCCTATAAATAGCGCGCGTGTGCCCGCCTCCAGCTCTCCTGCCCGCGCGCGGACGGGCAAAGTTGTGCGCAGGGACTCCGGGCGCACGGCACCGGCAGGAGGGCAGCCCGCCCGCGAGCCGCCCCGCGCCTCGGAGCTGATCCCGCAAATTTGTGCCTCGCGTGCTGGGCGCCCAGCTAGCGGCTGCCTACCTGCCGACTTCGAGCGACGCCCGGCTCTGGGGAATTTGCGACCGAGCGAAAGTGGCAGCCGCCAGAGTGCTGGCCATGAACACAGCCTGGCGTTCTCCTCGGTCCGGGAAACACCTTCCGCCTCCGTGACCCGTCCCTGCCGCAAGCCCGCGAGCCCGGCGCGAGCGGGACCGGAGTCGGCGCCGCTGGGCACGCACTGCCTCCGTGGCTTCTCCGAACCCCTTCGTTTCTCCTAATCCGAGGTTCGCCGGGGGGTGCCGGGGCTTGGGGTGAGCATTTACTGTCCTTATCCCCTCTGAGGTGTGAACGTGAAGGGCTGGAGACTTTTTGGATGTCTGGGAACAAGGGGGCGGGTAAAGGCGCCCGAGGCAGGGCTGGTTCTCGGGCGGCGGAGGGCGGGGCGGGGAGTTCTGCCTGAGCTCCGCGAAGGACGGAGGTAACCCAGCCCGCGAAAGAGCGCGAGGGGCGACTCTGACTTCAAACCACTGAATCGGTGGGAGTGTGAGCGCCGCCCCTGCCGCGGTTCCTGCGGCGCTGCCGGTCTCCTGCGATCCAGCCGCTGGCACCTCCGCGCGCTCGGCCCCGGGGTAGGCGGCGACGCAGGCGAGCAGAAGCGCCAGCCGGCTGCGGCGGCCCTCGCGGCTCACCATGGGCTCCGGGCGCCGGGCGCTGTCCGTGGTACCAGCGGTGCTGCTGGCCCTCACCCTGCCCGCGCTGCGCGTCGGGGCGCAGAACGACACGGAGCCCATCGTGCTGGAGGGCAAATGTCTGGTGGTGTGCGACTCGAACCCGGCCACGGACTCCAAGGGCTCCTCTTCGTCCCCTCTGGGGATCTCGGTCCGGGCGGCCAACTCCAAGGTGGCCTTCTCGGCGGTGCGGAGCACCAACCACGAGCCTTCCGAGATGAGCAACAAGACGCGCATCATTTACTTCGATCAGGTCAGACTCCGAGGGATGCGGGGCGCGGGGCGGGGGGCGGAAGGGGCCGTTGCTGGGTGGGCAGCTCAGACCAGGGCTGCCTGCTCAGGCTGAGCTCGGTTGGCCGATTGGAGTGGAGGGAATCATCTAGGCACTCGCCTCCCCAAATATGTCTGGGACCGAAACTTCCAGTGTCTTTCCCACGGCTACCTCCGCCCCTGTTCCCTTCTCGCCTCCCGAAAAGGCTGCTGGGGCGGTGGGGAAAGGGCTGGGAACGCCGAGCCGGCAGCACGAGCTCAGGACAAGTTTCACAGCAACAGGTCTGCAGGAGCGGGCTGGAATCTGGTGCCTGGACTTGGCAGTCTCTTGGCCAGAGCTTGGCCCCTGGCTAAGACCCCTTTCTGCAGGTGCTCAGGAGGCCGTTCCCGTGGTGCCCCTGGAATGCAGGATACATGATTTGTTCCTCTCAAGTGGAGAAGCTTCTCCCCAAAGAGAGCTCCCGGGGTCCAGGCTCTCTGCAGAGGTCTTGCAGGTGGCTGGAGAGGTGGGCAGGGTTGGGTCCAGCTCACCTTGCACTGCTGGGATCCCCATGCACGTTGCAGGGGAAGCCCTTCTCCTCCGGTGCTTGCCGAAAAGTTGCGGAGGAGGAGGAGGCAGAAGGAGCCGGGCGACCACGCTGAGCTCCAGCAGGGAAACGCCGGGGAGCCAGCCAGCTCTCCCTTCGCCTGCTCCGGTGCTTTCAGAGCACTGCGGGTTCCTGGGGGGGGGGGCAGACTTGAGGGCTGAGGCTAGGGGATGGCAGAGGCACTGATGCAATCCGTGGCTTCTTTTTAAAGACCTGGAGCTCAGAGGCTGGGGTGATGAGAAACCCCAGGATACCAGCCGAGCTTTAGCAAGGCGTCATGACTGAAAACCAGTGCTGGGGTTTGCATTTTTAACTGTTAAGACCCCCTAGAGTCATTTTGACCCCAGAGCCCCATGCGTAGCCTGCAGCTGTACGCAAAGCCCCCTGTGTAAGAGCGCAGGTGGGGAGGTACTACTGCAGGTTGTGAGGGGTGAGGCGACCCCTGTCTTCCTTACTTCGTGTCTCCCGGGCAAGGCACTCGCTCTCCGGCTGGCCAGGGACGGAGAACGCCTCTCTGGGGCTGGCTGTCAGGTGGCCACAATTTTTGAGGAATTAAGCAGCCCCTTGGGGAGTGCAGTCTTTTCCCCGTTGACGGAAATCTCGGGAAGTGTAGCACCACCCCTGGCTCGCATGTCAGCGCGCTGATTAAGTGTCGGAATACCGTGGACATCGCGCTGTCCCCTGTACAGTCAGTGTGTTTGCAGTGACCTTTCCGTCAGTGAGGAGAGGAGAAGGGCTTGTTCTGCTGGTCGGGAGCCGTACCTCCTGGACACAATGAGACACGCTGAGTTCTAAATCTGGATGTGGCTGGAGGCTCTAATTACAACGTCTAGTCAACCCCCAGCCTTGTGTGCGGTCAACACGGATCAGCCGTTTCTGTTACGACTGAGGAATTCTGCTACTTGTGTCTGTTCCAGGAAGTCCCCCCCCCTCAAGTATTTCAAGTTGTTTCAAATGGGCTTGGGGGGAAATCTTGGTAAAGCTGCTGCTAAGGATTATGGCGTGCCTGGTGGTCTGTTGCTGGGAGATCGTGGGTCATCAGATCGGATGCTTACTTGGAAGAAGGGGAAATCTCAGAGCAAAGTCAGACACGGGCGTGCGTTGTAAGCCCGGGCTCCAGCCTGCGGCACCTGCCTGACTACATTCTAGTGCATCGCTCAGAGGTAACAGCATGCCCTGAGGGAAGCACACTGAAGGGTTACTGTGGGCATGCATGGGGTGCTTCAGAGAGACAGGAGCAGGTTGCCATTGGCGGAGGGGCAATGTATCTTTAAAGGAACATCTGAGTTTTTTTTTGAATGCCACTTACAGATTTATTTGTTGAAGAGAAATGGAAGAAATCCTAGTCATTTCACAACTCCTCCTCCCCAGTGCACACACAGCCCCACCCCCCGCCTGTCTCTCTCTCTCTCATGGGAAGGGACTTAATCTCTGTGATGTTTGCAAACTTGGTTTAGGAGGTCCCTCACTGAAATTCAAAGTCAGTTCCATAACCAGCAGATCCAGACTGAACCTCTTGGCAAACAAAGTGCACTGTTGCTCTCCCTGCAAACAGTACCCGATTTCACTTTTCATTTGCGACCCTTAGACTTTCCATCAACAAGCAGGTGGTTGGTGAGAGGGTGATGGATGATACCGGGAGAGACAGGAGAGGGCCACCTGTGTCACAGCCCGCGCTTCTCCACGCTCTACCCTTTGGCAGCCTGCAAAGGCTGAGTCATTGCCAAGGCGGAAGGCAGGCCCGGGTGGCGCAGGGATGACAACAAATGGCCGTGGCTCCTAGGGGAGGCTCTGCGCAGGCTCCGAGGAGGGCCGGGCCTCCAGCTCGCTCCGGCACCAGCTGTTCGGTGTCACGGAATGTGTCACACAGCAGAGGGAGTGCCCGGGCCGCCGTGCGAGGTGTCCGGGAATGGCTGCAGGAGCTCTTGGGCGCCGATTGGCTGTCTGGGAAACGCCACCTCTGGCCCCCGGGAGGGCTCGAGGAGGGTGGGGCCGTGAAGGCACGCAGGTGCCTTTTATCTGATAAAGCTGAGACGAGTAAAAAAGCCCTCCCGCGTCACCTGGGTGCTGCCAGCGCCGACAGGCCTTGCTGGAAATTAAGGCATGAATGCAAAGAAGTCACTTCATTTCCCCTCTACCCTTTAAAAGGCAGGAGAACCTTCCAATAGACAAACGCATTTTCCAAGTTGCTGAAGAGGAAAACGCTAGAACTCAGTGTTTTATTCTCCATGATTTCTTAAGCTAGTTGCTGATCAGGATGAAAAAAAAAAAAAAGAAAGAAACTGATACTCACAGAAGAGAATATTCTAGTAATTTACTGTTATTTGTTACCTTTATTTGTAGATCCTAGTAAATGTGGGTAATTTTTTCACCCTGGAGTCTGTCTTTGTGGCCCCAAGAAAAGGAATTTACAGCTTCAGTTTCCACGTAATTAAAGTCTACCAGAGTCAGACAATCCAGGTATGTGTCCCTGTCCCCTCTGCACCCAGACAGCTGTGTCCATGGGTTGTGGGTTATGTGTTTGTGTATTTACCCAACCGAGTGCTGCCACCGTGAAAATAAACGACCATCCACAGTGGTTTATTTTTAAAACACTTAACTCCCAGTTTTCTTCTTTATAACATCCATTAAGGCACGTGACAGGAAGCATATAGAAAAAAAAATAAAACAATTGAACTCATTACCTTCATAACAAGCAACCATTTATAAAAACACGGCTTAGCCACAAATCTCTTTATGAGATCTTGATCTCACTTAGTGCCTGTGTGAAATTGTTTTAACTTGTCAGGAGAAAACTTGCAAGACTAGCAGATCTTTACTTGCTGGCTAGAAACACATTTGCTATCACTGTTAAAAATGAGGAGAAACAGCCAGTAAGAATGCATTTATCAAGGAACAATTATTCGATGTACTTTTTTAAGAAGCGTGTGCTATGCTTTAGTTTATCCTCAGTTAACTCTGATGCTAGTGAATTCTTACCAGTTGTGATTTGATAGTTAACTCTGCATTTTGTTTTGTACTTTCTAAGGTGATGGGCTTGACTTTACACTCCAAGAGGACAAGGGGGCTTGTTCGTATAATGTTCGAGTATGTGGACACCTAGTTACACCAATACGTGTCTATGGAATTCTGGGACAACTTTTTATCTTATGCTCAATATTTGTATCGAATACTACAGCCACGTGAATGATAGATTCACTCATCTACCACTTTTGTATATTATAGTGAGTGGATAAATTGATCGGCCTCAGATTTAATTTATTATTATTATTATTATTTTATTTTTACCATGAAAGGAATGAATATCTAGTAAACAAATTCACAACCATGGAAAAGCTTTCCCCCAAGCCCCACTGTAGAAGCTTGTGTAATGTTTAACACAATAAAGTCAAAGTTAAGGATAAATTTCAAATATATTATGTGTTAATAATTTTGAGTTTATTAATTATTCTTTGCTAATTATCCATCATTAAAACCGTCAGTGGTAGTGGTGATTATTATTTTTTAACACACCATTTCTTGTTGGGAAAAACAGAAAAAGAAATCATGGCACATACAGGCCATAATTTCAGACAATTTTCAGCGCTGGGCGTGTCCCAGCCGCATGGTGACCTGCAGGAAGTGGGCGGAAGTTCGCTGTATCTGGTTCACCAGGGCAAAGGGCACTGGGTCTCTCTTTACTGGTGTGTTGGGAAGCCACAGGCTTACTTCATTACCAAAGGATTGCTATTGAACATGAGGGGTAACTGCAGTGGTAAGCTTAATTTACGCGCGGATGGGTAGCCAGTTTTCACATGGCCCTGTTTGCCCTCCATGGTGGTAAATTTTTTGTAGGCATCTAAGGAAATTTCCATGGAAGACACTCAATTTTATTTTTAACCCCTCCCCCTCCCCAGCCCAGCAGACACACGGAGTCTAACCACTGCAGTCCTCGGCGCTGAAGGAAGGGGATGTAGTTACTCAGTGTCTGCTATTTTACCCCGGCTGTCATCTTAGACGTCGTTTGGTGTCCCTGGTCGATGTTTTCACTGTGAAGAGAGCTCAGTGATCTCTCTTTTCGTCTTGTAGGTTAACCTGATGTTGAATGGAAAGCCGGTCATATCTGCCTTCGCTGGGGACAAAGACGTTACCCGTGAGGCTGCCACTAACGGAGTCTTACTCTACCTGGATAAGGAGGATAAGGTTTACCTAAAACTGGAGAAAGGTAACCTGGTCGGAGGCTGGCAGTACTCCACGTTCTCCGGCTTCCTGGTGTTCCCCCTCTAGAGTTCGAGTTCCCCGTGGCGTTTGCCCAGGGGGGGCACTGCCCACCCCTGCGTTGTTGGAAGACCACCTTCTCATCCTCGGATCGATGTCTTTTATTGGTTTCCCATGGGTCAGTATGGATTCTCCTTCAGGATTCTAGGCCCGTCTGAGCCAATCTGGCTTCACGGATTATTTGTGTGTGTGTGTGTGTGCGCGTGTGCATTCTGTGTGTCGCACCAGGACTCACGGCAGACGACACCCAAGCTGTGCGTCCCCGTAACCGTTAAGTGCTGTCTGCGTGGGCTTATCTTGAATTTAATTTCCTGGAATGACTGAATTCGTGACAGACGTGGAGTTTTGTTCATTTATCTTTAAGAGACTGGCCACCGGGTCTAAGAACCAGAAAACTCGAGAGTTCTGACTTCAATCAACGGTTAGTGCGGTAGTGCCAAAGAACTGTATCCCGCGTTGGTACAGCGATCACACCTGCTTTCGTTCCTCCGGGGACTGGTTCGTTTTGTTCTGTTTAGGTACCTGGGACTTGTTTTTCTAGTGACTGGCTTTGTGTGTGTGTGCTCTACCGATAGGGTAACGAATGGCCCCTCCGAAATTTACCCTTGCTTTGAGACCGCCCACATGACTTCCCTGAAAAAAAAAAAAAGAGAATGCTTCATAGTTTTATTTTACTTATATATGTGAAAGAGTCATATTTTCCAAATTATATTTTCTAATAGGAAGAATAGATCCTAAGTCGGACAAGGAGAAAGTCGCTTGTCCGAGTTCTACCTGCTCAGTCCCCAAACGCCCACCAAGCCGCCCTCCTCCCCGGGAAATCTGAAACTCTGTTGCTAAATTTTAATGACCGCGATTGGTATTACACCTTATTAAGAACCTAAGGGGTATTTTCCCCTTAGGCATGACAATGTTATCAGCTGGAGATGGGATGCCTCTCTTTTTGATTACACCCATGTTTCAACCCTCCTGTTGTGTTCGAAGTTATCATCTGGTTTTGCCTTAATCCTTGAATTGTATATATTTATCTGTTTAGCTGAGATGAAATCCAAATGTCCCATATCTAAACTTAGTGCAATATCTTATTTTGTCTTTTGTACAGATCATATGAATTCATAAAATTATTTATGTCTCTGTTATAGAATAAAGGTTACTATACATTAGTTGAATCGTTTTGTCCTTCCGGTTTGGGAAATGTGTATTCTGCTGGATTTATTTCCTGTCTCCCACCAGTCCTTTCCCTTCCTTTCTTTCTTTCATCCTTCCTCTCATTTCTTCTTTCTGGGGGTTAAGAAAAGCTTTCTGAATGTTTAGGGATTGTTCTCTGAACTGGCATGTGAACTCTTTTTTTAAAAAGATTTTATTTATTCATTTTTTGGAGAGGGAAGGGAGGGAGAAAGAGAGAGAGAGAGAAACATCCATGTGCGGTTGCTGGGGGTCATGGCCTGCAACCCAGGCATGTGCCCTGACTGGGAATCGAACCTGAGACACTGCATGTGAACTCTTTACGGGGCTCCACCAGTCCAAGCCCAGCAGTGGCGAGCTTGCTGGAAGAGAGTCAATGAGCATAGAGAGCCCTTCTTCCAGAAGAGCTGACCGTTAGGAGGTGAAGGGAAAAGCAGCTGCCCCAGAGCATCGCGAGGACGCCCGGTAAACGAGCGAGTGGCGGTGAGTCCGAGCACCCGCACTCTCAAACGGAAGACCCCAGGAGAGCGTCCTCCCCTGGTCTCAACACTGAAAGACGAACGGCAGACTGCAAGCTGCGTTTTAGGAGGAACTGCTGTTGGAGATGTCTCACCCGGAGATTGGGGCCCATTTCCCGGTCCATTGTCCATTAGCACAATTTCGGGGGGCCCCCTTCTGCAGCCAGTGGCAGCGCGGAAGGGGTTGCAGGGTCTTGTCGGGGGGGGACGCGCAAGCAGGTCCCCCAGTATAATTGTGACTCGTCACCAAGTCAGAAGGTGCATTCGCCACAGGGAGGCTCCTCCTTCCCCAGGACAGATTACCTGGCGATGCTGGCAATGGGTCCTCAGTGTTCCGCTTGGCGAGTTACCCCCCAGCTGTCTCCCAGTGAAAACTCTTTCCTCCTGCGTGGTTGCGTGGGGTGCAGAACCAGTGCCGCACAGGGGGCTTTTATCGGGGTGTGAGCGGCCCCTCTGGGGATGTGCCTGCCCTGACGTGGGCTGCCCCGAGTTCTCCGGGTTCAGAGTTTGTGCCCACGGAGTGACGCGCCCCCGACCAGCGTGCCGGTGGTCATTGGTTTGGCAACATGGCTCCGGAGAACTGGCATTACCAACAGATGCTCGTGATGGGGCTGGGAGCGTGTGGTGCCGCACAGAACAGACCAGTGCAGAAATGTCCTTCACAGACACGCGTGTGGCCGTCCCCTGGGGCTTGCCCTTAATTTTGTGGATTTTTCTGAACACAAAAGAACATGGGCAGAGGGCTTGACTTTAATTCCTAAGCCCGAGTACATATGTTCTGGGTGCAAAATCCATGTAAAACCTTCGAGGCAAAATCTCTATGAAAAAGACACAGAAGCCGTGGCTGTCAAATGTGGGGGGCATCTGCAACAGGGGAGGGATCCCCAGCGGAGGGACGTGGCGGCCGATGAGTGAAGTCTGAACGAAAGCTGTAGGTGCTTGTTCCGAAGTGGTTCTAGGAGGTGAGAGCCCCTGCCCCCCCAGAACACGGTGGCTGGAAAGACCGGATCAAAGAGAGGGAGCTAAAGCTGCCAGGGACGGGGTGACCTCGCCGGAGGAGCATGGATTCTGGGGAGACGGAGGGTGGAGTTCTATGACCTTCATTTACAAGCTCTGTGACCTTGGGTGGGTTTCTTCACTTCTTGGCGCATCCGTAGGTTGTTTCATTCGTATACAAAAAATGGTGGTGAGGAGGAAATAAGACAGGCGTGGTGCCTGGCACACAGTAGGAACTCATCTAAGGGCCTCCTGTTATTACTGAAGTTTAAAGCACCAACGCAGGCAGGTTGGGCAGCAGAAGGCTACGGGACTGGCCCGAGGAAGGGGCAGAGACCGAGCCTGGGTGGGACAGGGCGCAGGGGGGAGGCGGTGGTGTCGGTGTTTCCAGAAATGGGGCCAGATGCTCCCGCGCATTCCGTGACTTGGAAAACAGTGTTCAAAAGTTGCTGGGTCCACAAAAATGCTAATGGACGATGGTATTTGCATCAGCCCTGCCCGCACTCGTCAATGCCGGCCCATCGCTTCCTGCGCTCCGGCTCCTTGGGCGCTCCCTTGGCCTATTGATCGCCGAGTGTGAGCGGCTGTCTGCAGCGAGACAGAGTCCCCGGGCAGAGTCCCCAGGAAACGAAACAGGGGAATTCAGAGCCCACCGCGGGTCTCACTGAGTCCAGCTGTTTCTCGGGGTCCCTTGTGATCCCCGATTACACTAGAGCCTGATTATCTCATTACAATGTAATTTCAATTCTTCCTTTCTTTGTTGATTTAGGTTGTGTCGCCCTTTCTTTTTGGTTTTTGACAGACACCTTTTTGGCCTCTAGTTTTAGCGAGTTGCTGCTTTAAATCTTGAAACCGACATCTTTAACCGATATTGATTAAATTATTCCTTGAATGTGTCATGCACTTTGCTTGGCGCTGAGTTTTCAGAAGTGGTGACATCTGCCCTTTTCAGATCTCCCCAAATGTCACACGGCTAGCCTCTTCTCAAGGAACCACAGAGGCCGAGGAGGTGGTGACATCTCTCCTTCCAACCGAGGGTACTGGGCTTTCTCTGTTGAACCCCACTGTCCCCACAACGATGGTGGTCTGCCGGTTATGGTGAGGTCCCCACATTGGTTGCTCCAATGACCATAGTGAAGTAATGAAAACCAAGACAAAGGTGGCAGCGTGTGACAGGGGTTCGCATGCAGAGCTGTGGCACTGACGTTGGGTTCCGGTCCCCCGTGGTCTTCTCTGGCGGGGAGGGAGCTGGGATTCAAGGGGTCCATTAGTAAATAGCCCCTTCTGTTCCCTCTGATACAGGCCTGCCTTTAATACGGGTGTCAACTCTGTTGGAATCCAAAGGATGCTCCCCCCGACCGTTCTATAGAAAATAACTTTATGAATTTGATCTTGAAATTCTCCTGTGTCATCTTTTCAAAACGATGTGCATAGAATCGTCTGGAAATTTGGTGAAATGCAGATTGTGATGCAGATTGTGATGCAGGTCTGGGGTGGGGCCTGAGATGCTGCATTTCTGACGGGCTCCCAGGTGATGCCGCCGGTGCTGGCCCGGGTAGCGCACCTGGGAGAGGGAGACCTTCCAGCAGTTTCTTACAGCCCGTGGCCCGCAGTGAGGCCTGTGGGTGGTGGTGTCCACAGCACTGGGGCTTGTTAGGCCCCCGGGTAGGGTTTAGACTCGCCCAGACCTACTGAGCCCGAATCTGCATTTTAATGAGTTCTTTCTGCCCTGCCCGTGGTTCCTGGGCACAGGAAGGTTTACGAAGCTCTGTCTTTAACTCAAAGACCCCCCCGCACCAGGACCACCTGTGCTGGGCTTCTGGCAGCTGCGGTTGAATGGCATCTCTGTGATTCTCACAACCCCAGTCCGCCCGGTGCAGGGCATTGTGTCTGCAGGGACCCGGAGAGCAGTGCACCTGCCGACCTTCCTGTCTTAACTCGGCGGGCCAACGGCAGTGAGCCGGCGGCTCTCACGCCGGGAAGCGGGCGCGCGTGTCCTGCAGGAGGGGGCTGCTGCCAGTGTGTGAGGAGGAGGGACCGCAGGAAAACTCACCTGGAGGAAAAGGTGTGCGAACCCGGCATGGAAGCACAGGTAAGTCACCCACAGAGAGCGGCTGCCTGGCGAAGGGGGCCCCCGGCGACCTTCCTCACCTTGTCGGCACGTGTTCTGAAATAAAGATGTGGTTGCCCCTTGCTTTTCTTTGCCATGAAATGGTTCTTCTCCGGGGACCGTGATGCTTCTGTCTAAGTGCACTTGGCATTTGGCTTCCAAAGAGGTTGCTCGGCTGAGTGGGAGGGGGTGTGTGTGTGTGTGTGCGTATGAGAGAGAGAGAGACAGAGAGAGAGAGAGAGAGACAGAGAGAGAGACAGAGAGACAGAGAGACAATATTTTCAGAAGGACCAATGACACCAGCAATTTCTGGGAGGCCAGTCAGTGTGTGTACAATCCATCTGGGGCAGAAGGCTTTCCTAAAATGTTTTTGCTCCAGTTGATGGTATTTACAATGGGAAATACATCATCATAGGTACTGAGCCGAGGTCTTTATTTCTCACATTAACTTGGGAATATAAAGTTTGACCCTTTGGCCTTTCAGGAACTGGGACTTTTGAGGAAACCTAGAAAGCATTGGCCTGACGTTCCCCAGGAAGTTGAGGGTCTCTGCAGACGTGGGCTCTATGCTCAGAGTTCGTCCCTTCCCTCCCTCCCTCCCTCCCTCCCTCCCTCACTCCCCCCTCCCTCCCTCCCTCCCTCCCCCTCCTCCCTCCCTCCCTCCCCTCCTGCTCTCCTTCCTTCCTCCCTCTTTTTGGGTCCTGTTTCAGCGTTGACATCAAGGCACAATCAATAAAAGGAAGAAGATGTAGGGAAACAAAGGCAGGTTGAGTGGCTGTTGTCGCATTAACTTTTTCCCCTTTAAGACAAGAGAAAACATGTCCAGTGGTTTCCTTTCAAAGCGCCCCTGGGAGACGGGAGTGGAAATGCCAGCGCGAGCCTGGGGCCTCCGTCCCGGTGGGAGGCTGGGGAAGCCACTGGGCCACCGAGGCTGCAGACAGTCCGTTGGAAACCAGCCCCGGCAGCCGTGGAAATGACCGATGACGAGGGACAAGGCTGTGTCGTCCTGGTTAGGGTGCCAGCACGCAGCAGGGAGGGCTGTTATCATTGGCCAGGGAGTTTAAGCGACGTGTCTACACTGGATGCTCAGGTTGGAAAAGACGTCCAGGCCCGAGTCAGACAACAAAGTCTCGGTTTTATCCTCTGTCACCCGCTGTTTGGACTGACGGTTATCCTGTTTAACTGGTGACAGTGGCCAGTTTGCGTGACTCAGCTCTCCAGAGACAGTTAGGGCTCCTCGATTGTGGTCTGTGTTTCCAGAGGGGGGTCCCGCTCCCTTCGTAAGTTGCGTGGGGCTCTTTTTTCCCACGCCCCTTAGCTATTCAGAAACACCCAGAGGGTGATGAGGGGTTCTCTTAAAAGCGCTGGGCTTTTGTGTGGAGTGTTAGCGTTTCAACACCGCAGTGACCCAGAGTGAAAAGACAATGGGGCAACGACGAGCCTGAGAAGTAATGTAGGAAGATAAAAAAATTCAACAAAAAACCGAGATAAAAACGAATGATACAATGCTCATCGGTATCTGACATGCCAATGGAACGGGAAGGAGTAAAGTGGATTCTGGTTTCTGTTCCAGAGTTGTTTTGTCCCTTCCTTTGCGCTGAGTGTGAAGGTCAGGTCCCTGCAGGTAAAAGGATTCTGTTTTGCCGGCAAAGATTTCGGCTCTTCATTAGGGCGCCTCTGAACCATGGGCCGCGTCAGAGAGTGTCCCCGATCCTGCCCTTCCACTTACTGGCCAGTTTGATTGGAAGCAAACTGCTGCTGGCAGTGTCTGGAAACTTCTCTCTGGGGAGAGGAATGCCCCACATTCCAGCAACTCAAGGAAGTTGTTTCTGAACTTGGAAGGAGGCCCCTTCCAGCCCCGCCCCCCGCCCCCCGCAAGGAGAGACCCTCAGAATGGGAGGCCACAGAAGACCAATGTCAGGTTTAGGACCAACGGCGGAAGTGCCGGGGGGTGGTCTCTGGTGAGACCGTTCTTTGCCCTTTGGCCCGTCATGAGAAGAGAAGTCAATACTTTATAAGGAACCGTAAAGGGAACCACGGAGTCCGCAAGAGCCATTAGAAAGTCCTATTTGGCAACATTTCCTTGTCTCTGGACTGGTTGTGAAAAATGAAAGAAAAAATACCAAGTCCTCCTTTACTACTCGGAATCACCGCAATGCCGCACGTTGACGTGGGCAAGAATGACAAGGTCAGCAGGGTTTTTGCAGAGTCAGAGGCCAAGTCCGTCAGGAAAGACACAAGGCAACAGCCTTGTCCTGGGGTCCGGGCGCACCCGTCCTCTGCTGATTAAACAATGCTGCCCACTGCGGACTGACTGTGTGCCCCACCTTCTGCAACGTTCATCTTTCCTCCAAGTTTCCAACCTCTTTGCAGACACTTCGTCACTCCACGGGTGGAAACCCTGCAGTCTGGCCGGCAGAGCGCGTGGCGATGGTGCTTACAGATCCCAGCGGTCTGTGTGCTTCAAAGCAGCGACCTGCCCCCCGGACCACACGGTTGCTTCTCCATCAGGCTCCTGCCCAGCGATGCCTTGTTGCAACGTAGGTGATGTGGGGGTGCCAGGTGCAGGCATGGGGGCTGTGCCCCGCCGTAGCCCAGGGGTACGCCCCTCTGTCACAGATGTCCTAGAGCTGTGCATCTCTTCGTCCATTACTACAGTTTCCCAGCAGGAGGTGGTCAGCCGGCATGCTCTAACAAGGTGAATGTACTATGACCATCTTCTGGCAGGTGGACGTATCTTTCGCGAGGAGCTCTGTTTCCTGGCCTGCACAGAAGTGCCTCAAGGGTCGGTGGCGGGCTTCCTCCTGTCGGTCACGTCTGACTTCTAAAGCACGTGCGTGGCTCTGGGAAGGGCAGGCGTCGGGCCCATGGGAGGTCACAGGAGCCCGTCGGAGCTCACCCAAGTCGGCCTGGAGCTCGGGCATCTGGTCCTGTCGGGTCCATGGGAAGCCCCCCCACCCGACACCTACAGCCAGAGGTGAGGGGACCCTTTCTCCACAAGGGGCAGCCCACTTCTCGGGGCCCTGTACGCACAGCTCCCCTGAATGTTGAGCAGGGGAAATACGAATCTGCGCATTCAGGTTTGCGAGGGAAACAAGTCTTCCAGGACCTGCGTCTCAACTCTTCTCCCGCCTCCTCCCGCCCCCCCGGTTTGGACTGGCCGGTGGCGCCCTCCCCTCGGGGCTTTTGCTCCCAGCCGCCTCCCCCCCCCCCCCCCCCAGCAGGTTTGGTCGGAAGTGCTGGGTCCTGCGGATGGTGCGCTGGGGGAGGCCGGGTTGGCTGTGCATTCAAGTAGACGGTGGGGTGACGCGGCTGGACGTCTTACAGGCTCTCCGCTTCCTGCTGTGCGTTTCTCTCTGGAGAAGATGAGTAAGATGTGAACTGCCGGCCTGAAAGCTGTGGGAGGGGGAGAGGGAAGGAGAGACGAGCGTGTTCACTGCGTCAGAAGGGCAGGCAGTCCCGCCGTGTCTCCCGTGACTGTCCCCATCCTGAGCTTTGGGACTCACCGCCACGCTGCCTACTGTGTGCATACCCATCTCCTCTCTCTGCCGGAGCCTGGGTTCCCAGAATGGCGATGAGGAGGGTTTCCGTCTCCCCGGGGAAACTTCCTATCGGAGAACAGTGCCCACGGGGCAGCCGAGAGGGGTCCCCTCGTCGTCTGGGGAACAGAACTTCTGGAAGAGTCCGGCTCAGGCCTCCTTCTCCCCCTGAGCAGGCGTCGGTCTCCTTCTTGTTTCTTGGGTGGGACTGCAGGCGGGCTGGGGAGCCCCCCCAGGGCCGGCTTCCGGTGTGTCCGCGAGGCATTCCGCCCCGTGACCTTGCAGGTTCCTGGAAGGGCCCCTCCTCGGTGTCCTTGGACGAGTCATCGCCTGTCCCAGCTGCTTCGCCTCCCCGAGGAGTTAGAACACTCTTCCGTCGCCTTGAACTTCACTGTGCATAGGAACCCCTCTGGGATGCTCGTTAAAAATCGTTATAACGTCCTCCTCTGTCACCAGAATTTCTGACTCACCGAGCCCGGGGCAGGACTCGGGAAACACACATTTTTGATCGGCACTGCAGGGGATTTTGGCACCGGTTGTTCCGTCCCCGCCCTTGGAGTGTTATGTAAGTAAACGTACGTGCCGGAGCCTTGCAAACCGTACAGTGCTGTGCGGACGGGAGGAGGCTCGTTCCCGAGGTCACGGCGAGGACTGGCTGACCTGGCCGGCCCCCCGGGCTCTGGGACGCCGCCAGCCACCAGGTGCAGGCCGAGGGGAGGGGCTTCCGGAGTGACGCTGCTGTTCGAGTTCCCAGACGAACAAGTCACATCTGTTTGAATACTTTCCACAGTGGTCTGTTTTTCCCACCTGACATTTTCTGCATTCCCAAAGCAATGCCCGTTTGCTTAAAACACCGTCCACGACGCTGCCATGCGTGGGGTGGAGCCAGGAAGAGCTCGCTGCCCGCTGGCGCTGCTGGCGTCCCAGTGATTGTGGCCCGAGGGGGGCGGGCTGGAGCCCACGTCGGCCCTGGTTTCCGCAGTCCCCCCAGCCGTCGCCGCTGCTCTGGAACGACTTTTCAGATAGTGCTATCATTCAGCCCCCAACAGGAATTTGACGTCAACCCATCTCTCTATTTAACATTTATGCAAGTGTCTGCCCCTCATTACAGAGAGGAATCATTAAAACTTGCCACGGTGCCATCAGCAAAAGCCTCCTGGTGCCGATGGCATCCTGATGCCTGGGCACCAGCGCGCCTGCTTCTAGTGCAGCTGTGGGACAGCAGCCCGTGCCTCTGTCCCCAGGTGGCTGCAAGAGGACAAGACCTGAGGCTCCTTAACAGTCCCCAACCCTCTGTCCTGGCGAACAGATTGAATGGAGGTCCCAGGAGGGCACCCAACCCCTTGGCTCCCCATGCATTGGGAATTCTTGTTACTCCCTAGAGGCCCTCAGTTGTTCTGCCGATAGCCAGGAGAGCTGGTCTCTCTGGGCCGCTGTGATGAATGCCGGTAACACCCACAGCAGCCCACCGACCGGATGGTGAGTGCTGGCGGGGGGGCGGGGTCTTCTCCTGGGCATGCTGGAGACACCTTGTGCACACAGGTAAAAGGAGGCAAGCCTCTGGCTGCAGAGCCACGCCCCGTCCTGTAGGTGACTCAGCCCGACCTTGCTGCCCACGTGAGGCTGTGAGTCGCGCAAGGCTGAAGCTGAGGAAGGGAGTTGCTGGGAGAAGCCAAAAAAAGCACCGAGAACCGCCAGGCGTGCTCTTTTTGCAGTGCGTCCTCATCCCAGAAGCAATACCGCCTGTGGCAGTGCATTTCAGATGAGCCGGAGAAGCCGCAGCCACAGATTCCTAGAGCTAATGGTGCTGCCCACAGGCGGTTGCCGACAACGTTTCAGGGGTGTGTGTGTGTGTGTGTGCGCGTGCGTGCACCTTTTGTTATAAACAAAATTGTGGTCAGACCCTTCAGCTCTGCAAGTTTCTTGTTCTCTTAATATGTCATTCATTGTTCATTCTTTTACTATAACTCTGCATTTCCCCCATTGTTTTGAAGCAATAAAACCTTATACAAGTTACTCGTGCGCTACTGAATTCTTTTTTCCATTGGAGGCTGGGGCCCCTCCCTACCCCAAACAAGGGGTATGCATTTCTTACAAACAAGGACATTCTCCTACAGAGCTAGCACACAACCACAAAATATCAGGAAATGAATCCTGATGCATCACTGGCATCTAATAGTCCTCAGGTCCCTTTCCAAGTTTCCACCAATGGTTCCCAGTTATGTCCTTTATTGAAAAAGGTTCCAGGGCAAAATTATACAAGGTCTGTCTAGAAGGTATCCAGCCAGGAACTATGAAAAGTAGAGACATTTGTTGAAGAAGATGCAAGAGACATTGTACACAGGATAATGGCACCTCAGCCCGTAGATGCAGGAGAAATGTGGACTCGGCTCCCATGGTGGCCGTGCTGGGTACAGTTCTGTTTCTCATCAATGTTACAGCGAAGCAACATTGAACACAATGACGTTATTCAAGGACCTGCTGTGTGGCGGTGTCGACCAGGCTCTTCCCCCTTAGCCACTCTCTCCCCCTGAGGAATGAAAAGGTATTTTACGCAGAGGGGCTTTAAGATCATGCAAATATTCCATTTGTCACTGAACTGTTTGGTCTTTTTGTTTGTACCTGTAGGGACTCCTGGCTCCCTACCTTATCGATTGGGTTATTATCCACTACCGCCACTGTTCACCTAAATGCTCCGATTTTCCTCAGTTTGGTCATAGGGAGCCCCTTCAGTTTGGGTTGAGTTTTCTTTTAAGTAGTCTTTGAGCGTGTTCGTGCACACAAAGGTGTTCCAGGCTCTTGCACTTTTTCTTTGCCAGCACAGTAAACAGCCCTTCCTCCAGAGCTCGGGTTCCTTTGCATCGTGCTGGTAGTTAGAAGCCAAGATCTGGAGCCAAGTGTGCGCAATGCTGGTGTTTCTGCTCCTAAGCATTGCCAGTGGATAAGCTATGGAATATACGTGTGTATAACACACTCACAAACACACATCTATCATCCTTCTATACCTCCATCATCCACCCACCCACACACCCACCCATCCATCATCCATCCATCCATCCAACAATCCATCATCCGCCCATTCACCCACCCACCCATCATCCATCATCCATCACCCATCCACCCACCCACCCATCATCTACCCATCCATCCATCCATCCATCCAACAATCCATCATCCGCCCACCCACCCACCCATCATCTACCCATCCATCCATTTGTCTATCAGAAACTGAGTTTATCCCAATAACCTGTAATTTCAGTCCAACGACACAGGTTTAGTTTTCATTTGCTTCCTTCCCACGCGTGCGCCTCACTTCTCTGGAAGCAGAAAACCAGGCTGTCGTGGTTCTCAGTTTACGGACTGATCGGTCCCTCCGTACGTAACCAACCTCCAGTTCCTGCCGTTGCCCCTCCCCTGCACAGGTGCCCTCCTGACCTCACTGGGGATCTAACACCCTATGCTGGTCTGCCCCTGACCCCTGCATCTCCCCACACCGAGGTAGATGCCTTTCTCACCGCACCTGGACTCCTGGCTGGCCTGAGGGTGCTTCCCCCATGAAAGCTCTCTCCTCACCCATTTGGGCTTCGCCATCGTCAGGCAGGTTGTCCCCCCTCCCCCACAGCTGCCTTCCCCCCTGTACTTGAGCATGAGTCATGCACTGACCCGTCTCTCTCTCAACACACACTCATGCCCCTACACTGCTGTCTTGTGCATACGCTGCAAGACACTCCCGTTATATGGCTTAGTTATCTGTTGACTTGCTTTGTCTTTGGCCTGTGTCCCTCTTTTGAATGTAACTACCTCCCTGGAGTGACTTTATTTCTCTTGTCACTGTAAGTCTGACATAGCAGGGGCTCTGCAGACACCCACTGATGGGCAGTAGGCTGAGGCCATTCGCCCACGTTCACAGGGTCATGTTCTAATCGCCCAGCCTTTGAGAATGAGGCTGACCATTTAGCCTCTGCAGTAGGTTTTTCTTTCCTGTGGCAGTGATTTCTTCTGCCCACAGAACACTTCCGGTTGTTCTCCCTCCCGGGCGCGGGGTGGACCACGTGGCACGTACATGGGTAAGTGACATGTCAATAAAAGGAGGGCAGAAGTGACGTGTGTTACGTCCAGGAAGGCACCTTCCCAGCCCATGGGCAGGACACTTTGTCCCCACTTCTTTCCTGTGACGACCGTGGGAGAACATACTGAAATACCTTCATCAGTGGAACTGAGTCCTGATAAACATCGTCCCCCCCGACCCCCCGCCGCTGACCTGTGTCAGGCATGTTGTGTGAGAAAGACACACCGGACATGCAAAGATTCGAGACGTTTAACCTGTGGTTGTTGCTGTTGTATGCCCTCCAGGGCGTCCAACCTGAGACCCACAAGCCACACGCAGCCCACGACGGCTATGAATGTGGCCCAACACAAAGCTGTACATTTACTGAAAACATTCTGAGATTTTCTTTTGTGATTACATGTTGCAGTGGACTTCATGTGTGGCCCAGGACAACTCTTCTTCTTCCAGTGTGGGCCAAAAGGGTTCGTCACCCATGCCCTAGGCCATGCCCATGAAATGCCACTTAAATGAAATAACAAAAATATGACAATTCATGTCACGGTGACTCCGGCTTGCAAGAAAGAGCGTGCAGGCGAGAAGAGCAGCATTTGGACTCTGACCTTTGTAGGAGGGAGAAGCTAATGAGCAAGTGGCAGCTGACCCCCGGTTTTCTCTAGGCATGAAAATCGTGTCAGCCAGGCAGCGCCATCAGACCCTACAGAATGTGCACCAGGGACGTGTTCAGTACAGGCAGGAGATGGGCTGGTGACCCGCCACGCCTCCCATGTCCTCATCTCTTTTCTGTGATTAAGGAAACGCTGAGGTAACAGCCAGCTCATTAAAGTCCCTCTTGGAGGGCTGACCGGAGGCTCCACGCACCTGCCTGTGGCCACGTGCCGTGACTGAGCGACAAATGCTTACATCATCCTTCCCGTGACGTGGCTCAGAGGCCAAGTGGTCACACCTCCTGCCGGTGGCTTGTTTAACCAACTCTGCAACTGCAGTCTCGTCTTCTCGGGTTTCTAGAATGTATCCTCTCACGCAGCAGACAGCCACAGGGCTGCTGGGGAGGCAGACAGAGGAACCGGACAGGGCCGTGTGACAGCAGTGGGACCGCCCCCTTTCGCGTGGGGGGTGGGCCGGAAAGTGGTTGCGGGGAGAAGGTTTGCCCAGGACTCTTCCCTCCGCAGCTGGGCAGTGCCGTTGTGTTCCTCCTTTGAACATCTGGCCTTTCCTCCAGAATGAAAGACGCGCCTTTTCCGATCAATAAAGTGAGAACCCAGAGCATCCATTTCCTTCCTCAAGCTTCCTCCTCTGACTCCAACGGCACACTCAACCCGGCAGCCTGGCCACACCCTCCCCCTTCTTTCCCAGGCGCAGGCGTGGGCCAGCAGCTCTGGGCAGGGCCCAGGGACCGAAACAGCACTTATTAGCATCCACGCACTCTTGTTAAAATCCAGATTCCTGCCCCGGGGTCTAGGGCGGGGCCCATGGGTCCCCCTTACTGATGGGATCCACCAACCGATACTGATGGTGTGGATTCACCTCGAGTCCAGGAGAGGGGGGGGCACAGGCGCCGCTCTGGTGGAGTCAGGGTGTTGAGGAGGGGCTGGAGCGAAGCCAGAAAGGTGGCGACGGACCACAGGTGTGGAAGCAGAAGTGGAAGTGGACACGAAAGTGGGCATTTGTGCATACTCCCCGAAGGCATCGCGTTCTAAGTGGGTCCTCTGTAACAGCGGATCCTCAGGAAATGGGGTGCAGAGACAGACTTTGGGGTGTCAAATATGTATGAGAGATCAACACATGGGAAGGCCGGGTGGGGAGCTAGGAACGAGCAGGACCCACCCTTTCCTTCAACAAATGTAGTTACTGTTCGCCGACCCCCCCGAGTGCTCGGGAGACAGACACGGACAAGGCCCGCCCGGCTGCTGCCCAGAGCTAACTAACAAAAGTGCGTGGAGCCTGCCGCAGAGGGAGGACACGCCTCCGCACACTCTGATAAGTCACGACCAGGGGCGGGGAGAGTGTCCGGGGGAACGGTCACTGAGAAGCTGTGTGCGTGTGTGGTTGTGTGTGCCTACAAGTCCCCGGGAAAGTTGTTTGGGCTGGAAAGTGGTTTGTCAAGCACCCGAAGTGGCCCATTCTGACACCATAGCTTGGGGGCCCACGATGAAACCGTATGGATTGGAAAAGGCTGTGGAAGGTGACTTTGGATCGGGTCACCCTTGGCTTTATCAGGTGTTATTTTCTGGACCGTGGTGGGTTAGCAAGGTCATGACACTCCTCCATCCCTTCTGCTGCCCCCGGTGTTTGCACAGCCCGGGGCGGGCTCCCCGCTCCTCCCCAGAACCCCGGAGTCATGCATTTTTAATTGGCGTTTTCCAGCCAAAGAGCAAACTGGCTGTGGCCCAACCTGTGGGTGAAGATGTCGGGAGAGAAAAGCTCACCTTCTGTCCTGCTGGCAGCAAATGCACACAAACCGCTCTCGCCCTCTCTCAGCTGCGTCCTCGCCTCCATGGGCAACTCTATTTACAGCGCTGGCCCCTTCGCAGCTTTCCACCCGTGGGGTGGGAACTTACAGGCCTAGGTTGTATCTTTCTCCGGCGGGGAATGCATGTAGGACTTGCAGCCCTCCACCCCCATTTCTCACCTCCAATTCCTGGCAGAATTGGCTTAAAATTTTGCTATTTTGTTGTTGTGGTGTGTGTGTGGTGTATTTATTTTGGGGGTGGTGGTAAGGCTCCCCAAAGCAATATTTGAAACCATAGTCGACTTTCATTTCCAATCCTTTGAAATCATCTTTAAAGGAAAATAAAGCCGGCAGTGTACACAGCGCCCCCTAGGGACCGTCTTTCTTTGGCTCAGTTTGGAAATTCAATTGTGATACATAAAGGGAGAGGAGAAAAGTAAAAGCAAAAAAGAGGGAGAAAAAAAGCCTGCCATCTATCTTGTGGGAAGCAAAGAGTGCTTACCTGGGCCCAGATAGTAAATCCTACCTGCTTTATTAAATAAAGGTAGTATTTCACTCGGGGAAGAAGACCTTTGGAATATCCAGAAAACCTTGCAGGCTTTGAAATGGAATAAAGATTGATTTATGGGGAGGTTCTCCTGCGTGTGCGCTTTTCTTCCCCTGACACAGAGAACAGCAGCCGAGACACAAGATTCATTTTAAAAGACCAAGAGAAGGACTTGGGTATTGGGCATTTGGGTGTTTTACCTGTACTACTTAAAAAAGGGGGGGATCACAGGGTTTACTGGATAACCAGACGTATGTTTGGTTTGGGCATCGCAGACCTATTTCAAGGAATAACGCTAGTGCATGTCCGGGGCCTGACCTAGAGCCTGCCACATAGTAGGTGTTCAACATGGTAGCTCTTATGTCTAATTAAGGATTTGCATCCTTGTTTTTGACTTCATTTGTTTGGTTTGGCAGCTGCCTTGAACCAAAGGTCTCCATTTAAGATTTCCCTATTAGTCATGATCATTTCAATTACGGTTGACAGACGCCCAAATCAAACTGGGTTGATTAAAAAACTCACTTCAAGCCCTGGCTGGGTAGTTCAGTGGGTTGGGGTGCCATCCTGATACGTCAAGGTTGCGGGTTTGGTCCCTGGTCAGGGCACATACAAGAAGCAATCAAGGAATGCATAAATAAGTGGAATGGCAAATCGATGTTTTTCTCTCTCTCTCCTCCCTCCCTCCCTCTTTCTCAAATCAATACATAAAAATTGAGAAAGAAAATCTCAGCTTGAGACACTGCAAGTTCATGGGGCAGCTGTCTTCAGGTCTGGCTGAATCTAGGTCCTTAAATCATAGCAACGGTATTCTTTCTCCATCCTGGGGTCCGATTGCATAGTATTGGCCTTATTCTCTCAAGGCTCCCTCTTGGGGTGCCAGGGTCCGCCCTCCCACTTTAGTCCTTCTCTGGCCCCGAAGCAGCCACGCCAGGGGCTCCAGGTGGAGTAGGGCTTTAATGACATCATTTGACCTTAATTACCTTTTTAGAAGCCCTATTTTCAGATGCAGGCCCCCTAGGAGTTAGGCTTCAACATATGAATTTTGGGGGAGACATTTCAGTCCATAATAGATAGGAGACTCCTTGATGTATTTCAATGGGGATATATTAAACTATTGGAGTCACATAATGTGGCTTTGATGACACAGCACTGAGAAACGCTTCCCTGCCAAAGCATGGCTCACGGGGCACTGATGCCACCAGAACAGGCCAAGACCAACCTGGGCCAGGCAGGTGACGGGCGTCTATCTGGGCAGTAGGACAAAGGCAGACACAGAGCAGGGCTGCAGAGCAACATGTCTCACTCTACTTCAGAGAGCAGAGCGAGCCCAGTGATGCATGGAGTGGACCTTGACTTTGGCAAGTGACGGAGAGACATTGAGGAGTGGTGTGGACTGGGGACTCACGCCGTCGAAGTGGAGCAGCGGCCCTGTAGGCATGGGCACTTTCTGTTGACACAGACTTTGCTTCTTTCAAGAAACATTGGAACTCACCCTGGCTGGTGTAGCTCAGTGGATTGAGCGCGGGCTGCGAACCAAAGTATCGCAGGTTCGATTCCCAGCCAGGGCACATGCCAGGGTTGCAGGCCATGACCCCCAGCAACTGCACATTCATGTTTCTCTCTTTCTCTCTCTCTCTCCCTCCCTTCTCTAAAAATAAATAAATCAATCTTTTTTTTTTTAAAGAAACATTGGAACTTTGGATTGATTTTTTTGGTGAAACCTCTTGATTTGTAAATATCGGTAACATTCACAAACTTTCAAAATTCTCCTGGGTCACATGGAACACGCCCGTGAGGCTGCCGTTTGAGGTTTCTGAGATTATCTCCTTAAAGACAGGGTTCTGTGGTGACAGAAACTAGGGGCGCCGCTGGTGCCACACCCAGCCTTGCAGGTTTAAACATTCACCAGCACAGGAAAGGGCCTGAGGAGCACCAGTGGGCGTACCTTCAGTCTGATGTGATGTTGCATGAAACCTTTCCAACCGCAGACCCCTCCTGGGCCCCATATCTTCCTCAGGATCCTCTGGGCCCGGGGTTGGGGGACCAGCGTCTACGGGTGCTTCCGGCGTCTGGCTCCAGAGAGGGCGCCGTTCAAACACGGCCTCCTCTTGACCGGGTAGGACTCCTGCGAGATGTCAAGGGATCCCTTCGGCCTTACAATTGTCCGGAGGGCGTTGTAGGGCCGTGGCGGCCTGGGACATGTACACAGTCGGGGGGTGCTTCCAGCAGTCAGAGAATCTGTCTCCCGGTTGTGGACTGGACAGTCAGCCGGCGCCCCCTGGGGGAGTGGGGTGGTGGGCTGTCTGGTTGTCGGCACGTCCCCCCAGGGGCTTCCTCCGCATCCCCTGGGAGGTGGCTCCTTCCTCGGTCCCGGCTTCCTCCGCATCTCCTATCGCCTCAGTCTGCGTGCACTCCACCCCGAGGAGCCCCACCTCCCTCTCAGGACTGGGAGGAGCCTGCGGCCTGCCGCCCGGAGCTCAGGGTGCACGTGGAAGGTGGTGCTCCTTTCCCGGAGCTGACCTTGAACTCGCAGGTCCCCGGGAGGCAGTCCTGCTCCAGTCCGCACTGCACACGCCTCCCTCGCCTGCCCTTGCCGAGACCCCGGGTCTTTCTCCCGCTCATCATTGTTGCTATGCAGCCGGCCAGGAAGGGAGTCGATTACCCATCCAGCCTGGACTTCAGATCGTTAACAACAACACAGAACTTCTTCCTGAGGGCAGGCCGAGTTCAGCCCTAAGAAAACACCGGGGCCTGAGGTCTCTCGTCCCTTCAGTTTCACTCTGTCCTGGGGAAGGATAGCGCCAGGGGCCAAAAGACCTCCACGCAGTGAAAGCCAGTGAAACGTTTTCTCTAAGTCAAAGCGCGTCCTGCATTTCTTTCCTCTCGCCCTGCGTGTGAGTCCCCCGCAAAAGGGTGGGAGACGTGGGGTTCGGAGCCACACACTGGATTTGAACTCCAGCCCAGCCGTGTACGAGTGTTAGCAACACGGCTTTGACACATTCGTGGGACCCCCGAAGGTTAGCTTCTCAGTCTGCCAACTGGCTCTACACCCACCGCACGGAGCCGTCGAGGGGATCGGGGCGGGGAATTACGCGATGTTCACGGAGCACGCACGCCAGGTAACATGGACCACCAAGTCCCCATAAACACGTGCTCAACACGCATCCCGACGCGGGGGCTTTGTTCTGGGCTCTAGACACGCAGCGGACGCAGACGCGCATCCAGGCCCCGCCCCCCCCGTCCTCCATTGGCCGAGTCTGGAGTCTTGCAGGCGGGGGGTGGGGGCGGGGCGGGGCGGGGAAGGAGGATTAAATCAGCAACAAAGCAGCTGGCCGCGTGTCCCATCAGGGGAATCACACATGTGCAGGTGGTACGAGCTGGCGGTCTGCAATGTGGCCGGGTGTTGACCCTGCTCCCGGAGGGAGGTCGTGTGGGGCTCAGCCGGGAGCAGAGGGGTGGGGGATGGGGGGCGGGAGGTGGCAACAGTCCAGGCAGAGGGCAGGCACTGTGACCGCAACCCTGTTGTCCTTCTGTCCCTTAATCCTCTGGGGACTTTTCATTCTGTTCCCCTTTAAATAAAACCGCTCATCACGGGCGATTTCCATCATCGGGCAGGGCCTGTCAACAGCGCTGTTTGGCTTCAGGTTTTAGAGCGGGGGGAGTGACATTAGCATATCTCAGGGAAATTCCTCTGGGGAGAGTTTGGGGGCGTCACTAATATACAGGGAGAAAGTAAAAGACATTTCTGGGCAATTTCCCATTTCAGACCCCCCCTTTCTGCTTGCGGTGTTTCTGACCTTTCTGTTCTATTTATTTAAAAAATTAAATTTTCTTCTGAATTCAGCCCTTCACAATGGGGAGCTCTATTACTGCCGACCCGAGTCAGAACGGAACGCGGTCTTCGGTCCCTCGTTCTCTGGACGTTGACGGGACAGCCGTGCGTTGACCGGACAGCGGCTGCCGTGGGCCATCCACGGGTGCGCCCCATCGGCCCCAGACACCCCCGGTCCCACGCAATCGGTGCTTCTCCCACTTTGAAAAGACAGTCGCAGCCCCTGCCCTGAGGGCAGTTAAGGCAGCGTGGCCTGGTGCAGACCAGCCGAGGGCCATCGAAGGCCCCAAGTCCATGCCAGCGTCCCAGGAATGGGGACCGCGGGTCTGCCTGGGCTTGCAAGCTTTGCCTTAGCTTCCCAAGATCAGGGAAAGCCTGGCCGGGAACTCAGAAAGCAAATCGCCTCAGCGCTGGGGTGCAGAACACAGGATGCGACGTCAGATGACGCCGGGGTCAAATCTCACCTCTCCCACTTGTTGTGCATGTGACCAAACCCTTATCCTGCGTGAGTCGCCCTTCCCTCAGGTAAAGTGAGCCTGACGAGCGCCCGGGGCACTGTGAGAGTGACGTGGGGTCTTTCGGGAGAGGGTGACAGCCTTTGTCGTGGAGCTGAGACATAACGCACACCCTACAAAGACTTCCTTCCTTCGGAAACTGGCTGTCCCGGGCCGCGTTTGGGTTCCGGAGCCCCTGTCCCTGGCCACTAGCCGGTAACTTTTTGTGAAGGGGTTGAAAGGTGCATATAATGTGTTCGACTCAAAGTACGGTAGCCATGAGTACCACTGTGTACTGAAAACGTACCAGCTTTGCAGCAGAAAGGGCCGATGGGCCCCAGAGGAGGATGGAAAAGCACCAAGTTTCCCGAAGATGTCGGGGTTCAATTCCCACAAATAGGGCTGTCAGATTGAAAAATGGGGGCACATGTTCATCCTTGACTGGAATCTAGTAGCGATAGAAGAGGAGAGAGGGTCAGCCTGCCGCGAGCCGCATCCTCGCCAGCTCCCCCTCCCTGGGGCGTGCGGGTCAGCCCCGGCAGTAAATGGAAGCACCTTCCTCTGTGGCTCTGATGTGCAGAGGACAGAGCAATGCTAAGAGGCCTGAAACTTCTGGAATTCTGTTACACCGTAAACTTCAGGAAAAGCTTATCCTCTTTTCTCTCTCCAAGCATCCTCCCTTTTACGCCCAAGCATGGGGACTGCCTGTCGTGTGGAGGGTACTGGTGTCACTCATTAGAGGGGTGTCTTTAGTGCAAAGATATGTGGAGGCACCCCGCGCTGGTGCAGAGCACTCGTGCGGACATAAATCAGTTGTTGCTCCGTTACACGTCACTGTGGCTGTGACCTGTGCACTGGGGACTGAGGGGCCAGGCAGAGAGCCGTCTGCATCTAATGCAAATACAAACGAGAAGGGGCTGGAGTGAGAAAAGGTTTGCTTCCCACTCGAACATGGATGGCAAAGGGCGGGAGGGAAGGAAGTTAAAAACGATTCTAAGGGGAGGTGGGATTTCGGATGACCCTTGAGTGATGGGGAGCATTTGGACGTGTGGTGGTGGGGAGGGGTGGGAAGAACCCGGGGTGAACAGAGTATTGCGAGGGGCGTGTGAGCGGGAGCGGGAGTTCCGTGGGGAGGGGACTGTGAGAATTAAAGTGGGGTTTGCAGACCGCCGCTGAGTCACAGAGGGGCTCGGGCGGGAGGCTGAGAGCCACAGGGTTTCAGCTCTGGGTCAGCGGTCCGTGGAGTTCCGCCCTGACAGCCTGATGGATGGCGTTCATATCCGCACCCCTCCCTGCGGGAAGGGCCAGCGTTTTGTGCGACCCACCGAAATTTCGCTCCTTCCCCCCTCCATTCATGGGAACGCATCAGAAGGCAAATGCGAGAGAATGACATCTTCGCTGGGATGGAGCCCGTATGATGAGTCATGCTGAACAAGTCAATCATTCCCAAATTTGGGGATTCTGGTGATAATTAGGAGGCCATCGACTCTACGGTGGTTACGATGATGATCTCAGGCACCTGATGACGTGCGGTGGGTTCCCAGCTCCTCTCCTTTCTGCCTGGATGGCGTTGGGCACGTCACTCGATCCCTCTCTGAGCCTACGCCCTCATCTGTCAAACGGGCAACAACTACTCCTTACATCGCAGGGCCGTCGGGAGGCTTAGATGCAGGATGGCACGTGGCATGCTCGGCGCCGCGTAATGTGGGCTGCGGAAGTGTGGGGCATCACGGCTTGTGAGCCGCTGACCCTTCACAGGCGGTGAAAGCCACTGCTCTCAGCTCAGGACGTGGGGCAGGACGATGGCAAGGTCAAGGGTGCAGAACGGGTGGGCGAGCAGCCCGGACAGGTGAAGAGTGTGGGCTCTCGAGTCGGCCGGGTTTGAACCCCGACCTTGTTCCTCACCGGCTGTGCGGCTTTGGGCAGGTAGAAGCAAATCTCCCATCCTCAGTCCCCTTCCTTATCCATACAACAGCGGCTGCCAACATTTTTGGCACCAGGAACCGGTTTCGTGGGAGACCATTTTTTCCATGGATGGGGTGGTTGCGGGGAGACAGGAGGCAGAGCTCGGGCGGTTATGCAAGCGAAGCTTTGCTGGCTGGCTTGCCCCTCACCTCCAGCTGTGTGGCCCGGGTCCTGAAAGGTTGAGGACCGGTGCTGGTCCTCGCCCGGGGGTGGGGAGCCCCTGCTGTAAAATGGATGCGGTGATAACAGCACCTGTTTCACAGGCTGGTTGTGAGGGTTTCGTTGAGATGATGCATTCGAAGCCCCATCCCCGTCGCCGGGGAGTCTGTTAGAGATCCATCGCTGGGTCACAAATCGCCACGCAGGTTGCAGCCGAAATCCACGCACAGTTGCTATGTAGGCCCACCCAGCTAGGTTCTCCGCAAGGCTGCCGTCACGGTGTCAGCCAGGGCGGGGGTGCATCCGAAGGCTTGACTGCGGACAGACGCACTTCCACACTCACACCGTTGTTGGCAGGATTCCCATTCTTGCCGGCTGTCAGCTGGAGAGCACCCTCAGCTCCCCGCTGGCGGCTGACGGGAAGCCACCCTCAAGGTCCTGACACGTGGACCCCTCCGCCTCTCCTGGACGACCACGTGCTTCATCGCAGTCGGCAAGGGAGCCGGTCTTTTCCAGCGTGGGCATCGCCGTCTCACGGCATTCGGTCACCTTCGCCACGTTCTGCTGCCTAAAATTCATGTCTGCGCTTGAAGGTCCCGTGCGCACGCTGGCTGGAAGTGGCGCTGCGTCAGCCTCAGATTCGGGTTTTTGCGGAAAGATTCCTGGTGACCAATCTCTCACCCACGAGCTTCTCTGCCGGTTTTATGAGCCACCCATGTTCTTGACAGCAGAGTGGTTAACATCTGGGCTGCACGCCTGCCTCTCCTGAGCTGGAGGTCAGTTGGAAGGAGCCATGGAAGGAGTCCAAAGTGGCGTGGGCGACGGTGTGGGTGCTCCGCTGCTTCGTGTCTCCCCGGGGCCCAGCCTTTGGCGGGAACTCCGCAATTCTTCCCTCTGAAGGGGCCGAGCCCGTTGCCCGGCCCTGGACCTCGGGCCTGTCTGTGTGATTCTCTTTGGCAAATGGAATGTCAGTGGGCCTGGTGCGAGCAAACTCTGGAGACGCGTCTGGGGTTGGGCTGGCCCTCTTGCCCTTGGCTGTGAAAGTGGATGTGTCTGGGCTGGCCTGCACTGGTCCAGGAGGAGGGGGAGGGGCGTGTGGGACAGACTGTGCTCATGGACGCTGGTCTTGCTCTGCTGACTCCAGGTGTGGGGTGAGCTCAGCTGAGGTCACCTGGCAGGGCCATGGCCCCACCACTTTGAGACTACAGGATCGGGGGCTGGTTATGCGGAGCCGCTGTGGCCGCAGTAAACCTGTCCAAGTGGCGAGGAGAATTGCACTGAGATCTCACAGCTCCTCATTCCGCTAGCAGGGTTAAGTGCACGCTCTGTGGGAGGCGCTGGGTCTCCAACGAGACCGGCTATGACTAGGCCAGGACGTGGTCCCTAATCTGTGGCTACTCCCGGTCCTGCTCACCCAGCGGCGCCCAGGCTTCAGAGCTGCCCGCACACCTGGACAGGACCTAGCCTTGTGTTGATCATTGCACGCCGTCCTGGGCTGTCTCTCTGTGGCCGGCGTAGACAGGGTGCTGTGGGTTGCGGTGAGAGAAACCCAGCCACATTGGCTTACGCAGAAAGAAGAAAGGGCTTGCATGAGACTCGTGGGACCGAGGAGGCTAATGCAGGCCTCTGCGCCGGCCGGGAGTCGTGGGGCCTCAGTCTGTGCACGTGACCAGGCTGCTGCCGGCTGGCCGGCTGCTCGCCCTTCTCAGCCCGACTCAGATTTCAGGGGGCCGTGGGCAGAACGTTCTCACAACGGTCTCGTCCCTGGATAGACATGCGTCACCTGCTCACCTGGGAACCGGTCACAGAGGCGGATGGCAGTGCCTGGCACGTGCGTGTGTCTCCCTAGATAGCGCCTGGGAAGGGCGGGGTCACCCCGCTGCGCCGCCTAAGTGCACTGGGTGGGTTCCCAGAGTGGGGGAGAAAGGAAAGGGGGTGCTGCTCTTAGCCAAAGAGGAAAAGGGTGTCAGAGAGGCAGAACCGGCACAGGTCCGCTGGGGTGGGACGTGCCGCAAACCTAATTCTGTGGATTTAGTTGTGTTTTTCCCTTTAGTGCATTCCCCTCTCCCAGTGGACCGCGGGCCCCACAAAGGGCGGACTGTGCGCACTGACTTTGCTCAGTGTCCTGTACAGGCTGACACGTAGTAGGAGGTCAATACACAAGTCTCCAAGGAATGAGTGAAGCTTCTATTCCGTTGGGAGAAGATGAAGGTAAAACATCGTCAAACTCAGTGGGTTCACCCAGACTTTGGATGGCAAGAGAGGCAGGAAATTATGTTTACAGCACCACAGGATATGCTAGGAAGAGATTTACGTGTGAGTGTTTAAGTGTTGACAAAAAGTATAGCAGTCACAAAAAACACCCCCTTTACATCTCCCTCTTCGTCCTGGCGTTCCGGCCGGTAGGACGCACAACAGTGACGCCCTGAGACCTTTGGGATGGGTGTGTACGTGCCCATCCACGCGCCCGGGCGCTTCTGCGGGGCGGAGGGTGCTGCGGAGCCACCTGGGGAGATGACGGAGCTCATTTCCCACCTGTGCCTTTCAGCCCGCTCTCGGTTGCTGTGTCCACTGGGATGGGTCCGCATTACGCGTGCAGGGTGCGCAGCCGTTGTAAACGGCGTCACGGCCGAGGCGTCAGGAGGGCTAGGGACCTGCGGGCTCCGAAGCGTGGGAGGGAGGAGCTCAGATCTGGGGGAGAAGCCGGCCGTTTACACCGGGAAGACACTGGTGCGTGAAAATCTAAGTTCTCTTGCCCAGGGGGGTGGGGGAGAGAAGTCTTCAAAACCAACGCAGCGGGACCGCTCCGCTCCCAAATGAACCCCAAAGTGCTGTCATTTCCCTGTGTCTGCTCCTGTAGTTTTCTTAACACAACCAAAACGACCTTGGGCAGCACGCAAGCCACGTTTTTTTAAAATGGATTTACTAGAAATAATCCATTCTCTAAATAGAAATTATGTAGATGGCTAATACTCTTTTACTGATTTTACAGGGGGGAGAGAAAGGGAGAGAGAGAGAGAGAACGAACAGTGTGTAATGGAAAAGCTCCTCTCCTTCCCCTTTAGCCCAGTTTACTATCTTCAAGTGTCTCCAGCGAGCATCCCAGGATGTGATACTTTATAGATTTTGTACAGTGCGGCCTCTAAATGTGAACTGCAACTTTATCTGGGCGCTACCGAAGGAAGAGCAACTCACCCCAACACTGGGGGGAAGCTTGATCAGTGCATTGGGCTTGGCGAGAGATGTTCGTCCTAGGTGCAGAACCATGCGATTTTTCATCCAAACTGAGATACTTCTGACAGTGGAAGAGGATACTTTTCATCACTAACGATTAAGGTCTCTCCCCAGAGCAGGTCTGCGGCAGCCAGTGAGCGCTCATTCTTAGTAAAGTACAGCTGAATTAGAATGAAAATCTTCGCTAGATCAAGAACGTATGGCGTGTTGCTCCAGGACCTTTGCACCTGCTGTTTCTTCTGCCTGTAACGCTCTTCCCTCTGATGCCAAGATGACTGGCCTCCTCGTCCATGTCGGATTTATCCCTGAAGCTCTCCTGCCCACCGGCAACCTCTGTGATGCCGGGAACCAGCTGTGCGCTCCACAAAGGAGGTCGCCCGAGAGACCTTGCAATGCAGCCCGACTCCGCCTTCCGTGCACTCCTGGTAAGAGGTGGGAGAGGGAGGAGCATCTTTTTTTAACGGACCCACCTAGAGGTCAGAGTTCAAAGGTACAAAGACACTGGCTGCGGCCTTGTGGTTTATCCACACACTGACATGCTATACACTTGCTACTTGTGTGTTAGTTTTCCTTGTAGGGTGCAAGCTTCAGGATGGCGGAGATTTCTGTCTCTTCTGTTCACTGCTGCGTCCTTAGCACTATGGGTAATACCTGACACACAGTAGATGCTCCAGAAATACTGGCTGAATGAGTGAGTGAATGAATGAATGAATGAATTTACATGAAGAGGCAACACAAACCAAGCTGAGCCTTAGCTCTCGGGTTCACGGTCTCCTTATTGCTCCTTATTGAGTTTAGTTGTGATTTGCGGCTTAGCTGCCCGACCCCTGACATCAGTCCTCAGGATCCCGGGAGTTATTTGCAGCATTATGGTTTTTATCCCATTTCCGTTTCATGTAGAGACAGGAAAATTAACTGCTCCTTTCCCCCCCTGGTTCTTGTTTTGAGGACTCTCTTTTTTCCTTGCATCAGATTTCTCGGAAACCCTAATAACGGGATAAAAGTATCGCCAGGTTACATGACGCAGGTACATGCGACACAAAGCCCCACACCTCCGTGTAACGAAGACCAACCTGAAATTCCATCTCACTGCCTCCCAGGGAAACCCCTTTCTTTCCTGGGGCTCCCTCTTAAACACGAGTTTGCCGGCTTGAGAAGAAATACTTCCCAAGAAGCTGTCGGCATCGGACTTGGCTGGCTTCTACCAAATCTGCGGTACTCTCAAAAACAAACAGACAAACAAACAAACAAACCAACACAACTCCCAAATCTCTATGCAACATTTTCAACTTGGCATTGACTCCTTTTGGTGCTCGCTTTATAGCAATGCCCACGTTGAAATGTCTGCTGCTTTAATTACTGAGGATCAACCTCCCCGAGACGGAAACTCGGTGCCCGCCCCGCACGGGGCGACTAAAATGGAAAGTTAATTCCTTAGCCTGTCACCTCACTGTCACTACCAAGTCTCCTCCCGATGAAAAAAGGCGTAATTCCCCAACCCAGCCAGCCGGAGAATTACGATTGCTTTGCAGAGCTAGGCCTGGCGCCCATGTGGCCTAAATCCCCCTAAACTGATTACCTTGGTGTCTTTTAAGGTTTGGGCACTAATTTAATTGACTGCTGTGTGCAACCCCAGGGGAGGAGGGGGGAGAAATCCATTCAAATCCTCACGGTTAAATAAAATCCTCCAGCAAATTACTGGCAGCTGAGGGGTTTGCAGAGCCGCGGTCGCCAGCAAAGACCTCGCTCCCAGGTGCTGCCCCCACATCCCCTGGATGAAACGAGCACTTTCCCCCTAAAGCTTCCCCATTGGGCAGGCTAGTTATCACGTCCGGCCATACGACGCTCTCGGGGGTTTGCACGTGCGTCATTTCAAAGCCGTGTTTTGCTGCGGCGAGGCCCGCGATGCGCTGCTCAGGCGGCTGTCTTTCCGGGAATCAATCTATGCCATTGATCTCGCTTTAAATGCAGAGATTGCACAGTTCAGCTTTAATTGTGGATCTGGTTGCCAGGGCTGTCTCTTGGAGGCAGGCTGTTCTGTTTTCCTCCTAGTGAATCCCCTTTTACTGAGGATGCTGGGCTGGGTTGGACCTGTCTTTGCTGGGGGGGGCGTGCACAGAGCGGGCGACCGAGGGAGATATTTCTCTGAGGCCTTGCTATCTAGATTAGTATTTTATTACATCTCAATAAAAGGGTTAAAGGGAAGGTTAAGCTGAAGGGCCCTGGGGAATGGTTTGAAAAGCATGTAACCGCTTTCAAGGCTGTGATAGGAAACCACCTGTCTTCGGGGAGAGGTGTCCCGGCGCCATTCATGTTTGCAGCTCATGACAGAGAACCGCCTCCCCGCTTTCCTCACCATTTACCAATCTGCTGCTTTTATGGGGGTCTGTTCACTCACCGGCTCACCGGTTCATTGATCTGAAGCCAGAACCAAGGGCGTTTCAATGCTGGCTTTGAGACTTGTCAGCTGAGTAACCCCAGTCAAGTCTCTTCAAGTGTACTCCTCGCTTGTCAATTGAGACCAATAGTAACTGTGTCCTGGGGCTTTGCCAGGTTCCACTAAATACGGACGATGCTTGGATAACAGGGAGGATGACGAAAGGGTCGTTTTATCAGTCGGTGTCAGTGGCAAGGGGAGAGGGGACCCGGGTCGCTCCCATCCCGGGTCGCTGCGCTCTGCTCACCAGGAGTCTAGGCAGAGGGAATATCTTCTAGGCTCTAGGTGGTGGTGACCAGGGGGATCCTGGGAGAGGGCAGGAGACCGGGAGAAGGCGATGGGGCGGGGAGGGTGCCCAGGAGCAGGCGGCATCAGAGGGGGCGCGGGAGGCGGGGCGGGGGCAGTGAGGGCCCTGTGGGGGCCCAGGGCGGCTTCCTTCTGCGGCCCCAGCTGGAGACCTCGGGCGAGGAGGGGTCGGCTCGGCTACTCAGGAAGGTAACTCGGCCGGCAAGGTGACCGAAAGCAAGGGAGGGTTTACCAGCAGTGGGCACATTTTCCTGTGAAGGGTCAGGTAATAAATATTCGGGCCTTGCGGGCTGTCTGGTCTCTGCATCAGCTAGTCCCCTGGTCCACTCGCTGAGCACGGGAGCAGCCACAGACCCTGAGAAATGACAGGTGTGCTGGCTCTTTTTTTGCCCTTTTTAAATTATATTTTATTGATCATGCTATTACTGTTGTCCTGATTGCCCCCTTTGCCCCCCTTCACCCAGCAGCCCCCACTCCCTCAGGCTGTCCCCCCACCATTGTTCATGCCCACGGGTCGTGTGTGGAAGTTCTCGGGCTTCTCCCCTTCCTGTGCTGGACTGTACATCCCCATGGCTACTCTGTGACTACCGATCGCAATTTATGTAGAGAAACAGGCAGTGGGCTGGATTGGTCAGTGCGCTGTAGTTTGAGAACCTCTGGTGTTCTGACAGAGTATTTAAGCGTGACGATTCATTATGATAGTTAGATTGGTCCGAGATAAACAAAAACAGGGAACAAATAATTTAAAGTTGTTCTTTATTCTTCATTCTTACCAAAGATGGCATTCATAAACAAAATCGTGGAATCTCTCAACTCTGAATGAAAGAGTGAAAAAAAAATGAATGAAAGAATGGAATCTCTCAGCTCTAATATTTGGCAAGGCTGACTCTTGGCAAAATTGCCAAGAACTGGGATAATCTCTGTCGCTTTTCTTTTTCTACTCCTTCCCTCCTGACTCCTAGGTCTTCGGTGCTCTCAAATTCCCCCCGATCTGGGGACGGTGGGTTACTTAGGGTAGAGGATCTCTGAGTTTCCATGTAGGAGGGACTCAAGGGGGAAGAGTTCACTCCAGAAAGGAGTGACTTGTCCGGAAGCTGTATCCACGCACATCATTTCCTGACGTTGTATGTTTGAGGGGGCTTCGGGGCCCACGGAGAAGTCCCTGTGAGGCAACTGATAGAGGAGCGTTAACGATGTGGCAGGTGGCAAGGAATGTGAAGGAGCTGAGATTCTCCTCCCCACCCCCCTTTGCAAGCTAACAAGTGTCCTGCTGCAGTTTTACAGACCTTGGGGAAGACACGAGACTCCCGGGCCAGAGACAGAGCAAAGCGCTGCCACTCACAGCGACGGTGGGAACCAGAGCCTCGGCCCCGGTCCCCGGCTCTGGGAGCTTGGCCTCCCACAGGGTCACACAAAGAAGGCCCACTGACGCCCGCATGTGCAGTGGGGTGTGGGTTGTGTTACAAAGGAGAAGCCCCCCAATTCAGAAAACCCAAATCTTTATGATGGCCGGTATCTGCCCTCTGCCCCAGCGGGAGACATTAGCTTCATTATTTTGAATCCCCATCTCTGTCTTCCAAGGCTGTTCGCTAGACAAGACGCTTGAAAGAACTGCCTGTTGCAAAGGCAGTCACTGCCCCTGCTCGCAAGACGGGAAGAAATGTAAGAGTTTCTCAACTGCAGGCTTCCCGTCTTGCATTTAAATTAGGGTCCAAACCAGAGGCTCAGAGGGCTGCCCAGTGCTGGGGTGGCGCGGTTCTCTGCAGCGGTGAGCAAGGAGGCAGCGTGCTCCCTCGAGGAACAGGGTGGTCCCCGGAGCCCTGGCCCGAGCCGCTCCCTGTCCACCGCATCCGCTTTGACCTACCGCTGGCTGGCCGGAGCCTCTGCCTGCGTGCTTTGGTGGTTAGAAATGATTTCCACCGTGTGAAGGGCTGTTTCTACACATCTGAAGTTTGGAGAGAGGCCTTTGTTGTAAACACACTTGATAAATGATCCCTAAACATGCCAGAGCTTCAAGCGAGAATGAATCACTTTTGAGGAATGCTTCCGTAAAATGTTTCAGAAAATAGCCTTTCTTTTCGGGCCTGGTGTTAAGCCATCACAGAAGCATCATGAGTTATTGGGGCCTTCGGCTGGACATAAGGAGGCGCGCTGCTATTGCGCAGTCGTGGTTATTTCCACAGGTCCGGCGGCACGGGCTCTGTGTGTGTGTGTGTGTGTGTGTGTGTGTGTGTGTGTGTTATTTTTCAGGAGCCATTAACAAGTCCTGATGTCTGGGTGAATATGAAAGATACAGCTCCATGAAAATGGAAAGCTTAGATTCTCTTCAAATCAAGAGGGTTCTCTTCTTGAGAATGTAACAGGTTCCTGAGTTGGAGATGAGCTGGGTCTGGAACATTCGGAAGGCATCGGATGAACTGAGTTATTTTTATATCTATGGGGCCCTTCCTGATTCTCTTCCCGGCAGTTACACTTTGTGCTTTCGTTGAGCAAGGCCCCGTAACCCACATAAACACCTTGTGGGGCGGCGCTGCCAGTACTCGTATTTCACAGGTGGGAAAACTGGGGTGCCGGGGCTCATCGCTGGCCAGGTTTTCACGACCCGCTACTGGCGGTGGCTGGGGTCACACCACGCCGGCCGCCTCCAGGGTCAGGCTGTGCCCCCACAGCTTGCGTTCACGCTCAAGCACAGAAACGTGACGTGTGAAGAAGGTACCCGCCGTCCTTTATCTCCCTGGAAAATGGTATAAGAACAAAAAGTCAATTCCATCCTAATACCTCTGCGTGGTAGTCAGGGTTATTGGAATTGTCCCAATTATGGTGACTGGAGGAATACACTTTCTTCCTGTTTTGAAACCTCAAAAAAATTAAAAATGGAACTGTTTTATGACCTAATGATTCCACTTGTAGGGATTTATCCAAAGAAAGCCAAGACAATAGTTTGCAAGAATATATGTGCCCCTACGTTCATTGCAGTGTTATTTACAATAGCCAGGCTACGGAGGCAGCCCACGTGCCCAGCAATGGAGGAGTGGGTGAGAAAGCTGTGGTACATATATGCACTGGAATATTATTTAGCCATAAAAAGAAGGAAATCTCACCATTTGGGACAGCGTGGATGGACCTAGAAGGTATTGTACTATGTGAACGTAGTCAATCAGAGAAAGACAAACACCATATGATTTCACTGATAAGCGGAATGTAAAGAACAGAATAAACAAATAAACAAAACGGAAACAGACTCATAGATACAGAGCACAGACTGGTGGTTGCCAGAGGGAAGGGGGACTGGGTGCTGGGGGGCTGGGGGACTGGGTAAAAAATTTGAAGGGATTGAGAAACATAGACGGGTAGTTACAAAACAGTCCTGGGGATGAAAATACAGCACAAAGAATGTCATCAATAATACCCTATTAACTATGCACGGGGCCAGGCAGGGGACTGGGGAGACATACACCCACTTTGTAGGGTATGTGATTAACCACTAAGCTGTCCCCCTGACACTGGTTCCCAGGAAATAATGAATATAAACCTGAATTAAAAAATAAGTTAAAAATAAAGGATCAATACCATATGATTTCACTGGTATGTGGAATCTAATGAACAAACAAATTAACGTGTAAAATGGAGACAGACCCATAGACAGAGAGCCGGCTGACAGCTCTGGAGGGCGGGGGTGGAGGGATCAAGCCCCCAAGAAAAAGGACTCACGGACACAGACCATAGTGTGGTGATTGTGGGTGGGGGGAAGGAGCGGGGGGTGGAGGTGGGAGGGGTATAAGGGGGATAAATGGTAATGGAAAAAATACAGTAAAATAAATTTAAAAAATAAAAGAAAAAAATAAAATCTGGTGTGTTTTTAGGAAACTGGAGAGAGAGAAAGCTAACCGATCAGGAGGTGACTACCATGGGAAATGTAACTTGGAAGTCGTGGTGGCCCAGAGGAGGACCCACACCCTGTGTCCCGGGGGCCTGGGGACGCCGAGGGGTGGGGGGGACTGCGGCCAGAGCCTGTGTTATGGTTCAGAGGGAAGGAGCAGGTCGGGCAGGGCGACAGGTCAGGGATGCCTAGTCTGGACACGTTCAGCAGTGGCTGGAGGCCTGGGCATTGTCTTCGTGTGTCTAACGCCCAGCCTGGAGCGATCAGGGCAGCTGGACTGCGGCCTGGATTGGGAGAGCTTGCAAAGCACTCCAGTGGGAGGGTGGCAATGAGTGGGGTTCCAGGCCCGGTGACCCAGGCAGAGCCTTGGGTTGCGCAGAACCAGGTGCGCCTGGCAGTTGCCAGGAGAGAAGATGTTACAGCACAAGTTTACAGAAGCTAGAAATGTGGTTAATATAACCCACAGGAAGAAGTGCAAGAAGGGGTGGGGTGTGGGTGGGAAAACAAAAGCAGAAGAACAAGGTCATGGGCTTAGCTTTCCACTTGGTTTGTCTGCAGGGCTGCACACAAGTCCCTTGCAAGTCAACGGAATCACGCGTGTTCCATCCGCTGACTTCCGGCAGCAAAGAGCTGTGGCCTCAAGGAGCCTCAAATCACAAAAGATTTCTTACTTCTAAATTTCTTCCCAGCTTTCTAACTGCCCCAAAGAGAAAGTCTCAATGCGGTGCTATTTCGCTAGGAACAGCTCTTTAATTCCTGTGACTTTTATTTCAACAAAAGATGGATCTCAGCCTCAGTCACTTTGACAGGAATACCATCCCCGTCCTTGGTTACAAGCCACCGAAGTCACGGGAGAAAATAAATCGGATGGTTCCCAGAAGGCGAGAGCAGAAACCCAGAAAATGTTGATTACTAACAGGAAGCTGGCTGGGACATCCAGCTGAGTGCCGTCAGTGGGGATCCTGGCTCCTCCCGATAGCTGTTCAATAGTCGGATGTGTTCCTGCCGAATTCTGGCAAAGGGGATAACGGTAGTCCCACAGTCTTCGGGGCTTTTGCATTAGATTTCGATATTTCAGACTGTAAAAGGCTTTTTGGGGATATTACATGTGATAGCGGTAATTTTATTGAAGCAACCGCATTGAAATTCATTTGGGTTTTCTCTCCTGATCGGATTCTATTCCAAACAAATATTCTGTGAACATAGGTGGATTGCCAGTGTGCCACAGGCTTATTCTAGAACCTTCTGTGGTGGTTTGCGTTGAAAAACAGCTTGCATAAGTTAGTCTCAGTTACCATGTAAAATATTTTAGAATGTCCTTCGCGTGAAAATTTGTGTTTTATTTTTAAACCTCTAGGGGCTTTATCTGTTCTTCTAAGTCAGTTAAGTGTACTTTTAAAAAAGTATTTTGTATTTACTTGTGTAACTTCATCAGAATGAAATGTGTTGAAAGAAAGAAAATAAGGAAAGAAAAATTACTAACAGGGAGAACAGATGTTTTGACCCAAGACGTGGCGCAGCGGTGTGGAGCTCCGTATCATCCGAAGGGACGGTCCCGAGCCCAGCGGCTTAGTGTCCTCGGGCTGCCGTGACAAATGCTCCCCAACTGGGTGGCTCAAAGCAACGGAGAAGTGCTCTCTCCTGGTTGTGGGGGCTCCGGGTCTGAGGAGGGGCCAGCGGGGGCCACTCTCCCCAAATCCCTCGGGGAGAGCCCTGCCTTGCCTCTGCCCGGGTCCCGACTTTCCTGGGCTTGTGCGTTTCGCTCCAGTCTCTGTCTCCGCCTTCACGTCGTCTTCTCCTCTGCGTGTCTCTGTGTCCTTCTCGCTTCTTAGAAGGCCCCTTGTCACTAGACTTAGAGCCCACCCCAAGTCCGGGATTTCACCTCCAGATACTGGACTGATTACATCCGCCAGGTCGTGTTCCCAAACGACGACAGGTTCTGGGGTTTCGAGTGGGCCTGCGTTCTGGGGGGACGTGTTCAACCCACCGTGTCAGCCGGCAAAGACGGTCTGAGGCACGGAGGACGAGGGAGGGGTGGGAACGGGCTGCTTGGGCGGTGTGGGCGGTGTTGGCCAGTCCAGCACACACCCTGCTTGCGTCCCTCCGTGTGGACTCACCACGACCTTCCCTTTGTCCTGGATTCTCTCCTTTTACGTTTTGAAGCCATGAACCAGGGCGACCGACGGGCTAAGTCTAAGCCATGGGCCAGGGGGTGAGGCGGGAACCCAGGATCTTCCTGCAGCACCCAGTCCGGGAGCCGAGGCCCTACCGTCCAGAAAGGAAGGCGTTCCGGAGGCTGGGATACAAAACCTGTCCCATGCCTGCCAGGGCAGCTGGTCGGCAACTAAGGTTAATGCCTCTTCCCTGTCAGTCCCCTGCCACCCCTGCATTCTAGTTATAACGGTGCGTCATTTTTCACTTCTAGTGGTACTACCTTATAAATGAAATTCATTTACGTAAACGGACACTTGATTTACAAAGAAATAAGGAGTTAATAAATAACAGCGTGCAGCTTCTGTACTGCTGTGGATGGATGTGTCGTGGTACCCGGTGTGGCCAGGGTCAGACGTGTGAGAGGCCAGTGTCCAGAATCCAGGCTGACCGGGAGCATCGCCCAAACATTTCTGGGCCCCAGGATTCTTCGCATCCAGGGCTCTCCGATTCGAAAGACGCAGGTGTTGTGCGCTTTGGGGTTTTGCATCCAGGATTCAGCATCACACGGAACAGAGGACAGACAATATACCAAGGCCTCCGAGGTGTCAGCGAGGACTTGAGGGGCGTGTTTCAGCCCCGGCTGCTTTAACAAACACCAAGCCCTCTGTCTGGACCTGGCTCCTGGGTCTCCCATGACCTACTGGGTAGGTCTAACCGCATACCCTGCTGGGACCTTAACTCGAACAGCTGGAGAAGCAAATTCATCACTCTGCCCCCCAAACCCGTGTCTCCTGCTGGCTTCCCGGACACCCACTTTCACCACGCCTGCAGCCCGGGAGAATTCCCTTCCTGCTCATCCCCATACATGAGCCCGGTCGCTACGTGTATGGAGTCCCTCCCCCCCCACTGCCACCTCGCGGTGGGTGTCCTGTATCCCCCCTTTCCTTCCCACCGCCCTCGTCATTTTGTGGGCTTTCACCTGCTCTTGCCGTCTAGCTCGGGTCGGCGGCCCTCTCTTCACCCCACTCCAGCGCTCACCTCCAGTTTGGCTCCGCCCACCTCGCATCGCCTGTCGTGGGCAGAGCCCAGAGCGGGCTCGGGTGAAATTGAGCCCCTTCTGACATTCCCAACGGTCCCACGGGCCTAGAGGAGCCAGCGCCCTGAGCCGCGAACGGGTGCTTCCTTGCAGCCCCAGCTGCAGTCTGCTTGGTGTCGCGTCCAACCTCCCAGGCCGCCGCCCTCCCGGTTTTCCCCGCACAGGAAGTTGGGAGCCGTCCTTGCTCCTGGCGGCCCCTGCAGTGCACCCAGCTTAGGGCTGTCTCCCTCAATCTGAACTCTCTCTCTCTTAGTTTGGAACGGCCCCTCAGTTTTTCGATCTAGACCCTCATTAATCACTCGAAGGTCTAGTGTGTTAAGATTATTTTCAGTGAACTCAGAATAGATAGGAAGTGGTTGAACTTTGCTGCCTGATTCATTTATTCCTGCAGAGTATTACATTAAAACATTATTGACTTTAGAGATAGAGAGGGAGAGATTTGTTATTCTACTTCTTGATGCATTCATTGGTTGATTCTTTAAAAAAATTTTTTTTTTAATTTTTAGAGAGGGGAAGGGAGGGAGAAAGGGAGGGAAACATCGATGTGTGGTTGCCTCTCGTGTGCCCCCTACTGGGGACCTGGTCCGAAACCCAGGCATGTGCCCTGACTGGAAATAGAACCAGCGACCCTTTGGTTCACAGGCTGGCACTCAATCCACTGAGCCACACCAGCCAGAGCCATAGGTTAAGTCTTGTGTGCGTTGACAGGTGACCAAACCCACAACCTTGACGTGTTGGGAGGACACTTTAACCAACTGAGCTACCAGGCCAGAGCCCCTGCAGAGTATTTTTAAGACAGAAAAATTTGAGTGGCTAAACATTTGCATTTCTCACTTGTTTACTCCCCCCATCCCTTCCAAGTTCATTTGCATTAGGATACATCTGTTAAGCAAACACGCCCAAGGCCTTGGACCAGCTCCAGCCCTCGGTAAACAAGGTGGGGAAGGTGAGGAACATCTGTTAGCCTGGAGCTGGTAAGATTTCCGAGGTTTAGTGCGAGGGTGGGGGCTGGGGGCGGGCAGCTGTCTTGCAAAGTTCCCCATTTTTCCCTGCTGTGGAAAGATGCTAATAACCCAAAAATGACTGGGACGAGACAGGCCAGGCGAACCCTTCGGACAAAGGGCGGAGGCCATAGCAGCTGGTTTCTCGGGGAAAGTGTTCCTTTCCTCTCTGCCGCTTCAAGAGAACACAGGCAAGCTGGGCACTGGGTTGGGAAGCGGGGGGACCCTGCGGGCATGAACTTGAGCGTTTGGAACTTTACCGGGTCATGGCGACCTTGTCTCATTCAGTTCTCAGTTGACCTGTGGGGACTTGTCAGAACCCCTCGGTGCGGTTGATTCTAGAGAGATGATAGAATGTCCTGCTACTTGGCAGCCCGATGGATGGGCTCTTCATCTTCTGTACGACTCCAGGACCATAAGATCGTAGCTGCAGGTGGTTTTGAGCAGTTTTAACTAATCTGACCTGTCTTAGGTTGGTATAAATTCAACCTCCTCCATACAACTGTTTGTGAACGTCCCGGAGCGCATCATTTTTAAATCTCCAACTTCTGTAACTTCGCCCCTTTTACTCATAAGTAAACCGTGTGTCTGGCCTGCCCTTCCAGAAGTCATCTGGCCCACTCAGCATGATCAAGAGCACACATCTGAGGCCTCAAATTGGATACTCAGTCACCTGCTGGCCTGGGTGGTTAGTTTCATCTTTTCACTGGGCAGACTCTGCCTCTTCAACTGGAACACGCCGTGCTTAAGGACAAAGATTACGGTGTTTAATTCCACGCCTCTTGTAAAGGACTTTGCTTCCACTCCCCCACCGAAGTGTGGAACACGCAGCAGAGAACTCCGTCAGTGGTGTTCCCGATTCGTTTATTTTGCATGTAATTGTTTGTATCTCAGCTGTGGCTCAGGCCTTGAGCTGGGCGGCGGGGCTGCAGCCCAAACCAGGCAGAGAAGATTCCTGAGCTCAGGGAGGCGGCAGGCCCCGAGCGAGCGAGCACGCACGGGGCAGTGCAGTTAGACCTGTGAGCTGGGGAGGAGGAAGCGGATCAGCAAGAAAGGCTCTGTGCAAAGCCAACACCCGAAGGACAGAAGGCGCTAAGGCGGCAAAAACCCAAGGGAAAGGAAATGCGGTGGGAAAGAGGTTGCTTTCTAGAACATTCCAGAAGGCCTGTGTGATTCAAGGATGCTGGTGATGGGGAGAGGATGTCTGGTAAGGTTTGGGAGTTACACAGCCCCAGTGCTGCCGGCTCTTCCGAGGAGCCGGGTTGTAATCTCAGCCATTGACGGGATTACACGGGAGGAGCGACATGGTGACAACAGAGGAGCAGTGACCAGACGCAGGGCCGGTGAGGGAGGGGCTGCCACAGGCCAGGTGAGAGGAGAGGGCGGCTCACATCAGCCGCAGATGACGAGCAGCAGGTGGAGTTGGCGGAAGTTTGGGAGGTCACGCCGGCAGAACCTGGGAACGTGGGGACCACGTGGAGCCAGAGATGATTCCCACACCGCTGCCGCTGGGATGCTGAGGTGGTCACTAGGGTCGGGGAGACGGCAGGCGAGACTGGGGTGAGAAGAGTCAGTTTTCATTCGGGGCACGCTGGGTTTGAGACGCGCGTGAGTCCTCCAGGGGAAGGCATCGGAGGGGCTGTTGGTGAAACAAATCTCGGGCTCAGGAAAAACCATCTGGACCCCAGAAATGAATCGGTGTAGCCAAAAGACAGTTTCTAAGGCCGTGAGAAGGGGCCAGGTCAGCCAAGGGGACAGGATAAACTGCCATGTGGGCCACTGAAAGTCCCCGCGGACTGGTCCCCATGCTTTGGGCTCCAGAAGCAGGGTCTACGGGGGTTGGGACTCCCATGATACCCAGCGGGGGTGAGGAGGCACACCTGCTGGGGCAGAGGCAGCTAAAACCACGCCGATGGCGGAGGGGAGCCGGGGAACCGCAGTTGTCCCCATGGGGTGACTGCAGCACAGTCGCGTTTTGAAAGCACTGTCCTACCTCACGGGGATGTTTCATCATTACCGTCACCCTTCAGGGACTGTGCGCAGCCTGGATTTAAAGTGGGTTAAGGTATTCGATGGGAAACAACAGCACTCATCAGTGTCATTGTGAAGTATTTTTTTTGCAAGAGAAAAGAAAGTTGATGATAATTTCCCAACAATATGCGGCGATTGGGCCAGACCTGTTTTCCACGGGGCAGACCATTCAACTGAGGGATATTTTTGAGGAAAGATAATTACACTGTGTATATAGGACAGAGCCAGTGAAAAGCAAAAAAAATATATATTTTTAAGCACAACAAAAATTCAACCCATCAGCTTGTTTCTCAACCTTTTGTTCTGCACCTTGGAAAGCGGTCAGATGTGTCTTTTTCCTGTTTATGTTAGCGCTGTGTAGCTCGAGCAGGTTACTTTTAGCTTGAAGCAACCCGAGGTGACTTTCAATAGCCTCAAGTGTTTCCTTTTCGCCCATCTTTAATTGCAGAAGTAATTCACTACCAAATTTTCATTATTAAAAATCAAAACACAGTAGCCATGGCTAGTTTCTTTTCTAACCCTTGCACTCAGCTCTGTACTTACACCCTGGCTTTTGTCTGGGTCCGTGGAAGCCCCTTTAAGGGGAATTTCCACGTGTATCCTTTGGAAATAGATATGGTTTGAGTCTTTTACACATAAGATTGTCACTTTGTTTTCTGCTCAAATGCATGTCTTGCAGATCTTGCCGTGCCAGGCCCCCTTGAGCTGGGTACCGTGTTTGCTCGCTGGGCGGGGCTCTGTGTTGAGGACAGTGGTCTCCGCCGCCGGCCGGCCTCCCTGCCAGCAGCCCCTGAGATTGTTTCCGATGGCTTTGCCGATGCAAACAGGCTGCCCGGAACCTCCCTGGCCGGCCTCCTGTGTTCCGCCAGTCTCCCAGGAGGAGCTGTCCAGTCAATATTTTCTCTCCGAAGAGTTCGATTTGTGGCCGCAGATTCAAACTTCACACGCATTTGTAAGACTCCTCCTGGGCTCTGGGCTTGGCGTTAGATGTACTTGCATCCACGTGTCGTTTAACCCTTCAGGAACTAGTCGTGGGGGGTGGGGTGGGGGGCTGTTATCGTGCTACCGTTAGGGGTGAGGGACAAGAGGTCCCGGAAGGGGAAACTGTCATTTCCAGGGGACACGGTGAGCAGATGGCTGGGCAGTGCTTGCAGCCAGGTGGCCAGAGCTGACCCACGTTACCTCCACGCACGGTCCTGTGACAACCACTTCCAGCCATGGGGAGGGAAGGACTTGGAAGTCCCAGATTCTGAGTTCATTCTTGCCCTTCTGGCGGGGGGGGGGGCAAGGCGCGAGACTGTGCCGTGTCGCTGCACCTCCTCCAGCCGCGACTTCCTCTCCGGAAGGCGGGTCTCCACATAGTGCACAGGTCAGAGGGTCCGCGACCTGTGGTTTATTTCACGGATCCGACACAGTTGAGCTTTGAAAGGTGAGAAGGGCTGGACATTCAAATCTTTGTACGGTCACGGTATGAACTAACACAGCACCTGTCCCCAGGGGGGTCCCTTCTGTACCAGCAAGGGTGAGCCACCCTCGCCAGGACAGACTTACCTCCGATGACCAGGGGACTGGCCCAAAAGCCCTTTGTTTCTTTCCTCCTGCCCCCTCAGAACAGGTACTGCTTGAAACATCTCTGGGCCCTGCTGTCAGGTGACAGAGGTGGTCTGAATACGGGACACTTGTTTTATTTTGCATCACATGGGACCTAGGACATGGGTCCCCTTTCTCTGGCCATTTGCACAATAAACTTGGCTTGGGAATTGGGGTGAGTATTGGAGCCCTCAGTATAATAGGAAACAGGAAGGTGCTTTTTAAGCACCTTCTATATATCACAAACTGTGTTCAAGCTTTACTTAGAGCTTTAGAACTCTTTAGGTTGCAAGTTCCAAAAGCCTTACCTAAACTTTTGCAAGCAGAAAAGGTGATTTATTGGCTCATGAAACATCTAGTTCCAGTACATCCAGTACTTCCAGCTAGCTTCAGGCATGGTTGGATCCAGGAGCTCAAATGGTGTCGTACGGACTCAATCTTCCTCCCTTCAGCATTTTCCACTGGTTGGCTTTCTTCTCATTTCAACTCTTGTGATATGGCCGCCATCCATTCTGCGCCGATGTCCTATTCTCTGAGTAATTTATGCTGAGCAAACAAAGGAAGTCAAGTCAGGCCCTATCTGGCCTGATTGGTCTGGATTGGGCAACGTGTCCACCCTTACACTGGTGAACTGTGGCCGGGAGATGCAGTGTTTCCATTGGCTAAACCCAGGTCAGATGTCCTTCCTCGAAGCCAGAGATGGGGACAGAGTCCCCATTCAAGTCCCTCGGACTGAGAGGAGGTGAGAAGCCAATTCCACGCGAGAAAAGCAGAGCAAGTGCTGGGTCATCGAAAATCCCGGATGCCTGCACGTTCCTGAAGTGCCACGTGCAGTTCTCACGGTAATCCGGTGGAGAAGGACTGCTGGTCCTCGGCGAGATGGAGGGGCAGACGTTCTGAGTGGTTAATGCACTTGCTACCCGGCTGAGCAAACATCGGAGAAGCTGGGTGTGGAGTCTGGGTTGGACCCTGGTTGTGACCGTTCCACTGGGAGTGACCCCGCTCTGGCGTTCCCCCTCTGCCCTCCTTCCTCGGCCGCCCCCACGCCCCCTGCCCCGAGGGCCCCTGCCCCCCAGCCACGCCAGCCATGACTCATCCGATCCCCTTGGCGTCGCTCTGCCTGCCTTCCTGGAACCGCGGTGCATGCGCGGAGGCGGGCCGGCTCCCGTCTTATTAAGGGAAATCCTGACTGCGCCCGCCCGCCCGCGGAGGCTTGGAAACTCTTGGTCTCTCCGACTTCGCATCGAGTGGCTTGTTCTCAAGGGTAAAGCAGGGCTTATACATCACAGGGACGGCTCCCCCGACACAGCTCCGCAGCTGGAATATGAACACAGCGCTGTTTGCTTTGTTCAACAACACAATTAGTGAAAATCAAAATGTCTACAGAGGCACTCACTGTAGTAAATTATTAGGTAATTAACCTTAATGCTCCCAGCTCTGAATCACCGACTTGCTTTTGCTCTGGGGCCGCGCAGAGTGTTTCTCAGGCGTCCTGGTGTAGGGACGCACACAGCACGGCTGGGGGGAGGCGCAGCCAATCTGAACGCGCCGCCGGAAGGGGCTCAGGACGGAGCAGCTTCCTAAGGAGGGAGGGGCAAGGGGAGTTTTCCATGGGGAGAAAAATAGAGACCTCCAACATCCAGCCTCAACTGCCAACGTGGGGAGCAGAGGCGGCCTCTGGGAGCAGCCTCCAGCCCACATTCTTTCCACCAGCCAGTGGAAGTCCCTGTCAGGTTGTGCTTGGGCGACTTGGTCAGAAAGCATCGACCTGGTCTCTTGCCATCTCTCCTGTCCGAGCCATTGCACCCGATTCATCTGTTTCATGCATAGGACGTATACTAGCCCCTAATTCACAAGCCCTTTGCTGGTTCCACCTTGCTAATCAACAACATCCAGACATCTTGCATAGGTTCTTGAGTCCTCCTCCATCTAGCTTGCAAACCATCTCGCTCTGGTGGCTCAACAAGGTGCCTTAGCGCAGCTGAGCTCAGCCCTGCACCCCCCCCCCACCCCGCTGGGGCTGCTCCCCAGAGATGTGCTCCCTGTAGGGCTGGGAAGCTGGGGCACGCGGGGGGTTAAGAGCAAAGGCTTGGATGGGGTGCATGGATTTTTTTTGCTCCTCACCTGAGGACATTTTTCGGTATTATTACTATTTTGAGAGAGAGAGAGAGAGAGAGAGAGAGAGAGACATTGATGTGAGAGAGAATCGCTGACATGAGAGAGAGAAACATCTGTTGGTTGCCTCCTGCATGCACCCCGACTGGAGATGGAGCCCTCAGCCTTTCAGTGTTGGGGACCACATTCCAGCCAACGGAGCCACCCCAGCCGGGGCGGAGCCACGCCATCCCGCTTCCTTTAGTCACTAATTCTGTCACCCCGGGCATGTGACTCACCGCCTCACACTCAGTTGCCTGGTGCTAACAGAGACGACCTCAGACGGCTGTTGTGAAGATGGAGACAATGCATGAAAATTCTTGGAAAATTCCTCAGTGCTTTTTACACGTCAGTACATCACCAGCACTCACATTTTGATCTCGCCCCTGTGGGTCGTGCCATTAGAGCCACACGCCCCTGGGGCAGCAGCTTCCAGGAGCGAGGCCAGGGCCGGGTGCTGGGACCCCGGGAGTGGGCATCTGGGAAGGCAGAGAGGTGGGGGGTGGGGGTTGGCAGGAGCCCGCCAGAGCAAGAGGCGTGGAAAGAATGAGGGACCTGGAGGGGGAGCTTGGAGAGGCTTCTAGAAGGCTGAGCACAGAGGCGGGGTCTTGCTGTGGGGCAGCTCTGCCTTGGCTACTGTCAGCGAGGCTGCCGATAATGGTAGGCCCACGCAATCCGCACCCATGCGGTGCTTTTTGATAAGTGATTTGAGTTGTTTGAGAAAGGCATATATGCTCCTTACAAATGACACTACATGTAAAGCTAAGGTCTTCTCCGATCCGCTCTTCTCCTCCTGAGGGGTGACGTCTGCTCTGAATATACTGCTGGGCATCATCTGTTTGTGTATCTACGCACATCCATAGAAGCTACAGAGAATTAAAAAACGTGTTTGTACGTGGCGTCATGCCTTTCATGTTGTCCTGGACCTTATTTTTTTCTACTCAACAATAGACCTAGGAGAATTAATAGCACATAAGTAGCAATGAGGTATTTCTTCCCCATGGCCTATTAGCGTATGGTCTATTAGCATATGGACCTACTATATACCCCCTGTTTCTTTTTTTAAAGATTTTTATTTATTTATTTTTAGAGAGGGAAGGGAGGGAGAAAGAGAGAGAGAGAGAAACATCAATGTGCGGTTGCGGGGGGCCGTGGCCTGCAACCCAGGCATGTGCCCTGACTGGGAATTGAACCTGCGATGCTTTGGTTTGCAGCCCATGCTCAATCCACTGAGCTACGCCAGCCAGGGCTTGTACCTCCCATTTCTATACAGCATTCTGCACTGTGATCAAGCTGTGCATTGCTCAGCCATTGCTGTACCCATGGACATTAGGGTTGATCTGTGTCCTGTTTGGCACCCCAGCACTAAAGCCAGTGCATCCATTTTGATTCCCACCAAATTCTGTGGTTGAATCAGTACTTACTGAGCATCTATTATGTGCCAGGTGCTAAGGCAGCTGTTGGGGACATAGCACCACCCTGCCGTTACCAACTCTACAGTCTCATGGACAGCTGATGCAGGGGTGTGCTCAGGACAGGAGCGTGGCGTCGGCCTTACACCGGGCGTGTCCTACGCCAGGAAGCCAAATGGTCCAAATCACGCAGTTTCGGAGTTATCCTTGAAAATCCCCGGATTTGTTTGTAAAATGGTCACCAGCTGATGGTGGTTCTACTTCTACTTGTTTTGACTTTTCAAGGGTCTGAAAGCGACAGGCATTCAGTAGAGACTGTACTTTGAATTTTCATCTTTGCTGGGTTTCCGGTCCTCAGCACCAGACTGTCGCACAGTGCTGGGCAGTGAACCCAGCTTCCGGTCAGCCCCACGATCACGACAGGAAACAGTCAATGCTCCCCGGGTGCCGTCACCAGCATCCTCGGGATATCGTGTTGTGATGGCCTCAGATTTGCTATAATTTAGATTGACACGCATAATATGATTCTACCGAATACTTGATAGAAACTCCTCACGCGAGCCAAGGAAAAGTTCAGAAACTTGAAGGGCCGCCCCATTAGCCCCTGGAACCAGCACCCCACTAATCCAAAGGATGCTTCGTGACAGCAGAGGATTCTTGGTATTTTTTTTTTTGGATGTAAGTCTTCCAGAATTAGGACTTTTTCTTTGTTGTTCCCAATAACAAAATGGATTTCCTGATGCCCAGAGATATAGCTTTTTCTCATGACCATTTTTTAGACAGTGTTCTCTGACTTTAAAATTACTATAACTCATTCAACCGATAGAGAAATAAGAAGGTAAAACTTGGGTTCTTATTCCAGAATGATTTGAGCTCATATTTTTAAAAAATCCTTTCCTAAGAAATCAATGGCTAAAAAGAAAAGACTTCTTGTTTCAAGATGCATGGCGGAGAAGTTAGGGCTTCGGAAAATAAATGATTTATGGCGTCAATACCGGGCCCTTCAGGAGAAAACCTGGGGTGGGAAAATATTTGCGCAAGAGAGGAGTGTGTGATCCCAAAGACAAGGTTTTGAGAGTTTTAAGCGAAAGGCTTAAGGAGGAAGGTTGAAGGATGACAACCGCATCACGTCCGTGACGAGACGGGTCTGCAACGGGCTGATGTGTCCTTGAATGCCACGCAGGCATCGAGTTTCACGGTGACTACACATGGCCGGGCTCTTCGTGCCTTAGCTAACTCCCATTTTCCTTGGAATATTGCCTGGTTGTTGAGCACACGCAGAAGGGGTACGGTGTGCAAACGTCTGGATGGAATAAAATCGATGTGGTCGCCGCGAGGGCGTGGTGAGCCGGGGAAGGCACCTCTGGGCGTGCGAGGCCCCCCCGGGACATCGGCGGGCCAGAGCAGTGACTTGCCTGGACCCTCAGCCACCCCAGGTGAGGTGGTGCCAAAGCCGGCCTGCCATTCCGCTGCGTGAACCCCTCTTCCAAGCCTCACCGTCACTGCAGGGAGCTCAGGCCTCCTGGAGAGGTACCCCAGGGGTCCTAGTGCGAACCCAGGCCCGTGAGTATCTGAGCAAACAGACGCGAAAGAGCAGAAAAACTGGAATCCCGGCTTCACCAGGGAACTCGCTGGCAAGGAGAGAGCACGCTGGTCACGCTTCTCTCTCATCTGGATGCAAAGCCCACGCGAGGCTCGCCTTTTGTAGCTCAGCCAGCAGTAAAGGTAAGTGGTAAAGCCTGTAGAGGAGATGATCTTTGTGCGGAGACCCCATAACCAGAGCGAAGATACGGCGCGGCTATCAGAGAGGTGGAGTGAGGCCCAGGCCTGTGGACTCGTTATGGGCCACCTCTGACAGGCCGGACACGCTCTGGACGCCCCGAGCTGGGCTGTCTCCTCTCCTCTTCGTTCTCCAAGACTCACCCTCCTGACTTCCGATGGCTCACGTCACCACGGTTTTCCTCTGAGAAACGTACTCTCCTAGGGTCTTATTTCCTATCCACTCATTATTATTTTGGGCAAAGGGAAGAGAAAAAAATTCTCTAGCGCATTCTTCTACCTCACTTAATGTATTTATTTTGTCATTGAATAGGAATGATTTTGTAAAAAAAAAAAAGAAGATGAAGAAGGCCTTGGAAAATGGGAGTCTACAGCTGTGTGGTTTCTACACCTCGAACCCATCTCACAAACGCCGTTCATCGTGCCGCCTTGTAGAACTGCGTAAAAGTCATTTATTTTTACTGTCACAAACAGTGCACGGGACGCATCTGTGTGGACGACTCTTTGTCAACACATTTGAGGGAAAACATCAAGTAACGCTATTGCTGGGATAGAGACTCTGTAGATTTTAAATTTTAATAAACGCTGTCAAAATGCCCCCTTGTCTCATTAGCAAGAACGTGCATGCCCCGCCTCACCAACACTTTGTATTTCAAGCTTTAACGTCTTTTTTTTTTTTTTTTTTCTTTTTGCCAGTCTGTCGGGTGTCAGTGCCAGCTTCTTGTTGTGCTATGGGCCAAGGAACGGTGGGTACAGCGATTTAGCCTCATATGCGATGTTTGAACTTTTACAAGCAGAATGAACTCATGCATTGCATATGAAATTTAAACTTATTTAAAAAAGTATACTCAAAAAATGCATCCACGTACATGAAGTTCAATGTTGACCCTCGCCGTGTAGCGGTGCCCCGCTGAGCTATCAGCACCAAGATGGGGAGGGAGCTGCCGAGGGCAGGCCAAGGGCAGGAGCGGCAGAGTCCTTAGGCGGGCAGCCCAAACCTGGTGCACAGCTTGGAGCCGGAGTCAGCGTCTGGCTGCCCTGCGCTGCGCTGCGCTACGAAGTCCGTGGCAGAAAAGGCGCCGAGCCGGAGAAGCCGAGCGGAGCAGTGTGAGTGTGACAGCAGGTCACGGAGCCACCAGCCCCTGAGTCTGATGGGGAAGCACGGTAGGTAAGAAGGCAGCGGGGGGCGCGGAAGGGTTCCGACGAAGCCGGGCAGGTGAAGCTCCCCGACACAGCCACAGCGGTGGGAGGAGAGCCGGCGCGAGACAGCCTGTGCAAGTCTGAAGTCTGCCTCCTGGGGGCGCCCTCGCTGGCCTTAGAAACACGGAGTCCGCAGCCAGCAAACAGTGTGCTCCGTTTCTCAGAGTGTCTCTTTCCCTCCCCTTTACAGACCCGAAGCTAACTGGTAATTACACACTGATAACATCTCTTCCTAGCCTCTTCTGTAGAGCCTAGAGGCTGGCGAACTGTAAGGAGCCAGCTAGTAAGTCTTTGAGTCTTTGGGCGCCAGCCAGTCTCTGCCGCAACTGGTCGGCTTGGCCCTCGGTTCGAGACAGCAGTCACAGAGGACACGGAAGTGAATGAATGGGGCTGCATTTCGATAAAACTTTATTTAAAACAACAGGTGGCGGGCCAGGCTCAGACTGTGGGCTTTGGGTTTCTGACGCCTGGTCTAGTTTGTTGGACGGGGATAATAATGGTTCCGATCCCCACTGTGGATTTAAAGATAGAGAGAGAGCATGCAGGTAAGCTACTTAGTTCAGGGTTTGGCTTATAGCTGTGATTTGTCTGTTTTCTTAATTTAAATGTTTAACATACATCGATTCATTTTGTTGTGATCGCTGCAATTATTCTTTATGAGCCTGGGTCCTGTTTCTTGTCACGAATTCTAACTGTGTACACCACTCATTCTTACGGAATTCTAACTACTTAGAATTTCCCCCCTGAGGTGGCCAAGTGATTTTAATAAAGACTGAACACATTCAAAGCAAACCAAGGATCTTTTTTTTTTTTTTTAATAAAAGAGGTACGCAAAAACTGAGTTTGCTCATCGTTGTTGGTTGAGGACATTACCTGGACTTTGATCTTCAGCCAGGCCCTGGGCAGTGCGTGGACTTCCGATTCATACGGGACCTCAAGCTCGGTGACCTCGGGGAAGCGTGACGGAGACGTCACGTGCCCAGCATGCCTGCGGTCAGAGCACCCTAGAGCCGACCTGAAGCTGTGTCCCCGAGTGTCGCTCTGCAAAGCAAAGGCACCCTCTGCCGTGTACGGCTGTTCGCACGGACCCGTCTTGTAAGTGGTAGCTTGATGCGCCGTTTTGTTAAATCTGCTGAGGTGTGTTTGCACCTTCGCGGAGAGACTTAGCCGGCATCCCAACTTGTTTGGACAGCCGCCCCCAAATTGTAGGAATTATTCTCTCATTAATACCGCTGTTTGCTATGTGAGCTAAGGCGTGTGGTGAGTGCATTGTAATTAGGCTAAAACCGAAGACAAATGAACAGATTAGTTCATTGTCACAAGGAAATTTGCTCCAGAGTCATTTTACGCCGCGTCAAGATGCAGGGGAGCAGCTGAGGGGACCGGGTACCACGCCGGTGTGTTATTACGGTTGTGTTTGACAATTTATCATGACAAATCTGTATTCGCGCTACTCGGTGCCTTCTGAGAGGCCAGCGACAAGTCATGCCGTTGTCCCTGAAGAAGGGGCGTTAGAATCACGAGAAAGAGTATAAAGCTTCAAATGGAAAGCTTCCGCTGAAAAGAAATGTCAAAACATTTTTAATTCCGAAGTGAACAATTGGACAATTTTCTCAGTTTGACTTCTTCCCTGGAATAAAAGATTCAGTGTCTAATCAGGCTCATCAGGGTGGCGGTCCAGAGCTCAGGTCTGGAGACCCCAGTGATGGGGGTCAGGGCGGGCAGCCCCGGGATGCACCACGTTGGCATGTGGATTATTTGGGGCGGAAGACAGTCAAACCCAAGCAGACTCAGCAGGAGGTTTTTTACCTCCTCCTTAAGTGCCTGGAAAAATTTAGATGGAGAAGAGAGCTATTACCAAAAATAACTTTTTTTTTTTTTGCCTGAAAGTTGTATCTGCAAGGCAGGGTGAACACATTTGCTTGCCAAACACCTGCTGTTTGCATCTTCCTGGGAAGTGCCTTCCTCTCCTCAGAGACCCCAGACCCCTACCCCCTCCTCACTAGCTCAGGACGGTGTATACGTCTCATGTCTTTGCGGGGCTTCTGTGCGTCTGAAACGAAATTTGTGTTTCTCCTGTTAATCTGTCTTTATGTTGATTGCATTTGCAGGCCCGCCAAAGAGCCTTAGAACCTTTCTAATGACAGACGGACAATGAGCTGTCATGGTCTGGCGTGGTCGAGGGTGTAGGGACTGCCAGATGTAGAATGGGACCCTAGGACCGTGGTCAACTCACTGAGTGACCGTGGGCCTCAAATAGATGAGGGACACAGGGGTGTGCAATCTTTTGGTGTTTCTGGGCCACACTGGAAGAAGAAGAGTTGTTTTGGGCCACACATTAAACACACAAACACTCGTGAAAACTGATGAGCCAAAAAAAAAAGCTTTAAGTAAATTTATGATTTCGTGTTGGGCCACATTCACAGCCATCCTGGGCTGCATGTGGCCCGCGGGCTGTGGGTTGGACACCCCTGGTAGGGTGACCAAGTTGCTGGGTTTTCGCAGGTCTCTCGTAGTGCTAGTGCTGACAGTGCGCGTGCACTGGGAGCCACCTCGGTCCCAGGCCAGCCAGGCCAGCTGGGTACCCTTTAGTTGCTCTCTAAAATGAGGCTGCAAACACAGCACTGTTAGAAGGATGAGGGATAGTCGTGGCTCAGTGAGGGTCTAGCCCGTTTATGTTGGATAAGTTATTTAACCTCTCTGCATTCCTCTGTGAAAACAGACATTAAAATCTACATTGCTGTACTCTAACTGCACAAATAGGGGATGTCACAGGCGGTGGGTACCTGGCATACATCTTGCAAAAATAACCTGTAGCTGCCTTGCTGTGAATAAAAGAGTAAAAAAAAATATTGTGAGCCCCAAGGAGATTAGACGGAGCCAGGGAGGGCGTGTGTGTATTTGTGTGTATATCTTTTTTAATGAATGCATATTTTCAACAAACATCTATGTGTCAGACACTGTGCTTTTCTTTGTGAAGCTTATAGTCTCCTGGGAAGACAGACGGTATTAAAAAAAAGTCACACAAATAGATGGAAAATTACAACCATGATAAGGCAACAGAGGGGAGTGGCAGGGTGCTGCGGGAGCAGTTAGTGGGCCCATCTGACCTGCTCAGGGGGTGGCGGGATGGCTCAGTCAGCGGGAGTGTAGTCCCACAGCCCAAAAGGTTGTGGGTTCGATCCCTAGTGGGGGTGGGCACAGGAGGCAACAGATGGGTGTTTTTCTCTCTTTATCTCTCTCTCTCCCCTCCTTCTCTGTCTCTAAGATAAACATATCCTTAGGTAAGAATTAAAAAATAAAATAAGAAAAAGAACTGAATTTGCTGAGAAGCTGAGGAGTAAGCTGGGCCCAAAGAGGAAGGAAGATGCTCTCAGCAGGGGAGAAGCATCCGTGCTGGTCAGGGTGCGTGGTGGGGGGGGAGGAATCAAAGCCCAGGGGAGATGTTGGAAGGTGCAGGGGAGGGAGTCAGGGCCGGACCCTGGCCCTGGGAGGGGGTCTTCGTGTTAACCACCACAGAGCAGTCAGAGGGCGCTTCAAGAGAGCGAAGTAAAAAGCAAACAAGCAGACCAACATCTTGAATCTGATCACGACTGCCTGGCTTCAGGGAGTGAGGTGGGGAGAGGGGGACAGGCTGGATGTCACCACGAGGGGACAGCCAGCCAAACCCAGAACGGGGGCCATTCTGCAGGACCAATGACCTGGTCTGGCCCAGACCAGTGACTCGGGAAATGAAACGCAGTGGGGGAAATGAACGTAGAATAAAAGGGCCTCAAGCATCGTAACGACCCAGCGCAGGGCGTGGACTTTGTTACACAAACAATCCAACTGTAGAAAGACGCTTTGAGTCCTTTGAGGGGAAATTTGAACATGGACTCGTAGATGGTGTGAAGAAGTCGTTAACACGGAGAAGTATGAGGAGGGTCCATGCTGAAGTATTATGAGACATGACACGATACTCGAGATTTACTTTAAAATTCTCTGGCAACAAATATGTGGAGGATTGAGAATACGGACAAAATAAAATCGATAAACAGTCATACATTTTGAAGCTGGGTGATAGACTTACGGCAGTCCATTATACAGGGTGGGGCAAAAGTAGGTCTACAGGTGTGAGTACTTCACCCACAGAGTTTATTCTTGTATTGGTATTTATTAATGATCGCATTAGTTTCCATGCAAACAGCTGTAAAGCTACTTTTGCCTCGCCCTGCGTTATCTCCTCTACGTAGTGTGTGTTTGAATATCACCATGGTAAGAAGTTAGGGCTAGAAAAGGTGGTAGAGAGGTGGTAACAGGATCAGCTCTGCATTTTAAGAAATTTCTTGGGCCCGGTTTTGAACGAATATGTCGGTTGGAAAGCACAGATTTGAGGGAAGGACAAGAGGACGTCATCCTCGGGTAAGAAACAGCTGCACAGCGCTGCCAACTCTTCGGTTTACTTACAACGCAGGGAGAGCGGGGACCGTCTGGTTAGTTGGCTGTTCATGCAGAGAGCCATCGGCATCCAGTCCTCTCTTCGTGTTTCTTCCCGAAGCAACAGCTCAATTTTGCTTCAGCAATCTCAGTGTGCATGGCTTCACCCCAGCTCCAGAGTAGGGCATGTGACTCCGATTTGGCCAATGAGAAGGTAGCATTGCCCTGATTAGCCTGGGGATTGGTTCAGGGAAGGCAGCTTGCTTCCTTTGAACCAATGAGATGAACCCCTGGGACTTTTGCTGAAGCTCCCGAGAAGGAAGCACTCATCCTTCCCCGGGCTTCCTGGCTCTGAGCCCGGTGCTGCAGGAGGCACTTGGCAGAGAAAAAAGTGGCCACGGAGGAAAGGAGGGTTGGGGGCTGGAGAGAGCAAGACGTTAATCCTGATGACGTTATTTCAGACTCGGGGTCCAGCCGGGCCTGCGGGGAAGTTCCACTTCCGCTTTTCTGAGTTTGTGAATCAATGTCCCCCTCTCTCTTTCTCTTTCCTTTGGCCAATCTGGGCAGGTTTCTTTCACTTGCAAACAGACAAGTTCTAAGTCATCCAAAGTTCTGGAACATTCCGTCGCTATGCCACACTCACAGCTTCGTGTGCCCCTCCCCATAAGGATTTCACAACTTGTTTTCCAAGTTTCTCAGTTTCTGCCAGTAGCCCGATCTCTCTCCTTCAGCGACCAGCCCGCCGTCCCTCGTACCTCACAATAAATCTTCCACGATTTTAAATCTCTGTGTTCACCAACTGCTCCTTAATGGCAACTGGGTATCCTATTGAAACCATTGTATGCAGTAATTAGTAACCTGCAAGATAATTTTAGTTAATTTTGAATTTAAAATTCATCATGCAAAACAAGTTTGGATGAGAGAGGAGCTGCCAACAAAGGAAATGGATCTGAGTGTGAGAGGAGCTGCACATGAGCCTGGAAATAAAAATGTGCAAATTTCTCAGGGAATAATCATTGTCTCGATTTTTACTTGTAATTATAATTTAATTATGAACCTACTTTGGCAACATTTTAAAAGTACATAGTTAGCATTTGAGTGCTTTCCATATAATTATCTATTATTGAACCTGCTCATTACAGAGTGCGTGCTGCATAAATTACTGTGCTTTGTGTAAAAATATTTCTCACTTCGGGTTGACTTGAAGTAAAATAAGACAAATTACATGAATGGTACTTAGTGGTACTTTGAACTCGACCATCTTGAAGAATGGAGCCGAGCTGGTCTTTGGCTTGGTTTGCTAATGTCGGTGAAGATGATTTCTGGAAACCCAGAGGGTTTTTTTTTGTTATTGTTAAGAATTTACTCCTTTTTCATTGTTCCTCTTGAGAAAACCTGAGAATCCTGCTTCAGACACCGCGAGAGCCTTCGGCACCATGGGGGTCAGTGGAGATTTTCCTCCCGGCGTGGGTCAGGCCGTAGAGTTGTCGTTTGTGGACACCACGAAGGGGCTCAGGTGATGCAATCACATCCAGGGGACACAGTCACCAGGAAGAACCAAAGGGAGGTGAAAGCAGGCCAAATGCCCATCACCTGACGAAGAAGGGACAAGCCCACACGCTCCATCCACAGAGTGGAGTATTATTCAGTTGCTAAAAGGAATGAAGTATTGACTCACTCTACAACCTGGGCCAACCTTGAAAATGCTCTGCTGAGCAAGAAAGCCAAACACAAAAGACCATTTATATACAATATAATTCCATTTATAGAAAATGTTCACAATTGGGAAATCTATAAAGACAGAAAGTAGATTAGTTGGTTGCCAGGGGCTGGGGGGTGGAGCTGTGGGGAATGATTACTAATAGGTATGCGGTTTCTTCGAGGGGTGGTGAAAATGTTCTGGAACTAGATAGTGCTGATGGAGCAAAGCCTTGTGGGTACTCCGGGAACTGCTGAACTGTACACTTTAAAAGGATGGATGTCATGATATGTGAATTACATCTCAATAAAACTGTTATTAAAAAAAATAAAAGAAGCAGCGCCGAAGGGAAGATCACGCTTGATCTGAGCCTGTGAAATGTGAAATTCTTTTTCCCGAGAGCCACGTTCTGGAACTCTCCACTCTGGGTCCCTGCTGCTCTGGAGAAGCATGGCCTGCGACCCCAGGGGCCTTCAGCTGAAGAAACGACAGCAGCAGCATTTGCTAATGGCCGAGGGGAGGGGTAAATAGGGATGAGGGCAGGTTAGAAGAAAAAGTTCTTGGTGACCTCTTGGATAATGATTCTAGAACTTTTAAAATAATAGAACCTGATTACCAAGATATTTTATTTTTGAAAACATATGGTTAAATGACTAGTCCTATTAATTGCACCTTCTTTACTTACACATTTTGTTTAGTTTTCTCTGGCTCAGAAGTCCATAGTCAGGGCCGTTTTGCCCCCCAGGGGGTATTTTGGCCATGTCTGGAGACAGCTTTGGTTGTCGCCCCCGGAGGGAGGTGGCAGAGGACAGGGAAGTTGGGAACTAACCCTACAATGTGCAGGACGGCCTCAACAACGGTAATAATGACAAAGTTCTCATTCAAAATGTCGGCAGAGCCAAGGCTGAGAAGCCCCGCTCCAAACCCATGACCAAATTCCTGGGCCGGACCCCCACCGTCGCTCAGCTGAGCTGCTCCTACCGTCTCCCAGTGCTCCGTGTCCACTGCGGACCATCGCTAGAAACACCTTCCAGCAACGCTCATCGGACCGTTTCTCGCTGTGGTTGCTTCCCATCGCTGCTGCTTCAACTCAGCGCGCACGTGGGGAGCAGTGCAATATTTACTATTTACCCACCTCCATCGTAGAAAACGTGCAAGGCAACCACCCGCCGTGCCCGGAAACGCACATTACTTACATCCAGGAGGGTCAGCCCCGCATTCCCGCAGGTGGATAACCTTGGCCCGTGTTCAAGCGCCTCCCCCTCACGGCTTTTCAGGTCTGACGTGTTAGATTTCTACGCATTTATTTCCTGCCGCGTGGGCTTAAATGCGCAAGTGCTGACATTGGTTGCATTTTCCAACTTTATGGCCAAGCAAGGTTCTCCCGCAGGCGGGTGTTGAAAAGAATTGGTATCCGTCGGTGGTGTGAGTACAGGGCTGAGATTCCTCTCTCTCCCTTTTTCTATTATTCTAAGAAGGAGAAAGTTTGAGGCAAAGATAAATGAAAATTATTCAGTAACTGCAAATTTATTACTCCCCAGATCCCCTGTCTTGTCTGGGTAAATCAGAGATAGAACTACAGGTAATGAGATAATTAAAGACAAGTAAATATATGTGTGAGGTGCCTTCTACCATTAAACCCAAGGAATGTATCTGGTTATGAAGCCTTGACTCTGTGTTTTGAAATGTCATATCAATTATAAGAGACACTTTTACAGACCTCCCTGAGCAAGATTTATATAAAACTATATATTTATATACTATGGGAAGTGCTAAAGTATAGATTTAATCAAAACTGTAAATAAGGCTAAAGGTAGGCTATAAGTATGAAATACGCAAGCATAAAAATATTTAGCCAAATTTTAAATCAGTTTCCTTCTGAATTATCTTGGCTTCCCTATTACTGGCATGTCCCTCAGCCCCAACCTTCTCTCCCTTCTTTTCAACTTAATGTTCTTTTGTTGAAGAGAGGACATTTTGGGGAAAAGAATCGCAGCGGATTCATGTTTCTGCATGTGTTGGGCGAGGGGTGTGAATTCGGAGAGTGTATTTCTGCCCGTATCCTGAACTGGGTCTCTCAGTTCCTCCCTCCTTCCAGGAGGCCTTGTGGGTAACTGTGTAAGCTCAGGCTCTGGTCTCGGGCTGGGATTTGGGTTTGCATCCTGCCTCTGACCCCAGCTGTGTGCCCTGGGCCAGTGACTTCCTCTCCCTGGGTCTGGGTTTCCTTGTCTGTAAAGTGGGGTGAATGGTGCCACCTCTTGGAGGTTGGTTAGGGTGGGAGGAGGGAGGCCAGGCAGCCCAGTCCTCCACAGTTTTGTGATACCCCCATCGCCTCTCCTCCTGTCTTTGTGGAGTTGAGGTCTAATGTCTTCTCTGGACATTATGGACCTGACTGCGTGTGAGGGACACCCCATGACCAGTGCCATCACTGTGTCCTGACAAATGAACTGGGGCGACCCGTTGTTTCGGAGTCAGAAGGAGCTTCCTGCAGAGGGATTCCCTGCTGTATTTCCTTCCAATCCCACCGCTTTGCAGACCTTGATGTCTAGGGGATCTCCTTTTGTACGATGCTTTTGCCCCGACTCCCAGAATCAGGCTACCCCCCTGCGCGGAGGACAGATGAACCATGGGGGTGGCCGGGGGAAGGAAGGCCAGGAAAGTGTGGTGCATGAAAAACACGCTGGTGGAGTGACCGACTTGTCCTCGTTTCCCCGGGACCGTCCCGGTTTCAGTGCTGAACATCCTGTGCACCTGGAAACCCTTGCGTCCGCGGTGACTCAGGACGGTTGGTTATCCTGCGCTGCCGTCAGCAATTTTAATCCTGGGACAGGAAGGCTCGTGGTTGCATCGGGCTGGGAGTGGGGGTGTGGGGTGGCTGTTAATGGGCACGGTGTTCCTTTTTAGGGTGACGGAAGTGTTCTAACATTAGGTGATGCTGATGGCTAGCAATGCCATAAACATACTGAAATGTCGACATGCACTCTTGAAACAGGTGAATTTTATAACATGTCCTATAAAGCTGATTAAAATTGATTATGAGATTCTATTTTCATCATAAAACACTTGATTGTTTGGATAGAAAAATAATAATGCTTTGCTCACAAAATGGATGTATGCATTAAAGCACTTGAACTGAATTGCCCATCAAATTAGAAAAGATTTGTTAAAATTGGCAATAGTCAGATGTGACGAGAACAAGGGGAAACCCTTTCATGTTCGACCGGTCACAGTGTGGATTCATAAAAGGTATAAATAAAACATGTGGCCATGTGGACCCAAATGTAAAAATGTACATGCTCTGACTCAGCAATTCCATTTCCGGAAATTTATCCCAAGCAGGTAATTGTCAGCGTGCGAAGATATATGTGCAAAGATGTTCATCACAGATGGTTTATAATAGAAACAATGGCTTATAATTAGAAGCAATCTAAATTTTCATCATTGATGGCCTCTTCAGGTGAGTTATGGCAAATCCACACGCTGACACACGCTCGCTGTGACAGCGGAGAGGGATGGCGATTCACACCCATACCGACATCTAGGGTGACCCACCGTGCCGGGTGGCCTGTGATGGTCCCCGTTTCAGTCCGGCTCCAGGAAAACCCCTCGGTCCCAGGTGAACGGAGGTGGCTGGTCATCACACACCTACAGAAAAACAGCAGACAGGGCGTCACTGACACGTTAACAGGAGTCGTCTTGGGACGGCGGGATTTCAGGTCAGCTGGACTTTCTTTGCTAAGAATGTTTGGGTACCACATGCATGTTTAATTAATTCCATTTGGTATCTCATTGTTTTAATGTTGGATTTCCAGACGACCTATACCATGGAGCATCTTCCCATGGGTTTATTTGCCACCTGTGTATCCTCTTCGCTGAGGTGTCACACGCTTTGTGTGCAGAGGTCTGGAAGAAAACTATTCATGGGGCGCAGGAAACAGAGAAAGCCCTCTTCCCAGTAACCAGAGCGTGCATCCCGCCGTGTCTGTGGGGGGCTCGTGTTCCCGTCCGCCTGCAGCCTGGGCCTGCTGCCCCTGGTAACCGCCTCCCGTGTCTTTTGAAGAAATCCCCTGTGGGCATCTCTGCCGTCTTGGCATTGCCACTTAAAGTGTGACACCCCGGGTACCCAAACTCAGCCAATCGAGTTGCTCTCTGGGTTTGACTCTTAAGCAGATCAAGATGAGGATGGGGAGAACCGCTGGGTCTGAGTCATCGCTCCCAACAATGGGGTCCCCTAAACGGCTGGCCATTGGTTCCTGCTCTGAGTCCCCAAGCGTCCCTGTTCTCTCCTGAGGACGGATTGCTTAGCTCTTCCATTCATTTAGCTCCCCCCCACCCTTCATCCTTCTAGAAGAATCCTTCTCTTGCTTTTTACCCAGCATGGATTTATGTGAATTGCATGCTAAGAACACACACCAGAGGTTTGTGAGCATCTTTTAAGACAAAGGCCATGCCCTGGCTGGCGTAGCTCAGTGGGTAGAGCACGGGCTGCGAACCAAAGTGTCATAAGTTCGATTCCCAGCCAGGGTACATGCCTGGGTTGCAGGCCATAACCCCCAGCAACTGCACATTGATGTTTCTCTCTCTCTCTCTCTATCTCCCTCCCTTCCCTCTCTAAAAATAAATAAATAAAATCTTAAAAAAAAAGACAAAGGCCACATCGTATTTGTTTGTTTTCCCAATTTCAAACGTAGTGTCTGAGATCCGGCGAGCTCTCGGGGGGACTAAAACTCCTTGAATGTTTCCTGGGTGCTAGGCGTTTTATAAACTTGGTCTCATTAAATGCTCAAAAGGGACCCTTGGAGGCTGACATTATCACCTTCACTGTCCATGGAGTGAAGACCCATGGGATGAATATCTCCCTCTGTGTCACGTGGTAATAAGGGGTGCAGCCCGACTCGCCCGAGACCAGAACTATCCGTGAAGCCACACGACACGTCCAGCTACTGTGTCCACTGAGTGACTCAGTGGAGGAACGACTGTGGAAGCAGAAAATGACAGCTAGGAAACCAGGGGGCCAGAGATTCCGTGCAAGGGAGGAACCATATTATTAGCAGGGTTTACAATGGTCAACTTATACTTATGTAATTTTTATTCCAAATGTGACCCACGGCATGAACAGCTCCTGGGGGCATTTGTTAAAAATGCAAGTTCAAGAATTTCCCGTCACACCTAAGAACAAGAAACACTATGTGCTCAGGCATCTGTCCTTTGAACGCTGTGCCCAACTGGTACGAGGACCCCACTGAGGGGGGACCGCAGTGCTTCTAAGTTTGTGGGTGGGGGGAGCTTGCAGTGACGTAGAATACGCTTTGTACGGCGGTCCCTGAGCGGGGTGACCGGAGCCAGAAAGCAGACACACACGCTTACACTTTGACCTTTCACCTGGAGGGTGTGTTTGCTCCTTGTGACCCTGAGAGAGGTTTGTGTTGGGGTCACTATTCCTTGAAGGGTCCCCAAGACTTTCCAACACTGCCTGCCCTATACACCTTTCATAATACCCTACCCCCCCCAAAAAATCCCAACAACCCCCAAGTTATCCTCCTCTCGCATTAGGAATGGAATCTTCTAGATGATGAGCCTCTCAATGGCCAAGATATGATAATCTGTATCTATCTATCTATCATCTATATCTTATCTATCGTCTATCTATCTATCCATCTATCGACCTATCATCTGTCTCCAGTAGTTAGCATAGTGCTGGCAAATAATAGGACAGTGGATGCTTACAGAATCCAATTTTATTCACTGCGAGGAAAGAAGTGACACATTTTGGAGGAGGATCACTTAATACATTGATTTAAATTGTATTTGGGGTCATTTTCTTCAGTGAAACAGCAATTCTTAGCTTTCTTCACTTTGGGGACTCTTTCTACAGAAACTATAAAACTCCAAACTACTAGATGGGGCAGGTGGGGGACCCTCAGGCACTCTCTTTGAGAGGTTTTATTTATCTTTGTTGTTTTCCGATACAACGGTAGTTGAGGCAGAGTGATCAGAGGTTTACTCAGCCAGGCAGCCGTGGGTTCAAATCCTGGTTTCGCCTCTTGATTCCTGAAGGCTGTTGAACAGATCCATGAACCTCTCTAAACCTTTCTTCCCTTAGTTCATAAACAGAGAAAATGATACCTGTTCTGGGGTGGGGGGGGCTATTGTGCAGGCTCCATGATGTAACAATAGGTATGAAGCTGCCGGAAAGCGCTGGCCACGGTTGCTAACTGCTGACCGCTGTCCCCCACCATCCTTCTTGCATTCCACCTTGCCTGGGCAACTAAAATCTTATCTGAGAACATCGGAATCTGTATCATCCGTGCATGTTTTAACACACACAGGCCCACCTGTAGGCACTACGGCTTCTAAGGCTAAACTCTGCTTTAAAAGCGGAGGTTTCTCTGTTTCCGCCGGAGCTGGACGCGGCTGGGTGGAGCCGGGGCAGCGGCACAGCAGCTCCCACCTATCTCGAGTCTGTGAAGCTCCGCCGATTGTGGCAGAGAGGGCCTTTCTGTTAATAAGACAGGACTCCAGCGCCTTCGAAATCTACATCAAACACGCCTCTCTGGTGACACAAACCGTCTCCCCCTCGCTTTTTTGACCCCCAAGTGAACACGGAGCTCAATTTCAGAACCAGGGTGCGAGGCGCTGAAATGACATACTAGGTGCCCGCCACTCTCGGGGCAAAACAATGAGCTCTTCACTGCCCCCGTGCAGGTCCTCGGGCTGCCTGCTGCCGTGCAGGTCACCTCGCCCTCGGAGGAGGTCTCGGCGGGGACGAGCGCCTCTCACCCCCGAGCTCCGCTTCCAGGGGAGCTGGCAATTGCTTCCGAAGAGCATGTATTTTCTCGTGATTATTTTCCCAAATGTAGGCCAACGCCGGAGGAAAAAGCACATTCGCCAGTCCTTTCCTGGACCCAGCCTTCCTTCCTCCCGTCCGGCACCCTTCCTTCTGGCTGTCCTCCTTTCGAGTAGTATTTCTGGTGCTCCGACTAGGCGATTCCTCCCTGTGCTCGGCCCACGATGGCTCAGGGCCTGCTCTGCGCTTGGGCGGGTGCGTTTGCGGGGCGCTGGAGATATCGGGGTGGGAAGAGGCGGTCCTTGCTCTTAATCTCGCGGGACTTCGCGTTCAAGAAGGGCAGAGACGGAAACGAAACAGCCAGACACGTGCATGTGCGTATTGACGTGGACCATGACAGGTTTGATAAATGCAGCGGGAGGAAGGCCACGGAGGCACGGGAGCTCACGACGGTAGCAGGGGAACTGTAATTTAATCAGGCAGGTCAGGGGAGCTTCCCCCAAGGGACTGCCAATTGTGCTGAGGTCGCAGAATAGATAAGTCCATCAGGAAGAGAAGGCAGGAGTGGGTGTGGGGGTGAAGGGGACGGCGTGTCCTGTCCTGGGGTGGGGAGCGGGGCTGGGAACTCTTGCGGGGAGCAGAGAGGAGCGGGAGAGGGTGGGAAAGGCAGGGGGAGCTGGGCAGAGACCCTGGAGAGCTTCACAGGCCGTTTTAAGGAGTTCGGATACAGTCCTTAGAGGACTCAAAGGGCCCGGGAAGGTGGACGTCAGGGCGGCTGTCAGCTGAGGGCAAGGACAGGCGAAAGGGCAGCGTGTCTGTGGGTGGACCGGTGGGAGGCTTTGTCAGTGTGCCAGTGACAGATGCCGGAGGCTTGAGTTGAATAGTGTGTTAAAACCGTGGGGCCCGATGGAGGAATTTCAAGATCCCAAGCCCGCAAGGTAGCGGAGGACAGATCTGATAGACAAATCGGTGCTTACGTGGCACAAATGGCATAACAAGAGGTGGTGTGGTAGACATTTGAAACAGGGTAGAGCTGCTCAGCATGGCTTCTAGAGGACTTAACGTGCGCTGGGCCGGGGAAAAGGAAGGAGGAACTTAGGGGACATTGCAGATTGGTGGGAGCAAGTGAGCACAGCCATTGAGAAGGGCATTTGCATACTTTGTATAGAAGAAGCAGAGGAGGCAAAAGAAAAAAAGTGCTGAGAGCCACGGTACCCAGCAGCTGTGACAGCCTTCCCAGACAAAGTGATTAGTCATGTCTCTTTTGATTTTTATGGCAGAAGACCAGCTCAAATTGGCTCAGTGCAAACAGTAAATCTATTTGCTGATGTAAATGAAAATTACATGTGTAAATGGCTTCAGGTCAAGCTGGATCCAGGTGCTCAAATAATGGCGCTAATGTCTTCCCTCTTTTCATCGTTTAAATGTTCTTTTCTCTGAAATGACTTCGTTTCAGGCTGCCTCATTCTTCTTGGTGGAATGATGATGCTGGCAGATCTAGGCTGACCTACTACTTAGACAACCCGGACAGCAGGACACTCACATACCAACATGTTTTTTTTTAAGCAAAGGTTGGAGATACTTGTCTTATTGGCCTAACTGATAGCACGTGTCTCCTAGAACCAATCACTGAGGCCAAGCGATGCAAAGCCCTTGCCCTGCCTGGGTCATGGAGTTTTCCTCTGGAAGTGGGGATGGAGTCATTGTCCCCCACTTCCCCAAGTCAAGTGGATGGAGAGAAGGGAGGGAAGTTACTGGTAAGCAGACTGCTGTTAGGAGAAGAGGAACCAATTTACACCAGGAAAGTGCTTAACAAACCAACCGTGCAGGTGCACACAATCTGACGCGCTGTTAAAATGGGTAATTTATTGAACTTGGGAGGAATGCCTTCATTTGCAGAGTCCCTCTTGACGCAAGAGGCATCAACGGTGATAGCGCTGTGGGGCACGCGCCAGTTTCATTTTAAAGACACGAAGAGACGATCTCTTAGGGGACAAGCACACGTGCATTTTATCCTGGAGGTTGACGGTGGTTCCTGGAAGCCGGAAAATGAATCCTCGCATGCCTGTCTCTTCCTAGAAACTGCAGTCAGATACCTTCGCTCTCTGTTCCCGAGGCGGCGTCAGTGGGTTCTCCTGGCGTTTTATTTGAAACCATGGAAGTTGTCAGAGGGATCTGAGTCTCACCGAGAGGGCAAGAGAGAACCCGAGTCATTCTTTCCTGCTTTTCTAGTTGAGGGAGGTTGGTGTGGGTTTTTGATCATCGTTCACGTAAGAGGCGACCTTGACAATGATTCGAGAGCGCTATCTAATTTAAAGCGCTCATTCTCCCGTAAGTCATTTTTTCCATGTTCTCCTCTGAACTCTTTCATCTTTGAGCACATTTTTTTAAAAATTTAATTTTATGTTCTTTTCGTTTGATCTTGATTAAGCTTTGAAAGGCCTTTCTGAGGATCTTAGCCTGGCTGATAATTAATTTTAAGGTATTCTTTCCTGGTTCATAATAGCCTTCGTTATTGTCTAATTAAAAACAAAATTAAACTATTCCTGTCCCCTCACTTTGTGAAGCTCCTGGTGGCGACTGGGGTGTCACGGTTGGATGCGGATCATGGAGTCGTCGCTCTCCGTCGTGATGAACCGAAGCCCCGGTAAGAAGAAACAAAGTAAATATTAAATCACTGCACAGGAATGATGATCTCTGACTGTGAATTAATTCCCCTCACCATTCAACACTCTTATCTTTATTTTTTTTGCAAGACAAATGGTATCAAGATTATTATCCTCCCCTGACATAGCACCCACTATCCTATTGTGGCTTGCAGGTCCCCCGCCGCAGGCAAAGATGAAGGACAGGGCAGGGAACTGGGGGTTGGGGGGTCTTCCTGGGCCCTACTCTCTGCTTTCCGGAGGCTGTGGTGGGCAGAATTCTAAGGGTGCCTGCAACACTCCCATGTCCAGGCTATTTTATCTGCTAGGAATCCAGGTACTTCTGTGAAGGGGGAATGAATGGCTCCAGTCAGTTTGACATGCCATGAAGCATCTTTGGGATCTGGCCAATCCGGCGAGCCCTCCAAAATGAGAGCATTTTCATTGGCTGGTGGTGGAAAGGGCAGTCAGGGCTGCTCAGGAATCTTCAGGAGGGAGTCAAGGCCTCAGGACGACCCTGCGTTGAAGATGCAGCGGCCACGTGCGAGAACCAGAGAGCACCACCTGGATGCTGAGAGCAGGTCCCCGCCAACACTCAGCAAGGACACCGGACCTCAGTCCTTCAGTCACAAGGAACGGTGTTCCGCCAAGCAGCTCAAGGAGCCGGGAAGTGGCTCCTCCCTCAATGACCGACGCCTGGACGTCCACCCTGGGCGGGTGGCCTGCCCAGAACCTAGCAGAGCCTGTTCAGACTCCCCCTCCGCCCAGACCTAGAAAGCCGAGATGAAAGTGGGTGTTGTCTTAGGCAGCTAAGCCTGGGGCCATTTGTTATACACAGGACAGAAAACGAATTCAAGCTCAAAAGACAGAAATATAGGTCACGTAGAAATAATTGGACACCAAGACTTGCGTGGGGGCCTCTCCGACGTCAAGATCAGCGTCTCTGTGTGCGATGCTCGTGCGACTGAGCTGTTAAAGGTACAAGCCACCGGAATGCAATTGATGTCAGGTATGGGCTTAGCAACAGTTTTAAAAATGTACCTTTTTGAACAAGGCATAAAAGAAAAATCAAAACCTACGGTACTCGGTTCAAGCAACCTATTTCTCTCACCTCCCTCTAAATGCTGTAGCGATACTGGAGCATACAATCAAAAGCAGAGTCGTGGGGAAAAGAGCATGTCAATTCCCGAATGCAGGCTCTGCGGTGGCCCGTCTAATTCTTTTTCCAGCCCCAGCGAAGAATGGCCACCGAGTGAAGGAACACGAGGGAGGGAGACAGTTGTCAGTGTCTGGAGTCGTTTTTGATGGTGACTGCTGAGGGGGCGATGCGGGCACCTCGAGATTCGGGAAGCTGCTACACACTACGGTGCACAAGACAGTGCCCCTCCCCCCACCCCAGCACACACAGCAGAGGATGTTCTGGCTGAAGGCGGCACCGGTGCTGAGGGTGACACGTCCCAAATTGGAGGACCCTTACTCCTGAGCGGGATGGACTTCTTTCCTCCTCCCTTTCTGGCATGGGCCTTCTGGTGTTCGCAGGTACCGAGGTCTTGGTGGTTTTCCAGAACATTTAATCGCTTGCCTCAATTTCAGTCCTTGAAATGCACCTGATTCCTTAGCTCCTGTCCACTCACTGGGGCTTCTGGCCCGTCCCTCCCCACCTGGATGCTCACAACAGCTGCCGTGGAGTGAGCCCTCACTCCGTGCTGCGGGCTGTCCTGAGCCATGGGTATGTTCTTCTCCTTGTGTCTTCACGGTGACTTTGCCACACAAACGCTGTTGTCCCCTTTCACGGATGGGAAACTGGAAGACCAGAGAGCATAAGTACTGTGCCTAAGCTCTTGAAGCTGGCGAGCAGCAGGGCTGTGTCCTGACTCCGAATCCCACGATCCCAGAAGCGCTCCGGGTCTTCTTCTCTGCCCACCGGGGACCGGACTCGCTGCAGCTGTAAGTTTTGGACGATGCCTTAGCTCACATTCATGACTTTTCCTCCATTATGTCTCACCCGCTGCCTCCTTAGCGTCTCAGAGCACACCTCTGCAGTGCCTGACTATTTTGCTCCCTCCTTATTGGAAATAGCACAGGGCCAGCCAGGCAAAGTAAGATGGAAAACTGGAGAAAGTGAGGAAGTGAACAGAGCGACCTTTTTAAAAAGGGTACTTGGTTGTGCCTCTCCATCTCGCATGAAGCCCTTCAGTGGCTCCCCACTTCTTAGGGTTAACCCCAGCACCTGGCCGTGAGCTGCTAAGCCCTGCACAGCCTCGCCCACACCTGTCCCTCTCTCCCTGCGGGCAGGCCAGGCTGAAAGAAGTAGGTAGATTAAAAAATACATAAGGATTGAAACACCATGGAGGTTTATGTCTCCCTCTTGCAACAGCTCAAACAGACACTACAATTAGCTTGCGGTTCATCTGGGGGACCCGGTCTCCTTTCATCCTCTGGTTCCCTTTTCCCCGGGACCTCAGGGTCACCTTGGTCCTGTAGGCCAAACAGGGAAGAGCATGGAGGATGGACATGTGCTTGTTTAGGGTCAGGTGCGCCTCCCTTGCTTCACATTCCACTGGCTGGGCCTGTTACACGGCCACGCCGACCCGCAAGGGAAGCTGGGAAATGTGGTCTGACTGTCTTCCCCACTCCGTCTGTCCTTATTTTATCTCATCTCCATGAGCTTCAGCTGTGCCGTCCCACCTTGTCTTGTAAGGCACGGGTTTGTTTTTTTCCCAGGGCTTTTGCATGAGCTTCTTGTAGACACGCAGCCAGAGCCCATTTCCCGGGTCCCCTTAACTCTCCCTTTTTCTTCATCCCCGAGCCCACATCTCCCGTCCGAGGAGGACTTCCCGGTGACTCCCGCTGTCAGCCAGCCTCTGCTTTGTCATGTGCTCTCACGAAACCACGCTCATTCCCTTGATGCTACTCACCTCCCTTGGCAAACAAATACCCCCAGTTTGTGTGATAGTTTTTTCATTAATATCAACTCGTTTACTAGAACGACAATTTCCAAGACAGAAGGGGCAATGCCTGCTTTGTTCATCTTTTGCCCCAAGTGCCTACCACAATTCCTGGAGCCACTCAGAACAGACACGTCACATAAAGAAAATAAGGAGTCAGAACCCCATTGATGTATTCAAGCAATGTTTCTCTCCTTGCATTTGCTCCTGGGGATGGCTGTTATAAACCAAGTCGCTGGGTGACGCAGGGGGTAATTGAGAAGTGGGGTCGTGAATCTCAACACATAAGGCAGATTTCAATTTGTAGGTTTCTCTCATTTTATTCCTTTATTCCCTTCCTATTTATTTATTCGTCAGACATAGACCGAGTCTGCACCAGCCATTGTGCGGGATCCTGCGTGTGGGTAAATAAAAGGTCACATTTTCTGTCCTGAATTCTGGAGGGCAAAGGAAGCTGACACATATTCAGCCAACTAGACAATGGTATTATTCTCACTGTAACAGAGGTATGAATGGAAGGTGATGTTTCAGGCCTGGATGGTAGAAAAGTGATTGTGCCTAGAACAAATACTTCAAATTGTCTTTGCCCACAGGCTCTCAGTGCGGGGAAAGGAAAAAAAACAAAAGATGGTAATTGTCCTAGAGCTTTGTACTTTGCAGAGTGCTTTTAGATATGTCACCTCCTTTCATACTCCAGCCAACACAAGGCCAGAAGGGTGGGTGTCGCTGACAATGTTTCACTCACAGATTAGGAGAAATTCCAGACAGTGATGCGCTCTGCCTAGAGCTGAGAGTTTAGGGGAGGGGGTGGTCCCTGAGGAAGGGGGAGCGTAGCCAGGCAGACAGGAGACGCTTCCAGGTGTACAGAAGAGTGGCTATTTATCTACAGGTACAGATATATTTCAGTATTTTAGTAACTGGCATGGCTGTCCTGGCCTGCATACTGCTGACCATCGGCCCAACTTCCAAACCCGTCCAGTTATGAATCTTGCTGCCTTGCTCCATACATTTTAGTAATTTTCTTAAAAATGTCTTTTTATAATTAAAAATTATAAATACATATGGTATAAAACATCAGCAGTACACAAAATATAACAGAGAAGTGAATTTGTCTCTTTCTCCCGAAAGCCAGCCCCTTGGTCCCCTCCCTGGAGGTGATGACAGCTGCTTCTGTACCGTGTACAAAGCAGTGTATGGAAACCCTACGAGTTACATGCCAGTGGGGGTTGCATGCTGTTCTCATGGGTTTGCTGCCTGAAACTTTTTGCTTACTGTATCTTGATGGTTTTCTGTATCATAATACATAGATTTCATAACTATATAGTATAATCTTGTAGGGACTATTTATTTAATCATATTGTATAATAATATGTAACATATTACATAGTACATACAATTTAGTATATATTATATATTAAACTATTAGAGAATATCTCTTCACAAACAAATGCATGGCATAATCTACAAGGTCTGTCCAGAAAGTACCCAGCTATATAATGTGAAAAATGGAGACATTTATTGAAGAAGATATAAGATACAAGAAACATCGTACATAGCACATTGATGCCTCAGTCCCCTTCAAAGTAGGCACTTTGGGACCTCACACAGTTCTCCCAATTGCTGTCAAATGCCCCGTCATATTTTCCTAAGTCACTTTGATGGTCTGAAATCTCTTCCCTCTCAAAGGTGGTTTTAGTTTTCAGAAAAGGCAGAAGTCACAGGGCACCAAATCTGGGGCTGTAAGGGGGCTGAGTCACCTGGGTGATCTGATGTTTTGACAAAAAACTGCAGGAGACATGATTCACTGGAAGGTGCATTGTCGTGATGAAGCTGTCAATCACCAGTTACCCACAGCAGAGGCTTTCTGAGTCATCCAAATAGTTTCTGTGGGACAATGTTCAAGCTTAATGCAAAATCGGATGCAGATTCATTGCTCTACCCTCTTACTCATTTTGAGTGCAACAGCCACACAGTACACACGCTCACCCAAGGGTGTCTGCCACCCCCACTGACTAGTACAGTGAAGTCGTCATTGCTCACGCATGTGCATTCCATTGTACTCTCCTTGGCTGCCAGGTTACCTCAATGTCATGCAAACCATTCTTGATACATTAACAACGGCTGGACTTTTTCTGGACAGATCTCGTATATATCCATAAATAAATATCCACTTAATTAGGAATGGGAAAACTGTAGCCCAGGGGCCAAATCCAATCTGCCACTCGATTTTATGAATACACTTTTACGGAAGCACAGACCCATCTATTTGTTTATGTAACGTCCAAGTTCAGTAGTTCAGTGAGAAGCCTGAAAACCACACAGAAAGCTTCAAATATTTACTATCTGGCCTTTTACAGCTGAAGTTTGGCAACCACTAGTTTATTTATCGAATTATTGAAACTCTGTTTGTCTGGATTAAAAAAACCTTATAGGGATTGTTTGTGGTTTAACTGTTTTCTTACTTGGGGGCATTTAGATTGTGTGTAGTCTTCTGCAGTCAATGCTGCAACGAATGTCCTTGTGCATCGGTTTTTTAGCAGAAAAAGGTTTGTGCCTACGGGATAAATACTCAGCAGTAGAATTGCTGGAACCATTGTTCTGTGCGTTTTACATTTTTACAGAAGTCGCCAAGTTTCCCCTCGAAGGGCCTGTGCTCACATAATAGGATTTGAAAGTATCTGTTTATTCTTAGACTCACCAAGCATTGTGGGTTGATTTTTGTTATTTTATTTAAAATTAAGAGCGTGGGTGAATGTCTTCGTACAGGTTCAAGAGTCCCATTGTCTCTCCTATAAACAACCTGTTAAAGCTTTTTCTCACTCATGAGATATTTGTCACTCTTTTCAGGGATGACTTAATCTTATTTAAAAAAAGGTCAAATCTCTCTAAATTAAAATAAAGTATGACTGTAACGTGATCCTTATTAAAATCCCAGAAGTGAATTTCATTGACTGGTTGAGATTTTGGGGGGATGATAATCTTTAAAATTCACGTTCTCTTTGCAGTAGGGAAGCTAGTGTCTTGTCATATGGATTTTCACTACTGCCACGATGTTAGTTATTTTTCTTGTGATAATAAAAGCCAAAAAATTAAATAGATTTATAGCGCATTTCTTAGAAAGATTGTCTCTATCTCAAGATAAAGATCTTGCTTAGAAAATGACAGTTTTTTAGCCCTGGCTGCCGCAGCTCAGTGGGTAGAGCTCGGGCTGCGAACCAAAGTGTCCCAGGTTCGATTCCCAGCCAGGGTACATGCCTGGGTTGCAGGCCATAACCCCCAGCAACTGCACATTGATGTTTCTCTCTCTCTCTCTTCCTCCCTCCCTTCCCTCTCTAAAAATAAATAAATAAAATCTTAAAAAAAATGACAGTTTTTGTTTTAAAAACTCAGATGTTTTCTTCTAGTGCTTTTAAGGTTTCATTTCTTACTGTTCATATCACTGGCTCACTTGAGATAATTTCTGAGGAAATAAATGATGTAGAGATTCAATTCTTGAATTTGTTGATATATAATTGTTTGATATTTGATTTGATTTGATACTCAGAAAACTTTGCAGGTATCCCAAATCCACTCATTGAATAATCCACCTTTTCCCCACTGATTTAACATGCAAACATGATCATAAATTAAATCTCCATCTGTATTTGTGTCTGGTTTTTTTTTTTCATTCCGCTTTGTTCCATTAATCTTTCTCTCCATTCCTGTGTCGGACCCTGTGCCAAGCAATTTCCACTCATTATCTCATTAAGTTTCTCTGACTTTGTGATGTGTTCTCTTTCAAGGCTCATCCCCCCACCTACTCACTGTGCCTTGTCAGGGTTTTTTCTGGTTATTTTCCTATCATTATGTTCCCCGAGGACCTTGATTAATTTGTTTCCTTCGTTAAAAAAATATCTTAATCAGTCACTGAAATTCACTTCTGCGATTTTAATAGGGATCACATTACATTCATACTTTAGTTTGGAGAGATTTGACTTTTTCTTAAAAAATAAGATTAAGTCATCCCAGAAAAGAGTGGCAAGTATCTTGGCATTGATTAATACCTCCTACATTCCTGTAGGTTTCTAAAGATCTCATCTATTTCTTATTAAATTTATTTGCTGGTATTTAAAAAATCCTTTTTTTTCTTGCTTTAGAAGTGAAGTCTATTCTTTGTACTTTCTAGCTGTTTTTATTTATATCTATATTATAAATCCTCTATAGAAAGTCATTATTAAAGTATTCACTATTTCTAAAATAATAAATATCAAATTTAATCAAGTATCTTTTTACGCTCTTTAGAACAACATAGGTTTTGAGGCCACTGGCCACCTTATAGGGTACATTATGTCAATGGGTTATAAGCTTAACTTGGGCATGGTGAATCATTCTTTCAATATGCTGAATTTCTGGTGTTATTAATATTTTATTTTAAACTTTTGTGTAGTATTTATTTATTTGTCAGGTTGGTGTAAATGGTGTCATGGAATGATAACATGATTTTACATGTATGTTGCATGCTCCAGACCGGCACACACAGGTGTGGAGTTCATTGAGTTCACTTGTGAAAGTCTGAGGCCATAAGCAGCCCCGCGTGGTGGGGGAGGGTGGGAGCATCTTGGGTTGTATTCCACGGAAGCAGAGCCCGAGGCAGGGATGCTTGTGACAGTGAATGACTGGGGAGGTGTGCCCAGGGGGAGGAAAAGGAGGAGGTCGAGACAGGGCAGGGAAGGACTCAACAAGGGCATGTCTCTGGGCTGGAGGGCAGCCGCAGCCTGATCCCGCGGAGACTCCTGGAGCGCGAGTAGCATCCCAGCGTCGGGCCTCCTGTGGCTAGGAGGCGGGGCAGCCAGACCCCAGGCAGCAAGGCCCTGGCCGCCGCTGGCCCCTAAGCAGCTCCTGCTTATGCAGGGAGTGGGGCACCGGCTCAACCTTCCCAGAAGGCGGGAGGTCCCCAGTACACAGAGCGCAGTTCTCTGGAAAGGGAGCGAGGACGGGCTGTCAGCCAGCACTCGGAGCCTCTGGCGGACAGGCGCCCGTCCTGGGGCCAGGCGGCTTCGGTGCAGCTCGGGGGACGCCCACCGGAGGGGCGAGACGCCCTTTGACACCTGGGCTGCTTGGATTCACCTCTTCCCCAAGACTGTTTCCTATTCAAAATTCGGAGCATATTCAATTAAACCCCTGCCAACAAGTCTTACTCTCCGTTCTACTGATTACCGCTTACTATTCTGCTTTACTAGAGATTCCTGTAAGACAGGAATGTTTGCTGTAGAAAAAGATGAGTGCTCAGAGTAAAATGCTAAAACACCTCTTTGCTTCTCTGCGTTTACCTGCCCGTCTTCTGTTCCGCACCTCTCGCCGTCCTCCCGGAAGTGACCCCTGTGCCAGGCGTGTACAAGTGTGTGTTATAGTGTATTCGCATGGATAAACATACAGACGTGTGCATGTGATGTTATATGTATACTGCAGTATCTATACATTTGCTAAGTATTTGCATAGCCACTTATTTCTGGGAGAGCTAGGGAGTGGATTTCAAGAGACGACAGCCGGGACGGTCATTGTCACGGTCCCTGATGTGGACCTCCCCCCCCCCCCACCGGGGAGGAGTGATGGATTTCTTGGCCGAGGCTCACCGTCTCACTGTGAGCAATACAAGCTTGGACGTTTGAAAAGAAAATGTGAATTCATCAGCACCAGCTCGTGAGGCCTAGGATGTTCAGAAAAGAAGCTACGAGGCTGGGGAGAAGGTTGAAAAGCCATTGTCTCTGGTCTCAGGGGCTTAAAGGATCTCCTCTGTCTTCGAACCCTCGTGGGGTTTGGGCCCTATTCTTCACGGCCCTCACCGTGCTGTATTAATCTACGTGCGTCTCCTCCTTGGGTGAGCAATCAGACAACCTGCTCCCTCGGCATCTTCTCGGTGTCACCTCGAGGAGGTTGCTTCCCAACGGCTCTGAATCCCTGTTTCCTCACCTGTCGTGTGAGGTGGATGCCATGCACCTTGCCCACTTGCTGTAGGCGTGAATGAGGCGACGCTCACACAGCACGCGGCATAGCGCCCTCCAGGTAGCAAGCACTCAGTGAATCACCGTGGATTTATCACATGTATGGTTTTCTATCCTCCCAGCTGCCCAGGAATAACTACACTCCACCCAGGATCTCCTCCTAGGTTTACCTGGACAGATATTAACTCATCTTACCCAAACCTAAGGTAGAAGGAAAAATACTGTCTGCTCCAACTCAAGTGCCCCACCCAGCCTTGGGCTGGCAGACCACCCACGTCTGGGTGAAGCCATGGCTTCTTGTCAATGAAGTACCCGGAAGAACCAGCCAGTGCCGTGAGTGGGCCCTGCCTTCCGGACACGTGGTCGATGAGGGTGACAGAGAAATCGCCAGCCCAAATGGCAAATGCAACATCACCACCAATGCAATCGTCAGCCACCCAGGTCCCTTGATGAAAAACCAAGCAAACCAAACCTTTAAAGTGGCTAAACAGCATTTCAGATGGTTTTCCCTTTGTCTACTTTATCATCCCTCCTTCGTGGGGGCGGGGGTTGGGATGGGGAGCAGGGGACTCAGGGGTTAATTGTCCTTTCTGCCTGCCCCCTCGGTGGGCTCCTTTGCGCCGGGTGGCACACTTGCGGGAGGAGGAACCATTTGTGGGAGCAAACACCCCTGGCACCCAGTTCCAGCTTCTGCTCATAAGCAATTGCCTCTCCGGTCCTGTTGAGGATGCGGCCTTTGAAGTGCACGCTTTTTCAAGTTTGTTAATTGTGTGAGCTCCCCTTGGAAAGAAGCCAGCAAACGGGAGTCTCCTGCCGCTTCCCAGGGCCAAGGAAATCCTAAGGGAGGGATAGAGCGGGGGCAACCTGTCTGGGCTCGGCGTAGGTGAAGTACGTGTCCTCCTTCAGGTTGCTACGAAGGACAGGCCACAAAGGGGCCTTCAGCAGCTCTCGGTGGCTGTGTCATGTGGAGGGACCCCGAACGTGTGTACCAGTTGCCACTCACAAAGGCTTTGCATAGAGCCGGGGGTCTGGACTTGAATGGCGATTGTGCTTCCGTTCTGCCTGGCTTCCGCAGCTCCCGGAGGGTTGTTTGATGTGTGTGTGCGCGTTTTCCCAGCTCGGAGGCTCCGCTGGCAGCCCGCGCGGTCGGGGGAGGGAGGCGCCAGCCCTCTGCCAGGCTGGCAGGGAACAGGGTAATGGACTCGCCACCCGCAGAGCCCAAAGTCACTTGAAAGAGACAGCGATGGTCTCTAGGCGAAGTCGGCGAGCAGATGAAAAGGACGCAGACAGGGCCTCCGTCTTGGCCACGCCGCTTGGCTGCAGCGGAGGGTCCCGGTAAACATTTCATCAGTTTTCAGATCTCAGAGATGAAAATGTCTGGCTAACCCACGTGGAGGAAGGTGCACAAGGACACGGGGAAATGCGCATGTACAGACCTTCAGATTCCCGTGTTGCAACACAAAAGCCTGATGTGATGGCGTGTGGAAGGCGGAGGCTTTGGGGGATGATTAGGCTGTGAGGGTGAGGACCTCCCTGAACGGGATTAGTGCCCTGAGCAAAGAGACCCCACAGAGCACCTGGTCCTGGGTGTTAGGATACATCCAGAAGCGGCTGGCTACGAACCAGGAGCAGGCCCCTGAGTGGACCACACCGGTACCCTGATCGGAGACTCCAGCCTTTGGAGCCGGAGGAAGAAATGTCTTTGGGTCGTAAGCCACCCAGTGTGTGACCTGTTGTCACAGCGACCTGAGCACCACAAGGCACAGGCCTCCCGCAGTCCTGTTCTCGAGTCTCCTCCAGGAACCCCCTGTTTTATAAACCTGAGAGCACCTTTGCTCACGTATTTTTAGCACCTGCAAGCTCACGGTTCGCAAGGCCCTCTTGGATTGTTAGCCAATCGGCAGCTGAGTTCAACAACTTGCCAATGAGCCTGTCTTCCTGGCAGGGGCGGAGCTCCCCTGACTGGCAGTGACGGTCCTGCTCTTCCAGAACAAACCACAGTCTGCGTCTTCCGCTCACAGTCCCCTCCGCTGCCCATCCTGTCTGCCCAGCCTCGTGACCGCCTCAGTATGTGCTTGTTTTACAAAAAAGAAAACTGCACTTGTTTTCTCTCAATTCTGTGTGCGTCATGTAGGGCTGGGTGAATTCGCTGGTCAGTGTGGGAAATGTATCTAGGAGCTGTGAGCTCTGATTATGGGCCAGAATCCGGACGGAGCACTTTATGTAGCTTATCTGAGTTAGACTCCACACAGCCCTCTGAGGGGGGTCTCATGCTTGTTCCCAGCTTGCATTTCAGGAAACGGAGGCGCGAGGATTCAGAAATGTGTTTAGGAACTTGTATCAGGGGAAGAGGGGGAGGGTTTACAGGAACAGGTATAAAGGACACATGGACAAAAACTAGGGGGGGTGGAAATGGGAGGGCTGGGTGGGTGGGCTGGGACGCGAGTAAAAGATAGGCAATTGTACTTGAACAACAATTAAAATAAAAAAAAGAACATATATCTAACCAAATAGGGATGTCGTATGACCCTCGATTCGCACGCTTTGAATGATTGTAACGAAGTGGAATTGTCCTGAGTGGGACTGCTCAGAAGGGGAGTATGTGCGTCTGAGCCCCTCAGGACGTAACCACAGCGAGAGTCCTTACGTTTGGAGCTGGCTGTATCATTTCCATTACTGTTTTTAAATTAATTTTTTTGGAATCATTTTGGACAGAAACAAGTTGTGAATCTAGTATAAAGAATTATTGTAGGCCCTCCTCCCCGGTTCCCCGAACCAAACATCTTACGTCAACTCAGTAACACCGTGAGAGGCCACGCAGTTGTTAACATGATACGTCATCTACGAATCTTACCAAGCTTCCCCACGCAGTCCCACTAGTGCCCAAGATCCAGTTCAGGGGCACGTCTCCTCCAGGTCCATTTTCAATCTTGACCTCAACTTGTCTTCCTTTTCCGTGACTGCTGTAGCAAGTTGCCACACGTGTGGTGACCTGAAACAGCAGAAGTTTGTTCGCTCACGGTTCCGAGGGCCCAGAGTTCCACAGGAAGGCCCTGGGAGGGTTGGTTCCCTGCCTGGGCGGGTCGGGGGGGGGTCTGTTCCCTGCCTCTGTCCCAGCTGCTTGGGATTGTGGGCAACGCTCGGTTTGGGGTTTCTGAGCTCTGGCCTCTGCCTTCACGCTGTGTGGATTCCTCTCTCTCTTTCCCTCCGTCTTCTTCGTGTGTCTCCTAAAAAGACAGTTGTTAGTGGATTTCGTGCCCACCCGAATCCAGAACGATTTCATCTTGAGAGCCTTACCTTAATGATATCTGCAAAGCCCTTGATTCCCCATAAAGTCCCATTCTGAGGTTGGGGTGGACATAACTTTTGGGGCCACAATTCAACCCATGACAGTGACCTTGATGTTTTTGAAGCATACTGACCAATTCTCTGTAGACTGTCCCTCAACTTGGGACATGCCGCTCTTTCCTCGTGATAAGCCTCAAGTTATGCATTTTTGGAAAAATACCTCAGAATTGATTTTGCGTCTCCAGTGCTTTGATTCAGGAGGCCCATGGTGTCGATTTGTTCCAGGCGTGGTGATATTAACTCTGATTACTTAGTGAAGGTCGCGTCCCGCAGGTTTCTCCGTGGTCGTGACTCATTTTCCACTGTCATCAATCATCTGGTGGCCTGATGCCTCGTGACCATGTAAATACCCTGCTCCTCAGCGTTCTCTTGTCTCCTCCTCATTATGATTATTCATATTATTATTTTTAATTTTATTTGAGGTATAGCCCGCATGCCACAAAATCCACCCTTGGTCAGCGTATGGTTCAGCGTTTTTGTTGTATTCACAAACTGTGAGTCATCACGACTATCCAGTTCTAGAATATTTCCATCACCCCTAGAAGAGGCCTGTGGCAGCCACAGGCTCCGGCGACCAGGCATCTGCTTTCTGTTCCTGTGGGTTTGCAAGCAGAGAGATGACACGACAGGGTGTATGTCGTTCAGAGGCTCCCTCTATTGTGTCGCCTGCGACCCGGAGCCTCCACTGGTGATTCTTGCGGGCAACGACTTCTGCAGCCGTGTTCGCCCAGCGGTGGCGTTTCTACGCCATGCACGTGGAGAGGAGACATTTACGCGAATCCCTCCACAGGGACTATATTGTTTACTATTGTTACATGCCGTGTCTGGCGTCCCGGACATTCATCATTGGTCTCAGAAAAAGGCATCCTGCTCAGATGACCAATGAGATGGCCACCGCTGTCCACCACCCCGGGTGTGTACAACAGCGTGGGACAGGGTGAATCCACTCCTGGGAGCCTCTGGGGGTCCTGCCCGTAGAAAGATGTGCAGGTGACCTAGTCCCTTCCTTCTCGGGGTGAGTAGAAATTGTTGCTGCCTGAAAAGACTCCCTCACCTGATCAGGAAGCAGGGTCCCCTTTGTATTTCCATGTGCATTTGTGTGTGCACACGTGTGTGTGCATGCGCACGACGTTACGTTGTAGCTCTAGCTGCTCTGCTTTCAGCAAGCTGCACCCTCCCTGCACCATGCCCCATGGCCCACTGAGAGTGTGTCTGTGTTTGTCACAGATCTCTTTGTAGCTGCAGGTTGGACCTTCAGCCGTAGTAAAGCAGATTGTGCACAGAGAATAGCATTCCATACGCTTTGATGGCGCCTGGCCCTCTATTGCGTGATGCTGAAATCTCCGGACGCGGGGGAAGGCAGGCGTGGATTGCTTTATCTTCATTGTCAGCCATGTTGCCGGTCTTCTCACTGGTTCTTAGGGAGGCTGAAGAGTTCCTCTCGGGGATCATGGCTGGACTGGGTCTCTGGATCCTACTGCTGCTACAATGGATTTTTGAATGCTATGCAGGGAATCTACATTTATTCCTAATGAGTTTTTTCTCTTCAGCTTGGCTAATATTTCCAGATCTTGGAGACAGATTTAACTAGCGTTCTTAGCTTTGCGGATTCCGTAGGCGTGCACATTCTGTAATGCAGGTGTCCTGAGCAGTGCTGGGACAAGCGACCGCCTACTGAGCGTTTGTTACACGCCAGGAGTCACCCTGGCTGCTCCGCATCAGTTACTTAATTAATAATCAAGTTTCTCCTCTCTTTGTCTGCTACTCTACCACGTAACGATGACTGGGCGGATTCGCGTGGAATTTGGAAGTGTCTTAGGGGCACTAGGTTTCATTATGCACTAGGTGGCGTGGGGTCAGGAAGCACTTCCACGGGACTCTGGGAGATAAGACCAGGAGACGGGCAGCCGTCGTCCAGAGCAATGCAAGCACTGGCTGTTGGTGAGCACCTTCGTGCAGTAGAAGACTCTGCGGGACTCTGAGTGCCCTGAGCAAGGGACGGGACAGCAGCTGAGTAAACCGAGATGATAAAATATTCCTTAATTATTCAAATCCTCCCTGCATTACTAAGGCCAGGTCTTGTTATTACCCACAGTGCGTGGTGAAGGGAGTTCTGGCGAAAGAGTCGATGGGCAGAGGTTGAAAATGACGGAGCAGATGTCACTTGGGGACGTGACTTATTTAAGTACCCGGACCTTTCTTTCCTGGATATAAATAATCTAGTAAATCGTCCCCGGGGACCCTGACAGTGTCTCTCAGGGAGAATCCGGGACTGCCAGTGGGGGGCAGGTCTCCTTGGATCACTTCGTTCTCATCAGATACCAGAAGATTCTGTCTGTGTTGGCTCCTTCAAACAGACTCGAGTGTCAGCCACCCCCTCCTGGAAGGAAGGAAGTCCCAGCCACCCTCGTTTCTTGCCCAGAGGACGGCAGTCTTGTCCCCGCGGTCTCACTGCACCTGTCCCCTCTGCAGTCTATTCTGAACTGCACACCTGGATCGGCCTCTGCAAAGCCCACCTGGAGCCCTGCCCTTCTCGCTGCCCTGCTGGGAGTGATCACCGGCTCTCGCGTGGACTGTCAGGCCGCCTTCCAGCTGGTCTCCCTGCTCCTGCCGCCTCCTGCCCCTGCAGCCTGAGCTCAGCAGCCAGCAGGCAGAGGGAGCTCTGAAAGACACACACTCTGCACGTGTCATCACTCTGCTCGAAAACCCTTCAGTGACTCCCCGTCTCGCCCAGGGTGAAAGCCAGCGCCCTCTCAACTGCCCAGCCTCCCCATCGGCCTCCCGGCTCAGAGACCGCGGGTGCGAGGTCCCCGAGGCCCCGCCAGTCTGCTGCGTGGGAGGCCTGGAGCCCGGGGAAGGGTGGGGTCAGAGCGGGAATCGGGGAGGGGCTGGCAGAGGGGGCGGAGGCGGCTCGGCCTGCCAGTCCTCCCCCAGAATAAACAGCACAGGAGACAATTTCACAAGCTTCCTATTTTGGGCTCCCGCAAATGCTGACAAAGACCAAAACTTCAAATGCCATTACTCACCCGAATTCTGTGTTTCTGCTTAATACAGGCAAGAGGGAGGGAGCCACTGGGCGTCACGTGGCCGTTCACGTGGCCCCGCACGGGCCCCGCTGCGTGCGGTGGGGTCTTGGAGGTTAAATGTGGACCTTCAGACACTTGTCTCATTATCCCCTCCGTCTGTGATAGGATTCCTATACCTGGGAATGCAAATCAATTTTAAACGAGCAATTTATTATTAGCCTTTGCAACAAAACCGGAGCTTTGTACTTCATGGCTGTAATGAAAGCTTGCCTGAAATTACTTTTTAATTGTTGTGTTCGCTCTAGAGAGAACAACCTATAATGGGACTTCTGAATTTGGCCATTTACAGAGGACCGCGTGAGCCCAGCGCCCTCTCAGGAAAACTGGAAAAGTCCTTCTGCACCTTCCAGGACCGGTTACGGACACAGGCAACTACTACTTTCAAAGTTTAAATGTGTAATGATTTTAATTCTTGAATAAGTGACGCATGCACAGAGTACAAGGTTTAAAAGGTGAGAGGGTGGACTGCAGCCTCTCGCCTCGTGCTCTGCAGAAGAACTTTCCACGAGGGCTGGCCAGTGTTTGTGGTTTCATGCCGTCCAACCCAGAAGCCGCCGGCCGCACGAGCTGACCGAACACTTGGAAAGCGGTTAGTGCAACAGAAGAACTGAATTTTTAATTTCAGTTTAAAAGCTTCGTATGGCTGTAGTATCGGATGACACTGTTCTCACCATCCAGCCTCTCGAATTTCCATTTCCAGGTTGTCTGTTTTCTCCCACAGGCACTGCACGCATGTGTACACATGATGCCTATTTTTAGGAAAAGCCGGCATCTCTGTTTTTCTTTTGTTTTCCGTGGGGCAACTGTGGTGCGTGGAAGCTAGGAGCTGTGGGCCACCTGGGGATGGCCCTGCCCCTGGCATGGACCCACCCGCCGAGCCTCTGCCCGTAGAAGGTCATTGATGAGGAGGGCAGGGATTTTCATCCTGAGCAGTGGCCACCTCCCTCGCTGTCGCAGACCAGGAGATGCCAGTCCTTCTTGGTCAGTCTTTTCCCGAAAGCCTTCCCGGGTCTCTCCTAAGAAAGTCTCCAGACAAAGTTCAAAGTGGAATTAAACTGAATTGCGTGGATGACAACGGCCTCCTTTATGTGCATGAGTACAGTGCTATGGCTCATCGCCGTGGCTCCTGGTTGAGGCTATGGCGTTCCCCTGACCGCCAGATTACACTGCACGTTCCCGGTGGGAGCTCCCGTGTGAGGGAGCTGAGTAGTGATGGGGTGCAGTTTGCAAAGAATCCAAAGAGGAACTGACCCCCCCTCGCCATTTCTTCTTGCTTAACTTTCTCCCGCTGTGTTGTAGCTGAGGTTCTCTGAGAGGGCATTTGAAATGGGGGCTGCACGCACTTTCCCGGGAGGTCCCCGAGGCGGCCGCCCGGCAGTGCAGGGGCAGCCAGACAATTTCCTTTGTGTGGCCGTGAGCGGGGACGCCGTTCTAGGTCCCTCCTGTCTTTGGGTCTCCAAAGATAAACTTCTCCGGAAGTCCTTTCCTTCCTAATCTGTTTCCTCAGTAAGATGTCACACTCACCTACTGAATGTTGGGATTCATGTTGAAACCTTGTCTGGCGAATGTTGATTTTTACGTACAGCTAAGCAGTTTCTGTAAGATGACATGCAGGAAAAAGGTGCAAAACAGAGAATGATAAGCACTGGAAATATCACAGCATGGGAAACCACAACTGCTGTAATTTTTAGAACATTCTCCTGTGCTCGCATGCATGAAGTCCTGTGCAGAAACATGCATGGATGCATGTAAACGACATCATAGTTTACAGGTGTCCTGCAAACATATTTTTTAAAAAAATTCAGCACCTGGTTGGCGCAGCTCAGTGGACTGAGTGCGGGCTGTGAACCAAAGCATCGCAGGTTCGATTCCCAGTCAGGGCACATGCCTGGGTTGCAGGCCACAGCCCCTAGCAACCACACGTTGATGTTTCTCTCTCTCTCTTTTTCTCCCTCCCCTCCCTCTCTAAAAATAAATAAATAAAATCTTTAAAAAATTCAGCAGTGGGACAGATATATTTCCAACTGAAAAAATTATGAGAAGAACAAACATCCAAGAATAATTTTCTTGAGTGACTATCAGGCTCTATGACAGACATGTTAAGTGCATTATGTTATGTGATCTCAGTAACTCTGTGAGGTGATTACTTCTGGAAGGGCAAAATAACGTGCCCAAAGTAACAGAACTAATAAATGGCAGGATGGGGATTTGAACCCTGGCTTATCCACACTAGCGTCGGTGACTGCAGACATTGAGTTGCTGTCTATATGATTTTTAATGACTGGTTTGCAATCGATTGCATATCTCATAATTCCTTTAGCGTGGCTGGGAAAGTCTTCATCACACCCAAGGATCTAACTCTGGAGACACGACGTCTTCCAGCGGCGAGACAGCTGTCTGCTCCTTGGAGTCCATTTCTTCTGCTCCGTCTCAGAGTTGCCACGTTTTAAACTTTCTAACTTTTCCGTGGCACGAGGAATTTGATAGAGATATTTCTGTGACAATATTAATGATCATGTTGAGCTGAGACAGGGTTTTTCTATGCTTCTGGCATTTGTCTTGACATCTATACAAGTAAAATGAACAACAATAATAATACCTTGAACACAATGTATTGGAAGCAACGTTTGCCGCCCCAAGACATGTCTCTTTGTCAGGAGGATTATTTTAGGCTGATTATTTTTATATTGCTTAAAAGGATTTAGACAGTGGGCCCATAGCAGGAAGGAAGCTGTTATCAGGGACAACTACGAAGAATGTTGGTTAGTCCGGTGGGCGGTAGGGGTGGGGGTAGCTAGGAGCTAGGTGGGCCTGGAGATCAGAGTCCTCTGTGGCTCTGCATGGAGTGACAAACACGTGTGTATCAGACATCTGCTGTTCCCATCCTCCTGTGAACTGTCTTCCTCCCCTGTAGGTCCCCAGATGCTTGCCCCTGTCTCCTTAGCTCAGGAAGACATACAAGCTTCCGTTACCTCAGTGGCTTGGACCTTCTCATACCTACGTAGGCTCTTGTACGTCTGTCATTAAATTTGATCATCTCCTGTTAATCTATCTTATGCTGACTTAATTATTAGACCAGCTGGAGAACCTTGAAGGGTGGAGGGAAAATTTTTCTTCCCTGACAACAATAACTGGTGGTTCTCTGAGCTGCTCCAACCCCCGGCCCCCACACTGTCCCCTCCCAGCATTTGGAACAAGTTTCCCAAACGACAAATTGCCACCTCGTCACTAAGAGATGAGCAGTCTTTTCTGTCTCCCGATAAAGCTGTTTATGGTCTATAGTTCATTCTCCAACGGTACCCAATGTTTCATTAGCCGGCAGGAGAAAATGCCAGTTTATTTCCCAGTAAAATACTGGGCCAGTGTGAAAATATGTATTTTTACTCAGGGAACATGTTAGTCTGGTGTAGTTTTTTAGAAGACAGTGTCTCACACTGAAAAAAACAACAACTCTGCCCTTATTGTTCTTTCTCCCCTAATCCTAGAAAATAACAGAAGAAAAATAATTATATTGTGCTGATCTCTCTACTAAACAACCAAAGATTTCACATTTTGGTTGGTGTGTGAGGAAGATTTTGAAGATACAGTTACATCTGGGCTACTGAGTATTTGTCAAGACTTCACGCAAATACCACCATGAAATAATTTCACTTTTAACTTGATTTTTGCATAATACCTAAAAATGCTTTGTGTGTATTTTTACCCATGTTTTACAGTTGAAGGGTGAGTTTATTACATTTCACATGAAGTGAGCCAAAAAACTACAGAACTTATGAGAGAGTAAAAAGTATATAATTAAATTCCAAAGTAGGTCACACACTCCCACTGGCAAAACTCTAATACAATGCAAGTTCATAAGAAAGAGGAAAATGGAGTTTATTTGTATGCAGGCATCTTGGTTAGGGAAGAAATTGACCCTAATATAAATATAATGGGTCTTGATTAAAACTTAAAGTTAACATGTCCTGACTCTTTCAATGAAGAGAGAGTCCGTGGATTTTCTTCGAGGTGAGTTCTTAGCTCTAGTACCTCTGAGCTAAAGGCTTGAAGGCTATCTCAACATCAGTGCCATGGTTACTGTACTGACCAAAGATAAAAATGACTTTAAACAAGGCTCTAAATTTGGGCTGAATCACAATTGTTCATTATCTTGGTCTTTCTTGGTTTTGCTTTTCTCTCTCAGCTAAGCCTCTGAACTGATAATTTCCCCTTTCTCCAGAGATGTGTTAGAGAGTTAAAAAAACAAACCAAAAAAGAAACAACAGATACAGGTGTGAATCACCTATGACTCTTTTTTTTTTTTAACCTAGACTTCTCTAGGGCCTGGAACAATTGCTTGTAACTGTCTTCATCTTCTGGAGCTTGAAACGTTACCCGTTCTAGAAGGGCAAGAAGGCGGTCGACAGGAAGAAGTCCCAGGACACACTCCTGAATCTCGTCTTGCTGTCCGTCAATGTGGTTGCGGCACATCGTATTTTCACAGCACGGTACGCCCAAGTGCAAAAGCGTTTTCGTCTTGCAAGAGCTGACCTTTGATAAACCAACTCCGGACTCTTGAAATTCAGCTACAAATCCTTAATAATATTTAACTTTTTAAAAACTTAGGACTTAATAAAGGGGTAAAAAGATGTGTTGGGAAGATAAGGAGGGTGTGTTTCTGTAAGCAATGAGCTCTACACCACTCACTAGAATGTTGTTCACGTAAGTGCACGTCGACACACATACAGACTCACACTCACATCAGCCTGTAACAAGTGGAACACCTGTGTGTTAACAGATATTGTGTATCTAGTTGTAGCTAAGTAAGAAGATGATACATATGCGTCAGTTCTAAAGACACATGTGTGTTGTGGATATGCATTGGAGAAATGTACGTATATTTTCCAAACCACAGATGGAGGTCAGAGACTGGCTCTTGTTTCTCATTATTTCAATAGATCTCGGAAAAGTGGAGACTGGTACGCAGTAGGAACAGCAGAAATATCTGTCGATTGAGTAAACGAGTGACCGCAGCATTGTTTTGTTATAAACTATCAACCCCAACCACTTCTCATTAAGGTGTTAGCAAAGCTTTTACCCATTAAAGGAAAAGAAGGGAAAGAGATTATTTCAGTTTTTCACAATAGTGCAGAAGAGATATTTAAAAACTTCTCCTAGCCCTGGCTGGCATAGCTCAGTGGATTGAGCGTGGGCTGCGAACCAAAGTGTTGCAGGTTCGATTCCCAGTCAGGGCACATGCCTGGGATGCAGGCCACGGGCCCCAGCAACCGCACGTTGATGTTTCTCTCTTTCTATCTCCCTCCCTTCCCTCTCTAAAAATAAATAAATAAAATCTTAAAAAAAAACCCTTCTCCTTATGGGGGATAAGCGGTGATGGAGGGAGGCTTCCCTTAGGGAGGTGAACACACAATACCACACACAGATGAGGTGCTGTAGAATTGTATACCTGATGCCTATTTAATTTTATTAACCAGTGTCACCCCGTTAACTCAGTTTAAAAAATCTCCCATTATGATACAAACTTAAAAGGGTAGGTGAATATACTGCAATGGGCATTTTGTTAATGTAGGGCTGAACTTGCCAGAAGAAGAAAAAACGTGGGGAGAATCCCTGAAGAGGATTCCAAAGCCCTGGCCAGGGTGGCTCAGTTGGTTAGACTGTTGTCCCACAAACCAAAAGGTTGTAGGTGTAGTTCTCAGTTAGGGCACTTGCCTAGGTTGTGGGTTCTGTCCCCAGCTGGGGTGCATATGGGAGGCAACTGATCAATGATGTTTCTCTCTCACATCAATGTTTCTCTCCCTCTCTCCCTCCCTCCCTCCCTCCCTCCCCCAGCCTCTCTCAAAAAAGAAGAGGGACCTGAAAACCAGAGATGGGGTTCTCCATAGAGATGAAAGCGGGCACTGTTGCCATGGCCACCAGGCAGGCATCACCTGTTGCTTTCAGATCTATTTCCTCCCAGCTTCTCTTCAAGTCTGTTCTTCAGGATTCCTGGAAAACTGGCTTCTGGCTAGACTGGCCCATGAAAGGTGCTCCCGGAAAACTGGAGGGCTGAAGGGAGAAGCTCATGTGTTCCTTTTCCTCTCCTCCTGCTCTCCTACTGAAGGGGAAATTTTCCTACAGTGGTTTTATACATATAGTCTGTCTGGAAAAAGTCCAGCTGTTGTCAATATAACAAGAACGGTTTGTACGACATCAGTGTAACCTGGCAGCCAGGGAAAATGGACTGGAATGCACGTGTGTGAACAATGATGACTTCACTGTATTGGTCAGTGAGGGAGGTAGACACTGTTGAGTGAGCATGTGCACTGTGTGGCTGTTGCATTCAAAATGAGTGAGCGAGTAGAGCAATGAATCTGCATCTGATTTTGCATTAAGCTCAAACATTCCTCTGCAGAAACTATTCGGATGATTGAGAAGGCTTTCAGGGACGAGGCAATGAGTGCAGCACAAGTAAAAGTGTGGCACGGACACTTCAAAAGAGATCCAGAATCTGTTGAAAGGGATCCAAGTTCTGGAAGGCCTGCAACAAGCGGAACACCTGGCAATGCTGAGCACGTGCGGGCTGCAATCCACAGAGACTGGTGACTGACCGTGCGAGAGCTAGAGCTGATCTGGGGATTCCCCAAACTGCCGTGTCCAATGTTTTGACACAGGATCTTGACATGAAACATATTATGGCCAAGTTCATTCCATGGCTTCTGCCACCAGAGCACAAGGAACGTCATGCTGCAGTGGGGAGAATGGCGTGAGGTCCCAGGGTGCCTGCTTTGAAGGGGACTGAGGTGTCACTATCCCGTGTACAATGCTCCTTGTATCTCGTGTCTTCTGCAGTAAATGTCTCTGTTGTGCATATGGCATGGCTGGAAACATTCTGGACAGGCCTTGCATGTTCCTGTTATGTTCTGTATCTTTAAGGGTCATTTTTATTCTTTTCAGTGACATGTGTACTTTTAACTCCATATAACTAGAAAAAGTTAGATAAATTATTGTTGTTCGCAGATAGAAAGTTTGTCTGACTGGAGAACTTCAGACTATTAGCTGAAAATCTAGTAGGAGAATTCGGAGCATTTAGTAAAATAGATTACATATAAAGTAATGATACGTAAGTCAATATCTTTACATGGAACAGTAATATATAATAAAATTTGCATTAGCAATACCCCCCCAAAAAAAACCCACTAAAAATGTAAACTTTTCAAATAAAGCAAACAGAAAACTTTATGGAGACGTAAATACTTAACTGTGATATACCAACCATATATCTGAGTGGCAAGTTTTATTATTCTAAACATGTGAAGACTCCTCTAATTAATTTATAGCTTTAAAATAATGGAAATCAAATTCCCAGAGGCATTCATTACCGCCGCTGCCCCCTCCCCGTAGCTGACACAGTAGAACCTGGTCCTCATTTGAAAGAATAAATGATGCAGAAGCTTGATGAGGTTGTTTTTTTTAAAGAAGCGTAATTAAGTGAGACTCTGTTACTGGTTATTTCGGTCTTTGTAGAGTTTCCGCGATTTACGCGGTGTGACTGAGGGCCAAGAAAATGTGTGAAAATCAAGGGGCCGGAGAAGGAATCAGTCAAATAAACCCCAGTGTTTGATATGCGATGAAGGGGCCTTTTCAGATCACGGGATGGTTTTTTTTCTGTGGTCTTTCAAGTGTGATTTAAAATTTTTTTTTTTGCTTGAAAGCAGGAAAACAACCTTAAGCATCAGACTGGATATATATACGGCAGTCAGGAACATTGCCATATAATTCAGGTGCGGAAACATGAGTTTTCTTTATTTCTTCATAAATGATACCTTATTTCTTAGTCCTTATTTCTTTTGCTAGCAGAAAAGTCAAATTTCCCCAATTAAAGCAACTTGGTCTCTTCTGGCGTAAGAGTTGGTCACTCTTGGTGTCCCTCAGGTTCTTTTTTTTAAATATATTTTTTTGATTATGTTATTACAGTTGTCCCATTACCCCCCTTCATTCCCCTCCACCCTGCACACCCTCTCCCACCCACATTCCCCCCTTTAGTTCATGTCCACGTGTCGTAAGTTCTTTAGCTTCCACATTCCCCATACTATTCTTGCCCTCCCCCTCTCTCTTTTCTACCTACCATCTATGCTGCTTATTCCCTGTACCTTTTCCCCCTCTCTCCTCCTCCCACTCCCCTGTTGCTAACCCTCCATGTGATCTCCATTTCTGTGGTTCTGCTCCTGTCCTGGTTGTTTGCTCAGTTTCTCGCCTTCTCTCCGGGCTGAGCTGAGGGCTGGGGTGTGTGTGTGGGAGGGACATGCCTCTCAGGGGAGCCGCCTGTGTCCCCGCCAGGGCTCTCTCTTTCCCTCGCTGAGCTTTCCAATGGTGCCTCGTCACCCCCGGATCACTGCGGACGCCGCAGATGTTTGAAGTGCTTTCGCGGTTTTCTGCTGGAAGTCAGCGCTGAATCCTTTGGAAGTGCCCACTTGTCATAACTGAGAGTCATCCTCCGGTACGCCCGCTCCCTTGTCCCGTTCTGCACCCATCCTTGGGCGGCAGGAAATTCCAGGCGCTCGCTCTGCCTTGCTGGCGTCTTCAGCACAAGCTGGGAAACCAGGGTTGTGTCTGGCCCATGAGGGAAGGATGAGGTTTCCATTGTCACACTTTATTTTTTGAGATCCTCAGCGAGCATGGGGTTATTGATGAGACAGTGGGGAGAACATTGATCGGCCGCCTACCGCGCGCACTTGGACAGGGAATCCAACCCGCAGCCTTCTGGTGTGTGCGGGATGCTGCTGCAACCAGCTGAGCTGCCCGGGGCCGGGGCTGATGTTTCCATCTTCAAACAGTTGAAAAAGAATCAAAAGAAGAAGACTATTTAGGACACAAACACGACATGGAATTCAAATCTCCGTGTCTGTAAATACAGTGCTCCTGGCACATAAGCGTCTGGGTGCGTGTGGTCCGTGGCTGTTTCGCTGCCACGAGGGCAGCGTTGAGGAGCAGCAGTGACCACAGAGCCTGCAGAGTCTGGGCTGTTCATCGCTCACTGTCTGACCCTTTGCAGAGAAGCGTGCCACCCTCGGTCTCAGGGCGGGGCAGGCCACGCTCAGGCTGCATGCCTTCAGCTTCCCAGCCACCACGGCGGCTCTGTCCCCCTCCACCCCCGCACTGATGGGTGAGAGAGGGCAGGGAGGTCACAAAGGCTTCTCAGGCTCCTTGGGCGCTAGCAAGCAAGGGAACAGACGCCACACTTCTGTGTTGTATAACTTCTCTGACTTCTGCATCTTCCCGCCCAGCCGTGGCCTGGTTGGGATGGGGGTGTGGAAGGAGGTGCGAACCCCACAGTTGCCTCCGCCATCTCTCTCTCCCGTCTCTCTCTCCCCAAGTTTCACAGCCCAGAAAGGCTTGTCATTTCCACCTGGAATGGTGGGGCGGGGTGGGTGGTGGCGAGGGATTCTATTATCTGTTACAAACCCTTCTTTGAAATATAACTAAGGCTTTGACTTTTTTTTTTTAAAGAGAGAGAAAAAGAAAGGAAGAGACTTTTTAAATGCTCAGTTCTTGCAATCAAAAGACGAGGTTTTCCGGACTTGATTTTGGTTGGGTTCTTTCATGTCCTGCCTCTTTTCGGGAAATCTACTTCAGACTGGGTCCAGTTTGAGCGGCCTTCGGGCCAAACTAAAATACTGAAGAAGGGAAATTCAGCGGCTACTGGTCACAGATGTTTCCCTGACATATATCGGTAGCATGCATTTGTATTTACATCCTGTAGACCTGGTAAACCCTGTTGTACTAATAAAAATCTTGAAATAATCTGGTAACAATTGCAGTCCAAATATGTGGCATTTTGTCAGCATTTGAGGATTATGCAAATAAGGTCCAAGTGGCGACCTCTAAAAACATCCTTGGGAGGAAGGTATTTTTTTTCCGAAGAAAATGTGTTGGTCTTTCTAAATTAAAAATGTTTTTTAATGCATCTTGAATAGACAAGGCACTAAATCGGGTTGAGATCTATCTCCAACTAATGCCCATCGGGAAAAGAATGGTAAAGAATTAACACCAGGTACCTCAGAATGTTCCAAGGCCCTTCCAGTCTCATCCCACGTGAGAACATGACAAGATGTATCGGTTAGAGAAGGTTGTTCCGTATAAGAGCAAGGAATAATGAAAAGGATACTTGATTGGCAGAACCACGAGTTGGTGCCCTTGTATCATGTTCTAAAATAAATCCCAGATGGTTTAAAGAGTTAAAGTAAACAACAAAACAAACCGCAACTACGACGACAGCAGGGAAACCTGAAAACAACGCCCGAGGAAACCGGAAGGAAGATGTGATAAATGCCACACCGAAGAAATAGAGATCTGCCTGCATTAACACCCAGAACTCCTGGAGGGCAAGGAATAAACATACAAAATAAAAACAAACAGCAACCTAAGAAATGTACTTTCAGCCAAGGAGTAATTTAATATAGAAAGAATTCTCACAAACGAGTGAAGAAAATGAAATCATAATGATAACATGGGCAAGGGTTAAGGAAAGAAATAGACATATACAACGGGATATACATAATGACCAGATAAATACATACAAACCTTCACTTCACCGGCGATCAGACACATTCTCGGAGAGCAACACACACCATTTATTGCTTATCAAATCAGCACGGAATTTTAAAAAGATAACAGGCGAGATCATGTACTGCTTAAGGAAATACAATTTATCTTTCTGACTAACTGTTTGCCAACATGTGTGGGAGTTTTAAAGAGGCCGGTGCGGAGTTTCTCAAGGAGAAGCTGTGAATGGCTTACATGAGCGTGGCCGGGGACGCTGCCCCCAAATGCGCCCTCTGTCCCCACCTTCGGCCCAGGGGACCCAAACACGCGGAGGGGGTGGCAGGTGGGTCTGTGACCTGCAGGTACAAGAATGCAAGGACCAGCTTTGCAGCAAGTAGCGCTGGAGTTCCTGGCTGCCCCCAACCTGGTCTTTCTACAATATAGGACACCGGTCACACACACAGATGGACACACGGACATCCCTTCATTCTCTCTACTCTTCCCAAAGTGAAAAAAAATTGAGGTTACTTTGGTGGAAAAAGATAGGGGGCATAATTAAATAAAATCGTAGATTTATATAATAGATGCTACATAAACCACAGAACTGTGTTTCTCACAAATACATGATATATATATATATATATATATATAGAAAGGTGCCATGATATAAGTTAAATTTATTTTTAAAACAGGTATGAAACTTTACATACTATAGTAACCCAAATTCATAAAGCATGCATTTACACAGACTCAGGAATTAATTGAAATATTCACATTGTATCAATACATTTTTTCTCCAGACTTAAAACATTTTTTTCTGCCTTCAAAAGAATGATTTTTCCATATAATAACATAAATTAGCGTTTTCACAAAAAGCATTCCTTAAAGAAGACGAGAGCCCTCTTCGGAGGAGAAATGAGACGGATCATCTTTTAGGTGCCCCCGCAGTACAAGGAGGGCTCACTGCCATCTTCCTGAGATACAAGTAAGTCTTTTATTATTGGTAATAGGTGCTTGATTCACCCACACACTCTGCTACCTTTTAAGCAGAGCCCGCTCATCAGCCTTGCTAATCATTAGCATGGTAATGGTAGTGTTTATGCATTTGCAAAGGTGTGTGCTGAGTGATCAGATGACGCCATTTTAGTCTGGGTGGCGCCACCTCCTCTTTCTAAGTCCGTCTTGTAGGACGAGGTATCCGATTACGTGTAGATCCAGTATAGGGCCATGCATCCTATAGTTACATAACATGCATACCCTGTGTCTGCTGACGGCTTATCAGATCATTCCGCCCGATGCCGCCTGTGGATAGAAAAATGTAACTATTCAGTTTCTTCTTGGCTTTGACCTTAGAGATGGTTGGATCCCAACCCTGGTTTCCCAGTAGATTCACCTGGGGACGTCAGACAAACAACGTCTGGGCATCGCCCTAGACCAAGTGGGTCAGACTCTTGGGGGACAGAGTCTTTGCTCGTTGTTTGTCTTGAGTACTCTCCCCCAAGTGGTTGTAGCCAAGGGTGAGACGCTCTCATTTCCATAAGCGTGTCGGTGGCCTAGGTTGTGAGGTTGGTTAAATGAAAACGACTGTGTCATTTGCTAAGGGCAGCGGGGTGTTCCACACTGGGTTACTTGGAGAAAGCCCAAGATTATATATCTGTGCTGGGATTTCTTTTTAAGCGTCGCGTGTGAGAATCAAAGCCTTGCCCAGGGGGCGGCCGTTAGTGAAAGCGGCAAAGGCGGCGGAGGGCGTGTCTCCGGAGACCATGCCTGTGGGGAGGTCTGCAAGGCAGAGACCAAAGGCCACGGAGGTGGGAGGAGATGAGGTCACAGCGGTCAGGTGGGGGCCGGGTCAGCCCGTGAGTTCGGTTACCCATGCCACTCTTTTTCCAGTGGCAAGAGAAAGCTACCGGTGGGTGTTCGTGTGGAGAGTCCAGTGATTATACTTTGAAAAGATTCCCCTGGTGACGGCTGGTTGACCAGGTGGGGTGCAGTGGGGACCAGCATGGACTCGCCAGCACCAGTTAGGAGACAGAGCTGGTGAGAGCCGACGAGCGGTTCGGTTGGGGAGGGGCGGAGGGGGCAGATGGAGAGAGGACACAGATCTGCGAGTCACCTGCCAAATGATTTTCCAGATCAGGATTTTCATTTTTGAGCTGTTCTCTGTTCATGTAGGACGAACAGGGACTAGAGTAGTAATTGTTTACTTGACAGATGCATGAGCAGGAATATCAAGACAGGAGGCGACTTGGCCAGCTCAAGGTCGTGGAGAGACTATGGCCAAGGACAGTGCAAACAGAATGGCCAGAGTGTATCAAGAGGTCACCTTTCACCTGCTATTGGCTGGCAGGATGAACACCTCCCTGTCACGGCGTTTGATTCTTTTTCCTTCATAGCCCCAAATGCATCTGATTGCAAGTCCTGTCTGGAGCAACATACGTGTCTCCCCCCTGGCTCCAAAGCTCAGAGTGTCCTCAGGCTGTTTGCTGTGCAAGGCAGGGCTCTTTGGTTATTTACCTCCTAGTTAAAGGGAATTGATTTCATTGTTTTACTATTTGTATGAACAATTTAAAACATTCTAGCTCATTTTCTTCACTTTTCATTTCCCTTCTCTATCCAGTACAGCCGTTTTCAAAGGAGAACGTTGGGGTAGTTGGTCAAAATGCTACAAATTGGTGGCAAAGGCAGGCCACTTAACACCTGTGGGAGTTGGGGTAAGCTGGTTGATTGGTTGTCTTGGGGCCTGATTTCACCTGTACAATGAGATGATTGAACGGTGCAGCCTGCAAGGTTGTACGGCACAAGGTTGTAATGGCACCCAGGCCATCAGTAAAGGGTCAATTGTGTCATCGTTAGCCGGGGTGGAAGAGGAAAGGGAGGGGGGGTCTTCATGCGTCCTCCATGAATAGTTACGCAAGGACTTGGTCTAGAGACTTGTTCTGAGAGGGAAGCCTGCTTCAGTTTGAAGGAAACGTTTCGCTGAAACACGCTTCGGGGAGAATTGGTTTGGAGAAGGGGCATCAGCCAAACTCTGGCATCAGGCGAGGCCTGCGCTCCAGCCCTCTTACCACTTGCTGCGTCTCCCCAAACGACACTGCCCTCTGTGGGTGGGAACCCCAGGGTTTCACAGACAGACCGCAGTCCTCTGTTTGCTTAGCAAGTGCCTGACCTTTCTTTGTTCGGGAAGTGGAATCAGCCACTGGGCCATTTTCTGCTGTAATAAACGCACACAAAGAAAGTTAGCAGGGCCCTGGCCAGGCAGCTCAGCTGGTTAGAGTGTTGTCTTGAGACACCAAGTTTGAAGGTTTGATCCTCAGCAGGGGCACGTACAAGAAGCAACCAATGATACATACGTGCAACCACAAATCAGCCTCTCTCTCCCTCTCCCTTTCCTTTCTCTCTCTCAAATCTATAAAAAAAAAGAGCCAGCAGAGATTAGAGGACCACGCCCCCAATGATTCCATAGATCTTCTGCGGGGGAGTCTTATGAGTTTAATGGGTTTGTACTCCTCGGGAGAGCCAGACAAAAATTAATGATGCTTTTGTGAGTGTGTGCGTCCTTCTTTTCCCCTAACTGCATAGCACGATCTCGCCTCTGTATAATTCTGCCTTCGGTGTTCTTCTGTCATCTCTCTTCCTCTGTGTCTTTCCTTCTCTCGTTATATTTATGTCAGTCTCCCTCTTCCTTGCATTATTTGGAGTTGCCCTTCCACTTAACAGCCTTGTTTTTATTTCACCCAAGAAACTTAAGCCCTTGTTCAGCACTAGAGAACAATAAGTAAAGCTTACCTTTCTCGGGGAATGCGAGAAATCTATCGCGGATTTATTGCAGAAAATTTCCACTTTATTAAGCTGACAGGTTTCGCTGGAAGGCATGCTACCCTATGAAATTCTAAATTTGATTTAAAGGTCAGAGGGAAAGCCTGGCACCCGCAGTCTGCTTTGGAGCTGCTTTCGTGGCGCTGGAGTTTCCAAGGAGAGGAAACTGCAATCGGCCAGCAAAAGGCTTGCCAATCACAGCTTCTCTTAATAAACTCTTTGCCTCTAACCAAGCCGGGGACGGAGAACACTACCAGCCTAACCTGATCTTGCAGAACGTAGGGCGCTTCAAGTTCAATTAGGTGTGTCCAGTTAGAGGAGCCACTTAGTGGGAAGACGAGGGAGAGCGGCATTTCTCTGAAAGCTGGGGGAAAAAACCCTTCATCACAGTTATCAATGACAAGGGTATTTTCATTTACATAAATAAAACAATGGCTTTCTAAAAGGAGGTACACACTGAAAATAAGCTCTATCTTTCTTTGTTCTCGGTGACAGAATAACTGAACTTGGTACCGGTGGTGGGCTTAGGAAACTCCTCCATTTCCAAATGATTTTATTACCACGGCAAAAATACATTACTCTCTTAATTAAAATGATTCTGCACAGGATCAAGCTGTACATGTTAGCAGTAGGGAAGTTTAATGAAAGTGTAATGTATTGAGCCCTGAAAATGTGAAAACTTTAGTATCTCATCATGGATTCTTGGTAATGGGGTGTGTGTGAGAGAGAAAACAGCACCCACACTCCTAAAAATTGTCCACATTGGACTCGGAAGGAGTCAGGAGTGAGAGTGAAATACGAACGCAGACTCCGCCACCGTTGGGATGGCTACAGGGTGGCCACTCCCACCTGTGCACCTCCCGGGTCGGGGGCGGCTCCAGCAAGGCTGCTCGAAGTTGAGAGAGAACCAGGCCACAGCGGGAGCAATGCCGGGGGCTGTACTGTTCAAATAAAACAGCAACGTGACAAAATCGGGTTTCCCCGAATTCCAGTCTTCTGCCTGAACGCAGTCCTGGGCAAAGGACAATCCAAAAGTGGCCCCTCGTTGGTGAGATGGCCCAGGGAGGAGGCGCATCTGGGTTCCACGGTAATGACACCAGTAGCACGACGGCGGGGATGACAGTGACCGCTTGCTCTTTGCTCTTCTTGGCGGATGCCCCCCGCTATCCGTGGGAACTTCTTCCATCTTGAAGTATGATTATTGGTACCTCCGCAGCTTGTGATTGCTTCCATCACACGTGTTGTACTGACTGGAATAGTAGCACCGGCTCATTGCTGAAAACCCGAGAAAGCCATGATCCTTTAAGGAAACAGGGAAACATCACCCATGACCTTACTCACCACCGAGAGACGAGTGTGCTGTGCACACTGGGGACCGTTCCCTGCAGCTTTCCATTCTGTGTGCTCACGGGCACAGGTGTGTGCGTTTGCTCAGGTGGGAGCGGGGGGTGGGGGAAGATGTTACAAAACTGGCAGCAGGAGACGCATGCAATTTTATATTCTGTCTTCTTAAATGAAACGTGATACTATGAGCATTTTTCAGAGTACTACACATTCTTGAAAAAATGACTTATAATAGCTGGATAATAGGTCATTACATGGAGGAGTCATAGTTTGTTCGTTTTTGTTGGGCATCAAGGCCGTCTCTACCTTTTCACTCAGAAATGGCCCCTGGCGAGTATCCCTGCACCTAAGTCTGCGTGTCTGACCGTTTCTTCAGCGCCTTTTCCCGAAAGTCTAGTGACGGCCTCTAGGATGGCAGCCACCTTGAGGTTCTGGAGACACACTGCCAGCGTCCGCACCAGGGGTCCCATTTTAGGACCTTCTTTTCTCCTTGTTGGTGTGGGTTTTTCTGCACAATCAAAAAGTGTCACCCCAGGGGACATGGAGGAAGTGTCGTTGGGGCAGCCTTCCCGTGGCATTTTCCCACCTGAGAAGATTCCAGTCCCATCTCCTGATGTCACTGACACATCACATCCAGACTCTTGAGACTTTCTCAGAAACAACATGAAGAAACCCTGGTCTGACTCCGCAAGTTTATATACACGAGTATGTATTTATGTGGGTAAACAAGAGGGACAACACATTTATGACAAAACATTCATGAAACAAACTCACTCCTACAGATCATGATGATGATGATGATGATGATGATGATGTTTTGAAAGGTTGGATGCCCTACGTTAGAAGCTTAGGGGTGAGGTGCAAGAGATCCAACTGGAATTTTCGAGCAATTAACCAGGTTAATGAGGTTACGTCTAAACGGTACGTCACCACATTTGAAAGCCTGTATAGGAGTCATTGATATTACCAACACAATCAATCATACTGAGCACTCAAAATACGTAGTAATGCGTATTCATTCAAATCCAAGCCCGCAAGGTAGATATTATTACTCACATCTTACATATGACATGATATGACCGGGGGCATTTAAATAATTCACCCAGCGATTTACCAGATAGCAAAGAACAGATCTGGAGTCATAAATGATGAGACTCCCCAGTGTGGCCTTTGCGTCCGGTACTGTGTCCCCTGCTACTCACGGTGCTACATCATGGTGCTACCTCATGCTACTAGGTCATGGCCGTGTCACCAGACTGCTTCCTGACACTACTTGGCAGTATTGCTCCAGGGCAGGACTGAAGTCGTGGCGCCACATCGCCGGGGTACTCCACAGTAGTAGTTTATTTCACCGTGCTGTCTTACAGCAGCCTTTCAGGGGAGCACCCCATTCTGTCACCCCATCGCACCAACATTTATGGTGCAATAATGTGCACCAACATTTGTGATTCAAGAGGCGAGATTAATGTTATTAAAAGATAATTTCCTTTTTTCCCTAAATTTTAGTTTTATTTTTAAAGATTTTATTTATTTCTTTTTCGGCAGACAGAAGGGAGGGAGATAGAGAGGGAGAGAAACATCCATGTGAGGTTGCCTCTTGTGCACCTCCTACTCGGGATCTGGCCTGTACCCAGGTATGGGCCCTCGCTGGGAATCGAACCTGTGACCCTTTGGTTTGCAGGCCCATGCTCAATGTACTCAGCCACACCAGCCAGAGCAAAGGATAACTTTCCCCCCCAAATAAAGGTAAATCATGACTCTCAGATGTAAAATAAACATGTGCCAGAGACTTCAACGCAACCCGTGAGGAAACCAGGTGGATCTTATCACTGGTGCATCGGAGAAGTCGAAAAAGCACACATTCAAATGGGAGGGACGTTGAAATGAATGCGAGAATGGAAGCCAAAGTAGCTTCTTCCGTGACGGGGGAGGGATGTCAGTTGAACTTCTGCTGGGCAGGACAGGATTTCCATGTGTATCGACAAGAATTGTTTTGCTTTGCCGTTGGTTACCTACAATTTACAGAGACGTGTACTAACTCCTGCAGAAGACATAACCCTCTAGTGTAAACAATACATAGGTTTCTGTGGCGGGTACTTTTAGAACACAAGAGTACGATTCTTGTCCTAGAAGACAATAGCTTGGTCCTTTAAACTCCTGTAACCTGGATTATCTAGGCAATTAAAATAAAATGGGTCCATATGCATTATCTACAAGTTTCATTTTGTTGGCGGAGACTTGACCAAACCCATAGTATGCAGAGACTTTACCAAAGCCATCTCTGAAGGAGATAAGGGGGCGGGGGCAGGATTTTATATGAATTCTTTGACTTTCAACCACAACTTTGGTTGGTTTATAAAGTCACAAGGCCATTTTTCAAAGGGCCAGCCTTGCAAATTCAAGCTGGGAGTGAAATTCAAGCTGTGGTTTTTTCCTGCTTCTTATAGTCCATCATCGCTGGTAATAAGAAGTCTGCAAATTTGTCAGCCAGGTTCTGACAGTAAAATCTTTATTACTGGTGGTGGTGTAAGAGGCAAAGGAGCACAGCTTGAGTTTTAGATCTCGGGTTGAATATAGAAAGCTGATATCTAGGAAAAAAAATAAAACCTCTTCCACTGAACAAATTTGAGCATTAAGGCAAGATAAATGTGGAACCCAGCAAAGCCAATTACGGCCATGGAACCAACCACAACCACGGTTAATTATTAATCAGAAGGTGAAGAAATTATGTAGTGATTAGCCCCACAGAAATAATTGGGAAAAAAACCCCAGAAAATTAATTTAAATCAACAGCTAGCGATGCAAGTCAGCCTCAGTGTACAGCTGCAGGGGAAAAAAAATTGATAAAGCAATTTCTCAGGAAATCCATAAAGTTCTACAAAATGGCCTTGTGATAAGAATCACAGAAGAAACAAACATTTAGCCCGTTGAGCGGTGGAGGATTGTTTAATTAAAATGGAGCCAGACCCAAAGGGTAGGTTAATTACCGAAAGCCTTGATCAAGGAGCATGAATAAAAAAGCAAGAACTAAATCGGGAAACAAAAGAAAACTCTACGATATAAACCAAGTGACAAAAATAGAGTGTTACCTATAGCCTCCCCGGCAAAGGGGGGCGGCGGTGTGCCGTAACTACGCCATGGCCCCAGCATGTTAAACAGCCGCCTGAGACACAGGTCGGAGGTCACTCTGCACCCTCACCCTGCACAAGGGAAGCTTCCTGAACCCTCTTATTGCCACCCAGCTCAGACCCAGAGACAATGCCTTCTTTTCCCCCTCACCCTGTATTATTTGTTCAGCTCTGCCAGAATCCATTTCTGTTGCGTGCAACCAAAAGCTCTGATGCACAAGCTCTGGCAGAAGTAACGCCTGCCCGAGTGTAGCTGGTAGGGTAATAGTATGGGTGTGACCATGTACAGTTTGAATGTGAACATTTCACCTAAAATGTCACGTGGTGTGCTTGAGTGTGATATTGTTACAGAATCACATGCTTATGATTTTGTAATGAAAAAGGGGCATTATTTGTGCCAGACTACTTATCCCTCTATATCATCTATATGCATATGTATATGTATATGTATCTATATCTACATCACTGCATTTCAATCACTGGAATAACTAGGATTTTGGTACCGAACTTTCTGACCTCGTTGCACCTGGAAGGCAGCACAGGCGTCCAGCAAGAGCCGGGGTGGGGAAGCGAGCGGGGTGGGGGGATGGGGGGAGACCTACGGGGAGGGGAGACGGAAGCAGGAGGTTAGAGGCGGGCTCAGCTGCGTGCCATTCAGAGTTAAACAAGATACCGCAATTTCTTTTTCTGTCGTCACATAGTGCTAATTCTCCTTTTAATTTTTATTTGTCATTGTTGTTCTCCCTTGAGTAGAGCCGGTTGACCTTCTGTTTCACGGCGCAGGGCAGTGGGTGCAGGTTCTGGTGACGCTGTGTAGGAGCTGCTTCGCGTGGACTTTCAGACACGTGTTTGCAGCATCCACCTTAGTGTGACGCCAGCAGTGCCCCCTGCCCTCGGCTCAGGCCTTCACACTTGTAGCAGGCCTTGTGCCACTACTTGACGTCTATGAGGACAAGATGGATGTATAAATATGGGCAAGGACATGGCCTTTAGCAATACGGGGGACAGACTCCTCACATGGTTCGGTCCCCACCTCCCGGTGGTCAGGAGCTGGGTGTGCGTCTTCCCTTCTGTGTGGGTGGGGCCTGTGAGTTGTCTCTAACCCACGGAATCCAGCAAAGGTGACAGAGAGGTACGGGATTAGACTGCACCAGGTTACGGGTGCTGGCCTGCTGGCTCGCTCTCTCGCTGGCTTTGAGAAAGGGAGTGATCCCATGTGGCAGGGAAAGGCGGACACCTTCTAGGAGCTGCACGTGACCTCCAGCTGACGACTGGCAAGAAACCGTGGCCTTCAGTCCTTCAGCCACAAGGAGATACGTTCTGAAAACAAAGGGAGAGAGTTTGGAGAGGACCTGTCCCTAGGCGAACCTCGGGTGGGAACACAGCCCCAGGGCCACCTGAATTACGGCCTGTGAGACCCTAAGCAGAGGACCCAGCTAAGCTGGGCACAGACACCTGACCGGCAGAAACCGTGACACAATAAGTGTGTGTTGTTTCAAGCTGCTGGGTTTCTGGCAATGTGGTCACTTGGCAAGAGATCGCTGAGATGGGAAGGTCGTGCCGCAGATCTGGGAAGCAAGGGGCTGGGAGAGCCCCACCCTTGACCTTTATGAGCTGCACCCTTGGACAAATGAGCCGACGTAAGGCTCAGTCTCCTCACTGCCGTCCAGCGCGCTTTCTCAGCCTCTGCCTGGCTCTGGGAGCTGGGACGCTGCCTTGTGCACTGCGGGGTGTTTAGCAGCGTTGCTGGCCTCTAGCTACCGCGTGCCAGTGGCCCTTCCCCCTTTTATGACAACCAAAAATGTCTCCAGATGTTGCCAAATGTCCCCTGGCAGGGGGAAAAGTTGCCCCCATGCGGGAGCCACGGGTGTAAAAGTTAGTGGGGATGATGACTGTAATAGCACCCGTGTCACAGGGTCGTTGGGAGCTTTCCATCAGGCGACTAGACCAAGATGTGAAGGCCTTAATAATAACTTGAAAAAAATAATATCTATCCTTAATATAATGAATCAGGGACAGTTTTATTCTCTTAGTTACAGCCATTGACACAGGTGGGTTTTGGCTGGCACCAAATCTTCCAAGGAGGGGCCGGTACTGCTCAGCAGGAGATGGGGGGAGGGATGAGTTCCCGAGAGCGAGAGAGGAGGAGGAGGGGGGACAGAGAGGGGACCGGGAGGACAGAGCCCTAGGGTGGAGGCCTCGGGCCTCGTGGAGCTTCTGGGTTCCCTGGGCTGCTCACAGGTGTCTGGGAGTTGGGCCGGGGCAACACAATCTCACGGGCACGAGCAGCCGTGGCGGGGAGAGTAGGCTCCCCAGGGCTGTGGGTTGGGGCTGGGGACCATCCTGCCTAGACCTTGAGGGACAGGGGCCCCAGGGAACACCTGGGGTGCAGGGTTGATATTACCACCACCACTATTACCAGCCTTTGGCGACACTACAGGTGAGGACAGGTACTAGCCAGAAGCCGCTCTTCCTCAAGTCCGGACCCTTTAAACTTCTTCCCGACCGAAGGCAGAAGAGTTGCCGTTTCATTTCAAATAAGAGCACAAGCACCTTGGGTAATTGGTTTAACCCAGAGCACCACAGGCCACAGACAATAAAAAGAGAGTCTCCCGGCTCTTTATTAAGCTCAGCGCTAGTGACCGGACCCAGCGTAAACCAGCCTGAAGGGAGGGAAACTTCCCTGCAGGGGACAACAGAGGAAGCAGGAGGGGTCCTCTTACTAACCCGTCGCAATGTGGTTCAGTAAGTGCCTTTCCGTTACTTTCCTTTTCTTTCTCTTTTGTCTTTTCCTTCCCTGCCCCCCTATTGTCCTATTTTCCATCCCTGCCCCCTTCACCCTGCACAACATAGGACTCTAAATAAATACCCAAAGTACACCGGAGTTCACAAAATTGAGCCCTGAGGATCGGTGACTGCATAGACTTGCCTCTGGGACTGGAAGCAGGAGCAGCTAACGGGTGCCCAGGTGTCCCCCCCGGGGACACGCTTCTAAACCCCGCGTTTGTACTGACTCACCTGGCTCCTCAGCAGCCGCGTGGCCTGCCTGTACGCCCGCTTCAGAGATGATGAGACTTCTCGTGAACACGCATGCAGTGGCCAGCTCTGGTCTAAGGAATCTACGCCTTTTCATTCACTTTACTTAATCATCATATAATAGCCCTCTGAAGTTCTTATTACCCCATTTTAGAGCGGAGGAAACTGAGGCACGGAGCACTAAAGTAGCTTGCCAAGATTTCTCAGGCAGCCTCGTCCCTGCGTACCTGCTGGCTGCTACCTTAACTCTCCCATCTGGCCGGCCGCTCCCTGCAAACCTAGACCGTTTCAGATATTTTTGGAGCTACCTCGGCACAAAGCAAGGGTTAGAGGTGGGGCTGCATGCATGTGTGTGTGTATGTGTGTATTCCTAAGGAGTGAAATATGAATGTCCAGGTAAGACTAACTTCCGTGTGTTTGGGGGTGCCTGCCCATCCCCCAAGGCAGAGTTGCCAAGTGCAGTTTTGCATACGGAAGCGGTAGATGTTGAAACTCGTCTCCAGGACTGAAATGCTGCAGTTGCGTACACCGCCAGACAAGTTACAAAGCAGGAGATAAACATTCCTGTCTCGGTGCAGACGCAAGGGTGCGACCGCTGGGAGCCAGCTTCCGCCTCGGCCCCGTCTCATTAAGCCCGGAACGCGTGTACAATCATTAGCATAGAGTTTTGCGGGCGAGGTGATCAGGCGCTGGTTGAGCTCCGCTTTGGCAGCTTGTGACACCCAGAGCCAATTCTGTGATATTTGTATTGTTCAACGTGGTCTCCAGGCAGCATCTGTAAAATGAGGCCATAAATAGCTCGTGCCTTTTGCTGGAGGCAGCACGCGTCACTTTGCATGGGTAGTAAAATCTGGAAAGTTGCAGGTACCTCAGAAAACAGCCAGGTGTCGGATGGGGGGAACTCGTATCTGAATGAGCAATTAGCATCAGACTTATCTGAGGGGGATGACAGATGCCCACCCACTCTTTTCTGAAGAAGCAGAATTTTTTTTCCCTTTTTGTCTCTGAAGTTCTCTTCATCAGGGCTGCTTAACCTTTTAGAGGACACCAGCCCTTGGAGCTTTTCACGAAAAGAGGGGTCCCATACCCAGAAGAATCTTCCTAGGCCCATGTGACTGATGAAAGTTTTGATTCCTCTCCCTTTGTTGGCCTTAAAACATCATTCCAGCGGGAAGCCGTGTTCTGTGCGGCCCTGATCCCCGCCTGGGAAGCCTTCCTCTCCAAAGTCTAGGTGTGCGGGGAGAGGGACCGAGCCGTGGGGACGGGTCTCAGGGTTTGTCCAGCCCTTTGCCTCAGGCTGGCATCTCGACAGAACTGCGGACACGGGAGACGCGGCACCCCGCCCACGGTTTTCCATGTGTGGGTCACCTGCCGACATCATGGTGCTCGGCGGCCACTCTCTTCGGCAGTCCCTGCAGTCCTGCTCACAGGGGTAAGGCGGCTGGCCTGTCCCTGGGAACGGACACAGAGAGCCCGTGCCAGTCCCTGGAGGTGTGTTGGGACCGTTAGAGACCCAGGGTAGGGCTGGGCGGAGCATCCTTCCCGCCTGTGCTACTTCCGTAGCATCCGGGGCGCCTGCTCCCAAGTCACCTGTCTCGCTGGGGATATCGAGGAGCTGGTCTCTCTCTGTCCTTTGGCAGAGATTTAAAATGAAAGAAGCAAAGATAATTGCTGAACAAAGAGGGATTTTGAGCAGGAATGTCAGAGACGTCTTTTCTAGTGTCACAGACGTGCCGCCCAGGCAGGGGCCACAGATCTGAACAGGCTTTGTTTTGTGGTGTTAGTCTCTTTGACCCGTCTGCCTACCTATAGACATGAGGAGGGGATACAGGGATGGGCCCGCCATGGCTGTGAAGGTGGTTTCTGGGGCCTTCCTCAAAAGGAGGAGGCGAGCTGGGGTTTATGGGATGGTGCGGGATCCTGTGCAAGAAACGAGGAGGGGAGACTCACAGCACATGCACACACATGCAGTGTGCACGGAAACGAGAGGGAGAGGGAGAGAGGGAGGGAGGGAGGGAGGGGGGAGAGAGAGAGAGAGAGGGAGAGGGAGAGAGGGAGGGAGGGGGAGAGAGAGAGAGAGGGAGAAGGAGAGAGGGAGGGAGGGAGGGAGAGAGAGAGAAAGAAAGAGAGAGAGGACATTCCCACAGGAGAACTCAGCACGCACTTCTGGGCCACACCCCGGGTCGCTGGTGATGGCGCTTTCATCCACATAAACAGACACATCCAGGGCCCCCAGGCCTCGCAGCCACTCCAGATACTGAACTATTTGTAATTCTGTGAATGGAGGCTCCATATACATTGTTCCCTCTGCCTACAGTGCCTGGAGCCTTATCCAGGTCCTTTATCCGGCGGATTCCCACCCTCCTTCAAATCTCAGCTCGGGAAGCAGCGCCTCTAGGAATACCATCCCACGCTAGGGCCCAGCTGCCCACGCGCTGACTTCTCGGGCTGCGCTGTGCTAACTAGTTAATCGTTTGTTCCTGCGCTGAATTCCAAGTGTTTAGGGGGCAGGAGTCATATATTATTCAACTTTGCTTTGCATGGTTTGTAATGTATACATACTGAGGGCGAAGGAAAGATGGCCGAAGAAAACGTGGAGGATGATGTACAGTGGATGAAGAGTTTGCCTAAAGTGGAGATTCGGCAATAGCTGGCCTTTGAAAAGGGTATATCATTTAGCAAAAAAGCCTGACCATACTCACAGCCATAGGGGGAATAAAAATGTGAACCAGGAGCGTGCCCTTGGCCGTGGCAACATTGCATATAGAGCTGCCAGCGGTTACTGGGTAGGGCATGTAGTGGGCGGGCGAGTGGGGAACGAGAACCAAATGGTTAAGCGTTCAAACCCGAACTCCAACACTCACAAGCCATGTGACCATGAGAAGGTTGTTGAACCTTCCGAGTCTCCACCTTCTTATCTGCAAAAGCAGAGTGGTGAGCACCTACCTCCTTCGGGGGCTGTGCGGACTGAATGGAGAGGTGGCGGTGCGGCGGTTAGTTGGGTGACTGGCACGTCGTTAGGAATCAGTAGATGTTACGGCAAATAGGCAAAGCGTCAGCTGCCCTGGCCAAGGTGAGCTCGAAACGGACTTCCGTTTGAGGGGTGTTACATTTGCATGAAAAATGTTCCCTCCCGAGCTGGGGTTCTAGGGCAATATCGGAATCTCAGTCCCTGATGGGAAAGTGCCATCCTATGTTCTGCTTAATAAATTAATTTTATGACCTAACTGTTGAGTAAAGGCGTGCAATTTTCATTCGTTAGCATTCATAACATTGTCCATAGCTCTAGCATTTCAGAAGCATCAAAGCATTTAATGTCTACGCACAGTGATCTTCTCTCTGTATGTGTATACATAAATAAAGCTGTGGTGGCAACTATCACTAGCAATATTTTCTACGTGTGAATTTCTTTGCAGCGAGAGTCATCAGACTTGTTTAAAAAGAGGCATGCTAAGAACATCTATTGTCTTTCATCTTCTGGGGTTTATGAGCGAAGTCGGGCTTCTGAGCCCGTATTTGTTTGTCCTTTGTGCTGCAGGAGGTCCAGGACACACTGGTTAAGTGACTTCACCGGCTAGAAACAAGTATAAACCAGCTGACTCGTAGCAGTGGTGGCGTCCTCAGAGTCTGACACAAGGGAATTAATCTGGGCATCTGGGAAACACTGCCAACTGCCTTGCCCTTCGTGTGTCCTGAGATGGGTTCAGTCAACTCCTCTAGTAGGTTTGGAAATGACTTGGGGCTGGCTAGAATCCAAAAACAAGCAGAGAGCCCTGGCTGGCGTAGCTCAGTGGATTGAGCGCAGGCTGCGAACCAAAGTGTCTCAGGTTCGATTCTCAGTCAGGGCACATGCCTGGGTTGCAGGCCATGACCCCCAGCAACCGCACATTGATGTTTCTTTCTCTCTCTATCTTCCTCCCTTCCCTCTCTAAAAACAAATAATAAATAAAATCTTTAAAAAACAAAAATGAGCAGAGAGTTTGTTAGAATTCTTAAATTCTTACCTTGGTGTTATCCTCAAAAGCTCTGTGACCTTTGGGCCTTGATTTCTTCCGTGTGTACGGTGGCCCTGGCAGAGTAGGAGGCAGGACATTCCAAACGTGGGGTCCATGGACGGTCACCAAGCAGTGTGTAAACTCCTCGGGAGTTTCTGCGTGCAGGCACGTCCTTCCGGGATGAGCGTGTGCTGTGTTCATGAGGTCCTCACGGGGGTTCCACGAATCCGTCACAATCAGTAATCACCCGTCCGTCCAATTCTGAAGAGTCCCTCTCACATCCAAGGTTCTGTAGGCTCTCAAAGTTGCAACGAAAGCCTAATAGTATAAAAATATAAAAATGTATGAGAATGTTTAGGTAAGGATAATCTCTTACTTCTGATTCACCTTTAGTTTTTCATTTTCCCTTAAATGGGAAAAGAGCTGGGTGTTGTATTCAAGGCTCACTCCGTCTAGAACAGTGCCGCTAGATCAACAATTGTGATGATATATTAACAGTTGCACCTTGGAAAATTGATTCACTCTTTAAATGCATTTTGGGGAAACTCCCGCATGACAGCTCTCTGAGATGCATGGAGCGCATTGGTGAATGGCAATGATTTTCAACCTTTTTCATCCCACGACACACATGCGCTGATTACTAAAATTCTATGGTACGCACACACAAAATATAATATTTTTTTTTCTGATCTGACAAAAGTAGGTATAATTTTGATTCATTTATACCGGACGACTACTGTGTTGGCTGTTGTCATTTTTTTTAACTTGACAATCTAAGGGAAAAGAGATCAGTGTCCCTGACTAAATAGTCTTACATATTTAAAAATTCGTGTGGAACACTGGGTAAAAATGGCCGGTGTTTAGAAAGCGCTGAGCAATTTTGCATTGAGAACCTGCTTAAAATCTTTTAAAGGCAGTGCTGTCTGAATTCCCTGACCTTAGATCTCCTTAAACGCCTGTTCGCATCATAAAACGTCATTCTTTTGAGGAACGCCTTATTGGAAAGACTGACCCAGTCATTTCAGCTTTAATTCTTTGGCGCATATGGGTGGCCTTTGCTGGGTTCTTGGAGGTGTAATCATGCTCCTTTAATGAAGCACATACATTTCAGGTACCATTTCGTGGTGTTTTAGGAAGATTTAAATAAAGTACCTGTAGAATGACTCATTTTGACATAGCGGAGGTAGGCGTGATTAGAAATAGCGGGTATTATGCTCGATAAAGGTGAAAAGACAAAGCAGGAGTGAGGAGAAGTATGCAGAGAGTTGTGTCTGTGAGCCGGAGCTCACTTGTCGATTTATTCACCCACGAATAATTTTTGGGAACCTCCTGAGTAAAGGGGTCCATGGGAATACCTGGTGATCAGAAGGAAACTGGGAGACAAAGTCTGACTTTCCCGTGAAAGTCAGGGTGATGCCGGGAGGAGGTTAGGGGATGATTTCAGTCTGGAGCGATGCACGCTAGGGGAGCGGTCTGTATCATCGCTATGATGACACAGGCACAGGGGCCAATCATTCTGCAGATTCGAGGGAGCCTTCCAGGAGGAGATGACGTGTGAATTAATCCGTTTTAACATTCACAGTGGAATACATTAAATCCGTGCCCGCGTCGGAAGGCTAGTGAGTCTGGGGAAGGCAAAGTGAGAAGAGCTGCTGCTTCGTGAAGTGAGAATTGTACCCCGAGTGCAGGTTTGGGTGGGCGGCCCTTCGGCTGCAAATACGGGGACGATACAGAACAAGTGCATGACCTCACGGTGACACCAGAGGCTGTCAAGTTCATTAACTCCTTTCTTGCCCTTGTTCCATTTTGCCATCTTTTGTTCCAAATTTATTCTCATGCTGTCAGCAAAATGGCTGCAGAGGCCACAGGCATGACCTCTAGACAAACAGTGTTTAGGAGAAGGAGATCTTCCCCCACTGTGGTTTCCTCTCAGGAGTAAGAAAACCCTTCTCAAGAGCCTCTCAAGAGATGGCTGTGTCATGCCTCATGGGTCACCTATAAGTCACATGCCAATTCCTAAGCCAGTCCCTGGTGAGGGACCCTTATTCAATCCAGTTCCCCAGGCAAGGAGAGAGATGTCAGCTTCTCCAAAGCATGGGGGGCTGCCTGGAGGAGGTGAACCCCGGAACAAAGTCAGGATCCTATTGGGAAGTGGGGAGAGGTCGGAGGATGCTCGGGAGGCCGTCTGCAGTGCCTGAGCCAGAAGGTCTGCATGCAAGGTCATTGCTGTCTGCAAGATTCTTTCCCAGGGCAGATAATAACGTCTTTCCCCTTGTCCGTGACCCACACTAATCACCTGGCCCAGTCTCGCCATACTCTTGTCTATGTTTTAATCCGAAGGACTGTGTGATGCGGTAATGTCCATCCCTGTGCTTTAAAATACCCCCCAGCGGCGTACTGTAGGGTGTTCGGGAGCTACTGGAATTGTCCCTGCCTTTGTGACTGGGTTCTCTAGCAGCACCCAACATGAATGTGAGCTGTGAGATCAGGCACACACAGAGTCTCAGACGGGGCCATGCAAGCTTAGGTTTGCAGAAAGATTATCAGAAAATGATGATGATGCTTGGACAGTAATTGTCACTTCGGCTAAACAAATCTCAAAGGCTGATGAACTAATTCAAATAAATAGAGTTTCGGCGTCTTCCTTGTACGGAGAGAGGAAAAAGCCCAGGCACATCAATCTTGTGGCTTTCGTATTGATTAGCATTAATTGCGTGAAACTCTAATGCCAGCAATATCTGACTGAATTATGGTTTATGAAAGCTATCGACACAGGTGGAGATGCAATAAGGGGTCCTTTTAAGACATGACGACAAGAGACTGCTGTCGGGATTATCTAATTATCGAGTGAGCTCCCGTGATGAACTCCGGCAATAAAAGCACCGGATGCTCACCAGGGGACTCCGGGGCCGAAACATTGCGGAGTCGGACGGCGCAGATTGGCTTCTCTTCTTCCTCCCCGTGACACCGAAATTCTCACTTGCATTCTCTCAGGAGCAAAGAATGGATCAGTCAAACAATTGTTACCCCGCTCTTCACCCCAACTGTCCTCTTTTAATTAAAAGTCCTTTGAATGTCTAATTGAATTCTTACTGTTTTCCTTTCCTTATTTTCCAAAGAAGTCCCTTTTAGGCATCTGGCAATAGAAATAACAAACCTCTCTCAGTTTAAAGGCACCTGTATTTTATTTTATTTTGTTTTGTTTTGTTTTATTTTATTTTATTTTATTTTATTTTATTTATTTTGCATTCAGGGCTTGTGTTTTTTGAGTACTAACCCTGTGCCAGGACCTTGGCAATGACGTCATCATCAACAAGACCAGTGGATCCAGAGTGTCGCCAGTTCCCGGGGATAAAGTCCCACAAGGTGGGCAGCTGGCACAGCTTCTGCCTTTCTAACCGGTTCCTGGCTGGTATCCTCAGGCATCATTATGTATCGTTATTTCCCCCACATATGAGATAAAGAAACACACCCAGGAAAGAAAACTGTTGCTAGTGGGTGGAGACTGTGTTTGAACGAAGGCAGGTTGAGTCCAGCATAAAATTCCTTTTTCCCCCACTGTTCTTCTGAGTCTTAAAGTTAGAAGTCTGAGCTGGGAGGGACCGTAGAAAACGTTTAGACTGATGTCTCATTTTATAGAAAGAAGCCATTATTTTGGGCAAGGAAATTGCTAAGTTACCTAGGTTGCGCTCAGAGGGCAGTGCTTTCATTCATTCATTCATTCATTCATTCATTCATTGAATTCATTGAGCAAATATGTACCCGCTGTTTCCCATCTTAGACACTGTCAGTACTGTCATGAAACAAGCAAACAAGTCCCCACCCTCGGGGAATTAAGGAATTGGTAAGGGAGCCCTGGCTGGCGTAGCTCAGTGGATTGAGCGCGGGCTGCGGACCAAAGTGTTGCAGGTTCGATTCCCAGTCAGGGCACATGCCTGGGTTGCAGGCCATGACCCCCAGCAACCGCACATTGATGTTTCTCTCTCTCTCTCTCTCCCTCCCTCCCCTCTCTAAAAATAAATAAATAAAATCTTAAAAAAAAGGAATTGGTAAGGGGGGAGCTGGAGAACAGATGAGCATGTGAGTGAGCGAGGCTGACCCGGGGGGTGGGAGGAGCGCCCTGGAGTGGGGTGACTTTCCAACTCGGGTGGAATGAGGCAAGGGGCTCCCCGGGGAGGGAACAGGCCAGTCAAGCTTTAGGCAGAGCCAGAAGGAGAAGAACATGTTTAGGGAGGAGGTGAGGGACCAGGGTCTTTTCTGATGCCAGGTCATGAATTTCGGAGGCCCCTGTGGTGGGGGGTGGGTGCTGGAATTTGTGGACTGGGCCCGACTGGGGCATGAAATGAAGGGTATGTGTGCATGTTTGGGCTTCTGTCAGTAACCAGTTTAAAAAGGGAGGTAAAACGTAAACCACGACGGGTCTGTGCCTGTTACCGCCCCGTGCTGGGGTTGGTTTCATGGCGGTTCATGGAGCTGAGGCTGGGGGCATGTCGTTGGGTGAGGGGCGCCACAGGGATGCAGACAAATGTCCCTAAAATGCTGCTCTAACTCAACAAACAACTTTCAGCTAAAACGTGGTGGAGATCTTTAGATGATCTTAAAGTATCCAGGACTAGTTAACGGTAAACCTTATCAAGAGTTTCGAGAGACAGAATTTTGGGAAACTGATTCATTTGGAAAAGGAGGAACATTTGATTTCTGGCAGGTGGGTCCTCAGTGAAGGAATGTTTGATGGACAGAGCTGGTCGCTGCCGCCGCATCCAACAGGGGAGATGTGGGTGTGCCTGCGACACGCCTCGGACACGGTCCCTCCTCCTTTCTCCCCACTGTGAGAATCTTGGGGAAGGCTTCTGATTGGCTCGTCCGGGGCACATCCCTGGGGTCAGAGATGGGCGTTAGGTTGAGCGGTCCCTATGACCCCTTGAGCGTGAGGGCTGGGCTGGGTACAAACAGAAGTATTCCTCCCCAGGTATTTGTCCCAATTATTCTTCCTCAATTTGACCACAGAAAAGGGGAGGCTTAGAGAGTCCAAATGGCCAGACCCTCCGGATCAGGGGTTGCTTCCGTTTAAATGCCCACAGTCCCGGGACTTTCATCCTCTGGCATTTTTCTACCTTAAATAGCTCTGGAAACATCTGCTCAGCTCCCACTCATGAATTAGCAATTGCTGTGCTCATATTTTTCTCCTGAAGTTCGCACAAATTCATCGCAGGAATTCACCCACATAACTCGGTGGCCAAAATGACTTACATGTAGGTCCCGGCGCTGGCTGCGGGGGATGAGCCTGGAATCCGACCCTCCAGTGTGGATTCCCAAAGGGAGCCTGGGTGTTGGAGACCAACGACATTTCGCCAGGAGGCCTCCCGGTCTGCACAGCGACGGGGAGAAATTTCAACACGTGGAAACGTCCCTGACCTCAGAGGTCTGTCACTCAATTTGTGTCTTTCCTCGGTGGGGAGGAGACCGTATGAAGAGGGCGCAGCTTGTTTTCCCCGTTGTCTGAGCCAGCTGTTTGGAGAGCAGGCGTCCCGAGCGTGTTTTAAATGGGAAGACGTTGATGTCATTTACTGTCCCGACACCCTGTACTGTGCGAGCGGCGGGGCTCGGGCCACGTTTCCAGGAGCTCCAGCTTGTGCTGAAGTGTGCTTTGCCCTGCATCCCGCCCCGACTGCATGTATACATCGAGGGTGCTTGGATTTATCTAGCCTTGAGCATTGCTCAGACAGCAGATGCTAATGTAAGATCTCCGATGCCACGTCTTCAATTGCAATTCAGATAAAAAAAATGCTTTCCAAACAGGCTGAGCAAACCCAAGATTACACGGAAAACAGCCATTAGCTTTGGTGCCGGCTGGCTGTGTTCATGTCTTAAAACAGTTCTTGTCAACTAGGGCTTAGCCACAGTATCAAATAGCAGTTTATAGAGGCATGAAAAAAAAACCCCTCCTTTTTAAGTGAGTGAAATAAATCATTGCTCACTAACGGTGATATTTAGTAAGATTAATTTGAATTGCTTCCTCCTCTGGCTACATTTCACAACAGTCAGTATTTATCTTTTGAAGGTTTCCCAATCATCCCAAAGAGATGGATGAGACTGAATTAGTTGCACCGGCAGAAATGTAAAAACAGAGATAGAAACTGGAGTCTAATGGCCCTGGTTTGGACCGCGTCCTGGGCAGTTCTCTGAAGATGCCCAAAATAAATATTTTCTGTGTCCGACGGGGCTTGGCTCTAATTCCTGGTGATTATCGTCGAAAGCCAAAGGGCTGAGTCATTACATGTGTCTCTGTCAGGTCCTGATGTCACAGTGCCGTGGTCACCTGCGTGAAATAATCTAATCCTGCAGCTGGCGTTCTGTCCAAGTGGGGGATTAAACATTGATGCCACAACGGTAATCTTGATGATGCTCTACCCTCTTGACGTTTAAGGCCACCATCTTCCGTAATCATCTTTTATTTATTTTTTGTTTTCAGCAGGCACTTGTTTGGCACACTGAAGAGTTCGGTTTTAAAGATCAGTGAGCGCACAATATTCTCACGGTTTAACGTCGTGGTAGAGTTGGGCTCCTCCGTGGCGTCAGGTGGTAGACACAGGTTGATTACCTTGCCTGTTCTCCCTTTTGCAAGCCGTGTCTGTATTTTCCTCTGGGAATCCATTCCTTCTCCCCTGTGGGCCCTGCCGTCAGGACAGGCCCGACCTCCCGCTCAGTCCCAGGGGTGCAGGCGTCTTCCGGTGACCCCGGTGGTTGGCTCAGGCATGGACGTGCCCTAATTCAGGTGGAGGTGTGGGAGGAGGTGACTCTTGGGGACTCTGGGAGAGGTGCCTCCTCTGTTCCTCCCTTTCTCTGGGATGGCTACTGGGAGTGACACGCTCCCGTGCTTCCTGTGAATTAGCCAGAGCTGAGCCCTGGGGGCTGGCGGTGACCCTCGAAAGGAGGAGTAACAGGACAAAGCAGGTGAAAGGAAAGCAGAGTCGAGGCCCCAGAGCAACAGAAGTTTGGTGAGTGAGGCTGCAGCTGAAGGCTCTTCAGCGTGTGAGCCCAAAAGGTGTTCCTGGAGTTTGGAGGACCAACCTAGAGAGAATGGTTTGCCCACTAATATTGTGATCCATCCACCATGTCAATGACTGAATGTGCCCCGTAGTGGTGAAGCCCACAACTTGAGAACTCATTTACAGAATAATTGTTCTCAAAAGAGAGAGGAAAAAAAGATTTGCCAAAATTCTTTAAATAAGGAATTTCCCCCCAATTTAAATGTGATTCATGAATATTCATATTACACCCAAGTTTTCCGGATCCAGCCAATGAGCCTATATGAGTTCAGCCTTTTTAAAAAAAATTAACAAATGCTCTACTTGTAAACACTCGCATTTTGACAAATGCTGGGCATTGTGGGGAATCTGATAGCGGGGCAGTCCTTAGTCCTGCTGGTCAAATACGCCCCATTGTCCCATTTTCTGAGCATGTGCCAGGATTCTGCCTGCCATCCTTGTCACCGAGTGGGACCATGGCCTGCTTCTTGCCAATGAGTTGCAAGCAGAGGTGATGAGCATCATTTCTGGGATAAATATTTAACTGCCAGTGTGAGACCCTCCAGTGCCCTTTGCCATGGCGTTGGTGGTATTTGACAGGAGGGCTGCACTGTGGACCCGGACCCCGAGTGACAGCTCTGAGCAGAGCGTGCCTGACAACCCGCAGTGCCCACGTAGTTGTTACAAACCATGGTGATTTGGGGATTGTCTGTTACCGCAGCAGAACCTGGCTCATGTGGGTGGACCCAATACCCAACTGTGGACAAAGATACCAAAGCTAATCTCCCTGGAATCTGCCCAAGCGAGTGGCTGGGCAGGGTTTCACAGGGATGTCAGCGGAATGACAGGTGGGATGTTTGTTTTCCTGAGCCAGGGTTAGCACTGATGAGACAGCCACGTCCCTGGGTTCCTCGTACCGTGTCCTGGACGGGCAAACCAGAGAGCCCCTACTGAATGGGAGAAAAGAGAGAGGAAGGGACAGACAGAAGGCCCATGTGGACTGAACTGTAAATTAGAAAGAGAAGGAAGGGAGATTTTATAAAGTGTTGTGGGGTAGAAATTAGATAACAAATTTTCACTGTTAGCACCACTCAGTGCTATAGTTTTTTGCTGGTCTCCTTTGTTTGTACATAACCTGGTTGAAAGGTTGGTCTAGATAGGTTCTAACCTTTATTAGGGTTATGTGCATAGCACTAAGATTTGCTAGGGGCGAAGACCTGATTTAAATTTTCAAGTACTGCAGGCTTAGTTTTGGACATTTCTATTTGCAGAGAAAAATGGCCACAAAATAAGTATTGTGTTTTAATTTTTATTTAGGAAATTGTGAGGATGTTTACAGGACTCAGATATGTTATTCCTAAGTGTTGGCCCAAGAGAAATGAAAACATGTGTCCACACAGAAACTTATACTCAAATGTTTGTAGTAGTATTGTTCATAACACTCAAAAAGTGAACAGTGCAGCCCCAGCTGGTGTGGCTCAGTGGATTGAGTGTGGGCCTGCGAACCAAAGGGTCAGCAGTTCAATTCCCAGTCAGGGCACATGCCTGGGTTGCGGGCCAGGTCCCCAGTAGGGGGCGCATGAGAGGCAGCCACACACTGATGTTTCTCCCTCCTCTTTCTCTCTCCCTTCCCCTTTGTCTAAAAATAAATAAATAACATCTAAAAAAAAGAAAGCGAACAGTGCAAGGGTCCATCAGCTGATGGATGGATCAACAAAATGGGGTCCCCGCACACAATGAAATACTATTCAGCAGTAAAAAGCAATACACTACTAAGGCCCGCCACAACATTTGTGAGGCTGAATCCCCAAACACTATACTGATTGAAAGAGACAAGACACAAAAGACCATGTTAGGTATGATTCCATCCACGTGAAATGTCCAGAAAAGGCAAGTCTGTAGAGACAGAAAGTCGATTTGCTAGAAACTGCCTGGGGCTAGGGGCGCGCGTGCGGATTAACCTGCGCGGGCACGAGGGACCGCTTTCGGCCGAGGGGAGCGCAGGAAGAGCGGAGTCTGGGGCTGGCTGCGCGACGCCCTGCGTCCACTAGAAAGGACCGAGTCGTGCACTTACAGCGGGCGAATTCCAAACGGGTGGATGGAAATAACGCATCAGTAAAGCTGTTTATAAATTTCTCGAGTTCGCCATGGAGTATTTTGCCTCTTTTATTTAAGGGTAAATGATTCAGACGCGGGGACCGTACACACTGCCCCGCAGGTGCTAAGGGCTTGATGGATGTGCGTCGAGCCGGATCAAAGTCACCCTCCAAGGCCTGCAGAGGTCTGAGCGTGTTCAGGGCTGACGCCCAAGGCCCCTGGACCTGGCGGCCCAGCTGGGGACCGAGGGGAGCAGGGTGCCTGACTTTCCTCTTCCCGAAGCTTTTGCATCTGCTTAGCCAACTGCGATCATCAATTATAAACTTCACAGGGTTATAGGGAGCATATGCTGTTTTACAGCCACACGGCGTCGTTACCTCTGCGTTTGGCAGCAGTATCTGAAGTTTCTTGGGGAGCAGCCCGCCTCCCTAGGCCCAGTCCATTTGGTCCGAGCGAGGCTGACGCCCCGCCCCTCCCGCCCAGTCCTGGGGACAGGCAGGTGTCGGGGAGACATGGCCCTTGCTGCGTCCTTGAGAGTCACGCTCTGGACGTGGGTTCACACTGCAGGGGAGAGAGGCTTTCTTTCCTTGTGGATCTGCACCCTTAGGGACCTGCTACTTAGAGCTCTTGGCAGGTGTCTCTTTTCGTGTGGAGTCTGAGAAGGAAGCCAGCGTGGAGAAGACCGTAGACTAGAAACAGAGACGCTTGGAGTGCCCCGAGTCAGCCTCCTGTGGCTGTCCCGTGGGTCACGGAGCACGCTTCTTTATGCGGCCAGCCTGCACTGTGTCTTCATTCTGCTGCAAGCAGGCCCCTGCGCCAGGGACGGCTCCTGCTTTCTGGAAGGGGGGCAGGGCCGTGGGCCTGGACGCCCTGCCGCGGTGTTCTGTTTTTAGACACGCGCACTGAGCGGTGGCCCAGGAGGAGAGAATGAGGTCAGAGCTGAACCCCTCGTCTCGCGGAAGCCAGAACTGGGGCAGGTCACCCACCAGCTTTTAGTAATATTAATGGTAATAATTACAGCTACCGTTTATTGGTCGCTTAATCTGTGTCGAGTGCTATTTAAAGCTCTCTGCGTAGGGACGCTGTGCTGAGTGTTTCCTGGCTTCCTCTCATCCAGTCGTCCCAGCAAGACTGGGCGTGGGTGCTGTTACTGTCCCCGTCTGGCGCGGGAAGGAGCTGAGGCTCATTTGCTGAGGGTTAATAGTAGGCAACCCTTGGTGGGTCTTCGTTATGTTCTAGGCATGCTTTAACCACGTCACGTGTTCTAGCTCAAATCTTCACGACGCTCTTGAGAAGCAGGCACAGCTCTTACCCCCATTTAACAGATGAAGAACTTAAAGCCTGGTACGTAGAGTGACTCACCCAAGCCCACGCAGCCCGTGATCGATGAGCCTACGATTGGGTCCAAGATCCAAATGGAGATCAGTCTGAATTAAAGCTGCTGCTCAGAAATGTTAGACTCTACTGCCGTTAAAAAACAAAACAAAACAAAACACACTAGGCTTTTAGTTTTGGAGTAAGTTTAGATTCATAGAAAATGTGCACAGAGAGAGAGAGCTCCTGAATGCCCCTCCCCCAGCCTCCTCTGACGTCAGCGTGTCACATGACCGTGGCTCACGTGTCAACACTCTGAGCTCGTGCTCGGTCCTTCACCTCGAACTAGGCCCCTCACTTCCTTTGCATTTCACCAGAATACTTTGTTGAATTCAGCTTCATTGTCTTTTATAAAAGAATTCTTTCCATGTTGGGAGCTTTTCTGGAATTAATACAGGCAATGTTTGCTTTTGGGCTTTTTCTAGTTGAAAAAACAACAACAACAAAAAAAGGTTTTTAAAAAGCTTTCAAGTGCCAGTATATAAATACTGGGAATGAAGACCCGGACTTGGGGCTGTTATCGGACAATGCGAGCATCACCGAACACAATCCCTGAAAAATGTTGAACCTTCTCTACTTGCCGCATGCATCTGCTTCTGCGGAAGCCTCTCGTTTTTAATGCACTGGTGCCGAGTTTCAGCAAGGGCTCACACTCTGTGAGGAGCGAACCTAAACGAGACCCAGAATACCTTTAAGCACACGATCACCCCACGCCAGGGTTTTCACCAGTTTCTGGCCCAACTCCAGGGCCGACTCCAGGGAGGCGAATCCGCTCTTAAGGAGCATGGGCCCCGAATCTGCATTTTCAGTATGTTCTTCTGGTGACGGGCTCCATGCCGATGTCTGAGAAGCACCGGCCCAGGGCCAGATCTCAAACCAAAACAAGGTACACAGGCAGCCCAACACCAGTGCTGTGGTCAGTCGCGTTTCTTGTTTATTCTTCGTGTGAATTTATGTGCACCATTCCCTAGGCATTCAACTCAAACTTACACCTGGGGGAGGAGGAGGGAGGAGAGAGAGAGAGAGAGAGAGAGAGGGAGAGGATTTAAGGTGTGCTGGCTGCCTGAGCATGGGAGGGGTCCCCACATTGCTTCCCTGGGGTTCTTCTTGGGGTCTCCGTGCCCCACAGAGTGCGAACACTGCACTGCTGCTAGCGGTTGTGAGCCAGTCTCTGCCTCTCGGGCTCAGCCAACAGCACAGCACAGCGCCGCGGGGTAAGACTGAAGGAAAGCGAGTGAGTTCACACTTCTTAAAAGGTGTCATAGTTCCATCCTTTGTGGGTGACCCAAGGGACTTTTCAAGAGGAATCATGACTAGATAAGCTTTTAGAACCAATTCATGAAGAAGAAATACATCTCCTGCACTTAAAAATTCTCTCTAGAGTGTAAAATTCCTCTTACATATACACATATGTGTATATGTCTCACTTATAAGTGAGACACATAGGTCTACATATACATGTGCCTAAAAGTGATAACCTCATATAATCCTAGTGACAGTCCTTCGAGGTAGGTTTATTTCGTTGTCCCCAATGTGCAGGCGCGTGTCTGAAACTCTGGGGTGGGACGTGACTTGCTCAAGGTCGCCTCGCTGGCGAGTCAGGGCGGTGTGGCGTGAAGGCGGGCGTTCTGGCTCTGGAGTCTGCTCACGACCACTGCCGTGTGTCCTTCCCTGCCAGAGAGGGCGGGAGGACCAGGGTGGGGGCCAACGAGCTCCTGGAGGTCTGGAGCACTACACCCTGGGGGTGACTCTCCCCGTGCATGCGTGTGCCAGCTCCCAAGCCGTGGCAAGGGCCCTGAGACTCTAACGACGCGGCGGGGTGTGTCCTCAGCAACAGCAGATCAACCGACAAATGGAATTCTCCAAGGCTCGTAACTAGCCAGGAATTTAATACGCTGCAGTCTCCTCCCAAGTGGCCACAGATGAAAAAGAACACGATGAAGGCAAAATGCCACACGAGGTGGCACAGAGGGACCGAGGCCACAGCCCGAGATCAGCGCTGCTACGTCGGCTCCATGACGTGACATGCCGGGCTTCCAGTCTGAATCTGCACCGAAGGGCCTGGCTGTCGTTTTGCCTGCAAAGAGTTATCCCCGATGACATGCCACCAGGACTCGCTTGTGCGCTAGCGAACGCTTCCTCCTTCATTAAGGACAGAATAAGACGTCGCCACACACATGGAATGAAGTGCCCGTGACCGTGTGAACGAGACCATGACGTGTTCTGGGCTGACGTGGGGTGCCCGCCACCAGCAAGACAAATGCAAGTGTCTCCTGGGTTTTCGCTCACCCGGGCTGATTTGCATGGGCCGCCGGCCACATTTTATCCCGATGGCCTCCCTTTCTCGAGATGCAGGTGCTAGCGAGGCGGTAACAGATGTCCCCTGCCCACCAGCCTCGCCCCTCCCCGTGCCAGGTACCGTTCCTGTAAGAAACGGTGCCATTCATTCTCCTCCCAGGAAGCCAGCTGAAAAGCAACCGGTAATACTGCCTGATACACAGCTCCCTGCCCTGCACGGCCTCGTCGTGAGGGAATTTTCCTTGACACGTTGGGAAGAACTTAAGAGCAGGAAAAATATTTTAAAATCCTAATGAAAAATAAATCTGCAAACAATGTCCCATTACCACCGAAAGGATGGAACACATTAAACAGGTGGCGATAATTATCGTTAGGTTTGTGAGAGACATTCCAAGTCTTTTTTTAAGTAATCTTTTTCAGAAAAGACAATTATAATACGTGATAGACAATGTAGAAAGTGCAAATATATACACACACACCAGTGCTGAATTTTTATTTCATCGTCAGAGACTTATATACGGGGGTGGGGGTATTCCCCCTTTTATTATAAGGTAAGCTCCCACCTTGAGCTTTGAAACACCGTGGCTGTGGCTCGGCTGCAAAGCCAGCCATTGAGCCATCAGATCCGCCCAGTTCCTTTGCCCACCAATAACCCCCTGCACTGGATAAGCAGAAACACAGACACAACCCCAGTGACGCTGTTTTTGCCTGCAGGCCAAACCTCAGTGAGGGGAAAGGAAACCCAACCTCCGTTTGGACGTGCTCAGTAATTTCCCTTGATTTGCAGAATTAAATAAAAGCTGTGTTCTTTAGAAAGTTTGATACTGATTTTTTTTTAAACCTATTCTGCCCTTTGTAGGGGGAAAAAATAAGCAACTGAAAGTAACTGTTACAGATTTTTATTGTTTATTTTAAAACAGGAGTAAAGGTTTCTCTTCGTCAGAAACTCATCCGTGTTGTCCGAATAACCGAGAGATTCTGCGTGGAAACGCCAGAGGCCTGCATGGCATTGGGTAACCCTCTGGCCCGGGGGACAATGTCCGTGTTTTTGTCTCTCTCTCGGAAGTGCCACTGGAGGGCTTTTAAGGAAGGCACTAGAAGATCTGAAGGGTTATTCATGTTTGATTATTTCTGAGAAATCTGTTTGGGTGGAGATGGAAAGAAAACAGCCAAAGAAGGACAAAGCATTATTTTTATTATTAAAAAGCACGGGAGTAAATGTAGGTAAGGGTACAGCGTGTACAGATGAAAAATTCTGGAACCTTTTAAGCACTCCTATCCCAGCGAGTTTTGTTACAGTGATTCTAGAACAAACGCTCAGGACCAGCCGTTTCTGAGCTGTACTACCTTCATGGGTTAGAAGACAGGGGTTGAGGGATGAAAATGGTCTGATCCCTGCCCCCAGCTCCGGACGGAGTGCGGTCCTTCCGGATCAACAACAGCCTCTCCGTTGTTCTTACCCACAGAATGAGTTTGTTTGGGGTACAAATGTGTCCAGGAAAAAAAAGAAGACCTTTCTAGATTCCCTTGTAACCTGCTCTCATGTGGGCAGAGCTAATGCTGATTTTGTTGACCATTCTCATCAGGATTAGGCTCAAGGCCTAATCCGTTCATTGCATCTAGTTGGCATTTAATAAATGCAGGTTGGCTGGATGACCGGATGAATGGATGGATGTGTACTGTAGCTCCAATGCCATTTCTCTGATGTAGAAGGGAATTCCCCTGTCTTAGTTCAGGCTGCTGTAAACAAAAACACCATAGGTGGGGTAGTTTAAACAACAAGTGTTTATTTCTCATTGCTCTGGAGACGGGAAGTCCCAGGTTGAGGGGCTGGATTCAGTGTCTGGTGAGGCCCACGTCATGGTTCCAGATGCCGCCTTCCCATCTTCTCACCGCGTCATCACCCCCATAAACCGGTCACCTCCCAAAGGCCCCACCTCCTGAGAGCATCACATCAGGGGCTATGTTCTCAACATGCGGATTTGGGGGACACGCATTTTCAGCCCATAGCGACTTCCTCCCCATAAAAACACGCATGCACAACAGTTCCACACCCGAGGGGTGCCTGACATTTTGGGGTGTATACATCCATGTCTGCCTGTGATTTGTGAGCCCCTTGGAGCCAGGGACCAACTCTTGTTGAGCTCCACTCTCTTCTCAGCTCTTAGCGCAGTCCCTCGCAGTGGTAAGTGCTCAGCATGGGCTTGCTGAGTTGGGACAGGAATCTGTTAGTTGACTGGGACAGCTCATTTGATAAACTGATTGCCGTTAATGAGTGAAAACAGCTTCTTCTGCCATTCTTCCTGATTCACATTTTTTTTTTTTTGCGTTAGATAGGAGTCTCAGGGGATTTGAGGGATGAGAATCTGGGGTGCTGAGATAGATTAGAAAAGTTTTGAGGTAGCAACTTTGGCAACCCTTCAATCACATGAAGGCAAGCGTCTGTCTAGCATAGCACTTGACCTAAACGTGCAAATGAGAAATAGTGAAGCCGCCATTTGCCGGGTGTTAGTTCTGAGTGTCGGGCCCAGTGCTGAGCTTCCCTCGATTCAGCCTTGTGTTTTCTCCCACCAAGTCGGTCTCACCCTCCCCTTCCGACGGAGGCAGGAACAAAGGCAGGGCAAGTAGGGAATTTGCCCGGAGGCCACACGCGGAGGCTAAGGAACATGGTAGGTAGTTAATCCAATCTGTGCACTCCAAGTCCTCAGATAGACGGTAGGGCAGCTTGCTGTGTGCTCCGGGCATGCAGTGGAATGGCGATATTGCCCGGTTTGGGTAGGAAAGATATTCTGAGGACGCGACAAAGGCCGCTGCGGACAGAGCCTGCTGCATGCAAGCAGGGAGTTAACGCCTACCCAGTGGGGACTTCCTGGGAAAACACCAAGTCCAGGAGGAAACGGAGCCAGCTGGGGGCCCGCGTGGAATAACGCAGAGCCCGGGAGGGGCAGGGGCGGGGGCAGGATGGGATGGAGCTGGAATATTCACGCCCGTGGAAGGATCCGAGGGATGCCTTCTTTCTGGGTGGGTTGGACTCTGTGTAGGGGCCCTACTGTCCTCTCCCAATGCAGCCTGGCCTTGGGTTTGGATGATTTTTGTTTCTCTATCTTAACCTGATTTTTAGGCTTATAAAATGTTTTTTTAATAAATAGAAGTGTAGGGCTTTTCCTCTCCAGTTCTTGAAAGCAAATAATTAAAAGCATGAGACAGTGTTTGCCCTTGACACTCACGGAAGTCTGTCAGAGGGTGAGTCTGGAAACGGAGTATTTAAATATCTTCTAGCTCTCTAGAGAGATTTTTGTGTGTGCACGTGACAGAGCATTATACTCCAGTCCTCAGTTTAACTTGTTGGCCTTGATCGGAAAGTGTGGGTGAAACGCCGGCCGCCCGCCCTGGGAAGGAGCGATGTTTGGGACCTGTGCGGGCAAATGCTTGTGTAGGGCCCAGCAGTTCTTGAAGTTACACTCTAATTAAAACTAGGTCTCTTATAGCTCAACATTCGATCGTTTGCATTTAATGAAAATTTAGATAAAGGGGCTGGTTAATTATGCATCTGTCTGCAACGTGGTCCTTCTGCATTTGCGTTTGTTATCACGGCTTTTCCCGATTCCACTTCACTGATGGGACCTTCTGAACATCCTAAGTTATTAAGGGTTAGAGCAGCAAACCCTTAGTAATTAAGAAAAACATTTTACTAATTAATGCAACCACCTGACCTCCAAGTCCAAGTGTTTTGAGGTCGTATGGTAAGCTGGGTTGTAAGTAAAAGTGGAGAAAAATGTAGAATTGTTCAAACCTATTAGCGCTATTCATTGTAATTTCAGGTAAGTAAGATAAATAAATCTGGTTCAAATGAGGTTCAGTTGTCAGTAGATTACTAAATGTTTGATCAATGAAATGTAAAATAGCATAATGTCATACATAATAGCCGTGGGCATTTCAGCGCTGGCCTGAAAACCAAAAGGTTGCCGGTTCGGTTCCTAGTCCGGGCACATGCCTGGGTTGTGGTCCAGGTCCCTGGTTGGGGGTGTGTGAGAGGCACCTGATTGATGTATCTCATGCACATGGATGTTTCTCTCCCTCTCTTTGTCCCTCCCTTCCCCTCTCTCTAAAAGTAAATTAAAAAAATTAAAAATAAAATAAAATGAATATATCCATATATAAAATGCAAGAAAATATTAAAATTAGCATGTGGAAGAATACAGAAAATATCTTAATAAAAATGATCTGTAATGTCATGTCCAAACTACAACTGCTTTTTACAGTAATAGTTAAGTATACTTTTTCATATGCGTCTTTGTGCCTAGATACACAAATATTTATATGTAATCAGATATATTAATGGAGATCATAATACATATGTATTCATATAAATATATATTTACATATTTACTTTTAGGTTATGCTAGTGCTTTGCTGTTTTCCTATTTTCTACCCCTTTAAGGTATAGGAGCAATTCTTTTTGTGATGATTCTTCGGTGGCAAGCACCAGAAACCTACTCGGACTGATAGAACCAAAAGGGAATTTTTCTGAACGGCTGTTGGATGCCTCTAACTAGACTTGGAAAGGACAGAAACTTAGAAAGCTCCGGAAGGTGTTTATTACAGAAACTGGTGACAGTCTCACTCAGCTGCTCCTTCTGCAGGGAGCGACTCCAGTGAACTTGGCGCTTTGTTTTTGCCACGAGAAACCTTGCAGGGAGGGTGTGCCCCATGGCCCAGAAGTGGGTGATGGGCCTTTCCCTTGGCCGGAAGGGGGAGGAGTCGGAATGCAACAATCAACAGTCCAGATCGACAATATCTGGAAGAACAATTGTCGTCTCCCTTAAAGAAGTCTGGGAGTTGTTCCTGAAAAAAGAGGGGATGGGCACGATGCCCAAGCACGACACATGTCTACCACCGTGATTTTGTAACGTTTTTAGTCATTCGGTAATTTCAATGAGATGCTGAGTCCCTGTTGGGCAGTGATTCTCAATCCAGGGTGATGTCGTGCCCCAGGGACATTTGCCTACGTCTGGAGACGTTTTTGGTTGTCAAAACTGAGGGCATTGCTGTTGGCATCTAATGAGTAGAGGCCAGAGATGCTGCTAAACTGCCAAGAGGGACAGGACTCTCTCCCCCGACAAAGATTTATCTGGTCTTAAATGTGAATGGTCTTGAAGTTGAGAAGACTTGGTCTGAGTCAGAGTTTGTACATTTTATTCCTGTCCTCTTTAATTCCTGTATCTCCTAGTAGATACTCAGTCAGTTTTCATTTCCAATGAATTCCCCACATCACGGTGCCACTTACATCAGTCTGGGGACAGCATTTTTTAAAGAATCTTCACTTGAGGATATGTTTATTGATTTGAGAGACAGAGATAGAGATAGAGAGGGAGAGAGAGAAAGAGAGAGAGAGAGGGAAACATCGATGTGAGAGGAGCATATCAATTGGTTGCCTCCTGTACCTGCCCTGGCTGGGGATTGAACTCATTACCTTTAGTGCCAGGGCAAGGGATGAAATTTTGACAGTCACTGGCTTAGTTCAGAACAAAACACACCAAACAAAAAACAAGCAAGGATTGTTACTGAAATAATTCAGGGACTCCTTTAGAACCCAGAAGTCGCTGTCTTTAATTGTGACTTAAGTCATGATTTGAATGTTTTTCTCTCTCCCTAAGACACATGAATTCACCTGGTCCAGCCGAAGGAATGGCCCCAGAGGGACGGCTGGGCTTGTCCACGATCCCGTAGCTACTTGGCGCCCAGCCACAGAGCAGCCCCCTCTTTTCGGCGCATCGTGCTGTCTTCCGGGGGGTGGACGGCGGGGGGCCACATCGGGGCGTTTTGCAGAGAGCATCCTGGGAGGAGAGTGGAATTTCAGGGACATGGCGGATGTTCGGAGAGTAAAGGCGGCAGTTCGGGTGCTTTTTCCTGCAGTCAAGCTTTAGATGTCGATGGGATTTGCACCCCAACTCTGAGACACAGTTTCCCTCCTCTGGGCCTAACTGGTGCCTTTGGGCAGCCGGGGACACGTTTGCTCCCGCCTCGTAACTTTAATTGTGACTTAAACGCCGTGAGGACAGCAGAGGTTAACTGTGCTGCTTCTGGACAGAGGTAGAGGCTGAGCACGGAGGACCTGGGAGAGATCCATTCCGACGTAGAAGCTCACCTTTCACCAAGGTGAGTGTTAAAGAAAGAAAGAAAAAAAAAGAGGATTTGTCTTTGAGAGTTGCCCTTTAATAAGGCAGACCATCTGGCTTCTTGACTTAGAAGATCTCCCCTGGGCTCCTGGGAAGGCGCGTCTCTCACTTGCTCAGCTCCGGCTCCCCGTGGCTGAGGAGCGGCCCCGCGGAGAGTTCCCCGAGCCCGCCTTGCACGCGCCCTCGGACGCCTGACAGCACGGCCGGGCTCCGGGTTGACACTGAGAGTGGAATCTGACGGCGGCAAGTCCCGGCGGCAAACCCACGGTGGCCTGCTTGAGCGTGTCGCTGCAGGAAGAGTCAGTGCCCATCTGGTGACAAATTCCTCCCTCCCTCCTCCCCTTCGTGCAGGCATTCGGCAGCCTTTCCCGAGCAAGGGGGCCAAGCAGGCAGAATCCCTGGCCTCAACGGGCTCATGGTCTCTCAGAGATCATTAAACTCGATGCTGCATGCTTAGGGGGCAGGGTCCTCACCCGGGGCAGAAGTGCAGTGTTAAGCAGGATCCAGTGCTGTTCGTAGCCTCTGCCCTTCATATGTTTGAGAGCCTTTGGTTTGGCCTTTCGTTATATCATCCTGTGGTTACGGAGCTCCATGTTATTGAGCGCTGGGGACACTGAAGTGGACAGGACCCGAAAGGTCTCCTGTCGGGAGGAGGTGAGAGACTCGACGAGAAGCAAATGAGCAGAGCCTGCCTGCCGGTGCTGGGCGGCGGCCTCGGGAGGACAGCTGAGCAGAGTCACCACCGGGCAGGGGGGTTTAGGTCTGGTGAGCGGGGAAGGTTTCTCTGAGGACGTGGCAGGCGACAGATGGGCTGAGCCCTGAGGAGCAGACATGCCAGGTTCTTGCCATCCAGGCAGGAGAAACAGCACGTGCACAGTTCCTGAGACAGACGCCCCAGGAACCGGGAGAAACCCCGCGGGCCTGGGGGAGCGTGAGCTGCGGGGTGTGGCAGGTGATTAAACGTGAGGCCAGCGAAAGCAGAGGCCAAACCAGGGGGCACCACGTGTCTTGGAAAAGCGCTTGGATGCTATCCTAAGCATGAAGAGAAGGAACCATCGGAGAAGTGTGAGCTACAGATGTGATTCTAGCCAAATATATGAGCGAGGTTCAGGTGTCCCGGGACCTTGCAAATGCCGTTAAGCCAACGTAACCTCCGTGTGTGCTCAGTTATGCCTGTTAAACTGCTACATCCTTTTATATAAACAGAGCATGGCCGCCAACCCCTTGGAGTCAGACCTACTTTGATTTCATTCTTTTTTCATATTTAAAAAAATATTTTTATATATTTATTTTTAGAGAGGGGAAAGGAGAGAGAAAGAGAAGGAGAGAAACATCGATTGGTTGCTGGTCACACCCCCCCAAGGGGACCTGGCCTGCAGCCAAGGCATGCGCCCTGACTGGGAATCGAACTGGTGACCTTTCTCAATCTACTGAGCCACACCAGCCAGGGAAGATGTCATTCTTCTTAAGAGAGGTTATTAAATATTTATCCCAGAAGAATCTCTAAGAAAATGGGTTGGAGACAATGACCATTTCATTTAAAAGTTGGGTTTTAGACATTTTTTTTAAGATTTATTTATTTATTTTTAGAGAGGGAAGGGAGGGAGAAAGAGAGAGAGAGAAACATCAATGTGTGGTTGCTGGGGGCCGTGGCCTGCAACCCAGGCATGTGCCCTGACTGGGAATCGAACCTGCGATACTTTGGTTCGAAGCCCGAGCTCAATCCATTGAGCCACACCAGCCAGGGTGATGTCATTCTTCTTAAGAGAGGTTATTGAATATTTATCCCAGAAGAATCTCTAAGAAAATGGGTCTGAGACAATGACCATTTCATTGAAAAGTTGGGTTTTGGACTACGGGACTTCTCTAAGCATCAGAGCATCAAGACAATTTCCCAGTGAGAACAGAAAAATTAGAATTGCCTCGAACTGCCCTGGCTGGGTAGCTCAGTTGGTTGGAGCGTTGTCCTGATGTGCCAAGGCTGTGGGTTCAATCCCTGGTCAGGGCACGTAGAAGAATCAGCCAATGAGTGTGTGAATACGTAGAACAACAAATTGGTGTTTATCTCTCTCCTCTCTCTAAAATCAATCAATAAAAATTTGTTTTGGATTACCTATCTTATTTATCAAAAGAGGCCTTCTTCATGTCTTTTTTTAAATTAAATTATTTTATTGTTGTTCAGTTACAGTTGTCTGTATTTTCTCTCCCTCCTCCCCCTCCCCTCTCCAAACTCACCTCCCTCCCTTGCTTCGCCCCTCCCCCTTGGTTTTGTCCCTGTGTCCTTTCTAGTAGTTCCTGAAAACCCTTCTCCCCACTGTCCCCTCCCGCCGTGGCTATTGTCAGATTGTTCTTCATTTCAATTCATGTCTTCGTTAAACCCCCAGTTCGTCCAGCTTCTGTAGGTATGACATGCTTTCCCTGCCATGTCATTAGAATAAACCCCTTAAAATTCCCCTCTCCCGTCTCCTCGAGTTAATTTGCTTGATATTCGGCATCAGTGGGCATGCTAACCCTTATGCTAACGATGACCGTGGTACCTCAGTACTCGTCGTGAATTCATTCCGGAACTCATGACCAGTGCCGAAGCTGACGAGTACTGAACGGATTTTTCCCATAAGAAGTTTTCTCTCTCGGGGCAGCGTCATGGCTCATACAAGTTCTAGCAAGTGTAACGAGTCCCGGGTGAGTGCTGAGCGCTGAGACATTTTTTCTCATTATAATCCGACGAGCACCAGGTTTGGCGAGGTCTGGAGGTGACGGGTGCTGAGGTGTGACTGCATTTGCTTTTGCAGATCAGGGAAGGATTGGCACGTAAAGACAAGGAGGAAAAAACACGTTACATCTTGTCTTGTCATATTCCCATAGCAAGTAGGACAATTCACGAGTTAAAAACTTCCCGGTATGTGCTCGAGTTATTTCCCCTTTGTGACCAGCTGCTCTTTATCGGTCTGCTTTAGTTTTGCTCGACTAGCAAAAAAGACAAAAATAAAAAAAAGGGAGAGCTCGCTCGCTGATTGCACTACATGGGCCCATATGTGCTGGGCGTGTCCGCCTGACCTTGAGAGAGAGTTTCCACGTGCCTACCTAATGGAGGCAGGAGTCTGGTTTGTTTCCCAAAGCACCCCGAGGGGGTTTTGCTGCCTGAACTCCAGATCTTGCCAAACTGTAGGCTCCAGCTTAAACCTTTATGCAAAATAACTGCTGAGTAAAAGCAGTATTTGCACCAGCCCCCCTGAGTACAATCCAAATGCAGTCTATAGAATTACAAAAGAAGCTTTGATTAAGAAGTGACAGCAGAGGTGTGCGGTTATGAAGAGAGGGACCATGGTTGTTGGGAGACCTGCCAGGTTCTTGCAATTAATTTTGCTTAGAAGTCAGCAGAATGCCTTGCTGTGGCTTGCAGCCTGAATGGGCATTTTGCTTCCCGGACTAGTGGGAACTTGGTTGGGTTTTTGAATGTAGGAGTTTACCCCACACCCTCTGCTCTGCCCAGGCCTTCTGGAGCAACTGTAGATTTCCGTGGAAAGGGGCCAGGCGGAGCCAATTTTCTTTGTGTCCACGGAGGGAATTAGGAAAGAGGAGATGGATCAAAATAATGGCGGCCTCCTGCGCCATCTGGCCTCTGGTGTGAACTGTGAATACGGGCTGTTCTCCACATTCTCCCACGCTAGGATGTAACGGCAGTCGTTTTACAATGAATGAAAACGCTCGTGGGATGCAGGGAACGGATGAGGCACACCAGCTCGGGGCCGGCCTGGGCGAGCCGGGGATTCCGTTCCAGAGCTGTTAGATGAGTGTGTGGCTATCGTTGGAAACAAAAATAGTAAGAGCCATTTGTGCTAAAACCACTGAGTGAGTTTATCGGAGAACAGGATACTTACATAATATCAACATTGTCTCCCCTCAGTTTACTTCTACAAATGGAAAAAGATAGCTTTAAAGCATGTCAGTCTCCCAGAAACGACCTCACCCACGTGGTCAAAGTTAACACCATCAATATGTGTGTTGCGGAAGTCACACAGCTGGTGCGGTAGGCGTGTGTACCTCGGATCGAACCATCAGACCTAAACTGAGGGCCATTCTACCAGACAGCTGCCCTGTGCCTTTCAAAGAATGTCAGTGTCACTCAAGTCTGTTCCAGATCGAGGACACTAAAGAAACAAGACCATTAAATGTGGCGTGTGACCCTGGGTTGGATCCAGGATCAGAAAAAGAAATGGTGCAAAATATACTATTGAGACAATTAAAATTTGGATATGGAATATATATTAGCTAACAGTAATATATCAATATTAATTTCCTGAATCCAGTAACTGAATCGGGGTCGTGCCAAATAATATAGTCTCAGGAGACACACGCTGATGTATTTGGGACGAAAGATCAAATTGTTGAACTACATCATGGCAGCACGCATGTGTGTTACACGCGCGTGTGGCCTGTGTAGGTGCACACCTCCCCAGAGAGAAAGCAAAGGTGACGAGATTATGATGTAGGTGAGCAGTGTATGAAGTGTCTTTTGGTATATGGAGTACTGTTTCTGCAAATTTTCTGTAGATTTGAATTTTTTCCAAATGAAAGGTTAACAAAAAAGCAAAGAGGTGGAAGCAGGTGGAGAGGAAGAGGAGGAGAGGGAGGGGCTTAGAGACATTTGAGGTCCATCTGTCACCACCGTGCTGTAGCTGCCACCCACTGTCCTCAGAGACCTCCCCTTCCTGGATGACCCCAGTGGCTGCTGGTCACATTCACCCACCCTCATTCTGCTTCCAGTCCGTTGGGATGACACCGTGGGCAGCGGCTAGGGCCCGCCCACCCTGTCATGGGCGAGTCTGCCCCTGGAAATAGCCCGTTGGCCTCCCTCTTCCTGGATACTTTTCTCTTCGGTGTCGCTGGTGGTCTAGATAGCCAACCAGCTAACTAGCTAACGACCCACCTAACTGACTAGCTAGCTAGCCACCCCCAGGTTTTGTTTTTCTTTTCGCGATGCCCAAAGCCCACCTTTCCCACCCTCCTAAGCTAGCCTTCGGTTTGTAAGAGGAATGCTCCCTCCCCACCACCAACACTAAAACAGTGACTCAGGAAATCATGAAGGAGTCTGTGCTCCTTCTTGATTCTTGTCCTTGAACACTTAAAAATGACCGATATGGATCTATCCCAGCCCTGCTGGGAAGTCGAGGCGGAGATGGAGGGGGAGCCCGTGCAGCCGAGGTTATGGAGGGAGAAATCGCGCCCGGCATGCTCCGGCTGCAGGGATGTTTGAAAGTCAGAGAAGGAAGGAAAGGGAACTAGTTAAATTTTATGAGATGCAGATTCTGTTTAGGCATGACATTTTTCATTTTCTGTTTATGTGACTGTGAAGATTTCCATTCCTTAGGCCACTGAGACATGTTTCGGCTCTATGATCATGCTGGAAGGGGCTGCACGAGCATCTGTGTTTGATAGTCTCTGTCTTGTGAGGGTCTCATAACCACTGGACGGTACCCTACTACCGCAGTTCCAGTAACTGGGACTTCACTCTCCAGATGCGTAGGGTGGAGTTCAAGGTCTGGAGGACGCTAGTTGATTTTGGGGGGAGTGTACAACCTAAACTCCCATGAGGCAGCTGTGCGTCCCTTAGAAGTGTGTGGTCTTTGATTTGTACCGATTCCTTTCTACCCACAAATGAAGGCCAGAAACTACAAGTGTTTAGAGACTTTTATGGCCATGCCTTAGAATGATTTTGTTTTTAAAAATTAATAATAAAAATGGGAGTCTTGTGGCTTTTAATTATTTTAAATTTTGTTTTCTAGGATTTTGCTTTTATTGTATTTTGCAAAAAAGAAGTTGGTCTGTGATGGACTGGGGTTGGGGGGCACTCGGTCTCCACCAGACAGTTGGAGAAGCACTATATTTGGGAACCCCGAGGTTTGGTCTCTGCTACTTATTTTGGAAATTTTACTCCCCGCCCTCGATTCTGCCTCTTTCTGGAAACAGCCACTTCCGTCTCCCTGCCCTGCAGACTTCCGGTCACCACTGCTCCGTCCCCACGTCGGGTCACAGCCCCGCCCTCCCCAGCATCTCGAGACCCACTCTTCTCCGCAACACGGAGGTATCCTACTGTTCAGAGATCGGTTTCAAGGATTACATGAGTTGACGCGTATCCAACATTCGGCACACAAAGCGTACTCAGTAATGATTAGCCGCTCCCTATTTATTCCCTTCCAGCATCGAGCTGACTTACTTTGTAAAGGGTCTACAGGTTGGAACAGATCAGTATGAACGACTGTGAGCCCGTTCTGTTTCCTGCGAGTCTGTGAGCGTCTCCCGGCCCTGCCAGGTCCAGCCCCGCGGGCTGCACGCTGCCCAGCTCCAGGGCACGGTGCTCCCGGATGACAATACAAACAGCCGAGGCGGGGAGGATGCTCAGGCTCCGGGCCCTCATTCTCTGTGATTCTGTTCACAACACCAACCCTTAAATAAAAGGGAAAGCACAGAGTGGGATGAGGAACAAATACTTCATTGGTTTTCAGACTCATTTTCTTTATCATTATTAAAAACAGGAATGAAATGATGAATAGGAAAGTAAGTGGTTTAAACACTTTCGTATTATTTCAAGTATTAGATAGGTTTCATCAGGAGGATTGCTTAATTAAGAAGAACATTTATCCAATTGCAGCAGCTTAATGGACTCCGGAATCTAATTCTGAGCCGTGCTGCAAAGAGAAGGCACTCACTGAGGGATCTGGGGGGTCCCACTTTGGGGGGGTGCGTAAGTGGTTCTGCGACCCACACTTCTCTCTCATGCTTCTCTCCTGGGTTTCTGGGCTAATCGGTTAGAGCCACTGAAGAGAAAAACTCACGTGGACAAATCCAGATGGGAAAGGGGTAAAATGATAACATGTCAAAGAAAGTGGACACCTACTCATTTACCAGGTAACAGAGTAGCAGTTCATCTCCCGAGCCCGACCACGGATGGGTCAGAGTTTGGGTGCCAATGAGACGGGATAAATAACGAAAGTGACAGTTTGATGAAGTGAAGCCTGAATCGCATTCATTCTGGATCTTCTGGACACGTACTAGATGTTTTGCAATCAAATCACTGTGTTAGTCTCACTTGAGGGGTGATGATTAGCATATTTACTGGGTAATGATGAGCTATCAAATTTCAACCACCGATCAGAAGCGTGTTACCGGCCTGGTCCTCGGTGAGCACAGCCCCGAGCCAAACAGATGGCTCTGGCCTCCGTAAAGCCAAAAGGCTTGTTGGAAGCCTGTGTTTTTACCCCTGACCCAGAGCAGCTGGAAATGAGGATTTAGGGAGGACTAAAAAAAACAACCTTAGAACAGAAAAATCAATTGCCTGAACAAGATGGACTTCTGGTTTGGGAAGATTAGGGGAAAAGCAAAATCGGTGGAAATGCGTGACCAGGGCACCTGAAGGAGAAAAAGCCTGTAATTCTAAGGTGGAGGACTGTGTTTCAATAGTTGACGCAACTCAGCCATTCAGCGTGCTGCATCTGGGGTCAGACGATCGTGCGTTTCAGTCTCAGAAGTAACCACCCCAAAACGTAGTGGCTTAAAACAAGGAGCATTGACTATATGGCCCACAGGGCGATGGGTCGGCTTGGCGGTTGCTCTCCCCTGGGCAGGGCTGGGCGCGTCTCTGATGTGCTCTGCCCGGCCCGTCTGTGTTTCTGCGGTCAGTGGACACATCGTTTTGTGCTGGCTGTCTAGGACGCCCTCACCTGGAAGGCCCTTCCCATGGCTCGCTCATCCTCCGGTAGGCTGGCTTGAGCACTTTCTACGGCGACCTTAGGGGTCCACGAGACGGAAGAGAGCTTGCAGGGTTTCTTGGGATGACAGGAGGCTGGGCTCTGGTTCACTGTCACTTCCACCGTGTTCAGTTGGCCGCGACAAGTCACAGGTCTGACAAGCGTGGGGAAATAGACCCCGCCTCTTCCCCCGAGGAGCTGCCAGGTGCCGCGGCAGAGGGCGTGCCTTGCAGGCGGCCGGCGGCCGTTTTTATGAGTGATCTGCCATCCACACTCCTCAGCTACTGCACTTTGGGTTACTAATCCGTGGTTTCCTTGCGTGTAAAATAGATGGTAATTATATCGTCCTCAAAGTATTGTGAACATGGAGGGATGTAATGAGCGTAAAGGGTTGGGCTTATTGGATGGCACCTAGTAAGCCCTCAGTGAAGTCGGTATTAACACTCTGTGTTGTTACTATGACTTTAGCAGGACACCCAGTTATTTAGGAAGGCAGGCAGCTCCTGCTGGGGCTGTTCTTTGCCGTGCACGGACCGAAGCGACACCACCACGTCACGTAGCTCTGGTCACCTGGAATTAATTGAAACCCATCTTTCTACCGCTCACTCTGTCCCAGGCACGTTGGTGTCCGTAGTATTTCTCAGGAGGCGGATACCTGGTAGATCTTTAGTAAATACTGGTGGAATGAATGAATGTCTCCTTTTCTGAAGGAACATTCACTTTATTTTGTTTGTTCCTGTGTGTCTCACAAGCTCAACGTTGGAACACGTTCACCGAGCAATTTATATTTGTTGAATTAAGTGTTTCCCTCCAATTCATAGACTTTAAATATCTCTGTCTCCCAGACGACTCTCCCCCTGACAAACACACAGACCTACCCCACCTCCCAGGACAGATGTGTAACCTTCACATTCAGTTTTCTGTCAAAAGAGAGTGTTGACCTTTGGGACCTCCTAAGAATGTTAGTGAGGGCACTTAAAATGTTGCCAGAAATGTGGGTGTACCTTCCAGGCAGAATAAAGAGGATCTTTTTCTCTCTCTTTCTCTCTCCCTTCCGAATCTCTGTATATATAAATACATGTATAAATATGTATATGAAACCTCTTTGTCTTTATGTCTCTCTCCGTATATATATGTAAAAACACAGGTACATATATACACATGGTTTACATGTACACATTATACATGTATTTATATTATATAATATTACATATATTATACCTGTTTTGTATTATATAACGTATTATACATTAATATTATACAGTACACATACATTTATATGCATACACATATTTCAATAGTATATATTATGCACATATAATACATAATATTATCTACCCATGTAACTGTGTCTAACTCACTGGATGTGTTCAGGTGTTTGTTTTTAAATCTGAAATTAAATTATATTTCTTTAAAATTTGCCATTTGTTTCCTGCTGGACCGCTCGGAGCTTGCGGTTCCCTACAGGGCTTCCCTTGGGGATGACCGTTTGAAACGACATTGGAAGGACCGCGGCCGTGCGGAGCCGGGAGCGCCGGCAGGAGCAAGGGCGAGCTGGGGGACCGGGGACGGCTAATGCGTTTTAGGGGACGTGCGGGAGGCGCGCCCGCCGAGTTCTCATTCCCGACGATGCTCCTAATTTATGCGCCTATTAGCATGGAAAGCCGTGTTGCTTGTCCTCACGCCTAGCTTGCTTCTTCTGAAACAACCCGAGCCTGTTTCCCGGTTACCGTGCGTGCCGGCTGGCCACAGCAGTGCCAGACCCGACCGGCACCTCAGCTCCACTGCTCATCGGCTACATTTTTATTTGCCGCTGTGACACGTGAATACATTTCCAGGGTCTGCGTGAACCCTGGGCAAAGAACTATCTTCGCAGGAACCTGTTTGATCGGTGCCTCAACGCCACCGGCCCAGAAGGTAAACTGTACAATGACGTCACCTAGATAATCCGATCATCCTTCCCTTTTATGCTCCGTGCCTCCAAGTCCAAGTGTATTTGATAATACAGCCGCAGGCATGGTTATAGAAATATCTATGGATCGATAGGTAGAAGCACCACATTTTGATGCAAAAAGACTATTGTGGTTAAAAGCTTCCTGGCTGCGTCTCTCATTTTCACAGCTGCATTTTGTGTCGGTGTTCTCAGTGCACCAGAGTCTTGGAGGAATCCTGGCCTCTTCCGTTATTTTTGGTGGAAAGCCTTGTTCTTCTTTGGCCGCTGGTTCTAACTTCCAGACGGAAAGCGGGTCGCCCTGCAGTTTAAGGGAGACCAGCGAAAAAAGTTAAGACAACCCAGCGCCAGAGGAAAATGTCTCAGACCCGTAATCACCACCCACGGGTGGGCCAGGGGGCCGTTTTCTGAAGCGGTCCCCTGGGGCTGAGCCAGACTCGCGGCAGCCACTTCAGGATTCTAATCTAAGAGGATGATCGGGAGGGGGATGGGTGGGAAATAGTGGTCGTGGGGGGCGCGCAGGTCGTGGCATTTAAAATGTCCGCGCTCTTTCCTTTTTTAAGTAGAAAATATGAAATCGCCACAAGGCCCTCCCACAATTCGGGTAGAGAGAGGTAAGCAGTCTTAAAATGCATTTCCACATATGACATTGTCTAAAATGCCCAAATTCTCAATATGTACGCTCTGGATGCTAAGCTATGATTTTTACTGAATTGGTCCCATTTGTGGATTTACTCAGAAAGGAGCGAGCGGCTGCAGTTCAAACTCCGAATGACTTTGGACGTGAGAACCCAGGCGCATCTGCCCACATGGGGGGCAGAGAGCTCACCCACAGCGGAGCACGGTTTGTTCAGTTTTTACTCCTTCCTTTATTTTGGAAAATGTTATCGGCTTGTATTTTGAGTAATTTTAAAAGTTCGGAGAGTAATAGAACAGCTGCTTTCTTAGGATTCAGAGTTGACCATTGTTATGAATTTATTATCTTCTTTCATGTTTTTTTCCCCCTAGAAATGACACATTTTAGATAAATGTAAAGTTCCCTTTGATACCAAACTCAATTCCATTTTCTCTTAATTTCCTCATTGGCAACTGTAATTATCAATATGTTTTTAAACTCTTTTTACGCTGTTATATATGTATCTGTGACTCTCTGTGTCTGCATATTTGTATTACATACAAAATAGGGTGCTGTGATGCACGCTATAAAGTTATTTCCTGATGCTTACTAATGTTGAGATATATTGATTTTGGTTACTCATTTTAATAGCTTCATGGTGCTGGATTATGCGACTACAGCACAATTTATTAGTCTGGATCTCTCCGAATAGACATGTAGTTTGTTTCCATTTTGTGATTATTACAAAGGAAAAACCCTGCCATGAGCCTTCTCACATAAGGTCTATGCAGGATTTTTTTTTAAGATTTTAGTTATTTATTTTTAGAGAGGGAAGGGAGGGATATGTATATATATAGAGAGAAACATCAATGTGCGGTTGCTGGGGGCCGTGGCCTGCAACCGAGGCATGTGCCCTGACTGGGAATCGAACCTGCAACACTTTGGTTCGCAGCCCGAGCTCAATCCACTGAACTATGCCAGCCAGGGCTTATGCAGGGTTTTTTATAAACCTCTAGAATGTATCGTATAGTGTAAAAAGGAATCGTGGTGTCCAAGCATATATGCATTTAAATGGTCCTCCAAAGTCTTTAATGACTGATAGTCCCAACATCCATTTATTGAGGCCCCCTGCTCTCCACACCCTTACAAACACTCTGCATCACCCGGGCTTCCGCTCCTTAGCTTTAATGAGAGGTGGATGAGTTTGAAATCACTCACTTCCTCCCCAGGGACAATGCTCTACGACAGAATGCCTTGCTGGGGACCAGTGCCCTCCCCTCCCTTCTCCTCTCCTGTCCTCTCTCCTCCAACCTTCTCTTCTACAGTCGCACCCAGACCTTCAGTGGCCACCTACACGCTGGAGGCGATGGGAGTTCAGGAGAAGACAGCACGTCAGTGAGGAGGAGGGGAGAGAGGGAGAACAGAGTCGGCGTGTCCGCCCCAGCTGGCAGTGGCTGCACCTGTCAATAAAATACATTGAAATAAATCTTAGATAGATAGAGGGAGAATGAAAATATAGACTACAAGACTCTGTAACTTTCTCAACCTGTAGGAAAGAACCATTGAAAGTGGCTCTTAGGTCAAAGAGTAAGTGACAGAGGTCTTGCTGGATCTTGCCTTTTTTTTTAGGTACCCTATTGGCCAGATTTTTTTTCTTTTCTTTTTTTTTTTATCTTACCTTTAACCAAACTGCTTAGTAGAAAATGTCCCAAGTTTTTTGTTCTCTGAATAAAGTGAATTTTGTTTAGTTATTTTCGTTCCTTTTTTTATGAACAGAGATTTTTTTTTCAAATTTGGAGGAGTCTGAGAATGACCAGAATCTAAATTGGAGTCGCTCTGACCCGCGGTGGCACCCCAACCACAGCCAGCCTGATCCCACAGCTCTGGAGTAAATGGGTTCCGGCTCGCCTCACTGCACAGCGCACTTGCACATTTGAATGCGCAGCAGCCCAGAGCCCGGTGAGCTGGTTCAATCCTTCTCCTGGCTCAGTAGAAGACTCAAGGGACAATGAAAAAGTTTGTGATGGGATTGGCTTACAGGACACTTACTTTTAACCTCCACAAACAAAAACAAATTTTTATTTTGTCATTGCTTTCCCGCGATCGCCCTTATGGGCAACTTCTTTATCGAACTGGAAAGGCAAGGCATGGAGAACAGACACGCAATGTGGACCAGGGCTCCACAGCCCAGCTCAGCTGGGGGGTGAGTACCTGGAACATCACCAATCCTTCACAAGTGATTTTATTAATTTTCCATGGGAAATACTGAAAAGAAGGCTGATGTTTTCCTGCTGAGTGAAGGGGTAAAATGATTGCAGTGGATATTTCTGTGTGTGTTTTGGCTTTATTTACTCTAATTCATTGATGTCTTTGTGCGTATTATTTTATTCTCTGCCAAACTGCCATCCACCTCTCTTCTGGTTTTGCACCAAGTTTCATCGGGGAAAGCCAGACTTTTCCGTGAATGACATTGAATTAGGATTGGTCCCAGCTCCAGAGGTGGTCATGTGACTTGACCCTGGCGCTTTTTCTTCCTGTCTCGGGGACTGGATTAGATGTAGGCCCACGAAGTCCAGGGCATCTCCTCAAAATGTGAGTTGAGAGGCGCTCTCTTCTTTGCTGGTTTTGAATCTAAGGGTCCGTAAATCTGGGTCTATCCACCAGATAGAATCAGAAAATAAGGCCAAGCAGGAGGAGGACAGAGATGACAGAGACTCTGGGCGCGGGTGACATCATTTGACACCTTGAATGCCGGCCTCTGGTGGGTCCTTTCAAACGCTGCACTCTTCAGTTAAGAGAACAAAGAAATTTCCTCGTAGCTTAAGCAAATGTGCGGTGTGTCTTTGTCACTGGCAACCAAAAGAGATTAGTCAGATCTGCTATCTCCGGCAGAGGATTATAGAATGATAAGCGTGTTCTAACGTCATTTGCTAGAATCCAGAAAATTCACAATCCAGAAAAATCTAGGTTCTAGAGCCTAAATGGTTACATGGTAAGGGGGGTTCACAGGAGTAAGGAAAGACCTAGACCTAACCACCTGCCTCTGTTACGTAAACTTCCTGAGAATTTAAACACATGATAAATAAGAGTCTTATCCATCAACAAGACTACTCATGGTGATGGAATGGCCATAAAAATATGAGCTATTTAGGGAAAAATACACTGTTAGTGGGGTGAGATTTGAAAAGCATTAAACACGGGATCATTTTCTTTACAAAAACATCCCGTCTCCGCCTCTGTCTCCTTGGAACATTAAACACAAATGAGTCCGAGAGAAATATTAAGTCTTTCGATGATTTATGCTTAATAGTAACTTCAGAGAAAAACACACCAATTTGAGGCATTTTTGTTATTAAGGGACAGTCCGTGCTTTCATCTTCTGCTATCAGCACGTCACCTCATCTTGTCTCTTTTGCATATTCACAGTCATGGCCATTTTACAGGCAATACGCAGAACTGGATTTTCCCCCTAGTTTTTCACCATTGTGTCTTCTGGTTGGAAAGCTTCCATCATTGAATATTTTCCCCAGCAGACAAGTTTTAAGCCTTTATTTGACTTCCAGAGAAAAGCTCTGAGATGATGGGCATGCAGGTGGAGAACCAGCCTGGGATGCTGTGTTAGCAAGATCGGCCCCCCCCACCCCCCCACCCCCCGCAGAAAAGTCTTCCTTTGACAGTTTCCCCTGGGCCATTTAACACACGCATTTGTATTCTGCACCTCCTCTGTCGTGGGTGCCTTTGTCCATCCCTTTTCTCATCAGGTGGGAAACCATTTCTTATCTTTTCCCATCCTGTTTCAGCAAAAACCGTACTATTTGTACCGAGTCAACAGAACCTGATTTATACACTATGATAGGAGTAAAAACACCTAAAACTGAAAAACAGTGGGTGGTATTGTTGGACAAATGGAACAATTTGAGGAAGGCGGAAGGCTTATCAGATCCCACACTTCAGACGCCTGTTCTGAAATGGTCCTGTGGCTTCTTCCGAATCCTTCCCCGCACCCTCAGCAGCGGCCACGGAGGAGGAACGGTGGTCTCCCACAACCAAACACAAATCAACTTTGTTTTTTCCAAAGGATAAAAAAAAAAGAGACAGAGAAAGTTTCAGAATGATCTCTGTGGACACTTCCAACACAGTCCCTACGAGTCACACAAAAAACTAAGAGGAGGTACCATCTACTAGTGCAAGAAAGGGTGACCCATTTGGTGCAAAGAATCCTTACTCCCCTGGGTGCTTGTTAGAATTACAAAAGTGTTAGGAGAATGCAGCCTGAGTTATGGACTAAACCAAAGAATTAACACTCCTAAAGTCTGAACATGAAGATACAAATGGAGTGGATTTAGGGGGGCAGAGAACTTCCTTTTTCCTCTGAGAAGCTATTCCCACTTTGTCCCCCAAAGAAGGCTCTTGTTTCTCCTTCTCACAGCACAGCTTGCCTTGCATTAGAAACGTTCTCAAGGTTGAAATTTTTAGATGCATTTGTGTAAATCCTGAAGGGCAGGGACTATGTCACTGTTTTTTGCTCATCATAGAATTCCCAGTGCCTAATGCCATTCTTCACGCACAACAGACACATTCATATCGGTGAAAAAATAAGAAGTTTTCCCATAGAATTTCCACTGAAGATTGCTCGTGGGGGTGCTCGGGAGGGGAACCCAACGGCTAAACAACAGAGGGGCTGTTTTAAACGCAGTCTGGTATATCCATGATAATGAGGTGGCGTGATCTCTCTCCTTTTCTGTTGCTCCCATGAACTGCTTTAGAATAATTCTGTGCCCTCCGCACTCCACAGACGGAAGCTAATCCCACAGGCCTGGGAAGGTGGAGCTTAAACACTCTTAGTGGGACTCGCCTGCTCCGGTGTCCGGCTTGGCCCTGAGCATTATTTGACCCCCACTGTGTCACAGGCGTCATACAGACAAAGAAGTCCCCTAGGATCCTTCCAGGCACTTGATTTCTGCAGAAAGCTCAGAGGTCCAAAAGCACAAAGCGGATTCTGTTCTGTGGGGACAAAACAGAAGAAAGGATGCCCCTGCTCTGCGGATGGAACTGGAGTTCGGTGCCGGGATAACTGGTGTTGCGACGCAGTGGAGTTCTATTTCCCAGACCATGTTCAAGGCAACGCTGGGTCCTAGGGATTCTTAGCTGCTGGCCCAAGGAAGAAGGGTTTTGTCCTCAGCCAAACCCGGGAAACCCCATATGCTAAGTCTCCTGGAAGTCCACACATTTTACCTGCATATTGAAGGTCCAGAGAAACCTCCCGCCAACTAGAAGAACTGATTAACATCCGTCACAATTAAATAACAAACTTATTTGCACCACACGACACTGTGTTCTAGGTGTACTTGTCAAAGGAACACGTGGCCACTGCCAACCGTTTTACTCTCAAGAGCAGGTTGGTAACAGCACTACACCTTTGTCTTTCTGAAGGATAAAGCCCAGCCCCAGATGCCGGCATATCACTATAGCGTCTTATTTTGTTTGTAAAATCCAGAACAACATAATTTGTAAGCGTTACAGCGCAGGCACTGAGGAGAACGTAGCATAGCATCGTTGAGCTAGCTTGCACAGATGCAGACGAGCTGGGCTTACTCGTTTGCTCAGGAGCTCGGTCTCCAGGCGGTGATGTTACACATCACGCAATTCAAATCAACGAGTAAACAGAACGAAAAGTTACCATGCATGGTGAGCCTCTGGAGGGTTTTGGGGCCACTGTGAAGGGGGGAGGGGTTAGCAGTGCCCATTCTGCAGTATCTACATACAATTTGGGTTAGGCAATAGATTGCTTCATTTGTCTAAATTGTTTTAACTACCTAAAAGCTCCTTGTATGCAGAAGTCAGACTTAGGTAACACTGCACATTTTTATGTGTTAGAGAACAGCACCACCAGCACACCAAACCTGTGGGTTTTTTTTTTTGGAACCTTTTGCCTAGCATGAGGCTAAAGCAGATCTAAGGTTTTAGACAGTGAGTTGATTTAAAAAAAAAAAGCATTACGAGTATGAGGGAAACTCTAATGGGTCTCGTGGATGACTGGGGTTTGGGAAACTCTTTGTTTATTGTCATGAGAGAGTGTTAATTACCAGGCTCCCCATCAAATGAAGTGGGCGGACGAGGGGTTCTCGGACCTCACTGTTTATTGGAACCCCTTGGGAAGCTTTATAGACACCAGTGCAATCTCTGTCCCAGACCAATAAACTCAGAATCTCGGGATACGAGATACGGATGTTGGCACAGTAAACTCAGAGTCTCGGGATATGGGATATGGGATACGGGATATGGGTGTCAGAAACCCTTTACAGCCCCCAGGTGACTCCTCTGTGCCGCCAGGGTGGAGAACCACAGGAGTAAGGCTGGGGTTTCCCCCCTTCTCCATCCAACAGTGCACATAAACTAATTACTAACATTCTGCCTCACATCCCAAACCATTTTTCTTGCTGATAATTTTGATTGATTCACACCAAATGGCTATTGTGTTGGACGCTGCCACTTTTTTATTTGACCATCTGTAGGAAAAGAGGTCGGTGGTCCTGACTAAGTAGTCGGGCAGTGCAGGTTTTAAAAATTCTTGTGGCACCCAGTGGAAAATCGCTGGGTGAAGGCATTGCCCTAATCTTTCTATTGCTCCTGACTCATTCCTTCTTTCCAGCTGCTTCTGGATCTTTCTCTGGCCTGACTTGTCTACATCCACCACATGTGAGTCCACCTAGCCCAGCCGGTAGCCATTTCCTTGACCCAGAAACGAAATGTGAGCTGCAGGGAGTCCTTGACCTTGCATTGACATGACTCAGTTCCATGGTTGGCACTGGTTTCCTGCCTTAATGACGCAGACTTTGTAATGGATTTTTTACATTCCAGATCTTTATGTCTTACACACGACAGTGCCAATCCCATGCAAAAGCTGGAGATGTAACTTTTCTTAGTGCCAATGAACTCTGCAGCAAGATCCGATAAAATACTGGACAACACTTCCTATGAGATGTTCTCTCTACAATTCTCTCCAGGTGTCTGTAGCCGCAATTATACTTTTTGGTAGATGTCCTTTGGTTTATATCCATTTTAGGATATAAAGAAGGCTTGTCTAGACTGAATTAGGACGTGTTTACTCTATTATTTAAAATTTTCGATTCTGTCTCCTTCTTTCTCCTCTGCAAACCTCTCTCCTACCCCGGATTCTGGTCAGTCTGCTGCTCCGAAATTTCTCTCAATGATAACAGGGGAGGTTAAAGATGATCTACTTGCGTAACAATGCTTTTTGCCTTATTTTATTCTATAAATAATTACTGACTGCCCACTTAATGCCCACAACCTGTGGGCGTCACCCATGGCACAAGAGGGTCTGTCTGACATAGCCAGACTGGGTGCCTAAATCCTTTTGTTTGTGATTCTGGGGCTGAGACATGGCATGCCAGCCCTTCGGACCACAGGAAGTCAGAGACAGAAGTTTATTTCCCTGCCTCAACATTGACCTAGTTCTCTCTTACACCAGCAACTGATTTGTTCTTTTCTAAGTGCATGCACATGTAGAGGGTGAACTGGGTCTTCTCGTTCGGTTCACCCACATTTTGTAACCAACGTTTTAGCGGCAGTTCTTTCCCGTCATTCTTTCCTCATCTGTTTTCTCCCCTGGCCCTTATGAACCCCTTCCGCTTGTGAACCTCCAACTTGGTAATGGATTCTCGGTATCCCAAAGGGATCTGATGTAAGGTTTTGTGAACTTCGTGAGCATCTCTGTAGCTGGCGTGGTCAACCCTTTTCTGTAACGGGCCAGGGAGTAAATATTTTCAACTCTGTGGATCATACAGTAGCTCTGACACAACTCCACTCTGTCGTGGCAGCATGGAAGCAGCCTTAGACAACATGTCAAGGAGTGGGTGACTGTGTCCCAATAAAACTTTATTTAAAAAAAACAGGTGGAGGGCTGAATGTAGTTTGCTAACCTTATCCTACAGCACACAATTTTCCCCACAAAGCAGAGTAAAGTAAAACAGAAATCTTAGTGACTTCTTTATAAACTTGTATCTCAGAGTACAGTCCCTTAGAAGGTGATTAAAGTGAATTCTGTCCCCCAAACGAACTCTGTGCCCTTGCATACTATGTCAGTATGGTTTTAACATTGGCCGCGAACTTACCTGGATCTGCCGTGTTGTGGCCCTTCACCAGAGTCGCTGCACATGGGAAGACAAGCAGAGAGCCAGTAACCTGTGCTGAGATGCACGAGACGGAGCACAGACCCGCACTGGCCCAGGCGATTCGGTTCCACACATCGGTCCTTAAGAGGGCCGTGACATTGACCTTCAGCGTCCCTTTTGAATGGTAGAAGCCAGTGTTTAAACCTGTGCACACTCTGACTCCCGTGAATCAGGTCATTCTGCACTGAGTTACATACACCGCCTTAAATCCGTCACCTTCTCTTCTGTTTGTATGACCTGGTTGTGTCCCCTCGACCAGATTGCCACCCCTGTTCGTCTACATCTGCCATGACATTTAGCAGAGGGCCAAATGCTCTGTCAACACACGCATATATTTTGATTACACGATCACTGGGTGAAGGCGTCGTCCTGGTCCAGGCGTTGCTTCTGCCTCTGCATCCATTCACACATGCAGGCTCCACGCGCCCTGACCAGCCACGTCTCCACCCCTCCGCCATCCCTGCTCCGCACCTGCCCGTCTGGGCACCTCTGTCCGAGTCTGTCCCGTTGCCTCACTGACGTGTCACCAAGGGCTCTCGCTGTCTGAATTTTCCTCCGGGAAGCCTGTCCTCTTGTGTTCGGTCGCATTTGTCGGGCTGAGTGCACCCGCCCGCAACACACCCCACACTCGTGTGTTCATTCATTCCGGCGCAGGTCTGGACTGAGAAGGAGGTCGTTCGGACAGGCGTTAAGGAAACGGTCGTTTAGGTGGTATGTGGGTATTTTCATAACCACCAATGACTGGCGTTGGGAAATACCATTTCAGTGAACAGAATATGCATCTGCGGAGTCGGATCCTAGTTTGAATCTCAGATTCACGGTGAGACACTTTGGGAGCGTTACTCCATCTCACCGAAGCTCAGTTGTTGAGTCTGTGAAATGGGTGGATGAAACCTAGAGCACCGGCTTCCGGTGTTTGGGGACCACTGACTTGGACATTCAGAGAAACAGTGGGCTGAGTGTCCAGTATATGGCCCGTGGGGTGAACGCCAGCCCCCCCCCGCCCCCCGCTCCCTTCTCTCCTCTCCTGCGGTATTCCCGTAGCGGTCTCCTTCAGGGAGCGCTGGGTCTAATCTTGACCACGTGCCCACGGTTACCCAGAACCTGGCATGTCACCGGAATTTACACAGGGCTTTTTTTTTTCCATTCTGGTTCCCAGCCCTTCACTTCATTTTCAAAATTACCGAGTCAAAGAGCAAATGACCTCTTAGGACTATTTCTGTGCGTGCGGTCGGCATTCCGAGGCGGGAGGAGCCCACAGCCTCACGGTTCTGTTCCCAGCAACCGTGTTCGCTGTGACGGCGTGAAGATATTTTGTTGTGGGTTGGCATGAAAACAGAGCATGTGGGGAGGTTATTGACCCCGGGATGTGACTCATATCCCCCAGGAGTTCTGAGGTTTTCGTTAACAGGAAAAAAGCACAATTTCCTATGGACACACCCATTTTTAATGGAATTCTAAAATCTGGTTTTTACTTGTATCTCACCGGTTTTTTTCATGAATGCCCTCTCTCTGTTCCAGAATCCAATCCAGGCTACCGTGTGGTGTTTAGTTGTTATGTCTCCTTTGTCCCTGCTGGTCTGTGACCGTTTCTCCGTCTTGCTTTATTTTTCATGACTGAGGGAAAACAGACCCCTATCCTGCGGAACATCCCCCAGTCGGGGCCTGTCTGGTGGTCTTGTTTTTCATGATTTGATGGAGGTCATGAGTTTGGGGGAAGGACAGCATGGGATGAAGAGCCCTTTTGCTCACATCCTGCCAGGTTGCACATGACATCCACAAGACATCTCTGATGATGTCAACCTTTGTCACCTGCTAGAGGTGGCACCTGCTAGAGGTGGCACCTGCCCGCTTTCCCCACTGTGTGATACTATTTTTAGCTTTCCATATTCCAATCTTTTGGAAGGAGTCCCTTAAATCCACTCTCAAGGGGGAAGGGATGGAGATTTCATCGTCTGGAGGTAGCAAGATCTACACATAGTACATTGAAAGCCTCTGCAAGGAAAATTTATAAGCTTGTTTAAAAATCTGTTTTCGAGTACTTTTGCTCTCTAAATCAACCCTCATGCGATATAATAAAATCTACACCTAGAGTGGTCTTGATATTCCCTCTGGTCCTTGTGCTTTGATGTGCTTATACAACAAACTATTGTAGCAACGTCTTCCTGTTGTCATCTGTAGAAGAGAAAGACTGGTCTCAAATGCTAGTCTTCCTGCTTTCTTTGGAAAAAAACAATCCCCACATTCAAATCCTGGAAGATACACAGTCCCACAGGGACTTAGCAAAAAGAACAAACCACGGATTGCTGGCAGGTCTAGGGAGAATTCCTGCCAGTATTCACAGAGCGTTTTGTAACCTCAGTCGTACTTACCTAGAGCGGTTTCTTCAATGTTGCTGCAGGTAAACTACGGCAGGTCGTATCTCTTGCTACTTTGGCTCAAAGGGATGGACAACAGGTATTTCAGAGACGACCTTCAGCTTGGTGACCCTTCCACCACCTACAGGCTAAATTGGTTTCAGTCACTTTGAAAATAGCATTCCATTAGAAAAGAAAAACTTACGGAGTGTGCGTAGTGTGAGAGGCATGGAGACCCAGAGGAAAATGAGCCTACCTCACGAACAGATGTCCGTAGCTCATGGCTCTGAAGCTAACTCTTTGGAAGCAGCAAGCAGAAAAGATACGCAGCTCTTCAGTGTGCCCTCTGGATGTTTCCTCTTCGCTTAAGGGAAACGGCCAGGACAAAAGGTGTGTGGCCGAATGTCACTTGGTGCCTGGCTTTAGGAAGTCCGCGGCCCAGACAGGGGCTCTGAGAGCTTCTGTGAGGACCGAGCTGCGGTAGTGGGTGCACAGCACGCTCCCTGTGGCCGGGCCCTGCACCGCATGCAGGCGTGGCCTCGGGGCCTGGGGCTGCCAGGACCCGGCTCGCTGGAGGACAGGAACGGTTAGTTAATTGAGGTCATTGGCCTTTGCCTAAACAAATGGGAAGAACCCAATACATTTCCAGTGTTCCTAAAATGTGGAAAACATTTGAAAAATCACAAAAATCAAACAACACAAAAGTATTTTTTAATGAATAAATTATACTTCATTGAAATGAAAACTTTTTGAAACATCGCCACCAAGAAAACCAAAGGCAAGCTTTGAACTGGGAGAAAGTACTTGCACGTTGAATATCTGACAAAGGACTTGCTCCTGGAATATATAAAGAGCACCTTGGAGCACAATAATAAGCAGGAAGCTAACTAAAAAAAAATGAGCAGAAGATTTGAAGAGACACTTCGCAAACCTGTTGTCCGTTCACATGAGACCCCTATGCATGGTCTGCAAGCAAAGGGGAGGTTACCCCATGTCGATACTCAACAGGGGAATGCAAACTGGCAGTCCTACCCCTCGGTATTTACTCAAGAGAAGAGAAAAAACATCACGCCAAAACTTGTATGTGAATATTCACAATAGCTGTACTTGTAGTAGCCCCAGACTGTGAATACACTCTAACTCTTTTCCATTCAGGTGTTCCTCAGCAGGTGAATGGGAAAAAGTTAGAGGATATCCATACAATGCATAGTACTCAGTAATAAAAACAAACTATTGGTATACACAACAGGACTAAACTTTACAATAATTAAACTGGTTAATGGTTGGAACCAGATAAGAAAAGAATGCCTACTGTGTGATTCCATTTCTAGAAAAGCTGTAGAACATATAACTAATCCCTCTGGGTGGAAAGCCGGCCAGTGATTTCTCGGGGTGTGGTGGGGAGAGGGATGGATCACAATGGGGCGTGGACAAATTTGGGGGAATGATGAAAGCATTTGTTATCTTGATTGTAGTGATGGCTTTAGAGACGTATACACTTGTTGAAACTGATCAAATTGTACAATGTAAATGCGGGCAATTTACTTCAATCACATCTTGATGAAGTTGTAAAAAAACACCTTACAAAAGGCTTAATGTTGTAATCAAATGATCTGATTATTTGTGGTATAATCCAGGGGATATTATTGGCATGTAAAATCTTTCTAGAGGGGAGAAATGACATCCTAAATAACACTAAAGATTGAAAGTGAGAACACCGAGACTTATATCAAAATAATAAATATATTTGTCTCATAAACTACCCAGATTGCCCATAGATGCGGTGGCTTAAAATGATCTGAAATCACGGTTGACCCTTGGCATTTGCAGTCCTGCCATTCAATGTCAACAGCTCCCCCGATGTCTCCAAGGCGGGGGTCGGTAGCGGGTGGTCATTTGCTGAGTGAGGCGGAGACCAGAGGGACATACACAGCAGGCCAGGCATGAGAAGGAGCCACGTGACCCCTGAGTGGCATCCGCCACGGGCGTGCCATCTCTTCATGGCTTTGTCCTTCTCTCACCCCCAGCGTGCGTGCTGCGGCTCCAATGAAGTGGTTGTGTATGTGCGCCTGTGTGCACACCGGCGTGTCTGCCTGTAAACAGGTACGCCATCACAGGAAGGGGGGGAAATGTGGTTAGCTTGGCAGGTGAGGGTTTACATAGGACATGTGTCAGTCTTAATAGGAACGTGCCTTATTCATGGAATGATTCAAGAGGGGGCTGTTGAACTTGAACCAAGCACCTGGCACCGAGGATATGCCAGGCCATTTCCTTCTGGGCTCACAGACCGCCAGGGGAGACAGGCACTGATCGAATAATCACCAAAGCCCTCAGTAAACAAAAGAGCATTCCGAATGCAGTCATGAGTGCCCGCTCCCACGAGGGGGGCCGAGGACGTGCTCGCTGTGGAAGGTCAAGGCCGCTTGCCTGAGAAGCAGAGGCCTGAGCCGAGACGGGAAAAGAAAACAGCCTGAAGGAAGGAATGGGGGGTGCACCGTGGGCCCTGGGGGATGGACCGTGGGCCCTAGGGGGTGGCGCTGGGCATGGCCACATTAAATATAACACGTCGATTGTCAAATGTAACTTGATTTTGGGAATGTCATCAAACTTCAGTACTGAAGAAATGTAGTTTTAATTTTTTTTATTTTTTAAAAATATTTTATTTATTTATTTTTAGAGAGGGAAGGGAGGGAGATAGAGAGAGAGAGAGAGAAACATCAATGTGTGGTTGCTGGGGGTTATGGCCTGCAACCCAGGCATGTGTCCTGACTGGAAATCGAACCTGGGACACTTTGGTTCCCAGCCCAGAAATGTAGTTTTAGAAGAAACTATTAGGATAGTTAAAAGGAAAAGGACCAAGAAAATGATATCATCTAGAAGAGTCTGTGGCTAAGGGCTTTACCCGGCCATCCCGCAGGGATTCCTAGGCGTCCACGTGCCTTTTCTACCCTTGTGTCCACGAGCCGCTGAAGTCCAGCGCTGGTGGGCCGCCGGGTCAGCGCTCCGTGAGTCAGTATGGACTCCCTTTGCTCAGCGCTGAACTTGGCAACGCACTGGCCTCCTAGCAAGTAACTTCAGTGGCCAGCAGCCTCGCAGGGAGATGGACTTGGAAAGAAAATTGCCAACTGGCCCGCCACTTCATGCCCCACAACGAGCCTGGGTTCAAGGCGATGCCCTGAGAGCTGTGACTCTGGTCTGCCAAACGGAACGTCTCTGTGCTGTGTTTGCAGTCACGGTCAGTAACCGGAACTGTCAGTCCCTTAAAAGTCCCGTGAGCTGCAACGCTCTGCCATTGGTTAATAAGGACTCTCGGGTGGGCAGTAAACAAGGGTCATGTCCGTGATTTCACTGGTTTTGAAAACACTGACCTTTTATGAAGTTTAGGTAGAGGGAAAAATAACAGCAGCTACTTGGGATAAAAAAAAATTATGGTAGATGTGTGTGAGGAGGGCGGGAGTGAAAAATGAGATGGAGATGAAGTATATTTGTATTGTTTTTGTTTGTTTGTTCGTTTTGCTTTTGCAGACAGCCTCCAGTAGGAAGCCCTGGCTGAGAGCTGGGGAAAGATGCCTGTGCACTCAGTTAGAACACGCAAAGGGTAAAATTCAAATAATTGCTTTTAAACACATTCAGAGCCTATGAAGTAGACACAAGCAGCTCTGCGTTGCCAATGGTGAAGTTCAAGTGAAACAGGGTGAGAGAATATTTCTCCAGCTGTAAAAGGCCGTCTAGAACAAGGGATTGCCTTCACGAGGATGACTAATCCCCCCTGCAGCCCGAGAACAAGCGTGGAGTACATTTTAACGACGCGCCGTGTACCTCTGAGTCTGTGCGTTCTTGCTCCGTGGGAACAGGCCAGTTGTGACTTCCTGTTCTTGGTCCTTCTGTGGGTGAATGTCTTTGCGTCTTCTTGCTGGAGATGTTCTTAGCTCTAGGTATGAGCTCTCCCGTCTCCAACTGGGATTCTGGTTGTCAGAGGAGATACGAATGAACGCCTGGATAGGTAGGAAATACCGTTTGGATCGTTTATTGCCCTTTGCCCCGGTGACGCACACAGTTAACATAGGAGGTGACAAAGGAGCATTCCAGGGCCAAGTCATGGCACCCCCATTCGACCGCGAGTGGCAGCCTCGCGTATCTGTCAGCCTGGAACACACCTACCAGACAATGAATATTGGTGCAACGACACATATACATTTGGAGAAGCTTACATGACCCAAATCCTTCGTCAAAGGCAACACTTAAAGACAGCAGCTTGGCTCCTGAGTAAGGTAACAGGGTCACAAGTTCAAATTCTGGTGCAGAAGCTGCGCTCCAATCCTAGCTCTGTCTCCGAGCAGCTGCGTGCTCTGGGAAGGGTGTGGTGTCTCTCTCCCCCCTCTCGCTCTCATCCCTATATTCGAAAAGCTTTGAATCAGTCATATTCCTCAACTGATGGTATATCATTATGATTGGTGCTCACTAGGCTCTTCTTTCGTTATTAGTCCGTCTGTCCATCCATCCGTCCATCCGTCCATCCATCCATCCATCCATCCATCCATCCATCCCTTTATCCCCACAATTCCCTCCCACTTGCCTATTCAGCCTATGGGCAGCCGTTGAAATGTGTTAAACTTTAACCTGTTTTTTTTTTCACATCTTCTTGCAAAACTAGTATTATTGAGCATGCATGCATTTTTACTTGATGTAGATTATCTATCTAATATATGTGGATAACAGCACAGCTGGATCAATACGGTTCTTTTTTTCAGAATTAACCTTTCTTCCCTTGGCACTGGGATTCATTTGATCCATCTGTATCACTTTCTTTTTCTCACATTTTGCCTTCTACATCTCCCAGTGATGGACCCATAGATTGATTCTTAGATTCTAGATTGATTCTCTGGCAGGGAAACTTACCACGCATGTCCCCTCTGGACCTGTGTGAGAGTTTCCGGGCCCTGCCCTCAGGAGCTGAACGGCTGAGCCATCACGAAGCACGTGGCCAGTGATCTGTGAGCCGAGGCTGGCACATGACCCTCCCATCTTGGTTTCCCTGCAGCCAGGTAACAACCCACAGACAGTGGTGCCCTCTGCCCACGTCTGCCTGGCTCGGGCTCCAGGAATCTCATTTTCTGAGCATCAGGATGGCCCACGGGGGGTTGTTAAAAGAGTCTCTGGAACCCTGCCCTGGAGGCGCAGCAGCTGCTGCTGCTGCTGCTGCTGGTGGCGGCCCAGAGTTTGAGAGCCTCTGCCCCAGACTAGGGTGGGGAGCAGAGGTGTGGTTGAGGCACGGGGGTGGGGGGCCTTGCCCGTGCAGGTGGCTGAGCAGCACACCTGCAAGGAACCAGCAAAGCAGGGGTAACAACAGAGAGAAAACAAGTCCAGGGTTAAATATGTGGGCCTTCCAGAAACTGTGTCTAACTAGTAATCGGGGTGGGGGAGGGGATCAGTGTTTGGTGTTTCTTTGTTTACTTTTCCTGAGTCCCCCTCCGCCCTCCCTCCCTCCCCTCCCCTCCTTCCTCATTCTGAAGATTTCTTCGTTCCATATTTGCCATGGCGCCTGCTCTTACTCATCTGGCAGCGCGCGGATTGGTTTTGGAGTGGTTGCTGTTTGGATGAGAAACGTATCGAGTCAAAGGGGCCGATTGTGGCCGTGTGCAATCAGAAGCTTTTCCACACCAATTGTGACTCAGTCCATCACGTATACACCGCCCTCGATCGTCTGCGCCCGTGCCTGGTGACCGCCCAGGGCGCGGGGCTCACGGGCATCACTCGTAGCTCTCAGGCTGCTGTGCTGTGACTCTGGCCATCGACTGGGCCCTGTTTCTGGTGAGACTTATTTCCATAATGGGGACCTATCATTTGGTTGTTTTAAATCAGGTCTATCTGGGACCTTGGCAGGATGCCCCACTTGGCTGAGAGCGTCTTGGTGATCATTCCCCATTGGACTTCGTGTAAATACAGACATTTTTCTTCTGGAACTCTGTGGCTGTGTCTCAGCCGCCCACAGCTGACCTCCCCTTCCACTGAGTACATTCCTGTCTCATAACGCAACCGTTAGCCCGTGAAGGCAGGCGTGCTTTCTTCGTCTTTTGTATGCTTCTTAGCTCCTTGCACAGTGTGAGTGAGCGCAACGGTCTCTTGAGAACTCGCATACTTATGTGTTTAGAGTCACAGTGGATAGCCTGGCACACAGTAGGTGCTCAGTTAATGCTGATGAGTGAGTGAGTGGGTGGAGGAATAGATGGATAAATATGATTCATTGTTGTTTTTGATTAGTTGGCAAGCCTCGGATTAGATCCCTACTATTTTTTTTATATTACTTTAGTTTTTCATTTTTTTCACAATTCGTTAATTGAAACGGCCACCTATCGCCTTTTAGCTCAGAACTCTGGGAACTGGTACATTGTAGGCAAATTAGGTGCCTGAGAGCTTTTTACTAAGAGTTTAGCTGATTTTAAGGGATAGTGCCTAGAAATAAACCCAATTTCAGGGAATTCCCTATTAAATGTCTGAAATTTCCTTGGTAAGTAGGTGGCAGATAAAAACACACATATAAAAAGAATTCCAATTATCTGTAATAGTTAAAAAATGAAATAGTCTGTTTTAAGTTAGTTTTCTCATTATTAGAATGTTATTATTAAGTTAGATTTCTCATTAATAGACGGTTATATATTCTATGTAGTATTTTCCAGTTTTTCTTTGATAATTGTTATTTTTGGCTCTGATTATAAAAAGCAATCAAAGCCTATTGTGGGAAATATTGGGGAAAAAAGAGAAAAGAACAATATAAAAGAAAAATACCTACAGCACCAGATAACGCTTTTGTTAATTTCCTGGTAAACTTTTACAGATGTACAAGTACCTTTTAAATTCTTTACACACGCACATATATAATTCTTTCTACATAGGTATATATTCATTGAGAGCGCATTGTATTTCGAGTCCTGCTTTTATTTTATTCAACATTGTGTAAGAACTATTTCCCCATGCCAATACATGCTCTCGGGAGACGTTGTCCTCTGCGGCTGTGTGACAGGACACCACGCGGAGGCAGCAGCACGGCCTGCAGCGGCCCCCTGTCCTGCGGCACGCGGGTCGAGTGCCCTGGCCCACACGTGTGCCTTTGTTTCCCTCGCTCACGGTTGGGTAAGAATAGATTGCTACACTTGGAGTAAGCGGTTCAAGGTTGAGGCTCTCTTAGGGCGTTTTTCAGAAAGTGCTGCCAATGTCCGCCGGCGTGAGCAGAGTAGGAGGCTTCTCGTCGTATTCTGTTGTTGCCATTACTGAATATTGCTATCATTAAAAAGGTGACCCTCGGGGTGGGGGGTTACTTGTATAAGCTTCCGGGGCTTGAACACAGCATGCCCTCTCAAATGAACGAGACCACACAACAGGTCTGATTTTTCAGAAGCCTGGAAGCAATAGATTTTATTGGACAGGACCGTAGGTAGAGGGGTTACGGGGCTCTAGAAGAAATGGATCCTCATTGCGCATTTTGTTTTTATTTTTCATGTTAATTGTTGCTTCTCTGTTTTTAATTTCTCAAAAATAGGGACTAGAAAACCTTTCTTTTGGTATTGTCTTTTCCCCTTACCCCCATCCCGTCCCTAACAACCTACCTTCTATAGAAATATGTCGAAGAGTTTAGTCTCTTAAAATTTTTATACTAGACCTGTGTCAGCTCAAAACACAGAAACGAGGTTGTCTGGATGTTGTTATGGGTTTGTGGCACCTTCCTCACATGTAAAAATTAAACGTCAGTGTGTTAGAGTCATTTTTACCTTATTGATTTGTTTTCCCAATTAATTTATGAAAGTGTGACTCCCCCCGAGTAAGGACTCAGGGTGGTCTGGTCCCTAATTATGTAACCTTGCTCACTGAAACTGCCCAAAACTCACCCCACGTACGGGGAGAAACCCATGTTCTTCCTGCACAGGAGACAGAAGACCAGCAGAAGTTTGGATTTGCGTGAAAATTCTCCAAATTTGTAGACACAGTGTGCAATAAAGAGGGTGGGAGAGGTTCACATTTCATTTCTGCTTAAAGGCAACACTTCCAACAAGAGAACCGAGATGCCCTCTCTTTCCCGCTTTCCACCCATTTCAGTTTCATTCCCAGCAGAGAAAAGAAAAATCGGTGAGATCCAGCTCGCCGCTGCTGATGACCCAGTGGTGGGTTGGGGGCTTTTTCCATGTCGAGCCTCATGAGGGGGCCACCGCACGTGGGTGCTGGCCCCTGAGAACCCCTCCAGCGGCCACAGACCCTCTGCTGTACGTGTTGCTTCCGTACAAACCCTTGGGCTGCGTTCCTCTCTTGCCCCGGAGCGAGTGAGGACCCTGGTGTGATGGCTGCATGGGGGCGTGTCCGTCCTTAAAGACCCGGGAAGAAAATCCACCACCAGCATTATCATGTCCTCTCTCCACTCGCTCGCCCTTTGTGGCTTGTGTGTGCTCTTCAGTGTCACTGTGCACATGCATTACCTGGCTGCCATGGGTTAGGTGTCCTTGAGTCATTCATTCTATTCCTTTGGCGCTCCAGTGTTTCAAGCACTGGCTTAGGAGTGAGGTCTGAAACAAAAGCGCCCGGGCCCCTGCCGGGAGTTGCACGTTAATTAAATCCTCAACCAGATGTAAATGGAATTACTACCATTATAGAGGCCTTGGCGGAGTTGTACGAGATGCTATGAGATTGTTTAATAGAATTGTTTACTCAGTAGGAAAAAGGAGGTAGAGAGAAACACAGCAATAATCTGTATTTCCTAACAGCATAAAACATCCAGTGTTCAAGTTATTCCAATTGTATCATAAATGTATAATGTGTGCATGTGTTTATATGTCTACAGTTTCTTTGAATCATGGTTAAAATAAATGTACACGTTACCATTACTGAGATGTACCTCAGGTCTCTGTTAACTGTACGTTCTTCTACCTTCTGTATTTTTATTACTTGAAATTTATTATTTATTTTTTTAAAGATTTTTTAAAAATTTACTTATAGAGAGGAAAGGGAGGGAGAAAGAGAGAGAGAGAGAAACATCAATGTGCGGTTGCTGGGGGCCGTGGCCTGCAACCCAGGCATGTGCCCTGAGTGGGAATCGAACCTACAACACTTTGGTTCACAGCCTGAGCTCAATCCACTGAGCTACGCCAGCCAGGGCCTGAAATTTATTTTTAAGGAATGTGTGTCGTGTCTGAGGTCGCCTTCCCCGCTGTCTGAGTTTGGATTAGTGCATGTCCACGGTGCCCTTACCTTGTTCCTTTGCCCCGAGTACCTCCTGCAAGTCCGTAGTCAGGTCTCCGGGGGCCGGTCCCTTCAAGGCAGACCCATCTTGTAAGTTGTGTTCTCACCTTCAGAAGGCACGTTATCTGTGCTTTTCCTCTTTCCGTGATATTAGTAGCCATGGATGATCATTGTCTGCTTAATTCATTTGCTGAGGTTTTTAAAATAGTGATGTGTGAACTCCATCATTCTTCCTTCATGCAGCGGGTAAAATGTTGTGCGAACAGAACTGTGCTCATCAGAGGTGCGGCCCCCCGCGCTGCAGTCCACACGGAAGAGGCAGGGGAAACGCTTCCTTCTTTCTCTTTGCTTTATCCTCTTAACTTAATGAACTGGTCACTTAAAACACTGCGAAGATGGAAAGTGCAGATTTTTTAAAACATTTGGAAATTTTTTGATTTTAGAGAGAGAGGGAAAGGGGGAAAGACAAAGAGAGTGAGAGGCGAGAGAGAGAGAAGAAACACTTTGTCACTCCACTGAGTTATGCGTCCATTGGTTGATTCTTATACGTGCCCTGACTGGGGATTGAACCCACAACCTTGGCTTACTAGGATGACTCTCTAACCAAGTGAGCTGCCCAGTGGCATACTGGGATGAAACTGAGCTACTCGGCAAAGGCTAAAATGAGAATTTATTTGGTTTGATTTTTGTCTTTAGAATCAGTATAAATTCATGGATTTAAATTTATTTGGTTGTTTTAATTTTTTGTACTTATTATCCTTATTGATACTTTGTGACAAGAAGAGCAGGGTCAGCGGCAGGCCCAGGACTCTCGAGGTCTCCTGCCCCACTCCTCGGTGGAGGGCCGGAAGCGGGGCTTAGACTGGGGGCGCTCCCCAGCAGGGTGTTGTCGTGTATGGAGGACTGCAGGGACTCGAAGTCCTCTGGCTCGTCCCTGTCCATCTGTGTCCTTGTCCCAACCAAAGAACCTAGGAATGGTCCGTGTGCCCCAGAGAGGGGAGAGAGGCACTTCTGAGTACAGGAAAGTCACAGAACAAGATTGTTGTATTATTTCCTATGATGTGTAACTTACCACAATAACACTGAAAAAAAATCCTGCCCTGGCTGGCGTAGCTCAGTGGATTGAGCTCGGGCTGTGAACCAAAGTGTCGCAGGTTCGATTCCCAGTCAGGGCACATGCCTGGGTTGCAGGCCACGGCCCCCAGCAACCACACATTGATGTTTCTCTCTTTCTCTTACCGCCTCCCATCCCTGTCTAAAAATAAATAAATAAAATCTTTAAAAAAAAACCCACCTCGTGGTTTCCATGAGTCAGGAGTCCGGGTGCACCTTGGCTGGGCTCTCTGCTCAGCGTCCCATGGGCTGAATCCAGGTGTTGGATGCGACTGTGTTCTCATCCGAGGCCCAGGGTCCTCTCCCGTGGCCGCTGGTTGGTGGAAGGATCTCGTTCCTTGTGACCGTAGGACTCAGTCTCGCAGCTCCTGGAGGCTGCGCCCTGCCCTGCCGTGTATTCTTCCCCACTACACTTGGCCTGTTCTTCTTCAAGGTCAACAAGAGAGCGTCTCTACTTCGTCGCTTCGAGCCTCTGACCTCCAGACCCTCTTTGGCAGAGTGCGCCTTATTAGGTCAAACCCAGCTGGGAAGGTTTCCCTTGAATTAACTTCACATCAACCGACTGGCTTTAATGACACCTACAAAGTTTTCACTTTTGCCACATAACATAATGTAATCGACGGAAGGATGCCATACCCTGTTCCCAGGGCAGGGGAGTAAACGAGAGTATGATTCCTTGGCAGCCGTCTTGAAGTTCTGCCCACCTTGGATAGTATTTGTAGCTTTGCCACCCATTTGCTGTCCTGCGGGTCCCAGGCGGGTCCCATCTCAGGGCTCCAATTTCCCTGCCCAGTGCTGACAGTCACGGTGCTTACTGTTCTGCCGTTCCCACAACGTACCGACTGTTGGCTCCGTTGCTCAACACTCACGCTTTCCCGCAAAATAAAGGACAAACAAGGGCCCGAATCAGCTGCTACAAAGAAGCAGGCTTGTAAATAATTAAATAAGCTTCTTGGCTCGGAAGGCTAGTTGTTACATGCATCCTAAGTCAGTCATTGAGTTTAAATCACTTGATGTGCTGAAATCTAGCTTTACAGGACCCGTAATTTGCCTTTTCATGATGAAATACTTATTTTAATGGGACATGCTCATGTGTTCCCTTTGCTGCACAGTTCACTCTAAAAATAAAAACATGCGAGCGGAGCTTTTCATTGTTTTACAGAAATTGGAGCAGATGCTACGGTGAGTAATTTTTAATGGGAGTAACAGCATAATTAGCAGGAACCCCAGTTGATGAAATATCTGTTTAATTTAATCAATTGGTAGGTTGCTTTTAAAATAATCAGATTAAAGTTAAATACAGTACTTCAAATTATTTTTATGTTTAATTTCGTGCTCTATAAAATAAGACAATGCAATATTCAAGCGTTAACAATGGAATCCTGGGGAGACTGCCGAATCTCGTAGCGATGGAGCAAGATATCACCTCCCCCTCTGCTGTTTTTCCTTTCCTACCTTTAGCCACTGGAAGCACAGACAGTGTCAAATAGAATGTGGCAGAGTCCAGATGGGTGAAGGATAATGTGTGGTAGGTTATGCAAGTTGACCCGAGGCAGTTTGGTCAATTTTTAAAAAGACACCAATCTTCCATAGTTAGAAGCAGGAAAAAAAGCTGTAAGTCTTCACCACAGCCCTGATCTACAGTGGCATATTGAAATCAAGCAATTTCAGCCTGAATAGATACATTTTTAGTAAAGCAGACACAAAAGCAGGCTTATAAGCTGAACTGTAAACTCAGCAAAGTCCCAGCGTTGCTCATCCTTGGGGTTCATGACACCGTGGGCTGGATAACTCGTGGTTGTGGGTCTGGGGGTGGGCGGTGGTCTGTCCCGGGCACTGTAGGGTGGTGAGTGTCTTGCCCTGGCCTTCCCTACTAGATCCCAACCCTTCCGCACAGACAGTATAGACAGGTCAACGAACACCTGCAGAAAGAATGAATGATTGCAGAAGTAGGCTAACACACCGGTAACCTAGCGAGTAAACCCGTTTCCTTGGTTCTGTGAGCTGCTCCACCACATTGGAATCAAAGCCAAGGGGAGGGTGGTGGGAACCGCCGACGGGCAGCCCGCAGGTCAGACACGCTGGCAGTACCTTGGGCTTGCGATTGGCGGCCTGAGGTGGAAAGGGGTTTTATGGGACCGAGCTCTCTGCGGCCTCTGATGCCATCGCCAGGTGTCCCAGTTGAGTCGAATCGTCAGACGCCCTGCTGGTGTCGGAGAATGGCTTGTCAGTGTGGGGAAGCCTACACGCAGGCACACACATGAAGACACAGGCAGACACACACACACATGCACACATTAGAATTGGGTCTGGAAACCCAACAGATGCTCTTCAGTAATGCATCTACATGCATCCCTTGGAAAGCCAGTCACGGTGCAGCAGGTGGTGCTGGAGATGGTGAGCCGGGACACGCGGCAGTGTTCCTGCGTCCTGAGAGTGTGCCCACAGCCATGCAGGACGCCTGTGCACACAGATGTCCACTCGGGGCCCTTGCGTTGGGGACCCAGAAGCACAGCCGCTCAGGTAACCCCAAGGCCGTGTGTTTCTCTAGCCTTCACACTTGGGTGGTTTCCATTCAGATCAAGGAGGACCATCCACACGGGCCTGGGTCTTCAACTCACTCCCGGGGTGAGACTCTGCCTCATACAGTCTCCCAGTGAGTAGAAAGTTTCCCGAGTAGTTTTAGAAGTTCTTTTGCAAATCGCTGGAGGGAATTCGTGTGTGCAGCGGGCAAGGTATTTGGGGACAAGCTGAATCAGGGTGACTTCTGAGAGCACTGAGCATGAGCTGGGTGGCAGGACCCCAGTCTGCAGAGAGTCTCCACTGGAGAAATTTGGCCTTTTTACAGCATGGATTGTGGGTCTTGTCTGTCGATGGTCAAATGGTGCCCAACAGCCACCACCACGCCGAAGAAGCCAGAAGGTGACACATTTACTATTTGTAGTTGGCGCTTCTTGTGTTTTTTTTTTTTTTAATTAAAAAATACCAGCAGAGTGCATGGAATTGCTTCTATCTCTTTTTGTGGGATAAGGGAATTGCTCCTAACTTGTCTCATTTAAAATTCAAGGAATTAACAGACTCGGTGAATGATTATAGTCAAGACGATACAGTAAGATGAACAGACAGAGGGAGAAAAGACAGGTAGGTATTTATTCCAAATGTGACCCTGAGTGAGCTATAATGTATTTCAGTTGAATTTGGCAAATATTTGTCTCATGGTGCATTTCAAAATTCTCCCCTGAAGTCACACTGACATCAGCGGAGGGTAAACTTGAACCTAACAGAAGGCAGTCCCGGGGGCAGCAGGAGATGCCAGGGGGCATCTGGAACCACTTTGAACCCTCTGCGTTGTGTCTGCTGGGCCCGGGGGTTTCATTTCTCTTCCAGGAAAATGTGACACATGGATAATAGGGTGTTTACGCCTTCCCCCAAACATCGCCACGTTGCCGTTTCAGCAATATTTCATCTGTTGAAAGACAGTTGTAAAAATCCCCACATCTAGTGTTCACACCCCTGCCAGGTGCACCCCAGCTTAGGACACGTGGGGGCGGGGGGAGGTGCGCTGAGAGCGACACCAAGACTAAGAAAGCCAAGGCTTTTCCCCCGAGGTGCCCAAATCTGGTTTGGGTCCTTGCAGCTCACGGTGACTGGATGCTTAGGTCCTGAGATCAAGGCTTTGGCACGCACCATCTTATTTCCAGCTTTACAATAATCTTCACACTAATCCCGCAAGGTATTTATGATGATGATAATGATGGTTGTACTTGGAGAAAGCTGCCTCTGACTTCGAATGCTGAGGCGACTTGTCCAAACTCACAAAGCCAGAAAGTGGTAAAAACCAGCATTCGGACCCAGAAAGTCTGACTGCGGAGGCCCCCCTTACACACGGGGCCCCTTATCCTCAAAGTCCAGGGACAACCAGAGACTTCATTTAGGTAGGAAGAAAGCAACACCATGCTTGTATTGATCTTCTACATCTCATTTTAAATACCAAACAATCGTATCCAGGTTGTGGAATGCGGGAATTTTAAGGGTTCAGCTCAAGGAGCTTCGGCAAGTGCTCACACCTGTGCAACTCCTGCTCTGCTGGGTCTCCACCCACGTCACCTCCCCCAGAGGGATTCCTCTTCCGACACATTCTTCCCGGCCAACCTCTCCACCCCGCAGGGAAACGTCTGCTGTTCTGATTTCTACCTCCATTGTCCGCCCCGCCTGGAGACGTCTGACAAAGGGACCCCTGCCGTGTGTGCTGTCTGGCACGTGACTGCTTTTGCTCGGCGTGCTGTGTCTGAGAGTCGTCTGTGTTGTTTTGTGTGTCGGTCGTTCATTCCATCGTATTGCTGGGTTCATACTCTCCCTCCCTAGTTTTTGCAAAGGAGAAAGAGTTTGTGTCTGCCTGTGGGATTCAAAGGTCCAGAAGGGGACCCAGCAGAAAGGCATGCCCCGGTCTTCGTTGCCTGCCGGGATCCGGTCCGTTCCTACACAGGTCCTCGTTGGCTCTGCTCTCTGAGCCCAGGCACTGGCCGCGGCAACTGGTGGGTGCAGGACGGTGCGCAGGCTAAAGCTCTGTGATCGTCCGCCTCTGAGCTTTCTTGACACGGAATTGTTTCCATTAAGACAGTTCTAGTCCTGGCTGGGTGGCCCAGTTGGTTGGAGTGTTGTCTCATGTACGGAAAGATCCCGGGTTTGATCTCTGGTCAGGTGTGTACAGGAGGCAACCCACGGATGTTTCTCTCCCTCTCTCCCTTCCTCTGTCTCTAAGATTAATAAATGCATCCTTAGTGAGGGTTTTTTTCAAAAAGTATTTTATGGCGAACCATTGAATCCGTTAAAGCTTCATGTTAGAAAATATACCAGTAAGGCAAACAAAGCACCGCAAAGGCATCGACTGATGGTGTGTTTAGGGCCGGTGACACTGGGCTGTGGCTCTGGTTCTGGGGGCCCCCCTGGCATGACTGTGTCCCGGGCCGTCTCCCTCCCCCGTGGGTCCCAGCCCAGCCCCCTGCAGTGCAGGAGAACGGAGACGAGCAGAATTTCAGGGGATGCCAATGACCTTGGAGACAGCTTGGGAAGGGGAGAGCGTCCGCAGTGGCTCGGAGGTGGGAAGTTGGTTCAGTGTTTGGGGCGCGTTCATCAAGCTATCTTCGTTAAACTAATGACCGTGTAGCGGAGCGGAAGATGGTAATTCTGTGCAAGTAAATTGGGTACAAATAGAGAATTCTTGAGGGCCAGAGTGAGGACTTTATACCTAGTTTCATAGGTACTGGGGAGGCATTTTGAGCACAGAACTGGGGGCTGAACAGCCCTTGAGAACAAATTCTGGCGGGAGACTGAATGGTGAGGTCACAAGGGGGCACGCCCTCTCTCACAGCCCGAGCTACGGCAGGCAGCATGCGGGCCCAGGAAGGAAGGTGTGAGCTCATTGTTTCTTGGGAGAATTTCTTTGGCTCTTTTTTTCTCGTGGTCTGTGTGTGTTACAGACCTAAAACGAACTATTTTGCAGGTTTTAAGCATAATTAACCTCACCGTGTTCAGACCTTTAAGTTTGTTATATTCTAGACCTTAAGCCAAGGCACAGGGAAACCCAATTAGGCTAGTAATAGGTTTGGATGAAATTATATTAACTATTAAAGGAACATAATTTATACATAGTCAGCATGTTTAATTTTTCTGCTGTGGAGAAAACCCTAAAATGCTAACTTGATATTAAAACCTGAGAGAAAACAAATCTGCATAATATAATCAAATGACTTTTACTTTGAGGTTGGGGTAGGTTGCAGGTAGCAGCATTATTGTCGAAGCAAACTGTGCAAAGTCATTTCAAACCAGCATGTGAGAATGAAGGAAAGATCAGCTTCCTGGTGTGGAGGCAACAGGCGTGTTTAGAAATAAACTGTAATTAAAAGAAGAAACTTATACACATTCACTTTCATCTTTCCAGGAGATAGGAGAATAATAGTATGGGAAAAACTGAAACTAGACTCTTCACATTTGGGATAATTAGGTTACAACAAAAGTGCATACAATCTTAAGGAAAAAAGGAACCAAGGATGTTTTCAACACTTATTTTTTTTTGGTCTATTTTCCCTTTTTTTTGCTAATTGTACTAATTTCTTCTCTTTTTAAAAAAGATTTTATTTATTTATTTTTAGATAGGGAAGGGAGGGAGATAGATAGAGAGAGAAACATCAATGCACGGTTGCTGGGAGTCATGGCCTGCAACCCAGGCACGTACCCTGACTGGGAATCGAACCTGCAGCACTTTGGTTTGCAGCCCACGCTCAATCCACTGAGCTATGCCAGCCAGAGCCATGTTTTCCTTTTAACTTTGTCCTGAACCTGCCTCTGGAATGACGGGAACTTGAAATAAAACATCAACTATAATTGCCATCATCATCATTATCACTATTATCAGGTATTTGTTTTTCCTCATGTTTTTGTGATAGGAGTCATAATGAAGTATAAGGTACATGCTTCAAACATAAATATATGCATGGAAAAATCACCAATAATACAAGATAGCATAGTATAAATACTAAATATCTATGATAGATAACATGCGTATCTCAAGAAAAATGGATGCGATATTCCCTCCGCAGGATGAAATACAAATGGTGACTTGGGAGAGAAAACACTAGCGTCATCTCTGGAGGTCAAAGCTCAGCAGGTTTTAATATAACCTCCACTTCTGAGGTATGAGGGTTATTCAGGATCTAAGTTAAGAAGTTTAATTAGTGCCTTGGATAATGCACCACTTGTCTCTGCCATCCAGACGCGGTGCGGAGTGCTGCTTTGATGTTCGTGGACTTCAGCACGAGCCCTGGCTGCGTGACCCTCGGAAAGGTCGGAAAGGTCAGTGTTCTCCTCACCTGAACACCGGGATGGCTCAGGTCTACGGCTTGGGATTTCGGGGACACATAAATGAGAGAGTGTGGAGTAAGCAAGGTGACTAGCACATGGTAAGCGCTCGACAAATATTTGTCATCACCACCGTCACAAGAATTTGTGTGGGCTAAGCTTCACTGGATGTTAAAGGGGGTTTGGAGAGAGAGTCCAGCGCCCTGGGGTGCTGTCCGCTTGAATGGGGCCTCCCAGTATTTGGGCTTAGATTCATTCTCAGGCATTTAGATGTGCCCAGTGTTTCCAATAACAAATAATGTCCTAACAGATATCCTTGTACTTATTTTAATGCATCTCAAGGCATATTTCTGCAAGAGAGTCTCATGACATCAGAATTTGGGCACCAAATATTTATCGACATTGTGTCTCCTTTGTTTTAGGTGCAGATGAGAAATTCTTATTAAGCTAGCTTCAGTGAAAATATTTATGTACTTTTTTTGGCACATTGTTAAAATACTGTGGCTTTTACATAGTTTATGCTGATGCTAGTAAATCCTTTCTCTTCTTTATCAAAATCATTTTGCTGCTTCTCCTATATTTACTCTTTTAGATGGACTTCAGAGTCGATCTCTCAGTGTCTACGGGGATTTGATGGGAATTTTATTGAATTGGCATTGCTGAGATTAATTATTAATTTTCTAAAAATGGATAGATTTGCAATATTGAATTTTTTTCATCTTAAGTTTCCTCCAGTAAAGCTTTATGGTTTCTCCTTATGACTTTGATATTTTTTAAGTTCATTCCCAGATATTTGATATACAAAGCTAATCTTTTCCATAATATAAATTTATTGGTTAAATGAGTATATAGAAAAGATATTGATTTTTAATATTATTAGCCTCTAAGCCAAAGCAATACAAACCAATAAGAATACCAAGTAATCAAATAAAATTTGCAGTGCCTAAGTACATTATATTTAAGATCTTATTTAATATTCACAAAAATGTTGTCAGGTGTAATTATTTCTATTTTCATATTTTACCAGTATAAGGGGTGAAGTTTAGAGAAATTGTCTAATCCCCACAGTCACACTGCCAGTGGCTAGAGTGTGGGTCACGTATTTCGCCACTGGTCTATGCTTATATCCTTTTATTTAGGACATGAAAACCATTTCTGAGGAACCCAGTTGAATTGTTTAGGACACAAAAATCATTTCTAAGAAATACAACTGGATTAGCATTCATTAAGCGGTATCTTCTGACACACTGAGGTTGATTCTTATGGAAAGCTTACCTCATCAGTTACATGGGATTCTGCTTTCTTGCTCTTGGAGGCCCTTGTTACCCATCTTTTAGGCTGTGGGCAAGACTCAGCACCTTCTTGTCAATCAAGGCTTAAGGAGGAATAACTAGATACTAACATAGCTGCCATTTTGAAATTCTCTTAGTTAAAAATATCTCTTCTCTTAAACCCATGGTCCCTGCAGGAAGTGTTGGTTTATTCCAGTGAAAATGTTTCTATGCAGAAATGCATCAACAATGATGGAAGTTTATGAAGAGGGCTGTGTTAAGTCAGTGAAGTGGACACGGGATTGTGTAGAATTCGAAAGACAGAGTACTCAGAAAACACTTCATCTGTAGAAAAAAAAATTACAGCAACGCTGTGAAACAAATTAAAAAAGTTCAGCATCTGCTATGGTTCATCCAGTTTCCAGAGGTTCTGTACGATCCCAAGTGTTACACTCGACAGAGTCCCTGGGCCTTCTCCTTGAATTCCGCTGAGGGCTTTTATTTTTATTTTTTAATTTATTTTTTTTTAAGATTTTATTTATTTATTTATTTTTAGAGAGGGAAGGGAGGGAGAAAGAGAGAGAGAGAAACATCAATGTGCGGTTGCTGGGAGCTGTGGCCTGCAACCCAGGTATGTGGCCTGACTGGGAATCAAACCTGTGACACTTTGGTTCGCAGCCCGCGCTCAATCCACTGAGCTACGCCGCCAGCCAGGGCTCCGCTGAGGGCTTATAAAAGGCCCTTGGGGCGCGTCTCAGCTGTGGATGCAGCGTTTCCAGGAAAGGACTCCCAGGCCAATGGGACCCACTGGCTTCACAGGGGTTAGGGCAGCCCAGGCCAGAGCACCAAGGTGATGCTTAGCTTCCACGGACAGTAGAGAGTTCTCGACTTCCCTGCGTGGTGTTTCACTAGACAGCTTTTCGTCTCCTGCATAATGTCCCACCCACAGTGAACTTATACAAATGTATTACACCTGGGTAAAGGTACAAGATTCCAGGGCGAGAGCACCTTCCACCGCTTGACAGATGTTCTCCTGTCTTATATCTGATGATGCAACACCCGTACCTTCGTTTTGCTGCTGCACCTGCAAGCACCCTGCCTCCCTTGCTGCCCGCCCGTGGGCGGTTCTGCAGGACATAGCCTGTCGGAGCCTCGCTGACTTGTCCAGGGCCGAAGGGCTTTGTCCGCTCAGTGTTAATGAAGATTCTGAGATGAGTAATCAGGGACGACGATTGCCTTTCCTGGCCTTAGTCAGAGAATGGCTTTATACCTTGGAAGACACGGGTCGGGAACTGGCTGTGTGGGAATGACTTCCGAACGACGGAGAACGTGATGCTTCGCCGCCCGCCCAGTGCAGCAAAATTCCACGGCGGGCATGCATGTGGGCCAGCCGTGCAGTTTGCTAGGAGGGGCTCTGACCGGCTTTGACTGACTCATTTAATGGACACTGGTCTAACAGCCCCCCCGCCCTCACAATATTACTCAAGTCTGTTCATCTGTCTCCGTATCCATGCCCGCCACTCTGTCTAAACGACCAGCATCTCTCCCCTGACCAGCTGGTCACCACCTCGCAGCTACACCCTTTCACTCAGCCACCCTGGAACCACTCACTATCGGAACAGCAGCCAGGATGATCCTTCCACAAGGCAGCCTTTCGAAACCCCTCTGTGACTTCCGTTAACTCTTGCGACAAAGGTCAAAATCCTCACTCTGGCCTATACATCCTTGCAGGGTCCGGCCGCTTGCCGTTCCTCAGCTTCCGTTTTCAGTGTGCAGGCTCCTTCCGCCCACGCGGCCCCGGTCTCTCTTCCTTCGTGGGGCCGGAGCCTCCTGGCGCTCCTCACCCCCAAATCGCTTTCTCGGGGAGGCCTGAGACAAAGGGCACGCTCGCTTATGTTTGCGCTTTCCAAGGACAAGTCGTTTTCTTGCCGCGCCTGACATCGGCTTGTGTTTAAATATTTATTCGTGTGATGGTCTTTATTAATAGCCGTCTTTTGTGCTACACTATAAATCTAAATCATTTATTAAAAATAGTATATGCTCCCACCTAGCTACACAAGTCCCCCAGTACATATCGGCTAAATGAATAAATAATCTTCTCCCCAAATGAAAATATTTTTCTCCCAAACGTCACGGACGTAGAAAAAACATAGTGTGTCCCATCTGAATTGCAATTCACCTGGAATACTTAGATTAATTGCCGCGTCTAAGCTCTTGTTCGTCAGACCGCCCTTCTCTCCGCAAAGGCACAATCGGGTTCAGATAGTTTCCCCTCCAAAATGCTGACCTCATCACTGGTTTTCTTTCTTTCGTGATGACAGAAATCATGTTCCCTCTCCTTCTGAGTGTTCACAGTGCACATCTTTTGTGATTTCAACATTCAGAAAATTTAATTGACTCCTAATGTTTTCATGCGCACGCTTGTTTTTCTCTTCCTCTGGAGCCCAGGCGCTGCCTATCCCGTCACTTAATGGGGGGTGCTCCCTGCAAGCCAATGTTGAATAAATATTTTACAGAGCAGCCTGCCGCACTGTCACGTTTCTGATGTGCTGTTCGGTCCCGCACGAGGCTGGAATACCAATCCTGAGACCTCCTCCCCGGCAGCGCGGATCCGCCAGCAGCGATGACAGCCCAGAGGTTTCATCCGCCACCCGCCTCTGCACACCCTGAACACAGGAGCAGGGACAGGCTGCCGTGCGGGCCCTGGCGTGTCTGCCAGCAAAGGCAGCCGACAACCTGGCCTGCGGGATTTCTGTGGAATGAAACACAGTCAAAAATTGAGAACGGCCCTTACAAATTGGCATTTCTGCTCAGTCTGTTCTGCAAAGCACAGAGTCAGAGAGAGAGAGAGAGAGAGAGAGAGAGCGCGGTTGTGAAAAGCACAGCTCTTACCGGGCTTGACGGTGGAGGTGCAGGGCCTCAGTGTGCAAATTAATAAAACTCTCTGCAACGCGCTATTTGTGTCTGTAATATGCAGTTGGGACTTTGTAACTGAGGATATTTCTTCTTCTTCTTCTTTCTCTTTTTTTCAATCATCACCTGAGGATATATTTATTGATTTTAAAGAGAGAGGAAAGGAAAGAGAGAGAGAAACATCAATGTGAGAGAGACATTGATTGGTGGCCTCCCATATGCACCCCAACTGGGGATTGAACCCGTAACCTTCTGGTGTATGGGACGACTCTCCAGACCACTGAGCCACTGGGCTAGGGTGAGGATTTTTTTTCTTTAATTGATTTCCTCCTTCCCTCCATTGTTGAAGAGGAAGTTGCCCTGGACTGAATGGAACAGGCAAGGCAGATTTTATGCAAGGCTGTGCTAGGGGAGAGGGTGGACTCAACCCTGTCACCACATAAAACAAGAGGAGGGAGAGTGTTTCAGTGCTGGGGTGAACTAGGGAGGGGCATTAGGGCCAGGGCGGTCTGTGTCCTTCAGGCGGCTGCATTTGCTCATTGGCGCTACTCTAAGTTAGGTTCCTAACCTTCCACAGAGACTGAGTGAGTCTTTTCCCTTCCCTCCCTTCCCTCCCCTCCCCTTCCCTTCCCTTCCCTTCCCTTCCCTTCCCTTCCCTTCCCTTCCCTTCCCTTCCCTTCCCTCCCTTCCCTTCCTTCCCCTTCCCTCCCCTTCCCTTCCCTTCCCTCCCTTCCCCTTCCCTTCCCTCCCTTCCCTTCCCTCCCCTTCCCTTCCCTTCCCTTCCCTTCCCTCCCTTCCCTTCCCTTCCTACTTTTCTCCTTCCTTCCAGTGTTAATTCTGGTAAGAACACTTGCTCTGAGATTTCTAAACAAGAATGCAGATGCCTAATACAGCACTGTTAACCACAGGCACAGTGTCATACAATGGGTCTTCAGGGTTCATTCATCTTACCTAATTGAAACCTTAGACCCAGGAACAACAGCCCCTCCCCTCCCCCATTTCTGTCTCCCGGGGCGACCACCGTTCTACCGTTTGTTTCCAGGAGTCTGGCCCTCAAGACCCCTCCCATACGGGGAATCGTACAGTCTTCGTCCTTCTGAGCCTGGCCTGTTTCACCCAGCCCATCTTTCTTGACGGTTATGTTTCAAAGCAATGGCTCCCAGATCCTTGAGAAAGACGTTTCTGGGCTGTAAAACTGGCCAGAGGCTTGGAGAAGATTTACATCTCAAAGGGGCAGAGGAAGAATTTACAAGGGCAAGTCCTCCAAAGGAAATGCTCTAAGAAGGAAGAGGGAGGTGTGGGGGTGGTGGGGGGCCCTGCGGTCTGCAAGCAACTGGTGTCAAGTTCAGTCCAGTGACGGAACCCTTAGGAAGCCATCTCGGTCTTCCTCCCTCCCTTCTTTCCTTCTTTTAAAAAACTCCAAATAGTTTTTGCTATAACAGGATTAGACTTCGTTAAAGGATAATTTAATCAATCAATCAATTAATCAATCAGTTAATTAAATCGCGGTATTGTTGCCATATAACATTGTATAAGTTTGAGGTGAAGAGCATTATGATTTGATATTTGTACATATAGCAAAGTGATCAGTTAACACCCATCACCTCACACTGTTACAATTTTTTTCTTGTCGTAAGAACTTTTAATGTTTACTATGTTAGCACTTTCCAAATGTACAACACAGTGCCGTTAACGGCACTCACCATGCGGTACATGGTACCCCCAGAACTCACTGATTTTATAGCTGGAAGTTTGTACCTTCCATTGTTAGCTAGTTTTCCTCCCTCCCCAATCCTCACCTCTGGCAACCACCAATTTGTTCTTGGGCTCTCTGAGACCATGAATTTAAATAAAGATTCCATGTTAAAGAGTAATTTTATTCTTTTTTAAAAGATTTTTACTTATTTATTTTTAGAGAAGGAAGGGAGGGAGAGAGAGAGAGACATCAATGTGGGGTTGCTGGGGGCCATGGCCTGCAACCCAGGCATGTGTCCTGACTGGGAATCGAACCTGCTATGCTTTGGTTCGCAGTCCGAGCTCAATCCACTGAGCTATGACAGCCAGGGCTTTTCTTCTTCTTTTTTTTTTTTAAAGAGTAATTTCAAAGAGGTAAAATCCTGATTTTCACATAAATCTAAAAAGGTATGAATGTTAGAATTCTTTTTTTTTTTTAAAGTTTTACTTATTTATTTTTAGAGAGGGAAGGGAGGGAGATAGAGAGAGAGAGAGAGAAACATCAATGTGCGGTTGCTAGGGGTCATGGCCTGCAACCCAGGTATGTACCCTGACTGGGAATCGGACCTGCGACACTTTGGTTCGCAGTCCGCGCTCAATCCAGAATTCTTTATTGAGCTAATAAACAGGGAAGTCAGGCAGATGTTGTAACGGGTTTAAAGGAAAGTAGGAACAGAAGACATTTATGGACCAGGAATGTTGCAATGGGTGTGCACATGCAAGTGACAGCTTTTCTGCGGTGGGGCTGGGAGGTCCACAGGATCGTGGCCGAACAACATTTGGATACTTATCCGTAAGAATTCTTTCTCATTACAATGAATTATCCCTCAGTAATGAAGTTATAAATATTGGCTTCAATGTACAGAGCTGTACATAATTCTCACAGAATCCCAGTTAGGTGATCCAGATGGTTTTACTCTGGATATAACATTGCTTCCCACAGAATCACCAGTTTTTGTCCTATAGATCTTTCCTTCCACAACATGTCGTGTCTCTTTGGTCCTCCTTACCCGTCCTTTCACTCCCGTAGTGAGCAGCCGTGAGCACAGGTCAGGCGTACGCACTGAGCAGGGTGCAGACCCGCGGCACAGGTCTTCTGCCCCAGAGTGCACAGCGCAGGTCCGGTATCCTCGCCCGTAACCCAGCTCCGAGACAGGCTGCTGCGCTGTGCTGCCCGACACAGGCGGGGCCCACGGAAAAGCCCTTGGATTTTCTCCAAGTTCGGTCTTACCGTCTAAACCTGGGGGCTTTCCCCAAGGAGGTGGCAGCTGGTGAGTGTCCCTGGTGCGACCTCGTGATGAGAGCAAGCTGGGTTAACCTGGGGAGAACGCACGCCCTCTGCTTCACTGTGTGCGGTGCGCCCCCGAGAGGAGGAGTTAGGACGAGAACCCCCAGTGCCGCCCTTGCCATCTTGAGAGCCTTAATAGTAACTCTGAACAAGGGGACCCACATTCTGGCTTTGCACTGGGTCCCGCAGATGTCGTAACCAGTCCTAACGGTGACCAAGTGTGTCATCGTCCCAACATGGCTAAAGTGTCGTAAGACTACAGATGAGGGGGCCGCTGAGTTTTCTGGGAGGGGAAGGCTGGCAGGGATGGTCTAGTGAATCGGAGTTCAGTTTGCAGAGCGAGTCGAATTTCAAAAGACAGAGAAGGGGAGTCTCCTGGTGGAAGTTTCAAAATGACGGGTCCTTTGTAGAGCATCTGTGTCCGGGGGCGGTGCGGTGGCCCTGGACAGAGGAACTCAGAGGCTGGAGGACTTTGAATGCATCAGGTGATTTAGAGTCTACTTTTCTGGCAATGGGGGGGACCTTTGGAAGCCATCTGAGAGGAGCGGCGACAGGCTCAGCGGCAGATTTTGGACAGCCACTCAAAATTGCTTGAATTGGGATTTTGAAGGGTAATATTTTAGTTCCAGGCTGGCAGAGGGATGCCTATGCAAATTCTATTCAGATCTGTCATTGTGATGCAAAAAGGAGCACAAATGGTCTTCACGATTACCCTCTGGGGAAAATGCTCACGTCAACCGCCGAGGGGGCAGTCGATCCACTCCCTGCGAACTGTGCTCAGAGTGCAGAGTGAGAGAATTCGCCTTAAGAACCAGGAAGGAAAATCCAGAAGTAAACAGGTAGACTTCAAGGCTCAGGTTTAAAGCCGTGCCATAGAGATGTCACCCCTACACTGTCTGTGTGACCAGAAAGAGGAGAGAACAGGCAGGCAGGACGAGGTGGTTTATTGGACTGTGAACGTGTGTGTCTGGTCCTTTTCTTTCCCTCCTTTCGGTGGTTTGTTCCAAGCAGGCAACGGGGTGTTAAAGGCTAATGTTCAAAAGAGGTAGAGTCATGGCTTCCGTAGGGACTTAAAACGAGCACCTGCCAAGGATTTTACTGGGCTCCTCAACCAAGGAACCGATAAAGTTTTGCAACGGCTTCAAAGGGAATGCAGAGCATGGTATTTGTATAGATTAGGCACATTTTTGCTGAAATACTTTGACAAATAAAATTACAGGTAGGTGAAGTAAAATCACATCTTATTTTATTTGCAAATAAAATTTCCCAATGGGCAAAAACGCCGTTTTCCCGCGGGGGGGTTGGGAACCTCCCTCTGCTGTGGGGAGAATTTGCACGTGTACAAACAAATGACATCCACGCTGCTACTCGTGTTCTGCAAGTTGGGTCTGTTTCTGCACAGTTGTGAAGTAGCTGAGCGGAAACCAAGGTGCAGCTCCCATGGGGTACAATCTCTTTCAGACGCTCCGAAGTCTCACTTTTTTTTTTTCCACGGAGGATCCCTTTGTGTTTCTTTGCCTCATTGGAAGTTTACATTCCATGGACTCGAAACCTCTAGCCATTGGCTGTTTTCTTCTTCTTCTTCTTACACATATTAAACATTCACCTGGAAAAAGGTCAGACCTGGAGTCCAGGACCAGTAGGGGAGGCGAGGAGGGATTCCGCCGTGTGGCCAGGAAAGCAGGAACCCTTCAGGACGTGGTGGCAAGGTCTTGTGCTGGTGTCCCAGGGTCTCAGGGGAGGTGGCTTTCCCCAGGGTGGCACAGGGTTAGCAGAGCCCTTATACCTAGAAGGCCCGGGTGGACAGGGAGGGGCATGGAGCCCTAACCAGTGTGGAGTGACGACCAGGATGATCGTGAAATTTATCAGCCGACCAGGACACACCTGAAGATGAAAGGGGCCGCTGTGCCAGGACAGCGGCACAAACAGGGACCATCTAGGCATGCCGGGACGTGACACTTGAGCACGATAAACAACTCTAAGAAACAGGGAGTTCGTATCTTAGTTGATTTTCAGAGAGCAATACTAGACAGTCTTCAGTCCCCAGAAGGGAGTTCCGTGGTGCCTTTCGCAGGTGCTGCTGTGAGAAGGCCATCAGCGTGCTTGGTGGCCATGAAAACGTGCTTTAAAGGGAGGTTTGCGTTGTTGTGTAGCGACAGAATTTGAGTGTTTAAGGGCAGTGAGTGAAATGGATTCCGAAAGAGTGGTTCTGGGGGAGGATGAAGTAATGCTAACAGAAGAGGTACATGTTCTTAGAAAGAGGCAGAAAGAATTTTAAACGGCTGAGGTCTTGGGGTTCTCTCTGCCAGAAAGAGGGTACAGTTGAAACTGGCTCTGGGACCCCAGAGGGGAGGCCAGAGTAACACCCCAGTGGCACCACAAAGGGGCTGTTCCCCTCCAAGCTAACCACAATTTCCTGAGGACGGCCTTCTAACAGACATTTCTTGTTACTTTCCTAGGTTGGCAACCCAATGACCTGTCTTAATATTCACCTTTTAACTTTCCTCTCACCATCGCCCTCCACACACTCACAACAGATTTTAAAATCTAAGGCTGTTTGAAATGAGTCCCGTGTGTGTAGAACTCTGTTATCAACTATGACACATTCCTAGACCCCATGCTCCCTTACACTGGGCACCCCTAGGAGGGGAGCCATACAGAACTCTCTCTACAGAGGTAGGCTGCAACCGACCCCAAACTTTAACCCCCCAAGCGCCCTGGAGAAATGTCATGATTCTCGTCTACTTGTACTGTGGGCTGGAAACCGAGTCTACCAGTAAGCGATGACGTGACACCATATCCCCCGGACGCAGGAGCGTAAGTCCCAGCTCTTCGCAATCTGTGCTCATGGACCCCTCAGGCGGACTGGTGAAATCGGTGGGCGTCCTTTCAGGATAAAGGGTTTGCTTGTTTTTTTTTTTTTTCTAAATCTTCACCTGAGGACAGTTTTTTGTTTCTTTTAGAGAGAGAGGAAGGGAGAGAGAGAAACATGCCTGTGAGAGAGAAGCACCCATGGGCTGCCTCCCACATGCACCCAGACCAGGGATCAGACCCGCTGACCGAGGCATGTGCCCCGACCAAGGACTCGAACCTACAACCTTCTGGTTATGGGCTGGTGCTTCAACCAGCTGAGCCACACCAGCCAGGGCTCAGAATAAAGGTCTTCAGGGCATACATAACTACTCAGGGTTACAGACAAGTCAATGACATGAAAACATAATGGTCAAACCACTTACACTGCTACATCCATTATATAATGATATGTGTACTTTTTTCATCGATACTCTGAACAGCAAGATCTAGTAGTCGCTCTGATAACTATTATAATTAAAGAATAACGAGAGTGAAAGGTACTTGGAGATATTTGTGAGAACCGTGTTATGATATGGACATATATGTCATTTAGGTTGGTAAGAAAGGTATAGGTGCCCCTCTTCTCGCGTGGTTTGCTGCCCACGTTTCTAGCCACAAAGAGGCTAAATGTAAGTGAGAGAGCGCGGAACCAAAGGTAGGCTGTTTGCTTTGGCATCGAAGGTCTATGTCTATGATGCACGCCCCCTGCTGGCAGGTCCGGGTCTCCGTTTCTGTCCTCAGCGGAGTTCACTGCCCTCTGGGCGCCGGCTCATCCCTACCAAAGACCCGCACCCGGGCGAGTCTGACATCCTGCGTCCCCACCCACGGCAGCCCGTGGGTAACCGCGCCCGGCGCGCTCATTCCCAGCACTGGCGGAACTGCTCCCCTGGGCCCACGGCCCTGTCTCCTGTGGCTCCGACGCCTGCACTTGCTCCCTGGCACGGCCCAGGGCCTCGGGATAGGTCCTTTTAACATCTCTGCTGCTATCGAACTGTTTCCATCTCAGCTTTAAATCAGGTGAGTGGTTGTGAGATCCGCTGCGGTTATCCATGCTCCATCCAGGAGGCGGTCAGAGGCTGTGGGAAGAGACACCCGGAGGACCCGGAAACAGAGCAGCCAGAGCAAATTAGGGGGGCAGCAGCCACACCCCGGCTCCGGGGGACATTATTTTCTTTCCGAGAGACCTGCAGCCAGGTCTTTCGAGGGGGTAGATTAGAGGCTCCTTAGCGTGTGGCCAGGCCTGGTATGCACGTGCATAAGCAACCTGGCTTCCCAGGTTGCACTGAGAACAAAATCTAGGCTTTTTCCTCTGGCCTGCGGATTGGCATCTCAGTGTATCTGGGACGGCCTTGCTACGTGCCTGTCCCCCCAGCTTCGTGTTGAATAAGAACCCCTTACAATTTCAAAACTGTCGTGCGGTCATCGTTTCGTGGATGCTGGAGTGTGCGACCCAGATTCCCTGCAGGACACCGGCGTTTTGGTGGCCTGCTCCTCTCAGCTGGTACCTGGAAGAGAACCAGTTTGCAGAAGCCCATGTGCTGTCCCCAGGGGTCGCCGGCTGGTAAGGAGGGGCCCGCGCAGAGGTAAGACTTCACTGACCAAAGACGGACAAACTCAGCCAGGCCGTTCCAGTTCGAAGCCGCATACGGGGGTCCCCCGAGGCCCCCACAGCTACTTCCTCTGCTCAGCGCTGCTTCCCGCATTTCTCCCAGTTTTCTTCCTCAAGGGCGTTCCTGGAGCAGTTCTCAGTCTCCGGGTCTGTCTCTCTGCCAACCGGAGCTGCGACAGCCCTTGTGTCGACACGGCTTCAGGACACCTGTCCCGAACCACCTCTCGATTTCTCAGACATGCTAAGCTTCTTATCTCCTCCGGCCGTTTTGCTTGCAGAGAATTTTCTCTTCTACCCACTGGTTTGGCCTTTAGATTGTCACGTGTCAAGCTCCTCCTCGTCCTTCAGGCCCCAGCTCGAATCTCATTTCCTCAATGAGGTCTTTTCTTTCCTGGTTCCCGTCCCCACAGCCACTTCTCCCAAAGCCTTTATTGTGTTCTTTTGTCTTTCCTCCGCAGCCCCATCACAAACGGAAACTCTCTTGCTTACTTATTTACTTTCTTATTGGCTTTCTCCTCCTGTAGAATATAAGTTCCTTCTGGGGCAAAATCTTATTTGTCTTGTTCACCCCTGAATCTCCAATATCCAGAAGATTGTCTGTGGCATGTAATAAGCACAAAATAATATTGGTTGAAGGAATGAATAAGAAAAAAGGAGGAACCCACCCCAAAATATGATACAGGTTCATTTATAAACTTTTTTTTACCTCTCTAAAAATGGTTTTAGCTATTTACTTAGCTTGCAGTTCTTGTTTCATTTTCTAGGGAATATTCTTGCCGATTCTTCCGGAGTTTCTCATCTCTCACAGTTGCCCACCTTTATAACTTTGATTTTCAAGAATATAATATGAGACATTATCCATAAGTAATATTAAAATTACCATAATAATAATAATAATAATAACTAGCATTTATTGCGCATCTGTATCTGCCAGACACTTCAGTAACTGCTGGGTGTATGTTAACATATTCAACCCTCACCGCCATGCTCGGGGGAGGTGTTACTTCCCTTTCGTAAGAGGAAACTGGAGTTGAGAGAAGTTTCAGGACTTTCCCCAAGGTCACGCAGCGAATAAATGGCGGAAGAGCCAAGACACGAACCCAGCTCTTCTGAGAAGGGACCTGTCACGCGGTGCCCAGCGGATGCCGTGCAGAGGGCACAGAGCCCCGACATCTCCTATCCTGGGGCCGCGTCGTCCTGGGTGCCACGTGGCCTCCCAGGACTCAGCCTTCTCACCGTTAAATGTGGCTCGTGCCAACCCTGTTTGCCGCAGCACTGCAAGGAGTGATGATGTTTTGGGCTACCTGGTGCAGAGTGTTCAGTCCGCAGGGTTCATCCCCATCGATGTACGACGCCATAGAAACAGCTTCAAGGTTCCTAACTGCCCATCATCTCAGACCAGTTAGAAGCCGGGGGCCCTTTCAGTCCCACGGGTTAAAACTCTCCATAGCACACGAAGTTCGCTAACATGTATGTTTAACTATGTGCACTGATAGACGTGTGTGTGTGTGTGTGTGTGTGTGTGTGTGTGTCTAGGGAGCAGCTTTATAGTTAAGACCTGAGGTTTCAGGGTCAGATGGACCTAGAAGAGAGTCTCATATTCATTGCTTCTTAGCCCCTCTTGCTGCCTTGCACCCTTCCACTTTCCTTGGGGGTAAATCATATACTTAATGGCACAACTATCTATGCTTCCTCATCTGTGAACTGGATTGGTGTGAGAATTAAATAGAACATTGCCCACAGTACTTAGTGTAAGATTAATCCCCGGTAGCTCATCTATTATTGTTAATAATGATGCTCAGTAATACTAGTAATAGTATGACTCTCTTTGCTTTCTTACTTGGTTATATTTCACTAGAGAATGTGTTTTCAACTGGGCTTCTTTTCATCATGAACACAGAACCATGAGGAGATCTTAGGGTGAGAGGGATAGAAAATATAAACACCAGGAGTACAGTCTCAGTGACCTTGACCCCAACCTCTGCCCTAACCTCACTTTGCAACCAAGGCTCAGAGCAGCACTGGGTTGATGAGTAAGCCTGTGGATCCTCAGATGCCTTACCCCTCCCACTGCGGAGCTGAGCCCGGGAACCCCAGTGATAGCCACGTGATTCCCTTCAGAATGGTCTCACCACATTGCCTTCCACTCTTTCTGGCTCTTTGAGGTAAGTTTCTAGGGCATCTCTGATTTACTGGGGTCTTAGTTTGATCATCTTTAATGATAGACGTAGTCTTAGAGTTCTAGAGTAATAGGATCGAAGGTGACCTTCATGATCTTTTTGGCTTGTAGATAAAGCCCAGCTCCAAAAAGCTAGATCCATTTCCCCTCTTCCCATGAATTTGTTGAAAAAATAAACCCAGTTTTTGAGAAATTGGAGCAATTCAGATTATGATCCTAGTTGCTATTGGATTAGGCAGAGCATCTCCTGGTACATGAATTCCAAGAAAGCATTCCTGGCCCTGGAATTTGGAATTGAAATTATGAGGGACAGTTCCCTGGTTTTTCTCTAATGTGGAATGAAAACAGCCGACTGGCATCTAGGAAGAGTTCTTTGTCATATTGTCTTTGACTTAACAGATCGTTACATCTGCCCTGGCCGGGTGGCTCAGTTGGTTGGATGATCGTCCCATGTGTCAAAGTGGTCGCATGTTGGATCCCTGGTCAGGGCACATACCTAGGTTGCAGGTTGCAAGTTTGATCCCCAGTTGGGGCATGAGTACGGGAGATGACGGGTTGCTGTCTCTCTGTCACGTCTTTCTTTCTCTCTCTGTCTCTCCCTTCCTGTCTCTCTAAAATCAATACACATATCTTCAAGGGAGAAGTTTTTAAAAAAGATAATTACATCTTCCTGCTTTCTGAGAAATGGCCTCCAACAGGATTCTTCTGGTGGCTAGAGACATTCTTGCTGACACAATCAAAAGGCCAGGCAAGCAACTTGCTAGCTTAATGGGCATGGACATTGCATCTCATTCCACTTAATGTAATTAAATCTGATTGTATATAATTACTCCTTTCTACGGAAAAAATGCCCTTGAAAGGTTAAAATATTGATTGCTGAGAGTGGAGATTTCAGTTTCACGTGTTGACCTTACAGAAAAATAATAATTCGTTGAACCAATGTGTTTCATTCAAATAGATATTCTTTTTCTCCCCCCTCAAAAGTACTTAGCTTTCCACCAAAGAACTATAATGAAGATGAACCCAAATGGATGAGTCCAAAGACAGAACCACAGTTTTGCATTATAAAAAACCCACACGGTTTATTATCATCCTATGCTTTTAATGCATACATTCACTTGATTGTAATAAGGAAATAAAAGGAAGTGATTAAACCCCTTGGAAAAACTCTGGCATTGAGTTGTAGTTGGGTACAAGTAAGCGAAGGAGGAAACTGGCAAAGCAACAATTACGGTGTCAAGACAGCCTCGCCATGACCTCCCTCCCCCCAATTCCCTGCCCTTCCCCCCTTCACTCTCCCACTCAGACGTGTTTGCTTCCCTGACTATGAAGTAGGTGGGATCATCTTTAAGGTTTTAAGTAGTAACTTCTCATCTCAGGGAAAAAAGCAAGGTCCTTGCAAAGGCTGACAGTCTGCTCTGTGCCTTTTCCTCTCTGGCTTTTATTTTTTTTTAGCTTTTTACTTCCCTTTACCTTCATTCCACTCTTGTCACACCAGATGTCTCAACTGTTCCTATAACACAGAAGCCAGTTTCCTATAAGATGCCGTTGCTTCATTCTTCTCGGAATGCCCTAGCCACACGGCTTGCTCCTCCTCCTCCTTCTTCTTCTTTGTACTTCTACACTTAGCTTATTTTCTGGCTTCTCCAAAGGGGAAAAAAGAGGAAGCAGGTTTACCAGTACTGTCGTTTACTACAGAGTGCTGACATTGATCCTATAATTCCACATTATGTTCTGAAAAAGCCAGGTGGATAGAAACAATATTTCAATTTATTGATGATTACTCCTTTCCCCAGCACCATGAAATCAATTAACTTCACAATGAGCTGGAAAATAGGCAAAATGAATAATTGGAAAGGACACACTGGGCTCGAAAACAGGACACTTGCGTAGGACAGTCCCTGTTTTAACCATGCAGTCTAGAATAATAGAGTTGTAGGTGACCTTCATTATCATTTAAGCTTGCAGATGAAGCCTTTTAAATGATGCCTTCTAGATGGTAATTTTTGACATTTACCAAGGATTCCCATATAAGGTGTGACATTTAAACTCATCATCCAAGCCCCCTCTGCCCACGCTCGTCCCATTCCCCAAAGCTCAAATGAGTTCTACAAATTCATTGTTAATTATTTGTCTTGCTCCTTCTTGAGTCCGTCTGGGTTTGTGGAGTCCATCATTACTTATTTAATTAATGAATCAAATATTTATCAAGGCCTATTGTGTTCCTGGTTTTGTGTTAGGTGCTGGGTACACAAAGAAAAATAGGACATGGTTGATTAATTTCACCTATGACGGTAGCCCAGCAGATCTGATTACTGGAGAGTTTGAATTTGCTCTAAACCAAGTGCCAGATAAGTACTGCTGGACCCTCGCTCTTTGTCAGGGAGAAACTAGTGGTTGAGATTTTTAGGGTAAGTGTGATTGCCTATCAGCAACATCCTGTGATTCAGCTCACTAGCATGGCTTCAGTCCTTATTTCCAGCCTTGAACACATCCAAGTTCCTGTCCAGATATCTTTGAACTTGATCATAAGTAAAAACCAGGACTGGCTTGAGGGCAGACACACGGGCAACTCTACGAGCTCCTACTTCCATAACAGATGCTTCTGTCCCGCACCATGTCTAACCTGGGTGAGAAATGCAGCCCTGCCTTCTAGTTTCAAAAAGAGTCCATATAACATAAGCACTTGCAGCACAGAATATTTTTTTTAAGATTTTATTTATTTATTTTTAGAGAGGGAAGGGAGGGAGAAAGAGAGAAACATCAGTGTGCGGTTGCTGGGGCCGTGGCCTGTAACCCAGGCATGTACCCTGACTGGGAATCGAACCTGCGATGCTTTGGTTCACAGCCCGCACTCAATCCACTGAGCTACACCAGCCAGGGCTTAACACAGAATATTTTTACTGAAGATTTGAGGGCATTGAGGGGCAGAGGAATTAGGTTGCAGTGATGAAAACATGTTCATATCATTTGAAGACTGTTTGAAGGTAGTTAGGATATGTTCTAAGCTGCTATAACAAAGAGACACTCAAAATGCAGTGGATCAGTGAAGACAGAAGTTGATTTCTCACCCATGAAGCAGCACTGGCACAGGAGGCAGAGGGGGTCCAGTGATGCTCTAGGGATAGATAGAGAGATCAATTGATCAGTCAGTGTGTACATCTATACGTACGTCATACATGTACATCTACATAGAAGCATTGTATTTGTGATCATTTCAAATGCAGACTGATTGGATCGATTGTATGGTCTCTGCAATACCCTGAGTGGGTTTGTCATTTAACACGACTTTCCAAAAATGGTGAACAACTAACTTTTGGTAAAATTCCCAACAACATACATGCCTCCTTAACAAAATTAAGGAAAAATCACACAACAATTCCATTTCTGGGAATTCCACTATTTTTAAAATCATCCCAAAGTCCATTATTTCTATCTATTCAATAGCTTCATTCAAAAGTCATGTAGATGTGGAAATGACCTTTCATTAGATTAGCACTGTCCAGTGTTTCGGAGGACACCCAACATAGTATGTGCCCCTACGTAGTATGGCGGCAACAATCCCCCCCCCCCGATTTTCAGAATGCCCCCTCGATGGTGGCATTGCCCCTACCAGGAGCCATTGCCCTAAAGGAACTTGAGTGAAGTGTTCTTTCTCTGACTTTGGGGCCGAGGTTCATTCTGAACCAAAGCATTCATGGGCCTTCTCCTAAAGTGTTCAGTTGTAAGAAAGCTATGTTCTTGTCCTTCGTATTGATACGTGACGCAGGTGGAGGTGCTGTGCACCGCGTGCAGACACATTAACTGAACCACCTAGACTTTTTCTAATGCTCTCTCAAGACTTTCTGAGTGTGATTTTCTCTGCATGGATTTCAGTAAGAAAACAGAGTTGAGGGAGAAAAGGAAAAAGCAATCTTCTTTTGCTACAAATGTCTTAGACCCATTACTGTAAGATGTGTGAAAACACTGAATTTACAGAAAGGTCTAAGTAATAGCAAACAAGGTGAGGGGATTTACTTCTAACTGGCAAGGTATAATCTCCCTAAAATAGAGCCCTAAAGTAGACTTATTCAGCTGTACAATCAGGCTTCTTTGCTCTCAAGGGCAACTAGAAGGAGATTGGAGGGCAAATGTTAACTGGAGAAATATATACAGCGGTATGCAAACATCCGGGGCACAATTTTGCTTCAATTCAGTAGAAGACCTTAATCATTCTTGCATTTAGCTCCTGGCAATAAACAAGTTTCTTTTTAAATGATTGGGTTATCATTCTTCAGACTGACTATCTATCTATCTATCATCCATCCATCCATCCATCCATGCATCTATTCATCCATCTTTCCATCCATCCATCCACCATCCATCCCATCCATCCATCTTTCTTTACTTCCTTCCTTCCTTCCTTCCATCCATCCATCCATCCATCCACTTCTCTATCTCTATCCTTTCTTTCTATCTATCTATCTATCTATCTATCATCTATCATCTATTTTTTATTTAACATTCTTGCTTACTGAATCCTGTTTGGGGGGCAGTTAAAAGATAATAATTGTCTATGACTGTAGCAAGCTAATTAACTCTTGGTGCCTCAGACTCTAACTATAAAGTGGGGGAGGGAGGTTGAACTTCCAGTTCAAACTTCTAGATTTCAGGAGCTCTAATTGTGCTGAATGACCCTGTATTTAATAGCAAGGAAGTTCTTCTAATAAATGGGTAAAATAACTGACTTTCCCAGCAGGACATTAAGAGACCCTGCTAATCCAGTTTCCCTCCAGTACCGCCTTGGTCATTTGGTGTCAGTGTCACTCCATTGCTGCTCGAAGTCTGGGTGTGACTCAGCCACACTGCTCATTAGCTCTGTGACCTTTTGGAGCAATCACTTCACATCTCAGTGCCTCAGTTTCTCCACATGTAAAATGGAGTCTCTATAAGGTTCCTGTGAGCAGTGAATACATCAGCATGTCAACTGCCTTGAATGGTCCCCAGGTCACGGTGGAAATTTGGTCACTACTCGTTGAACTGAATGAGGTCATTTCGTTCCTGGGCATATGTCCAGATTCACCTTTACCTATTGCCAGCGCCTGATGCAGAAGGTTTTGTATTCCGCACTTCAGAGATTTGGATTGGAATGGATTTCTGGAGTTGTGTGGAAGCTGGCAGGGCCTGGCCTCCCTCCCACAGATGCCCTGGACGGCTCTCCCAGCCTGTCCCGTGTGGCTCCGCAGTGCTCTGCTGACTCGAGTCGGGAGCGCCCCCGCCCATGGCAGTTTCATAGGACAGTAATTCCACTTGGTCCATAACCTTGAGAGAGGCACAGGTGGGCCTCCTGTTATCATGTGATACCTGAAGGCTCGAGTCTTCCTGTTCACATTGAATGTATGAATTTTGAACCCTGGAAGGACTTTACTTTTTCCATTATAAAAATGTTAAGGATTATGGATGTGGCTTTTCCCTAAACTGATATTTTCTGCTTTATACTTCAAATGCTAGGAACTACTCTCTTTCTTTCCTCCCCGTGCAACTCCCTCGGTCCTTATGGGAATTTCAAACCTGGGTCAGAGGTAGCAGGACCAACAACGAACGCTTGTGTGCCCTCAGATTCATACGTTGAAACCTAGCCCCTGATGGGATGGTGTTAGAAGGGTGGCCCCCTCATGAACCAGATTAGTGCCCTTGAAAAAGAGATGCTGGACAGCTCCCGCCCCTAAAGGTGAAGACACCACAAAAAGATAGCTCTCATGTGCCAGGAAACAGCACCCAGAGACCCTGAACCTACCTGTGCCTTGATGTTGGACTTCCCAGGACCTTCGAGAAACATACATTTGTTGGGAAAGCCCCTTAGGCTGCCATGTTCTGTTAGAGCAGCCCAAATGGATTTACCTGAAGCACAAGATGTAAAGGGGGCCAGAAAACTCAGTAATCCAGATAAATATTTGAATGCAATATTTTTTAAAAAGCAAAATAAAAAATATCCACGATGAATGAAAAAAATCAAATTTTTAAAGAAAGGCTGGGCCAATAGTAGAGCCACGGTGAGCCATGAGTCAAAAGGAATTAGTAATACTATGTCTGCTTTAAAAAAGAATTGTGGTATTTTCTTCATCTGTGATGTTTTGGGATTCAGGTTTATTTTTAAGATTTTATTTATTTATTTTTAGAGAGGGAAGGCAGAGAGAGAGAGAGAGAGAGAGAGAGAGAGAGAGAGAGAGAGAGAGAGATCAATGTGCAGTTGCTGGGGGCCGTGGCCTGTAACCCAGGCATGTGCCCTGACTGGGAATCGAACCTGTGACACTTTGGTTCGCAGCCCGCGCTCAATCCACTGAGCTATGCCAGCCAGGGCTTTTTTTTCTTTTGTTTTTGTTTTTAAAAAATATTGCATCTTTCTGGGGATCACAGATTGAAAGCTGATAAGCAGAAAGAGGCGGCAGATTGAGGGCTCTGCTGATGGAAGCTTCATTGGGACGTGCAGCTGAACGTTAGGATTCCACGTACTTTCATTTTTTAACTGCCACCACAGAGTCAATGGGTTCTCTGAGCCAGGGCTGGGCACATGTTTCCAGCAAAAGGCCAGATGCTACATATTTCAGGCCTGCAGACCACTCGGTGTTGGTCACCAACAACTGGAACCTGCGACGGCAGTGCGAGAGCACCCGTAGACGATGATGGCGTGGTGTTCCAGCAGGACGTTATGTAGAGACACCAGAATGTGCGTTTCATGCAATCGTCACGTTTGCAAAAGATTCCTCCTCTCTGGGAGCAGGATTTGGCCTACGAGCCCCAGTAGTAGGGGGGCCGCTGCTCTAGGCCAAAGTGCAAATACCCAGTTGCTCTTGCCTCTGAGACAATTGTGATATCCTTCTGCAAAGTATCATAAAGAATCTTCTGGAAGGTAATTTTAAAAATGTGTTAAGTTCCTAAGGTGAGAGTCATGATTTCCATATGGATGTTGAGAGGAAGGCAATCCAAGAGGACCACAGATGTGTTGTCCTAAATAACTACGCTGCATTTGGGTACTGCCAATATGCCACACACTTTTCAGTCCTCTGTGTTGAGTGTTTAAACTGCCTGCTGTCATCTGTTCTGTTCTGCAGCTGATGGTCCTGTGAGGACACAGGCTCTCTCTGTCTTGTACCCTTTGCTCCCAGGACAAAAGGAGCACAAAGTAGGACCTCAATGAATGTTTGATGAATAGACATACATAGCAGACTATTTCCATATTTCAGGCTCGCCAACACGCTCTATGTTTGTAAACACAGGCATACTTTCACAACGATTTATGAAGACATTAATCCACTAGGAAAAATAACATTGTTTTGTTCCTCAGAGGAAAGATGCATTCACATCAGTAGACAGTGATAAACTACTTTTTTATTCTGATATAAGTTATTCACTACCCACTGTAAAATAAAAAAAATCAGAAAAAAGACGAAAGTAGCTGGATCTTAGCTTTAAATGAATAAAATGAAGTGTGTCCTTACTTCCAGAATAACCAGGAATCCCGGAGTAGCTAAAAGTACCCATGGGCTGGCTCTCGATGGGAATCAGTCACCCTTTGTTAACACAAAGGGAATGTGCTGCGTCGGGTAATTCAATTTTAAGATCAATGTTGTTCAATTATTTAGGAATACATTCTCCTAGAACAGCATTATACGAGCCCTGTGATATTTTTCAATAGGGTCGGGGGGAGATGAGGTGGCAATTTATTGATCTGACGGGGCTGTGGGGAACAGATAAATTCTGCAAATGTCAGAGTAAGCCCGACAGCACTAGAAATGATTCCACTATTTTATCTATACATTAAGATGATATTGCAAAGCACGGACACCTTTTCAGTGCAAAAGCCATCTCCGTGGATTCTCCTTCTACCGGAGGTGCAGGTCTAAGGTCTGACCACGAGGGAAAAGTCATCAGCAGAGAGAACCACCTTTGAAAAGCCCCTTAGGAGGCATCAGACCAGAAGCTGACAAACCATGGGTCGATGACATCAACTGGCCGCTTTCCTCTTGGGTAGGACGAGATCTGGTTTTCTAGGCGAGCGCCACGGGAAGTAGTCGGTTTGTGTTTTCAGGCAATGCTACAGAAAAGGGAGTTTTGCATCTTTAAACCCCACAGATACTTATGCTATGAAACATGAGAAGGGGCTAGGGGAAGAAATGACACATTTGTAGTTCCCATGTTGCACTTGCTCTGGGATCATTTGTTCACTGGTTGGCTGGAGGGGACAGTGGCTTGCACTGTGAAAGGTGTAGCTGGAGCTCTGTTCACTGAACAGCACTCAACCAACCTGCGGGGTTCGTTGACCCTCTGGTTCCCTCTGAAAAGCATGCTGCCTGCTCTGACCTCTGTGCTCAATGCACTTGGCCGCCAGGCTGGTCCCCACGTCTCCTGCCCTCTTCTGTTCAGCTCTCTGCTAACCAAGTGCTAGTTTTATTGTCTTAAAGCTGTTTGTGATCATCGTACTTGCTTTTATAATTATATAATTTAAGTATTGTGTAAACTGACATATTATGAGTGTAAAAAGGGACTTATTTCTATGAAAACTAAATTGAATGCTTTGGAAAACAATGAGAAACGAAATTATCTAAAAAATGCTTTCAAATGTGCAGATAGTGAAAATATAAAAAACTAGTAGTCTTGACTCAAATTACATTAAAAGTCTGTTGAGGTCTTCTAGCATTTTCAAGGAACTAAAAGTGGAAATTAGAGTTATATATTATATTATTATGAGGAAGAAAATGTAGAGTTCTAATCAACAGATCCACACTCAGGGATTGTATTCTGCATGAGAAAATGGTGAGCCTGTAAATTTGTATGTTTTAAAAAGTTAAAATACACTGCTTAGGGCAAACACTGGGGATTGTTCTGTCGTATTTATTCCTTACTTCCTTTTTCAATTATAGAAACCCTGAGGTCTAGCTGGCCCACGGCATCAAGCGATACATTTCTGAGGTGGCCTTGCAGGTCCATGTGGCCATGTGACCAAGCTCCACCAAACGGATGTGAGCAGAGGGGAGGGGCCCCTTCCCATCACGCCCTTAGCAGGAACAGGCACACACCCACACTGGTGCTCCCTTCCCATCGGCTGGAACACTCACATGGTGGTGGGAGCTGGAGCTACCTGCGGGGAACTGGAGATGACAGAAGGCCTGTGTTGGGGTAGACGTAGCCCATCCACCCTGGGCATCCTCTGCTTCCCATGCCTGTCCTGTTTCGTGGGCAAGAAATCAGTTTCTGTCTTCAGTGGTCCACTGTATTTTCAGGTCTCTTTGTTATAGTAGGGTAGACTGTACTCCAACTACAACACACCCTTTGTATCTATCTATCTGTCTATCTATCTATCTATGTATGTGTAATTATATAGTATGTATGAGTATTTTCTGTTTTTACTTTAAATGACCTTGTCAATTAACCGAGTGATCCACCAGCTCTGATAACAAGGCTTCTACTATATTATTTCTCCTCCTTTTTACACTGGGCATGACAGCTGAATTTGTCTCAGTTGGCAGTGCTTTTGGGGAGAGCTGACTTTGTGTCTGTCTCTATGACAATGAGCTGTGTCAGCAGCGCCTTTATCTAGTTAGGTTCTGTGAGTAGCACAGGGTTGACCAGCTGGCAGTTGTCAGCATATGAACCAGAGGAAGAGAGGTTCAAACGCTCAGAGAGTAGCCCCTGCACCCCTGAGGGGAGCTGCTTTGGAGGGTTCCACGGCTGGCACCTGTGCTGTTGCTTGTAGGAATGGTGCCCCAGCGTTGGGCAGTGCCCAGCCCGAGCGGCTATGTGTCCACGGAGCTCTTGCCGGTGCGTGCTTGCAGACTTTTCTCTCAAGCTCCTCCCCTTGTACGTCCATCATTGATTCTTGGTGCTGGCAAGAATGTAGTGAAGGAGACATGCTTCCGTATCATGGGTGGGAGTGAAAATTGTTCAAGTTTCTGAGGAGGGCAGTATATCAAAAATTAAACACTGTATATGCTTTGAGCAAGGTTTTCTCCCTCTAGGAGGTTATTTTAAGAAAATCCCATCCATGTGCATGGAGATATGTGTGCGAGAGTGTTCATTGCAGAAGCAGAGAAAAATGGACACTTTCTTCTAGTCCTTCACTTCTTCCCTCAAGAAATGTTCTCTGAGTACAGATCAAATACACAGCTTATGGAAATTCAGGCTGGACAAGATACACAAAACTTTGACCTTGTGGGGCTTACTTACCTTCCCATGTGGTGGTGGGGGGGCTCAGATTCACGGTAAACAAGTGAACAAACTAATAGGTCACCGTGTCAAACAGTCCACAAGGCAATGGACACAGAACCCACGGCTCATCCATATTACAAAAGAATGACATCAAAAACCATTCAAGACATACTGTAAAATGAAGAAATCCCACTGCAATACAATGTGAGTAGTAAGGTCACAACTCTGTAAAAATATGTGTTTATGGGCAGATACATCGCTGTAATTGTTCAGAAACCATCTGGAGGCTTGTACGTGAGACTATTAATAGTAGTAGCTACCTCTGGGTCAAGAATCTAAGTGCCGGGCAGGGGCCAGTGTGTATCTGGGGGGAGGTGAGAATAAGGGCACGTGTAGTACTTTATTCTGCATTATTGCATCGTCCACGTTGAGACTGTATTCCCATTTTACTTCTGTATTTAAAAGGGAGAAACCAATGAGAAATAATCAGTGCATCCCTAGGCTGATGCGGGTATAGGACAGCGGGGGAAGGTTCTCTCCTGCCCTGATGCTAGGCCTGCAAATTTGTCTCACTTTTCTAGAGGGCATTGTCCACAGCTTTAAAAAGTTCAACTTTTTGAAGCCGCAGTTTCACATGTGGGAATCAGCCTGGAGAAGTAACCCACCGTGTGCTAGAGAAATTCAAGAACGTTCATTTCAGCCTCGTTTGTGATAGCTTACAAAATGGTGCCCAGCAATAGGGCAATGACTGATTAAGTGGTGGTAATTCCATATGATGACATAGTGCACAACGCACAGTCTTGTGTTAGTGACTGGACGCAGGTAAATGTCACCGTGTGACAGTGAGTAAGAAGAAAGGAGCGAACAAAACACTGCTCACGTGCATGATCCAATGTTGTAATCAAACTCATCTGTTGATGTATTCATATATCTACCTGTACATGCGTGTGTGTCTATATGAATGTATGCATCTGTCCATCCATCCACCCATCCATCCATCCATCCACCCATCCATCCAACCATCCACCCATCCATCCAACCATCCACCTACCAAAAGTGAGAATAAAACCCACGCACTTTAAAGCGATAGTGTTAAGGTATATCTGCTTGTTTAAAAGTAGTTTTGTAAGGTTTCCCAGGTGCCTGTGATGCAGAGGTGTTACTTTTACGAGCGCACACATGCACAGCAATGCAAGTTACCTTCGTACAATCATCAATCACCAAAAGAACCTGTGTGCGGCAACCCTGACCATCACCTTTTCCCCTTTTCCGTCTGCCAACTCCAAGTTCATTAATCCCGAGGACAATGTGCCACCATGACAGCTACTATGAACTAGGCTGAACTGCACAGAATGGTTGTGTTTGTAGGTAAAAGATATTGGCCGTTTTGTAGGGTTGGACACACTATCTATAGCGTATTCTTCCGTCAGAATGAAATTAGCCAGTCTCTCCAGGTTCTCACTGTTGACTGCAAAGGGCCATTCTTTCTGGGCCACTCTTTGAGGAAGGTGGCCGTGTGCCTTCTCTCTCTGAGATGGGGGATTTCTACAACCACCCAGAGCCCTGCCGCTGAGAAGGGTCCCTGGCTCTGGGCACCGCCATGCTGTCCCTGTTGGGGAATTCGCAATCAGTCTTGGACACCAGGCCCCACATTTTCATTTGCACTGGGCCTCACATATGCTCTACAGGGATCTTAGGTGGGAATATTCTGGAAACTGATGGCCTAGGATATCAAGTATGCAGATGAAGAAGATGGTGTTTTTGGAAACCCCAAAGGGGCAGTCAAGTAAAATTGCCCTCATTTTCTAAGCTGTAAGCTTAGGTACATTCGCACCAGCTTCTGTGTCGCCAGGAACATTTCAGGGGGAGCAGGCAGGAGGTGGCCATGCGTAGGAAGTAATGGAAGGCATCACTCGGTTCTCCTATCCTCCCTCTACCCCCTCAAAGTGATAAAGTTATATAACTCCCTTGGGTCCAGATGGGCACTCGGCGTTCTCATTATTGCATTCATAAGCTTTCCAGATGCCCATCAAGAAGAAAAGGCCTTCTACTCGCTGGCTTTTGGAATGAAACTGGCAGGAAATAAAACGGCTCTGACTTCTGTGGCTCCCCCAAATGCAGCAAGTATGATGCTTGTTAGTTTGCATTCTTGCCTTATTAAAGCTCAGCTCTCAGCGGAAGGCGATCCTCTCCAAGTCTGTGCCCTGCCAGAACGGTGCCCTTATTAATGGGGAGGGGAGGGAGAGGCGCAAGAAGGAACTTTGTGTGTCAGTTGCATTCTCCCACACACCTCGGCGCCGGGCCATTGCCTTTGACCTATCATACTTCTGAGGGGGCTGTAGTACAGCTTCTCCCTGTAGATCAACAAAGTTTCCAGAAGGAACATTCTTGGGATGTGCAGGCCACATTTCAGTGAGTCCTTGCTTAAGGGGCATTATCGCCACATTTTTTATAGTCCTTGCTCTTTCAGACCAAGTGGTAATCTATTCCCTAGTCCATCTCAGGCTGGACTCGGTCTTCGAATAAATTCAGTCCTTTAGCCTAGTCTTTCCTAAGAATATATCCCAGGTAAGTAATTAGTGGTATTCACCAACATTTAGGCACGACCAAGCTCATTTAAGAAGTGCTTACAATACTTTAAAAAGTGATGCCCAACAACAGAGAAATAATGGTGATTCGATGTAATGACAGTGTGCCACCATTAGAAATCTTATTTATAAAAATCATTAATGGGGTGAGGTAGAGTTGTATCTCAATGTCTGAGTCTGCTGGTTATCTGTGTATTTTGCTACCCAAGGCCACACAGAAGTAGAAATAGTCCAATAACCCGAAAGACTAACGAAGAAATAAAGGTTGGGATCCGTGCTTGGAGACGCAGTGTTTCCCCTCTCAGAGGCTGGAGGAAGGAAAGATACAAAATGGATAAAAGACTGACGTTCTAGAGCAGGTGGGTGGCTGGGAGAGACCACGGGTTCTGGGAACGGGGGGGAGAGGGCAAGGATATTCCACTGTGGTAAATCAAGAGGGGAGTGAAAGATCTCGGAGTTACTATTAGTCACCCTAAAGAACCTGGATTCAATTGCCTTGTGTACTCATTTTTTTTTTAATTCTCACCCAGTATATGCTTACTGATTTGAGAGACAGAGAGAGAGGGACAGAGAGAGAGGGGGGTGGAGAAAAAGAAACATCGATCGGCTTCCTCCCATGTGCATCCTGACCGGGGATCAAACCTGCAACATGCTGTTGCACAGGATGACACTCCAACTAACTGAGCCACCTGGCCAGGTTGAGCCTTGCATCCCCTTAAACCCCTCCAGGGAGAGGATCAGGGACATAGACCCCTGAGAAGAGACGAGGACAGGGAAATCTTGCTGTCTCAGTCAAGGTCGAACTTGCCAGGACCCGTAAAAACTCTCTGTGCAGGTGGTGGGTAAATCATAGAGTAATAACCTGGTTATTTTTATTTTTTAAGAATATGTGAGAGTTCTGAGATGCGCTCATTCATTCAGTAACTAGTTCGCAAGCATCTGTTACTTGCCAGGCACCCTGCTAGGCACTGGCTTAGACAGGGTTGAACGGGATAGGCTTCTGCCCTCGGGAGACTGCATTTTCATGAAGGAACTCTCAGGTCTTTGCAAATAGAACACAATAGGAGAGCAAGAGAGTATTACATGGGATAATATTTTTCTTGCTGGAAATATGCCGTTAATATAAATGGCTTCACGAAGAATTTTGAGTTTTGCTGGTCCAGCACATAAGTCAGTCTCCAATAAATGCTTGGAGAGGGGAGTGATGGATAGGTTCTGATTTGATTTCTTTCAAAAATTGGTTTTGAACTTTGGGGAAGGATTCTCTCATCACGTCTCTTAAGGGAGTGGTTCTCAGTCTGATGTATTGATGCCTGGGTTGCCGAAGTCAGTTTTGAGATGTAGTATCAATGATCGGTAACGTATAGAATTCCCAAGATTGTTAAAAAATCATTTGCTTTAAAAAACATAGTCAATTATATTTCAAATGAAATAATGACTTGCATTATGATTCCAAAGAGAGAAAAGGCTGGACTTTTAACCGGAGATTTGGGAATTGTCCTCAAACGTACCTCCAATTTTATTTCTGCCTCCACTCCCCGTGGATCACTGATATGGCACTTTAATTTTCCTGAGTTCCTTTTTCAAAATTGTACATCTCTAAGGGAGTTAGATTTGCTTATTATTTATTTTGTCACTGGCAAAGCTTCATCTGGCCGCCATTGTGTTTGCTTGTAAACAAGTGACAATATGAAAGATCATATCAAGAAGCATTCATTTCCATTTTTACTGAGGAGCAATATAAATGTTAAAATCAGGGATATTGAGCAAAACCATGCGGTACCGTGTGTCTGACCTGAATGGAGATGATCCCCGCGTGGGATAAGTGAGAGCGAGAACTGTGGGGAACTTCGGAACGCACGCCCGGTGTGGCACAACGCGCTCCTCACAGGAAGGTGAGCGCAGAAGAGGAGTTACGACTCGAGGTCCCATCGGGCTCCCCGGCCGCTGCTGAAGCGCTGTGGTCCTCCACCTGGCTTTCTGGGCCTTCTCTCTGGATGGCGTGGTTCTTATCACTGGATTCCTTTTAAAGCTTTGCTTTTTCCTAAGGTATTTATAGACATGAGTAGGAATACATAAGCGGTCAGCCATAATAAGTAGGGGAATATTTAGCCCTGTTATGGCAAAAGCCTGGAAGATGGAAGGTAGAATTTTCTGGAAGACGGGTGAGCCTAGGGTTGCAGAAGCTTCAGGGGCTCCTTGGTATTCCTTAGCCTGGCATTCTCAAGGAGTCAGCCTGATGTCTGTAGCGGTTAAACCTTTTTTCCCCCTTTTCTTGTTTAATATTCATGAAGGACACGCTTATTGATTTTAGAGAGATGGGAAAGGAGGGAGAAAGAGGGAAACATCAATGTGTAAGAGAAACATCAATTGGTTGCTTCTCGTATACGCCCCGACTGGGACAGCATCTGCAACCTTGGCATGTGCCCTGACCCGGAATCAAACCTGCAACCTTTCGGTTTCCAGGACAATGCTCCAATCAGCTGAGCCACACTGGTCAGGGCTTCCATTAGTTAAAACTTTTTTAAAAAAAGACTTTACTTATTTTTAGAGAGAGGGGAAGGGAGGGAGAAAGAGAAGGAGAGAAACATCAATGTGTGTTTGCCTCTTGCACGCCCCCCCCACTGGGGACCTGGCCCACAACCCAGACATGTGCTCTGGCTGGGAATCGAACTGGTGACCCTTTCGTTTGCTGGCCGGCACTCAATCCACTGAGCCACACCAGCCAGGGCCATTAGTTAAAACTTTTGAGTGCCAATGATAGAAATTCTCGTTCTAATGCACGTAAGCAGAAGGAACTCTGGCTTTTTTGGTTTATAGAATGAAAACATCCCAATGAGCGTTGGTTTTCAGGGCGTTAGACAACAGCACCAGGGGCCCAGGGCTCTCCGTCTTTGTCCCTGCTCCCTGCCATGTTGACCGCATGCCCAGGTGCCCTGTGACGGCAGGGGGGGCGCCCAGAAAGCCATATCTACGTTACTCCAGCTTTATGTCCAGCGGAGGCAAAGGTGTGTTTGTCTTTCAACATTCATCTCAGTAAATGTGTGCCTGAGCCTGGCTCACGCTCCGCTTCTATGGAACCCAACCCGAGAGCAAGAAAGACAGAAACCCAGAACTGTGCCTGGGACTGTAGCTTCTCATCGTACAGCCCCAGATGATAGAGGACCAGGTTTTCACTTCACAAAGGCTCGGACAAGCTGGTAGATAAGGGATCTCAGAAACAATTCCTACTCATCCCTGCCAGAGCAAAGAAAGCCTGGAGAGCTTTTGCTTTTAAAAAGTATTTTATTTTTTATTCTCAGAGAGAAGGGACGAGAGGGAGAAAGAGAGGGGGAGAAACATCAATCAGTTGCCTCTCGCATGCGTCTGGACTGGGGACCGAACCCACAACCCTGGCGTGTGCCCTGACCGGAAATTGAACCGGTGACCTTTCGCTTTGCAGAACGATGCCCAACCGACCGAGCCACACTGGCCAGGGCTAGCGCTTCTTTTCTCAACACTCTTTTCCTTTGTTTCTTCCTTCTTCTTCCTTTATTTTTTTATGACGACTCAAATCAAATTCACCTGCTCGTTGGTGAGACACTTGTAAGCCTACGTCATCCAAGCCCCCACTGAAATGACAACGGTGGTCCGTGCCCTGGGGGGACTGGAGGCCTGGGGCTTTGGGGCTTTGAATGGGGTGGATGTGCTTCGGTTGACACCCCAACATTTAGTTAATGCTGTGTCATTTAATACGAGTCTCTTGAGAAAAAGGCCAGAGTGAATAGACATTTTATGACAAAAAATGATCTAAATTCCATGTATTTGGAGGTGACCTCTTGGAAGCTTTCTGACTCTCTCATTTCACATTCCAAAGACTGGGGAAGAAAGAGGAAGGCCCATAATTTAAGGCCACAGTCTAAGCCCAGTTGGCTGCCAAGAACAATAAATTGCCATCAGAAATCAATACATGGTTTCCCAAAGCTTGTCTGGGGAGAACCGCCCCATCCTCACAGACGCGGGGAGCATCTGCCAGGTTGATGGTTGTTTGCTGGGCGTCTATACCGCACAGTATTTCCAGCGGACGGAGGAAGGGAAGCTTGCTTATTCAGCCGCCCTCGCCGTGTGTGTGTGCGAGCTGCCGGGGAACCCCAGAGAGGACGCCCGTGGAGTCACAGCGAAGCCACCTTCTCCCTGTATGACTCACAGGCCAGCCCGAGAGCAGACGCCTGCGAGAGTTCATGGAACTGTTGCCCCCCTCAACGGCTGACTTGGCACACAGGGGCCCAGGCCTGGCAACTTTGTTTTATTAATGCAGATGATGCTGAAGGTGGAGGCAGTCCCAATGCAGGATGCTTTGTTTTATATATTGGGAGGACAAGTTCAACATCTCTTAGGAGATTGAACATATATAAATACATTGATAACAGCCACAGAATGTACAAACCCCTTATTGACCATTTGAACAGAGCGGGGAAGTATCATTTGAAGATTTGGGATCCAGGCATAAATAGTTTGAAGAAGTATGCTAAAGTTTGATGAACCCCCCCCCCATAGACAATATCCTTATTTAAGAGTATTGGGAAATTTAGATAAACGGTAAAAAGTGATCTATTCACTAATTTGGATTTCATTATGCTCTGACCTTAGCTAAACTAATATTTACCTCTGGCTTCTATTCAGAGAGAAAGAACTATGTTACATGAAGGATTTTGCCAGGGAACATCTCATTTATTTATTAAAGCACTCAACAGCCCAGAAACTGCATCTCATTGAAATTGTTTTATAATTCACCTGGACTCCAATTAGTCCAAAACTAGGAAGGTTGACGTCTTTCCCATTATGCCAGAAAAACATCAAGTTCAAAATTTAAATATAGCATTTCTTTCTAATAGCATGTTTTTATAAAATTAAATGCTTTTCCTCTTTTAAAGATCCATCTTTTCATTTTTATGCCATAAATAGTAATGGAACATCATGAGTACCTGAAACATCCACCTTTCTGTGTAAACCTCTCTGGCCTTATTATTTGTATCCCGAAATAGAGCCATTTTATTCACTGACATCGTGAACTGTCTTAGCTCTAAGTATGCATTAAGCAGAGCCAGTAAAACGTTAGCTGGCTCTTTCATCCCCCACCCCCAGTGCTTTGGAGAAGCCTAGATATTTCCAAAGTCCTCTGTTGGACAAGATCATCAGTGTCTAAGGGTCTTGCCAGGTGAATGCATAGCAAGGCCATTTCTAAGAGACTTGAATAAAAACAAAAGCATCCTAAGGGGGACTTTCCTGCCTGAGACTGTTTCCCCATCTGGACGCAGGAAGAGGTGGGGACCCCTGCTCATAGCTGTCTCCACCCAGAGCATAAAATCCACTTTCAACATGACCTACTATGCCTTCTTTTTTTTTAAATCCTCACAGAGGACTTTTTTTTTCATTGCTTTGAGAGAGAGAGCAAGAGAGCAAGAGAGAGAAGCATCAGTGTGCGGGGGGGATATTGATTGGTTGCCTTTTCGTGTACACTCTGCTGGGGATCGAACCCATAACCTGGCTCTATGCCCTGACCAGGAATGAAACCCATGAACTTTCAATCTGTGGGACAAAGCTCCAACCAACTGAGCCACATCAGCCTGGGCAAGGACCTACCATGCCTTCTAATGAATAACCTCAAGGTCCCTGAAGCAGCCCAGTTTCGCCGATCAGTCCGAGAAGACTCTCTTTTTGGGGTGACTCACTTCTGAGAAGTCCTGTCCCTAGAACCAAAGAGTAGGTGGGGGAGGTTGAACAGAAAACGATAGTCTATATTCTGTTTCTATCAACACATACCGTAGCTGTAAGGAGCGCTGATTTTAATCAGCCTCCCACAGGTTACCAGGACTTTACAAACCCTGGCAAGTTCCAAAAGCTGTAAGCTCCTTCCGGGCACTGGGTAAGCTAGGACCACCGTCTCAGAAGATGCCGCCACACGTTTTTCTACTTACCTGTGCTTCCCCCCTTTATGATTGTGCCTCAGCAAAGATTCTTGGTGTGTAAGGCGGGACTACATTGAGTTATTTGTTTACCAGACACTTACTGTTTTATGTCAGGCTTTGTGGGTGGGCATGGGAGAGTCACAAATTGACGCGACAGACAAAACTCTTCTCATTTGGGAACTTGCGTGTTGCGCGTGGGTCACCGGCCAGCAGTGACCACGGAGCGCTGCGGATGGCTCGACGATAAACACGCGCGAGAAAACAACACATGCACAGAGACAGACTAGTTTCTGTGGGGAAGTAGGTACGAATGGCCACCCCCCCTAGTGGGGAGCGCGCTGATCCACCGTCCATACCTGCTTTTATTAGGCTCATTTTGCATAATAATTCAGGTAAAGTACAGTACTCATTAGGGGAAGTAAGGAACTATAGAAAACAAAGAACTCTGCCGGTCTATTGAGTTGGGGGTCAAAGAGCTGTAAGACTGAGGAACAAACTAACTTCCTCCTTGGACCCTTCTCATTCAACTGAGAGCATTCTAAACAAAGAAGGTTTCACAGTAATGTACATGTTCTTTCTTAGGCCTGATCACCCCGGGGAATCCCCACTTCTCAGTACCGAGCTGCACCACCCTGTCATTGTTTCAGGCTTAGGTGGAGCAAGGGAACTAAGGCAACTGAGAGATAAGGAGATTTTCTTCCAGATGCTGAGAACTCAGGCTATGTCAAAGCCGAGGAGCGAGGGTCCATCACCCCCTTTTGCTGCAGCCCCCCAAGTCCTTCTTTTGGGGGGCCTCCCAAAGTGATCGTGCCTGGCTTAGGTCGTTCCCCCCGTGGGGAATCTTACCCGTCTTTGGCTAACTGACCAAGCTTTTTGGGGTTCAGTCATGAATAAAGCAGCAGAAGTAGCATTCCTGCCAGGAAGATAAGCTTTTATCTCCTTGCTGGCTTACAGTTCCAAGGGCATTCCCTTAGCCTTAGCTAGGCAGGGGTTTCAGCTTCTGATACCAGTCAGGGCGGTTCCCAACACTTGTATTTTTGGGTGGGGATGGGGGCAACAGTAGGCAAGTCTTTCATGTAAGGACTGCGAGGTAAAAGTGCCCCGGCAAACACAGCGGGGGGCGGGCGGTGTTACGGCAGCGGAGCAAGACAGCAGTCCTCACTGTGTTAAGAAATCAGAAAGCACTCACTGTGTTTTAATAGTCAACCTTTTGAAGTGTTTCATCGGAAGACAGACCTATTTTTGCAAGAGGGTTGCATTAGTCAGGGTTCTCCAGGGAAAGAGAACCAACAGGAGAGATGCAGGTACGAACTTAGACACAGATCCAGACAGAGAAAAGATTGATGACAGCAATTGGTTCGTGCGTGTATGGAGGTGGAGAAGTCTCACAATCTGCTGCGAAAGCTGAAGAGCCTGCAAAGCCGGTGGTATAACTCAGTCCAGGTTTGAAAGCCTGAGAACCAGGAGCTCCAACGTTCAAGGGCAGAAAGAGATGGACACTCCAGTTCGAGAAGAGAGAGAGGATTCATCCTTCCCTCACCCCTTTGTCCCATCCAGGCGTCCAGCGGAGCGGTGGATCCCCACCCGCATTGCTACTCTCTCCTGGGCACGCGCTCCCAGACACGCCCCCAAGTAATGTAGTACCAGCTGCCTGCGCATCATCCCTTCGTGCCGTCCAGGTGACACATGAAATGAACTATCCTTCACAATGGTGCCAGAGCTGATCTCTATTTCAGCTCATTAAGCACGCCAGTGCTTATAATAACCCAACTTCGGAAGGGCCATGCGTTTGAACTTGGACACTTCTGACTTTTCGTTTGAAAAAGAAGGTTTCCTCAGTCCCTTGACAGAAGGGGAAGAACGAATGCTTGACTCTGCGGTCAGACGTGTGGCGTGGGGTCCCTCGTGAGCTGGGGGGCCCGTGGCCCACATGTGGCAATGGGAGGCTGGCTCCCTGCTCCTTAACATGGCAGAAACCCTACTGGTTCCCAAGGGTGTTCTATGACGATGAGGCTGCATACGAGATGATAGATCAGAGCCTACGGGATCCCACATCTACTGTCCATCTCCTTAAATAGACACGTTCAGCTTGCAAGTCTTCCAAATGATATTGTTTTCAATAATTTAGCAAATGATCGCCAATGTCTTAAAACTTTTATAGGACCTCGGGTTTGTTTTATATCTTGGATGCTACTACAAATCAAAAAATATTTATCATGTAGCCACGTACCTACACAAACAGAACGTTTTTAGAAAAAAAGGAGGGGAAAAGGACAAATGTTTGTAGATAAATACCTGTAAAATACTTTAACAAGAAAACCTGGTTGCAGGGAGAACGGATCTGATGCCCAAACTGGAACTCGAAGTCGAATGAACGACCTTCCGGTCTCACTTGCCTGGCTTGTGACCATGGCGACTTCAGAGCTGGGTGTGGCCGCGGTTGGAGGAGATGAGAGAGGGAGGAAAACGAGCCCCATTCATTGCTCAGGCAGTGCCTTGCGCTTCCGAGATGTTTTGTGAAGTTGTGTTCAAGTGACTCCTCCCTGATGTATGGAGACACGTGGTTTAGTTTTGAAAATGAGTTCTTTCTCGCGGTCAGCAGGAAGTCACAAACACACTGCTTTCACTACTGCACACGTGGGGGATTTGTAGAGAAATGCACGGAACTGCATGGAATTCTGGTGCTCTTACTGGCGTTTCCCATGGTTTTGCAGTGCACCAGGGGTTCTTAACACGATTCAAATCAAGTCAATTGTTATAACAAATGTTTAGTAATGTATCTTTTATGAAGTAAAATTTATAGGTAATATGACCCACTTACCATACAACTTTAAAATAGAATGTCCTCATGATAATATAAATGAGAAATAAGAAAATGACTGTGATTTATGACAACAATGATAATATAATGTATATTTCAATACAGGAATGTTTAGGTTTGACCTTGCTGGAAGACAAAAATGTAATAGTCCAACATTTGCACTTATGTATGGGTTTGGCTATTTATACGCGTCTGCACGACGAATACAGATATACTGTGTTGGTGGTGATATTTGGAAAATACTGAGATTTTCCAAAATGATGAATGACTGCCTCAGGAAAGTTATAAGCCAAAGTAAAATCTTACATAAATTTCCACAGATATCACGTTCCTGGGAAATGGAATGTTTAAAACTGTGAAACAGGTATTTGAGGTTTGAATGTGAAGCGCCATTAGATTCTAGGCTCAGAAGATTCTGGAACAGTTTGTCACCTAGGTGGACACCCAAGAGGACATTTCAAAGCCCTTCAGACTTGGGGAGCATCCTTTGAAGGGTCGCTTCCAAACGGTGCCCATTTACTTTAGGATTTTCGATTCTAATTTTGATTCTAGAATTTTCTGGAGGATGGGAGAGCTTTGGAGCCAGATTACCCGAGCCCTGCCCTTTAACAGTGTGCACTTGGCTGATGGCCTCTTGATTCTTCCGTCTCTTTGCATATAAAATCGGATGACAGGGGCGCCTTCTTCATGCACCTCCTGTGAGGGTCAGATGAACTCTGTTACGTGCGAAGTGTGCAGGACAGTGCTCTGCAAACAGCGTACAAGTGTCCTGTGGAGGACACTACTAGGAGGAGCTCAGAGAGCCAACGTGACGAGTCAACTTCATCTATAAGTAACACAGAGTGAGGAGAGAAGTGTAACATCCAGCCATACTTGTGACTGACGTACATGTGCACACACGTGACTGAGACATACATTTATTTTTATTTTATTTTCTATAAATTACTTTACTGTGGTTCAATTACAGTTGTCTGCCTTTTCTCCCCACCACTCCCCACCACCCCAGCCAAACCCTCCTCCCTCCCTTGCTTCCACCCTCCCCTTGGTTTTGTCCATGTGTCCCACTGTCCCCTCTCCTCTGGCTATTGTTAGATTGTTCTTAGTTTCAATGTCTCTGGTTATATTTTGTCTGCTTTTTTCTTTCGTTGATTACGAGACATACATTTTTTAACCAAGAGGTGACGGGATGTTTTGGAACAGGTCGCGACGTGAAAATCGGAAGGTCTGCGCTTTGGGTTCCTCGGGTAGGAAACGAGATGACTGTAGCGTATAAATCATAACGATGGTGATGATGCTGTAACATGTTTTGAACCTGACCGGGTGTGAGGCACCGTGCTGAGGGCTTTGTACTCATATCACCTCCTTCCTATGACAACAACACCAGCATTTTACATTGACCACGTTGCCTCTGGCAGATGGAACTGAGGCTCTTACAGCCCATCTTGGCCTTGGGTGGCGGGCGTGGGAGTTGAGCTTCACTGTCAGCCTGTAAATTGGGGTCCCTTCCTCTCCGAGGTCCGACTCTACTGGACTCTCTTACCCTGGCCACACCTGGCTGAAACCTTCATGCTGAAATGTCTTACCTAGGGCAGTTTTGAAACAAACCTGTAAAGGCCGATGACAAAGGGTGCTTAGGACCCTGGCACCAGTATTGACGCACCCGGTTCCGACCGTCCCCTTCCCTGCGCTCATTGGTGTGGTAGGATGATTCAGAGATCTGTGGTGAACTTATTCTTTAGAGCCTGAGCAGGCGGATGTGGCCAATCAGTGATGTTACACAGCGTTGCATAGTTTTGTGAACTGAGAGCAGCAGCACGAGGAAAGCTATTTAGTACACACTTGAGAAGGTTTGCAGGAAGCGCCTGAGGTGTGTTGAGGTGATTGTGTGGCTGGGACGGTAATGTGGACCGAGGCTTGCTCGGGGGCTGTGGTGCCTCAGGCCTTTGGGAAAGAGCTGTCACTGTGTGGTCACACAACTGGTGCCCGTTCCGGCGGCGAAGGGGTGGGCAGAGCGCAGGACGCGTGCGGCGAAGGAGATGCCCAAACGGGATGAACGCGCCATCTGAGTGAGAAATGCCGTGATCTTCATTGTCAGAGGAAAGCCCGGGATTATTGTTCATTTTGTTAAACAAAAATACAACACGAGAAGAATACCGTCTTTCATTATTTTATTTTCTCCCAAAGATGGATTCAAGTGAAGCAGATTAAAAAAAAAATAGCCACAAATCCAGAAAGCTCACTGGAGTGGGACGAAAGGCTTGTGGCTTCTGCACACTAAGAAAATCATGACTTCACAGTATAACATGAGGCATTTTAAATCCCCACGTTTCTCCCTGTGGCCTGAATCTCCAATCTATACAACCCAAACCCTGACCCTGGCCTTAACCCTTACCCTGACCCTAACTCTAACCCTGCATTCTGCTATAACTAGAATGTCCTCCTTATCTTTGAGAGCTGTGGTTCATGGATTTTGTTCTCAAATTGAAGAAGTTAGCAGACAAAGGAAACTTCAGAAATTTTCAACCATCTAATGAAGGAAACAGGAATTCCCTGAAAGGTTATTGATGGAAAAGGTGCAGCTGTTTAGATATTTGGAGACAGACTTTTAGCTGATCCATAAATACTTTATCTGACTTGGAAGGGGCCAATGCAACGTGAGGACCCCAAGGACAGAGAGTATTGAGGATGATAATGTGAATGGACGTGAAAATGAATTTGCATTTACAAGTGCTATTCAATGTAACAAGCCATTATTATCATCATTATTATTATTATGAGAAACCCACATGTCCAGTCTGAAATTTATGTGTTTTTAACAACCAGTCTTTTTTTCCCCTTTCTGAATCTACACAGTATATCACATCACGCTGAGGCATTTGAAAAACTCCTATGGAATGAAGTTGTTTCACATGATATTTACGAAACGTCACCAACCTTTCACTAGAATTAAATTCTTCTCCCTCTCACAGGCACGTACACGCTTCAGACTTCCCCTGTTGAATATCTTGAAGTTGTTCAGCAGTTATGTAGTGACCGCGTCCCCTACCTACTGCAGACAGAGAGAGACGTCTGCCCCAGCCCCCGCCGTTCAACCATGCCGTGCGGCTCCATGACATGAGTGACGCCCACTCAGTGACAGAAATCTAGGCAGCCGAGAACTTACAAAGTGGGGAATCGTCCTCGATCCACGCCTTGAAGATAGGTGCTGGCGACGTGTGGACGGTTCTCCTTCCGACGTTGGGTCATCATCTATCTGCATCGCTCTCTTGATCTTGTAAATTATACAAAATGGGATCCTTTTATTCATAATGTTTTATAGCCTTTTTTTTTTTTTTACCACTTATTGTTGTTAACATTTAGCAAACCGATGGACCTTCTTCCACGGCTTGGTTTTGAACCAGCGCATGCTAGCTCGTCATGTGGGGACACCGTGTTCTACTCACCCCGGGCTGACTTGGCACGAAGGTCAGGTGCGGTTTCTCTGCAGCGTGAGTGACCCTGCAGCGGCGGCCCCTGTGAGGACGCATTTGAGTGCGTCTCCGTTTCCCCAGGACGCATTTTCAGCGGCGTTGTTTCTAGATGCGAAGAAGTGAGCTTTTGGAGGATTTGATACCGATCCGCAGATTGTCCCTGAGAAGGTTCGCGCCGACAACCCCTTTGTGACTCTTTGATGCGCTGCCTTTCTCCGTTGTCAATGAACCTGAACGTGTTGCTTTACGTCCGTCTCCTCCGCCAGAACCGAGTCCAGGGAGGACAGGGGCTGCCTGCCTTGGGCATCGCCTTAGCGTCAGCACCTGGAGCCGTGCCTGGCACAAAGGCGTCACTCACTGGTGTTTCTAGAATGGAGGGGAAGAAAGAGGGAAGGAAAGGCAAGCAAAGTGGGAGGGAGAGAAGAAGAATTTGGAAGTGAAGGGAGAAGGAAGGGACAGATAGAATCATACTGGCTCCATTTTGTTTTGAAATGCTCACCCGAGGATATGTTGATTGATTTTAGGGCGAGAAGACGGCGGGAGAGAGAGAGAGAGGGAAATATCGACGTGAGAGAAACATGGATCGGTTGCTTCTCGTACATGCCCCACTCAGGGATCGAACCCAGAACCTAGGTCTGTGCCCTGACCAAGAATCAAACCTCTTGATGTACAGGATGAGGCTCCAACAAACTGAGCCATTCGGCCAGGGCCTGGCTCTGTTTTATAAATTTATAAATTAAGAAAGGAATTCTAAATGGGTCATTCTTGATTTCCTTTCGGTCCAACGTTTTCAGTACTGGAAATCATCAGCAGTGTAAACAGTTGCCTCTCCAAGTCCGTGAACGTGGCTTTCAACGAGAAGGATTTAAGAGAGAAATTGAAATGTGTAATATGAGGCCGGAGTGCACGGCCCCGACGAGACACAGGTGACTTCTGATGGAAAGCTTAAGTTTCTGCTCAGCAGTGTGGATGCGACACCTTGAGACTAAACCCTGGGAATGGGGGGCTTCCCTGAGGCGCAGGGGTCGTGAGTGGCGGGAGGGTGGCAGTGGCCTGGGGAGTCAGGAGGGAAAAGAAAATGACAAGTAAGTAAATATTTGCTTTCAGGCTGCAAACACAGGCTGGCAGAGCGTTAAAATAAACGTCTACACTCGGAGGCTCGCTGGAGGAGAGCCTGCAGGGGAAGCACTTGAAGAAATTGGGCACCGATGAGGAAGACTTTTGGTTAAAAGACTAGAACTCAGTGACCAGAGGGGAGAGGGGAGGGAATGTCAGGGGAGAAGGGTGAAGGGTTTGCAGGAACAGTTATAAAGGACACATGGCCCTGGCTGGCGTAGCTCAGTGGATTGAGCGCAGGCTGTGAACCAAAGTGTCGCAGGTTCGATTCCCAGTCAGGGCACATGCCTGGGTTGCAGGCCATGACCCCAGCAACCCAGGCATGTGCACACTGATGTTTCTCTCTCTCTCTCTCCCTCCCCTCCCTCTCTAAAAAATAAATTAAAAAAATAAAATCTTAAAAAAATGCTTTAAAAAAATAAGGGACACATGGACAATAACGTGGGGGGGGGTGGAAACGGGAGGGAGGTGAGAAGGGCTGGGAGGTTGGGCTGGGGTGGGGGGAAAAGGCAGAAAACTGTACTTGAACAATTACAAAAATAAATAAAATTAAAAAAAACCCCCAGAACTCAGAATTTTCAACTCATGTGTATTTATTGGGTTGAAGATGATTCAACTTACAAAAAGAAAATGGTTTTTCTTGTATAATTTATTTCACAGCCTCTCTTTCATCTCCATGCTTGTCTTTCTAAAGAAGAAAGAAAACAACTTTTTTTTTTTGGCCAGGAGAAAAGAATTCGGCCCCTTGGAGTAGACTCTGTGGTTAATACAAGACCATGTGCCAAGTATGATAAGCAAATTGACATGGAGGAAAATTTGATTACGGTATCATTGGGTTAGGAACACCCAGGAGGGTAGCATGTGTAGCAGCAGAACTTAATGCACGATGGTGTATTTGGCTAGCGCACAGTAAACATTAAATGTTAATAAAGCAAATTCCATTGTTTCGAGCTTTGGGGAGGGGAGGGACTCTGCTCAGGGATTTTTTTTTTTGTTTTGAATCCCCTAATTAAAATTAGTGCTTAAAAATAACTATTTCTCAATGAAGTGATGGAAATTTAAGTTCACCTGGTTAGGTTTGTGCCGGATTGAAGAAATGCAAGAAGGGTACTTCAAGGGAGGAGGTTAAGATAAGATTAGCAGGAAAAAGCAAACAGAGGTCATTTAAAAACCATATTATAAATGAGTAATATATTCAGTCTTGCAAGAAGGCTTGCGAGATCTAAAGGAATAAACAGACTGTGGATAAAAAGGAATTTAAAGCGGGAGGCACTTCGGAGATTTCAATGATTAAAGTGTACAATTCATAGTCATAACAACATGAGGAAAATAGCTCACACTCAGTGTGTGGGGCTCTTAGATAAATTCATTCAATATTTCCCATTTCTTCCCGAGGATGTAAGAAAGCCATTTACTCTGTATTGAGCAAGAGACACCATGTTCCAAAATGAGGCTCTTTGCACTCAGACTCTACAAAGCGAGGGCTCTCTGTCAATACGATGCTTTATTTAACTTTGTCTTCCCACCTGCATCTAAATTCAGGCTCCCTCCAGGGAAACCTTTTAAGTTTCTGCTAGGGGCTATTCACACTGTTCAGTGTTAACCCAAGTAGAGAGAGACTTGGCTCAAGAAGTTTTATGACGCTGCTGGCCACTTTGACAGAGGAGAGAGAGCCGGGAGAGGAAGGCAGAGCAGGCCAAGTTCTTCAAAGCACACCGAGGGCTTCGTGCCACAGCGTTCGGAGTCCGGTAGACCTGAGCTTGAACTTCATCTCTGTCATTTGTTGGGCCACCCTAGGCAAGGTTCTGAAACTCTGAGCTTTGCCCCTCTGCAGAGGACATGTACTTCACAGATGAGTTCAGGATTAAAAATAGTTCTGCAGGTAATGACTTTAATAGGTCTGACACATTTTAGGCATTTAGGGAATGGTAATTCATGTAGTTTAGGGCACATTTTAAGCATTTAGGAAATGGTAGTTAAGAAATAGAACTTTTGACTTCAGTTTTTGTTTTTATCTGTAACAAGGAAGTAGAGAAGAGTAGAAAGAAACCTGTATTGAGGTCTGACCTTGGGCAAGTTATTAAACCTTCTGGACCTTAGCGTGTCTGTTGTATGAGGTTCTTACTGCTGCTGTAACAAATTGCCACAAACTTAGCATCTGGAAACAACATAAGTCTATCATCTTACAGTTCTGTAGTTTCGAAGTCTGACACAGGTCTCATGAAGCTAAAATCAAGATGTTATCAAGTCTGTTTCCTTCTGGAAGCTTCTAGGCAGGCCCCACCTCCTCCCCTGGTTCGGTTTCTAGGGACTGCCCACATTCCTAGGCTTGTGCTCTCACTCAGCCTTCGTCCCCGGCACACCGCCCCCACCTCCTCTGTGTCTCCCTCTCCCACTCGTAGGGACCCTCATGACTCTGTTAGGCCCAGCCGTTTAATCCGAGACTCTCTCTCCAGCTCAAGGTCCACCGATTAGCAACTTGAATCCCAATGGCAATCTTAATTTCCCTTTGCCATATAAAATTAATATATTCTCATGTTCTGTGAATTTAGGACATGGGTGACCCCTATTCTGCCTACCCCATTTATATCTATTAAGTGGAAATTGTAGCAAATACAGAAAATGTAACTTGATGAGGGAAGGAATTTCCCAAAAGCTACGGAGCTGATGGGAAGGTTCGGATTAAAAAGTACAGAGTCTGACTCTGGTAGTCAATCACACAGTCTTCATCCCAGGCTGCGGGTTCAGCCTGTCCTATAGACCTCACAGGGCTGCCTGTAAAGTGAAAGGGGATGATTCATGGGACAGTGCCTAGTGGACACAGGCTTGGCCAGGGTGGGTGTTTAATCATACTTGGCTGATTCCCATCTGAATATTTAACTTAATAATTATTAGCCAAAAATAACTGATAAATTTGGAGTACTATTGATGAAATCCTGTGCCGGGAAATGTCAAGATTAAAAATAAGAAAAGATACAATGGACATGTTACATATAATAATAGCTACCATTTATCGAACACTTACTATGCCAGACCATGGGTTGAGCTTCTTAGCATATATTAACTCATTCAATCCAATGCCCACGACCCTATGAAGCTGATGCTATTATTATCCTATTTTTAGGTAGGAAAACCGAACAAAGGACAGTTAAATTGGTTGCTCTGGGTCATAGAGCGGGAAGGCGGTAAAGCTTTCTGTGTGATTTATCGAAAGCATACGGAGCCTAAACCAGCAATAATAGGATGCACGTTTGTTTTGTGGGTCTAGCATTTATGCGAAGCATCTTAGAAGGAGCCACCGTTTGAATATAACACCAACTGTACTAGCTGTGTGGAGATGAAAACCTATTTGGCTAGAACACCAAGTCCCTGAATTCTTGAGCAGTTATAGAAATCGGACTCCCCTGTTTTGGAGGAGACGCGAAGAGGTGCTCTGGGGAGAGTGTATGGCCCACACCCTCATGTAGAAATCCCGACCCTGGAGTGTCAGGCTGAGCTCCATTGGCAAAGGGCTTCCTTAAAAACAAGCCGACCAGACATTTGTTCTCTCCTCCCTGGGCGAGATCTACAACCCAACCGAGGCGGTCGGTGCATTCCAGCCTGGCTCTCCAGAGGCTCCTGGGCCCCGGGCCTCAGCACCACGCCCCGCTGCCACCACGGGGTAGCGGGAAACGGAAGCAGGGCCAGCAGGTACGGCTCCTGGTCCTGCACGCTCTCGCCGATCAAAACAGCTCTTCTTTATCTGCTGCGTTTATTTAAACTCAGGATTCCATTTTACTTAAGAGTTTGAAGGCTACCCCCTTCCCCGCTTTTCTCTTTATAATATTTGCTGCCCTAGGTCTGGTGACTCTGAAGGTAAGCAAAGAGGAAGCAAAGGAAGCAGGTAATGGGGGGGGGTATGTACCTTCAGAGGCCTTGCACTCCCCCTGCAGGCGACACCTCCAGGTCCCGTGACCCCTCTGGCCTTTGTCCAGGGCAGTGTTGGCTCTTCCCTTCTCACTCACTTCACACCTACCTGTTTTTTCACAGTGGAATATAAGCTCCAGAAGGCAGGGCGATGGTCATCCTAGGACTTCAGCCCTCTCCCCGAGGAGCACCTGGTGCTGGTGAGCACTTACACGTTTGTCTGAGTGAGTGAAGGAGAAATGGGGCTACAGATTTGTGAGGAGTCGTCGGGGAGAAGCAGGCTTTACCAAAGGAAGGCAAGCTGGGGACCAGAAGGGCAACATGTTTAAGGGGATTCCGGGGAAATGACTGACACGGGAAGAGGGGGAGGGGCTTTCCACTCTGGCCCTATTACGATTCTCAAGGTCATAGTCAAGATCATGTCACTTTGGAAAAATGAACATTTCTCTCCGCCCTTCCAGACAGCACCGTTGGATCCAGCATTAGTGGGAATATCTAGTTCGTGGTGCAGCGGGGCTGAAAAATCTCGGGGAGTGGGAGGCACAGAGTTCGCATCGCTCACAGCGGTGGTCCGGCTGCGAGATTTTGGGCAAATCCCCGATCCGTGTAATGAGGTTTGTAACGCTTTTGCCTCCCGTCATGGACTCAGAAAGTTAAGTCTCCTTTCTGAGGAAGGACATGTCAGATAGACCTCTCTCTCTACCTCCCCGTCTCCGTCTCCATATCTTGGCGTTGGTGAAGGGAATCATAAGGTAAACAAGGGATTTTGCAAGGAGAGGAAACAATCTTGAGGGCCTAAAAATACCTCTTTATTCAGGTGCTCCGATGAGTGGCGTTTTCCTCTGTACACAGGGTGGAGGAGGGGGCAGAACATTTAAACTGGTTCCAAGTAAAATGAAATTTGATTATTATCAGTTCTCTTTCATAAATTAGATAATCTCCCATGTTTTCTCCTATTCCAGGCACAGAAGATAAACCTTTTAGGAGACATTAAGCTCTCAGACTATGTAGATGTTTTAGATTTTAATCTGAGACTCCAACCTTCATTCCCAAGACTTGGGTTATAGTGACTCTAGCCTCGCAGCAGTTGTCTTAGAGAAAATGTGGCCCAAAACTGTCGTGAGAAGTGTCTGTGAAGTCCGTCTTACCATTTGCGTTCATTGTACATCACTTCCAAGTTCCCACACCCTCCCCCACCTTTTTTTTTTTGAAACCTACAGAGGAGGAAGAAGCAGTTCGGCTTATATTTTAAAAATGACTCTAACGTGCCATTCATGATGCCTCGATTCTAGAGCCTCTTAGTCTGGATTACCTTCCGGGCTCGTTGTGAAAAATCAAATCAATGATGACCTCCGAAACGCAGTTAAATCTGTAAGATGAAGAATGACACGGGGGGCTCTGGGGCGCGAGGTAGGTGGGCTGGGCTGGGAGGAGGAGGGGGAGAGAAGGACGAGGTCTTTGGGGTAAACCCAAGTATGTCATTTCATCATCTCTTTATCACAGCCATTAGAGATGAAGCCTTCTTTTTAAAAAAAATTTTATTTTAATCATTGTTCAAGTACAGTTTTCTCCCTTTTACTCCCATTCCAGCCCCCCTCTCACCCCTCCCCACTTCCCTCCCATTACCACCCTCCCCCTAGTTTTTGACCTTGTGTCCTTTAAGTTTGTTCCCGTGAACCCTTCCCATTCTCCCCTGAAATTCCCTCTACTCTCCCCTGTGGTCACTGTCAGCCTGTCCTCTATTTCAGTGTCTTTGGTTATATTTTGCTTGCTTCTTTGTTTTGTTGTTTAGGTTCCTGTTAAAGGTGAGATCATATGGTATTTGTCTTTCACTGCCTGGCTTGTTTCGCTTAGCGTAATGCTCTCCAGTTCCACCCACGCTGTTGCAAAGGGTAGGAGCTCCTGAGATGAAGCCTTCTAGATACCTTTGCTCCTAGAAGATTATGACCTAAGTTTCTATTTCATGTGAAGGTCAAAAGGACCAGTAAGCTTTATTAACATGCAGACTGTCAATGCATTAACACCGCCCCCCCCCCCCCGCCTCCGCCCCTCACCAGATGAATGCCGTGCCTTCGCCGGGACCCAAGCTTGTGCCACCTTCGCCTCCTGGGCACTCCAGCGCTGCTTCCTGCCATCCTCCAGATGGCGGGAGTTAAATAGTCGAATCCATTCCAAACTCGTTTCTGTCTAACCACCTTCATCTGACACGTTTTTCAAAAGAGTCTGGGCATCTTCGAAGATTGATTTCTTTTCCTCTCCCACCGTCCCGGGTTTGGCTAAGTGAACCATTAAGAAGGGAAATAAATGGAACGCGGGAACAAATTAAGACACGCCCCAGGCACCAGCATGCGTCTTTGTAGCTCCCATCTGCCGCGCTCTGGAGACGGAGGGGCCACGCAGCAGCAGGAGGCCGTGGGCACTCGGGGTTCTTCCTCTGCTCTCCCCGGAGACCCGGGTCCTTCCTAACGCAGGCGGGTCGGGCGTTCCCCGATGTCTCTCCCTTTCCTCTTTTTCCCCCCCCGACACCTGAACGGAAGCGGGTCCCCGCGCACAGCCTGCGTCTGCAGCTTCCTCCCGGCATGGAGCACGGATGGCGGCAGCCGGAGGACTCTGTGCAGGGAGACTTAAGGAAAAGAGGGCTGTTGGCTTGCGCGGGGTGATAAAGAGCCTGGCCAGGGTCCCGTTCCTGGCATGCAGGTGCAGCTTCTGCTCTCGGGCCTCGTCTTGCGTTTCTCCAGCACCTGCACTGGCAAAGCAATCAACCTTTCCCTGCCGCCTGAGCTTGATGTATGGGGAGATGCGCCTTTTCTTCCTCTAGAAAATAACCATGTTGGACTTCATCCTCTGGAAGCCCCCCGGAGCCCCGACACCTGCGAGGTTCACATTCAAGGTGAATCCCTCAAGCTCCCTCCCCGCCAGGGCTGGGAAAGACGTGCTCCCTCTTGGCAACCTGGGTCAGGGGCTCCCAAGGGCAGTCAGAATTGTCTTCCAAGGTATTGGTTTGAGGGTGTTTTTTCCAAGCTTGTCTAGTTCCAGTGGTTTGCCAGGGTGGTTGGCATAGAAACCAACTTGTCACCAGGGTGTGCAGGACTGGATCTGGTCTGAACTCCCCTCGGGGACCCCATCTGTAACCCGGCCCCTGAGTCCAGGGGGCTTCTGAGCCCCTGCAACAAGCCGACACGCCTGGGGCAAGAGCTGCAGCTTGGTTGTTCTCTGTGTGTCCGTCACTCTTCTGTGGTTCTCCCTGGGGCGGCCCCTCCTCCCCCTCCCGTGCCACGTCGCAGAGAAGCTTCTCTGTGCCCTGATGGAGTGGAGCCCAAGGAGGCAACCTCTCCCATCGATACTTTTTAGTTTCTTCCCGCGTGTTCAGGGACGCTGGGATCATCTTGTTTATCGACTGTTTGTCCATTTTGCCCAGGAGAATATAGGGGGACGACCAGGGGCCGTGTCTTATTTGCTGCTGTTCCCCTCTGCGCGGGAGGAGACCGTAGTGGGTTTCCAACGGCCGTGCATGCAATGAGCGCGTAACAACAGCAGCCAAGCGGCTCACTCTGCGCTAGGTCTCTGCACACTCACTAATTAAACTCTCATGTTGGCTCTGTGAGACGGATACAATTATTATGCCCGTTAATGCGCGAGGAAATTGAGAAGCAGGGAGGATGGATAGCTTGCCGAGCGTGCTGACGGCGTGACTGACTCGAGCCCTCCGCTCTCCGGCTGGGGGGTTTGTGGGTGGAGCTCCAGCGGCCACCCGCGGGTGCCTTGGAGAACGTGGTCCGGGAACTTGGAGCTTTCACTGTGTTGTGGTTGTCCCCATTTAAGTGAGAAATCTCACGATCCCCTTTTCAAGTAATTAACAAAGCGTATTGAGGAAGTCAGCATTCATTTTTTAAAAAATTCTTGACACCTTTGTCTCTCCGCTGGAGACTCAGAGGAAGAGTTATGCAGGGACACAGCCCTGGGTCATCTGCTAGACACCTGAGACCCGGGGACTGGAGGGTCATCTTTCCTTCCCTCTTTTAATTGTGCTCTCGAACGGGTGCCATCAGGAAAACCCCCTCAATATGTTCCGATTAATAAAGCAAATATTTTGCAAGCTCATTTTCTTTCTTGAGTATTCAAATGAGCCATTCAAAGCAACATGAACCTTACTGGCTTTATTGAAATATTAAAACATATAAATAATGTATGTGGAGAGAGACACTCGCGGAAGACATAAAGTCTTCAGAACATTACAGATATGAATTATAGACACCATCTGATTCAAGAAGTTTAAGGTTAGAAAACATCCATCTCTCCCGCCCATGCTCAGCCCACCCCTCGTAGAATTCAGAGGGAGGTTAAAGTGAACGCGGAGAAGGAAAATGTGAATCCCAGGCTGCTGGTTTTAGCGAAGAACAAAGCAAACCATTGTCCTCAAATCAGTCAGACGTGTTACTCGGGAAAGCAGCTGCGTGGTTATGAGAGGCCATATCCCCAGAGTTACTGCTGTAATAAAAAATTCAAACTCGGTTGGGTCTCATGACCTTCCTGGGCCCCAACTCCATGCATTTCTTTTGTAACAACTGTAACACCTACAATTTGTCAATTAATGCTTCTCCCCCACTAAATGTGAAGCCAGAAAAGGACATTGGCTGATTTGCTGCTGTAGCTCAGCGGCCAGAGCTGTGTGATTTGGGGCAAAGTACTCCACCTCTCTGAGCCTCAGCATTCTCTTCTGGAAATTGGAGACAGTGAGAGAAGATAAGCCGTGGGTTACTATGGAGGATTCACATGTCGATGCAAATAGCACACCTAGAAGAGTCCAGATCACCAGAGGAGAACTCCAAATCTGAGTTGCTATTATTTCCAGTAGAATGTAAGTTACTTGGGGAAGAGACTTCTTATGCTTTGCTCACTGACGATTCCCTGATGCCTTTAACAGAGCCTTGGACACAATTGGCATGTTGTTGATGCTTCTGGAATAAGTTAATGATGAAATTGATATTTTAAATCCTTAGTAATCAGATTTTGATTCTGGCTTGCAGTAGGGTAGAGAGTACACATACACCACACACACACACACACACACACACACACATGTGTTTATTTTTATGATTCTCAGCGTAAACTTCTGATGAGTTAATTTGGCCAGCTATTGAGAGGACAGCCAGGTACTAGGAGGTATCCTCACAGCACCGGCATCTGGGAAGGTGGGTTGTTGGCCTTCCGCCCTCGGCTGTCTTTGAACTTGGCCTCTGCCCAGTTCCCCAGATGCTCCTTTGCGCCCTGGACCAAAGCCACAGCTTGCTGTCATTTTGCAAGGGGGTCGTGCAACCCAACGTCTGCTCAGGGAAGGAAATCGCCCACACCTTAAATGTCAGTTGATTGTCCCCACTCTGTCACACTTGATTAAAATACAGAGTTTGCCTCCGAGGCTGAAAATTAGCTTTTCATTTTGACTGACTGCCATTCAGGTCTGAAAAATAGCAACTCGTTTGTTTCAATATTTACCACATCCACCCAGAAGAGGTTTACATTATTGCCAATTAGGACTTAATTGTTATCCGTAACTCAAACATTTGGTGGCTGTTTACGGAGGAAAAGCCATCATTCTCTTTTTACTGTCCTGACTTTACAACCTGAGACCTTTGCAACATGAGTGGAGGAATTTTTTTCCCCCTCACCAGGGGGCTGGTGGAGAATGTAATAACCCTTTCGGCGCTTGGGCTCAGGACCTGGCTGGGGGCCAGTGTTAGTTGTCCGGTGAGTGGGAGATTGTCAGGCCCGTGTGTATGAGGCGCCTGCTGTTTTCACCTCCCCCATCAGCGTGTCCCGATGTTCTGCCAGCAGGGCTCTGATTGGCTCTGGAGACGTTCTCCATGGCTTGGACAGTTGCAATATTCTCCTAAATCAGCTCCCAGCTTTAAGTATGGATTGGCCCCTATGCACATTCTCAACACGACAAGACAGAGTGAGACTTTTAAAATACGTCACATCTTTTCTCTTCTCCATTTATGTTTTTAGCTCCTTTACCAAAAATTATTTGCCCGTATACATGTGGGTTTATTTCTGGGCTATTAATTGTGTGCCATTTGTTTCCATGTCTGTTTTTTTTCTGCCAACACCATGCCATTTTGATTATTGTCACTTTGTAGTGTAACTTGAAATCAAGGAGTGTGATACCTCTGGCTTTGTTCTTTTTTTTTTTTCCTGAAGATTGCTTTGAGTATTTGGGGTCTTTTGTAGTTCCATACAAGTCTGATGATTTTTTGTTCTATTTCTTTAAAAGATGTTGTTGGAATTTTGATGGGGATTTCATTAAATCTGTATAGTGCTTTCGGTAATATGGATACTTTAGCTATGTTGATTCTTCCAATCCATGAACACAAGATCTTTCCATTTCAATGTGTCTTTTTCAGTCTCTTTGAATGACACTTTGCAGTGTTCGGTCTATAGGTGTGATGTTAGATGACACATCGTAGAATTGTCCACTTGCAACCTGCACAGTCTTTTTAACCATTGTCACCCCCACAAACATAACTAGAAACATTTGTGTTGTCCTATGACTCCTATGTTTGCAAGCCGCAGCACCCGCCTGTCTCACTGAGGACAGAGGCCTCCTGGTGTCACCTATGTGACGGCTCATGGGGTCCTCCTGCTCACCCCTGTCCCCACTCACTGCTCCAACCTGACAGACACCCTGTTACCCCTTCACATACTCCTGACATAGTGTATTTTTGTGTATTGTCTGCCTCCTCCCCAAAGCTGTTAATTCCAGGAAGGCGGGGACATATTTGTGTTTATCTGGGTAGCTCAGTGTTGTTATTATTTCTTTCCCTCTTACCCTCCGCTCATCTCCCACCTGCCGCTATCTCCAGGCCCCCAGGACCTCTCAGCCACGCTGCTTTCTCACGGCGCATGGGGTGGCGAAACGACCTCTCCTTTGTCACTGTTATTCCGCACAATTCCACTTCCCACCCTGCTCATGGTAGTGAGCCAGTTCACCTGAACGTGTGGCAGTACTTGGGTGGTCAAAAGTTTTTTATTGTATTCAAATGCATGTCTCATGGCTGGAATTTTTGGCAAGATGTCAGTTTCACGTTTGCGTTAGATGCCCAGGAAAGGAGCGTCCATGAAATGATCGAAGAGAAAGCGTCCCAGTGGTGGGTCAGATGCCTGCCCCTGGAGACGCCCCACAGCTGGCATGGCTGGAGACACACTTCCTTCCACCTGCTCTGCGTTTAAAAGGACAAGGAGCCGATATTGGGGAGAAACAAACCCCAAGAGATTTCACAGAGAAATGCAATTCTCAGCTTTTTCTGAAAAAAAAAAAAAAAAATTGGGCCATCTGGCAAACTCTCCCACTCCCTGGCTCCGCTGTAGGGGGGTGGGTGAGGATCCCTGGGCTCCTTAGGAAGACGCATGGTTTCTCCATCCACCACCGCGCCCACCAGGACCTCGTCACTCATTGGCCGGGACCTGCGGTCACGTGTTCAAGGCTCAAGTTATGCGTCCCAGGTTCGGTTTGGCGCACGGAGCCGCTGAGCTGCATCTCCGGCCACGCGCCCGGGTTTAGTGCCCACGCAAGTGGGTTCCTCTCCTTTCAATGCACACAGCTGGCTTGTTTCAACACGAGTCCACGAGTCTGCGCTTTTTTCCTGTTCCGGTACTTTTGAGACCGACTGCTTCGTGGTGCTTTCAAAAATAATGCTGCTGTGGTTCCACCCTAGACCAGCTGAATAAACCCCTGGGATCTGGGGCCCCGTGTGGGTACGCCCTTGACCTTCTCAGGCCATTCTGAGTGTGCACCAAGGTCGAGGTTCATCATGAAAGAGCTCTCTGCTGATTTCAGGCACAGGGCAGACTATAATTCAGAGAGTGTAACTCCTGAGATGGATTTGGCCTCGTGTGGAGACTAAGATGACTCCAGGGACCGAGAAGGCGCACCCCCCACCTGTGCACTCTCTCTCCAGCTGTGGTCCTCGGATTCCTGCCCCCCGGGGCAGCGGCAGCTCTAACTGGCTGACATTGCCCTTGGCCTGCCTTTGTCTTTATTGGAACAATGAAAGGATATCACATAACAAGGAATGGGAAAGAAATAAAATAGAATAGCATGACCAGTTCCTGACCAGAAGATCCTCACTTTGTCTAATGGGGTCCTAAGACCCCAGGGATCATTATTTTTGCACTTGACACAGAACTGGATTTTAAAGCTTTTTTTTTTTTCAGAGCAAGTTTGTTCTTAATCTTGCTCCCCCCGACTCCCAAACTTTACCCCTAATGGAACATTTGTGATTCTCTGAGCTGATTCTTTCAGCTTTCTGAGCTGAAATGTGCAGCACCCTCCGAAAATGAGCCCTGACTGTCTGTTAGGTGCCTGGAAATGCAGTTAGAGACAAGTCCCCCCGCCCAGTCTCAGGGCCAGGAGGCAGGTGGCTGATCTTCAGGGACCTGGGAGGTGGCAGTGGGGGGCGGGGGGCAGTTTACAGCTGGAGCCCACCTGGCCCTCCAGCCTCCGCAGGTGGTTTATTGCAGGCCGGTTTCAGAACACCGACCCTCGGAGATCGCCATCATTTCTGTGAAGTGCTTTGACCTGCTCTGGGGCTGCAGAAAAGAAAACTTTCAAGTACCTTTCCATTAACAGATTTTTCCAGCAGACCACAATTCACAGGAGAAGCTGCTTCCGGACCAAGCCCGGAGCGCGATCGATGGCACCGGGTTGAGAAAAGTCACCTCCGCGTAATTAGCTGTGGGTCTGTGATGAATGGGAAGGACGCCTGTGAGTGCGGCGTGGCTGCCGAACCCCAGGCTGTCTGGTGTTCGAGCAGCTCTCCTCCCTGCAGAACCGCGTCGAGATGGTCTTCCCAAGAGCACTTGCCGGAGAGCCCTTGTGGAGAAAAAGGCAAACCACGCATTCCGCCAGGCAGTAAAGCAGCCACTCAGAGACACAGCGCTTTGAGAGCGCTCCTCGAAGGGAGAGAGAATTAGGCTGTAGCTGCGATGCCGCGCCCCCAGGGGTGGAACGGTCCAAAGACTCTGCATCACCCTCGTAAATGCTGCCTATTTGGATAACGGCAACATTCAAAGTAGGGTTATTCATCCAAAATGGCTCGTCGTTTTCATTACTGCACACAGGATGTGCTTCGTTAATGCAGATGAGAGTCCAGGGGGCGTGTTCAGGGGCTCTGGCCTGGGGAGTTCTCACGGGTTAGGCCGCCGAGGGCTGTTCCGGGATTGGCCCCCTCTGCTGGCTGCCTTGAATACAGCGAGGGGGCATTCAGAGGAGGGTATCCTGCGAGGTCTCCCCTCATCCTCCTGTCATTTTATTACAGAGCATTGCTGGTCAGTGGGGAAAGCCTTTGAGTTTATTTGCGTCCGTAGCATGCTGGTCTAAAACTCCATCATGAGAAAAAAACTACGTTTTAACACAAATAAATCGCATCCATTTTTCACTACCGTGTACTGGTGAGCAGAGGGGCTCTGGGGTGAAATGAGACGCCCTTTTGGCCTCCAGTGATTGGACCCTGCTGCAGTGGGGGAGGCCTGTGTCACACATATTTCTTCTCCGGGGCTGCTTCACGCAGAGCCATTTCTGGAGACGGAGCCCCTGCCCCATCCACGCAGCTGGCTCTCAGAGGGCCAGCCTCCAGTTAGGACGTGGTCCTGCTGTCTTTACCGTAGTTCATTGTTCTGGCACGGGCGCCTTGTTCTAGTTGTGCAAATAAGTCATTTGCATGAGCACCTTACTCCAGTTGTGCAAATAAATCTTTTTTTTTTTTTTGTGGACTCGGGACAAAAACAAGACACTGTCCAAAGTAATAAAAGTCACATGTCTGTGGACAACACACACTCAGTATTGACCACCCTTAGGTGTTCACAGTGCCAAAGGAAAGTGGTCTCCACTCTCACGGACACTGTGGTGTGCTGGTGCACCAACCCGCTGGGAAAATGTGGAAAAGATCCCAATTTGTAGCATTTGTCCATTTCCATGGTGTCAATCTTCCTTCCATTGCAAGCCACCAACCATTGAACAGCTGGCTCATAAAGTTCCTGAACATGTGAGAGTCGCTGTTGTGAGCCTGCCCCAGCAAACCTCTGCACATATTTGCTGCCTCACAGTCTCCGTGGTTCTCTGATTCAGGGTCCCCCACAAAGCTTCCATCGAGGGGGTCAGCCAAGCTGGAGTTTCATCCGCAGTCTCACCTGGGAACGGATCTGCTTCCAAGCTTGCTCAGTGGTCACTAACAGAACTCACTTCCTCACCAGTTGTCGGGTGGAGCTCATTCTGTCCTTTCTGGGTGCTGGCTGGAGGCTGCCCTCAGTTCCTGGCCACGTGGGCTTCTCCATCAAGGCAGCTGGGGCTGGGAGAGCTCGCAGCAAATGGTCTGTTGTCAACATGAAAGTTACTGCCCATGCTAACCTAGTCACAGAAGTGATTTCCTATCACCTTGCCCTATTTTATTAGAAGCAAGTCATGGCTCCCATGCACACTCAAGGGAAGGCGATTGCCCTAGAATGTAAATGCCAGGATGTGGGCACCCTTGTGACCATTTTACTCCTTCGACTCCCACTCTCAACCTTGCCTCCTCTGTCTTAGTTTTCTGACAACATCCACTACTGCTTCCTCCATGAGAGGTGGGTATGTAGACCATCGTCCTATCAGAGCGAATGTCATCTATAACACATTTACCATTCCTGCCATCAGCAATGTTGTAGCAGATGCACAACACCCATTCGATCGGAAATGATGTTGAGACTATGACACTTTCAGAATACATGCCGAACTTAAGTAAGAGTGGAATAGTTCTACACTAATGGCCGCACCTTCGGTATCGCATCCTTTCTTCCATCTCAGATGTATCAGGGACTTGCCTTCCAATAATAAGTTCTTTGGATTTTTTACCTACTAAATCCCTTTTTCAAAAAATGTTCATTTCAGAATTCGACCTTGAACTTCTCTACATAGTGACAGGCTAAATAAGGGACCATCTAGTAAGTGGCAGCCAAGCAAGTTCCGCGTCAATTTGTTATAAATTATAAGCACAGAATGTCAACTCGTGGGATCATACGGCTTTTAAAGTGGGTGCCTTAATTATATGTACCTTGCTTGTGTTAGAAAGATACAGAATTTTAATGCAAGTGGTAAACATAGTCTTCTGCAGGGAACGCTGTCACCGAGGGCTAATTAATTAAGCTTTCATACGAATGAAAGGTTATTAAAGCAAGTTAAACATCACCACGAGATATAATTTGTGAGTTCTGGACTCTGATAATTACATAATTAGTATGTAAGTCTCCCTGTCACCAGAGCATTTTCTTTCATTCTTGCTTTGTACTTTGAACTTTCTTCCAGTGAGTCAGTTAGGAGTGAACACGCTGACAAACACCAGAAGCAGACAAAATGCTAAATAGCCAGATATTGGAGTTACCATTTCTCTTGGGGCAGAGTATGTAGAGTTTAGTTTATCTTGCCCATGCATGGAATCATTTAACAGCACAATAAACATTTAGAAGGAACATGAATATTTTATTACAAAGTTGTGTTATTATTATTATTATAACATCATTTCTTCTAAAAACATATTGGTTTTAACCTCTCATGGAAGTACCATTTTGAGTACAAAAGGAAGAGTGAATTCTCAACGTGTGCCCCAATCTAGAAAGCAGATATCAGTCATACTTAGAGTTTTATAGGTAAAGCTAAAAAGGAAAAAAATATCATGATTATTTAGAGCTTTGGAACAATCAACATACTTTAAAATGAAAGAAAATGTGCATCAATTCTGTTATTATTTATTTCAGGCATTGAATTCAACTCACTTAAACCGGTTGCTTGAGTGAGTTGAAAGTGATTTTAACTGAATTGACTAATAAAATCTGTCAAATTCTGCATTGTCAATTTTATAAATCTTAGGCTAAAAAGTTTAAAATAAAATGTCCTATTTTAGGTGATTATTGATTATAGTGTATGAGGTCTGCCTGGGAAAAAGTCTAGCCATTTTTACTATAATGAGAATGGTTTGCGGGACATCAATGTTACCTGGCAGCCAAGGAGAGCGGACTGGAATGCGCACGCGTGAACAATGATGACTTCACCGTACTAGTCAGTGGGGCAGTAGATGCTGTTGAGTGAGTGTGGGTACCATGTGGCCATCACATTAAAAATGACTGAGCAAGTAGAACAATGAATCTGCATCAAATTTTGCATTAAGCTTGAACATTTCCCCATGGAAACTATTCAAATGATTCAGAAGACTTTTGGGGACCATGCGATGTGTGATTGGCAGCTTCATCATGACAATGTGCCTGCTCATGTATCACATCTCATGCAGTTTTTTGGCAAAACAGACAATCACCCAGCTGACTCAGCTCCGCTACAGCCCAGATCTGGTGCCCTGCAACTTCTGGCTTTTCCTAAAACTAAAATCACGTTTGAAAGGGAAGAGATTTCAGACTGCCATTGAGGTTCAGGAAAATACGACAGGGCAGCTGATGGCGATTGGGAGAACTGTGTGAGGTCCCCAGGGGCCTACTTTGAAGGGGACTGAGGTGTCATTGTCCTATGTACAATGTTTCTTGCATCTTGTATCTTCTTCAATCAATGTCTCTATTTTTCATATTTCATGGCTGGATATGCTCGGGAACTTGCATTTGCTTTGTATAGTAGTTTATCGATGACTTATGTAAGATAAACCACAGTTAACCAGAGTTGTTGGGAAAGTTGTCCTTGTTAACTGAAATATTTACCTGGTTCAAGACTCTCCAGCAAAGACTTTTTATCTGTTTCAAATTCTGTTGTGAAAAATAAGACTACAGTTCACTTCCTCAGGAATTCCATAGCAAGCATCTGGCATGTTCCAGGCACTGGGCACACACAGGGGACAAAACAGACAAGGTCCTTTGCCCTCATTGGGCTGCCACTCTGGAGGGGAAGACAGACAATGAACATAACCAACTAGTAAATCTACTGTTTATTTCATTTTATTTTTTTAAGGAAGGTGATTGGTACTAGGTCATGGTGAGGAGGACCATTGCTGGGCAGGGACTGATGGATGTATTGAATATTATGGTCCAGGTTGGCGCTCCACCGAGGAGCTGCCTTCCAGCAAAGCACTTCCTTGAGGAGGCGATAGAGCATGTCGGCAAAGGCGGAGGCAAGACCAAGAGCTTCAGGTGGAAGTGTGCGGAGGGTCAGTGTGGGGCTCATTTTTTATCACATTGCATATGATGGCCAAGATGGGACTCTAATGTAATGACCAAGGGTTTTAGAGAGCTTCAGGATAATGCAAACACAAACGTTCTTCGTGCAGGCCTGGACATTGGAAAGGTCACCAAGTTGGGATCGAATTTATATACCAACATCATGTAGTTAGTCCATGCTAGTAATTAGTTTTAAAGAATCCAAAAAAGGTGCGGCATTAATCCCTGCCCTCAGGTGACTAGAGTCACTTTCGTGAAATAAAAATTGAGTCAATGGCATTGCTAAAGCAATGGGGCATGAACAAATACAGTTATCACTCATAGGAAGGAGGCGATTGAAAATACATTGTATCACAGGGGAGCTTCTTAGATGAGGGAGACTTTGAGTGGGACGTTAAATGAATGGTGAGACTGTGAATTCAAGTGGGGGGTGGTATTGCTCTCCTTCCTCATTTGGCACACCCAGTATGAATTACTGGGTCAGGGGCTGTGGGAGCCCACCCTCAAGGTCACCTGCAATAGCTGTGCTTCCTGATATTTATACCCTTTGTGAAGTTATACCAGGTTATACCAGGTTGATCTGGTGACTAATGGAATCCCGGGGAAATGCTAGTATGTCATATCTGAGACCAGGTTACAGAAGACAGCCTGGTCTCTCTCTGTCTCTCAATGTCTTTCTCTGACGGCTTATTCAGCTGTGTGAGTGGTCCATACTGAAAGCTTGTTTTCCAGCCTCAGTCAAGCTGTTGGGTGGCCTCAGCCCAGGCTGACAACTTGGCTGCACCACCAGGAGAAACCCCAACCCAGAACCTCCCAGCTCTCCTGCTCTATCCCGAAGGTCTACCCAACATCCAGAAATTGTGCAACTTCAGTTTTTTGTTTTTGTTGTTTTATGCCACTAAGTTTGGGATAATTTTTTTTACAAAGCAATAAATAATATTAGATTGCATGCAGCTTTCGACCTGATCAGAAAAGTCAGAATTAACTCTTCCTAAACTCAGGGCACAAGGAGAATGTAAGTAGTAACCAGAGAGACACTCTTTCGGCTGCCAAGATTTGTAGTGAGGCTAATACAATTGCTCTTCACCTAAGTCAGGATACAATGACCACCTGTGGGAAATTGTTTTAAAACAATGCAGATAATTGAGTAAAATTGAACACCATTCAAGACACTTCAGGCCCCTGGATTGCCTCTAGATTAACAATACCAATAAAACAACTCAATAATAGCTCCCATTTATTTAGAACTTCATACTTTCTAGGCACTTCATGAATGATGCACAAATAATACTCTGTCATATTTCATTTTCAAACAATTCCATGTAGTAAGCACTATTACTCTCATTATTCATGAGCGAGGCAAGCAAGATTCAGTGCTGCCAAACTGAAATGCATCCTCAAAATCTCCCCGAAAAGGCAAACGTTACAGTCTCCATTTTGCACGTGAAAAAAACTGAGAATCACAGAGAATAAGTGATTTTTAAGACATCTACAAGAGCTTTCTGGAGGGTGCATAGTTACTAAATATGTCCCTGAGTTGGAGTTTGAATTTCACTCCATGTAACTACAAATCTCACATTCTTTTGCCTGTGTCAGATAGAACAAAAGCAAGTGACCACCCATCAATAACGATGTATGTTGAAAAAACACTCATAACCTAAAGAGTAATAGTAGTAATAATAATAACGCCACGGTGACACCCGTCCTAGGCGCAGCTGGTTTCTAAGCAGGTGTGCGTGACGGGGCCCCAAGGGCTTGCTCTGCCGAAAATATTTTGGCAGTTGCTTCCCCTGCTCTCATTTCTAGGTATTTTGGCCTTTGGAATGGGCTGGGGGATGGGGATCAAGAATTTTTTTCTCAAAGTGACAGAAAACAGATCATTTGCATGGGGAATGCCAGCTGGGGAGAAGGGAACATACGCTCGCATTCAGGAAAAAAGTTTCACAGGATGTAAAAAGGAACCATCTGTTTTTTCTTTTTGTTCTCCTTTAAGAACAGCTTGTGTTTGCAACTCACAATTTAAAACATGGTAATAACCTACAGGACTTGGTGGAGCATGGATTGTACTGCTTTTTTCCTTTCTCATTATTTCCTCCTTATTTTTCCACTCTGTGTTTGCAGAAAGCTCAACGCAAAGAAGACATTTGCATGTTGCAACTTGGATACTGAAATCCTTCTGATCATGGCCCGAGTGTGCCTTTTGGAGTGTTTTGTGGGCATGCCAGGCTCCTGCTGAGAGAGGAAGCCACCACGAGTCAAGTGTGATCCTCGACTCAGCTGTGAGAAGCACCCTAGGCTAACGCGTGGCTCGGTTCACCTCCTGCTCATCCCATGCAGGGAGGGCATTGCTGTGACCCTGGTTTATCTGCAGCAGCACCTGGCAGGGACACAGGAATAGCTTTCTGGGGGGGGAAGCAGTTTCATATGTTTACTCCTCGCATCAGCATTCATCTCCATGGCTCTGATGTGCGTGTCTTCTTCCCCTGCCCATTTTTTTTTTTAATGATCCAGGCTTCGTCACTGCAGACATGCAAGCCCACGCCCGAGCCCGCCATTTGCAGAAAGGAAGTTGGGGCGAGCAGCTGGTGTGGTTTCCAGGGGAAAGGCCTTCAAGGTCTTCTGGGGTCAGCAATGAGATGACATTGCAAAGTGGTTACAATCACTTAGGCTGGCTGGGTGGGAGTCCTGGACCCTCCACTTACAAGCTCTGTGACTCAGACAAGCTAGTGGACTTCTCTGGGCCTTAGTTCTCTTATGTGTAATGTGGGAATAATACCAGCACTCGCCTGCAAGGTAGCTATGAAGGTGAGTTAATTAAAAAATGCTGAGGATGGTATCTTGCACACAGGAAGCACTAACTAGCGGGAAACACCAACACCTGTGGCAGGAAATTTCCATAATTTAATGACATCCTATCACGACCATATCATGTTTCTCCTCCAAGGCAGAACTCCCCCCCCCACACACGTTCACGGTGATGTGAAATGCATACATTTAGAAGTATGTGCATACATGCATATGTGCGGTGATGTACAATACAGATGACATTCACTAAACACGTCTCAGAGGAGGATGGTGAGGCCGACCCCAGCCAGACGAATCTCTGCTGGGGGGCCGCCCTGTGCATCGTGGGATGTTTAGCAGCGTCCCCGGCCCCCACCCACTCTGTGCCAGGAGGAGATCCCTGCCCCCTTCTCACCATAAATGTCTCCAGCTATTTCCAAGTGTATGCTGGAGTCAGAGCTGCCTCGGCCACTACCCATCTACCAGTCTTGTCTTCAACATCGCTGGTGTGCACCACCAGAACCGATAAGAGAGCAAGGAATACACGAGGCATCTGTGGGCATCGTGGTGGTGGGAGAAGGTCTGCTTGTCCTGTTTGTACTTGGGCCTCGAGGGACAAATTCCAATCAGACCCCTTGCGTGGATGCCCGGGAAGGAGTCATTGCAGACTCAGTAAACATTCAACTTCCCGTTTTTGTGTGTGCGACTCCTTTAAATAAAGGTGCTATCTTTTTAATAGGTGGTAGACAGGGTGGGCTCAGCCGTGCACCCCAGACTAGTGGACTGACCTTGAGATTTGGAGGGTCCTAGGGAAAAAATACCAGAGTTGAATCTATTTTCGGAATAATTCTGAACTTTTCAAGGTTTGGATGTTGCATTGTGGAAGGAGGCTCAAAGCCTCCTGATCGGTCTGTGGGTGTTAGCACCCCACTCATTAGCCTCTGCGAGAGGGTCTTCAAAAGTAATTATCGCATACCAGTCGTCAAATAATTGAAAATTATTCCCATTTATTTACATCTTCCAAGTGTTAATGAACTCTTCTGTCAACTTCCACAGATATAGATGCAGAGTTTCATTTTCTTTTGCTTTTAGATATTCAAATGCACCATTTTATGCCATGTGAACAATACACACAATTGTGGTCAAGATGGCACAGCACGTTCACACTTTGACTCCGTCTCTCAGCTGCAAAAGCTCAGCAGCGATGGATGAAACACCAAACAGCAGGGCTCCTGGCCTGGCGGCAGGACACTGCCTACGGGTAACAGGCAAGGTCACTGCAAGGGACGTAGGACGCCGGAGATCTGTCCGTTGCTTGGAGACAAGGGCTGGGGTGGGTCTACCCTGGACGAGAGGTAGGAAAGGAGTGGTGCAGATCGAGCCCGGGCTGGGATGTTCAGGAAGATAAAGACCTAGAACTATGAGGCTGCCGTCTCAGCCCTGAAACTGGAAACTGAACAAAACCATCCCCAGCTCAGGGGCTGGACATGGGACACCTTCTGTGTCTGCAGGCCTGGAGTCTCAGTTGCCATGAACAGACCAGGGCTTTACTGGGGACTCAGAGGATTAGGTAAAGGCATACACAAAGGGTGTGTGTGTGTGTGTGTGTGTGTGTGTGTGTGTGTGCGCACGCGTGTGGTGACAGATGGGAAGTACAAAATACAAAAATAAAATAAGTCATTCCATGAGAAGATTCTGTATTCGTGCCCAGTCAGTGCAGACACGCTCAACCCAAACGGTTTGCAAACCAAGCACATGAAGTTATCGGAGGCAAAGGAAGCTGCAAAATAAACAATTATATCAATTAAATCCACCAGGAAAAACCTAGCAGTACGGCAGCAACCGCTTCCTGAGTGTGTAACATGTGCTGTCCGTGACCCCTTAACCTTATGACATTTATTTTCTTATGGTGAATTTAAGAAACTCAAAGGTAAGTACAGAAAATGCATCCTGAAGGGGGGAAAAGCCTATAAAAATGGGAAACATGAAAGCCAAGTAGAAATCTTAGAAACGAGCTTAGGAGGCATTCTAGAAATGGCTGAATTCCAGAATGCACATGGCCAAAAAAAAAAAAAAAGAATTTGTGTTGCCAACATAACACTGGGAATTTACCGTGATGCAGAACAAACAGGTTTAAAACCAGGGAAGACCAGCTCAAAGTTATGAATACAAGAGGTTCCAACATTTGAATGTGGAAGGGTAATTCTTAAAAAAGCCAAAATTCTAACTCTCATACAGATATAAAATGAGCACATGTTAAAGACTTGGTTTAATTCATTATTAATAAGGGAATTTGTAAGGGCTACAACTGTTTGAAGAAAATGCCAGAGAAAGGCAAATTTCTATTGAGTCAAGGAATGTTGAAATTAATTTACCAATAGATGATGCCATCACAAGCTTTTTCCATGTGGCACTGAGGGGCAAGTGAATTGAACCCACCTGGGTCAGAATTTTCGTGTTTATGGAAAGAATTCTTGGCATTGCTGTTTGTCACTGACAGCTGGTGGAGGTGTAAAATAGCTCAAAAGCAATGGAAGCGAGAATCTCGTTACCCAGAAGAGTATGCTCAAAGCCAGGGGTTGGCCAACTGTGGGCTTGGGCCAAACGCAGCCTCCGGTTTCCCTGGAAGCGGCCGCACGCACCATTTGCGTGTGGTCTGGGGCTGCTCTCCCACGACAGTGGCAGAGCCTCGTAGTGGCAACAGACGCCGGGTGGTTCACGAAGCCTGGAACCCTGACTATCAGACACAGTTTGCTGACCCCTGTTCTGAGCTGTGCGGTTTTCCGCTGACGTGCCACATTCTCTCGAGGCGGATAACAGAGTTCCGAAAGAGAAGGATGGGGAGAATGGTAAAGAGGCAATGTTCAAAGAGAATAGGTGAATTTTGCCCTGACCGGTGTGTGGCTCAGTTGTTGGAGCACCGTCTCACAAAGCCAAAGGTCACTGGTTCGATTCCCGGTCAGGGCACGTGCTTGGTTCGTGGGCCTGGTCCCGACTTGGGGTGTGTGCGAGAGGCCCCTGATCGATATTTCTCTCCCTCTGGTTCTCCCTCCCTGTCTCTCTGTCTCTAAAAATAAATAAATAAAAATTTAAAAAAGAACAAAGAGAATAAGTGAATTTATTTTCCGGAATCAAAGCAAGACATGAGTCTTCAAACCCATATTTCGCTCTGAGAACAGATACAAAAAAATTAGCTTCGCCCTGATACATCAGAGGAAAACTGCGAATGCTGCAGAGGCAAAAAAAAAAAAAAAAAAAGGGACGAAAGAGTGGTAAAGGAAAAAAACTATTAACCAATAGAAAGTAAATTCCGAATTAGAAATCTCATGGAGGAATATTTTACATGTATTATCTGACCTGATCTTGATAATAATTCCAAGAGCAGGTGCTGATATTACCACCAATTTTTAGCAATGAAGAAATTGAAGTCAGAGTCACACAGCTGACAACTGGCAGGGCAAAGGTTCGAACTCAGGTCTGTTGAGTCGAGCAACTGCCGAGATGTGGCCATTCTCCTCCACTACCTTGTCACTCTAAAGGAGTATATTTTTTTAAAGAGTGAGTAACACTTCGTCGGGCCTCCGATAGGATACACGGGGCTAGGGGAGGGAGGCCTGTGGAGACGTTTGCAGTGAAGAAACAGCCCATGCAAAGACTCTGGCTGGAGAGAGGCTGTCGCAGACCCGAGAGTTGGGAAAACCGTTCCAGCTGGAGAATGGCCGGGGTGGGGGGTGCTGGGAGATGGGGCTATCGACCAGGAGGGGTCTGCAGGCTTTGCAGATGGCGCTGAGGACCTCACGCTATTCTAAGAGCCACGAGAAGGGGCTCAAGTTTGAAAAACAATGAGCAGCTGGGCGATTTGATCTGATTGGCATTTTGAAAAAGAGCCTTTGGGGGCCCGTGTGAAGCATGGATTGAACCTGGGCCAGGATGGGTGTGGGGAGACCCATTACAAAGCTGCTGATCTGTAGCAGCCAAGATTATTGTATGCCCAAAGGAAGCAGCTAAGCAGATGATGATAAGAATTTGTCGTATTCAGACAGGAAGCGGAGGAGCACAGGGCATTAGCGTCGTTATTTCCACGTGGAATCTCGGTCCCTCTCTCTGGCTTGTCCTTTCATTTGTGTTCTTCAGAATTCGGCCTTGTTAGCAGGTGGAATAACCTTCCATTGTTCTGAGGGCCCCAGTTTCCTAGGGGTTCGAACGTGACGCTGGAATGGATCGTCTCGGTTCTTCTGCGCGTGAGCTCTGTGCTCCTTATCTCCGGCCTCGTGTTTTCACATTACATCGAGATGCTCAGACCCCCTCCTCCTTCCCCCTAAAGCAGACCCTCGGAGAAGGAGGCCTTTGTCGTGTTTCCCTTTGCATCTCCACTGCCTCAAAGTGCTCACCAAAAACAGCCATTCGATACGAGTCGGCGCCTCAGTGAATGGGATGCAATGGTATGAAACAGGCCTTTTTGTCCTGTCAGTGTCAGCAACTCTCTTCATTTACATGTTCCTGAACTAACGCTAACTCCCAGGCTCCTGAGGAATGAAAAAACCTCCCGTAATAACTCTCTTATTCACTGAAAGCAATAGCATTTCTTACATAGAAGACAGAGGCCGTTGTGTTTTGAATAACACAAATGCACTTAAATTCTCCTATTGATATCACCTCAATACCTTTTGATAAGCTAACAAAGGCGCTAATCCCGCATTTCACACCGTGGACTCTTGAAATACGTGTTATTTATATTTTCCTCCGTAATTTGTGCTTTGTGTGACCCGGTCACTGCGTCTCGGGGTCTCAAATCCTCCTCTCTAAAACAGAGACAATAGTTATCCACTTTGACCCAGTTTATAAGGATAAATGAGATAGTATAAAGTATGTTCAGCACATAATATGTACAAGGTATTAAACTCTTTCCTATTATTTTTTGTACTCCCCCTATTGTTTAATAAAGTCTATTTTGGCATATAATATTAGCTTTAGGTGTATAACATAGTGATTCAACATTTATACACCTTACAATGTGATTATCGTTTTGTTCTTTTCCTTTTTTGTCCTTGTTGTCCCTCCCCATCACACCGCGGATGATTTAAGTGGTTGGGTCTCCTTTCTAATTCTCTTAACTTGCGTTACTGAATCTCTTATGTTTGCTCTAGTTGTGCCTTTTATGTGTCTCTATTTCATTGCATGCAAATCTGCAGGTGGTGTAGAACTTCCTCCTTCCCCTTCATTGTTATATCAGATGATCTGTTATCCAGGGAGAGTGGGCAATACCAGCATGGTGAAGGGCTGGAAAGAATTAAGCTTTTTATTCTTTTATTTCTGGCTTTGCTTTGCGGGGTTTGCGTTTCTCCGTGGAGGAGGGGCAGGTGCATTTGTATTTTCCTCGTCCTGCCACCTCCCCAGCTCTGGACTTCCTTTAATCGTCCACTTTGCCTGGAACCTGCTCTCCCAATGTAATTTTCATAGGCTGTTATTTTGAGTCCTAGGTGAAAATTCCTTACGTTCCAATTTCCAGTAGCAATTCTGTGCACTTTCGTGGCTTTGAATTGTCGGATGAAACCCCTTTTAAAGTAAACACACATATCAGGAGAAGTCAGAACAAAAAAGATGCCCGAATCTTTTCTAGCTTAGGGGGTGTGGGTCCTTCCAACTCCCTAGCAGGACACTCTGACAGCGAAATGAATGTCGCGCCCAATGAGCTGTTGGAAACCTGAGAACAAAGGCAAGGGTTGCCAACGCGTTCATTTCAACTTAGCATCACCGCCCCGACGAACAGACTTTATTAAATCGTTTCCACCGATGTCATCACACAGACTCAGGCCAGACAGAGAGGGAGGGCCTTATGCCTCCCGGGGAACACAGACACGAGATGCGGGAGACGCGCTGCCAAGGCCGCTAACTGAAACTGTCTAGGGAGGGTGTGCACACTTGAACCTGTGAGTGAACTGCTTAGAGGTCTGGGGACCACGCTGTTTCCGACTCCGTGGGTCTCTGGGGCCTCAGATGCTCCTCCGTGTGTCTGCCACATTTGTCAGACGCCCCCTGGCGGTGCCCGCGCTGCGGGGGCGCGGCCGTGAAGATGTCCCCCTGGCTTTCCTGTCCCCCTCTCCTGACTCGGCAGGCGATGCAGACAGACGACCGGACCCGGAAACCGCAGCAGTGCCCTGGGGTGGCCCTAACGGATTGCTGACAACGAGGTGCCCTGTGAGAGCAGAAACAGGTTCTCTAACAGGCTTGGGGGTCAGAGTCCAAACCTAAGGTGCCGGCACGGCTGGGCGCCCCCCAGAGGCTCTAGGGAGATTGCATTCCTTGCCCCTTCCAGCTTCTGATGGTTGCCAGCAGTCCCTGGCTTGTGGCTGCTCTTTCCCCAGTGTGTCTGCTTGAAGGACACTCGCCATCGGACACAGGGCTGTATTAGGGTTCTCTAGGGAAACTAACCAATAGGGGAGATTGTGTGTGTGTGTGTGTGTGTGTGTGTGTGTGTGTATCTTTGCTACTTACGTTGGCAAAGACTCTTGTTTTATTTAAGGTCACATTCACAGGTTCTGGGAGGCTAGGATATGGATCTGTGTTTTGGGGGGTCACCATTCAGCCCACTAAGGGAACCCTGTGACTATATAACCTTCACAATATCCCGTTCAAGCCAGAGATGCTACAATACTGAATAGGAAAACCGTACATTTTAATAGCACTCTTAATGCACAAATGGGGATGCTTTGCCCTCTTAGAATACCAGTATCATAAGAATGTTTTTAGGGGACAAGGGGAGCCTGGAGAGGACTGGACTGCATCAGTGCAAGCGTTAAAATCAAAGAACAAAGGAAGAAAAGGGGGACGGTGCTGGGGAGACCAAAAGCCGAAGACCCGAGAAGCCAGGCCACCCGAGAGGAAGCGAGCACGTATCTGGCTCCCGCCTGGAAGTCTCAACAGGAGTCTCTCCCAAAACTTCTCTAACAGGTCCGTGGATGGATCCCTGAGGATCTCGTTAAAGTGCGGAGGGCCTGGGGTTCTGCGTGGCTACCCATCTCCCTGGTGATGTTGTCAGTGCACATTCAGGGGCCACGGTGCGCGTGGCAAGGACTCAGGCTGGAAACCGGTGACAAGTCTTCCATGCGAGCCCGTGATTGCATTGCATTCACATTGCTGGGAGCAGAGCCTGCGTGGCTGTGGGAACTGGAGAGAATGCGAGCCTCCTTCCCTGCCTCCTTACACAAGTCGAGTGTTGCTGCACTTCTGGCTTTTCCAGACCATTTGTATTTTTATAGAAGAGCTCTCTACCAGTGTTGGCAAAGATTTCCAAGCTTCCAAAAGCACCAGTGGAGTGAGTGAATTAAAAATACACATTTAAAATGATTGCTATTGGGTGACCTCTGGCAGGTGGGTCTTTTATGCCTCATTGGTGCAATGAGCAGACCTGTGACTCCTTTGGTGTGACGCGGTAATAACGAAAAACATGAGCAACGATAACGTGCAGGAAAGAAGAAGACCATCCGTTGACTGTCAAGTGGCAAACCAGCCTGTATGTTACTCAGCGCTCCGATGGGCTCAGAACTGGCCGTGTCACAAAGGAAATGAGACATTCCAAGGGCTATTAACTTCTCCACCAGAGATCCTGGAAGATCACCACAGTGTTATTTAGTATCGATGTTTATTCAATTCGGGCACGGAAGGGCGAATTTACTGAGCTCAATGGCCCTCAGACTCACACGGGCTGACACAAGTGTAGCTTAATGACCCGTTGCCAGCAGGCTATGGCATTGCCTTATAAAATAAATAATGATGGGAGGGATGACGGCCTGGACTCATTGAGATTAGTATAGTATACATCTAAAGAATTTTTTTCCGGCCGGTAGAACTCAGAGTCACCACGGTTTCATCAGCTGACTTGGCTGACAGTACACAGTGAAGCCAGTCCCGGTAACTGGCGATCTCCCCATCTTTCCGTGGTCATAATCGGCTGTGCGTTTAGATGAATGAGTCCTACTCTGTGGAATCTTCTAAACGACGCTAGATAATTCGTAAATGGCTAAATGGGGTGTTTCGGCATCCCCGGGAAAACGTGGATGCCCCTTTGTGTGTTGATCTAGATCTTGGGATTTTAGAAGCTACAGCCAATGGTGCGAGTACAATGCTCCAGGAGACGCATGAGAAAGAGTCGCTGAAGTGCAAGAAATAAGCAAGTGCGTCTGCAACGTACACGTGCAGTGAAAGAGCTGTCCCACAGATTTTCACGGTAACGGGCCCAGAAGATAGGATTTGACTGGCGGGCGAACCGGCACCATGATATAGTCCAATGGCTCCTAATACAGCATGATTATATACAGTGTGGAGCCATTCACAATGCTCCTGAAAAGCCTTGCAAAAGCAGGGTTTTTCTGGATGGCAAAGAGGGTGTTTGCACTCTGCAGAGCTCAGACGTGACCCAGCTTCAGGGTCTGTGGTCCAGTTGAGGGCTTTGCAAACTTTTCAGGGATGTTTGAGTGAGAGATTTAAATACAGAAAAAGACCCTAGCTGGTGTAGCTCAGTGGATTGAGTGCTGGCCTGCGAACCAAAGGGTCACTGGTTCAATTCCCAGTCAGGGCACACGCCTGGGTTGCAGGCCAGGTCCCCAGTTGGGGACATGTGGGGGGCAACCACACATTGATGTTTCTCTCCCTTTCCCCTTTCTCTAAATAAATTTAAAAATAAAATATTTTTAAAAAGGAATATAAAGGGTTTGGGCTTAATTTTTTACTCTAGTTGGTTGTTTTCAACAACTATTTCTTTCTTTAAGTAAATGAGAAGTAAAAAAAGAAATCCCATTGGCAAACCCAGTATGCAATTTATGAAGTTTAACACTAAAAAAAAAAAGCATGAAAGCTACCCTGGCCGTGTGGCTCAGTTGGTTGGAGCACCATCCCAGAGCCGAAAGTTTGCGGGTTCGGTTCCCAGTCTGGGCATGTATGATCCTCGGTGTGGGCATATCCGGGAGGCAACCACTCAACACTTGCCTCTCAAATCAATGTTTCTCTCTCCCTCACTCCCTCTCTAAAAAGCAAAGCATTGAAAAAGTGTCCTCAGCTGAGGATAAAACAATAAAATAATTTTAAAAAGCACGCAAGTAGAAACAGGCCAAAGCATGTGGTTCTGTTTACTTGAGCAGCTTACTCTGAGTAGCCAATATGCAAGGTCTACCCCCTTCCCTCGACTGGGAGTGGCTTCCTGAAACTCTGGCCTAGGGGAAATTCTGAGGCTGATGGTGAGCTGCCTAGGAAAGACTGCCATGGTTGATTAGCAATGCCTGGCAGCCATGATTGATTAGCAATGTCTGGTAGTAGACCCAGCAGGTGCACTGTCTACTGCAGGGCTTCTCTTTCTCAGCACTGACCACATGTTGGGCAGAATAATCACTGGTTGCATGTGTGCATGTGTGGGGTGAGCGTCCTGTGCAATGTAGGATGTTTGACAACGTCCCTGGGGCCTGCCCACTACATGCCAAGAGCACTCTGAGTTGCAACAACTAAAAGGATCCCCAGACATGCCCAGATATCCACGGGCCACATTATCACTCCGAGCTGCGTATCACTGGTCTAGTGTAAAGCCGCCAGCCCTGTTGGGCTGGTTTCACTCGTCTGTGGATCATGGGTTTGAGCAGACCGCCATTGCCCCTCCAAGGGAGCCCGTTCAAAACGAAGCGCATGGCAGCCTGGGTCAGTTTCACGACGAAGGCAAGTGTTTGTGCTCTCCAAGGGGAGGTCCTACCCGGAGTCGGCAGATGGGGACCCAGGGAAGTCTCTTCTCCAATTTAGAAAAAGCCTCGTTTAATCAGCGAAATCAGCTGGAGGATTTGTAGTTGTTAGTGATCACTTCCAAGTCTGTTGCACTCACAGCCGGGAAGAACTTGGGCAAACACAGCCTTATTCTGCTCACAGGGCTGAGTTCCGAAACGTCTGATGCGGCATCTCTCCTTCTGGGCCAGTGCCCCAACGTGTGGGCCTCACGTGCTCTGTGCACAAGGTCATCTTAGCTGGCGTGATGTCAGCCTTTAAATGTCACTAGTTATGTGTTCACCTTGATAACAAGTGTGCAGGGGGGCAACCCTGTGCACCAAACTCACAGTATGTCTTTTAAAAAGTACACACACGTATGTATGTATGTACACAAAGAGCTGATTTAATGGAAAGAATAGAACAGAGTCCAAATATAGGTAAATTTTCCTCTTTGTTGCTGTAATAAGTTTGCACAACGCAGTTACTGAAAACAACACAAATTTACCGTCTTGCTATTCTGGAGGTTAGAAGTCCAAAATGGGTCATGTGGGCTAAAAACAATGACTAGCAGGACTGTGATTCTTCTGGGGGCTCCGGGAAGATGGTCTCCTTGCCCGTCCAGGTCTGGAGGTGCCCACGTGTCTCGTCTGCGGCCGCTTCCTCCACCTTCACTGCATCCAGCTCCCACCTCTGCTTCAGGGGCCACGGCTCCTTTTTCTGATGCTGACCCTCCTGCCTGCTCTTGCAAGGACCTTTGGAGTTACGTTGGTTCTACCTGGATAGTCTCAGATAATCTTCCCATCTCAAAATCCTTGCCTTAGCCACATCTGCAAAGTCCCTTTTGCCATATAAGGTGACATAATCACTAGTTCTTGGGATGAGACACTGACATCTTTGTGGGGAAGAGCATTACGCAGCAGATCACACCCTGTAAGAAAAAGCCATCAGGTGAATGTACGATTGAATGAACGACATTTGGGACGCCTGGGTTTGGTTATCTCCTACTGTACAGCAAGCAACCCTCAACTTTAGTGGTCTCAAATAACACACGTTATCTCGTTGTCTCTGTGGGTCAGGGATCTGGTCGCCACTTAGCTGGCTTTTGTCTCCCACGGCTGTGGTCGAGGTGTCAGCTGGGGCCACCGTTGTCTCAAGGTCCAGCTGGGACAGGATCTGCTTCTATGTTCACTTGTGGTTGTGGGTCAGGTTTAATTCCTTGCAGTTGAATTGACACCTTAGGTCCTCATTCAAGGTGGGCTGGAGGCCTCCTCCTCACCACGGGGGAAAGTGGCCACTTCTGTCCTCATCAGAGTGAACAAGTGATAGAGAGAGTGTTAGCCAAGCAGAAGTCACCATGTTTATAAACTGATCCCAGAAGGAACACCCCTCACTTTTGCCACATTAGAGGGGAGTCCCTCAGTCCAGCCTCCAGTGAGTGGGAGGGGGTTCCACAAGGATATGAAGCCAGGTAGTGGGATCTTTGGGGGTCATTTCAGAATCTGTCTTCATACTTGTCTTAGGTCCTAAGTTTCCTACTAACCCATTTGCTGTGAAGTTCCATCCATTAGCAGAAATGGGACTACTCTTGCTTTCCTCTAGGAATCTGGGAGTCCCCACCCCTTTGTTTTGGGTGTCCCCACTATGAAGAGCCCCCTTGGTTTCCCTCAGGGTCTTGAGACCTTTCTCCATGCATCCTTCCCTGGTTCCAAATATCCTCCTTTGTGTTCCCCCGAGATTCCTAAATCACTGATTTTTAAAAAATAATTATATAATTCTGTATATTGTTTAAGAAGCATTTGGTAGAAGGGGGAAAGAAGCCCTACAATTTTCTAAATGAAATAAAACCCAAATCTGAGCTCCTGCTCTTTAGGGTGTTGGGAAATTCAACCCTAGATGTGTTTCAGGCAGGAATAGAACTCATCACATCCAATGAATGTATCTGTTTGTGTTTTCCTCCGTGACTTCATCCCTTTTTCCTTCAGCCTCCCAATCCCCTTTCTCACGACTTTTTGGGTTTCATTCTGATAATTGGAAAACTGTTGAAAAATGCATGTTTTACCGGTTAACTGGTCAACCTACACTCTGACCTGTGTGGGGTCTAAAGGAGACCAGGGAGTCTGGGTCTTTTATGAAGCCAGGGGGGAAAAGTGTTTGGAGGATGTTCTTTACAAAGCTGGAGGGTCAGTGAGTTTTTCTCTGTGGCTATTAGGATGCACTGGAGATCACCCGTGTGAATTTAATTTGGTGGCCTTTTGCAGCTGACTCAATACTTTTTCACCTGCTTTGCTCTAGCCCCAAATTGCTGAGGACAGCCAAGAAAAAAACTCATGAATGCCATAAATCTGTGGGGTTTTGAGCAATGGTTTATGTGACTGGAGGGGTATAGAGAGCTGGTCCCACCCCCTGGCCCCAAGACGGATTGTATTCTTGGAAGATAAAGTAGGATTTGAAAATAAAAAGTGTTCCCCTCACTTGGCTTTGATTCATAGTGAATAATAATAACCTATTATTCAGAAAATCCAAAAAGCTTTAGAAGAAGAGCATATAACGTTTTCTTTTTAACAAAGGGGAACATGAGTTTAAAAAATAATTGGGAATCTATTCTTACTAGTGGTCTTTGAAGCCACAGTAGGCATAGAGTACCTCCCTTTAAATTTCAGAGATGGCATCCAAAATGACAGAACCATCCAGAACCATCCTATAACCCTCTTCATGCTTAACTCTCCCCGCTACTCTTTATGCAGAATTTCATGTTTCAAAACTATGAATTTTTCTGGATACCCAAATAAATGTAGAAATTAGTACAAGGAAGGCAACAAAAACATTGCATTTTTATTACACTCTAAATATTTTATATATTTTTTTATAATCTTGTAGAAGGGATCCATAGATCATTTTATAAAAATGACTTTTCCAGCAAATTCCTAATTAACACGGGAGGCTGTCTCCCTTTCAGAGTGATTATTTGTACCTAGGCTACTCTATGGTAAACAGCCCTAGTAAAAACTGATATTACTCTTTCACACCAATAAATGTTGCATTTACCTGAGTAAGACATTAACAAAATGAAACTGGAAAAAGCCTGCCCTGGTGTGGGAATATCATTTTCTTGAAAAAGCAGCTTCTTCTTGTTTATGTTTTTTTTTTCCTTCACAGATTCTATATCATACCTGGATTGATGGCCAACTTCCTCTGGTTAAATCATCTTGAATTTCCCCAACATTCTGACCAATAGAAAAAACAAAGCAACAGCAAAGCAACCTAAAAATGAATTATTTTAGAAAGCAGGAAGTAAAAATCTGGTGCCTTAAGGGACACCGGGTTCCGCATGGAAGCTGAGATTTTCCGCTCTCCAATACCCAAGTTGTCTTGCAGCACTTTCGTACATGTGAGTAGTCCCAGCTGGAGATCGTCTACTCCAATGCCTTCTTGGAGTCGATGACTCTGTGTTGTCTAAGGACAGGAGATGACTGTGTTCATTCAGGGACAGCCACTGAATCCTTGACGAGGACCATGCAAACAGACCTGCCAGCGTCTCCCCAGCTTCCCTCTGGTTTGCACCATGCTTGTCCTCCCTGTCTTTTACTTCTTCTCTTTTTCTTTTCTTTTACTCTCATCCCTTCCTCATCCTTCCTCAGCCCGTGAGCCTTGACTAGCCTGTCCCTGGGTTGGCAAACCCAGCTCTTTGGGATTACCATGCTGATGTTTCTGGGTGGGGGGGATTGCACCAAGGATGCCCCTCCCGGGGGCCTAGAAACAGGCAAGATCCCCCAACTGCCAGCTCATGTTCAGGACACCAACTGCTGCCTGTGCCCGAGGCGTGAGCGGACCTGCCCATCCTCCCCCACCCTGAGCCACTCCGGTCCTGGGTTCATGGGGAGTGGCCTGGTCGTCACTGCTCCCCAAGGCACAGAAGCTGAGTAGGGATTTAAACCTCAACCACTTGAATCGGGTTTTTGATATCAGTTACTTCTCCTTTCCATTCTCTGATCTTCATTATAGATCCACAATCAATTATCCTTTAATTTCTACATGGGTTTAGAAGTGACTCTGCGTACACAACAATGACATCTTTTCTCAAATACAATTTAGTTCGATTTGTTGCTCGTATTCATTGAATAATTAATTTACCAGTGTCACGTGTCACTCTTACCTTTGACATCTCATCTACGGCCTGGGTGTAGATGCCTCTTTCCTAAGCTGTCTCCTGTTTCTGCTTCCAAGTCATCTCTGAAACACGTCTTATCGTCCCTATTTGGATTGTTTCATTTTTAACTCAAATTTTTATTTTTGTAAAAATAACTAAAGTGGACTCGGTGGGAACCAGACCATTGTGAAGAAGTAAAAGCACCTTTGAAATCTCACGTAAACTCATCGGACTTGCAAGGCAGCGGTCATTCTCACCATTTACATTTGTGATGATTTGGATATCACCCTCCTCTCTTGCTTCAGGAAGGGATGGGATGCTTCACCTTTGCATCGTCAGTACTCGGCACGCCGCAGGCATTTCGTGACCTTGGCCTCCAGGACCTCACACAGGAAACTTTTCACAATGTGACGACAGTAGCTAAAGATAACCGAAAGGCTTGCCCGATGACCCACCTACGATACCTTCTGGGACTCATTATTTGGACCTGGAGCATCATGCATTAATCCGTGGTAGCGATTTCCCGTTGTCTAGCAACAGACCTGTCTTGAAGGAAATGAGTGAAGGTGTTCTCACAGGATGGCTAAAGGTTCATTTAAATTTCGGTTTAAGCTGTAGAGGTAGAGAGTGCTAGATACGTACTTGTTGAATCATATAGCCTAAAAAGCATTAAAAAAAAAACAAACCAGAGGCGAGGATGAGACCAGCCACATAAGTGTGCTTCTGCTCCTTACCTCCGTGCGGAAAACAAGCTCTGGCGGACTCCGAAGACCCCTGCCGTCATCCGTGATTTTTTAAGACATGTCAAAATGTTTTCCTTATCCATTTTTTTTTCCTGAAGCGATGAATGCTTTTTTTTTCTTATAACGTTAAAAATCACTAAATGTTTTAGACAGCAGTGGGGAATAGAAAAGAATAGCCCGGGGTGCGTAGGCGCAAGCGATGGTTAATTCTGCCCGGCGAGGTCTCTCCCATCCTGACACCGAGGAAATGAACGACCGCAAGGGGCATGGGGACTGTGCTGCAGGGCTGCTGGCAGCGCCTTGGAGCTTGTAACCAACCCAAACATTTTTTATCAACCTCCTAACAATACACAAGTCGATAATAAAGCGGTGATTCAGCAGCCAATCCAAATCCCAACGACAGTGGCTTTAAAAACAAATGGCCCAATCAAAGTCACACGGATGCTGCTCTGAAACAATAAATATTAGCCGTGTCACCGCCTAACTGCATCGAAGTGCCATATTCTCTCTGGCTGTCACCTTAGAACAGCCCCGAGCAAGGAGAGAAAAGCACCTCGACAGATTTCACTGTGGCTGCAGCTGGGACTTCCAGTCGCCTTGAACTTCGAGTCGGTCTCTGCTTTGCTATTTTGTAGGCGCTCCTCCGGGACAGAATCTCAGTTTTCTCAGATGGAAGATGGTTTTCACTTCTCTACCATGGGACTCTGCTACTCTACGTCTGCAAGTGGAAAGGGCAGGGCACGTCTCCAAAAACCAGAAAGAATACCTTGTCACCTTCTGCAGCGCAATTACATTCTTCTTTCATCTCAACCTCCACGTTTGAGGAGAAAGCTTTCGAATTTCCCCCCTTTTTAAAATAACTTTCAAAACGTACAAATCGCAAATGCCTGACTGATGGTCTCAACCTTGGTCAGAGGCATTGAAGTGACCAAAGCAGTCTACAAATGATAAGGGAATTAAATAAAAATAAACATACAAGATTAAAAATAAAAAGAAATATATTGTCATGTGTACACAGATGTGTATTTTCGGGGGAGAGAGAGCTGCTATTCTGCATCAGTGAGGACTCTGATGGGTGGTCTTTTATCTTAACAATGATAAAGGAAGTCATTAACCCATATACTCTCCATTCATAACCCACAATGGGTGAAGTCCCTGCCATGAACTGCAACGCTCATTGCAGTTTTACAGACTATATTCCTTCCTCCCCGTTACCCCAAGAATCTAGCATTCACTATTCAGACATCCATTTCTTTCTTTCCTCATTGCTTTCAGATGGTGTTTTCATGGCTGGGGATCAGAAATGCCTAAAATGTGTTGTCTGCCTTGCCGTGCGAGTTTAAGGGGCAGAGAGATAGACGAATAACTGGCGAGAGAGAGCCAGGCAAAATAAGTTCTTAAAAGAATCTAAGCAGCAAGGTCCCCGGTTGGAGAAGAAGACAGTAATTGTGATTGTCTGGTAGTGGGGAAAAAAAGCACAATCCTAGTCCAGACAATTTTACATCCTTGTCTTTGCTAGTGTGGAGACAGCCGGCGGGGTCCTGGCAGCTGACTCTGTTAGCGATCGTTACTCAGGGAGAATATTCAATTTCCCTGACCTTGGCGACTTTGTGGAAAACAAAACAACGAAGACAACTTAACCTGAGTCAAGTGCCTGCTTGATTTTGAAGCTTGAGTCTTCGAAATTCTTTTAAACCCAGTCACAGTGGAAATGCACAGCAATGAGAATTTTACAAAGAAACAAAACATGAGTATCAAGAGGTCTGGTTTGGTGGCAATGGGGTTTCAAGAAGAAGAGCAAACGCCACGTCGGATGTGGGTGGGCTTCCGGAGCCGAGAGCGGGAGGACACGGTGACAAGGCCCAGGGTGGGGGGGCCGTCTGGGTCTCTGGTGCACTTGATTTGATTTGCTGAGCTTGTTTCGGGATGGCTCTTGTTGACGGCGAATTTGTTACGAATCTCTTCTGTGAACTTCTCTACTTTTACTTCCTGGGGTAAAGGAAGTGGACGACTAAGCACCGGCTTAAGGTTCAATTCTCACATATTTTAAGATGGAAGAAGTGAACGCGCGGTGATGTCCAGATGTTGCTGTCTGCCCCTTTGCTTCGCCGTCATTGTCCCTGTTCCCTTCTCTCTGTGCGTACACCCAACAACGCGGCCAGCCCTTAACCGGCCGCTTAAGCACGGTTTGACTTTGGACTGTTCTTAACCAATATCCTCACTATGTCTGGAGTCAGACCCATACAAAAATGCGGGTATTCCACCTCCGACTGGAGGAGAGGGCCTCAGGGTGGGCGATGAGGGGCTGTAGCATCCAGCAGTGACAGAAGCGCCGGACCGAGGCCCATGGTGTGGGGTCCAGCTCTCTGACCGCAGCCCCTCCTTGGGGGCCCCTGCACTGCAAGCCGTCCCTTACACGTCACTCCGCCGGCACAGGGTGGGGCCCCGGGTTTCATACCACCGCTGTGGTTACATGGAAAGCCTTTCCAGCCATCAGATCCACTGACAATACTGAAGAGCTTTGTCATCTTTAAGGCATGTGTTTCTTTTGGAAAATAAATAATGACTTTTGGAACAGGAGATGGTGGCAAGGTAAAGGAAATAGTGGGAGCCCTGGCGGGCGTAGCTCAGTAGATTGCGGGCTGTGAACCAAAGTGTCACAGGTTCGATTCCCAGCCAGGGTACATGCCTGGGTTGCAGGCCATAACCCCCAGCAACCACACATTGATGTTTCTCTCTCTCTCTCTTAATCTCCTTCCCTTCTCTCTTTAAAAATAAAATAAAATAAATTTAAAAAATATAAAAAAAAGAAAATAGTGGGAATGCAAAGGAGAAATTTCTAGAAGGTCTAAATTCCCCAAGCAAATGGACGAAAGCTATTCAGAGATTGTCAATGTTTCTTACCATTCCTGGCAGCCAAGGGAGTGTTTGGGGTGGTTATAAAACGAGCATCATCTGCCCGATGCCCCGCCCCCCCTCAGGCCACTGAATGTCAATGGGAAACATAAGCATCACATAACTTGCAAAACGCAGTTTTGTGGCAGTGCATGCAAACACAGTTTACAGTGAGCGCACAGAAGGCAAACAACGCTACGGGAAGAGTCGGCAGCTCGGGCGCAAGGAGCGTCAGTGGAGAGCGTCTCTTAGCTCTCAGCCTCGAGAGGTCAGTGTTCATTGATACGAACGCTAGGTGGATGGGGAGGATTGTCTTTCGAACACCCAGTGCTGGTGATTAGCAATAGATGATGTAGTTAATTAAGCGCTTCCTCCTTGCTGGCCTTTCGTTATTTGCTCCCACGCAAACCCATGTTGCAGTATCATGTTCCTGCTTAGAAGATGAGAAAAGAGGCTGCAATGGTGTTGCTGAGTAGCCCCAGCCATGTAATTAGTGAAGAAGAAAGACGGAAGTCAGACCCAGGTCTCTCCTTCCCAATCGCTGCTCTGTCTCGCGGCGAGATCAGCGAGCATCTACTGTGATAGCAGGGGACCTCGGACAGGTAAGCAAATAAACCCTCGTAGGATGGACCAAGAGGTCTGCCTCACTTTAACTATTTTTCGTTCTGCTTACTAACCTTCCTCAACAAGATTAGGGGAAGAATGGGCATCTATTCTTGGGGAAGAAACTTCACTATGTCTTGAGTCAACAGTACATAAAAAGGCAGATTTCCTCCTCAAAATGGAACATACTCAGTGGGCCTGTAGTGAGATTATAGTGGTAGATGTTGAGAACGTAAAAAGTCCCCATGATTGTTGATCAGATCAAACAATGGAATCCCTCTCCTGTGCCCTTGGGACATTTCGAGGTGTTCGGGCTTCCTTGCTGCTTGGTGTCCATTTCCACCACCCACTCCCCCCCCCCCCATGGGTGGGTGAAGGACACGCAACTTCCTTTTGCAGAGTTACTGGTGGAGTCAGCGATGACGTTATCCTGATCTCCCTTAGCCAGTGGGGAGCCTATGACCACGTGTGCCTGGTGCGGCAGCCTTGACCTCTGCACCAGACCTTGGGTGGGGATCCAATCGGACTTTGAAAGGTGACCACGACGTGGTTCTCATCCTTGGGAGCTGATTGTGGGATGGGAGACGCAGCCCTGCCTCGCCAGTGTTGAGTCGGCCTGTGCCGGATGCTATGGAGGACGGTCGTGTGTGTTTGTTAATGTCCTCCAGCCACATTAGCGCATGAGCAACCCGCTGATTTTTTTTTTAATCTCTTTTTTATCCCCTACACAGGAGTTGTTCCGTCGGGGAGGTGTGAGGATGGAGTGGCCCTCTCTGAAAGAGGAGCAGAGACTAGGCTGCAGATTGGATTTTCTTATCCTGAAGAAGAGAAAAATCATTATTTTTTTAAAAAGTTGTGCAGTCATATGCTAATGAACTGAGATCGGCTCCCTAACCGAAGGGATTCCATGCAAAGGGAGAAATGAAGACTATGGTGTGAAGGGTAAATGGGTACGAGGCAGAAAGTTCTAGAATACTAGAGGAAATAGGAAGGCAAGCAGGACATTAACCCAGAGAATGGTAAGATTGCAGAGTGAGCCTAATTTGCAGGTTGGTACCTGGCAGGTCGCTCCCTGGCAGGCCCTAGGCAGGTGCAGAAAGGAACAAAAGGGCGCTCTGAAGGAGTCAAGGATGCTTTTTACCACGTGGGAGCTATTGTGTTCAGCCCAGCACCGCACTCCTCACTGGGGTGGAGGGACCCCATTTGCTCCAAGCGCCGCACTGGTTGGCCCAGAGGCAGCGCCCGCCCCATGACAGGGGCCTCACACCCGCACCTCTGCACAGGTAACTGTCTGGTGGCAGGGGACACGGCACACGCATCGTCGTCCCGAAGGAAGCGGAGATGCCAGCTCTCCCCTTAGGGAATGGAGGAGCGTGTCGTGCTCCCCCGAACCGAGCTCAGAGACTGCAGAGCAGACCCTGCTGTGACGGTGCCACACTCACAGCTAAACCACCCTTCGGGAGGCACCGGTGGTCCCGGCATAGACCCGGAGAGTCGGAGGAAAATCACAGTTCTTCAGGAAAGAAGGGTCGCGACAGCCCTGAAGGACTGCTGAGAAGGATGGCTGGAGAGGGGATGAGAGGGTTCTCCGGAGAAGGGACTGTCACGAGCCCAGGCGGGGGGCTGGCATGCGCTGAAAGCGGGGGAAAGCTGTGAGGACACAGCTCAAAAGTATGCAGATCGGGAGGAGACAGCGATGTTGGGAAAGGAGAGAGGGGTCACGAAACCGAAAAGAGGAAAACCCAAAGGGAGCCCTGGTTGTTTATTTTTCTTTTTGTATGTGTTTGTCGAGTTTGTGCCGTTCTTTCGGGTTTCTGGCTCCTGCATAGTGCACCCTGTGAGCAAAGGACACATCCCTGGGCTGGCTGGGAGTACGCTCTCAGCGACAACGATGCAATGGGGGGGTCTTGGGGTCACTGGTCAGGTAAACCCACTACCCCATCTGACATCTGTGTCATCACACAGAATCTGGCTTTGAATTTATGGAAAGAAGAGATGTGGTTCAGCTTGAAGAAGTTTTCTGGGAAGCAAGTTATAGAAAGTGCTAGAAATCAGCCAGGAATATGTATGTTTTGATGTCGAGCAACACGCTCCGGTGTGGGATCTGAAATCTTACTGGCTGGCCACTTGGTAGAACCCTAGACCGTTCTGCATGGTCAGCGCAAGTCGGAGCACACGCAGAAACCTGCCAGGCAGATTCTTCCAAACCCAGGACGCCTGGGAGTCCCAGGGGAAACGCCGTGTATGTCTTTATCAGAGAGAAGCTCCCAACAAAAACTCCGTGAGGACAGAGGACCCACCGTCAGGGAGAGTCAACAAGTGCTGCTCAGTGGATGGAGGGTGTCTCCCCCACAGAACACTAAAGCCCTGGAGACGAATCCCCACAGTAGTGGCCACCGCAATGACACTATTCACTGAATCTCAAACACAGGCGAACTAAGGCGTGGGGCAAGGAGTCGGGCAAAGACGCTCTTTGGGGAGGGAGAGCCGGCAGCAACTCAGAAACACGGCGGGGGCTCTGAGATGCTGGTCAGCTCGTCTTTCTCGGTGCGGGCGCTGGTTATCCAAGTGTTTTTTTTATTATTTGTAAAAATGTATTGAGCTACACACTTATGATTTGTGCTATTTCTGTATGTTTGTGTACACCAATGAAATAGCTTTACTGAAAAAAAATTAGGCCAAAAAGGCATTTTTCAGATCTATTCACATGAAGAAAGTTTATGTCTCCAAAATTTACTCAGAAGGAACTGTTAAACCGTGTGCTTCGGTGCGAGGGAATCCGAACCCATGACGTCTGTGCGTTCTGAGCAGGTCCGCCCACTTACCCCGGACCCCCGGCCCCGCCCCCTGCTCTGGCAGCCTCAGGTCTGAGCTCTCTTCCTATGAGTTCGATTTTTTAGATTCCACATACAAGTGCGGTCGTTGCTTGTCTCTGTCTGACTTATTCCACTTAGGATAATGCCCTCAAGGTCTGTCCGTTCTCGAAAAGGGCAGGATTCCCTTTTTCTGTGGCCGAGTGGTATTCCGTTGTATATGTATACACCACTTTTTCTTTTTTTTTAGATTTTATTTATTTATTTTTAGAGAGGGAAGGGAGGAAGATAGAGAGAGAGAAACATCAATGTGCGGTTGCTGGGGGTCATGGCCTGCAACCCAGGCATGTGCCCTGACTGGGAATCGAACCTGCGACACTTTGGCTCGCAGCCCGCGCTCAATCCACTGAGCTACGCCAGCCAGGGCTTCACCACTTTTTCTTTACTCAGTCACCTGTTGACGGAAACTGAGGCTGTTCTGTTGTTGGTTACTGAGTCACCTCCTACGTGCCTCCCCTCATCCCTCTTCGAACGGGGTAGAGGACAAAGCGTGGGTTGTGGAAACGGGCAGACCTGGGGCGCCCAGATGCTGTTTTGTAACTTCAGCATTACTGAACACCAGCTACGTTCCAGGCACAGAGTGCAGACACCTGGGGAGCCCACTTCCACTCTCTGTGTCTCGTTTTCTCATGTCAAGGTAAAGGCAATGAGGGCAGTATTCTCCGCTTCCCCAGGTACCTGAACAGGGTTTGACACACAGTAGGCCCTCAAAATATGAGCTAAATGCAAAGATCCTATCTCATTGTGTCAGGGTCAAGATGAAATAAAAACAATGCAGATACAACACTTAACATAACAAGTAGACAATGCTCCAAAAATGCCCATTACTCTCCTGATTTCCCAGGAAGAAGTAGTCTGCGAAATTTGCCTGGCATCCTTTTGATTTTTTCCATTCCCCCTACCAGATTAAACGCACAAATAGCCCGTTCAGGTTCAGTCATACAGATAGATCGAGTTAATCAGATTGGAGGGAAAAAATGATATCGGCTAAAACAGATTTGAAAAGAGAAGGAAGTCATCATCACCAGCGTCACCTTTTCGAATCCGAAGCGGCAAATCTGCCCTCTGCCTGCCAGAGATCTCGGGGAAGCGTGAGAGGATAGAGCGGTGGGGGGTGGGGGTGGGGGTGCGGCAGGGTTCGGCTGCCTCTGGAGGCAGATCTCTCCGCTGTGGGTATCGGCTGGGCTGTGGAGGGTAATCATACTTGTAAATGACATTCCAACCAAAGGGCATCGGATCTAGCAGGCCCTCATCAACTTAGGAAAATGAGACCTGCTTTACTGATGTTGGAAAGGGATACAGTGGTGAATCTGCTTCCTAAGGAAACCGGGGAGGCACGAAAATGCACCTGAGCTGGCCGGAGCCCAGGCCAGCACAACACGCAGGACTGCGGGCCTCTCCGGTTGCAGAGTCTCACCCCAGCTGGGAGGTTCTTATTCTGTCCTTGTTTTTTTTTTTAAAAAAAAAAACTGTAACTAAGTAAACACGTTGGAGTGATAACATAAGCAGAATCATTGCAAGAAACCCGAGAACTGGATCCTACTAAAGAAGGAACAGAGGGAAAAAATAAGGAAGAATTGTCTCCACCTGTGGTTTAATCAGGCAGGAAGCCTGTGCTATGATGATACAAGGACATTTCAAGGTCAGAGTGGCTGGTCGGAGTAGGGTCGAAGGCTCGCCGGTGCCTCTCACGGAAATGCAGCTGGGGTAGCAGGTCGGTGGGGGGAGGGGGGATAGATCTGGTCTCTGCCACTTGCTAACAGTGCCCCCCATGGCGAGTTCCTCACCTTTTTCTAAACTTCAGTGTCATGGCCCATAAATTAGAACCATGCCACTTGCCCCAGATTCCAGGTGATGTGGAGAACTAAGCATGACGAATGACAAAGAGAAAGAATCAGGGATGTGCATTATCTAAAACATCATTCCGATAGCAGAGTTCTAGAAGCTGACTGCAGTGATGTCCTGGCTATGCGGTTCCGCCCAGAGAAATGGTCTCAGTTTGAATATCAGTCCTAACCCGTGAACACAGACAATCTCTGGGGGTCATTTTGCATTCCTGTTGCACTTAATTCAGCTGTTTGTGGGCACCTCATGATGGTAGTCAAGACTGTGGAGGAGAAAAATGACTCAACGAATTGCATTAAGGAAACAGAACAGGAGAGGGATGATGTCTGTACCATTTTCTGTGGATGCCTAACAAATTCTCACTCACTTAGCAGCTCCAAACAACGCACTTGTATGATCGCTCTGTTTCCTTGAGTCGGAGTCCGGTATGCCTTTGCTGGGGCCTCCCAAAGCTGCAGTCGAGGTGTGTCAGCCAGGGCGGGGCTCACCTGAGGCCGGCCTCCTCTCGCAGGCTCCCTGGCTGCTGTCAACAGCCAGTTCCTTGCGGTTGCAGGACTGGGGGCCTCGGCTCACAACGGTCCCCGCCACGCACGCAGTCCACCCAGGATGGCAGTTTCCTTTCAAAGGCCAGCAGAAGAGTGTTTCCTGCTGCTTCTCATCCCGCTGACTTCTTTGCTCTCTGACTGCAGAGCAGGGGTGTCAGCCTCATTTTCACCAGGGGCCACATCAGCCTCGTGGTTGCCTTCAAAGGGCCGGATGTAATTTAGGACTGCAGACATGTAACTACTCCTTAACAGTTAAATGAGAGCTTGGCACTGCCGCTGGGTAGAAACAAGGTGCTGGGCCGGATAAAACAAGGTGGAGGGCTGGATTTGGCTTGCAGGCCTCGTGTTTGCCACCTGTGGTTTAGAACCTTGTTTAGACGGCCCAGCTGCAAATTAATGTCAGGCCCACCTCATGGAGAGGGTCTTCTGCTGGGCGTGCACGCCAAGGCATGGGGTCCTTGGGGGACATTTTAGAATTCTGCCTAATGCAATTAAAAATCCATATCATTACTGGAAGTGTGCTTAGTTATCTAAGCAAGAGTGGACAGAGAGGCAAAAAGCCCCGGCTGGTCTCTAAACCCAGCTTCTCATCCTAAGGATAGGACGCCTCCCTGTGCTCTGGGTGCGTAAGGTGAGGCGACACACTCAAACTGCACCTGGGAGGGGAGGAGGAAGCAGTCCCTACAGTCTCGTACGCCCTGGTATCCGACAAGATCTGCTTTTTCCCGACTGTGCTGGAATCCTTGTCTGCAGTCCCACTCCTAACACGTCCCCAAGGGGCACCGTTCAGGCTCACCCAGAGGGAAACGGCGTCCTTGGTCTAATTTCCTAGGCGAGTGTCCAGTTGTGTGGTCTAGTTTGGTACGCTGGGGTTTAGAACTCTCTTGCTCTTCTCACGTCCCCTGCACTTTAAAAGGCGTCTACGCACGGCGGCTCCTGCTCAGCCCCAGACTGAATTATCACCAAGCCCCCAGCTAGACATGCTGATCCATCCAGACTCCTCACCCAGCCTGCCCGATGGCGGGCCCGGTGATAACAGGGGATAAGTCACGTCCCCTTCCCGCACCCGGGGACGGGGGGCCTCAGCCAGTGTTTACCCAGCGCTTGGCAGACTTATCGTTCAGATTCTGGGGGAGGTGCGTGAACACCACGGACACAGCGGAAAACTCTCCATCTATGCGGGTGGCCTGTTCAGGGCCCCAGCCAGTTATCCAGGATTCATTAGGCGACGGTTCAATGTCTTTTCCCAGCGTTGCCTTTGAAGAGTTTCCAGCCTTTCCAGGTATTTCTAGGTGTGTCCTCCTATAATTTTGTTTTCCCAGTTTTGGAGTGTTGTTTTGAGGTGTCGATGCTGGTGGCAACGCAAACACACACACAAACAGCTCTCTCTGTTTTGATTAGATAAAACTTCAGGTTTTTAGGATAAGTATTGGACCTCTGCCGTGAACACTCATGGCACTGTTTAGGATAAGTATTGGACCTCTGCCGTGAACACTCATGGCACTGTTCGGAGCGCTCGTTTATTGTAATCACGCATGTATTTATTTGATTCTTTGATTCAGTGTCCCCTCCTCCTCACCCCCACACTCCATGAGGGCGGGGCCTGGGTGTGATTCAATCACTATTGTGTCTCCATTGTTCTCTGCGGTGATTATCACAGACTGCAAGTTCAGAATGCGGGTGTTGAATGAAATCATGGTAGATTGATTAAATGGATGGGTGGACGTTAACCTGAAATCCATTATGTATTCAAGATTTCCTACACAGTGGCATTATTTAACTCCTCAGTTATTGTAACAAACCTCCACCATGGTCTGCCTACCTTCAGAACCAGTGCGTATGTACTGTAGGTGCTGGAAATGCCTAAAAGTCACAAATTAAAATTTAGCCCTTGTGCTGTTCCTTAGAAATGATTCCTGTTACAATTTGACATATATGCTTCTACCCTTTTTAGTCTTTATTACTCACAATTGAATGTGCGTGGTATTTATGTGCGTGCTCTTTGACTGGATATATTGTGGACATTTTCCAGGAAATATTGTCCTCAGCTCAACCCGTCATAGTTGTCCGGCATCCCTCACGGAGATGAAGAGTGACCTGTTGAACCGATCCTCTATTTTCTGGCCCGTGAAACTTCGTTCTGGAATTTTAGGGCCCCTGACATATCACGACGCACTGCCAGACGGAAAACTGGTCACAGGTGGTCCCCTTCGGCTGTGACTTCCGCCTCACCCTCCTTCTAACGACTGGTCTCAGTATTGTAAGACAACTTGTAATTCACTAGGTGAAAACAATATATTTTCAAATTTAACGTTTTCTTCCTAGATTACTAGGGTGGTTACAGAACATGAACGTGATACAGAACACGATGGTCTGTGTCACTGATGTGTCCACAGGCCTAACGCTGCCGTCCCCAGTAACTAAGTCAAACACTCATCTCGGTGATGTCATGGAAGGAACCTCATTGACTTTACTAAGCTTTTTTAGCCCTGAGTGGGCCTGATCCACGGCACTCAAAGGCTTGGAGAGCAGAGCTGGGTCTCCCTGGCGGAGAAGAAATAGCAGGTGTGGACATCAGCCTCAGCAGGTGCCCAAGAGTTGCAGCCCCTCCCAATTGCCTGTCCCATGGGTTCGAGACTTTCCTAACCAGCCTCCGCAATCACCTAAGCCCCTCGTTGCAATAAATCCATATACACACACACACACACACACACATATACATATACACACATATATGTATACATACACACACATATATGTATACATATACACATACACATACATCTCCTACTGGTTCAGTTTCTGTTTGGACTCTGACTCATACAAACATGTTTTCATGTTTTAGTTTTGTGAGTTGCCCATTTATTTCACTTGCCCGTATTTCTGCTGGGGGATGCTTCTGTTTATTATTAGTGGGACGAGCTCCCCTAATGGGACATTTATGGGAAGGAAAGTAGATTTATGAAAAAGTTGGGGGGCTGTCATATCTTTATAGTATTGCTTCCCCATCCAACAAAAATAATGCGGTAGACAGAATACTGTCCCCCACCAACATGTCCACCCATTAACCTCGGAAACGCATGGCTATTGTGAACTTATGTAGCAAAAAGAAGTGAGCAAATGCGATCAAGTGAAGGATCTTGGGATGAGGAGATTATCCTGAATTATCCAGCTGAGTCCAATGTAATCACAAAGGTCCTGGTAAGAAAAAGCACATTTTTTATTGTTTTTTTTCATGACTTGAAATTATTGGGTTGGCCAGAAAGTCTGTATGATTTTTCTGTAAAATAAAAGACACATTTTTCATTTTCACCAATAGCTTCAATGACTTGGATATTTTGAATATGTCAACTATCTCCCGCTATTGGCTTCCAGTGGGCAGAGGCCAGGGTGCTGCTAAACATCTTCCAGTGCACGAGACAGCCCCACAGCAAAGAATTATTTTGCCAAAATGTCAATAGTAACCAAGAAACTTGGCAAACCACTTTTGACACGTTCGATCAGTCACAGAACCTTCTTCACACACTGCACTAATCTTCTTTTGCATTTCAGTTGCGTTTTTACCTTTCTTAAAATAATACAGGATAATACACCAAAAATGGCTGCATAAAAATTCACCAAGTCTGATAAGCTTTTTTTAAAAAAAATGCACACTGATATAACAGCTATAACAACACCATCTAACAAAACTGTTTTGAATGAAGTTAAAAACAACTACGCACTATCGTGGTGCAATAAGACTACTACTTCTAACAATATCGGTAGCAATAGTAATAATAGTAGCCAACGTTTATTGAAAGGTTCAACACACTAAGTGTTATGGGTTGAGTTGAGTACCCCCAATATTTTAATGGAATTAACTGGTGGTGTGCTATGAATGGAAATGAACTAAGATGATGATTGCATTCAAAGCAGATACCTATTTTGTTTAATTAAAAAAACTCAGTAAGCCATCTTTAAGCAGTCGGTTCATCTGCGAAGGTTCCAAGCCCCGATTTCCCCACGCTGGGGCCCGGCGCGGGCCGTCTGCCAGGCTGGGAGCTTTGGCAGCCGCTGAGTGACCGGGCCCACCGGCGACCCGCAGACTGCACGGGCTGCGGGCGGAAACCAGCAGGGCTCCGCATCTGGTCTGAAACATTTCACATGTTCCTAGTACCACAGACTGAGACCCAGCCAGTCGCTGTCCACCCTCGGCGAAAGCGTAACCTTAAAAATGAAAACCCCGTGTTTTCCCTCCCTGCCGTGATAATGGAAATGCTAACCCGATTGTGGCCGAAGTTTCCAAGATTTATTTCCTTCCCTTTGGCATTACAACTCATGATGAGGCAGAGACCGAACAGCGGGACCCTGTCTGGATGTGAGTGAGCAGGAGCCCCAAGACGCGTGGGAAGCAAACCTCCCTCTTCCCCGCAACCTGCTTCCACCAACCTGGAGAATGCTCACCTGTATTTAAATATAAATATTTAATACGAATATAAATAATTTGTATCTGAACACAGTGGCTCACCTGGGCTGCAGTATTTATAGTCTCTGCTCAGAGAGACAGCAGATATAAATATTTGAATACCTTTTATTTAGTAGCAGGGTCTATTCTAATGTTGGTTTTCGTCTTTTCCAGGAATTGGTGTCGGTGCCCGGAAGGACTGAATTAGTTGCACGAGCAAACTTATTATCTTATTATATTGTTTGGGTTACTTCTACTCGAGCTGGAGAAACGGAATTAGGCCGGCGTATAAAGAAGGTGTTTTTCAGTTTACTTCTTTATTCTTTCACCCATTGCCTGCTTTTTTTCCTTAATGGAAATATTTTTCTATGTATCAAGTACCACTCTAGTCTGTCGGAATAGAGGGGGTAAATCTGTTGTCTATCCACCACCACAAGGATGCCGTGAGTCATCAAGAATAACACAAAGTTGTTCCAAACAGTAAGTGTTATGGCTCACAGGTCTGTAGGGCGTCTCCCGCGCCGGCCCATTCTCACACGTGCTGCCAGCCACAGGCGGGCAGGCTGCTCAGCCGCTCCCCACTTGGGCGCTGGCTGGCTGTCGGCGGGTCCGGGACGGCCTCTCCCGGGACAGCTGGGATCCTCTGCACGCGGTCCTTCACACCGGGCTAGCCCGGGCTTGTTCCCGGGGTAAAGCCAGAGTTCACACGGAAAGTGCTTCAGCCTGAGCTCAGAACCGGTCCACTGTCTCTCCCTCGCCTCTCGTTGCCTAAAGCAAACCGGAGGCCGGCCTAAGTTCAGGGGTGGCGGAGCAGACTCCCTCTTTTGGGGGGAGGTGCAAAGATGCACTGCGAGGGATGTGGACACGGGAGACGAAGTAACTGGGAACATTTTTGCAATCAATCTCCCATTCAGTAATCATCGACACCTAACCGCTGGAGGTGGAGGAAATAAGCAAATAATCAAGATGATCTCAGGCAGCGATTAAGTGCTCTGAAGAAAGTAGGGGGTGTCACAGAAGAAGGCCAGGGAGGGGCTGAGGGCACAGAATTGAAGGAGGCACTCCCTCTCGGAGAGGAGAAGGGGGTGGGGAGGCGGGGGCACACACACACACAGGTGGGCACGCGTTTTCTCTGGGCAAAACGGTGGAGCAAGTCAGTTCGCCTTCAGGACCCTCCCTTTGGCTTCCTTCTATTGCTTCTTGGCTGTCTCTGCACAGAGCTGGGGCCTCCCCACGGGACCTGCCTTTCCTGGGCAGCTTCTGACACCCCAGTTCACTCTTTGGTCTCAGGGCCCCTTTGTACCCTTAACGTTGTTTATGGATACTAGCGTGTTCTCGTTTAGGTGGATTCCACCTATCAGGAGCTACCTTGCACACTTGCGCACACACAGACTTTTTTTTATTACTGTGAGTGCTTGGAGGTCAAGAGCACCCATAGCGGCTGCTAACTAGTCCTGCTTGGTCCCACCGGTTCCCTGCTCTTACCCATCAGTGCAAATGGCGGTGCGGTGACGAAAGCAAACGGCTCATCAATACCATCACGAACGTAGTCTGAAGTTCACGGGCCTGCCCACAGGCAGACATCCAGGAGTCTGCAGGCCACACTCGGAGAAGCTCTGCGCCAGCCCTCATCCGGCTTGCGGCTGTCCCCCCAAAATCGCTGTCTCTGGCCTTGTCGTCGAGCCGGATTCTCCGCTGCGTCAGAGCCTGTCGCGTGGGCCCACGGCGTTCACCAGAGGTCCTGCACGTGGGTTGAGGCGGCCCGTTTGTAGAAAACGCGCGCACCTAGCGATGCAAACGCCTGGCCTGCCCGCCCGAAGTCGCTCTGCCTGCCCTTGTGACGGCCTTGGCGGGCGGTCACCGCGCTTCCTCCTGCTCGGCAGCCGCGGGGGATCCTCGGACCTGATCCAAACCCGCTGTCCTCCCATTCTTCCCCAAATAAAGGGCTCTGGTTCTATGCCGGGGGGATGGGCACTTCTGAAAAACCGGTATCTTGTGGCTCCATAAAAAAAAAACAAAACATCTTTTCTCTCTTTGTCTTTATTTATGGGACTAAGTCCTTGCTCTTGGTCTCGGGATGGTGGCCCTCAACCCTGAAAGCGCCTGGGGAACATTTCACAGGTACCGATGCTGGGCCTCCTTCCAGACGAGTCAAATCAGACTCGCGGTGGGAAGGCCGGGGTCTCAGCACTCTCAAGCCCTTGCACTCAGCCCCGGCGATTCTGACACACAAGGTCGCGGCCCTGGTTTCTGAAACCACCTGGAGGCTCTCACCAAGGGCTTAGAGTTGATTCTCTCCAAAGGCGGCTGGCTGTCGGGCTTGTGCTTGGTCGTCTAGGTATGTCTGTTGTCATCTCCCACAGAGAAATCGTTGCGTTTTTGTGTAGTCACCCCGACAAGGAGCATATTGTGATTTTACAGCCCCGTAAAACTCTCAAAGAGAACCTTAGCACTCGTGGGTTGTAACTGGGAACCCCAAAGATCAAACTGATCTTATTCCCTCTTTGTTAAAAGCATAGATTAAGTTGGATGTTTTATTTTTTTTAAGATTTTATTTATTTATTTTTTAGAGAAGGAAGGGAGGGAGAAAGAGAGAGAAAAACATCCATGTGAGGTTGCTGGGGGTCATGGCCTGCAACCCAGGCATGTGCCCTGACTGGGAATCAAACCTACGATGCTTTGGTTCGCAGCCCGCGCTCAATCCACTGAGCTACGCCAGCCAGGGCTAAGTTGGATTTAAAAAAAATATGCCTTAACATAATTTTGTTGTTGTCCTCACTTGAAGAAACTGTTAATTGGGTACTGCTCTCGGGGTGTGTCATGGATGTTTGCCCTGATTTGCGCTTGTCCCGCGCTCAGAAGGCCTCCAGCGATGGATGATGAATGCTCACCTGCTCCGGACAGCCTCATCTAGAGCACACGGCTCAGTCCGGCCTTCCGAATGCCCCGGAAAGGGCAGGGTTTAGGGTTTATTCCTAAGGTCGTGACTGTCTCTGGCATCCTGCATGAAAGGGGATGGCAGCCTGGGGGCCCAGCGGCACGCTAGCGAGTCTCCAGGGGTGGCCGCACCAGGACGCCCCGCTCCTGTCGTCGGGTGTGTGCTCGGACCCTTGGCTCTGGTCCGTTTCCCCAGCATGGCCCTGCAGACTCCCCACTGTCTCCAGGAACTAACCAGCACCCTCTCCGCCAATCCCTTTTCTGCTTCAATAAACCAACCGTTCCTAATGTGTTATGTTTTTAATAAAGGCAAAAATAAACTAAAAAGAATAGCTTTCACTTAAGGAAGTGAATATATTTCTGTTTTATACGCCAATGTCATGTTCGTATGGTTGAACGCACTGTGGGGTGAGGGTGGAGTTCTGCACCTGGGCCTCCCTCCCCCACGTGGTGCCGCGGGGCTGGGCTGGGCGAACCGCTGCTCCTTTAGGAAGAGACTCCGTGCCCCCTCTAGTTTCTATGTGGAGGCTTCACCGTCTTCATCACCTGGCGGGGTCCTGTGGGCTACTGAGCCTGTTACTCCTGATATATTAGGTCACTGTTTGTTCTAGAGAATATGCGCTGTGTCTTATAAGAAAATACAAAATTCACCGAACTGATTCACATGATAGGTAGAGGGGAAAGAAAAACTCATGTAACAACAATAGCTATGACTGTTACCTCATCTAAGTCTTCTGTGCTTTGCTTGCGAAGGGTAGAGCCCTAATACTCTGGTAGAGTTAAAAATAAAGCGATATCAGGGAAACATAGTTAATTGCACAAGTCACAGTGTCACAGTCTCCAGAAGACAGAAAGAAGACGTATTTATCAGAAGAATCATAACTGTTCTTGATGCTAAGGGCAGATATGAAGTTCTCACGTGGATTCTAAAAAAAAGGTGGGGGACATACCAAAAGCACTCCTCAAAAACATGATAAAATGCCCCTAAATGAAAAATATTTTCAAAATACAATAAACATGAGGACTATTTCCAGGAGGCTGTTTCATTTCATCCCTTATAAAATAGACCGGTTCCATCAGAGAGCCTTGCAGAGAGAAGAAGCAATCCCGTCCAGGCACTGAAATCCCCGTTAACATTTTTAATCGAGGGGACAATCTGAGAAAGCCAGGGACAGTGGTGCCTGTCGTTTACGCTGCTCTGAGTCCACTCCCTCTCTCCTGTTAACCAGGTGCCACGTTCCCTCCCTCTGGGGACACCCCTCGGCCCAGGTGCTTAGTTGCAGGTGGGATGACCTGATTGGCGCCTGGCCAGTTGCAGCGTCACACGCCCCTGGGATTGTTGTTTGGGTTATTTCCCAGAAACCTATGAAAACCAAAGAACGTACATGTCAATCCTCAGCGTCGCGGGTGAGGCTGGTCGTCTGAGTTTGTCCCCCTGCCCAGGGCTTGGATGAGCGGTTTGCTTGGGATTTTTCATCCTGCTCTGTAGGCAACAAGGGTGTCTTTCGACCTGGGATCACGTCTCCCTTGGGGACCATGGTACTGGTTCATGGAGCATCTATGGCGCATGCCGCGTGTCTGTGCCGTGACCACGTTATAGCTCTTCCGCACTTGGACAATGCAATGGCCTTACAGTTCAAGCAACATTTATGGGCCCTTTTAATGCTTTTCCCTTTGAAGGGGGATGTAATTAGACTTAATTGAGGTCGACTCTCCAAATGACACCCCTCGATACAGCAGACAGCCCACACGCGCCTTAGTCTCTTCTTGTAGAAAACGTATGCATGGAATCATCTAATAAAAGAAGCGACACATCGAAAGCTTTCAAAACAAAGCTGATGAAAATAGGATGCGACAGGCCTCTCCCTTCACTTCTTGGATCTGCAATTATGTCTGATTCCCCAGGACATGGACCAATAAATACGTTTTTTATAGGGGTTGGAGTGGGTTGCGGGGGGGACAAGGAAAAACCATCTGACAACTTTAATCTTTCCTCAACATTTTCCCGTAAGATGATGCCATTGGGCTCGGGAAGAAGTTTTGTAACTTGAATATACCAGGTTGTATACGGTACCAGTTTCTAAAGATTGATTTGTAGGTGTCTTCCAATCTCCACCTATTATGTTGTTTATTAGAGAAACAACAAAAGACAAACATTAGAATAATGCTTTTAAAATTACCTGCTCTTTGTAAAATGTGTTTCCCAAATTAGCCTGGCAATGTGGTTTGCAACAGCTTTAAGAACATATTAATGGAGGGAAATCAGGCAGCTAAACAAGGACAATAATGGGCTTTTTAGACAATAATCTTGCATTTAATTGCAGCTGGCTTTAACCATAGACAACATAAAAAGCTTGAACAGGCAAAAGCTTTGAAGTATTATCTGACATTTGAAGTTTTCAACGGCCCGGTGGAAATTGGAAGGTTGGCCTTTGCCTGGTTAATCCCATCAGTGTGGACAGCTCCACGGACAATTCAAGGTTCGAGGAGGGAAGATGATTCATCAGTGTTATTTGCTACTGAGAGAATCAAAGGTACAGTTGAATCTTCCATATTGATGAAATTACTGGAAAATTATCTAACTTTCACTTTGCTTTTTGTTAGAGTGGCCATCACAAAACTTTTCCCCATGGCATCCACACCCAACTGGTTTGTTGGTAAACCCAGTGGGAAGAGATGTCATTGATTCGGCCAAAAATGTCCTGGGACATTTCCACATAGGCCCAATGACCCAGGTTTATAAATATGGACAGATTGTTGCATGTAGTACATGATGTTTGATCAGATCAAAGACACTGCTGGTTCTGATGTTGAAAAATAAATGGGTGACTGTAAAATGATGTGAGAATTGGAAATTTCAAATTAAGGACTTTTCTATTAAAGACTTCAAGGTTCTGCTTTAAAAATGCATTTAAAGAGTATAATTCCAAGTATGATCCCAAGCATAAAAGGATGTGTCAGAATGTAAAGATGCCCATGAAAGAGAATGAGAATTAATTCTATATTGTGTATTTTCATTCCTCCCCAATTTTGCCAAAAAAGCAGGAATTATTTTTTAATGGAAAGACATTTTAACTTATGTTTTCTCCCCAAATAGAGGTGGTGGGGCAGGTCGAGGTCTTTGAAGAAAATACTGCCTGTGTAAAGTCAGATTCAAATTCGAGTTGTGCAAATTATTAGTATCACAGCCAGCAACAGGGACACTGGAGAGAGCAGTTATTAAACACCTAGTGTGTACTGACTACTCTGCATACATTATTTATAACCCTGAAATCGACCTGGCAAGATGTGATTTATTGCCCTCTTGTCACTTTTAATAAAACACCGGGACCGGGACAGATTGTGCAATTGGGCCCGACCGCCTAGCCAGAGGCTGGCTAACCCTGCTGCACCCGTGTTTGTCAAGTTCGAGAGCCCACGCGTGTTCCTATTCAGGCTTCTATTTTCCTTCCAGGAGTGACTCTCTGCTGACAAAACGGAAGGCTGTGGAAATGGGCACAAACCATCATGGTACATACATTTAGTCACTGATCTACACTTTTAGTGACTTGTGTCACTTTACTGGCTTGACAGTGGTCGAACGCATGTCCCTCCGGTTCCGAGTGCCCGTCCACCGGCCCGCTCCTTCCCAACCCCCCTCTACTGGCTAACATTAAAAAAAAATAAAATAAAACTTTAGCAGCCATGTCTACTTTTTAAATAAATGACATTGTATTTTATATTAATAACTATAGCATTGGCTGCTGAAGTCTATCAGATAACTTTCTTGGCCCTTATTGATATAATCATATTATTTTATTACTTCCTTTTCTGCCTGTTTATATGCTGAATGAAAATGCTGTTTTCTAATATTGGATTATTCTCCAATAGCTGCATGAAAGCCCCCTCAGTTCGGTGTATTGTTTTTTGATATGTCAGGTGGGTTCTACTTGCTGACACTGTGATTTCTGAATCGACATTCACGGGTTCGGTTCACAGGTTCTGTTTCCGGTGCCATCGCTGCCAGGCTCAGGCATTTGTTCTAGCGGTTCTGTAAGGAGAATTAGGAACCATTCACTCTAACTTCACGCTTTAGGACAATTTGAAAAGCTCATGAATTATCTGTTTCTTGAAGGTTTGAATGAATTCATGCATGAAATTGTCTGGGACTTTATTGAGAAGTAGATCTTTGAAAACTTTCTCAGTTTCTTGCTTGGATTTGGGTCTATTCAAATATGCTAACTTTTGTTGAGTCCGTTTGCAGTACAGTACTTTTATATTTATAGAAAGTGCTCTATTCACATGTTCAAACTTATTAGCATATTTTTTAGAGAATATTCCTTTACAATCCTTTCAATCAGTTCCACTTTACGAACCCTTTAGTTTGTGTGTTAATATCTCCCTCTTAGTAAGGAGTTTATCTATTCCTTAGTCAAAGAACTAATTATTTTCTATGCATTTATCAATTCTCCTTTTTCTAGTTTCCAATACATCAATGCCTATGTTTATATGTATTAACTCCATTTTTCTTATTTTCAGTTATTTCATGTACTTATCATTTGTACTTTTTCGCTTTTCCTATAAATGAATTTATGTTTTTATGTATTTATCAATTCTATTATTCTTAGCTTTTTGACTTCTTTTTCTTAAAATTTTATGTTAAACACACTACTCATTTTCAATCTTTCTGCTTTGGGGTAAGGACGTGTTTATGGTTCTGCTTTCCGTTTTAGCAAACCTGTAGCGTCATGCCACACTTTACAGAGAATGCTCTCGGTACCACTGGGCTCCAATAACTCAGACGTTGTACTTTCATCTCCACGGCCTAAGAGTTTTCATGATTTAAATGAAAGTATTACCTCTTAAATTCCCATTGGCTGAGAGACTTGGCTTCCTGTGATGTCATGTGTTTCTGGGAGTGTTGCATTTTTCTTGAGAACAATGGGCGGCTGACCAGATATGTCTTATTTCTACTCTGTGGAAGTTTGAATTTGCTTTGCGTCTACCTTCTGGTCCATAGTTATAAATAACCTGTGTGTACTTAAGAAGAAGCTACATTCTCTATCTTTCTAGAGACATGTTGATGTTCTATACTTAGGGACTCTGTTCTTCAGATGTGTCTGTGTTTAACTTCTGTTCTTTGTGATTTGTCAAGGATGGGACATTAGGATGATGCTTCCAACAATTCATATATATATATGAATATATGAAAATCATATATATATATGATTTTTTAATTCTTGCTATATCTGGGAGGTTTTGTTACATATTCCAAAGTAGAGGCAATGGTGAGATCGTTTAAATAGCACTTGGGCATAGAATAAACAACACCTGATATCATGGTGGGGCAGTCATTTCCTTTTCACTTGTCTTCAGGCTTTCAGCATCATGGAAGACAACCTCAACTTGACGGTGGTGGCGCGCTTTCCTCACTTTGCCAATTCTGCTAGGTCCCTGCGACACCAGGGGAGGACGGCTCAGGCTGGAATACGGGGCAGGACACAGAGCAGCATGGGGAATCTTCCATTCGCCCCGGCACATACATTCCCCTCTTCCCTCCGATCTCTGTCCTCGGCGGTCTGTCCAGGCCACGCTCTGTGGATTCCCGCGAAGGGAGCACCTTGTACTCCTGCTTTGAGCTTCAGAAGGAGCACGGGAGGATGTGTCCATGCGGGGGGACTGAACACCAGGCACTATGAGGACTTCACGGTGAGACAGCAGGGTGTCTGGGTCCCGCATTTTAGACACGGGACGCAGATTGACACTGTAAGCCGCCTGCTGGGAAGGAGGAGCATGCAGGGTAAGGACACGGGACGAGGGTTTGCGGGAGCGTGGGTATGGTCCTCAGACAGTTTGTGAGACATGGCGTGGTGGTCAGACAGGTTCAAGAGTAGCGAAGCCACAGGAAGTCCCCGCTGAAGCCTGGAAATGACAAAGGCCCCCTCTCTGTTTGCCGAGATAAGTAAGATCTTCATTTTCTCTTCCTCTTCTTTACAGTGTTAGTATGATGTTTTAAACACACTGAAAAAAATATAGTGAAAGACATACTAAGTATGAAAACACATTGTTTTTAAAAGTTCTCTTGGTTTATTTGAAAAAAATAAGTTCTCCATCATTTCTAAAGATTTAGTGAGAGGAAGAAATTGTTTCAGGAGCTCAGAGTTCCATCTTGGAACTCAAACAATGTCATGACATATACTCTGCCTGGTTCAGCTACATTTTTTTGCATTTACTATATGCATTTTGCATTTACTTTTGCATTTTCTGCTCACAGCCACCTGTGAGCAGAAATTGTAATCTCCTTTTCCACACACATATGTACATTTATGTATCACGTAATGCATTTTGGTTCATTGTATTTGCACGATCAGCTCTATCCTCTTATTCGGCATCTGTGTGCAAAGTCTTCCTGATGCTACGTCCTGCTACTGATGCTTTCTGGGAAATACCGCTTATAGGAAATATGGTAAAATGCCTTAGTTGACACTGATTCTTTATTTGAACAATTCCGATGTAACCCCCAGTAAATGGCCTGTCAGCTGCCACTGAGGGAGCACATGAGCGACATTTTGTCGACATGTTAATCAGAACTAACTATTCCCTGTCCACACCCCGGCGTATGGAGTTCTTGTCTATGAGATCATGCATCATTGCAGAATTTCATATCCTGCTTCCTCAAACCTCCTTTCTTCAGTACTTTCCGTTTCCATCAATATCTCTGGAGATTTCGTGTGTATAATGTAACTTTTGAAATCGTAATACTGTATTTTCAAATCTAAGTATATTTCACTTTGTTAAAAAATCATATTTACATAGGAAAAGGCAATCTCACTATTTTTATTTCAGATCAAATCAAAAGAGCAACCGAAACGCACATTTCTCATCTATCTTTCGGTGAGAAGGACTTGGACGGAAAACATAGTTTTGCCAAATTGAAAAGAAAAAGAAATAACACAAACACATCAGGCTACCCAAGTGTGCATATTTTTTTACACAAAATTCATGGGCGAGCAGGCAATATATCAGAAATCCTTTCAGAGCTGTTTATAAAAATCCTGTAACTTGCCAAGATACAACCTGGCTTTCCTTAAGTCAGGGGGCTACTACACATGTCGTTTTTCAGCTCATTCCCAAGTTCAATCACAGAAGGCTCGATCTCACAGTCTTCCCACCCCAGCTTGGTCCCTGCTGGCTTCTGAGCAAGTCTTGGGCACTTGCGCGCCCCCTGACTCAGCTGCAATTAATTATGAGAGGGAACCCGCTCCATCCGGTCCTGCGCCAGCCGAGAGGAAGATAAGAGTGCCCGCTGTGTCCTGACACTTCTGCCTTTCCTTTTCTGTCCTCACGTCAAGGTGTCTGTCTGATGCGGCCAGGTTAACAAATCTGACCTCTTTTTCATTCTTCCTTTTATTTTTTTTTTTATGGATGAGCCGACTGCATGGAGTCTTCCCACCACGAGGTCCCTTGTGTCTACAAGACGGTGGGACAGGGTGTCATTTCCGTGTCAGTGATGCCTGCGCTGGAAATCGCCGCGCGCAAACATAAGGAGCCCTAAATGCAGGATATCTTTAATTGGATTTCTCGATGAAGGGTGTGACAAGCCATAATTGGCTTTCATTGCTGCTGTCACTAAAAGGCAATAAAGAAAACCATGCTGAATCCTTAAGCACCAACTTATTAGAACAAACATAGCTCCAAGCTTTAGTTCTATGTGTTTCTTTTTCTTTTTTCTTTTTGAGTGCTTGTGTGAAAAATCTGGTGGCCAAGTTTCTCTGAGACAGTTTTCTAGAGACACCCGCTCAAAGAGGAGAACAAATAGAGAGCAGGATCCGAAACCTTAAAAACGTGCAGTGTCTCAGCAGGTATTTGAAGAGAGCCTTGCATCCAACAAACCCTGCGTGGGTCGCGCTGTGAAATGAACCGAAGCTTACTGAGGGGGCTCCGCCTCCTCTGTGATGTGCTGTCCTCACTGTGGTTTTCCTGGACGCGGTTCCCGCAGGGCCAGATCGGGGGTGGGGGGTGGGGGAGGGGGTCATGACCCTCTGCAGCCATGTTGCCAGCATCCCTGTCCCATCTCTCTGCCCACATTTGGTTTCAGCTGCTGGTGAGATGGTCATTCTCAACTCCCCTCCCACTGACAGGGTCCCACCCAAAGTGGGCCTCTCTCGTCTGTGTGAATCATGTCCTGGGTGGGGTTCACCTGAGAGTCCCCTAGGTCCATGGGCAAGCACAGCCATCAAGCATGAGGTGTCTGGCCATTAACCAATGGGAGGCAAGAGTCAGGGGATGAAGGCTCCAGCCCCCTGTCTATTGGCTGGACGATATTGGGAAGCCTGATTTCCACTTCTCAGAGGTCCTAAGAAATTAGTCTGCCTTTGCCACAACAACACCACGGAAACCTTATCCTTATATTGGCTTTTCCTCCTTCTCCATTTTACTTGGCCTCACCACAAATCCCCTGCTATCAAAACAAACAAACAAACAAACAAACAAACAAACTATCCACTTGCCTCCGAATCTTTGCTCAGATTCTAACTGTGTTGCGACTGTTCAAGGCCTGAGCGGTTCACAGTATTTGCGCGGATGGAAGAACATTCACGGGGCCGTGGGAACGTCTGACTTGCCTTTACTCAGAGGTGGGCGAGCCCACGCACGCTGCAAGCTGCCTGTCCCCTTGCCTGTCTCTGCATGGCACACGTTGTGACCTTTGCTCCCCAGTGAGGAACCCAGGAGGGAGCCCCTCCTGCCTTAAGTACCAGAGGAGAACAAAGCTGACGAAAAGCCAGAAAATTATATAACATCGCATTATTCTGCGCACGCCAGTCCACTTCATGTTATGGGAACAGTTTAGCAGACCTAGTCTCAAGACTATGAGAACACTGGTTGTCAGGCCCATTCAAGGCCATGGGAAAACCGCTTCTCTTAGTTGCCCAGACACCTGGGTGAGGAAGCCAGACTGCCCCCACTCACCCTACGCTGACTTTGGGGCCGGGGACAGCCCAAAGTTAGATTCCACCTCAATATATAAGTATCACCAACAGCTGGTGGGGGTGATCACTGGATGGGAAAGAAGTTACAATTCCTGATAAGGGAACAGGCTGAGAGGCAGAGCAGTGAGAAGCTAAGAATCCCAAGAAAGCACCATAGAAATAATATTTCATACTGCTGATGGTGATAATTTGCTTTATGGAAAAGTGTTTCTCCATGTAACAACAACAGTGGTGTTGGGATTATTACTGGCAACCCAAGTGAAATGTTCTTTATGCGCCAGGCACTGAGGATGCCAGGGGAGATTGTGTGCAAATGACCCACCTCCACCCACTCTGTGGACAGTCCCCGCCCACAGTAATTCTGGCACTGTTCACGTGGTTCTCTCTGCCAATCAGATAAGAGTAAATGTGATTCAAGGCGGGGCTTGGCCAGAACCTGCCCCTCCAGGCTGGTGGTCTTCTGCTTCACTGGGACCACCCACCAAGGCCACTGTGAGGAGGAGCCTGAGATCGCCTGGTACAAACGGCAGGTGGAAGAGATCCGAGGCACTCCAGCTGTAAGCTGCTAGGGGTCAGAGATGCGAGGGGGACCATCCTAGACCCACTGGCCCCCGATTCAGGAGAAGGGACCAGCATTTATCGTCCCAGGGCGCTGGGTTTTGGGTGGCTCACTATGCATCAGAAGGAACCAACACAGATGCGTGATGTCATGTAATACTAGGGTGTGATCACCGCCCCCACTTTTACAGGTGGGACACTGGACTCAGAAAGGTCGTTTTCCCCAAAGTGACAACGCTGGCAAATGTCAGAGCAGGTTCAAACTAGATTTGCTGGTTCCCAAAGCAAACCGTCTCTCCAAGATGGTTTTCATAGGGATCAATTACATTTGTATGGAGTCATTGATTAGTTAATTCATTCACTTTAAAAACTTCTTCATAGACCTTGTTTGTGTCAGGCACTGTGTGAGATACAGGCGCTACACAAACAACTATGCCTTCAGATAAGCTCAGAACTGATTAAAGGAAGCAGACACGAGACAGGTAAAGGCAGTGCGATGAAATAACATGGATATTTACAAAGGATCATAGGGCTATCCTGACACTGCTGGGAGCTAGAACATGGAGGAAGGGCAGAGTTTAACAATGCACTGGAATTTTGCTGGAAAAGTATTTCTCTGCCAAGCACTTGAGGTTTACATCTGGAGCCCAAACAAAATCGTGACCTCAACTCTTTCTGCAAAATACTCTTTCAGCCACGTCCATTAGTAACGCTCTTTTCCATCCCCAACTATATAGTCAGATGTTATGTATTTGTTTTTTTTTGTTTTTGTTTTTTTAATTCTAAGTCTTTCAAGTGCATGCAGTCCCTGACTTAAAACCATAGACCCTGTAAACAGATCCTGGGGGACTATTTCCCCAGCTCTGCCCCACAGCCACGGGGCTCACCGACTCCTTTAGAGAACCCGAGTGTCCATCAATTCACCATAGAATATTAGACAGCCATTAAAAAGAATGCGGAAAATGTCTAAAACTGCATGGTAACATGTTGCCGAATGGAAACACTGGGGCAGAGTTATACATATAACACATGTAACATTTATGCAAAAATATTAACCAAATATGCATTACACACACAGACACGCGAACACGCACACGCTCCAATTTGTGGATTTGAATCTAATCCTACATGTTAAACCGCTCGGCAGTCTAACATTTTAGCCATTGCTGTACTTTGTCTGGTACCGTTCTTAGGGGCACTGCCTCCCACAGAAATGCACGCTGACTCTACGTCACCAAGCTGGGAACCTCTTCAGCTCCTGTCTGCTACAGGGAATCGTACGTGAGTGCGGTCGTGGGGGGGACTGCTTAGAGAGTAGGAAGGGACCACAGTGTCCGGTGGAAGAGACTGACCAAGAGAAGGTCTGCTTTTGACCCAACTAAAAAAAAATGCTCGTGGCATCTGCCACCCAAGGACGGGGACACCAGGAGCTTCTGTTGGACCCTGAGAATCTGCCTTCCCCCTCAACTACTACGATTGTTAGTTCCTTTTTAATTAAACAGACTTTGAGAGTTGATTTGAAATTTAACCAGCAGGCATGACACTGAGGCTATGGAAAAACCCAGTTGGGGTTCTAAGATGCCAGCTTTTAAAACCCATCTTAATCTGATCCTTGGTGCTACCCGTCCTTCTTTTTAAAATTGGACAAGTAGCTTAATCCCTTCCAGACACAGCTCATTCGTATGTCTGTTCCTGTATCTATAAATAGATGATGAACTCTGTCTGGGTTTGCATCTATAAGCAATGGTGGTTTGGAAGAGCATTTCTCATTTGGAACAGGGAAGCGCTTTCCTCATATAATTCAGAGACAAGATATCTGCTGCTGTTTATCTTCTGCCGAATTTCTCTGAGGACATTCCTCCCTTACCAGGGCGTCTGCTCCCTAAGAGAGCGCCTGCTGGGCCCTGGGTGTGCCGGGATGAAAGAACAGACCCCATCCCTACGGCACGGAGCACCGCCCCAGGGCTGACAGCACCGCAAAGAGCGTGAGCACACACACGACCACGTGGCCAAGGAATGAGCCGGCACCACTTGGCCGGGCGATGCGTGGAGACCCCTCAGGGAAGTGACAGTTGACCCGTGGCCTGAAAGACAGCAAGAGTCCTCACAGGGACACATACAGGGAAGGTGACTTCGGGCGAGGGGATAGCAAGTGGGGCAGATTAAGGCAAAAGAAAGAACTGGCTTAGCCCTGGCTGGCGTAGCTCAGTGGATTGAGCACGGGCTGGGAACCAAAGTGTCCCAGGTTCGATTCCCAGCCAGGGTACATGCCTGGGTTGCAGGCCATAAGCCCCAGCAACCGCACATTGATGTTTCTCTCTCTCTCTCTCTATCTCCCTCCCTTCCCTCTCTAAAAATAAATAAATAATTAATCTTAAAAAAAAAAAAGAAAGAAAGAACTGGCTTGACCTTGGGGCAGAGCAGCGACCAGGGTGACGAGAGCAGGGACTGGCAAACCCGCTCTGCGCAGGCCCACGGAGTGCACGCTCTGATCTTGGGGCTGCGCTGTAGTCCTGCCTTTTCGACTACTCAGCCCCGCAGGGGGAGAGCCAAAGCAGCCACAGACAGAGTGCGCATGAGCGAGGAGGCTGCGTGCCAATAAAACTTTATTTGCAAGCACAGGCAATGGCCCGGCTTAGGCCTTAGTTTGCCAATCCATGAACATGGGTGGGAAACGATAGTGTGGTTCCACACAGGGACGTGGGGGAAGGACACGGCCGGAACACGCAATGTCATGGGTGTGACGCCTCCGTGGTAGAGGGGCAGGCAGGGTAAGTCCTGACCAGACCGACCTGGGACGGACTGTTCCCTGATGCTTACCAGCTTTGTGACCTGGAGGAAGTAGCTAAACTTCTCTCGATTTTCCCATTATCAGAGATAATCACCCCTGCCTGGTAGGGCAGTTAGGAGGATTAAGTGAAACAACTCATGTGTGTTAGGAGGTAGATGGTCAACAAATTTAATCATCTCAGTTCCGTGTGCCCCACGGGAGGGAGGGTCTGTCCTGTCTGGGGTGTGGCATGTGGGTGCGATGGGTCAGGGTGGCTTGGCTGGACAGCTTCAGGCAGGACCACCCTGGGGTGGGGGGTTCAGAGGGTTCCCACGAGCCAGCCTCCGGAGAACGGCCCCTCACTCGGTGCAGCTTCGCTAGAGACGGGCCGAGGGTCCTGGCCGCACCTCTGACCTGCCGTTTCTCTCGGGAGGACCTGGGGAGTGTTTGTCTTCCTTCCACGGCACAGCTTTAACTTTCTTTCTCTCCTGCGTTCATTCAGTGATTGGAAAAAAATGAATTTCATTTTTAACCAAGTGAGAGGAAAGGCCGTTTTACCTTCTGTGTCAGGAGGGGGTACACAGCATGGCCTTTACTAAGCAAGAGTGAGGAGAAACACCCGAACCCACTCATGCCGTGGAAAGGGTCCCTCTGTCTGGACCTTTGGGGCATCCCTGTGGGAGTGTGAGATAAAAATACCAGCTTTTGCCATGGATTATATGCACCCATGTTTTGGCCCATACTTCCAGGAACAAAATCTTTTAATTTTTTAAATTCAATTATTTACTCATTTATATTTAGATACTTGTTTTTTGTATTATAAAGGAATTTTAGCACTTATTTTTTAACATATCCATAGTGCAAGAAATTTTATGTAACAAATAACACAAAACACAAGAACAGATGTAAGGTATTCCAGGTACTACCCAGGTATAATGCGCATCCTCATTTTTCCCTCAAAAATTGGGGCAAAAAGTACACATTATACATGGTAGAATATGGCATGAAGAAATTTAAAAATACTAGATGGAGGAAAATTGTCTTTTTTTCAGATATCTATAACACACAGTTAATTATAACATGTAATATGTAATTACATAATATACTATGGAATCATAGAATTAGTTACACAATGTAATAATAGAATAATAATCAATGATCTAATTTATTTTAACACTAGTATATATTTAGGTTTTATCATTGGACATCTCCAAGCTGCGTGGGCACGCGTGCGGTCTCACTAGGGCGTGTTTTTAGTGCACCTACTCAGTGCATGTCAGCCGTGCGTGTTTTAAGGACGCGCACACTGCCCAAATGAGAAACGTACCAGGATTTTACCGCGCTTGCTAATGACGTACTTAAATCATGACAGGTAGACTTCATAGTTCTGTCTCTAACCTCGTTTTCTAACAGACTGAGGACCACGAACACCTGGGAAATCAGAGGAGACCACGGCCACTAAGGGGGAGAAATACCTTCTCCGGCTCAGCGGGGCGTCCGTCGCTGGGGAGAGAGGCGGCCCGGCCTCGCTCTGCGCCGGCGCACTGGGGCCGCGGCCCTGGGCGTGCTCTGCTCTGCGCGTGGGTGTGAGGACGAACCCCGGGCCTGGGCACTCTGGGAGGGGGCACCTGCTCAGAACAGGGTCTGAGCTAGTCGGAATTGAAACCTAAGCAGACGGTGGCTTTTTAAATGGAATACCCAGCAAAGGTCTGCGTGTGCGCGGATCCAGATGCCGATGCGGGCCATTTGGCTTTGATGTCTGTTCCACTTTGTGCTGCAAAGCCAGCGAGTGTGATTGAGTATGTGTGAGTCTCACTTGGGGTCCTTTCCAGGGATAAAAATGTCAGGGTCCTATGCTCGCAGGTTCCGATTTACTACATGTGAGACAAGACCCTGGACTCTGAATTTATGTTAAGTACCTTGGCCGATCTTCATAAAGATGAGCCACGCTTGATGATCTTTGTAAATAATGAGTTGACTGTTAAAAAATGGCCGGCTTTATTAAAGCCAATTTATTTACAGTATTTCTCTGTCTCTGTCTCTCCTTTTTCCTGATGATCAGAACGTTTCAATATGTACCCACGGATGCCAACCTGTGAATTCTTTTAAGAGTTAGACCCCAGTCATTTCCGCCCCCCACTCCCCCAAACTCAAAGCATCTTTTTCAGAGTTAATTGGCCAGGGAGGAGGAAGCAGCCAAATGGCTGCTTTGGGGTAATTGCGGCCCACTGTTCACGCCCCCTCAGAACAGGTGCAGAGGTCGTGAATCATCCCTCCTGATTTCCCTTGGCATTTTGCAACTGATTGTTTCAGAGGCCAAACTGTGTTGTGAAAAATTTAACTTGTCAGAGAGCTTTCAAGAGGCGATTCGACATTTAAAAAGTGTTTTGTGTGGTTTTTTTTTTTTTGAGTCAATAATCTAGGAGGCTCCTCACACATTTCTCTGGTTGTTTTGAACATGTGTGTCCTGAAAGGAGATGATATTTTTTCCCCACGGAGATGAGGCAAATGCCCACGCCTAGCATCCCAGAACACTGGGTCTCAAGCACGGTAGTTTCGTGAGTGTGACAGATTTTCCTTGTCATGTGTCTATTGTTATGAACTCATTGAAAAGGCTCCATTTTTGCTGGAGAAATAGAAAAGGTTGTTTGGATCAGTCTGTAGAGAATGCTCATGCCAGGGACGACACACCTGTGTTGCTAGTTACAGAAAACAAAAATGCATCGCAAAAAAATTCTAGAGTGACGGTGAAAATAACGGATACCGAAAGCCACTGTTTATTGCAGTCGCTTTGCAATTACCATTATTGTGAACTAAGCACAGAGGCGCGCATGCCCTGCACACAGGGACTCGTCGAACCCGGGGCAGGCCTCACTGTAGTCATTTGCAGAGGTGGGGACTGGGGCTTGAAGGGTTAAGTAACGTTCTCCAGAGCACGCAGGTGGAGTTCACCTCCCAACGTCACCCCGTTAACCGAGACACTAAACTGACTCTGTGTCTGCCCTGGCCTGCCTGCCTGCCTTACTTCTTACAAGCCGGACAACTGACACAATTCAGCCTGGGTGAACCGCGGTTTCCGTCTCCAGGAAAATGAACACGGTCAACGACTTTAATGGGTTATTTTAAAGAGTGAATGACGTGATGGACTTGGAGTGGTTCTTGAAGTTCTCTGCGCACACAGAGTATTGAGAGCAACACCAGAACAGTGCCGCATTGGTATGGGGGCATCGGGTTTCAATTCCTGTTTTGAGTCTGTTTATCCACTTGACATTCAACCACAGCTACGCAAAAACCTGGCTTCACTGGAGGTACTGGGTAGCGCAGTCACTGGGGGTTTGCAAAGGTCAGCGACATGATCCCAAGCTGGTCATCGATATAACTGACGTAGACAGCTGGAGTCAACTTCTCTTGCCTCTTCTTCACGCCTAAGGCACTTATTTCACATTTGCATCCAAGTATGTATGACCGAGTTTACCGTTGCTAGTAAGAGCCGGGGCAAGGGTCACATTCACACAGCTATCGGGAAATTTAATTCAGACTGTAACTTGAATTTTTCTGCACAATAAAGCAGGTAAAGCTGATCTTTAGAGGCAAAGAGAGATGAATCAAAAAGAGGCCCCCTTTTTAATTTCCCAGAGGTATGGCATCGGTGTGTTCTGTCTCTGGGTTCCTGAGTTTTCTGTCTCTGGGTTCCTGTTGTTTTTCTTTTAATGTTTGTTTTCATTTTTGAACATTTTTTTCTCTACACTGAAAAGAGCTCAGCCATTCAGAATACAAGATTGATTTTTCTCTTTGCCAAGTGCAAAGTTTGTTTGCAAGAAAGTAATTATTTGCTGAAAGCATTATGGTGATCAATGAGAACTATGGCCAAACAGCCATCTGTGTGGGCTTCACTCACACTAACCTGTGAAGACTTCATCTTGCACTTATTGGCCTCAATGTTACGTAAAAGGGAACTTTTCAGTCTATTTTTCCTTGGGTCTGGGGAAAGATAAAGAGAGGCCTAAGTGAAGGGGAGGAAGCAAAGAAATCCATTGGTCATTAATTTATTGATGACTTACTAAGTGCCAGGGTTTGTGCCAATGAGCTAAGGATATTGACTACAATAATCATACAAAATCAGAATAACCACATCAACTGTTTATTGAGCACTTACTTACACATGCCAGTTTCTGTGCGTTATCTCTAATTCTTCCAACAATCCCATGACGTGAGTATTCTTTCTCATCTCCTTACAGATGGAGAAAAAGGACTACAGCTCAGAGAAGTTGTTTAATTTCTCCAAGTCAAGGAGAGTGGCAGAGCTGTGATTTAAACCCAAATTGGCCTGCTTCCCTTTTAGAAGACCACCAGAGAGAAGGATGCAGTTAAAGGGCATCCCTGAATGGCATTAACTGGAAGTAGTACAGATTTATTAACTGATTGGTCGGTCACAGATTTTCATATTGAGGTTTAATTGCTGCTTACCACTGTGCTTTAGTTTGAAAAAGAAAACAAAGAAAACAAAGCCTTTCTGGGAGGTCAAGCATAATTGTCTCAGCATCATAACTTTGTAGTAGATGCCTCTTGTGTTTCCAATCTATTAGTCACCATCCTTCTCTTTGTAACGGTGCCCTGAACCTTTTGGGAGAAACTCACCTTCTCCATTTTCAATCCTCATGGTTTGGGTGGAGACATAGGTCTGGCTAAGAAGTGGAATTTCACCTCCCTGATCCATGTGATTGGTTAAGGGGTGAGCACGTGATCCAAGTCATCCAATCACAGCCAGTCCTAGGCTTTATGCTAATACTCTGGCCCTGGGCTGGCTAAGTGCCTCCACTTGCAACCTGAAACTAAAGCCAACAATGCAGAAGACAGATGTGAGATGGAGAGAAGTTGATTTGTCGTGATAACATTTATGCCTCCTGATCAAGTCCAGCCTTACAGAAGTCTCGCCTGTGGACCTGACATTACTCAAATAATTGATTCCCAGTTGGGCTTCAGGCAGGCTGGGCTGGGTTTTTCTGTCATTTCTAATGGGAGGAGTCTGGTTTATGACGGCAGCTACCCATCTAAAGTGGGAGGCCCAAATTTAAATCTCTGCTTCATCGTTCGTTTGTTGTGTGACCTTGAGCCAGCCCCTTCAACATTCAGAATATCAGTTTTCATTTCTGTAAATCTTGGACATAAGAATCTATTTTTCTGATCCTGAAGGTGATATAAGACCCAAACACAGGAAAGGGCTTTGAGATCAGAAAATGGCACAGATGGGAAGATTCTTACCTACAATGGAGTCCAGTTAGAATTGTAAAATATTCATTATGTCTCTTCTGTCGATCCAGCATTTTCTTTAATGAAATGCTGGAGTAACGCTGGTCACATGAGGTGCTATAATGGTCTCTATCCTTTCCAGGGAAATAGAAGAAAAATGATCATGTTTATTTGGAGATAAACCAACACCTCCTGTTTCCGTTATTTAGTTGTAGAAAGTATAACATTTATTTGCAAATGCCATTAGGAAGCTTAAAAACCAAACCTCAAAATTGTTCTGCACTAAAATGAATGTCAACCTTTATGTAGAGGAAGGCGGAATAAGAAAAGTTTTCTTAGTCATTGGTGAGTAATTAATTGCATTCCAACTCATTTTGGGAACTGGCACCTGTGTGGTTTTAAAACAAGTTTAAAATAACACACAATCTGGTTTGAAATTAAGGTGTGGCAGGCGAACCAACTCAACTGCTTTTCACACGCAGAAAAAGTCCTCTGCCGCTCATGACTCTATTCTCCTTTGAAGGGAGAATGGGGTGCATTTTCTCGACGGGCAACTATTCAGCTTACTAACTAAAGAAATGCCATAGATGGTGCTTGTCAGAGTTCATCTAAAATTTTATCACCCACTCAACAATATATAGAGATTAAGGAACGCAAGTCCTAATATCCTAATGCAATGGCTACCCATAGTAGGTATGAACCGTATGTGTCATTGTTCACTGGTATATTTCAAAGTAGATTTATATATTTCGGCCCAGGTTCACTTATTACCCAAAGCAGACTTGCCACCTGAATTCACGTGGGGGGACAGAAACTGTATAGACACAGGTACAGAACCTCTCCCATCGCCTCTTTGCAGTAGAATGGTCTGGACCTTAACTTCCTCCACTCACCTCCTGCTGTGGACTGAATGTTTGCGTTCCCTCAAATTTCACATGCTGTAGCCTAATCCCCAGCGTGATGGTATTTGGAGCTGGAGCCATTGGGAGGTAACTAGGTCATGAGGATGGAGCCCTCACGAATTTGGAAGGAGAGCTCACTTTCACTCTCCGCACTCTGCCGGGTGAAGCCACCACGAAATGATGGCCATCTATAAGCCGGGGAACGGGCTCTCCCCAGACAGCACGTCTGCAGGTGCCTGGATCGTAGACTTCCCAGCCTCCGTGTACAGTCGAGAGTCTCCAGGGGGACAGGACCAACAGCATACACATGGGTATAGACGAGGGGGTTTATTGTAGGATTTGGCTCACTCAGTCCTGGCGGCCAAGTCCCACCGTCTGTCCTCGGTAAGTGGGATGGACGACCAGGAAGCCAGTGGTGTGATTTAGTCCGAGTCCAAAGGCCTGAGAATCAGGGGACAGATGGCACAAGTCCTCGTCTGGGTCTGAAAGCCCAAAAACCAGGAGTGCCAGCGTTCAAGGGCAGGAGGGGGTGCCTGTCTCAGCTCAAGGGGAGAGAGTGAATTCCCCCTTTCGTCACCCTGTTATTCTGCTCAGAGCTCTCAATGGATTGGGTGATGCCCCTACATTCAGTCTACTGATTTTTAAAAATATTTTATTTATTTATTTATTTTTAGAGAGGGAAGGGAGGGAGAAAGAGAGAGAGAGAGAAACATCAATGTGCGGTTGCTGGAGGCCGTGGGCTGCAACCCAGGCATGTGCCCTGACTGGGAATCAAACCTGCGACACTTTGGTTCGCAGCCCGAGCTCAATCCACTGAGCTACACCAGCCAGGGCTTCAGTCTACTGATTTAAATGCTAATCTCTTCCACAAACACCCTGTAGACAACCTGGAACAATGTTTTACAGCCATCTAGGCACCCCTTAGCCCAGTGAAATACATGGTAGGTAGGTAGGCAGATAGATAGGTAGGTAGGTAGATAGATAGATAGATAGATAGATAGAAAGATACTTACTATTAATCTTTCTCCCAGCCTTCCCCAGAGACCTATGCCCTTTTTTCAGGGTAGCAGCGAGTGCATCGGGGAAAAAGAAACAAGACATTTGGGGGATTATTGGACACTGGCTCTGTACTGACACTGATTCCAGGAGACCCCAGCTGTCACCATGGCCCTGCAGTCAAGAGTTGGAGCTTATGGAGGTCAACTGATCAGTGGGACTTTAGCTCCGGTCCAGGACAGTGCGGAGCCAGCGGGTCCCTAGTGCAGCCCGTGTGTCCTGCCCCAGTTGCAGCGCACAGAGGCAGAACAGATGTGGCCGCCAGCAGATCCCCACACTGGTTTCCCGCCTGTGGAATGAGTGGGAAAGGGCCACGTGGAAGCCCCCACAGCTGCCTCTACTCTAGGAAAACAGTGCGTCAGAAGGAACGCCGCATCTCCAGAGGCGTTAGCACTACGCTCAAGGACCGAAAGATGCAGGACCGGCGATTCCCACCACATCCCCATGCAAGTCCCTTATCTGGCCCACGCAGAAGCCAAAGGGACCTTGGAGAATGACAGCGGGTTGTCATAAGCTTAACCAGGTGGTGACTCCAATTGCAGCCGCTCGATCAGAAGTGATTTCATCACCCAAGCAAATGCACACACCCCTGGGACCTGGTATACAGCTACTGATCCGGCCAACACCGTTTTCTGCAGACCTATTCAGAAGGCCCACCGGAAGCACTCTGCTTTCAGCTGCCAAGGCCAGCAACACACCTGCACCCCCCTACCTGAGAGGTACGTCCACTCTTCAGCCCTGCATCATAACTTAGTTCGCGGTAATCTTCACCGACTTCTTCCCTCCCACAGCCAATCGCCCTGGGCCGTTGCCTTGATGACAGCGTGCTGACTGGACCCCGTGAGCAAGAAGTAGTGTCAGGGGATGGGAATAAAACTGACTAATACTCAGGGGCCCTCCGCCTGTGTGCAATTCCGAGGGATCCTGTGTGCGCGGCGCGTCAAACCATCCCTTCTACGGGAGAGGTTAAGTTGTTGCATCGCCCCCCTCCTGTGGCCGAGGAAGAGGCACAAAGTCTGGAGGGCCTGTTAGGGTTCTGGAGGCAACAGCTGTCTCCTTTGCTGGGTTATCCTGGCTACAGGTTGCAAAATGGAATGGACACTCCTATCCCGTTTTTCTAATTCCAGAAAATTAAACAACTAGCAGAAGAACACGAGGAAAAATAAAACCTCCTCCGAATTCCATATTCAGAGATTTGGATATGGGATATCACACTGGATAGAGAACGCAGAAAATGGGCAGGGGCCCTGAGGGTGGGCAGCTTGCATTCCAGGGAGGGGAGGGATAATGCAGATCAACCAGGCGCCGGTGTGGAAGTTCATACGCCGTGTACAGAGCGCGTCAGCTTTATTTTTAAGAAGTGCGAACACCACTGTGAAGCCAAAGACAGGGGTTGCTGCCGGTGGCTGACGGGCTCTCAGAAATGAGCTGGCGTGTGAGAGAGGAGAGAGCCGTTTTGTCTGTGTTTTGAATACTCCCTCGCCGTCCACTTCCCGCTGCTACGCCTCCAGTGTCATGTACAACAGGAGCAGATAGAAAGAACTGAACCCAGGAATGTTAGCTGGGCAGCATGGGCCCCCAGAGGCATCAGGAGATATTCTTGTTTCCCACCAGCAATGGTGCTTGGATAGCTGGGTCTGCAGGAAGCCTCCCTCAGCCATTGGTCAGGGCCCCGTCTGGGGCTTCCTAACCCCGCCCAAGGATCTGCTTTTGGAAGGATGTGGGATTCTGGCTCCAAAATCTATTCTGTGAATCACTTCCAAACACCACCAACACGCAAAGGTGCCTGGGTAAGTTCCAGTCCCTGCTTTATTTTACTTTTTTTAACAGACTCCCTAGAATTATAAAAGCACGCCAAATTTGTGGGTTTTCGTGCTAGAAACTTCCAGAGTGCCTCTCACCGGGGCACTATTAGCAAACAGAGCAAATTTATGAGAACAGGGGGACAAGTCACTGGAAGGTCACACTTATTAATGTAAACCTTTCTGCAAAACCAGCACATTCTAGACGCATGTCCCAAGACTGGGGGCCATTGGAAGAATTTATTTGCCTTGTTCTAAGGATGCACCTTCTGCATGGAAAATGAGTTGCATGTGGACTTTCTCATACAGGATTTTTTTTTAAACATTCGGAAGGTTCCTGATGACGAGATGCTGCTGTGCGTGGTGCTCATAGTGACTGAGGGAGAAGCTCGGACCTAAGTGAACACATAGCATTTGCTTTCCAGGGAAAGTTCTTAAAGGAAAAAGGAGGAATGCATTTACTCCTCTGCACACAGTTTAATATTTTCTGTGTTACACTGGAGTCGATAATTATTTGAATTTGAGAGCTGGTCTGTTTTCATGAAAAAAATCCCCTAAACAGCAGAAAGGAGCATGCCCACAAAAGGAGGTGGGGCTGGAGCAGTCTGACCCTCAGGGGCCTCGGGTTCGGGCAGCATGGAGTCCGCATTCCGTCTCCGCAGACGAAATGGGCGGAAATGCTGGCGAAGGCAGCTGATCGAAGGACGGGCCCTCTTCTCCTCTCCTCCATGCATCTGCCCCATTGGCATTGTTCTCGCCTTTGACCTTGAGTCTACTTGCTTTGGCCAGTGTCCCTTGGGAAGTGTCCTATGGCTGGTCTGAGTGTTGCACATTCCTGCTTTTCCCCTCGGGTGTCGGCCGCTGCCACAGGGGGCACCTGTCTGGCCAGCCCCTGGTCCAAGAAGGATGGGCGGTGCGTGGAGAAGAGTCGCCCCAGACCAGGGTGTATCCTGGCCCACTCCAGAGGTGGCAGCTTGCCCCCACACTACCCAACCCAGCCTAAAATGCTTAAGATGGTAAAATTGATTATGTGCATTTTACTAGAAATTGTTTTCTTCCCGAAGTATATGATTGCATTCTCACCGCCGCGGGTGAATGAAAGCCAGGAAGGTCCGAAGGTACGGCCAGCCTGTCCCCATCATCTTTAAAACTATTGACAACAGCGCAAGGGCCCCGCCCCCAGCTGCACTCGGAACGCGCGGATACTGGCGCAGGCCTGCGCAACCACCACCTGCTCGCGACGCGAAGGTTTCTCGGCGGTTTCGCGTTTGGCAGCCGACCAGAGGATGCCGGAGCGCGAATGAATGTTTCATAAAGGAGACGCGGCGGCGGCGGCGGAACACGCGAGAGTCGCTGCTTCACTTTCACTGCAGCGAGTGGTGCGCTGTCACCGGCTGTAGCCGGCGAGTTCGGGGCAGACGGGGTGGTTGGGTGTCCAGCGGAGAGACGGGGGATTTGGTTACAACCCGGAGGCATTGGTTCACAGGGTGAGCAAGGAATGAAGAGACTTCAACTGAAAAGTAACTAAGAGATGGCTGTCCTAATGCACTCCTTAAAAGGGGAGTGAGTTTGCTCAAATGCCATGTCCCAGGTTCCCACAGGAAGAACTCTCGGTCAGTACAGGGGAAATCAGTGTCTGGAGCTGATGTAAATGATATCGTTTGGGCGAATCCGTGTTTTTAAAAGTGGTTTTAAGGTTTCCCTGATTCAGCGCAATGGGAAAATAAAAGAGTCCGCTGACTTTTTTCAGATACATTATTGATGGCTACATTGTGTCAATCTTAGCAAATGAGTTGTTAGCCTCGTATGCAGTGAATGCTGCGCCAGAGTGCAAGCAACCAGCGTTTAACTCGACCCCCCCGCCCCCATTGTCGTCTCCTGTTGAATGGCTCTGGTCAGGTCGCTGGAAGACTCTTGGATCCAACGCTGAGTCCTCAGACCAGTGACCTGGCACACGTGGGGGCTGCCCATGCGGAATCTCGGCCCCCCAGACCTAACCGGGATCAGGGCCTGTGGCTGAACAGGCTTTTTAGGTGAAGCGAATGCATGTTAACTGTTGGGGGGTCTAGTGCACTAGTTCGAAAACGTCTAGGTTTTTGCCTACCGTTGGCACAATGCACATGTAACCAGCTGCTATTATTTCATCGATGTTATAAATATATTTGTTGAAAACTAAGTAGAGGCCTCATTTGCTATGTGTAGAATGGGGCCACACAAACATTGACAATGAAATTAGATGACAGTGCTGCGTTTCTACAGGCGAGTTGAGACAGTGGTGACGATTCGACGCGGTAACAAAGGAAGAACTGGGAATGAGGCCGAGCGTCTGATAAAGTGCTCTCTCTGCTAGCGTTCACTGTTTTCTTACTATTCAAGATTAAATAATTATTAATAAGAAGCCTTCTTCGATCAAAAAGGAGATTATTTGGCATTCGAAAGGAGTGAAGCTTAGCACCGCAGAAATTGAAAGGGAATCTGAAAGGGGCCAAACTTCTCGCTATTTGATTTAACTTTACGTCACACCGTGACCTCGGAGCACCTAAAGCCACCTTGGGACCACCAGGGGCGTGTGACACGTGTTTAAGTCTTAACAGGCGTGACTATAGAAAGGGTTAGAACTTGAGGGTCTATTTCTAATGTGTCAGGGTGAAATTATATTGCTCGAATATCCCGCAATGGATAGAACTAATTTTCTATTGTCTCATATGCAGAATGGTTGGCTTTGCTTGAGTTTTGCTGCTGTAAATAATGCTCTGAAGAACTACTTTCCCTTTCTCACTGGCAGAGATGAATGTCATGTTCAGTGCTGATGTGATTACCGAGAATGAGACACTTTCCAACTCCCGATGGCAGGAATTCAATATCAGGGCTGTGGCAGAGCGTGAGGTGGGTGTTTTCGACAATAAGCTTTCGTGTCATCTTTGATCCAGAAATTTTGTTTCTAGGAATTTATCCTCAAAGATGGAATTGCTTGTATAAGCAAGATTTTTACATGTGCTCATCTTCGATTACTTCTGGTAGAAAATACTAAACAATTTTCCAATCCCTAACATGGGAGATCAAATGCACGAGGGCCACGCAGTGCTCACAATCACGTTGCAGAATAATTCCAAACTCATGAAGAAATCTTGGGAAACACTGTTCAATGAAAAAGTTGCTTATTAAGCAGTACATACACAATAGCATATTCCATAATATGTAAAAGTCATAAAAAATAGAGTGTAAATTCAAAATAAAATGCCAATAATGATATCTTAGAGTAGTAGGATTATGAACCATTTCATTTTCTTTTTTGTGTGTGCATTTTTCCATTGATAATGCACCAAACATGAATTTTAAATTCGAAAAGCAGTATTATCTATTTACCTAGTAAAATATAACAGACATGAAGTTGGGAAGTCTAGGTTTGAATCCTAACTGGGGTTATTTAATAGGAGGAGACAGAAAGAAACATGTACATTGTGGGATTTGGGCACGGCCACTGGTTTCCCGTGAGCCTCCATTTCTTCACCTTCACCCTCACCTGGGAGTTGCTAAGAGCGCTGATGGCAGTGACTCTCCTGAGGGATTCTGGGAGGTGTGGATCCATAGTGTATGTGAGTGTACATTTCCTACAGTACGACAATTCCTCCGTGGTTGTGAGGATGGCAAACCGATCACTTCTTAGGGTCTGCCTGCTGCTGGCCTCCCCGGCCGCCACCCACTGACCCCTCTGCCCTTGGTCTTCCTGACTCTGCCCTTGGTCCTCATCAGTCTCCTTCTAAAGCAGGTTATTCCAAGTCGCCACTGCCCTCATCCCCGCACGGCTCCTGACCTCACTCACGAGGCAGCGCAGACTCCTCAAGGCCCTACGTCACTTGGCCTCTGGCGTCCATTCTGACGCAATCTCTAATCCTTCCCCCTCCTGCCCACTACGCTGTGGTCACCTCAGCTCCCTGGCTTTCCCTGGGATACACCAGACGCGTGACTGCCTCAGGACATTTGCACTTGCTCCCCTCATGCCTGGAACACGCTGGGCCCAGATGCCACCTTGATTTGCTCCTGGATGTCACTGAGGGCTCGATTCCAAATAGCCCCACAGGAGGCAGCATCCCTCCCCACCTGGGTCGGTCTCTATTTTCTTTCCAGCATTCGTGGTCAGTATTTCTATTTTTCATCTCTCCCTCTCTGTGTTTGTTCATTAGCACCCCACTACCATGTAACCTCCATGAAGAAGACTTCTCTTCCTCACAGCTAAATAGCCAGCAACTAGAACAACACACTTAGTAGACACTTGGTAAACAATTACTGAACAGATGACAAAATGAATGATAAAAAAATCACACAAGCTTACTTGTTTTAGTTAGCTATTGCTGATAACAAATCACCCCAAAACTTAGTAGCTAAAGGCCAAGACGACTTCCTTTGCTTAAGTCTCTGTGATCGGGCAGGGCTTGGAAGGGACCGCTGGTCTTTGTGGCGCCTGGCGCCAGCTGGGTCAGCTCGGAGGCTGGGGAGGAGATTAATGATTTAAGCCTGGTCTAATCAGGCGGCTTCCTTCGGGCTTGTAGCCGAAGAGCAGACAGGCACCTGTGTCAGGCTGCAGCGCAGGGCGAGGACAATCAAAAGGGGATGCAGCCCGGGGAGGGAACAGGTGCGTCAGTAGGCGGAGAGGGAGTTGCGCTGGTTCTTTGCACACATGGGCCAAGAGACCCCACAGCACAAACGTTATGGGGGATTCCAGCCCAGGGAAACGTGTCCATGCCACTTCCTTCTACCGCCAAGTCCCAGCTCCCAGCAGCCAGCGTCACGCTGCTCACCCAGACCGCACAGCTCACCACGCCGATGGATTTCTATCCGTTTGGAGTCCTGATGTTCTCATCACACAGAACAGTGGCCGAGGAACTAATTAGTCTGTAAAGGGGACGCATATCCTGCTTCAATTACATTACACAGCTCTGCAAAAAAAATTCTTTATTTTTTAATAGGTACCCTGATATGTCTGGAAATGGCATGCATTGAAGTAGACAGTTAAAGCTAGAGACCAAGGCAGACTAGTCCGTGTATCGTTTCGTGATCAATGACTAAGTGACTGAACGCGTCTGTGTGAATCCAGGATCTCATCAACCATCGCTGGCACCACATGCTGCGTGAATAATTGATAAACACAAGTAAATCCCCGGGGAGAAGACTTAGCATCATGGCTCCCAGTCTTTGTGCAGTTCAAACTTGGTATGAAGCCTTATTTTTTCAAAAAGACTTGAGAAAGGTCATAAGGAAAGAAAGGGTACTCTCTGTTCGGCAATGCTTTTCAAATTTGTAAACTTAAGCGTCACCAAAAAGCAAAATAAGTATAGCAGAGTGATAAAGAACTAAGGGTTGGGATAGAGAGACTAATTCTGCTTCTTTTTTAAAAAATTTTTTTAAAGATTTTATTTATTTATTTTTAGAGAGGGAAGGGAGGGAGAAAGAGAGAGAGAGAAACATCAGTGTGTGGTTGCTGGGGGCCGTGGCCTGCAACCCAGGCATGTGTCCTGACTGGGAATCAAACCTATGATGCTTTGGTTCGCAGCCCGCACTCAATCCACTGAGCTATGCCAGCCAGGGCTAATTCTGCTTCTTAAGCAGCCCTGAGACCCAGAGTAAGTTGTTAGCACCCATGGTTCCTTGTCTTCAAGATGGGGACGGAATAGCATCAGCCTACTGGGGTTGTTATAAAGGCTAGATGATTTGATGCATTCAAGGCTTTTAGGACATAATTGTTGCTCAGTAGTACTAGTGATAATCAATTTGTTGATTAACAAATGATAATTGATTTGATGATTAAATGGCTGGTGATAAGGTATGTGTATTGGCGACCCATTTCAGACACTCTGCAGACCACTGGGATTTCCAGCATCTATATTGCGTGACACTGATTTGAACACTTGCAGCGCCAGCCACTGTAATTCTCCCCACTATTTAAGAAAGTTGGTAGAGTTTACTTTTATAATATCTGTTTGAGGCAAACTCTTTACTTCCTAAGATTAGCATAAGAGCTGGGGGTTAATGAAATAAACAAAACACAAAATATTATATATAATTTTAAAGCATAAGTAGCAGGTAATTGTCCTGAAATGATATGCAGGTGCTTGGCCCAATTAAATAAAATGGGCAGATTTGCAATTTTAAAACAGTGAATAAATGAACCACTTTGAATGTCTCTTGTTCATCTAAGAAAACTCTTTGCTGGTTAATCAGCCAATCATTTGTTTATGAAGGAACCAACGTTAAATACACTCCTCATCCACAGTGTCAGCCCCAGGTGCGGCGTGCAAGCCTCGTTTGAATGGGCAACGTTGAGTGTATAGACTGTGTTTGGGGAGTTCAACGTTCACCATTTATTGGCATTTTGCTAAATCAGTATTACGAGGTCATTCATATTCCCCTCCAGTTAGAGGATAATGTTAGCCATCTGCAGCTATATATCAAAGGCATCTTTAATCCTTTATTTTAAATTTGAAAAAAATATAAATACACACACACACACAATTTGAAACCTCCTTTTGAGCGTGTGAACTGGGGCACAATCAGGGTTTCTCGCTCTTACGTCAGTGACTTGTGGGGTTGGAGAGTCCTCTGCTGTGGCGCTGTCCTGGCCATCGGAGGGTGTTTAGCAGCAGCCCTGGTCTCTAACTACTAACTGCCAGCAGAACTTTGTCCCCAGCTGTGACCACCGAAAATGTTTACAGGCATTGCCCAATGTCCGCGGGAGGGAAGGCAGGAAACCTCCCCCTGTTGAAAATCACTGTCCCAAACCAACAATTCAGGTGATTTGATGTATCACAGAGGAAAAGCGAAACCCTGTGGTGCCCATGAATCCTTCTCCTGTATCCCCAAATCCCACCTCTGCTCTCTCTAGCCCCTTGGTCCCTTCTTTTTATGAGGAATTTTTTTTAACTTAAAAATTTCCCCTGGATTGAGAAGTTAATGGTAATGGCATCGTTTATTCAGTAAGGTATGTCCCCTGCCGAATCATAGGTGGATAAAATTTATTGATTGGTCATAAAAGTCATAAATGTGTAAAGTGCTCAGCACTTGAGAAAACGGTTATAAAAACCCAAATCCCGACTGCAATACAATGAACGCGTAATGAGGTTTGAGTTGTACGATAGAAGGAGTGAAGTATGTCGCTAGAATTTGTATTAACCATGTGGCGGGCAGAGTTTGTTGGAGCTGAACAGAAAAATGCACCGAGGATGGGGACCGGTCCACCAGGTAAGAATCGTTGCAGAGAACGCTGGCTCACGCCCCTTTCCTTCCAAACCTGTTTGCTCTGGGGGCCTCCATGCCCCAGCTCACGAGCTAAATATGCTCTGCGTCTTTGACAGTGACGGACTTCAAGGAATACAGGACGGGGCACTAACTAGCACTTTCTGCTTGCGGTCGGAAACCCAGAAGAACAATACATGTTTATGGGAGGTGGTAAAGTTTTAGGGCCCCACTCACAACACACGTTAAACACAGGATGTCTTCACAGAAGCTCAGGCCGTGTCCGAGTCTGCGCCGGCACAGCATAGACGCCGGGTCTGGCTCTTGGGTGAGGGAACCGACTTGGGGAGAAAGAAGGAGGTTTTTCCCTCTGACCACACGCAGCCCCATTGCCTAGGAGGGGCCGCCGATGGGAAGAAACTTGTGAACCCAGAGGTTGTAAAGGCACGTCCTGGGATTTTCTCGTGTTGGAAATTCTGTTCTGAGCCTCCGATGCTCTCGAGTTCCTCTGAGAAGTGCCACAGCTCTGTCTCGAGTCCTGAGCTCTCTCCCGGGTCCTGGACGTTTATAGTTAGCGCCTTCGGGACACACGCAGGAAGACACCTTCCTCAAGCTTAGCGCGTTCAAGATGGAACCACACCTGTTTTCTTCTTGGCATTCCCCCTTCTAGTGACTCCTGACTGTGCTGGTCACGTGCGAGACCTTGGACTCGTCCTGGGTCCTTCTCTGCCCCACGGTCCTCCCCTGCGAGTCTGTAGCGCTCTCTTTCTGCTTCCCAAACGTGGCCGCGTGCACCCGCTGCTCTGCATTCTTACTGCTCCCCCCTCGTTGGGTCCCCCTCCTGTCCCCAGGGACGATGGCCCACCCCTCAGCTGCCAGCCTCGCCTGGGGGGGCCCCTTCCATCTTCAGTGCGCAGCCGTCAGAGTCATAGGAACCACCGCCCCCCCAAAGAAAACAGAGCCCCAATCGCATCATTCCCCAAACTTGGAGAGAAAGAGGGCACATCTGTGTCTAGCAGAGGTGGGGGTGGGGGCATTGGATGAAGGTGACTCAGGGGACACACTCCCTGTTTAGCATAAATAAGTGCTGGGGATGGAAATGGTTAACAGCACTGTGGAATGTACAGGAAAGTTGTTAATAGTAGATCCCAAGAGTTCTCATCACAAGGTAAAAAAAAAACATTACTCTTCTCTTTTATGTATATGAGATGATGGATATTAACTAAATTATTGCAGGGATCATTTTGTAATACATGGAAGGTAAATCATTCTGCCAAACACCGTACACTTATAAAGTGCTGTATGTCGATTATATCTCTGTACCACTGGGGTAGGGGGAGCTCATTAATTTCAGGCTAGTTGAATGGAATTCGGATGGGTAAGAGCTGGAAATAAATTATTTCAACATATTTACAAGTGTCAGGTGCTTGTTAGAGTTTAGGCATTCTGTTTTATCCCCCAGATACTAAAGGGAGAAGAGGAATAAAAATGGTTGAAGGAAAAGAAAATAGGTCACTCGGAAAAGAGTTTAAAAATAAAACGCTCGCCTAGCCAGGGGGGAGGAAACGAGGGCGAACAAAGGAGAAGCCCAGGCCCTGCCGTGGTCTCCCGGAACCCACACAGTCACAGGCCCGAGCAGCCCTCCGTCTTGGCTCCGTCCTCCACCCGCCCCGCGGCTCTCTCTGCCGCTCCTGCAGCTGAGGGTCTGCCGCCGTCTCGGGCCTCTGGCGGTTGCCAGTCCTGCTGCCTAGAATCATCTTCTGTGGCGTGAGGGCATCACCAGGCCCCATTTAAGTTCTGTCTTCGTACCCTTCGTACTGTGGACTCTTTGGAGAGGTCTTCCCTCGCTCCCTTTCCATCCTCGACTGTGGGACCACAATCATTGCTGGTGTCACCTTCTCAGGAAGTCAGACCCCGTCAAACTGAACCAAACCTGAACGGACGGCCCACTGACCGCGGCGGGAGCACCTTGGACTCTCACTGCCCACCTGGGCAACTGGCAGCTGCCAGGTGGGTAAGCCCACGGCGGGGGATCCCAATTCAGAAAGGCAGAGCCTGCCAAGTTGTGCCCCTGCAGCCAGGCAATGCGGGTGTATCTGCAAAGGGTCCCAGGCTTGGGGCTGGCAGAGCTTTGATCGGCAGCTGGGCATTCCACAGCAGGGAAGAAAGAGAGGAATTAAAACCGTGGTGGTGGGGAGGGGGGGCAGTAACTGGGCAGGGGCGGGCAGGTGACACAAAGAATATTCCATCTGCCTTGTAGCAATGCATTTCATCCCCCAAATCCGGTGTGAAGTCAGTCGCCGCCCAGGGGCCTCTGGGAATAAAGACGGCAGCAGAAATATGTGATTTTGTCTCCTGCTTCTTGAAATCCGAAGTGCTCAACCTCAGCTTTAGTGACATTTTGGGCAGCGTGGTTCTGTTATGGGGGCTGTGCCACACACTAGAAGGTTCCGCGGCATCCCCAGCTTTTCCTCACCGGATGCCCATAGCAGCCTCCCCACCCAGGTCATGACAACCAAAAATGTCTCCAGGCATTGCTACATGGTTTTTTCCTCCCTGGGGGGGGGGGCAAAATTTCCCCCAGTTAAGAACTGCTGCTTTAAATCAATTGATAATATTCATGGTCGGTGAAACAATCAGAAAATTCCAGCACCTGCCTATCATCACTCAGCACCTCACGACTGGGGCTGGAAGAAATCGTCTCCCTTTTCCTGCATGCATACGGACACGCGGGAGAGTGGACAGAAACTGGCTTCGGTGGGATGTTTAGATCTCACAAAGGAAACAACTCAATTTCACATAAAAAGGAAAAACAAATGTTTGAACACTGCCAACCTCCACCAATTGCACCGCTATGGTGTAATTGACCTTTATTAACTTCCCAGGGAGATAATAACGAGGAGGTAAATTCACTTTGTTGAGGGAAAGTCTCAGACCCAGTTAACCGCTGTTGTCAATCCAGATGACCTTATTCTCTGCCTGTAAAGTGCAAAACAGAAACATTCTCACTGCTGTTTAATGCCAGTGCTGTGTGTGAGCCCAATTTTCTCCACTTGGAAAATGGCACTGGTATTTGTGGAAACAACCTAACCACCCCTCGAAGGGAAGGTGGGGAAACAGCTTGTAGCCTCTTCACAGGAGGATGCTTTTCTGTAGATAAAAGGGATGAACCGGATCTACAGGTGTCAACCTGGGCGACTCTCAGAAGCGTAATGGGGTCCAACAGCAGGCAAACTGCAGAGAAGACAGTTTACGGGGATATCATTATGTAAATTTTGCAAACAGGCAACACAAAATTGGATGGTGTTTGTGGATATATGCATATGTATGAAAAGTGAAAACAAATGCATGGGCGTGTTAGGCACAAAAGAGAAGATTGTCTTGTTTCTGGAGAAAGAGAGATGAGGGTGCAGTTCTGAGAGAACGTGGGGAGAGAGAGATAGAAAAAGACAGAGAGAGAGAGAGAGAGAGAGAGAGAGAGAGAGAGAGTCCCCCTAGGGCAACATGTTAACAGACGTAAAATCTAGATGGTATTTATGTAGGTACGTGTTATTTTGTTGTTGTTAAATGCCGTTTTCCCCCCTAAATTGGAAGACTGAGAACAACTGGCCAGCCACACATGCAAAAAAAAATTAATTTAGACATAGATCTTACACCTCACAAAACTGATTCAAAATGAGTCACAGGCCTAAATGGAAAACACACAACTGTAAAGATTCTAGAAGCTAACACGGGAGAAAATCTAGATGACCTTGGTTTTGGCAATGACTTTTTCGATGTGACGCCGAAAGCATGATCCCTGAAGGAAAGAATTGATAAGGTGGCTTCGTTAAAACTAAAGACTTCTGCTCGGAGAAAGACCCCGTCAAAAGAATGCAAAGCCAGAGCACAGGCTGGGAGGAAATATTTGCAAAAGGCACGTCTGATAAAAACCAAGTCTCAACAATAGGAAAACAAATAACCCGGTTAAATAAAAACGGGCCGGAGACCTTGGCAGACTTCCCGGAAGAAGATGCAGAGACGGCAAATGAGTGTACGGAAAGACAGCCCGCCTCCTGCGTCGTCAGGGACATGCAGATGGACCCAACAGTGAGACACTGCCACACACCTGTGAGAGTGGCCCAAATGCAGGTCACCGACAACAGCAAGTGCCGGCGAGGATGGGGAGCGACAGGACCTCGCGGGACCTGGCTATGAGAGGGTGGCAGGCTCCCGGGTCAGAGACGACACCAGCTTGTCACCCCCGGCAACCGCAGTGGCCGTGGATCAGAAAGTCTCATTTCACGCCTTGGCTTGTTGCCTTGGCTGGGAATTCCAGAACGGTGCTGTATAACAGCGGTCCCTTGGTTTGCCTCCACTTCTACGGATAATGCCCACCTGTTTCGGCTTGGGGTCTGATGTGGTGTGTCCTGTGAACAAAGCCTCTGTGGATTCCTATTTTTAAAATCATAATGATAATAGACTTTACCAAATGCCTTTTATTCATCAGTAGATTTAATTATGTGTTTTTATTCATCAGTAGATTTTATTCATCAGCAGATTTAATTGTTTTACTCATCAGTAGATTTAATTTTGTAAATGCCTTTTATTCATCAGTAGGTTTAATTATGTGTTCTCCCCCTGCATCCCTCCCTCCCTTTGCCTTTCCAGCCACACACAGCTTCTCCCCGGGATGGGCTGTGTTCAACAGAGTAGCTCAGCTCCCCAGGGTTGGTGGGAATACGTCCCCTAATTCTAGTTCTTTCTATAACTTTCCAGCAGAAACTCCTCACCATTTCTCATCTTTGGATGGCATCTTTGAAGTCTCCAGCTCCAACAGTGGTTTCCTCACATCTTAATGTGATTTTCAGGCACATCAACCCATCAATTGGTCAATTCATTAGTTTAAGACATATAACATACAGACTTCTTAATATTCTTCTTTTAAGATTTTTTAATTAATTAATTTATTTTTAAGAGAGAGAAGGGAGGAAGAAAGAGAGAGATAGAAACATCAATGTGCAGTTGCTGGGGGTCATGGGCTGCAACCCAGGCATGTGCCCTGACTGGGAATTGAACCTGCGACACTTTGGTTTGCAGCCCGTGCTCAATCCACTGAGCTATGCCAGCCAGGGCTTCTTAATATTCTTGATATCAACCATACTTCACGGTATAACATGTGTCTTATAAGCTACATCAGACTGAAATGTTTTTGCACGGCAAAGGAAACCATCAACAACATGAAAAGATACCCTACTGAATGCAGGATGATATCCACCAGGGATACATGTGATGGGGGGTTAATATCCAAAATATGTAAGGAACTCATATAGCTCAACACCAAAACAATGAACAATGCATTTTCAAAAATGGGCAGAAGACTTGAGTAGACACTTCTCTGAAGAGGACACACAGATGACCAATAGACATACGAAAAGATGCTCAATGTCGCTGATCATGAGAGAAATGCAAATTAAAACCCCAGTGAGGTATCAGCTCACACCGGTCAGAGTGGCTATCAGCAATGAACCAACACACAAGTGTTTCGAAGACACCAGAAAAGGGAACCCTAGTGCACTGTTGGTGGGAGTGCAGATTGGTGCAGCCACTGTGGAAAGCAGTATGGAGGTTCTTTAAAAATTTTTAAATGGAACTGCCTTATGACACAATGATTCCACTTCTGGGTATTTACCTGAAGAAAACAAAAACACTAACTCAAAGAGATACCTGCACTCCTACGTTCACTGCAGCGTTATTTACAGTAGCCAAGATACAAAAGCAACCCCAGTGCCCATCAGCAGACAAGTGGATAAAATCGTGCTGGTGCAGGTATACGATGGACTGTGACTCAGTCATAAAAAAGAGAATGAAATCGCATCATTGGCTACAGCACGGACACACCTAGACGGCATTATGCTCCGTGCAGTAAGTCAGACAAAGACAAATGCCATAGGATTTCACTTATATGTGGAATCTAAAGAACAAAACGAATGAAGGAACAAAGTTGCAGCAGACTCATAGACACAGAGAACAGACTGACAGTTGCCGGACGGGAGGGGTTCGGGGGGCTGGGTGGAAAGGGTAGAGAGGTTAGGAAGTACAGACCGGCAGTCACGCATCGGGCCTGGGGTGTACGGAGCAGCACGGGGAACCTCGTCAAGAATATTGTAATAACGACGTGGTGTGGCAAACAGGCCTCCAGCTGTTAGTATGGAAAGTAACACGGTAATTAATAAACAATATCATGAGAATAACCTCTGTGTTTTGCATACTCACAGATGTAAACCTACTTTTGTGCCACCCTGTATGGGTGCTGCCGGGTGGGGACTGGAAATATCGGAGAATCCCTCTGTAAACCATATGACCGCCTAACTGCTATGTTGTAGCCCTGACACAAATGCAGAAACAAACAAACAAACGAACAAATAATCATGTTTATTACCTAGTAATGGGCTGAACTGGCTAATATCTATTTTTGTGTCAATATTGACACATCAGATGGATATCTTGTATCCTCTCATGTATAGCCTTGTTCATTTCCATCTCAGAATTATGCTTCATAAAATTAGGAATATTTTACTCCTTTGCTCTGCGCTGGAGCAGATCGCGCAGCTTTGGGAACTGGAGTGGATCAGTCACAAAGCCCTTTAGAGATGTGCTCACTCATCTCCCAGTGCTTTGCCTCCATTGTTTTCCATGCGGCTGTTCACTGTGTATTTCTCCTTGGCTACATTTGGGAACTTTATACTTTTTGAGAACACCATCCATGTAACTAAGAGTTTCCAATTCATTAGTATAGAATAAGGGTAAGCAATCACGAGCTGAGGTCTCTGTCTCCTGGTGCCTTCCTCCCGTCCCCAGTCCTCAAAGCGCGGCCCTCCGCGTGGTTGGGCCGAACAGCTTTGGTCTGCACCGCTTCCCCTGTCCCTCTCCCACGGACTTCAGCTTGCCTTTGAACCCCTCTGACGGCACGCACAGCAATGGGCTAAGTGGCCATTTGCCGACATCCTCTGTCTCACTCTATCCATGGGGCGCCTGTGGACATTAAAATGAGACTTCTAAAGACCTGCAGCTAAAAGGAAAAATGTTCTTTGGCCAGAGAATAATGAATCACTAACTCTGCCATCCACCGAGTTCAATTTCAGGGCAAATTTTAGAGGAGGAATGAAGAGAAGGGGGGAGGTCTTCAAGAGGAGGAAGAGGATAAAATGAAGACCAACAGTCGCTTTCTTTCTTGGGGCCTCTGTTTACGCCTTTGCCTCCCTCTGCGGCTTGACCTTATCTGAGCCCAGAAAGAAACCGTGGACACTGACACCGTGGGGAAAAAATGCCCCCCTAGATTTCAGGTGAACCGTGGCCCCTCCACAGCCAGTTCCTCCCGCCACAGTCTGCCTTTTCATCTGGAAGTGCAGGCTGCCGCCGCGGCTGACCCGGAGCGGAGAGCCGCAATAGCAGCGGTCAAGGGCAGCCTGAGTATCAGCTCCGAAAGGGAACTTCACCTGCTCAGAAAGAGGAGCCGCTGAGAGGTCAAAGTGGGCCTTCGGAGAGATCAAGGGCCCGGAAGATGTTCTTGCCTGTGTTTTCTAGAAGCCGGGAGAAGGGAGCAGTGAACCCACGGGGAGAGCCACGGGGCGAAGCAGGCGTGGCCTGCCGGGGGAGACGCCTCTGACCGTGCGCAGGGACCACGCAATTGCTCCGTCCTCCGTGGACGGCTTTGGCAAGGTGACGTGATTAAGAAAATGTACGTTTTCATTTGAAGCCAGGGCATGCCCACGTTCCCAGGGAACAGCTGCTGAAATACAGTTCTGGTTCACCTAGAACTTAAAGCTATTTCCCCTCTCGTTGTTTTAATGGCCGTTTTTCCTAACTGTGGTTCGTTTTTTTATCAGGATGTCTGACCAACTTTCCCTGTCTCAATGGATTCACAGCCGCCTCTGCTGAAAGCGGTTGTTCGTTCCTACCTCCTACCGATAAGTTTTCCTGTTCCGTGTGCCCGTCTTAAGAATCTGTCGGGACACTCACTTCTAAACCCCCTCGCGTGGCACAGCAGCTCCCAGGGGAACGAGCTGAGGACCGGAGCTAACACCCCAGCTCCGCTGCATCCTATCTGTGCGCACCTGGGGAATCTTTTCACTTTCCTCCCACTGGAGATGGTCAACACCCACCTGAGGTGGTTGGATGTAAGTAAACTGGAACTCTTGGCATTACCCCAAGGGACCGGGTTGAAGCGGGAACATGGTGGTTAAAGAATGACGTGTGGTCCGTCGTGGGAAATGTTCGCATTGTGAGGGGAGATTTAAGATGAGAATGAGTCTCAGCCCACTGGTGACATCTCACCCAAGGTGACAGCTCGGTCATGTGGGTGGCGGTGCCTCTAAGAGGGGCCTTCTAACTGGAGCCTCCCAATCACAGTATTTCAACGACACGTTACTCCAGTACAATGAGAGGCTGGCTGTAGCGTTTGGAGGTGTTAAAACCCAACCAAGAGGCCGAGGGTGACAGTACTCCACTTGGGTCTGTTCAGGTCTTCGGACCTGGGTCCTAGCACGATTCACGGCCATTGTCACCTGGCCACACAGACCTGAACGCAGCCCCCGTCTCCACAGCAGACTCCAGGTCCCCCCGTTAGACGGTGCTCACAGGGGTGCCCTCCGTCCTGCCGCCCTGGACTGGCTACACACAGTCACGGTGCGTGGAACACGGTGATGGGATTCGGGCTCCCGAGCCGGGCAGGTGTGCACGTGGGCCCTTCCTCTGCCAGGGGTTTACCCGGCCCAGGTTCACCTGTGATGCAGGGCACGAGGCCCCACGTTCCCCGGCCTCCCTGTCCCGGCGTCGGCGCAGAGGACGACGTGCCCCACCCCCCGCCCCAGGTCGGGGTGACGGGTAACTGGGTGAGCGGTGCCCATCACCGAGCACCTGGGATGTGCTCAGTAAAGGCAGGCCCAGACTCCCTTGGCTGTTATTTTATTTTGGTGTTGAATTTCTCGAAGGCAACTCTCCCTTTAAAAGTGTCTCTGAATTATGGGAATAGTTTAAACCGGCAATTCTCCGCCACGCTCGGGGTTCGGTCAGTACTCTGACACAGGCCGCGGCAGCAGCGCCAGCTCACCTTTCCGGAGCTCGAGAAGCGATCCAGGCAGACGACAGGTAGGCCCCGTGAGCGGAAATGCAGGTGTGCAAAAATATGGATGGATGGGCTCGGGGGCGTGAGGGGGGGACAAGAGGGCAGAGGACATATGGAGGGGGCGGGGAGGGACGAGGGGCCCTCCAGAGCGGAGCCCTTTCCCCAGACCCCTTCTCCCGCAGACCCGCGTGGTCTCGGGTCTCAGAAGCAGGAGGCTCCCACGGCCGCGCTGACGCTCCGTTTCCCTGTCCCCATTCATCATGTGAGCGGGGTAATTGCTGAGTCCAGAGTCTACAGACCCAGCAGATGTGGTCATTTGATCCATGAAATCATCCGCACCCGTAATCCACCTAATAAAACCACAGGAGCGAAGAGAAAATTGTTTCATTAATTTGTCTCGGTGAATTCCGAACCGTGGCTTCAATTTGCATTGTGGTGAGCGTGCTTTTCAGGCAGCTCCTTGGGGAGAGGAAACCGGAAGCCAGGTGATAAACGCGGCATGTTAATGACTTGATTCATTCACTCAACAAACATTTACCCGGCACTGACCCTGTGTCCAGCCCCGCCTGGGCCCCAGGACTCAGCCGTGAAGAGTTCCGGTCCCCGGGATCTCGGTGCTTACAGGACGCGTGGTGGGGGACATGGCGAGTCAAGTGACAGTCACACAGACCCAGCTGCTGCAAGACTTGTTCCTTAAAGATTCGGTGGAAAAGCCAGTGAAGTGGGAATAAACGCGAATAAATATTTTTGCACGCTAGTTTATATTAAGAAGCACATTTATTGTATTGAGTGAGACATTTCAATCGCCCTTTCCAGCTTTATTGATGTCGAATTGATGAATAAAAATGCCCATATTTAAGGTGTACACGTATGTGGCTTCTAGGATAGAATAGAAAGCTTAGAGATGGCGGACAGGTGAGAAGGGTGGCGGGGACTCACAGGTACGAAGCTCCGGTTGTAAGTCACGGGGCTGTGACACACGACGGAGAGAATACGGTCAGCAACCACCCTACCTGACTACGGGGGGGATCACTCTCTAAGGCACACAAATGTTAAATCCCTGTGCTGTAGGCCGGAAACTAGCATAATATTTTACGTCGACTATAGTTAAATTATTAACTTAAAAAATAAAACAGCCGACAGCATCTCTAAAAACCAAAACATAAAGCTGAAAGGATACACCATTGCTGTGGGCTAATCTTCCCACGCAGGGGGGCCTGCAAGTTTGTTCTTCTTGGAGGCTTGTTCATGGAAACGGTTAAGAAGCAGCAAAATACACCAAGCCAGGCAACATGTGGGAGGACTGCTGACACCCGTGACGCTGCCCCGGGCCACCTCTCTGTGTGATGACAGCAGGGACTTGGCTATTGTCTCTTGTTTGAGGGTCTCACTTGGTTTTTACAAGAAGCATGCATGTTGGCCTTTTCCAAAATACAGGGGTTTCTTTGTTTGTTGGTTGGTTTGTTTTGTTTTTTATCTTTTCCGTTTTTGGTTCTTCCGAAACCTGCATGGGGGGGGATAGGATTGAACGTGGCCGGGACACAGTCGTTGGTTCTTGAACACGTACCCACCTGCACTACTTCTGATGGGGGACCCAGCCAAGCACTACTCAGGGCACGGTTATTGTTTCAGGCAGCGCATGCGCCGAACGGCACTCTGTAATCTCACTGTTGTCAGGGCACGCGAACAAATGCTGTGCTCGGTGACATTTAATATCAAAGCAGCTGCTGAAGGGTCACACTTGGGTGCCGGCCTGTGCTCGCTTCGCAAACAGCGGCTGAGCTATTGTCAACAGGTAGCTTCCCCGGGTCACCGCGCTGAGCCCGCGGACTGTGGGGGGTGGTTGTCATAGCGAAACATATCAGAGCTGACACCGCTGGGGACGTACGGGCAGATAGAAAGGAAAACGGGAAGGGAGGCGACAGATTTAATATTCTTCCTTTAATATTGTGTATACAAATAATAACTCGACCACAGCGTTATCTCCTGACTCAGAAATGGGAAGAGTAAAATGTTTGTCTCAAAGTGCAAAATATAATTGCTTTTCCCCTACTTTACATGCTCTCATCAAAGGACAAAATTACCAATCCATTTCTAACATTGAAGGGGGCACATATTTTTGTCAGAAGATAGATCAAGTATAAAATGTCTTTAAATGGTACTTTTAATTTTAGAAAATACAGATGTTGATTTAAAAAGCATTTTACACATTTGAACCAAAATCGACAACACATTGTATTATTTCATCCCATACTTGATTAGGCTTTACTGGCAAAATACTAAACTTCAAAAAGATGACATTTAAATGGTAATTCTACTACTAAAAGAACTAGCATTTTAGTGGAGAGTGTGCTCCTAGCCCTTTTTACTTTAAAAAGCGTGGAAACCTGGACTATATGATTTACATGTATTTTCTCAACTATTGCTCATCAGAAATCACGGAAATCATCAGTGGGGTGTTAGTGGTGAGACATTGGAGGGGGAGGGGCACAGCATGAGGAAGGGTGGGAGCGGGCACAGTTCTGCTCCGTGACAGGCACGTCTCCGCCTGCCGCCAACTCACCCCTCCCTCCTCCTCCTGGGAAAGGACTCCTCCTTTCCTCCTTTCCTCCTTTGCAGATGGTTTGCTCAGTTCCATTCGCACTCCGTGTGCTTCCAACAGAGCCTTTCAGAGCATCAGAGCACCACACTCCTCAGACGCCAACTCCGATCGATGGCTGGGACTCGAACCCCAGCTGAGCCCACGGTCTACCAGAGATATTCACGAAAACTGTTAGGAGAAGGTGCTATCTCTTGGGCTGATAAACTGGCAGAGTGTAAGCCTGGGCTAGTAAATGACCTTCTCACGCTACATGGAGAAAGGCTGCCAGAAGATTAATTCAACCTTGAGGAAAGCGGATCTGAGAAGCCAATATTTTTTTCTGAGCTGAGCTTCTGGATCTAGCCCTACCTGAAGCAAAATCTAGCTCTGGCATTCCAGTTATGTGAATCAATATCTTCCTTGTTTGATTATGTTGGTGGAATTGGGCTTCTATCACTGACAACTGTAAGAGTCCCTTCTAACACATGTCCTTATGGAGATTAGATTCTGGTATAGGTGAGATCTGATGTAAACCAAACTAATTCATAATAAAAGGGGATGGGCACCCTACAGTGGCAGGTTAGGGGCATCACGAGGGTTCATGTCAGCAATGATAGTTCAAAACACCTGATCAGTCAGATTTCAGTAACATATAGATACTCCAGAAATTTAAAAGTGGACTTCAAGAGCTGTCTTTTTAAAAAAATTTTTTTAAAGATTTTATGTGTTTATTTTTAGAGAGGGAAGGGTGGGAGAAAGAGAGATAGAAACATCAATGTGCGGTCACTGGGGGTCATGGCCTGCAACCTAAGCATGTGCCCTGACTGGGAATCGAACCTGCGACACTTTGGTTCGCAGCCCACGCTCAATCCACTGAGCTATGCCACCCAGGGCTAAGAGCTATCTTGAAAAGGTATGGTGTTGAAACTAATTTAAAACCAGCACTTCAAATACATACACTATTAAAGTCACGTAAGGTGCTAGGTTCCATACGGTGGGGTTTCCCAGGGATCGGTTCCATATGGAAGGGTTGTTTTTCCGCTGGCCTCCTGCAGGGAGATTTCTTTTCTCCAGTCTGGGCAACACTGAGATAGTCAGAACCCCACAGGCCACAGCAGATCAGGGGCGCAAATGCATAGGGGCGGAGGACAGCTGTCCGTGGTCCCGGAGCAGGAGCCCGTGCGTGACTGGGCTTCCCGTCCTGGGCCGCGAGGCCCTGGACGGTGCCCGTGGATCATCTTGGCTGTCGGCGCACAGCGGGTGTTCTCGCCAAACTTCCCCTCCGCAGGCAGAGAAAACAGACCACTGTCATCCCAAGGGGACCAGGCCAAACATCTCACTGCACAGGGACCCCCACAAGGGCCTGAATCTGGGGGCTCGTGCGCGGGTGTGGCTTTTCCAGGGAAATGACCAGATCCTCTTCCCTGGGGATTCTTACAGGGAAGTAAGAGTGACGAGACGAAGGTGAGAAGGTCAACGGTAGTGAAATGGAAGAAAATGTCGTGACAAAGGTCGTCGTAGTTCTAGGTATTTAATTAGGTGCTGCCTGGGCATGGGCTCACGTCCAGCGAGTGCAAAACATCATGCTTTTGTTCTCTAGACTTCCAGACACATTTTAAGTGTGTGTGTGTGTGTGTGTGTGTGCACGCACATGGGTATAAACACATACATATTTCAGTCACAAATTCATTTATTCGGATATTTATTGAGCATATTGGCTGTGTGAAATTCTCTGCTTGCCTATTTTTGCAAGCGAGTCAGGCACGAGAGCTGGGGCTGCGTGCCAGCTGTTTCACAGACACCCGTTTCCTTTGTGTTCGCTCTCCCAACGCTACTTTGAGCCAGGAGGAGACCATGGGTGGGGGGCTGGGGATGCCTTCCTCCACGTCGCCCCACCTTCCCAAATCTGTGACGTCCCCCAGAAAAGGACGCACGGGCAGAGGACACGTCTAGTTTTTTTCTTAGTTCTGCTGCAACCTCACGGGTCAGGGCCCGACTTCTTTCATCCTAGAGCACTAGCTTGTTATCGACCACGGTGGTGAAGGTGTTGAACGCTCACTCCAAGCTACACAGGCCCACGTGGCAGCTGGTTCCAGGCCCAGTTTGGGAGGTGGGGTGGCGTACCAGCCATGTGATTATGATGGCGTGCTTCGTTAATTCCAAACATAATTTGTCTCATCTTAAAATACATTAAACTGACTCCCTTCTCCCCTTCCAACCCCACCCCGTCCTCCACTGTACACAGACTCACCGGCGGAATGTATAATATGACTTCTTTATCGAGTACCACTCCACGTGACTGACAAGCCCTGAACGTCAGGTCCTTGTGGAGGGAAGCGTTTCGGAGGGTCTCGGACGTCTCATTAAGGCGCCGGTACACTGCGCTCCGAGACAAGGGACACAATGGCTTAATAAGAGACTCAGAACACTCCGAAAATGACTGTCACGGAACAGAGAGAACTCTTTTCAAAATGTCCTTCCTTAAAATAAAATAAAACACAACAAAACCCAGACTCGGAAACTGGAGCATTTCACAGCTTGGAGGGAGAGAGCGAGGCCCAGCACACGGCATCTTGACCACCAGCGACATCCCGGGGCAGACGGCGGTGGGGACAAAGGCAGTGTTCCGGAGGACTCGGGGTGCAGCCACTCCCAAAGCCCCGCCTCAGAAGGTCTCCCCGAAATGGCTCCTCCTACATCCCAGCAGCTGTGATCAAGCTGAATCACTACTTGCAAATGTTTAACTATCTAAGCAATGCCCAGAAGAAAATAAACAAAGGTCTGTGTTCGCCTTCTAAGAGATCCTTTGTAGAGCAAATCAGGAGCCAGCGAGACGCCAGCAAGGCGCAGGATGGACTGTCATTTCAGTACAGGCACTGCCTGTCCTTGTCTTGTGCTGGGGGGGGGGGTGGAAATGCCACTGCAGGGAATGGGTCACGAAACATGCTCTTCTGCTAATACGCCCACTTAGTCAAATCCAAGTGTGCACTTTGTTACTCTGAAATCATTTTATGTTAGTTAAAGGCAAGAAGAGAAGGTTCTAGTCTGTTAAATATTTTCAGTGAGTGGGGGTGGGAGCCAGAACCACAGGAAGGAACCAAATAAACCCCTGGTAAGTCACGTTTGTTGAGCAAGAAAGACACAGAAGGCACCCGTTTCCCACACGTTGTCAGACGCAGACGCTGCAGACAGACATGGGGAGCTGGGCACACCCCCTCCTGGGACAACTTTACCCTCCCCGCCAGCCTGGACCGGGAGCCTGGGGAGAGGGCACATCGGGGAAGCTTGCTCCAATCCCTGGGCCGGTCGTCTGCAAGGGAGCAATTCTTGAGCAACGTTCTTCTGAGTTTGTTTTTTTTTTTCATGGTAGTTCATATTAATTTTGTGTGCACTTGTGTGTGAATACTTTTCTTTTCCATGTCCCTGGCCGAGCGGACAGAGGCACACTCGGGAAAGGAGTTTCCCGCCATCCGACGCGTTGACTTTTCTCCCAGAACCCGGCACCCGGCTCTTCTCTGTGGGTGCGAGTGATTATCTTTGTTGTAGTGTCGGTTTTCTTTTGTTCTGTCTTAGATGTTCTAACGGAACTCACGCTGACACAGGTAACTGTTGGCACAGTTACTCAAATACGGTAACTTCCATCTTTGTTTCTTTTAGAAATATAGAACAAGAGAGTTTCACGTTGCTTCGCTCTTCTAGAGTGATGCATTCTTTACTTTTCTTCACCAGGCTACCTTTGAAGCACTCACTGTCCCTAATAGAATCAGTGTGATACCTGGACTGAAAAACAAACAAACAAACAAACCTATGTGGGGACAGACATATTTTTTCACATTTATATCTTTTTTTTCTCCCTGATTTCGAGAAATTGGAGGCACTGGAACTAAGCGGTTTCCCCGCCACTCAAAAGAAAAGGGAATGAAGCGGCGGCAGGGGGTGGGGAACCCTGCTTGCTGTGGGAAAGAGGGGGTCCCCACCCCTAGTTTACGGGGTGAGCTTTGCTGAGGCAGGAACCTAAGGAGTGGGGCCACGGCACACAGCGGTCACGTCCGGCCCGGGCTCGCTGGGCCACGTGTCACCGTTCGTCAGCTGACTGGAGGCAGGTAGAAATGGTGACGGAAGGAGGCATCGCTCGGGCGGTGGCCGCACAATACAGGATACAGATGACGTATTACGGAATCGCACCCCCGAAGCCTATATACGTGTATTAACCAGCGTCACCCAATACACTCAACGAGAGAAATAAAAATAAAACTAGAGAATTACGTTAAAAAAAGATCTGTTCCCAGTGACGGCTTGAAAAGAATGACAGAAGAATGCCATAGAGTGACAAGTTGCATTATGTCCCCATTAACATGTCTTGCTCTGACACCGTCACAATGGAAGCCAAAGACAGAGCTGAACACACATGGAGATTTTCTTTTTATTATGGGAAACGGGGGCTCTAATTTTATACTAAAAGTGGTTGTCATGAACCCTCTCAGGCGGGGCTTCTCTGACTCCAGGGTGAGCACAGATCCCCGGGGGCCTCGTGAAGGTGCAGACCCTGAGTTTGGGGGCAGGGCCTGAGCCCCCGCAGGTGTGCCCGGGGCCCAGGGCGGCCCAGTCCCACTGGCCCACAGAGCACATGGTGCGTGGCCTGGAGCTGGGATATAGCTCTCGCGTGACTCATAACATTCTTTTGCAATGCACTCATCATTAAAATAAGTATTTTTTAATGTGTTCCTTCCGATATTTTAAGTAATACACTTCACCTTAAAGAATGGCCTTAAAAATGGCAAAAGCAGGACATAGTTATGAACACGCAGAACCCTGTAGGAGGCGAGGGTGCTACATGACTAGCTGGTGCGGAGGTGGGAACTGAGACAATGCGTCAGGGCCCAGAGGAACGACGGTATTCCAAGTCCCTGAACTGCAGGTTTAGCTGTCCCCCAACCAGGAGAGGAACGTTCCGGAACCTACCGGAGAAAGAGAGCTCTGCCTCGAGCCACGGCATCGTCCTTTGATGTAAACGAAGCAAACAGGGCGTGTCTGTGGCACGTCTCCAGAGTGAGTCCCCTCTGGGCTTGCTTTAGTGTTCACACCGACAAATCCGCACGCGGCCCTCAATGCACTTCCTGCCCCATAAAGCATCTCTGTCATCTCCGTCCACAGGCTGCATCCCCACGACTACGAGGGAAGTGGAGGAGGAAGAACCGGAGAAAGTGCCGCTGAGTGGGCTTTGTAAGGAAGGACCCCACGCAGGACAGAAGCCCCTTGGGTCTGGCCCGACGTCTCTCCTTGGACGGCGACGTGGCCAAGAGTGGACAGAGCCGCTAAGCAGCCTGGAAGAGAGTGTCCTCGTCCAGACACTTCCATGTTTGCTTGGCATTTGGTTTGACTGGCGCCTTCTGGGGTTTGTATAGAACCAGATGGGAACTTTATGCATGGGGCTTGGCAGCCAGAAACAGTCTCTGGAGTTAGATACCAAGACTGTTGAAAGACAAGCGCATGCAGAATGGTTTGAGATTCTTGCAAAGGACGATTTTGTCTCCCGCCTTGACTTTCATGAGAAATGGCGCAAAGAAAGTAGATGAGGGGCTGGCGGGATGCCCTTCTCCTCTGCAACGCCCACCTCTTCTCCGCGTGTGTGAACAATGGCAGCACATGTGCCCGTCAGAGAGGTACAGGTGTGCGACACACTCGCACTCAGCTTTCACTCAGCGTACACTCAGCTTTCACCCCCATACCTGTGAGGGAAGCACGCCGGGTCTCAACAGTTCCTCAGAGAGGGAAGGGGAAACTGAGGCCCTGAGCCGTGAGAGCCACGTCATCGGTTCATAGAGACACTGGGGACCCAATCCCGGGCACCCTGATTGGGGAGCAGCCTGTTTTGCATGTCTGAACATGCCCCCCTTCCGTCCACAAGGACAATGTCACCGCCACCTCCAGCCAGACCAGAGGAAATAGATGTGTCCTGTCTGAAATACATCACGTCGAAGGGCGACGAGGCCCAGCTGAGGGAAATGAGGCATGCGTGCATCCTCAGGCACGGGAGCCTTGGAGTGAGTTTTACAGTCAGGAGACATAAAGCACAAATAAGGGAAACATAATCAGGTTACATTAGCACAAAACTGTTGGGGAAAATTGCTCAGTGCCCTAGGTCAGTGCAGAAGGGGTTCTTCACTAGGAGAGCCGTGGAGGGGTGCGGAGGGAGGCCGGTGAGCCCCGTGCTCTGTCCACGTGGTGCTCCTCGCCTTGCTCTGTCTGCCCCTCACTCCTTGGTCAAGCGCTACATCCCATGGAGAACCTCACTGCCTAAGGAACTTCCTGTGGATTCCAGCCCCCAGAGTCATTCTTAATGCCCTGTCACTCACCTGGTCTAACTCTTCCCCAGCTAACGTGATGCCTAAATCACTAATTGATTCGTATTTCATTTTATGGCCCCGCGGTCTATGAACTCAGATGCGTCTCAGCTTCCTGCAAATCGATGGAAAAGCATTGTGAATTAATTGTAGATGCTACATAAATAATTTTTTAAAATATGGAGCAAAAGCAATAGAAATTGATCTGCAATGAGCAGCCTGTAATGATTATAAAAAAGTCAAGTTTTGAAATACTTTTCATTTCCAAATTAAAATGGGGAGTCAGCAACTAGGGTGTCTGCACAACCAGAGATACGGATCCTAAAGGCCTCAGGCACTTCCTGACATATTCAGCTACGTAGACTCCGAGAAGCATGGTAGCCACAGTGAAATAAAGGACTAATCCATGGGACACCTGCAACTTTAAAAAGCCATTTTACCACACGCATTACAAAAAAGTTCAGCGCTGGAGAAGGCTCTCAAAATCATCTGTTCCGGAACACCTGTAGACATGAGAATATTTCTGAGGATCCATGACAGGCGATGTGTGCCAGTCACTCATCTTTGATTTATGTCTTATTCAAACTGCCTCAAACAAAAAGGAGATGAAGTAGGTCACACAATAACGTGATCTGAACTCTCAGCTTCAGGCACAGCTCGATCAGAAGTTCAAATTATGTCGCTAGCATATTCTCCCTCCCTCTCTCTCACGTTTTCCTCTTCTTTTTCTCGCACCCCCACATGTTTGTTCCAAACTCAGATGCTTTCCTCAAGGTTGCAAGGTGGCTGCCGCAGCTCCAACCCTTACATGGTTCTCCTATTCTCATCCAGAGGGAAAGAGTGTCTGCTACCTCTTGGAAGCCTCAGCAGATTCTCATGACATCTCAATGACTGTGGTAGGTCACATACTCATCTCTAAGTCAATCCCTGTGGCTGGAGGAATTAGTCTCAGTTAGGCCAGAAGTGTGGGGCATGAGCAATTGAGACTGGGATTAGAGTCAGCTTCAGATACGAAGCCAGTGGAGGATGGGCAGACCCCCAACAAGAGTCAGGACTGTGGCCTCAGTGTAACTGGAACCTGAGAGAATTCAGGTGTGAAGCTGGCATGTACCATCTTGCTTCCAAGTGGAACCTAAATCTGAGGCCAACATAGTAGAGGCAGCAGGGTTAAGAGGGAGACTCGCACCTGAGACTGTATTAGGAGCTTTGTCTGAAATTAAACCTACATTTACATATAAGCTTCATGTTTCCCTTTGATAACCTAGTTTAAGGATTTTGTAAAGTCACTCCTCATGAGGGAGTTATGCGAATAATACGGGGCCATATGATGCTAAGACACTGGACATCATTTTAAGCCTTTTAAGCCGAGTTTTCCCAAAAGCTGCCACCCTTGCATATTGGGTCTAAGAGATCTCTGACTTTTCACCTACTGGCCTTAGAGATAAATAAACACACACCCTCGTGTTCGGGCGAACTGTCTTAACTGTGTGCATGCTCTGTACACATGTGTTCCCTGGGAGGGTGTCCAGAGTTTTCAACAGAACCCTAAACACCCACTGTAGACTCTGGTATAAGCTTTGCTTTCTAACCTTGAACCCTTCTCATTTCTTCTTTCTTTGTTCATCTTATTAATTTTATAAGCCCGTCAGTTTTACTGTCTTCTCTACTTTCAAATTAAGGAAAACTTAAGATAAACCTTCAATAGAAGAGGCTTCGCCCTGGCTGGTGTGGCTCAATGGATTGAGTGCGGGCTGCAAACCAAAGGGTCAGGGCACATGCCTGGGTTGCGGGCCAGGTCCCCAGTATGGGGCGTGTGAGAGGCAACCACACATTGATGTTTCTCTCCTTCTCTTCTTCTCTCTCTAAAAAATGAATAAATAAAATCTTTAAAAAAGTAAAAAAATAAAAAGAAGAGGCTTCTCTGTGCACACCAAAGGGTCTAGCAGAAAAGCTAGCACAAAGCACAACATATATTTACACAATTAAATAAAGTATACATGAAACATTTTTATTTTCTATTGAGTTTCTTGGGGTAGCATTGGTTAATAAAGTTATACAGGTGTCAGGGGTACAATGCTATAAAGCATCATCCGTATGTTGTATGATGTGTTTACCACTCCAAGCCAAGTCCCCTTCCGTCACCATCTGTCCCCTTTGCCCTCTCCTACCTCCCCCCACTCCCCTCTCCCTCTGGTAATCACCCCACTGCTACCTGTTTATGAGGTTTTTTTTTCTTAATCCCTCCACCTTCCCACCCAGCCTCCCTACTGTCCTCTCTGACAGCTGTCAGTCTGTTCTCCGTATCTATGATTCTGCTTCTATTTCGTTTGCTAGTTTATTCTGCTCATTAGATTCCACATATGAGTGAAACCATACAGCATTTGTCTTTCTCTGACTGACTTATTTCACTTAGCACATACTCTCCCGGTCCATCCATGCTGCTGCAAAGGGTAAAATTTAAAATAAATTAAAAAGTCAGTCACCAAGGTTGGGTGACTTGAAGCCACGCATCCTTTGGCCCCCACTTCCCCAAATGCCCTTCATGGGAGGCCTATTCTGTGTCTGTCAGGCTCCCCGTGGATTCCACCCTGGCCTGGGGGGTCATGGTCAAGTGGAGTCGGCAGGGTTCAGTTCTGCTTTGCTGGGACAATGTTCTGTGTTTACATTGCCAATACGAGCGCTTCTGTGAGAGGTGCATTCGGTGGCCTATTAAGAGAGCCTTGTGAGTTGGACTAATCGAGCAATTAAGAATTTGATTGCTGATAACCTTCCCCGGGGAATCAGCTCGAGGTGAGAGAGTGAGAGATTTCGTGGGAATCAACCGGGAGCTGCTGGGGGCGGACGGACGTTCCGCTTGCTGTGAAAATGTTTTGACTCCAGCCTGAGAGGATAACCGAGTAATTGTCACTTTGGAAGCCATTCTTTCTTCAGAAAATTCCTGCTGCTGTTGGCAATTGGAATTATTCTTATTTTTCTTAAATATTTTTTAAAAACATGTGTTTCTTTATCTTTATACAAGCAGATTATATATGAATATTTAAATTTAAGTAAAAGTATTGAAATGGATCATAATGATTTTAGTTTCATAATAAGTAGCAAAGATTGATATTGCTTGCATTATGTACTAGGTGCTGAGTGTTTTACACATATTAGTAACTCATTTAATCTCCTCAACAACCCACTAAGAGAGGGAACTTTAATATTACCAGTTAAAAGGGCACTGCATCGAGACATGGCACGATCAAACAGCTTATTCAAGGCTACCCAGACACTAAGCAGCGGAGGTAGATTTTAACTCGTGTTGTCGGGACTACAGTCCCCACTGTCGGAGCACGAATGCTGTTGTCCCACTGTTTCCTGGCCTCTATTGTTTGCGATAAGAAGTGAGTGAGTAAGAAGTGAGAAGATTGTTCCTCTGCGTGCGATGCCTTGCTGTTCCCTGGCTGCTTTCAGAGTTCTCTTTTGATCTTTGCTTTTTATCAGCTTAACTCTGATGTGCCTAGGTGTGGTCTTATTTGTGCCAACTCTGCTTTGGGCTCGCTGAGTTCTTTAAGCGTATGAATTGATGTTTCTCACCATATTTGGGAAATACTTGACCGTTATTTCTTTAGTTTTTTCGTTCCTTTGTTTCTCCAAAGTGGTTGAGTCTCTAACTTGTCCATGATGCATGAAAGGCAAGCCTGTCCACCACTGTGATGGACAGACTCTAGGATGACCCCCAGTAATCCTTCCTTCCTGGAATCCCGCCTCTGTGCAAGCCCCTCCCCTTGACTACAGGTGAGGTAATGGGATGTTATTCCCTTGACTGGAGCACATGATATAAGGCTCTATCTTCTCAGATTGGAGCAAAAGCTTCTCTTTGGGGACTTGATCAAGGGAGCGGTCAAGTTGAGAAAGCCCCCACGCTGAGACACTGTGGCTGGCCCCTAGGACCCGCAGGTCTGAGGGTGACCCAGGGCTGATCGCCAGGAAAGAAATGCAATGAATTTTGCCAACAACCTGAGGGAGCTTGGAAGTGGATCGCTCCTCAGTCAAGTCTCTAAAGAGGCTACAGCCTTGGCTGACCCCTGCCTTGCACCATGGCCAAGTTCTGGAACGAAGGCCCAGCTGAGCTGTGCCTGAGCTACCGAGGCCCAAGAACTGTGAGATGATAAAGGATCATTATTTTAATTCACTAATTCTGCGGCAATTTGTTACACAGCATAGAAAACACGCCCAGCTACAAAGTCAACCTTTTCCCCATGATACCACTGCAGACCACAATGGAAGCATTAAAGACTCAAGTCTCCACTGGAAACAAGGGGGGACAGCGTCGTCTTGTAGCATTGGCAAAAACTTCCGCTGATTATGGATGCTCAGCAAAAACAGAGGCACACACAGGCTAGAGCAACACAACGAAACATGGGAAAGAGCCATTTTATCCAACACGACCTCATAAATCATGGTTGGCCATTTACAAATCATAAAACACTCCGTCTACATCAGTATATTGTTGTGCCTGTCTTGGCTTGTTACGCCACTCAGGACCAAACAAACAAACAAACAAACAAACACCCAGTGTGGATTTTCACCATGCTGGGTTAGTACATTTGCAGTACTCTGGCTTAACTATGGGGTTGTGGCATCCGCAAATACATTTTGTGGGACATGGTGGTGGGGAGGGCGTGTCAAGGTCATGGCAGCCACCCCCCCAGAGCAGATCAAAGAGTGGCCCTCGGAGGCATCGGTGCTCAAAGCGTGGTCTGCAAACCGGCTGCACTGGCACCATTTGGAAGCCTGTCTGAAGTGCAAAGTCGTGGGCCCACTTCAGGTTGCTGACTCGGGCCCAGCGTGTTAGTGTGATCCCTCGGGGACCTGTCTTCCCATCAAATTTGAGAGGCCCTACTGACTCTAAGAGCTGGTGTGAGTCTCATCAGAGGAGATTTGCTGTATCTATGAAGATGCCCTGCACACCTTAACAATGGTTTGAAAAATGAGCCCCAACTTGGCTCTCAGGAGGCCAGGGAGCTGGTCAGAGTTGGTCATTGGCTCCCTCCGGCATTTCTGCGCTGTGTGTTCCAGCAGTGAGGCAGTCCCTACGGCGACTGGGAGGAAGCCAGCTGGTATAAAGCAGAGCCTGTCACCATCACGGATCAGCCTTTGGTGGATGCTGAGTGAGTTTCTGAACCACACCTCTGCCCCTGAGACGTCTACCAGCACCCAGAGTCCAATGTGGGGGGAGTATGATAGAGCAATGCTCAGGCCTTACCTTGGAGGGAGGAAACCAGGTTACCCGGGTATAGGTCCTGGGCATTGGTATTTATTAAAGCACCTACTCAGATCTGGGTACCACAACTAGATATCTGGTGTGTCAGATGGGGGTCTCTCACTCCAACATAGTTATCTGCAAACATAGTCAACAGGCTAAGTCTGGCCCACTGGGTGCTTTTGTCAATAAAGTTTTATTGGAATGCGGTCATGCTCATTCATTTATATGTTGCCAATGTCTGCCTTCCTGCTACCGCAGCATGGGCTGTGGGCCTCAAATACTTACTATCTGGCTCGAAAGAACAATGTTTACAACTCTGCTCTAAAACAAGTTCATGTCCTAACTGTTGAGAAGGATTATCTGAAACACCCTCATCCGAGGGAAACGGAATTTTTGCTCTCTTAGTCTTAACACGTAGACCATCGAAAATTTTCGCAAGTCTTTTTCTCTGTGTGTGTGTGTGGGTTCACATATTGAGACTGAAGTATAATTTCTTTTTAGCCAGGAATGCCAGTGAATACAGCCTTTCCTGTGAAGAAAACACAGGCGGTGTTCTAACCAGCAACTAATCACACGTTCTTATCCTCTTGTTTCAGAAAATACATCTGCTTCTAAAAATAGGAATCATATTTTTTAAATAACCAGGATTGGTTTCTGCTTATTTTTTAAGGCACGAAGAGAAAGCGGAGCACGTGTGGTATGAAATGGCGCAGAAACGATCTCCTCCTGAAACTCCACGACCCCCGGGGGGGGACCCGGACAAACGCATCATCCTGCAAGTGGCTGTCAAGAAGTGGTCCCCAGAGCCGCGTAGCGCAAAGCCTGGGACTTGTTGGAAACGCAAATTATCCAGCCTCAGCCGGAACCTAATGAATCAGAAAATTTGGAGATGAGACTCAGAAGTCCGTAGCTCAACCAGGTACCTCCAATGCCCATAAAGCTTGAGAACCACTGATCTAAGGATTAGCAGGTTTAATGACCTAACAAATTAATTACTCATAATTACTTGTTTGAAATGCCTAGTCATTACACTGCCACATGAACCAACAATCTTGGTTGAGCAATGAATGTGTTCTGTACAACGCCACAATAATGACAATAGTAATAAAACCCTGCAAGCTCTTTTCAGAGTTAGGATGTCTGCACCCACAACCTGGGCCAGCTTTGGACTGATTAAGGGGGGCTGAGGGACAGCCCCCCATGGTGGCCACACCAGTGCTTTCTGGCTGGAGCTTTTCTGATCGCTCCAGTGGCTTAACCGTGCTCAGGGATTAACTCACCGTTCAGTGTTTTGGATGTAGCCCTGTAAGCCCTGCTCCTCCCTGCTGCTCGGCAGTGTGTGGACTGCCTCCTCCTCTAGTGGGGGTGGGGTGGGGTCAGCTCAGGATGCTCTCTCAGCCTCTGGGCATCCAGAGGCTGTCCTGGGCTTTGTAGGGTGACCGTCAGCATCCCAACCCTCCACCCACCAGATGCCAATAACACATCTCTGCCCTCGGCTGTGACAACCAGAAATGTCTTCAGATGTCAAAGTCATGTCTGATCGAGGACCACCGTTCTAAGGAGAGAAACCTGACGCGTTCTCCCTGGGGTATCAGGATGCTGGTGCGCGTGCCTGCGTGCGGATGTACAGCTTGTCAAGAAAACTTGTGTTTGCCGTGGTGTTGAGTTCCCTTCAATACAAGTCACAGCATCCGTGCCTTGCGACCCCTGTTTTTACTCTACATGCCCCCTTTCAGAAGGCTGATGGGCATCGTTTGGTTCTTAACCTCAGCGGAGTTCATCACCTTGCTGGTCCTTCACCTGAAAGCATCCGCCCGCGGCCGGGCGGGCTCTCTCCCCGTTACTGACTCCGTTCACCCGCTCTTGATCAGCAACGGGAGGAAGCAGCGGGTGTGGGCAGGAAGCCTTCAGGGTGATTTTCAGTAAAACTTTATAGAGTCAAGATTGCCTCTCAACCATCAATACTTCCATCATCTCCAAGTCATTTCAATCCGGAATAAAGTCGGACGTGTCTCAAATTCTATGAGCAAAACTCAAGAGCATGGAGGAGGAGCTGTGAAGTGCTTCCCAGCTTTAAAGTGTTGGGATTTTAGGGTCCCACGGTCTATATTCATAACTACAAGTTCCCTACCCCACCCTCTCTCCCATGGAGCTTTCCTACGAGCTCTCCTCCTGGACCCCAAGAGATGAGAAGTACTCCCACATAGCCTGTGGGTCAAAGACGTGGGAATTATCCGGAAAGCAAGGAATCTCTTCCACTGAATGGCAGGGTGTTTGTACTTTGACACAGTTACATGTTTGAATCTATGAATATGTTTCTTTATATCCACCTCTATATTTTTATATTTCTCTTGAGCTCTTTTCTGCACCGAAAGACGGTGTTTCCAGTCCTGTATTATTCTTCAGCTGGAATTTGCCCTCCAGCTTTCTAGAATGGGCCGTCTTTCTCTCCCCCTCCCATTTGTGCCCGGCTGCCACCAGCAGGCAGCGTGGGCTCCGCCGCCACATCAAAAGCAGGGCTGCACTGGCTGGCGTAGCTCAGTGGATGGAGCGCGGGCTGGGAACCAAAGTGTCCCAGGTTCGATTCCCAGCCAGGGTACATTCCTGGGTTGCAGGCCATAACCCCCAGCAACCGCACATTGATGTTTCTCTCTCTCTCTATCTCCCTCCCTTCCCTCTCTAAAAAATAAATAAATAAAATATTAAAAAAAAAAAGGCAGGGCTGCAGATGTTACAGCTTATGCAGTTTAGGGCGACGATTCATCTTGTCTTCCCCCCTGGCGCTGTCACCACCGCCCGCCGATCCCCCACCCTTCCGAACCGGGGACAGAGAGCGCGAGCAGCTGCCTGGCCCGCTGCTCTGAGTAACTCGCGCCAGGTGCCCCTTCCGCTCCATAATGTCACTGGCCTATTGAACGCCAAGGGGGAGGGAGGGCCTCCTGAGATTTTCCAGGGCGTGAATTGAAAAGGCACAACATTTTTAAACCTCTGGATTTTTCAGGCTTTTCCTCCAGAACAAATAAAGCAACACACAAGTGAAACTGACAACGGAACGCGAGTTCTTTTCGAAACTCTTCCTGAAGATGAATTCACTGCGCACGTGACTCCTGTTTGCTACGTCATCTGGAGAACAATTTGTTTTGGGTGTTTGCTAAACCATAGGCCCTCTGAGGGGCCCTGCAGGGGCAGGGGACACACAGACACATGGGGGCCACCCTCAGGGAGCCCCTCTCCTGGAGGAGGAGACTGGCAAATAAAAGAAGTATTTACTAACAATTTAAAAGACTCAAGGGATGTTCTCTGCTATAACAGGGCGACTCACACATTAACGTATTCTATAAGCGTTTGTATTTAAGGGCTGTGCGCCAGAGACTGCAAGAGGGTCGAGACAGTAGCAATGAGTGTGCAAGAAAAACCGGGTGGACAAGAGAAACTGAGTGTGCAAGAAAAACCAATGGCTGCTTTTATGGGACCAAGGCCAGGTGAGAGATCCCGTCAGTAATCAAACATTCACATGTAATGGAAGAGAGTTTCAGCAAGAATATTTTCAAGGAGTTCACATGTATCTATTTATTCATCCATTCATTCCTTTAGGTTCTGCTTACTCATTTCCTACTCTGTGCAAGCCACCGAGATCATGGTGTCTGCCAAGCTGAGTGTGTCCCCTGTCCCCACGGAGCTGCAGTCCCGTGGAGGAGGGACTAATGTAGGAGCAAGGACAGAGATGCTTCCATGTTGGAAATGGGCATAAGTACTGGGTGAAGGTGATGAATGGGAAATGCGCTACAGTTTTTGTGAATTATCTTATTTAATGCTCCTAAGTGACTTCGCTGTATGATGTTCTTTTTACACATGCAAAACCCGAGTCTTGTCATCAGAGGGATGTTTTGAGAGACATGATACTAATCAAGTCACATTCAGGCACCACCAGCCAGGGCTTCCTGGTGCTTTCGGATAGAGCTCAACTCCTACCGTGTTTACGAGGCCCGGAATGACCTGCCCTTGTGTGGAAAATGAACTGGTAGGAAAAGGAAGAGGCTATTGGCCTTGGTACACTGAATGCAAAGACCTCTTTCCTAAGTTAAATGGGCTCCTTGACCTATATAATTCCGAGCCTGTAAACAGAACCCATTCAGCCCTAAAAGCCCACAGAGCTTCATTCTAGTTTACTGTGACTTGATATATTCTTCACGTCTGTGTCCTCTGCTTATGTTTTCTCATTTTTATCTCGAACAACACGGCTCTTGAACAGCTGCCAGATGTTGCTGCGCAGCTTCGGCCAGATTTCACTCTAACTAGTGTCAACTCTGCGCGTAAAAAAAAAGCCCAGAAATTAGGATTCCATTCACGCCAAGAATCCCTAGAAAGCTGGATCCTGAAACAGTGGCAGCATGTTTTTCCTCTGCTTTACCAAGTTTGGCAGCTAAGACACACGCTTGGTTAACGAGTGGCGGGATTTCCTGCTGCAAACATCACAACAGAATGATGCGCTTTCTGAATGGAAACTGACGAATGTTGCCTAGGCGAGGAGGATGGGCATGTTTTGGCTGCTCACCAAGGCTGAACATGGCTCGTTACGTTAAACTACAGGAGTAGTTTAACTAGAGTGGTCTTAAACGAGACCAACCCTTGTTCCTGAGATGTATTTCTGTCCCACCATTTTCTCCCAATGTCCAGTTATAGCATTGGATGGTAATGTTTCACGAGTCTGTTTCACGCCATTAATATTGGGGCAGTTGACGTGAAACGTGGCAGTTAGGTTTGGGCCCATGGCTTCGTCTGAAGAACAGCGTGAGTTGGTTCTGTCGTTGGTGCTGCTGAAATGATTTTGAGTTTTTATGGTGCCCACAGTGTCCTTTAAATTAACTTGAGGGTGCAGTTACTAAAACACCTTTGTTAGAAATACCATATGATTTCACTTACATGTGGAATCGAAAGAACAAAATAAACAAGCAAACAAAATTGAAAGAGACTCAGAGATACAGAGAATAGACTGATGGTTGCTGGAGGGGAGGGGTTCGGGGACTGGGTGGCAAACGTGAAGGGATTAGGAAGCACCGATTGGCCGTCACAAAATAGTCCTGGGGATGGGACGTGCAGCACAGAGAATATCATTAAGAATAGTGTAACAACTATGTACGGTGCCAGGTGTGTCCTGGGAATATTGGGGGACCAGTTTGTGAATCATATGATTATCTAACCACTGGACACCTGAAACTAATATAAAACTGTAGCTGAAGAAATGTAATTGACATTTTTTTTTCAATGTATATTATATTAGAAAAAAAATTTTGGTCTAAAGGTGACTGTGGTATGTTGGAGAAAATTTTAAACAGATAATTAAAATCCAATATAATTACTTTTGCTCTGGATTTTTTCTATCAAAAAAACACACCTTATCCTGGCTGGCGTAGCTCAGTGGATTGAGCTCGGGCTGCGAACCAAAGCATCGCAGGTTCGATTCCCAGTCAGGGCACGTGCCTGGGTTGTGGGCCATGTGAGAGGCAACCACACATTAATGTTTCTCTCTCTTTCTTTCTCCCTCCCTTCCCCTCTCTAAAAATAAATAAATAAATCTTAAAAAAAGAAATATTAAAAAAGGACTACCTTTAAAAAAACAAAACAAAAAAACACACACCTTATTATTAAAATTGCTATAAGGAAAAAAAAACTTTGTTGAGATGGTATTCTAAAACCCTTTAACAGCTCACTTGATTTTTTTTCCATTAAAACAAATGTTTTCTAATTCTCTTTTTTGGACAAACCAGCTCTCCCACTGTGAGGACCAGGGTGCTGTAATTAAGAACTTGGACTCAGAGACTCCTGCCTGGCCTCAGTCCCATTTCTGCCACCCTCCTGCTCAGACTTTGGACAATGACTTAGTCATTTCGTGACTCGGTTTTTCCATCTGTAAAATGGGATGGTCACAGTAGCTCAGCGTCATCACGTTACTGTGAGGACTCCCTGAGCTCCTCATTGCGCAGTGCTTTGGGCGATGCTTTGGGCGATGCTTTCGCTCGCCATGCGCATTCGCTCGGGGTTACTTACCCTCATTGTCGTCGACATTATCGTTTCACAGCATGCCAGACTGCTTCTGCACTCAGCAGTATTTTTCATTTTGTACAATACTTTTACGTGCCTTGTCCAGGCTGATCCTAACACAATCGGGTAGGATGGGGAAGAAATCACTGCCCATTGTATATGGGGGGCTCGCATCTTAGACGCTGAGACCCTCTCAAGTTTAGTTCATGGAATAGAAACCCCGGCTGTCCTCCCCCCACCAGACTGTGAGCCCAGGTGGGCCGGGTCTTTTGGGGGCCACTCGGTCTGTATTGTATCCCTCCCCAGTCCTGGCACAGTCACTAGGCCAGACCCCTTAAGGAGGGAAGTAGAGAAGGTATTTCTATCCACACATGCCAAGGCGAGAGCCCACTGGTCTCTGAAGCAACTGGATAATACTTGCATTGTTTCCAAATTAGAGTGATGTCTCACTTGCCTAATCTGGTCGCCCCAGGACATCCTCATTGATAAAAGTAATTATATTCTTTGTCAATGAGCCAGCCCTCAGACCTGGAGGCAAGGACCTGACAGGAGGAAGGCCGAGTGTCTTATGGGGTGGCCGCCAGGGAGGACCAGCATCTTAATACTCTCCATCTCCACCTCAATCTCCCGGTGAGCTGAGTGCTAATACATATGCATTTGAATGAATAAATCATAGCATTGCTTTAGGACTTGAGTGCATTGATTCAACTGACTGTTACACGTGAAAATGCCTGGTAGGTAGGCTTTAAAATGTCCATTTCTCCCTTTCTTTGCAAGTAAAGAGAGTAGTACTGACTGCACCATGCCAATCAGATGGGCATTCTTTTCACTTAATAGGAAAGGATGGCTATTTATTGAATGACGAAAATTCTCATCCAATTTATGATGTAGAGATCTGTTTATATTTGGGTGCATATAGGAACGGAATAATCTTGTAGTCATGAATATTGTTTTTTACCAACTGAATCAGAAAGTTGAATTTGGTAAGTGGGTCGGTGGCCACACTGGAGGCCACACAGCTCCAGCCTGTTGTTGCATGTGGGAATGCGACCACTGTGAGGCCAGATGACTTCCAGGGATGCCAAATATGTGGATTATTATGTGAAGTCTTTAGATTGTGAGCTATTGGCCATAAAATACATTTAAAGTAACACACCAGGCTTTTGCTTCTTGCCAAAATGGAATAATAGGAAGTGCATTGACATTCTCCCTTGAAAGAACCAAGAAACCAGACACAATACTTAAAAAATAATGTTTTTCAAATCACTGGACACAGGTAGTGAAAGACAATAATCCTAGAGAGACGGGAAACATACAGAAAATCCTCAAAAGACAAAGTGGATAAACGTGACTTCATTAAAATGAAAAACATCTTTTCAAAAACAATGTTAAGAGAATAAAAACACTGGAAGAAAATATTTGCAAAGCACATATCTCATAAAGTACTTATGTCCAGAATATGTGAAGAACTCTCAAAACCCAATAATGAAGAAAGCGAATAACCAAAAAAAAAAAGGTAGCAAAAGATTTGCACCAACACTAACTTCATTAAAGAAAATATACAGATAAATCAGCACATCATAAAGAAACCCAGTGAGATACCACTACAATCTACTGAAATGGTTTACATGAAAGGGACAGTCAACACGAAGCGATGGTAAGCATGTGAAAAAGCTGGAATGCTAATAACCTGATGTTGGAATTAAAAGATTACAATCACTTCAGAAACATAGTTTGGTAATTTCTTGAAAACCTAAATATATATCTATGATATGATATATATTTAAGATAGAAGAGTGCATGTCCATGCAAAGTTTATACATAAATACTTATAGAAACTTCATCTGCACTAGCCAAAAAATGGAAACAATCCACATATCCATCGGCACGTGCAGGAATGGACAAACAGTGGTACATCCATACAGTCCTACCCTGCGATCCAGAGGAATGAACCGCTGATACCTGCTACCCCCCGAAGGCTCTCAAAATGACTATGTCTGTGAAAGAGGACAGAGAAAAGGGGTCTCTTTTGTATAAATCCTTTATAAATCTGCAGAAAATGTAGACTAACATGTTTTTGTCCATCTGGGCTGCTGTAACAGAACTCCTACCAACTGAATAGCTGATAAACAACAGAAACCTATTTCTCACAGTTCTCAAGGCTGGGAAGTTCAAGGCGAAGATCTGGTGTCCAGTGAGAGCTTGCTTCCTCGTTCACGGACTGCTTTCTTCTTGCTGTGACCTCACGTGGTGGAAAGGTGAGGCAAAGGGCTCTCGGGGCACTCGGACAAAGGCACTGGTCCCATTCATGAGGGCTCCACCCTCGGGACCTAGTCTTCCCCCCAAGGCCCACCCCCTAATAACATCACAGTGGGGCTTCCGCTTGTGAATTTAGGGGGGACACAAACACTGAACATTCAGTGTATGTGCAGCACAAGCCACAGCGACGGAAAGCAGACCGGGTGCTGTGCAGGGATGGGACTGGGCGGGCAGCAGGGTCGGGCGGGACGTCGTGAGGATGCACACAGGGATGGAGGGCACATCCACTACTGTGACTGCGGTGACGGGTCTGCAGGGGGCCACGTACGCAACATTCTACCAAACTACACTTTAAAAATATTTCTGGGACTGAATGTCAGTGATACCTCCACAGAGCTTTTTAAAATAAAAAAAAACAAAAACAAAACAACAACACGTTTTAAAAAAAAATAAAAGCCAGGCAGGCCCCACCTGGGGAGCCCGGGGTGGTGAGTCTCCGAACCCCACTTCCAGATGGAAGACTTCCTTCCCGGGAAGTGCACAGGATCGCGACCTTCCCCACGAAAACGCAACAGGCAGCGCTTGCCCTGTTGGCAACTTCTTTCAAACGAAGCAAGCCCCGCGGCCAACTCGTTTTTGAAAGGCCCAACCCGGGTCCCTGTTTCTCATGGGTTTGATGGCTTCTGTGCGACGCTTTAATGAAAATCTACCATTTTTAAGTGCAGCTGATGGCACGCAAGGCAGAACTCATTTTTTTGCTGTTCACACATAATTTCTCTTCATCGCGGCAGAAATTACAGGTTGAATAAGCACCTGAATCTCTGCTGATAAAGCCCCTTCCTTAATGTCACTCTCCCTTGTCGAGGGTTCTCTTGCAGACGTGCATCTATTGTTCACCGAAGGACTGAGGAAGGAGACATTTTTTTTTCTCCTGGAAGATTCCACAATACTTTAAAGAACTGGAGATTTTCCTCAGAGCAGTTTTCAGAAATGTATGAAGGAGAATAAAAATTTTAAATCAGGCTGTAGGAATTCCATTAAACCAGCAATATATAACTCCGAATCGAACAAGGTGGACTTAGTAGAATGTTAACAGAAAAAAAAATGATCCTTTCTCCCTCCGCTCCTTCAAATTCCTTCTCTGTATATAGCTCTTTTTTTCTCTCCCCTGGATGAAGTCTTTAGAAAGACACGTCGCTTTTTCCTGGCCCTTCCTTTAGAATAATGGTCACTTGACTATTTTAAAGACTCTTTTTTTTTTGAGATTTATTTATTTATTTTTAGAGAGGGAAAGGAGGGAGAAAGAGACAGAGAGAAACATGAATGTGCGGTTGCTGGGGGCTGTGGCCCGCAACCCAGGCATGTACCCTGACTGGGAATCGAACCTGCGACACTCTGGTTCGCAGCCCATGCTCAATCCACTGAGCTACGCCAGCCAGGTGACTATTGAAAAGGCTCATCCATGCTATAGGAGACCCCCAATCTGTCCGTAATTGTGATGCTTGTCACCCTTACGAGGGCCGGGCAGAGTGGCTTCTTCTGTCCTCCTGTCTGCTGTCCCTTCCTCCTCACCAGATGCTGCATCCAACCGCTACAGGATTCGGGACACGGAGGACAGAGAGGCTGTAAGGAAAGAAAAGGCCCTACTTGTCTGATCTGGGTTCGGACCTTCTCCGCAGAGTGGAGGACCACTATGGGGGGCTTTGTCTCACGGGGAGCCTCCAAATACGTGCCCTTGGAACGAGTGACGGCCTCGCCCTCAGTGCCTGGCCTTCCGGGGGTCTGCCTCTCTGTGGCACCTCAGGATCTGTGGGTCTTCTTGGGGGGCCTCTCCCCCACCTCTCTCTGGCTTAGAAAAGTTTATTAAAATGGAAAGTGGTTTGATCTCCTGTCTCATGAACATCCATGCAGCTGCCTTTCAGCTGGTCAGCCACGACTGCTTGGGGGTGTCTCTGACTAAGAGCCCCTTCAGGCCCGCTGACGTCTGGGCCCAGGAAGCTCCCAGCTTTGTCGTGCACACGACACAGGCATGATCTGCTTGCCGCACAGGCCCTTCCCTCGGCCCCCTGCTGGCCTCTCTCTCCTCCCAACGTTCCACTGTGGAGCATCCAACGCTGATTCCTACGTCCCCTAAACTCAAGGAAGACACAGGTGGACAATGACACCCCTTGTGTATTCCTCATTGTAGGGTGCAGCCATAGAGTCCACAGCACAGCCACCAATAACCTCAGACACTACGGTCTCTTCTGTGTGGCTGTGGGCTGGGCAATAGGCTACTGCTGGTAGGACATTCAGGGTCATGACCTCCTGTCCAACCCTGCTCAGCTGCTGGAGCCGGTACTGAGGATGGGAGAGAACTTGACGCCTCTTGTAATTTTTGAAGCTTTGGAAAAACAACAGGGAGGCAACAACAACCATACAAAGTTGTATTTTCCTACACCAGGTCACCCAGAAAGAAGGCACAAACATGAACGTCATGGGTCTAACGAGTCGATGTCTTGAAGCCTTTGTTCGAGACGCTCTCACCACCAATGGTGAGGTCATCCTCTGGCTTTCGACTGAAAATGAGTTGCGTGAAAATCTGCTTTATGAGAAGTTTAAAAAATTTCCTTGAATTACCATCAGTAAATGAAAACTTACGAAAGCATGGCTCTGAATAACTTAAGCTTAGCATCACGATGGTTAGAACCTCATTTTAAATGGCCTAGGCCATGCAAGTCATTCATTTAAATCATCCAAAATCTCAGTGCTAATATACCCACATGTTTGAAAGGAAAGTGGGTTGCTGGCGGTGCTGTTTTATTTAAACGAATAATTGCCCAAATGACCTTTTGGAGAGTTCAGGAGTTTGGACCACATTCAACTTTCACTTCCTGTTCACCATGGGACATGATCAACGAATACGGGGTTTGACTCGAGGAGTTGCTGCCCTTCCATTTATATCTCTTTCCTTAGATTTATCCCTTGTTTTTAAATGGCAATTTACAGGCCCAACTTAAAGCAATAAACACACAAGCGTGAGTGTAAGAAGGGACCCCTCCCCACCCCTGGCAGGTCTCACTACCGCGTATCAAAGAGAACACGTATGAACCATGTCGTCTTTCCATGGAGGGACCTCTCTGCTCTACATACACACCCAGGTACAGGCGCACACACCCAGGTACAGGCGCACACACACATGCCCACGAACAAATAAACTTCTAGTGTCACACAGACATGCACAGCTCTCGCTGGCTTTGTTCAAAAGGGACCATTCTCAGTGTAATCCTGCACTCCGTTTTCTGGTTCGTGTTCAACTTGTCATGTTCTTTCCTCCCCTGGCCCACAGACCCCCTTTGGCATCAGGGGAGGGGACCCACGTTCCCTTGTATTGTGGTCAGCGTAGCTTAATATTTACGAGGTTAATTTTTTTAGTCATCCAGTCTTGCTGCTCTTTCGGGTCATTTTTAGGTATTTTCAATGCTGCTGTAAGTGTCATTAAGACTTAAAAATGGCCCTGGCTGGTGTAGCTCAGTGGATTGAGCTCGGGCTGCGAACCAAAGCATCGCAGGTTTGATTCCCAGTCAGGGAACATGCCTGGGTTGCAGGCCATGACCCCCAGCAACCGCACATTGATGTTTCTCTCTCTCTCTCTCCCTTCTCTCTCTAAAAATAAATAAATAAAATCTTTAAAAACAAGACTTAAAAATGTACATGAGTCATCTGCATGTTTAGAGCTCCCATCACTCTCATATTTTGGTACTTTAAAAAAATACAGAATACACCGTCAAGAATAGTGACCAAGTCAAGAGTGGCAGGAGGGGGCTGTGTCGAAGGAGGAGGAATTTACATCTTTGGTAGTGCTCAGGCGAAAGCAAGAGAATAAAACCTAACTGCAGCTCTCTCCCAGCGGGGGAACTCCATCTGCCCTTTGCTCAGGCTTCTCTGTAGGCATCGCATTGAAAGTAGCAGATGGTTTATGATGCTTCGAATTTGGTTTATAATTTTCAAAGGTTAGGAAGACTCAGACACTCCAGGCTGCTCCTCTGCTGGACATAAAAGACGTTACAAAGTTTCCACGGCCCCGACGGGGGCGTGCTGACCTTCGGTCCCTGTCAAGGTCCTGGAGGGGTACCTCCGTCCTTGGGAGAGGGCCAGGCTGCCTCCTGTCTACGTTCATTTGGGGAAATACACTCTTGTTATTAGCGCAGACACAGTGCTCCGTGGATGAAATGGGCGAAACGGGGCCCTCAGGTCTGTTACAATCAGAATCATCTGTGTGTGTAAGTAAGGTAAAGTGGATTACATTGTCTACACGTGTACATTAAATGTTCATTTCTCATACAAATTGTCCTATTTAATAGGTAATGGCACCTCAGTCCATTAAGTTCTGTGGCTAATACCTCCCTCCTCCCTCCGAATCCTGTTGAAAGAAAAACATTTGGTTGGGTAATGTGCGAGGTGCAGCTCAGGGTGGCAATTTGTAGTGCTCCCCTATCAGAAATGGCTGCCAGATGCCTCATATCCGTACCTGGGACCCCTCAGCCAATGATTTCCTTACACCCCAGTCACGGGGCTCCTGGGCAGGTTACTTCAAGGAGCAGGTAAGGAGTGGGTGGGTACAGCAGAGCAAAACCCGATTTTGACAATCTGACTTACTACATAGTTTACATAAAACTTCACAATTTATTTAGTATACTTAAAACCAGATTTTATTTATTAGTATTATAATCCCCAGAGTACTGGCTAATAACTATCTTTTTAAGTCTTCTTAAAATAATTTTCTTATAATTTTTATAAATGCCTGTCCTTCCTGTGTTTATTCCCAGAAGGCCCGTGTTATGTGGCTGTGTCTGGCTCATCATCCAGCTCTTCGTCAGAGTCACTGTCTTTTGTTGGAAAAGACAGTTCTGGGCCAATTGGCAGATTTAAAATAGGGATTGTATTTTAGATTCTAGTTTTGGATCCATATTCAATGTCCCAAATAGGATGTCGGTATGTCGAGATTTCTATAATGGTATTGTTCTTAGAAGATACTTGTTAAGGTATTTAGAAGTGAAGGGTCAAGGTGCCTGTAACTGTTAGTTGGATCAGAACGATATACAGAGAGATACAGAGAGGTGCACAGCAACCATACATGGTGACGAATTCACCATTGGTTAGGCAAAGTGAAAAACATACAAAGTTAACTATTTTTTGCAACAGCTCTGTAGATTGGATGGGTTTTCAAAATAAATAGTTGCAGAAAATCAAAATCGCCTCCCTAGAGAGGCTGACCCACTGTGGCCGAAGCTGTGCCTGCCCTCCGCCACTGGCATCTTCACGGACAGGACACCATTCGTACTGCGTCTGTGACGTTATCTTCTGTGCCTCCCGAGGAGAAGACACATGCGGTCTTCGTTTTCCTCACCCCTGTGTCCCCAACACTCACGATGGGGAAAGACACTCAATCAATAATTTCTGAAAATCTTAGTCCATGGAAAATTCGTATCAGTCACCCAACACGGTTTTGAGATGTTTGTCACTACGAAAGTTGCCACACTCTCAGGAAATGCAAACCTTTGCGTGTGAACGTAGAGAAAGGCTAACGAGTGGCCTCTAACACACGCATAGTGTGGCGCCAACCAGCGTGGTGCACTGGAGAACCCACTCGGTTTTAAATGCACCCACTGTTTCGGATAATCGATGCTATCGAGTCCACTCACGGCAGCCACTGGTAAAAATAAATCATGATTGACTCAATTTCCTCTAACACGCGTGCATTAAAAACCCTCATTGAGTATTGCTGGCAGCACCCTCAGAATACTAAGGCAGTGTTAATAAATATTTACAGACTTTTTGAACAGTTTCAGGAAAAATGGCACGTATTCACACACATCTGTGCTCAAAACAGGCATTTGTGCAAATCATGCCCCTCTGTGTCTCGCCCATATTTACAAGGCAGCCAACACGGTGTTTGTGTCTTTTAACAGGAATCCACGGCCGATGTCCAACCTCTTTCTTCCCAATCTGAGCTGATTTTCCAACATGAATCAGACAATGGAACCCGATTTGTGTTTGTTTTATTATTCGGGATCTTTCTGGAAGGTCTAAACTTGCATCTTTCCTTCAGACAAGGCATATTATTTTTCACCACGATAATAGATGCCAAGGACCAGGCCAACGTGAGTTATTAAGTCAAGTTTACCCAACACCCGCAGTGCTTTGAGGTGTTTTGATTTTTGTCGGGCAAAACAGGCAGCTGGCAGATGGAAGCAAACCATTCTAGTAAATTAAAAGGATCCCTCAACCTAATAATGAGCTTCATGTGTGTGGCTCATTTTTTTGCTTAATTGCCCTTAATTTATTCAACTGAAATACGTTAGCATTTCCCATGATTAAAGGGTACCATGTTTGACTTGTCATTGAATTAGTCTGATATTGGTATAAATGAGCTATAAAGTATCTCCATGATTGCTTCCTGAGGAATATAAATGTGTTTTCTTTTGTGACTTGCTCAATAAAGAATGAAATATACCTGATCTTTGGGTTTTGAAGCAAATCTTCTGGAGTTTAAAAATGAAGGAAAGATGAAATTAATCAGCAAGGAATGTATTTCTACAAATAAATGAAAACTTCCCCTTGTAATGAAGCTTATTTATTGTGATGCAAATGAATAATGGTACAGGTTTGCACTTTCCTCGTAAGCCTGACCGAAATAAATCTCCATGAAAAAAAGAAAAGGCAAAGGAAGATCAGCTAATCTATAGCACCACATTTACCAACTCTACTGCTGATTGCTACAGAAATGTGCATCACGAACATACATAAAAAGTCAATTTTACTAAAAGGTCATTTAAGAAAAAAAATTTTAAAGAAAAAAAGCACTTTTGTTTGGCATTTTTTTAGGTAAAAATAACATATTTACTAAAGTTTTCTCCGTGAGCTTAGTCAGAAACTATTTGTCAATGGTCTTAAGAAGCATGCAGTTCAAGGGTTATATTCTATGCGTCATAAACCTGCCCCACAGGAAAAGAAAGACATACCGAAAGGAGAAAAGCTGGAAGCCTATAAGTGTGGATAACTTTTGGCCCCCAAACACTGAGTGAACATGGCCTTTTTCTTCCAGTGAGTGACTTTTCCATGTCTCCAGAAGCCAAGCTCTCCGGAAAACACAACCAGAACTTCACACCCGACCACCCAGATCTGAGCCCCCTGTATTCTGTGACCGCATCTCGCAGCTTTCAAGTGGCTGTGCAACTTGTAAACGGGGTTTCCTGGTTCCTTTAACTTCCTGTACCTCAGTGCTGGCGATCGGAGACAGAGATGCAGAACATCAACAGAATGGGGATCACAGACGTAGTTTTAGATTTTCTGGTAGCTGCATTTAAATAGTAAAAAGAAGAAAGTAACTCCGTTTTTATTGAATCTAGTATATCCCCCAAATGATCACTGCAGCACGTAATCAGCGTAAGCCTGAGTAACATCGTGCTTCCTGCTCTCACGCTGTCTCTGGAATCGGATGTCTGGGTGTCATGGATTGCATGCTTGTGTCCGCCCCGGATTCCTGCTGAAACCCCACCCCACGATGCGATAGTATCAGGAGGTGGGCCTTTGGGAGGGGAGTAGGCCATGAGGGTGGAGCCCTCATGCATGGGATCAGCGTCCTTATGAACAGGATGCCAAAGAGCTCCCTTACTCTCTTTTCGCCTCGGTGAGGGGGCAGCCGTCCAGCACCCGGAACCGGGCCGGCACCCCGCCTCAGACTGCCAGCCTCCAGAACTGGGAGAAATGAATCTCTGTTGTTTAGAAGCCACCCAGTCTGTGTGGCACTTTGTCATCACAGCCCAAACGGACTGAGACGACACCTCTGAACTCAAAACTAGCCACCTGGCAGGACTTCAGAAGCTGCTGTGCTGGAAGGCCCATTATAAGAGAAATACCAAAGGTCCCAGAACTGACATTGGCCAACCTAGGGACATGTAACTGCCCTCCATCAACTGCCTAGAGTGAGATGCTTAAGTTACAGCTGGTGGATTTTAATACTAAACTAAACAGGTCAGGGTAGATGTTCGAAAGTGTTTAACTCTAAGACTATGGTCCTATTCTCCTAATGAGAAGCTTTTGCTGCCTGGCTTCCCCGGGGTCGCTCAGAGAAACCATTCCCTGTGGTTAAGGCAGTAACATTCCTGCTGCGGCCCAGCGTGGAGGAGCGACACAGGTTTGTCCTCCAAGGAGCGGGGCCTTGCGAACCACAGCCAGCACCTGGGTGGGCCTGCCTGGGGCTCCCTCCATGGAGGCTCCTATTGGAGATCATAGTGTTTAAAATTTCTTCTCATGTTTTAATAGCATCCTGATAAATACAACGTGCCTTCCTCCAATGCATTCACAGGGGTGACTCGCTGCACTCCGTCTCAGGTATGATGGTCGTTGCTCTCAGAGGTCTTCCACGGGGCTCTTCAAGTACATTTCTGCATCTCACAAGGTCTGAATGTTAAACAAGCCCATCTCCCAGGTGTCCTCCAAATTGCCACATCAGCCATTTCTGTGTGATTGTGTGAGTTGCAGAAACTTAATCGCACCTAGGTGGATCTTACCTCTATTGCGTGTTCTTAATATGTGGTTGGTGAGTACATAGCATTTACTACTTCGATAAGTCTTCACACAGGAAAGGGAGGTTTGGATAAGAAGGAGGCAATGAACAGTGCATGCCACCTCCTCAGGCTGGTACCACCGTCTTTGTTACTGTGCTCTAGCGTTCAACCCAATTTCTAACCCTGTTCTCATTTGCTTTTAAGTCTCTTCGTTTATCACCTGTGCTTTGTTCCTTGCCTTCATAGGGTCAAGGCCTGTTCTACTCACCAATGTCTACACCCCACCTACCACATTGTTTGGTACCCAGAAGAAACTCAACCAATGTGTGTTCACCGAAAGCTCGATGAATGAAATTGAGGGGTGAACAAGAAGAGGGAACACGGCCTTTTTCTTATCTCATTTGGATCTATTCTATGTATTCTATTTAGTGAGTGTTTTAATGCCGCCAGATTTTAAAGAGTGTTTTTATTGTGTTTGTTTTCAATATGGTTTGGAATAAATTAAGCAACCCTGAATTATAAAGACCAACAATGCTTTATAAAATAAATTAAGTAAACGTTTGTTTTTAGAGTTCATAAACGATTCGGAATGTTACTTTAAGAATTCCATAAAACAGCATGAAATTTAATAAAATGTTTTAAACACACACTATAATATTATCACAGAAATAAATTCACATAATCAAAAAAATAGTCGTATGGAAGCTAACTTGAAAACTACTGACTTGAACTGTTCCAGAAAGTAGGCAAGGTTACATCAAGGCACACGATTTAATTTCACAAAAGTGTAAACATGGCAAAGTCCTTTTTACACGCCTCCGGCACCCCTGACCCCAGCCATCTGAGACCCGCGGTGTGGCTCGCCCCTTCCCTCTGAGTCCTACAGCCCCTCCGCGCTCCCTCGGCCCTGATCTCTCCCTCGACCTTTTCCCCAGGTGGCACGTCATCAGCTAACTAACCGCCCCAGGAGCCGGCCTGGCTGGTGCCTCTGCAGGCTCAGCAAAGACCTGGGTAGAAGATAGACTTGGAAGAAAAACAAGAAAAAAGCATTTCACTCCCGTTCTGTCCAAAGATGAGTTCTCGCTTACTCTGCTGAGAGTACTGGAAAAAAATCACAGGACCGCGTTGTGTCTTTCGGCAGTGACATTTGAAAAGTCCTCTTTCCCTTTCATCAACTATTAAACACGGAGCTCCTGGCGAGAGGCGGCCAATGCTCACTTGCCCTGCTGTAAAATCCCTCCGTTCTTCCATTTACCCGCATGACCTTGGAGGAGGCTATTATCTGCTCCGAGCACCAGGTGCATCCTTGGAAGATGCAGCTCTGAAAGCTGAGCCCGGTTCTGTGGGGACGGACAGATGCACGGCAGAGGGGAGGGGTGCTGTTGATTGGAAAACACACACTCTGGTGATGAGATAGTGCCAGTCTCCTGTTTCAACCCCCCCCAGGCTTCCTACTGCACCCAGAACAGAAATCTAGCCCTCCACCGATCTTTCTCTACATCTCTCACCCCGCCTTGCGTCCCTCTTCCTCGTACCCCATCCAGTACGGGCCCTCACCTTCCTTCTGTCTCACCCACCCCATCCGTGTCCCCGTGCTCCTCCATCTAGACGGCTCTGCCCCAAACTACCTATGGCTAATGCACTCATGCATCGACCCCAAAGCCATCTGACACCCTCTTCAATACTCTTCATAGCACAGGTGACGCTATTCTGTTTGTTCCCTGTGTCTATTCTATTTCCGCTGCCCAACGAGAGGGATCCAGGAGGGCAGTGCTGACTCCCTGGGAGAGTGCATGTTAAATGCATTAAAGGGAAAATACACTGATAAAAGCATGTGTGGGTAAAATGTATTTCAAGGAATCTGGTCCAACACACATTCTCATTCAGCTACGAAGACCAGCTAGAAAACTGCCTGAACTACGAATGATGCCTGAGTAGTTTGCAAGGAAATACTACTTACGTACACAATGCAGGAGACAGAAGTAACCAAGATGTCAGCTGTGAACTTAGGCATTCATTCATTCATTCATCCATGCATTCATTAGTTCATTCATTCATTCATTCGTTCATTCAGGCATTCATGCATTCACTTTTCTATATGCCAGTTCCTTGCCTCAGCACAGAGACATCATGTAAGATCTAGTAATAATGAGCGTGAGGAGCATGAGTCTTACACCCCATGCCTTATGGATGTTTGAAACATTCAATATTTCCTCTATAATTCTGCATTGAATAAGAAATGAGGTCGAGAGGTTACCTGCCCCGAATGTCTTTTTTTGTGCATGAGCCATTATTTGCCCACATCCCATCACCCAGGCAACATGGTCACCTTCTTACAGGCCCCTATAGGTCCAACATATTCATGAGGGCAACGCACTTTCTCATGACGGAGGTGGGTCGTGGGGCAGGAGGCTCTAACAGGAAAGCAAACACGTTGCATGTGAGCACGCTTACTCTCAGCGCACAAGCATCCCTCCATGGCACGCTGGCTCCCAGGCTACGACCTCACACCATCTGACACTCAGTCCTCTGGCCTTCCATTCTCTCCCGGTCCTTCTGCACTCTCCCCTCCTCCCCCCCAGCAGCATTCTCCATGATCTCTTAGACAAGGCTTGTGTCTGAGGTCTGCTAGCCAACGTCTCAATAGTTCACCCAACAGTCCACGTGACCTTTCCTTTACAATGAAAGCAATAGCCTCTCAAAGATACACTGGGTGCTCTCTGTTACCCTATCAATATTAGTTCACCTCCTAGCATTCCGGCATACTTTCTTGGAGAAAACACGGTTAGGGAGCAGACTAATGGCAAGGCTACCAGGCAACCAGGGTATTAGGTATGTGCTTCATGATAATTTTTGACACTAATAATGACTCTTAAAACATAATGATAACAAAGTGAATATTTTCTATGTGCCAAACACTGTTTTGGGCACTTTGCATGCATTATCTTAGTTCACCCTCTTATTTGCCTTTATATGGTGGACATTGTATTATCCCTATTTTACAGATGGAAAAACCGAGGCACAGCTGGGCGAGCTAACTTGCCCAGGAGATGGTTCCCCATGCCATCGCTCTGACCAGGACCATGGTTTCCCAAAGCAGCAGCAGGGTGGGGTGGAGTGGGGGTGGTCAGAGGAAACAGCTTCCTTCTCAATGAGCTGAGACTGTATCTGAGGCACTGGTGTCCTCTCCTCAGAGAGGGGGATGAAAGGAGAAGCCTGGTCATGGACCCTGATGGACAGATTCAAGTTCAGAACCTGATGGACAGATTGCGAATGATCACCCCTGCTTGGTCCATGCCAGGCTCTGCTAAGAGCTTTCCAAGCTCAATCATAACGTAACCCCCAAACCTCAAAGGCAAGTGTGGTACATACATTTGTTGAAGTCATTCTCTGACTGCTTCAGGCTCTCTGGTCACAGAGCTGGTGAGTGGCGGGTAGAAGTGGGCTTCTGCCTCAAGGACAGGAGGTTTTCATGGCTGCACCGGATGCAACACTTCTTCCCAGGCTTCCCTCTGAGTTTCTCTGGGGTCAGGCGAAGACATCTGTCACCTTGCGGGCTGATGGCTCCTTCCCAAGCTCACATCCACAAGTCATCTCACTGCTTCCCTCGCGCTGCTGGCTTGAATTGCATATGATCGCATTTCTCCCCTGTTGGAAAAAAAGAAAGGGTATCTATGAAATCGTTCTAACTAAGCAATACTTTTCCATTTCCACTGAATTTCAGAAAAACCTAATAATAACAACACACTCACCAAGGCAGATATGTTAACTTGTTGAGCCTTTAATTGATGATTTTAAAACATGGAATCTTGGCATATTTATAACACCCTTTTTTCTGTAAAAGATTTGATTCTAATGTATTTGTACATACTAATCTGTGTATATGCTCATATCTATAAAAATTCCTATATGTGTATTTATCTGTATCTAAATTGAGCCAAACAAGAGTTCATGCTGATAACTCCAAGTCAAATCCATGACCACCTGGATTGTTCTGGTATTCTCCCTTGCTTGATGGTAACTTCCTACTGTACCAAAGAGAACCTTGGTCTTCCTCATCCGCCACTCATTTACTTAATAATTCCATTCCAGGATACTCATGTAGTGGTTTCAGAATTAACTACCATTCCTGTGGGAAATGCCTTTAGCAAGTACGGTGCTGACCTGAAATTCCTTTTGCCTTTAGTGTTACAGACCCTGCTCACATCCCGAGTCACTCAGATTAGCAACGTTTTTTCCTATCCTGTTTCATATGTTCGTGACACAGTTAGGTTCTTTTGTCATGGTCTACTCCATCCTGGGGTACCTCAAACTCTTACATGCTGTATTTTCAATTTGCATGCATGAACTCTTTGTGTTATAAATAAAGTTATATGGGCTTTTGACAAACACATAATGTCCTGGAGCTACTATTATAACATCACACAGAACAGTTTTCCCTCCCTAAAAAAATTAATAAATCACGCTTTGCCTATTTCACCATTCCTACATCCAACTTCTGACAGTCATCGATCTGTTTACTGTCTTTGTACCTTTGCCTTTATCAGAAAGTCTTATAAATAGAACCAAATAGTATATAGCTTTTTAAGACTGGTTGGCTTGTGAATTCTAAAAGTAAAAATTAAAGAAACAGGGAAAGGAGAGAGCAAAGTACTATTAAAAATACATGCAGTGAAAAAAGTGAGAGATATAGATTTTTGTGGAAAAAATGACATTTGGTTTTCCAGTGAAAGACAATATACGTGCAGGAAGGTACCCAACGGTAAGCGTAGAAAGCATGGTATTGGAGAGAAGTAGACATGTCGATCAATAGAACAGATTAGAAAGTCTATAACTAGACACACACATTACGGTTGATTCACTTTCAAAAAGGTGCAAAGGCAATTAAGTACAGATAGGATGCTCTTCAACAAATTTTTCTAGAATATGCACAAAAACTCGAGTCTTGATCTATATTTTGCACCCTACACAAAGATTAACTCAGATTGGGCCTTAGTCTGACACATGAAATCTAACAACAAGACACTTCTAGGAAAAAAAACACAAGGGAGTAATTCTATGACCTTGAGTTAGGCAAAGATTTCTTCGATATGACACCAAACACATGATCCACACCATTTTTTAAAAAACTGATAAATTGGACTTCACCAAAATCAAGAACTTGTGCTCTTTGAAAGACAAAGTTAAGAGAATGAAAAGGTAAGCCACATACTGTGAGAAAATATTTGCAAAACATATCAAAGGGCTTTTATACAGACTATGTAAAGACTTCTCAAACTCCAACAGCACAAAAACAATTCGTTTGACAATGAAGTCTTAGCAGATATTTCACTAAAGAAGATAGAGGGTTGGCAAGTTGGCAAATAAGCACATGAAAGGCTTCTCAGCATCACTAGTGATTAGAGAAATGTTCATTAAATCTACAATGAGACACTACACTACACTTCACACAACAAAAAAAAAAGGAAAGAAAGAAAAACTAACCTGACATTTTCAAGATACACAGCCATCAGCGCACTTACTCCTTGATGACGGGAGAAAAAGGGTATAGACACACCCACTTTGGAAAACATTTTGGCAGATTCTGTTTTTTAATTTTAAAGATTTTATTTATTTATTTTTAGAGAATAGAGAAGGGAGGGAGAAAGAGAGGGAGAGACACATCCGTGTGCCAGAGATACGCCCACTGACTGCCTCTTGCACGCCCTCAACCAGGGACCTGGCCTGCAACCCAGGCACGTGCCCTGACTGGGAATCGAACTGGTGACCTTTTGGTCTGTGGGAAGATGCACAATCCACTGAGCCATGCCAGTTAGGGCCATTTTGGCAGATTCTTATGATGTTAACCACACACCTACCATTTGACCTAGCAATCCCAGTCCTAGATATTTATTGAAGCAATATGAAAACTTATACTAACACCATAACCTATCCAGAAATGTTTATGGTGGTGTTACTCGTCATCTCTAGGAAGTGGGAACTGTCTTAACTGGAGAATAGATAAAAAACTGTGGTACCTTCATGCAACGGAATAATATTCAGTAATAAAAAGATCAAACTACTAATTCAGGCACCCACATGGATGAATATTAAAGGCATTAAGCCAGGTGAAAAGGCTAAATGTACGATTCCAATTACATGACACATTTGTACAGGAAAAACTGTAGGGTGGGAAACAGGTGAATCATTGTCTTGGTTTGATGGTAAAGGGAAGGACTGACTACAAAGAGAAACACAAAGGAGTTTTTTGAACGATGGGAATTTTCTGTATCATGGTTATGGTGGTGGATACACGATTCTATGCATTTGTCAAAACCCATAGAACTTCCGCTCACAGTGCAAGTCTTACTTTATACACATAAAAACAACAGCAACAACAATAAGGTTGGCACAGGGGATAAACGGGACAGCGTTAGGATGACATATGACTCTGGTTCCCTGTCTTCCGGCTCTAAGAACTTTGTTAAAAATCTCTCACGGCCTCGCCTACATGGGGCCAATGGCAGCTGAGGTTAGTCTGCAGAGAAAGGGCCAGTTCCTGGGCTGACAGTCTTAAAAGACCCCAGACCAACTGCTTTGCAAATCAATCCAAATTCACTCTGGCTGTGGACTCCCCATTTTTTCCTTCTTTTTTTCTGTAGAGCACAAATCTTCGCTTTGCTCCCTCTGTGTTTGTAATAAATCCCCATATTTATCCTTCAAGTCAAGACCTGTCTCCAAAGCAGTGATTTTCAACCAGGATGCCACGAGAATCTTTAAATTGCACAAGCACATGCAATATCACTGCTTAATCAGGGGCACTGACCTCTTTTCCTTTAGATTGTGGAATAAAACAAAATGACAACAGCCAACCCAACAACAGTCATTCAGTATGAATGAATCAAAATTGCACCTATGTTTTTGGTCAGATCGGCAAAATAGAATATATTCTTTAGTGTGCTGTAGAATTTAAGTTAATAGATTATAAGTGTCATGTGGTAAAAAAAAGGTTAAAAATCGCTGCTGCAGAGGACAGTGCCCCTGAGACTGGATACCAAGTGGTGACTCTTGAAATATTTTCAGAAAACGCCCTATTTGGCCCCTGTCCTTTGTCTTATCATTGGGACCCTGATAGAATTTTGTCAGCTAGAGCTGTACAAACGCATGAACGTTCTGAGACTTGGTGCGTCTGAAATAAAATAAAATGTGTGGGCGTGCAGTGGGTGACACTGCCGGCCCTTCCGTCATGGACCACCTCAGCATCATTGGACAGGTGGATGGAGGGTAAGGAGCACGCAGGCCGGTCCCTCCCTCCCCTCGTATCCCTGACAAACGCAGGCTCGGGAAGAGAGGACACCTCCCTCTCTACTCGCCAAAGGCCCATGCAAGTAGGTATTAAGAGATACATTGATACTGTTCTTGGACCAACATCTCACAGAGCCCTTTGAGATCAGGTATAGCAATCATTCCAAACATCTCAGCTCTAGCTCCTTCCCTTGATTTTCCAGAAATCCTGAAAACAGCTCCTGACGTCCTTGTGCTCCACATAAGTGCACACCAGTATGGCTTGTTTCCAGGGCTGAGAAGAGCCTCCAGGTCAAGGTCAAGACGCCATAGACACTGTGCACACATTCAACATCAAATGGTGCTCAGGGTTTGCCGCGGCCATGAACTGCAGGAATGGAATGAAAGCCGGGACAGAGACAGAGCAAAATGCCCTTTTCATGTGAATGCAGAAGGGCCTGGAACCCAGAGAGGCACCCGGCACCTCCCAGTTGTTTGCAGGGTGCCCCGGTGAAGCCACCTCCCAAGGCTGCCTTCAGCCGACATCTGGTGTCAGCCGACACCCTGGAAGGGTCAATATGGACCTCTACTTTGTATGTTTTTTTTCTCCCGTCCGTGTTGCAGATTCATTTAGACAGAAACATGTGCCAAAGGCGATCTGACAGTGAGCCACAGACTTCCTCTGTAGCCTGTTGTCCATTAAAATGATTGAGGGGGGAAAGGAAAAATAAAGTGATTTGTAGCTGAGAGAAACTAAAAAATAAACTAGTATCTTTTCGAGGGGATATAGTAGGATAACTCCTGGAAAAGGAGGCAAGAATACGGCTTCTGGTCCTGCCCCTCTGACTTACTAGAGCTGTGAGTGGGGCACGCTGTGTGACTTCAGGAAACCGCCATCACCGGGTGGGCGGGAATGACTGCCTTGCCTGCTTTACCTTCAGGGCACAGGCCTGTGTGTGTGGAGACAATAAATCAAAGAAAAATTTTTTTTTTGCCCTGGCTGGCATAGCTCAGTGGATTGAGCGCGGGCTGCGAACCAAAGCATTGCAGGTTCGATTCCCAGTCAGGGCACATGCCTGGGTTGCAGGCCACGGCCCCCAGCAACCGCACATTGATGTTTCTCTCTCTCTTTCTCCCTCCCTTCCCTCTCTAAAAATAAATAAATAAAATCTTTTTAAAAAAGTATTTTTTTTTACCTTTCTGGATTCCAGAAAGAATGATCACATTGCATACACGCAGCAACTTCCGTCCCTGGAGTGTGAGACGATTCACACACAGGTACCACTCGTCCCCAAGGTCCCAGCGAGGGGTGCGGAGGAAATAAAGAGCTTGTTCACTCATGGAACTGATATTTATTCAATGCCTCCTATTCGCCCTGTCTATGCTACCTGACCTCATTTGGTGTTCATCGTGAATCTCTGTGCTAGCTGTGGTCATTCCCATTTTACAGGCAAGAAAATAGAGATTCGGAGAGATGAAATAAGGTATTCTCAGTAAGACATCTGTCCCCAGGGCCCGCAGCTCGCTTTCCATGTCAGGATGGAGAAAATGTCACAGAACTCCCCAGCTCACAGGGTGGTCCCTCTGGAAGTGCGTCGCCTTCCTGACTTCAGGGAAGCGCTCTCCTCGACAGCTTTCTCACATTATCACGTGGTTTTCATAATCAGGAACGCCGTAGGATCTTCGGTCAAACTGCCTGACTCAGTTTCCGGTCAACCACTGATGAGCTGTGCGACTTTAGACCACTTGTTAAGCTTTCCTTGAGCCCCATTTCCTCGCATGTAAATGGCATAGCGAAGCAATGTACCTTACAGTATGACCGTGAAGGTTCAATGACGTAGAAGATAGAGTACTTAGCATTCTGCCTGGTGTGTGTCAGTGCCCACCGATACTAAATCCACTATAAAGTTCAGGCAATAATATCAGCGTAACAAACACATTTTTTTTTCCTTTAAAAAATGTTTTATTGTTGTTCTAGTGCAGCTGTCTCCACTTTTCTGCCACCACTCCCCTCCACCCTGCCCACCCCCACCTCCCACCATCAATCCTTCCCTCCTATGGCTTTGTCCACGGGTCCTTTAGACACGTTCCTTGGTGACCTTTCCCCTTCTTTCCCCCATTCTCCCTCTCCCCTCTGGTTACTGTCAGATTGTTCTAATTTCAATGTCTCTCCTTATATTTTGGTTGCTTGTTTGTTGTGTTCCTTAGGTTCCACTTATAGGTGAGATCATATGGTATTTGTCCCTCACCGCCTGGCTTATTTCACTTAGCATAATGCTCTCCAGATCCACCCATGCTGTCACAAAGGGTAGGAGTTCCTTCTTTCTTTCTGCTGTGTAGTATTCCATTGTGTAAAGGTACCATGGTTTTTTGATCCATGCATTTACTGATGGGCACTTGGGTTGCTTCCAGCACTTGGCTATTATAAATTATGCTGCTATGAACATTGGGGTGCATAGGTTCTTTTGAGTTGGTGTTTCAGGGTTCTTAGGGTATAGTCCCTGCAGTGGAATTGCTGGGTCAAAAGGCAGTTCCAGTTTCAGTTTCCTGAGGAAGTTCCATACTGCTCTCCACAGCGGCTGCACCAGTCTGCATTCCCACCAGCGGTGCATTAGGGTTCCCTTCTCTCCGCATCCTCACCAACACTTCTTGTTTGTTGCTTTGGTTATGATGGCCATTCTGACCGGTGTGAGGTGGTATCTCACTGTGGTTTTAATTTGCATCTCCCTGATGGCTAGTGATGCTGAGCATCCTTGCATATGTCTCTGGGCCCTCTGTATGTCCTCCTTGGAGAAGTGTCTGTTCAAGTACTTTGTCCATTTTTTAACTGGATTGTTTGTCTTCCTGGAGTGGAGTTGTGTGAATTCTTTGTATATTTTGAAGATTAAACCCTTGTCGGAGGTACCATTTGCAAATATATTTTTTTCTGTATGGTTGGTTTCTTTTCATTTTGCCAATGTTTTCTTTAGCTATGCAGAAGCTTTTTATTTTGATGAAGTACCATTTATTCATTCTTTCCTTTATGTCCCTTGCTCTAGGACACAGCAAACACATTTTAAAACTAATATTAAATGTGGTCATGTGTCCAATGACTTCTATACATGATGTAAAATGTGATTTGATTGTTGATAATAGAAGAATATGGTATTTACCTTATTTTCTTTTAAATTACTGTTAATTTTGAGTCAGATTTAGAACATAGACAGGTGTACATTTAATTAAATTTGGAACTCAGCAATTTTTCCTTCTTTGAGAGGAAATCCAAAGATAGAAGAAGAAAATTACAACAAATATTTATAAATTAATTCTTCATTTGATAAATATCTTTTGGCAAGATACGTTACAAAAGTCAAAAAACAAAAACAAAACAAAAATAGAAAAATGATTATAGTACAAAAAAAAAAACAATTAAGGAGGTGAAGAGGATATAGAAAGGCATCCCTGGAAGACTTATGACATCTGTCTCTTATTTTCTTTCTTGTTTTCTTTTTGCCCTTAAACCCACAAAACACATTCAGCTGACTTTCTTCTGTCATGGTGTAGTTGATACAGGGTGAGGAGGCAGGACCATCCTCCAGCCGATCACGTACATTTTGAGAGTTGGGGCTTGAGAGTTGCTGAGTTATGACAAGGTTGTGAATCGGTAGCTGATAGATTACCCAACTCACCTTCTGTCCAAGAGGTGTTCATTACATTTGTTTACACATCCTCATGTTATCTTGGCCTACAAAACCCACTATAGGTCCTGGCCTGTATCTCTAACTGTATTCTCTAATACTAGTCATTCCCTGAATTAGTCAGGATAAGGTAGGTTGTGCTGCGGTAACAAACAGCTCCACTTTCTCAGTGGCTCAACATAAGAGACATTTGTTTCTTGTTCATAGAGTTTCTTTCTGAGACATCTGTTTTCTATTTGGTGAATGAGCTGTCTCAGCACAAGACCTTTCCCAGTCACACCCACAGGAACAGAATGAGACTGAGGAATCCCAAGTGGTGTTTCCCTGTTCCCCGGGGGAAGAACACACATTGTTGTTGTTTGCATTTCATTGGACAGGCAAGGCTGATGCCTCCGTCTAATCCTGTGAAGTGGTATCTCTGTGTCCGCCCAGAAGAAGAGGAGAAGTGGATATGGGCGGGCGGACATCACACCCGCTCGTCCTCTGTGCTTCAGACACACTGACCTTTAATTTCGGGACCGCTCCAAGCTTACTTCTCTGTTAGGAATCTTTGCACTAGCTCTTCTGTGGTGCCCATCAATGGAGGAGACTGTGCACAAGGGACACTTAGAGCAAATCCTCGATCTGAGAAGGATGTTCCTACCTATGTTCCTCACAAAGGTGGTCCCTCACCGTTGGCAAATGCCACCTCCTCAGAGAGGGCATCCCAGTCACAATCTATTATATTATATTAATTATATATTTTACATTATATTAATATGATATTAATATTAGATTAGATATTGCATTATATTATAGAATTTATCACTAATGCTTTTTTTTGCTTTTTAAGGTTTATTTCTTACCTCTTCTACCCCTTGCAATATGAGCTCTGTGAGACCAAAAATTTATCTTATCTCCTCATCAGTTGGCATTCTAGCACCTAGCTTGGTCCTGGTACATATGGGTAGTCAATAAATATTTGTCGAGATGAATAACTCAAAATGATATGAAGCTCAAAGTCAGTTCATAGGTGACGAGCAAAACTGACTGGACCAAACACCCTAACTCAGCCTCCAGCGCAAACTGGAATCCCCTGTATGCTGTTCCAGGTGGGAGAGCGTCCGGGCTGCATCTGGATACTTGGAGGACGGGCAGCTCACCGCTCATCAAGGGCAGCGTGACCGTGTTTATGGAGTGTGTGCTGTTCTAGGAACATCTCATTATAAAAGAATTTCATCTTTATAATCCTACTTTAAATATTACCATTGTTCATGTCACTTTGAAAATTGAGAACTTGTAGCTTAACAAAGTTTTGTAATTTGCTCCGGGTCACAGAGTTACGGATTCAAAAGAAGGCTTATTTTCATCTTGAAATTCAGCCTTTAACTAAAATGATCTAATATTTTCAGAAGGTGACCTATTCAATTTGTAGACACCTCTAATTGTTAGAATGATATTTCATCCTTTAAACTAAGTAATGCCTTCTTATGACTTTTCATCATTACTATTTTCCCCCGCTGAATAGAGCCACCCTCACATTGTTCTCTCTTCCATTTGGAAGCCGTGACAAAGCCTGAAGACCACCGTCAACAATGTGACATTATTTCCAGCCTCCTTTCTATGTAGGTTGTTATCTTTTTGATGCAGGGGAGCTCATGACCGTCCCTTTGAAATGTGCCAGACTGGGGATGGATGTTCCCAGCATGCTCTGCCCGGCACACGTGTGAGGGGCCTTTGCTATGATGGACTTGTACTCCACGTTCTGTTCTGGAGTCCGGTTGTCGCTTTAAGCTTATTTAGCAAATGAGACTTTCTAACAAGTTCCATTGCGCTTCATCTGAAGTACTAAAAATTACTAAGAACAATCAGTTCTTGTGTAGTGTAGTCTTCTAGCTCACGTGATCTCACAAACTTGTTCCTATCCAACTCAGAAAAGGAAAAAAAAAAACAAAAAAAGAGACCAGGGCTTTACCTGCCTTGATGCCCAGGAAGGGACCAGCCTCTCACGGCCAAACGCCAGAGACGATTGGCTAGAATAAATTCCACTGTGACCAGATGAAAGGAAACATGTCCATCCAGCTTGTAAGTACAGTGACTTTTCATGGCAGTGGGGACCCGGAGGAATTTCACCCCCATCAGACAGGGAGGCGGCAGAGCACCCAGACATAACAACGTGTGTGCATGCACACACACACACAGGGTCCATTTTCCTACGCCAGTGTGCAGGGTGGGGCTGGCAGGGCATTTGGACAGGCTGCTAGGTTCGCCTGTGTCGGGGGTGGGCTGGGACGCCAGCGGAAGGACAGTCTGTCTGAGCCGTTCAGTGGGACCTACACACCTTTGTTGAAAGGGCTCCACGTCACTTGCAGAAATGACAAATGTAGACCTTCATAGGAACGCCTGATTCGAAGACAGAACGGCTTTCATTCAAAACAACATCCTTAAAAAGTTAAATAATGATCCTTAATGATGGTCAAGAGGATACTCTATCCTTAAAGTAAGACAGGGTACTGATAAATAAGAAGGACCGTGGTAGGGCATTCTGGAAATAAAAAATTGTTAGCTTTTGAATTAACATCTGCACCGGTAATGAATCACATTCTTGGACAGTGCACAGCTAAAACGCATGCATGATGAGCTTGCTTATTTAATTGCAGGTAGAAATCTTGAGGAAACAAGATATCAAGCGATCACAGGCAGACCTAGGAGATCCAGCATCTGTATGGTTTTCAGGGGTTGACAAGCTCCTGCTAGGGGCAGGCATGCTTTCTCCGGAAAAGGCCAGACAGCAAATATTTTTTAAAATTTTTATTTTATTTATTTATTTATTTAGAGAGAGGGGAAGGGAAGGAGAAAGAGAAGGAGACAAACATCAAATGTGTGGCTACCTCTCACGCATCCCCAACTGAGGGCCTGACTCGCAACCCAGGCATGTGCCCTGACTGGGAATCAAACCGACAACCCTTTGGTTCGCAGGCCCGCACTCAACCCACTGAGCTACACCAGCCAAGGCCAGACAGCAAATCTTTTAGGGCTCTGCAGGCCATCGGGTCTCTGTCCCAACCCCTGAAGTCTTCCCTTGCAGCAGGAAAGTAGCAGGTGACGCACGAGCATGGCTGTTACAATAAAGCTTCATTTACAGAATCAGGTGGTGGCAGTGTGCTGAGCCCTGAACTGGGAGGTAGAGAGGGAATCATAACCCATGCGTCTTAGCAGCACGCCTACAGGCGGGCGCGGGCTCGAGCAGACCTGACTTTGCACACCAGCTCTCGTGCAGGCCCTGACAGGTCCATCTCCCTGAGCTGCTGTCCGTCCTTCGCGGAGGGAATGTCTTGCAGAGTGGAGGGTGAAGAGAAAAGCATGATAACATGTCCTAGTGTTCAAGTAGGACAATTAAATAGTATGTGAAGAGCTGAGCATTGTTCTGAGCTCAATAAATAATAATGCTTGCAATTTGAATTTTGATTGTCAACGAGGGAACACATTAATATATAAAGCATTATTAAAAATCAATAAGAAAATGATAGACACCCGAATATTTGAAAGGCTTTAGAATCAAGGAGCTGGCAGTTCTAAAAATAAGAACTATATTAAATTCTTAATATGGGGAAAAGAGGCATCTCACTAGGAATAAAAAATATTTACATATAATAGTGATGTCACTGGTTTGAAAAGAGAAAGAGATATTAACATTTTTTTCCTATTTCTTGGTGTTGGTGAAGGTACAAAGAAGTATACCCTTTTATCCACTTGCAACATTGGTCAGAACTGATACAACCCTAATAAGGGCAAATTGGTGGTTTCATTTCAAAGGCCATAAATATGTGTATGCCCCCGGAGCCTGCAATGCCACTTCCAGAAACAGGGGAGTAGATGGGATAGCTTATCCCATTTCACTGGAAGAGAGAGGCATGGTTGCATTGAGGCTGTGCAGCAAGATTCCCGAACCACCTTCTCTGTCTTTGCTTTCCTCCATGCGTCCTGTACTTTCCGGCCGAGGTGCAGGTAAACAGGGAATTCCAACTTGTTGGCCCAGGTTCAAAGAAAAGCCGATATCTCCCACCTTACCCTTGACCCTGCTTTCTGTCCCTCACCACCGGTGTTCCACACCCATGGGTAATGCTGTGTCCTCTTTTGTCACCAGGATACAAACTCCCTCACGGTATCGTTTTCTGTTTGTTAGTTTTCAGCACCTCAGACAGCTTTGCCCATAGTCAGTGCCCAAGAAATACTTGTTTAATAAATGAATGAATGGAGGCTAAAACTTCATCAGGAAAGCACATAAAAAATAGCAGTAGGTGGACTTCCCCTCGGAGAGCTTGCAAACAGAAACAGCTGAGTCCCGATGGTGGCTTTACTCAATCTCTGCTAATAATTACAGGTAATAATAATGTGAGTAGTGCGGTCACAGGTAGTATTTCTGACTTAGAATCCCTGGGAGAATGATAAAAATTCAGTACCCAATCTTACCACCCACCAATTATGGAGTTAAGATCCGAGAGCAGGGCCCTGACTGGTGTGGTTCAGTAGGCCGGGCGTCATCCCATAAAGCAAAAGGCCACCGGTTCGATTCCTGCTCAGGACACATGCCTGGGTTGTAGGTCATGTCCCCGGTGAGGGGCATAAAAGAGGCAACCAACTGACATTTCTGCCTCACATCGATGTTTCTCACTCTTTTCTTCTCCCTCTCTCTATAAATAAATAAATAAATAAATAAATAAATAAACAAATAAATAAATAAATAAAATCTTTTTAAAAAGATCTGAGCACAGGTCCCAGAATGTGCATATTGTCCCACCCCCCAGTGGTTCGGGAGACAAATCACAGTCACCGCAGGCTGACCCCAGAAACACGAACAGTGTGAAGACGGATGGTGAACTCACCTGTGTTTTCAGCGGGAAAGAAAGGTTGCCAATCTGCTAGCGACCCTTCACTTGCGTTGCCTAACCTCCTTCTAGCTCCGCGAGTCTCCGAAAGGGCGCCATTGTTTGCGACGGCAAAAGGGTGGGACATTCAATACGTTTATGGGAATTCAAAGGGGTTTGCAGTTACTGCTGAATACGCCTGTCATTAATCAAAGTGCTCACCTTGACAATGCAAGGTTAAATGGCACACTCATTAAGAAATTTTTTTAATGATTCCTCCTTGTTGATGTTAATGGCAGATGAGTTTTTAGTCGTGACAAGGCCAGTTGTGTTGAGCTCCAAACAAAGCTGAGTGGCTGATTACTTGACGGAATCCATCCCGGCTTTTCATCCAGCATCTGAAAGCATTCTTGACTTCTCTGAGCATGTTGCCCCGCCCGTCCTTTATGACACATGCACATAGACACACAATCACAAACCTTGTGGGAATGAAACCATTCAAACAAACAGGCTAATGCGTGGGGCGGGGCAGGTGCGCCTACCTGACCAAAGGGCTCTTGACAACGGCCCGTTTCGAATTTGTTTGACTAGAGAAGTTCACCGCTGCGTGTTTAATAGAAAAGAGACTTTGGAATGTCTCGGTGAGGGTTTTTTTTCTTTATTCACCATAACACACAGGGAAAAACCACGGTAGGAGAGTGGGCTACCGCTGCTCTGTAGTTTGTGTGTGTGTCTGTGTGTGCTTATTATGAATATAGCATGTAGGTGCAACACACATATTTAAACCAATGCAATTCATCTGTATGTGCTTACCAGCTTATGGAAAAGGAAGAATCCAAAGTGGGTAAATGGCTAATTGAAAATGGTGTTGGCTTGGATTCCCAGTCAGGGCCCATGCCTGGGTTGCAGGCCATGACCCCCAGCAACTGCACATTGGTTTTTCTCTGTCTCTCTCTCTTTCTCCTTCCCTTCCCTCTCTAAAAAATAAATAAAATCTTAAAAAAAAAGAAGAAAATGGTGTTGGCTCTTTTGCTCCCGACAGCCTTGAGTTGGGCCGAGAATGGGAATCATGAATCTGGTGTTTCCTCCTCAGGTTTCAATCTTAGAACCCTTGTGTGCGCAGGATTCTAATGTTTAAGGTGTTTGTTTTGGTCCCTAAACACAAGTCACCTGTTTTATCTGGCGTCCATCCAAAGACGTAGCAACTGTTCCAACACTAGAGGATGTTTGCCTTATCTACTGACTAGAATGTAACCATTTGGCACACTCACACGTATACCCACACACGTGCACACATGTACTTGTAAGAATCAAACTAAACTGCCTCCGACACCAGGTTTCAAGATGGAGCTATTTTCCCTCTTTCCACCAATGCTCACAGGAAGTACCGCTGGATCGTCAGCACAGCTGGGGAGACCGGGGGTGGCTGAAGTTTAATCTGCGGATATAAGGGAGGTATAGAAAAAAAAGTTGATATCTGGGAGAAGAGATAGAATCAAAAGCGATGTTTGTCACCGTTACAACTAGTCCCCTCCTCAAGCCGAAGCATCTACTAAATTCTGGAATGTGAGCATGCCCGCAAAGGCTCGCTTTCCCTGCAAAGCCGGAAGCATGTTGGGGTGTGAGGACCACATCCACTTAGTTGGACAAGAACAAGGCAGCCAGCTGAAGTCCTGGCTGCCGAGAGAGGCCTTTGAAGAGTTCCCTCCTGTAGATCCTAAAAGGGCGGCCAGGAAATGTTCTGATCTCCGGGTGATTATTACTCAGAGGAAGGCTCAAGTGTAGCTTCTGAGCAGAACCATTCACTTTTTTCATCAAAACTATCAAAAAAAAATGATTATTCCTGTGTCCATTGACCTTCACAGCAAAGAAAAGGAACTTCTGGTTGGCTTCCAAGGACGCGGGGCTCTGATACAATCCAAGAAAGGAAGGGTGTCTTCATCATGGCTCTAGACATGGGGGTGCCTAGTTTGCCGAAAGAAAAGAAGAGACTCCAGTGCAATTATTTTAGGCCCTTCCCCTTTGCCTTTCGAATGGCCTGACAAGCGGAGGGGTGGTTCTGCTGGAAGGTCAGAGCCGATTCAATCCACTCCAAGGTCATCCTGCCTCCCAGCCGTTCGCACCCCAGCTGACGGCTCTCTGGAGATCAGGTGTGACGTGTGGGCAGCTGGCTTTCCTCTGCTGGCAGGCAGCTGCCCGCTCCACAGCCGGGGCCTCTGTACAATCTCAAACCAACCTCTGCACCCCGCTTTTGACGATCTGCGGAAACTGATCGTCAGCTTCCGTCTTTCTGGGTTGCCTTACAGAGTGACGTCGGCTTCCATCTCGTTCCAAACAAAGTAGTTACGGAGACGTTTCCAACGCTTTTCTTGCTTCGAGCGTTGAGCATTCTCATGAATTAGCCTTTCAGATGGGTCTTCCAATGTTACCTTTGTCCTGGGATTGGTGTCTGGTTTGCATTTCCCCACTTGCAGTCTTTAGCGAAGCCCCACTTGGTCGCGTTGCAAGAGTTCTCGGAGCTTCCTGTCAACAATGCACATGCCCTGACGGGAGCAGATACTTAACATCACCGTGGAGTTTCCCTTGGGATTTTCCTGACGTCTTTGCTCAAGAGCTTACCCACCAGGAAAAGGGTAATATATATTAAAATAGAGAGAAAATGTGTTTGTCTGAAGTGCTTTGTAACACGAAACGAGCAAAGCCCATTTCTGAAGTGCTAACTCATAAAACAATCCCCCCCATCAATCGTTTTATCCATCAGGGTTTTCTGCTTTTAAGCAACCAAAACTGGCTCTAACCTACCTTTTGGAAGATTATGGGCTAGCTCCCCAATTTTAAAAGAAGACTCCAAGAGGTGAGTCATGATCAAGCACAGAAATGAGCGAATCCTTTCCCGGAAGAGCCACTATGGAGAGGGGAAAAGAAACAACTAACCTTGGAAGCACTCTGGAAATCAACCAGCACCACGTAACAATCTGAGAAGTGTTTGCTGTTGACAAACACGCTCGGTTCTGGAGTTCTGGATAAGGAGGGTGGGGGTCCATGGCATTCTGGGACGGACCCGCTCTCAGCCTACCCCCGCTCGGTAGGCATGCAGGTGACACCAGGCGGGCCAGTCCACGGGGACTGGCAGCTTCTCTGCCCCGGTTGGAGGCCCTCCGTTGATAGACACGGAGCAGCAGGCGATGGACAGCCACACCCAGAGGCCTTGTGTCAAGAGCGACTGTCTAGGAGTTGGTCAAGTTCGGAGGGCCCATGGAGACACCAGCTGAGGTCGCGTACTCAGGGCAGCAGCTCCCAGCTGAGTCCGGAGAGGGCCGGAGGCAGCCCCGTGCCCGTGGCTAGCCCTGAGGCTGTGTGCCCTGGCGTAGGAGATGTGCAAGGCCCAGCAGAAGGTAAGAAGCCCCCGAAGTGTCAGCCCTTTACCAAGGCTCTAGAGGATGTACTGCTGAGAGAGGCGCCCGGGTCATGGAGAGGTTCAGCAGCGGCCGTTCTCAGTAGACCGAGGTTAGTGGGAAGAGATACACTACTCAGGCAGTTGATAATGACAGGAACAAGGGAACCTCCAAACATAGAAGCCAGGGAGCAGAGCTTAGCCATCAGAAACCAAGGGAACATGAGCGTGGTAACGAGCGGCAAGTTCAGTGTCAACCACAGAGCCAGAGAATGATAGAGATAATTAATAGAATTTTTCTCTATCGTCCAACTGATGGGCAGTCAATAAGTGTACAGGGACATGAGTAGAATTAAATGAAATCTAGCACAGAGGATCAGGAGGCTGAGAGCAGATGCCATTGCAAAATGCCATGACCCTTTGCCCAGTTTCTGCAACAAAGCCAGTCTTCCGATGGGGAACCCTTTGATAGAAGGAGACGCCGGGTTCCTGGGAGGAAGGACCCCCCCACCACCACACAGTAGTGATCCCCCCAGTTACCCTCCAAAGAAATCTGTGGCCAGTTGCTTGGGCAAACAGACACGGTGGTGCACGGAGGACAATACCCACATGCTGCAGGGCTGTTGCAAATGCCTCAGCTGAGACGCCCCCGAGCTCATGCCTCCTCCCAAGGGCTGCCCACCCTCCATGACCGGTCAATAGGGAAACGCAAAGGCCCATCGGCCTGACCCCAGCTCAGGACACCCCAGAAGAGCCATCTCAGCTTTAGAGTCCCCAGGAGGTTGGCTCAGACCTTCACTGTGACTGCGGCACAGTCCATCTTCTCACGCTTCCCGGCCCAGCTGCCTGCCTCTCCTTCCCGCGAGCACGCGCCTGGGGTGCGTCTCTGCCTGCATCTCAGACTGTCTGCCTGGGAGCCCAGCCCGAGATAACACACCCCCCGTGCTGTGCCAACTGCAGCACACCCTACCAATTGATAGGTATCGATACACTTATAACAGATGGGCAGTCAACAAGTGTACGACGACATGTGTAGAGTCAAATGAAACCCAGCACAGAGCATCAGGAGGCTGCGGGCAGTTGCCATTGCGAAATGCCATGACCCTTTGGTTGATAATACTTATCAATGATTACATCTCAGCTATGAGTTGTTTTATGGTGTTTTCTTGGCCACCTATTAAGCAAAAATCTATTAGAAACATGAAAACAGCTGTTAGCTAGTCTTTAGGATTCCATGGCTTAAGAAATCCTCCTCAGGGTAAACAGAAGTGCAGTGTGGACTATCTTTCAAAACCCAGAGAGGGAAGAACAGTCATCAATTATGCCTCTCATTAACATTTTATGTGAAAAATTAATGCCCAAATATCCCCCGTCTTTATTACCCCCATAAAGAAGGCGTGTAAAGCCCGCGACGGTGTCCCCGACGATTAACGGAGCGTTTGCCCCAAGCTCATCACTCACGCTCGTGGGTTATGATACCTAAGGCCTTTCTCTTTTACAGTTTTAGTAAAAAAAAAGCAATATAAAAAATACATGAAATAAGCCAGGATGCCATTTACTTTTTCATGTTAAATGAGCCAGTGATTAGGAAAAAATAAGACTAGTTAATATTGCACTCCTCCAAGATTTAGAGAGTGTGGCTGTTTATGAAAATAGGCCTTTGACAGGAGAGGGGGCAGGAGAAGGAACGGCTGGGGCTCTGGAAGCCCAGGTGCTTTCTCCCAGTTTATCCAGGTACGACGGACAAATAAAAATTGCCTCGAGTTGGACTGTGGACCACAGAACTTTGGTCTTCCCTTTCCTTTCCCTGGGGCGTGGAAGTTAACATCTATAATTGTAAGTGAAAAGTGAAGATTTTAATTTAATATTTTAAACTATTCTATACTATGTATTTCTATCAATTAATCAAGTAAAGAAGTCACAAAACCATTCAAGTAAAGATGTCTGTGTGATGAGTATGATGTGATTAAAGAACAAAAATGGAGAAAACATTTAATATTTTATGTGACCGCAGTTATAAGAGGCAAGGTTACTTTCCCAGTCTTCAGCCCACGTCTGATTTTAGTGGCCGTCCCAGGACATGCTTTTCCTGTTATTATCCTTTTGCATGGCATTGGTGTCAACTGGTCTTTATTATCGCCACTGGTCACTAATGCGACCTTGTAAAGAGGAAAGCAATAAAGGCCATGTGGCCCAAATACATAACGGATGCTAGCCATGAGAGGTTGGCTAAGACAAGAGTCGCAATTCATTTTCAGACTTCCAGGCTGACAAATTCTACAAAACCAAAGGACTGAAAACTCTCTCACATTAATGGGTATTCAGAGGGCTCTAATGGATCGAAGATTAAGTCGCATCGGAACATTCTTATGTCTTTGCTTTTCTCGGTATGGGAGGCCTCAAAATTCTTTCAAGTATCACCTAGGCAAAGAGCATCAGATAGCGATACAATTGCCTTTGGCCCCGAAGGGTCCATTCTCTGTAGCAGAGGGCTGGCTGGGCGACAAGACCGTGGTTCCTGGCACGGCACGGAGTTCTGCAGGGAGGGGCCAGCGTGAGTAACCGTGGCTGCATTCCTCGCTGCCTTGCATCTGAGAGGTGCCGTGGGACTGGGTGTGAGTAGAGGTGACATAGGTGTGTAGGTGTGACAGGCCAGCATAGTTAAAAAAAAGATACACTTTCTCCAAGACCCTAGAGGAAGGCAAAGGCACAAGAGGGAAGAAGCCTGGGACCCTGAACGGCTGAGGAAAACCACCCACCGACAGGTAGGTCTGCAATGGACCGCGGCGTGGGCGACCAGACTCTCCCTGTCGTGTTATGCCCGAGGTGATATCTGATGTAAGTCAGTACCATGATATCGAAACATACTGTACATCATACAAATGCATAGCGAAATTCAAATGTCCAAAGTAAAAATGCACACATATTATAAAACACAAATATGTATGTATATTTACACATAAAATACGTACACGAGTTGGCAAAGATATCTGTGTGTGTGTATATGTATGTGCACATTTATATTTTGTTTTTTACATAAATGTTTCGGTGATGATTACAGAGAAGTCTGCATTCACAGACAAACACCTGAGCCGTGTGCCCGGTGAACAACCCTTGGAGAATTCGAGAAGAGAGGCGCTGGCAGTCCCGCCGGCCGTTCACATGGGGGCTCCGATCTGGTTTCTGAGCTGCTCTCTGCTGCGACGGTCCCCTCCTAACAGCCCCCCCCACTTAGTCCCCCAACGTGCTCACCCGAGTTCCACCTCGGGGTTCGTCTCCCCTCTTTGCGACTTGTTCTCTTATACTCACTGGGTGTTTTCCCCAGAAGAAATCCTCTTAAAACATGTCCCTGAACTGTCTCTCCTGACCCCGATTCTGTTAATAGCGATTGCCACAAATAAGCATTTGCTCCTTGGTGCTAGACACTCCCCAGAAGACTTGCTTATATTCCCCGTCTTGGATGTATCACTGGCCACCCTCTTTTGAATCTGTAGCCGTGTGACTTTTGTCTTTGCCCATCCACCAGCCATCCCACCGCCACTCAGTCGTCGGTGAGCGCTGAGTTTCTGAATCCTGAGGTCTCGTCCTCATCCAAGACGACCATCAGCAGCCTCGGACACAGCGGATGTGTTCCTCCTCCTCAAAGCGCTTTCTCCGCGTGGCGTCCCAAGCCCCGCCCTCCACTGACTGCCCTCCTGCCCCATCGATCACACCTTCTAGGTCTTCATCAGTTTCTCCTCTCTCCCCCCAGTGTCTTCAGGCCTGAGGGTCTCCCATCTCGGCCTCTGGTCCTTTTCTCCACCTGCGTTCTCCCCTCTGGTCACCTCATTCCGCCTCATAGTTTTTCATTTGTTTATTTCTAGCTGTTCCCCAATTCATGTTTCCTGCACACTCTGGACTCCAGTGGCGTGGCTGACATCGTCAGACACTGGAATGTCCGTCTCACAGACTGTGTGACGTACCACGTCCCAAGCAACACTGACACTGTCCCCTGTCTCCCCCACCCTCCACCGCATAATCTGCTCGACCCGCCGCTTGCACCTGCCCGCGCGACAGGGCTTTTTCGATTGCTCAGGCCAAGTCCCTTGAGCGTTTTCTTGATTTATCTTTCTCTCTCTCAAGTTCACACCCTATACCCAATATGTCAGAAAATCCTGTTCATTCTGCCTTATAAATAGAAGCAGAATCCGACCACCTTGCGCCTTCTGCATTGCTACCACCCTGATTGGATCCAGCATCACCTGGTGCCTGGGTTGCTGCAGTAACCTTAGAGTCTTTCACGTTGCAAGTAAAACCATGTCAGTTCTCTTTTACTTTATGTCATTCTTTTTCTCTGAAAATTCCCGATGGTGCCCATCTCACTGGGGGTGCAAAGCAAAGTCCCCACATGGCCTTTTTGGTTCCAGATGCTTCTTTGTCCTCATCTAGGTGCTTTTCTCTTGTTCCTTCTCCTTCACCTGCTCTGGCCTCCATGCGGCTTCTCGAATGTACTAGACACCTGTCAACGCACGACCTTGCCCTGGCCGTGACCTCTGCTGGGAATGTCACTTCTCCAGACAGCCACGTGGCTAACTTCACCCCCTCCACGTCTTTGCTAATGTCGCTTTCTGACCTAGAGGCTCCATGGGACCGCCGCACTGGCGATGCCCCCTCTTTCCCTGACCTGCTCGGGTCTCCCATTTTCCCACAGCAACCTTCAGTCTCAGGTAGATCCAGGAGCTTACTCACTAGTCATAGCTGTTCCGCATCCATCGTAGCCCATGTTAAAATGCTAGCTGCCTGTGGGCCAGCATCTTGGCGAGTGCTGTTCACCTGCACGTCCTCAGCAGCCGGAACTACGTTTGTAGCCAGGCACATGCTCAGAACAGTGTTTGTCGCGGACACCGAGTACGGGAAGGAAGCAGGTCTGTGCGTTGACTCATCCACTCAGCCCCCTGAGACACTGAGCGTGATCGATCAATCGACTCGCACCCAGCTCCCGTGAGTAAGGGATGGAACACCTAAATATTTTAGTGATTTTTCAATAGTCAATGTGAGTGGCTCCTCTTGTATCTAGTTATTTAATAATGATATGATCTAATATTTATCAAATATTGAGAAAACGGAAATGTAGATAGATTAGTCATTTGTGTAAAGCCATAAATCTTGCAAGAAATGCAGTCTAAGTCTGCCTGGGCAGCTCCGACTGATCCATTCTCCCACGGTCTGCAGGAAAATTCCCCACCCGTCACAGAACTTTGTGAAGTACAATAAAAATGAATGACTGGAAACATAAAAAGTTTCCAAAGGCACCGATCATGCAGAGTCCACTTGCTCAGCGTTAAGAGTCGACAGAATCATCAAACTGCTAAACATCAAAATGGTGACTCAATTTCTGCATTTGTCACATGGAAATATGGGTTGGCAAACCAGTGTGGGTTCTGGAACTTGGTATGATGCTGCCCTCGCCTAAAATGCCTCCCCAGGCTCACCTTCTCTGCACCCCCGACACAAGCTGGCAAACTTCAGACACGAACTACCCGGTGACTGCGTTATTGCTACTGGTTCTCCGCATCTGGAATAAACTATACTGTGTGCACCTTGATGGAATACAGCTAGTGTTGTCTCTGAGAAGAGAGGAGGGAGATCTGATGACAACTGTACACAAATGTGTCCCCCAGGGCCGAGATGATGTGTTATTGGGCTGAACTGGACCCTTCTAGAAAACCCTCCAGCAGAGTCAGACAGCTATAGGCACATGGACCTGCTGAGGACAGGAGGCTGGGGTGGGTGGGGGGGCTTTTTGTCACTTCCTTAGACAAGATGCCGAACAGATTGGGAACAGAAGCAGTGGTTTTCTTGTCAGATTTGTCACCGGGAGAGAGCACATTTCCAGCATAACTGATTGCGTCCAGTGGTCGCCCAGGAAACAGTTTTGCAATCTGTGTTTAATCAAATTCATTGAGTTTTCACAGCATTACAAGCAGTTCGTTACTGTCATTCTCTGCACAGATGACTCGATTCCTCACTACCGCTTACCCACTTAACACCGCCTGGCAATGGCCAGTGCCAGCCATCTGCCGCTCCGGTGCCAAGAGTGATAACTTCTGGTGCAGAGCATGCACATTATGTTATGATATTTAATCTTTCCTCTGTGGGGTATCATTCAGCGTAACCACCCTTCTGGAGCGTAGAAATGGGAAATAATATTGCTTCCGTAGTGGTTTCCCCTCCCAGGTTCTGTGGTTGGCTGCCAACAACCAGCCACTCTGTGGACCAAGGCAGGCCATTAGCCGCCGCAACGGTGCCCGATGGCCGCGCAGGGCCTCGCCGAACCGGTGTGTTCCTGGTGTTCCAGCAGTGCTCTGCAGCCGAGTCCCCCCACAGCGGGCTAGTGAGGGTTCAGCGTGGACCTCCCTCTGGCACACGGCTCCTGCCCCAGGCAATGCTGTGCTCTCCAGGGGGTCTTGTTCTCCACCCCTAGGTTCAGGCGTGGAGGGAAGTAGAAGGTCGATGGTAACGGTACACGCTGAGCACAATGCCCTGATGATCCCACTATGACGTCATGGGCTGATGACATCAAACCACCCCTCAAGTCATCCGGGGGGGAGACAGCAAAACCCCATCAAAATCAGTAGGGAGCATCTCACAATCAAAAGCTAGGTGTTTGACCTCGGAGTTTTATTGTACAGCTTCGATGCAGGTGTCATATAGAACCTTGGTTCCCGACTTTTGATTTAACGTGTGTCCCCGAGTCTGAGAAGTGACTCCCAATTCATTCATTTAATGTTGTCAATAAATATTTACTAAGTGCCCCTTCTGTCATTCTTTACAGTGTTTCAAAATGCCTAATGCACTATTTTCCTAATGTGGTTCAATGAGACATTAGGTTTATGGGGGTAATAGAAAGGAATTATTCTGCGGTCCATCAAGTTTGCAAAAAAAAACCCCACAAAAAAACAAAAAAACCATAAACAAACAGCAACAACAACAAAAAACAGACCCTGAATGACGCGGAGAGAAGCGCACTTCTTGGTAGAGTGGTTTCTCAGACCTGGCACTGGGCTCGTGTGGGTGGAGGATTTCCAAGCGGGGAATTTAAAAGGCCATATTATATCCACAGTGCTCAGGTTAAGCGAAACGTCCTACCTGTTTGCGTTTCCCTGCAGAACATCTGATAGCCCTCATTTCTCTCAGAATACGTTTCGGTTCATTGTATCACCACACGCTACTGCTCACGGAGGAGCTGTGTGGTTCTCCCCTCGAACCTCTTCCCTTTCCTTGTGGTTGGGTGGGGTGTGACATGTCTCCTTTGGGCCGGCTGTCGTAAGCAAATGGAAGCATAAAAGAATGGGTGTGTGTTCTCCCGGCCCCGTCCTGCCCCGTCTTTCCCTCCGGGGCTGACCACAGGGGACGCATGGAGAGGTGCTGGGGTGGAGAGATGGGACGGGTCTGGATTACCGAGTCAGCATTTAAAGAGACTGGCCTCTCACGGCTACATGGCCAGAGTGGAATTTGCATGAGTGGCAAATAAGCTCTTCTGGTTTGGAGTAGGCTGCTCAGCGCCGGATAGCTGAACTTGACCGCTGTATCCCCAGGGAAACTACGGTGGGTGACGTTTTTTCCTCTATGGCCTGAGATGATACGCGTGCAGAACGGATTATCCCCCCAGCCACGGCCACAGGTTCTTAATCCGGGCTCAGACTCGACCAGCTCCTCAGGACTTACTCAGTATTGAGAAGGAAAAAACATTGTTTTTGAAAGGCTGGGAGGGGAGTCAGCACAATAAGTTGTGTTTCTCGTTAAAGGGTTTCCAGCACGTGCCGCACGAGGGAGGGTGTGCTGCCGCGTCTGAGTGCCCTCTGCGTCGGAGGAAGGAGTCTTTCTTTGCCTCGGGTCGTTTTTTTTTCCTTTTCACTAAATTTATGAGTCTAGGTAAACACGTACATCTCCTTCACCTCCAAGGAGAAGTCTTGGGTCCTAAAGTGATTGCCTAAAGAAAGAAGCCATTTTATCAGAAACTTAAGAATCTTCATGACAACATCAACAACATGCATTATGTCCACTGGTTGGCGGGGCACTCCTTCCGGAGCTCCACAAGAATGTACATAATTTGGCTCCTGGGATTTTTATGGTCAAAAGTGGTGGCACTTCACATGCCCAGCCCCTCCCGAGCACACACGGCGAGCGACATGCGCATGGAGGAGGCGTTTTCGTCCTCAAACTCAGAGTTATGCACCATTTCTGGCACGAATGCCGCTGGTCTTCCTTCCATCTCCCAGTGAAGAGAGCACATTACAATGCAAATAAGTAGGAGGGGCATTCAAGGGAGAGCCTTGGGCGTGTCCTGTTTGTGTTTAAAGGGCCATTGGAAACTCTGGTATTTCCCTTCTATTGGTGAAGTTACTTGCAATCTCTTACTTGCAGAACAACTGACCCTTATGTCGTGACGATGAGGATGATGGTTATTAGTTGCACAATGTTTTCTATATGCAAAGCACCACTCCAAGTATTAGCTATAAATGCAGCTGTATAAGCAGTTTTTATAAAATGTACCATATTTTGCCATGTATCATGTGCACTTTGTTGCCCAAATTTTGAGGGAAAAATAAGGATGCATATTATACATGGGTAGTACAAATTCCACATATATATAAATATTTTTCATTCTTTTATTTATGCATATGCATTGAAAGTGTAACTCTAGCCCTGGCTGGTGTGGCTCAGTGGATTGAGTGCAGGCCTGTGAACCAAAGTGTCACAGGTTCGATTCCCAGTCAGGGCACATGCCTGGGTTGCTGGCCAGGTCCCCAGTATGAGGCGTCATGAGAGGCAACCACACACTGATGTTTCTCTCCCTCTCTTTCTTCCTCCCTTCCCCTCTCTCTAAAAATAAATAAATAAAATCTTTTTAAAAAGTGCTAACTCTAGAAAGCAATAATAGTATCCATATGAAAAATAATACCCTGGAATATGATGATCAGTTTGCTTCTAAATATAAATAAGTAAATAAATAAATAATTGAATTAAAAATTTAAGGCAAAAATTTTTTTCCCTGAAAGTTTGGGCCAAAAAACCTGGGTGTGCCCTATACATGGGAGTACATTATACACAACAAAATACACACTTAATCTTAATCTTAATCTCAGTCCTCCCCACCACCATCAGAGAGGACTTTACGATTTCCCCCATTTTGCAGAAGAAATTGAGGCAGAGAGGACCAAGTAGCTTGCACAAAATTATGCACGCTGGTAATTTGTGGAGTTAAGATCACGGCATTAGCCAAGATGATTTCGAAACCCACATCCTGTTCACGGCACCGAAATGTTATTAAATGGTGCCATACGACCGCGTGTCATGATACCTGCAGCTGAGAACAACCAAGCGCCCATAGACTGCGCCTCGTTTACTGCTAGATCCTGGGAACCAAACTCTGCCTGTTTCTGGAGGAGCTGGGAAGTCCCTTGCAACAGGGAAAAGCAAGTTATAGTTCTTCTAAGAAACAAAGACTCGCGGATGTCGCCACAGCGGGGGACTGGAGGAAAGGAGAGGGCACAGGGGTTTATTGCTCCACTTTGCATGGAGAGAGCAGTTCTGCAGTCTGAGCTCTGGGACTCGTAACGTGGCTCAATTGTTCGCTCAGCGCGCACTCTAATTCTTATTTAGTCATTTGGGCACGATTATTAGTATTATTTTTAAGCCTCATCTAAGCATATGTTTTTATTGATTTTGAGAAAGAGAGGAAGGGAGAGAAAGAGAGAGAAACACCCATGTGAGAAAAAAACATCGAGCGGTTGCCTTCCATTCATGCCCCAGCTGGGGATCGAACCTGCAGCCTAGGTATGTGCCCTGACCAGGAGCAAACCCACATCCTCTAGGTGTCCAGGCCAACGCTCCAAACGACCTTTGCCTCCTGATCAGGGCAGGGCACAATGATTGATTCGAGTGTGCACTCTATGTTGAGCCACACCCAGGCCCTGGACAGACAGCCGTGACCAGGCCAGGCCCGGTCCTGGCCCCCAGCACACGTACCTGCCGGTGGGAGAAGACAGCTGACACCCAGAACGCAAGTTCATCAGGATACTGATTTCAGAGAACAGCAAGTTACCTAAAGAAACTGATACAGAGGAACAGGAGCCACAGTGACTGTGTCAAAACAAAACTCACGGAGAAACCAGGAGGCGAGGTTGGGCCTAATGTCACTATAACGTACAGAACACAGTGTTCAACCTCTAACTGTTTTTTTATGACGTGAAAGTGAAGATGCACATACAGAGAACACGGGTGTTTTCGGCATGACATTTGTGGGCCATTCGCTTCTCGCACGGCTATTATTTTCAGACTAGTCCGTCATCAAGCAGTACATTGAAAATGGTTCCCCTTCAAAAACAATGTAAAAGCTTTACTGATAGTTTCGTAGAGAAAAGTTAGGAGAAAACATAAGACGAACTATCATGTAATATCGGTATGGGCTACTCAGTTGTCGTAAAAAACTGAGAACAATAAAGACGACACCGCAGCCTAAGAATGTTTGTGATGCGGTAAGAAAACACAGAATACACAAATACTTATGGTAACTATTATCATAACTATGTGATACTTTATATGCATAAAACAAGGGCAGGAACATGGCTCAGACAAGGAAGTCAGTTGAACAGTAGCAAAACTATTCCCTTACTTTTGGTATTTGTAAAATAACGTACACTGTTCAAATGACTCTGAAACAAAGCAGGCACTGTAACAATCTGAATGACACTCACAGCTTCATCGAAGGGAAGCAAAATCTCCCTTATTTGACTTTCATAGACAGAGGTCTTCTATACAGGTTTTCATGTGTGTGGCTCTTACAAACGGGCATCCTAAAGTTCACATAAATTCACGTTCAATCCAGTCGTTGATCATTTTAGACAGACACAGACTCCCGGCAGGCTACTTAATCCATCAAAGAGCCGATCTCTTCAAGGTTAATTAGAAGCCGTGCCTGACTTTGTTCTTTCCTGTTTATCTTTTGTCTGGGTTGAGGTTCCTTCCTTATACACCTAATTTGCAAGTTTGCTCCTCCCTGCAGTGTCTGGTAAGGTGGCTCATTTTCTCCCCGAAGCCTGTGACAATTATAATTTTAGAATCTTTTCTAATTTTAGCCTCCCGTTCCCTTTTCATTTCTTTGCATACCTAGCAGCTTTTTATACTAAGTTTCGGTGCTAAGCCGACTGCATTGTACCGTGCAGAATGAAACGGGGTTTCCATTTAGAAGAGCGAGTCTTTCCTTTCGCAAGGCAACCGGTCACCAGCACAGCATCTGATCTTTCTGCATAGAAACTCGCGTATGAGGCTGGACAACCTGGTCAGTCGAGGGGCTGGAGGGTCATGCCATTGTAAATGAGAATGTGTTGGGCTACTTTTCCTCGACGCGGTTTGCACAGAACGCAGAGAAGCGCATGTGAATGTTGGCATCCGATCTGATGGTCGTTCACTTCCGATGGTCAGTCCAGAAACTTGAGGAAACACGAGCAGTGATTGCAGGCCGAAGGCAAGTTAACTACAGGCCTGACGCGGATGCTCTGACCACACAATTACGCGGTTGCGGCTGGCCGCTTTCTGCAGGATCCCAGCGGACTAGTAGGGGGCGTCCCATCTGAAGTACCTGTTGTGGCTTCTGTCTTTTCTGCCCAATGTTCCTTATATTCTATATGCAACATGGGCATTGCATGCATCCCTTTTTTCTCTCTTCCGTCATTACTGAGTCAAGTATTTATCCAGAAGCCACTGTGTGCAGCCGAGCTGTGGTCAGTTCCCTGGATCCAGCCAGACCCTAACCCTCTGCACGTTGTACTTGCAACAAGAGGCACAGATAGAAACACATTAAAACAAATACATAAGGTGATATTGTAGGGACTCTACATTGTCGATGGGATCAAAAGTGGCTGAGCTGGAGGCTGGCCCCTGCGTTCTGGGTGTCACCCAAGAAGCTGACATTAGGGCTGAGATGTGAATGACGTGACCCACCAAGTGGGGAGCTGGACAGTCACGCCCCTGGGAGGGGCAGCACGCCTGGAGGCCCAGCAGCCGGGAGAAACCTGGGGCTTCAGCGAGGGAAGGCCACCACCATGGCTGGAGCTGAGTGAGAGCGGGGGTCGGTGTTCACGGTCAGGTCTGGGACTGACAAGCTATGGCCTGGCGGGCAACAGCCACTAGCCACCTGGTTTTGGAGAACTAAGAATCTTTTCTTTGTTTTTTAAGACTTTATTTATTTATGTTTAAGTAAGGCAAAGGAGAGAGAAGAGAGGGGCAGAAACACCTATGTATGGTTACCTCTTGTGCGCCCCCTACTGGGGAGCTGGCCCATAACCCAGGCATGTGCCCTGACTGGGAATTGAACTAGCGGCCTTTGATTCCCAGGCCAGCACTCAGTCCACTGAGCCTCACCAGCCAGGGCCTGAGAATGTTTTCTTACAGTTGAACACATGCAATCAGTATGATGATAGGGAACACTGACTTTAAAACATTTTTTAATCCTCACCCAAGGACATGTCCACTGACTTTAGAGCTAGAGAAAGGGAGAGAGAGAAAAGGGAGCAGGAGAAACATTGACTGGCTGCCTCCCGTGTGCACCTGACTGGACATGGAACCCTCAGCTGACGTGTGTGCACCCTCACTGGGGAGTGACACCGAAACCTTTCGGCATATGGGACGGCGCTCCCACCCACTGGGCCACCTGGCCCTGGTGAGGGGACACTGACTCTGAATTACAAAATAATACGTATATATATATTTAACAGTAACATTTTGTTATTCAATAACAAAATTATTATTTTTATGTTTTGGAATTCATCAAAGACTTTTGTCAAAAACTACTTTCTCTCTTTTGATAAAAATACCTAATAATATTGACTCTGTCTCTTGGCCCACAAAGCCTAAAATATTCACGACTTTCTGTCTCTACAGAAAAACGTTGCCAACCGCAGGGTTACACGGTACTGGGAACACACTTTTCCTTTGAATGATCCTACGCTGTTTTTCTTTTCTTCGTGATACTGGTACCATTTTCTCTTATAACAAATGTAGTCATCATAGGGTGCCTACATGTGATATTACTAGGAAATCATACATAGTGGGGAGAATAGCTGTCAATTTATAGATAAGAAGTTTTGAAACTGACATTTCAACTTCTGTCTCTGTTTTCTTTCAAAATTGTCAATCCAGTTTTCAAAGCCACATACAGACGTGTCCGTTTGGATGTGACTAATGTGTAATACTGTACCAGTTTAAGGTGCACAGCATAATGATTTGATGTACATGTATATTGTGAAATATCGCCACAGGAAGTTGGGTTAACATGCGTCACCACACATAGTCACAGTTGGTTTTCTTTCTTGTGGTAACTTTTAAGGCCTACACTCTTAGCAACTTTCAAATATAAACTACTCTATTATTAACTATAGTCACCATGAGGTACATTGCATCTCCAAGATTTATTTGTGTTATTAATTAGTATTCATTGTGATGCAATTAGGTTCATTTGTTACTGTTTATATTCCCCATTGGGTTCCCCTCACATCTTGGTGGATTTTGCTTATATTTTTTGCTTACATGTTGTTTATGTGTGTGTGTGTAATTTTTTTATTACTATGGCTCTAGGGGTCAATGTACTACCATTGGGTATACTCGGAGAAGGGTCTCTCTCTTTTTCCTACTCTGTTCCCTTTCTCCACTCCTCTCCAGCTTCACCCCACCTACTCCACAGAAGTAACCGATCTACTTAGTTTCTGGTTTATGCAACCTATGCATTTTTTGTTTATGAGCAGGTACCTGTGTACGTTTATAGTGCCCTTTTCTTACACGAGGGAAACTATACTATAGATCCTTCCCTACACGTTGTTACTTTTACTTCACAGCCCATTCCGGAAGCCAGTCCAAATCCATTTCTAGACCTTGCTTTCAATCTTCCTGCAGTGGCACAATACTCCACGTGGCGGCTCCATTGTCACTTACGCCACACCCTTCCCAGGGATGGGCCTTAAGGCTTTCTCCAAAATGTTGCAATGATGAACCTGGCCGGAGTGGATAACCTCGTGCATGCGTGTTTTCATACCGTCGGGAGTGGCCCTCCGAGGTTGATTCCTAGAAGAGGAACCACAGTGCAAAAGGTATGTTGTGCAGGTGCCGTTTTGATAGATTTTGCTTGGTCCCGCCGCGGAGGGGTCACACCCGCCGGCATTCCCAGCAGCAGTGTGCGCGGGTCCCTGCCTCCCACGGCCGCAGCAGCGAATGCAGCGTCACGCCGCGTAACCTGTGCCGCGCGCACGGCGGAGCGATTCCACGTGGGTTTTCGTTTTCCTCTCTCATTGTGAGTGACTGCGCCCTCCTCAGTTTAAGGGCCATTTTTATATCTTTTTTTGTGAATGGTCCCCGTCTTTCCCTCATCTTAAAAATCAGCTTTTGGCCTTTTGTGCATCAATTTTTAAGAGGGTTTTTTTTTTAAATCTATTGGGGACATTAGCTCTGTGACCGTGGCATATGCCGTGTGTGTTTTCTCCCAGTTTTCACTTCTCGTTGACTTCATTTCTGCTGTTCCGATTGTTTTTTTCCACGGAACTTCTTTTTCCTTGCAGTAAAATGTATCAGTCTTTTCTGCCGTTGGCTTTGGGGTCATAGCCAGAAGGCTTTCTCTGCCCTACAATTCACGTGGAACTCACGCATGTTTGATTCCAGCGCTCGCACGGTTTCATTGTTTTCCATTTAGGTCTTTAATCTATTTGGAGTTTATTCTTATACATGGTGTGAAATATGGATCCAATTTTATCTTTTTCCAAGTGGCTGCCCAGTTGTCTCAACATCATTTGTTAAAAAGTCCTTCTTTACTCCAGCGCTCCGAGATGCGACCTTCATTATACACTAGATTTTCACAGGCACTAGGGACTCTCTCTGGGCGTTCCCTTCCATCCTGCTGGCCTGTCAGTCTGTGCGTGCACCCGTGTCACAGTGACCCGACTGCTGAGACTCTCCAGGCTGTAACGTTTGCCAGGGCTGGGCGCCTCAGAGCTTTCCTTCTCGGGGTTTACTCGTTCCCCTGGCTGTTCTTACAGACGTGTGTTCTCCTATGAAGTTGAACATCAGTTTGTCTAGCTTCATAAAGCAGCTCACAGGTGAGAAACTTAGGCAAGCATTTAGAGGTATGTAAGGAAGGATGGGATGCCCTGACCGCTGTTGGTGGGGTGCCATTCCGTAAGGGGAAAGGTCCCCAGTTCGATTTTGGTCAGGACGCATGCCTGGGCCGTGGGTTTGGTCCCTGGGCGGGGTGCATGCAGGGGGCACCCGATCAAGGTTTCTCTCTCACACTGATGTTTCTCTCCCTCCCTCTCTCCCTCTCTCTAAAAATAAATAAATATTTTTTTTAAAGAAGGGAGGGAAAAAGAAAGGATAAGGAAAGAACAGCCCCCCACCCCAGGACTCCTGGAACGCAGAACGGAGCACTGCTCGTGGGCTGGGAGAGACTCACTCTGGGGCACCTGGTCTGTGTCCCCACGTCGCAGCTCTGGGAAGAGACCCGTGAGCCTCACAGATAAGGCTGGCCCTCACCGTGGACGTGGACGCGTGGACGGAAGCCCCGGCATCGTGAAGCACCACGTGGAAGCGGCCCTTTAATGTACACGCTCTTCCCCTCTCGCCGCGCGTTCCCCGGAGGTCAAGTGGAGAATGTGAAACAAAGGCCCAGACAGAACTCGCGATCTCCCTGGTGTGCCACGTCTTTCATGCCGAAGTCCCTGGACACTCTCCTCCTTCACGGCCGACGTCTAGTCCCTCACGTCTGTCTGTGTGCGTCACTCCCATAGGGCCCCCCGCGCCCCCCCACTTCTTCCCGGCTCGCTCTCACTCGTCTAACCCAGGCCTCTGGGCCTCCCGCATTTCTGCCCTGAATTCACTCACTCACTCACTCACTCACTCACTCCCTCCTCTCTCCCCGCTCCCCACTCAGCACTCAGCAGCTGCAATGCTCACGATCCTTATAAATGTGACTCACATCCCGTCTTCCTGGCCTCACGCCCTTCGGTAGCGGGTGGCCGTTCCTAGGCACCTGGTTCAAAGGTCCTGGTTCCCCAGGATCTGCCCCATCCGGCTCCGGGGCCCTCTCGCGCTGCTGTTCCCCTACGCTGTCACCACGCTGGCTCTCTCCAGCTTCTAGAAAGTGCCCAGTGTCTTCCGATGCCTGTACCCTCCCCCGCGCCCCACCCTCCTGGCAGTGAACCGCAGAGACTCTCAATGAGGGGGGGACACGCCCCTTCTGGGGGCGGGGCTGTCCCGTGGCCCACGTGCACCTGGCTTCCCCACTCCGCACGCCCGCTTAGCGGCGTGTGTGTGCGCTCAGTTACAACCACCCTCACGCTCACGCACTGAGGGAAGACGGGGAAAAACAAAGAACGGCGTCACTGAACCGCAAACCGACGCTTCCCAGCATCTGAGCCGCGCAGTGCCTGCGGTATTTGGGGGTGACGGTGCTGAGGGGGTAGTTGCTGTGGAAAATTGAATAAAGTTTACTTACTTGCAGATAGGCTCATTTAGATTTATGAATCGCAAATGTATACCTTTTCTCTACAGTCTCCTATAATTACTGTGGTTTGGATTACAACTTGCCACTTGAGATTTTTATTTCAAGCACTCGGCTCACAAGAGGCGACTGTCTCTTACATTATGCTCGACGCCGCCAGGTGTTCTTCCATCGCGAAATTGTTCAGGAAAACACACAAAACATATGCTTTCCATTGTTTCCCGCATAATCCGGAGCTATAGAAATGCAGGGTGCTTCTGCTGTCGGCAGAAACGAGGGAGTATGAAATATTCATAAGCTGGGTGTTTGTGATTATTAAGTAAAGGCCAATTCTGGGGAGCTTGTTATTTTTAAAAATGCATGGTTATTTATTAAACTGCGTGTTTGCTATATGATAGTGCTCATTATAATAGAAGCTGAGACAGCTTCCTCCAGGGGTACAGGGAAGACTATTGGAAGCAAAGGACGGGGAACCCTAGAAATATAGACGCACGGGGGACTTGGCATACACACACACACACACACACGCATGCACACACACACTTATCACGGAACGTGAACTCTGGTGGCGCCAAACCCAAAGCCCTTCAGCACTCACGGGGCTGGAAGTGGGAGGCTCCAAAGAGGTGCCTGAAACAGGGTCAACGGGGGCCCGTCTCCATACGCTTCCCAGCGAGTTTTAGTAAAGGGAGCTGCTTGTTTCAGGCATCTGCAGCTATTGAAGCAAGAGGAAGAGGGAAAGCATAAAGGCACTTTGAACAGCACTTTAATTTATGTAGTTGTTTTTCATACGTAGCTGCGGCGTGTCTTAAAGAAATGTTTTGAGTCCATGGGGCAAGGCCTCAAGGTCTCGGGCTTCTGCGCTGCGCAGAAGCTTCTTGGTGTGGCGTGGTGTGGTGTGGTGTGGCGTGGCGTGGCGTGGCGTGGCTTTGCGTGGCGTGGCTCTCCGAAGGCGCTCGTGGGATTTTCCGAGAGGACTGGTGAGCAGGCAGGCAACTCAACACCGGGGGTCTCAGTCTTGAGCCAGGAGGCTGGACACGCTTCTTTGCAGTTTTATCGGCGAGACAGGAGGTCTCAAGAGACCATGTTTCCAGGACGACACCCCCGTCTCTACCCCTCGTAATACATGTTTCTCGGGACAGCCACGGCAGAAGGCACTGCCTGGGCACGGGAAGTTGCATCCCTTCCAGGATGCACTGGAGAGGCATCGAAGCCTTGAACTCGGCAGGAGCGTGCATTATGCACTTGCTGTGTCCTCTGGGCACGATGCATTCCTGCTCTGCCCTTGGGGCTGGAGACAGAGGGCTTGGTTCCGACCTCGGCCCTGCCTGCCTCTCACTAGCTCTGTGGCACTACGCGCACGGCTTCACCTCTCCCAGCCGGACTTTCCAATCTGCGTCCTGGGAACAAACCGGTTCATTCAACTAATATCTGAGTTGTTAGTCTTTGCAGGGTGGGGGCGATTGTAGTATCGGAGGCCCTAGTGACAGAGGTACAAAGAGAGGCTCAGGGGAGGGAAATCATTTGCCCCCTGTGGTTCGTGGCTGAGATCCCCACGGGATAAACGACAGGAGAAAAAGAAACAGCAGTTTGATAATGTGCATATCTCCTGTGTACGTGGAAGATTCCCAGGAAAACTGAGTAACTCTCGGAAGTGGCCCAAGCCGTTTCTAAGGACAAGCGAAGGCTGGGAATGGCAGAGAAAGTCACTGTCGGGAGGTCACCGGACCAAGCGGGGCAAACAGCGGCGTGGCTGCCACGCGGATTAAAGTCCTTGCTTTGTCATGAACACATTTCCAGAGACTTACTCCTCCTGCTGTAGAGAGGGAGACACCCTTGCAGAAGGGGACTTCCTTTAGAAATGCCCCTTACAAACGGGTAGTAGCTCAGCTCTCAAAGCATTCCCTGTACCTGCTGTTTCCTGAAAATGATTCGCTTAAAATCATCCTCTGCCAACGGGCATATTTGGGGGTGACAGATTCTGCTCCCGTTCACCTTCCTACCTTCCTTCCAGACTCTTCCTTCAGGTTATTGATGATGCTGGGACATTCCTCCTAAGGTTGTAGATAAGAGGGAGGGATCGATGAAGGATAATACCCACCTCCAAACTCTGACGTGCGATAACCAAGAAATCGCCGGCAGAGCCGAGCGCAGAGCCAAACACAGACTGCCCGCTGAACAAGCACAGCTGGCAGCCCCTCGGCCTGATTTCCAGTTCTTCAGAGAGGCCACCCAGCTAGTTCAAGTTCTTCTAGCACGCGCTTCAAAAGCTGGCCTCCCTCCCCCGTGAGGTCCTCACGTGGGTGGCTTTCTATGAACTTGGGGAACTATTTGACTGCATCATGGCTCTCGCCCTGCCTCCCTGCCATTGGGCTCCCTCAGGGCGGGGCGCTTGGGGTTGCTGTTGTTTTTCTCCATCCTTTGCCGAGGCCCGAGGCCGAGCCTGGGAAATGCTTACCTTTTAATAAATAAATGACCGCATTGAATAACCCTGTCTCTCACCCTTTCATTTCAGACAATCAGACCAGGTATATGTATCTCTTAGGTACCCAGGCCAAGACCTAAATATCTAGATCTAAATACCTGAACATGCAGCCTCACTACAAGAGACCTCGCTGCGAGCCTGATGCGGGCCGGGACTGGTGGTCCAGAGTCTGGATTTCTCAGGGTCGTGCTGGCCTTTTCTCTGACCCAGAACCCTTTGCTGGTCTTCCTGGGATTCGCGCTCCCTCCTGCACCATTTGTGTTGTTGACCATATTGTGAAGATGTTTAGCTCCGCGGCTGGCTTTTGGTGGCCTCCGTGAGCTTTCTAAGAGGTCTTGGGATGGATGGTGAACCGTGCCCGCCCCCCGATTCTTCTGCGCCCCCGCCGCACGCTCTTTCCTAACGCCTACCCGGCAGGCGCACTGGCTGTACAATGCGTTCGGCAGTAATTACCTCTGAAATCCTCAGCCACACACTGTTCCAGCACCTGGGAGGGATTTAGCTCAATGCCCACGTTAGCTTGAAGTTCAGACGGAAGAAAAAAAGGAACACCTGCTTTTGACATTTTACTAGCATTTGTGCAAATCCGCGGGCACCTTCTGTGCACCGTGGCAGGGCCCGGTCCCACCTTGCCCCCCCCACTGCCCGCCCCGCACTCGGCCCTTCTTTCCCCAGGTGAGCTATTGTCTTCCCCGGGGCGCGCCCACGTCCGATTTTCATTGTCACTCCAAACGGCATTTTCATTTTGGATTTATGGAAGAACAAGGTCATGTCAGAGAATGGAATCAAATTAACAGAGGGTCAGATGTTCAGGACAGCCAAGGCCAGACAGGAATGTGAAATCGTTAACAAAAGGGCGACCTCTGAAGGTTTATGTAAACATAAGGAAGAAGAATGCAGATGAGGACGAGCCAAAGGACTTGCTAACCAGCCCCCTCCCCCCCTACCCCGTGAGTCTCCCTAAGGGAGACCTGGCACATAGTAGGCAGTTAAATTTGTGTTTGAATGATTTGTAGGGTGTCCAACTGTCCCGGGTTGCCCAGAATGTATGCTCTTCAGTGTTAAAACCAAGAAAATGCCAGGGACACTAGAACGAGTGGGTCCCCTTAGACTAGCATTAAAGGGTACAGACAAGACGTGCCACTTCCTCACGTGAATTATTTTGCGCCAAAACCCGTCAAGCAGCTCAGGGCTCACAAGAAACTCCTGCGTCTCTTTCAAAATTTTAATTAGGGTTCTTGTCTATAATAAGAGTTACCGCCAGAAAGAACATTTTATGACCTGTCTCTAAGGAAGGGCAAACTTCTAATTATTGAACATCTGCTCCTATTGTCCTGCGGATGACCTTGTCTCCCCTGAAGCTCCAAGGGGCCTCACCCCGTCCTTAACTCAGGGTGCCACGTACACTTCCACGTCCCTCCCTGCCCGGGAACCTCTCCCGTCTGTGGGTCTCGGACTCTGTCGTGTCTGTGAGATTCCCGTAGGTACATGCATATTAAATTTGGTCACTTTCTCTTGTTACTCGGTCTCGTGTCTACTTGATCATTAGACCAGCCCGGAGAACCTGGACGTGGAGAGGCAAGTTTCTTCCTTCTCCACAGCATGCACCGACTTTGAAATGTTCTGGAAGCCGGGTTTCATCAGACTAGCGCCCTGTAATAACCAAGGTCTCATACGGGATCAACTCCCTTCAGTCCCCCTGTCCTTCCAACCGGGAAGTTCAAAGCACGAGTGACACTGTGTCTCAGCGGACGGCGCACTTGAAGACGGAAGACTGATGGGTGCGGGAAGAAGGAAGGGCTGCTCTTGGATCTCTCTGACATGTTCTTTCTTTCTTTTACTCCTTTACAGGCAAAAAAATATGGGTCCAGACACCTAAGAGCTTTCAAAATATAATTTCAAATTCAAAGGCAGGGTGGATTATGGGAAAGTCCATCAGATACACACTGTCGGAGAGCTGTTCACGTCCAGTGAATGAACGGATAACTCTGGCACCCAAGGTATGATTACTGTAGGACAAGAAAAACAATTTTCCTTTTACCCTTCTCAGTTTTTCTGCTGGCCTAGTAATTACATTTACATGAGATAGAATAACGAGAGAAAAATAACCACATTTTTTATGTATGTACATAAGAGGGTGTCTTGAGAACAGGGAACCCCAGGACAAACTGGTCAGTCGAGGCTTTCATATTCCAGTCTGAGCTGAGAAGAAAGGGGGAGGGAGTGTTAGGACTTCAGAGGGGGGTGAGCAGTTCACAAGCAGGTGAGCAGGAGCAAACATTTGCAAACACATTCTTGCTGGGGGGTGGCCCCATGCAACAGGGCGCAGCGGGGAGTCTAAGAACAGACTTTGTCAGCTTCCTTCCTGCCTGCCACACTTTGCTCACGAGTCATTCTAAGGGATAGCTTCCTTTCTTTAAGCAGTTTTTTTTTAATCTAAATTCCTTTAGGCAGGTAAGAGGGAGATAAAAGACTCCTTTGGGGTTTTTGAAAAAACTAACCGGCTTAAATACTCAGTGTTCCCCAAAGGCATATTTTGGGGTGTCAAACTCTGCTTCCCCTCGCCACTCTGTTGGTCAGGGGACCAACATAAAAGTAACTCCCAACACAATACTCTGCAGCCTAGGACACTCTTCCCCAGAGTATACTTTTTATTCTTGCAATTAGGCAACACCCGAGCCTTCAAAGACAGAAGGCAAAACTGAGGAAGGCAAAGAATGGAAGTCATTGTCTAAGAGATACGACTACCGTTGCTACATTTACAGCCTACAAGGAAAATGAAAAAGGAAGAGGCTTCCAGGTGAGAAACCCTTCCGAGTTCAGTGATCCCCGCAGAGCAGCAGTGAAATGAAGGGAGAGACTCCTCCGTGGGGAGAGAACACAGACAGCAAGGGCCCACAACTAGCAACAACAGCAAGAAGTCCTGGGGCTGATATCACAGAGTTACTATGCAGTTAGTTTTTTTTTAACCATGCAGATGGGCGGTTCCCTCCACTCCAGGGATTTGAAACAAACAGAATGTCTCGAAGAGGCTGGAGATGGGGCACGCAGCCCTCGCGCAAACACAAGCTTTCTGTGCCTCGCACTGTCTAGGCCCCACCACTGCTCACTCTCGGCTTACGTGATTTTTCATCAGCTTTTGACAGCATCCCAGGGGAGTGGGAAATGCTAAACTGGACTCCCATCTGGGAGCCATGTCCCCCTCCCCCAGTCTGTGCTGGACAGTAAGCTGGGGCCCACCCTCGCAAGGGAAAGAGCACATGCCTTCCTAGGTAATAACCATACACAACTAGAACATCCATCCAATTCTTGTATCTGAGCAAGCGCAGGCAGACACTGAGGAGCATTCAGAATGATGCCCTAAAATATCTGTTGTGTCACCCTGGCTGGTGTAGCTCAGTGGATGGAGCGTGGGCTGCGAACCAAAGTGTCGCAGGTTTGATTCCCAGCCAGGGTACATGCCTAGGTTGCAGGCCATGACCCCCAGCAACCGCACATTGATGTTTCTCTATCTCCTTCCCTTCCCTCTCTAAAAATAAATCAATAAAGTCTTTAAAAAATATATCTGATGTGTCCTGCGTGCCTGTGTCTGGTGCTAGGCTGCATGGTTATTGTGGGGTATTCCACTACGCCCAGATGCAACATTCAACACATGGTGTTCTTGAATACCGACTGTTCAGTGCGCCTACTATATGTATCGCCTACTACAGGTAGTGAATCCCTCCTGCATACAGTGAACTATTCTAGGCACTGAAGAGAGAGCAGTGAATAAAGCAGACAACATTTCTGCCTTCATGGAACATATATTCTAATTGGTCTGGCAAATGAAGAACAAACAAGTAAATATATCATAGATAATTTATGTAAATATGCAAAAAGAAAAGGAATAACACAGGGTTAATTCATAGCACATGGTAGGAGCAATATTTTAGATAAGGTTGGTCAGGCAAAACCTCTTTGGGAGGGATTGAGCCAAGAAACACATGTGCCCTGATACATGGAGAGCATCTCCCGCAGCGGAGTTCGTGACGGTAAAAGTCCGTGTGCCTGTCACATTGGAGGAGCTGCCGGGGGCCCCAGAGAGGACGGGAGCCTGGACCACGGTGCTGTTCGTGGAAATGGTGAGAAGTGCTTAGTGATCATAAAAATATTTTTTGAAGGTCAAGTTGACATGGCGTGACTTCCTTCTAACACAGAAAACCCATATACCAGATTTCTCTCCTCAGACAGCCCTTGTGACAGACTCTCTACACTGGGTCCCCGAGGCACTCGAGTGAAAGTGAGCACAGTGCTTAAAAGAAAGTCGAGAATTATCTCCTGACGCAATGCCTCTCCTGTTTAATTTGCTCAGGTATTCCCTCTTCCCACTGTTTTTTTTTTTAATAAGGATTACTGAGCATCACATAGGTCTTCAGCGTGGGTGCTGGGCCTCCCGGGAGAAAAATGCATAAGGCACAATGCCTATGTGCAAGGTTGGAATTTGCTGACGAAGGCCAACAGATGACGACAAAACGTCAACGAGTGCCGTCATTGTAGTTCATGCCCAGTGCTCTGTGTGGTCGGAGGAGCCCGGGTCAGCGGGGCAGCTCTCCTAGGGGTGAGAACGCAACCCACTGACATCAGCTGAGGCCGTGAGCTGGCCAGTGGAAGTCTGGGAGGGAACCAGGGCAGAGGGAGGGCATTCCAGGCAGGGCAGTGCTTCCTCTCAAGTACGGATGGTGGGGCGGGAAGACGTAGCAAGGACAGGGAACATCAACAGCTTGGTGCTGCTGGAAGGGCGTTTCCCATGCTTCCCTGATGGGTGTATTCCTTGCAGACGTGCAGATTTTCAGAGCTTCCCTGCGTGATGCTGATCCAGTAGGCAGGTGCCTGGTGGGAAACGGGTGTTTGCACCTTCCCAGGAAGGAACTCTGGGAGCTGTGGCTTCCTGGAGGCTGGTGAGCCGCTGTCTGAGGGGATGGAGCTCTGTTTGGGAGCGGGGGAGGACCAGCCTGGAAAGGACACAGGTGGAAGGTGTCCATGGAAAAAACGCATGGACTTTGTCTACATGCCAACAGCGGAATGTCCTGACAGTTTATAAAAGGAAGGAAGGAGAGAAGGGAAGAAGAGATGGAAAGCAGAGGTAATGAAGCAGGGAGATTAGAGGACTAACAAGGATGATCCTATTTTATTTTGGCAAGGAAGAAAATAGCCTCCCCACACACTACTATTTTCTATTAGTTCACAGAAAAAAACCCATTTAAAATAAAAATATGTCAAAAGGCACAAACTCACACAAAATAATAAAAATATTGTATTAGTTTTTCATTGGGGCCATAACACATTACCATAAACTTGGTAGCTTAACATCCAACTTTATTATCTTACAATTCTGTAGATTGGGGGACCGGCATGGGTCTCACTGGGCTACCGTTGGGGAGGTGGCAGGGCCATATCCTTCTCAGAAGCTCTAGAGGGAAATCGTTTCCTTGTCTCTTCTGGTTTCTAGACATGGCTCACATCCCCCGGCTCATGGCCCCTTTCTCCGTCCTCCATCCTCAGTGGTGGGTTGAGTCCTTTTGACATAGGATTTCTCTGCCTCTTCTATCATAATCATAACCCTTTATTTGATGCAAATTGAAGGAGGTTCTTCATTTTTAAAGGTCCTTGTGATTACACTGGGCTTACCTGGATAACCCAGGATAAATTCACTCTTCAATGTCTCTAACTTGGTCACACCTGCCTCCTTCCATTGTCCAGCAATGGCCTCATCAGGAAGGACCCTCACTGGTCTATAAAAGGGTGCCTGGGTCCAGTGACCACCAGCATCCAGCAGAGGATTTGAAGCTCAGGAGGCACAGGTCACATTCTTTTCACTACAGAAGATTCCACAACATCCAGTGAACGTGGATGCTAAACAGTTATTAACCAGGAAGAGAGGTCATGATTTTTTAAATTCCCAAGTAAAATCGACAAGTTCCTTCATTGTCATTTTATACTCATTATAAATCAATGCCCTTAAGAATGAAAGGTTTTAATAGTTCTGCCCCAGAGTTAGTTGTTCAAAGCTTTGCCTTAGACCCATGCAGTTCAAGTTTATAACCTGCAGTGGTTTTTTTGACTTAGGAGTCCTCCCCGGTCACCTATCTGTAGATTTTGCCTTCACTAGAGAAAACCTTTGTAAGTGTGCATTGGCACAGACAAATAAATCCAGTTAGCACAAAAGCTGGTCTGGGCAAATATATTAGTCACTTCTTCCACAGAATTTTTTTAAACTAGCATCTCACTGCATAATGAATGAATCTAAAGGGAGTAAAGGGAGTTCATTTAGAGGCAAAACAAAGAGCACAGCGATACGCGACGATCTTTAATAGCCGAGAGAAATGACTGTGCCCAGCATAAAGCCGGGTGCCTCTCAATCACTCCAGGGTGTGCAGGCTTTGTTTCACTCCTTTGTGAAAGATAGGGTTTAATACAGTGTGTTTGCTCTCATGCTTTCCTTTAACTTTTGTTCTAAGTCACCCTTCTCCAGTTCTGTGTTTTCCCTTAGACTTCATGATACCCTTACTTAGCCCAAGAGTTAAAGAGGACATCTGGTCGACCAGGATGACATTCCGGGGAATTACCTCTGTGGACTTGAAGCGGAGATAAGCAGGACTGTAGAAGGCCTATGGTTTCTGTTTTCTGTTCTCAACTTTGTCTTTTGGATAAGTCACAGAAGTCCTTCCTGTCTTTTTACATACAGATTGTAGAATGATCTACTCATTGTTTTCCCCTCTTAGGGAATTTATATTTTTAAAATAAAATATACAAGAGTAGCGGGAAGAAAAAGATCATTCATGCCAGAACTACACATAACTAACCACTGTTACTATTCTGTCCCAGGTGTGTTCAAAATCTTTTGAAGAAGCAACAGGGCTCCCGTTCCAGGCAATATGGTGTAAGCCCAGCCCGCGGGGTCTCTCCCGTTGAATGTAGCTATCAAACCTAAACAGAAGACATGGGACAGCTCCTTAAGGGTCCTGAAACTGGTTTGAAGAAATGGTGGAAGGCATTTATGATTTATATTTGTATTTATATTATTTGTATTTCTTCTGGTATATCTAGGACTGAGAATATGGTAGCACAAAGCCCAGAAGGTAGCTTCAGTTTCCAAAAGACGGCTTCAGGTGAGGCCCAGGAAATTTGGCTTGAGTGTGGCAATGAGGTCAATACCCAGAAAGCAGATGGCCCTCCCTAAGGCGGGTGGCCCTCATCAATCAGCTGAAAGCCTGAAGAGAACAAAAAGGGTGACCCTTCTGCAGGTAAGAGGACACTTCCCTGCCTGACTGCCTTGGGCAGGGACATCAGTCCTTTCCTGCCTTCCAACCGGGACTACACCATCAGCTCTCCGCGGTCTCCAGCTCATCCGCCGTGGGGCGTGGGATTTCTCAGACTCTCAGCTTCCATAGTCATGGAAGCCAACTCCTCATAATCCTTGTACATCCCATTGGTTCTCTTCTCTGGAGAACCCTGACCAAACACTCTATGATTCCATTGCAAAGACATTTGCAAAAAATTGAAATTAGGTGATAAAGAATAGGTCAGTCATTGAAAGGGCTGAGAGGGTGGAGGCCGTGGCTGCAAAGGAAAACATGAGGCAGTTTTTTGCAGACCTGGATAGTGATGGTGGTTACACAGATCTACACATGTGCTAACATTCATAGACTTGCACACTAAAAACAAATAACGTTAACTGTATTTTAAAAGTAACGTTTTGATATACAGACTGTAAGTCTAAGGTGTATAGGATAATGTTATGACATAGGTCATTATAGCTCAGTAAAACTGGGAAGAAAGTTGTTTTAAAAAGAGAAGTGTCAGCCCATGATTTTTCTAAAACAATAAGGTTCATTTTCCTCAAACAATATTTCTTAAAGTAATGAAGAAATAATGGAAGGAAAATAAAAATATGACATTTAAAATCAGCCCCAAATCTAATCATGCATAAATAGCCTAAGCAACACTGTGTAAATATTATTCCAGCTATGTCTCTACAAACCCGCGTGCACAGATGGGTGAGTGGATGGATGGAAGATGAGAAGAGAAATATTCTAGGGACATATAGATGACTTTACTACACAAAATATTAAATATTCTGTTAAACTTAGAGAAACAAGCAGAAAAATGTACAGAAAAGTTATTCAAAGGCAAATAAATTATTCCACTTCAAAAACCAGATCTTTCTAATATCTCTAAAATTCAGAAAATGTAAACAGAACATTAAGTATCAGGAGTCATTTTAAAAAATATTTTATTTATTTATTTTTAGAGAGAGGAGAAGGAAGGGAGAAAGAGAGGGAGAGAAAAACCAGTAGGTTGCCTCTCATGTGCCCCCAACTGGGTACATGGCCCACAACCCAGGCATGTGCCCTGACTGGGAATTGATTCCATGACCTTTTGATTTGCAGGTAGGCACTCAATCTACTGAGCCACACCAGCCATTTTTCACTTAGAGTTTTACTGTTTTGATTTACTCAGTTTTATGAATAAAGACCTCTTTCAGTAACCTCTGCCACCTTCTAATTTGTTGTTCATTCATCATAGTATTTTTACTTTGCTAGGTTCACTATACACATTTCTAAACTTAATTTCTGTAGTTGATCATTAATTTGTATTCACATTGGAATAAACACACACACATGCCTATGGATCTCTGTGATACAGATATACATAGATATATAGGTATGTACCTGTAGCATATATATGTATCTGTAGCATATATATATGTATATGTATATATATGTATGTATATGTATATGTTGAATGAATGATCTGAAGTGCTCATCGTAATAGGCCATGACCTCTAAAGGGGTGCGAGGAAACTGCGTTTAAACATTTGCTTCAGGACCCATTGATCCCCTGTTTCATGGGAGGCTGTGGCTTCAGCAAGCACCCAACTGCAGTGGTAAAGAAACTGGGATGTTAACAAAGTTTTGAAGGAGGATGTCAAGCAAGACATTAGACGCAATCTAGAAGTCATTCTAGGACAAGAGAATGGGCCGGCTTTCTCAGTTTGAAATGCCTCTGAATTCCTCCTTAAGAACAAGAAAAGCAACTTGGCAGTACCATCCAGCCTTCCAGCCACTTCAAACTGTAACCTGTATAAAGAACTTCAGATGGAGGACTGGCTAAAGGGTTGCTTGGTGGCAAACACTGAATGTAATTTCTACTGAGTACCACACGAGCCACGCAACGTAAGTGCACAATTCTATGCATGTTAGTCCCTATGCAGATCCGTGTAACCACGAGGTGCACTAAGATGGAAACGAACTTGCCAGGCTCTCAACGAGGCATCATCATTTCAGGAGAACAGTGCAGCCGGAAGAAAATTACGCTGTGAAGAACACTGCACTACAGGACCTGCACTAGAGGTGTCTGCGGGAGGCTGGAAGAACATGCGTTTTGTCTCCTATTGTTCTCACCGCCCTCTACCCTCCCACACGGAAAAAGGGAGAAGGCTAGTCGAGACGTGGTGCATTATAATGCCAATCAAGCAAATCAAATGCCCCCCAGCGCGTTTCCCAACCTCGGCACTATTGACGTTTTGGGAATACACGGTTCTTCGTTAAGAAGGATGTTTAGCTGCACCCCGGGCTTCTCACCCATTAGATCCCGGTGAAATCCTCCCTTCCTCCGAGTTGTAAGAAACAAAATGCGTGCACAGCATTGTCAAATGTCACCTGGGGTGCAAAGCCACCCCCAGAGACAAGAGCCACGGTCTTAAATCAACTCTCTTTTTGAATCTCTTTCTGTTTTGTTTTGTTAATTGCCTTACAACATAGAGACATCTGGTGGTGAGTTCTTTTTATCTTTTGGCGCCACTTACTCACATCTCATTATTCCTTTGCAAAGTTACGAGGCTAAGATGAATGAATTGATTATCTCAGAGCATCCCTTCAGCTGCCACGCTGAGAAATGACACTGTTCGAGGTTGACAGCGAAGGGGTCCACATTTTCTGGTTATCAACCGTGCTGTTTAGCAGATTGCCGGCGCTAATGTCATCTCTGCGGCTGTGAGTAATTGTACATATTTTTATTTTTGATATCTCGATCCTGTTTTCCTGATTCAATACAACACAGTTGATAGTTTGATTGATATGTCCCAGGGAGTTTATGGGTCCAAAATGAGGAGCGGAGTGGGGGTCCCAGCAAACTGGGAGGTAATGCTCCACGGACAGATCCGATGCTAGCATCTGTCCCCTCGACACCGGCGACATAATCACAGTGAAATATAGCCCAAGGGCGGTCATCGTGAACGTGAGCATGGAAATGAGGAAGACAAAACCAAGTTGCTAAAAGTGTAAATGAAGAACAACATTTTGACAAATCGAAGCATTCGAATCCTATGTTTTGATGGCGGTATTGTTGTTACTTGATTTGTTCTCATAAAAGGACTCCAATTCTTTGTGAGCATTTGCAAGTAGGCATATCCATCTGTAAGTGGGCCAGGCTAGAAGTTGAGAGTGAATTTATTTTCCTTTCCTAAACTAGGGTCAGAAGAAAGTACACAGGAAATCCAGACAGTGCATTCATTCTACAAATACCGCTGGGGGCAGGGTTCCGTACGTAGGCTTTACAGATATGAGTTCACTCAAGTCTCATGTTGACCCTCTGACGTCATATGTATTGTCCTGATGTTACGAAGGAGGAGAGAAAGGGGCAGAGAGGGCGATTAACCTGCTCAGTGTCACACAGCTCGTGAACAGCCCCGCCGGGTCCCGAATCAGTTGCTCTGGACCCAAATGGGTCTTTGTTGTTAATCACTTAACTACTTCAGGCTATTTCTCACCAGCAAAGAAGCTAAAGTTCATATCACTGTAATAAATTCACTGGAAATTATAATTCTGTATCTGTAACATCTATATTTATATCTAAATCTATCTTAGGGAGAGTTGGAAAAGGTCATTTCTACTTCAGGGATGTCATCAAGATGTCATAAGTGTCAAAGTGTTGCCCCTGGAAGTCCCTCTGCTAATGAGGGTGATGCTGGGGCTGGGGCTGGGGAAAAGAAGAGGGTTCGCCCGCCTTTATCCCCGGTCCAGGGGTTGGGTCTCCCACGTTCTACCCTCATCATTCTGTAGCAGACGAATCACACACATGTCAGTGGGTCCCTGGGGTACCTCATTGTACTAAAAAATCCTGTCCATAAATGCCAGTGGGTTAAAATGAACTTAATTGCATAAACAATGCACTAAGACCCACACTGGTATAACTGTTGAGACATTTAACCTTTTCTCTGAGGTCATCGTAGATTTGCACACAGTTGTAAGAAACAATACAAAGATATCTTCTGTGTGTTTGCCTGGTTTCTTGTCTGGTAACGCCTTATAGAACCGTGGCACAGAATCGCAACCAGGATGCTGACCTTTCACGGACACTGGCGTTGACCTTGAAGATAGAGAACCATTGCATCACCACAGGGGGAGTCCACGTTGCCCTTGTGTAGCCACGCCCCCTTCCTTCCCACTGCCATAGCCCTCTGTAACTCCTGGCAACCACCAATTTCTTTTTTGTTTCTATAATTTTATCATTCATCTCAAATATTTCACAATTGAAGTCATAGAAATATGTACCCACTTAGAATTGGCATTTTCCACTCAGCATGTTCCTCTGGAGAGTCTTCTGGGTGAGTGTGTGTGCCAATCACTCCTTTCTTTTTATTGCTGAGTAGTTTTTCCCTAGACACACCACAGTGTAACCACCCACCCACTACAGGGCACTGGGGTTATCTCCCCTTTTGGGCTATTAGGAATAAAGCTTCCATCAACAGTTACGCACAGGTTCCTACATGAGCATAGATTTTCTTTTCCCCGGGATAAATGCTATTGCTGGGTTGTACAGTCACATGTTGAGCTTTTCAAGAAACATCCCAGTAGCAACATACATGTAACCCAGTTTCTCTGCATCCTTGCTAGCATTTGGTTGTGTCACTTAAAAAGAAATTAGCTATTCTAATATTTGTGTAGCGACATCACATTGTGGCTTTAATTTTTATTTTCTGATGGCTAAAATGACAAACATCTTTTTATGTGCTTCTTTCTTATGTATGGCCTCTTTAGTGAAATATCTCTGCATGTCTTTTGCCCATTTTCTAAATGGATTTCATTTTAATGTTGCATTTTGACCATTCATTATATATCCTTTATCCTCCAGTAGGTAAGTAACTTGCAAATATTTTCTTCTAGCCTGTTGCTTGGGTCTTCATCCTTTTAACAAAAACTTTTCCAGAACAAAAGTTCTTTTTTTTTTTTATTTAGAGGAGGTCCAATTTATTGACTTCTTTTAAAGTAAGGTAATAAAATGGTTTTATCTTTAAAGCCACTGTATTGGCCAGCAAAGTCAGCATACCTAATTCCATATGCATTCAGTTTGAGAAACATATACGTGTACGTATGTGGGATTAGACTACTGAGGTGCGACCTCTAAAAGCTAATTAAAGTGAAGTTTGCAAGTTCTGTAAACCGAAAAGAAAGGCGAAGAAGGAAATGAAAGCGAAGGTGAGAACATGTATTGAGTTCTTACCATGGCCCGAGCCTCGTGCCAAGATTTTTTTTAAATAAACTTTCCTACTTTAGCGTGGATTAGTAGAACGTTTGCAAAGATGGTACGGAGAGTCCCATGCACCCCTCATCTATTTCCCTGCATTGTTGACATCTCATGTTATTAAGGTCCTTGTTTTCCTTTTCTTCTCCCCCTCCTCCTTGCTCTCCTTCTCTTCGTTGTCTCAGGATCCCACTCAAGAAACTGTGTTCCAATGGGCCGTCGTGTCTTCTGGGGCTGCTCTAGGCTGTGACAGTCGCTCAGACATCCCCTCGTTCTGATGACCTGGATGATTTTAGGACTATTCATCGGGCATTTTGTAGAATACCCTGGATTTGGGTTTGTCTGCTGTTCTTACAAATAGACGGGGGCTGCACATTCGGGGAGAGGGAGACCGAGGGGGTGAAGTGCCATTCTTACCCTATCGTATAAACGGTAAATACTGTTTCTATAATTTCTTACTGTTGATGTTGACCTTGATCTTCTGACCTTGATCTACTGTTGATGTTGACCTTGAATGTGGGAAGTGTTGGTCAGTGTTTTCTATGGGAAAATGACATTTTATTTCCCTGCTGTTTATAGTGTATTCTCTGCAAAGAAGCCACTCTTGGCCGCTGGATGGAGTTAAGGGGTAGGGAGTTCTGTTCCACCCCCTTGGCGGGGGGTAGAGGGAGGGAGTATTTACATAAATTATTTGGGATGCACCTGTGCATGGATCAAGCATTCTAACTTCCATGTCTCATTTAATCCTCATTATCACTCTACCATCCCCATCTGACGTAAGAGAAATGCAGCACTGAGAGGTGAAGTTACTCACGCACGTTCGCAAATCAAGTTACTCATACTGTAGTCTGGCATTCAAATGCCCATATTATATTTCTGTGCCCGCGTGAACTATAACATGGTGCCTCCTCCAGCCTGTCTGGTTTCTGTCTGGTGAAGAATGCCCCTCACCCCTGAAAATGCCAGGGACTCTGGTCACTGTGCTGCTTCTTCTTCATCCGAGGTTGGCATTTCCATCCTGGTATTTTACTTGAGCTCTTCGGGACCTTATGTACCTCTTTATTATCTTAGCCCAACCCTGTCAGATCTAGATACACAGCTTGGTGTTACAATTAACTAAGGATCGAAGCTACCTAAATGCTCGGTTGATTTAGTTTTTGCATATGTAAAGTTCGAGGTCTAAATACATCAGTAAAAATCAAAGCTCTGTTACACTGCTGGATGCATATGTTTTTGGACTTCTTTGTTTTCATTGGCTGGACATGCTCACCTGTCCATTTCGAGTACTAATAGGAGCCTCAGGTCTGAGATAGGATATATAGAACAAGACGGTGTATGCATTTTTACCAGGTGTCTAATTCAGGACTGCAAGGCTCAATTTCTTTTGGCAAGGAGCCAGAGCTTCCCTTTTCATTCCTGGCCCCATCCTCCTCACCAGACACTGTCCCTCGCTCTCCCAACACACCATGCGTGTTCACACTGAAGAACAAAACCTATTACATGGGAAATAGAGAAGCTATAGATAAATAGTGTAAAAGTCCTGTCACTGTGGCTAAAACGACATAAAATGTCGATCTGGGTTTGAAAAATGAGTACTCCCCTAAATTTATGGTCGCATCCAGGGTTCTTCCATTTGAGTGCCCCGAGTACAATTCTTCTCCAATGGTCCTTGAGGGCCATCGGATACACAGCACTCGGCCGGTGTAAAATATTTTTTAGCATTTCTAAGGACTTTTACAGCCTCTTTTTATTGGCTTAACACAACAGCCCTGTAAAACATGAGGATCATTAACAAGAGCTTCTCAACCCAAATGGGCAGACGTAGGGACGTCCAGGTCACCCGTAGCGTTTAAAACGTTGCTGTGCTGGCCCCACCCGCGGAGAGTCCGAATCTGTGGAATCTCGGCCACGTTCTTTCTCTCCCAGGCACGGCCCCTCCCTCTCTTCCCTAATTAGCTTCCCCTTCTTCCACCTCGTCCTTGACATTGCAGTTCAGTTGCTCTGGGGACGTGTCCTTTTAGTAAGTTGGCTGCCTCTGTTATAAGTACTCCTTTGGAATATTTGCTTTATTTTTTTACAGTGGTCATTTATGTTCGTCTCCCCTGATATCAAGAACATGGTGTGTTTCCTTTGCAGTTCCCAGCATGGCATCTGGCACAGACTAGCTGCTTCATAAACACGAGGCTCTATGAACACAGGGTGAGTTAATGAATGGAAAAAGAACTTGTCTGACTTGGGGCTTAGGTGATTTTAACAGCGCCACATGGGGGATCCTTAGCTGAGACTGTCTCTGTCAGTCTGTGTCCATTGCACAGATGAGAAAAACAAGATGCCAAAGAGAGATGAGGTTGGAGGTAAGTCTCACAGGGAGAGGCAGGGGAGGAGAGGAAGCCCAGAGCCAACGGCCTCCCGTGGGACCCATCCCTGTGCATTGTCCGCTGTTTCTACCCGGCCTGTGCAAAGCAGAACTCAGTCTCCACATCCTGTGTTGCTTTTTCTACCCCTCCAGGCGCACAGAGGACATCTCCTCCCTGCTCTTGGAGGGTCCTTCAGCTGTCACCATTAACTACTTGTCCCATTACATTAGGTGGAGGAGCTCATCTGCAAACCTCACTCAGAGGAGCTCCAGGAGAAGGGGGACCAGGCCCGGTACCCACTTCTGCATCCCCAGCACGTGGCCCAGGGCCGACGATGCAGCAGTTCCTCCAGCAACGCTTACTGGGTAGGTGGATGGACAAGCGCATCTGTGGTTGGATGATTATGGCACATTGCAAAAATAAAAAAGTAGCACTTTATTAGAAGTGAATGCCTTGGACATCTGTAGTGATCATTTTTTTTTTCTATAAGAATAGAAATCTGTTGGAAATAAGAACATAGTGGAGGAACTGTGCACCTGAAAACGATATCATTTTGTTAACTAGTGTCACCCCAATACATTCAATAAAAAGGGAAAAATAAATAAAAATAACATTAAAAACAGTGGAAAACACACCATTTCTCCCACAGTGGGTAACAGCGTATTTTTGTGCCCAGTAGTCTATCTGTCTTTAACTTCTGTCCCGTGGGCTAAGCGTTCAGGTGGTCTTAGCAAAGACAGCAGGGCTGGGCCCTGTGAATCCGCTTTGTCAGAAAATACAGAGCTGACACAGTCTGTGTTCAGTAACAATGTGATGGTCCCACTACACTTCTTCCACCTGAGTTTTATGCTGGCCACGTACGGCAAATCGCTGAGACGGGTCTGTGACTCACACTTCCCCACGCTTCCGTGGGGTCAAGTTCAGTTCTGTGTCGGGCGAGCAGGTGAATACCTTCTGGGAGGCTTTCTCATGACCCTGCACAACGGCCACAAACAAAGGCTCAGCTGAAGTCTCTAATGAGCACTCGAGACAGTTTGCATTCAAGGGGCCACGTATTTCTCTGAGCTCAGTTACCTCTCCCAGGACACCCAGGCCGCAGGGCCTGCAGTCGGCACCACTGCGCTGCAAAGAAGACACTGGGGTTCACAGTCCTGAAGGCTCTTGCCCAGGGTCAACAGCGAGAAGTGGAGTTGGATTTGGATGAATTCAGCCCACTGACCCTGGCCACTGGGTTAGCCCACCTCTCTGAATATTGACCAATAAGTTAGCAACGAAAATTATGAGAAAAATAAAGAGAGCTCAAAATTACATCAGACACACAAACATTAAAGAGTCTTTACATTTAAGTAGCCTTAGTAAGTGACCGGTGAATAGCATATTAAATCACAGAGACAGAATTCAAACCAAGTCCACTACTTTTTGGGGTCCACGTATTTCTTTCTCCAGTGCAGACTTCATACAAGAATGGCCCTGAGATACTTATTTCTCAGTATCAAGTTGATACTTATTTCATACGTATCAAGTTGCCCCTGTTACTGACACGTAGGAGCGATAATGCAGACACAGGCAATGTTGAACGGCCGATTTTTCCGTTATCCCTGATCATGCATGGTATTCCAAATGTTTGCCTTCCCTCAACAAATCAGCTCATGCAGCAGTCCTTATGGCTGAAATAGTGTGTCAAACTGACACAGCCATAAATGTGCTAACAGCCAAATTTATAGACCGGCAAAGAGGGCCAGCATTCCAATTATCGGTGAACCAAAGAAACCGTCTCCAATAAAAAAGATACAGTGAAAGGTGGCTGATGATGGGAAAGGGTGAGGGCAGTGGCTGAGTGATGGGATAAACTCCCTAGCGGTCCCCGCCCCCCGCCATCCCTATTAAGTATAATAGGGCCGAGACTTTCTCTGATGCCCATGCATCAGCACACAGCTGGGTTCGCAGCCTAACCCGATCTGCCTTTGAGATGAACTTGGTTCACCGTGTCCCGCTTTTAAACCTTGGAAGACACGCGCTGTGAAGTAAGCACCTCTCCCCTTTCTCCCTTCTGAGAAGTTGTGGTGCAAACTTAAGAATCCTTATGGGCTAAAGCCTTGGCCCTTGGACCCCGAGGATCTTCCCTCGGTGGCGGCTCTGACAGATAAACAACGAAGAGACGTCATGGCCATCCCCGGGCCTCCAGCTCAAGATGAAGGCTGCTCCCCAGATAGCCCTTGACGACGTCTTATTGACTGAGCCCCGAGACAGCCGCTAAACTGTTTCTGAACCCGCTGACCCTCGGAAGTAATTGTACGTCACGGGTGATGCGTTCTCTAAGAACAACGCTCTCGGGTAACACAATGCCAGGTTTTTTCCGTCCCCAGCAGAATATTTTTTTCTGAACCGGGCAGAAACCTTTTCCAGGTTTCAGGGCCTAATCCCTGCAACGCAGTGAACACGTACATCTGAGTCCCCCTTCAGCACGCGCGGGCCTGTGCACCCCGCGGGGACCTCTGGGACGCCCGGCCATCCACGGGGACCTCCTGGCCAGTTCCCTCTCTAGGTGCGGGGCGGGGGGTATGTTATTGTAACAGGAGGGAGCTTCGCAAGCAGCCGTAAGGATCAGGGAGAAGGGTCTTTCCCAGGGAATTTGAAAATGATGAAAAGGTAGAAATACTACAAGAGAAAGTATACTTATCAGTTAGTATTAAGTTAAGGAGTTAATACAGGAGAAAAAAATTAAGAGTAGTTTATAAAAGATAGGACTCAACTCTCACAGGAGTTTCCGGGAGCTGGCCTTGCAGGGCTGTCACAGTGCTGCGTGGTGTCGGGGCCCCGGGCCCCCACTCTGGCTCATTTACCGTCTCACCCCAGGGTCCCGTTAGCCCCAGGGACCTTGCTTTGGTGCCGGTGAAGCCTGAAGCTCGCGATGGAAGTAAGAGGCGCGCGGGCGGCAGTCCACTAGGCTGCCACCAGGTGACTTCTCCCAAATTACACCTTCGGCCTGTCAGAGGTTAGTGCCATGCCACAGACAGTGCAACCGAGGTTGACACACACACTGATCCTACTGCCGGCCCATACACGGACGGCACGAGGGGATCTGTTCCTGGGAAAGCAGGGAGATGGATGTAGGAGTGACTGTCACAAGGCAGAGGGAGAGACACGGAGGGAGACCAAGAGGCTGCCTCGGAGAACATGCAGGGTATCAGTGCCGGACCCGCTCTGCGGAGCAGGGAAGGGAAACAAAACCGAATGAAGTCAGTGTGAGCACAGAAAAGATGGTCCTCGGGCCACCTCCCCATTCTCTCGCCTGCTTGAGTCCCAGCTGTCTTCCTGCCTCGGCCCCTTGAGTTGTCCCTGCTGCCACACGGAAAAGTCTCCTTTCCGGTCTTCGTGAGATCAAATGGTGTTTTGTGCTTTGAGTCAGAAAACTTGACTGTCTTGATATCTGAGAGATACAGATCATTGCTTCTGCAATGCTGACGAAAACGAATGTTGCCCTCGGACCTCAGAGAGGAGGATGGCTCGGCTTAGTCCCGCGGGGAGAGGAAGTAAGGACTGTCGCCTAGCCTTCAGTCCCGGCGAGGTCCCTGGAGAAACACCCGTGCCCTCGGGCAGTCGTCATGGAGACCGCCCGGGGCCCCAGCTGGACCCCATCAGGGAGGGCTGCACGCACACATCCTCCAGTTTCTAGCCGGGCTGGGTCAAGAGAATGACAATCACGCAAGCTTCACAAATTCTTTTTGAGAATCGTAAGTAGAATTTCAGTTTATAGTGACCCAATATAGAAGAGACATTCAGGTCTGCGATCGTTATTTCCAGCTTCTGCTAATTGCAGACATCTTTGTGCAAGCGCCACGCTGCTTAATACTTGCTCGGTGTCTTTAGACTTAACAACGTGTTCGGCCGCTTAATGATAAGCACGAGCCTACCTTTTCCCTGTGGTATCACACCTGTCAGAATAGTATGCCATACAGCATGTGCTCAACAGCTTAAAAATTTTTTGACATGACATGATCACTGAATGGGGACACTTGTCACAAAATACATTATCAAGGTAAAAATATCAATTGTGTAGTTGAATTCTAAGACATTCAACTAAAAGAATACAAAGTTGATTTTATAGTTACTAAATGTGCATTTGGTACAAGGGAATAAAAATTCAATGGGAACCAAAACGTAGTGTGCGTGCTAGGAAATTTATGCTCGCATTTCTTCCTGACTCCCCAACCCGTCAGTTCTCTAGGTCTCATCCTATATGCGTACATAGCAACATTTTTAAAGGTAAGCCTAAACAAGGTTTTTAATAGCTATCTTTATGATGGACAGTAAGAATTTCTTCCTTAGCCTTGAGAAACCATGCAAATATACTTTATATGTTCGGTATTTATGATGATTTGCTTTGCCTGATGCCTGTTCATGTTTCCATTTACAAAACCCATTCATCCAGCAAATATTCTAGGCCATTCTGGGTGGCAGGCACCTGGACTACCAAGGAGAATAAAACAAGTTCACACTCAGAAAAGGCCCATCATCCCACAGGGATGTCAAGCATAACAATGAGTAATAGGTGACACAGTGTTAAAAACACTATGATAGGATTTGTTCATAGATTCTTGGTATAAAGGGGTAGAAATGCCTAGTTGTTTTGTTTTGTCCAAAGCCAAAGCCTTGGCCAAACCTAGACGATTGGGTGCTTAATGAATGGTGTTCCGTGGCGGCCACACAAAGCACTTGCGTGTTGACTAGGGAAGCGCAAGGACGGACAGCTCTTCCTCTCGGGCTCTCGGTATCACCGCTGCAGAGCGCTTTTCCCCAGCAAGAGCGAGATTCGATTGAAGAAAATTATTGTTCAGTGAACTGTTGCTCAAACCTGACCCACAATCTTGCAGCTGGGACAGAATCACTTCAATGTCAGACAGAGAGCTGCTTCTACAAGAAAAAAAAAAAAGAGGAAAAAAATATACCTTGGGCACCATGAGTCTTCTCTGCGTGAACCCAAGAAGAGAATTTGACTGTATTTTAAAATTTCTTTGCATGACTGGAAAGAACTCGTAGATTCATACCACCGGAAATATGTACAAATCGGCGAGACGTCAAGGTTAATCACGTGCCAGGACATTGAATCAAAGCACAAGTTGCAGTTTCTAGGGCGTGTTTGTTCTCAGGCTGCGCTATAACCCGGCGTGCCTCCCTCTCTGCCCTCCCCAGCCCAGCCCGCTCCAGCCCAGTTGCAATGCCGCCTGCTCTTCCCAGCCCTTCCTGAGTTTCCGAGGAGGAAGTGCAACATGTCACCACACCTCATCACTGACTTTCTTATCAAGCAATGTTCTACTATTAATTTAAAGTTCATTAATTCTCTGAACTGTAGACACAGTGACCGAATACTACCCAATTCTACTTTGGAAGGGTGTAGGGCTGACCGAAACAGGCCGTGTGGGAGGCCTCACAGAGCTGACATTTCAGACCACCCATACATGCCAATGAAATAAACGAGGTGATGGTTCATCGTGACAAATGGAGCAAAGCAAGTAGAATACAGCTGTCCCCTGGCATCTGTCCCAGGGGACTGGTTCCAGGAACACCCAGGACACCGAACCCCACATATGCTCAGGTCCCTTATGCAAAACGGTACAGGATTAGCACACGACCTCTGCATATCCTCTGGTGTACTGAAACCCTGTCTAGATTACTTGTCATAATACCTAACGCAACTTCAGCACCATGGAGTTGTTACATTATATTGTTTAGAGAATAATAACAAGGAAAAAAGTCTGTACCTACTCAGCACCGACTCGACTACAGTAGGCCTAACCACACGGTACACATCGGTAACAGCCACATAACATTTTTCCCAAATATTTTGGATCCGCGGTTGGTTGAATCCTAGGATGCAGCAAGCGGATACGGAGGACCGACTGTGATGTGATTAAACAGAAAGAGAACAAAAGCATGGGTGGGGAGTGAGGTCGGGCGGAGGCTGATTTATGAGAGGGAGTCAAGAACGGCCCTGCTATGGAGCGGAAATGGCCCGCTCACACAGATCTGACCTCCTCTGCCGAACTATTAAAATGTTTACATCCCACTAGCACTCCGCACAAGACTCGGCCAACAGAAGGACTCAGTAACGATTGCTGACATAAATCCTGTGAGATGACCCATCTTCTCAGTGTCTACAGCAGAATGGTGGAAGGCAAGTCAGGGATGAGCGACCATTTAGACCTCGAAATTTCTCTTCTTCGGGCTACAGCACCAATTATCTATTGATTTGTGTCATGTATTGAGATTTGGGAGATAATAAACCATGCCCCTTCTCTTCCCCTCTGAGTTCTGCATAAACTGCAAAGCAAAGAGAAGAGTCAGACGGATAGAAAACAAAATTCTAGCCTTTGCCTTGGACTTCCACAATGATGAGCTGCAGTCCAGAGGGTGGTATTCACACCGCAGCCACGGCGAGCCCTGCGGTGTCTCCTGAAGTCTGTCCCCAAGAAGAGACGGGTGTCACGGGTGCAGCGGACACCTCACTGGATAAGCAAACACTCATGCGGATAGTCAGAATCACAACCTTCCTGCCTCCAGCGCACACAGTACTGATCCAGTGCTTATAGTCCTGGAGCGGAAACCTGGGCAAATAAATGCACAGGCCTGTCCAGGGAAGCAGCAAGAAGAGGCTCCATCACCACGCATGCTCAGATCCAAGTGGCACGGACCCAACAAGCGTGGCGTTGGATAGCAGACCGGGCGTTGCTATTCCTACTGCTAAACGGGAGAAGTTCCTACTCAGGGACGAAATAGGAACACAGGGCAAGGGGAAAAGGTGCTTCTGCTACTGACTATTTTGCGACACCGATCACGGCCAATCTCTGATGGAGTCCCAGCTACCTTGGTCCCTCCCAGTGTTTTCGAAGGAGAATGCGTTCTAGGGCGACAGCGGTGCTCCGCAGCAACGAGGGCACAGTGGGTGGGTGGGGAGGGCGAGACGGGCCTCACGGAAGCCGTGCTGCCACAGCCAGGAGTGAGACCCTTAGATTTGTGTCATTTTGTATGTTATTTTTTTTATTGAAGAGTGGAATTCCTTCTTTGAAAAAGCATAACATAACCCCCAAATGCCCAAAACATAAAAAAATCAGGAGCTCTGCTTCCCTTGGGGTGGGAATGCTTGATGTCTTCCCGGGCCCCCTCCCTTCTTTCCTTAGCGTAAGCCTCTGGGACCCTCCTAAGAATTTAGGGCACTGTGAGAACCGCTGAACCCCACAGACCTCAGGGACTTGGGGGGCTCATTCCTGTATGTGTTCAAACATCTCGGCAATCACATTCCATCTCAGTTGAATGGTAAGTCCTCAGTGCAGATCTGAACAAATAACACGCCCTCCTGTGCCAACTTCTCCACGCGGCTCCACTCACACACTCGTTGCCATTACAAGCTCCGAGTGTGCTTACCAGTTTCTTTCTTTTTTTTTTTTTAAGAAAGAGTTGGGGGAGATATATTTTTATTTTTATTTTATTTTTTTTAGAGAGCGGGGAAGGGAGGAAGAGACAGGGAGGGAAACACTGATCGGTTGCCTCTCATATGCACCGCAATCAGGTTTGAACCCGCAAGCCAGGCATGTGCTCTGACCAGGAATCGAACCAGCGATCTTTTGCTCTGCAGGACCATGCTCAACCCACTGAGCCACGCTGGTCAGGCATGGACGTGCTGGGTGGTTTCAGCTCTCCTCCAGCATGATTAGACTTCATGTCTTTCTCCTTTTTTAACTGCTTAAGAAGCTCTAATACATCATCAAGATCTCTGAACTATTACCCTTCTGTGAGGCCTTCCTAATCTCCATTACTTGTTTCCTGCTCTGCCAGCCCCTCGTCAAAACGCACTGCTTTCTGTGTGCCTGAATTCCCCACACACCCTTCTGTAAGAGCGCTCTCTGTCCTAGACTGGAATTTTCAGCTGTGCTGTATTCTTTCTTCAGAAAGGAATGGACTCTACATCTGCCTCAAATACTCTTTTCAAAGCCTTTTCAGACGGGGGACTCTTTCTCATTGGTCAGATCCAGTAGCGCTTCCTTCTTTGACCATCAAATTGTAAGAGGCGCTCCTCAACACCTCTCACGTTGCCCATTTCATTGTCTCGATAGCATTTATTGTTTTCTGGAAAGCACTCATTACCTTGCAAACTTCATTTGCCTGGTTCGCTGTGGCATCCCTGGCACTAAGGACAGCTCCCATCATGTAATAAGTACTCATGAGCATTTTGAATGAATATATATGTCTCATGATCATCTTTATATCCACGCTGATAGGATGGAATACAATTTGTTGGTATTTGAATGACTGATTGATGGAGTGGATGGCCGAATGAGTTCTTTTTTTATATTTTTTATTATTGCTCAATTATGGTTGTTCCCATTTTTTCCCCATTACTCTCCCCTGACCTACCCGCCCCCACCTCCCACATTGAATCCTCCCCCCACCCCATTCTCTTTGTCCATGGGTCCTTTGTACACGTTCTTTGACTTGACCCTCCCTTCGTGCAAAGAGAGAAACAAAGCAGCAGGACTTGGAACTGGATAGGATACATCAATAACGGGGACACTGGGGTCAAACGTTGGCTCTGGTGATAAAAGGAGCTCAACGCATTCGTCAGTGAACCACCCGTCCAGTGAATCACGAATTTCCTCTCTAGGACATTCCTGAAAACCAATGGTCCCTTAAAATCCATTATTGAGCTACAGTCAATATCTCAGACACATGCTTTTAAATCCCTGGGACAGAGTTTAGGGTAAATTTGTGTCTGGCATCAGAAAATAAAATAGTGTAGGCTGTTAAGGAAATTGAAACTTCCATCATGGATCTTATTTTTTGTTGTTAGATGTGCTTAGTTTGAGGCCTTCAACAAATTCCATTAAGTCGAACAGTTTCATCTTTTCTTAGGTATGTAGTTGTTCTTCAGGTAAACTGAAACAGAGAATACAAACTGAGCCTTGGTAGGAACAGCGCTGATAATCTCAAGAGAGAGCCATTTCCCCTCCTTCATACTTTGGAGGCAGTTTATCCGTACGATGTTCATCACAGTCTTTCCTGAGACACAGTCATTAACTCAGTCTTTCTGCTAAAGCACATTCCTTCATGTCTGGTTGAAAAACCGACATGTACTCTCCATAATACCTCCCAACAACCTTGCCCACATACGATGTTTAGCACAGGAGTTCCTGAAAGGAAGATACAGCCATTGGAGCCATTGGCTAGGTCAGAATGACATAGCAGTGATACTGCTCTCCAAAGGATTCTAAGGAGGGAACTTAGTGGTTGACTAACACTTTTGGATTAAAAGAGGCTGGGTGTGGTTTGGAAATGGAATGATCCTGAAAGAAAATAAATTCCATAGGAACACTCTCACTGTGGAATCACCAAATTCATTCATTTAGTGATGAATTTAGTGATTAGGCAACAGCAACTTCATGTCCACCTCCCTTCTTTTTTCCTTTCTTTTTTTTTTCAGTCTGATGGGCAGTGGTGGTCCATCTGAGCTGGGCTTGGCAGTGGGATGAAAAAATAATCCAGTGAGGACTCTCGCTACCCAAGCAGGGAGGACCAGATACAGAAGGAGGAAGAGCTGGAATGGGTTTTGTGTTGTTAGATTGGGACTGGGGGCCTCGATGTGGATTCTCTGACTTGAGATACTAAGATCACTGGCATCCCAGGGACAATGAGCACCCCTAGCGTCCAGACCTTGTTTCCTAAACACCGTTTCTCTACTGAAAGGGAGCAAGCTTATCAGAGAAATGGCATATTCCCAGGTCTAGGTCAGGAAAATAACAAGATAGTCTGGAGCCAGAAAGCAATACAATGTTCAAAGAAGGATGAAGACACGTGGAAAAGATGCATAGAGAGCTTGATGAGGCTCCTCCCAATCAGGGACAACCTGAGCATCAAAATGAACAAAGATGGCAAGAGATAATAACTCACTGAAGTAAATAAACCCACAAGTCCATATTCACAGAAACGAATGTTTGAATATATCATAAACACAAACTAATAACTGTACAAGGAAATGTGATTAGAAAGGGTCCGTTTCATAGTCATAATCATGCTGATAATTCAGACAAGACCTATCAGTGGTGCTGAATCCAGCGATAAAATTGATACGAAGAATGGGATTTTACTTAGTCTCAACGTATTTCTCCACAAAATAGTATTCATTGCAAGGGGTTCTTTGTAGGTGCAATAGTACCAGGCAGGCCCCACCTTGACCAGGGGGTCCGAGTCTGTACCGGCAATGAAAAAAAAATCTAGAAGAACAAAACATCCCATCTGTGATAATCTGGCAAAATCAAAATAAAGAAAAACAAACAAACAAACAGAAAACCCTGGTCTAATTAGAAATACTCAAGAAACCCCATTCCACAAAATAACAGACCTGTAAGCTTTGAAAATGAACGTCAAGGGGAGATTAGGGGCCCGTCTCAGACCGGAGGAGATCAGAGGGCTGTCAGCCGGTGCTGGGCTGGATCGTGGACAGAGCGCTTTTTCTTCCAAGCGAATCAAAGGGCCGATTAGAGAAACTTGAAAGAGGCCCCCGGGCAAAGGATAAATGGGAGTTCTGTGTACCCTGCTTTCAACTCGTCGGCAAACCTGAAATCATTTTTGTACCTTTTACAGTCTTACATAAAATATCTATCACTTCCTGTTGTTCGGATCCTTTATACAGTAAATAGCTGTTGGATATATCACACCAGCCATGAATATTATAGTTCTAATCTAAATGAACATCAAATTTGTTGTCATGTCTTAAGACATACGATATCTATGGGATCGTCCCTTCCCCATCCTGTTGTATTGAACTCTATCCGGGCTTGTCTCCGTTCTCTGTGACCATTCATGGAACGGCGTCTTTGCAAAGGTGCTTCTGTGAGCCTGGACCATTCTTTCCCTGTCTTTTCAACGGTTCTCTTGTCCTGGCGTTTGAGTTCCTTCAGTTCTCCGATCCCATCGTACCTCTCTAGAGATCTTCTCTAACTACCCCGTTGGCTGAAAATAGCCACAGTCTATCTCATGACCATGTGTAGGACTCATAGAAACTGGTGGCGTTTGTTTGCTTAGTTATTCAGGTGTCTGTTTTCTGTCCCACTCTCCTCTAAGTTCTGTAAGCTCTGCAAGGGCTTCTGTCTCCCTTCTTCGCAGCTGTCTCTTTAGAGCCTAGCACACCACTGACCATCAGGAGCCGCTCAGTCAATATCGGCCGAATTCACATTTACCCCAGGGTGCTTCGGGTCTCTGGTTCCCTCTTTGTACAGGTTTCATTCACCTGTGTCTCCAGCACTAAATCTCATGTTCAGTGCACGGGGTTTGAAAGAGAAAAGAATGAATAAATGAAAGAATGAAAACATATAAATGAATGTTGGGAACCACCCTGACTGGTATCAGAAGCTGAAATCCCCGCCTAGGCTAAGGCTAAGGGAACGCCCTTGGAACCCTAAGCCAGCAAGGAGACAAAAGCTTATCTTCCTGGCAGGAATGCTGCTTCTGCTGCTTTATTCATGACTGAACCCCAAAAAGCTTGGTCGGTTAGCCAAAGACGGGTAAGATTCCCCACGGGGGGAACAACCTAAGACAGGCACGATCACTTTGGGAGGCCCCCCAAAGAAGGACTTGGGGGGGGCTGCAGCAAAAAGGGGGTGATGGACCCTCGCTCCTCGGCTTTGACATAGCCTGAGTTCTCAGAATCTGGGAAAAAAACCTCCTTGTCTCCCAGTTGCCTTAGTTCCCTTGCTCCACCTAAGCCTGAAACAATGACAGGGTGATGCAGCTCGGTACTGAGAAGTGCGGATTCCCCGGGGTGATCAGGCCTAAGAAAGAACATGTACATTACTGTGAAACCTTCTTTGTTTAGAATGCTCTCAGTTGAATGAGAAGGGTCTTAGGAGGAAGTTAGTTTGTTCCTCAGTCTTACAGCTCTTCGACCCCCCGACTCAATAGACCGGCACAGTTCTTTGTTTTCTATAGTTCCTTACTTCCCCCTAATGAGTACTGTACTTTACCTGAATTATTATGCAAAATGAGCCTAATAAAAGCAGGTATGGACGGTAAATCAGCGCGCTCCCCACTGGGGGGGTGGCCATTTCGTCCCTACTTCCCCACAGAAACTAGTTTGTCTCTGTGCATGTGTGTTTTTTCTCGTGTGTTTATCGTTGAGCCATCCACAGCTTTCTGTGGTCACTGCTGGCCAGTGACCCACACGCAACAAATGAAAGCAGGCGGGTCTGAGTGGAGAGGCAGCCTTCACATTGAAGGAATCATGGCCAGTGGTCCTAGTTTTAATCAATCTCTAACTTAAAATTGTAGGTAGTTTTGTCTTAAAACAAGTTTTAGGACAAGTGCTGCCCCTTATTTTTTTTCTCCAATTATTCCATGTAAGTGATAAACAGCCCCCCATTGAGGAGAACGAACATAGAGAAAATGGTCCTCATCTTTAATTTACCTTCAAGTTCCAACAACAAAATATCATAATTTCCAAGTTCTGAAAACTTCAATATCATCACTTTAAACTGAGGCCATGATGACTAAAGTATCTGATTGAAAATGCTGAGAATGTATTTTTTATTTTGCTTGGTATTCCTACAACGTAGAATAAATTCTCGGGGCTTAACGGAATGTATTTTAACTTAAGAAAGAAAAGCGATTTTGTAAAGCATTAACACATTCTAGATAGCCATCTTATCCAGAGTTTGGAAAATGCTCTTTGGAAATACATGTCAGAAGTCATGCTAGCAGATCAAACCATCACTCCATCACTGTTCACTGAGAACTTACTGAGTTGGCGATAACAGGGAGACGCTTGGTAAGTCATGAGAGAATGCCCTTCGTTTTGGATCCAACCCCTGGACTTCCTTTGCACACGCACTTGTGTGTTTCTGTGACTGACTATTTTGAAGACAACATAAGACAGTCTTAGCAGTTACAGGATTTCATGGGTTGGGGCATGGGGTATCATCATGTGATAGATAAAATATCCTTCCAGTTTCCCATCAGGTGTTTTCTGAGAAGCCAAGGCTCACAACCACAGGGTGAAAGGGTCTTAGGCTCGCTACAGGGAGGTAGCCTCGGTTGCCTGACCTGGAGTTTGGAGAGCAGAGCACTGAGGGTGGGAACGTTACAGAGAGAGCATTATGAGCACCCCCCACTATCTCTGTAGATCTTATTTTTGTAAATCTCTACAGTCTCTAAGAGGCGAGGCAGAACAGAAAGGGATGCCAGGAAGGTCGATGTTGTTACTCAAATTCGTTCACTGGGCAAGGAATGTTTCTAGAATTCTAACTCAAGCTGAGTGGTCTACAGGTTTGGTTCTGATACCCTCCCATTGACGTATACAACCCAGAGAATCTGAAAGTAGCAAGATGCTGGCTCCATTTGCATGGATCTGGGGATTATTTTCTGAATGTTGGTCACACATCTGAGAACCCAGCCAGGGCCTGCAAGTCAGACCAAGGGTTACACAAACTGACGTTACTGGGTGGGTAGAGTGGCATGTTCCCCATTGGCAAAGGCAGTTGGGATTACTGAATTAAATGGAAAAAACAACAAGAACAGCTGTCTGTGTCCCATTCCTCATTTACACTATATCGTCCATAGGTGGGGCTTAGGTGTGTGGACCTTCCAAAACTCTACAGCTAATTCTACACAAGCTCCTAAGGGTGAGGACATGCGGTGTGGAGTCTGCTACCCTTGTTGGGCCATAAAATACCTGGTTGGTTGGAGAGGGGACCACCAGGGTCCCTTACAATGGATTTTCCTACGATCTACTCCAAAGTTGCTGAATCAAAGTGTCTAAGGCGAGACCTGGGGATTGATACTTGTAATAGGCACGCTCCAGGGATCCTCAGAAGTGGGCAAGTCTCAAGGATTAAATAAGTAAAATGAAAAGAGGATGAACTCAGGAGTCAGCCCTGGGTTGACTAAGAATAACAGGCAATGTTTAGACAGCGGTCCCTGTGGGTCAGGCACTGTGCCGAGTACTTTGCAAGCATTTGCTCATTACACTGACTTGTCACGACAATCCTATGAGCTCCATTTCACCGCCGAGGGGGCTGAGGCATGGAGAGGTGGAGACCTTGCCCAAAGTTGCAGAGCCAATGGATAGAAAGCAGGGCCGCCATTCCATTCTAGCCCGTGTGCTTACAGGCTCATGAGCCGTCAATCACGATGTAGAACAGCCTCTGCTGTTCACTGGATGTGTGGTGATTGGCCAGTCCTTTTAGAGTTCAGGGCTCTCATTTCTTCTTTCATTCACACCCGCTTTGCAGCAGTTTTTGAGGATTAAATGTGAAGATGATTAGGATATACTAACGATAATAAGAGCTAAATGTTTTAGCTTGCAGTCCCTTTCAGTAGCCAGGAATCTCCTGGCATCTTATGTATTTTCTCATTTAATCCTTACTATCACTCCACAAGGCAGAGACTATTTCATGCTAATTTTAAGGATCGGGAAACTGAGGCACAGAGAGGTCAGCACGCCCAAGGTCATGCGCAGCTAGCGAGCCGTGGAACTAGGTGAGCCAGTGTTCAAAGACGGCTGAAAGATCTGTACGAATTAGTAACACAACTTACGAAATGTCAAAGCCACAGAGGCCAGGGCTCAGGTTCTCAGTATGCATCGCTGGCTGTAACGCCTAAAGACTCCGAGAGTGAAATATTAATTCGTCTAATTTCCAGCCGTCCCCTAAGTGCAGCAGCCGGCTCCCCTGGCTCTCCGCCTGGTGCTGGCCTCATCCGCTTTCATGCCCGACTTTCCGCACACACTTTCACTTTAAAAAAAAAAAAATCGAAAGACTAAGAATGATTCTCGTTAGTGGAAGGTGGCTGCACGAACTTGAAAGCGAGACACTGGGGCTGGCTTTGGACTTGGAGTGCTGCCGGAGCCCGCAGGTGCCAGCGACGCCTGCCTGGGCTCGTTTCGTGTTGAGAGCTGGGAACTCGCTCCCTTCACGCGACAGCAGGGATGTTCTTGGTGCGTGGACTCTGTGTTTCAAGTGAACGGGGGAAACGTACTTTCTTTGGAACTGGCGCTGTGCAGTGACCCTGGGGTTAGAACGTATCTATCCATATATCCGCTTGGTTTCCCTCCAAGCTAGAGGACCAGTCGCTCCCTCCTTCCCGCGGGGCGCTGGTGGGGAGTCAGCATTTTAGATTCGCAGCCAGGAGCCCCGCGCGGCTGACTGGCAGGGACCACCGCAGGTCCGTGTCCCGGATGGTCAGTCCCCCCACCTGTAAAATCAGTGCTCTGGACTCTGCTGTTTCCTGAGGCCTGTCCGCGGCTGAGGCGAAGGTCGTGATGCACCTGTGACCACAAATGCACCGTGTGCCCCACCTCACAGGGGCTTCTAATTTGTGTTATAATTCTTACATGACCATTTTCACAAATTTTTCCTCGATTAATGAAGAAGCAGCAGCTTTTCATTTATATTTCATTATATATAACATATATTGAAAAATATATATTAAATTAAATCCACAAAATATCATATATACAATACATTATATATATAAAACTTTTTTTCACTTAATTATGATTTATGTGGAAACGATCTTATCAAAGTCTACTCCTGGAATGTTCGTTTGGGGACGTATGTTCTCAGCATCAAAAAACACCCCTCTTGTTTATCTTTCAATGTATTGTTACTGCTCCTGAATGGATGTTATTGATCAGAACTTCTCTAGAAACCAAGTTCCTTGATGCACGATTTTTACCTGTTTCGTATGAGTCAGTTGTCTACGTGTGTTTGTCATGTGGTTTTGACTTTTGGTCACGAGAAGAACTGAACGATTGAATGTAGTTTTACAAAAGGGAATGTAGTTTTACAAAACGATTCTGACCCACAGAAAGCGTAGGCTGAGTGTGTCTCCTGCTCACGTTCTGTGTGACGGACCACGTCTGCTTTCACTCTTGCCTTGCAGATGCTTTTTCTTTTCCTGCCCACTTCCCGATGAAGACTGCGCCAGAGCAACGTGCACCAGCGTCTCTGAGATTTAACACCTTGAGCAACCCCAAAGGCCCCGGCCCCAGCCGGCCCCGCACCAGCGTGGGCGCTGGGAGTTACGAAAGAGGCAGCCTTCTCTCCAAGAATAGAGTGTGGCGGAAGCTCACATCCAATCTTTTGAGAAACAGATAAGCTTTGGTTTCTTAGAACTTCACAATCCAACGTTTTGTCCTGATCCTTTTCATCTCACAAAGGCAGGAAGGATGGGAACAGCGCCTTAAAAAGGGGGGTGGGGAGGCAGAACTGGGGTCACTTGTGCCAGGATAACCGGCTTTGTCTTTGTCCAAACCGTCCCCTCCAACGGGAAGAGTCAGACAGACTCATTGAGAGGCAATGCCGTCGGGAGAACCCAGGAAACCACCCTGCGGGCTGGTGGCACGTCGGTCTTCGGTCCTTTGGTGGCAGGTGACATTATATCTGAGGAGCAGGGCTCTCGGTCACATACATATGTGGATTTATTATGGATGTGGCCCTCTGTGTGTGAGGGGTGGGTACGGAGTCTCTCCAAGGCTGTTGTCTGCATTTCTGATGCTGGAGCTGGTATCTGCGGGGCGGGACGCTGGGGTCGGGAGCAGCACGCTGACACAAAGTGGCGGCAGTGAGTAACAGAAGCCGGCCCCTTCGTCCGCAGGAGCTGAGCACACATCTGGCCCGGGGGTCGGAGAGGGTGCGGGAGGGGCCAGGGGAGGCGGATCCTTAGCTGGCCCAGCCCTTGCGGCTTCGCTTCATCCTCCAAACCTCACCTGAGAATCTCTGTGACCTCCCTGATGACACCGTCTAGACACAAGGATTCTGGGAAACGTAGGTCAGCCTGGTCATGCTGGCACAGGCATCCCTACTGCCTAATTTTTGCATGGGACGATTTCCAAGAAGCTCAAACATTAAGTCGACTTGAGATAAGGCATATGTTTCCTTTAATATAGTTCATTTTGTTTTCTGCACCTCAAAAACAGCACAACTGTCTATCCTCGGATCGCTCACAGTAAAACAAAGTCCCGGGAACTGACGTCACTGGCTGGAATCAGTTGTCTGGTTTAAGTTACACCACAGGGGCGCCGTTTCCTTGCACACGCAGATGAAGTGCCTTTGAGTCCCGCTGCCTGGGAGAAGCCCACCCTGCCCCTCGAGGTCTCACGCCCAGGATCCGGCAGCGTGGGCGTGCAGAGGGGCCCCCCAGAAAGGCAGGTGAGACCTCATCCTCCACGGCTGCTGCTGCCGCCACTGCCGCCTCGGGGTGCCTTTGTGCCCCCGCGGGGAAGGCCGCAGTCCGGTCTAAGGTGTAAAACGGGGCACGGGACCCTTTTCTCTCAACCACACTCGCGGTTCCTGGGTAACAGGGTCCCGATGGGAACAAGCATCATCCGCCTGCTGTGCGCCCGCTGACACGAGAACCGCCCTCCATTTGTATTACAAGGGTCCCACCCTCCAGAAGGTAATTCTGGATTTTTGGGGGTTCTCCCCTCATATTTATCCATCCATACACACACACACACACATACTTATATACATACATGCACAGGTGTTTATGCACACACTTATACACACATACCATACACACACTGAAATGCCTACACACATGCATACTTAACATACATGCATACAGGCTTGCACATATACATCTTTACACACATGCATACATACAAATTAAAGTTCTACCTCACTGGGCACCATGCTTCACATAGTAAACAATACCAGGACAAGAAAAAAGGCATCACTTGAAAAGGTTATTTTGTTAGTAATTTCAGCTGAGCATTTGGTCGTTAAGGTTTACTGCAAGCAAGAAAGATGGCAGTGGGGTGAAAATTACTCATGGCATGCAGGAACTGTAGAACACCTTTCCGTTAGCACGTCTATAACACACCCTCACCTGTCACTATCGAATCTGGGCACTGCCGGAGATGTCTAAATTTAACATGACAAACAACAGATGGAGAGAAGCGTCACCCCACATGGGCTCTCTTGGCGTGAACTGTAATTCATTAAGGGGGAATTAAGGGTCATACATTGTTAGCACAGTACTAGGCGGTCCTAAAGATATGAAAGATGGACGGATGGGTAGATGGATGGATTGGGAGGTGGTTTAGTGGGTGGATGGGTGGGTGGGTGGATGGATGGATGGACAGAGAATGATTAAATCACCAGTGTATTGCCATATGAAAGGCAAGAGGGAATTCTTTAGAGTCAGGATTCAGATGACATGAAGGGGGAAGACAGTGAATGCAGAATATGGAAGGAAGATTTCTCCTTGGAAAATTCTCTCCTGTTTGGGGGGCTGTTCTCAGCACATAAAGAATTACTGTAGCCTCTCAGGGACAGTAGAGAAGAATAGGAAAGTTTGTTATTTCCGGGTTTGTTATTTCCGGTCATGTACTTTTAAATTGGTCCATTCAGTCAAGAGAAAACCGGCTGGTGATTAGAAAAGTGACTCCGGCCGTCCCCCGCCACTGCTGTTACGGACGACACGGAGGCTGCAGGGCAATCTTGTTTGCATTTAAAACTTTCCTATTCTTGATCAAATCATACTTGGTAACAGTTCCTATCCAATTCCATTATTTTCACCTTTTTTCATCTCAGCAAAAATATTTATAGCAACTTAATATCTTGAAAATAAGCTCCGAAAATGTTGTTAGAACTCAGAAGTCTTGATTGTATTTTTTAAGCAGTTTAATTCACTTCCTTCGGGATGACTGAAGAATTCTCCCTGCACTGTCAAACACAATGTGGTACAGTGTTTGTATCGCCATTGGCAATTCAAGGAGAAAAAAGATGCACACAAACATTGAAACTGGTTTTAAGAACTAGAATTATAATCAAAAGATTCTGACTATTCTTCATACATATTTGTGAAAATTCCTTTGAAACTGACTTTGAATTGAAGAGAAATGGAACAAGTTTCTCTCATTTATTTAAGTAATACTATACATCATGGTTCTTCAAATTATAATTCTTCAGTAATCTTTGGGTCTGGAGACTGTAATAATCTATATTAGAATGGGTAAGATAGTAATTTTATTAAGTTTGGGAAAATCAATGCCAGAGTGACTGGCTAGTGAGAATGACAGAAAAATCAAATCACAACTATGACCGTGGCTGGTTTCCCACTGATGAGTCCAGGGACCTGCAGCCCAAATCAGCAAGATATTGGGGTGAGTGGGAAAGACATCCTTCCCATCCCCCAAACTACCAGCGTTAGCATTGAGATTATTTTTACACTTCCCACTAGAAACGGGTGGTGGTAAGGAGCATATTTGGCTGTGAGCGTATGTGCCATCAGCAACATGCACAAAGTACATTCATTTAGCAAACTGAACAAATATTTATTAAGAATTTACTGTGTCCTGGCCCTGGCTGGTATAGCTCAATGGATTGAGCGCGGGCTGCGAACCAAAGTGTCGCAGGTTCAATTCCCAGCCAGGGTACATGCCTGGGTTGCAGGCCATGACTCCCAGCAACCACACATTGATGTCTCTCTCTCTCTCTCTCTCTCTCTCTCTCTTCCCTCTCTAAAAATAAATAAATAAAATCTTAAAAAAAAAAGAACTTATTGTGTCCCAGATACTTTGCAAGAGGAAGGCAAGGAAGACGGGCTCCCCGCCCTCATGGTGCTCGTACAGTTCTCGGGGAAGACAGGCAGGTAGGTGGTGGGTTACGATGGCCTGTAGGAATGTCGTGAGGATGGAGCAATGACGGCATGTCATTGCGTCACTGAGGAAGGGTACCTAACCCGGAGCAGGAGTTTGAGCAAAGCTTCCGGGAGGAAGGAACATCCACACTGAGACCTTCAAGAAGACAGGGAGGCCGATGGCAAAGAAAGCGTGTTCCAGAGCTCAACGAAAGCGCGATGTATTGGCGGAAGTGAAAGAATTTGGTGGCCGGAGCTTACAAGCTGAGGCAGAGAAATGTTGACAGCTTTGTCCAGCGAGGCCCGCGGTGACCGGAACACAAAGAACCTGGTAAGCCCTGCAATGGAGTTTGAGCAATAAGAAAATAAGAACTAATATTTATATAGTGCTCAGATAGTATGCTTTTCGTGAATTAGCTAATTTAATCTCCTAAGAGCCCCATGAGGCAGGTGTCACTGTTAGTGCCCGCAGTTTACGGAAAAGAAAACCGACGGGCAGAGAGGCTGAGTACCCTTCTGAAGGTCAACAGGGGCAGACCAGGGTCAAGCCCAGGTGGTCTCACTCCGTAGTTTTTGCCTTCAACCCTGTCCCGTTCCAGGAACAGGGAGTGGTGTGTGCACGTTTTCATTTGTGAATATTCACTCCCTTTTAAAGCATGGAGTCTGGATGGGAGGAGTGGATAAGAAAAAAAATAGACACCTTTTTAGAAAGCTAGTGAATTGGACCCTGAGACTAGATGTCAAGAGACTGTGCATCAGCAACAAAGCAAAGGGAAAGTGGGTAAATGTTTGAGAAATACACAGAACGTGAAATCAGTGGGTCCTGATGATTCACCGGCTGCATGAAATGGGAAGTAGTCACACGTGGGGTTCTGGCGTCTGGTTGGCCCCTGGGTGGCTGGTGGTGGCCCGCTGGGAAAAGTGGGCCACGGAGTGTACGCCTGGTCCTTCCTTCCTTCCTCCTTCCCTTCCTCCCTTCCCTCCTTCCTTCCTTCCTCCCTCCCTCCCTCCCTCCCTTCCTTCCTTCCTTCTTCCCTCCCTCCCTCTTTCTTTTATTATTTCAGGTTTATACTTTCTTCATCAATGTATACCATTTATTTTGCAGACACATGACCGAGTTCAGTTTTGGACTTGCAGAGTTCTAGATGCCAGTAAAATTTCTGAATGAAGAAGACGTAGTTGGACAGAAGAATCTGGGGCACGAAGAAGACCGATGGGCTGGGGAGTGGCTTTGAGACAGACGCATATACTTAATCACCGAGCCCAGGGACATGCAGGCGATGACACAGGGAGAGCAGATGGAGGGGAAGCAGACACTAGGTTGGAGTCCTCATGTTCCAGAACCCGGTGTGGAAAACTGGAGTACAACGTCGAATTCCACGACTAACTGCTTCCGTTTTATCAGCAGGACTTTGGAGTTCATCGGACAGACGTTGAGAAGACAGAGCCGTGGAAGAAAACATCGCAGGGCTAACGAGACCTGATAACTCGGGCTCTTCGGTGATTCTTCTTTCCGTGTCTAAGAATACTTTTTGGTGAGGATGCATAAAAGGTTAACGGGTTAATATCCAGTAATTTTTAAGGTTATGAGAGGATAGCAACCCGTGAGTTTTTGATAAAATACATCCAATGGCTCAATGTGCACACATGAGCGATGGGGTCAAAATGACCTCAGTCCAAAGCTCTGTTTGACCTCTTAGCATCAGAGTGATGGTGCAGAAAATAACACCTCATGGTTGTGTGTGCATTGAGAGGGCAATACCTATTCCCAGTACCCTCATAAGGCTAAAGCAGGTAGGTAATGTTTGTAAAATGCTCAAGGATTAATGACTGTTTGCTGTTTCCTTTTCTTTCTTTTTTGTTTTAGTGTTATTGATATTTCATTAACTCTGCCTTTTCTGGTATTTCAAGAGAAGAATTTTCCTGTCATCATTTGGGGGAAAACAAAAATAAAAAAACAAGAAAACAAGAGTCTATCTTCTCAGAAATGCCACAAGGAGTTGTTTAAGGTCAGAATTTGAACCCAGAAAACCAATACACTTGTAATTGCTTGCCTTCATAAAGAGAAACATCATCTTTATCACTCTGGATGTTGGATTCAGAGGCAGTGACGGCTTAGCCCTTGCTGGGAAGGAAGGAGCCCCCAAAATGGGCTGCTCAGCACTGGGGCTGCACAGCGAGCAGACCGGGCTGTCTCTGTGGTCAGACTCAGATGTTGACATCTAATAAGGAGGGGGGAAAGCACTAAGGGACTTTTCTATAACTCCTTTCAATACCTGATTTTGAGTATTCGGGTTCAGGAGGGTGAAACAAAGGAATGTGGCATTGTAAGAAGGTTTTTGCCATAATAACAGGGCATTCATCAACAGTCTCTTATTTGGAGAGTAGAAACATAGACCCTTCTGAATCTATAAAGCTAACCTTCTGTTTCTCAAAGTCAAGAACACATCCCTCCTTCATTCTACGCTCACAGACCTTGGAAAACAACAGTGTATGTACACTGAAAATGTTCCTAAATGTGACCAGCCCATTTAGCTTGGCATATCTAATCACTTGCATAAACAAGTAGGTTTGGTGGGGGGTGTGTCTAAGTCATTGACTCGCTCTCTCTACAGCCTAGTGGTTAAGGGCCTCAGTTTCCTCTTTTGCAAAATGAAGGTGTAGGGTGGCTAATATTGCAAATCCATAGGGTTATTGGACAGTGAAGTGCTGAGGTTATCACACGGATGTTAGTGTGATTATGACAAACGCAAGTTAATAAAAAAATGTTTTGGCACATTTCAGGGTAAACTTCATTGTCATTAAAATTTATGTAGGTGAAAAACTCTCATGTGTGTACTATTTTTGAGTAAATACTTAGAATATTTTGTTAAGGCATATCTATTAACATTTCTATTGAACCCGTCATTGCCATAAATATTTATACTTGGCTCTCCATGGAGAACATAGCAAATAGAATAAATGGAATGAACTCCCACAACAGGTTGCTCTATATTTTCATGCCAAACACAATGGGAATAATAACTAGTCTTGGGTGTGGAGTTTGCCCTTTTAACAAAACACATGAATTCTAAAGACATCTGAAATCCAAGATTAACTACGAAATGTAAGTAAGCATGCTCTCGTCCTCTCTAAGGACGGCACTGCTGAATTTCAGGATTGTCTATAAAATGCTCCCTTTGGAATTAAACAATAATGTCTTCAGTATATTTTCTTATCCGTGGTTTAGATGTAAATCTACAGAGTGAAATACAGGACTCAACTGCATAATTCTAAGGGATTCTGCACTCAATTCAAACATGAGGGGGTGAGGAGGTTCTCCCCCTCCCCCACACAACAATTCTCTGGGCATCGGCTGGATATCCCCCAATTCAACTCAACCTGACGCTCTGCTCGGAGAGAGCATCAGATTCCCCTGGTCCGAGGGCTCAGTCCTACAGGCTTGGTCCCTGCTGCGCTTCCAACACCAGTTGCAACTTCCGGTTAGCGCCTGTGCCGCTGACCGACTGGAGGTTCCAATGACCCCCATCATCGATTTGCGAGAGCGGCTCCCAACTCACAGACACATTTGACGTGCTAGACCAGCAGTTCGTTATGAAAGGATACAATAGGGGCAGCCAGATGGAAGAGACGCATAGGGCCTGTTATGGGGAAAGGGTGTGGAGCTTGGATGCTCTCGCATGGAGCACCCCACTCTCCCCAAACCTCCGTGTGTTCACCAACCTGGAGGCGCTCCACACCTTACCCTTTGGGGAGTTTATGGAGACTTCATCACATGGGCGTGGCTGATAAGCTCAGCGGCCATTGGCGACCGACTGAACCCAGATCCAGCCCCTCTCCCCTCCCTGGAGGTCTGGTCCCACGTGGGTTCTGTTCACTGGGGGGGGCGGGGGGTAAGTCTGAGACATGTTTACGCACTATTCTATTATGGTTGAATTGGAAACCCCTTAGCCACCCTTCTGTGTGGAGTATAATGTTTCAAGTTGAATTGATAAACATTTAATAATAAAAATAACAACAGAACAAACAGATAATGCCTGTGGGATAATTACTATATGCTTACATGCATTCCCTAATGCAATACTGATAACAGCCTCACGAGGTAAGTCTTGTTAAATTCTTCGTGGAGAGGCGAGCCTTAAGACTTCCTCCAGAGAGAATAGATATGCTACTTAAGAAAAGATATCTTGGAAATGGAAAAGTCTAAATTTGAATTATCCTATCCCCCAAACACACAAGATACAAACGATGGTTTATTATCTTTGTCAGCGAAGCGCTTTGTGTTTCTCTGCTGCTAATTCTAACGGATACCTACTATGCGTAAGAACATGTTGACTTACAGCCTGTCTTTCCAAAGACATCTTCGGAGCCTTCCTGTCTCCTTCACTCTGATACAGTAATTCTCTTCGTACACAGATTTCGTATCAAAATGTCTGCCGAATTCTGATGCTGACAGCACAACTTTCATTTTTCATCTCTAAGCCTTGACTCACAGATGCCATGAAATATGCATGGGTCCTTTACTCAGCTAAGCCATGGCTCTGAATAAATAGGTGCATTCCACCAAAATACATCGTCTCACTCAGATAGCTCCAAACCCTGTCCATGACAAGCTGCAGCCTCCCTTTCATCCTAAGCCTTCTCATTCAGAAAATGTTCAAATTTAATACCAAAAAAAATCACGGTTTATTCCCAGGCCTCCAAGTGATTGCCATCTAATTGAGAATAAATATGAAAGCACATCTCATCTATGAGCTGCAGGTCCTTGGAAATCAGCAGGTAAACGGTTCAGTTAAGTAATCCACTACATGTGTCCTGAGCACCTGCTTTTCTTCCTTTCCTTAATTTAACAAATATTAATCGACCACCTACTCTGTGCAAAAAAACTCAGTGCAGCATTGGGAAGAACAGTAATGAAAAGTTAAATACGGTCCTGACATTCCCCGAAGCGGCTTAGACCTTCCAGATACCATGTGCCAAGCTCTCCACCGAGATGGAGTCTACCAGGTGGAAGATGATGGTGAGGGCGGGATTATAAACATCACTAACGGTCACATGATGGTTAGGTTTCGGGCTCTGAGTGAATGGCCTGTCATAGCAAACCCCCATCCACAGATGGGGAAGCGAAGCTTACATGTCAGTGACTTGCCCAAGGTCATGTCCTTCACACGACAGAGCTAAGGTTGATACTGGTTGCGAGATTTCAGATCTTCCCTCTAAACCACTGTGCTCCACAGCCTCCGGAAGTGATGGATGTTGCGGTCATACAGGCTACTGAACTGTTTGAAAATAATTTATGTGCAATAGTTTGAAAGCGTATACCTCCCTAGAAGCCAGTGCTATCCTTGGAAACTTGATTTTATTTTCCCTCACTCCTCTGACTTACTTTTCCTTCACCTTAAAGCCACCCCAATGTCATGTGTTGCTTGAAGAATCAAATCCAGCTTCTGTCAAAGAACTTCCTAGGTCCTTCATAATCTGACTCCTTATAACTCTGAAATGATGACAGGCGACTCTGCCATTGGCTCCCTGGGCTGACGTCACATTGGCCTTCTGTGTGTCCTCCTCGGCACCCAGGCCCCTTTCCCTCCTGTCACGAGCTGTCCCTATGCTGGGGATGTGGCCTCCTGATCTTGCCATGGCTGGCTCTTCCTCCTGAGGTCCAAGTTCAAAAGTCACCTTGGCAGAGGGTGAGGGCTTCCACGTATCTTTTTGGAGAAACACAGTCCAACCTATAACACCCTTACTAATAGTCTTAAGGTACAGCTGAGAAAGCTGAGAACAGGACAGAGGAAGTGGACTCAAATGATACACCCAGCGAGGAGGCAAGCCTAAATCCAGACCCAGTCCGTCTGATTAAAGAGTCTGCTGTCCCACAGTGAGGCTCACAGCCTCTGCAGAAATCCCCCGAAACTGGGCAGGGAGTGGAATTTCCAGTCCCTCAGAGACTGGACCGTGGAGCCTGGGGCAGCACCTCTAGGGAGCGCTTGGAAGATGCGGATGGTTCCTTGTTACGAGGACTGGGTGTCACACAGGGTCACGGGGAAACAGAGGAGACAGGTAAAACTCACTGGGGCCCAATGTCTTCGATGGGGTTTGGGGGGCACGTACAACAGCTTTTGCTGAGCACAGGTGTCTCTGCCATTTGGTGCCGGAGGCTAACAGTACAAAACACTGTGCTACTACCTGGGAAATTCCTGCTTAACAAAGAAGCGTCCTTCCCAAGATGCCGGCTGCATCGCTGGTGGGAGGGGGTCCTTCCACCTCTCTGTTCCACACAGGTGAGCATTGTGGATGCCTTCTACCTGTACTCACCTTTTCCCTCAGTGTCTTTACTCCTGGTGTTTGCCTTTCACGCCCTCGGGCTGTCCTTTCCCGCCCTCCTTTTATCTGAGTCTTCCTTCTCCCGGGTAATCCGATTCAAGCCCCAGCTTCTCCGGTGGACTAGTTCTTGGAGCCCGCCCCTTCTCTGTGAGATCCTCAAGCAGTGTTCACAGCGCTCTGTGTGACATCCCCTTAGAGACCCTTCCATCCTGTTTTTAAAGTGTCCTGTGCAGGGGTCTTACTTCCCTGTTCGATTTTAAACTTGCACTGGGATTCTGAACTTCTTTATAGATCTCCATGATACCCAGGACAATACTGGGCACAGAGTGATTTTGATTTTTATACTTTTTAAAAAGATTTTACTTATTTATTTTTAAAGAGGAGCAGAGGGGAAGAAAGAGAAGGAGAGAAACATCAGTGTGTGGTTGCCTACTGGGGACCTGGCCCACAACCTAAGCATGTGCCCTGCCTGGGTATCAAACCGGCAACACTTTGGTTCACCAGCTGGCACTCAATCCACTGAGCCACACCAACCAGGGCTACAGAGTAATTTTTAGAAACACAGGCATTATCTAGAGCAGCTTTCTCAGAGAACAGTGAATTCTTCAGCGGTCAGAAACTGAGTGTGTTGCGAGTTTTTGTGATGCAAAACTTAGAATGAGGAAAGGACCCTCTCCGGCATGCTTGGCTTACTCTGCTCTTCATTACGCCTTCTGTAAACTAACAGCCAAACTTTGCATAATAGAAACAGTGCAGAAAGTATAATTAAGTATCAGAAGACAATACACACAGTCTGCAGCCCTGCCACTGAGTACTGCCACAATTTTTGCATGCACTTCAAAATACATATTTTTTCCATGCCACAGAATGGCAATACATTAGACATACTTCCTGTAGTTGTCTTCTTTTATTTATTATTTCATGAGCACCTAACCATATGAATAAACATATTAAAATTCCACCTTTAAACACAGCTCAGCAGTGTTCTACTTTGTCAATAGAGCATCATTTGGGTTGGATGTTTCAGTCATGTATGTCTCACAAATACTTACCACTTACTTGCTACCTGGAGGGCAGGGTTCTAACGGGACAGACCAACTCCGTGCCTACCAGGCACTTATGCTCAGCCTTGTGAGAAAGTGTTTCCAACCTGGCTGGCATAGCTCAGTGGATTGAGCACGGGCTGCGAGCCAAAGTGTCACAGGTTCGATTCCCAGTCAGGGCACATGCCTGGGTTGCAGGCCACAGCCCCCAGCAATGATGTCTCTCTCTCTTTGTCTTTCTCCCTCCCTTCCCTCTCTAAAAATAAATAAATAAAATCTTTAAAAAATTTTTTTAATTAAAAAAAAGAAAGAAAGTGTTTCCAGCCCACCCTGCTCACCAGGTCTACTTCAGGGACCCTCAGCTGGGTTGATTTACAAATGCTCTTTAACTCAGGCTTCCTGTGCAAAAGCTGTAATATGTTGAGTGACTTTGCTAAGAATGCTGTTCCTCATTACTACATTTGTCAATCTTTTGAGCTCCAGAGGCCGCCAGCTATTACTTACTCTTAAAAGCAAAACAAGATTATTAAATAATAGACTTGCAGGTACCAACTGATACACCAGGGCAGGTGAGCGGGCAGAGGGATAGAAGAGGTCTCCAGTTCTCTGAGTACTCATCATTAGATTTATTTTGGTGCCCTGGGCGCTGGACCCTGACACTGGGGGTCTGCTTGAGGATCGTGGTGGGTGAAGTATGGTTTCATCACGGGAAGGCTAATGCAAGGCCTCTTTTTCCTCACTGCTGTGACTTTGGAAAGATTTTCTTCAGACAAAGACAAGTATTGATCTGAATGGAAAAAAGCAATGTTTTACATTCACATTTCATGAAGAAGAGTAAGTTATTTCATATATACTGTGGAAAAAAATTTGGTTTGACTTAGGAAGGGGATAGATAACTTACAGAAGACGTGGAGAAAATGACACAGGTGACCATATAACTGAATATGTGTCTTATGAACACAAATTTGGTGTCAGAGGGGAATTATACCATCATATTAACATATAGCTTGGTAGACATTTGTACCCAAACTTCACCCTAAAAATTCATTTTTCTGAAGGAACGGAGGAAAAGCAGGGTAAGGAGAAAATGTCAATATGACCAAAACAAAAATTTATTATATTTTCAAATTTTATACCTTAGCAAAATTAATCCTTTCTGTTGATTTTGCTGTCACAACTGATAAATTTTTTAATTGGCTTTATTGACTTTAAAACATTTGATCACATACAATGTAGACATATGTGACTTTTTATAGATGATTGTTATAAAATAGGCAATTGCTATCAAAAGTTAACAATGGGCTGTATTTGGGAAAGGGGGGAGTTGCTATATTATGCTCTTTAGTATTAAATAAGACCTATTTTTAAATGATAAATGATTCTACTTAATTATGAGCTTGAATATATAGGCTTCATAAAAATGTAGACAGCCAATTTCACTATCTCATAGGGTGAAATAATCAAGTAATAATCTTTATTTTCCTCCTCACTTTGTGCAGTAAAATCCCTGTAATGGAGTTCTTATATGCAACAAACAACAATACAGTCTTTCCGATTCTTTAAACCCCCCAAATTCAATGTGTGCCAGGAAAATTTCTAATGTTCAACTGTAGTCAGTCAATTATTTTATTTCTTAGAAAAATAGAAATATTTACATAGTGCATTTATACAGCTAATGAAACAGCACATAAGTATCCTTGAAAATTGAGTATGTTTTTGAATATTTGCACTTGATAGGGTGCTTGGTATTATGGAGTATGATCTTGGAAAGTTATTTATACTTTCTAAGACTCATTTTTCTCGAATGTGCAAGAAAATAAAATAGGCAATACAGTAGCAATTTCTCAAGTTTATTGTAAGTTTATTATATAAACTAGAAAAAGTAAAAAGGCTCAGCACAGGGGCTGGTATGCAGGGCTACAGGCATGTTTGTAAAATGAAGTCACAGGTTCTTTGAATTAAAGCTACTTATATTAACCTTGATAAATCTCGGAAGCAATTTGTTGAGTCATTAGAAGAATAGGGGCAGGAGAGGGTACAATGACAGAGGACAACGGGAGAGGACTCTGTCCATGTGGGGAACGAAGTGGGTTAGTAGAGTCCATAAGTACTTGTTATATTATTCTTTATCGTTGGTTGGTTCTTTATTAAAGAATATAATGAAGCCCTGATCAGTGTGGCTCAGTTGGTTAGTAGTCATCCTGGAAAGCGAAAGGTCACTGGTTCGATTCCAGGTCAGAGCGCATGCCTGGGCTGGGGTTCGGTCCCTGTTTGGGGTACGTATGAGAGGCAACCAACGGATGTTTCTCTCTCGCACTGATGTTGTACTCCCTCTTTTCTCCCTCCCTTCCCGGCTCTCTAAAAGTAAATATATAAAACCTTTCTTAAAAAAAAAGAATATAATTAAGTATAAAATTGAGCCTACTCCCTATTTAGAGATCCTCAGAAAAAATGGCTAAAACTGGCCACTTCTGGTGTCTTTGTTTCCACACTACATAACGCTCCACACTCCATCGGCACCCAGGGAGCAAAAGTGTAGCTCTCTCTGTATATTTCTGCAGCACGGTAGATAAAGCTTGGAATAGTCTTCCTATGTTGTTCCCTGTGTGTATTTACAGTGATTTTTATACCCAACAAGATGGTTCTTCATGTTGACTACCATTGTGAAATTTTCCCCCTGCATGTATCTCTGTGACCAGGTATTTACCTGTCTGTTTACCGCTGGTAGCCCTACAAACAGGAGAAATAGTGTGTGTGTGTGTGTGTGTATATATATATATATATATATATATATATATTTTAAAGATTTTATTTATTTATTTTCAGAGAGGGAAGGGAGGGAGAAAGAGAGAGAGAGAGACATCAATGTGCGGTTGCTGGGGGTCGTGACCTGCAACCCAGGCATGTGCCCTGACTGGGAATCGAACCTGCAATGCTTTGGTTCGCAGCCTGCGCTCAATCCACTGAGCTATGCCAGCCAGGGCTATATTTTTAATATCAGTAGGGAGAACAGTGTGACTTGTTGTCAGTCACCTAACAATTGATGTTTCTGAGATTCCAAGATCATAAGTTACCTCCAATTCACATATGCTTGAAACCTTTACTAAACCTTAAGAGTTTCAGAAAGGTGTTTTAGGTATGCCACGTTACTAGTTAGAAAAGCAAGATTTTTCCCTAATTCAAGTATAATGCTCATGATATAAGAAAAGCTTGACCTCAAGTTAGTACCTCTAGTCTCTAGTCTTTTCTAAATAGAATCTTTAATAAACATTTCACTGCTTGATAGTCAGTAGGTGTTACCTTCTAATTCAAAAATGAATTTTAATTTAACATTCCCATTGTTAAAGAAAAGTATTACTATTCACTCAGTCAGTAGACTTAGTTGGTTCAAGGGTTCAAATGCTGCCTTGTTACCAAAAACATTCAAATTGTGTATATTTCCCAACTTTCAGTGGCCCCCTAAGACAACAACTACCAGATGTATTTTACAAGCTTGTGGTGTACACTTACATAAGCAAAAAAATTTAAAAGCTCAGTCGCGGATATTTGAAAGTAAAATTCAACACTCAAGGTAAAATAATGTGATTTCTATTCTGATTTCTAGACTGCATACGATATTGACTTTTTTCACATCAGAGAGTGACTATCAACATTGTTTTATCTGTATTTTTTCAGCAGCAGCATCAAACACCTACCAGTAATTGCAACACCCAAAGCACAAGCAACAAGAGCAGAATTAGGTGAGTGGGGCTGTGTTAGACCACTACGCTTGTGTCCAGCACAGGAGAAACAGCCCCATGCGGGGCGGGGGCATGGGTACCGGGCTGTCCTGTGCTGACCTCTATCGGGACCTGGATAACAGTAGCACCCCCTTTCCTACCTCTGTGACGACAAAAATGTCTTCAAAAATGTCAAATTTGACCTGGAAGTCGGGGAGGGAGCAGATGTCAAGGGGGGGGGGAATCACCCTCTGTAGAGAACCACTGAGTGTTAACCAAGAAACCACTCACCACTGTACTTGCCGATTACTGAGTCATGAAATCGGTCCCACGTGCTTGGACTAATCTGACTCTGCTGTTTGTACATTACACTGAAGGAAGCCGTCCAATACGAAAGCGATCAGCCCTGTGCTAAGACTAGTGAGTGGATGCCACAGGAAAACAAGAATTCTCATCAATTTATGCATGGGAGGGTACACCAGAGGGATCCGGATGCAAAGAGCTTTACAAGTGAATTTTCCAGACTGTTGGTCCATGAACCACATTAACTGAGGTGTGGCTTCCAAAAAACGCATCCTGAATCCAGCTATGTGCGGGAAATGACTGGTTAAACGAGCAAAACTGCTTTCTTTTCTTTTACAGAATACGATGTCTTCGAGATTCTACTAGGATCATGTGCTTTAATAATCTCCACCAATGTCTTACATTTCTTCGGCCCATTTTTTTTTTTTTTAAAGAGCTCCTGCTAACATCTTTCCTGATTAGCATCCCTGCAGAACTCAATGTAGTCAATGCACAGGTCAAGGCAGGGCAGACAGAGCGAGGGGTGAAGAATGCAGTGCTCCCTGCCCAGGGAGGGGTGGATGAGACCTGACCGTGTGGAAGCCCGTCGTCCCCTTTGCTGAGCGGGCTCATCCACATACAGACAGAAGCGGGGACTTACCACGGATGAGACATTGGAGGGTTCCCCTCCCCCCCCCCCAATGCAACCGACGAGTGTTCATGAGAAGAACGACCTGACCTGCTGTGACTTTGGGAAATCTCTCTGTCGTGTGGAGTGGACTATGGTGGGGATAAGACACAGGCAAGGTGATCGCTTTGAATCTGCGGAAACGGACCACAGCAGAAAAGGCATTTCAATTAAATCCCTGGCAATAAAAATGGATGAAATCGTGTGACTCGAAAGACACTCATGCAAAAGATTGCGCACTGCTAACCTTCCATTTGCCGTCACCATTGTTAGCCATTTTGCTAGGCCGTTTTAATTTCAAAGACCACGCTTTTTCACAGCGGAGAGCCACATGCTCTGGGCACCTAATGAGCATAAGTGCTGCGGCTGGCTTAGAATCTGGCTTCACTAGAATGAGAAATTTCCTTAAGAAGCCAATTCTACAAGCTCTATAATAGACTCCATTTTATCCATAAAGCATAAAATTTCGAGCGTATCCTACCCTGCTATTTCAACACAGGCACCGCCGTCCTCACTGAGCCCCTGTGGGTAGGTTTCTCAGTAACTTTGCGGGAGGAAAGCACCCAGCGGCTCCCTCCGCCCCCTCCCCTCCCTGTGCTAAAACGGCAGGGGCAGTCATGGACATCTTTGGACCAGAGGCCTTCGGGCTCTCGCTGTCTTGGCTGCCTTCATGCTGGAGGATTAGCCCTTGGCCAACCGGAAGGGCCTGCACAGGGGACCTCACGGGCTCCCCCGCTCACGCCCCGCAGGGTTTGAGCACTCCGCATCATTAGCCAAGTGACGCATCATCTCAGGTGTTTCTGAGGCCCTTGCCTCACAGCCTTTATCCCCCAAAGCACTGCGTTGAAGGTGAAAGGGAATTACAGGAATTTAGATTAATGTCTTCTTACATTACCCCGCTGTAGAGCCTTCTGTGATCTCCTTGGAACTGCATGAACAAATCTGTGTGTTTGTTTATGGGCATTGTTTTCTTGAGGGAGAAAGTCTATAAACTTCATTGCATTCTTTGAAGGGTCTCCCCACAACTCCCCCGCCAGAGCTCATAAGCTCAAACGATGTTTGTTTGGAAAACCACGTGTCCATCCCCGACTTAAACCGGGATATCTCATCCTACTTTTGTTTCCACCTTTGTAGAGTCCTCTCCAAATTACTGGGGGCCGAAAATCCCTCCAAAGTCTGGTCTTTCCAGCCCTTGATATTTACCTAGATTATAGGACTCATCACATTGCGTCATGATTATTTGCCTGAGTGTGTGTTTCCCAGTTGACATACGAGCAGCTGACAGCAGGGACCACGCCGCTGTTTTGCTCTACACACTTTGCATGAGCATCGCCTACCACGGGCCAGGTGCACGGAACAAGGGAAAGTCACGATTTCTAATAACGGACTGAATGAGTATGTGTGCACATGCTGAACACTGAGAAAGACAAAAACACATGCCTCTTTCTTCTTACTTGGAGCTGTAATTCAAGAAGAGTTTGGAATTGAAGACAATCAGATACACAAAGATTTCAGTAACCAGATGAAGGTCTTTATGTCCTTGGATATTCCACCAGAATCGTGGCCCCTCCACTCGTTTCAATGGTCTGTGGTCCGGTTGTTCCAGGTGTTGGGGAAAGCAAGGCCTATACATCAAATGGGACGTAATGACTCACTGCAGCCGAACTCAGCCCAGAGAGGTCCATTCCTGCACTGGCCTAAGGCACCCGCTCTCGCACGGAGAGAAACAGCTGCACCCGGTGCTCTCAGCTTCGGTCTTCGTCAGACAGGGACCTCCCAGGCTGAGGAGTGACTGCTCCCTGTCCCCCTCCTAGCCTTCGACAGGCTGCGGGCCACGCCCCCGCCACCGGTTTGCCTAGACTCCCCTCAAAACACATTTATTTTCAGCTGTGGGAGAAATTTACTTTCCTTCAAATAGAGAGCTATTTCTAGCCAGAGGCTTTTAGCAGACGAGGAAGAGCTATCAACCACTCTTCGCCCCCTTCCGCCCATAATCTAGCGTTTTCAATCACTCGACCTGAGCAGTTGAAGACTTCAGCCTGGCGGAAGCGGCACCTTCAGATCCTGTTTGCAGTCACCCAGTAATAAGGCTGTTTGGGAGGCTGACAAGAATAGACTTGATTGGCATTGCTTCTATTGTGTGTCTGCAATTGCACTCACGTCTCCGGGAAGTAGAAGAGATCCCACCTTTGAAGTGTGGGGGCCCCTCGTGAGAAGGCAGCTGTTCTTCTCACTGTTGGGAGACACACACAGCTAGGATGCCGGGAAGCCTGGGGTGGTAGAATTCTGGGGCGGGCATTACTCTGGACAGAAGCAACGGCTAAATGGGTCACCAGAGAAAAGCCAGAGAGGTGGGTAGCTGAGAGAGTGGAAAGTGGCCCTCATTCGGGGCAGTACTTGGGTCTTGCAAAAGGAAAAGCAAACAGGAATTAAATTAGAGAAAACCATAGGTTATTGATCTTTTGTGTTCATTTATTCGTTAATTTTTTTTGTGCCTTTGTGTGCAGTAGAGTTAGCTGAAGTACTTTCGATTATTTTTCTGTTTTTTTCCTTCTGATATTTGTTGGACTGGTTTTATCGTTTGCTGTTGTTATTAGCCAACAAGCGACAAAGGGGAAATCCTCTCAGGGTTAAGGATCCAGGAGTGCCCATCGATCAGGTTACTGTTCATTCATTCATTCATTCATTCATTCTTTTCAACACACATTTACTGCGTATCTACTCTGCCATAGGGCCTCTTCTATGATACTGAGGATTATAGATAAGAACAAAAGGGTCCTGACCTCATTTCCAAAGATGTCAGATTCTAGTCAGCAAAGACAAAAACTAAGTACATTATTATCATAGTTACGATAATTAATCAGGATATGTGACAGTGACTAGGGTTGGGAGGGCACTTTATTTTTTTTAATATTTTATTTATTTTTAGAGATGGGAAAGGAGGGAGAAAGAGAGAGAGACAGAGAGAAACATCAATGTGTGGTTGCCTCTCACATGTCCCCCACTGGGGACCTGGCCCGAAACCCAGGCATGTGCCCTGACTGGGAATCGAACATGTGACCCTTTGGTTCACAGCCTGTGCTCAATCCACTGAGCTATGCCAGCCAGGGCTGGGAGGGCACTTTTGACAGGGTAGTCCATAGAGGTTTGTTTCTCTTAGAAGAGCTGAGATCTGCAAGATCAGGAGACAGCCAGGTAAGGACCTCAGGGAAAAGCTTTGAAGTCAGAGGAAGTCACAGCAAAATCAAAGTCTCTAAGATGGTCATGAACTTGAAGAACTCAAGGAAGAGAATGACACCTGGTATGGCTGGAGCAGAATGCCCTGAAGAGTGAGCAGAATGGGATGAGGCTGAACGCTAGGTGGGAGCTGGCTTTGTAGACCATGACCAAGAGCTTGGACTGCATAACCAGGGTCATGAAAAACCAGTGGAACGTTGTAATCAGGAAAAGTTACATAACGAAATTTAAATTACCGTAGACTAATCATATGCCTTTGTAGGAAAGGACCGGAAAGGGATAGAGCAGGAACACAGGTGGACGACTGAGGACACAACGGTCCTTGTCCACGCTGGAGATGACGGCGAGAGAAAGGTGGAGGTGTGGACGGGGAGGGGAAGGTGGCTTCAGCATATATTTGAGGGCATATCTGAGAGGACTTGCTCGTGGATTGGATGTTGAATGAGAGAGAAGAATCAACGGTATAATAAATGTTCAATTTTCAAGCTCTTAGACTTAGCAAACTCATACACTGCAAATGTCCTTCTTCCACAGCCAACATATCTAGGATGCTCGTCAAGTGCATTGGGAGATGACTTTGGTGGTCAGAATTATTTCAAACATACACAGCTTATGGACTTAAAGGAACAGAGGGACATAAGTACATGTCTAACTTGTGCGTGTAGATTGGCAGAAAATTATAAAAATCAATATGTAAGTGGGTAGAAATAGAGAGAAAATGGATTCTACATAATCACTATGGAGACAATGCATCCTGATATACTACTTCTGTGTCTGCTCCCTGAAACCCTGAACTGGTGATTCTAAGGTCTAGTTCCCCTCAAACAGTTCCTGATTTCATGAACACTGACGAGACTTGTGAAGTAGAGTCACGCAGGACAAGAATAGATATGTTAGTTAGGGCACGTTCAGCTGCACATAGGCAATTCAACACACCAGTGGCTTAAACAAGAAACTATTTGTTTTTCCAACATAAAATTACACAGGAGAAAGCAATCAAACAATGACATGGTGCTTTCTGTCTGGGAACCTGCATCCTTCTATCTAGGGTTTTACTCTTATGCATATAATCCAAATGGTGCAGCTGGGGGCATGCAAGGGGCAAGTGATTGATGCTTCTCTCACACATCAATGTTTCTCTCCCTCTCTTCTTCCCTCTCTTTAAAAATAAATAATATTAAAAAAATAAAAGATGGGAAGGGTGAAAGAGACACACTCCTATGTGTAGAATGTTTGGGAGACAGGAACATTTCTTCTTTCTTAAGGGGCAGTGGGAGGTGATGGTCATAGATGGTGTTACGTAGGTACTTAAGATGTGTTGAATACTTAAGTGAACAATTTATTGTATAAAAAGAAAATGAAAGAAGAAGGAGCCTCCATAGCCTCAAAGAATAAGGCAGAGGTAAGAAATTTTCCTCCTCAGCTGCTGCTAGCTCTACTCAAAAGACATTTTCTCTTTTTCCCTTGGTTTTAAAGTATCTCTTCATCCAATATTCAATATTTTCTTTTCTCTAGGTTAGAGTTTTGTGGGGTTCAGTAGATCAGGACTCTCTTGTGTGAGCTAAAATTCCATATTTGCAGCAGCGGTTGGACCTCACACTCTTCCATCTCAGGCGCTTTAATGCAAAGAAAACTCAGGAGAAATCACATTTTACGACGAAGCACTGTCAAGTCAAAACTTTGCCAAAAGAGTTTTTCACAGAAGAGAGTCTTCACAGTAAAACATCCCTGGAAAGGTACAGCCATTGCTGCCCTTGTCTACAGATGCCGCGTGTGGAAACTGCAGGGAAATGTCAAGAGCCTGGTACCAGAATGTCAATCAACAGCTTGGATCCGGCCAGGTCATCATCCTGCCACTTTCATCGGTTTGTGTTTTGCTTTCAGTCTTGGTAAGTGGTGAGTTGGCAATAAAGAACATCTACATCCCTTAAAGACAGAGGTGTCAGTTCCTTAACTGCAATGGCAGACTGATGGAGAAGACTTGTCTTGAAGTAGCCTGAAGCCTTATTCCAAGTTCTCAAACTCAAAGGTCATCCTGGGTTTCTGGTTGCTTCTGGCCATGGCACACACACACACACCCATCAGTTCAATAGCACTGGGTAGCACAGAATCCTCTAGCTACCACATGGTGTTGATTAAGTGCCTCTGGCCTCCCCTCTCTCCCTGGCCACGCACCCTCACTAGATGGCGGCACTGTGGCATCTGAGAGCCACCAGATGTACACACAGGGTCCCCAAGGGGCCAATCACTTGTGTTGTCATCCAGGTGACTGGATGCAGTGGATCTGATCACAGACATGGGCGAAAGCATCCGCCTTCCTCTTGCCATTCTTGAAATGTTCTTTCATCTTCCTCACACTGGACACTGCACTAGACATCATGAATGCTGAGATGAACACGACCCTGTTTTCAGAGGACGTAGTCAACGGGCAGAGGAGCATGAACAGACATTTACAACGGCCGACCTAGTAAATAAATGGTGGGTGGGTATGCAGGGGATGGAAAATGCATAAATAGGTTCTTTGCAATGACATTCTTTACAGTAAAATCTGTTCTTCCCTCTGTATTGCCACTTCATGACCAATTTTCTGTTTCAATCAGATTCTATTCATTTCTTTACACATCACATTTCAAGAGCTGTTAACGCAAAATGTAAGTATGGAAATAAATATCCCTATCTTTGTCCAATTGTACCTATTTTCTTGTCACTGCCACGTTAGCGGGGATTATCTTCTTTGTACTCGACAGCCTCAATTTCATCAATGATCTCTCGTGATAACGCTTTCCGTGGACTCCCTGTACATTGAAACTGATTGTGTGTACTTAGCCTTTTGAGCCTTAGGGGACCCAACCGAGATCTCGTTAAGAATGCTTTAACCTTTATCCTGGTCTTCATCATTAATATTTTTCCTTGTTTTTTAAAGGTTCACAGTCACCATGACCTTACCCTTCTGTAATTTGACCCCCGTCAATCTTGTCTTCTTGCTTTTCTCATGTATTTAATACTCTTCTAGTCCAACTGACAGATTTATTCTTAGTACTGTTCCACACTCTTGTTTCTGTACAATTTGTCTTTTCCCCTTGACAAAATATTCTCTGTCCCACCCCCCATACCTAACTTCTTTATTCATCTTTAAATAAAAGCCACCCTTTTGCTGAACTAGTCCTGGATAGCCACAATCATTAAAGAGATCATCTTTCTATGGACTTCCATATTATTTATTTGTAGTTATCATGTATTATACTCTACTTGGTATGGCATTATATGTTTGGCATGCACATAACTAGACTAGACTACATGCACCCTGAGGGCAGGAACATGGTCTTGGTCACTGTTGTGTCTGACACATAAAGAAGATCAATGGATTCCTGTCAAGTGTGTTAATGCCTGGTACATTTTGCATATTCAGTGACTGTATGCTGACTTCGAGATAGGTGAATGAATGGTTCAATGAAGAAAAGTCTCAAAATTAAATGCAGAAATGCATGATTGACAAGAAAAGAGAATGACCTTGTAGAGAGAGAGAGCTGGGATTTGCTGCTCCAACTTCTATTTCAGAAGTTGAATTCCCTCTTTCTACACACACACCCTGATGCTGGGTCACAGTGGCACTATTCTAGTTCAAGTTCAGCTTAACACAGATCCCTCTAGCATCAAGGCCAGGCTGGGTCACATCATCAAACTTTTGTGAGGGCTTCTATTATGATAAAGAAAAGGACAGTAAATCTTTTTCTGTATTTTAAGACTTTATATTTTTTAAGAAAAGTTTTAAGATCACAGCAACATTGAAAAGATGGTAGACAGATTTCTCATACAGTCCTGCTTCCAGGTATGCAAAGCCCCTTCCGTTATGAACAGCACCCACCAGAATGAACACTTGTGACAATCGATGAACCTACATTGATAATATTATGACCCAAAATCTGTAGTTTACATTAGGTTTCACTCTTAGTGTACATTCTATGGCTTTGGAAATGTATGACATGTATCCACCATTAAAGTATCAGAAATAGAGTTTTTCCCTGGCCAGGTGGCTCAGTTGGTTGGAGCATCTTCCTGTATAGCAAAAGGTGGTAGGTTCAATCCCAGTCCAGTCAGGGTGCGTACAGGAGGCAACCGATCAATTTTTCCTCTCTCTCCCTCTCTCCCCCTCTCTTTCTCAAAAATGAATAAAAAATATCCTTGAGTAAGGATAAAAAAAGATAGTTTCACTGCTCTAAAAATCCTCCTTGCCCTACCTATTTGTCTTTCCTTCCCCACTAATGCCTGGTGATCAATGGTTGTTTTACTGTTTCCACGATTTTGCCTTTTCCAGAATATCCTTTAGATGGACTCATACAGTACGTAGCCTTTTCACATTGGCTTCTTTCAATTAATGATGTAAATGTAAGTTTCCTCTATGCTTTTTCACAGTTGGATAGCTCATTTCTTTTTCACATTGTGTGATATTCTATTGTCTAAATGTAGCACAGTTTATTTATCCATTCACCTTTGAAGGACCCTTGGTTGCTTCCAAATTTTGACAATTATGGATAAAGCTGCTATAAATATACATGTACAGCTTTTTATTTATATGGACATAGTTTTCAGCCCCTTTTTTAAATACCAAAGAGCACAATTGCTGGATCAGATGGAAAGAATATGTTTATTTTTTAAAGAAATCACCTAACTCTTCCTAAGTGGCTGTATACCATTTTATACTCACCCAGCAATGAATGAGACTTTCCGTTGTTCCATATCCTTGCCAGCATTTGGTGTTGTCAGAGTTCCATATTTTTGGCCATTATAATAGCTGTGTAGTTGTGGCTCATTGTTTTAACTTGCATTTTGCTGATGGTATGGAGCCTCTTTTCATGTTTATTTCTATTCATATAGCTTATTCTGTGAGATATTATTTTAAGATCTCTTTGTATATTTTGTCCTTTAGCAGATAAGTCTTTGAAAATATTCTCTTCTAGCCTGCATCTTGTTTCTTTATTCTCTTGACATTGTCTTTTAAAGACTTGAAGTTTTTAATTTCAATAAAGTTCGGATTTCGATTATTTCATGAATTGTACCTTGAGTAATGTATCTAAAAAGACATGGCCGTACCTAAGATCTTCTAGAATTTCTCCCATCTTGTAGGATTTCAGTAGTTTTGCATTATACATTTAGGTCTGTGATCCATTTTGAGTTAACTTTGGTGAAGAGTATTAAGATTTATTGTATGTCAAGTTGTTCCAGCACCATTTGCTGAAAAGACTGTTTATTCTGAATTGTATTGTCTTTATTCCTTTGTCAAAGTTCAGTTGACTATATTTATGTGGATCTATTTCTGAGCTTGTCATTCTGTTTCAATGAACATTTTGTGTATTATTTTGTCAACATCACACTGTCTGATTCCTGCAGCTTTATAGTAAGTTTTAAAAATGGGGTATCATTTTCCAACTTTGCTTTTCTTTATTATCGTGCTGGTTATGCTGGGTCTTTGCTCCTTCATGTAAAGTTTAATATCCACAAAATATCTTGCTGGTATTTTAATTCAGACTGCATTGAATCTATATGTCAAGTTGGGAATAATTAACATCTTAACAATATTGAGTCTTCCTATCCATGATAATGAAATATTTCTCCACTTTATTTCATTTGTGACTTCTTTCTTCAGAGCTTTTTGGTGTTCCTTGTACAGATCTTGGGCACATTTTCATGGGTTTATAACTAAGTATTTCATTTTTTAAATGGTGGTGTAAATAGTATTGTGCTTTTAAATTCCAATTCCACTTGTTTATTGTTGATATTTAGTACAGTGATTGAAGTTAACGCATTAACCTAGTATCTTACAACCTTGATATAATTGCTTGTCAGTTCCAAGAGTTTTCTGCTGTTGTTGTTGTTGTTGATTCTTTCAGATTTTCTATATAGATGATCATGTAATCTGTTTCATTTATTCCTTCTCAATCAGTATGCCTTTATTTCTTTTCTTGTCTTACTGCATTAGCTAAGACTTCTGATACAAAATTGCATAGGAATGGTGAGAGAGAGGACATTTTTGTCTTGTCCCTTATACTAGTGGGTAAGCTTTTAGCATCTCTCCAGTAAGTATGGTGATAGTTGTAGTGGGTTGTTTGTTTGTTTGATAGTCTTTTGGTAGATATTCTTTACCAAGTAGAGAAAGTTTCCCTCTATTTCTAGTTTACTAAGAGTTTTGATGAAAATAGGTATTAGATTTTGTCAAATGTTTTCTCTGCATCTATTGATATGATCATGTGGTTTTTCTTCTTAACCATGTTGATTTGATGAATTAAATTAATTGATTTTGAACATTAATCCAGTTTTGCATATTCACAATAATCATGATGTATGATATTTTTGTACCTAGTTGGATTTGATTTGTTAAAATTTTGTGGAGGATTTTTATACCTATGTTTATGAGAGATATTCATCTGTAGTTTTCTTTTCTTGTAATATTTTTCATCTTATCTTGGTATTTGTGCAACGCTGGCCTCATAGACTAAGTTAAAAAGTACCCCCTCTGTTTCTAGACTCTATATTATAAAGATGATAGAGAATTTGTATGATTTCTTCCTTGCTAGAATTAACCAATGAACCCAACTGGACTTGTGTTTTCTGATTTGAAAGATTATTACTTTTTGATTTAATATTTTAATAGATACAGATCCATTCAGATAGTTTGAGGTTTGTAAGAGTTTGGGCCTAATGTGTCTTTCAAGGAGTTTGTCCATTTCACTACAGGTATAGTGCCATTCATAGTCAGCCTTTATTTTCATTTTGAAGTCCATGGGATCAGTAGTAATTGCCCTTCTTTTATGACTGATATTGATAATTTGCATCCTTTCCATTTTTTTTAGGTCAGTCTAGCTAGAGGCTCATAGATTTGTACTGATTTTTTTCCCCAAGAACCAGTTTTTGGTTTCACTGATTATTTCTATTGATTTTCTGGTTTTAATTTTATTGACTCTGCGCTAACAGTTGATCTTGCTAAATTTCACAGTTGCAGGATCCTCTCCCGCTGCCTACCTCCCCACCTAGCGATATTTCCAGCTGTCCCTTGGGAAAACTTCTCAAAGTGCAGCCCTAGGAGAACACAAAACACAAGGGGCTCGCCTTTCAGGTTCCACTTTCTACTCTGAGGGTCTGGGTCTCCCTCCCCAGGAACTGGACAGTGAAAATCGCTCCTTCCTGCAAAGAAGGCACCGTCTCCCACTCCCAGGGGTGTCCAGGCCTCGTGTTCCAAAGAGGGCAGCCAGCTCAGAACACAGTCCATTACCCACAGAAGACCGTATGTGGGGACATGATTTCATTTTCTACTATTCAGTTATTAATTGAACTATAACTGGATTATAATAATTATTCCATTATCCAATAAAGATACTCAGGAAATGTTAGTTAATTAAAGGAAAGAATAGATGATTGATCATTTACATAGTCTCCTCATTCCTTATATTGATTGCTTTTCATTTGTAACTGTCCTCTTTCTCTGAGAAAGTCTGCCACTTGCTGTTTTCTCTGGCCTAGTCCCACAGTTTTGGTTTTCTGTTTACCAGTCATATAAATATTATAAAAACTACATCATCTTCATTAACCCTTTCCTCCTAATAGCCTTTATGCTCTACCTCCTCAAAGGGAAGGAAGCATTACATTCAAATAAAGAACTGGAAGGTTCAGAATTCAAAACAGTGACAGGACTGACCAAGGAAGAATGTCTTCTAACCTCCAGCTCAGTCTTATGTTCTGCCCTGAATAAATTATGCTCCCTTTTTCATCCTGATGTGACCTTTTCAGCTGTGAAAGTCTCCACATTGGAAGTGTTAACAGTGTGTCAAAGACCAAGGCTAACGAAGGAGGGATTGCCAAACCCATCAGCCCAGTCTGGCGGCCACCAGCAGAGTTTCTAAAGTGCCACCCCCCATGTCATCAGCTTATCTGGAGGGCTGAGGCCCGCCTGGGAAGAAAGGAGGAAATACAGAGATCCAATGAAGAGAGAGAGTTGAAGTAAGTACGTGGGGAGAGCAAAAAATATACAGAAGAAGGAAAAGTGGTTGGGGGAAAGAACCTAGAAAATGGCCACCGTTGGCGGCTCTTCGTGGTACAGACGTGCTTAGAACACACCTAGAATAGCTTCTGCCCTCCCCGGGACATAGGTCTTGTATTCTTTCCACTCTCTTCGATTTCCAGAGCCATTGTTTTGCTGCCGTTGCTCTCGTGGGATGCCTCCTGGAAAGTGCTCCTTCAAAGCAAAGCTATTACAGTTGCTGAATGGTTCACTTCTGGATGAATGAATGATGAATAAATGAATCCATATCGCACATACATATATTTGTATTTAAATACTATATTAAATATGTATTTTCTGTAGAAGATGTATCCAAAAGATTATTTGGCATTGTAAGGTTTCCAAATTTTATTTATTGAAAGCAAACTCCATCACTTCCTAAATTAATGTACTCCCTCCATTTTAAGAGAAAGTTCCTAGTATTCTTTTATTTATTTTTTTATTGTTTTTATTGTACTCTTTTCCAAGTTCTGAATACTGTGGCATCAGTCTGTCACACCTGAGGCCGTCCAAAGCGAAGAACTAAAGCTGATACACAGAACTTTCAAAACTAATAAAAGGAGTTAAATTATTCAGCCTTCGAAACCAATAGACATTGCCAAACCAATCCTAAATCTATCCATGGGAAATAAGGCGGGCCTCTTATATAATGATATAGTTATGTTTTCAAACCATGAAATGTGAGATCCAAAATACTTTTAAAAGCAAAACAAGGCGTCACCATATCATTGGCTCTCTCGGTTCCCCAGGACACGGACTGTGAGACAGACAGGCAGACGGACCAGTGGACAGACACTGCAACCTGACTGCAGCGGGCAGTACTGGTGATGTGAGTCACCTCTGATCACCCTCCTCCGACCCCGCCAATGCGCTCCTCCCCCAGCCCCCAGCCATCGCCTGGCCAACTGCCAATCACCTTTCAATGTGCATCTCAGGTGCCGCTCCCCGGGGACGCCAGACATTTTTTCTAGGGGATGTGTGCAGCCAGACCGCTCACCTTAAGACTCCCTAGAAGGATTCTAGTGTGAACTGTGTGTATATTTAGAGGAAAAGAAAGGAGAACCCGAGCAATTTCCAATTTCCAAATACATCTCTTCGAGGCAAGCGGAATGAAAGTGACGTACAGACTGGGAAAACAATTTGACGTGTTTATGGCAAGCAACCTTGTAGGAAAATGTTCATCTTTCCAAGTTACTAGAGAAATAGAAATGAAAAGAAAAAGAGCGAGGTTTCATTTTCAGCTATCAAGTAGGATAGAACAATCTCCGCTCAGTGCGGGCTGCAGTGGAGTGTCCAGCGCACCTGGGCGCTACTCGGCGGAAATTGGCCGGAGGCCCTTGTAGAGTGCGTTTTGTACACGTTCCGTTTGTCTTAAAATGTGTGGGCATGTTCAGCCTGTGAATATCTTTCCCCCAAGGTACACTAAGGAGATAATTAAACACATAAATATGCATGTATTTTACATGTGTAAGTATTACACGTGTAAAAAATCAGAAAACAAAATATGCACGGAATGATCAAAATATGTTGTAAATGGCAGAACATTCAAAGTCAGAATATGGTCTAAAAATAGTGTATTCATGGATATTAACACCACATTAAAATAAATTTTAATGATTTAGGAAAAGCTTACATATGCCCATCAGATTAATAAAAAATGCTGACTGTAGTACAAGCCAAATTTGAAAAAGGGAAACCATATCTCTAGGTGTAGAGAATGTCTACAGTGATGCATACCGTGTTTAACAGAAGTCACATATTTTTCATTGTCTTCATTATCCCTTTCCTCAGTCACACATTTCTTTAATTATTCAACAAATGTCCACTAGGCCTCTGCTTTGTCTCATGGAAAGCATTAGACACAGGCTGTCACCATCTGGGAGGGTCCCATCAGTCAGTGCTGGGTGTTTGAAGAGCCCCCCCAGAGGAAGACCCATCCGCCCTGGCACTGGACCCACCCTGGCCCACCCTGGAGAGAAATGTCGAGGAGTCCTATGGTGTGCACTTGTGGGGGCTATTTGTGTGATTCACAATCACATTCACACCCACTGAGAAGTAACTAAAACGTTTTAAAAGCTAAAGCTTTTTAAAAATTCATTCCTTTAACACTCTTATAGCGCCTATTCCATATCAGACCCGGCCCCGTGTCTATGTGTAACTCCTGTTCAGAATGACAGACTCCAAACACTTATACTTCTATAGCATTTTATCTGGAAAATGGGAAAAGAAAGAAGAAATTCCTACATTGTCAGAGAGCTAGATAGATATTTAATGTTTGGTGCTAAACTATTTTTTGTTACCATTTGCAATCATTTCCAAAAGAATAAAAAAATATTAGATATACGTCTAAGAAACACGTACAGGGTCTGTGTGCTGAAAACTGTAAAATGCTAATGAAAGAAATCGATGAAGGCCGAACTAAGTGGAGAGATTCTATGTTCACAGAATGAAGATTTCACATAGTAAAGACATCAATTCTCCTCAAATTGATCTACAGATTTAGCACGATCACTATCAAAATCCCAGGAGCATTTCTTGTACATATAGATAAATCTAAAAGTCATAGTGAAAGGCAAAAGAATCAGAATAGCAGAAATCATTTTGAAAAGGAGGAATAAAGTAGGAATCCCGATACCTAATTTTTAAGACTGAATGCCGTGTAGCTACAGTAATTAAGACAGCATGGTGTTAGCAAGGGATCAGACACATAAATCGATGAAGTAGAGAAGTCAGAAATAATCCCACACAAGTACGACTTCGGACAAAGTTGCATAAACAGCTCAAAGGAGGGCGCATAATCTCCACAAATGTTGCTTGAACAACTGGACATTTTCAGGCCGAAAATATATCCACAACTAAAACTCATACCTAAACAAATAAACCTGAGTGGATGATGGCTCTAAATATACAAGGTAAAATGATCAAACTTCTAGAGGGAAACTCAGAAGGAAATCTTTGTGACCTAGAACTAGGCCAGGACTGCTCAAATGCGACACCAAGGTCGTGACCTATAAAAGGGGAATTAGTACATTGGACCTCGTCACGATTCAAAACCTCCTTCATATTGTAAACTGCGTCACAAGGATGAGGAGGAAGGCCACAGACCGAGAGGACATATTTGCAAGCCCCACACCCAGAACATGCAGAGAATTCTCTAGACTGGGCAGCAAGAAAACCAACAATCCAGTTAGAAAAAGGCCAACAGCCTTCAACAAACACTTCACCAGAGATGATACACAGATAGCAAATAAGCATGTGAAAATATATATATTCATCACTCATGATAGTTAATTTCATGTGTCAACTCCACTGGACCAACGGGTTCCCAGACAGCTGGTAAAATATGATTCCGGGAGTGGCTGTCAGCATGCGATTCTGAGACACAGCATCTGTGTATGGCGCCACCTGAAGTCAAATCTGCCTCTGCCACCATACAGTCCCCCCCGCTCTGGTGACCACCATGCTGCTGTCGGTGTCCGTGACTCTCTGTTCTTCGTGTTTGTTCACTTGTTGCTTTCAGTGTCAGACCCCACATCCAAGTGAAATCATACGGTTCTCAACTTCTTCTCTGTGACTTACTCTGCTCGGCGTGATAGTCTCAGGGTCCACCCATGCTGACACCAACGGCAGTAGCGCGCATGTGTGATGGCTCAGTGGTACGCTGTTGCGTGTATCCGCATCTTCTCTAGCCAGTCAGCGATCGAAGGGCTGGCTTTGGTCATCTGCGTGTCTTGGCCGCCGTGAATACTGACCCAGCATTAAGTACACCTGCTACCGGAATTTTGGATGAAACTCATTTAAATGTCATCAAAATACAAATACTTTCGATACTTGACATAAACATTATTGGAATGTTTTTAAAAATCTTTTCGTGAAAAGAAGCATTTTTAATTTTTTTTTCACTTTCTCCTTCTTAGCTGTCTTTTTAGAAGAACTAGTTCTTCCTTCCTTGAGGCAAGGAGGAGGACACAATTCGAAAATTTAATCAGAAATGTTTCCATTTTCGCTGGCACCTCTACTATGTTTAAAAGGTGTTTTAACCTCTCACACTCCCCCAGTCACACACAGACTGTAATTAGCTAATTGAGAGCACTGAGAACATTTTAAGGTAATTGAAGTTGCAGGTCCTCTGCTGTTCTTGTGCCATAACTTCGAATATGTTTTTGCAGGGATTCATATTAATATGAAAGAGCCAATTAGAGATAGGCAGAGCTTGGGGTGCATCATGCTGCTTTTCTGATTAGGAATCAATCTGGAGTGACTAGAGCTGTAGATAAAATAGAGCCAACACGTCTCTAAGAGGCACCAGAAGCAGATGGGAAGAGGAACTCACAGGCGAGAGAGAGGCGGGCCCCTACGACTCCAGGCTGGGCGGGTTGAAGCTGCGGTTCAGGGGGTGTGGGATGGAGGGGGCCGGGGGCATCTGGTACGGAGCACAGCCAGGCGGCCCAGGCCTCCGCCTCCCCTTGGTTCTCACCCGGCCCTGCGTTGTTCGTCTGTTGTGCTGTAGCTTCTCCGTTCAGGACAGAGAAACAAACTCATAAATATTGACATGGTCCCTGAGCACGTTGGTCATCCTGGGCTGGCGGCTGGCGGCTGGCGGCTGCGGTAGTGGCGCGATTGACGTCGAGTAGACAAGGAAACTTTAGATGGGCAGAAATATTATTTAGCAAGAGACTAGTCTACTGTAACAAAAAAGAACTCCCCCGAAGAGCAAAGTTTATCTCTTTGGTTATATTCCTTTTAACGCTGCGCACCGTTACAAAGTTCATTTCACTGTTCATTTTGTCTGTGTTCATGTACAACAGTGTGTCTATATTGCTTTAAAGATAAATAAAGAGCACACCCCATTCTGATGCTTGGAAATTATATTAAAAATCCTAATAAGTGGCTATGTAAACGTTAACTGTAATCAATACATCAGCTGAGATTTCCGATGCTTTGCCTAATTGAATCAAAACACAGCCATTGTTAACGGTCTGTTGCCTAATCAAAAAAGCAAACAAAGACAAAGCAGCTAAATACGATGTCAATGGAAGGAAGTGGCCCTCGGGAAGAAACAGTGACAAGGAGCAGGAGGTTGGAAGGGCAAACTGTGGCGGTGAGAGTTCCCCCAGCACTTACAGGCGCGTGGAGGCCAGCATGCAGAGGAGCCCATCTGAGTGACAGCCCTCAGAGGGCAGGCGTCCGCTGCTGCTGGACATCCTTATAGAACTGACTCCCCTGTGTCTGATTTCATACCTGAATCACACCCTCCTGGTTTTCATGTACCTTCCCAGGTAGCTTTATACAAGGAGCTGGTCCGGGGAGCTCACATTGGTAGTCAATCAAGAAGTTACATTTCTTAGGGACAATTAGCAAACCAGAGCGCTACTGATGTACCAGTCCCTAGGAGCTGGGTTGGCACAAGCCGTCACCCCAGAGACCAAATGTCTCTGCTACGGTAACAGAGGAGGCATTTGGATCTGCCGATCGAACGATCAGGCTCTGGGCCACCGTGACTTTTTCTGGGGCAAAGTCACCGCGAGCTCTAATCAGGCAGCCGGCACTCTCCCCCGGTTACTGTCATACGCTGAAAAACTTTGTGGGTGTTTTTGGGTCTATCTGGCTCCTGGTAACCATCAGGGTTTCCTGTGGGAAAGTCCTCATCTCCCATCTGTACTCTGCAGCTTCCATGGGGATGGCAGGATACCTGCTTTCAAACCTAGCCAATTCCATGATCCCCTGGAGGCGGTGAAATGAACGGACAAGTACCCCAGGGCAGTTCTGCCAGCGTTGTCTCACTGACTTTTGTTACAACTGCTGGGACAGACATATCCTCTTTCCCCCGGGGGCTACCTGGAGCCGCTGGTAGCTGTCTTGTCACAGTGGACAATGGACTGTTTGGGAGAGAAGTTTGCAAATGACAAACAGAGCTGGAAGAGGGGAAGGGACCAATGCATGACAACGTCATCGGTGCCCCCGGATCCAGCCATGCTAAGATCGTTTAACTGTGTGAGCCAATGAAATCCCTTTGTTGGGCCCGGGTTTAAAGGAACTTAAGGTTGTGGGAGGTGTGGCTATGGGTGCAGACGACAGAGTCTGGATTTATCCTAAGACGAAGCCAGGAGGTGTTTCAGCTAATGGGCCTGCTGGGTCTAGATGAGTAAGACCTGCACAATGTCTCAGGGCTTTGCGTCTGGGGCACCACAAGTACTTAGCTGTGGAGGCAAATCCCCAGGGCCGTCCAAGGAGTAAAGGAAGGCGCCACAAATTCTAAGAAAGCACAGTAAATAGACTTCATCTCTTGGGCCAGCCCTGACTGATCTGTTCAGCTGTCTGAACCACGGAGAGTGGGTCAAAGGCGGCGCTAATGTTCCTCGAGAACCCGCACACCGAACTGTCGCCAGTGTCTGCTGCGGGCGAAGCAGCGAGGAATGGTGGCCCTCTGATCCACACGGGGCTGGGTCCCCAGGGGTCCCCGGGGCTGGCTGCAGGAGCGGCCCTGCACTGGGAGGCTCCAGAATGCAGGTTGGACCATCAGGTGGAGAAAGGGTTGAAAATACCGTCAAAAAACGTGGGCAGAGGCGGAGGGAGCCCACACGCCTGCAGAAGTTGAGAGACAAGATGCCCACGGGGTCTCAAAGGGAGCTCCCCCCACAGCCTGGGGCTAGTGCAGAGGAGAGAAGTAGCCGGCCTTCCCGCAAACACCACCTCGGAGGGAGGGATTATCGAGCGCCCCCTGGTGTGGGGAGAAGAGCACTGCCCCTCCAGGCTGGCACCCTGTCTGTTTTCTTTGTCTTCATAGACGCAGCATCTGTATTTTGTCTATCGATAAATGTAGGCATACTGGCGCTGAGGGAATTACTCTTTGAATAAATGAGATGAGCCAATTAAGAATGGCAGGGGGCTTGCAGGACAACGAGTGGTGTGGAATTGAAATCCACCTGCACAGATTATATTCTGAGAGTAAAGAAGCAGCGCCCGGAGTGATGGTGCTCATGGAATCAGCCACGGACATCTCGGAGGGATCTCGTGTGAATCCCGGTGAGCCGGTGACTTCCCCAGATCAGGCGGGAAGAGCCTAGTGTGTGCCTGCGAGGTGCCAGGTGTCCTGCCTGGCCCGGGGCATCATGACTACAGCCCTAGGGCATTTAGTGCTGGAAAACAGGCCATTTTTTTAACCCAATGCCAGGGACCCTCTTCCCTATTCTTTCTTGATCAAAAAGAAAAAAAAAGTAGCTGTAACACTAGTTTCTGGATCAGATGACATTTTCTCATCTCTGTCTCTTTTTTTAAGATTTTATTTATTTATTTTTAGGGAGGGAAGGGAGGGAGATAGACAGAGAGAGAAACACATCAATGTGCGGATGCTGGGGACCATGGCCTGCAACCCAGGCATGTGCCCTGAGTGGGGATCGAACCTGCGACACTTTGGTTCACAGCCCGTGCTCAATCCACTGAGCTATGCCAGCCAGGTCATCTCTGTCTTTTAAGGGGGAGAGAAAGCTGTGCGTGGAGGCCTCAGCCGTGTGGCTGTCTGACGCGGTAGGCGGACAGGAGTGTGTGCCTCTGTGGGTTTGTTGCTGCTTTGATTATTTATCAGCTGTGCCCGGCTTTTCTGAGGGTGGTTTGTCAGCCTTGAGCAGCAGTCACCGATTTGGCAACGAGGGTACGTATACAAACCTACATTGGCTTTCCTTGAGCATGAATCTTTAGCATGAATAGGCAGACACTGTATCAGAAAGAGCATTTGTGTCTATGGTTCCCAAACTCTGGGGACCCTGGGCAATGCCACTCGGATGCCCCGTGAGGCTATTTCTGCATGTACAGAGCATGCTCCGGCTTCAACAGTCGCAGGGACGGGTGTGTCCTTATACACACCAGATGCAGCGTTTTGAAGCTGTGCAGGAGGACATGCAGTGCCCCTCAGGAGCTGCTGTGTCGTCGCCCCCTTGTGAGGATGCTCTGTGCACAGAAACCAGAGCCCAGCTCCGTAAGCTGGCGGCAGCGACCGTTCGAAGTCAGAAAGGAAGATGTGTCTTAGGCGCTGTTTTGAATCAGATTTCCAGCCTAGTGCGGGCACAGCTGAGAACTGTCAAGGGGGGGTCAGCGCACGTGATCCCGCGGTCCCTTTTTCTCCCGAGCACATTCATGTGCCCACTAGCCCCCTCCACAACCTCGCGACACTAGGGGATTAAGCGGGGCAGACTGTACCGCCGACGCACTGAAAAGAGACCCAAGAAGTCAGTTTGACTCGAGGACGTGTTTTGAGTGCAGTGCAGTGTGCTCTTGAATACACTAGCTTTGATGTAGTGTCTGCTCACCGGCATCACAGCGCATGGTAAATAAGAAGAACAAAAATATATATATATATATTACTTAAAATATAGATGCTTTCAGCTTGTAATGACAAAAATGAACACAACTGTTACAATGTATAAAAATATTCTAGGGTTTATGTAGAGGAGCTGAGCTGTGTTAATTCATCAGCCCAGACAAAGATGTTATCTAATCAGGTACAACACAAGTAAAGAGAAGTTGAATGCTTATACATGGGTTAGAACATTGGGCTTTCTCCAGTTTTGGTCCATGAGCCGTGAGAACGATGGGATTCAGCCCAACCTGGTAATGACTGAATCAGATTCTGCATTTTAGTAAGATACCAAGGTGACCCACACGCCCATCAGAATTTAGGAAGCACTGGGTTAGAAAATGTGTAATGCTTATTACCCCAAGAGAACATTTTGGATTCCAAAACAGGTACCACCGAGACAGACTGAGTTGAATTCAGTGATGATGGATATGAAGTTTGTTACACAGGGAAAAGGGGGCGATGGGTACCGCCAGCCCTTAAATCTAAGGGTGGCACTGTCGAAGCGTGTTCCAATGGGGGCTGCAGACCTGTGCTCCAAGTCTTTGCACCACAGAAAACTCCAGAAGTGAGATGCAACCCCCAAGAAAAGGGATTAGGAAACCCTGAGTTGTTTGAAAGGCACGTTTCTACGGTCTGGCAGGAGAGAGCCTCAAAACAGAATTTAATTTTTAGGTATTGGACAATACAGGCAGTTACATCCCTTCTCCAGTGTGAATTGGTAGAGAACAATTTTACCCACCAAATACACGTGGAGAAAAATGGCATTAAGTTGTTCTAAGTTGATGGTAACAGTCTATCATCTTTGGGCTGTAACATTCATCTGTTCTGCAATGGCATCGTTAGTTCGCTCCTATTAATTTCACGCTAACATGTTTAGGAAAATAAGGTCTGCTCTGCCCTCTACTAACAAACGCAACAGACGAAAACAAACCAAAACAAGCAGACAAACAAACAACACCTTATTTCATTCGCTTCGGCTTAAACCTCTTTAGAACGTGTTAGGATATTGATGGAAAAGTCTGATAAAAGCCTTCAGATCTTATGCTACAAGGAAACTTCTCTGGCTGTTAGGCGCGACCTTCCTGCCATAAGGACTGACAAGTTAACTGTTCCAAGATAAGATTTATTGTAGCAAACGCCAGTTATAAAACGGCATTACTATGTAGAGCGGGAGCTGTTTAAAGCAGCAGTGAGCCATTTTGTTCAAACAGCGTGCCTGAGGCAGGTTAGCAGTAGGTTCCCTGTGAGAAAAACGGACTGTCCGGGAGGATTAGGATGATGCTTTTTTGTTTTTTGTGTATGAAGCCAAGGCTGAAACACACTCTTTTATAAATCACTATTTTATTGTCTGGAAAGGCTTGTGGGTAAATGGTTGATGACCAAAGTTTGAGTCCAATACCTTGTTTCGTCCTTTATTCCTTTGAATTATGTGAACGTTATTGCATTGGTGAGGTTAAAAATGTACTTAGGAAAATAAAAACCTCCCATGACTGCTTCAGAGCCAAGTTCAGAGACTGTATTTATTTGTTCCAGGAGGGAGGACTGACTGAGTTCTGGGTTCTCGAGATCTGAATATGTATGGGATGTGTGGCCTCGGGCTTTTGAAGGCGGAAGGTCGTTTCCTGATCTCTGTGGCCACACGGTGGACACAGGCCGGGTCTCCTGACATTCTTTTGCATCCCTTCTCCTCTGCCGTGAGAAGTGCAGCCACTCAGGACCACATCCAGCAGTGCGTGTATTATAAATTAGTTTCACGTGAGATTTTCACCGACTATCACTGTTTACGTATGTTTTAGTTGGTGAATAAAGAAACCAAGTCAGACTTAAAGAATTTTCTCAGAGCGGAGTATGCTGGATGCTTTTTCTTATACAAAGTCCAAATATTTTTATATCAGTAGGGGCAGAAAAATGAAATAAATTAGCAGTTTAATTTGCTTAAACAGAACATTGTGGTAAGCGATTTGGGGTTTCTATAGTTTTCACAATTGAAATCCATGAAAATTATATGTGTTCACTAAAATCCAATATTACTCCTCCCAATTATAGTAAATTAATTAAATTTTAATGAGAACCAGCTTAATTTACTTATTCAATAGAGAAAAAAGTACTTATGAAATTATATATAATTATTTCTAAACTCACCCCGTACATAATTTTCTCCCTGACTACTGGGCTTTGCATATACAAACTTTTCGCCAAGTTGATTGACAAGTAACTATTTCAAGATGAATTTGTTACAGTGACTCATTGCAGCATTTAAATAGCTGCAGGAGAGATTTCCGTGGGCCAGCTTTTTGAATAGATACTTCATAAAAAAGATATGTGAATGGCTGATAAACATTTTAAAAAGTACTCAGCATCAGAAGCTATTAGAGACAAAAACTGCAATGAAACATCGTTCCATGTCCACCAGAGTGGCGAAAATGAAACAGGCTAATGACATCAAGTATTGGTAGGGATGTGGAACAACCAGAACTTTCCCAAGTTTTGGGTGGAAATGTCAAATAATATAATCATTATGGGAAAAAATTCTGGTAGTTTCTTATACAACGAATTATATACCTATCCTGTGAAACAACAGTTCAGCTGGGTATTTTCCCAAGAGAAAGGAAAAAATATATATTTATAAAGAAATATGTACAAAAATGCTTACAGCAACTTTATTCAGAATAGCCCCAAATTGGAAGTAGCTCAGATCTCCAGCAACAGGAGAATGAATAAAAAAAAATGTGGTTTGTGTACATAATGCAACACTCGTAGATAAAAAGAATAACAAACTACTGATACATTTACCAAATCTTAAAAACCTCACCCATGAATCTCAAAAACATCACATTGAGTGAAAGAAACCTTCTATGAAAGAGTATATACCATGCGATGAAATTCATAAGAAATTCACTTTATTTGAAATTAGAGTATAGGCAAAAACAATGGGGTATCAAAAATCCCCACAGAAAACAGTGGCTAATTCCGGAGGGGAAGGTGTTGACAAATGCACACACCTGGCTACTCCTACACCTACAAAGATACACGTGTAGAACATTATCACCTCCTGGAAATGAAACAACGGGTACCACATCTCATGGCACTGGTAACCCACGAATTAGTGATTTGGAAACTGGGCACTGTGCATCAATTGTTCTGTATGTATATAATGCCAAATTCAAAATACTATCTACATGTTGAATATTCCCAAATTAATGTCTACAGTCTTGAAATTTTCCCTTAAAACCAACTCTATGATGCCACTGCCAATTTGGCATCTCCCCATCAGTGTCTAAGAGGTACTTCCCACTTAATGGGTCCGAAACCAACTCCAAATCCCTCAGTACCCACACTTGCTACTTCCAGAATGCTCACCAACCCATTACTGCTATCTTTCTCGATCAAGCTATCGTGCCAAAGGTTCAGGGTCATTTCAGAATCTTGCCTTTGTCTTACTCCCCACAGCCAGTTGGTCAGTGAGTTCTACTGACTCTCGACCTTCAGGAAGACGCCTTGAACCAAACACTTCTCGTGCCCACCACCTGGGTGCTTCTCATCTCCACCATCAATACGCACCTGGACAACTACGTAGCCAGGTAACTGGTATCCCTGCTTTGCACAACCAGAGGGAGACTTCGAGATAAAACCCGATCCTGTCACTTCCCTGCTCTGAACCCTTCATGGGCTTTCCACTATCCGTGGGGTAAAACCCCACCTTGGTAGCAAGTCTGCAGAGCCCTGGGTGTCTGATCGGTGGATGCCCCTGGGACCTCCCCCTCCACCGCCCTCCCCCTGGCTCACCGCCTCCCCAGCCACAGTGACTTCCTGCTCGTCCAGGGCCGCGGGAATGTTCTCTGCCCCTGGATCACTCTTTTTATTCTGATCTCATGTCAAAGAACTTTCATTGTCATCATATTTAAAATAACACCCACTCTCCTCCGCCACCTGGATGCGCACTCTCTCCCTTTACTCTTCCATCTTCCTTTAGTATAGCACGTATCACTATCTGACACGTCGCTTATTGAGTCTTTATTTTGCTTGTTTGTTTGTTCTCTATCTATTAGAACGAAAGTTTGTGAGAACTGAAATCTTCGGGGTGGGGGGGAGACAGGATCTTTTCAGTACCTAATAAACCTTCTGGTACTTGGTGACTCAGCAAATAAATAAGGGTGGCTGTAACCCCAAATGCATTCTATCAGAATTCATTACAAAGACTTTGAATGACAGATTTCCAGATCTAAAAGCCCAAGAGAATTTACCTTAATGTATTTTTGGGGGGAGGGCTGATAATTAGGCAAAGCTGCAAAACACTACGATAGTGGAATTCCTTACATGCCACTATAAACATCTCTCCAGCATTCAGGTTAAGTGACCACACAGACGCGGGTGGATCTGAGACAGGTCTGTCTCTCTCCGGCTACATTTGTTACTTGGTTCATCCTATGGTAACCAGTGGTTTTAGACCTTGACTCCTGAGATACTAGATTATTGGTTCTGGTGTTTAGATTTCGTAATCACACTGTTTTGATAAGTTCCTCCTCTTTCCCTGTCATAGATAATTCGTCTTGTGACTACTTGGTTACCCCAGGTGCATCTTCCTCTGTGACGTTGCCAAATTGGCTCCCTCCGCACCCTCATTTCCTGCTCCAAGGTGGGTTCAACAAGGTGGCAGTCAAAGAAAAAAAGGAAGCAAGTATCTTTCTCCGACTGAAACCCTCTCTTTCAAGCCAAAAGGGCATTACACTCTTCCCAGAAATGGAAATGCGGTCTGTGTTCAAGCTTTGCGCGTGGCCCCTTGCGATCTCTCTCAGAAAGAACGTCGTGAAGAAAGGGCGTCTGCTTAGCCCGCCCCTTAGCTCTACAGCGCAGACCTCCGGGGAACTGGTTAATAGCAAATACACAACATTTTCTAACAGCTAACGCGGGCCCGGCTGCTTTGCAAAACTCAAATTAAATGTTCAATATTTTATGAAAGCTTTGAGTCGTCATGTTTACTTACCTGATAAGTTCTCATTGCAAAGAAAAATGAGAGGCTCGCAAAGACGACAACAGTGCAGCAACGACTTGTGGGACTCTTGGTCTGGCACCTCATCACCAAGGTGCTACTTCATGGGACCCCCAGGCCTCGCCTCCGTGGTGGGGTGGGTGTGGAGGGGTAAGCTGCCCCACAACAGGACTGTCCTGAGGGCATGAGCCCCAGAAAAACTCCCTGTACGTGTGGTCCGATGTAGCCAACAAAAATACAGGATGCGAGCTGAAATCTGAATTCCAGATACATACTAAATAACTTTATTTATAACCATATTTTTATTTGTAATTAAATTGGTTAAATTATAGCCAATGTAATTATAAATCATTTATTTATTTTTTATTTATTTATTTATAGATATACACTATAACCATGTCTTATGCAATATTTGGGACCTATTTATACTAAAGAAGTATTTTTTGTTTATCTGAAAGTCAAATTTAACTGGGTAGTCTATATGTTTGTGAAACAGTCCCACTTCCACATCAAGAAAAAGTAACCTCAATCTATGGTAGGATAATGTTTCAAGCTTCCAAAGAACCCTTAGGAAAGATACCTTCAAGGTCAAGACTGAGGGGAAGCGAGAGAGACACCCAGGGCACAGAACTTAAGGAGGCATGGACTCGCAGGGTCTCCTGACTGCAGAATCACCACTTGCACAGGCCTGGGAGTATGGACCTCCTTAAATTTTGCATCATGGGCACACTTGTTTCTCTCTGGCCCAGGCCTGGACACAGGTCTTAATCCCTTTTTTATTAGGAATAAATCATTTTGTTTCATATTCGAAGATTGAGGTAAAGCAGAGTGACGAAGAATCTTAGCCCAATTCTGACTGAGAAAGTTTTAGTTTTATTCCACTGTTCACACATGGGTGCAAACCATCCCATCCCTTACTGCTAGAGGAAGGAGAAAGGGGAAAACACACATTTAGTTTTTCAGGAAGATAGTGTTGAGAATGCACTACGGACCACACTCAGCTCCGAGTTGAGACTACATAGCAACAGATGAGTCACGCACGACCTCCGCCCTCTTGTAGCTTACATGCTAATGAGGCAGACAAGTGAGCCCCGGGAATTTCGAAGGGTAAAGGGTGATGTAGGTGACCGCGGGGGTGAGAGGTGACATTTGACCTGTGTCCGAAAAATCTCAGGAAAGAGGGTGTTAGCCCCCCTGATAGAAGTAAGACTATAGGGACAGGGACATGAGATAAGATTAGACAGAAGTACCAGTGCCGGGTCTGGGTACAGCTCATGGGTCTCACTTAAAAAGCGGAGCCACTACGGGGCGTTTGCCATGGGAGCCGGAGGGAAATCGAGTCACAAAGAGGCGGGGGGGGGGGTGGGAAGCGCCGATAGTTATTTTCTGTCTCGCTTCAAATTCAAACCGTGCGAATATCCCCCATGTAGCATTTCAGGTGAGATTTGGAGGATTGTGGAGGCACTGCTTCAGAGAGAAATCTCTTCATGGTAAAAGCTTCAATTCTAGGTTCTTCTATTTAATGTCGGGGCATCGTGTGACTTGTTCATCAACCGAACAACAAAAAAATCCCACGCACACAGAACCGAAACAGAATGTCAAGCTGAGACGGTCGACCAAAAAATAAAGAATTTCCTACGTGTCCACTGGCATCCCAGGTGGCGGTGGTCAGCACGCGTGTGGGTTTACAGAGGGCAGGAATCAGACATCAGGTATGGGATGAAGCCAGGATTCCTGTTTCAGTCATAAGGTGAATCTCAGTCCCGTCTGCAGAATTTCTCTTTTTTTTTTTTTCCTACAGAAAATGTTGCAAAATAGCCTTGGGAAAGACCTTATCTTTCTCATGATCACATCAAACTCTGGCTTTACCTGTCTCCAGATTGCTCTCAGGCACACACCGAAAAGGAATATTATTATTGGAAATGAACCCCTGAACCAGGGACGATGACGAAGATAAAAACGGAGCTCCTAGTGAGAGATTGGAGAGTAGGAGGGGAGAAGGAGAAGGGCAGGGGGGGAGAAGAAAAGTGCAATGAAAAATTAGCCAGTTAGCAATGAAAACAGAGCTCTTTGAAAAGATACAGTCCCTTGAGCTGATCAGCTGAGCAACCCACACTTAACCAATAAAAGATGAGTAACATGGAACGTATTAGCATGAGAATAATAGTAGTTTAGAAGTAAATGCATGTTTGCTACACAGGATGATAATTAACATTTGCATTTTGGTGGGAAAAACATGTGAAGGAGAAAGGTAATTATATGGACAGATGTCAGAATGTGGAATATTTCATATGTGATACAAGTTGAACTGTGTCCCTAAAAATATATGTTGATCTTCTAACCCCCAAAACCTCAGAATGCTACCTTAGTTGGAAATAGGGTAATTTTAGATGTAGTTACTTAGGATGAGGCCAGATAAGAGTAGAAGTGACTCTTGATCCAATTACACTGGTGTCCTTATAGGAAGTGACAGAGAGACAGATACATAGAGGACACGTGATGACAGCAACCAGCTATGTGACCACCAACCAAAGCACACCAAGGACGGCGGCCACCCCCGGGAGCTGGAGGAGGCAGGAAGGATGCCCTTCGTATTTTCATGTTTATCTCATAGCAACGCGTGAGGAAGGAAGAAGAAGGGCCAATGGTATCGTCCATTCGGGAACACGGGACTAAGCTCTGTCAAGGGCACGGGTTGCCCCGAGAACCCGAGTTTCCACCATTGCTGTATCCACTCTGGTCCCTGAGTCCTCTCCTTAGGTGACAGGTACCCAAATGAAAAAAAACAACAACTTTGTAACTACGAAATAAATACTCATCGATAGCAAAACCACACGTGGCGAGTGAGTTCCACGTTGCGGGGAGGCAGAATGGGCTGGGCCACAGGGCAGCCCACAGACCAACGACGCAATCGCAAGGGGATGAATTTCGGAGCAAAGGAAACAAATTCCACTGGTCCTGACTGCTCAGGAGTTCCCGACGACCATCCGCGGCTCATCGAAGTCAGAAGGAGTAGACACAGAAAGGCTACCCATCCTGCCCCGGGACTCCCACTTGTCAGGTGGCAATTGCCTTCTCCGCCTAAACGGTGTGAATTAGCTGGGAATACCGGCTATTTTACAAGATGCTTGCTAAAATTGCTCCCTCTGGCCATGCTCTGACCGAGGATTTTTAAGCCTATCACGAAGCGTTAAAGGTATCAAATCAAATACAAACGGGGAAAGATTGCATATTCGGCACCGACTGCCTTCACTGGCATGGATTGTAGTGATACGGAATATTTGAGGAACCGGGTTATTAACCATCCAATAGCAAATGCTGTTGGTAAGTACTTTGTAAATAACTTAATGTCTTATAAGTAGATTTTTATGGTTCCCCTGATATCAATTTTATATATTTGGGGCATACACATTAACTTTTGAAACACTCGGTAACATTCTACTTTAATGTTTGTACGGGATATTTTCCACCAGGATAACTATTTTGTTTTATGATACTTGGAATTCATAGGATCCTGAAGCCATTGTGAGGATGTCGTATCCATATCAGGTGGGGGTATTGAGTGATCCTGGAAGCTAAAACTGCTCAGGTGATGGCTTTAATTATATAATGATTAGTAGGTGCTCAAGAGATTATAAAAACTCAAAGTAAAAAATATAATTACTAGTGTTCTAGCTGGGTAGCTCAGTTGGTTGGAGCATTGTTCCGCACACCAAAAGGTTGCAGGTTCGATCCCCCCAACAGGGCACATACCTAGGTTGTAGGTTTGATTCTCGTTGGGGTGCATACAGGAGACAACCAAGTGATGTCTCTCTTCTCTCTCTGGCATCTCTCTCTCTTTCTCTCTCTCCTCCTACCCCCTTTCTCCCTTCTTCTCTAAAATCAATAACCATATCCTTGTGTGAGGATTTTTGAAAGGTTACTGGTTATAATTAAATTAATATATAAAACGCATCACCATTCAAGTCTCTGGTCAAATGTATGGTCTATTTCCAGTCATGGGGTGATGAGGACAGAACTTGACGTTCCACTGAAAAATGAGACAAAATGTAGGAAACCACTGTGTACAGACCCGGGACTACAGGCAGGGTGGGCCCGTGACCCATGAGAGGCAGGAGACAAAGGAGGCCAGCGCTGACTTTCTACATGGAGGCAATTTCCTGACCACACACACCGAATGGGGTGAGAACCACAGAGACATTGGTTATAAATCCTTTTCTGCACGGAGACATAACCAGAAGGATCAAAAGTCATAGAACACGCATCCACTAATCCAAAAGAATAGCTACGTTAATATTATGCAATGTAGACTTCAGAACACGGAATATCACCAGAGATCAGAAGAAGTCATATTTCACCGTGATAAGACCTAGTGTACTATGTGTCATGGTAAACACTTTCCACAGCTCAGTCTCTGCAGACGCCTTATTGGGGAAGTGTTCTTTTTATTCCCATTCTACAGATAAGAAAAATAAGGTTCTACACAGTTATACAAATTGACCCCAGGGGTTCAGAGTGAAGACGAATTAAACCCCAAGTCTCTGTCATCTGTCGCCTGTCTGCTGCTGTGGCCACCACATTGTTTTCCTTTGCACCTGCTCCTGCTTTCCGCACTGTGTTCCTCACCAGGTAGTAAGAGAGTGCTCTTAAAGGGCCAGTCTGATCTTTACCTCCCCTGTGTACAGTCTGTCTACAGAGTGCTTTCTATGCGCTCACGTCCCCTCCCCTGGCCTCCCTCCCCAAGTTCATCATAATGTGCACAGTTCCCTTCAGGCTCTGACCTTTAGCCACCCTGCCTCTCTTTCAGCCCCGCTCCCGGGGAAAGCTCACTCTCTTTGGTGCCAGCGTCTCTGTCCATGCGGTTTCCTCTGTGTAGAACGCTCTTCCCTCTCCTCTCATCCAGGAACCATCCGACTTGCCTCCTCCACTCCCCCATCCTTCAGGCCTCAATACCAACCACTCCCCCGCAAACAGCCTCCCTGGTTCCCCGGGCTGGGCAAGGTAACCAAATGAAATATCCACACCTAACTGTCCTTGGTTTGTTGTAGTATTTTTGCCTATGTGTGTGCACATTTGGCGATTTAATTAACGCCCTCCTCCTTCCAGCTGGATTATAAGCTCATTTGGACAGAGGTTGTTGATCTGTGGCTCACTTTCCATTTCCGATGTCCAGAAGAAGAATGCATCATTCATAATACTTGTTAAATGAATGAATCAGTAAGGAAAGGGAAAAAGACAATGGAGAAAGAAGGATAAGAAAGAAAGGAGAACAAATGAAAATATGTGAAAGAACCACCAAACCCATACAAGTATTTACAAACTAATTTGATTAGGGGAACCCCCGGTACCCAAGTTAAAGAGAGGCGTGACTCTTTCACGTGGACCATGTATTGGGAAGGGTGCCAACAGCCATGGTGACGCTCAGCACGGAGGCCACTGCAAACACCCAGGAGAGAGTTGACGTTTGATAGCCTGAGAGAGTTGGAAAGAAGTTGGCGAGTCTTCGGACTTTCTGATAGATTAATGGAGATGAGGAAGAGGATGGAATGAAGGGTAATCATTAGATTTCTGTCTGGGGAAACTTGTAGATAAGGGTGACACGTACTGAGGTGGCAGAGTCCACTTCAAGCAGACGTGTTCCCTGTCCTGTCTTGCCCTTCAGGTCTTTTCTCTCCAGAGAAGAGATCACATCTTATTTATTCCTGGGTTTTATCCCATGTTACTGTCACTTAGCTCCCTAGTTTGCAGTTTAGCAAAGCCCAGCATACACTAGCTTCAGTAGGAATTAGAAGGATGCTAAGGTACTTCGTGAATAAAGAAGCTTCAGGAATAAAGGCTGGCGTGGAACAGGGCCCTGAGCTCAAGGTAGAGCTGAGACAGGAAGCCGTCAGGCCTCTGTACCACGTGATTTGCAACGCTCTTCCTGCAAGCCGATTTCAGCCGCTTCTCCCTTTTCTCAACAGACCCGCTTTCTCCGCGTGGCGGGGAGCGGGGACTGTGTCAGCCCTTGTGCACTTTCTCTCGCGTTGAACGGAAAGACTACGGTATTCACGGTATTTATGCTTCGATCATGTAGCCAAAGGCATAGGCCACAGCATGTGTGTTGGTCTGTAGACACCTATCTGAATATTCATATAAATATACAGTATTCATTCCCCCTAAATTTTTCCTACCAACTGTGCTTTGATTCTTTTCCGTGTTCATCCACATTCCGTTTCCAGATACAGTGTTTTATAAACACCGGGCACCTCCATGGCTCCAGGTTCAAGTACGGGTAAACTAGTCAGCAGGTCTCCCTCACCCAGCTCCACCTTAGGCGTCGTGATCGGTATCGGGATGCACATACGGCCTCATCTGGACTTACTGAGAGAATGAACACCGAGCCACTAGAAGACTCCCTATTGCCTGGATCGTGCAGTACAAGAACACAAGGTTTGGAACTTCTGCCTCCGTGGGTGTCAAGAGGAAACTGTCTGGAGGTTGTGGGAAGTTTAGTCGGTGGACGTGGAAACTTAATGTTACACCATGAAGCAGAACAGAGGCGGGGGAAGCTGCGTCCTGAACATCTTGGACTTTTTAGTCACTCCTGATACAAAAATTCAGTACTGCCTTGGAACTTCCACTTACATGAGCCTATGGATCCCTTTTACCACTAAAACCAGTGTAAATTGGCTTTGTGTCCATTGCAACTAAGAGTCCTAAGCAAGAATACAGATTGAGCTGTCTCAGCTATCTGGCTCTTAATCCCAAAAATCTTATGAATGAGACTCATTAGCATGGGCCAATGGCGTCCACAGAACAACTGATGATGAAGAGGATAACAGAGGCTGGTAAGAATAGGGCGGCTTCCATGGGGACCCTGCGTACCAGGCTTGAAAAGGGGTGGTTACCAGGAGTTGGGGACTACACTGGGAATATAGTCTCGTAGCTATCTCCTGCTGCCTTGGAGATTTGCTACTATAGCGTCTTACCTATAAGACTTGCATAAAAGGTGACCGAATTATGTCCATGCACGTTTCTCTGTGGCTTCAGGGAACTTCTCTCAAACGAAGTGGCTGCCACGCAGTTCGGCGGCAGAAGACCAGCATGTTTATGTGGCAGACTGCCGGTCCACAGCTGTGACTGATCAGCCCCCACCCCCCAGTCTGTGAAAACAAGAACTCCAATGTACTTCATGGTGATTTCTTTTTCATTATTGTTTAAGATCACATTTGAGATCAGACATTGCAGGTATTTGCCACATAATACCCAATCAGTAATTGCTAGCTTCTATTTTTATCATTCCATTATTTTCTCTGACTGCTCTATGACATGGGCATACGAAATATGTAATAGACAGAGCAAAACTTATCTATACATGTGCGTTGAGTTGAATAATGGGAATTTTATCTTAACAAGGTGTTGCTTCCCTTCATTCGGTGGGAGACCCATTGCGGGAAGGAGACAATTCATCTTTGTGTCCCCACTGCCTAACACAGCTCTCTAGTACACACCGGGCCCAGCAGAAGCGAGGCCTGCCCGAGTGTGGTTGGTAGGGTCATAATACAGATGTAACAATTTAGAGTTTTAATTTGAACATTTCACCTAAAATGTCCTATGGTGTGCTGGAGTGAGATATTGTTACGTTACAGAATTACATCCTGATGATTTTGTAATACAGGATTTTGTAATAAAACAGGGGCGTTATTTGAGCTGGATCCTGTATATCTCTTAGATCAATAAAAGACTATAACCATGAACAGTTATATAATTCGTATTTCGAGTAAAATATATATGCCAGGTACTGAGCTATATTTTTAAAGACTATTTCACTTTATCTGATAACACGTTTGGAAACCCCATTTCTCAGCGGGGCAAACAGGGCCTTCCGTGGCCCCATTACTCATCTAGAACCAAGCCCCTCCCTGGTGAACAGTGGAGCTCATTGCACCGCCCCACACCCCTCCTGTTGAAACCCAACCCCCAGCTTTATGAGAAACCACTGACCGAAGCTTCTCGAAGGGGATGACCGTCGTTTTGCCTCCTTTGTTTCTTCGCTCATGGCTTCCTAAGCACGCTGCACAGAATTGGCTGTTTCCTGATGGACTCACTTACCCACGGGCTCAGCTGGCATTGATGTGTGGGCAGCCGTGAGTGGGCTACACAGGGATGCACAGTGTCTTAAGGGTCGGCCAAAATCAGTGAATGAAAACTTCTGACTTTGGCATGAGAAATACTAATTTTTAAATAAACAAGCTGTAGAAACAGCCCAGCGTGCTGCTATTTTTCAACTCAAAGCCCGAGGAAAAAAAATGACTAATACTTCTCACTCGGTTGAATCCAGTTAAGCATGTTTTTACACCTAAATCCACTCTATTTTCTTCTAGATAATAGATGGCCAGTGACTTTTAAAAAGCACCAATATGTCAGAATAATTATCTAAGATATAACAAAACGTTGTCTCTTCGTAGACTGGAAGGGCACATTTTAAATGCAAGTGAAATATTTTTAGAGCGTGGGCATCCTCTTAATCTTTGAAAAAAGTCCCCACATTTCTGTTCACCGCCGTTGAAAATCCCTGGTTCCCTTCCCCTGTCCCCGTTGTGGGATGAAAGAATCCCGTCTGTGAACGGTCTTTCTTGAAGAATCCATTAAAGCAGAAGCTCGCGCGCGGCATCAAGCAGGTAATGTGCTCATTTCCCCAGAGCAGGTCACAACTCTTTTGTGTCACTTAATACAAGGGCGGGGGGCGGGGGTAAGGAAAAGAAAGAAAGAAACAAATGGTATTTGCAGCAAAAATCTGCATGTAAAAGGGTGGGCAAGCGGATGAAGGACATAGCAGCATGAAGGATGCTGGGTAAAGAAGATGAGCCTATGTTCTGCTCACTGCTTGGGAAACAGGACTCCTCAACTCCAAGAAATAATCCATGGTAAATAGGAACACAGAGAAAATCAGAGATAAATATTCATGACCCCTCTCATAAATCCATCAGCTATTTTTTGGAAGCAAATGGTGGGGGTGAGCCTGGAACCAAGGTGCATGCTCCGTACTAAGTCAATCACTTCAATCATTTTTTTTTTTTGCATGTGTTTGTTTTAGGGGGAAAAAGAAGTCAGGCTAGTGGAAGAAAATATCCCAAAGGTTTCCTCTGGGAACACGTACAAAGTGAGTCCTGAGCTGAATAGTGCGGCCATGCACAGCACTGCACACCCGCAGAGGGGCCGGTGTCTCTGATGAGGGAGGGCTGCCTGAATGGATCCAGCTCAGCCCGGGGCCTCTCGGCCTCCCGAGCTCAGCCCCGCTCCTGCCATCGCCCCAGTTCTGGTCTGACCTGGGGAGACTGAATCCTACTAACAAACCTCAAAGACATGGATGGGCTTTACCAGGACAGCAACTGCTGAATGCAAATGAGAAATAAAATTGGCCAGTGAACAGGATGTGAGCCACAGCTCCACGGCACAGCCTTTCCCTGCAGGCCGGCGGTGCCGAAAGCAGCACCAGAGGTGACGACCAGAGGTGACGACTGGCTTCCGTAGCATCAGAACAGGCGAAGCTGATCATATCTGTTTTCGTGACCGATGGCTCACGTACCTGGTGCGACTCACGCATCTCCACGGTGAGGACGCAGCTCTTCTCGGAGACAGAGGACCGCCCTCCCATCCTCTCCCGGGGTGAACACTTTCCTCTGTGAAGGTCCTCATTTGGTTCAGCTCAGCGTTCGTCCATCACTCCTTTTCATCGACCCATTACTTCTTTACACATACCACTGTCTTTAATCCTGTTTTATCTGATCTGGATGCCATTTAATTTTTTTTTAATTATGGAAGAAAATAGCTCAGGCTAGTGGGCAAGCGGGAAAGTTGTAACTTTAGAATACAGCCCCTACACTATCGGTCTCCCCCAATATCTCCATGACAGGAGCTCCCACACATTTCGCATTGCTCTTCGTAGAACTCCACCCTGTTTAACATTGTTTCACAAGTTTTGGCAAAACACGCAGAAGGTAGACACACTTCCCACATTTCTGCACCCGCGGCACATTGAAGAGTGACGGAATATCTAATAAAGAGTAACGTGCTGAGAAGTGGCTATCAATTATTCAGCAGTGTTTTTCAGATGCCTACTATGTGCTAGGCTCTATTCTAGGCACTGGAGACACAGCACTGAACAGACTGGAGTCCCTGACCTCATGGAGTACACATTCCAACAAGAAAAACGATGGCATGCAAATGAATGAAATTAATGCAATCAAATCAGCAAGGAAATGAGAAGTGCCATAAAAAGTAAAACCAGGTAAGGAAAGAGAGAGTGGAGGGGGTAGTCTATGAGTTAGGATGGCCACGGAGGTGCACACAGGGTGACAATGGGCAGAATTGAGGCGGGTTTTGCCTTGACAAAGGAACGCACTCATAAAAATCTCCGCAAGAGCCAAAAGTCACATAGCCCCGCCAGGTAGCGAGCGTGACTCAGTGAAGTGTCTGGGAGTGAAAGGCTGTCTGGCAGTCAAGGCCAAGGCCCGTTTCAAAGACGATTCTCTGATTCTCCCTAGACAGGATCTGACGAACAGCCCTCATGTCACCTTGTGCCAAAATTGTTTGGAAGTATTGGTAAAACATCAGAAATAAATACAAACTCACAACTCCAACCAAAGCTAAAATCTTCCCATAGCTCCCAGCCAGGACTTTCAGTTACTTTTCATTAGTTAACATATTCGGAACAGCGATGCATTGCATAATAAGTTTCTAACATACGCTTAATCACTTGATAAAGAGAAAAGTTGTCATCATGAAAATTGCTTTTCCTCTCCCCTGTTATGCTCTCTCTGGTTGCAAAAAACACAGTACAGAAACTAAAAGAAGAATACCACCCCCCCCCCTCCACAAAGGTGCCGCTTCTTCACCTGCCCAGGCAGCATTCCGTTTCGTCCCCCCACACAGGTGTGTGTTATTTATCATCGGGCAGGAATACAAATAATATGCCGACCTTATACAATGTAATTAAGTAAAATACGTATGCAGTATTTAATGCGGGGCCCGACACATGGTAAGTCACGGTAGAACGATTGCATAAATGGCCTCAATGCGATAGCCTTCCCTGCGTGTGTACCCCTCGCCTTAGGGCTCTGCGGCTCCTTCCCGCAAGCAGTGGAGGGCGTTTCTCCGCACGGGGGGTCTGGCGCGGCCTTCTGACTTGCTCTGCCCAGCAGAACGTGGCAAGGGCAGCGGCAGGCCGGTTCCAAGCCGAGGCGCCAAGAGGCCCTGGACGCTCTTGTTTTCTCTTGGAACCGTGCCTCCGCCGTGAAAGTAAGCCCAGCCTAGCCTGGGAGATAATGAGACACCACACAGAAGTGGCATCAGCCAAGGCTTCAATTACCCTGCAGTAGCTAACCTTGAACTGCTCAGACGTGCACACGGCTGAACGCGCCAACTTACCTCAACCAGCCAAGTCTAGCCGTGACCTGTAGAAGTGCCTAACCAACCTACAGACTCGTGTCCTTAATCCAACCTTGTGTATATGATTCAATAAATATTGATGTGTTCAGTTACATGGCATTTTAATTGAATCGTGTGTATTAAATATGTTATCTCTCGTCATCACCATCACCCTCCAAACACAAACATATAAAGACACTGAAGGCTCTGTGCCGCACCATGAGGTGTATCACCTCAAGAAATGAAACACGTGGGATATAAAACAAATGGGATGGGGATTTCTGTTTCTGAACATATACTATACTGGCTTGTAGTGAGCATAGGAGGAGGTTAACTCACGATTAAGATATAAAGTGAATACCTACAGGATTCTGGACTTGGTCAAACAACTATGCACATAAATGTTTTTTCCAGGTTTTATTGTCCAGGTGTGTTGTGCAAAAATGTACATGCAGGACAAACCCATCCTTTGAACTGAGTCCCATGTCCCAGTTTCTCTTCATCAAAGCATGATGCACTCCCTGGACCATCGACTTCTTGGATACAATAACACAAGCCTTACCTCCAAGCATGCGTCGGTTACAAAAAAAAAAAAGAAGAAGCAACCGTTCAAATTGTCAGTAGGGAGACCCAAGAGCACCTAAAACATTCTCTCGGTTGTTAAATACAACGCAGGAATAGGCCTTTGCTTCTTAAAGAGAAATACTTACAAAAGAGTGTAACTACATGTAGCCAATTAAAAGCAGAATCACAGAGAAACAGCACGAATGTTAACACTTTAAGAAGAGCTGGCTTCTACAAAGTCTAGAATGACATAACCAAAATAATCCATTTAAATATCCTCAACAGGGCCTCAATAAGACGTCTGTAACAAGTAGGGAAAGAAATCCACAGTAATTCTAAAACAGGAAAAGGAAGCCAGCAAACACATAAACGAAGCCAGCTAATGAGGCTCAGGAGTGGGGTGGCTGTCAGAACACCGGCGTCCACCTCTTCTCTCCAGCCCCCCTGGACTGTTCCCCGGTGGAACGCTGGAAGCTGGCATCAGCACTCGGTACAAGGGGTACGCACTTCCAAGAAACTCAGAATGACGCTGGCTAAAAAGTGGTGCACACAGAACGGGACTGAAAAAAGTCTCCATTTGCTCTGAATACAAACACATGTATTCCACCTGGGCCAGAACAGAGCATCCATAATTTAGAGAGGAACGGAAGGCATGAGAGGTGATCCCTGACATTAGGGGGGGCACCCGGATTGAACCCAGTCCTCTGCCGTGTGGCCCCAAAGGAAGAGCCGGTGGCGCTCCCTCCCTTCTTACCTCCTGCAGGGCTGGCTGGGTCGGGGCTGCCACCGAGACGGACGGCCACCAGGCTGCTGCAACAGAGACAGAGAAAAGTGCTTCACTGCAAAGGCACACTCTGTCTGACTGTGCGTCCACGGCTTGGCTCCTTGCGCGCTCTCCCAGGCACCCAAACTGGGAAGATTAACTCTGAACCCGCCCCCACTGTTCATCTGTGCGGAGTCCCACACAGTCCTTGAGGGATCTGGTAATTTGCTCAAGCTCTCAGGGCTTTGACGTTAATTCAAGGAATGAAAGATGAATTCATTCACAAAAAGATCACTTGACAAATGGTCAAGACCAACTTGGAGTTCTTCAACATTAGAAAAAAATACTTCAAATCAACAGCCAACAGTATGTGTACTTGGCGCCCATGGTATTATAATTAAAGTGAAGGGAGCCAATTTGTACTTCTATTATATATGCCACGTAGTGAGCTATATAATAATTCTAACATTATAATGTTATATTTATATTACATTTAATATAATGATAATAACTCTATTATTTCGATTTTGTCATTCATGGAAGGAACACGTACAAAATTACATTGCGTTTTTGCCCAGCAAATCTTCCATGATTTAAGAATAGCCATGCGCAGCTTCGGTGAGGCCATGGTGGTAACAGGACCCCCAGCTGACGACGAGGATACAACCTGGGAGGCTGGTCATCTCGGTGTGTTCACGAAAAGCTCTAAACACCACGTCCTATTATCCCGGCAATCCTGATGTTAGATACTACCTAACTCTGAACAATTAGAAACGTGTGCAATGGTGTGCACACAGGGGTACTCGTCACACCACGAATCTTAGTGCTGAAGAACTGAAACAAACTAAACGTCCAACCGGAAAGAATCGGGTTAGTGAATTGTTGTGAATATGCCCATCAATCAGTGTCCGTGCGACTGACATTGGGGCCCCATGACTGTTGGGGGGCTGCCCTGCGCCTTGCGGGATGTTTGACAATGTCCTTGACATCCACCTGCTGACGTCAGTGGGAAATCCCCACATTGTAACAACCAAAAATTACCCCAGACGTTTCCACGTGGCCCCTGAGGGCAAAATCAGCCCCAGGTCAGAACCACTGGTATATATATCTATAGCTCCATACACAGTAATAAGTAATTTTTATCTGTTAATGATACTTCGGTAAAGCTAGGAAAAAAATATATTGAACCTCAGTTGAAATTAGGGTTTCACAATACACCCCACCTCCTTCCCCTCTTAAAAAACAAGAAAGAAAGCAATGCTTTGGAGAATGGTTTTGACATTGAAAAATGCTGATTATATACTGTTGAGCAAAATGCAGACAATAGATTAGTAGATCGGGATATGATCTTATTTTCATACATAAAAATAGTATATGTAAACCATTGTTTCTGGATGTTGGGATGATGGTTGAACCAGGGTGTGGGTTTTTTTTTTTTTGGCTCTTTCATTATATATCTTCTTTTTTTCTACAATTCACCATGGATTATTTTGATAATGAAAAAAGGATTTTAGAGTCAATATCTACCCGTGTTGGATCAGTCAGGTTCTGCACGGTGAGCTGTCAAACCCATCTCTGGGGCATTCAGGAGGAAGGGTGACTGAGCTGGCCATTGGCCGGCTGGCGGAGGTGAGGGGGAGTCTGGGAAACAAGACCTGAAAGGAGCAGAGGCCCAGAAGCAGCAGGATCGATCGCCAAGGCCAAGCTGCAGACACAGCCTCATTAGCATATTGCTGCTGGGCCCCGGGTCACCGCTGCAGGGGGACACTGTGGCCACAGGACTCACTCTGGCTGCCACTTCCTGAAAACCACTGCTCTGAATGAACTCCAGAGGCCCTGTCCTGCTTGCATCGCTGTTCAAAATTCAGCACCCCACCTGGGGGCACCCAGTGGCATGAGCCTCACTCGTGAGCACCCAACTGCGTGTGTGTGTGTGTGTGTGTGTGTGTGTGTGTGTGTGTATTCATCTCCCTTTATGCTTCCGAGGGGGTAAGTAGGGCCTTTCTCCCACCAAAGTCTTCAAAGGGCTAAGTTCTAGAAAACGGAAGGTAGGGAAGATGGGTGTATAGTGGCAGCCAAGAACAACAACAAAAAAGTAGACGTCTTTTTAAAAGCGGTATTTTCATCTTCGCCCATGTCTACAGTTGCTAGATTTTATGCAATCACGAAGCATTTCATAGAAAACAAAACCGAAACGACTCTTCGATTTGCAATCCGAGGTAGCATCTGTCATCGACACAAAAAAAACGCACGCAGCCTAACGACCGGCAGCGGTCCCTCTCACGTACTGTTCTCAGAAACAGTTAACGCTGACTATCATCAGGACGTGTTTGTTTTTAAACATTGACTTAATTCGAATCCCCGCGGCCACCCTGACATTCAAGGCTCGGGAGTCGCCCTTCACCGCGGATGAGCAAAACGCGAGATGCTGTCTGTGCAGCCAACGGGTGCTATCGGCGAGGGCAGCCAAAGGGATTACACAGCTTTTGTTTCTCTCTGTCTGAAAGAGCTAAGCTCAGGCAGTTAGCAAATAATTTCAAGTGACCCTGATCCAAAGCAGTTGCCCCCCCTCCCTGAGATACGGAAAATCTCCCCATGCCCTGCCTCGAAATGCCGGGCAACGGGGCTTATTTCCAGATGAAAACATGCACCAATAACTTAATCCGCAAGGAAAGGGGTCGCAGTCTTTTTCCAAGTGGATTAGGTTTTTGTCTGCCTGGACCACGTGTTTCCAATCCTCGTCTTTGGGGGCTTGGTTTCTAGGAGAGCTAATAAATAGTCTCTGCTGAGTCCACGAAACAAATCAGTTGTTTTTGAAGAGGGAATTACACAGCTTTATGAAATCCCTGTACTCCTGGCCACTAGAAGAAAAAAAAAAACGTCTTTATTGAATGGAGCGAGCGACCAGGAAATGAGAATCCGCAGATAATATGCAGACCTCAACCTGCTATTATTTTTATGCTGCACCTCCCTCTACTTTTTCTTCAGCTGGTGACTTGGGCACGGTGGCACTATTTAAAAGTGTCCCTGAAATAGAAGAAACTTTGCAGGTTGAAGTTGTATCGACTTTCAACTGCCCTCTTAAATCCCCTCTGAAAATGACAGTTGGGAAGTAGCAGGGAGAGAGGATGAAAGTCTGGGCCTCGGAGCGGTCTCCCCGGGACAAGGCCTGTGGGAGGGAGAGTCAGAAGGCTGGGTTTCCGTTCCCCTCCGCTCTTTAGAAGGGGGACCCCAGGCGAGATTTGAAACTCTGCTGCACCTCGGTTTCCTGACGCGAATATGAAAATGCATGCATAGCACAGCCCTTGGGATGCAAGAGATGCAATAACTTGTAACTGTTACTACTTTGTTATTGTTTTAGCTACTTCTGTTTCTACTCCTACTACCAGCTCTGGGTAGAAATAGGACAGGGAGGAGACTTCCCTCGTTCACTATTCAGGGAACATGAACAACTCCCCGATTTTGGTCCACAGAAGGAAACGCATGTAAGCCACCATGAACACCCATGCTGACGGCCTTCGAAACGGAAATATTTCCAGTAAAGGGAAGGAAGTTCAAGCATCGAGTTGGGGAGCGTGAAGACACAGGAGCCCACAGTCGCACCCTGTGGACCCCGGTGCGTGCTGCTGTTCCATTAATAACGTGCGAAGTTCCTATAGCAACTGGGATCCTGGGAGCAGCTGTAAGTACCGCCAGCCACTTTGTGCAGCTGGCTCGGAGGTGGGGAGTCTCCTGCTGTGCTGAGAAGCCATTCTGGGCTAAGGACGACTTCTTAAGTATCAAACGATATTTCAGTATAAAAACGCCGGCTGTTAGAACACAGTAGTGGGGAATGGACATGAAATGAACGCTAAGTATGAAAAGCACGGCGGGAAGGGTGATCACAGGCCTCTGGGGAGCAGCGGAGGCCCCCAGCAGGTGGACCTCTGCCCCGCTGCTCACTCCAGCCCCCCTCTGGGCAAGCCAAGGGCTTCTGGGAGAGCAGGTCAAAGCTGAGCTCCCGACACAGCCTCCTGCTGCCTCCCCCGGCTCTTCCAGACTCATTAAATGCTAACTCCACCCTCCCGTTGCCGGGCCGTGATGACTTCCTTTTTCTCTCACACCCCCGCCCAGCGGAGCAGCCAATCCTGCCCTGCCACCTTCGGACAGGTGCCCAGAGTCTCCCCACCGATGTCCAGGCTCGTGCACACTGCCACCCTCTTTGCTCTGTGTTACCCCGCTCACGGTAACAATAGGCGCAAGGATGACCAGTGCAGCATGGGCCAGGCCTTGTCCTAGGGCCCTTCCATGCAGTGTCCCGCTTCATTCTCTCCCCAGTCCCGTGAGGGACGCGCTATTAGCCCGGCTTGGCGGAGGAGGAACCTGGGGCACAGGGGAGGTTCCCGGAGTTTCCCGACAGCGGCGGGCCCGGTGTCCTGGCTTCCACCGTTGTCCGTCTCGACCGCCCCAGGTCCACTCTGAGAGTCACCCCCTCAGTGTCATCCCGTCAGCCCTGCCTTCAGCACCTTCCAGCATCTCCCTGGAGCACTTGGGGGAAAACAGCCCAACCCCAGGGAAAGCCCAGGGCATTTCAATGGCATCATCCTGTCACCCCCTTGGCCCCTTCGCTTGATTGTGCTCTGTGCCAGCCTCAGGCCTGGCCCCTGTGCTGTTCTGGAACATTCCAACAGTCTCGGTGTCAGGTGTACGCCCAGATATCTGCACGGCCCCCTCCCTCTCATCCTCCAGCTCTTTCCTCAAAGATCACGCTACTTAAATTTGCCCCTCCCCTCACCCCAATATTTCAGACCCACCTTCCCTGATACAATATTTTTCTCCTCAGCAACTGCAATTTTCTATTATGTTATACAGTATATTCGACTTCTGTTTTATTTATTGTCTTTCTCCCCCCACCAGCTACAAATGACCATGAATTTTTGCTTCATTGTGGTATCCCTACTACATAGGACAGAGTTTGGCACATAGTATATGCTTAATACATATATGGTGAATTAATGAATACATAGATATGTCTTGTATAGAATTAGACAATGAGCTAGCCTGAAAAACTATTGCTGTATGTGCTTAACTGATGGGGGTGAAGCCTTGTGAAGAACACACATGCGTCTTTGCGATGGTTGTGAAAGGTGCCCGTGGCTTCTGCACCTTCCGTTGAGTCAGGCTGTGGCCTAATTCTTTCTCCACCGATCACATCCGTCTTTAACTCAGCATGTACGTTTTTAGTTCCACCTTATTCCTTCTCTCCAAGACAGCAGACTGTTTTGTTCTTCCTATGTGGGGGGTGGGGGAACTTGGTCCTCTTTTCCTCTTCTGAGCTTCTTTGATTTCGGTTTGAATCTGACTGGGCTGTATCATAAGGCTGGTGAGTGGGCTTTCACTCCAAGCAATCTACCAGCGACCCTTCACACCCCAGGCCTGGCTCGTGGAATTTATAAACCGGATGCTCATCTCTAAATAACCAGGAGATAACTGGAGTTTGAATTCGCCTTCCCCTCCAAGGGTTCTGGAAAGCGCGCCTATTCCAGCCCGAGTTTCCGTTCTTGCCATCCTTTCTCTAGAGCTCTGTGTTGCCGTGCACTCCAGCTGTCCTGCAGTTACCGTGGCCGGCCCTTCCCTGGCCTGGGCACGGCGTCTACGAACCCGAGTTCCTTTCAAACATAATCATGTTAGAATTGTGCAGCACACTGGAATGCAGTTTTTCATTTTCAAAGGCTAATGCATACATTTGTTTTATATTAGAAGCTCACAGCAACGGGGTGTGATGAAAATACCGTATACATTCGAATTTAAGGCTGGTTATAACTTTGAGAAATCTCGTACATCCGGATGACATAAGAGATGAACAGAACAAACTAAAGTAAACCAAGATTTCTCTTGCATTTATTTACGAATGTCTACAGACCACTTCAGCTTAGACTTTGAATGTAGACTTTGCTCCTTTATTTGTCATATTTAGAAAAACAACTCATAAGTACAAGCTCTTTATATTACATATAATGGTCCTTTGAAGCTAAATTAAACTAAGCTACAACACAATGTCTTCGAGTCTGCAAATGGCTTAATTTATGGGAGTTACCACGTCTCACATATCAAAGTATCTTTCTGGCAGATAGCTTTGTATTAAATTCACTTCCATTTGCATCTTAACACCACCTCAACTGAAGAAATTTGTTACTTTTAGAGAGTTGGTTTTTTTTTTTTTTTAATATCTGCAGTATACTAAAAGTCAAAAATAGGAATATAAACTGCTCATACAGTTTATGGAAGGTGGTGTACCTAATTCTCTATATTAATTCTGTCCATCAAGACTTTTGTTTATATCAAAATAGAAAATCCTAAATACCTTGATGATAAAGTTGCCACTTAAAAAGAACTTTAAAAAATGATTCTTTTCTTATAAAAAATTTAACCCCATCTTTTAAAAAAAATACTGGTCTTACTATACACAATATTTAGAAATTATTTACCCAAGTACAAATCATCCAACAAAAAGTAAGAAATTGAGATCAATCAAACTAGGATATTTAAGATATACTAACCCTATTCAATTGGTTTGACTGTTTTCTTTTCCACGTAAAAAACACCAAAAGAAAAATAAAACAAAAAACAATGTTAAGTGTATTGGTTAGACAGAAGATGTCATAAATAGGAATATATACAGGCTTAGGGTTTAGCTATAACTTTAGTGGATCAACAATTTTTAATTTTTCTGTTTTATGTGCTAATTTATATTATTACTTCAAAATTTTTGTTATTCAGTGTGGTCAAGATATGTCAGTCTTCTCATAGAATATGCAATGAACTTGGGCAATGGGTATAATATGTTACACATTGAATTAAAAACTTCATTTACTCAATATCTTGAATATAAGAAATATTTTACTCTCGTGTGGGACTGGAGTTTATTTCCATTGGGCAGTAGTTAACTTATTTTATTGTTCACCAAAAATTTCAAACTACCCTTGGGGTCAATTCACCTGCACTGCAAGAACATTCTTCCATGGATGTACATTCAGGTTAACAATCCCAAATATGAATTCTTCTATCTAACCAACAAATTGATCCATGGATCTATCAGAAATTTTCAAAGAAAAAAATACATAGAAATGAATGAAAATGCAACATATTCAAATGTGTGGGATGCAGTGTGAGAGGGAAAATTATAGCCTGGAATGCCTGCACTGGGGGAGAGAGAAAGTTCCAGTTAATAATCTAAGTCTCTGACTCCAAAAACTAGAAAAATAAGACAAAATAAACTCAAAGTAGCTAGAAGAAAGGAAATAATAAAGAGTAGGAATTAGTGAAACTACACACAGAAAAACAAAGTCAATGAAACAAACAAACAAACAAAAAACTGGTTCTTAATGAAAAATTTGACAACCCTCTAGCAAAATTGACAAAGCTGAAAAGTGAAAAGACATAAATTACCAGTATCAAGAAAGAAACAGATGATGTCATGACAGATTCTGTAACCACTGAGAAGATAAGGGAATAGGATAATGTGATAAGGCGATTTCATAATAAAGGAATATGAGGCTATGATACAAAGCTTTTGTAATTTAGATGAAATGAGCCAATTCATCAAGAAGCACAAACTGTATCTTTCCCAATATGATGTAGATAATTTAAATAGCTCTATAAATACTAATGGGATTTAATTCATAATTTTAAAACTGCACTTTGATTGATTTTTCAAATATTGAAGCAGGCTTTTATATTTGGAATAAATTTTGCTTTGTCCAGGTGTGTCACCCTTTTATGTATTGCTTTATTCCATTTTCCAATATTTTTGTTGAGGATTTTTCACGTGGCTGTTTTGTCTGAGGTCATGCTAACCTAAAAAAAAATGAGCTGGGAAATGTTCTCCTTTTATAATTTCTGAAAGCAACTGTACATAATTTGTGTTCATACTTCTTTTTTAAAGATTTCATTTATTTATTTTTAGAGAAGGAAGGGAGGGAGAAAGACAAAGAGAGAGAAACATCAATGTGCGGTTGCTGGGGGTCATGGCCCACAACCCAGGCATGTGCCCTGACTGGGAATGGAACCTGCGACACTTTGGTTCGCAGCCCGCGCTCAATCCACTGAGCTACGCCAGCCAGGGCTTCATACTTCTTTAAATATGTTCAGTAGAATTCTCTAGTGAAACCTTTGTAGCTTAGATTTCTTTTACTGGATATTTGGACTATTTCCGCTCATTTGTCATGGAAGACAATGTAACATCTGATTCATCATACGGGTGCCAGTTGATTTTCTCATTCATGATGTTCTTTTCCTGGTGTGAGTGGTTTTCATAGGTATACTTAATTTTTTTTTGTATCATGAGAATCTGGACCCTGTCCCCCTATTGACATGCAGAACGTTGCCAACACCACCCTAGCAAAAGTGGAGTGCTGATTCCCACTGATTCCCTGAACATGATGTAGCTTCCCTTGTGCCTGATGCCTGCCTTCCCACAGCTTAACTGTCTTCATGTGGAACTGTAAGATCAACTTCCCACTAAGCCTTGCTCACGCCAAGGCAGGAGAGCACCCTCCATTCCTTATTCATTAATTAGCCAGAACACTCCAAAGAGAGTCTTCCCCCATCAATCATTTGGATACCCAAACGAGCCTAAGATAGAGATCTTTCTTGTTCTTTTTTACAGGTTGGTCATTCTCCGTTTTGTAGATATGCCACGGTTATTTAACAAGTCCCCTATTAATAATAGTTGGACTACTTCCGTTCATTTATGAAAAATGAAGCTTCAATGAACAACCTCGTGCTGATGAGTTTTGGGGTGTTTATCCCCAGTGTCGGGAGAGAGTGCAGAGATGGTAGGAAGGTTCCGTGCGCCATGATCTTCCTAGACACCGCCAGCTTCCCTCCCAGGTGAGCTGAACTGCTGGGTGTTTCCGGTAACACAGTTCTAATGCAATGGTGTGAAGGGGTGCTGAAGGAAGGGAGTGGAGAGGTGAGGAAGAAAGGGATGGGAAGGACAATTAAAGAGAAAACTTAGGGAGTTGAAGGATGGCTACGAGAAGAGAGATTTACCGAAGGCAACCTTTCAGAGCAGAAAGAGTTGCCCAGGAAAAAAAAAAAATGAATTTCAGAAACAGCCAAACCAAAAGGAATATAAACTCAACCGAATAAAATGATTCATAATTATATACACTTCCCAGCACTAGTTTAACCCTTTGAGCTTTGGCAAGGCCTTCTGCCGCTCCAATCACGCCCTTGGAGCACTCCCTGAATGTTGAGGGACAGAGGCGGGAGGGAGACAGGCGAGTGACTCGCTAAAAGCGATGCAATAATTACAACGCTCTCCATTGCCAGGACAACCACACTTCACCAGACTAGTCTGTGAGAGCATTTTCTGTTCATTCTTTTCCAAATTAAAAATGCTGGTGTTTGTAACTGATATCATGAGCACTGCTTGCCTTATTAGACTGTTCTCTTGCCTTATGTGCCTGGAGTGCGGCTCTCCAGCAAGCTCACAAGTGAGCACAAGGAACCTTCCCAAGATCATTGTTGAGGAAAACGAAACCCCCCTGTGAGGCCGTGACAGCTAAAATATATACTCGTTGAACGCGAGGTACGAGATCATAATTATCTTAGTGAAACACAGTTCACTTCAATGACTCCGACGACGGGTCTTCAGCGGCTGAGGAGGAAGTAGACCGTGTGCAGGGTGGGAGCCTGCGCTGCCTAGAATATCGGGGTTTTCTTTGCCTTTCTTGTTTGCATGCAGCTGGCTTACTGAGATGGTATTGATCTGAGAACAAAGGCAATAAGTTGTGAAAAATGTATTAATTTTCTACCCTGCATTAACAAGTCACCGCAAATGCTGCCGGTTAAGGCGACACCCCCTGGTTATCTCAGCATTCGGTAGGTCCGGAGTCCAGCCGCCGCCTGGACAGCGCTCTGGGCCGAGAGGGTCACAGGCTGGAGTGAGGGTGTCAGGGAGTCTCTGTTCGCCTCGGGGGGGCTCTGAGGGGGAAATCCACTCCCAGGCTCCTTCGGGGTGCTGGCAGCGATGGGTTTTGTGCACCGTGAGACCGAGGGCCCGCGTGCTTGCGGAGTTCTTCTCAGCTCCCAGAGGCTGCACATGCGCCGTGGCTTGTGAACGCCTTCCTCTGCCTTCAGGTCGCTGGGTCGGGTCCTCCTCACACCTTGAGCCTCTACGGCTTCCCCTGCTGCCTCCCCTCGGGTACTCTCCTCTTGTCTCCCCATCACTCCCTGTTTCCAGCTGGAGATGGTCTGGGCTTTTAGAGACTCCGGTGATCACCCTGGGCCCACCTGGGAAACCCAGGAAAATCTCTTTAAGGCCCGTCACCTAGTGAGCCCCATGCATAGCAGCACCTGGCTTCGTTCTGACGGAATAACCGGGGGTGGTCATCTGGACGGGGTGCGGGGTGCTGGGGGACGTGGGGTGGAGTCACTCCAATCCTGCCTGTTGCAACCCATGAGCATGCCGCATGCCACGTTTTTCTTCTTTATTCTTGGGAGTTACACGGCATAGAAGAGGGCTCATTGTCTGACCAAATTTGGCCGAAATGCAAAAGCTTCAGTCAACCAGTGTTCATCGAGCACCATCTGTATTCCACAGTGTTCTGGACACCAGTCGAACAAAATGGGCCCTGCTCTGTGGCCCTTCGTTAGGCTCCTGTTACCTCCCAGCACCGAGACAGCCAAGAAAACATCTAAATACACAGACACCAGGGAAGATGACGAACATACCTTAGAGCAACGTAAAGTGTGTCCGGCGGTGAGAAGTGGCAGAGGTGGCTGGGGATCCCTGTCGACGATGAGGGACTTTGGAAAAGCTTTGCTGATGAGGCGACGGGAGAGCAGAGACCTGGAGGCGTGAGGGAGGGGGTCCCATGGGGGGTCACATGGGAAACCGGGCAAAATGCTTTCCAGGTTGAGCCAAAAGTAAAATTCCAAGTCCCTGGTCAGGAGGGGGCCTGGCGTTCTTGAGGTCGAACAGGTTGCAGTCGAGTGGTCAAGGCCGGAAGTGGTAAGATGAGATCAGAAATGCCGGGGACGGAAAGATCAGGGCGGTTGTGGAATGCTCTCGGGACTCTGGCTTCTGCTCTAAGTGATTTGGAAATCCTGGAATCTGGAGCAGAGAAGTGACACGACCTGACATGTTTTTAAACGACCACACTCTCCACTGTACTCAGCAGAAACTAGAAGGAGGTCAAAGGCCAAAACAGGATGATCAATAAGAACGCTACTTAAATAATGCAACCTAGGCAGGGCGGTGGTGTGAGGAAGGACGGCAGCAGGGCAGGTGGTCCAAAGTGTCAGATTCTGGATACATTCCGGAGGCGCGTAGAACTTGGGTCGAACACGGAGACGTGAAGGATAACCCCAGGGTTTCGTCCAGTCTGAAGACCCAGGAGACGGTGTATCGGATGCCCTGAATCACTGCGATGCTGTCTGTACACCAGCGAGTCCCCACCTTTCACCTGGTGGCACACATAGACTAATTGCTAAAATTCTGCGGCACACCCAAAATACATATATTATACTTTTCGCTGATCTGATTTTAAAAATAGGCATACCTTTGGTTCATTCACACCAGACAACTATTGTTGTGTTGGCTGCTGTTATTGTTTTATTTGACAATCTAAGGAAGAGAGGTCGGTGCCCCTGACTAAATAGTCGGGTGGTGTGTATTATAAAAGTTCTAATGGCACGCCAGTGGGAAATTGCTGCTCTACAGACCTGGTTGTTTTATTCCCCCAATTGTCTGATCTGTGGCCAGCAGGAGCTCTCAACTCCCAGGCCTGCCTGGAAATTGACTTCAGCTGAAGAGAACTCCCTAGCTCAAGGTCACCACGCTTGCTGGCAGTGCACGTCCCGTGGCTGGTGAAGATGAGGCCTGGGAGGGAAAAGGCTAGAACACCCAGCCCTTCTGACGATGGTTCAGAAGCTCCCTTCCAACTTCAGAGGCCCCAGGATCAGCACAGACCTTTGCCGACAGCAGGTCTTAGCCCAGCTTCTGCCTTCGCTTTCTTCCCTTTCCCCACAACCACTGATTTCCAGATTCAACTTCTGGCCCAGTAATTTCCGTCTCAGAGTCCGCTCTCCAGAACACACCAAGTCTGCGACAGAGAGAGCCACCGCTTACGGAAAGGGAGACACCAGGAAGTGCGGGTTCTGGAGACGGAATCAGAAGGGCGGTGTCAGGAATATTTTGAGCAAATGTTATCGAGGAGTCCAACGTGTCCTGAATATTTATTACTCACCAGATACTCTTCCTAGTATTTTATATAAACTGATTAAAAAAACATTGATATCATTTGCATTCTCCACCACTCTGCTATAGTGCACTTTTAGAAAGCATCCCTGGGAATTTCATGCCTGTTACGCCCACGCCTACTCTGACAAAACCTACCCTGCCTTTTGTAGGTCGTCTGGTTACACATGTCCACCAACGATCAGATGCATTCCATGTCTAAATACACAGTCTGTATATGTCTTTCTGATACTCAATCAGTCCTGTTTGATAGATATTTATTGGATGGTTGGATGGATGGATGACGGATGGATGGATGGATGGAGGGGTAAATGGATGGATGGATAGACGGGTGGATGAAAAGAGGATAAATAAACAATAAACATATAACTAGGGGTCCACTCATTCAAAGGCGTGAAGTCGTGACGGAGCACACCACACGGTGAGACCTGGATGAGCCGGGGATGGCAGGACTACATAGTGATAATTAAAAAGTAACAAGCGTTGGGTTGGGTTGGGTTGGACAATGAAACAGTCACGTGATCGTACTGGGCCAAGTGTCAACACTCCTGGCATGTAGAGAAAATGCCGACAACCAAAGGAGGGAGCACACACCTAACTGTCAGTGGTTGTTCACAGTGTCGTGCCAGCTTAACTGGGCATCCTCAGTGGATACCCAGAAACCCCGAAGTCAACTGATAGAGCAGAATCCCAAGGAGGAAAAACAGGGAAAAGCCAAAAGTCCAGAGCTCAGCTGTCTAATATGGTGGCTACCAGCCACACACGGCTGTTTCCATTACATGACATTTAAATTTTAAAAAACTTAAAATGTCGTCTCTATGTTTAATCCAAGTTCTGTATACCTTCAGAATATATCCAGAACCTGACATTTTTGGCCAACTCCACTATTGCCGTCCTTCCTCGCACCACCGCCCTAAGTTGCGTTATTTAAGTAGCATTCTTACTGATCACCCAGTCTTGGCCTTCGACCTACTTCTAGTTTCTGCTGAATACAATAGAGGGTGTGATCGTTTAAAACATCCCTCGGGCTCACTGCTGACACCTCAGATGCTCCACACGTATATGCAGCCACTGCACAGAGCAGGTTTTGTGGACGGTTCCGTCGTGGCAAAAAGTTTTGGTGGACCATGCCGGAGTCCAGTTATAAATACGCACCATGTCACTGCTGGATAAAAAGTGTCATTTGTTGCTTCATGGATCATTTGGGAGTCTTTCTGTTTTAGGTGACAGAAACCGACTGTGACCACACAGAGAAACGGACGGTTTTATTCGAAAGATGCAGTGATAGCCCTGTTCAAGGGAGAGACGGGGCTGCCGCCTGGAGCTGCCCTGGGTGTCTGAACCTCTGCCCTCTGCCCCTCCCTTCTCCTGTTCCTCTCGGAGCTGATGGTACAGCTCCTCGACGGGCCTCTGCGTCCACGGCCCAGGCTTCCAGGAAAAGGGCCTGACGGACCCTTACTGGGCCACGTGACTGTGCTTGGTCACGTTACCTAATTCTCATGTGGGAGAAGTGGACTTGCGAGGTGACACAGGCGCCTAGGACACACCCCAGTGAACTGGGGCCAACGCCTCCACGAGGAAGGCCACTGCAAACTGGGGAGACACCTTTCTCCGTGACTACACCTTGAATTTGCTGCCGTCCCTCCGGCACCCTCCCAATGAGGTTTCCTGGGTCTCCATAGCTTCTTGTTCTCAGCGCCTGGTTTGGGGTGCCAGAGCGATTTGCTGTGGCGTGTGCTACCCCGTGTGGGCCAGGGACCCAGAGAGAACTAAGGCAGTTCTATACAGGGACTACCCGCAGAGCTGTGGGCTCACCATAGGAAAGTCACACGGGACCGTGGAGCACTCCGGGGCTGCAAACGGGGGGGGGGGCTATATTGTCCTTTATCCAGGCTTGCAGGGACAACGGGAGGAAGCAGATTCCCCCCCTGGAGACAGAGAGGCCTGGGGAAGAGCACCCATCGGTTACAGGGGCACCCCCCAGCCCCAGCAACCCAGAGACCGGGGGCATGGAACAAATACCTCAACCTTCCTCCCGTCTCCAGTTCCAGCCTGTTAGGCACTGCCGGTGAGCTGACTCTAACTCTACACCGAAGTCTGGAGGCGCGGGAGCTCGTTTTTGCTCCCCGCAACAATTAGCCCCATGAAGGACAAAGTAGACTGAAAGAAAAAGACTAACAGGTAATCCACAGGGAAAAATGGACACGAGTTTGTATCCTAGAAGCCACTCTGTAGGCGGAATATGGTTGAACTGGCCAACGAGGCAAGACTGTTTTTTCTCCATCGACTCAGAATTCCTGTTTTTTTTCAAGCTTCAGACTCTGCTGGGAAAACAGTTTCAGGTTTTACTTGTGTTTGAAAAATAAAATAATAACAGGGCACCAGGTTCTGAGCTTATCTGGAAGAAAGCAAATGTGCAAGAGATTTCATCGGCTGAGTATTATTTTCAGTGAATTGCCACCTCGCCACTTTATTTATTTGCAATGAGCGGAGTGAGCAAGTGAGGAAGAAAGCGGCCCTGTCCCCGTTGATAGAGTAAGACACAGGCAAGGTTGCCCAAGGACAGCTGTAACTTACACCTGGAGAAGCTTTCTGGTGACGGATTCATTCCAATCACCAAGTTGAGCTGGAGAGATGCTCTAGTAGTTTTTGTTTGTTTTGTTTTTAGATTCTTTCTCCCTTGCAGCCTCAGGCTGCTGTGTATTGGGGATGGCCTGTCTGTTTCAGATGCTTGCCTGCTCCCAGTCCAAGAGCGTTTAGGTAGCTCTCTCTGTCTTCTCCGGCTCCAATAGGCAGGCCAGCAGCCATACTTCACGTAGAGTTTTCAATTAGATTCTTCAGCGGTGTCCTGAGTTCTTGGAAAATGATTGGTCACAGGTCGATCATCAGTAGACACGGTGTCTGATGTCTGGCTGATGTGCTGCTGATGGCAGTTGGTGTGAAATTTGTTTTATCAACAGCAGGGAAGAAGGAAGTTGGAAGAGAACAGAAAGAAGGCAAACAATGTTGTTTTCTGCTAAAAGCCTTTCCTTTGCTCGCAGATTCTACTCTCTCACTTCGGAGATCTTTTCCCAGCGACAAGGTAAAGGGAAGAAATCTGTATTTGACAGGTTTGCCAGATGCTAATCCTGCCCTGACTGCAAACTAAGAATGTCGTTTATCTGGCTCATTCATGAATTCTCCATCCACAGGTGCTATCTGCTGGCTCGTTAGATAGCAGAGCACGCAAAGCTAGCTCCTGCCTTTTCCCTTCACTTTGTACACTTTTAGGTAATGTAATCCACACTCACCAATTCAGGGACCACAAGTTCTACATTAGATTTGTTATTCTACTGACCATGTCTTCTTTTTCTTTTCTTTTCAAAAGTGTGTCAAGGTCAACATGTCCAGAACCAAACACATGACCTTCCCAACAGACTTGGGAAGCAAATCACATGCCTATTCTCTCAGTTGTATACATGAGAAACCAGAAATAAACTTTAGCATCTCCTAGGTGTTAATCCTCACCTCCCTCATCCAACTCATTACCAGTTCCTCTCAAATTTCTGACAAAATGCATCCAGAATATCTAACTTATGTTCGCACTCCAGTCAAAGCTGCGATCAGCAGTCAGCGTGGTTTACACGCAACGGGTCGTAGTTTGTATCTTCATTTCATCCTTCTGCCAATCCACTGTTCATTCTAAAACCAAAAGGCTTCTTTAAAAACCCAAACTAATCATGTTGGGCAAATACTGCACTCCTGCCTTGAATCTCACTTTAAAAAATCAATGGTTCCTCGCTGCTTCAGTGGGTTTGCACTGCTTCACGTGGGAAAGAGGTTCCCGCCCGTTCCGGCTGCCGCCTGCCTTGTCAGTGACGTCTCCCTGCAGGCTGGTCCTCACTCTGTCCGTCCGGCAGCCGCACGGGCCACGCTCTCTCTGCCACGGGAGCTTTGCACCTGCTGTTCCCCCTGCTCAGAATTGATTTTCTCCTCGTTATCTCAAAGAAGCCTTACATCTATCTACCTGACTTAACCATGTACCTCTATTCCAAGAGTTTATTATTTTTTAATTAATTTTTTAAAGCTTGTCTTTTTTCTGTTTATTTTATTATTTTTTAAAGATTTTATTTATTTATTTTTAGAGAGGGAAGGGAGGGAGAAAGAGAGAGAGAGAGAAACATCAATGTGCGGTTGCTGGGGGCCGTGGCCTGCAACCCAGGCATGCGCCCTGACTGGGAATTGAACCTGCGACACTTTGGTTCGCAGCCCGCGCTCAATCCACTGAGCTACGCCAGCCAGGGCTTTTTTCCTGTCTAGATCAGGATTTCTTTCTATCCCTCGTTGGTGTACCTATTTGTAGGTCCTCCCTGCCTCCCTCGTCACAGCGGGCGTCTTACCTTCACTTCATCCCCGGCTGCACCGGGACAGAGACTGCGCCGCTGCACCCTCGGCCCTTTGCACGGAACAGGAACGCAGTGCATCGGGCGGTCCACCTGTAAGACAGGAACACGGACGTGGGTCGGACAGCGTTTCGTGCATCAGGCCAGGAGACGCCTCAGCTCCTCAGGGAGTGCTGGAATCACGGGAGGCGTGCGTGGGGCAGCAGCCACTGCTCTCGGCGAGTCTGCTGTTTCCTAAGCCCCGTGCTCTGGGTCTCGGCGGTTTCTGGGCGGGGGCTGCCCCGTGGACCGCAGGAAGACTGGGAGATGGCGTCCATTAGAGGGACATGGTGGGGCATCCTCAGACGAGCCCCTCGCAGCTGAATGGAAAGGGTGGGTCCGAACAGTCCACCTAGGTCAGGGGTGTCAAACTCATCTTCACCGGGGGCCACATCAGCCTGGCAGTTGCCTTCAAAGGGCCGAATATAATTTCAACTCCTTAACAGTAAGGAGGAGTTACATTTACACAGCCCTAAAATTATTCTGGCCCTCTGAAGGCAACCTCGAGGCTGATGGGGTCCCCGGTAAAAATGAGTTTGACACCCCTGACCTCAGTGCACACCCACCCGGAGCTTGAGCTGGTGGCCCGCTTTCTCAGGACCACTGGGCAGGTCGTGCGGAGACCGCAGAGAGGAATGCATCTGAAGCCTGAAGCTTTACACCGGTGTTTTGGCCCTTAACGGGAAATTCTGCACTGGCGGGTCGGGTACTGGTCCTCTTCGCTGACAGGTGCAACACCTCGTTGCAGGGTGTCCGACCGACCCCGCAGACCACGAATCAATCATCAGCGACTCTCTTAACCTCAGTAATTCTGCCTTTTGTTTGGAGCTTCTTTATGCTTCTTCTGAAGTGCAGTAGTTTGAGAGAGCGAATTCAAAAGAACCAGGTACCAATTGGTAGCTGTTGACTCCGAAGGGAAAATTGCTTAGGAAACATAGAGACCGGATGGCTGATGGCAGGGAAACACAAAACAAAATAAAACCACCACAGAGGCAACCAAGAAGGTGTTGATTCCCTGCTCCGATCCCCTTTGCCAGACTGGGGGTCCGCCTGCAGGGAGCCGGGACAGCTGGGAGGTCACAGCTCACAGCTACACCCATCTCGGGATAACTTCCCTGGGTCCTATGGGAACCACTTCCCCCGGAAACGCTAGACAGGTCACCCTGGCCCGCCGGGAGGGCCCACAGCCAACGGCGGACGGTCACAGCCACGTGAAAGCCCGGTCCTCTTCTCTCAGGCGGGGACAATTCCCCGGCACGGTTTTGCTCTAGAGTCCCCAGTGGGATCAGACCAAGGCAAGACCACACCTGCAGCCCCATCCTCCCTGGCTGTCCCTCCATCCTGCCCTGTGGCCATCACGTCTTAAGATGCATCTCCCGAGAGCCGCCCCTTCCTAAGTCAGTGCTGTCCGACACTCTTTCGAGAAAACCTGGCGTGAGTCTCCTTGTGACCATTGCAGTCCACCAGGGCGTGCATATCTAAGCATGAAGACCAGCGGTTCTGCGTTGCATTTGGAAGGGGGCGTGGTTTGGAAGAAACCACGAGGAACATGAGCCAAAAAAAAACAGAAGGTAGAGTTTTTGGTCTGAATGAAGCAACAACCTACCGCTATTGCGTCTGTGAGATGTCACTCTGGTGATAGGAACTCGGAGACCTAAAACCCCAACGGCCTCGCTGTGGACCGGCCGAAGGAAAATCCGGCTCCAGCCCCCTCCTTGGCTCGGATGCCTGTGCTTAGACCAGAGAAACAGAGAGAGTCCCCCGGAGTAATCAAACAAGTGAGAGATCATAAAGGTGGCCGTTAGGGACTGTCTCAGCCGCAGGGATTCTCCCAGATTGAATCAGCAGAATGGCCTTTCATAAAATCTGGCAGATAGGAAAAAGCCCTGGTTAAAACAGTACCGACACTGCACAGAATACATAAAACACAGCAGGTAAAAAAAAAAAATCAATGAAGACTGATTTTTCAGGCCTCCGTGTTTGCAGATGTTTAAAGACTCTGTCATGATAATGATGCCTTTGAGCGACTTTTAATAAAAACAAACATCTTTCCCCAGCTGTGTTTCCAAGGCCATTTTTCATGTATTTGCGCGTGTGACGATCCGTTCGACGGAACTTCCCATTTTTATTTTTATTTTTTGAAACAGTGATGGAGTGGCAGTTGCTGAGTATTTTTCTGTTGTTTCTTTGCTACTCCGTTTATTTTTTTGGGCATCTTAAATCGAGAGAAATTTCAAACTAGCTTGGCCAAAAGCAGTATCTTTTGCCCTAAAGGCAGAAGTAACAATCAAACCTTATGCCCAAGAACACTGTCAACAATAACCGGCTTTAGGAGGGAAAAAGATCAAAAGTTGCTAACCACATGGGGAACGTTTTCTGGGTAAAGGGAAAAATGGGTAATTTTTTGTTTGTTTTGTGTGTGTGTGTTTATTTTTAGAATCACAGAAATTTAGAAAGGATGGATGCAAGAATTATAAATTCAAAGAAGGAGACATGTGCCTTATAAAAATCAGTCCAGTATGGCTTTTAAGATAATGGCAATGAAACAAGTACATTTAAATATTTGTGGAACATTTGACATCCAGGGATCGTCCATGCCCAGGACGTTTTATGGTGACTGCTTCCCTTCCGTCATGCAGGTCTCGGCTTCAATGCTGTCTTTTCTCCCCCGACTTCGGTCTCCGTGGCCATCCAGTCTACCACTCCAGTCCACCTGCCTGCGCGCTTCGGTTCCACACACCGCCCATCCATCTCTGTCCTCGATAATCAGCTTGGTGAGTTACTCCTGGTCTTTCTCTTGTACTTGGCTCTATCTCCGGCATCTGGAGCAGAGTTTGGCTCGTGGAAGGTGTTTAGCAAACACGTGTCCATTGAATCCACAAAGAAATGCCCCCATTAGACTCCACGTACCAGTGAGAGAAAGGATGAGGTCCCTTTTCTTCAGCGACTTAACGATATGCCCAGTGGCTGGCTAGTAGTAGGTGTTCAATAAAAATTTGTTGAATAAATTCATTGTCTTGGACTCTACAGAGAGAGTCGGAAACGAGTAAGAAAAGGTCCCTGGCCCCGTAGAAGTTGTTAAATCAATGAAGACTTGAAGTGGCTCATTAACTCTTGACTTAATGGAAGCAAAAAAAAGAAAAGGAGGAAAACAGTGTTTAGATGAATGGGCCTGCTCTCTGGAGTGAGACTTAAGTATGTTAAGCTGTAACGTTTAGCTGTAAACGGCTCGAAGCCTGGCCGGGCACAACGATAAATACTGTTCAGGAGTTTCTCGTGTCCATTCTGCTTTCTTCTCCGAAGGCGCTCTGGGGTGAGATCACGTTCAGTCTCTCCTGAGAGTCCACGGTGTGGCCGAGGCCAGAGCGCTCTCTCCCAGGTCTTCCACGGCCCCTGCACGGAGAACGGCTGAGTCCTTGTCTCGGGAATGCATTATCATAAGCTGCTTTTCCCTCAACCCTGCAACTTCAGTGGCTCAGAGTTCCCTTTAGCTTCAGCTTTTATCGATGGGCATCTATGAAAGTTTGATTTCTTTCAATGCACACTCTGTAACGCCAGAGCGGCCGCGCACCCAGGAGGCTGGCCTCCATCCGTCTGCTCGGCTCCGTAGCCACGGTTCTTGCCAAAGCAATTAGTTCTCTCCGGCGGTTGCTTTCTTTTTGCTCAGAGAGCAGAAAACGGGTCAGCTCCTTTCCATCAGCACATTCAATGTTCTATAAGCAGCCCAGTTAAAAACAGACAGCCCTGTTATCCGGCTCAGTGACACTTCCGGTGGACCACCATTGAGTGTCCCTGGACGGAAGAAGTCTAACCTGTTTAACCATCTCATGCCACCTTCTCTGCCAGCACCTCTGCTGCCCTGAACACTCCCATGGTCTTGCCTGTCCGGGGTGCCTGATCTTGGGCTACGCCAGGTCCCTGGTTCTGGTCTAGAAGCTCAGGTATCTGATGGTCCCCTTACTGCATTCCTTAACATTTGTAATTTCATGGCTACTGAATCACTTCCATTTTTATCACGTTTTTGACATGATACCATTTTAGTGCTGGAGGACATACGAGTGGTTGCTAGGGTAAGGGGCTGGGGCAGGAGACGGGAGATTGTGGTTCTAAAAGGGAAACGTGAGGGATCTCCATGGCATTAGATCTGTTCACTATGGTGACTACAAGTGATGAGTACAGAAAACTACACACGTGATTAAATTGCACAGAATAAATGCCAGCAAGTGCACACAGGGACTCACATACCAGCTGAGGAGTGCAAGTAGCACTGGGGGCATCTAAATAAGACTGGTGGGTTACATCCACGTCAATATCTTGATTGTCTTATGGTAGAGTTTTGCAAAATATTGAATATTACTATCGGGGAAACTGAATAAATTGTACATGAGGTATTCTTGCATCATTTTGTACAGCTGCACATGAATCAATCTGCAATTATCTGAATAAAACTTGCCATTAAAAGCGAATTGAGAGCCCTGGCTGGCGTAGCTCAGTGGATTGAGCACGGGCTGTGAACCAAAGTGTCGCAGGCTCGATTCCCAGTCAGGGCACATGCCTGGGTTGCAGGCCATGGCCCCCAGCAACCGCACATTGATGTTTCTCTCTTGCTCTCTTTCTCTCTCTTTCTCCCTCCCTTTCCTCTCTAAAAATAAATAAATAAAATATTTTAAAAAGAAAGCGAATTGAAGGGGAAATATAAAGATGTGTGGAGGGCGAGAGGGCAAAGACGGGAAGAAATGGGAAGATGTGAAGGGACAAGGGATGAGGAGGGAGGGGACGGATAGTGGAGGCAGGGGACAGGGGGCGGGCAGGGGAACGAAGAGGGGAAAGTAAGGGAGGAGGGACTGAGGGGGGAGGATGGAGGAGGAGGAGGAGCAGGAAGAGTGATGAAAGAAGGGGAGGGAAGACAAGGCAAGGAGGAGAGAGAGAGGCAATGGGGAGGGGGAGAAGGAGAGAGGAAGGGCAGGAAAGACAGTTGAGAACTGAGCCGGCAAGGAGGAGAGGAGGGGGAGGGGGAGGGCAGGGCAGGAACGAGAAGGCCTGCAGGCATAGGAGGAGCTACAGCGGAGCATCTCCTCTGGTTGCAGACTCCCAATTCAGCGGAGATCCCTGATTGCGTGATTCTGTCCTCATTCAGCGAATCACCAGCTGGGGACACAGAGTATCCAAATTTAGGAAAGAGAACTCCTCTCCCGCAGCTGAACCAGCCCCACAGACACGCCCCTGTGAGGGGAGATCGGGCATTTCCCACTCGGGAGGGCTGCTGGGCACCGGGTCACCGTTGCAGCTCTCCACAGCGCCGTGGACACGCCGTGCGGCTCCTGCGTACTCCGCCAGCCCCTGCCTGCTGGCCCAGGCTCCTGTCCAAGGACAAGCTTACCCACAATCCAACTCGCTCCTCCCTGATAATGACTAAGTGGAGCCTTTCGTTGGCTGATGAAAGAGCGCCTTGTTCGCATATAGACTCCGCTGCTAATTATCTGAGCGACTACAGGCAAAACGGTTGGCCGTTTGGAGTCCGACACCCCACCTGCTTCATCTTGAAGGCAGCATGGCGTACTTTGCGACAGCGTTTGTTCGCAGCCAGGCAGGCCTGCTTGAAATTCCAGCAATGTCACCAGCTGCGTGACTCTGGGTAACTCGCTTAACCTCTCTGGACCGTAGGCATTTCATGAATGGGGGATAACAGTTCACTCATCACAGGGCTGTTATGAAAATAAGGATATTCTTAATAAGGAGCCTATGGTGCGTGGCAGTTCCTAACAAATGCATTTTGCGCTGTTTCTACCCTCAAGGAAGTTGTGATTAGCAACTCTTATTAAAGAGTTAAATATTTTGAGCAATTAATAGGGGGTTAGGCAATGGAATGGGCATCACATACTCTAACTAGAGTTATCTTCACTGCAGTTCCGCGATGCAGGTGTTCCTGACTTTATTTTATAACTGGTGACCCTGGGGCTTAGGGAAGTCAGACGTATCGCCTGTGATGCCACAGAGTGTGCACGGAGGAGCTCGGTGAACACCCACGTGTATCTGAAGTTCTACAGGAGCCCCCGTCAGGCTCTGCCCGTGGTTTTGCTCAGATATTTCGTCCTGGGCTCTTCGTCTTGTAAGAAGGAGGGAAGGGAACGGAGGAAAGGGGGTAGAAGAAAATGCGTGGGAAGGAGAGGGAAGGGGATAGAAAGGTGGGGAGGGGGAGGGGAAAGCGAGAGAGAAGGACGTGTCCCTGCCGCTGTGCGCTGTGGTGCGGGCGCAGCGCTGCCAGTCTGGCTCTAGAAAGAGCACGCCGCCGGTGGGTTCTCTCAGAACCACCGTTGTGACTCCTGGGTTGACGTTCGGGGGCCAGGTCAGTCCCTCCGGTGCTGCTTTCGGCGGAGAGCTTCGGCCCACAGCACAGCGGAATCAGAGGGGACCAGCGGACGTGCGGACATCGTCTCCCACCCTCCGGCCAGCCAGAAGGCAGCAGTGACCGGCGCTGCTCTTCCCCCAGCGCTGCCGGCCTTCCGCCCTCGTGAGTGACGCCAGGTGGGAGCCGGGACGGGCCTCGGGGATGCGGGGCGCCCTCCACACGGTGGTCTGCCCGCTCCTCCGCGTCCTCCTGTGTGCCCTCCGGGGCCCCTCCTGACCTCACTGCTCTGCCCTTGTCCTCCTTCCTCCTGGCCACTTGCGTCTGCACCACCTCTCCTAGGGCACCGATGTACTTAATCTAGGTTTGGGTTTTTTTGTTTTTTGTTTTGGTTGTTTCAAGCAGTCAATGGCGGCCCTCCTCCTGAACATTCTTGTGAGGTTCGTAGTTTGAGTCACTGGGCTTTTCCTATTTTTCACTCCCTACAAGGGTTATGCAGAGGTAGGACATAGTAGGTACGCAGTCACATTCTCAGCGAATCACCCATAAAACTACAAAGCCAGTCTTGACCCCTCCCCCCAAATAAATAAAGAATTAAATCAAAATAATGTTCAGAGCACAGGGTAGAAAAACACTAACATATTTTAAAATCCCGGCCCCATCAGGAATGACTAAAGGGGTCATATTTGCCGTTGCTTTGGTTAAAAAACTGGAGATTGCTCTGGTCAGTGTTAACGACTGGTACCTGGAACTCTTTAGGAAATCAGTAAAAATGTAGCCATTGTCGATATCATCTCACGGAATGTAGGGGAGCACTTATTTAATTCACTGCATTTGTTCACCTATTTTTTTCAATAAAAATCACTAGGCGTCTCTGTGCTGAGTCATACACAGGTGAAGGCCACGTGGTCCCCGTTCTCAATTATTCACAGTTTGCAGAGCGAAGATGGACACCTCGCTGAAAATAAGCGAGGACGGTTTGCTCTCGGATCCCCCAGGATGACAGGGAGTCGGCGGTTTCAGAATGCGGACCTGTCTGAGCCTATGCATGACTTTGGGTCTATCAGTGTAGGAGAATGTATCTTTCCTTGTGCGCTTTGACTCCCCACCAGCTCTCTTGCTGCAGTGAGACCAGGGCAAACGAAAGCCTCGTGGTTGATGTTTTACTAAAGGCACGACTGTCGCCGGTTTTGACCGCACGAAGCACGTGGGGGAAGCCGAGGACGAAGGCCCACAAGGAGCCGCACACTCCCTCCTCTGCCCGCTGCTCTGCAGGGAAAACAATTCCAAGGCGCACGGGCTGGGGAGGGAACCTGAACTTCCGGGGTCAGCTTTATAACAGTATTCCTAAATAGAGCCACACAGCTGGGCACGGGTCCCCCGGCAGGTGGGCACATGTCTCCGTGGAGACGCACAGTTTCTCCGAGACAAAGAACATGGGCCTGGACACCAGCTCGGACTGCAAAGCCGTCTTTGGAGGCTGCAACCTGATTGGTTGTCAGTTCCTGGTCTCCTTGGACATTTTGAGACAAAAATCACACTTCCTCTGGCACAGGCTGCTTTATCACTCCTATTTCTTTTCTTCTTCTTTTTTTTTTTAGATTTTATTTATTTATTTTTAGAGAAGCAAGGGAGGTAGAGAGAGAGAGAGAGAGAGAGAGAGAGAGAGAGAGAAACCTCAATGTGCGGTTGCTGGGGGCCATGGTCTGCAACCCAGGCATGTGCCCTCACTGGGAATCGAACCTGTGATATTTTGGTTCACAGCCCGCGCTCAATCCACTGAGCTACGCCAGCCAGGGCTGTCACTCCTATTTCTATCGAAACTTCATTTTGTAACCTGAAATTGGATATAAATTGGCAAGTCATTTGAAAATCTTCGTTTGTTTTTTTTAACTACATCCGCCAACAAAGATATTATTAACACTTGAATATCATGAATATGTAAGCATATATCAACTATATAAAATGCAATGGAACTGGACAATTTTGAATAAAGCCATCTTAAGATAAATGGATGAGGTATTATTACAGCTGAATACAATAGCCTCTGTCAGAAGCGCTGATAGCCTATTTGCGCACTTATTTGTAAAATCATGTTTGTGCATAATGTCTTAGGGTGTGGTTACTGGATGTTTCCTTTGGTTTCTGCACAGCCAGTTAGGGAACTACCGGAGGCAAAGTTTGGGGAGGGAAGTGGGAGAACAGGCTGTCGCCGTAGCCCTGCTGGGGCCAGACACCAGCACAATCGTTTCGGAAAACGACACGACACAGTCTGAGCCGACTGAAGAAGACAGTGACTGACAGTCTGAGAAATAACACGGACAAACTTGTCCAGCAAAGGATGGGCCTGACTGTGTCTATAACAGAAAACAACCAAATAGAAACAACCCAAACGGCCTTCGACTCGAGACTGGATATTTTACAAGAAGAAAACTCTGACAATGCAATTAATGGCCTGGAGCTGGGGTCAGCCCGCTGCGTCTTAATGAGCCAGAAAGGAACTGTTTGAGGATACACAGGTCACGGGGGCAGAATCGGGGGTATTGTGTAGGTACTCGCGGAGCTATTATCCCTATATAACTAAGCTAATTAAAATATAACCATTTAAAAATGGGAGGAAACAAACATTTTTAACTCGCTGGGCATAAAAAAAAACAATGAAATACAGGTGGTGGGTGAGATGCGTCGCGTGGACTGCAGTTTGCTGACCCCAGGGGCAGACATTTTCATATTAATGGAGATGAATCTGAAATGTGTGATGTGCGGTGGGGAAGTAAGGTAGCTGAAGAATGCATTCTGTACGGTTTTACCTGTAGAAATTCCAAAAGCATGAGGAACTAAGCAATAGGTCGCTCGGGACGATACACACGTACATGTATTCTAACTGAATGGGAAAGGACAGAGTGACACATCACAACATCGGTAACAGCCACGGCCTGTCCACGAGGAAGACGTTAAATGGGTCCCGGGAGGGCCCTGGGCGTGTGTGGGGGGCAAGGGTACAGCCAGCCCTCCGCGTCTATGCGTTCAACCAACCGCGGACCAAACACATACGTATTTTTTAGTGTTAGGTTGTTGCTGACATGTGCTACGTGGTTAGGCCCGTGAGGGTCGCACCTGAACTGGGCTACACAGACTTTGTCCTCGTCATTCGTTCCTAATAATGCAGTGTAAACCCTGTTGACACAGCATTTACACTGTATGGCATGTTATAGGTAATCTAAGTGATCTAGAGATGATTTAGAGCATACGGGAGGACGTGCGCAGGTTATGTTCAAATCCTACGCCATCTTATGCAAGGGCTCTGAGCGTCTGTGGGTTTTGCCCTCCGAGGGTCCCTGGAACCGAACCCCCGTTAGACACTGAGGGACAACTGTATTAGCACCGCTCTATCTCGCAAACTAGAGCATAAATGAAGGGGTGTTTGGATTTCCTCCTCATCTATTGTGTGATATAAATATCCCTTTATGCATATTAATAAAGGAAAAATTTTTAATGCAGTTTATCTATTATTCAATAAATACCATGTTAATTTTATTTTTATTATTTTTATTTTTTAAAGAGTTTGAATTTTATTTATTTATTTGTTTGTTTGTTTGTTTGTTTATTTTTAGAGAGGGAAGGGAGGGAGAAAAGAGAGAGAAACATCAATGTGAGGTTGCTGGGGGCCGTGGCCTGCAACCCAGGCATGTGCCCTGACTGGGAACCGAACCTGCGACGCTTTGGTTCGCAGCCCGAGCTCAATCCACTGAGCTACGCCAGCCAGGGCTAATACCATGTTAATTTTAAATAACAAAGTAAATAACATGCAACGTGGTAAAAAATATCAGACACTGCATCCAACAACTTACACAAAGAAGACTTATTACAAGAAATCAGAGTGAGTGGGTAATATCCTGTGCTGCCCCTTATGTTTGCCATTTTGCCCTAAAAATTCCAAATCAGAAAAGGGAGTCACTTCCCTGTGACCACGCCCACGGGGCTGAATCCCCAGCGGGCCAGCCCCCTCGGTCGGTCAGGGTCTGTTCTTGTTTTCCTTTGCTCCAGCGAGAACCTGTGACACTGTCTGAATCTCCGGTCCTGGGGACGTTTCCCCAGGAGGGTGGCCCGCCGTGGTCCAGGAACGGCACCTGCGATGACTCCAATCAGGCCTGGCATTAACTCAAAGAGGCCATTGTCCCTCCATCAGCCCTTTATCTCGGCTCTCTGACAAGCCCTCATAACGAGTGACGCGGCTGAGCCGGGCGGGCTTTGTGGTGCGGGGGATGTGGAGAACAGCCCGGGACGGGGCACTTGATCACTGTCACTACCGGTGTCAGGAGATGGTCATTACTGCCCAGCAGATTTATTGCCTGGGTCAGAGCAAATTACTTTCTCTTCCTCCAGCCCTGGCTGCTGAGGTTTTTCATCTTTCGCCTCTGACTTGTCTTTTCTCTTGCTCGGGGCCCCGCTATGGCATCATCAGCATTTTCTTCTCGTTGTGTGTTTTTTGGGGTTTTTTTTTTTGAGGAGTTCAATTAACAGGGTGATTGACATACGAGAAACGGTGAGTCCAGGAGAGAGGCACATGGTCGTGGGCGTGAAGGATGAAAATTCCTGCCACAAGCGAGAAGCACCCCCTTCGTGCGCCCCCTCAGCGTCACGTGCAGCAGCCCCGTTACTGGGTGCCCGCCGACACGGCTGTGTCTGCGTCACTCACCGGGATTCCACTCATTATCATTCACGCTAATTACACGTGAACGCGTTTTCATTGTGTTATTTGTTGGTGTCACGTGCTCCCAATCCTTCTGCACTGTTGGTCTGCAACTCAAGCTCCCGACACAGAGCAACTGTCCCTGTTAAGTGCCACTCCCCCCAGGAGTCGTCGCATGAACGAGTGGTGTCTGGTGTCCGATGTGCTCCAGGACGCTCTGAACCGGCTGCACAAACAGTGACTGGACGGACCAAGCCGTCACGTGCGTGGGGGACACGGCAGGGTGGGTGGGGTTGGACCGCGTGGCGAAGGGCACAGCACAGACCTCCTCCAAGGGGGCAGCCAGGGCCCCACCCTAGGGGGCGGGCAGCGTCACCGCGCCCTCTGCCTCTTTCAGAGAAGGCAGGAAGGTCTACTCTCACGAAGGCTTTCCCACTTGGAAAAACATCGGGAGGTTCAATAAAGTATCTGAGTTAGCAAAACGTAACTAACAGCAGCTGGTTTTCGACTTCCCGCCTATTATTCACCTTTTTCTACACTTTTCTCAAGCCGCCCTGAAACTCTTCAATTATCTCCCTGACTCCTTCTACATCTGAAGTCCACACGGAACACCTTGTTCAAAGGTCACCTCCCAGTCGTTTCCTCTGGGATATTTCCAAAGTGGGCCACGCTGGGTTCTGGTTCACATCATGTCAGTATTTCCCGAACAATTGCATGCTTATCTGCCTGTACCCCCTGTCCACTAAAGGGCATGGTCATCAGGGTCATGGGTCATCCATGAACCCAGCTCTGTGTCTGTGTGCATTCCAGTCTGTTCATGTGTCCAACACGCAGCCACGGAGCTCCCACCATGGGCGGGCACTGCTACTGTTGCTGCTGATGCACCAATGCATTAACCTCGCCTCCAAGTCATGAAGAGAAAAAGAAAATAAAGGCAGTAGTACAGTTAATGAGAAGACAGGGCTCCTCAACTGTCCAGGGTAACCAGAAATGGTCTTAAGAATTTTTCATTGTTCATACACATGGGCATTTTTGAGAATCTGTCTGCAATCATATCCTCAAAAAGACCCATGACCTCGAAAAAATGGAAATGGACTATCAAACCGCAATACCGTTCTAAATAGAAAGAAGATGCCTGTTCTCTTTCTTCACCTCAATCCTCTTTAACATCAAGCAGCTCTTATAACCAGCTACTTCTTACTTGCAAGAACTTGAACTTATATGACCCGTTTGCAGTTTTCAAGGCACATTTCTTGAATCGTTCACTCTTGCCCCATAAAAATGCCGTGGAAGGGTTATCATCATCCCAGTGCTTTACAGACCACAAACGGAGGTTCACCGGTAAGTGCCTTACGGAGGGGCACATGGCTTTTCTGCAGCTAGACCAATCCCCGACTGGGGCCCGGCATCTCACCACATGTCATGTGACCTCAGATTGCCTTGGTAACGAGCCCAAACCACTTCCCAGCCCAGGAGACACTGTGCATGAAAGACGTAATCTCAAAACAGTCAATTCCCCTTTCCATCACTAGTCAATCCGACTTTGTTTCTTTCCCCATGTTTAATTTTTCTTCATTATACATTTTTTTCCCACAGGCGTGATGATCTGACCTGTTATTTACTTTCTTGGCTCTAAAAGTGATGTTTAAAAATACTGGATGGAAGCACTTGAAATAACCTAGGAAGCTTCTTAAAAAATCGTACGGAGATCCAGAACGGAATCCACGCCAACCAACTTAGAGTGCCTAGCAGGTAGTTCCTGGCAGCCTGTATTGTTAGCAGTTTTGCACAACATTTGCCAAGGCGGCCACTGCACAGGCTGGCTGTGAGACACAGGGCTGGCCTTTTGTTCCCAGCCTCCATCCCTCCCCCAGATTCCAGGTGCCTCGGCTGACAACACTAATGAGGGGTGAGTAAGCTTCTGTAAGCTGGTGATTAAATAATTCCATTTAAGACATAAACATTGTATATAATGTACATATGTGTATATGTATATAAAATACACATATATATCTATATCAATGAGCCATTTTCTTAGTAAGGCAAAGGCAGTAAGATACTTGATGCAAAATAACTTTCATAAAGAGTGAATTCAGAGAGGCTATGACGGGAAAGAATAGTTGCCCAAGTGATATTTTTTTCTGCTTAAGAGGTAAAGGGAAGTGGGTGGACCTTATCGGGGTGTAAGATGCAGAGACAAAGGTGTCTCTTTCCTCTCCTGACCAGCTGCTGGAGAAACCAGCAGGTGTGACAGATCGGGTGGAAGGTAGGTGGTTCTCTTGTCGCTCAAGGGCACCGTGATGGTAATTTGGATTAGACTAACGAGGCCAAGGATGTAACTCTCAATGAGAGTGACTCCTCACCTAACTACATCAGGGTCACCTCCACGGGGGGAGGAGACAAGCCCTGAGGGATTCTGCACCCAGAGGACAGCAGCAAAGCTTGGGTGACTCGGAGCCCAGGGTGCTCTTCAAACCGCAGCAGTGATGAATGTGCAGTGTGTGCTTGTGGTCGGCCCCTTCTTGGTTGCAGGTGACAGAGAGAATAAACTCAAACTTGTTTCAGCAAAAATTGGAATTTATGACATCATGAAACTGAGGAGTCTACGTCAGGCAAAATCATCTCCAATGTCTCAAATTATATATATTTCTCCATCCCAGTGTCTTTCAGCTCTGCTTATTTGGATCGATTGGCTCTCTTTCTCCTACCAGGAAGCTCTCTCCACTTGCCTGGAAAGAAAACCACAATATCCCAAACACACATGCTTCTGCCTCACGACACAAGGGCTTCAGAGATTTAACTCTCAAATGCCATGAAGACAGGTCGGCCTGGCCTGGGCCACTTGCCCCAACACATGTGGTTCCAGGACGGCCTGCCTGGTAGGTCACCGGCCACCCCTGTGGGCTCCATCGGGACCGTATGGCCTGAGGGAGGAGACCGCATAAAGGAGGGATACAGAGCAGACCCAAACAAGAGACGGAAACGGCCGCAATTCCAAATCACCCTGGTTAAGAACAAGTCGCCCGCGGTGAAGACCAACAGCGATGGAAAATGAATGCACACACAACGTAAATGGCATACATTTTATGCCCATACACGTTAAATTGATACCGGATGTTAAGCGGTTGGTGTAAGTTGAAGACTGATGAGTAACGGCACTGTTTCAAGGAAGAGTCGGATACACCCAACAGCTGGAGGGAGCTGGTCTCTCCCTGTCCCCAGTGCTGAGCAAAGGGCACCTGCAGGAGGCGGGCGTTACTGCCATAAACACGCCTGCCCAAGGCAGAGAGTTCTCATCCGTTCACTAGATGTACCTGACAGACGGCACTAACAATTGTGGCGGGACTTAACGTATTGCTGGAAGTATGCGAATCACTCACAGACCTGAGAACTCTCATTATCATGAATGATACGTTCATATTTAGACTGGCGGCAGAACCCAGGCACACGTTAGAGGGTCATGCGATGAAGAGACAGCAGACCTACGGCTGGTGGGTGCCGGCCGTTTCCATCATGGCATTTCCACTTCTGTTTCAGGAAATCATTCCTGTTCCAGGCCGGCCTCCCCTTTACAACGCCTTCTCACAGACTCACGTCTCGATCAGGGTTTACAGTGTCCCCCAATTTGTTTTCAGATTTCTCACAGCCAAAAAAAAAAAAAAACTGAGTCCATTATGGAGCAGCCCATTTTTTATCAGTCTCTATTTATCCCCATATAGAATTATTCATCCTAGAAAAGGTCTGGGGAAGATGGAATAATTCTCTCAACAATAAAACCTTGCAGCCTTTTTCTCTGACAATACCCACAGTGCGGAGGTGCGGAGAAGTTACTGCCAGGCAGAGCCAAAAGATAAGGTCAGACTCTGGCATTTATTCATGAAAATAGTAGCAAGATGACTCGGATTTATTATTGTTAAGGTCCCATGGAAAATGCCTGACAATGCTTTTAACAAGCGTTCTGCATAAGAATGTCAGCCCAAGACCGCATAGGAAACAGGGCTTCTGTCTCAGAAGGTGCTGGGAGAAGTCTCTAAAGCTAATGGTTTAAGTGCAAATCATCAGTGTGTAAGAGGCTGCTGGCGCTGCTTAACAAAACTGAAGCTTCAGGAGAAGAAAGGCTCCCATTCAAAGAACCCCTTCCCGTCTCCTGTTATTATAAACACGCACACAGATGTAGGAGAGCAAGGGATAATCCGCGGAGTTTTTATGATGCTAAAAAAGGGAAGCCTCCCCATGGGAATGTTCCGTGAAAGGCAGCGACATTATAATGTGAGTTTGTTCTCGTGCAGGATAATTGTCATGCCAGTTTTACTTATTATTTTTGGCAGGTGCTTATGTAAAACTTTTTGATATTGTTTAAAACATGAACGCTTAGAATTTAACCATAAGGAAACTGTGGACACTGAGAAAGAAGGTATCTGCTAAAAAGGGCTCCCGTTGACTAACTAGGCTCGAATTTAAAACCACAACAACAACAACAACAACAAAATAACAGAGCCTAGCATCCATTTCTGCACCGGGGCCTCTCACGCCAACTGCAGTTCAGGTAGAAGCCTGTGTTGAGCTGCCTGCCTGCACTGTGTTCTGGCCATCCGAGCCAGCATCCGAGTCAGCCCTTATAAAGGAGGTCCTGGAATCCTATTTCAACCAATAGGACTGAGGCTTTTCCCATCCAATAGGAGCTATGCAGTTATATCCCCCCCCCATCAACATCTTCACCAACCAATCAGAGAGGCCCTATTCTAACAAATCAGGACAGTGCCTTTTGGACCAATCAAACTGTGAGGATTTGGAGTCTTCATTTGCATGAATACAGGCCAATCAGATACTAGGGGTTTCTGGCTGTATAGGTCAGCTCTCTTCTGGCTCTGAAAGAGTACTTGACCTTCCCACCAAAGACCACCTTGGAGCAGAGAAGAGCAGCACAGGGCATAGCAGAGCAGAGCAGTGAGGTGCAGAGCAGAGCTGTCAGTTCAGAGAGGGGCCTGGTCCCGGGGCCCTCTGGCCTCAGAGCCACCTCACCACTGCGCTGTGTCGTAATTGAATAAAGTTTCCTTCTTCACTGCATCCCACACTGGGGTTTGCTGTTGGTGTTGAATTGATGCCAATGACCTTTGGTTGAGAAAACTTTGTATCTGCATTTTAGGTCCTGTTCCTATTTGGGGGAATGCATGAAGTACTGTGTATTGCATTTTTTTTAGAAACTCAACTCAAAACAGTCCATAAATGTGGAGCTATAAAAATCATGAAACCTGGGGAAAAGAACAAGAAGGACTAAATGTTGATTGCTTGGAAAAAAGGAAAGAAAAAAACTCCTCACTTATGGGTAACTAGAAAGCAATTTATAAAAACAGCTCCCTTTTCCTGAAAGGTAACCAAATGCAAGATCAACATATAGAATTTCAATATAAAATATATTTTGGAGTAACAAGAAGCCATGTTAGCACCCCAGAAACATCAAAAATACCACCTACTAAAAGTAAGAAATCATTATATTTTCTGACATTATGTAATTCATTTGTTGAACTTGGAACTCAAAAATGAGGAGACCCTCGGCCAGTGTGGCTCAGCTGTTTGGAGCATCATCCTGTAAACTGGAAGGTTGTGGATTTCACTCCAGAGCAGGATACATGCCTAGACTGTGGGTTTGGTCCCCAATCAGGGTGCGTGCGAGAGGCAACTGATCCATGTTTCTCTCTCACATCAATATTTCTCTCCCTCTCTCTCTCTCTCTCCCTCCCTTCCCCTCTCTCTAAAATCAATAAGCATGTCTTCAGGTGAGGATTAAAAAAAAAGAGGGAAAGAAGAGTCATTTTCTGACCCGATGAATACCAAACATCAACAGCTCCCAAAAAGGCTCTGTTGGAATCGGGCATTTCCGACAAAGACAAAAATAGGATGAAAGCCCAAATGGCACTGGCAGCTGGAGATAAGCAAACATAATTGTGAATCTCAAGGTGGTTGGTTTCTTAAAAGGAGCCACGAAGATTTAGAGCAATACTACCAAAGAGCAGGATCTGTTGGAAAACAAAACCCAACAAAACCCTCTTAATCTTTCCTTTAGTGGGTGCGCATCTTCTTCCTTTTCTCTTAGGTGTATTAATTTGCAAAGCACCTTCCTTAAAAAGCAGGCATCACCATGGAGACCACGCATGGAAACCGTGTTTATCAGAGTCACCAAGACTTTGCTGTTCTGTCAAGTTAGCATTCTGTTGTTTGCTAGTAGGCAAGTGTGTGTGTGTGTGTGTGTGTGTGTGTGTGTGTGTGTCCAGTATTTCTGGATGGAGAGAGACATCTCAAAATTCTATCTGTTGAAATTTAACCCAGACCCTAAAAGTCCAGGTGCAGCCTCCACCACCAGGCTTGCCTGTTTTAGGGGGAATCATCTAGGGGGCAGTTATCAAGGCGGATTAAAACAATATGCCTCTGTCGGGCATGTCGAGTCAGCCAAGGGTGGGCCAAGCCAGGGTCTCCAGAACCCGGATGTGTGATACAGATCAGCACTACGAGTCCGACAGGAACCATGGGAACCTGCAACCTCATCTCTAGACACAGAGGGGCTTCCACTCAGCACACCACCACGGCCTCGCCAGTATTGTGGGGACTGATTCTTTAGAGTAATTAAAAGTATGGGAACATAGGTGTGGATTTTTCAGAATCTTCCTTGTTGATAACTAAACTTTAAGCCAGTTGTCACATCCACAGGCCAGGTTTTGCAACTCGGGTGACCTGTGACCCTTAGAAAATCAAGTTCCGGTCTCACCAAAGGAGGAAGGCGGATGTCTTGCCCAGTGAGTAATGCAGTTCTGGCGCTTGTTGGCTGTCGGGCTGACCACCTGACCAAAATAAAACAAAGAAACAGGAACGATACAAACACAAATGGGCTTTTAATCCAAATTCTAGTAAATAGCTTCACAAATGGATAGTATTGGTTTTTGTTTCATTCTTTCACTTCTCAGCTATTAATGGATTTGCCCAGATGCTGTGGGGGAAATATGGGGACAATACATGTATTTTTATTGGTTTATTCGTGTTTGTTGTTCCTATGGAATCTCATTGCATGGTTCTAAAAAGATGGGAATGATGTAACTGGGCTGAAAACACAACTCTGACTTTGCCCCGTGGAAATGGAAAGATCACATATTATTATTAAATGGGATAAACATTCCTCAGCAGATAAATCTTCTAGACTCTTCCACACTCTGGGATTCTCGGTTCCATTTCCGAGGTGTGTCGTGTTGAAGGGCCTAAGGCTTCGTCTGGCGGTATCTTTTCATCCTCACAAGTCCTCCTCCTCGGTCTCACTATTTTTCTGTGGTTGGTTAAATTATTTTTGTCAAGATAATTGGAGTTTGTAGAGTTTGATGCACCAATTTCAGGTTAAAGGGACACGTTTACTTTCTCACATAAAGCAGGTGGATCAATTTTCCCCAGCAGCAGTCTGCCAATAAAATATTTTCTCTCTTCACCAAATGCACATAAATACTCATAAATACTTCTTCCCCAGTAAAAGGTTTAACCTCTCATCCTATTGAAAGCCTGGGAAATGGCAGCGGGAGGGGATGGAAAATTAATAGGAGAAGTTCTGAAGGAGATGGCTTTCTTGAGAAATTAATTTAAGGTAAGCTTGCCTTCTCCAGTCTCTCCTGCCTTCCTTCTCTTTCTTCCTGTCCTCCAAGCACGCCCACAGCATTCTTTATCAGAGGTGACAGAAGGCAAAGTGGGAGCCTTTATCCAGAACACAGACAAATAGCTGCTGAGCAGAGAAGCAGGCAGTTCTGGCCCCCGAGTCAGGGCTGTGCTCCCTCCCCGTGGTCATTTGGAAATGTTAGCTTCTCCCATGTTGGTGTCAAATATGTTGGATGAAGCTCGCTGTTTATCGAGAACTTCCTCTGCAGAAAAGGACGCTGGGTAGTTAGTTCTCTGTTCAGTTGTCTTTTTTCTTTCTAGTCGCTGCGGAGGGACTGGACGTGAACAGAGACCAGAAGCGTGCCCCCAGGCAGGCGGAGACAGGTGAAATGCCCCAGGCGGTTCACACCTGGTAGGCGGTTTAGTAGCCCACGATTCAGAGACAGAGATATCGGGGTTCCAAAGACCAAAGGTCTCATCGCTAGCCAGTCATAGAACTTCCTGCGTGGAACTCAGATTTCCGACACTGAGATCTTGTAAACCTGTACCTTCGTTCAGCAGGGAAAGGGAAGGAAATGATCACAGTGACAGAGTCACAGCACAGCCACTGCACGCGTCCCCAGGTGCTCTGCCCCGGAGCACAGAGTGGCGTGGGCCCCTGTCTTCGGCATGGCAGAGAGTCCACACCATCCCCGGCGTGCCCACTGTCCTTGGTGCGCCTTCCCTGCGAGTTTCAGTACGACCAACGGACCCCACTGAGCTCTCCGTCACCCCATCGTCACCGCTTCCTGGGCTGAGCGCCTACTTCTGTGCCACTTGGGGAAGATCTAAGGCTGCTGTGGGTGGCTGGCTTTCACTGAAAACTTGGGGTCAGGAGAGGAGATAGGACCAAACAGATGACACATCACAAGGGTGTGTTCATCCCCATGGATCTGATGCTGTAGGAAGTCTTCCCTTGTTCCGGCCACCACGCAGAGCCTTGTCGCCCAACCCTTCTCTGACTGCCAAGAATCTTCTCCTTTTTCCTTCTTCTCGCCCTCCCAGTTGGAGCCTCCAAATTCCTGTCTCTATCCACAAAGAACATTCAATCTCCCGGCTACTTGAATAAGCACAGTTATCACTGGCAAGGGACCAAACGCCCAAACTAAATGGCCTTAGACAAAAAAAAATGGGACAGTCTGTGTGACGGGACCAGGAGGTTCGAGGCAGAGCTGTTTGCCCGCAGAACTGAGCGTGGAGGTTCGCGCGGCGGGCAGAACCCGCCTCCTCCCCCGGCTGGCGGGGGTCTGGTCCCTCTACACGGCCTCCGCTTCCAGGCCCCGCGTGCTGGACAGCACCGCCAGCCCTACAGTCATTGGAGTTCAAGGGCAGTGGGAGAGAGTGCCGTCCCCAATAGCCCTGTGGGAGCTTTCAAGTTTATTCTCATTGGCCTGACCACAGCTAACTCCGGCAGTCCCATTGGCCATGGCTTAAGGTGGGGTCGCTGCTTCAGCCCTAGGGAGACACCAGCGAGATCCCAGACATGACAGCTAAGGGAATCCCCAAATAAAATTCAGGTAATTGGGAGAAAAATGAATGGTTCTACCAAGGCCAACAGCAGGGGACTCCTACACAATTTCTGTCCAAATCTCACCCACATTAGAGCAGCGTCAGAGGAGAGCCCGTTTGCACAACCAAGATGTTCGTTGAAGTGCTTTTTGGTTTTTCTCCTTGACCAAAAGAAGGGCTGTGTTCGAGTTTCTTTTAGGCTGACTTTCAACTCAGATTTTAGCTAGCTCTTACAAAATCATTTCTTTCCTCTCCCTATGTCAAGAAGCTTTTGAAAGTAGTCCCGATAGACCCATTTCTACCATTCTTTACTGTTCAAGTACGTGGACAAACTAAAGGAGAACAGGCCAAGCGTTGCCTGATGGAGGGTCTGTGTCAATGGGTCAATGAAAGTGACGTGCGACTTCTGCACAGCCTCTCCTCAGAGACAGAGGAGGCTGGGATGGGGTGTCACCATTATTTGAGGATGCCCATCAACTACTATTCAAACCTGTTTGAAAATGAAGTCCTTGTTGGATGCTCTGTTTCAAAATTGCGATATTTATCAGCAAGACGAATGACCATTTATTCGTGGCAGGTTGAATTGTGAGAGTTTTATAAGCTATAAATAGTCATTATATATCAATAGTTTTCATATCCACAGTCTTTACTGTTTCCCTTTATGACGAGGGTGAGGGTATTTGGGGCACAAAACCTAAGATAGGCATTGGGTTAATTTTAAATGATAGAATGGATACAAAACACACTGCACACTTCTTGACTCTTGATAAGCTTTAGACCAATTCTTGCTACTATTGTTAATAAAATGATGATGATGATGGTGGTGGTGATGATGATGTAGATTGGAGGCAGAGGTCCTATATGGAATAATCAAAGACTAGATAATAATATCAGACATCTATCAGAAGGCCCAGTAAAATATGAGAGGAGTATAGCTCCATCGCATGTTTCCTGGCAAGTAGTTTACGAATGCAAGCGTGTGTGCATGTGTGTATGTATGAACACACACAGTGCAATAAAATGCACACACACAACTATCTTGTGTTCCAATTACCAGTGGAAGGCTGCAAACCCGGTACCTAAAAGAATGCTCCCTGACTCTCTCCTCCCGTGGCAGAGCACAAAACGAAGCCGTGAAGTATAAGATTGTTACATCCTCACAGTGGTTTTCTAAATGAAAATGAGAAGCCACAGGCACTGCAGCTAATAAAAGGCAGAGTGGAGTTTCACTGGGATTCCAGCCTTTTAGAACACAAATGTCTTATTATGGTCTCTCAGTAGTCACTGGCAACAAACATCCCCATTCTCGCTGCGATGAATATTTCTCCAAGAGTAGCAAAGTATTATGACCAGTTCTGGGCTTCTGATTTCTGCCCATATTCCAGCATAAATAAAGTACCTTTAAATAATTCTAAAACGTACAGATTAAAAGGAGTTTAGTGTTATTTTTTCAAAGGAGAGCTCTTCCCATTGTGCACATGCGTCTGACGGGCTAAGGAGCACAGAGCTTCGCAGCATCGAGACTTAGTTTTGCCGTCTGTGAAATGGGCTGGGCCCCACCTCCGCTGCTGAGTGCGGCGCTCCTGCTGGACGTGTGACGGGGACCTGACCACACTCAGAGCACAGTCCTCAGATCCTCCGAGGTCACTGTGTGCGGACCCTGCCTTCACCCTCTTCCGTAAACGGGTTTCCGCCATGCCGTCCTCCAAAAGCTGTATTTTAACGAGCAGCAGAATGACTTACAGGGATGGTTGTACGTCTTCCTTCTTTCCACCACGTTACGAATGGGACACCCAGAAAGTGTCTTTCCCCGGCGACATCTCAGTTGGCTGCGTGAGCAAATGTCAGCTGACTCAGCACACCCTGGCCCGCTGGGTGTCTCTCTGGGACCGAGGGGCTGGGACCAGAATCACCCCGGGTGATAAATCCCGGACGCCCATTTGCATCCGTCTCTTTCTTCTACCAGCTGACTTCGCAGGAGGGTTTGTCACCAGGAGCGACTCTCCCTTGACATTTCAGAGCTGGGCGTTTCTCAGCTCATTTAGGCAATCGCTGCCTTCCTGCTGTCCCTCTCTGTGCCCTTCCTCCTCTGCAAGGCCGGGAACAAAGGCTCCCACATTTAGAGTTTCTTGGGTCGTGTGGCACAATGATCAGACATGCAACGTTTTCTAGCGAGTCTCTCCACAAAATGCAAGGTTTGTTTTCAAACCCAGGTCCACGGAGGTAGGGAGGAACGAGAGAAGGGAGAGAGAAGGGTGGGGAGGGGAGATGGAGCGGGGGAGGGAATGTCACATGTAGAACTTAGAATTTGAACAGAAGTTGTTTGCAATCTTGGCTCTAGGACTTCACTTGCGATGAAAACCCAGTAAATAAATTCTCCATTTCCTCATCTGCATGGTGGATATATTATTATAACATCCTCCATAAGACTAGGAGAAAAATTAAATACTATGGAGAACATGTCGATGGTCGCCAGATGGGAGTGTTTATTTTATAGAAATCACATCTCGCCGCGCACCTGGACATGTGCATATTGCCAAAGTCACCGCCAATTAATGACATTCAAAGGCCAATTATCATCTCTCGTTCCAGGTAGAGGAAGGCAAGGACACAAAATGACACTCAATCTCCTTGGACATGAAAATGTGCTTAAATTATAACCTAGCAGTTTGCTGCTGTTTGTGCTAAGAGAAGTGACGTACATATACATCATCTCGTACAGGGACCCTAGAGAACGCGGAGAAAATAGCAACAACAAGGTCCGCCCTTGTGAGGAGGGCCAAGGAATTGAGAGAATACATTAAAAAAATAAAAAAGAGCCCTGGCCGGCGTGGCTCAGTGGATTGAGCGCGGGCTGCGAACCAAAGTGTCGCGGGTTCGATTCCCAGTCAGGGCACATGCCTGGGTTGCAGGCCACGGCCCCCAGCAACCGCACATGGATGTTTCTCTCTCCCTCTCTCAAAAATAAATAAATAAAACCTGTTAAAAAAATAAAAAAAGAAAGAAAAAAAGAACTTTTCACTATATACCCTGTGGCGTTTAAACTTTTATAAGGTCATTTTATTACTGACCTTCTACACAAGACAGGCAAAATATTCAAACTGTAATCAGTTAAGACAGTTATTTTTCAATGGTCTTCTTTATTTACGTTTATATTTTGGCTGATTCTAGGACAACACTGAACGTAATCCATCACCGCACAGATGCTGAAACGTGGGACCCAGTCCTCCTGGGCCCGGTGCAATAGTGTGGGGTCCTTCACAGCGGGTTGCACAGACTCTGGGGCCCACGAGGAAGCGCCCAGTGGAAGCTGGTCCAACCAGCACACCTGAGAGGGACTGAAGGGGGAGGCGCTTTATTTAGGGGTTCGCTCGCCTTGCTGGCCTTCTGCTCGGATTCTCCTTTCTCGCGACTCTTGAGAAGGAAAAGACCACAAGTTCTCTTCCTCAGTCTCCACCGTGGTTAAGAAGTAGGAAGCATCACGGTGGGTAAGACAGGAAACGGCCCCCAGTCGCTACAGCGCCAAATGGAACTGTAATCTATATGCTAGCTGAGACTTTTATTACTTTTTTTTGGTTCAATTAGATACATGAAAAAGAAAAATCTCCAGAATTCTTTTTTTTTTCCCTGACCTGAATCATACAACTTGCATATGTGTAATGGTGAGAAAGGGATTCCACTGAAAATAGAGACAATGCAAGTTAGTCTTTGTGTATGTATCGCCCTGACCGAGTGGGCCGCTGGTTATTTTATGGTCCTCTCTATGAAGAAATAGAGCTCCCTGGCCCACTTCACGGTGGCTGCACTACCTAGCCCTGGATTCTGGCATCGATAAATTTCTTACTGCTACGTTGGAAGACCATTCCGTGTTGCATCTTACTTGCCTCCCACCAGCACAGGGACCCTCCACCATCGATGGCACCCGGACCCCCTGCCGGGTTCCCTTCACTGGCTTGCACGGTACAGCAGTCTCACTTTCCTCCCGATCCTCTGTTTGCAGGAAAGTCTTCTTCTGGCTTTATTTTAATGCCACGGGACACTTCTCACTCGGCATGGACAGTCTAGGGCATATCCACGGTGACAGCCACATTTTATCACCTGCTGGCTTCCCAAGGTGACACCTCCCAACCAGGTCACGACCCTGCTCGTGAGCACTTCCTGTCCAGCTGCCTGCCTGCGTGGGAAGTCCTCAGGCCTCTGACACCCCGTGTGTGCAACAACCCATTTCATCATTTGGTCCCCTCCCCATCACTCTGCCAGCTCCCCTGCCCGCACCCCTGAAGCCACGAAGGCCACTACCAGCGCCTCCAGCGAATCACGTGGACACCGGCCTCTGCTCCGGGTTCCCCGGCTCCTCTGGTCACTCGCTCCCCCTGTGCTGAGGTCCCCGGGTCCTCCCCGGAACCCTGTTAGGGAAACACTGTATTCTTTCTCTCCTTTCCCGAAGAAATGGATGTAAAGGTGCTACACAGTATGAGTTATGAACAGTCCTGGACTCTACCCCTCCATGAGATGAGGCCCCTCTGTCACCACACTGTCCCTCAGTCATGTCTCCTGCAGTCTGTCCCCGCCTGCCCCCGGAACTCCTGTCCTTCCCCACCTGCCACCTCCTTCCTGTTCCTCCCCTAATTTTCCTGAAGAACCTGCACAGACTTCCCAGGTCCGGAGTAAGTGCCTCCTGAGTATTCACTTGGACAAGCATTTCCATGGAGCAGCGGCAAAGCTCCCGTGTGGGTAGCCTTGACTCACACCATCACACTGGGAGCTCTGTGAGGACAGATGCGTAGCATCCCTGACACCTGGCACGACAGTTTGCCACACGTGCTAACTGCACCAATCCGTGCCTTTAAGAACCACGATGGCTAATATGCAAAACTCCGACCGAAGGAATCAGTTCATTGGCTGATGAATGAACACAGTGAGAGTTGCACATTCAAAAGACAAATCGGTCAAAGAGGGAGGAGCTTGGATAGGGCACACGGGTGTGACAAGAGCTCTGGGGGCTTTCACAGACGGGCACCCACTCAAAAACGTCAAACATGGACCCCAGATAGTAAGAAGCCTGCCTTAGCCTCGCGTGTGAAGAGCCTTTGACAACCTCTTAGAAGGGCTCTTGCACAGACTCATAAATGTATTTAAATTATGATAACAGCTATTAAAATAAAATTAATCAAGCATGCTATGTAAATGCCCCTTAAACATATTTAGATTTTGAAAATTTCCATTAAACAGATGAGAGCATAATGGAGGTGCCCTCTCCATGTGACTGCTATTAACATAGCTAATTGTTTGCGTTCATTTAAACCCTAAGTGCATAAGCATTCCTGTGCAGGGCGACCGTTCCAGCTCCGACCGCAGAAGGCACCGGCTACCATGGAATACAGAAACAGAAAACTAGAGAAACGCAATGCCATGCATTTGGGGGAACACAGTTCGTGAATTTTCTGTGAATTAGAAAAGACTTCTCCAGCCTCAGATGGTGATGTCCAGCTGGTGCTTTCTGTCACCTCCCCCGTATGTCTCCCCAAAGGCCGAGTGAAATATACAAAGGGATGCAAAGCGGAGGCCGTGATTGGACCAGTGGGCAGGAGTTACTGATACGCCGGGACTCTGGGCATCGTTTCCATTTTGCAAAGGGGGTGAAAGAGCCCCAGGACAGCCATGGGGACACACACACACACACACACACACACACACACACACACAGAGGCATCCATTGCTCCACAGTTTCTGCTCTGCTTCAGGCAGAGCTTTTCTCTGCGGTGCGTGAGCAGCCGCAGTGCTGTGGGGTGCCCCCCGGGGGTTGGGACGTGACTCCCCCATCACCCTTCTCCCCACCCCATCACATACAGGGGGGCCCACAGGCCAGATGTCTGAATGTCTTACCGCTGTAAGTTCCCATAACACTGTATTAAATAAAATATACTCTACCTTCATATGTTAGCAAGTATATAGTCACAAAGCCAGGTTTTTAAACTATTTAACTTAAAGCTTTTATGAGACTGAAGTTTGGCAAACTAAAACAAATTACTAAATTAATTATTATTGTAGATGTCTATGTATTCTGTTTGGATAAGTATATATAAGTATAAGTATATACTTAAAAGTATAACAGGTAATATATTTTTCTTACCTTCATTTCATAACAGTCACAAATTCTATTATTCTAATCAAGATTTCTACAATATTTGTGCTCTATTGGCAGCAACGCATCAAAGGATTTTTTTAAATGTTAACTATGCAAAGGAAAGCATACTAAGTAAATTATGAAATTAAATAAACTTTTTATGTTTTAAAAAGGTATTTGGTTTAAATCATGAAAGTGATCTCTTAAGATTAAGGACAAATTAAAATAAACTAATATCCACAGTTTAATCCAAATTATTTACATAAAACTGAACAAGTATAACAATTGTGCTACTATTACTACTGATGATTTTTTTCAAGAAAAAAGAGGTGCTCATTAAGACAAATATGGGTTCACAGAATGGGGCAACATATTCGCCGATGCATATGATAAGGGGTTAATATCCAAAAATTATAACGAACTTACAAAATTTAACACCAAGTAAACAAACAACCCAATTAAAAAACAGGCAAAGGACCCGAATAGACAGTTCTCCCAAGAGGACATACAGAGGGCCAACAGACATATGAAAAGATGCTCAACATCATTAATCATGAGAGAAATGCAAATTAAAACCACAGTGAAATACCACCTCACACCTGTCAGAGTGGCCATCATCAATAAATCAACAAACAACCAGTGTTGGCAAGGATGTGGACAAAGGGGAACACTCTCACGACTGTTGGTGGGAAGGCATATTGGTGCAGCCACCATGGAGAGAAGCATGGACATACCTCAGAAAATTAAAAATGGATCTGCCTTTGGACCCAGCCATTCCACTTCTGGGGATATATCAAAAGGAACCCAAAACACTAATTTGAAAGAATATAAGCACCCCTGTGTTGACTGCAGTGTTATTTACAATCACCAAGATATGGAAGCAATCCAAATGTCCATCAGCAGATTCCTGGGTAGGGACATTTACAGAATGGAATACTACTTGGCTGTAAAAAAAGAAAAAAAGTTTTACCCTTTGTATGAACGGACCTGGAGAGCATTATGCTAAGTGAAATAAGCCAGTCAGAGAAATACAAATACCATGTGGTTTCGCTCATGTTTGGAATCTAATGAACAAACTGAACTAACGAGCAAATAGAGACAGACTCATAGAGAGCCAGTGACAGCTAAGGATGGGGAGGGCAGGGGGCAGAGGGACTGAGCAAAAAGGAAAAGGACTCATGGCGGTGGACACCAGTGTGCTGAGCGTGGAGGGAGCGGGTATAAGGGGACTAAATGGTGATGGAAAAAGTGCAATAAAATCTAAAAAAAAATTATTGATATAGCGTTTTAAAAAAAGACAAATCTGGGTGAAATTTCTGAATTTCAGGATTACCGTATTTTGCCATGTATAATGTGCACCCAATGTTTTTGGCCCAAACTTTCAAGAAAATAATCTTTCATTTTAATTTTCTAATTCAGTTTTTATTTATTTACATTTAGGTACTTGTTTTTTGTATTATAAAGGGATTTCAATATTTGTACTTGAACATATTATTGTACAAGAAATTTTATGTAACAAATAATTACAAAACACAAGAACAGATACAGGGTATTTCAGGAACTACCCATATATAATACTCACCCTTATTTTCCCCAAAAAATTTAGGCAAGAAAGTGCACATTATACATGGCAAAATACGGTAATAACAACAAGAACATTGGGAAAACAAATAGAAAGCCATTACGAGTGCTTATTTGGGGGTGTCAGAATTATAAGTAACATGTATTCTTTGTACCTTTCTGTCTTTTTGAAATTCTTCACAAAGTACACACACTACTTTTTAATGAATAAAAAAATAAACACTATTCTTTGTAAAATTATACCAGCTCATATCTATTAGCCACTTGCATCCAAGTTTTCCCTGAACTATTATGCTATTATGTGAGAGCTATTTGTTAGCAACTTTCCATTGTGAAAAGAGCAAATGAATAAGGCATTTAATTGCATAAGGGATTTGTACAGAAACCATGTTAATAAATCAAGCTCGGAACATCTGCAAACATTTGTACCTAAACTACATATTTGTAGGAACAACAACCGAAAAGCACAAAAGCTCTGAATGAAAATGAAGATGGAATATTTCAACACCAGTCTGCTGCCAAAACCACAGCAGAAAATCACTGTTGTTTTATACACGACTCTTATTTGTCTAATGAAGTTCCGTTGCCGTGGTGCAAAATAGCAAAGCTTTCCAATTAGAGAAACAAAGTTTTCTTTAATACATACTCAATGAGAAAATCACAGCAAGTATGGGGAATAATACTAAGCGAAATTCCTTTGGTTTTCTCAGTCCTAGAGCAATTTGGCTTTCTCTCCAAACAAAAGGACATCGCCACTGTTCTCGACTCAGCAGAATACACTTGCTCAGCCACACCTAAGGACCACCACATGGAGAAGACACCCACTGCCGAAAACTGATGGGAAATAGGTCATTGAACCCCTTAGTCATGGAAGTTGTTGTGAATAATGGGGGTGCGAGTGTTAATTTTCCTGTGTTTATCACAGTACACGTGCTAGGAAGAACACAGGATGCTTGGTCAGATTTTAGTATTTCTGTCTCTAGTTCGGTTTCTTAAGCATTTATCGGGTAAACTAGAAGAAATGAATTGTGGGTAAAAAATGGCAATATGCTTGCTCAACATAAACTGTAATGTTGCTAATGGTTTCCTCACTCCCATGCATTTGAAATATTACTCGGTGATGTCAATACAGCAAAACATAAAAAAAATCCATATTACTTCTCAAACAGTTCAACATAGATTTACCGCGTGACCCAGCGATTCCACTCCTAAGGCATACCTCCGAGAGAACCGCAAATACATGTCTGTACTCACACACATAAACTTTTACACAAATGTTCCAAGCAACATTATGCATAACAGACAAAAAGCAGAAGAAGTATAGCGGTACCTCAGAACTCGTCGTCAGTTCGTCCCTGAACTCGTGATGGGTGCTGGAACCGACAGGTGCCGAATGACAAAGCATTTCCTCTTGCAGGATGGCGTCGTGACTCCACGACTTCTGACAAGTGCGACCAGTCCCGAGCAAGTGCCAAGTGCGGAAACACCTTTTATCTGATCAAACTGTGACGAGTACAGGGTTTGATGAGTTCTGAAGCCGACGAGTACCCAGGTATGACTATTTCCCAAATGTTCATTAACTGATACAGCAATAAGACAGAAAGAAGAGTCTTGAATACTTTGTTCAAGGTGCTGGATCTGGTTGTGTCGCAGCAAACACTACATTTAAACTTTTGATTTATGAAAAATCAGTTAGTTCCTTATTTTTATGAGAAAAATTTGAAATAGTTCTGTCGTTGACAACTAAGAATTCTTAATGATATAAGGAGTTATTGGAGCAAGGGTCCAGATAGAGAGAGAGGGAGAGAGTCAAAAAAATTAAAAAACCCAATCCATTGATTGGGTCGGGGTAGCTGGCAGCAAGACTGAATTCAAGATCATGTTTTGTTTTGTTTTCTTTTGTTTTGTTTTCTTTCCAAAGGATCAATCACCTGAGAACGTGAAACTGCATTACAGGGCAGATGTCCAATCTGAGACATACATAGAACCTACTGGAACAATTTAGCTTCTGCTCACATGAGCGCCTGGTGATACGTTGGCTCCCGGAGCTGGAACCAGGGCATTCTGACTCCTTCCAGTTAATGGATCAATTGCTAGGGTGTGATCATTTGCCTAGGGATGTAGCAGCAACTTATGGGCAATTACACAGCATGGAGGAAAACTCACAACTTTTAAACAAATTCTTCTTGTAGGAAGGCTTTCTGGAGAGTTTGAAATTAGTATGTGTTTATCCGTACTGCGAGAAGTTAACTTACTAACCACCAGAACTGACCGCTCTTGATCTAATAACACCTGGTCAGGATGACTTAGATCCGAAATGATATTCTAACAATGCTTATTCCAGACACTTGGGAAAAGCTATTTAAAGGAAGCAACTGTTCAGTATCCCTGTGTAAGGAGGAATGAAAGCCTATTCAAAACTGAAATGGCAACTGACCATGACAGATATCACTCTATCTTTTTAAGGGCACCATGAACAACTTAATTGGTCATTGTTTTAACCACCAGTTGGACGAGTTTGGGCTGCTGATCCATTGGTGTCATTCTGATGACAATGGATCAGACTTTATTTGGGACACACCACGCTTCCATTTGCAGCAGGAGCGGGTAATTGTGCTGTGGCTTGGATCATTGATCAGATGGAGCCCCCACTGCCTGAAAATGTTAATATGATTGGCTACTACGTTCAGGTCTGTTTCGCTTCTTCCTACTGCTGTTTGTTCATTTCATATTACAAATGTACGCTGGAGTCAAATTCAATTAACTCCTGAAACGGGAATGCTCATTCTGACACATGAATGAAAGGTTACCTGCTAGGGCTCAACTGAAAATACGCTTTCCTATTCAGATGGCTATGGCTTCTTTTACTTTATTTCTTTTATTTAAAAAATCAAGTCAACATGCTTCAAATAGGAAGTTGTGGTTTTTTTTTTCAATAGACTCATGTGCTATTCAAGCTCCTGTCAAAGTAACTTCCACTCATGGAAAATGTAGAGGCTTTTTCTATCTCCTAAGTGACTTCTCAAGGGTGTGAGACAAATCAAGAGATATATAAAATAAAGCTGCTTCTGTACTCATTAATTCATTCAACAAATATTTAATAAGCAAGTAAGGTGTGCTAGGCATTGTTGCACGCTGAGAAATTAAAAAGCAAAGCAGACACTGTTCTCATGGGGCTAGTTGTAAAAGGGCCTCAGGAACTCTCTCCAAGAAGAACTACTACTATGTAAACATTCTTGAGAATAAGGCAATTAGACCCACTCTATAGAACAGGGAAGACCTGCTGTAACAGTGGTGCCTTCCATACTGGTAATGAGATGTGCTTTCCCCTTTTCAACAACAAGTTTATATAACTCTGTGCATGCAATGCATACACTACCGAATTTGACATTGCTGCCAAGAGTGTCATGTGCTCACGTTAAAGCACAATCTGTCCAATTAATTTGTGCAATCCACAGGAAGTATGCACCTACTATTTGCTAAGGGGGCCACAGAGGAGATGAGACAACAGATTCTATTCTTGAGAATGTACCATCCCATTTTTTTAGGGTAAAAAAACCCCTGTAGAGTCAGCATGTCTTTGAGGAAGCATTCTTCATTCAAGAGAACATGTCTTTTCAAATTACCAGGCGATTATTTGATAACTTTTTTTTCTTATGGAGCCATTCAAGGGGTTGTCTCGAGAACTCGCCTAAGAGAATGCTGTATACTTCTGAAAAATCACTACCCAGAGAAAGATGACATATTAATAATCTCTGAAATGATAGAAGAATGCTGAAAGTCGACATTCTGCCAATGTTTGTGAGGTGAATAAGCACTTTCTGTCAAGGCAGAAAACCAATTTCCTGGGATTGTTGTCCAAGACATTAAAAGGCAGATACGGGATACTTGAAAGGAAGCGGTACAGGGAGAATCAGTGGGTTTCCCTCCAAAGTGTTACCGACCAAGAACGTCAGGGGCAGAGCATGAAGGGAGAAAGAAGAGATTTACATAAAACAATCCTGTGTCAACCAGAGCCACAGCCTGGCGGCAGACAGGAGCCTCTGTGTCGCGGAGACAACACAGAGCTTCAGCGCACGGAGTCTGCTGCCTAGCTGCCTTCGTTCCCCAGCCCGGCAGGGACAGCCGCTGGGTCTCAGTTTTGGAGAGCGCAATCATCGGTAGTGGGTGAGCGCTCCGTTTCATCCAGCCAGCCTCTACCCATCCCCACCCTGGCACCGCGACTTCCTTCTCAGGGCCCACGTCTGACGTGGCTTTCCTCCTCGGGACTCAGTGACACCAATGCTTCCCTCGCAGGGCTCAGGGCTGAGCGGGCATTTCGGTCCTGGGGACAGAGTGTGACATTTCCAAGGACCCCTGGGACCCCGGGCAGATGGCCCCAGCGGGCGATGGAGAGCTTCAACCGGTGACTTCATTTGGAGCCCCCCGGGAAGCAGGCTCTTCCCTCTGGGGTTCCTGAGACTGTGAGGTGTAGGGTTTTGTTGTCACCTCCTCACCGTGGGGGTGCTCTTGCCTTAGGGCACAGCAAGGAGGACGGAGGGCGGAGCTCAGAGGTGGAGAGAGAAGCCTTGATCAGCAGCCCGTTACAACGTTGGCTGGGTCAAAGAGTCCGTGTGGTTTTCTTCCGTAAAATAAAAGACACATTTTTTTTTATTTTCACCAGCAACTTGATTGATTTGGATATTTTGAGTACGTTGGCTACCTCCCGCGTGGTACGACACTGATTGTTCTCAATTAATGTCCTAATTGGGCCGCTATCAACGTCAACTGGTCGACCCGACTGGAGCATCGTGCAGAGAGAAGGCCGCAGCAGGGAACTTCGGCAAACACTGCTGGCACGTGCAGCCAGTCTCAGCACCTCCTCCGCACGCTGCGTCGGTCCTTTTCCTTTTTGCGTTCCAGTTGTGTTTTTACCTTCCTCGAAGCAATAAAGCATAACACGCCAAAAATGTTGCGCAAGGTCTTTCATCTTCAGCGTTGAAATGGCTACACAAAACTTCACCGATGTTGTTAGGTGTGTTTTTAAATGCACGCCGATATGACCACCGTCACAGTACAGTCTAATAAAATTGTGGTGAATGAGGTTAAAGACAACTCAGTGCTACTACAGCCATTGCACAGAAAAAAACAAAAAACCTTTTTGGCCAACCCAATACATGTCTGGACTTTTCATTTACTTGAACTAAGAATTAGGTTAAGCAATTAGTTAACTTTTATTTACTTTTAAAGCTAGATTGAAATGAGTATCTTTCTGCCGATTAAGTCTTAAAAATACTATATATATGCACACACACACACATATATATAGTATTTTTTCTATATGCCATGAAAATACTGTGAAAACCTGATTCAAGGGGCCCCGCTGAGGTAATCTGGCTGCCTAATGTTCAAATTCCAAAACTGCCCCTTCCCACGTAACCCTAAGCAATGGATTCACCCACTCTCAACTTCTGGGCCCCCCACAGAGGAGTCACAGACCACAAAAGCAGACCTTGCAGATTCTACGAGTGATTTGATTAAGACATGGAGGGAGGCTGAGCAGCACGTTTTCATCCCCGGGCACAGCTTCCCCTGGAGAATCTTCCAGAGGACCCTGTTTCTACGGACTGCCGCGTGAGGGGCATGGACACCACGCACTGCGCCATGGGGACGCCTTAAAGATGTACATAAGGTCACCCGGGTCAATGTCATCACAAGCATTTTCCTTCATGTGATTGCCGCCAGAATGTCAGATCAGGAAGCGACCCAGGTGATTATTTAGCTACTTCGTCACACACAAGAGAAAACGGACCTCACCGAAGGCGAGGGGGAAGGTTGTCACAGGGCCAGTTTGTGGCAGAGCTAAGCTTCGATTTCAAGTTCCCGCCCCCTCGTAGTGTTCTTTCTACATCCCTTTAGTTGCAACAATGGGGAGGGAGGGCAGTAGTACTGTGCTGAAAACCCTGATCTGAACAGCTCTGTTGAGAAGGCTAGCAGCTGGCGTGCTTATTTCTCGAGTTGAAAACATTAGGGGGGAAAAGAGATGTTGGACTAACCTTTTGCAGGTGAGGCTGAGCGGCAGTTGCTATGCAACTCGGCAGGGGAGGATTGACAGCCTGCAGGAGGGGGGGCGGAGAGACGGATGTGACTGCCCGCTGAGGCGTGCGTGCACAACTGGGGGGGGGGGTGGGCCGAGCCAGTCGCCCCTGGTGCAGACATTTATCAAGGAATTTGAATGGTAAAGAAAATTCAGGTCTTCAGAGTTCGGGGGCCCACGTGGTTAGCTACAATATTTAGGTAATTGTTCTTAGGTGTTTTTTTTTTAATTGAATATATAGACACAGCCCATCACAGGTAAGAACTGTATTATATTTACGAGATTCCTGCTTCTCCACTTGGAAATCCAACCCAACATTCAGATTGTAAACAGGGTCAACAGAGTCTCAAGGAGGTGGTGTGTTTGTTTTCTTCTGAAAACAAACAAATCAAAATTACACAGCTAATGGAAAATACATCAGTCCCGTCGTTCCTGTGATTCAAACAACGAGGACACAGGATATTAGAATTTAAATAATTATCTGATACACACAAGTAAAGGGAGGTATTATAGAAAAAGGGCATTTTAAAAAGTCTTCATTCAGCTCTTTGACTAGTCAGCCACCTATTACCTTTGGACACTGGCAATTACCACCATTTTCCGCCACCTCCTTCTCAGACTTCCCTGACCCTTGTCCTTTCTCTTCCTTGCAAAACGCTCCAGGTCTGTGTGGCTTCGCTGGCCTGCCGAAGCCTGCTTACCCTCCCGTGTGCTCCCCCCACCCCCACCGTGTTTCCCTTCTCACATGGAAGGGCCTCATTCACGGAGCTTTGTTTTTCTCCAATATTACTCGAAGGGTATCTGCAGCCTATTGAATTTGCGCAAGAATGTGCTCTCACCTGCGGATCCCACAGGAAAGCGACCAACAACCAAGAGGCAAAAATCGAGCTCTCGAGGAGAGGGCCAGTAGTTCTCTGTCTCTGGGCCTTTCACGGGCAGTGTGAGGCTGCTTCTAAGTCTAGTGAACAATAAGCTAGTTTCAAACACAATGTTCTACTTAGGTTGCAGTATATGGGACTTGACCCACATCCCTAAAAATAGAGTAGAGGTGCTAAAGTCCCTCCTGCTGTTCAATGTCTAAAACACTGAATAAAATAGTTACTAAAATAGCCCTTTAAGCACACACCTGGGATCGGAAGTAGGCCATCCATTCGGAAGGGCACCGAGGCAGGAAGCTTTATGACATGTTGTGGGAACAAATAATCTTTCCTATAAGCTGACATGTTCGTAGTTTTCCTTACGGTTTCTCATTTTGGTCATGTTTGTCATTTAAAATTCTCTATCCCAACGTTATAAGATATTCTTTGAGGCTTTTCTTTTAAAAATTAAAGTATTCTCTTTTATATTTAAACCATAAATCCATCTGGAATTGATTTTTCTGTTTTGTATGAGCCAGAGATTCAATTTTATAGGTTTCCACACCGGATTGACCCAGCATAATTTATTAAATAGTCCATCACTCCCGCAGGGATCTGAGCTGAAGGCCGTGTGGTACTTGAAGTTTTACACGTGTGTGATCATGTTTTGTGGCTTTCTGCTCTGCCCTATTGTTTATTTTAGCATGCCAAGTATAGATATACTTATAAGATGAATTATTTTCAAGTGAAGGAACAGGTAATCTCATCTTTTTTACATTATTCTCAGAAAAAAAAAAAAAACCCCACAACAATAGACAGAATGATTCCTATTTCATATCTCAAAAATCAGTACATTTTTTAGAGCAAAACCAGAAAAGAGTCACACATATATAAACACACACACACGTAGCAGAGAAATGTCTCTTTTATAGCTACAGAAGAAATATTTCTAAGTAAATATTAGTCTACAGACTCAGCACAAGAGAACAGAAATCACATATATTAATGTCATCTCTCTCTCTTCCCATCTAGAACATCACCACGTTAGGTTCTCTCACGAACTACAAGCATAGTGTATGATTATGAAATTTGTAAATCTATTTTATCACATTAGAAAGCCACACTATAAAATAAAATCCATAGAGTCTATATATGGGAAAAATAATCAATAACATTTAACATCCATCTCTAATAATGGATGGTATTAGTAAGCTAGGGATTTCTTATTGGAATAAGAAAGGACTTATGTGGTGGATATATAGAGTATCTTGTATAGTTAGCATTGACTATTCCAATGCTTTCATTACACTTATTGTCAGCAATAGCTGTGTACTACATCACTAATAATACAACGTATTTAGCATAGGAAGCAAACCATATAATGAATCCTATTTTTTAAAATATATATGTATATTTTAAATATATTTTAAATATAAACTATATATATGTGCGTATATATATATACATATATAAAAAATACTATGCATTTTCACATTTCCTTGAAAAAATTATGAAGAACCACCACATTTTGGGGGCCCCAAGCAAAAGCCTCAGCTATTTCCCTAAAAGCATAAATCGTGTTGGCCATATCATCTGATTATCATGCAGCAGAGCAGCTAATATAAAAAGATTAAATACCTAAACTTCACCAGGCTTTGAGAAGACAAAAAATGCTTAATTAACTATGGAGGAAAAGAAGTAATTAAAATTGCAATCAGATGTTATTCTGAGAGGAAAAACAATAAAACACGAAGCATCAGCATTATGGGGCAGGTCCCAAACTGCAAGGTAAAGCAAGTTCAGCATCAAATAATCCCATCATCACCTAGGGGGAGAAAAACAAAACAACAAACAAAATAAGGTGGGAAACAATGACCATGAAACTTAATGAAAGAGAGGGGAAAAAGGATGAGTCAACAAAAAAAAAGCAGAACTTGGGCAAAAATGGACATCGGAAGAGGCAGTAGATTTACTGACAATGTTTAGGAACTGCTCCTGTATACGTCCTAACCCAGGGTTTCTAACGGACCCACTACGGAACAGCGAGTCACGGAGGACGATATTAAGTCAGGCAAGGGAGACGGTGTTTCATACGCATAGAGAATACTCCAAGTGGTAGCGTTCTATGCCTACAGTTGGGGTGGGGGCGGGCACATCCAGAAGTCGACTTTTCTAGGAGAAAAAAATGACCAACACCTACAGCTATTGGGATGTTCACCTACTTACAAATTATAGGATAGTTAGGGAAAAAATGTTGCAAAAATCAAGTTGAAGATAACAACCTTTCTCTGAGTTCTGACAGGAGCCTGCTAAGGTTACATTCACGGCACTCGAAGGTTTTACCGACATAACTTATTCATGCATGCTCTTGGCCATTTCCCACACTCCTCCTCCCCAAAGATGAAGAAATATGAAAAAAAACCTTGAAGAAGATCAGGTCCTATTAGGCAAAACGTCTCATGCTGCTGATGAATAATATCTTTAAAGTTACAGCACAGCAACAAAAGACAATGGCTACGGCAAAAATGCAGAGGAGAATGCGACAAGACAGAATCGGTTGCTCGTATTCAAATAGAAACCTTGAATATAAATGCATAATGTTAGAATTCACCGAAGAGCAAATGAATAGGATGACAAAGGGCGGACAGTCAGAGGGTCACAAGCTCGCTGGGGAATGACAGAAGGAAGGAAATATAACCTTGTCTGTAAATAGTCCGCAATAAATTTGCTCTAGGACCTGCCTGTAACAGAACATTGCATCCAGAAGGTAACACAGCCTCCCCACAGGTAACGGGGTTTTACGAAGCACAACATCTTCTTAGCTTCCCAGGACACACAACAGCAAGCTTTATTGAAACAGGAAGTTAGATCCACCTATGTTCATGCAGCTGAGCGGGAATAGTAAACAGGTATCTTTCCAAATAGTGTAAGTCAAGAGTATAATTTAAACCCAAAACACCTCCTGCAGCAGAGTAAACCATGTTACTGAAAGGGGCAGTAACCGTTGTTCAGAGACACTGAGTTCCGGGCGGCTGATGTCTCCCTGTTCACCTGGAGGCCCCACCCTGAGCAGGGTTTTTGAGAAGATGCTCTGTCCATCCTCGGTCGGTGCTAGTGTGACCGGTCACCGCGCGACTCAGCTGTCGCCTTCCTGTGCATTCCACTCTGGTCTTGTAGGGAAGGGAACTAGATCTCTGAGCTCGTGCTGCTGCCTGGGACAGTCATTAGGCCAGAGTGTGTGGCCCCGTGAAGGACGGGGTCGGGAGCACTCCCTATCTAGGCCCGGAAGGAAAGGGTGCCCAGTTGGTAAACGACAGCCTGCCAGGGCCCAGAAGATTAAGTGTGCTTCTCAGGATTTGCCATCCTTCAATTATTTTGGATTGTGGATTTCTCAGACACTGTACTTCCTGGGCACGGGATTTCCTTCGGAACCTTGATTTGCACTGGCTTTCTGACCTTGGCTTCTCAAGCTCGGCCCTGTGGATCCCTGACTCGGCCATGAATGAGGTATCTGCTTCAGCATCCTCGGCATCGCTGGCATGATTACCTTTGTTCTTCTGGGGGGAAAAAAAAGTGTCATTCTTTTTTTCAGAAGGAAAAGATGCCACCCAAGAATGAAGACTAGCTGTCAGTTCTCCCGGAGAATTTCAATCTGTGACTTCACGTTTTCACATCGCCTCTTCTGCACCAATTATTTAGTTTCCACCTGCGCAGCTGATTCTGGGCTCTGTTCTGACTTGGGCCGTGTGAGGCTCAGGCGTTTGCAACAGCTGTTGACATTTCGGCATCAGCTGTCCCAGGCTACACCCCAGCTCTCCGGGCATTCTTCCTGTATGAACTACCGAACGTGTTTGTGACTTAAATTCTAGATAAATCGTCTCCATTTACCAACACCAATTTTACCAACCCAGGCAAATAATAGACCCTAAACATTAAAGGGACAAGGTGTCACAGCATCTGTTTTCAGTCTGAGTCCCAAAGATGCTTTATCTTAGCCAATTGCTCTATCATTCGGAAGAATAATTCAAGAAGGAAGGTACGCAGAATCCCGCAGTAGAGGGCTCAGCTTCCAGCTCATACCACTATCGCCAGACCGGCTTCGCCTCCTGGGTCGGACGGGCGTTGGCGTGAAGACCGTGAGATGTTCACGTCCGAAGGGTCTTAGCAGAGATGCCAAGTTGCTGTATTTAAAAAATTTTTATCCCCAAATATTCGTATACTTCCTATAACAGCTATATATAATGAGTAGAAAATGACGCCATTTCCACACACTAAAAAGAAAATAGTACCAGATTGAGCCTCAAATTGTCTTGTAAATGCAAAAATTATCATACAAGTGACAACACGAATTAGTTCCCTCTGGCATGGAATTGGTCGGGCAAAAGTACGCTTGGATGTCACACTCAGCAGAAATTGTTTAAAATTGCATTTTAAAAGTCTACATGTGTATCTACAGATTAATCCAGTAATAACTACAAACATGTTATGGTTGGGGAGAAATTATGGTTGGATAACACTGAGTTTTATTTTTTGGTTTTAGGGGAATGCACATGTTTAAGAAATTGGCCGACATTAAATGAGAATGTCTTTATTCCCACGCTCCTTGGTGCATAACTCTTTGAGCTAATTTGCCAAGATAATTTGTCTTTCATTTTATTTCATCTTCTTAAGATAACTTGGAAGACTAGGGCTTGACTATTGGCTTTAACACCAACCACTGAATGATGGTATCACACCTTTCAAGTTTTCTCGTCTGATTCCTCGTAGGCAATACTTTCAAGGTTGTCACCGCCCTGTGCTGTGATGGCTTGTAGACATTGCTACTTGCCTATCTGAGCTGCTCAATAGTGAGAACCTTATACATTCAGGGCCTGACCTTCTTCATGTTAAACAATCATCTCTCTGCCTACTCTGTGCCGGGCTCTGTCCTACATACTGGAAACGGGGCAGAGGAGACATCATCCCCCGTGGGGCCTGCAGTCTAGCACCTAGTAGAGCCTGATTGCTATAAACTACACGAGTCATAGTGTTGATCTCTCTTCGGTGTCTCAAACTCTAGTGTCCGTGGAGCTAGGCAGGAAAACCAGTGGGGCCGGGGGGACAGAGCCCGATGTTAGCCACCAGAACTCCTCTGCCCCGCGTAAAGAAGGCAGCCGCTCCACAGCCACACATGACTGGTGACTGCCACACTGGACCACGCTGATCTGGAGCTTCTTGGTGTTCCTCAGAGAGCGACGTCTCCCGGCTCAAATGAAAGCTAGGACTTAAATTAGGCCATCAGCATGAAGTGCTTAGTGCAATCTTGAAAACACGGTAAACTCCAGTGAGTGAGAGCTGTTATTATTATTGTTATTGATCTTGGGCTGAATACTTTGGGCTTGTTTTGGATAAAAGTCCTTGAACTTCTATACCTTTCTATGGTCTGTATGTACAACAAATCAAAATCCCATCATATATAGCATTTTTTTTAATTTGGTGCCTGTTATTAGCTTTAATGACATGGGTGTCTCACACTTCAGTTGTTTTTCCCATGTATATCTGATTTTTCCATATGCGCATACCACCTGTACTATTATTTCAGACGTGTCTTCCAATCACCGTAATTCCTCAAATTGAATTTAAAGAATTCAACTTAAATTTCACGTGTGAGCATGTACCCCCCCCGCCCCGGTCCTGCACACTCTTCTAAATGTTTTATAGGAATTGCTGAAAAATCCGGGAGCTATAATAAATCTGCCTTTTAAGGAAATTTACATCAACTAAAGTCGTAATGAAACGTGGGGACAGAAAACCAAACAGAACACGGAGAAGGGTGGTTCGGGTCCACGGTGTCTCAGCGTGGGGACTCCGGAGTACACGGCATTTAACGTCAAGTTTCCTCTCACCCCTGAGACTCTGGGAAAAAGCCGCAGACCCGAAGCCACATGGAGGAACTCCAGCCCCGGGGCACAGAATGGTTTAAACCTTCCGGTGATAACACTGAAGAAACGGACCTGAATGCCCTGCAAATTCTCTTAGAATGCTAGGATCCCACAAGTCAAACTTAAGGACAAAATGACCAGTGAATTTGCAATAGATACAAACCACAAGAGAAAAAACAAACCAACAAACCAACAACTTGTGTTGTCTCTGATTGACTTTCTTTGCAACTTCTGCTCATTACCAGGCAACTTTGAATTTTTTAAGTAACATTTTAGTGTTTTATTACAGTTGAATTAGTAAATAATGTGATATTTTTATTTTTTTTTGAAACAGGAAAGATAAAAATGCATCCTTTTCAATTCACTGGCAGATTCTTTTGTCAATTAAAAGTATTTACAATATTTTATATAGTTTGTCTGTCTTTAGAGATTCCCTAATCCAACTAGTGGTGAACTGGAAGCAACCAGGAGTCCAGAAGATGGGTGAGAAGGGTCCCCCACCATTCCCGTAGGCCATCGTTAAGACCTGCCGCCTCTGCCTCCTCCTCCATAAGAGATCAAAAGTTGAATAGTTCTGATACAAGTGGGTTAGAAAGAGGAGAGTCCTGCTCACTCAGCCCATTGAGAAAAAAAATAATTTTCTGGCCTAGTTCCTCGTGATCACCCAGGATGCCATTCCTGACCTACAAGAGTTCTTTTCAACCTACAGGTTAACTGTGGCTAAATAACCTACTCCCCTGGTTTGAGCCTCCATGTCAATGGTTCTCAGACAGAGGACTGCATCTGGACCCCGCTGGGAGAGCCCCGGTGGCCTGCTGAAACGCAGCCCCCAGCCACCACTGGCCCCGGGGGGCAGTGGATCTGTTTCTCTTCCCCTTAGAATAAGCCTCCCCACCCCGGTTCTCCATCTCAGCAGCTGCAGCCACCATAATGCCCACTCTCTGAGGCAGAGACTTTAGAATTCATCCATGTCTCCCCCCTCGATGCTACTGGCCACATTCAGCCAACCACCAACTCTGCGGTGGTCGGCACGAATTTTACAGAAGAAGTGTTTGCCCTCCATTCTTAGCACACCTCCCCTACTTGCAAATCATTGTCTTCTTAAATATTTCACAGCCTTCTTAACTGGGACCCCACCCCCTGCCTGGAGCTGTGCCCCTCTCCACGCAAGCTCCCTTCACCCCCCTCCCTGCCCATCCCCACGGAAATAAACCGCAACAGGATGGGGTCCGAGGAGCTTCCGGGCTGGTGGACATGTCTGCACACCAGGGGGTGATGCACCCCAACGCCACAGGCACGGAAGCTGCTGGGTTTGGGGCCCTCCCAGACCTCGCTCTGTGTACATCACCATCTGGTTGTTCACTCATCCGTATCCTTTACGACATCCTTTAATCAACCAGTAGTCATGAATAGGTGTCTCCCTGAGTTCTGCCATTTGCTTTTAGCAAATCGATCAAACCTAAGTAGGGAGTCATGAGAACCTCCAATTTGTAGCCAAGCTGGACAGGAGGTACAGGTGACCTAGGGACCTCCTACTGGTGGTCAGCATCTACAGTGGAGGGCACTCTGGTGGAACGGAGCCCTTGGCCTTGAGGTCTGCTTCTATCTCTAGTCAAGTGGGGTCAGAATTGAATTAAACGGTAGGAAGCCCAGCTGGTGTTGCAGAATCGCTTGGGAGGGAGAAAGCCCCCACGCGTCTGGTATCAGAGGGGTCGTGGGTGTGGCAGTTGTGTAGAAGTAAAGGAGAAAAGCAGAAGTAGCGTGGGTTTTTCTAAAAGAACATCTCAGCGACAACGTACGTGTTAATGGTGATTTTGTGATTCTGTTTATTAACACTTTTATACTGAGTTGCATGCTTGCAAAAACTACTCAGTATTCCTATTGGTATCCATGAGACTTTGCACAGCACCTGGGCACATAAGACAAGCTCACTGATGTTTACTGAATAAATGAATAAGTGATACCATTTTTGGTGTCTAACATACAGAGTTGACTGCAAAATAACCCACCACTCAGGGCCAAAACTGATCTGACCACTAGCCAGGTTGTTAATGGTTCCTAAGTTGATTAAATCTCAATTAAGGATATTACTGGGCATCATCACATTCTAGGACTTCTAGGAGTGTAGGGCCCAGTGAGACGGGGATTCTATTCTCAAAACACCTGCGGTCTTGTGGCAGAGCCCACGTATGAAACAGAGGATTTAACACTATGCTCCTTTTAGCAGAGGTATTTTAAGGATTTTGCAAGTTTTTATTTGAATTTTATTAAATATCATTAAACTATTTTAAAACTATGATAAATTATTCTGCCCCATCAAGCATTATATACCAAGCAATAACACACTGCCACTCCAAAAGGTGCCAACGTATATTGTCAGATTGATTTATTTTATGCATTCCTGAGAATAAAGTTGCTTTGCTGTGTCTGTGAATATATATCATGGTTGCATTTTAGCAGACGCTGAATTATTCAGTTATACAAAAACTCTGACCTTATGCAGAATTGGAAATAATTCTAATCTCTGTAAACTACCTTGTATCCAGAATCACACAGTATGGAAGATCGTCTTGAATTGTGGGAATTTTGAATCAGGGTTAGTTGTCATGAAAAATCTCTTGTATGAAGGGTGCCCTGGACAAAGTAGGCCTAATCAAGACTATTGTGATGCTACACTCTCCTCTAATTTAATATCCAAGCTACACCGGGCCACATAAAGTATATACGCAAGTTCACAACAGATAACACGAGGTCGTACCACAAAAGGAAGCAGGACATGATTGCTCATTCACCCAAAACCCCAGCACATGCGTGTTTGGCCCACATCAGGGAGACCTTTCAGTCATCAAAGTACGTGACGGACCAAAAGCCATCATTCTTTGGAAGACAAGAGGATCTACAACCTCTACAAAATCTTCTTCACAATATCCACTACAAAACAAACAAAAAAAACCCCGACTAGGCATCTGAACAAACAGAAAACTATGATGTACAGTTAAAAGAAAAAAGATCAATAGAAAAACATTTTTGTATGACCCACATGTGGGGATTAGCAGGCAAAGCCATTAGGCGACTAAAAAGTAATAATGCATCAGGGGCCAAGGAGCAGACAGGACCCCCCAGAAATCTGAATAGGGAAAGTTCAATAGAAAGGAACGATTGCACTCGAACAGGGGCTAAGAGTAACGGGGGACCGGCTGGTAAAGGGTAAAAAGGATTTCCAGGAGTAGCAGGTACAGATACATCTGCCGCCCCGTGGGCCGAGATCCAGTGCCCACGGAAGAGGCTCTGTGTCCCCCAGGACTGTGACACAGACCTTGCTGGGGGTGGCGGGGCTGCCGTGGGCCACTGGGCAGTGGAGAAGTCCACTGAGGAGCCGGACCAGCAGGATCCCCCGGGGTCCCCCTGGGGTGTGTGGGCCAGCTGCCCACGAGGCAGCGATGAGACTGGGGGTCTGGCTCTATGAAACGTCAAGGACTCCCCCAGCTCCTGCAGTGGGAGAAGTGGCACCTGAACATATACTGATGCCAGAGATAATTCCTAAAAAAAAAGAAATTGATTTGGTTGCCCAAATACCTTCCAACGTCCTCTACAACCACGTTTCTCAAAAAAAGGGACAATGCTGCCCCCAGAGGACATTTGGCAATGACTGGAGACGTCCTTGGTGCTCCAGAAGGGGGGGCGGGGCGCCACAGGTGTCTATTGGGTGGAGACCAGGGATGCTGCTCAGCATCCCCCAGTGCACAGGACACGCCTCTGGGGACCGAAAACTCAAGTCCAAGATGTCAGTAGTGGTGAGGCTGAGAAACCTCTGGAGGTAGACACTAGAAGACAGAGTGACAAGTTCCCTTGATTAGAAGACATTTACCACATTCAGGCAACACTTCTACGGTGGGAATAGCTTTTTTGTTTGCTTTTCATTTTGTTTTGTTTTGTTTTTTAACACCGGGAAACTCAATTCTCCCATCGCAGAACACAGAAGCTGGTCATTTGGCATCTCTCTGCTTAAATGACTATTCATTTTTTTATCTCTGTTTACATTTATCTTTGGATTCTTCCACGGTGAGGGTGGGAGTATATTACCAAATCACTCACAAGCTCATGTTTGAAATGAAGTTTGCTTTAGGATAAGATTTCTAAATCCCATAATATATCTGACTAACACTTTATCTATGGCCAAGTGTTGGGTTGATAAATATTGGAATAAGATAATTTTGAGCTACTTAGAATTTCTCCCAACAGCTTATCTAGGCGGAGAAAACAATTGAAAACAGAATACAGATACCTAAGGCCCTCTGAATGGCTATTTCTACAAGCAAATAAAAAAAAACCCATGCTGCTCAGATTCTAATCTGGATAATTAAACATATTTTTACTCTGTTATATAGATAATTCGGGCAAGTCTGTGGATAGTTCTGGGCAGGTGACTACCCTGTACGTGCACTTTTTTATGTGTCTGGGAGCAGACTTTGTTCGTGAGTTGTTCCGAGTATGACATTTTAGTAAAATTTTGGTAAATTCACATTTACCAAAGCTTTGGCGTTTTTTGTTGTTGTTGTTCTTTGAGTTCATTTCGTGCAGAAGTTGGTCTAAGGGGGTATTTTTAAAACTCCAACAGTCTGCGTGGCCGTCGTTGTGACCCAGGGAACTCCCGGGTCTCCGATCTTGCGTGGAGATGAAACGGCCCCCCATCACTGCTGACCTCCTTCCTGTCATCGTGAAGTGGGGCTGAGCTTGCCCCTGAGACAGAAGCGAGCGAGAGGGAAAATGCCCATAAGAAATACACACAGGTCCCGGACACGGGAGACAGAAATGCACTTCCCACAAACATACATTTATGTCTGATCGCTATGTGCCTACGGTGACGTGCCCGTTGTCGGCACCCTCGTCCACGCTGCGTCCCAGTTGGATCTACTTTTCTGTCCTCAATGCCACCAAATGAGTGTTAAAAAAAAAACAAAACTGAGGTCAGATCTCGTTAGTTACCCCTTTGGAACTCATCGATGACTTCCTGATGCACTCCACGCACTAGGCAAATTCTCCCCCGAGCTGGAAGGTCACAAGGTGCTACGTGATGGAACGAACTCCTGTCAATCGCTCCAAACTCACGCGGTCTCTGTCTGTGCTCCTCTCTCCTCCTCCTCCCTCCTGCGACACTTCTCAGGTCCTGGACTTTGCGGAATTCTTCCTTGCCTGAAGCCCTCTTCTCCAGACGTTTCCTTGTCTAGCAAGGACTCTCCTCTGGCACCCCCGCCCCTACTCGCCTGATTTCCCCTGGTCAGCTTCCATCTGTCCTTCAAGCCTCATGTCCAGCTCCTGACCTGCAGGTGGGACCCTCCCACTGCCCACGGGGTGCTGGGCACCTGCGCTGACTCAGCCTGCTCAGCCTTTGGGGTGGACGATGAAAAATGGCCTCGCACAGCACAGCCGAGCTTCTGTCAGTGCTCATCAAATCACCGTTTTGATTAGTCAGGGCTCTTCAGAGAAACAGGGCTGTGTAGATACATGTGTATTCCTGGCTGCGTGAGAGGGTGGCACCCCCAAATCCCACCTTGTTCAAGGGTCAACTGTAGTAGGATGATACATATTCCGTCATGGGCTGCTTAATGATTGGGATGTGTTCTGACCAATGCATAGTCACATAAACCAGCAATATCATAAATTATTATCATTATTGAGTCAATTGCTGTCATTGTCAGAGTGCGCGCCTACACGCACCTAGAGGTATGGCCGACTCCACACGAGGCTGGCTTTGTGTTGTGTGGCCCACTGCTTCTGGGCTGCTATAAACCTGTACGGCACGTCACCGTACTGAACACTTACAGCGATTGTAACACAATGGTGAGCATCTGTGTAGTAAACATACCTAACATGGAACAGGTACGGTAAAAACATAGTGTGGGAGGAAAAACGAAACACCCGCACGCACCGTGAGTGGCGCCTGCAGGACCGGAGGCTGCAATGGGTGAGCCGGGGAGTGCGCGGGCAGCGAATGGGAAGGCCTGGGGCGTGACTGCCCACCACTGTGGGCCCCCCGCACACGTGGGCTATGCCAGGTCTGTAAAGAGGACCCAAGGCTACACCGAGCACAAGAGAAAAGACGCGATCAAGAGGTGCACCAAACACGAGACGGGAGGCTGCTGCCGGCACAGCACGCACGCCGCCTCACAGCAGGCCATTGTTTAACGGGTAAAAAGAGTATTCTCAGCCCTGGCTGGCATAGCTCAGTGGATTGAGTGCGGGGCTGCGAACCAAAGTGTCTCAGGTTCGATTCCCAGTCAGGGTACATGCCTGGGTTGCAGGCCATGACCCCCAGCAACCGCACATTGATGTTTCTCTCTCTCTCTCTTTCTCCCTCCCTTCCCTCTCTAAAAATAAATAAATAAAATCTTTTAAAAAAAGAGTATTCTCTAAAATAACGGCAGAAATGCACAGCGTCATAAACGCATACAGCAGTGACACGGCCGATTATCATCATCATCAAGTGTTACGTGTTGTGCCAAAGTGCAGGGGCTGTGCTTTCATACGGCTAGAGGCACACTGGGTTTGTTCACACCCACGCCACCACACACACACGAGTGCTGTGTTGTGCTGTGAGACTGCAGCAGCTACAGCATCAGCTCCGCCATAATCTCATGGGACCACTGTTGTGTATGTGATCTGTCATTGGCCAAGACGTCATTATGCCGCACGTGACTGCAGACTCGCAGAAAGAGACGTGTCCCGAGGGATTCGCTCGCAGTTATGAAGGCTGAGTCGCCCCATTGTCTGCCGTCTGCAAGCGGGAGGTCTAGGGAAGCTGGTGGTGTGGGTCTGGCCTAACCCTGAGCCACTGGGAATTGCGGTCGGGGGAGCCATGGCGCGAGTCCCAGTCTGAGTCTGAAGGCCTGACAACCAGGGGCACCAGCGTCCACGGGCAGGGGAAGACGGCTGTCCCAGATGAGGCAGAGCGCCAGCCCGCCCTTCCAGGGCCTGGCCTTTCTGCGCCGTTCAGGCCCCCGGCAGACTGGGCGGAGCCCGCCTGCACGGACGAGGATTTCTCCTGCGCTCCGTCTACAGCTCACAGTCCAGTCTCCTCCAAAGACACCTCCCAGACACTCCCAGCGACAAGGTCACCGACCACGCGGGCATCCTTCCGCCCAGTCAAGGTGACACACAAAGCCAGCGATCACAGCAGGAAAGGGAAGCTCTGAACCCGCCCAGTTTTCCCTCCGGGAAGAAATGACGAGTCGGCAGTCGGATCTAATCTGGGAGGTCTTATCGCGTGGAAGACCCTGGCGGAACTCGAGTTTCCGTGTAATCTTTAATAGATTAGCACCGAGATCGATATCTTGGCAATGAGGAGTTTGTAGATACTATCGTTTCTTCTTTTTTTCTTTCTACTCTGAGTTTGTTTTCTGAGAAAGACCACAAAGATCTTTATAAAAAATAGGAATCAGATTGATTTCCCATAAGAAGAAAAAATTGCGTGTTTTGCTCAGGCCCCCTCAAGGGGGGTTTTCCTGCTGTTCCCTGCCACATTTTCTCAGGGGGGCATTCGCTATATGGGGGATCCTCCATGTCACCGTACCCTGACCTCTAGGGGGCCTTCTACCCTAGCAGCCCTGCCTCCGAAGGTGGTTCTGTCTTAGGGCATCCTGCAGGTTAGAGACCTGGCGTCTCTTCGGAGGCCTGGCACCTTGGCGTTCCCATCTGTCCAAACCGTAGCGTAGGGACCCGAACCTTAGTGGCCTGCTCCATGCTAATACACAGGTTTTGTTGTTTTTTTTTCCCCTGAATCTTATAAATTTTTTTGGAAGTTAGGTGAGTTTTGTGAGCAGGAACCGCAGAAGAGGAAGATGAGAGTCCCAGCGCTGGGACACTATGAAAGACGCACGCTTTGGTGTAAGCCCTGGAACCCCAAGGGGTGTTTTGGGAGGGCGGGTTCGGCAGGCCCCCGTGGCCACCTCTCCCCTCTGTTCCCTGGGGCTGGGATTCTAGAATACAGCCGTTCCCTTCCCTCTGGTCCGCGGTTTTCCTTTCCATGGTTTCAGCTATCGTTGGTCAGCCTCGGTCCCAAATCATGAAGCAGGAAAGTCCACAAAGAAGCAGTGCATCACGTGGGCGACAGAATCTTGAGCCCGCCCACTCCCTCCTCAGGCCACGGACGCGAACCGCCCTTCTCCCGGCGTCTCCGCGCTGCGGGCGCTCCCTGGCGGTCAGTCCCGTCATTGCTGTCACTGTCTCGATCAGACAGACTGTCCCTATGCCGCTGTGCCTCTGGTTTAGTAGCCCTTATTTTGCTTAATCATGCCACATTCATACCATTTTATTACAGTCTACTGTTATAGGCATTCTAGTCTATTATTATTTATGTTGTTCATCTCTTACTGTGCCTGATTTATAGCTGAAACTTATAGTATATGCATATAGGGAAAAGCAGTATACGGAAGGTCCGAGGTTTCGGGCATCCATGGGGGGTCTCTGAACGTGCCCCCCGTGGACGACAAGGGACGACTGCGGTCTGGGGAGTCTGCGTCAGGGAGTGAGCTTAGAGGGCGGGACCTCCCCCTGAGCTGGGCCCTCCAGCGCCGCAGCGTCTGGGCTGGGCCCGCGCCCCGCGGGGGTGGCTCACCTCCCCGAGGCCTGCAGGCAGCGGGGCTGAGAGATGAGGGGGGTGGGGGCGGCCCCCTTTGACCTGTAGGTCCTGAGGGGGAGACCCTGGAAATGGCTGATGCTCCTGGGTGCCAGATGGGCTACTGGCATCGCCTAATGAACAAAGTTTCAATCTTTAGATGTATGCTCTGCGCTCCGCGTTTGTCTTCTCGCCTTGGGCCCTGAAGACGTCAGAGGCAGGCCTCCTTTGCTTACGGATTGCATTCTCTTCAGAGGAAATGGGTTTCTTCACCATGGTGGAAGGAGCGGCTGCTGAAGCTTTAGGATCCCATCTTCTAAGTCTGGGACTAGGCTGAGGCCAGCCAGGCAGGTGCCCAGGTAACACAGTTTAAGGAGGCACTCACATTCAAGTATCGCCTCTGCACTTGCATGACTCTGAGAGTGAGAGCCTCCTTAAATTCTGTGCCCCAAGCACCTAGCTTGTCTCACCCACGTCTCCACCCCTGTGTGTTATCAACGGCACAACCAAAAAAGGGGGCAGGGCCTCCTCTTACCTCCAAATCACGTCCAGCCCTTCCAGGAAGGGCTTTGACTGGCATGGCTCGGGTCACGTGCCCACCCCTTGTTCCTGCACTACGGCCGTGAGGACGAGGCACTGGTATTGGACCCATCTGGGTCACAGGCCGCCAGCATGGCCGGGAGGGGCACAGGTATGTGGGTGAAGTCTCTAGAATAAGGAAGGCTGCAGAACAAATAACATCACCCTCTGCAGTGGCCAACGCCAGCCTGCACATCTGAGGAGCATTTACTGAGAACCTACAATGTGCCATGAGCTGAGACCACGGGACCATAGGCCCATGTCAAGGATGATTACGAAGGTTATATACAGCTGAGGGTGAAGAAATGAAACTAGTTCTAAATACTCCACAGTGCTACTTACGATCCTGGTATAAATTTCAGGGTAGCCAAACAATAGGATCTGACTTTGGGGGGGGGTCAGAGTTGAATTTGGGTGAAAAGTGGAAAAAAAAACTAATAAGCAACCTATGGAGGAGGGAGGATGCCCCTCCCTCCTCGCGAAGACTCCACGTGTCAGCCTCCCGAGCGCACTGCTAGTTTACAAGAGCAATAATGAGGTCGCATTCCGCTAATAAACAGGAGGCAGAGATTAGTTATCCGGCTTTGCTTTGGAGCCAGAACGTAAGTCCACGGCACATTAATCTGACACAGAGTGCAGCTCTTTATAGTTAATCACCATAAGGTCCCCATGGCCGAGCGCAGCGGTGTGTTGACCTGAACGGACTGGCCTCGGGCTCGCGCGTTCTGCGCGCATCATTTAGCGCCGCCCGCCATCCCTGATGAAGAGGTAGCAGCAGTGTCAGGGCTACGCGCCTGTAAATTAGCTCTCTGTCCAAGGAAGCGCACGGTGTAAGGTCACTAAATCCAGAAGGGCCAGGGCCAAAGGCACTGTCGGGAGGCAACGACAAGGTACAAATGCCTGATCTGGAACTTGAGCAGAGGCCTGTGGGATTCCTGCCTACAACCGAAGGAGGCGTCTCAGAACAGGAGAAGTTTTCAGAACAGGGTGTCTTCTTGCCAAAGGTCTCGTAACAATCTCCATGTCATTCCACCGGACACCGAGAAGGTTGATTTTCTGAAGTCTAGCCATGCCCAGGAAGTCACTGCATGCAGAGCTACCCATGTCCGAATGAGACAGAGAAAGGCATAAATATTGTGGCAATACTCGGATTTAAAAAACTGAACATTCATCTTTGGACAGGTCGCCTGTCCTTACACACTCCGCTGAATGGGCGTGAGCCAGAAAGCACAGCACGGAGAGGGAAGGAGAGTGGGATTTCGAGTTCAAATGCCCACGGCCAGGAACAAGACGATGAGTGATAACCAGCCCACAGCCTCCGTACGGACAACACGACAGAAAATCGTGGGGACTGTGGGAACTGGACGGCCCACGACCAGCGTCAGAGGGGTGGCCACCGACCGTGACCTTTTCTTACTTTGCAGAAATCATTGGTCCACATCTTTAAGAGAACTTAGAAATGTAGGTTTTCATGGAAAACTACTGAGTCCAATCTCGGCAACCAATTTACATTGAGAAAACTGTGTGGGCTTAAAAACAAACAAACAAACAAACAAACAAACAAAAAACCCAAGCTCTAAAATCCAAGATATCACGACTTTTCCATATTCTGGCCTATAGCGGAGGAGGATGGGAGAGTTGGGTGTTGCGGTGGGCACTGGACATAATAACAGCTCCCCTAAAGTGTCCGGGTCTCCCTTCCTCAAACCTCTGGATCTGTTGTTAGCTCACAGGGGCGTTCAAGCTTCCGGTGTCCCTGGCCACACCCTGGAAGAAGAAGGGTTGTCCCGGGCCGCACATGAAATACACAAACGCCAACAGAAACTGATGAGCAAAAGAAAGGCTTTAAGTAAATTGATGATTTTGTGTTGGGCCGCATCCATAGCCATCCTGGGCCACAGGTTGGACACCCCGGCATGGCAAAAGGGACTCTGCAGATAGGACTAAGCTAAGCATCTTGAGATGGGGATCATCCCGTGTTATCCAAGGGGTCCAGTGTCATCCCAGCGGTGCTTAAAAGAGGGAGACAGGGGTGTCGAAGTTGGAGAGAGAGGGAGGGCAGGAGGGTGCAGGGAGGGAGGGAGGGAAGTCGCTACCCTGCCAACCTCCAAGCGGAGAAAAGGGCTGTGAGCTGAGGGGATGCGGGCACCTCTAGAGGGCCTCTCCTCTGCCCCCAGAAGGGACAGTTCCCTGCCAACTCCTTGGTTTTAGCCCAGTAACACCTTTTCTGTCCTGATCTCTGGAACTGTAGGATGATAAATTTGTGTCACTTTAAGCCACTGAGTTTGCAGTGGTTTGTTCGAGCAGCAAAAGGAAATAATACAGGCGCGACCCCGGCATCGCCGACACGGAGTTGTCCTCGGTGAAAATGTGGCTGCAGCCTCCGCAGTTGCGGTTTCCTGGGGGGCGCACTCGCAGCTGGCCCGGTGAATGCTGCCAGGAGGATTCGAAGAGAAATGAATAAAAAATGCTTCATGGAGAGCTCAGCACTGGGTATCGCCAGCAGTAGGACAGTGTGCTGGTTATTGTGGAATTTTCTGGCACGATTCTAACACCAAATGTGTGGGGGTGGTTTCCCAGCGCTAATCAGTTATCCGTTCTCTGACACTAACTGGATGTCCCACAATCCAGTTCAGCTCTGGTACGAACTAGCTGCGGAGAGTGCAGGCTCCGCCAGTCAAAGACTCAGTCTCTCATGAGACTGTCCCCACTTCAGACACCAGCTGCAAACGGGGTGCCCAGGACACCCACAGTTCTGCTGGAACAACTGCGAACGTGTAGGTTCCGATGGCCCCACCCCTTCAGGTTTGGTATTTCACCAGCATGATTCAAGAACTCAGGTGAACATGCATCCTGACCAGCTCATTCTAAAGACTGTATCTCGGGAGCAGCCAACGGAGGAGATGCTTGAGGCAGGGCATGGGGGTGGGGCACGGAGATCCCAGGCCCTCTCAGGCTGTGCCCCCTCCCCCGCTATCACCTTGATGCGTTTACTAAGCCACAAGCTCTCCAAACCCCTTTATTTACATTTTTGTGGGGGTTCCACTATGCAGGCATGAGTGATTACATCATTGGCCATTGGTAATGAACTCAAACCCTAGCCCCTCACCTCTCCCTTGAGGTTGGGCGGGGGGGGGGGGCGGGGGCTGCAAGTTACTCTCTGATCTTGTCTAGATCTTTCTGGACATCAGCTCCCATCCGGAAGCCACTAGGGACCCCCGCCAGCAGAGCACAGAAGGTGTTCTTATCACCAGGCAGAGTCCGAGCGCTCTGTGCAAAGAGCAGATATTTATTTTTTATTATACCACAGTCACTCTCACCTTGTCCCCATCCCAGACGCCTTCTCTGACCCGTCTTATCACCCTGGGAACCTCGGCCTCTGGGCTGCGTCCCCCGGGCTCCCTGGCTGGCCAGCTTCCAGGTGGGTTGCCAAAAGAAGGTGCTGGAAGGAGGGGAAAGAGGCCAGATATGTCTTTCCCAATGTCTCACTGCCCTGTGTCAACAGTTTCTTCATTACAGTCTCCTGACTTCTCCAGGTTTCCCACAGGCAAGCAAGCTAGGTAATTTGCAGAATTCAGTGCAAAATGAAAACAGGGAGCTCCTTTTTCATAAAGTTAGAAAATAAATGCGGCTCAAGGTCCTGAAATATAAAGCTTTTCCCTTTCTTTGTGGCCTCTCCCTTGAGTTGTCATAGTGGTTTTCTTTTTTTAATGTCCCTCTAAGCAAAAAACAAAAAATAATAAAATAAAAATGTACTGACTGGTGTACATTTTATTGTTCTTTTTTATATTATGCAATGCCAATCTTAGATGCAAATAAATGGACATTTGACTCATGCACAGAATTACCAGAATTACACAATGGGTATTTTGTAGTTCACATTGCCTACGCATGCACGTTTTGTTTCCACCGGGACAGGGAAACACGGCGGAAAGCTAACCCAGCCCTCCTCACTTCATGCGCACCCTACAGACGCCCTGTACTCTGGCTTACTCGTGAGCAAGGACGGGCTGGACGGAAAAGAAGCTCTGGCCTCCCCATCGCCCCCTTTCTTTCCGCGGAGTAACTGGTTGCCTCATTCGGGAAAGCCACGTGACCTTTCTGGACGTGACAGAGTTCCTCGGTCACGCGTGTTTCTCAGGAGACCACTGTCTTCTTTCCAAGTTCTAATAAGCAAGTTCTGGTTTAAATGAAAGTTGGGGCCTCTGGGGCTGCCTGTGCCCCCACCCAATCGGACATACATGTAACACACTTACTTTGTACTGGCTTTGAGTTCTGTTAAACTTGTGCACACTGTGTGACCCCAGAACCCTGTGCTCACGGGGGCGCCGTTACAGATGTTCCATGCAAATGGAACGGCAAGGAACACGGGACACTCATGCTGTATTGTCCTCCCGGACTCCACTTAGCAAATACAAGCTCAAAGACAAAACGATGAGGAATACCGAGATGATGAAAGCACAGCGCTCGGCGAGGCAGGCCCCCCCCCTCTGGGTGCGTCCCATGCAGCTGCAAGGGTCGTGCACCCAGGAGGGTGGCCGCGCCTGCGGGACCCCGCCCCCTGCAGGGCGGGAAGGGGAGCTCCGCCTTCCTGACTCACAGCTCGGCCGCCGCAGTGCGTGGCGCTGACTGTGCCCGGCGCAGGGAGGGCCACAGGCGTCAGCGGGGGCTGAGAGTCCCCCCGCCCCCACCGCCCCCAGCAGAGGGAGGGCCTGTGAAGTCCTCGAGGCACCGGGGGAGGCGCTGCTCTGACGTTCGGACCCGGTCTCCCTCACACTCCTCCGCTGCATTTGTTCGGGCCCTTCTCTTTACCTGAAATTCATTCGTGGATTCCCTTTATCTGGCTTGTTTGCTGTCTGCCTCCCTAGGTAGAAGGCCTGTTTCTTGGGAGCAGGGATTCCATCTCTCTTATTCACCAGTCCGACCCCCTGCGTTACTCGGGGCCCTGCAGAGACACAGGACCAGCAGGCTAGATGGTAGGTAGGTAGGTAGGTAGGTAGGTAGGTCGGTAGATGATAAATAGATGGTAGAGATGTACGGGCATGCAGATGTACAGAAATGTGCACACACACAGAGATACACAGAGACACAGCTATAGCTAAGAGGAGATTTATTATAGAAATTAACTCATGTGATTTTGGAAGCCACAAAGTCCTCCCGTGCAGGGACGCCCAGACTTTTGGCCTCTCTGCACCACACCGGAAGAAGAAGAGTTGTTTTGGGCCACACATTAAATACACAGCAACACACAATCACAAAAAAACATCTCATAATGTGTTGAGCAAATTTCCCCTTTTGTGTTGGGCCACATTCACAGCCATCCTGGGCCGCGTGCAGTCCACAGGCCGCTGGCTGGACGCCCCTGTGGCCCGATTCCCCTAGAGAATCAGGGGAGCGCGTGGTATCAACCAGCACAGAGGCCCGAGGACCGGGGGGGCCCGCGGCCCAAGTCCCAGGACCCCAGGGCCTGAGGATGAGGAGCGCCGATGGCCGCCGAGGACGGGAGAGGGTAAGCCTCCCCGCTCGAGAGGAAATCATTTGCTCTCCCTCCCCCTTTTTGCTCTGCCAGCGCCAGCAGCTCGGCTGAAGCCCCTGCCCTGAGGGGGGCGGTCTCCCCACTCTGTCCACGGGACCATGTGCTAATTAGTCTCCTCCAGAAACACCTTCGGAGACTCTCCCACAAATAACATTTCTCCAGGCTCCTGGGCACCCCCCTGTCCAGCCGACACAGGAAAGCGGCGGACCTGGCTAGCGTCTGCTGAGCGAATACACGATAAGTAGGAGTAAGCGGCACCGCCGGCTGCTGCACCCATTCTCTAAGTCCCCCTGTTGGGTGAGGCTCGGGCGGATGGCTTTCGTTCTCTTTGCCCTGATTTCTGAAAGAAGCTAAAGACTGAGGGAATGAAAACCAAAAGTCCAGGCTAAAAGTCATAAAGCGATCTCTCAGAGCGACCCACAGGTCCCCAGAGTGAGGGTCATCCAGTCCATATACCATTCCTCACGGCTTTGCAAAGGACAGGACTACTCACGAAAGCTATATACCCATTGGGTCTCCCGTTTCCAACTCACAAGGTGAAGAGTCAGCGCGACTTTGTCTGTTGTTAGAAAATTTCTGAATTATTTACTATATCACAGGTTCACTAATGAGAATAAATTGATGTGCTAATTAAATACGCAATTGCGAGCTGGACGGGAGCCTGTTGGTGAAAGCTTGGCATTGGCAAGCAGCAGATAATTACCGCTGATGGGAACCATGAACACGTTCAGAGTTTGGCTTTGGTGGGTAAGGTATCAAAGGGCCCCCACGCTCTGGTACTCACCCCCCTGTGCCTGTGATCACCTACAGATGCAGGGCAGAGGACTGGGTAAAAAACAGGCTAAGATCTGCATCATTTTTTTAATCACTGACATCCTAAGAAGTGAGGTAAATATTTTGAAATTTAGCGTTGCTGCCCTTTAGTCTTAAGAGACTTCATTTGTATCACAACAGAAACATAAGCTTGTATACATATTGTGAAACGGAAATCAGCATAAAGAAAATAATCTATCATTGCTCAAAGATAATTACTTTTTAAAAAGGTGTGTATCCTTTACTCCTGGTTCTGCTTGCATTTTCAAAAAAAAGGAATCATATTTCACAAGAGGCTCCATAACCTGAAACGTGGTTTCATAACCAACATAGTATAAACACTTCTCATTTCATCACATGTGATTCTATGGCTCTTTGGTGGCTAACTTATTATTACATAACGTGAATATGCATTTTCTTAAAGTAATTCTTCATGTGGTTTGCATGCTTCCATAATTTTCTATTATAAATAATACTGTAAATCCAATGTAGGAGAGGACCTTCAAGATCTGGAGGTGGGCGATGGTTTTTAAAACCAGGCAATACGTCTTGAATAAAGTCTTCCTTGCTGGTTTCACCTTGTGCAATTTTCCTTTGGAAGTTCATCTCCGTGGAAGCTGAGGCCCCACTGTCCGGGGAGACGTGGGCGGGAGGGTCACGCTGGAGTGGAGGGAAGGGTGACTCCTGCTTCCGTGGGAAGGGTGCGGGTGGGGGGAAGGGGGAGGGGCGAGTAGCAAGAAGAAATGCAAGGAACTCATTTAGAAGGGATTATTCTAGAGCGTCTCCAAGTGGACGCTGGCCAGTGGTGCTGACCTCCGAGGGAGTTTCTCGTAAGAGGAGGTCCCCACTGTCTCAGCATCTGGTGGGCAGAGGGTCAGGACAGAGGTCCAAGATACAGGGATGCGAACCGGGACAAAGGCGGAAGGACTGACAATCGCAGCGGCACGGCGTCTCTCCCACCTGAGCCCAATCCTCCGGTGGGCGGCGGGGGTCTTGATTCAGAGGCGTGGGACAGCACCAGGCCCACCTGGGCAACCAGCAGAGGTGGAGAAGAGCACGTGGGGGGGCCAGTCATTCAACGTAAGAGGTGAACTTCGGTTTTCCCTGCACTATTCCTGGGCAGCCGGAGTCTGCCACTGAGCAAGCGCAGCAGAAACCCGACCCAGAGCAGGGACACGTAGGTCTCATGCCGCTTTACTGCACCCACGTTTCATCCGGTTACAGCGCCTCCTGTCGCGTGTGGTGTGAAGTGCTCTGACTGGCCGTTCAGTTTTCTCTTTGAGGCTAATGCTTTCTTCTCTCAACTCATTATTTTTAATTGCTCCTTTCCAGATTCAGAAACCCTTTCCTTGGGAAGTTCAGAAACTCCTCGTTATTCTCAGCATACAATCTGCTTTGCCATGTTCCAGTGTTTTTGTTGTTGATATTCTGTTATGTTTTGTTTCTTTTTAAAGATCCTGGGCCCCATTATTGCAAGATCGGGTTCTCCACCAAAGGCTGCTGTGTGGGCAACACCCAGCAGGCTTCAGGCTGATCACGGAAGGGGGCTGCGTGGGTGGGGCACAAGCGAGTAGACCAGCCCCCCCCCCCCATGCAGGCTCTGGACGGGGAGGCAGAATCCTCACCCCCGGCAGGCTGCAGGGCTAACGTGAACTGAAGCAAGAGTCACACGGTCCCCTAGAGGCCACACCTTGGCAGTTTCTGGCTTCCTGCCCATAGTCACAGCTGACTCGGTGACCTTCAAAATGGGGAAGGACCTGCAGAAGCAGGAACGGATGGAGTTCGGAGAGATTTCTAGGGGAACGTGTGAAGTTTAACCTGGGAAGTCTAGGGGGGGTTGAGAGAGAGAGAGAGACAGAAGCTCACGGGGAGACTGGAGAATCACAGAGGCAAGTGGTTATCAACGGAGGGGTGTATGGCCCTCCTCTCCTGCCAGGGACTCATGTCCAGGTCCAGAGATATTTTTGGCTGTCACTATGGCGACTGTGGGTCGGGGGAGGGGATGTTATGGGCACCTAGTGAGCGGGGGCCAGAGATGCCCCTAAACACCCTCCAGAGCACAGCACAGGTCCTCCCCACGGTAAAGAACCATCCGGCCTCAAGTGCTAAGATTACTGAGACTGAGGAGGTCTGATTTAGATGAGGCTCTCACTTAATTTCCCCCAAATTTAAGAAACTGCACAAATATTTGTACTCCCAAATGCACTAAGACATCTGGTGGGAATAAGAACCAATACCATAACGGCAATAATATCCGTTAACACTGATGAAGTACTTATTACGTGGCGAGCATTTCCCCTTCATTAGTGTATCTCCTGTGCATGGGAAAAAGGATGCTTGGTCTCTACTTAATACTTTGGAAGTAAGATAACTAAAAACCCTTCAAATTCAGCTTCACTGTCGAAGTATGCACACCGCATCGCATTGCAGAAGGGGGATCCCCGCCCGGCCCTGCACTGCACCATTCTTTTTCCAAAGCCCGCGATTCCCACCACTCTGCTGCGACTAGAGAACAGGGGATGATGGGAACTGGCAGGGGCCGCAGACGCGCTTTGTAATGTATGAAGAGTTGGGCAAGTGTGCTGCGTATGACGTCTCTGTAAAAATTCCTGTACAGCAGCAACACCCAAAAATAAAAGGGAAGAAGGTCACATTTAAAATAACGAAATTATAAATGCCCGAGGAAACTTCTCATGAGAGTTGAGAATGTTTTTGTAATATTGTAAATTCTCGACAAGTCAGGGAGCAAACCTGAAACAATGGAGAGACAGCGACCGTTTATGGGTAGAACGGCTAACGAGCACCGAGATGTTCAGTATCTGCAAACAAATAAACATTCAGCTCCATTGCGTTACAAGTCGATGCAATTTCAACACAGCTTCCAACAGGGTTTAGTTGTGGTTTTGCAAACGGATTATGGGATTTGTATGGGAGGAGTGATGACCAAAATAGCCCAAACAGCCCAGAAGACCAAGAAGGTAACATGGGTTTTTTTTCTGACCCCACGCCCAGCTGTGGGGATTAAGAGAGCAGTTCTGGCTGGGAAGAGACGGATGGTTAGTGCGGCGGGAACGTAAGCCTCCGAACACATATTCTGAGCATACTCTGAAGTTCAGGGTCTGGGGCTGAACTGTGCTCGGTCCGTTCGTTATCATAAAAATACATACACAATTGAATAAACACACCCTCACATACCACACACAGGAATTAAAGACTAAGGTGTGGGAAAAAAATTTTTTTGAAGAAAATATTAAAAGCTATATTTATAATTTAGGGGCAGAGAATCATTTTTAAAATAAAATGTAATGAAACAGAAGTTATAATAAATTTTGATTATTTGAGCAAATTAAAAACAAGACAGACTATAGAAGGCTATATTTTCATGTACTAACAAAAGGATAGAACATTAGTATTCAGAATTTAAAAATCTTCTAATACTCAATAAGAAAAATAAAAACAAAGAGAAAAAAAGAAATTCATATAATTTCATGTACATGAAATTAATGGAGAAACTATATAAATGAATAATGGACATATATATAAAAGATGGCTTAAGCTCCTTGTAATCAGAAGAAGGCAAAATAAACTTGAGATCAAATACTATTTTATATCCCAAACATGGGCAAAAATTTTAAAAAATCTGGATACCATGTATAGGCACGGGGGATTCTTATACACTGCTCTCGGGGCTCTGAATTGGTATAACTACTCGGGAAATCAATTTAGCTAGAAGTAGTAAAACCAAGATGTGAATACCCACAACTCGTCACTTGTCCCCTGAGCTGTTACCCTGGATAAGGAGCCACACTGAAGAATGTCTGTAGCCACATTTGCATGATGGGAAAGATGAGGAGAAATGAATAGCCTGGCATCAGGAGAGCAGATAAACGGGGGTTGTCATACAATGGAATATTATACAAAAGTTAAAAATAAATGAGCCTAGGCTAAATGTATCAACAGCATACCTTTCATGGTACCAAGTGAAAAAAAATGCAAGTTGCCAAAGAATATATACAAATGATGCCATCTATATTTTAAAATACGCCAACCTAGCTTATTCACGGCTGATGAAGCCGACTTATCTTTAGCAGGAGTCTAATAGCAAATGCAGACCCACGACGATGGGAGAAGGAACGGATGAACACAGAGGCTTCCAAGGTGGGGGTTATAAATTATAAGTTGGGTAGTCACATAGGTGTTATTACTTACATCTTAATAAAGCATGTCAAATGTAAACGATGACAGCTTCTAAAAGGTAAGCGCTCCTCACGCCCCCTCACCCGGTGGATCACTGCACACCTGTGGTCGCTGAGGTGTGCTGTGCCGAGACAGTAGAGGGAGAGCCCCCAGCAAGACGGAAACTCTCATGCCCACCCCTTTGTTTTAGGGAAACTGGCTGCTGGAAGCAGTGGACTTTGCACAGCACGACGGCCCTTTCAGGGGATGAAGCTGGCCGAGAAGATGCCTTCTCGCTCCTAGCCCAGATTGGGTCCTTGGGTTGGACCCTGCGCCATGAGGTTCAATGAAACTGGCTGTCCTTTGCTTCTTATACCATGACATCTAATGAATATGTCCAAGGACAGTGCCCTGCTGGAATGAAATGCAAAGAAACGATGTGCACCTCTATGTACACTTACAAGGTATAGACTTAATAGAAGGTCTGCAATAAAAAAGGCATCATCACCTACAAAGCCCCGTATTGGCTAATCTGTTCATGCACCACTGTCAAGCTGCACAAGCCCGCCCAGTGGGGTCACAGTGACCACGAAGGCCCAGGAACCCCGTGTGGGCTGGTACGAAATGACCGTTCCCAGTACACAACAATGCAGGGCTATGAAACACCAACGCCTGCCTTTATTCAACATTTTAATCATTTGTTTGTCATGAATTTTTTATTCACTTTGATTTTATAAACTACGGCACCAAGTATCATTTATCTTGAATCCTGAGTGTGTGGTACCCCTTAAATTTTGTGCTCCAGACCTAACCCATGGCTCACCCTAACCGGGCCTCTCCAAGGCTCCCTGTTACGCTGTTTGTTTTCAGAAGAAAACTTCTCCAGCAGCAGCTGAAAAGTCAAAGGCGTGCTACCTTGTTCTGACCTAAAACACGTTCTCTCTCAGCCCAGTGGCTAAAGTCACCTCTGTTGCCAGTGACTCCAGCTAAACTTGCAAAGGGCATAGCAGAGCATATTGTTGGGTGGATATAAAATTCAAACAAATCAAATTCAATTAAAGTAGCATTTATAGAGTGCCTTCCATGTATAAGACACAGGAGTGAGCTCTCTGGGCAGGAGGGAGGGCATGCAAGGATAGGACAGGACGTAGCAGCACTGTCCCCCCGACCCCAAGGCACTCACATACTCACACTGTGGTGGGAACAATTCTGTGAATATATAGAAAAAAATCCCATATAATGATGGTCTCTCACTCTCTGCCTTCCACCGAGCAGAGTCTCTGTTTGAAAGCCCATCTATTCGCACCAGAGATCGTGTGCAATTTGTCTGATAGAAAAATAAAGCAAAGCAAAACCAAGCAAGAGTCACTCAACAAATATTTGTGCAGCACCCAATATTTTGCAGAAGTCTTTCTGGACACAAGATAAACAGTGAAGAGCACAGAGCTGTTATACCAGTGAGGGACAGTGAGTAATCAGTACGAAATTACAATGTAGTCTGATAATCAGTGCTTTGATGGGGCAGAAAGCAGGTTTAAGACTGGGCCCTTAACCCCAAATTATGTGTGGGTGTCAGAAAAAGCTTCCTACAGGAGAGGAAGTCCAAAACAAAAACATGGCCCTGGCTGGCATAGCTCAGTGGATTGAGCGCAGGCTGCGAACCAAAGTGTCGCAGGTTCAATTCCCAGTCAGGGCACATGCCTGGGTTGCAGGCCATGACCCCCAGCAACTGCACATTGGTGTTTCTCTCTCTCTTTCTCTTTCTCCTTCCCTTCCCTCTCTAAAATTAAGTAAATAAAATCTTAAAACAAAAACAAAAACATGTAGTAGTTAATCACTGGGATGGATGCTGGGCAGGGAAATGATAAAAAGCTAAAAAAAGGGGGCAATCAAATGCCAACATCAATGACAGGTTTTAGAATTATTTCACTAAGGCAGGAAAGCAGTCATCATAAAAACACTTCAGTGAGCAATTGCTAACATATTAGAAACCTTCTTAAAATAGGAAGTCTCATCAATGAAATAAATGTATACACAAAGAAATAGAATATAGTGAATCAAATGGAAGTTTTTGAATGAAAAATTTTAATAGCCAAAAATCTTTAAAACTCAATAAATGAACTCAACACCAGGATGGAAAGAGAAGAGAAAAGAATTTCTAAACTTGAAGAAAGAACAATAGAAATGACCCAATCTGAACAACAGAGAGTAGACTGGGGTGGAAAAAAAAGAGGCTCATTGTTCTATGATACCAAGTTAAATATCCAAAATGCAGGCCACTTGAGTCTCAGAAGGAGAGAAGGAAATGGGTGGGGATCAAGAAATACTTGAAGAAGTGATGGCTGAAAAATTTCCAAATTTGGCAAAAGACATACAAGCTTATGATCGCAAACAGCAGAGTTCATTCCGAACAGGATAAACCCAAAGAGATCCATGCCAGGACATATTGCAGTAGAACTTCTGAAAACTGAAGGCAAAGGAAAAAATCTTAAAAGCAGTGAAGGAGAAATGATACTTCCATGTAGGCAGAATGACAGCGGATTTCTCACGAGAACTCATGGATGCCAGAAGGAAATGTCACCATGCTTTTCAAGGGCTGAAAGAAAATAACTGACCATACAGAATCCTCTCCTAAACAAAATCATATCCTTGAGGGATAAAAGGAGGAATCAGACATTCTCAAAAAAAGAACAACTGAGAGGATTTGCCACCAGCAGACCTACCCTAAAAGAAGAGCTAAAGGAAATCATCTCATCAAAAGGAAAATGATGAAATGGACCTTGGAATATGAAGATGGAAGGAAGAACCTAGTAAGCAAGAAGAATGGGTAAATGAGATACAACTATACTTCTCTAGAATTTTCTAAATTATGTTTGACAGTGGAAGCAAAAATTACACCTGTCTGACGTGGCTCCAAAGAGTAAGATGACTTTCGGAGGGAAAGGGGGCAGGGGAGGCAATAGAGCACAGAGAAGGGGGTGTAGGAAGGAGACTCAACTTGGGGGGGTAAACAAACAATAGAACACACAGATGATGTGTTACAGAAGTGTATATCTTCAATCACATACAATTATTATAGAATTGTATATAACTTTTAAAGGATTTCATTTATTTATTTATTTTATTTATTTTTAGAGACATGGGAAGGGAGGGAGAAAGAGGGAGACAAACATCGGTGTGTGAGAGGCACATCAATCAGCTACCTCTCCCACGCCCCCAGCTGGGATCCTGGCTGGCAACCCAGGCATGTGCCCTGACTGGGAACTGAACTAGCAGCCTTCTGCTTTGTGGGATGACACCCAAACTACTGAGCCACACCGGTCAGGGCTGAAACCTATATAATTTGATTAACCAACGTTACCCCAGTAAATTCATTATAAAAAGAAATAAATGCAAAAAAACCACAAAAAAACCCCCACAAATGTACGTAGAGAAAACATTCAAAGTGACATTGTAATTGATGGGCAGAAGGAACTTCATGAAAGGGTTCATGCTGCACTTGAACTGGTGAAATGACAAGACCAGTAGGATGTGGAATTACAGGTGATTTTCCCTTTGAAGCTAATTGAAGGGTACTCCCACCCTGGGCCACCATGACCTCTGATTGCCATCACCAAATGACTAACACGTTGAATGAAGAGGTTCCACTTCTCTACTTCCTCCTCATCTTATATAACTAATGAATCACGATGGGCCCGTGTAGCATTTTTCTCTGCTGGTTGTGTTGTGTGTCTTTTCCTACTACAGATGATCTCCTACTTTTCTCTCCTCTCCAACACAGACCTAGCTATTACATTTGCCACTGACCTTTCAGAATGAAATGGGGCTTGGGAGATGATACTCTTCGCTTGGTGAATTGCAGAGCCCTAAATCCTGGGATTACAGGTCAGGTGGGCCAAGGCGGTACTGGATGCCTCCCTCCACCTCCCACTGAGAGGACAATTGTCTCCGAAAGGAAACAAGAATGTTTTCTCCTGCCTGGATTCCCCAGGCTAACTTAACAGCACCCATCCCTCATGTCAGAATCCCAGCTGCTTCTTCGTGGCTCTAACTGTGAATGTGGTTTTAGGTCAATTACATTAGGAAGGTTAATAAGTTCTAGGCTGGAGGTTCTGCGTTGCCAAATCCACATTAATCATAACTCGAAAAAAGTTCAAAGTCCAGGCAGGAGGGCACATGGGACGGGTCAGCTCCCACACACAGAAGGGCACAACAACACGGTAGCGATGATGATGATGAAGATAGTAATAATCCCTTCTATTTACATTGTTCTTTATGTCTTTTCTAATGCTCTCAAGTGCATTATCTCATCAATATTGCGCTATCACTCATCTATAATTCTCTGCTTCATTTCAAGGGAGTTGTGATCAAGAGGCTGTTAAAAAAAATTACAGTTTCCAAACTCACCCGATGCTTTCTTCCTGAGCCCACTGAGCGTAAAGGGATGAAATTTACTCCACGGAGATAAGGCCAATCACGGGTGATGAACCAAACGCTTAAAAACGCACAGTCACTGAATTCTTCCCCTGCAGTCCCAGCCTGCACAGAAATCAAGCATATGATTGTTGTCTCAGCCCCTCTTTTCATCAGTTCACTGTGCAAGCACAAAAGCACTCTGACCTGGGGTGGTGCCCCAAGGGCACCTGAAGGTCAGCTATTCTGGGAATATTCAAAAATACCCTCAGGGCACCTCAGATCTTCAGTCTGAGCTTCCTGCAAGGGTTGGCAGATGCTGCTGACTTCCTAGTCTACAGGCCAAAGATATTTATAGTTTTTTCTTGTCATACACATAGTAGTTACAATACCTACTAAACGCAACCTTCAGCAAAGCACTGTATCAGCCCTCAGAGACCAAGCTCACATACAGCCAGGGGAGATGGGGTTCCCCTGGGGGCTGGAGCACAAGGACAGATTCTGGGAGTTACTGAAGCAAATACCCAAGAAAGTGGAGCACAAAAGAAAATGTGACATGGATTCTGGAGGGCAGAACCCTGCCGGGCTAAACCAAATCAAGTCCTTGATTTTTGTTTCCATGAGTCAATAAAATTCTTCTTCTGTCCTGCTTGATCTTATTGGAATTGCCTTTTTCCAATAACCAGTATACTTTCCGCCCACTGTTGCTGCCCTTCAATGCCAAACTCTCCTGTACTACATACACTCTTCCATGGAAAACCAAGCTGAAATCTTTTTTCTAAGTATTACCCAGTTTTATTTTGAAAATTGAGCCAAGAAATCACAGAAAAAAATAGTTACACACACTATTATTTTGTCCAGAACTACGTTTACAATTTCTGATGCTATCCAGGTGTATGGAGTGTGGGTGGAAAGAAAATTTAAATTAAGGTGATTTCGGGAAACCGCTCTGTGGAATATCGTTGAGAGTTCACTAATTCACTTGGCTTTGGCCCAAACGGCACACTTAAAATGAAGTTCCATTACCATCTCAGCTGAGATGCTTTGCAAGACTACAAGATGCATCCATAATGATAAGATGAGCTCCAGAAAGTAACATTTAGTGACCTCTCTCTACGTGAAACTGAAATTGCCACAAAATTAGGAGAAGCTAGAGCTCATACTAAATAGTTCTTATGACTATAAGAAAAACTCTTACGACCTGGGTGAATTTCTCTGATAATCAATAAAACTGCTTCTTAGCCTAAGGTATATCGATAAATGCAATTGTGATTCTTTTAACCCATCTTGACTCACCAAGGACCTGGTCAGAGCAGTCGGTTGGAGCTGATCTCTGTTTCGGTTTTGTTTTATTCCTTTTGCTCCTCTGGACGTAGATGAGCACACACAGTTCCTGCGTGTCTCTCCTCCACTTCCCCTTGTGAAGTGAAGAAAACGCATTTGAATACAAGTGAGACTGGCGTTATTAGAGAGGCGACTTTGCATTTTCTTGCTCCATGTCCCCTTTTGAACCTCGGGGAAAGTGATTCATTCTTCATTTCATGCCAAACAATTACCATTCATCCTTTCCAATCCCTTTCTTACGTATTCACTCCCTTTGTTCATAGACATTACTCCAATTCTTCATCTGTTCTCCAATAGGCAATTTGTCTAATGTGTTTACGTGTATCTTTTGCTTATGTGTACTCCCGCATCAATGGCAATGCATAGTTTAAGTGCGTGTATTAATTTTTTTCATGGGAAGTGTAAAACACACTCAAAGCAGAAAGAAAGGTATGATGAACCCCTGTGGATCCATCATCCGCCCACAGCAGTTACCAAATCATGAACATTCTCGTGTTGTCTACACTCCCACAGAATTTACCTTAGTACCAGCTCATTTTAAAGCGCATCCCAGACATCATATCATTTTATCCATAAACTCTTCAGTATAGATCTTTGAACGATAAGGGCTCTTATTAAAGACATAACCATAATATCATTATCATACCAAAAAACTGACGGTGATTCCTAATGCCATAACATGTCTGGTCCGTGTTGAAATCTGACAAAAATATGTGTTTACAGTTGCCTTTTCTAATGTAAATCCAAACAAGGTCCACACATTCCATTTTGATGTATCCATGAATTCTCTTTAAATCAAGAATTTCTCCATTCCCTGCCCCCTGTAATTAATGTCTTTGAAGTGGGGTTGTTTCCCCAGCAGAATCCCTACGTTCTGGATTTTGTGTTTGCTTCCCCATGATGCCATGAGCTGTATTCCTCTGCTCAGAGACCTGCATTTCTTTTGGCAACAAAACCAGGTGAGTGCTGTTGCATTCCTCCCCTGAGAGGCACCTCGTCAGCGGCAGTCTCTCTGTTTAGCGTATCAGTGGCCACGGGTGACCATTGTTTATATGCACTATTTTGTTAAGGACATATAAAGTGTTACTATTTTAATCCTGTAATTCCATCTTCTTTTATTTGCTGGCCTTGTTTACAGAGAGAAGCATTTCTTTATCAATGGCAGGGTCACTGCAAGATGACATTTAAACAGAAAAGGCAGGTTAAATGCTTGATTTTCCCCAGACCTATCTGTAGAATAATTAGTTCGCTTCCAAATATTCTCTAAAGCAAATCAATGAGTGTTTTAAAGTATCATTATGCACCCACAGGCTTTTAACGCGTGTCACATGTCTGAATTGACCACATTTATCATTCACACTGTCACAGCGTTCTGCCCGTAGCCTCTGAAGTTGGCTTCCAATGACTCTCTTTTTATTCTTTTAGTGCAGTTTGATTCTTTAATGAAATGAGTGCTGATTTATTGTGATATAATTCACATGCCATATAGTTCACCATGGAAATGTACAATTACATGGGCTTCAGTACATTTACGGACTGGCGCCACCATCGCAGAACCTAACTGTGGAACGTAGCAGTCATCCCAAAGCAACCCCGTGCCTCGTCCCAGACTCCCTGCGGTCTCCCTCCCCCAGAGCCCCAGGCACCTGCTCATGTACTTTCTGCAGCTAAAAGTTTGCTTTTTCTAGACAGTTCATATGCGTGAAATCACACAGTCAGTGGTCTTTTGCATCTGGTTTCTTTCGCTTAATATATTGTCAAAGTTAGCCCTGGCTGGTGTGGCTCAGTGGATTGAGTGTGGGCTGTGAACCAAAGGGTCGCTGGTTCAATTCCCAGTCAGGGCGCATGCCTGGGTTGTGGGTCAGGTCCCCAGTGGGAGCCACGTGAGAAGCAACCACACACTGATGTTTCTCTCCCTCTCTTTCTCCCTCCCTTCCCTTCTCTCTAAAAGTAAATAAATAAATAACAAAAAATATATATATTTTCAAAGTTAATCTATGTTTAGCATGTACCTGTCCTTCATTCCTTTTTGTTGTCAATTGCTATTCTTTCACAAGGCTATATTACATTTTCTTCATCAGTTACTGGAGATTTGGGTTGCTTCCACTTTGGGAACAGTGAATATTATGAATAATGAAGCTAATGAACTTGGGTGTAGATGTTTTTATGTTGACATACGTTTTTATTTCTCTCGGGCATATATACAGGGATGGAATTGCTGATAACTGCCAGCCTGGTTTCCAAAGTAACTCCCTATTTTATATCCCCACCAACGGTGCACAGAGGTTACCGTTCCTCTACATCTTTATCAATACTTGTGATTAGCTTTTTGATTACCACCATTGAACTGGCTAGGAAGTGGTATTTCCTTGTGGTTTTGAAGATCATATTTCTTTGCTCATATATGCCAGTAAGTGAATATTGACTGATTAACTCTCAGACATCAGAGACTGCCCTAGAACCACACTGATTATTTGCAAACTAGAAATATGAGACTTCTCTACTACTTTTTGCTGCACAAACTTGAGTCTTTTTATTTTTTATTATTTTAATACTTCGATTGTATTTTTTTCCATTGGCATTTAGTCCTCGTATACCCCCTCCCCCCAGCCATCACCACACTATTCTAAGTTATAATAAAAGTGATATAAAATCATCTTTGTTTTAATCTAGGCTTAGATTACTTTGAAATCTTGGAAATTTTTATCCTTCCATATATATGTAGCTATTTAATAAGGCATTAACTATAGCAATTCTTAAAATTTAGAAGACACTTACATCAGGTAGTAAAGATACAATATTAAAAAGTTCCATTAGGTCCGAGGTTTTATAGACCGTGAATTAACGGCATCTGGGGCCCCACAAAGCTAATTAATTGGCTTAAGATAGTTAAACAAGAGTATGGTCACACCAGCACTCCCTTTGAAATGCTCGAAGATGCCCACGTGACCGGTCAATGTGATGACAGGACCAGCGTGCCCAGAATGCAGCTGTGAGGCCCAGCTGCTGGCCCCACCTCGCAGCGGCCGATGTGGGGACAGAGCACAGCAAACGAGACAGCAAACGTGTCTGGTTTAAGGTCAGTGATACAGGCGCAGCTGGTGCTCCCACTCCATGAACTTTGATTGAAAAGACACTTGCGTTCCTGGTTAATATTTTCTACCAGTTATTCGGAGCGAGACCCACCAGTCTGCACACGTCCTGGTCACAACAACCATGTTCCGGAGGCACTAGCTCTGTTTTATGAGTCTGCAGACTGGGCGCCTTACAGGAGGTCAGTGATTTTTTTGAAAGCTCACACGACTAAAATAAGTGAAAGAACCAGAATGGAAATCCGGACCCAGCCTTCCTCGAGGTTGATTCTTCCTCTCCGTGGCCACATACAGAACACCCTCATGGGTGTCTAGGAACCCCTCTACCACTGGCAAGCAGGCACAGGGGCGCGCCTAAGCCCCTGCCCATCGCCTGGCCCACCAGCTCAGCTGTGGGAGACAGAAGACCAAGCTTGGGATCGGCGAGTGTGGGAAATAAAGTCTGCTGTTTGTCTGGACCTGGATGTGTTTCGCTGTGCACTGGCACTGTGTTGAGTACTTTACGTAAAGAATTCACTAAATCTTTGCCATTAGGTAGGTGCTATTGGCATTTCTGTTTTAGAGATGAGTACACGGAAGCTCAGAGGTAAGGCGAAACCCAGAATCCCCCCAGGCGCTAACTTAAGGGTCAGTACCATCACTGGGACGGGTGCCTGGCTCTGTTGGACTCCTCCCCTATCTTTCTCATCCGGGTATAATTCAGCCCTCACAAACAACCGAACTGTAAACAAGCGTGATGACGCACAGCTTTCCGCGGGTTCTCGGTCCCTCCTCTGCAGACGGGCGGCGGGTAACAACGGACCAGCCGTCAGAAATCTTGGGAAGGTTAAATGTTATAATGCAAAGCAAGGAACTTAGCATCCAACCAGCCTTCCTGACCCAGAAGTCAATGCCCTGTTCTTTATGAATGCACGGCGTCGCGACCGTTTATTCATACATTAGCAAATATTCATTGCGTGCCGATGGCTAAGCAGGCCACAGTTTGTGGGGTCAGAGAATGAATGCGTGTGCATAATTGAAAACGCGTGTTCCGTACCCTTCTCTCTCACCTGGGCACAGAAGGTTGGACTGAAGAGCACTCTCAGTTTTGCTCAAATGAAAACACGGACGACGCTTTAAAAGCTGCAGCTTGGCAGGCAGCACCATGTTCAGATTGAGAACAAGGAACCGGGATATTGAGGTCAGAAGATGACACTTCCTCCCTCATATTCCTCACCTGTGAAAGGAGAATTTAATCATTGGGATGTAGGGTGGATTAAGTGAGTTAATACACCCCAAGCACTGTTCTGAGGAACAGTGAGAGGCGCAAAAGTGAACTCTGCAAATGTAGCTGATTAGAGTTAATTTTTGGGTTCCAGACTGAGCTCTGCTGTCTTCATGGTGCGTGATCTGTTTGTTTGTTTGTTTGTTTGTTTGTTTGTTTGTTTCAGTTTGTTCATTGCTGTTAGAGACAGAGGAAGGGGAGAGTGAAACATTCATGCAAGAGACAAGCATCGATTGGTGGCCTCACACACGTGCACCCGGACCAGGGATCGAACCTGCAACCTTTCAGTTATGGGACAAGGTTCCAACCAACCCAGCCACACCTGCTAGGGTGTGTGTGATCTTAAGCAAGTGACTTCTCCTTTCAGAGCATCAGTATCTCTAGCTAAAACCATATTGACTAACTTGATCTAGTAAGTACTCTTTGCCAGAAGTACTTCTAAGCTCTGGAGATAAAGAAGCAAACAGGATATACAGGAGCCCTGCCTCAGTGGGAACCCCAGGAAATTTGTACTGAGCCAAACGAGGAGATGAAACCAGTTATGTGAAAACTGGGCAAAGACCTCTCCAACCAGGGAACAGCAGGTGCAAAACACAAGCAAGCAGGTATTTTGAAAAGAAAGCCAGCTTTTCAGGCAAGTTTCAATTTTCCTTATTTCCACCGCCCCCCACTTTTTATTGTTCGCATTTTAACCAGTGCACCATTAGGACTCCCTGGCAGTATTTGTTACGGTAAGTGCAGACAGCAGAAGTAAAGCACCCAGTCTGAAGTTTCGGGTATAGTAAGAACTTGGTAATATGTTTGTTCCTTTTCCTTATCTTCAGCCAATGGCCGTAACTCATCATCTGACCCTGAAGCGAAACCTCATACACATTCGTCTCACAGAGAACAGACAGGGTGACGTGCTTTTTATTTTGTGAACACCACTTATTAACATGCCCGGAGGGACGTTAAATGACTGAAGTCTCTGTGACTTGCCTCTCCAGTGCCGTTTGATTTAAAGGTGTCGTTCCTGACCCTGTCATCATCTAGTTTTTAAAGCTCCGTGCTTCTGCCGGCACAACGTCAAGAAATGCTCCTGAAAAATGAAGAGGCGCTGGAGATAATAAAGTCAGATGTCAGTGCATGGGCCATCTTTCTCCCCACAGCTGGTCATCACCAAATATCATAAGATCTGTCATAATAAAGGGCGCACCTCATAAGTGAGCTGACGGGGCACAAGAGGTTGGGGATGATTTATAGTCGGCCAGCCCATGACAGGGGCAAGTGGTTCCCTTGAGGACACCCAGCTTTTCATTGTTTGTAGACGGATGCGTGGAACGCAGGTAGAAACAGCCTGGGGACAAAGGCCAAGCAGGAGTTCATTAACTGTATAAGCGATCATTCCAAACTGCCCTGTGACTTGGGAAGAATGAATACTTCTTTCTGCTGGGATTCAAAAAAGTCATACGCTGCCATTTCCGTTCATCTCCAGACATTTCCACCTCTCTTAAAAAGTCATCCGAGGAAGCACTCCTAAGTATGGTATCAGTTTGAAATGCCCAGTAATCAGGGATACAATTCTGTTAATGCCTTGATTGCTATTGGGGTGATCATTGTAACAGCAACCATTCATTGGGTGGAAACTGAATCAGGCATCTAATGAAAGGCCTTCATATGTGTGACAGAGAACGAGTAATCACCCAGTTTCTTTTTCTTTCCTTTTTGCATTTTCCAGCGCCCACACAGCTGGGCAAAGCCGTGGGACTCCAGCTGACCAACCGCTGCAGCGGGGGTTGCATTCGGATTCGGCAGTGAAGACACGCAACTCTCCCGTGGTCCGCTCTTCTCCCACAGGGCAGGCGACCCTCCAGCCGTTAGAGCTCCCCTCAGCCTGGGCACACGAGTCGCCATCTGGTGCAGAAGTCCCGTGAACCGCACTGGGCGTGAGGCGTTGTGACAAGGACATCTTTGTAGTCTGAAGCCGCACAGGTGTGGAAGTTAACCAGCCTGTCCTGACTAACACGCACAATATCATATTAAACTCCTCCCATCAGCCTGGACAGAACTGCTGCTAAGAGGCTGAGACACAACCACTCCCGTATTCAGGGTTAAAGGGCTGCTGCGTGGAGAAGCTCAGGAATGGTCACCAAGTCCGAGGCTGAAGAAAGCCAGCACCCTGTGAAGTGGTGAGAATGCACGCGTGGTCCTGATGGCCACGGCTCCAGTTCTGGCTTCAGGCCGCAAGGAACGTACCTCGCACCGGTCCCTTACCCTATCTGTGCCACACATTTTCTCAGCCAGAACCAGAGATCCCATTAGCACAGGTCTAACCGGGTTTGCTATGAGGCTTAAGTGTGCCTGGCACATTAGATGCATTCATCGTGATTCCTGCTACCCTCGTCTATCACAGAACCAGAAAAAGATAAATTTACAAAGGGGAACATTCTCGTACACGGGGGAGTCCAACCTCCCCTGTGTTATAAGCCCGGTGACTGGGGCCCAGGAGGCGTATGAGCTTGTCCAAAGCGCAGAACAGAAGGAGACCGGGACCTCCTCCCTCCACATTCCAGCGGGTTTCCCCTTCCTTGGCCGACTCCAGCTCTAAGGAGGTCAGTGCCGCCGGGGAAGAAAGGATGAAAATTCTTCGTCACTTTCATGCTGATCTGTATATGCTTGGTTTCTCCCCCTTCCAAAAGTGCTGATGAAAAACTTGCTCCCTGCCCCAAAGAAGGCAGCTCTTAGGAAACAGAGCAGGTAAGTGGAGAGCCACACTCAATCTAATAAAAGAATTAATCACTACTGACAACACTCTCTCCTCCATTTGTCTTCAACACGGCATTTCTGACGTCTGGCGATTTTGTTAGGTGTCCTAAGGTAGCGATAAGGCAGAGAGAGGAAGCTTAGCATCCCCAAACAAGCGAATTGTTCTTCTCAATAAAAAGAAAAGCAAGGAAGGAGGAAGGGAAGTAAAGCAGGAGGGAACGAAGGATTGAGAAGAAGGAAAAGGGAGGAAGGGAGGGAGGAGAGAAGGAAGGAAGGAAGGAAGGAAGGAAGGAAGGAAGGGGAAAAACACAGAGAAAAAGAATGTAGCTATCTCTGTTGCTCTTCCAGAGTGATAATATATCTTCTAATCTGATATTGGAGACACTTCTCTCACTGAAGATATTGAATTGCTGTTGTGGGCATTTGGACACTTCAAAAATATGTTAAATCTCTGCTATCCCTGTAGTTACACAAGTGATTTAAATTAGACATAAATTTACGGTGCAAATGCTGTGATGCCGTGAGTTGCCTGCTTTAACTTTTTTCCTTTCCCAGCATTAGTTCCTTAACAGACTGCAAAGCATCTATATAGTAATGTGGCGTCTGACCATTCTCCCCCCCAAAACTTTGGCTACCACCTGTGTTGTCAGCTAGATAGCCTGTTTGTCCACGTCTGGGGGTGTGGCCGAAAACCCTCACCGCACTCGTGCGGCTTGGGCCCCCGTGAACACGCCGACAGCTGTCCGACGCCCGGAATGACGGGAACTGGGCTGCACCCCACCCACTCTCTGCTTGCCTTCGTCCGGCTGCTGCCTCTGGGAAAGGAAAAAACTTTGCTCCAAAATTAGTGGTAACATCGCCACGGAAAAACGTGATATATCCTAGAGCCTATTTGGGGAAGATATTTGAAAAATGATGGAAAAGTTCAAAATACGTCCACACGAGACCTGAGCATCACAAAACAATCACAAAAGCAGCCCGCTCAGTGCTTTCACGGGCCTTTTCACCTTCCTCCCGAGCGCCCGGCCAAGGTGCCAATGCAAAGAACCCCCTGGCTCAAACGCTGCGATCCCTTCCCCCGCCCAGCGTCCGCGGATCTCCTGGATCTCCTACGAGGAGCGCAGGCGCTGAACTAGCCTCCGCGGATACAGAGGATGCACAGACCTGGTCTGACCACGGGCAGCTTCCGTTCTAGAGGAGGAGAGTCAGACAAATTTAAAAAATGCATCTGGACAGTGCAACAAGTGGAAAACACGATGGGGAAAATCAAGCAAGGCGGGCTAACAGAGGATGATGAGCGTGGCGGGGAGGGGCCAGGGAGGGCCTCTGTACGGGGACTGTTTACATGGAAACGACAGCCCAGGAACAGCCCAGCAACGGGCTCAGCAGTAAGGGTTTTCCCTTGCAGCAGTTTTTCTCACTATGGTTGGTATGGACCCTTATGGGATGTTGGAAAATGAAGATTCAGGACCTGCCCAGGGCTGCGGAGCCCCACCTTTGCAGGTGGGACTTGGGGGCTGGAATTCCTGACCGAGATCCCCGCATTCCAGGCGACCCACCCAGAAGTCTGGGAGCTTCTAGGCTACCACCCATAATTTCTTTCTTTCTTTTGGATGTGGCATTAATAATTTAATTGAGTTAATAATTAATAATTTTGGTAAGGCTGTGTGAATAATAAAGCCCCTTGTATTAAATCCTTACGGTGTGTCAGGCACTCTGCATACAGTGATTCCCTTGATCCTTACAACTGCCCCGGGAGGTAGGGTTTCTGACCTTTTACTCTCATTAGTTTACAATTAAAACCGGTTCTAGCTTGTTTCAGCCTGAAAAGGCGCTTACTGGAAAAGTCCTTGTTAACCCACAGCGCTGAAGGTAAAGCCAGGAGACCAGGTCTCTATTAGTGAAGGATTTCTTATCCGTCTCTTCTGCATCCCTCGTGTCACTGAAGCGACCTGATCTCTGATCTGTTGTTCCTGTGTTTCTGAGCTCAGTCTCAGATTCCGCGGAGGATGAGTCTTAGTGGCGTGGCCCCGATTCCAAGCCCGCAGCCCGCCTTGGAATAGGCACCGGAGTTAATCGCCTTCCTGAGCCCTCTGATAAGAGTTAGGGAAGTTGCCTTCCCCCCAAAAAGGAGAAAGACAATTACACAAAGGAGACTGATGAGTTGTGTCTCCGGCGAAGGAGCTGGCATCTAGGTGATTTCATGTGGTCAACATCACACAGGTGGTAGGCAGCTGCGACAGAAGTGAAACTCGCCTCTGATTTTAAAGACAGCTGTGTATAGTTATGCACACACACACACACACACACACGTGTGATTCATCCCGCATGCTCTTCCCCTTGAACTTGCTCAGGGGCTGTGACTGCTCTGACCAATAGAGTAGGGTGGGTATGGCAGCATGGGACTTCTGAAGCTAGGCCATAAGAAGGACAGAGGTTCGGTCTCTCTCGTTCCCTGTCTCCCTCTCTCGCTCTCTCTCCCCGACGTCCTCCCTCGGAGCCCAGCCACCGTGTGATAGGGCACCTTGGACCCAGATCCCGACAATCCCAGGTAAAGTGTCAGCCAAGGGTCAGCGCCCCACCAGGTGTGTGCGTGAGTGAGCAAGCCTTCTGACGGCGGCTCCAGGCCGCGCCTCGGGCTCTCCCCCGCTGGTGCCGGGCAGAGCGGAGACCCACCCCCAGGGCTGAGTCCCACCGAAACGCAGAGCCGTGGGCAAAATAAGCCTCACTTATTACCTAGCCATAGTAACACAGGGACTCTGCTCAAACCAGCATTACTTCACTGTCCCCAAAGGGAATATTCATCAGAACGCAGAAAGTAGTTAGTTAAGTCATAAAGGGTTCTTAAGACAGCTCCTTATGAACGCCCTAAAGTTACTTGCTTTCAGAGTCTAAGTTACCTATGGTCTTAGGTAGACTTAGTCGCCCTCCCTTTCCATAAACTTGTGTGTGTGTGTGTGTGTGTGTGTGTGTGTGTGTATATATATATATATATATGCTGCTACTGTAGCACCCGTCACCTTGTATCTTACTTGGTATTTGCATCTCTGTTTATTCCCATTTGGATGCACTCTTCAAGGATAACAGGTTAATTTTTAATTCTAGGCCCACCGTCAAGCATATAATGCCTGGCATGTATTCAGTGAACTGCTGAGCCCTCTCAGCCTCCGTTTACTCGTCTATTAAATGGGGTTAATAATAATACCTACCCTTACCAATTGGCCACGAGAATACTGAGACAAAGCACGCACAACTCCGCATAAACTGACCGAGCCCTGTCAAGGCCAGCCCTCGGTCGCCCCCCAGGGCACCAACATGGACGTGAACATGATGATTACGAGTCCCACCAAATTCATAGGGTTGACGATGACGTCACTGGGGCAATGAAACGATCTGGTTCATCAAAGTCTGCGCGGCACGATGCCCAACACATGGTAAGAACTCTGCTCGCGTTCATTATCAACTTCACTATTTTTATGGGGCAGATACTGGATTTGCCTCTCCAGCCTTCAATCTTGCCCTTGTTCTCAGTCACAGAATCCGGATTTTCGCTCGTGAAAACGACGTGCCCAGATGGAAGGACACTTCCCATCTGCCTTCCTGTGGGTGGTCATTCCGCTGCCCCCCAGTGCAAATGCTTTCGGAGGGCTTTTGGGAAAGTGGGGCGAGGCCGTAGTGTGCTTGGCAGAGCAACGCAGCCTGCTGTCCGCCTCACTGGTAGTTGGCAGTGGCCGTGAAACACAATCCTGTCCACCAGAACACACCCCATTTCTCCAGGGTCTTTGAGCCCAGGTCTAGCCTGCCCTAACACAGGCACCCTTCCTTTCTTAGAAGGAAGTCAACACTGGGGTTGCTTGGGCAGCGCATTCTGGAAGTATCGTTAGGAATTCCCCTAGGATCAGACTCGGAGGAGGGCTGAGAGGAAGCCGGGCTGGGTACGGGAGGAACGGGAGTTGCGACAGAAGCTCAGACAAAGCTACGAGGGGCTCTGAGCATGAGGCGACTCTTCAGAATCGTTTCGCGCTGCTACACATCGGTCAGTCATTTGATGACCGCCACCTCCAATGGGGCATGACCTTGAGCTGTCCTCACCCATCAGCCCAGGGCTCTGCCCTCCAGTCCTCTGTTCCTGAAGGGCGGGGAGGGAGGCAGGGCCACAACAGAGGGAAGATGAGGCTGGTGGTGTAGCGGCCATTTTCACAGGATGCAGCAAATACCGAGAGGTGAAAACACATGCTGAGCACAGTTGGGCGGAAACACCTCCGGCTCCTGCAGCCTTGACCACGCTGCGGAATAATCTCACCAACCCTAGACTGACTTCCTCTGGATTTCTTAGTGTGTCATGAAAGTAACTTCCTATTTGCTTAAACCACCGTATACATGACTGATGCATTACTGTTATCACTTGGCAAAAACACATGTCTAACGACCAACACAACATTATGAATCTATTTTCCGTCACTCTGATTTCCAAGATCCATCCTATGCATTTCCCCGCTACGGGCAATAGTTGCCTAACTTGTTTTTACTTCTCTAAGAAGCCCACTGCAATATGCATAGCCCTCAAAGACCTCTTCCCGTGGTACCTGCTTGGCCACATCCATGGTACACTTCATTCCTTTAAACACTTTTGCACCTTTTTCTGTGCTCAGTCTGCTGGTGCCTGATTATCCCACATGCACCACCAGGTCGCACCCCGGCTCTCCCATTGCCAGCCGCTGGAGAATACGTTTCACCGTGCGGAGTGCAACTGGGCCTCCCTCAGTTTAAATGCACCGTGATGTGGGGCGCAGGAAAGGGACTGATCAGTACTTGCTGGAATGAACTGGAGCTCTAACAACACCATTTTCAATACATGTTAGCTCTCCGATGATATGGCAAACTGATAAGGCATGCTGTCTCCTACAAACAACAGAGTACAGGGCTTATAAAATTAGATTGCTTAATCCCCTTGCAGCAAACTTCCATTTAATGAAAAGCAGGCCGCTCTGGGGGGGCCGCCGCTGTCCTCTCCCCAGCAGACGACACTCCGCCTGAATGTTGCGGAGCCTTGTATCCGACGTCCTCTGACAGCGAAAGGAACCAGGAGCAAAGACCTGCTGAGCGCCGGGAACGGGGGGCGGGGAGCAGAGCTCTCATCAATAGTCAATCGTACACCGGCACCTCGTTCATATGGATGGAAGGCGGCCTCTCGGGGAGGGTCCAAGGACAGAGTGTGACAAGGACCTTGGGACTACCTCCTCGGCCTGTCTTTCTCAGCTGCTCCTTTGCAAGTATCCCTGCGAAGGCCCCGCCTTCCTCTGAGCGCTAAAGTGTCTTAAGCCAGAAGGCGCGGCCGGTAATGAGGGCACACACGTCGGTGGCGGGTGGTGCAGTGCCCAAGAGCACCCGGTTTCCGGCGATGGCATTGTCTGCCACAGGCAGTCCACACCCTTTCTCAGAAACCCTCCCACCGATCCCACCTGCGGGTCGTCTCCGCCCAGCTCTGCAGGAAACACTGTCCGGGGCAACACTTCCAGGCGAAGGATGGATGGGGAGGCGTGGTCTCCGAGGAACCAGGGCGGGGGGCGTGGCACGGAAAGGGAGGGAAAGCAGGTGCGAAGGCGCCCATGGGGTTCTAGGAGCAACGTGACCCCACGGAGAAATGGAGCAGGATGGATCAGATGAAGAAAGGGAGGAGCACCGTAACTTTTTAGGATGTCTTGTCATAGTTTTAAGATGTTAATCCTCCTGCTTTTCAACAGTTATATACAGGATATTTAGCAAGCAGTGCTGAGCTTTCAGTTCCAGAAGCCCTTTCCTGAGAAACGAAGGGTCAGTGGTACATCGGGGAGGGGATGAATAAACCAAGCGAGTGTCACTTGTCACTCTTTTGGGTTCTGGGACGTCGTGCAAAAACCCTGAATTCCAGTCCCAGCTGGTGTAGCTCAGTGGATTGAGTGTGGGCTGCGAACCAAAGTGTCACAGGTTCAATTCCCAGTCAGGGTACATGCCTGGGTTGCAGGCCATGGCCCCCAGCAACCACACATTGATGTTTCTCTTTCTTTCTCCCTCCATTCCCTCTCTAAAAAATAAATAAATAAAATATTTAAAAATAAAAACCCTGAATTCCTTTTGGGGGGGGGGGAAGATACAATGAAGGACTCATATCTACAATATATACCCTATACCAAATGTAAGAAAACAAACAATCCAATCAGAAAGTGGGCATAAGCCTGGGACAGACCCTTCATCAGAGAGAATGTATGGACGGCAAATCAGCACAGGAAAATTTCTTTTCAACATCATTCGCCATTAGGGAAATACAAAGCCACAATGATATATTGTTACAGACCTACAAGAACAGCTAAAAGGGAGAAAAAAAGCAGTAGCATTTGTTACTGAAAATGCAGAAAATTTTAATTTGACTATTTTCAAATTCATATTCAACGGCATACTATTTCAAACTCAATACCCCTTTCCTTTTTTTGTCTCCGTTTTTCTGTAAAGCCGATCCAGTCATTTTATTTCAGTCAGATATCGTACTTTCCCGTTTCAGAATTTCCATGAGGCCTTTGAAATAGCTTTTGTTTCTCTGCTCATCCTTCCAATCTTCGCATGCATCACCAGCACATTCTACTTTTTTTTTTCCTATAAAAGAAACTTACAGTCAGTAGCTTTTATTACCTTTAAAACCACCACATCTGGGACCCTCAGGGTCGCTCTTGGTTGAATGCCTCTATTTTCCCTTCTCAGTTGTCTGTTTGGTGAGCAGTTCTGAATTGCGTCCCGCCCATTGTCAAGACTCTGGACCTCGCTATTTTCCCTGAAAGGGTGTTGATGAAGAGAATTAATTTGGTAGGACTCAAATCACACACTGTCTCTGAGGAAGCGGCTTCAATTTCTCTTTAAATCTTTCCTCTTTACCTGTTCTCCCGGTGCACGTGAGTTTGAGGGTTAGCCGGAGAATCTGGGAGAGGCGGGTCTCTCGCCCCCACCCCGCCACGGCTCTTTTCTTCCTGACTTGCCTCCGACCTACCGGTGGCCACAGACTCTTCTCCCTTCAGTTGGCTGTAAGACTGAGTAATTTGAGTCTGTAACCAGAGCAGAGTACACCCTGTAGAAAGCATCCTATAAGAAATCACCTGGCTGGCATAGCTCAGTGGATTGAGCTCGGGCTGCAAACCAAAGTGTCGCAGGTTTGATTCCCAGTCAGGGCACATGCCTGGGTTGCAGGCCATGACCCCCAGCAACTGCACAATGATGATGTTTCTCTCTCTCTTTCTCTCTTTCTCCCTCCCTTCCCTCTCTAAAAATAAATAAATAAATAAAAATCTTAAATCAAATCTTACATTGTTTTCAGGAGTTGCATAACTGGAGAAAATGATGGTATTCTTTTTTTTTCTATTGTGTGGCGGAAATCACAGTCCCAAGGTCGTGGTGCTCGAGGCTTCCTTCCGGGACCCTGCCTAACAGGGCCATCGCCCAGACAAAGGGTCCTGGAAGCCAGAAGCTGTTTTAAGGGGCTACTCATGGCAGAGGTCAAACTCAGCCCAGATCACTCATGTCGTAGAACGGGTAGTAGGACAATCTTTCGGAGGGTCTTCAGAAGACCTGCCCTTGGAGGGAGCCAGCATTTGGATGGTGAATTGGTGTCCTGGGGTTGCCATAACAAAGGACCACAAGCTGTGTAGCTTAAACGACAGGATGTATTGAGTCACGGTCCGGAGGCCAGAAGCCCACTGTCACGGGTGAGCGGGGCCGCTTCCTTCTGCGGGCTCTGAGGATCTGTCCCCGGTCCCTCTCCCAGCTGCGGTGATTCGCTGGCCGTTTTTGTCATCCCTTGGTTTTTAGATCGTCCGATCTCTACCTTTACTTTCACAAGGCATTCTCCTGACATCTTTACATCAATGTCCCTCTGGGTGTGAGCCCAGATCCCCGCTTTTTGTAGGGACACGCCCTGCTGGGTTATGGACTACCTTAGCGATCTCATTCTAACTTGATTGCCCCTCTAAAGACCTTATTTCCAGGTGAGGTCACATTACAAGATAATGAAGGTCAGGACTCCGACACACGTATTTGGGGGACACAATTCAATCACAGCAGATGCGGGGAACATGGAGGGTCACATGGCCCAGCCTCTGGGAGGCCGAGAAGTGAGGACACCCGTCTTTTGTCCTGTCTTCTTCTTTGTCGCAATGTGGCAGAGCATCAGCTAAAAGCAGGAGTAGAGGAAGGGGAGGAATAGGCTCCTGTCCCCTCTTTTTAAGACATTTTTCTTGAATGTATTGGGGTGACATTGGTTAATAAAAGTACAGAGGTTTCAAGTGCCCGATTCTACAGTGCACCGTCTGTACATGGTGCGTTCACCCTCACAAGCCAGGTGTCCTCCCGCCAACATTTGCCCCTGTGCCCTCTCCGCCCTTCCTCCGCCCCTACCCTGGGGCACTCACAATACAGATAGTTGCCTGTGTCTATGTGAGGGTTTTTTTGGGGGGGGCTTAATCCCTTTACATTTTTTACCAGCCCCTCCACCCCCTTCCCTCTGACAACTGTCATTCTCTTATGTGCACCTATGAGTCTGTTCCTATTTTGTTGATTTTGTTTGTGTATTTTATTGATGGGATTCCACAGCGGAGGGAAATCGTATGGCATTTTTGTTTCTCTGACCAGCTTGTTTCACTTAGCACAATACTCTCCCCACGGTGGAAAGCAGTGTGGGGTCCCCTCAAAAGATTAAACATGGGAGTGCCTTACGGTCCAGTAATTCCACTTCTCGGAATATAGCTGAAGAAACCTGAAGTGCTAATTTGAAAGGATATGTTCCCCTCTGTGTGCATTTACACAGTGGGGTACGACCCGGCCCGGGGGCCCATCAGCGGATGGAGGGACAAAGAAGCGATGGGACAGTCACACGGCGGGAGACGTCTCGGCTCCTGTCCCCTCTGCAAGGCCATGCTGGCTTCTCCAAGGAGCAAGGGGAAAGAATAACAATGCTGGAGCTGTACCTTCAGAGTGCTGTTCCTAAGGTAGACATTTTAACGTTTAAATTAAAATAGCATACTTTTCAGCTTAGGCATCTGCCTTGAACACAAGTAATTCCTTCATTCAATAATTCACTTTAAATTTGATTTTTTTCACTTTGCTTATACTTAGCCTAATGTCCTTCAATGATTACCCAAAAAATATTTAGGCCAATATTGTGAGGATTTTTATTCAAACTCAGAATCAAGCAATTAACTTCCCAAGTTAATTCTTCTCTTTTTTTTTTCCAGCCTGACTATATGGGGGAGAAAAGGACATGTACTTTTCTTCCATACTTGAAACAAATTTACTCACCATGGGTCCTGACACAGGTGGTCTGCATTAAGATCTGTGATTTCAATGAGGCCGTAAGCCTCGTGACAAGTGTCAGCTGAATTAACAGCATCCTATCAGATTAGACTGAAACTGCAGGAGATACTGAGATCCTCAGAAACCACAGATCATGGATTTCTTGGGAGTCATCCATAATTACCATTCTCATAGGCAACTCCCTGCATACAAAATGGCTGCTTTGAGATTTCCAAGACAAAAAAATAAAAATAAAAAGACACTGAAGAGTTCCTCGATGGCATCGTCAACCCGAGAGTCAGATTCCAGTCACTCAACACAAACTAGCAGGAGAGAAACCTGAAATACATTCGGAAATTGCGATGCGGCATTCTTCAATAATTACGTCCTGAACTTCCCTGATCCCAGGAAATTTTGATCCTTTGTCTTTACAATGTGTAGATGCAGCCCTAAGAGCATGAAAACACTCTCTTCTGGACACCGTCTGAACAAAAACATAAATGAAGTCACAAGAGCTTAACCGGAACTGCGCTTTAAATAACAATATACACTAACGAGAACTTGTCCACTCGACGTCCTGGGCAACTGTTTCCACGCGGTGAGTCAGCCAGCAGAAGGCTTCTATTGTTTGGGGGCTGCCTAGTCAGCATCCAATCGGGAGCTGCAAACCGACCCAACTGCAACATTCTCCGCGCAGTGCAGGCCTCTGGCCCATCATCTGCGCAAATGGGAAAATCGGTGTGTTCTCACACACACAGTGCATACTTAATTAACAGCCTCTGGGGGGATAGGCTGGGACTCTGCTTAAAATAGTGAGAAAATACAACAACTCCCTAGGAATAACTATAACAAATAATTACCACGTTGCTCTGAAGAAATCATAAAACCTTACTGAGGGCCATAAAAGAAGATGTGAATAGAGACCTATAACCCAGCCCTGAATATTGCGAGGATGGTGATTCCGTGTGTGAGCTGAATGCGATCCAAAGGAAAACAGAGTGGAATGTTCTTTTAACTGGGTAAGGTAACTCATGAGTTCACTTATGGGTGTAAACGAGCAAGAAGAGTCCAGACGGCTGTGCCCGGGAATGACGACAGGAGCTGACAAACGTCTCTGAGTTAATAGCCTGCGTTACAAAGTATGCTAATGAAAACAGCGTGTGATGAGTGAATCATTAACCGCTCAGAGACAGACACGAGTGTTTAATACTTTGTACGCTTAGCATTACCGATTAGTTGGAAACAAATGCTTATTCCATGTATTGCAGAAAAGTGAAATCGATTTGGGGGAGAGAAAAAAGATCCAGGTGAAGTTTCGTGAAGAAAACGATGACGCCCCAAACCCAGCCGGACAGCCAACACACTGCCCGAGTCCTGCAGGGGTTTTCACTGGTTTATTGGACTGAAATAAACCAGTTTATTTCACTGGTTTATTTACAGGAGCTGAAACGACAAAAACAACCGGCAGGGGGCCCTGGGCCGGGTTTGTTCTGTGTTCATTCGGTAGGAGGGAGCTTCTCGCCTGCCCCCAGCCTGCCGCTGACCGGGAACTCCAAAGTCAGCACCACGCAGGACCCAGACTGCACCGCCCCACCCCACCCACACCCCCGTTTTGTCTCCCGATACCGTCTCTCGCTCTTTCCACCTGTCAGTGCTTCGGTTTTCTCGCGTGTCCAGCACATTTGTGGTTTTTCCTTTTCAAATGAACTGTTCTAATATGCCAGGTCCTTCTTGGCTCTCGTTTCATTTTTTTTTTCATTCTTGCTTTTATAACACGACTTCTGCCTGCTTCGTGACATTCTCGCATCTTTGACAAGATTTTAAATTTCGGTTTCTGGACAGTTTGGCCCTGAGTGTATTACATTTTGGGAATTTTCCACAGGCAAAAACATCCAAAGAACAAAATAAACTAAACAATAATGCCTTGAACCAGCAGAGGAGTGGATGCAAAGGGCAGAGACAGTGGGCGGGGATGAACTTCCCCACCACGCGTGGGGGTGGCTCGCTGGGCAGAGACCTCGGGTTTAGGAGAATCGGTGTTAGTGGAGAGCTTCTTAAGCTTTTATAGGTGAAGGTCTGGGTTTTTTTTCCCCCCAGCCCATTGAGAATTTTGCAGTTGTCAAGTCGGAGAATTATAAATATTTCTAAATGCTTACTCTTTTTTTTTAATTTACTTATTTATTTTTAGAGAGGGAAGGGAGGGAGATAGAGAGAGAGAGAGAGAGAGAGAGAGAGAGACATCAATGTGCGGTTCCTGGGGGCCGTGGCCTGCAACCCAGGCATGTGCCCTGACTGGGAATCGAACCTGGGACACTTTTAAATGCTTACTCTTGATTTCTCCACTTGTCACCTAGCAGGCCGGTAACCCACTGTATGGGGCTAGTGTGGACTCGACATCCAACCTCTGGGAAGCAGCGCAGTAGAAAACGTTTGAACTCCATGACAACACCTCCCTTTCCTCTGCATCCCCCCAGAGGGGGAGGGGTTCTGACTGCATCCGGCAGAGGGATCCGTGTGTAGAGCGAGTTGAGGGGGTGGGTGCACATGCGGCCTCCAGGCAACGCCATGGGAAGACGCCGACAGCGATCTCCCGAGCAGGCACACCGCCGTGATTCGAGATCAGGAAACTCCGAGCCACTTTTCGAATGAGGTTTGTCTAGGTGCTTCTCCGACGGCTTAGACCGGCGTTTGCGGACGAGAAGAGAAGGGCGGGGCCTGACAGTACTGTTACCCCAGGCGGGGTCGGCTGCCTCCCTGCCCCTGCCGGCGTGGTGCCGGGGCTGGGCTGCGGAAATCACGCCGCCGTCGTCTGGCACCGTAGACAGTGAACAGTGTCAAGGGCGAGCCGGTGACCTGGCCTGTTAGGAGACACGGAGTCTGGACCAAGTGCTCCTGGCCCTGAGCGAGTCCAGTCAAGGAAAAGGCAAGCGTGGGAAATAAACTTGACTCTGATCGCTCCAGGGAGAAACCCCTTCACATGTTATGAGAAACAAAATCCAACACATTCAGATATATTCAAAAGCAAGCTACCCACTGATAAAAGCAGCCTAGGACGTGATTACGCCAATCACCAAAACGAAAACAGTAACAAGACAGAAAAAAATGGTTTTGAAAGTTGAAATCAGGTGAATCTCATTGGTAATCAGAGAAATGACTGTAAATACAATGTTACATGTTACATACCAACCTGTTGATTTATTTTTGGATTTAAATGTAGTGTTTCCAGTGGTACATACAAATGTTTTAGTTGTTAATGCTGAAAGTTGGAAAAAAACCTAGTTAGTGGAAAATTATATGACATATACCAAGAGCCTTTTACATATTAAACCTTTGGAAAGTAGCATCAATTTCTTAAGTCTGTCCTAAGGCAATAATCAAAGAAGTACACACATTTTCAGGTATAATATTGTCCACATTGGACCAATAAGTTTGACACAATATATTAATACATATTTTGCACATTCATATAATGTGTCCATTAAATGCCAGTTTTAAAATATTATTTCATGAGTTGGTATATGTATATAATATAATGCATTCAGATAAAAACCAGGATAAAAAGCTTTAGTATGATCTCAATTTCAAAATGAATTTACACGTAAAAATTTTTATGTATAATCGTCATTATAGTGCTGCTTGCAATGATAGAAGGTGAAAAGAAATGGCTAACTTTCCAATACAAGTATTGTACTATATCATAGCCATAGTTTATGTATAACATTCTATATCCTCTAAAAATAACATTTAAAACTCAGGGAATTGACAAATTGCTCATAATATATTAAGTGGGAAAAGGTGGGGTAATAAAGGGCAAGCAGCGGGTGCTTCTTACCATACAACGGAAACATGCAAATGCATCATGTACGCCTTTTACTGCTGAAACAGTGCATAGAATAAATGCTAAGGAAGTGTAACAAATGAACAACAACGTTTTTTGCCAAGTAGTTAGATTAATTTCAGGGGCCATTTGTTTTTTGCAGTGGGTTTTTTTTTTTTGCATTGTGTTCTTTCATGTTTTTAAAATGTTGACAATGTTCATGTACTAGCGTCATGACTAGGAGAATGAGCTATATAAGGCAATGGGGGGGTGTGTTCTCCAGAGTATTTATGTGCACACACACACATATTTTATACTTGTATATATGTACCTATTAGCTGAGAAGATGAACACACGCAACACACACATTATGTTTGCTATGCTAGCAACCATATTCACAGCCATTTTCCCTCTTGGTTACAAAATTGGTATATATTTCATTATAATCCTCTCTAAGTAAAATCTCTGAGTTTTTTTTTTATTTTTTTATGTCCTTGGAAAGGAAACCACTTGGTGTTTAAGAATGTTTGAAAAATTCAATTATTTCTGGAACACAAACAGTTGTAGAGGCGCTCCTGTGTAATTAACAACGGCACGTACGCAGGCGGGCACTGGGCTCTAATTAATTTCCTCTGTAACGGGCCTTGAAACTGGTAGCTAATTTTCACTGCATTAGATGCACATCGTGTTGAATTTTCTTTCTGTATTTGCAATTTTAAGCAGAGAACTTTGTTGGGAGACACCGCATTTTCATGACTTCAAGAATAAACGCTTTGCATTTGTCTTCCCAGCAGCCAAAGTGAGTTACTAAAGACACTAGAAAACCAATTAGCGAGGGCCATACATTAAATAAGTCCAAAGCGGGGGAGTGGGCAGGAGCCAGAGTGAAGAGGGAGGCAATGAAACAAAGCCAGGGCCCTCTAACCTCCCCATCCCATGAAAAGGAAAAAAAATTTAAAGACTAAGAAACATTTCCAAGGGTCACCACTCGAGGATTCAGGCCCACTAAAAATATGTGAGATTTAATCATAAGGTTATAGAACACTTCCCTTCCCCAAAACGACAAGAGAGAAAAAGAGGTCGAAACTGTCAGACGTAATTATCTACATAGAAAGTCCCGAAGAATCCACAAAAACAATCCATGGAACTGATGGGCAATTAGAGAAAGCCCTTATTTCCCCAGACCAAGTTCGTCCCTGGGCTGTGTGCCCCATGCTGGGGGACCCCTTTCATTGCCCCCCCTAAAGCTCCGCCATGGATCCTCATTATACAACTGTACTTTATAGCTAGGTTTTTCCAGAATTAGTCATATTGAGTTCTTGTATTTTGTACATGCCACTAGCTTGGACACCCCCCACTGCTGAAGACAAGGTCATCTGAGAAGTCCCACGGTCTTCCAGTATCAGGAGGGTTTGGTCACAGCCACCCTGGCCTGACCCGGCGGGGCTTGCGTAGCTCAGCTATGAACACTTTCCCTTCCCCAGCTCTGTAGGGTCCCATATCAGAGCTCCAAACACCAGTGGGGGAGAGAACTTTTGACGAGCCCCAAAGGCCAAAAGTCTAATAAAGCCTTTTTCTCCAGGCAGAAAGGTGTACTTGTGTCTAGTATGTATAATTAAGAGAGCCTGCAAAGGATCCGTCTCTCCAATAGCCACTAGTATGTGACTATAGAGAAAGGAGTTTGCATGTTTTCTCACCAAGAGCAAGGTCAGTGGGTAGGTTGCTAAGTAGGTGGGCAAGAGTGAACGATCTCTGATAGGATCCATCATCACATTATCATGCATTGGTAATCGATTGAGAAAAGGAAAGCTGTCGTAATTGTTACCGTATCTTCAGTGGCAAAAGTCACATTTTCTTATGTCATAGATTCAAATATATTAATAAGAGCATAAAAATCTTATTCTTTTAGATCTTGCCAAAGAGAACATGTCCAGAGAGAATATAGGTATTGTATGGTAACTACAATATACAAGTTTATGCAAATACATGCTGTTTTTCTATGTCTATATGAGCATACACACATATGTATATGTGTACATGCATACACAAGTAGGACTGTGTATGTTTTCAAATACAAAACAGAAACACACTGCCAGCAATAAAACTGTCCTAATTAAATTCAATAAAAAACCTGAACTCCCAGGAGCACACTGGGTTTAAACTTTCGGAAGCCCCACCCTTGAACTCTGTTTGTGGCTAGCAATTCAAACGCAACGCAGAGGGCTCCTGAAGAAATAGCTGTGAAATGAGGTTCCGTTAGCGAGCAAGTTGTTTGTTGGACCAGCTGCTGAAAGCACCAGTCCACCCTCGTCGGCGCCTCTGCTCCTAGTCCTAAGCTTTTATCACGTCTCCGTTCCCGCCCTGGCACCCGAAATACCCCCGAGGGCCTTCCTTTCCCTTGCTCATGCTGGTGCTGGAAAGTGTTCCCTGGGACTTACGTGCTATTATCCTCCTTGTGGTGGCCCCCTACGTTCCCCGGGATCTGAAACAGGAGCAGTGAAGCCACGAAACCCAGCGGGAAACGGCCATGCACTGGAAGAGGACAAGGATTGCCCCGCACTGGCCTAGCTCTCACGCACACAGGAGCCAGCGCGCTGCACGCAATGGACCAGAGAGGACGGCGGACAGTGAACTCCGCTTGCGGAGCTGTTCTTGGGGCAACTCGCTTAAGTTCGCCAAGCCTCAGTTTCCCCTCGGAGACATGGGGCCCACAGCAGGATTGGTCACCGAAGGCTGCTGTGAGTAGCAAATGAGAAACTGTCCATGACAACACCTTCGCCCAGAGTCTGGCACGGAGAAACCCTTCAGCGCCCGCTGCCATATTAATTATTTTATATCCTCATCGCTGTTAGCCCAATTTTGCACACACCTCCATCCAGATATCTGATCCAGGCAGCACACGGGATGCTTATTTTGCCCCGTTACTCATGGGGCTTTTATGTGGTTGTCTCTCACGCCCCCTACTGGGGACCTGGCCCACAACCCAGACATGTGCCCTAACTGGGAATTGAACCAGCGACTCTTTGGTTCGCAGGCTGGTGCTCAATCCACTGAGCTACACCAGCCAGAGCCTCGTGGGGCTTTTCAATACATATTATTGAGCATCCCCCTCATTCCTGGCACCACGCTTTGCTCTGAAACCACAGCAGTGAATAGCACGCAGGGTCTCTGCCCGGACCACAGCTCTGCGGCCTTGCCGGTCTGTTTGCAAGGAGAGAGCGCAGTCGCGCAGAGTGGGCAGCACGCTGCTGTTTGTTTCTTTTCCCAGAGAGACCAAATGAGAATGGGGAACACGCTGGAGAAAGGAAATGGATCCCGCATCACATGCTAACTGTGCCCAATGCTTGCAGCCCCGCGGGGCTGGGTAGTAAGAAGGGTGCAGTGTTCGTGGTCAGACTCGCCCGCTAGAGGGCAGCACTCACGATGCCCACCACAGATGCGCAGGAGAGTGTCCAGACCCCTGATATATATACGTGCTATGTCTGTAATGCCTGAACACACAAATTCAAAAAATAAAGAACCGGTAATTGTATAAAATTCCAGATTAGCTCTCAGTGGGATTTGTCATTCCATGAAGCTTAGTTTTAAGAAAACAAAATTAGTAGCCTGAACCCCAGCTGTTGACATTTCCCTCCCCTTCTTGGCGCCCTATTATCTCAGCTGGTCGAGGCACATCGCAGCAATTACCCGACTTCTGCAGCGGCTCTCGGGCCACTTAAGCTGACACTTTGAAATATTAGCGGGGAAATGCTGCAGGTGCAGCGAGCTGGCAGAGAACCAGCAGCAAGTTCGCCTCAGCCCAGGAGCTTAAAAAAGTTCCGTGCGCCGTCCTTGCTGTTATTAAGCTGTTGCAATTAGAGGCAAAAATCTTATTTCCTTTGGCAGGTACCTTGTTTCATCTATAAAGCACCCTCGCGCTCCCAAGAAGACAGCAGTGTTTGCTAGGACTCCGCCGCGCCTGCCGCGACCACTGCTGCGCCCGACATCAGGGGGCGTGGCAAGAGCTGTGAGTGACAGGTGACAGGACGGCGGACACGTCTGTTCCCGGCAGGGCAGCCCACGCAGGTCTCCCACGTCCTCTGAGTGCGTCAGGTGCTCCTAGCCCCTCCCACGCAGCCGCACGCGGAACTCTCTGCGGTCCCATTTTCTTCCCTAATGCTTCCATCCATATGACTCTTATTTTCCAAACTAGCTTTTGATCATTTCATATACACCCGGGTGTTGGGTAAAACGATTTGCCAAGATAAAATTATGTATATTCAAAATTGTTTTGTACACCCTCTTAATAGTAGACAATATTAAGGATTTATTATAAACGTTAGATGTGGTAGGAGAATGCCGGCCCTGTGGGAAAAAAATACGTCCCTTTATCAGTGAGAAACGCACCCCAGAGGGTTCTGCATGAAACGGCTTGATGTCTGGGGTTTGATTCAAGGCAATGCAGCAAAAACTAAGAGTGCAGTGGGTAGGTAGACCGCGATTGAAAAAAAAAATATTGATCCTTACTGAGGCTGGGTAATGGATAAGAAGGGATTTATTAGATTATTCCCACCCTTTATGTATATTTGAAGTTTTATATATTCAGAATGCAAAAAACACCTGAAGTGGTTCGTTGAGGACAGTATACATAGGTATGAGTGTGTATACCCAGGGACGCACACACACGTAATTTTGTCCAGCATTCTTCGGCTCATCTGAGAATAAACAACGACGATAGAACTTCCGCTGGACGTTCAGTTGTTCAAATCCCTCAGACTTTCTGACACCCCCAAGGCCCACTGTGGTGAACCCGGCACAGCGGTTGATTCAGACGGGTTCCTCCTTGCCCTTACATCTTACTGCATGCGATCATTTCATGTGTCCACCCGATGGGGCCACGGAGCACCCAGACCCGCAGTCAAACATGATTCTAGATGCATCTCGGAGGGTGTCCTTGCACGAGATTGTCATTTGAATCAGTGGAGGAAGCCAAAGCAGGGCACCCGGCCAACCAACACTGGGCCGTAACCACAGGGGCTCCCGAGCCCACCTGCGCTCCGTCAGCCCCCACACTGGTGAGCGAAATGAGTGAGGAGGATTGATTCGAAGCCACTGTTTGTTACGCAGAAGTACAAGAGAAGACAACAAGTTCAAGGTCACGTGAGTGAGGCAGAGGCCAAGCAGAAAAGAGAAGACGCCCCTGACACGCCCGGTTATTTCTGGGTGGAGACTACAGGTGAGCGTAATACTGCTCCTCGCTGCTGTTGCCTGTGAGTCTATTGGGGACGCCTCTGTTTAGGTTTTCGCGAGTTCAAACCCTTGGTCACAATTGAAATGGCCGAACTCAATGCTCCTTGATAATCTCATCATTCATTCTTTTCCTCTGTTCTTCACGACGGAACCAAGAGAGCGTGGTCCAGGCTTTGGGAGACCTGTTGCCTAGCCACTATAATGTGTCAGGATTTTTAGTTTATGAAGAAATCTGATTCAAAATGGCTGAATTTTTTTTTTAAGAGCACTGACTCAGGCTACTGAAAATTCCAGAAAGTCGAGCTGGGCCTCCAACAGTGTCATCAGAACCTGGTCTGTCTTCATTTCTCCTCTCTGTCCACTGCTGTGTTGGCTTCGTGAGGGAGTGGGCTCCTGCGTCTCCTTCCTCCTGTCTCCGAGGGTTCCAGAAACACCGATGGCAAAGAGCGCTTCCCTTTTCTGACAGCTGAAGCTGACCTCGGGAACGGTGCACCGTCTCTGGCCGCAGCCACAGCACGGAGCTGACCCAGTCGCCACCTGGCCAAACCGGGGCTCGGTGCCGACCGCGTGGCCTTGGGATGTGCCGGCAAGGCCGGGGCGTGCCGGCAGCCTCACCAGAAACACGTGCCCCGAGACGGGGGAAGGCGGTTTCTCCCGGAGGGAACGCCGAGCCGCTGGGTTGTATTTTAGGGACGAGAGAGAAGCAGCACAGGTCGCTGGGACCTTGTGGCTTTACAAACCCTACCTCACCCTCCTGGGCTGCTGCGTCTTCGTCAGGAAAATGAGAGGACAGACGATTGGACTGCGAAACCCCTGCCCGTCTTGAAAGATTAGTGATTTGAAAGGATGTGGGCAAAACCTCTGACTTCGATAGCACAAGGCCAAACACTCAGGTTTGACGCCATCACTGTGGTGGCGGCGGCGGCTGCTGCTGGAGAATGCCAAAAACCGGAATAAGGGTGGTGTGAACCTGCAAAATAAAGGGGAGAAAGATCCAGAGCTTCTCCCGCCTCCCCACTTCCCTCAGTCTTCCTACAAACGCACAAAATGAACTCTTGCCAAGCTTGGGAACCATGCAAATGGTTCAAGGACCCGGGGCCACCCCAGTCATCCTCTGATGGTCCAGAAGTAGAGGCCCAGATGGGTTCTCTTGTTTTCCCTTTTGCTTAACTTTCCGTTTGCGGATGGAGCCTGTTTTGGTGACCAGCCCCTCCCGCACTGGGGGTGCACGGGAAGCAGTCTGACGCTACACAAGTGGACAAGCGGAAGGCAGCTGGTCAGAATACGACCGCTCCTGAAACGCAACTCGCCTCCCGTGGCTGCCGGCGCCTCGGAATGCCTCCGCCCTCAGCTTCATTCACACCTCCACCAGCCCCTAGCAGCCTGCCCCCGGCTGCGGGACAGTGGTGCCCTGCGCTTTCCCGGCGCTGAGCAAACCATTTGCACTTGTCACTGGCACTTCTACCTGGGAGTCGCCGAAGCACGAGATGGGACGCGCCTGTCACACTGCTCTGAGAGGTGCGGACCGCACTTCCCCGCTCATCAACGCTGCATCTCCCCGGGGCCTGCGTCCTGCCTCCGAACTGCAATTACCCGCTCGGAAGGGCGCTGTTTTGCCCAGTTCTACCGGAACTCTCTCGCGACTTATTTTTCCTTTCGCCTCATAACGTCTTCATGGCAATAATAACAGCAGCCGCGACAGAGAAGGGAAGGATTTCAAGTGTGGAGCCTGTGCCCGGCACCATGCTGGAAGCTTTCCACGCCTGATCGAATTTAACCCACATGACAACGGTTTTCCCCATTACACGGGCAAGGAAGCCGAGAATCAGACGGTTAGGAAAATGAACCCCAGGCAGGCAAGGGACGCAGACAGAAGTGTGTTTCATGTCAGAATACACACTTCCCCGCGCACGTTACACACACGGCACGGATGCAGCACGGAGAGGCACATGGTCTCTGGCCGGTCGGAGCACACCTGAGTCAGTAGACTCGGCGTCGGCACCACGACGCTCCACAATCACGCAGCTGGAGAGGTGGGCGAATGGAGGGCTTCTGAGACCTTGGGAAGTTAGGCTGGACAATCCTGACCTTGACCCCGAGAGCCCGGAGGGACAGCTCTCTGGAAGGTCTGGGAGGGGTTGCGCCCACCCCACACCATGTACCCAGCTGATGGTAATTGGTGCGGTCCTGGGACCTCCCAGGGTGGACGCTGCCGCCTGCCCCCCCACCCCCAATCCCGGGAGCATCGGGAGCAGAGGGAGAGCAAGGGACAGGGACCCATCCCCAGGGATACCATCAGCTCCGGGAGGCAGGGAGCGGACAGAAGGCATCCTCTCGGCGTCTGGGGCATTAATGAGTCCCCAGGGCATTGCCGGGGACTTGGATCCCGCTCAGCCTCACCTTGCTACTCTCCGGCCATTCCGGGAGTTTAAAAAAATCAACACGCGTCTGGAGAACACTGGGCTCCCATTCAGTGCCTTTGCTGACGTCGCCGTGCCTCCGACTTACCGATAAACTAACTGGTTGTGCAGTGTATTATCAATAGATATCATACCAAACAATGTTTCTCTCCTTTCTGTCCTTATGAAAGCTGCCCGTTCTGAAATCACAGCTCCAGTTCAGGGGCTGCTACAAGAGGGTCCCTGCTTCCTCCAGGGCACAGGTCCGCCTCAGGGTCCCGGTTTCTGCGTCACTCCCTCTCTGCAGGGGCGTCTCGCGGGGCTGCACCCTGCTGCGCCCTGCACTCCCGGGCTGCATCCTTCTGAGCCAGCACCGCCTGAGCGGACCCAGAGGCCCCACAGTGCGTAACGTTCGTGCACCTGCCCGGGCCCCGGGGGAAGCTGGGTGGCAAGTCCCGTGACGCCTGGAGTTGGCAGAAAACTCCAGGCCAAAAGAGGGGACCCAGGTGGCCGCTTACGTATTTTCTTAGAAAGGCATACATTCCTAGTGTGTGCGTTACACATTCTTCCCATTCGAAATAACGCCCCCTAATTTGCATCCAAAACAAGCTTGTGAAGGCCAAATAAAACGCCCACGGAGCCGTTCCGGCGGAAGGGCTACCGCTTTGTCTGGAAGGCCGGATAATGAAACATCAGCATGAAAGCGATTCGGTCACTTGGCAAGACTTTACTGAGCACGTATTTACTGAACGTCCAGGGACCGACCAGACTCCTTGCCTTACCTACCTGGGCACACTGTTCAGCTGTTTGTCTGCCAGGAGTGTCCCCTAGAAAGTAGGGACATAAATGTGACCAAAGTCACAGAGAAAAAGTGAGGATTGAATCAGGAAAATGCACACCCATGTCTGGGTGCCATGGGTGATTCCAGGGTGAGGGGGTTATAAGGGGACTAAATGGTAATGGGGCAAAAATAAAGATTAAGTCAAAAAAATAATTCATGGAACAAGTATAAAGGACACATGGACAAAAACTAGGGGCGGGTGGAAATGGGAGGGAGTTGGGGAGGGCTGGGTGGGTGGGCTGGGGTGGGAGTAAAAGATAGAAAATTGTACTTGAACAATAATTAAAATAAAAATTTAAAAAAATCATGAGGTTAAAAAACACGGAGTTAACAGGAGCAGTAATTAGAAAAATAGAAATAGTATTTGCTGTTCCTGTGATGACCACATTAGCCATAATCGTTACTCTGTGTTGTAGGGTTCACGAACACGTGTTAACCCCTGCAGAGACCCCGTGCGCAACGCAGTGCGAAGGGGCGAGCAGCTGCGGTGTGTTGGGAACCACCCTGACTGGTATCAGAAGCTGAAACCCCCACCTAGGCTAAGGCTAAGGGAACGCCCTTGGAACTGTAAGCCAGCAAGGAGACAAAAGCTTATCTTCCTGGCAGGAATGCTGCTTCTGCTGCTTTATTCATGACTGAACCCCAAAAAGCTTGGTCGGTTAGCCAAAGACGGGTAAGATTCCCCACGGGGGGGAACGACCTAAGACAGGCACGATCACTTTGGGAGGCCCCCCCAAAAGAAGGACTTGGGGGGGCTGCAGCAAAAGGGGGTGATGGACCCTCGCTCCTCGGCTTTAACATAGCCTGAGTTCTCAGCATCTGGGAAAAAACCTCCTGGTCTCCCAGTTGCCTTAGTTCCCTTGCTCCACCTAAGCCTGAAACAATGACAGGGTGGTGCAGCTCGGTACTGAGAAGTGCAGATTCCCCGGGGCGATCAGGCCTAAGAAAGAACATGTAAATTACTGTGAAACCTTCTTTGTTTAGAATGCTCTCAGTTGAATGAGAAGGGTCTTAGGAGGAAGTTAGTTTGTTCCTCAGTCTTACAGCTTTTTGACCCCCAACTCAATAGACCAGCAGAGTTCCTTGTTTTCTATAGTTCCTTACTTCCCCCTAATGAGTACTGTACTTTACCTGAATTATTATGCAGAATGAGCCTAATAAAAGCAGGTATGGACGGTAAATCAGCGTGCTCCCCACTAGGGGGGGTGGCCATTTCGTCCCTACTTCCCCACAGAAACTAGTTTGTCTCTGTGCATGTGTTTTCTCTCATGTGTTTTTGTCGAGCCATCCACAGCGTTCCGTGGTCATTGCTGGCCGGTGACCCATGCGCAACAGCGGTGGCGATACTGGCAGCGGTGACCGAAGACGCCGCAGCTGGGACAGCAGGAATAGCGGCCGTCATAGCGCCAAGCAGAAAGCTACTTAGCGCGATCCGAAATGGTATGAAGAGCCCAAAAACCAGACGGCTCCTTCCTTTCATTTCCCTGCCCTCCTTCAGCACCGCGGGCGTCCACACGGCCTTGCTGGGCACGGAGCACGTCAGTAAATGCTGGCCCAGCTGGCTGGCTGTCCCTGGAAAACCATCGGTGCCCAGCTCGCCTCTCTCAGCGGTATTTGCATCCAGGAAGGGTTTATGGGGCGCAGCCCTGTGGGTATGCCCCCCGCTACGTCACCCAGCTAGGCCGTGGGCATCTTCACCCCCAGGCCCCTTCTCCCGGGTCTCAGGGACAGAGAGGTGAAGTCCCCCTGCTCCTCCACGGCAGGGGGACGGTGTCCTGCTGGGGGGAAAATAAGAATGCCAACGGCGGGGAAACACTGAAAACGGCTGAGCACAGCCGACCGTGTGCTTCATGCCAGCAGCTGTCAGAGGGACGCACCAGAGGCATCCGTCATGTGTTCCGTCCACGCAGCAAGATCGCGCACTCGGCTGTCTCACCGCGCCAGCTGCGAGATCCCTCATTTCCACGCCGCCGAGGCCGCGGCCAGATGGTGGGGCACCTTGGCACACCCCCCACGCCCTCCCTGGAGCAGAAGGAACCGCTAGCTGGGCCCCGGCCTTGTTGATGCCTCACAGTGGGCGTCCTGACCTTGTCGTGGTGGTCACGGGCTCCAAGGAGAGCCACGCTTCTTTCACGCAGGTCCCCTCGCTGGGTCCCCTCGCTGGGTCCCCTCTAGACCTCTGGGTTAAATGGGCATGTCCCCCCTCTCCCGTTCCAGAGCCATATGACAACGGCAGACATTGCGAATGCTTTCCAAAACCAGGAAAGGCACTGTTCGCCTTCCGGTCCGGCAAAGACTCTGGTGTCGTTGGAAAACGGCATTTTACTGGTGAACCTCAAAGGCCATTCACGGTAAGGAAACTGGGGGAGACAGACAAAAATGTGAGCCTGATGATCCAGGCCAAGAGACCGCCTTCTTGTTGGGGGACAGCTCTCCGTTTCTCCTCGACTTCTGTGTCCCCAAGCTAAAATATTCAACTTTTACTTCTGCTCCTGTTTTTATTCTTCATCCACAACCTCCTTATACCCCCCAACCTGCCAAGTAAGAAGTCTAAGAATCTTCATCATCCCTCAACTGATGCCCGACATCCAATTCCTCACTTAAGTTCGTTGAATCTACCACCTCCATATGTCTCAATAGCTTCCATTGCTCTCCGTTGCAAACCATCAGAATCACGGTTTTGAGTCCTTTTGAGTCCGTGGTTTTGAGTCCATTCTTTACCCAGCAGTCCAAATGAAATCTGAAACCTTCCCAGAAAACAAATCGGATATCTGTGTTTTTCTCATCTTGCATGATTCAACTTTGGGCCTTTCTAAATATAATTATGCAGACCTACCTTCATTAAAGACAATGCCCAACACATTTCTACTCTTGCTTTGCAGGAAGAACCTATTCCATCTGTTTCCAGTGTCCTGAGTAGCTTGGGAGGGGTTGCCAGCGACCCCGTCATTCCAGCAGGTGACCAGGTGACCTACAAAATGCCCTCCTGCTCCGGCTCGCCCGGAAAGGTACGGCTCGGGCACTGGCGGGGCGCTGGCGTGCACCACATCCACCGCCCACGCACCCCTGTCCATCAGACGCTGCCTCTGAGACTGCAGCTCTGACACTAACAAGCCAATCTACAGGCAAGGTCAAAGACAAATTGGAAAATTTTTTTAAAATTAAAAGAAAAAAACACCCGCTTTGTTGTCTGGCAGATTTGGTAATGGCTTGTACGCTATTAACAACCCTTCCAGACAATTCCCGATTAACAACATCACCTGGTAGAATGACCCAACAAGCTCCCAGAACTTTGAAAAAAGGCCTTAAAAAGTCATTAAGAGACCATTATTAACCTTGGAAGAAGGTCATCTGCGGTGAGATTCAACCTCCCATAAACAACATAGAGCGAAGCTGCTTGCCTGGATAGCCAATAACAAGAGAATTGCCTAAATGCTTAAGAAATCGACAGATATGTAGGGAGCCTTGTCTTGGAGCTTGCCAACAGCTGAGGAATTTCCATTGAGAGCTTTTTTATTTCCTTGAAAGGTACGACAGAGTTTTCTAAATTAAAAAATTAATTTAGTATATGCTGCTTTATTCTTTTTCAACAAGCCACATTTGACTGATTTATAGCTGATGATCCATTTCCAAGTTATTGCATATACTTTTTAAATAATCTGCTGCCTGGGAAAAATAGACACATATTTCCCATCAGGAGCCTCGCACGCAGACACTGAAATGCAGGTACTTTTTTCACACGCTGAACGGGACCCACGGTGAGAGCGGACCGATTTGGCCCCCCGACAGCGTCCCACAGAAGCGAGAGCGCTGTTCGTGCCTGGCGTGACTCCTCCCACTCGCCCCGCCCCTCAGGCGTAGGGAGTAAATCTCTCCACTCACTCATTCATTCATCAAATACTTCATTCATGGAACAAACAAGCTGAACTAGGTTCCTATTTCCTACCACATCCCATTGTGATTGATTGGGGATAATGTAGTACAAAGACAAAGAGGTCTGTGCCTTCATGGAACACGTCATCTTGTTCTAAGGGAAACATCAACCAGCGGCAACAAAGGTGAAAAAAGTAAACAAATCAATATTTAAATCTGGATGTGAGCAAGTGCTGTAGGAACAGAGAAAGCAGAGCCAAGTGGGTTTTCTCTCTTTCTTTCTTTCTTTTTTTTTTGCATATTTTTTATTGTTGTTCAAGGACAGCTGTCTCCATTTTCCCGCCACCCCTTCCCCCGGCCCCACCCACCCCACCTCGCACCCTCAATCCTTCCCTCCTCTGACCCTGTCCACGGGTCCCTTATACCTGTTCCTTGGTGACCCTTCCCCTTCTTCCCCCCGTTTCCCCCTCCCCTCTCCCCTCTGGTTACTGTCAGTTTGTTCTTTATCTCAATGTCTCTGGTTATATTTTGCTTGCTTGTTTGTTTTGTTGATTAGCTTCCACTTATAGGTGAGATCCTGCGGTGTTTGTCTTTCACCGCCTGACTGACTTCACTCAGCATAATGCTGTCTGGATCCATCCACGCTGTCGCAAGGGGAGGACTGGGCGGGAGGGCTACCGCGCAGGGCTGCTCAGGGAAGGGCCTCCTGGTGGCTTGGCAATGGAGCAAAGGCCTAAGCGAAGCACCTGAACAGTGCAGAGCTTGGGGGAAGCCAACCAGGCAGACACAAAAAGCAGCACATAGATTGTGGGAAGGATATTGCCATGTTTAATAAGTAACACGAAGAGTGACACGACTGGTGGAAATGAGTGGGGTGGACGTGGCTGGGAGGGAGCCACGCAACCCCAGAATTTTCACCCTGCCTTGCTGCCTGTGAAGAGTAATGTCACTCGCCTAACATATGTCCCCGTTTCATTATCTGTTGCCTGGGACGCGAGTTAGAATGGCCTGAACATCTGCCACGCACGAGATCGCTTCGCACGCTGCCTTGTGGCGTGGATGGCCTCACGCATGTCGTACAGACGAAAGCACTTGGGCTGAATGAGCTTATGTGCCTTGGCCGAGCTTGTATCACCAGCCCGTGGCCAGGCCGGGATTCAGGTCCACGGCTCTGTGAGTCCGTGATGTGCAGGGGATGCTCTGGACAGCAACACATCAACCGTATCTGGAAGCCTGCCTTCTTAAAGTCCCTTCCAAGCCTTCCCAACGCCAGGACTCCCGTTCCAAGAAAGAGATGGTGATCTCGCCTTAAGTTTCGCCGCAGAAAGACAGATACCATACACAATTTCACCTCTCTGTGGAATCGAAAGAACAACATAAATGAACAAGCAAAACAGAAACAGACTCATCGACGCAGAGCTAACAGGCTTGTGGCTGCCAGAGGGGAGGGTGTCGGGGGACTGGGTGGCAAAGGTGAAGGGATTGACAAGCACAGACTGGCAGTTACAAAATAGCCCCGTGGATGTAAAGCACGGCACAGGGAATATAGTCGATAATATTGTAATACGTATGTATGGTGCCCGGTGGGACTGGAGATATCAGAGGGAACGCTTTGTAAAGTATGTGATTGCCTAACCACGAAGCTGGACCCCTGAAACTAGTATAAAATAATATCGAATGTAAACTGTAATTGAAATAAATAAAATGCAATAACACTTTTTACCTAAGCAGATTTCTTTGACGAGACTTCACAGGCTCACTGGACCCGAGGGACCAGCTAACGTGACTCATGAATGGATGGGCGCTCTCTGGTTCCCGTTGGGACACAGAATGCAGCCAGCAGCGCAGAGAGCCCCAGACAGCTGCCCACGGTGACGCTGCAGGCACCGCCAGCGCAAAGTGGCAGCCAGTCCAGCCATTCCTGAAAACCTCGCATCACGACCAACACCGAGGTCTGTGATGGGCAATGAAGGCTTTGCAACGAGAGCCAGTCCAGCAACAGCAAATATACGACCAGATGGACTCAGAAGGGAAGTCAGCTTGGGCCGCCCAGCAGGGGTCACTGGCTGAGGCTCTCAACGCCGGCTTACCCTGAGGGTCGCAGTGCGGAGGGCAGGGGGGGTCTGTCTGGAGCTTTCATTTTGCTTCGTTTCACTTAGTGGTTTTGAATAGAAAACTCTTTTTTCATTTTTAAGGCAATTTTAAATGTATTTTTGTATTAAAACAATGAAAAATGTGAAACAAATTTCTTCCTGGGATTTTCAAACAAATTACATCTTTCCTAGAACTAGTGTATGCAGTGTCCTAGTATTCCCAGGTAACACATGTCATTCCCATAATCCTTTCATTTGCAGACACATTGCTTAAGTCCACTGACTACAGTAGCTTTAGGTTTCCCATTCACCTCTCAATAGTTGCAGCCACAGGGCAGGCCCCACACTGAGATCGTACTGTGCACCACTAGGGCAATGGTTGTATACTTTCCCACCGAATCCTCTGAAATCCTAAATCCGATTGCAGGGCCCCACCCTCAGAATTTCTGCCATCTTGAGTCAGTGCTGGGACCTAACCATTAGCATTTCTAAGGATTCCCAGATAATGCTTCTCTGCTGGCCCTGCAATCACGCTTTGAGACCCATTATTCTCAGGGAAAGATTAAGAAGCACTCGATTTCTAGGTAATTCATGCATGGCTGTGTCATGTTGTAGATATAAAAATGAAATCACAGAGATGATAAATAACTTACCTACTACACACAGCTAGTCCATGGCCAAAAGTTATTATTTTGATTCTACAGATCTTGCTCTGCTTTAAGATCCTCAGAACACAAGCCTGAGATAGATTATTTATAGTAACAAGAATTCGGGAGCAAACTTGGTTCTCTCTCTCAGGTAGCGGCCTGGCTGCTAAGCTTTCCTCGTTCTCTACAACCTTTTTAAGCAAGCTTTGGGTCAGGAAAACCAAAGTAGAGTTGCATCGGAGGGCAAGCATTTCTTGGCCCTTTACTCTGGCCCTTCTGTGTCATAACTGACTCAGCTGACGAGACTGGCAACAGAACCCAAGGCGCATGTGTCGGAAATGAGCAACTCATGGCTCAGACGAACAGAGAAGGAGCAACTACTGAGGGATGAATGGAAAACCTAAAGCTACCGTGTGGAACGGGCAGCACGGGAGACTGAGTTTCGGAAGACGTGGGAATCCCACAAGCAAGCGGCATGTCTCTGTCAGTTCCTGCCTCCCCCCCCAGAGTCATCCCAGAGATGCGAAAGAGTGGACCCTGGTCTACAAATAATTAACACCATTGTCACAAAAAGCATCCGCAGACGGCATTGTTACAGTGAACCTTCATTCATGGACACTACAATGTGAATTTCGTGTACTTTTCACATCGTTAATACATCTATGTCTAATTTCCAGTCTTTGAACATGGAAACAAATTGTTCTTAGCTTATGCTTTGTATGAAAACACAGGGTAAGCTGGACTGGGGCCCTAGGTCAGAGTTCAGCGGTTCATGATTTATTGTTTCAAACGTCTTTTGAACACGGTGTGACTCGGGCGTAGCTCCGCACTCAGTCCCTGTTAACTCCGGGCAGGAACCACAGGCCGTGTCTCTAGCTGATCTGAAAACAAACTGTGGTTCTGGGGGGGACTTGTCCGTTGAACCTGCCACAGGCATTCCACTGAAATGTCCTTCTGTGTCTCACCCCAGATTTCAATGTCATCCTGGAGAAGCATTGCCCTCGCAGACGGTCGAGTCCCTAAAGTTCCCAAGCGGTTCCCGAGGGGCGGCTTCCAACCTACACGTCAGTGAGGGCCGCCTGGAACCATCTGTGCGCGCAGGTGAGAACTACTGGCGTTCAGCAGGCTGACTGAACTCCAGGTATAAAAAAAGAGACTCCATGGAGGACTTCCACCAAATCAGAAGATTATTATGAAAAACCTGGTGATTTTTTTAAACTTTCCACTTTGGAAACTCTATCTGATGAGGTCATTGCAATGAATGGCAGGTGGTAGCATCTAGTAATGCAAAAAAAAATAAGTAAAGGTGATTTGACCTTTGTTACCCTGCCTTAGCGCAAACTCATGTATATCTGTAATTTATAGTGCAGGCAATGTCTGATTGGGGAAGCTTGGCAAATGCCATATGAATAATGATCTGATTTACAAAAGCATGCATTCAGATTCACAAGGTAAATATGGCGGAGAGAGAGCCACCAACCTCAGGGGCCAGTGCGTTTATGGCCCATGAGGGTGGTTATCATACAGGACGTTGAATTAAATCCCAAGGCCCTAACAGATAGTCATTCATTGCAATGAAAATGCTTTCTAAACCACGAACATTTTAAGAAGTTTCATGCAAAGGAAGCTAGTGATTGCTCAGATACCAGTAGTTTGTTCTCTTCCTATTTAATAAAAGATTATAAATAGCTCAGTATACAAGAGCCCTGGGAATATAGAATTTCAATATAAATTCCCACTCTTGCCTTTGGAGTTTTTCTGAGGTTAGTAGATAAAACACTCGGCTCTCGAGTGATTAAACACGATTTTTTCTAATTACAGTCAGGACGCATTAGGGAGCAGCGGCCACGGTGCTCCCCATTTCGGGCACTCAGACACGGCCCACCGGACTGTGTGGGGCCCCAGCATGCGCGGTCTTGGCTGGATACGAGGTTACGTCTGGGTGAAGACACCCTCTCACTCAAGCAGAGGCTCACCTCCTCCGCCCCAGGGTCAGCAACACACTTGAGCTTTGTTCTGTTTTTCCTGCATCACATGTGCCTCTAGCTGTAAAGCGATAATCATAATAATTATAAAATTTGTTACCATGTGCAAAATGATCATGAAGTGAGGTATAAAAGTAGAATAAAAACTTTAAGTGGTTAGTTTGTGAAGTGACGAGATGTGATGGAAGAACGTGATGTTCGCTGTACAGAAAATGTGGGGGCAAACATACACTCTGCAGCCACTGCAGTCTGTGGACGTGAGGGGTCAGGGAGGACCGTGGAGAGTATTGTTGAGGAATGCGACAATCAGCTGCTTAACAGAGAGTGCTGTGGATGGATGGATGGACAGATGGACAGATGGATGGATGGACGGATGGACGGATGTTGGGACTCAAATCTGAAACAACCCAGGTGTCCTCCCAGGCGAGTGGTTCAACACGCTGAGAGACAGCCATGTAATGGAACGCCGCTCAGTGAAAAGGAACGAATGTTCACTTATGCACGACCTTGCTGAATGTTGAGAAAATCATGCTCACTATGAAAAAGCCAGCCTTAAAAGATGGCATACTACATAATTTTGTTTCTATCACCTTCTTGAAATAATGCTGTTATAGAAATGGGAGACATTCGTCGGTGGCCTGAGGTTACGGATGGAGATACAGGTGGGAGGAAATGGGGGCGGGTCTCAAAGGGCACCTTGGGGGCGGGTCCCTGTAATAATGGAAACATTTTGAATCTTCAACCCGTTGATGCCAAAGTCCTGGTTATGGTGCTGTTTTACAGTTTTGCAAGATCTTACTACTGGGAGAAACTGAGAGTACGTGGGATCTCTCTGGATTGCTCCTTACAACTGCATGATAGTAACTACCCTGAAAAACCAAAGTTTAATTTATAAATAAATACATGCATGAACAAATGAATGAGTCAAAAAATGTGCCCACGGCTAAGCTTTTCACATGAACTTTCACATCTACTATTTTCTAGATCCTTCCCATAGGTCTCCCAAGTTGGGACTCAGTCTAATCACCCCATTTGATAGATTTGGAAGCAGTAATGCAGGAGATTTGAGTGACTCATTCAAGGCCAACAGAGGCAAAACTGGCACCCCAAGTCACGGTCCCCAACTTCCCAGAGCTTGTCCTTCCCACTTTCCTTCCCCGCAGTTCACAACAAGGTAGAGCACCTTCCACACATAACAACAAACCTAAATAACTTCCAAAATACGCCAGCCACTTGGCTTTAGTGATCTGGCGACTCTTTTCCTTATCGATCAAGGGAAAAAGACATAGTTAAGCAAAATTTTATAAACTAAATTATAAGAGAAGTAGGCTGTGACTTTGTTTTTAATTTCTTGAAATTTCTTTTGTTTTTCCTCTTTTACAAATAGATGTTCAAATCAACTATGTAGTTTCATTCAAGAAAGTTCTTAAATTTACATTTGAATTTTCAAAAAAAAATTTAAGGAGAGATAATGCTTTTGGCTTAATTAAGATAATACCAACTGAAAAAAAATACTATGCCTGATGTTTCTTGGCATGCTTTCAAAAAAGCAAAACATTGAAAAAAATAAATGATTCTAATAAAATAAACATCGATGCATCCATCAACCAGAACACTGCCACCATTGACAAGGGAAAATGCTATAAAATATCCATGGAAAACATAGTCCCTAATACAGCTCATAAAAAGTGTATGTACAATATAACCAGTATTATGCAAATTTGATAAAAAAACTTGTATACATATTCATAAACGCACATACACAGAGAAAAAAAGGCTAGACAAATCATCTACATCAACCGTTACCACATTTGACTGAAGAAAATTTTATGTAGTGCTTTACAATTTTGTAATTCCATTTCATTCTCCAAATCAAACATAGATCACTATTACACGGTGGGGAAAATTACTTTAAAATATGAGTAAGGTACCGCGTATGTGCAGACGCACACAGTCGAAAACAAGGAGCTCACATTTCTGTTAATCAAGTCCCCCCTGGTATTTCAGGATGAATAATGATCATGCGGTTCGGGTCTGGGAGAAACACGGAATAAAATTCCTCGTGAACTTGACACAACACGGCGGAGCAGGCGGGACGAAAGAAAGGGCGTTCCAGTGGCAGACACCAGGAGTGGGGTGCACCAGGAGTGGGGCGCACCGGCAGGCTCCGCGGGTCCCTGCTTACTGCGCCCCCACGTCAAGGACTCAACTCCCCTGTTCCCGGGGAAGACGCTCCTTTCTGACAAGCAAATCCACTTCAACAACATCATCAGCACAGCCATGCTTCTGATGAGTGATTTTCAGCTGATGAATGTTCTCGGGTTTTATATCGATATGGGTTTCATTTTCTCCTAAAACTGCCGAGGAGGAGAGCGGCCAAGTGCGCCAATCAGTCCCAGCTGCTGGGTGTTGGGGCGTATTCCGACGTGACTGAAGAACCTCGGACTGTGAACCAACAATCTGCGACCCGGGGGTACGTCTCCTGTTTAAACTAGGTGCCCCTTCTTGTTTGAAACCTGTTTTTTTTTTCTTACAAATAATGCATCAAAGTTTCTTCTGGTCCTTTTATTTAGTCCTTTCCCTGTGTCATTAGTAAATAAAAATATTGTTCTCTCTCAAACCCCAAATTTCAAAAACATGGATGTATTCAACTGATTGAGTCCCACATTCCACAACCATGGTTGGGGAAGTACCACCAGATGACCACAATGTAAATCACATGACAGCTTCATCCCTGGAAGACAGAAGGCAGTCTTGGATTTATTTAGTACTTCCCTCCAGGGAAATCCTAAATCCCCATGCACGGGGCTCTTCCTGAGTCCCCAGGCCCGAGAGACTGGGCGGGGGGGGGGGGGCAACGCATGTTTTCACGATGAACTTTTGTGACTGTGGCTGTTGTCGGGGTCTCATTCATTCAGATGGAAGGCTGCACTCTCCTTATCCTGCCCGAAGAAACGGCGGAACCTCCAGCCACGTGAGAGGACACAGAACAGGGAAGGTATCTGGGAAAAGTACGATGGAGCCAGGGAGGGGACACCCATCACACCGTGAAGACGGCTTCCAACTTGACCTACTATTTGAATGCTCCTGATACTTTTTTTAAAAAAGAAAATAACTGCTCTTAAAACCCTACGTTCTTAAGCAAACACCTGGATCCTCCCAGACCTGAAGCTCAGCCCACACTGACATCCTGCCTTCTCAGAGCCTTCGTGTTTCCTGCTCGTGCGCCGATGTCAACGCCTGTCTCCCCGTCTCGGTCCCCACGCCTGCAGCCGGGGGAACTCCCACTACCACACGTCTCTGAGAATAAAGTGTTATTGCGACACAGCCATGCCCATTAGTGTATATATTGTCTGTGGATATTTCAAACCTCCCACGGCAGAGGTGAGTAGCAGACAACATCTGGATTCCAAGGTCATAAATATGTACATAACTGGCTAAGCCCTTCCCCCAAGCTCTGACCAAACTTTTGTTTCTTGTAAATCCAGGCTCAGCCCAGAAAATCTTCTCCCCTGACATATCCTTCCCCCTGGCATTCTGCAGGGCCAGCTTCTCCCCCTCCTTCAGGTGCCTTTCCTTAAATGAGGTCCTACCTGTTATTGGCCTCAGTGCACTTATCACAATTGACAATTATTTCATTGGCTCATTGTCTTTCTCCCTCTCTAGAATATGTTATCTGTCATTGTATTTCCAATGACCAGGAACATACTTCAGATATAAATGGCTTACCAAATACACGTTGAATTAAGGACAAGCACAGAGTAAGGTCTCAATAAAGAGTTAGGAGTGGGAGGCTGGGGTTACGGTGGGTCTCCAGTGAGTACGTCCTGAAGGAACAGAGGACGGGAAGACCAAGGAAGGGGGAAGATTCGCACTAAGGTGGAGCGCAGCCGCTCTGTCTCTGCAACCCCAGACCACACACAGCGTCTCCAGCTGGCAGCCTGGAGACTGGATTCCGTTCCTGGCTGCACCATCCACGGTGTGAGTCTAGACAAGCCTCTGCAGTCCTTTCGCTTTGGGAATTCACGTCTGTAAAAACAGAAATTGAATACAGAAGATCCAAAGTCCCTATGAGTCTTAATCTTTGATAAATTAATAGAAGCGGAAGGTAATTTTTACAGGCTAATTTTTAAGCATCACGTGGTAAACAGTTCTTGTTTTGGGGCTGGCCCGTTTGCTTCGGAACAGAACTGGACTTTCTCCAGTGGCTCCGTGCAATCCCGACGGGTAAACCTTAGCCCCAGGCTCCGGTATGGAGACCACATCCTGTCAATCAAAGGGTTCCATCCTCCAAGCTTATTCGTTGGGTCTTCGGTGGGTAGAATAACCAAGACGGGTCAACAGGACCTAATCCCAGGACTTCAGAGAAAGCAGTCAGAGAGAGAGAGCTTTCCACCAGGATGACGAGCTACAAGACGATACATATCTGCAGTTGCCAGGGCGCCCCGGTGGACAGCGCTGGCCTACGGAGGGGCCAACAGGCACAGGAGACAAAGATAGACGCGCTCCCTCAAAATCCTTAGATCCCTGGGCACCGGCCGCCGCTGAGGCTTAGGCCACAGTAGAGTTTCATGTCCCGTGGGTTGATAAGTCCCTTCCTTGCTTAAGTCACACGAATTCAATGTCTGACTTTCCACCAAGGGTCTTGGGCAACACATTCCGCCGATCTCTGCGTTTCTATACAAATTTCTTTTTAAAAGGATGTTTCTTCTACTTGATATTTAAATCTCTCCTCCCTGGGTATCTACACTGCTCCCTCTCTCCTTGGCACTTCTCCGTGTCTGACAGCTGACCATTGGCCAAAGCTGCAGTCAACGGAAGACATAAAACTGGACATGTAATTGAGTATTTCCTTGCTCTAAGGATCTGGATATCCACCAACAGTAATTATCTTGTGTAAATCATTAAACATAAAAGTGGCCAGGAAAAAAAAAACATTACCGTTGCGCCATCAATCTCGCATTAAAAACGAGATCGCACTGGCCCTGGAAGGTTGAAGCTGAGATACAAAGTAGCCCAGGAGGTGTGCCTCTCTACCTTTAAAGAGACCCCGTGGGGAGGAATCAAATCGTGCTGTGATTATTGAACATTTCAGGCACGCCAGACCGTAGGCTTGCTGGGCTCTGAGTGTTCTGTGTTGGAAACTTATCAGCGCTTAACTAGTAAAAGTAGAGATTGACATACAATTAAAATTAGACTGGCTGGTCATGACACAGAAAAGCAGCGATCCCACGAGGCCTTTCCTGGTGCGGTTTACGTGTTACACATGTTTCCCTGCATCTCGTTTTTATCTCAGCTATGGCCGTTGGCACATGTCACTGGGCTGAGCTGGGCTCCAGGCTGTCGGTTGAAGTTGGGTCCTTCCTGCAGAATCCAGCACCTACTTCAGGCGTGGTTTTATTTTTAGTTTGTTCTATTAGATTTAATCAGTCATATTTGAGATCTTAAGAAGTTTCCTTCCTAGATGTTTCGGAACATTTCGGGTCTCGTTCCACAGATGTCTGCTTTAAGGCCTAATTTCTTTAGAGCAGTTCTAGGTTCACAGCAACGTAGAAAGAAAGGCACAGAGATTTCCCACAGGCCTCTGCCCTCACACAGGCATCGCGTACCCCATTATCAACAACGTGCCCCAGAGTGTGCGTTCGTTACAATCAATGAATGCACAATGACGCATCATAATCACCTAAGTCCCTGTCTCACATTAAGGCTCATTCTGGGTGTTGTGCGGTCTGTGGGTTTGGACAAATGTGCACTGACCTGTATGCATCTTTCCGGCCTCAGACAGCATTTTTACTGCACCCCAGATCCTCTGTGCTGCACCTGTGCGTCCCTCCCCACCTCCCCGCCACTCGCAACCACGGACCCCTCTGCTGTCTGCACAGTGTGCCTTTCCCATGACGTCACGTAGCTGTGACCATACAGTACGCAGCCTTTCTGCAATAGCTCAGCTTACTAATATGCATTTAAGATTCCTCTCTGCCTTTGTTATGGCCTGATAGTTCATTTCCTTTTAGTGCTGAATAACAGCTAACAGCCCATAATCTGGACGGACCACAGTTCATGAATCCCTCCACCTACTGGAGACTGTCTTGGTTGCTCCCACGTTTTGGCAATTTTAAACAAAGCTGCTTTAAACATGCGTGTACAGGATTTTGTGGTCTGTAACTTTTCAATCCTTTTGAGTAAATACACTAGGAGTAAGACTGCTGGACTATACGGTAAGAGTATGTTTTATTTTGCAAGAAACTGCCACACTGTCCTGCACAGCGGCTGCACCTGCTGCATCCCCACCCGCAGTGAAAGCATCCTCTGTGCACGGTAGATCGCGGGACCACGAGAGAAAAAGCCATACTGCGCAAATGGATTTAAACCTCAATTGGCCCGTTAGCTTTAAGATCCCCGTGGCCAAAGCAAGTTGCTTGGCCAAGCCCAGGGGGTAAGGACATTCACCCCACCCTCCACAGAGTCCTGGGGTGGTAGAGAAATGCAATTCCGTGACAGGAGAGGAGTGAAGACCTTCACAACGGAAATGAGGACAACCGTGATGCAGTCTGCCGCAGGCGGCCCGGGAAGCACGTCTGAGGATTCCTGCGTCTCTCCAGGACAACCTGGCCACTTCAGCTGGACGGAAATCTCTTGACGGGCTGACTACATGATAGCTCGCCCGAATGTTTTCAGGGCTTACTACTATTACTTTTTCAATAATTACTCTCCGACCAGTAATCTAATTTCCATCTTAATATAAAATGATTTGAAGATGGAGGCAGGCGTGGGAGGCAGGAGACACATGCTTATCATTACCTCTACCTGTATTATCCACGACTCACGTTTAAACACTAGGACAGAGTGCTGGAAAATGGGTTTCTGGAGTCAGAACGGCACTCAAATCCTGGCTCTGCCGTTTGCCAGGTTCATTACTTGTAGTTACTATTAACCACTCTTTTTTTTTTAAGATTTCATTTATTTATTTTTAGAGAGGGAAGGGAGGGAGAAAGAGAGAGAGAGAGAGAAACATCAATGTGCGGTTGCTGGGGCTTATGGCCTGTAACCCAGGCATGTACCCTGGCTGGGAATCGAACCTGGGACACTTTGGTTCCCAGCCCGAGCTCAATCCACTGAGCTACGCCAGCCAGGGCTATTAACCACTCTTTAGTAACAGGGACCATCACATTACCCTGGTTTGGTGGTCAGAATAATGACCCCCCAAAGTTGCCCACCCCTAATCCCTGGTGCCTGTGAGTATATTAGGCCACATGGCATCACTGAGTTTGCTGATATAGTGAAGGTTACTGATCAATGACCTTGAAATAGTGAGAGTATCCTGGGTGACCTGGGCGGGCCCAATCACAAGCCCTTAGGAGCTGAGAACTTTCTGGAGCTGGGAGCAGAGAGATGCGGCAGAAGGAGTCAGAGAGCTCCCAAGCAGGGCAGGGATTTGACACACTGTCACTAACTCAGACACAGAGAGAGGACTGGGTACAGGGCCCCAGGAGTTTAGGGGGACCCCAGCTGACAGCCAGTGAGGAAATAGGGACCTCATTCCTACAGCCACGATGACCAAAAATCTCAATGAGTGAGAAATCTGATTTCTTCCCCAGAGCATCCAAGGAGGAACACAGCCCTGAACGCACCTTGGTTTTCGCTCAGTGAGACCCGCATTGGACCACAGACCCTCAGAACTGGGAGGTGATAAATAGGTGTGGTTTTAAGCCACTACATTTGTGGTCATTTGTTATGGCCACGATAGAAAACAGATACACGGTCTCCTCCTGCTGTGGGAGTTCAGTGATGCAGACCTGGGCGTCACTTGTCATGAACAGCTTTAATTATGTGTGTAGCATCCGGTGATTCCCACGGTCTTAAAACACCCCATCTGAAGTACAATCTCTCAAACTCTCCTGGCGTGGAAATATCATTAGCAGGAGTTTTGGGGGCTCCGGCTAATTAGATCTGGTACGGAACACACAGCACGCTCGCTCTCCGTGTCGGAGTGCCCGAACACTTCGGCTGTCTGGCTACCACAGAGGACAAGTTGTTATGGATCCAACCACTGTCACTTCTCATCGAGTTTCCCTGGTGACTGGCCACCCCTAAAAGCCTTTGCCGTCATTGAAGTGCACATGTTGCATTTCTCACCAGCCAACCGGGCAGGGGGAAGAGCTCCTACACTGGGGTTGCAGAATTCAGGAGAGAGGGACACGATTTCCTGCCCTCTTCCTCCCAAACCTCTTTCTCTTGCCATGATTCCTTTTGCTTTCCTTTGCTTTCTCCTCCGTAAATCCCTTTCCTATCGGAAGCTTATCCAAAGAAGGACAATCAGTGGGTGGAAAGATGGACTTGAAAAGTCTGGAGTCAGAGTACCTTGATTATGGGGGGAAAAACACCCTCAAAATATCGAGTCAGTAAAGGCTGGCTGGAGAGCCAGGGATGCTTGCAAACTAAGTTGTTCTCGCCTTTCTCCAAGCAGGTGCGTGTCTTGTAAATGAGACACGAAGCGGCCCTCCCGTCTCAAACAGATGGGTGGTTGCTGGCAGAAATGGCCACGGGCTGCCACGCAGAGGGAGAAAACCAAGCTGTTGCCTCTTCTGATCCAGCATTTTACAACCCTGATCAAAAATCCCCACCACCGCGCACTTTTCATAAAAGCAAACCGCTCGTTGTTGCGGGGCGCGGGTTTCCTAACAACGGTGCCGACCCACATTGGTGCGCCTGACAGGTACGGGGTGTCCAGCGAACAAGGGCAGTCCCAGACACAGCCTGCCGCTCCACGTGGGACTTCGGCACAGTGCCCTGCCCCTTGGCCAGCAGGTCATCCTTGGGTCGGGGCATCCGTGGGACTCCGAAGGATGTTTAGTCCTGGCAACCGAGCCTGCTGCAGGAATGAACTCAGAGAGGGGAAGAAAGAGCTCAGGGGCTTTTATTTTCAGTTCCTCTCTACCTGAGTCATCACCCTTCGGGTTCTGGACAAACAATCGCCATGGCAACCATTGTCTCTGGCAATTGGTATTCTTTGCTCATTTTTGTTTCGCTTTTGCAAAGCGTTCGTGCTTTCGTGTTCTATTTATTTTCACTCCCATGCAGCCGTGCTTAGCACCCCCGAGGTCATTGTCCCTGGTCGTTTATTGGACTGTTATCCGGCCCTGCACGGGGATAAGATGGCTTCCTTTGTTCACCGGGAATTCACGTGGGCCTGCCTGCTCACAGATCGGCTTTCGTCGCCGAAGTTTCCTTCGGAGTGATTGAAAAAGGTGGGCTGTCTCCACGCGCCCTCTCCCAGCGCTTTGTAGCTGGGGACCGGTGAGCAGGGCCGGCCTGCGCCGCGCGTCTTTTAAGGGTGAAATTGAAAGAGAAAAGTATGAATGCCTAACTGGATTCCAGCAGCCTTCCCTCTAATCAAAGCCCCCGGCCGCGTGGACCCCGCCTCCCCCGCTCCACGCCCGCCTCGCCATCCCTTTCATCCATGAAAGAGCACTGGGCTGAGGTTTGTCCCTTTAAAGGTCTTTAATTTCAACTTTTCTGCACTTTTAGGAGAAATAATTACGCATTCTTCTAATCCTTTACCTTACCAGAAAGTTGCTGTCGCCTTTGGTGCTATGATTAGAACATGCAAGGAGAACCGTGTGGCTCGTTTCCCGCTGGGTGAATGATGGTTCCTCCACGTGCATTTCTCCTCCTGAGACGGCACAGGGAAGGCGGTGCCATTGGCTACCAAAGGCCGTGGCACAGATACACCGGATGGGCTTAGTTGCCAAAACACATCAGGCACTGCCACCGTGTGCTCACGGGAATGCTGTGTGTTTCATTCTCATGTAATTGAATCCTTGCAACCTTCGTTGCACGTGGGAGGGAAGAATATTCTAGAAAGACGGAACAAGTATTGCGGTGGTCGTTTTCAAATGGTAGCATGTGTCCGAGTCACCCAGGTGGCTTGCCCGATCGCAGATTCAGTGTGTCCTGGGTGCAGCCTGAGAATCTGCATTCCCAGTAAGTTCCCAGGAGTTGCTGAGGCAGCTGGCCAAGGTTCCACGTATTTAGAAAAACGGCACCACGTTATCCTTGATTGAAATATGTAATTCGCTTCAAGTGAAACAAGAGTCACAGATTCTTCCGAAGACTCAAACATGTGGGGGAGCAGTGAGCCTACAGACACCCCCCAGAGAAACTCACCCCCACCAAAATGGAGAGGCAAGACCCATGGGGCCTGGAATGAGCCGTTGACAAAAGAGGGACAGGTGACCGTGAGGAAGGGTGGTATCTGTCAGCTTTGCCTCCTGGCTCACCCCTCAGCGGACTAACATCTGCATTCCCTGGAAAGCAGGAAGCTTTAAGGAAAAATCTGCTCGTGTATTGGGCCTCAGGAGTCTTCTCTGGAGTCCTTCCAAACTGGAGTTGGGGAGAAAGGAAGAAGGGAGATCTCTCCCAGCCCCCCTCCCAGCCCCGAGAGCATGCTGCAGTTTTGAGATTCAAAGGCAACGCTGAGCAGAGGGTCGGCACATCGGCAGTGGTGCTCAGCAAAAGGCAGGAGATGCCCCGCATCTTCTCACAATGGCCGGTGCAGGCACACCCAGGGGATGCTCAGACAGCGGCGGGGGGGGGATCCGCAAACGCTCAGGGGAGACAGTGCCGCCCAACAGACGCAGAGATGCCCGCTGAGCATCCGGAGGAGCTGTGGCAGCTCTGGGAGGGACCGGCACCTGATGAGCGTGAACGGAAACACCCTAAGGCTAAGCCGCGGTTAGTCACCTGACATTCGTTTTCCCACTCAGAAAACAATCAGTGAGCGCCTGTTCTGTGTCAGGCGCTGGGCGGAGTGGCATGAAAAGAGACCAGGAATGCAGACGTGGGCCTGTCTTTACCAAACTGAAAAGACACAGGTTAATAAAATAGTCAGAGTGTAGGCACCCCGCACAGGCGATTCCTGGCTGTTTGGGGTCAGAAGCGGGTGGAAGACCAGGAGCAGGGCGGAGCGGGGAGGCAGTCCCAGGCTGGGATGCTGCGGGGGGAAAGGAGGATGAGAACTTGGCCATGGAGTGAAGAGAGTCGGAACTGGTCTGTGCCCAAACTATGTGTCTCCGTGGGATGTGGGGCTCCTTGCTTACGTGCTGAATGTTCCCAGGGCTGAATGTGCATTAGTCTCCCAAGTTGAAGGGGATGGAGATCCCAAGTCTCATCCAGGACAAGGCAAGAGTTTCCCACTAGGAAGAAGGAAGTGCAGTGTGTCTTGAGCCAGACTTGCTGCTTTCTCTTCCCGGTGGGGTTCCCAGGTTCTCCCTTCTCTAGGTAACTCCCCGGAGGGTCTCAGCTCCTGCCCTGGACCATGACTCCACAGACACCGAGCTACCGCCCCACCGGCTTATCTGCTCCTCACCCACAGCCTGAGGCCAGTCCTCTAGCCTGCTTCCCTCTTGTAACCACCCCTTCAGGGGCAGGCGACCTCCGGGACGGCTGCGGGGGACGGTCCCTGAGGAGTCTGCAGGTACGCTTTTAAGAGCCCGAGCTGACAACAACTTGCATCATTTCCTCTCCAGTAGCCCAAACCCCAGTTATATGGTCCCTGTCTGAGAAAATATGCATCTAATTATCACTAGCAGTCTGCCGGAATGCTTAATCTTTGTTGCCAGCCTTGACAACGGACCTTGGTTTCAAACCCAGTCACCTGCCTGCGAAATGGACATCTCAGAAACAAAGCTTTTTCTTCATGTTCCGTTTCCAAATATATACTACCGCGGTCTCTGATTAGAAATCCTTGATTCTTCCCTCCTCCTCCCCGAGACCGTCCAAAAGGATTCCATTTCATTAAACACATTAAAAAGGTTTAAACAGCTAGGGCTATCCATCAAGAGTACCTTTTTTTTTGCTTTTTGGATTTTTCCTTTTACCAGAGTTACTAGGCTAGAAGGTGGAAGCGACAGGCAAGTTGGCTAATCCCAAAGGTTTGTTCTTTTTAGAACAAAATCAATCATTATGTAAATGAGCTAGAACTCTCTATTGGAGCTATTTGTATATTCATCTTATCTCTTTCAATGAACTCTGAGCTTCTTCCAAGAGCTGGCACACCAGCAGAAAACAGATGGCTCTCTCAGATTAAGATATTTCAGGAGAGTTTAATGAAAGATGTATTTACTACATTGTGGGCAGTGGATAAGGAGACAGCGCGAGTGTCCCGGGGCTGGTTACAACAGAGGCGGCGCCCAAGGTCACCCCGCATGGAAGGGGAGGGGAAGCAGACACGCAATGCTGGACAGAGAGAGTCTTGGGGAGAAGACTGTCTTGATGGGAGAACAGGATAACGGGACCCTGCAGAGAATGGAGAGAAAAAAAAACACTTGACCTCCTCCTTCTCCCTCTGTTATCATCTTTTTAGGTTCCACGTTAGCCGAAGCGAAAAGATGCTGGAGGACAAGAGAGATGTATTTTATAACTTTTCATCTGAAGACAATTTTAGATTCTGATGCCGTGGTGAGAAATGCTATAGAGAGATGCCATAACACTTTACCCAGTTTCTGCAATGGAAACATTTTGCAAAACTATCACACACTGTCAGACACGGGATGTTGTAGTTAGACAGTCGATATTCAGAGCATTTCCACCAGCACAAAGATTCCTGTTGCTGGTTATTCTAGTTCTATCCGTTCCCCTCCCACCCACGCCTATGCATGAACCCCTGGCAACCACTCGCACACTCTCTGTTTCTATAATGCTGTCATTTCAAGAACAATACATAAATGGAATCATACTGTACCTAACCACTTTCACTCAGCATAAATCTCCAGAGATTCATCTAGGTTACTATATGTAACAATACTCCATTTCTTTTTATTACTGAGCATTCCGTGTTATGGAAGTATCACAGTCTGTTTATCCATTCATCCATTGAAGGGTGCCTAAGTGTGGCTTCTAGTTGTGGGCTATCATAAATAAAACTGTTATGAACATTTGTGTATAGCTTTTTGTGTGAACATCATTGCTCATTTCTCCGGGGCAAATGCCAACATACAGTTGTATGACAGTTTCATACTCAGTTTTCTTGCGCAACTGCCAGAGTGTTTTTTCTAGAATGGCTGTACCAATTAAATCCCAGAGACAATGAATGAATGATTCAATATTTCTACATTCTCTCTAGCACTTGGTGATTTAGTTTATTTTTTTAAACTTTGTTCTGGTACATATGCAGTAATATTTCACCAGGATAATAGTCTGCATTATCCCAATGGCTAATAAGGTTGAAGACCAGTTCACATGCTTATTCTCTTCAAAGAACCATCTCGTCGTGACTCTTGTCCACTTTCTAGATACGAGTCTCTGTCAACATTCAGTTTCGCACAGTCAATAAATATTTTTCATAGCTGCCTGCCATTCTTAACAGGAGGCTTCACAATAAAAGTGTTTCATTTTTACAAGGTCCGATTTATCAATTTTTCCTCTTAGGGAGCTTGCTTCCAAAATGGGGCCTGAACATGTAATGAGAGAGAACATGTATCAGTGTAGGCGCCATTAACTTTCACTTATTTTTCTAAAAAGAAACAAAACAAACCCACACTCAATGTATTTTTCTAGTTAAAAACATTTTAGTCATGGTTATAAAACTCTAACTGTGCAAGCATTGCGCTCTGTGTTCCACTCCTTTATGATGTAACTTGTTAAAAATTCTTTCGGTCGTTTCTGCATCATTTGGAGGTGTCTATACAGTTTTTTAAAGAAAGGAAACAACATAAATGTTGGCTTCAAAGCTCAAATACTGTGAAATGCTGTCAGAAAATGACCTGCATCCGTGTAAAAAGATCTTTATTTTTTCCGCCCGTATATCCACGTAGATCGGTGGGGTAGCCAGCATAATTGCATGCAGACATTTTGACCCAAGAAAGTGTGAGGCAAGCTTCAAGCACATGAGCTGCTGCTGGACCCTACCCAGAGATCTATTTGCTCATTGATTTTTTTCCCTAAAACTTCACTTCTTATTACAATGTCTATTTTCACTTTGTCCCTTAAACATATTTTGTGCCCAAGTAATAATATTGGAAGTCACAGGCGCGGGACAAGTGGAAGTCGGCTCTCCTCGCACAAATTAAAAAGTGTCATGCTATGTCCTTCCTGAAGGAGACTGGGGAGAGAAGCTCTCCCTTGGGATGGGCCTTTGGACCACACCCTTGACCACGTAACAGCAGAGGGATAAACGACAAGCCACAACTACTTTATGGCACCCGTTTCCACATGCTGTGTATGTGTGGACACATCTTTGTAGAGACCATACATTTCCTGTCATCAGTAAGTATGGGAAAATATCTTTTTCTTTTTTGTGTTTTTTTTAATTTTTTTTAAGATTTTATTTATTTATTTTTTAGAGAGGGGGAAGGGAAGGAAAAAGAGGGAGAGAAACATCAATGTGTGGTTGCCCCTCGAGCACCCCCAACTGGGGACCTGGCCCACAATCCAGGCATGTGCCTTGACTGGGAATCGAACCAGCAACCCTTTGGTTTGCAGACCTGTGTTCAATCCACTGAGCTACACCAACCAGGGCAGAAAATACCTTTTTCTCTAGCCATTTGTATTCTCAGACACAACCAGGCTCAATACCATTCTCCACATGCAAACTTCCCAGGTTAACAAAGAAGGAGAGGCAAAAGCCACTTACAATAAATACATTCTTACTATCTTACGTGCTCCTTCTCAGACATAACACTGATGTGCGCTAGGAAAAAAATTTCGTAATGAAGTAACATGTAAGCTTCCAACTCAATCTAACCATTACAACATGACCAAGTCAAGAAAATAATGGATTTTTTTATATTAGCTAAAACGTATTTTCCGCTATCGTGATTGGCTGAACTGAACTCGCAAAGGCATGAAATGATAATTCGTATGGAGTATCTAAACGATGGCATTTAGAACGCGCCTTTAAACGGACAAACTCCGGGGAGGTTGGAGACGGCGGCGGAAGCGGCTGAGGGTACGCGCACCGCCTCCCGGGACCCAGCTGAAGTGGAAGGCGCTCAGCCCGAACGCCCCACTAACGACCGGCTGAAGAGAAGCCTGGGACCGAGGGCTTGCAGGAGAAGCCACACTGAGGCTGGCGGGAAGGGCGGGGGAGCGAACAGGGCTGGCACCGCGCCCCCAGGCAGCAGCTGGGGTTCCGGAGGGACGCGATGTCTCAGCTGCAGGGGGGTCTCCCTGCGGGGCGGGTGGTCTCAACTCCATGCCAGGCTCCCCGGCCCAGGGCTCCAGCGCTGGGAGGAGGCACACGCATGACATCTGGCTGTTTAAACTCGGTTTTACCTTCAAAAATGTGAAAAGACAACCTGCTGAATGGGAAAACGTGTTTGCCAATGATACACCTGATAAGGGGTTAATATCCAAAATTTGTAAAGAATTTATAAAACTCAAGACTAAAAAAAAAAAACAATCCAATTGAAAAATGGGCAAAGAAAGCCCTGGCTGGCGTAGCTCAGTGGATTGAGTGCGGGCTGCGAACCAAAGTGTTGCAGGTTCGATTCCCAGTCAGGGTACATGCCTGGGGGTGGCAGACCATGGCCCCCAGCAACCGCACATTGATGTTTCTCTCTCTCTATCTCCCTCCATTCCCTCTCTAAAAATAAATAAAATCTTTAAAAAAAATAAAAATAAAACATGGGCAAAGGACCTGAATAGACACTTCTCCAAACAGGACATACGGTGGCCAACAGACATGTGAAAAGATGCTCAACATCACTAACCACCAGAGAAATGCAAATTAAAGCCACAATGAGACACCACCTCTTACTTCTCAGCATGGCTGCCATCAACAAGTCGACAAACACGTGTTAGCAAGGATGTGGAGAAATGGGAACACTCCTGCGCTGCTGGTGGGAGTGCAGACTGGTGCGGCCGCTGTGCAAAACGGTATGGAGATATCTCAGAAATTAAAAATGAAACTGCCATATGACCCGGCAATTCCACTTCTGGGAATGTACCTGAAGAAACCTCAAACGCTGATTCCAAAGAATAGAGGCATCCCTATATTCACTGCAGCATTATTTACAACAGCCAAGATTCGGAAGCAGCCCATAAAAAAAGCTGTGGCACATTTACACAATGGGATACTACTCAGCCACAAAAAAAGAAAAGGGAAATCTTACCTTTTGGGACAGGATGGATAGACGTGGAGAACATTATGCTAAGCGAAATGAGCCAGTCAGAGAAAAACAAGTACTATATGATTTCACTTATATGGGTAACAAAATAAACAAACAAGACAGGAAAAGAATAAAACAGTCATGTTTCTAGAGAGCTGTCAGTCTGGAAGGAGAAACCAACCCATGGAATAATACCGATAATTAAAACGCCATGCGCTGAGAAGCATAACTGTTACCTGCAAATTTGGTGGGGCTCAGGGACCAGGTCTTCTGGCCCATGAAGTCAGGGAAGGCTTCCCAGAGGCAGTGACACATTACAAACAATAAAGAACTCCGCAAAATCTTTGCAGGTGGGTCCTACTTCTCCCTCTTTGTTTCCCAGAATAATTCCAAAGAGCTCAGCCCAACAGCGTATTTCTTTAGGATGATTCAACCGCCACCCTAATAGCATCTCTAAGGAAGGCAATTAACTAGCAATTTTCCTTTATTATTTCACTCATCCACATAATTAAATCTTCTTAACATACTTATTTCATAGTATTTTATGAAGAGTGATAATGCTGTGTTACTGTATACTAATGATAACATAATTAGCTACTAGTTTCACTTGCTTTGATGTATTCTTTCCAAAAATCCTTCTAAAACACAACTGTAATGGGAGGTTAAGATTGTACTAAGCCTCCTCTAAGACACTATTGTCACTGTTTCACAGCGGAGAAATATTGTGAAAGGTTTGCCTTACGTTCCTTTGTTTTCAAGAAAAATGTCAAGGACTGTGTGAATATACTAAAAAATCTCACTGGTCCCCCCAAAATCACTCCTAATGGACTTTGTCAGTTTTTCCATTTTGCTCTAAATATGATTATTGTTGTTGTGCTATTTTATTATACTATGTAAATATGTATCCACACATATGTAAGCATATATACTTCCATATGTATAAATCTTGTGTATGTATATTTCATGTATAGATACATGCAAACACATATACATGTAGTTAGGTGTGTAATATACACGTATAGTATGTATGTCACATATCACATGTACAATAAAGAGTCCTTTAACCTTGAAAAAAATAAGTAAACGGACAAATTCAAGGGCAGATGATAATTTTTTTTACGTATAATTTGATAAAATTGAACTGCATCAATTATCTATTTTTTCTCTTCTAACACAGCTTTATTGAGTTATGATTGACATGCAATAAGATACACATATTCAAAGTGCGTAATTTGATAAGTTTCAACGCTCGTACACAACCGTGAGTGCAGATGAACTTTCCCATCACACGTAGAAGTGAACTTGCCCTCTGCAAGTCCCCTCTCTCCTGTGCCTCTGGCCCCACCCACCAGCAGCTACCGACCTGCTCCCCATCACTGTGGATGAGTCCGCCTTCCCTCACCTTCGGTGGAATCACGTGGTATGTATTTTTTTCAACACATTCTCTTTGGTCGGACTTCTTTAGCTGGGAGTTATCATACAAGATGCACCGTGCCGGAGCAGTGTCCATAATTCATTCCCTTGCATAGATATAACAAAATTTCTGTAGCTGTTTACCTGTGGATGAGCATTTGGTTTTGTCTTGGTTTTCAGAATTTAAAAAAAAAAAGCTGCTACAGACCTTTATACACAAGTGTTTTTCCCATCGTCTGTTTCACTTCCTTTGGTTAATCCGTGCGAGTAGAAATGCCCTGTTTCCTGAAGCGGCTGCCCTGTTTCACGTTCTCACCCATGGCGTGAGAACTCCGGTCTCGTGTGCACTGAGCACCATGCAAGCATTCTGAATAAAACATCAGCTGATCAGACCCGACAACATGGAAAAAGTATAATGCACCGTGTCCACGTGGCGTTTACCCTGGAAAAGCAAGTTTGGGTTTATCATTTAAAATCAATCAGCATAATTCACCTAGTGCATTCACTGATTCATCCAAGGCTCACTGACCGCCTGCCCTACGCCTGAAACCAGAGTAGACTTTCAGTGCACGGCAGTTTAAAGATTACAAAAAGGTACGCCTTCACCGAGGGCAGCGTGCCATGGGGTTAGAGACACATGAGCAGGAGAGAGGGAGACTATTTCAAGGGATAAATGCTGTCCGTGTAAACACAGCCAGGACGGAAGACGGAGGCCGCGGGTGCTCCTGCAGACAGACTGGTCAGCACAGGCCTCCCAGGGAAGACAGGACTGGAGCGAAAACGGGAGAAACTCGGAAGTGGGTCACGGGCGTGCCAGGGCCAGGGGCATCCTAGGCGGAAAGCGCAGGGAGCGCAGAGCCAGACGCGCCTCTGCCCGGCTCTGCTGCACCGGCGTGGGCCTGGGGAAGAGCGCGAGGCAGGGACGATGTTGGACGAACGGTGGTGAATGAAATCATGTAGGTGAGGCCACCCCAGGGGTTTTGATTCTCACTCTTTTATTGCAGACCTTGCACATGTGCGGAACGGAGGCCTGGCCTGACCAGAGGCACGTCACAAAGGCACCCTCCCCTCGCCGCAGTGAGGAAAGGCTGCGGGAGACGAGGGGGCAGCAGGAGAACCAGGAGAAACCCCCAAGGCGCTACCGCAGGGATCCTAACAGCTGACCGCTGGGGCTCGCACCGGGGCCTCGGCGGGGGAGGTTAGAAGACGTGGCCAGACTTAAGATGTGTTTCAGAGCTAGAGCCAACAAAATCATTCTTTCGAAAGGGGATAGAAGCTGTGATGGAAAGAGAAAAGACTCAGAGATGACAGCACGGTTTCTGTTGTTGTTCTCTGAACATCTAGAAGAACCAAGTTCTTACTTCCCGAAACAGGGAAGGACGAACGTTCCTTTCTGGATTCGTTCTAGTTCGGAGAAACTTGAGAGCCTTCGGTGGAACTATTAAGTGGGCTCTTGGACACTCAAATACAGAGATGTTTAATGTGGAACATAAATTTGGTAGTATTCAGCGTCTTGGTGGCATGTAAAGCCATCAGACCACATTAAAAGTCATTCAGGAAACAGTGTCCACGGAGGCGAGGTGAGAGGGACCAGCGGCGATGTGGCTGAAATCATTGGAAAAGGGGGGTGTCTTTGGGGCAAGAGCTGGTGAGGGACCACTGAGACCCCCACCCCCCACCCACGTGAGAGTGGGCGCAGCGAGAAAGGAGAGGAGAGAGGAGGGCACCCTGCCTCCAGATCCGCGTTTGTAGAAGGGTGTCAAAATGCTGGGAGTGACCCTCGGCATTCGGTACTTTCTATCAAGTGTTCTGAACGCCCGATTCACCATTTCCCCTAGCATGGCTCTACACAGGTGGACACACGTCTCTCTCACGGCCTGTGGCAGACAGGAAAATCCAGCTCCCACAGTCCCTGCCCCACGCCCTTCCTTCAGGGCAGTGACCTCTCTCTGTGACTGAGCACGGGATGGGAGACACGCTTCTCCCACGTAGAATCTGGCAGAAGGAGGCCCCGTGACGACGTTGAATTATACATGCCTGGGTCACGTCAGCAGACTTGCTCTGGGGCTCCTGCTGGCTTGAAGAAAATGACGTGTCGTAAGCTGACGTGGACAGGGCCATGCGGCAGGGACCTGAGAGTCTCCTCTAGGGGCGGAAGGTGACAGCTGGCCAGTAGGCAGCAAAACATCCAAGGCCTCAGGCCTACGACAACTGCAGGGAGGTCCCTTCTGAGCAGCCCGCGTGGGTCGGTGAGCTGGCCTGTCCCCAGCCAAGCCCGGGTGACACTCTGAGGAGGCCCGAGGCAGAAGACACGTCTGAGCCTTGCCCGAACTCCTGACCCACGAACGCACAAGGTAACTAGTGGCTGCTGTTTCAAGGCACTAACGTGGTGGGACTTCGTTAAACTGCAATGAAGAGCAACCACGCTAATGCGCCATCCACTTGGGTCCAGGGCTTAGTCGTGTCCCCGTCGCCAGAGGCCCAGAGAGAGCACAGCTGCCTTGTGAATGGGCCACACTGACCCTGGTCGAGGACTGGAGCTCTCTCTCTCCAAAATCTCTCTCTATTTCTGGATGAGCTTTCTGCAAAGAACACCTCGTTCTTCCGTCTTAGAAACGCAGCTCAATGGGCCTCGGCCCCACCGTGTATCACCGTCGACCCGTCCGCTTCTGTTAGACCGGGCATCACTGCTGTGCCCGCTGCCCTCCAGTTGCGTCGGTCACACGCAGTTGGGCTGGCCATGTCAGGCTGCGACCGGGACCTGCCCTGTTCTTAGGAGTGTGGCTGGCTGTCTGGAGCTCCTGACCACCATCCTCTGCCTCCAAACTAGTTACCCAAGCGATTCCAACACCACCCAAAGTGAAAGACCTAAAATGACGTGGAAAAGTGAAAAGAATATTGGCTTTGGGGTGAGATCACAATTCCTTGCCCATCACTTGCTGAGGGACTAGGGCAGGTCACGTCATCAACCTGAGCATGAATTTCTGCTACCATAAAATAGAACCACTGCCTTCAGTGTTACGCAAGGCCCGAACAAGAAATGCCAGTGGAGGGATTGTGGGATTGACTAACAGGCAGAAAATGATCAACATCCTGTTGGTTTCATTGACTCCCTTCTTAGAGTTACACTGGAGTTTTTGAAGATTCCCAGCTCCTAACAGAGAAAAACGTAGTATATTGTTCCAAATACATGACTAGTTTTTCCCCAGCATCCATTAAATTCTAAAGAAAGAAGTCGCTCTGAGAGAAAGTTAGGAATCGTCTGAAGCTGCAGAAACACATCATTTGCATAAAGAACGGAAACCCCTCATCAGCAGGGGTCACGTGACAGTTCTCAGCTTCAATGGGTGAGCAGAGGGAGTTCAAGGGCAAAAATACACTTTAAATGTTCTCAGACAAGCTTTGATCAGGGAGGCAAAAAAAAAAGTGTATTGAAATGGTTTGGGGATAATTGATACAAATTAAACTAAGCTTTCAGTCAATACGGTAATTACCAGGGTAATGAGCAGTGGAGAAAGGACTATCGGTTGGTGCCTGTGAGTCCAAGTTGAACTTCACAGTCAGCTCAGAGCCACATCTACTCACCTGTCGGAGGAAATACAGGCAGAACATTCTACCTTATCAGTCCTTCACATCTCCAGTTTTTTGAGCTGCGAGTCCCAGTTCCCCTTTCCCTAATTTTTATCATTCTTCTGCATTTAGTAAAAAAGGACTCAGTTGACCTAAAATGTGCCCCCGTGTTGTGCTTTTATTATTTTTCATTAAAAAAATCATATGGTTTTTATTATCCTTTATAAGAATGGTTAATTTAATAGAAAAGTTACACATGAAAGTTTACATTCCATTGCTTTCATTAACATTTTCCGTGTGGGTTTTGAAGCTTTACATTTAGTTTGTCAATTATCCTGTCATTGACACTTTTCATTTTCTTTTTAAATGCTTACTTTTTTTTCTGACCAATTTGTAATAGTGTCCATTACAAAGGACGAAACCTTGTTTTCTATAATACAGGATATGAATATTCTCCCTGGGTTTTTTCTATTTCAAAATCCATGGCAAAGAAAGCTACTTGAGGAAGGGTCTTTTGTTTGCTTCATGCAAGCTGTATTTCTAGTACATAGAAAAAAAAGTCCTGGCAAGTAATTGTTTTATATGATTTAAAGATTCTTCTGCCAGAGACACCGCCCACTGACACCTGGACGGAGAAAAGGCGGAAGTCACTGCTGCTGACAGCTCTACGGGAAATGAGGCTTCCGGGCAGGGCCACGCCAAGGGGTCCCACCTGGGGACAGGGGCCCGGCGAGCTGGGGCCGCAGGGGGCAGCTTATTGGTGGCAAGCAGGGTGAGTTAGCTAGGCTTCATGGGATCCCTGTGGGCTGGCTAATGCGAATAATTTTGAGGGCTCTGGAGCATGGGGACCAGCCCTAGCTGTCACCCCAGGGTGCCCTGCGGCCCAGGGTGTGAGATGTGATAACACCAGTGGGTGTGCGGTGCGCCCTTAATCCGCCACCCAAGAAGGGAGCCCAACCAGGACTAACCAGGGTCTCCGAACTGAGTCAAGACTGCGTTTTAAAACTGTCGGTATGATTTAAATTATATCATAGTCATAGATGTTCCATGTGTATTTGTTGAACGAATTGTTTCCTGCTGAATATGGTGCCTTTTTGAAACTGATTTTTTTTTCTGTTTGGTATGTTTTAGGACATACATGCAGCATTATAAACATGATTAGGAAGAATACCAGCATAGTATCTCGCCATATGCTTTGAAGTTATCATTTTTCCCATCCGGATATTCTCATATGCTTATTCTTTCGGATGAACTTCAGGAGAACTTTCTGAGTGCCAGGCACTCCTTTGAAAGGTTATTTTGAACTGAAATCCATTTGCAAATTGATTAAAGAGAATTAAGAGTCAATGATATTGAGTCCTCTTAACTTCAAAAATGGTGTGTGTTCCAGCAACCGTTATGCAGCTGTGTTAGAGTGACCGAACACAGCAACGGCTGCGCACCGTTTCTCGTGGCCCTAAGCGCTGCATGTATCGTACAGCTGGGGACAACCTTCCTCCTCGCAGCTCTTCCCGGACTTCTCCCAGCTGCGGTCAGCAGGAAGCTCAGCCTCACAGCCAGGTCTGACATTGAACCCTGGCCATGAGCTGGCGACGCTCCGCCCCCTGCTGGAGGTAGCTGACCGCCCCCGCACCTCTTCCCCGCTGGTCCTCACCAACAGGGCAGCCCATACATCGTGATAGAACAGCGGGCTCGCAAGAGGACAAGCCCTAAGGCATATCCCATTGTATGTGTGTCAAACTTACTGACAGCTCATTGGCCAAATCATGTCACATGACAAACTCCGAGTGAAGGGGAGGGGCAAAGAGATGAGCTCTGGCGAGAAGAGGAGGAGGGTCCCATTGCAAACGGGCGTGGGCACTCGGGAAGAAATCAGGGGCATTAAACATCTGACATAGTGGTTCCTTGGGACAAAAGCGATTCACGTCCCTGCCAGCCGCTCACACCCAGCACATCTAATAGCCTCATTCCCACCACAGACTGGGGCTCAGACTCGGGCTGGCAGTCTGGGAATGAGCGGAATTGCGCCCGGAGGGAAATGCAGGGCTCTTGACAGAGAGGTTACCTGCGTCCCGTGCACCCAAAATGCGTTGACGTGACAGGGGGGAGAACAGGACACATCTCCATTCAAGACGGGGGGGATAACGGGAAATAAACTGTTGTAATTGACCCGCAGCAGGTTTGAAACCCACCAGGAACGTGTCACTGATGTCCCAGATTCCAGGGTCAACAAGCACTCCTTGCTCAGGGCCTAATGCTGCTCCCCGGGGGTGGGGGGGGGGGGGGCCTCCTGCATCTACTTCTTAACCAGAACTTCTGGCTCCACCTTCTAACTCCTTGCTACCTTTCCAAAGTTAGAGGCCTCTCTTCATTCTGAAATGTCTTTTATCCCTTTCATTTCAAACTGGCGGTGCTTACCAAAATAATTCTCTTTAAACACCATGGGATTTTATTTACGAATCTAATTGGGGTGCCCTCAGTGCCCCATCCACATCCATTTTTTTTTTGATAAATCTGCTGTGAGTGTGTCAGGTGAGGGGTCAACACCGGGCTGCTCCCCAGAGCCGTGTTGTCTGGCTGCAAGGGGCGGCCAGCCGTGTGGCACCTCCAGTCTCCCCGAGGCCCTGCAGGCCACCTTGGGGTACGGCTCTGGTTTTGGCCTTGACTCCGACTCTGCTCGCTGGAGAGAGACTGCCCAGGGCCCTCTCGGTTTTCTCTGCGTCTGCTTGAAAACAAAAGAATCCCTACTTTACTTCGCCTCTGCCTATTTGTCACCCGCGGCTGAAAGAAGCCAGCTGGTTCTTTCTCAACGTGCTGCCAGGAACCTCATCAGCAGGAGCCACGGGTGGGTTTGGGCCATTGCTCAGCTTCCACGTCATCGCCGGGTGTTCTACTGCACGGGAGACAGGCCGCCCGTGCTCGCATCTCCAGGGACGATTTCCAGCTTCCACTCGCAGTTTTTCCTGTTTTGATTGGGAGTGGATTTCTTTACACACACACACACACACACACACACACACACATCCCAAACCACCAACCATAGAGACAAAATTAAGAATGCGAATGCATGAAAAGGCGCTGCATTTCAAAGTGAAGCGATTCACGTGGCTGACAAAGGGCTTATGTGTAGGTTCAGTGAAAATACCCCCGATACATCCATCAGTAGAAGACAGCCAGTACAAACTGGAAGAGAGGAAACAGCAGTTCAAAACACAAAGGAAATCCAAATGGCCCCAAAGGAGAAAATATGCTAAATTAGGAATCAGGAAACAGAATGAAATGTCATTATACACACACTGTAAAGACTAATGTTAAACAGACGGGCAAAGGGTACAGAGTTTCAGTGAAGTGAGATGGATAAACCCCGAAAAACTACTATGTAGCATAGTGCCTACAGTTAATAATATTATATTGCATACTTAAGATTTTTCTAACTGAGTGGATCTTACGTAAGTATATTCTTATGACAAAATAGAAACAGTGAGAAAGCACAATTCAGGGGTTGATGGGTACATTATTGGCATCAATTGTGATGATGCATTCATTGCACTATACTTATCTCCAAATGCCTCAGATTGTGTATATTAAATATGTACAGCTTTCTGTATGTCAATTATATTTCAAAAACATGGTTAAAAATACTGACAGAATTATAAAAAAAGAAAAAGAAAAAAAAAGCCAACCTTGGCTGGTGTGGCTCAGTGGATTGAGCACCAGCCTGTAAAATGAAAGGTTGCTGGTTCGATTCCCAGTCGGAGCACATGACTGGGTTGAGGGCCAGGTCCCCAGTTGGGGGCATGCGAGAGGCAACCAAGTGATGTATCTCTTGCACATTAATGTTCCTCTCCCTCTCTTTCTGTCTTTTCTACCTCCTTTCCCCTCTCTCTAAAAGTAAATAAATACCAAAAGAAATCTTAAATAAAAAGCCAACGTGCAACTCGTGTTCAACAGACATAAAAGAGATATAAGTTTTCTTTGTGTTCTATTTCTTGATTTTTAAAAGTCAAGAAATTGCAAAGCAATATTAAAGTTACAGGAATGTGACAATTAAAGATGTAAATTGTGTACCAACCCATTTCATAATTAAACAAATGTCAACTTCCCACTTTAAAAAAAAAAGACTGACTAAATAACAGCTGACAACACAGAGCAAAACAAAATGTCATCCGTAGTGGGAAGGAACATAATTCCAGAAGCTATTTTCAAAAGCTTTGGCAGAATCCATGAAAGTTGAAGATACTCTCATCCTACAGCCCAGGAACACCAATTGGAAGCATAGACCCAAAAGAAGGTTCACTCTGACTTTTACTGGCCTCACGCTGGAAACAACCCAAACAGCCAAGTGAACGGAGCTAGAACTACACAGGGGTGCTCTGTCCACGCATGGAAATGATCACCCCATAGCTCCTCCAGACAACACCGATGAAATAACATGCACATATCACTGAGCCGAAGCTCGGTATTATTCCAATCACACACAAAGGAAAGAGGACCCAGCTAAACCCTAGGACTTCAGGGATGTATACACAGTCAGTCAAGGCGTGAGTAACTGAAAGGAGGTGGTTGGCTGGCGCTGGCTCAGGGTGCGTCAGGAGAGCTGACGGGGCGTCTCAGCCCAAGTCCGTGTTGGTAGCTTGGCATGTGCAATGGTGGGTACACTTACGCCATGCGTATAAGCAACCACTGGAAAGATGTGTGCATGTACATGCAGGGGATACACGATAAATTTCCACTGCTCATGAAACTATGCCACCAGTTCATATTTAACTTAAATTTTTTTTTCTACCAAGAACTTATTTTCATGCAGCCCCCTTCAAAAAAAAAAAAAGAAAAGAAAGAAAGAAAGAAAGAAAACGATGGGCTACTCTGCACGGGGGAAGGTATTCGGATGACTGTGCCAAGGGTTCAATATAATGCAAATTCATTACCATCTCCCCTACATTTTAGCAATCTGGACATTTCCTCGCTTCAGAACACATGGTGTGCTGAATTTATGGTATACAGTCCTGTTTCAGAGAAACAGAGCATCTTAGATTATATTCTTTTCAATTCATTGAAGGAGAATGGGTAATGAATTATTTAGTTTAATTAAAAGCTCTCTATCAGATGGGCACTCACCCGCGGCACTGTTACGCACAACTGAGGTTCCGCACGAGACGTCGCTTCCTTTTCTCCTCTCATTCGACTCACGGATCCCTTTAATTGCATTTCAAATTACATCTATTTCCACCCAGCCACACTATAAACGCAGCAGGAATATGTGCTTACTTCTTCACCTTCAGCATTAAAAGTCTCTCTTTTCTGTTGCCTTTAAAACTCATCCTTTTCCCTTTGTGTGTGAATGAAGAAACCAAGAAACACTAAAATATGGTATTTAATGGGCTTCGAATAGACCGATCTGGCTTGAATCCCAGCTCCCCATTTGGGAAAATTACTTATCTTCTCTAAGACGGGGTTTTTTTTTTCCCCTCATTTATAACACGGGGATAATGGTTTTTAAATACAATCAGGTAATACATGGTAAAATAGCACAGTTGCTGGCATCTGGCAAAAAAATAATTTGATATAATTACTTTAATCAAAATTTCTTTAATGTCTTGAAATGTATGTTCATTCTGGGCACGGGAGGGTGGGGGGCGGCTGGGAGGCACGCGTACCCCTGTCACACTAACATTTCCGGCCGAGAGTTGGCAGGTTCTGGCGGGACATCCCCAGGAGACGGGCAGCCAAGTTCAATGCCCTTCGAGCGGGAATATTCCCTCAGTTCTCAAGGGTTCCATGCCCCCCCCCACCTCCATTCCCTCCCCTTACATGCTCCTTACATTCTCGATGTTAATATCATTTTAAATTGTCCTAATTTTGAAAGGTTGCCAGATCCTTACAAGTTTTATGGAAGTGTTCTAGGAAAAACGAAGCAGCTAATGGGATGAAGGTGTGTAAGAATCTATGGCGTGCCAGGAATGAGTGTTTCGTGAACGATTTTGTGGGGAGACAGGGAAGGGAATTACGACACACACAAGGAGGCGAAAAATATTGTTGGGTTCCTCATAAAGATGCGTATTTTCCCCCAAAGGTTTTCTTCATCTCCCTCCTCTCCCCTCCTAGCATGGTCTAAGTGGGGGGGGGCGGGGCATCTCTTAATCCCCAGCTATTCAAAGTCTGGTAACTGGGCCCCGACCACAGTGACCGCGTGGGGCGCTGCTGTGTCTCTAACTGTGCCCGGGCGTGCAGCGGCCACGTCGATTCCTTCCTCTTGGGGCACATTCATCCTAGGGGTCTTCTCCCTTGCACACAGACATCTGAATTAAAATAAAAAAATTACTCTCACTCACCGCCAAGTGCTCTCCTAGGCAAACACTCAACAACCCGCAGACGGAGTGAGAAGAGTATTAACATGGTATCAGTAACGATGCTGACTGCGGTGATGCGTGGAGACAGGCAGGAAGCCCAGGCGGGGAAGCGCGGGTGATACAGGCATTGTCCCAGACCTCGCGACCACCGAGTGAGTGCGCGAGGCAGCTACCCCCACTGGGGGGAAGCCAAGGCTCAGAGGGAGGACATCACCTGTCCTGATCCACTCGGCCAGTGTGTCACCCAGGGTGAGACCCAGTCCAAACAAATCCCAGGCTCTCAACAAACTCCTGCGTTATACTGACTCCTTAAAACGCAAAACTAATAAAACAAAATACAGTAAAACATATTCACTGGAAAACGTTTCCATTTGCTTCACTTCTACTCTGTTCAATAAACATATTTCAGGTGCCTACGGTGTCAGATACTGAGGTGGGTGTTAAATTTTTTTAAAGAAAAAGGGCTGAATCTTATTCATATTTTTCTCCCCCGTCCTGCCTACCCGTCTTGTTGAAGCAACATGGCGTCCCCTGCTGTTCCTGGTGATCAATTAACTACATTTTGCTGTACTTGCTACTGATTATTTCTCCATCACGAATTATCGAAACTTGGCCCCCTTATCTGCAAAGCACCCCCTCCTTTCCCCATTCCACTGGCAATTTCGGGTGGATCCTGTTGCTCTGGATAGAAGAAAGAAGATATAATTTCTAAGTCACAGCACCTGAGACAGTGAAATCAAAGAGATTCTGGCTACGGTTTTCAGGAGGTGGTGGAGGTGGGGTAGGTCCAATTACTTACATGTGAAATTCTTACGCATGTAAGAGAGCTCTGGGGGAAAAAAATAAAGGGACATTATCTACCTTTGCACGCCATCACAGAAGACCAGATCACTCAGCTAATCTATCCTTGCAGCGACCCTGTAAGACCGGTACATTATCTCTGTTGTACAGACACCAAAATAGAACCAGAGAGATAAAGGGACGGACTTGAGATCCCCGAGCTAGAAAGTGGTACCTGCGGGATCCCAGCCAGATTTCCTAATTCTATGCCATCCCTCCCAGCTTCCCTTCACAATGGGCCTCGTCTTTCCCTGAGCCATAAAACTCTGCACAAATGGCGGCTATGATTACTTATGGGCACAGCAGGAATTCTGCAGTTGCAAATGAAACATCTCCTGTCCCCTGAAGGAGCATTCTTTTAGCTGATGGCCCGGGGTCCGCTGGCCGTACAACCGGCCACTCCTGCTGTGGCTGCCGCGGAGCGCTCCGCAGCCGGTGCAGCGGCTGTGGGGAGGTCCTCCGCGCGTGTTTGCTGAAAACATTTCACGGGCGGAAGAATGATGGACGAGTGGCAAATGTGTATGTTATTTCCCATATTCACTTGAGTATAAATTAATTCCAGTTGTTGTTGTTGTTGGGGTTTTTTTTGTTTGTTTTTGTTTTTTTTTGTTGTTTTTTTTGCTTGAGTCCCTTTACATTGCCAGGCTTTAAAATGGAATGCGAGGGATGGAAACAAAACAAACCCCGAGCTGGAGAGGTGTTTGCCTGGGAGGACCGTGGAGTCACCCACAGCGGCGGGCGGGCTGTATATCCTTCCCCCAGAACCAAAACCATACGCTGAAACCGAAACAGTCGCGAGTGTTGTAATAACTATATACGGTGGCAGGTGGGTGCTGGCAGTGCTGGGGGGCCCGCTTTGTAACCTGTGAGACTGTCTAACCACTGTGCTGTACACCTGAAGCGAATACAAAATAACATTGAATGTAAACTGTAGCTGAGAAAAAAACAAAGACAGGGCGCGGTGGCCTGGGGAGAAAGGTTATTGTCGATGCCGAAATTTGGACACTAGGTATTTGGTCAATAGCAACATGATGGAACAATACACAAGACTTCGAAATTAAGATGAGGAACCTAGAAGGGTTTTGTTCTTTAATTTTTGTCTATTTGTATGTTTGTTTTTAAAGTGCACCTGACCTTTGTTTTCTGTTAAGAATACATGTAAATTCTCTCTGAAAAAAATACACCCTCGATCTCGGCCCAAAGTTTCCCACAGTTTAAGATCAAATATGTACGAGTTTAGAACCAAAGATGGCAAAATATGAAAAGAAACAAACCGGGAGAGTAAATGTCAGTACAAGCAAAAGAACAGCAGAATTAGGCTCCAAGAATTTCATATGATAGAATTATGAAATGTGTCATCAAGATAACTTTGCAAAAGCTTATATTAAAGATACGGGAATAACAGAATGCAGAGGGGACTTCGGCAGGAGAATCAATCACAGGCGCACAGAGCCAGAGCAGAGGAGAGCAAGGCTGGAGGAGAGGTAGGAAGGGATGAACCAAAGACCATTTACGTACGACCCGTGGGAAGGACTAACAGCAGGAGGACTGGCGTGGGGTGGGCGCAGGGTGGGCTGAGGGGAGGAGGGGGAGGGAGAGAAAGCACGAACAACTGTAACAGCATAAACAATGAAAAATGTTTTAAAAAAAAGAAAATCAGGCTTTTAAAAATTGGAAAAAAAATAAGTCATTGACACTGAGAGAAAAAGGAATGATTACACAGCAAATTAGGCATAACTGAAAAAAAAAAAAGATTAGTGAACAGGAAAATCTGAAAGAATGACTGAAAACGCAGGCCAGCGGTGAAAGTTATGAAATAGGGGTTAAGAGATGATGAAGACAGAGTGAGAGCCCATGGAATTTGATCAGATTCCCAGAGGACAGAAGACGAAGTTCAAGGAAGTTATGTAAAAATATTCCGAGAGATAATGATTGCATTATCAAGCCCAGGAGAGATGTCAGAGCAAATACAGGAGAAGAAACCCCGCCCGGATGCAGCCCGGGGAACCCGGAAAAGAGTCGAGATGGGAGAAGGTCTGACTGGCGGCCAGAGTGGAAAGACAGATTCGAACCCAGGGGAGAACTGTGCCCACAGCTTCTCTCCAGCTCCGAGACTCTGACAAAGCAAAAGGAAACGGAAGCCCGGCAGAGAGAGAGCTCAGACCCCTGAAATCATATTTCAGCAACAGAACTGAAACAAAGTCATTTTTTTTATCCTCCCCCGAAGACGTTTTTTCATTGCTTTCAGAGAGAGAGGAAAGGGAAGAGACAGAGAAACATTGATGCAAGAGAGAAGCATTGATCGCTCGCCTCCCATACACACCCGGACCGGGGATCGTAGGTGCCTGACTGGGAATCAAACCCGCAACCCTTTGGTTATTGGAGGGCGCTCCAGCCAACCGAGCCACACCAGCCAGGGCTAAAGTCACTTTTACATAAACAAAAACAAGGACCTTGGATTACACGCAGATTTTTACTACAGGAAACTACAAAGAGTATACCTTAACGTACTATATGATGTTTTGAATATCGCCTGAAAGGAAGGAATGAGGTGTAAGAAGAATTCATGGAAAAACTGATGAAGGCAGAAATATCTAAACAAACACTGTCATGTGAAATAATAATGTTTAATTTATTGGGTTAAATGATGAAAATAACACACTGAACAATGACATTTTTGTGAGGGTGTAATCAGAGTTTAAATGATTGTAAATTGCTTTCATTATTGGGGGAGATTACATTGGAATAACAGCATGGAGAAATACTGAAACATCTTGGTAAAAGCAGACTCAAGGAAAAAGCAAAAGCTCATAAAAACTGGGACCAGACCAGTGCAAGAAAAAAAATCACTATGACAGAAACAAGCCCAAATATATTAATACCAGAGTGTACAGGAAATAATAGTCCAAAATGCCAAAAAATCCAAACAGAGCTATTATTAAAACTCCACTCTGCCAGGGGCTCGTGGTATCTAAGGAGAAATTCTTTGGAAGTATTTATTGAAGATACACAATGAAAACCGTGGTTCAAGTCCCAAACCCTAAGAAAAGCTCAATTCAGCTGGACCTCTGTTTCAGAATAGGTGTTCCTCTTTCTGCTTCACTGGAACGTCAGCCTCACAGCTCTTTGGCCTGCGTGCCCATATGACAGACCAGACAATGAAGGCGGGGCGTGAGCAAGAAATTTACCGAAGACTCCACCTCGGTGGGGGCGGGGCGGGGCAGGGGGAGCCAGGTTTAACCCCACAATCTGCTGCACTGCTCCCAACCTGATTTTATGCGGTTGCTGGAAGTTCAAAGCCAGCCCCTGCACGCAGGGGAGGATGGTGGGACGGAATCAGAAATAACTCTTCCCGGTTCAATTCAATTCAGCAGTTCCTCGTGGAAAAAGAGACTCCGAGAAACCAGCTCACCCTGGTGTACTGCGATAAACAAATTACCGCGCGCCGGCCCGAGCCCACCACTGAGCCGCTGTTGTGTGATGCACAGCCATCCGCGTCCACCCACGTTCCTGTGCGGTTAAGGTGATGCCCTGCCGCGCGCGACACAAATCCACTGCGTGCCTCTCTTTCCTCCCGAGCCCCATTTCCGACAGCTCAGCCCCTGCTGTGCATAAGACGATAGTGAACGGAAATAATCAAAACCTGACCCCATTGGGTCACCGAGCCTGGGATAAGACAGACAGACACAGGGAAGGGGCCCCACTCCAGGCCCTCCCCAGCTGCACGCGCTGCGGAGGGGGTCATCACAGGAGGCGGGGCTGAAGCAGCACCAGGTAACCAGCTTCCTTTTCTGAGCACCACGAGGGCTCGTCTGGATCTTGGACAAGCCTGCCAGGTACTACAGCCGGGGAAATTGTTTCCAAAGACGCGTGCGAATTTATCAATGTTTCCTAGGACAAGCCATGTTTCCTGGGAAGCAATTTAGAGGGGGCGGGGTAAAACCTTCAGGCTTCAGAGGAAAGTGAGGAGGAAGAGAATAAGCAAGAAACCAAGAACACAACCTACGTTATTTTTTTTTCAAGTCACCATTTCACCTTCTTTGCCTCAGAAGACAGGATTGGATGGCAGAGGTGGGTTTTTTCCCCCCCGGCTCTGAGCAGACATCCAATTCAAACAGAATTAGCAATTAATTACTGACAAGAGCCGACAGCGTTCCAAGTGCCCTGGCTGCGGCCGGCCCGCAAGAGCCTCTGTAGCGCTTCGGTGTCCACACTATTTCCTTCCTCCGGCCTCTCTGGGGTTCCCCGGGGAACAATCGCCATTTCCTGCTCCTTCCCTCTGCCTCTCGGCTCATCAAATATGCTCACGGCTTGCAGTCCAAGTCTGATTCCCCCCCCCCCAAATGACTCAAACGGCCGCTTTCCTAAAAGGCGCTGGCCCCCTGGTCCACGTGGAGCCCTTTCCGAGCCGCACTCTGGGCGGGGACGGAGAAGAACAGAAGGGATTCTGGGGTGAGTCAGCTCCCCCGACCACGTCTCCGGTATTTATTCTTTTGCTAAGCCCCGCACTTATCATAACAGTGATTGATTTCTTTAACTAAGTTTCACTGAATAATGTTCGTATAAATACGAGCCGCCACATATTGATCCCTTACGGTCTGCCAGGCGTGTGCGGAACCCGAGACACGTTTCGTTTTATTGAGCCCGCACAAACTGGGGTCCTCCCCTTCCCCTTGAAGAACAGGGGAGGCTGCATCTCAGAGACAGGCGTGTGTCCTTGCTCCCGCAGCGGGGAGGTGGGAGAGCCTGGGTGGGCCCGAGCTCGGGTGGGGTCACGGGGGCACCGCCGCTCTCTCCAGTGGGGAGCGGAAGACCCGACAAGGTTGCAAGGTTGGTGGGTGCTATGCGACTGTTAGAAGAGAGAGAAGCTGGAGAAAAAAACATGTTTTACTGAGCACTTACTATGTGCCACGCATCGTGTGAGGCTTCTCTGAGTCGAGGCTCCTGCACAAAATTACAGTTACCAGCATGGGAGGGAGGGCTCACTGTATCCGTGTTTAATACATGAGCGAACTAAGGTTGAGAAACGGCTGAGGAACTTGACCAGATCCCAGCAGGGAATCAGTACTGGCTGTGGAACTGAGACCCAGGTCTGTCTGAGTCCAGCGTGCGTGCCTTGCACACTCGTGTGGGGTGGGGGAGGAGGGCAGGCAGCCTCGGGAATGGCCCCCAGTGATGCCACAGCTCTGCTGCTCACGCCCGGCTGGACGGTTAGTGCCTGGCGTGTAAATGGGACCCGCTCCTTCGCTGCTAATGATGAGAATGTGGCAGAAGTTATGGGACGTCACGGTAGAGACTGGCTTACAGAGACTCCCTCTCCCTCTCTCTCTCTCTCTCTCTCTCTCTGCCCCCCAATATGAAAGAAGCAAGTCCTCATGTTTCCATGTTCTGAACAGCCCTATGGAGACACTCACATGCCTGGAACAGATGACTCCACTTAGCAGACAAAGACAGCCCGAGACCCGCCGAGGGCCCCCACGGCCGGCTTGGTGATGAATTCCCGAAGACCTGGCAGGGGACTGAACCGGGAAGCAGACCCTTCCCCAGCCCAGCCTTGGGAATTCCGCAGCCCCCACACCTGGATGACGCCTCAGCAACAGACGTGCGGAAGCAGACACACCCAGCGAGCCTGCGCTAGATGCCTGACCCAGAGAAACCGTGAGGAGGGATGTACATGAGCGTGTGAAGCTGCTACAGTTCAACATGCAGCAATGAATGGCTAACACATACGAGGTGGACGGGGACGGACAGCGTTAGGGCTGCAACGTAGTCTAGAAGATGCCTACCCTTTCTACTGGAAGCTCTGAATCAAATCCCTTCTGGAGCACAGGGAGCTTTAAAGAACTAAACACCCCAGAAACAAATGCAGGGATGAATATTGTATATTCGGTCGGGTTCACTAGCTTTCTGTGGCCGTCTCACACCTCTGGGGGAACTGAGATGGGGGATCAGTCACTGTGATGGATTCTGCACGTCAGTAGGACTTAGCCTCAGAGAACGCAAGTTCCGAAGTTTGGAGAGGAGATAGCAAGCAGCAGGAAATTTGAAGCGCATAAATTAGTTTGCACTGCTGCAAGATGGAGTCTGTGTTATGTAAGTAACCCTTAATATTTATTGAGCCAATTTGCCATGCATAATTTACTAGTTGCTCCACACCAGGCCAAAAGTAAACTATTCAAAAATTTAAATTATATGATTTGTTTTGAATTGATGATGGCCCTGTCCTGTCTGACAGCGGCAGCGTCTCTGTGAACTGGACCCAAACTCGTCAGACTTCTCACAGAATCAAGACGAGCTTGCTGTGAACTTGGGAGCGGAATGGGCACAGAGTCAGCAGCTAACCAAGAATGTCTTTCCGTTGATGCCAAGGGAATAAAATTAAGGCCAATTTTTAAAAAAAAAACAGATACTAAGACCCTGGCTGGTGTAGCTCAGTGGATTGAGGATGGGCTGCAAACCAAAGCATCACAGGTTTGATTCCTAGTCAGGGCACATGCCTGGGTTGCAGGACACGGCCCCCAGCAATCGCACATTGATGTTTCTCTCTCTGTCTCTCTGTCTCCCTCCCTTCCCTCTCTAAAAATAAATAAATAAAATCTTTTAAAAATTAAAAAAAAAACAGATTCTAATAGGTTACTATTTGAAGCATTGGCATTAACCAAGGAAGGCAAGCCTCGGTACCTGTGTGAAAACATCCATCCAATGGACCACTCCGCCCACTGCCCCTCGAGACTGTGGTCGGAAGCACGTGGTCACGCGGAATCCTAGGTCGTCGCATCGAAGAGCGTGTTGTGCGTTTTTGTAGCCATGCAAAGGATTGCCAGACACGGAGTCAGCGGGCTTGACCTTCTCAGAGATGAAATGGGGGGTGGGGGAAACGGGGTGTTCTCTTGGAACACCCATTACTCCGGGGGAACAGAAAGACTCCTCTCGAGAAACCGTGAGTTGAGAAGTAACAGTGCACGTCTGAGATGAAAAGCCCCAGGTTCAGGCCTGCCTCTCAAACCCACAGATGATCCGAGATCCAGGCTCTCTGACAGCCCGGCGCTGTCGGAATCACTGTCATTTATCTTCCCTGCCAGCCTCCATTTTTCCTTTCAAATCAAAAGTTAAAGTAAGACACACATGTGGGGGAAGGTTGTCAAAATTCATTTCATGGAAATGGGATCCTCACGAGTACCCTTTGATCAGCGGCAGCGTCTTCTGAAATTGAAATTGAATAGATTGTGTGGCGATCTGTCTCTTCTCTCCTTCCGAGTTCAGCTAGAGGCAAATTGGAGATGCTCACGAAAACACACACCCCTTCTTGCTCGGGGCCTCCCTGAGACTGGCCCCACCCCATCTCCGAACAAGAAATGTCACAAAGATGCCCTGGCTGGCGTAGCTCAGTGGATCAAGCGCGGGCTGCAAACCAAAGTGTCACAGGTTCGATTCCTAGTCAGGGCACATGCCTGGGTTGCAGGCCATGACCCCCAGCGGCCACACATTGATGTTTCTCTCTCTCTCTCTTTCTCCCTCCCTTCCCTCTCTAAAAATAAATAAATAAAATCTTTAAAAAATGTTTAAACATATTAAAAAAAAGAAATGTCACAAAGCTACTGGCAAATGCGGGCGCTAGAATCTTCTTCTGAATGTATAGACACACTTAGCTATAAAAAAAACTATGTTCCTAAAATGCTCATATGAAATGTGTTTCTAGCCTCAGAGGTTCAGGTCTCTGGGACATACGAGTTCCAAGACGAACTCATGCCCAGCTTCTCAGTCTTTGGGTTCAGTAAGTCCACCTCTAGAGGTTAGCGGTTTGGAGGGTTCAAATGAAAGAAACATGACTCGAACCAGATTAAACATCATTGAAAAGCCTCGGAGAGCGGGCCTCCGCTACAGCCCAGCGAGATCTGGGATCCGAGCGCTCTCGTTAGAAGCCCTCTCAGACCGGCTTCTTTCTCTCCCTCCGTCTTTAACTCCCCTCTCTGCTCCGCTGCGGGCCGTCCCGTGGCTGCTGGGGCCGCAGGCGTGTGCCTTGGCACCTCCCCGTCTAGTGAAACGAGCGGCTTCCTTCTTAGCACTTTCCGTCAACACCGTGAGGTTTGAGTTCACGGGACCCGCTTGGGTTTCCTGCCCATCCCGGAACCCAACGGTGGAGGCTGGGTTAGAACAGGCAGGCCGGCGGCCACCGTCATGGGGCCGCCCCCCGGGACCGAGGAGAGCACGGCGGAGCCGGTCTCACCTCAGTCACACGGAACGGGACCGGGGACAGGCGGGTCTGCAAAGAGAGACCGAAGGGATGCGCTAGAACAGGAAATTGGAGGAGAAAAAGGCCAGAGACGCCCCCTACACGGCACAGCAACCGAACACCCCCCCACCCACCCAGCGGTGGACCTTATTTCCTAAAAGCCAAAGGGCACCATCAGGTCCTCATCAGGTTCAGAAATTCTGGGATGCCCTCTCTTTCATCAGCAGCGAGCACGCACTCCAAATTAAGAAAAATAATTGGTTGATGTTTGTCACAGATGGCAGATTCTGTTCTGGGTATAGCCTGGTGTGGTTTTTTACTGCCAACACACACAGGGCCAAAAACTGGACAAATCACTTCAGCTGATGCCTATTGCCCATCTGATGGGCAGTGAAAGACAATTCCACCGAAATCTGTGATGTGCTTGAAGAACTGCCCCGGGGGGCTGGGGGGTCAGATGAACCCTTTGACACTGCAGCCACGGGGCCAGAACACAGCCGGGTCTCCAGAGTGGACCCATGAAGTCCCTTCCCCGAAATCCTCTTTACAATGTCTAGTGGTTGGCTTCAAGACAGCCGGGTCTGAGGGCACAGGGGCCATCCAGGGTTCCCCAAAACTCAAAGAAAATTCACATTCCGAAGCAAAGCCTGCGTGGCATGAGAACATTTCTTTGAAACAGCCCTGGTAGACGATTCATTTGATTTGGTGGGGCGGGGGGTGTGGAGGGGGGCAGTTCCAAGCCGAATAACGGCTCTGGTCTCTGAAGTGAGCAGTCAAAAGACCGCTGGCAGAGGGGGCTGCCGAGTCCTGCCACGTCTTCTCGGGCCCGTCTATAATTTAACGCCCATCTGCGGAAACAATTACCGCCGCACATTAACAGATGGCCCTGTCCGTGTAGAGAGAAAAGAGTGATTCATACTGAAAACATGACAGTTTTAGAAGGTAATTCTATACGAAAACATTAACTTCCAAAAAGTTATTACACGTGATCTTTTTTCAAGTCTGAAATCCATACCTACAAGGCAATTGTTACGACTGAGCACCGTCTGTGCGTGCAACACTGAAGTCCTAGCGAGTAATAAGGCAAAGACTCCGGAGAAACCAGCGGCCAGATAAACACCACCACAGTTTCAGACGGTGATCGGTGTTCTGGAAACAACACTAGGGAGGGAGGCAGGTAATGAGTGCATGGGACAGTGGGGGACAAGGGACAGGTGACCTAGCGCCGGACTGGTCACCAGGGGCAGCCTCCGGGATGGAGGGAGGGAGGGAGCAACCAAGAGGAGCCTCAGAAAATCACTTAGGAAGAACAAAGGCCTTAGGGACATGCTGAAGAAAATAGTGCTTTATTCTTGTGACTACCTTTATTTTGCAACAAGAAGAAATATTTTAACATATACATTTTTTTTTACCTAAAGCATAAAGCTGTAAAAGGACTCTTGTCCCTCTCTTCACCCACGTGAGAGTGGCCGTGGCCGTGGCCAGCCCGTCACCGGTTGCGTTTCTGCATCAGCGTGGGAGCCCCTTCAGGCCGGGGACTCCTTCTCACTGTTTGCTAACCCGCTACTGGCCAGACGTCCGAGGTGCGTGGCGTACAGTTTGGTTGAATCGTTTTTCAGTGTCAAGTACTGACACTAAATGTTTGCTTCTGGCTGAATAGTTTTTTAGTGTCAAAAACGAAAGCCTGGTTTTGTGGTACACACTCAAGGCTTCAGTAAAGACCCAGAGAGGGGACGAGAGTCGGCGCTGTAGCTCACTTGGTTACTGGTGGCGGCGTTTCGGATCCCGCTCCCGGTGCCCACGCAGCGCTGTGGTGGATCGGCGGTGAGCAGGAAAGGCCACGCGAGCACGTGTATAAATCCCGGGTGATGTAACCTCCTGGCCACTGCGCCTTCACTGCACAACATGGCTTGTGTTTTGAACCACTTTTCACCATTGGAGGTCTCCTAATGCGCTCCTTCATTCAGATAACTGAATACCTTCTATGCACTGGACAAAAGTCTAAGGCTCAAAAAGAAGTTACCAGCAACAACAACAACAATCCCTGAAATCAGGAAGCTTACATTCTGATGTAAAAAATGGAATAGGATCGTTTGCAGGTTGGCCAGCACAACCCCAATAGGTGTGTGTTGGGGGGGGGGGGGAGTCAGAGCACGTGCAGCCTGTCTGCGTGTGGCTTTTCAATGGCGCCGGGTGCCCCACGGGGGCACCGTCACCCACTCCTGAGGCAGGGCCGGGGGAAAGAACTGCTCTTGCTGCGTCTCCCCCTTTAATGCCCAGGCTTACGTCACTATCCGGAAAAAACCATATGAACAACGGATGCTCCTAAGTCAGGTTCTTTGAAGAGCAGTGGCAGAGTGATGGATTGAAAATGTGTTCCTGGAACTCACTAGTGAGAGGCAGGAGGAAGCTGGACTGGGAGTGGGAGGGGCCAGGCAGTGGGGCAGTATCCGCAAAGTCCCGGGGAAAGTAACTTTGTTCAGTCCTGCAGGCAAATCTGAACTCAGTGCAGGTCACACTGGGGACGTGCTACCATGGGGACCTGCTACCATGGGGACCAGGCAGCCTAACCTCCACACCCTCAGTCACTGGTTGAGGGCTAGCCCAGGGGGTTCCCTGTGTTCAGGCAGAGCGGGGCTAGTGGTGGGAAGCTGGCATGCAGGAACACGGTTAAGAAATCCCGGGGGCTGTGTGCACAGGGCTGATCTGCAGCAGCGGGTACCACTGGTTAGACGTGCGAATCAAGGGGACGCAGCCCTCCAGGGGACTCTGATGCCAGCCCGAGCTTAAGAGCTACCGAGAGACAGGAATGTTCACATCCATCAGGCTCTTCTTGTCCTTGAACTTGTCCTTGAAGCACACTTAGCTCCAGCAGAGCCCTGTCTTCATCACGGGGAGGTCAGGCCAAGTGATGCCCCATTGAACCTGAACCATACATCCCCTCCAGCTTCCCAGCGCCCAAGCGGGCCAGACATTCTGAGCCACCTTGTCTCTCCAACGTAACACCTTTTTTCCTTGTTACTTCTAGTCTGGTTATACTTTTGCATTTCTAACGCAAAGTACATCGGGGAGAGCATAACGGGGCCTCCATTTCCCTGGCCAATTAAAGCAGCACGTCTGTGAGCACTGGTCCGTCCTCCTCGCCCACTGTGATAAAACCCTGCGTCTGAGTCCAACGCCAGAAGTCAGAGTGACGATTTAGTAAGAAATAGTGGAAACACCCCGTATGCCCCTTCTGACGTCTCGGTCATTCCGTAAGTAGCTCTGGAGGTCGGAGCTTAAAAGGCACTGCCAGCTGCAGGTGCAGGGCGTTCTCGTTTTCCCGAAACGCCGGCATCCGTATAGATATCATTCTTTGCCATGAAAACCACGTTGTGGAGCAGCGGAACACGGGGTTAGTGTTCGGGACTCACACTCAGACAGTCGGGGGACTGGAGTCGCGTGGGCCGCCTGCCTGCCGTGGGAACCTGGGTCAGCAACTTGGCTTCTCCAGGCCTCTCCTACCTCACGCGAGAGAAAGAAGAGCCCCGGCCGGCGTAGCGCAGTGGATTGAGCTCGGGCCTGTGAATCAAAAGTTGCCGGTTCAATTCCCAGTCAGGGCACATGCCTGGGTGGCGGGCCAGGTCCCCAGTGCGGGGCACGTGAGAGGCAACCACACACTGATGTTTCTCTCCCTCTCTCTCCTTGCCTTCTCCTCTCTCTAAAAATAAATAAATAAAATGTTTTTAAAAAGAGAGAAAGCAGAGGAGACCGGCTGGCAGGGCTGGCAGAAGCCCACGGCGGACGGCGTTTAAAAGTCCAAACACAGATGACAGTAAACACCCTGAAGGTATTTGTTATTGTCTTCAGCGTTATCACGAAGAGTGGCATTTACCGTGGAAATCATCACGTTCACACAAACGCCAGGTATCAATAGTTGGCCCCTGGACGCTGAGAGATGGTGATTTTGAGCCTTTTAATAGTGGTTGCTAAGGGACTTGTCTGAGAAAGCTATTTTCCGCCCTTTCCCACAATCGACATGGTACAGGAAAAATAGGAGAGAAAGTTTGCAGCGGGCCAGTTCTTCAGTCACCACGTTAGACAACTCCTTCCGATTACCCGGGCTGGTTTGGCTAGGCTCTGCCTCCCAAAGCTTTCAAATCCTAGAGAGCGAGGTCTCCACATCCTTCTCCGGAACAGACACCGGAAGGGCCATCTCCTGCCCTTGCTCGCGTCAGGAGCACAGTCACTGAGCAAAGGGGTCAAGTCCAATGTCTAACGCAAAATGGGGTCAACGCCTTCCTCCCAGGCCACGGCTCCCAGCCCTCAAGGAGGTGAGGATGGGGGACAAGCCGTGCATGCCACACTTGTCCGAACTGGACGGGCTCTGGAGGTTAGCTCAGATGTCAGATCCCGTAATGAAGGCAAACAGCTCATTCTGACATCTTCCTGGAGGAGACAAGGAACGGAAACGGGACTGGGTCTCGGAGGGGCGTGGCCGCGTGAGCTCGCGCCGCGCCGCTGCACTCTGGTCCCCGCAGGTCCCTCTGTTAATGGGTTTGCTGTTTCCCAGGCTTTGATCTCTGGTGGACCTGCCCCTGCTCTTCGGAGCAAGAAGCCTGAAGAAGGCTCTGTTGCAGTCCAGCCTGTCCCTAATGCATTTAATATTATCTCGCCGCCCACGCCTCCTAGGGAAGTGATTTTCCTTCTCTGAAAATAAGGCGCTGTGCTGAGAATTACATTCTTAAGATGACAGTAATCCAGTCATCACTTGTAGGAGCCCAGATGTGGAGGACAACATAATATAATAATTATCAGACACTTAGATACGGGGGTGATGAGAGGAAACGCAGCTTTCATCATTCCCGATGGTTCAGTTCCAATAAAAGTCGACATAAATGAAGAGTGAGCCTGAGAGGGAAGCAATTTGGGTCTTTTATCTCAGATGAAGCTTTTCTCCAGTCGGAGAGAAAAAATTACCTAAAGAGCTTCAAAAATGAAGAAAATCTTGTTTAATATACAGGGTGGGGGGAAAGCAGGTTTATGGTTGTTCACGTGGAAAATAACACAAGCATTGATAAACAGTAACAGAAGAACAAACTCTGTTTCACGTACTCACAACCGTAAATCGACTTTTGTCCCACACTGTATATTGCATTCAAAGCTCTTTTCCTCTCCTCCCCATTTTCACTTAAAAACAATCCAGGCGACCCCATTTTCCATGTCTGAAACATATAATGACTTCAAAGGAGGCACTCTTTTTTTTCTCTTGTTGCCCCCATATTTTATGTAAGCTAGAACTCACCAGAAGCTGCTTTCCTTTATCTCCTTGAAGAAGAGACAAGGGAAGTCTTTTAGAATTATTATTATACTTGTTTCTATTCCTGTTCTCCCCTTGACGACCCACAGCATTTCCCTTTGCCCGGAGGAGGCGGGAATGCCAGATGCCAGTCACCACCCCTGTCTGCTGGAGTCACAGCTGCTCATTAGCAAGATGGAGCAAGCATAGGCATCACGCACTGAGACAGAGCGTCTCCCTCCAAGAAATTGCTTCCATTTAAATTGCTGAGAGAGAGAGACAGAGAGACAGAGAGAGACTGTCAAAGCAGAGCGCGCCTTTGACTAAAACACAATGCCATGTTTTACGTGACAGCAAAATTATATCCCGGGCTGCCTCCCTGAGGACAGTTCCCTTAGAAATAATGCAGCAGCGCCAGTCGGTAGGAAAAATGTTTCCATCTTCATTGGAAAGATTAGCACCTTGTTCCTTTTTGTTAACAAATTGGAAATAAAACCAGCCTCCTTGGTCTGCAGAAGGCATGCAGAGAAGTGGGATTTTATGTGCTGGATCCTCCAGGCACGGGCTGTGGGTCCAACATCAAACCAGCTCCCTCCGCTGGGCTAAAAAGGACCCAAATCATTTGCATGGCGGGCGTCCTGCTCACGATGGCCCCAGTGTGCTCGGCCCTGGCTGGATTCGGGCTTCCGATGTCTCGAGGCTAACAGCGTGTTATCGGGTTCTGGTGTTTTCGTTTGGACGACACAATGCACAACCCGTGTACAAGCAAAACCATCTCCCAGCCGGATGGTGGGTGTCACGTAACACAGCTTCGACTCTTCCTCCGTCTGTGTGGGTTTGTATCACTGATAAATACGAGGAAACGCAAAGAAAGATGGAAAGTGGGTTTTTAAATCAAGACATAAGAAGGTGCCGATGAAGAGAGTGGAATAACTGGGCACAGGGAGAGAAACGGTACAGGGAGGCTTTGAAACGTTCTGTCTCTGACCACGTGGAATCGTGCTTTTCACACAGAATCGGCCGAGCCTGAAAATACAGCCATGGGGTGAGTTGCTGATAAGGAAAGAACCAGTACAGGGTCTGTTACAAAGAAGGTGTTGGAGTTCATTTGTATCCCTTCAGCGCCAAATGGCAGACACCTAATGGATCATGACTCAAGTTACTGGAAAGCCCAGGGGATACCTTCCGGCGCAGCTGGTTCCCAGATATTTCTCCACCTCCTGACTTTGATTTTTCCCTACAAGGGCTGTGTTCTTAGACAGATGCTCTTAATGTGGAGGTAAGTTGCTTCCCAACAGCTGTAGCCTTATGTCCCGTGGGGTTCACGAAGCCCATCTGAAGGTAGGGAGTAAAGGCAGGCAGGCAATTTATTCCTCCCTGCAACCCCATAAAAAGCATGGAGGTTAATTCTCAGTGGGTCGGAAGTACAGTGTTAAAGCAGACTCATCACCGTAACTCTGGCTCACGATCAGCCTAGGACCACTCCGGAAACGGGATGGATGGTCTCCCAAAACACAACGGACAAAGGAGAAGAAAGAGATGCTGCCTCCAAGGGAAGCTGGCCTGCCATGGTCAGAAGGAAGGCTCTGGACGCTGGGTGTGGCCCCGCTGCACAAGGTCTGCTCTGGGCGGGTCAAGAGGCAGGACAGTGCAGGTCCGGCATTTGAGGTAGAATGAATGGCAATGACAAAGGCTGGTGGCAGGTAGGAGGGGCGGGGTCAGGAATTAGCCGTATATATGCAAGAGGTGAATAGAGCGGAATAGAGGGTCTGTTTGGGACAACAGTGAGAAATTAGGGCAATTAATTGTTGGGCAATACGGAAAACTCGTTAGTGTCAGGACAGAACAGTGAGGTTGCAGAGTGAGGATCCAGTACCAGTAGCGTCCGGGAGCATCTACTACAGATGTCAACATGGTCTCAGGTGGCAGGGAAAGGCGGGATCACAAACTGAGGGGATGTCTGAGAAGAGTCCTGAACAGTGAAGAAACTATTGCAAATAAGCTTGTGTGGGCAGGTGATGGATGAAGAATTTTTTAAAAAGATTTCATTTATTTATTTTTAGAAAGGGAAGGGAGGGAGATAGAGAGAGAGAGAAACATCAGTGTGTGGTTGCTGGGGGGCCATGGCCTGCAACCCAGGCATGTGCCCTGACTGGGAATCGAACCTGCGACACTTTGGTTCGCAGCCCGAGCTCAATCCACTGAGCTACGCCAGCCAGGGCGGATGAAAAATTTTGAAACAGGCACGTGACAGAGAAGCAGGAGGGTACGGTAGTTGGTGTAAGGGAGGCTTGACCCGATTCGGTGCTGAGACATGATCTTACGTTGCATCTGGGACCCCAGGGCTCTCTGTAAATGGCCACCCCTCTACAAGTACACCAAAATCGGGAGAGTTCCCTGGGGCCCCTTGTGTGTCAGGGTCCAGAGAGACATAGAAGAGGAGCGTCCCTTTACCCCAGGCTGAGAAGGGCCTTTTCGTTCCTCTCCACCCACTCCCACGCTCCCCATCTGTTCGGGGAACGTGCTGGGTATTTGGGGCTCCCTCGTCGTCCTCCGAGAGCACAGGAGAGGGTACGGAACATCCACCCAACCCTGCTGGAGGCTTTTCAACGGCTCTCTCCTGTGTTCGGGATGTCTAAACGCTTTAGGTAGCTGTTATCTACAGAAACACTTGGTCTGTGTTGGAGCCAACGTAGGAATGTCAAGTCTTAAAAACACTGCAATGGGGTGAATTTCAAGGCTTCACCTAAAATTCTAGAAATTTGTTTTCCAAAGGCTGTTCTGCAAAACACTACCTCCAAAGAATGTGAATAAACATTTTATGGTCCTAGAGCTCTGGGATGAAACACACGGTTCATTCAAACACAAAGTCTTCTCTAGAACTCCGCAGAGGCGAATGTCCGGCTGAGGGACACGGCCCACAGCGTCCCCAGATTCCTTCGTCTGAGATTCCCTGCCTCTGCAGTGTGTCTCGCGTGACTAGTATTCCACAGAACCTGACTCGGGAGACCCTTCTAGAATAGGGTCATCCCCGTGGGTGAGGATGGATATGAAAAGCACAGTAGAGAATTTCAGAGTTTAGAAAATATTACTCCATCATGAGTCTTTAGGCAAGCAGAACCAGGAGACTTTTGGACCAGTCTCAGGTCATAATATTTTCAATGTGACAGTGAAGTTACGGATTTAAATTTTCTGACTTCAATCAAGTTATCTCTAGGCTAGTAAGATATATGGCCAGTGTCTGAGCACACTACAGTGTCAGTGTTTGAATGTGGTGGCATTAATCTTTAGGTAACCATGAATGTAGAGCAGTCAAGTTATGGGCAACTCCAAAGTACCAGACAGGGTTACTGGTCCCTGGGGTAGTGTCCCAGGCTCCGTGGCAGCTGAATGTACAGTAATTGACACCGAACAGCAGAGTGAAGATATTTTATGTCTTCAAAATATTCTTTAAACAAAAATCATCTCATAAGGAAATTATTCTTCTGATAAAAAGAAAGCAAAGCAATGCTTTTCCACCCAGTTTGAATTCTTTTACACTATCTCCTTCTTTAGAATACGCATGCGTGCAGGGGGAGAACTGGACAATTTGTGACTTGGACCTGAACGTGATCCGTGGGTCTGCTTCAGATGATATGACAAGTTCCTCTTGCCACCTTCTCCCCCCGGACTCAGGAGATTTGCTGTTCTGTCGAGCATTATTTTACAAGTCAACAGCGGCAAAGATTGAAGATTGGCTCTCTGACATGTTACCTCATTATCTCCTTGGGTTTTTTCTTAACTGAATTCTCCAAACCATAAGTCAAAGATGCAGTGACAGACCCTCAGGGGCCAGACTGTAGACATTTCATGAAGGGAAAGCAGAAATGTCTTCCTTCTCTTCGTAGAGATACAGTGACCTCTTTTGCTTGTGGTTAAATGGGTGGATTGAGATCACCCATATGATATTTCAGGGATGAAGCCACTCTTCCTAAAAATAGGTTTCTTTTCAGCATGGCTGTCTTATTCAGATGATGACGAATTCAAGCTTAAAAAGGCAGGAAGCGTCCGAGCAAGGCCACGAGGCAGCACCAGACGTGAAGCTGAAAATGGGGTGTGGATGAGGGCACGAGCTGGGGTGACTCAGGAATCAGAAATCATACTGACATTCTCCAAAAATACCTCACTGGGCTGACATCTGCATGAGGTTCAGACCTCCTCCTTTGTACAGGACAAGGAATGTGCTAGAATGAATAATTGTCTTACCAGCTGGGGTATAGACTCTACAATATTCAGCTGAGAATTTCGGTGTTTTCACTGCATTTATATTTAAAGGGAAAACGAGTTGGGATGCTAACAGCCGGAACAAGGGGGGGACCCTGTGTGCCCCTTCCAGCAGCAGGGGCGAAGGCTGCAGTTAGCCCAGATTAAGAGTGCAGGGCGACCTGCGTGTATCTCTCCTCATCAACGTGTCAGATTCTGGCAGCCGTTGCTAGCGGCCAACTTCATGTCCATTCCTCTCCTCCTTTATAGTGAACAGAACCCTAGTTCCGTGTAAGCGGGCATTACATTCGTCTGCAAAAAAACCACTTTCCTCCTCTTCCCTGGCTGTGTCTGCACACCACAGTTCCGTCCAGCGGAGTGTACACAGGAACCCCTATGGAGGGCACCCTTCCCCGCACGAAAAGGCAGACCTAGTTTGTTTTGTTCTCTGAACCCTTCCTGGCGTACATGGAGGATTCTTGAAGAATTTTATTCGAAGCCTTTGTATGAACTGAGGATGTGACCTACACATATGTACGTGCATGTATAGAGAATTAGTGCCAATGTCACATTTACTACATGGAAATGGTTGGTTCCACAGCCAGAAGAAAATGTAAGGTGATTCTTTAAACATATTTCTGTGCCAACATGTTGAAAGTGCTGAAAAACTGATGGGAACGTGCCAAAGGACATAAGAAACAGCTTGATACCAAACCTGGAAATGTTTGAGCATCACAATAAAAGATGACAGCGTTTGACTGTGACACGCTGAATAAAAATGAGCCCATGCGCCTACACAGTACAAATACACTGTTATGCACGTGCATGAAGGAGGAAGGGTTTTCTTTTCATTTTTGTTTTTGGTTTATTTGTTTACCTGGAGAATACCCCACTAGCTAACAAATGTTGAGGTAATGAGAGTTATAAATTCACAATTTTGCAAGCATTGTGGCAATAATTGATTCAGACACAAATCAGCAGTGGAGGTTAAAAATCACTGCTGGTAAAATGAGAAGAATAAAGAAATCAAAGGAACTTAAATTAGAAGAAAGGTTACATACAAAGGAGCTTATAAGTGTTATGCAGGAAAATTTTGTGCTAAAAAATTTGAATGTAGTTATTTCATTCATTAATAAGTTAAGCACATTACTGAAATTAACAAAGATTTATTAAAACTCAATTCTGAACATTAAAATGTTTCTCCTCAGTTACTGGTCATTGAGTTTTTACACACATGTGCACACATTTGTACATACATACATGCAGAATAATTCTATAAACCACATGAGTTTAAGTTTTTCTTCTAATTTGTCATTCCCAAGAATATTGATACCCATTATATGTGCCATTCCAGAATTTTTAAAAAAGATTTTCCAGTCATACTCAAACATACACCCTAGCCTGATCTCCAAAATATACAAAGAACTCACAGGATTCCACACCAGGAAGACAAACAGCCCAATTTAAAAGTGGGTAAAGGACTTGAACAGGCACTTCTCCAAGGAGGACACACAGAGGGCTCAGAGACATATGAAAGGATGCTCAGCATCACTAGCCATCAGAGAGATGCAAATTAAAGCCACAGTGAGATACCACCTCACACCGGTCAGAATGGCCACCATAACCAAATCAACAAACAACAAGTGCTGGCAAGGACGTGGAGAAAAGGGAACCCCAGTGCACTGTTGGTGGGAATGCAGACTGGTGCAGCCGCTGTGGAAAGCAGGATGGAGTTTCCTCAAAAAACAAAAAGTGAAACGGCCTTTTGACACAGCAATTCCACTGCTGGGATTATACCCTAAGAGCCCTGAAACACCTATCCAAAAGAACCTATGTACCCCAATGTTCCTAGCAGCACAATTTACAATAGCCAAGTGTTAGAACCAACCTAATGCCCATCAGTAAATGAGTGGATAAAAAAAAAACTGTGGTACCTTTACACAATGGAATTCTATGCAGCAGAAAGAAAGAAGGAGCTCCTCCCTTCGTGACAGCACGGATGGAACTGGAGAGCATTATGCTGAGTGAAATAAGCCAGGCAGTGAGGGACAAATACCATATGATCTCACGTGTAAGTGGAGCCTAATCAACAAAACAAGCAAGCAAGCAAAATATAACCAGAGACATTGAAATAAAGAACAAACTGAGAGTAACCAGAGGGGAAGGGGAGGTGGTAGGAGTAACGGGGGAAAAGAGGAAGGTCCATCAAGGAACACGTATAAAGGACACATGGTCAAAGCCAAAGGGGGCTAGGATCAAGGGTGGGTGGTGGGGTGGGTGGGGCAGGGTGGAGTGGTGAGGTGAAAACGGAGACAACTGTCCTTGCACAACATTTTCAAAAAATAAAAATAAAAACAAACCAGACAAAGATAAAATTTAAAAAGTACAGATGCAACTCACCCACAAATATGAATGCAAAAATCCCAATAAAAACTCAGCAGATTATATTTTGTAGTGTATTAGAAGACAATAAGCCATCAAGAAACAGGGCCACTTAAAGGAAATTGAGAATGATTTAGAATTAAAATTAAGTAAACTTTATTTCATGTAAAGCATGATATAATCTCATATTTATAAAATATATGTACATATCTAAAATGTATATATACCATAAATTATATTTTAAGTTGACATGAAAAACTAGACTACACAAAATCTAACAAAATCCTCAGTGATAGATTTATGGTTGATGTCTATTTTTCTTTGTCTCGTGTGTGTGTGTGTGTGTGTGTGTGTGTTCAGTTTTCAAACTGTCTACCAACAATGTAAGATCAAATATGACAGTATGAAGAAAAATGTGTCCAGATCCTTAACAGGAACTCAATGAGCAAATGCCTGTGGTTTGGGAAACAGCCAACAATTTTTAGTGATTTTGTCTTTGAGACATTTCAGTATATAAACATCTTTGGGAATGTGTTTTAAGCTCTGGAAATACTACCCTACTATTAGCAGCAGAAAAATCATAGAACGAAGTAGCAATCTCATGACTGCCTCTAAAAATTGACGGATACATTGCTTTTTATTTGCTTTTGATCATTCACACTGTCTTTTAATGATCAGTTGATTGTAAGTTGATTAAATAGAAAAAAAAAGTCAGTGATTTTTTTTTCAAAACCTCCCCAACTATCTTTTGGAATGGATAAATAACATAACACTGTGATATTTCTAATTAAACTTTCTGCCTTTTACAAAACTGTATATTTTCTTAATGGACTTTGGACTATATTATTCTACCTAAAACAAGTCCTACAAAATTTGACAGTTGAATTTAATAGTCTTACATTGTAACAAAGTTGATATGCCCTCCATTTAAATTTATAGACTTCTCACCCCACATATTAATTCTGATGACTAATTAGCAAGAGACAATGACCTTGTTCTCTTTGGGACCCCTCTCTTATTGGCTCAGTTAGTGCTACTAATACTTTTCCATTCAAATCTCTTTTAAGAATGTGTAAGCAACACCAATGTGTTTTTCCCTTCATTATGATTAATTAAAAGTTTAATGTTATAAAATTATTTTGAATATTTCTGTTGAACGATGTAAAACACTTGTTTGGAGATTGACTGACTTGAAATTAATTAGTATTCTGATTGCACTTTTAATCTCCTGCTGCTCTATTATTTGAAAATAAAGGGAGAGAAGAGACAATGAGCTTGAAAGGCTGAAGGATCTACTGACTAATTCATGTGCGGGGACGTTTCATCAGCATTCAGCTGTTTTAAGTGGATGGACCAGGAGGCCGGGGGGTGTCTGGACGTGCAGGACACTGAGGGGACTAGGGAACTGTACTCCTGGGAGCTGAGCCTCTCCCGCTCAGGCGGGTGGCAGTCCCCTGCAAGTGGTCAAGTGGTCACGAGGACCGATGACGGCCTTTCCCTTCGGCAAATGAAAACCACTGCGGGGGCTTCGTGGTGCAAAACGGAGGGAGTTCTGTTTGGCGCCTTTCCCAGAGAATAACCCTGAAAGGAGGGACTGGACTCCCCTCACACACAACGAGACGCTGTCCACAGGGAAGTGCAGACACACACGCGTGTGCACACTCACGGAACAGGCCGCAAAGCCAGGCGGCAGCCCCCGTGGTCTCTCGTCCCGTCCCTCTTCACGTGGCACTGGCCGAGGTCACTTCCAGCCTTCACCTGCACGCCTGCCTACGTGGCAAACGAACGAGATGTGTTTTCTGTTTACCTTCATTTCTCTTTCTCTTCCCCCCTCCCCCTCCTCTGCTTCCTCCTCCTCCTCTACCTCTGCCTCTTCATCTACCTTCTCCTCCGCTTCCTCCCCCCTAAACACCTCCCACCATAAGGGAACTGTCTCACCTCTTTGTGTCTCCGTTTCCTTACCGCACACAGGGGTGTCCAGCCCATGGCCCACGGGCCACATGCAGCCCAACAAGACTGTGAATGCGGCCCAACTCAACACCATAAGTTTACTTAAAAGATGGCGAGATATTTTGTGTGTGATCACATGTCACAGTGTATTTAATGTGTGGCTCAAGACAACCCTTCTTCTTCCAGTGTGGCCCGGAGACACCAAAAGGCTGGTCTCCAATGCATCTTCCGGCTCCGGCCATCTCTCGTTCGAAATCAGACTTCTTAATCGCTGAAGCATTGTCTAGTCCACAGAATCGCTTTTGGAGAAAACACACTAGTGACTAAAATGGAGCAATTTTTCAACATGGTATGTTTGTGTTTGGTGGGGAGGGGATATGGAAAAAATGGTCATTGCTGAGAGCCACTTCATGAACCAGAGGTCGAAATGTCTAATTATTTAATAGTTAATATTACTGAGATGGGTCACCAAATAACCTCTCTTCCTAAAGTACAAACTATCGATTTTCTCCCTGCAATGAGATTTATTTAGCCCAGTATACTGAGTGCCGAACACTAGGGTCACAGTGGTAAACAAACAAACCAAAGATCTCTGCCTTCCTGGGACCTCCTGTACAGTTGGGAATATAGCAAGCAAATGAGTAAGTAGCAGCCGAAGAATCAGAAATGGGCGAGATACACCCACGAAATACACAAACAGGATGAAAGGCGGGATCTTCACACGGGAACACTTCTCTGAAGAGGTGACATTTTAACCCGGGTCTCAGGATGAGTCCAAGCTCACCAAACAAAGGGCAGGGGAGGGCTCTTCAAGAGCGAGCAGCAGGGGGAGAGGCGCGGTGTGGCAGAGAGCCTGGTGTGTTCAAGGAGCCGGCGGGAGGCAGGTGGCCTTGCGTGTGGTTAACAAGCAGCGAAGGGCTGGGAGCTGAGTTTGCAGAGGGTCCGGGAGGCTCCTGGAGGGGCTGCCCAGCCACAAGCAGGAGTCTGCATCCCACGCACAGCGCTCTCATTCAGGGAGGTTATTTGTAATTTAATACTTGTAGATCGCATTGGAAAATATCATGCATGCACAGAAAAGAATACAAAGCATTGATGTAGAGGTCAATTAATTATTTAAGGTGTGCAGCTGTTAAAGCAAACTCGAGGCATGAACTGAACCTTTCCAGATGCCCGCTGCCTGCCCCTTGTGACCCCAAACCACCTTCCCCTCCCTCTGGGGGGAACTGCTATTTTGACTTCTCTGGTAATAATTTTCTTGCCTTTCTTTAGTAGGCAAGAAAATTATTTCCCCACCTACGTATGAATCGCTGTACACTACAGCTCAGCTTTCCAGGTTTTTAAACTTTACATAAAGGGAATTGTGGTTTGTTATCAGGTTGTGCCCAGCACTACTCGTGCAATTTCAGCATCACTTGGGACGTCCCTGCCTGTTTCGTGTGACTCCAAGTTGTCACACGTAGGTGCAGTGGGCTCACTTGCATTGCACTGCGGTGTTCCACTGCACGTCTATCCCTCAGCTCTGTACCCATCCTCCCGGGGATGCGCAGTGGGTTGCTCTGGGTCTACGGGGCACATCGCTGATATGAATATCCTTGCCCGCGTCCCTGGTGCGTGCAGACACTCACTCTGGGTGGCCCGACCTCACAGATACACCTGTGGCACATCTTCAACTCTCACAGGCAACGCCTCTTCTTTTCAAAGTCGTTTTACCCATTAAATTTTGTGCTGACAGAGCATTGGATGGCCTCACCACCACCTGGGATTGTCATCCTTTTCCATTTTAGCTCTTATGGTGAGTGCTTCTATTTCAAAACACCTGAGGTTTGCTTGGTGGAGCGCAGTGAGGCCAGTGTGGGAGACAGGTTCCAATGACGAACTAAGGAGATTCGCTGGTAGATCAGATGGAGGGCATCAAGGGAAGTATCGAGCCTGACTTCCACGTTTCTGGCTTTCATAACCAGATGACGATGATGATGGCACTTTCCGAGATGGGAAAGACGGGAACAGAAGAGAGATGGAGAGGAACAGGCTTATCTGGACGTGTCCTGGGGCATGTCTATGGGTCTCCGCAGGAGGGCACGTGGTATTTTGATAGGTGGGTCTGGCGCTCAGGGGAGAGGTTATAGCTGATGCATATGTTTACTCTTTGGGCAATAACATGATTTGGGAAGAGATATAGGTAAACAAGAAAGATGGTCCAAGATTCTGTCCTGAGGAATTCTACTATTTTAGAGCTTTACAGAAAAGGAAAAGACAGAAAGAAGCAGCTAGGAAGGAAGAAAAACTGAGAATACGGTGTTTTTAAAAAATAGGGAACCAAGAAATAACTTCAGCGAGAGACGGGTGAGCTGCAGGAATGCTGCCAACGGGTTTAAAAACGGCTGTTCAGTGGCTCTGTCTGCAGAGATTGGTGATCGGGAGGAGACTGGCTGCAGGGTGCAGGTGGGGAGATAAGCTGGGCTGAAACGGGTTCAAAGGGGATTTTGGAAAACGGAGACAGCCTGTTTACAATACATCCCAACTGTCTGACGGGAGAGGGGACGGGGCCCTGGGCCAGAAGCTGGAGGAAGGAGAAGGGCCAAGGCAGGCTTCCACAACGCCGAAAAGTCTAGACGATTCTTATTTTTCTGCTGTGACAATCTAGTGGCGAAAGACAAATCGAAGATGCAGGGGAAGGAGGAGAGATGTCATGTTCAAGGGCAGAGGCGATGCAAGTCCAGAGTGAAAATGCCAGAGCTGCCTTGGAGAGAAGTGGGGTCCCTATTTTCAGTGAAGGCGGTGGTAAGGCAGGGAGGCGCGGAGGAGGTGGGAGACAGAGGAGCATGCGCCCAAGGGGTGGCCCTCCCTGCATGAAGTTTGAGTAGCTTGCAAGTGGTGGAGACACGATACTAAAGAGCCTAAGGGAAAAAAGAAAAGAAAAGAAAAGAAAAACTTTACCCGTAGCAGGACAGCATATAGGATTAGAAGCTGTGGCGCTCCCTATTGCATGAGCACGGATTAACATGGAGACCAGTCCCACCGGCTGGCCCTCTCCGGCATGTTCAGCTGCCACCCGCGTGCTCTCGGGAGTGGGGCAGGCTATGTTCGAAGACGAAGGACAGCGCGCAGCGGGTTAAACAAATAGGGATTTCTCTTTCGGCTGCCTAATAGGACGCCTGGAGATAATGCAGTCACTGATACAGATGCAGCCACTGCTAAATGATGTCATCAGGGACACAGCCTCTCTCTTTCTCCTGGCTGCCAGGCTCGGCCCGTTGGCTTTCATCCTGACTACATCAGCTTTCACAGCAAGAAAAAGGAAGGCCCCTCACCAGCCTCAGTGATTTGCTTTGAGAAAAACAAAGGATTTTCAAGAAACGGCCACCAGATAGCTACTAGGGAGTGTCGGTGGCCGGACCCGCTGTGTGGGCGAGGGGCCGGGGAGAGGAAGTGTCTACCTGGGCACCGCTGCCCTGACGGGCCCGGGGTTCTGTCCTGAAAGAAGGGGAGAGTGAGCGCATGCGTCTCCGGGCTCCGCCTGCCCCCCAGGAAGATGGGGGGTGTTTGCAGTCCACTGCCGTGGCGTGGACCAGGCTAAATGGAATGAGAAACAGGGAAAGGATTGATGAGCTCAGCCAGAGAAAGATTATCTGCCTAAAAGGATAAAACTGGCCACCACCGATAGGGTTGAAAATAAAAATAAGCGAGATGGTGGGGGCTAGGAGAAATTTGCAAAGAAGAATTGGAAGATAATTGGTAGTTAATGGCTCTACTTTGGAAAACTATATATGTCACTTGCACGTGTAATTTCTAGAATTTGCTTGTTTTGAAATAACAAACCTCCTAGAATATACTCTCATCTAAAAGAAAATAAGGATCAATCTGTCCAGTTTTAAAATGCAATCATAGTGAAATATTAAAACACACGGCACCATGCTAGGGTTTTTTAAATAATTAAAGTGGAACATGGTGCTTATCTACCTCCAAATGGTCACTTTCTTTGTGAAGGGGTTAGCCAAAGGCAAATCTGCATGACCCAGAGACGCAGAAAACCCGTGGTGATGGCCCAAGGGCTGGATGGCCGTGGACAGAGGGGACATCTGCAGTAGTGTGGACAATGAAGTCTAAAAATTAAAATTAAATTGATCAAAATGAAATATGGTGCTCATCTGTCTCCAAATTGCCACTTTCTTTTGGCGACTTGGGCTATTATTATGACTGAGGCTGGACTTTCATACACACCAAACAGCAGTGGAGTTCTGAACTCCATCCAGACTGAACCAATACGACCCGGAGACAAGCGTTTAAGTTTTTTTTAAAGGACAGCACTTGACTGTCTTTACTGAACCGATCGCTGGGAACCACTCACTAAACAGGCGTAGGTTCCTCCCCCCGCACTCACAGCGGTGGGTCATCTACGCCAACTCTGAGAAGCCCTTTAGCATCCTGGGCTCGTGTTTCTGTTTGACCTGCTATTACGAAGACTCGTGTGCGCTTTGCTGATAATACGGTTTTTGACAACAGATACTCACATGCAAATTGTTCTTCGGTAGCGCGATGCCAACCCAGAGATAACATGAAAATGTGGTGAAGAAATTCCAAACGTTAGATGAACGAAGACAGTTTGTGATCCACGGTAACCCCATTGCAAAGAGCAGCTTCCGTGGCCCTGGCAGGTGAACCCGACCTTGCCACGGCCGGGACCCACTGAGGCTGTGATGGTGACAGTGATAATGACGGAAGCTAGCATGCATGGAGTGCTTGCCCCGGGCCAGGGATTCTGTGAGGGCTGTTCCGTGCCTTGCCTCACCCAGTTCTCACAACCACCTTCTAAGGTTCCCCTGAGAATACCCCCACTGTACAGAAACGTGCCCTGCCTCACCCAGTTCTCACAACCACCTTCTAAGGTTCCCCTGAGAATACCCCCACTGTACAGGAAGAGCTGCCGCTGGCACAGACTCAGCAACACCCCTAACATGCCATGCCTAAAGCCAGGTGAAGCCAGGATCAGAATGCAAGCAATCGGACTGCAGAACCTAGGGTTTCGATCACCATTTTTTCCCCACACCTCGAGGTCCAGGAAGAAGTCACATCTCAGGGTCGTTTTCCTGGTGGACCCTTGTCAGAAAGATACAGTTAAGTGGGGTTTACTCATCCCCAAACCCCAGCTTCCAAACTCCCAACCACCTGACCTGGCGAGGATTTAAAACGCCCGGAATGGCTCTTTGGTCTGTGCCCAGCGAGTCTGCCGGTGGCATCCCATTCCTATTTCTTGCGATCTTAGAAGTCAATTTTGGGGAGGAAGTTGCTCGAAGGAGAACGAACGAAAGTCTTTCTCAACTTGAACTGACACAGATTTATAAAGTTAGCACGCACAGAAGAGCATCACAGAACTAACCCGATTCCAAAGGAAACATGCCAGCATTCATGATCCGCCCCAGCTGGATAATCGTGGGCCCCTCTTATTTTTCCAACACGTTTACTTGTATCCCTGTGGGTCCCATGCATTGCTCCTCCTCTAAGGGAAAAGGACCCAATGACAACATCATAGAACCCCGATACGATAAAGTGGTGAGTGCCACGCCTATCTCCCGACACTCACCCGTGGTCGTGGTCAGAACAGCCCCACGCAGGGCAAGCCTGTATTCCCACGGTGCTTCAACCCTTCGGCCTTTTATCACCAAACTGAACGTGCCATTTCCATTTAGACGAGCTGCGCATTTTCATTCTCCTTCAAGTGCCATTAACAACACTGCCCATATAATGTAGTAACTTTGATTTTTTCCCTAAGGATCAATCTTGACTTGGTAGGGAGAAAACTGGCCCAACCCTACCGCGTTCTAAACGGTTATCAGGGCCCTCATGAGAATGCAACGCACGCTGAAATTGTTTTGTTTCCTGAGATTTGTCTTAACAACGTTGTGGTAGAACCACGTCAGTATGAAATGGCCAGAAAACCGCATTATAATAAATAGTGCAGTTTAAATAAAATCCATAGCATTCCACGGCAGACCTAGCGCACCAATTCCCATTCAGACTGAAACAGCCACGTCATAGCAATGAGTTTCTTAAAGCCAGAGAACACAGGACTTTCCATTAAGAAAAACATCCTCGCTTGGCTAACTGCCGACCGTCAGTGACCTTGTCACTGAGTAGAATATCCGTTCTGTGAATTTGTAGATGGCAAACTGAGTGTCATACAACAGCACCCAGATAAGGTAATTTATGAGTTAACGTGTACAAGAACGAACAAAGTTTATTCGAAGTTTCTAATTTTTGCAAAGGCTCCTGACTCGGGGCCCACAGGTGCCCACACGTACATACGTCATCTGCAGCGCCCACTTCTGGGCTGGAAACGAGCCCGCGAGGCAACAGGAACTGAGGTGACGTCATCACTACGCTACGTACACAGCGCAGGTGCGACTGACACCCACGTGGCTGTCCAGGGAGAGGTCCAGGGCGGGGCGCGGGGCACGGGGAGGGGCGGGGGCGCGGGGTGGGGGGCGGGGCGGGGCGGGATGGGGGGGCGGGGCGCGGGGCGGGGCGCGGGGCGGGGCGGGGCGCGGGGCGGGGCGGGGCGCGGGGCGGGGCGGGGCGGGGCGCGGGGCGGGAAACGAGACCCAGCCCTTCGCTCCAGGTTCTCCTCTACACTTGGCTGACCTGGGGGTCTGTCTCGGGAACGATTGATTTTCCCACGGTGCTTACCATTCCTCATGCGTCTCTCCGATGCATTTAATTTTTGCAGCTTCAGTCCCTCCTCACACTCTCCTCTAGTGAGTTTTCTCTACTTTTTATCAAAGCCATAAAGTCCCATACTTACTGTCGTATTTCCTTGTTAAGAGATAACGTCTTTATGCGTGCTTGGATTTGCTTATTTTAGGATTAGTTTTGTTTTTATTATGATTTGATTACGTACTTTCCTGGTTTGAGTGGTTTGCCTCCTGTTATTTTCCCCAAAGGCCCCATTAATTAAGTCTGCGGGGTTTCAGGGAACACGTACATTGCAACACAGGGATATATACATGAATGATGTGTAATGCGTCTGGATTATATGAAGGCTAGGGGCACAGTTGCATTTTCTTCAATTTAAGAATGCTCATTTCTGTCATAAAACGAGTTGTCTTTTATCCTAGCAACGTAAACTATGTAATTTCCCTTTTTATATTAGATGCCTATAGAGAAATGCGAACCTCCCCCTATCTAGCTAGTGTGTGTGATTTGATAATATGCACTTTTTGTATTAAACTCATTACTGGTTCCATTTCTTTTGCGTCGAGGATGGTAGGTGTTGGTAGTTCAACTTTCTTTCTGTTCCTTTTATAATCCCATTGCTTTAGACGTTGCTTCTGAACTTCCATTAATAATGTCTAAACAAAGGAGGGAGGCTTTATACATATACGTGTATGTGTGTGTGTATATATATCATATATGCAGGTAGATACACTCTGTATTTAAAACTGGTTGGTTATTTAGATGGCATGTGAACGCAAGTAGCAGGTGGACAGAGACCAGAATGTATCACTTGGAATAAAACAGAAAAGACCAGCGGATGACCTGCCTCTTCACAGCTCCTCCAGTGTTGTTCTGGAGTTGTGGAAGAAATGTCCCTATTATATCATGAGGACGCCATTTGTCCCTTTGGAATAGACGCAACATCTTCTACACGGCGTTCCGGCTTCATTAGGAGGAGCGCGCCTTCCCTGCAGGTCCCTAACTCCCCCCCAGCGTGCGTTCACAGACCGAGGGGCCCTGAGTCAGCAGGTCGTAAACCGTGTACACACGCGGACGAGGGAAGACTTGGCCGCGCCGTGCGCTCTGGTTGTAAAAAGTAAGTTATTGGCAAGATGCGTGATAAAAGAGCTTCAGAAACTTAAATCACCTCTGTTACATGTGAGTCCAAAATGCAAAGCAGAAAAAGGTTGGGTCGCTCTGATTCGCAGAGGGGGAGACTGTAAATTTCACGTACCCCGTTCATCCATTGAACAGATGCTTACAGTATGCCGTAGTGTATGCACTTCTCTGGGGGTGTCACCTCTGGAGTCTCTTTTCCAAGAAATGCACCAAGCCCCACGTGCTGGGGTGCTGACTGCTGATAGCTCCCACTGTCCCCTCCTCTGAGAACGGGACTCCTTTGCAGGGACATGTACACACTGGGGAAGTGGGTGGGCACCCAGACCACTGGCTTCAAAGCAGGGTGCCTGTTCGATGCAATTCGTGCTTCAGAGTTCCCCCTGGGACAAGGCGGGGCTAAGTGACCTGGGAGCGTCCCGACTGTAGCACTGAGAGCGTGAACAGACACAGGCACGTTGGGATGGTACCCCTCTGCACCTGAAGCTGCATCTTGCTCATCAGCTCCTTCCCCGAACAGCCCAGCTTCCCTCGCTTGTCTCCAGAGCCCCACCCCAGTGAAGCTCTCACCCAGGGGTGTGCAACCTTTTGGTGCCTGGGGGCCACACTGGAAGAAGAAGAAACATCTTGCTTGGGCCACACATTAAATACACAAACACTAACAAAAACTGATGGACAAAAAAGGTTTTAAGTACATTCCCGATTTTGTGTCGGGCCGCAGTCACGCAACAAAGCTCATCCCAAGCTCTGCCTGTGGAAAATGCAACCCAAGACACCTGTCCGCTATGAGCCAGGTCAGTGTGAGGCGCTCACCACGCAGGCGAGGTCACTGCTGTTGCAGAACTTACCTCCCATTGACAACTTAGTTTTTGATGCATGTTTCATGAATTAAAGCAAACAGGGCATGCTTTATTGGAACAATATTGGTGGACAATATGGGGTGGAGTGGTCAGCTGAGCTTTGACTGCGGTGTGGAGAAGCAGTGGCTGTGTGAGGACACAGAGGAAGAGGGACTCAGGTGTGGGGGGGGCAGCCAAAGCGAGGGCTCGGGGGTAGAACATGCTTGGCCTGTCCTGATGGGGGAATCCCTCTCCATCACCACTCACGTTCCTTCCAGCAAAGGCCACGCAACGCAACTGGTGTGATTTCTAGCATCTCCCCAGCCTCAAGTCTCTTTGCTTCAGAGCGAGTGCAGGGCATCCGAGTGCTCAATTCAGGCAGAACATTGTTCACGTTCAGCTCCTTTGCACCTTTGTCTCAGCAGCGATCTGCCTGCCCAACAGAAGCAGCCTTCTGCGCTGCATCTCCTGGGGCCGCTCTGCCCCGCTGGGGTGAGGAGGGGAAATCCTACCCCGATACAGCGGCACCTGTGATGGGCTGGGTTCACTCCGCCCAGCTTTGAGCGGACCGACAAGCCTTCCCGCCTAACAGACCTCGAGGGAAGTCCGCCAATCTGGCCTCTCCGGGCATCCGGCTGATGTTCTGACCTCCACCCCTTTGCATCCGGTTGTGCTCAACGTGTCCGGGACCCAGATGGGCCAGGGTGTGTTCTGTCTTGCCTGCCACTGGAGGCCGTGACTAACTTCTAATTCACTTCACCAAACATGATTTCCAGACAGTTCCTTGGAAAAGAGAAATCGTCAAATATGTCCGTCCTCTCGATGGAAATTGAGATGCTGAAAAGAGTTGATGGTGAGACCAGTATCGATGATTTTACTTCGGTTAATCCAGAAAAGGCAAAGTATAATAAATTCTGTTGTTAGCATGAGACTCAAGTTATGTTGATGGTATGAGTTTTAATATACCCAGTTTTCAATTATTCAATATATTTTCAACCACTGTAAGATTTTTGAAAAATTGAATATTAAAAATACATTAAAATGTGTATATGGGTCCACAAGTTTCATTTTTTAAAATATTGCATGACGCTATTATTTCTCTGGATTATTGAGTTTCTGTGCCACGCCCCCCCCCCCGCCCTTACACTTCACTGGGGCACAAAGTTTAAGGCCGGAAGTGAGGGCGGGTGAGAGGAAGGATAAGGGACAGAAATTTAGGGTGCTGCTTCACCTGCCACCTTCACCCCAGCCCCACCCATCAGTAGGTTCTAGAAACAGAAAGAAAAAATGCTTAAGTTGTGTCTGGTGAGCCGTCTCGGGAAAAGGTGGGGGAGGCAGAGAGGTCAGCGGGAAACGGGCCGGGAAGGGCTCGAAGGTGGGAGCCCAGAGAGACAGTTTCATCCTGAGGTTGGAAACCAGTGGCTGGGGCCCGTTCCCGTGGCCCACCGCCCACAACGGCGCCCAGGGCGACTCGGCCTTCTGTCATCTCCGTGCTTAATGAAGGCCGTTCGAAAATGAGGGCTTTGTATATCTTTGTTTTCCAGGAAAAGAGGTGAATGAAAAGTTCTCTAGTTTATGTCTCACCTTAAATCCCTCTAGTTCTCCAGGAACGATGCTGAACAAAACCGCATAATTCAAGGACCTGCTGTGTGTGTGGTGTATGCGTGAGAGAGAGTATGGTGTGATGTGTATGTGTGTGTATGTGTGTGGTGTATGAGTGTTGCATATGGCATGTGCCATGTGTCCATGTGAGTGTGGTGTATATGGTATGTGTGTGGTGTGTATATGTGTGTATGCGGTGTCTCTGGTGTGTATGTGTGTTCCCTCACTTTTTCCTCTGTAAGGAGCAGGCATTGCTGACAACACAAAAGCAACCAGCCCAGCTGGTACCCAGGTCTTTGTTTTTTGAAAGTCATTGTCTACTCAAAGGAGGCAGAGTCTCTGGGAGCAAAGGCTGACGGGAAGCCTGCGGCAGGAGCGGAGCTCCAGGAGCCTCGGTCGTCTCAGTGTGGGAAAGCGAGGAAGTGCCCGGAGGAGGGGCGGGAGCAAACAAACCGGGGTCAGCTCCAAAGTGCTCCCTTTGGTCAAATCCAAATCTGTGCCATGTAATCATCTACATGAACAACAGATTCCACCCCCTGGACAAAATTTGAGTCCATCACATTGTCCTGATACAAACAAATGAGAAAATAAGAATCTTCTTACAAGAACGTCAACTAATAAATGCAAGGAGAACAATGGAATTAAACAATCACCATGTGGCATCCATCAGAGTAATAATTTAGCCAAGGGGTGTCCTTGGACATAGAAATAATTAGAAGTCGGAGGAGGAATTGGATAGTTCTGTCATCCGCAAGGACTCCCCCACAAACACACATTAATTACGAAGGAGAATGAGCAGCTTCCCATCGGCAGAACCTAGAAGTGACCAAAGTGAACCTCAGGGTGATGGGACAAATCACAGCCACGCATCCCTCGATGGGGAATGGCGAGACGTCCACTGCCGTCATATCTGGGTCACCATATGGTGACGCTCTCGTCTGATTGGCACAACCTCCATCGAGTTATCAGGAAAGATCAAACACACACACACGTTGAAAGGCATTCTAAAAAATGACTCATCCGTAAAGTTCCAAGCTGTCAAATCCATGTCACGAAAGTCGAGGAAAGAGCGAAGAACTATCCCAGCCTGAAGGAGACTCGAGAGACAGGCCCGCTCGATGCGATATGTGATCCTGGATTGGATTCTTTTGCTCTAAGTGACATTATTGAACAACGGAAGGAATCTGAATGGGGCGCGTGGATGAGATGGCAGCAATATGTCAACGGTAACGACCCGGATTTGATGGCTGTACTGCGGCTACGCAGACTGATGTCCTCATTTGCAGGAACACACACTAATATATTAGGCGGTGATGAAATACCGTGTCTGCGACTCGCTCGCAAATGGCTTACAAGGAAGGAGTTCTCCGAACAAGGCCTCTCGGTGTGCCTGAAATTAGTTCCAAATAACAAGTGAGTATATTGATTCTGCGAACAATGGAGCCAGTGTGTTTGTTAATAAAGAGCAAAACAAATTAAAACAGTGCAGGGGGCGTTCCCAGCACGCAGGGAGTGTGGAGGAGGGGGCGTGCCTGGGCAGTGTTTCTGAGGACAGTGACAGTCTGCCGAAGCCGTCACACGTAATCTCAAACGACAGGTGAGCCGGAAAAGGTGTGTCTTCCCTTCTTCTCTCACCACTCCTGTTTCTTACTGGGTCGCCCACTTTCATATTCTGTCCATAGCATTCAAGTAATTCAACCACAGGATAGAAATGATCAAGGAAAAAATGCCAACACGTTCTTGTTTTTTTTTAAAATACGGATGTCACATGTTGTCATGTATAATGTGCACCCATGTTTTTGTGCGCACCGTACACAGAATTACCATGCCTGTTATTATACCCATGGCATGTACTCATTATACCCATGTATATATAACGCACATCCTTATTTTTCCCCAAAAATTTTGGGCAAAAAAGTGCGTATTCTACATGGCAAAATATGGTAAATTTTTTATCATTTTGGGTGGGTTCAGAGAAAGTCCTTCTATAGAGAACTCGCCATCGCAGGAAACTGTCTCTGTGACCACTTTCCACAATGCCGATGAAAAAAATAAGATAACGAGAAACATAAGTAATTGGGTTTTCTTCCAGGCGAGGAGGAAATACAAAGCAGAGGAAATGGACCTCACGTGTCCAGTCGCTGCCTGTCCAGGTCAGGCATCGCGGGGAGGTAGCATCACAGAAGTGGAAATTCCTCTGGGAGAGGCGATGACAGGTTCGTAAGAATGAAAAGTTACAAATGAAGCTACGCGACTCCGGCGGCCCATTGCGAGCTCAACTGCACATGTCATGACACACGTCTGCCCCAGCTGTTCAGTGAACTCGGCCTTAAGGAACACCATGACACCAAGTCTTAATTCCTTGCATCATAGGAAGGAAATTCTAAGACTACCAAAGGGCACCAGACTTCTTTCCATTGGGTTTTAACTAAGATGGTTTCCATTGTTTTTCTGACAGTACAAATAATACATGTGCACTGCAGAAAACTTGGGAAATACAGAAAACCATTACAGAGGGAGGAAATATTCATCCACGCTATCACGGTGTCACTGTCATATGTGTATACCTGTCCACCATATATGAACACATGTGCCACATGTATGTGAATGCATGAGTACATGTGTGTGACGAAATTCAATTCATAACATTATGACCACGCTCTTCTATGTGCTAGTTGGCAGTGTGTTCATTAAACAGATCTACCATAATTATTTCAACTAAGGTTTTGTTTTGGGGGACATTAAAATGATTTCAAAGTTGCTTATCATAAATCACATTATAATGAGAACACATTAATATATCATTGAGAACGTCCTTGTTGACTGTTTTATGATAAATTGATTGAAATGGGATTGCTGACCCATGGGGCAGATTCCTTCTCAGGCGTCCATTCCTCCACTGCGTTGGCCGTTTCCCCGGGACGCGACGAGCAAGGAGTCTGGGGAACGCTAAGGACTTCGGAACCCCAGGTGTGAGGCCGGTCAAGGGGGCTGGACCTCCAGAGAAGGTTTGCTGCTTCCCATTAACCTTAGGACATGGGATTCACCTTCCACTGCATCTTTCAATTTCCCATATCTGCTAGAGACATGGGTACCACAACATTCTGAACGTCCCCTTTAACGTGTAGAAGACGATGGAGCAAAAGCAATGATAAATAGCGACCGGAACCTGGCCTCCATGCTGGGAGCTAATTACAGAAGTGGGGGGGACTTTGGTGAGCAGGAAAGCATATGATACACTTAAGAACTTCTAACAAATTAGCATTTTTTTTTGCCACCTGGAAATGTAGCAGGTCCTAAAGACACACATTTGTCAAAGAAAATTTGTGTGATTGTAAATGACTAAAGTCAGTCTGCTTGCTATAACCATGCTGACAATGCCAAACAATATTAGTAATAAGAACAATTTTCCCCCCCAAACATATTATTTATCCTCATTCGAATCAATTGCTCTGATCACCCTTGGGTTTTAATAATGTACAGATTGTTTCAGATGAGCACCCCGCATTTCCTTTTCCTTTAACAAACCCTGTAGTGTACATGGTACTTTACCTGCAGAACTTCAAGTTACAGGCTGGCCCTGGACACGGGCAGACTTAGTCACGTGCATCTGTTTCAAGAGCAAACCCCTCAAGCTCGCCTCGGGCGCGGCTGTGTGTTCAAGCCCCGTGGGCCCACCTGGTTTTGCATTTCAGCAGTAGATGTGACATAAACACGGATGGCCCAGGGAGGATGATAAAGAAGAAACAAAACACGGACTACTTCCAGTCTGCCCTTTTATGTCGCCACTTGGAGTTTTTGTGCCTAGAGCTTTTGAAAAACTTGCTTAATAAGCAGAAGCTATAATGTTATATGTTACTGCCCAAGACAAATATTGAGTATAAATCCCCCCTTTAAAAACATATTAATGTAATTAAAACTATCGTTATGTTACTGTTTTCCTTTTTATTATCATTTTATATTATTTTTATATAATGTTTATTTTATATAATATTTACTTTTTATACTGCCACATTATATATAGAAAACATAATAAAAAGAAAAATTTCCCTGCTGTGTTTCTTTTACACCATTATTGTATTTTTCCATTTCACCACAGTTACTGAAAATGCTTTTGTCCTGCAGAGGAAGACAGTGATAAAATGTGATCCACTCCAAGTATCAGATTTACTGGTTATGCCACTAAGCCCAGACAGAAAGAAGGAGAGAGGGAAGTGGGGAGGAAGAGAAAACAAAAGAATCTCAGAAAGGAAAATGTGACGTGCTGATGGTAAATATATTCTTTCATTCATCTGATAAATAATTTCAAGAGCGGAGTGTATGTCAGACAATTTTCCACTAATGTATTGCTGCTTGACAACTTTCTCAGAAGTCCGTGGTTTAGGGGTTTTATTTTGTAAGATGTAAGAACCTCCGATGTGTGTATCTGCTGAGGAGAACCTTCTAGGGAAGGGGGAAGAACACCGATGAAGGAGAGAGGTCCCTGAAGTGACAGCAGTGACAATTGGCTCTGCAGTGGCAGGTGTGTTCTTGGACAACAGACTGCACAGCCATGCTGCTCTTGGTTCTGGGCACCCAGCGTCCCTGGCCTGGGTCTCACGGTGTGAGACCATTTCCCTGTGACCCTTCCCGGGCCCTGTCCCTGCGCAGATGCCCCCCAGAACCAGTGCCCTGCTCCCACAATGCATCATGTATAACCAGGACCCTGGACTTCTCTGCGCCCCCTGCTGAGACCTAAAATGTCCTCTTCCCAAGTCAACTTTCTTGAGGATGAACCACACTGCTGGGGGGGCAGCTCTTTGTTGGGGAGAGGAGAATGAAACTTGAAATACAAGGGGTCTGGATCTGAACTAGAAGCCCCAAGGGTACTTGTTCTCCAAACCTTGCAAATGTCAGTGGCAGGCCTGCTGGGCCGCTCACCCGCGGTCCCTGGAGGAGAGGCCCAGGACACGACCGCGGGGGCTGTGAGTTGGTCCGTGACCGGCACTGGCGTGTGGAGCTCTCGGATGGTTACTACTGTATCAAGAAACCTACAAGCAACCTCATCAGCCAAGTTCAAGAGGGAGGGGGCTGAAGGTGGGAGGAGAAAGGACAAGGCCCACGGAGCATGGGGAGTGATGGACTATGGAGAAGTTGTAGGAGAGGCAGCAACGCCGACGGCCAACTTGAACTTAGCAATTATACATCTGAGGTCAGGCTGGTTCGTGGACTGCGTTTAGGCACAAAATGGGTAAAATCTGGGCTTGACCTACTATGTGGCTGCCTCTGATGGGTACGGTGAAGGCTAAGAAAGCCACGGACACGTCAGAAGGAAGGGTGTAACAATGGACTTTGGGAGTGCAGGTGGGCAAGAAAGGGAGTATGGACTTGAAGCATCCACGGACCACTAATGCTGGTGGGCACACCGGTGTGCAGGTCCTGGTGGGGGTGGCATCGGAGAATAAAGGGGAATGACGTGGGGACGTGGACGTGGGGACGGCGGAGGGGGATTCACGCAGCTGACGATAACATGGTGGCGTCCTGTTTCTCAGCGATGCGCACGTGAGGCTGGAACATGTTCGGGAAACAGGAGGCGAAAGACCGTCCACCAGAGAGCCCCTATTATTGAGAGCTCGTGGTGGCAGATGCTTTATTTACGTGGATACTGAAACCACCAAGAATCACGAAATAACGGCTCAGTGAATTGAGTGCAAAAAGCGAGACTCACACAGGGAAATAGGAAGCCCGCATTTGAGAAACCAAAGGCAGATGGGCCGCACATCTGTCTCACCACAGTCTGTGTGCAGTCAACCGTCGGCACACCTGCTTGTCGGGACGCACACAGACTGACTCTGGAGGAGATGGAGGGAGCCCTCCTACCCACCGTCCACTCTGACGGGGACGTCAGGGGACCAGAGGTTCAAGGGAAGGAGTTGTCTCCTTTTTCAGAGTATAGCCTTCGCATTGTTAGAGCGTTTTAAACTATAGCCGCCTTATTCCTTAGTTCAGAAATGAAGTAAGAGGGGTAGGTGGTAAAACACAGAAGAAACGTTGATTTTAGCTGGCCTTAGCCAGCCGGACTCAATCACCGCTCTCAAGAAGCACTCAGCCCTTTAAACGAAGCCAGGTTTTGAAAATAAAACTCTCTGAGTAATCAGGGCAATTAAGATGTATTTAAACATCCCTGGGTTGGGAAAAAACAGATTTTTCTTGCTGCTGGCAATGTGAACAACAAAAATCCTATGCGCTAACCAACCTAGCTGAGAATGCTCGAGTCCTTGATCAAAGACCAAATGATTGCAATTCAGCCACCCAATAACCCCTCGCTGATTTAGTAATTAACATGATGCGCCCGTACCAAAACGCAAAAGCGGTGTTACACTGTATCGATGATGTGTAGGCCAAACCTTCCCAGAAAAGCTGCCAAAGGATTCGGGCTTGGAAAATATTTTCCACTCCATGCTGTCTCCCACACACAAAAAGCTCACATGGGTGCTGGGACTGCTTGCCATCCTAGGAACGGGGAAAACTCCAGCAGAAAGGCAGGGGGTGCAGGCCAGGGCACTGTGGGGGGGTCATGCTGAGGCCGACCATGGAAATCAAACCTCACTGAGCAAAGACGTGTCCCCTCTGGGGACCGCCCACGGCATGAGTTTTTGCTTTCCTCAGAGGAGCCCCATGGGGAATTCTCAAGCCAATGATCATTCCCAGGTATTAGATTAAGTCTCCAAACGAAGACCGTCAAAGCAATTTCCCCCCTCTCATCTCCAGCAGCCAGTATGACTGTTCAGCATGTCAATCAAACAGTCTCCACAACCCGCCCCCACTTCCAAATTGTTACTGGGTTCTCATCCCCCCAAAGTTCATTTCTCATTAGTGTGGCCTTCAGGGGCAGCCGAGCGTGGCCCTGCCTGTCTCTCCAGCCTCACCCTCCGGGACTCTTGCCCCCACTCCTCCACGTCGCAAGCCAGCTTTTCTCCAGGCGTCAAGCTCTCTCCCACCTCCAGATTTTGCACCTGCTGTTCCTTCAGCCTGAAATGCTGTTCCTTCCGCCTGAAACGCTCTTCCAAACAAAATCACAATGTCTGGAAAATTCTCCCCCGTCCTTCATTTTCAACTCACAATTTTTTCTTCAAAGCGTCTTTCCCAAATCCTTATCCTCCTGCAGGGGAGCAGCACTGTTGGCTCTCCCAGAGCCGTGGGCCTTGACCTGGACCAGTCTGGTTGTCCCGCCCCCCCGCACGGAAGCACAAACTGGGGAGGCATGTGGCATTTCTGTTCTCCTCACTCTCAAGTTCAAAGAGAGTGCCGGATCCGCGGCAGCTGTTCCATACATCACTGATGAGTGTATGATTCACAAGAACTCACGGAGCACTTTCTACGTGCCGGGGATCGTGCTGATGGGGGGGGCGGGGACATAACAGCACCAGCCACTGCCCTGCTCCCCCAGACTATACACAGCTAGAAACCGGGGATCGTGCTGCTCTTTGTTTTAGGCTATCTCGTTTCAAAAACTCCCAAGAGGCCCAGCGTTTCAATTCTCTGAACCGACACAGGAAGCTGCGAAAATGAACCCAGACCCGTGAGAGTGACTAGAGGGCCGAACAGAGGAGAAATCTCCCCCCACTACCCCCCCGCCCCCCGACCCCCACCACCACCCACAGCCCCCCTGCCACGCGCCTCGCGCCTGAGATGGCCACCGCAGGGCACGTGGGCAGATCCTCTCCCCCCCACAGTGAGCGACGCCAGAGCTAACTAACTCGGTGACTGCAGCACTCCCTGGGCTGGGTTCACTCCCGCTTCCTTCCCCGACAGCCCAGGCCGCCCCACACCTGGTCACAGCTGGCCTGAGAGTCAGACGGTTTTCCCACCCCCACCCCCACCCCCTCCCCCACCCAGCCTTGCCTCTGCGGCGCGACCCGGGTGAAACGCCGGCCCCGCCCCGCCCCTGGGTTCAGGCGGCACCGCAGCCACGAGCGGGCTGTCCGCACCCACGAGCGGGCTGTCCGCAGCCACGAGCGGGCTGTCCGCACCCACGCACTCGCCTCCCAGCCCCGCCCCCCACCCCGGCACTTCGCGTGCTCCCTGCCCGTGGACGCCTTCCTCCGCCCGTTCACCCTCTCGAGTCTTTCTGGAGAAGTTTGAGAAAGACGGGCAAGAGTTTTCCCAGAAATCATTTTCAGAAGCAATTCTCGTATTTAGTGGACGCAGAGCGGCCGGGTCCCGGAGGGGCGGCTCGCCCTTTGCTCCTCGGCGCGCGCGGGGCCGCCGCCAGTTCACCGCGCGCGTCAGTTCCGAAGCCCTCGTTATTCCGAATCCTTCATTCGGGAACCTGATTATTCCCGGACACAGAGGTGTGTAACCTGGCTCCGAGTGGAGACTTCATTAAAGGATTTCAAGGCCATTAACTGAAAATCCGTAAAAAAAATTCTGCTCTGACTTAAGGCGTTTCTTTGTGTTAGCAAACGGTAAAGCCAGTGTATTGAACCCTAACCCATGTTAGGGTGTGTTTGTATGTGTGTTGTTGTATCTGTGTATGTGTGTGCACCTGTGTTTGCATGTGTGTGCGCATGTGTGCATGTCTGTGCCTGTCTGTTTATGTGTGTATATGTGTGTTATGGGGGTGTTTGAGTCTGTGGTTTGTGCACACATGTGTGCATACACTTGTGTGTGTGTTTGCATGTGTGTGCATGTGCATGCTTGTGTGTCTGTGTGCATGGATGTGTGTGCATGGTTATGAGTGTATGTGTCTATGTGTATATGCATGTTTGAGTATCTGTGTGTGTCAGCTTGTGTGTGTGACTATATGTATATGTTTGTGTATCCATGTACATATATACATGTGTGTGTATACCCAGCTGTGTGTGTGTGTTGGTATGCACACTCATGCTCTTTACCAATAATCGCTAAGCTATAGCTTCTAGAGATTTGCAGTTTTTCATAATGTAGTCAAATAAATAAAAAGCTCAGTTAATATTTAATAGATTGTTACAAAAGTTTTCTCCAGAGAAATCAGCATCTTTTCCCATTAAATATGAAACATACTATCAAAAATAAATAAGTACTGGCTATAAATAAGGATTCTTCAAAGGCTAGGTCACGGCTCCTAACTTGTGAGGAGATACTATGATGGATCTGTTAAAATGCACCTTATATCATTACAACCATAAAAATAACAGCATGTTCGTCATGCTCTGTACGTACGCTGAGCACTGTGTTAAGCATTTCGCATACATCAGATCACTGTGTCTGCAGGGCTTCTCGGTACCTAGCCCATTCTACCTACGCACAAACTGAGACGCAGAGCAGCTTGGGAGCTTGCCCAGGCCTGCCTGCCGGCTGGCCCGAGTCCACACAGCTGGCCAGCCCTGCACGGAATCACGCCGTTGGGGGACCCTGGCTCCAGCATCCGTGCTTTAATCCCTACACTGTGCTGCTCTGATATTTAGAACAACTCTTTCTAAGTAGCAAGCCCCTGCACACCATCCCCCTGCTTCCTCTGGCCCTTTACCATCCCTTGTGTCAATGAGGACCAACAGTTGTTACATGCAACGGCTGAGCAGTGTCCTACTTCACTTTTCACCGTGGAATCCTGAATTCCAGGGCCTCTGATGTCTGCTGATTCTAGACATGTGCCGCTGCTTCCTGTAGGTACTTTCCACCAATGGGGATGGCCTGATGTCACAGGACATTTGACCCACGACCCGAGTGAATTCCCCACGGCCAAGGTGCCCCTCCTTACTTAGTCTTGTGTCTGTGATATGGATTCTACCGTCTTTCTGGGTACAGTCAGCTGAGCTGAACAGAGAATTCCATCCAAAGGAAATGAATGTAAACCATCGACAAGCAGCCCTGTTCCAGGAAACCAACGTTGCCCATCCGGTAGTCAGCCGTGTGGTCCGAAGGAGAGACCACCTCACCTGGCCACCGCGGCCTGCCCACGGGTGGTTACATCCTGACTTGCCCTGGCAGGGGTGGGAACCGTGTGGGGGACAGTATGAAGATGGTGCTAAGGCAACTTAGGGCGAGGAAATCTCAATTATTTTGCGATTGTATGTGAATGAACTCTTCTGCTCAGGCGAGACTCGTTTCCTGCCAAGAGTAAAAATGAAATCCATTAAAAAATAAGAACATGGGGAAAATGTGGGATAAGATGAAAAATATGGAAATAATGGGTGTTTAAGCAGGTTAGAGCAGACGAAAATTAGAAATTAAAGTAAACGTGAGATAAAACCTGAAATATTTAAACCAAGAGATGTAAGAGGGTAAAAGCAACAGAGATCTGGAAAATTAATCCTAGAGATGGAAACCCTCAAGTCTCTGATTAGAATTTAGAGATTAAGTTGGAAAACATTAATCACTTAGAAGGATATTTCAAGAGGCTCTGAGCTAAGAAGATAAAAAGTGAAACCGTGATGTAAAATTGAGATATTCTAAGAAAAACTGATACAACAAGTGAGGTGAACTGAGTCAAGGGTGAGCCAGCCAACTCCCAGAATGTGAGGTTTGTCCAAAGAAAGTCCAGCCATTGTTAATGTAGCAAGAATGGTGTGCGCCATGTTGGTATAACCTGGCAGGCGAGGAGAGCGGACTGGAATGTGCATGTGTGAACAATGACAACTTCACTGTACTGGTCCGTGGGGGTGGTAGATGCCCTTGAGTGAGCACGTGTACTGTGTGGCCATCACATTCTAAAAGTGACTGAGCGAGTAGAGCAATGAATCTGCATCAGATTTTGGGTTAAGCCCGAATACTCCTCCATGGAAACTATTCGGATGATTTGGAAGGTCGCAGCCATGGGCAACCGGTGATTGGCAGCTCCATCCTGACAATGTGCCTGCTCACGCACCACGTCCCGTGCAGAGTTGTGTGGGTTTTTTTTTTTGGCCAAACATTAAATCACCCAGGTCACTCAGCCCCTCTACAACCCAGATTTGGTGCGTGCCCTGTGACTTCTGGCTTTTCCCAAAACTAAAATCACCTTCAAAAGGGAAGAGATTTCAGACCACCTATGAGATTCAGGAGAATATAGTGGGGCAGCTGACAGCGACCGGGAGAATTCTGTGAGGTCCCAAGGTGCCCACTTTGAAGGGGACTGAGGCATCACTGTCCTATGTGCAATATTTCTTGTATCTTGTATCTTTAATAAATGTCTCTATATTTCACATTACATGGTTGTGTGCCTTGTAATGTGATGGACCTCGTATACCTAGGGCCATGGTGCTTATACTTGAGGGAACCTCAGAGTCACCAGTAGCCAAGGCTGCTGCACCCTACCCCCCACATTCCTAATTCCGTAGATCTGGTACAAACCTTGAGCACGTGCACTTGTACCAAACTCTCGGGCAAAGCTAAATGCCCCCGCTGGCCCAAGGACCCCATGGTGATCCCTGTCCTAGAGTCTTGAAAAGGTTCTGGCATGGGAATAGGTACAACAGCTCTTCCCATGCAGCAGAAAAGCATAAACAACCTGCTATCTATTCATAAGACCCTGGGCAAGAATAATGTTGTGCTGTGATCGCCCCAGTGGAATTTCACACGCCAATGAAAATGAATGAAACACAGCCACATGTGACAACATACATGAATCTTAGACACAGGAGGCTGGGGGGGAATGGAGGCAACTGTACTTGAACAACAATTTTAAAAGTTTTAATAAAGAAGAAATAGTATGCTGAGCAAAAAGAAGCAAGTCGCAGATGTCTGTATCCTGAAGAAAACGATTTTCCAGCTAAACATCCGACGAGAGGTCACCGAGGATCCACGCGCACGTGGCAGGAACAGTGTTTACATGGTGGACAGGAGTGAGTGTGTTGCTCGGAGGGGGCGGGAGAGCGGGAGGGAGAAAGTGATGGAGTGTCGCCCGGCACCCATTGCGTCCCAGTGCTCAGTTTGCGCTGTGCATTCACAGGTTATCTCTCCATCGTTATTCTTTTAAACATATACACACGTGTGCCATTCATGTGTGCAGAAAATGAATAGGCATGAATACATGTGTGTCTCCCATGATCAAATACCAAATGTTAAAAGGCATCCCCATCATGGTTAATTCTGTGACTTGAGTAGGCCCTGGTACCCAGGCACTGATTGGGTCAAACAGCCTTGTAGATGTTTCTGTGACGGGATCCTCTAGAGAAGGCGAACATTTCCATCCGTAGACTTGGGGGAAGCCGGTCAGCCTGTAGAAGGTGGGCAGGCCTCACTCAGCCAGTTGATGGTCTTAACAAAAAGGCTGACCTCCCACCGGGGAACGGGAATTGGGCCTTCAGACTCAGCCTGTGTCTACTCTTCCCTGGGTCTCCGGCCCACCCTGAAGATTCTGGGCTTCGCCAGCCTCTACAAGTGTGTGAGCCCGTTCCTCAAAAGAAACAAACAACTTCCCTGGCTGGTGAGGCTCAGTGGATTGAGCACAGGCTGCAAACCAAAGGGTCACCAGTTCGATTCCCACTCAGGGCACGTGCCTGGGTTGTGGGCTGGGTCCCCAATGGGGGCCACATGAGAGGCAACCATGCATTGATGTTTCTCTCCTTCTCTTTCTCCTTCCCTTTCCCTTTCTCTAAAAATAAATAAATAAAATCTTTAAAAAAAGAAACCAGCAACTTCATGTGTGCATATATACATGCCTTTCCTATTGGTTCTTTGTCTCTGGGGAACCCTGAATAATTCACTCATTTTCAAAACAACATTTCGCTATGAAGCCTGGACTTTGAAAAGGAATGCCTGCCCGGCTCCAGGTCGAGTCAGTGGGAGGGATCCCTCATCTGGCTACAGAAGAAGGCTCCTGCTGAGGAACTGGGCGTAGGAGAGGCACAGGGTGCCATCCGTCCTCACGCAACATCTGCAGCCAGATCGTCTCTGGCCGCCCACGTGGGCGGCCTGACAGGCCCTGAGCTCCACTGCTTTAAGTCACGGAGACAGCTCCGACTAGCTTAAGCGAGAAAAGCGAACGCATCGATAAAACGTCCAAGACGGCGTCTGACTCCCGGCACAGACTGACATGGGGACTCACAGGGATGTCACCGGCCCTCAGCTCTGCTCTCCAAACCACCCCAGACGTGTGCAAACCCCGCGATGCTCTCGGGGGAATGCATGCTTGTCTCTCCCGCGAGTTAGAGCACACATTCTCAGGTCAGGCTGCATTTTTTGGGGGGGGGGACGGGGGGGGTCCTGGCTGGTCGATGGGACACTGTGACGGAGTAGAGCCCTGAGTTCAAAGCTAATCCCTGTGCCCACCTCCGCCTGCCAAGCCACAGAGACCGAAGACGGGGGAGAGGTCATCCCTCAGTGGAAAATCGATCGGGACGTTGTCATTACAGGGTGGGAATGGGTGCCGAGCCGCTAAAAAATAGATACTAAAGACAACAGATGGGCACTCCCCCGGGAGAACGGTTTCTCCTCCGAGACACAACCAGGATTCGATGGCTAATTTTGTGGTGACCATGGCGTAGCCGGCTGCAAGAAAATGTCTTTCCCGGTCCCCCCAGACATCCAGAATCAGGGGTGTTCATCACTGGGGGAGCTGCTGGACTCCACAGAGCGTGACCCCACCCTCTCAGAGGACAGCAGCTTAAAGGCCAGGGACGCTGGCAACCAGTGTAAAGGTCAATCAAATAAGTGGCAAAATTGGGGCATTGAGTGAAAAAGCCTAACATTTTCTCAGTTTGAAAAGAGCAGGAGTCGAAGCAAAAGCGGATTGGAGCGGGGAGTCACGGACATCGGGTGACCTGGAGGAGCTGGGGACACGTCTGACAACTGTTTGACGACCCTGAGCGGTAAGTGCTCTTCAGACGCCCGAGTTCGTAATTCCTCTAAAGCTCATCCCCTCTAATGCCTTGTCCGTCTCCATTTAGTTAAGGCTTATTCTCCGAAGAACTGTTTATTTTATTGGCTGGGGTCACAACAAATCGGGTTTAATAGCAAATGCATCTCAACGCTGCAGCAGATAATTCATGCTCAGGCAGCATTCTCTTACGTGAAAAAGAAAAGGCGATCAGATCCACCTGTCTTCTTTCTGCCAAAAGCCCCATTTTCACGTTTTCATACGATAAAGATCAGCCACTTATATCTCAAACTGCTTTTATTTTAGCTACTCAGAAGGTGACATCCAAAGATTTGGTTTGTGTGATGATTTTCCTGGAAAATATTCTGGGTTCATTTCAGCCGTCTCTCACTTCCGCACGAGAAATGTGACTTATTTACTCCAGGACGTGGAGGGTGGGGCCAGCGCGAAGGAGCAGATTTGTAAGAGGTGACGTCTTATTAACAGTCAGACTGGAGCTGACGGAGGTGCCCTCGATTCCCCGGCTCTGGGGTGGTCACAAGACATCGCAGATGTTGGTCATCTCGGTGGATACGTCCACAGACCTTCGTGAGCTTCTTTTATTCTGTGTTTCATTTGGCTTCTCCCGCAAATACTGTAACTACGAACTGTAGCACTTACTGACTGTGAACGCATGTGCGATGATAAAAGGAGCAACTATGTCGCAGTGCAGTCACAACGCCAGGGCAGGGACTGTGCTCTGGTCCTGACTTCGTGACAGATGTCACCATGTCTGCATCATGGGACAGGACATTGACATGTGTTTCTCAACGTTTTTATAATGAAAAATTTCAAACAGGTAGAAAATCACTTATCAGGCACCCATTTATCCTCTGCCCAGATTAACATCTTAACAGGTTATAATATTTGCCTTCATTTATTTTATTTTTTTTAACAATGCATGACAGATACAGCCCCAGTCCCTCTGTGCCACCTAGGACAGATAAGTAAAGTTGGGGGTGAACACAGCTCAGGGGTAAAGAATCCTATTCCTGTGCCAACTCTGAATGTGAATTCCAGTTCTGCAACTCACTGGCTGTGTGACCTTAGGAGAGCTACTTCACGCCTCTGTACCTCAGTTTGCTCATCTGTTAAAATGGGGGTAATGATGAAAAATAGTATTGACCAGGTAGGGTTGTTGTGAGGATTAAATAAACTCATCCATGCAAAACAACCTGCTCTTCTTCCCACAGAGCCCATGTTCCGTGTATTTTCCATTATTTAAGGCAAAATAGGAGTTTTTGTTGACATCCTTTATGTGTGTTCGCCTGACTTCACACAGCTGACCTCTAAGTGCCTTACCTCCAAATGTGAATTCAAGTCTTGATTTATAGAAACGTATCATGTAACAAAAACACACCACAGTATAGCAGATAAAAACAGAACAAATCATAAATGTTGGGAGGCTTTGAATGAATCCATGGGAACAAAATATCAAAGTTGACGTTGAAATGGCTACAAAAGACTCTCACCCTGCATCTCGGAGGTTCTAGTAAAAGATTAGTGATGAAAGTATGTGTCCGATTTTATGTAAAGTTTTAAATTTGACACTCTGCAACAAATAAAGGAAATAAAGATAAAGCACAGTTGAAATGTTTTACTGGTCAATTAGAAAAATATGCCTGCAATTAACATCCATCCCACCAGCAAGAGTTTTGTATTCGAAGAGACAAAGGCATTTCACATGCTGACAAGTTCAACTTCCCCACAGCTTTATCGCCCAAATTACTTGAGACCTGAGTAAATGTCAAGGGTCAACTCTTTTAAACAGTAGGGACTGCTTTTCAGCAAATCTGTGAAGTCTTAGGAGGAAGGTCTGGTGGCTTGCTTCTTCTGATTGGTTCTCCAGGAAAACAACTTTTTCAGGCTTGTCGTTTTCATGACGTTTACTCTTTTGCTCATTTCCTATCTTTCCAATTATTACTTTACTCTAACTAGTCAGATTGTTGATGTTGAAATTGACTGATAAGTATTTCATTCCAACAACTTAGTAGGAAAAAAATTCTATATAATTTAACTGTGGACTTGGTTATATTTTCATGTTATCCAATTCATATTAAAAAAATCTTCATTATAGACCAGAAGGCACATTAGCATAGGCATGCGACCTATGAAATATTGTGAGACTAAAACCTGAAACAGCATTTGTTCAATAAGCAATTCTTCAATGTATAGTCGTCACATACCTACGCTAAAATGTATCTCCCATTAATGGCCACAGATACTTTGGGAAGACGGAGTCATTCTGATGCCCCCGGTCGGCGTGCTGAGGCCCACGCCGTCCAAGATCACAGAGGACAAGGGCGTGGCGAACATCCCGTCTGAATCCTGGGTGTCTGAAGCCGACATCGGGAGAACACTTTTGGAAATCTGGTTCGGTGACGCAGATGGCATTTGATGATAACATCACCACCCATGACAGGACAGCCGACATCTACACGCGATCAACCCACTTCTGTTAAAATCAGTCACCGACCACTTCGAAACAGCTTAATACAGAATGCACTAATGGCCAAGCACGTCAATGGGCGCGCATTGTTTTTTAACTGAGGTTTCTCGTCCTGTCTGTGAACTGTACACATACTTCTCTGACAAATTCCAGAAGTCATAAACATGGCGGTTTAACTATACTTTATCTGGCTAAAGAATCTCTTCAAACAATAGGCATCATTAAAAATACCAGCTCATTCAGGATTTAAAGACAAATCGAGATATTCTCAGAGGAACGAAACTAGAAGAAGTTGTTACCAGCAGCCCTACACCAAAAGTACGATGGACGGAAATTTTCTAAAAGGGAAAGGACGGGATAGAAGAAGGAATCTTGGAACATCGGAGAAGAAGAAAGAATGATAAAATGAGTGAAAATGCTCTCTCTCTTGCATTCTCTAAATTTTGATAGCGGCGCTGCCCTGCCCAATTTTGTACAAAAGTCTTGGCGTATATCACACAATCCTGTCATGGCCTCAATTGTTTGTTTAATGAGGGTTTTCATACATGGAAATACTTCTTTGCCGTATTTGCCACTTTATCACCTCCTCCACACGCACATGAATTAATGCAGTGCCTGTTATTAATGTCCAGCCTCTCGGTAAAGACACAAGCTAAATGGAGAGGCTCCCACCATCTCTTACCTTCTCATCCTTCTAGAAGAACCAATCAGGAAGTATTTTGATGACTTTTACATGTTTCTCCTTATAGTTAAGCTCATTTTTCACTCCAGTCTAGAAGCCCATAAATTTTTTGTTTTATACAAACTTATAGACTATGTACACATAAAACTATTATCATAAACAAATCAAATTAAAAAGCAAGTGTACCCACTTTTTAAGAAATACCAACTCCGTTTCCTTAGCGATCTAAGCTGGTGATTACATTTCAGTTTCCAAAACAGAAGTGACAAAAATAAGTGCCTGTGAAGGTGATGGAGATATAAAACTCTAACATGGACCTGCACGTGCATGTGGGTGGGGCGATGGAGAAAGAGATCGTGGTGAATTGGAAGCACTGAAAGAATCGATCTTGAGCACCTCACACACAGGGGGCTTAATATGACTAATAAAATGCCTTTCTTATCATTGTAACTTATGCCAGTAGAGAAAAAAAATCAAGAGTGAAATGATGACATGTGAGCAGTGGGTACTGTTTTTCTCTAATTCTTTGTGTAAACTCGACTACATTTTTTACTAAACAACAATATGCTAAGAATCAAAGGGGAGGCCTTGCTTATTCTAAGTCGCCACCTGTTCTATACATTTGTAGGTGATTCTATGATCCTGTGGAGCATGACAGAGTATGACACTCTCCTACTGCATCCGACGTGCCTGGAGAAGGGGTGGGTATGTGTGCAGTCAGCTGCAGACTGCTGAGCTGATTATTTACAGATCCCTTATTTCCCGGAAAAGTGCAAATCCCCATCTCTTTATGTGATGCGGAAATATGCAAGGTATCTTAGATTCCCAAAATATCAAAACCCTCATTACCTGATAGGTGATTTTTCTGCTGGAATCTGTACTCTCGGGGCTCCTGAGGTGAAGGGAATGCAAACAAGAGCCGAAAGCTACTGCGTAGTTGGCACTGCACTCATTACTTTAACAGAGGTATAAATGTCTGCTCACTACGCTGGGAGACAATTAAATAAAACATGTGGCTTGCAAGCGCTCCCCGAAGCTTGGCCCTGAGCAATCCTTTTAATATGGAAAGTCCCTGGACAAATTGTCGGATTACTCGTGTATGTATTTAATTATCTCCGGGGAGGTCAAAATATTCATGAACCTCGCCATGCACTGAAACGTACGTGTGCGTGTGTCTGTTTAAGAAGACAAAATAATGCTGGTCCTTCCCCCTTCTACAATCAATCTGCGAATGTTCTCGTTCATGCACCCAACTTTAAAAATCCACGTGTAACTTAGGCTGAAGGATCCAATGTCATTTAGCACCATTACAAAGCAAACCACAGTGGAAGTCTGGACTCGTGTCTGCAGCCACCTTCCGTCACTTGAAACCGCGTGGGAGCGTGGTGTCGTGTGGACGTCACAAGCCTCTGAAACGTCCAGCTCTCCAATATGGGGTGACATCCTTCCTGAGATTAACTGAGCTCACACGTGTAAAGAGCTTAGAAAAACACCTGCCCAATAGTAGACACTCAATAATAATTTTTTTTTATTTTCTCTTGATGGAAACACTGAGTTTTTAGTGATGCAAAGAAACACTGTTTGCTAAATAAACTGATTTATCACAAGACTGACTATTTGGGGAACTCTGGAGGCCTATGCAAATGGTTTCCATTTAAAACTACGTATTTGCTGTGCACGTGCATCAGTCAGCCTTACTATGATGATGCTGCGTAACAAACAACTCCGAACCGGTGGCCGCACAACGAAGGCACGTTTCTTCCTCACAGGTGGGCTCAGTGTGCTGTGATGGCTCCGTGCCGGGCTTGAGTTGGAGGTTGGGGTGGCTCACGTCTTTTCATTCCAAAACTCAAGCTGAGAAGCCAGTGGTTATGGAGGTCTTGATGTTCTCATCACAGAAGCCAGGAGCTGAATAGGAGTGGAAGCTCACAGTGGCCTTCCAAGACTCCACTCGGAATGTCCACACTGCGACTTACACCCCAAACTCCCCTAGACAGAGCAAGTCCGCTGTGCAGGCCCAGGGTCACCAGAGCAGGGAAGAGGAACCAATCAGCAAAGAGGTCTTTGCAAACAACACAATCGACTGCAACAATCTGCTGTGCGTTCCACTATTTCAAACAATGAGATGCACCTACAATCAAGACATGTTCCAGCCCTGGCTGGCATAGCTCAGTGGATTGAGCGCGGGCTGCAAACCAAAGTGTCGCAGGTTCGATTCCCAGTCAGGGCACATGCCTGGGTTGCAGGCCATGACCCCTAGCAACTGCACATTGATGTTTCTCTCTCTCTCTCTCTCTCTCTCTCTCTCCCTCCCTTCCCTCTCTAAAAATAAATAAAAAATCTTAAAAAAAAGACATATTCCTTCTCACCGGTGATCAACCCGCTTCTCACACAGTCTGCACACCCGCAAAGGGCGTGCACACCCAGAGGTTCCCCTTGTCCCAACCCTGGCTCTTCCACCCACAAGATGGGAGGACTTGGACACGGGAGTTAATCCATCGCCACCCCCAGCCCCTCACCTGTAAAATGGAGACAATGGTCATCATAACTGGTAGCGCTGTTAGGAAGATCAATGCGTATACAACGCACACGAGGCATTCAGTACGTCACTGGGCATGTAACACCCAACTGCCCATTCACTTTGGTCGTGGCTAATCACAACCCGAGAATGTGTGGCGCGATCCATCAGCGAAGCAGACACCTCTGGCAGAGTCTGGAGGACACCAGGTGTGAGCTCCCAAGCGCCTCCTCCTGGCGGGGCTGCACGAGGCACAGGGACCCCAGGGCAGGGAACGGCAGCAGCGCCTGGGGCGCGTGTTTCCCGCCAGGGAAGGCTGCCTGAGCCTGTGGGTCCGGAGTTTGTATTGGAGTCTCTCCTGCAGGAACACCGCGACCACAGTCATCGGAGTCCAGACCCCCAGGAAGAAAGTGCGTGTTCACCATAAACCACCTCGCTTGCACGCACTGTCCAGACGAGCAATCCACTGAGGGCGTCGGAAGGGCGGAGAAAAACTGGATCCCTCCTCCCCGTCTTCTCCTGCCCTCGGGTCAGCGCTCCTGGTTCCCCGGCCTCGAGGGATTTGCAGTGTCCACCCCTCAGGGCTCAGGCTAAGACGATGGCACCCTCTGCTTCTCGGGCGCAGATGGTGGACTTCTCAGCCTCCGTAGTTGCTTACGCCGATTCATTCCTTAAGCCATATACATTTGTATCTATTTTTTCTATTTCCTGTTGGTTCTGCCTCCCTAGCGACCCCTCACTAACACAGTGGCAGAGCACCAGACCCACTCTGTCTCACAGTCTCCAGGTGTCCCTTAGAGGAAGGAGACAAGTCCGCGTCCAGTGCAGTCCACTGCAGTTCTTACCTCCCCCCGGGGTTCAGCGGGCGGCAACCCTCTGCTTTGAGAATGCAGTCTTGCTCGGAGCCATCCGGAGCTCAACCGGTCTTTGTAGATTGATGAATGCCTGGCTATCTCCCCGGAGGCCCTGGGACCCCCCATCTCGCCCAGTGGGCTCAGTACGGTGCCTGGGGCAGGGGCCGGCAGCCTCCACAGGCGATTGTGATTTCCGGGACAGAAAACAAGAGGAGGATGCTGTGGGTTTACAGCACAGGCTAATCATTCACTCTCGAAATAGAACTGCAGACAAGCATGTTCTTTCCATAATGCGGTTTTACGATGCCTTTTGATGAGTGTCATTATTTCCTCCAGTGCCCATACTTTTCTCCAACGGTGAAATCGCAGATTCCTCTACACCACCCTTGTTCCCTCCTCTGCAGATCCGCTCCCTTGTCCCGCCCACCTCACCCACCATGAAACAGACATAAATCAAAGTGTAGAAATTCATCAGGGAGGCCATCCATTTCTGTGACACGGAGTGGGGCTTTCTCTCTTTAATCAAGGGAAGCAAAATGTTAGTGTTTGCTGTGTAGCTATTAACTGCAAAACTCTGCTTCTCTTCCGGGGCCATCTCCTCGAGAATCTCCGTGAACAACACGAAAGTTGAATGTATTTGTGATGAGACCAGATGTGTGTATAACTTTTCTCATTAGTTCTTCTCGGAGAATATGAAATCCATCTGAGTGCACCTGTCGGTGCCGGGCGAAAGGGTATTCCTTTCTGCGCCCACGGGAACACTCTTGCCCCTTCCGACAGAACTCCGCGATTGCTCCCCAAGTGTCCCTCTCTGAAGCTTCCCATAACTGACTGATGTATGGAAGCCTTCGTGGCCTCTACGGCTGAAGGCTGAGTAGCTACAGGGTCTTGGATAAACGGGGGGTGGGAAGGGGTGTCTCCCTCCCCCCAGATATTGACTGGGTCAGGGGTGACCCAACCCTCACCTCTCCCAGGCCTATATTCAAATGCCTACCTGCTCAGTGAGGTCTCCCCTGCCCGTTTCATTTAAACTTCCCCTCACCTGCTCTGTATCATAATATGTAGCACTTCCCTAGATAGATAGATAGATAGATAGATAGATAGATAGATAGATAGATAGATAGAGATACAAATATACAGGTATAATTTTTACTGCCTGCCCTCTCTCTCCACTAAAAGATAAGCTCAGTGACAGCAGAGATTCTGTTTTTATCAACCCCATGGTCCCTAGAACAGAGTCTGACACCTGGTAGAAGTTCCATATAAATTTGTTGAGTGAAGAGAAAAGAAATGTTATTTCCTAATTGTGCTTCTGCAGGACTAATCGCAGGGACATAGTCGTAGGATCCAGGGGATACATTTTAATCCTCATTATATTTAGAGCCTGGCACGTAAAACAAACATTTTTAATTTGAAAAACTTTAAATTAAAAAGAGAGCCTTGGAGATTTCACGCTAAGAGCGTCCGGAGAACAATCGGAGCTGCCCAGCCAGCTCCTGTCGCCTCCGTGTTCCCTCCGAAGGCACCGCTCTAGCCGCGTACCGACGCCTGCGGTGCGCCGGCTTCTGAAGGTCTCCCCGCAAGAGCCCCCTCCCATGGTTATTCGATCGAACGCCACTGGAGGTACTGCTCTGAAGGGCGGCTTGCAGGTGGAATTCAGGTTGCTACTCGCGAATTTAGACAGGGAGACCACCGTGCATGGCCCAGGCAGGCCCCATGTGATTCCACGAGCCGGACGAAGCAGAAAGAAAAGAAGTGGAGGTTGCAGAACAGGAGAGGTCTGTGACGGAGGCAGGCCAACGGCGTGCAAACACCGAGAACTCGGCCGTCACCGCTGGCTCTGGCTCTGAGGACGAGCAAACGGAGTATCAGCCAAGGAATGCCAGTAGCCCCGGGAAGCAGAGAACAGTCCCCGGCTGACAGGCAGCGAGCAATGGGGACCACAGTCCCACGACTGCTCAGGACTGATTTCCGCCAACACTCTGAGTGAGACGGGAAGCAGATTCATCCCAGGGCCTCCCATGGGATCACACACTTGCTTTGACCTTGATTTTGGCCCTGTGAGGCTGGGCCAGAGAACCAGCTGAGCCACACGGCCAGACAGCCGACTTGCAGGCTTGGGAGATTGCAAATGTCCCTTCTAGGGGCTGAGCATGTGATCATTGTCACAGCAGCAACACAGACAGCTGGTGCGGCACCTCCCACCCGGGGGCCGTGTGCTCCGGAGAAATCCAGTCCTCTGAAAGCCCCGGGGGTCGGTTTGGCCAGAAGAGCATGGGCCCTCCTGAGGGCCAACGGCGCCTGCAGGGAGATTTGCTGCGTGGGTTCCGGAAGCAAAGCTCTATCACTCCGCAAAGCTTCTCAAAAAGTCATTTTCTCTCCACATAGCGCTGAGTATATGTGGATACAACTGTTTTGCCCCCTGGGAGAAGCCAGGCTGAGGATGAGGAGGAATGGAGAGAAGAGCAGCGGAGTAAACTCCAGAAAAGCCCAGCAGGGGCCCAGGAGCAGGCAGTTCTGCCTGCCGTTCTATTAAACCCAGACGCTCCGAGGATGCTGCAACAAACCACTCCAGGAGGCAGCCTCGTCGATTTCGAGTTATTCTGCAAATATTAAAACCCACATCCGACAAGGACAGTTCCTAATGTATTCACATGGGTCACCCAGTTCCCTGAGAAGAATAAGGCATGTATCAGAAGTTAAGACCCTCCTTCTTAGTAATTATGCCAAATGTGCTCTGCATAGGGTTCTCGCGGGGACATAGTTATGCGCCAGCCAGCCCTGAGACCACCATTACTGGGTCCGCTCTTAGCTGCCCCGACGCTCTTAGTGGGCGTTTCCATGGAGCTGGTTTTAAAGGGTCGATTGGCATGGCGACAGATTCGATGTAAATCTCAGGGTGACACCGGCAGGAAAACCATTGGTGTTGAGTATGCCAACGCTAGACAGACTCGATCTTTATCTGAGCTAAGCTGCTGCTTTGTTTTTTAAAAAATAAAGGTAAAAATCCAGCTCGGGAACACGGCTTTGAATCGGGCGGAAACCTGTCATCGTCAAGAAGAGGCCAAGGGCGGCCTGCGACTCAGTGGCGGAGGGTGGGGAGTTGTCCAACGCCTGCAGGGGGCGCTCGTGAGCCACTTGATGTTCGTTTGATTTTGTTCCTCGAGGCAACCCTGCCAGCTTCTGCCTCTCAGATCACACTTCCCGTTTCCTTTATCCTCCCTCCCTCTTCGACCAGTCCGGTGAGTGCCAGCCTTCCCAACACGTGCTTGAGAAAGAAGTTCCGTCCAGCCGTCACGTACCAAGGACAGCTTAGCAGTTGCTTTTGGAGCAACAGATGAATTTTCCCCACCGCTCATCTGCGTTTCCGCGTGCCTGGGCGGGGACCCAGGGACCCGGGGACCCGGGGACCCGGGGACCTGGGGACCCAGAGACACCGACGGCGCTCAGACCGGCCTCTCCTCTGCAAAGGCTCCTCACATGCGGCTTGATTTCATGCCAGCCTCGCTCCGTTTATGGCACCCACGCGTGTTTTGCTGAGCTCTGAAACTGTCCGTGAGCAGCTGCAGGTGGGATTTCTTTGGACACAGTGAGAGACTCCCATTGTTACACATATCTGTGCATCGTGCTGGCGGGGAGGGGGGCCCTGAAAAACTGGAGGGGGCTAGTGTCCATCACAGGCCTCCTTTGGTGTCTCCGACCCTTTGTCTCTTTGTTACCACGAACGCTGAGCATTTATTTAGGTGGCCAGAGCTCCCCGGTCTAGCCCTACTGTCTCCGCTTTAATGCGGAGATGGACGGTTGGCAGGCCTTGGGGCATTGTCCATGCTCGCAAGCCAATGACTTGCGAAGTCATGAGAGTCGTTGGTCACTTAACCAGTGAGGTGTAGCTGCATCCGCGCTCCCCTGCTCCGTTGTGCAAGGGCAGTGAGCACCCTTGGTGGTCACTTCCCGGTCTGCTCGTCCCCGCCGCTCCTCTCCGAGATCAGACTGCACGAGGCCTCTTTCACGAGGTCGGGAGGTGAGTTTCTGGATTAAGTCGTTCCCACGTGGAAACTCTTGGTATCTCCAGGCAAAGACCAGGACTGACCCCTCCATGAGTCCCCCTGTCCTGTGTGGAATCGCGCATCCAGCCCTGAGCTGCTCAGCGTGAACCCAGACAGCCGCCTCCGGGGGTGGATCTCGGGGATGCTGTTCAGGCCCACCCACAGACGCTCACCGAGTGAGTCAAGTATAAATAAACATTCGTGTGGCGATCAGGTACCCAAACACACGTTCCTGGGTGGGGTGGGTGGGGGGTGGGAGTGGTCCCTGAGTGGATCGGGAGACTGTCTCTGTTGGAAACACGCAGTGACCATCTGTCTGGCAGTGGAGGGACAGGTCTCCGTGGATCCACTCGGGCTCAGGGAGGAGCAAGGTGCAGGCATCAAACCACCTGGATTTGCCTTCGGCTCCTGTTTGCACAGTGACGGCCATGCTGGGACTCCGCTTCCACACGTGTGGACTGCTCGCATGGGGGGTAATCATGGCCGATCAATGCGTGTCCGGGGGACCAGATGAGGTAAGGCCATTAGATAAGTCTAAGCCAAGTCCCCGCTGCTCAGTGGCTTCTCAACAAGGGGCAGCGGCAATTACTGCTATTTCTGAGAAATAAAGACACTAAATAGCAACGGAAGGTAAAAGGAATTCCATCCTCCAGTCGAAAATCAGGGCATGTTCCATTGCATGGACCATTTATTGGTTTATTTTTTCCAAAACTGTGCCCCTCCCCAATCTCTCGGCCCCATGGGGGTGGGCCCAGATCGCCACAGTCACCTACCGACACCCAGCCTCCAGCCCCACCTCGGTCACATAACAGGTCCTCAACAACCATCTGACGAATGAATGAACATCTCTGTAAGGCAGACGGGCAGAACAGTTGTGCCAACCAGCCATTGTTTTGTTACCCAGGAAAAAAACAAAAAAACAAAAAACCGGACATAGAGCTGCAATCTCCCAGGAAGCCTCAAAAAACAGTTTTAAATTTACTCAGTCACTACCTGGTCAATGGTGATGATTTCTAAGTTTACGATCATACAGGAAAAGGGATCATTTTCAGTTTTTTAATAAAAACCTTTTAGGTTTATTAAGCATCCAGTTACAAATACTTTAGAAATAGAAATCTCGGAGTGCTACAAGGAGAAAAGAAATAGGCCAAGCTGGAACAGTCCACGGAAGGAATTACGTGCAGAAATTTCTAAAAGAACACGCTGATGAGAAATACTGTAATTTTGTATTTTAAATCCTGATGTTGCTTCTTTAGGATATCAGAAAAGTGAAAAAAAATACCAGTTTTAAAAGTCATCAATTTGGGGGGTAAGGAAGGCAAAGTGGAAAAATGTTACCTGTAAGTAAAAAAAAGCAGAAAAATAAATTAAATTTAAAGAATCCATGAACAAAAGGAAAGTCACTCAGAGGAGCACATACACAAAGTTACCTTCTTGGGAGCAGAAGGGGAGAATTACTCATTTTGGGGCCAAAGGCTAAGGAAAATTAACTTTGGGAGAACAATACAAGAAGAAGGGACATATTCGCTGTGAGGGAGAGAGAAGACAGATCTCCTACATGCAGAAAGAAAAAGACAAATATTCAGAAAGGAGCCAGCATTTCGCCTTAGGGAAGAACTCAGAGAGAGCATTTTCAGATAAGCCTATGGGGTCTGGGGGGAAAACTGGTCTACCATCACACATTATTACAGGATGGACACTGAGCACAACGCCCCCAACTGGCACTTCGTAGAAAAACCCCAGCGTGACGACCGGAGCACATCCCCGCCCCCGGTCAAGATGCGAGAGGAACACGGACAGCCTCAGCCACGCAGAGCGCCCGCCCAACTCGTCGGGACGCGCACTCGGACGTTTGTGTTTCAGAATCCAGCAGCCGTCTCAGAACCCAGGATCCGCCCTTTGTGAGCTGCTGCATCGGTGTTAACGGAGCCCGAATGCTAAAAACCTGTTTTTAACACAGACTGGAGAATAATCTTGAACTACAGAGACAATGGAATAGAAACTAGAAGCCGAAGGGGGAAAGGCAGTACAAGATTGTCGCTGCCTTCAAACCTCCCATTTAACATCCTTGGAAATTAATTGCACAAAAGCCTGTAGTTGGCCAGTGGCCACGCCCACCCACGCCCACTCCAGCCCATGGTACCAGGCATGTGGTAGTTCGCTACTATCTAAGCACGAAGCTATTCCAGCTCCACACTCCCCTATCACCCCACCCAGTTCTGACTCCTGTGTGGCAGCTTTCAGGTCACAGTGAAAGTCCTCTTCACAGCCACACAGCACAGCACTCAGGATGGCCCCTGGAGTGGTTCCAGGAGTGATAACACAGTGACATGAAACGCTGATTGGACTCCTAGACCCTTCAAACAAAGTCCACGAAGGAAGGCTCAGAGATGTGAAGTATCTTACGAGGGGAACATGCAGCTTATTATTGATGAGAGGTGCACAGGAAAAAGAAAACTATGAGAAATAAGAAAATGTAAGTCGCCTCCAACTTCCCAGAAAACATCATTTGTAGCTGCCTGGGAAAACTATTAAGGACTTTATCATAACTTATTTAAAGGGATTTTTTTTATTAAGTTGTCAGAAATTAGTCATAAGCTCTCACAATTTCCCACAGGAAAATGAACCCAGAGTACTTTTTCACATAAGAAACAATTTTTTTTTTCTTTTCGCACAGTCGTTGCCTTATTCCTGGAAATAGGTAGGTGGGAAAAATGCTCAAATGTGTTAGAAAACTGACTTCCCAAAGGAATGGTGACAGTTTTAATGAAAATGCTTTGTTGTCATTACCCAATTCCAAAAAAAAAAGAATTCGAGCTGAAATTTTCAATGCATTTTTAACGCTGATGTCTGTCCCCATAAAAATCACATGCAAGCCACAGCACTGTTGCAAAGGGTCTGTGTCATAGGAACTTGGATCCGCACCTCCCTTTACAACCTCCTCCCTCTCTCCCTCCCTCCCTCCCTACCTACCTACCGTTCTTCGTCTCCACACCAGAGTCCTCCAGCCCCAAAGCCCAACCATGACTGATAAACTCTGCTTTAAAGCATCACTGCCGATTGTAGCAGATGGTATTGCTCCCCATCAATGAATTAAGGAGATCTGTTTCAGCGATCGGTCTGTCCTACAGCACTGTGTCCACACCAGCATGTCAGAGACACAGTGCCACAGCGTCGCCAGGACTGACGGCTCGTGGCCCGGCAACGCTGTCTCCTGAGCGATACACACTGATGGTGCCCATTGATTTTCTTCTTACTCTGGTGCACTGAGCACCATAGAACACGCCAGTGCACTGGGACAAATCAAGACCGAATTTCTCAAGCTCTCAGTGCCTGCAACAGTCTCTCTGGATCCATGAAATCTAAGCTGTTAAATTAGATGGTCATTTGTCATGAAGGCAACTCCGTGGGTATAAAGGTAATAATAGAAAAAAAATGGCCATTTAAAGCAAAATAACAAGTACGCTAAGCTCCGAGAAAATCTCAGATGAAAGCCTCCTTTGACTCAGGCGGGGATGAAGAGGGAAGTAAGGAAGGGAGCAGAATTAATATAATATCCGTGTGTGAGAATGACTCTCTCTCCGGCTCTCTCTCTCTCCCTTTGCTCTTACAGACTGAGGAGACAACCTACCCACCCAAGGCTATGGTCATGTTAGTGGGAAGTCTGTGAATGTAAGAGTCCATACCGTGTGTGTGTGTGTGTGTGTGTGTGTGTGTGTGTGTGTGTGTGTGAGAGAGAGAGAGAGAGAGAGAGAGAGAGAGAGAGAATTATCATAAGGAATTGGAATTATGCAATTACGGAGGCAGGTATGTCCAAAATCTTCAGGGTGGGCCAAAGTTTGGGGACACCCAGGGAGAACCAATGTTTCAGTTCAAAGGTCATCAGGCAGGAAGAGCCAATGCTGCATATAAAGTCCAAAAGCCACCGTCAGTAAAAAAAAAAAAAAAAAATCGGTCTCTGTTTTATTCTGGCCTTCAACTGATTGAATGAGCTCCACCAATAATGTGGAGGGCCATCTGCTTTACTAATGCCATTTCAATACACACAGAGTATAATCACATTAATGGAAAAATAAATGATGGAAATTTAAAGTAGTGTCCTATTAAAATATTAATGAATCGCCACTTAGGCTCCAATTTTAAATAATGTGAATATCACAAGAAATCATTAACTCTTTGTGAATTCAGAGCTGGTGGGGTGACTTTCAGGCCTGCTTCCTGGGGACCCTGCCCTCCAAACGGTAACTAGAAACAAGGCCAGCCAGCCCAGTGGATTGAGTGCGGGCTGGGAACCAAAGTGTCCCAGGTTCGATTCCCAGCCAGGGTACATTCCTGGGTTGCAGGCCAGAACCCCCAGCAACCACATTGATGTCTCTCTCTCTCTCTCTATTGATGTCTCTCTCTCTCTCTCTCTCTCTCTCTCTCTCTCTCCCCCTCCCTCCATCTCCCTCCCTTCCCTCTCTAAAAATAAATAAATAAAATCTTAAAAAAAAAAAAAGAAACCAGGCCAGCCTCTGTAAGTATGGTGTGGAATATGCACTTCAAACAAGTCCCTGTGAATAAATCTGTGACTCTTTTCCTATCATTTAACATAGGCTGTTCTCACTCAAACTCTTTCAGGCCCCATGACAGGGCACTCCAAGTGTCCACTGAATGGCGGTTGTT